>NC_090937.1:977931915-980431915 GCF_040938575.1 Ambystoma mexicanum | reverse complement strand
TCTTGCTGGGGGATGGAGGTGTAGAGGGCCTCTACATCCAAGGTTGCCAAGACAGAATGAGGAGACAGGTTGAGATTCTGTAGTATCTTAATGGTGTCGGTGCTGTCTTTGATAAATGACTTCATTTTTCCAATGAATGGCTTCATGAAGAAATCCGTGTATAATGAGAATGCTTCCAGAAGTGAATCACAGGCTGAGACGATCGGTCTTCCAGGCGGTTGGGTGGCGTGTTTGTGGATTTTCGGGAGTACGTAGAACGCCGGTATCCTGGTGTGGGTTTTATTGAGGAAATGGCGTTGATCCTTGCATATCCAACCTTGGTCTTCTGCGTGTTTGGTGAGGCTGAGGATCTCTTCTTGCAATCTCCTGGTGGGATCTCTGTTCAATTTTTTGTATGATGAGATGTCGTCCAGTAGGCGCAAGCATTCCTTGTCGTAGTCTGTGGTGTTCATGCAGACAATCCCTCCACCCTTGCCAGCCAGTTTTATTGTAATGGATCGGTCTTGGTTAAGGTCACCTAGGGATTTCCTTTCCTCTTTACTAAGATTCTCTTGGTAGAAGTTCTTTTTGGTTATGCCTGTGTTGATGGTGGTGGTGACCAACTTCTCAAAGGTATCAAATTCACTAGGGATGGTGTGTGACGGTGGTACAAAATTTTACTTAGGTTTTAGTCCTGTGGTGTTCTCTTGGCTTTTCTCGATGTTTTCACCAGTGGGATCCTCTGTGTTCCGTTTGTTAGGGAGATAGACTTCGAAGAAATATTTTAGTCTAAGGGTGCGGAAGAATCTCCTCAATTCAGCTTCAGTTCTAAAAGGATCTGCTTTTGTGGCTGGGACAAACAACAACCCTCTTTGTAGCAGTGTTTGTTCAGGGTTGGTCAAAGCTCTAGAAGAGAGGTTAAAGATGGGTATCGTTGTCATGGTTGGTTGGAATACCATTGTCTCGTCCTCATGTACTGGCTCGATTGTTGTGGGCGCCTCTTCGGTCGGCCCCGTTGTCTGCCTCTCTGAAAAAAAGGATGTTGTGGAGGACCGATGTTCCTGCTACTCCCAGGTGGACTTGGGTTGCTGCCACTTGAAGAACCGGAGCTGCCTGAAAAATTGACAATACGGTTACGTCTGTTGGGATTGTAATGTTGTTGCTGTTGTAAGTCACTGTAGAAGGACTCTTTGAGGAATGGATACGTCTTCTCTTCTATGTAGTTTGCCAAGTCTTTTCTGAATTTTTGTACTTTTCTGTCTACCGTTATTTGTTTGAATTTGGCGATCTCCTCTTCTAGTTTTTCTAGTTTCTTCTTTGCTTCTATTATCGTTTTGTCGTTGTTAAATTTGTCTTCAAGGGTTGCCAGTTCTTCTCCTTGTTTTTTGCATTCCTCTTGGCCCGTGTCAATGATAAGGATTATCCAATTGCGACTGCATTTGTTCAAAACCCCACTGAAGTTGATCTTGAATTTAGGGTTGTCCGTGAACCCTAGGAATGTTCTTGACTTGTAGTCCTTCAGGTATAATGCCCACTTTTAGATACTCGAGCATGAAAGTACCGTGCATTTCTGTGCAGATAAGTTTTTTCTTCTTCTGTTGGATGATGTCAAGGTCATCTTTGTTAGCACCTTGCGCGATAGCGCCACCTTCGGCTCCTAAGGATGAGGTGGTGCCCAGTAGTTTTCTGAAATATTCGTCTGTGTATGATACGATGTTTACTTTTTCCATTCTGTACCAAGTGACTGTGACTGACAAGTGACTGTGTGGAAAAATACTGGCACACAGTGAAATTCTCAATAGCCCTACAACCACGGGTTGTACTAGGTAAAGACAATATAAAGGGCGCCTGGCAGAGTCATGATATGCCCAGGAGGGTACCTGTGTGTAAAAAACGTTCAATCAAGGTGAGAGATCCTCAGACAAACTATCAAGTTTTGAAGCTATTTTATTTTGCCTTCAAAACGATTTTGCACAGATGAATATATTTAAACATTTACAAGACTTTCGCTAAGCACAAAGGTTTTTAGGACAGACATTTCTTTTTCAGCAGAAATACAGGTAAGTATTGAGAATTTCACTGTGTGCCAGTATTTTTCTACACAGTCACTTGGTACAGAATGGAAAAAGTAAACGTTGTGTCATACACAGACGAATATTTCAGAAAACGACTGGGCACCACCTCATCCTTAGGAGCCGAAGGTGGCACTATCGCACAAGGTGCCAACAAAGATGACCGTGACATCATCCAACAGAAGAAGAAAAAATGTATCCGCACAGAAATGCACGGTACTTTCATGCTCAAGTATCTAAAAGCGGGCATTATACCTGAAGGACTACAAGTCAAGAACATTCCTAGGGTATTCATGGACAACCCTAAATTCAAGATCAACTTCAGTGGGGTTGAGAACAAATGCAGTCGCGATTGGATCATCCTTATCATTGACACGGCCCAAGAGGAATGCAAAAAACAAGGAGAAGAACTGGCAACCCTTGAAGACAAATTTAACAACGACAAAACGATAATAGAAGCAAAGAAGAAACTAGAAAAACTAGAAGAGGAGATCGCCAAATTCAAACAAATAACGGTAGACAGAAAAGTACAAAAATTCAGAAAAGACTTGGCAAACTACGCAGAAGAGAAGACGTATCCATTCCTCAAAGAGTCCTTCTACAGCGATTTACAACAGCAACAACAGTAAAATCCCAACAGACGTAACCGTATTGTCAATTTTTCGGGCAGCTCCGGTTCTTCAAGTGGCAGCAACCCAAGTCCACCTGAGAGTAGGAGGAACACCGGTCCTCCACAACATCCTTTTTTTCAGAGAGGCGGACAACGGGGCCGACCGAAGAGGCACCCACAACAATCGAGCCAGTACATGAGGACGAGACAATGGTATTCCAACCAACCATGACAACGATACCCATCTTTAACCTCTCTTCTAGAGCTTTGACCAACCCTGAACAAAGACTGCTACAAAGAGGGTTGTCGTTCGTCCCAGCCACAAAAACAGATCTTTTTAGAACTGAAGCTGAATTGAGGAGATTCTTCCGCACCCTTAGACTAAAATATTTCTTCGAAGTCTATCTCCCTAACAAACGGAACACAGAGGATACCACTGGTGAAAACATTGAGAAAAGCCAAGAGAACACCACAGGACTAAAACCTAAGTCAAATTTTGTACCGCCGTCACACACCACCCCTAGTGAATTAGATACCTTTGAGAAGTTGGTCACCACCACCATCTACACAGGCATAACCAAAAAGAACTTCTACCAAGAGAATCTTAGTAAAGAGGAAAGAAAAGCCCTAGGTGACCTTAACCAAGACCGATCCATTACAATAGAACCGGCTGACAAGGGTGGAGGGATTGTCTGCATGAACACCACAGACTACGACAAGGAATGCTTGCGCCTACTGGATGACATCTCATCATACAAAAAATTGAACAGAGATCCCACCAGGAGATTGCAAGAAGATATCCTCAGCCTCACCAAACTCGCAGAAGTCCAAGGTTGGATATGCGAGGATCAACGCCATTTCCTCAATAAAACCCACCCCAGGGTACCAGCGTTCTACGCACTCCCGAAAATCCACAAACACGCCACCCAACCGCCTGGAAGACCGATCATCTCAGCCTGTGATTCACTTCTGGAAGCATTGTCATTATACACGGATTTCTTCATGAAGCCATTCATTGGAAAAATGAAGTCATTTATCAAAGACAGCACTGACACCATTAAGATACTACAGAATCTCAACCTGTCTCCTCATTCCATCTTGGCAACCTTGGATGTAGAGGCCCTCTACACCTCCATCCCCCAGCAAGAAGGACTGAAAGCTCTCACCATCTGCCTAAACAAAAGATCCGATACCACGTCTACTCCTACCAATTTCATCTTGGAGTGCATAAGACTAGCTATGACCGAGAATTTTTTCCTTTTTCATAACCAGATTTACCAGCAGATGAAAGGCATCAGCATGGGCGCCACCTTCGCCCCGGACGTAGCCAACTTGTACATGGTTCAGTACGAGGACGACCATGTGTACAACGATGACAACCCCTATAAAACCCACATCCTGCTTTGGCGAAGATACATCGATGATGTTCTCTTGATATGGGTAGGAAGTGCAGATCTTTTGATCGAATTCCATGGATGGATCAACCATAGAAACCCACACATAAAGTTCACCATGGAATGGAACTGTCAATCCGTGAACTTCCTGGACCCCCAGATCTACCGATCCGGTGACTCACTCAAAACTGAACTATTCAGGAAACCTACAGACAGAAACAGCCTTCTTCACTTTTCCAGTTTCCACCCCCTAAGGACTAAAATACAACTTACCATATGGACAATTTCTCCGGGTACGTAGGAATTGCACAGAGAAAGAAAAATTTGAACATCATGCTCAACTACTCCAAACACGCCTTAAGCTGTTCCATTTTTAAATACACCTCCTGTGTATTGTAGGCACCACTCAGCCTGTATTAATTTACATCTAAATTCTTAAGGAAAGAGGCTACCCAAAGAAATACATCAGAACGGCCCGAAAAAGAGCAGCCAACACTGACCGAACCATCTGCCTGACCCCGAGCACCAAGGCACCCATAGACCGGAGGGTCTGTGTTACAACGTTCAACCCCATCAGCAACCTGTTGAAGACAACTATAAAGAAACACTGGCACCTGATAAAAACAAAGGAACCTTGGAGAAAAAATCACTGTTCGCTTTAAAAAAAAACAGGAACCTCAGAGACAACCTAGTACACACCTTTCTAAAACCAGAAAAACAACAAACCACTCTGTGGGGCCTTCCTCACATAGTGGACCACTATTCATGCGACAAGTGCGTCGCATGTCGCTACACCAAGACCAGTAAGACTTTCACACATGGTAATTTCACCTGGACCATGCAAAACCACACCAACTGTGAAAGCAAAAACGTGATTTCTGTGATCAAATGTCCCTGCGACCTCATCTACATTGGGAAAACCATAAGACCCATAAAACAAAGGAAAAGTGAACATCGATCTTGCATCAGAAACTCTATACAGGACAAACCACTAGTGAAACATTTTAACAGAAAAGGCCACACCCACGATGAACTTACATGGACCATTTTGCAACAACTACAACAACAAAAAAGAGGTGGCGATATCAATCTAGCCCTCACCAGGCTCGAACAAAAATGGGTCCACAGACTAGACACAGACAAAACCGGCCTCAACATCACCGTAGAGTGGAAACACTTCTGGGACTGAGCTACCCCATATACTTCAGACTCTCTAGAGTCACCTGGCACCCGTGACCACAGGGGGGTTCTCCAGGCTGAGTTTCCCTTGTTGAATTGTACCAACTTTATAACAGTCGTTTAACACACTTGGTTGTTTTGCCTGTGGTTCACATGTTTTTAGGAAATGTAATTTCTGAGACCATGGGTTCCTGCCCAGACCAATTGTGACATTCATTAATTCAATACTGATTATAGATGCACAAAATATGCCATAATCTTGTGACCAGTGTGTACATGGTAATTGTTTTAGATATACCGCAGTGATGCTACACCAGTTTGATCTATCTCTATGTTACTGCTCCAATCACTTCTGCGCCATGTAACCACCAATGTATTTACTTTGGACATAAAATTTAGCAATTGGCGTGTATCACCTACAGCCATCACTAACTTCATGTCACACTTGGTGCATTACCTGTGTTTTCCTACAGTCATGTGTTAGGGTTTAAACGCTCTCGCCACTTTCGAGACATGGTAACCAGCATCCCAGCCATTCCTCCATCTATCTGAGCGGGTTTTTCTCTCCATTACCTGCCTCAGCCACTGTGGCCCTCCGTGTCCATTTCCCCTTGGACGAGTTCCATCACTTGAGCACTGGGGTCCCACTTACACACAGGCAGCCCCTCACCCATGTCATTGCTCTCTTGCTATTGGCTAAACAATACTCCAATGATGATGCTCTTCATTCACCAGCTTACCCCTGCACCAAGCGTGCATCCCATTGGTTGAGCACAGTCATAGCTAGTGCCTTTATCTAATGGTCATTACACTCCTCGGCAGAATCCATTGCCGCGAGGAGCGCATCCGCCAATCTCTGACATGGGTAAGTCATTCTGTCATTTTTTACTAGCAATTGTGTCTATTTTTAACTAAGGTCAGCGGGCAATGTACTTCCAGCTAGTACCACGCTAAAATCATGCTGTCATTTTCACTCGCAATGCGGCCTATTTTTAAACTGAGGTCAGCAGGCCATTGCACTTCCAGCCAGCACCACGCTTCTTCACGAGCATTTTGAATAGACCCCGAAGCACGACAGATCCCTGCACTGTCTTTTGCTACTTTGACACACACGGGCACTGAAAAGAAACGCCTCCAGCATTTTTTCAGGTTGCACAGCAGTCCATATGACCTTGCCACCGCTAGCGCTGTATACACCTCATATAATGCACAAATAGCACATTCTATTTTAGACACTATACTAGGCACCGGTTGAATACTGTCACGGTATAATGCTTAGTCTTCCATGTTTGGTGCATCAATATCCTTCACCACCTTTAAAAGCATTCTGAATACTGTACCATTTTGAGGCCTCCATTCTCTGTGCATTTTTACAATTTTTGAGCATTTTGTAAGCAGCATTTCATTCACCCGCACTATTAGACCCTTGCCCGAGCCATACAGCCGGCTTGGCGTTTTTGACCAACAGCCCGATCCACGTTGAGGCTATGCTCATGTATTGACTCCATTTTTATAGACACCAGTTCCAGTGGTGTTATCCAGCTCTGGGTCAAACAAGTACTACACAGACACCTCCCACGCTGAAAGTATGTTGGCCTCGCCTTGTGCAAACTACAAACGGTCTCTCCAGAGTGTGTAGCTAACAGCATACATACCTTCTTTTACAGCTTCTTGAGACCGTAGGCTGTATTGAGTAGCCTCAGTGACCCGATTCATACGAGTCTCGGCATGTCACATGCAGACATGCATCCAAGAGTCCAGCACCCACAACAGGACTCCTAGCACAGCGTCCCTGCTGCACCATTGCAGACGGTAAGCTGTTCCATTTTTAAATACACCTCCTGTGTATTGTAGGCACCACTCAGCCTGTATTAATTTACATCTAAATTAACCAATAATGTCCTGAGATCCTGACAGCTATCCCTTCCCCCACAGATACCCATACGGACAGCACCACTATCAAGCAACTATCCTGATGAAGGCCACCACCACCTCGGGCCCTTACCAAGCCTTGTTTGGCCGAAACACTTCCGTGTCGATGTCCTGTAGCACAACCCCTGTATATATGTGTTTGTAGATAAGTGTTGTGTACACTTTTGTGTTTAGAACCCCTGGACCTACCACAGTCCTGGGTCGCACTTGGTCTAATCCTAAGCCACCACTCACCTGTACTGTATACTTGTGCACCACCGTGGAAACTGTTCCTCAAACAAGAAATGAGGATGATACTTACCTGTATTTCCACTGAGAAAGAAATGTCTGTCCTAAAAACTTTTGTGCTTAGCGAAAGTCTTGTAAATGTTTAAATATATTCATCTGTGCAAAATCGTTTTGAAGGCAAAATAAAATAGCTTCAAAACTTGATAGTTTGTCTGAGGATCTCTCACCCTGATTGAAAGTTTTTTACACACAGGTACCCTCCTGGGCATATCAGGACTCTGCCAGGTGCCCTTTATATTGTCTTCTATAAAAGGCCTAGTCTTCCACAAGAAGGCTACCCGGATGGATTAGCGAGCCAAAGGGAGAAGCTGGTCAACAGGATCCAACAGAAGAGGTCAGACCCAGAGAAGGAGCAGAGGCCGCATGATGTCCTATAGCTATATCTCATAGAGTCACTGAGAACAAAATGAGAGGAATGACAAGCCACAGGTGGTCTGCTGGGTACCTGCCATACGCTGGCTGAAGCAGAACGAAAGGGAAGAACAGTGCTGCAAACAAACTGAGGTCTATAGCTCAGACCCTGGCAGGAACCGGTAAATCAAGAATGAGAAGCAAACGCTTGTTATGGGCTGAAAGCTTCAGCATAGCAGGGTAGCACATGGCAGGTGGATGAAAATATCAAAGTTTGACAAAAGCCGTAAGCAAGGAGCAGTGTGTTCAAAATTAATAACCTATGCAAGGGTGAAGGAAAGACCTGCTGGCACTAAGGTAGTAGATAGTAAAGAAATGTGCTGAGTGCTATATCCCTGGGACTGGGCACGATAAACCAAACCTGCAACTCAAAAACCAATAAATGTGCAGGGTGCTGACACCCTAAGAATGAGAGTATTTAACTAAGAAGTGAGCTGAGAGGTATATCCGTGAGACTCTGTGTTAGATTACATGTTCTCTTAGATAGGCCCTTTCAATAGTTTCAGTACATCTATCCTGACACGGTTAAGACAGTTATTCCTCGAGTTTTATTTGACACCCAACTCTTCCTGTGGTTTGCAAATAAAGATGTTCTGTTGATTCGTCATCACACACATTTGTCAAATGCAAATGTCTAAAATATTTCCTAAACAAGATCTCTATGTTTTGGCTATCAAGGTGGTGCACATGAGCCACCTATGAGCTAAAAAGATTGCATTTGAGTACAGATACGAGGGTGGTGGCATGTGAGGATCTTTGGATAACTTCCTGCAACAGTTTTTATCATCATTAGCAATTCTTACTAGGCTGCCCTCCGGGCTTACACTCCTTCTTTTTCCAATACACAGTTATTCCTTGACTTTCTTTACCTTCCTCTTGTCTACGAGTACAAGGGGAATTGTTCCCATAGTGTCCTTGTTTCCTTCTAACACTCTAACAAAGGAGACTATTCTCATGGCACTCTATAGCTTTAGTGTCCCTCTTGAGGATACAGTGTTGAGGGAGACTTCTCCCAATATGTTCTTCTCTTTTAGTCTCTGACACAACAACGGAGGCGAGGAAGATCACTTGTGATATACTCTTCATACTTGGTACTTTTATCATAACTCTGGAAACGAAGGAGATTACTCTGGCTTTCTTTCCATTAGATACTCTTAACACAACTACTGAGACGAGGGAGATTACTCCTGATGCCTTCTTTAGGTTTTGCACTCTTGACACAACTACTGAGATGAGGGAGATCACTGCTGATGCCTTCGTTACATTCAGCATCCTTCCCCAATCTCCTACCAGGTCTCCCGTATGACTCCTGTTACCTCTTCTCTGGTGCTGGCACATCACTGGTTCTTACTAGGGTGTTGGGTCGCTATGTTCTCGTTGAACTCTCTCCCTGCTTCTCCTTCCGCTCCCCGCTGCCATGCTTTGGCTCCGCCGGGTCACCGGCCAGGCTGCGCCAGCGCAGTTAATTGACCGCTCGGACCACCTCCACAAGGTGAAGCCACTGTTGGTCGGTTCCCAGATTCCAGTCAGGCCTGCTCTGCGTCGGCCTGCGAAGGACTCCTGCACCCTGTTGTCAGCGTTCTCCCGACTGGAGGTTTGCTTCTCCAGCGTAGCTTCTTGCCTTCAAGTTCCAACTTCCGGAGTCTGCCAGGCTTCATGCCTGCTTCGCCTCTCACTGAGTCCTTTCTCCATTTTTATGTTGTACAGCTGGGTCTTGCCCAGTGGAGTGTCATAGTCCTTTGTGTCCATCGTGTATTCTTCATGGCTCCTCAGGGCCACCTCTTCCCAGTACCTTCTGTACTTGGCAAAGGAGTAGTTTGCATAATATCGATCATCTTTGTCACAGTACTCCTGGAAGATGACTTGACATCAGACTGTATGTCTATTTTAGTCTTCCTTATTTCGGGGGTAACCATTCTTACAGGAAGGAAGGAGTATTGCGATAACATACAGTAGTGCTTCACGCTTGTCTGCCAGCAGACCTTATGGTCTCATTGGTAAGAGGGTTAGGGAGTTCCATCACGGAACAGGAGCCTATTCCCCATGAGGTAAGGCTCTCCCTTGAGGTCCTGCTTTCTGCCACCCCAGGGGGAATGTTGCATAGCATGCTCACCTCCCTAGCCTCACAGGAGAAGTGACGAGATCCCATGAATCGTCACACTACCCATTGATTGTCCATGCCATGCTAATCCCTATGGCCATTCCCACCCACTACTTGCTCTTTGCTGACCAAAACACATTCTCCTGGGATTGCTGAGCTAGTTTGATCTTTCAGTAACATCACACTTTGTGCTGTAATGGCCCTGCCAGTATTATATTTAAGGAGTCTTCTGAGAGTTGATTGCAGCTGTAAATGTGCTAAAGGTGTAATAAAAATGCCTTAACCAAGTGTGTCTTCAACTACTTGGTCAATGAGGAATATGTGTGTTCTTGCACCTGTTGCTTGCACTGAAGTACTGTTAAAAAGAAGTATTGGTCAAGTAAACAGTTTTGTTTTATGTATATATATTAGATAGACATTTTCCAGGTACTGCTATTACATAATTGCTCACGCCAATTTCCAGCTGTTGCCATATTATGGCCATGTCATAGTAACATTATAGCAGTGCCTGGAAAATGCATGTCCCACACCTTCACAAAATCCAAAACATTACTGTGCACTGTTCTAATTTCTAATCGTCCCCTTACATTCAAGGAAAAGCAAAACTGGAATCAATCGTAGTGCGTTTTAAGCATTTCGAATATATTTTATCAGGTTTGTTTATTCTGTAAATGGATTACTTTGAAACTTCTAATGGTACTGTAATTGTGTTATCCCTGCCCTATAGCCTTACTCACTGCCCTCTTCACACACGAATAAGCTTGTTTAGATATGTTTGTGGAATTAGTTGGTTATGACAGACTGTGGGAATCAAGGACTTGTGACCACTGAGATTTTGCACACCACAGCTGTTAGCCTTGTGTGGAAAAGCTGAGGAGACAGGGGGCATTGACTGCAACCGGCATTACAAATAATGCAGCGATTACTTCCTGGCAGGCTTCATTACTCCTAGTCCTACTCTCCCTTATTCCAGTACTGGCATACTCCCCAGGAATCCTTTCTTTGTTTTCAAACTCCTTGGGTCCTGCACCTCTCTGGGGGATATCAGGAACCGACGGGCCTCAGTAACCAATACCCAAGCACAGCATCATTCAGCCAATTTGGGAGGGTGATGCGGGACTCCAGTACTGGAACGAGGAAGAGTAGGACAAGGAGTAATGAAGACTACCAGCAAGTAATCCCTGTATTACCTCCATGTCCCTCTTCCTCGTTCCAGTACTTGCGTGTGAGGTATACCGAAGGCAGCAAACTGAATGGTTAAGAACGAGACACACCAGCAAAATGATTAAAAAAAAGCCCAGCACAATTGTATTCAAAAGAAAAACAAGCGACTCAGAAGGTCACGACCCCAAGAACACTGGATCCAAAAGCCCCAGCCCCCACCATATGCAGATGTATGGATAGTGCTGGATAAAGGTATTAGTTGTGGTCCATGTGGTCGCCCCTGCGCCTCTGCCCAAGATCTAGCCGTGGCCCTAGTGGACCTGCCCTGCACCCCCATGGGAGAGGGAACCCCCACAGACTGAGATTCTAGAAGAATAGCCTCCAGGACCCATTGACTTATGGTCAGAACCGAGGCCTTTAGCCATGACAGAGGGCCCCCAAAAGTGACAAAGAGATTATGCACCTTCCACAGAGGCCTGCAACATTACAAATAAACCAACACCACTCCACGGCATTTCTTTTTTTTAATTAAATGGTTATTTATATACAGGAGGAACAATGCTCTTCTGATCACAAGAGAAAGTACAATACATAAGAAATCAGATTTGACGGGAAGTGGTGAGCTTCTTACAATGGAGTGAGTTTGAGGGACATTTTGACCAGGTTGTGGCGGGAGTACATGGAACAGTCATTGGGGATAGTAAATAAGTCGACACTGGGAAAAACCTAAGGGTTTTTCCCTGCCTACTCTTCAGAGATCCTCTACACAGGTGGCCAAATCGCTTTTGGATCCTGACCCTGTGGGTGGACTAGCGAGGGAGGATCACCTGGGTGGAGGGTCCGCAGAGATTGGGGCGGGAATACCCGAGGGTGAGGCATGGTATCCCCCCATTTCTGACATTCCCCTACCCAACATCCCCTCAGTCTTCATGGGCTATTATAAGCCCCAAAACCTTCCGTCCCTACAACATTATTGAACTACTGAGATGAAGAAGAGGGAGCTAGGAGTCATGCATTCTTCCTATGGGAAACACCATTATAGTACTGGGAAGAGGAAGATGCAAGGAAGAGCACTCCCATGCTCTCAAAACATGTGTCCCACTAATGAGGTCAGGCAGAGTCAGGTACTTGAATCTAACTATAGTCACCTGAAGCCTATCACCTCTTGCTGGGAGTTTAAAACAGCCACTTGAGACAACTAGTTGAACGAGTTGGGAGGAGAGCAAGAGCACCAGAGCCAGGACCGGCAGCAGGAGAACAGCACGCTGAGGCACTGAAGGTCTGCAGGGTGAAGTAGAGGACAACGGTGTGGAGAAGGAGCCATGTCTCCAAGAAGCCTAGAGGGTCTGTGAGAGAAAGCTGGAAACTGAACAAATTGCTCGGTCCCATGGGCCAGCGAGCCAGCCCTGGACTGTCTGAAGGGCAGGTGGTGAGACCCTGACCTCAGAAGGAAGAACCGTCAAAGCTGAGAACAACTGGTGAGTCTGAATGCAAAGAAAGGCCTGGTTTGTGAAAGCGCGAATGAATACAAAATTGCAAAGCCAGCGCATGTGGTGAGAGACACGCTCACTTAAGTATGAACTTCTATCGTGAAATATACAAATGAAAGAAACAATGAGGTGATACTAAGTAACAGACTGGTCGTGTGTATGGTTACACGTTCTCGAAAGCCTCTGTTTGAATGGAAGAAGCTTACTACAGGGAAGGGGAGCTGTGTGCGAACTGAAAACTGAGCAAAATAGAGATCATAAAAGGGAGAGCTACACAAGAAGGGAAAAGTGAGCCAAATCCCCAAGAAGAGGTGTATGAAAGAAGGTAAATTGAAAACTGTTAAGAATTGAAAGATGGAACAAAGTGAGAGAATTTAAGTTGACAAGAGGGGGTGAAGCTAAGCCCCAGGTCCCGAGTTGCATGACCTGTAAGGGGTGGACGTGCGGTCTGACAACTGCTCCATGACCCAGGGAGACCTCACCAAATAAGTGAACTGTGTAACAAGACAAAGAGAGCTGTGTAAAATATGGGGAAGGGAACCCCTGAAGAAATAAGTTGAACTGTTATATAAGCTGAACTTTGAATTTCAGGATTTGATGAGAAAGTAGAACACTTTGGGAAAAGTGAACTTTGTGAAACCATTTAAAAAGTGAACTGTGTGAATCCCTTTGAAAGGTGAACTTTGGGAAAACAAGAGGAGTTGAGATAAAAAAAGTGCTTTGAGTCTGGGGAAAAGGAACCCCGGAGAAGCCCGCAAGGAACTATTGTGAACTTTTGAACTTCATAGAACCTTTTGGTAAACCTGAGTGCTTTGAACTTGGAGAAGGAAGCTGTAGAAAAGCTCCAGTACCAGCCTGTCTGACATTTTGCACACTGTTGAGTTTGTCCAGTCCCCTGCACATTGTTATTCTATAGATGTGAGGGCAAGCATAGGTTTGACACAGACAGCCTTTTTTTTTGACTGTCTGACTCAGGCTACCCTTTTTATTTTACTTTAAGGTTGAGACTACTCTCACCTTAGAGTTAGGGCCAGTTAGATATTATCCCAATACATCTAACTAAATCAAAGTTTTGGAAACTGTATCATTATGTCTGTGTCTATCTCTTGATACCATGCCTGCCTCATAACATACAATGATTAAGGGGTATTAAGGGTAAACCAATCACAAAATAACAAGGGCGAAAACACAGAGTTTTTTAAATCGAGTTTATTTACTTTGTTTTGCACTTCTTTTACACAAAAATAGATTGGGGTAGGGCTCAATTCGAGGGTACACGCGGGTGAATGGAGTCCACCCACTTTTTTCAGAGGGTGGACACAGTCCCCCCCAGCTAAAATGAGAAAACTTCAATGACCTCTTTGAATTAGTGAAATAAAGCCGACCACAGTCGTCGGGTTTGCAGGCCGGACACTTCACCACTGTACTATATAACCTGATGAAAAATAACAAACAACTAAAGGTGAAATGTCTATTTTCGCTACTGCAAGTTCCAGGGAAATCATTTGTATTGGTTCTTGGAGTTTAAAACATGCACACCTTTCAACGTTTTCAAAAACACTATTAGAAGAAAATATGCTCTCTTGGTTTTGTGTGTGTGTTGTGTGTTGATCTTATGAAAGGCAAATGCCATTCGTCCTTTGCAATTTGGATGGTTATACAAAGCCAATTTAATGAAATGCGCATATTTCACCTTGACATGCCAATTTCTGGCGATCTCACATCCCATTGCGTTTATTGATCAGTCCCCCCACTTTAATTTTTAGGACTTGACCCCTGGATAGGGGGTTGGGTAAGGGAATATATTAAAGTAGGGGACATACAAGGGTTCTCCACCCCCGCACTTAAAAAAAGTAAAAGGGCAAAAAACCAAAAAGTCATTTTGAAAATTCAATAAAAAAACTCTGCCTCATTATTTTAAATTCGATATTTCAACGTAGAACCGATTAAGAACAACAAGCATTGGACATTTGAAAGCACAGGTAGGTGGTACGGCCAAGTGTGCTCGGGATGTGACCATGATGGGTGAAGTGCTATAGTGGAGGCAGAGGAAGTGGGGGACAGAGGCAAGTTAGAGGCGAGGAACAATTTTTAACTAACAGGCAGATGAGAGGTAAGTTAGGAGGCGAGCGGGTTGGCTTTTAGTTTGGTTTTGACCAAATCCGTGTGCACTGTTTCTCGGATGTCCGGGGGAGGAGAATTCTATGCAAGTGAAGCAAGAAGAGAGAAAGAGCAGAAGCGAGAGGAAGCACAGGTAGGACGACGAGCCACAAAGGTAGTCAAGGAGGCAGAGAAGAGATGATGAGAAGGCTTCTAGAGTTGGATAGAGCAGGATAGATGTGGTCCCTTACCGTGGATAGATTTTGGAACCAGGAGAAGACATTTAAATCTGGGCCTGTTTTGCATCATCAGCCATCCAGCTTAGTGACGGTACGAGGAAGTAGGTGTGAAGTGAGGGAGTTCAAAGAGAGTCCTGTTAGCAAAGTCTGTGATCTTGTCGAGAGGACAGAAAGCATAGTTGGGAGACCAAAGAGGATGCTGGCACAGTGGTCCAGTTTAGAGAAGAAAAGAGTGGTTAAGAGATGCTTGGCGATGTTGAAAGAAAGGAGGAGCTTGATTTTCCTAATATTCAGGAGGTTGATGCGAGCTGCTGTTCCAGTTGTGGAGATGAAAGTAGAGAAGGGACATAGATGATGCCAACGTTTCTAGCTGAAGAAGAGTAGGGGAGAGTGGCAGATGGGAACTGGATAGACAGAGATGAGAGAGAGCTTTTGGCAGGGAAGAAGAGTACCTCTGTTCTGGTAGAGTTTAACATTAGAGAGTGCAAAGCCATATAATATTTAATGGCAGAGAAACAGTTGGACATTTTGATAGAGAGATCAGAGGAGAGTTCAGGAAAAGAGAAGAAGATTTGGGTGTCATCCATGAAAAGTTGGTATTACACTAGAAGCGTCAAGCAGGGCGATGGGTCTATAGTTCTTAGGATCGGAAACAACGCCTGCTTGAAGATGGGAATAATAATGGACTGCTTCCATGTAGTGGGAATTGTGGCCAGCCTATAGATGTTCTTAAACAGGGTCAGCCCGGGGCCCACCCACAGGTCCAGATCCTGCTTGAAAAGCAAAGGCGGAATGCCATTCCGGGGACGCAGATGACCTAGCTTTTCCAATGGCCCATCAACGTCTCCCTCGTCCCAGGGACAAACACCCCAGTCCTGCTTGCCCGTATTTAGATCTGGGCAATCAAGTTCAGTACTGGGTGGTGCCTATTTATTCCGCAAGTAGCCCACCCAAACATGTTCTGCTATGTCTCCAGCACCTGTCTGGATAACTGGGGCCTTGGAAGAGTGCCTGACCATTGACCAAAAGTTAGAATAGTTATGGCCTGCCAGGGATTTAATTATTGCCTGGTTGGCTGATATGTGCGTTTTTCTTTTGCTGTGAGTAATAGCCAGTCCATAGTGGGCTTGGATTTTCTTTTTTGCAGCCATATACTGGTCATCAAAAGGGGAGTTAAACGCAGGGAGTGCAGAGCTTTCCTCTTGTTGCTCTTAGCTCGGGCAATTGAGATATCATAATGAGGGAGATGCTTCCTACCAAGGTTGGGTTTACCCGTGGCTGCCAGGATAGCCAAACAATGTTGGATTGTGGTGCCAATGGAATCCACCCTGGTGTTGTTACTCAGGGTACCCTCCGTATTTAGCAATTGGGTATAGATGTTAACAAACCTCTTGCAATTTGTAGCGTTCTACTTGACTGACTAACCTCCTCTGTCTGGAGAGACAAATGCAGTGGCCAACTCTTTTGAGGAGTACTCCAATTCCAGGTGCACGTCCAAAACAATAGGGACATGATCACTCCCCAGTGTGGGGCCCCCAGGTAGTGGACTACAGGAGGGTAATAAGACGGAAGAGACAAAGAAATGATCGATCCAAGATTTTTTGGTGCCCCTTGACCAGGTGAAAAAGAAGTCTATTTGATCGGTTGGAGGCAAACAGATGCCCATGTCCCAATTACATAGATGATTTAGCCAGGTGGAGGGAGGGTCTGAGGGATCAGGTGGGGGATTAAATAATCCCCTTTCCTGATTTTGAAAGATGTACCCCTCCCCAGAACGGGCGTTAACATTTCTACCCAGGATTATCACTGTGCCTTTGTCCGTTGCCAGCCACCCTTCAAGGAGCCCATCCACACCCTCCAAAAAAGACCCCAAGGCAGACTTGGTGGGATTCCAGTATAAGTTCACTAGCGGTAGCACCTCTGGGCTGTCCCCAAAGCTAATGTGAACTGCCAGGAGGCCCTCCACAGTGGGGGGAAACTTAAAGTGAGAACACTTTATCCCCAGGTCAATGGCAATGGCAGGGCCCCCAGAGGGGCGTCCACTAAGCCCCCTGGTGGCATTCTTACAGTAAGTGTCAACCCCCTGCAAAGTAAAAGAAGTCATAGCCATGATTTCTCACATGAACAGAACATTCGTCATCTACATCCACACGTGAGGCCCCTTAGATAGGTTGGAGAAGCTGTATACGTTCCATGTTGAGAATCTGCATTCCCCATCCTAGATCTTGTTTTTAGATTGCTTGATCTTAGAAAACATCTGTACCGCGGCCTCCAACCAGGACCAGTCCTCCAAAGCCATGGTGGCTGACGTAGTTAGCATGTTCGTATTTCGGTCGCCTGAGACGGCAAGCGGGGTCAGAAATTCAGCCAGGATGATTGGGTCATGTAGTTCAAATATGTGGTAGCCTTTCAACTTCAGTGATTCACGTTCCCTCCATACAATTTGAGCGATCAGGTTGGACTTAAAATGGCAGACAGATCGATTTGTGCCTGATTTTAGAAAGATCACCCTTGTAATGTCATCAGAGCGCAATGCACGTAGGGATGGAATTTCCAGGAAGTCTCTGAGCATTTGCGAGCGATTCATGGATTGACGGGCATTTGGAAGAGTTGCAAAGTCCCATCCCATGACAACCCCCTGAAAATGGTCAGCCCTGTACAGATCTGGTCTGCCAGAGTTAGCTGAAGGAACGTCCCCGGTGGAAGACATACCAGCATCCTCCACCCAAGGAAATTGTGTTATGGTTTCCGGAGCCTCTTGTAGGATGTCCACCATGGTTGGAACTGTTGGTAGTCCAGTACTAGGCTGTTCTTGGGGTGGGTGAGCTGGAATGGGGTAACCCAGAACCGATGTCATCCTACTTTGCTTGATTTCTTTAGATCTCTTGGGGCTCTGTGATTTAGACAGGTCACCCCCCAATTAGATCTGCGCTGTGGGAAGAGGTGATCGTGCTTCTGTAGATAGATCCTTGAGGGTGTCCTCTCCCGAGAGCAAACTCAGGAACTTGGAGGTTTTTCCTCTTATTCAGATTTGTGGCTGGAAGATTTCTTGTTTTCTTTTTTTGCTGCTCCCTTTTCTTTTTGATTTTTTTTGTGCGCTGATTCCTTGCCTGTTTTTGTCGTGGACTCGCATAAGCATTGGAGGGGGCAAGTCTATGGCATCCTGGGGTTCCTTCTGAGTGCGGACCTCTTGTTCATCATCAGCCGCATGTGTTAGTACCACCTCATATAGGTGAATGTCCACCAGTGCTGTGGGAGTGTCCGGAGTCTAGAACCAGTTTTGGGAGGCTTTTGTTGCTCGGGGGCCCTTGTTACTGCAACTTCCCAGACATCTTCTCCATTGCAGGAAGATTTGGGGACACTGGAAGTAGACTCCCTAGGGTGGTTGGGCTTCCAGTAGCATGGACATTTTAAGATCGATGTTGCCCAACTTCCTTGAGTTGTCCTGTGTAATGTCTTTGATGTTATCATATAAGCTGAGAATGGATTCAAGCACAAAGTGAAGTGCCGAAATCGATGCAGGCACCAGTGTGTCCGTCTGAGGTAGTATCATAGAGTCTCTCCTCATGCCGATGTTTCTAGGCATAAAGAAATTGCAGACGGGGGCTGTTTTAGGATAGACTTTGAAATATAATTAGCTACGTTTGGTGGAGATGGTAAACTTGTAAAAGGATTCTTCTGTTACCCCGATGTATTAGGGCCAAAAGAATGGGACCTATAGGCTCAGTTTTTAATGCCCTCAAGGTTTTTGCAAAGTTTTTCAAAGGAATCATCCAATGGCAAGGAATGGTTCAAATTTGATGTAGTGGGTAGCTGCAGGCCCGATTGCAGTGTAAACTCCATCTCCTCCCTGTCTACCTCTGTGATAGACCTTAATGCGCACGGTGGAGAGTGGAGTTCCACCGCCAGAGTAGTCCGATGAACTAAACAGTCCGAATATTTTGGTCTGAAGGAGCCACTTGGATAGGTGAGTGACTAGTTAAAACGGTTGACGGGTTCAGTGAAGAATTGGTAGAGGACGTCACCATTGGACTGCTTGGTCGGCTGATCCAGCCAGCTCGTGAGAGAATAATGGGGAGGAGGACCGTTATATATAGTTCGAGATGGCACGTGCTGCCCCCTGCCCAAAAGACTAACCTATGTGTCATTTTGGATCACTCCCACTTCTCTCTCCCTTAATGCCGCCAAACCCTTCTCAGTAATTAGGAGCCTACCGCGCCTCATCTTTGGGGCTGTCATAGGGTCGGCCTGCTTTAGCCTTTACAGACACTACACACCGCACACACAGTTTATCCTGCTTACCGTGTCAGTAAACGGAAGGTGGAAGGCACGGCACAGCACACCGCACTTGCCCACAGGACCAGGACCACTTGGCTCCATTAGTGCACCAATGATTTGCTTTAAGCACGCAATTAATTTCAGGCTGACTGGGTCTCAATAAAGGACTGTATCATCTAATTTCAATAATATGCAGTGTTCCCAGAGCAGTATTAAACTACTGTTAGGCTAAAAAGCAGTTGAATTTGTGTTTTGTATTTTTTTAAAATAATGTCTTAACACGCACTGCCTACAGGTGGTGTGTCATGAGCGTTCAGATTACAGGCCAGAATGTAGTCCGCTGGGTGTTTTGTAGGCTATGGATGGGAGTCCAATTTCCCACAGATGCTCCTGAGGGAATGCTAGGATGCACTCTTGGCTAGAGGGTTCGCACAAGTTGCAATGTAGGGAGGGCTACTGGGAGAGGAACAGGCTACTGAAAAAGGAGCGGGGGAGAACCATCTTGCACCGGGGTCAAGGCGGGAGACGGGTGGGTTGCGGTCTGCACTCACTGCCTCGCTACCGCCGTATTACTCAGGCTCACCCCAAGAACTTCCAGCACCACTCACCCTATGGCTTTGGCCCTTGTTACCTGGACTCTCAGGTTCCAGGGAGATTCGTGGCCACCAGTCAGCAACTGAAACCTCACTCTCGCTCGCACCACTGCCCCCACTGGCCCGACGCATGGGGGACACAGAGCACTTGTTTGCAGGGCATCAGGAGAGCGCAGGTAGACAGGCGGCAGCAGGAGCGTGCGAGGAAGGCTTAAAGAAAGGACCCACAAGCGTGCTGGAATGTGTCAAACCGCACTGCAATAAGAGAGAGCAATAACAACCAAGCAGGCGCTTCCGACACTCAATGAAATTCCATCCGTAGTGGTGATTCTGTTCATGCCCATCTGGCCGCGCAGGAGCTCATTTCTCTTGTTGTTGGCAGTGAGTGGTGGGACTGGGTCTTTCTCGATACAGGAATCTGGATTCCGGGCCCCAGTGCTTCCTGCTCAGTGGACAGGGGCTCTCTGCAAGGGTGGTGGACTCTATCCATGGTGACAGGCGTCCATTCACGGTGAAGTCATACCCTAGACACTGGGATGTGCTTTTCTTGTTTTTATCACATCTGCCAGAAGGCTGGGGGAACTTTGCACCCTTTTATGTAAGCAACCTCTTTTGGTGGTCTCAGGAAGTGGTGTTTCCTATCTTTTATCCCAATCCGGGTTCCTCTGATGAATGGGGGTGGATGGGGTCTGGATGTCTGAACGCCTGTTGCCCCTTCAGTGGCCTCTCACCTCACTGAACTCTTCAACCTGTCCGACTCAGCTTGCTTTTCATCTGTGTTCAAAACAGCCACGGTCATCTCTCTCCTAAGAAAGCAAGGGGCTGAACCGAACATACCGGCTAACTTTTTACCCTGTGTCTCTCCTTCCACAGTACTCTAACGTGATTGAAAGGTTTCAACCATAATACAAAATTCATAGACATCCACAACCTTTGAGACCCCTTTCAAGCCGTTTTCCGCTCCTGTCACTCCACGGAAACTGTTCTCATGAAAGAGTCCAAATTTATTGCCTCTGCTAAGCACTTTAACCTATCCTCTGTCTAATTCTTCTTGACCTGCATGCTGCCTTTGACACTGTTGATCACTCTAATCTCCTTAATACTCTTTTTCCTCTTGGGATTCGCGATCAAGCACTTGCCTATATTGAAACCTATCTTGCACCTCACCAATTCTCTGTCTCCTGCAGCAATAACACCTCTCAAATCGCTCGTCTGTTGGTGTTCCACAAGGCTCTGCCTTGGGTCCACTCCTCTTTACACTCTACACCTCTGCTCTTCGGCCACTAATCTCCTAATTTTAGTTTTCATACCAACTTTTGATGGGCCATTGGAAAAGCTAGGTCATCTGCGTCCCCGGAATGGCATTCCGCCTTTGCTTTTCAAGCAGGATCTGGACCTGTGGGTGGGCCCCGGGCTGACCCTGTTTAAGAACATCTATAGGATGGCCACAATTCCCACTACATGGAAGCAGTCCATTATTATTCCCATCTTCAAGCAGGCGTTGTTTCCGATCCTAAGAACTATAGACCCATCGCCCTGCTTGACGCTTCTAGTGAAATATTTGCCTCACTTCTGCTGAGAGACATTTTGTACCATGTTAAGAACCGCAAGCTTTTGTCTAAGTTCCAGGTGGGCTTCCGTTTGGGCATGGGGACTCCCCTAAATGGTACAATCATATTGCACCTCTCTGTGGCCGTAAAAATGGGAGCGGTGGGGCATTGTCTATATGGCATCCATTGACATGTCCAGCGCCTTCGATACGGTCGGCAGAGAGATGCTTTGGAGGAAGCTTATCGAGTGGAGGGTCCCCCTGAGAATTGTGCAGATCTTGGCAGCGCTACACAGGGAGTCATCACTGAGAGTCAGGTTGACGAGGGACGGGACAACTTCTGCCCCTGTCCTTACATTTGTGGGGTTGAGGCAGACCCTCTTCAATCTGTATGTGCAGCTTTGTGGGAGTCAGGCACTCCCAACTCGGTCAAGATGGGTAACTTGGTTCTAGACTGGCTCACCTTTGTCGATTATATTATTCTTTTCGAGAAAACACTGATTGGCCTTCACATAAAACTGCAACAATTTTTTCACTATGCAGTACAATCTCCAGGGTAATGGCCAGAAATCTAGAGTGGTCATCTTCTCTTCTAGGAGAAATCCCAAGACACACTACTGGCGGGTGGCAAGCAACCTGGTCCAAGGGTGACAGCAATGAGGTACCTGGGTTTCAGTCTCACCAACAATCTTTCCAGGGGGTGTGGATTACCTTTTTTAAAGAGGGCTTCACTACCTTACTGGCTAAGATGAAGCAAGTCTATTCCCAACTGTGTCGCTTCTCCCTGCTACACCTGATTAGATTTTACCTACAAAATATTGAACCAGTAGTTCTATATGGTTTGGTCATAGTCCCATTTGATCTGGGTGCCCTGCTCAACATTCTTCAGGGCCAACTATAGAAGAGAACCCTGGGTCTGGGCAACTCTGTGCCAAACTTTGTCGTTAGACACGAGCTGGGCCTCACCTCCTTGGCGGTGAGAGCCTTATGGAAGAAATTGGCTGAGTATGCAAAAATGCTGAATCCCCCGACCAATTCCCTGTGCCAACCCTTGGGTGAATTGTCAACAATGCAATCAGCTACAACTTTGACACAGTTTAAGGATACCATATGTGGCATAATCGCTAGGATTGGCTCTTCTCAGGAAGAGCTGAGGGATGTGCCGGGAGTAGTCAAGCACAAACTATCCACTGCTGATTGGGCTGAAACCACTGATTTACTAGGAAATGTAACATTATATAGAGAGTATGCAAGGTTTAGAAGAAAGCAGGGGTCAACCTTACGTATATCTCTCCATTTCCTTGCCCAAAATGTCAGGACGCCTACATGCGATTTCTCCTTAACCAGTTTGCAACCCTGGAAAGGAGATCAAAGTGGGACAAATCAATTACAAACAATCATTGTAGATTTTGCAAGTCTAAGGGCCTCATTATGGCCATGGCGCTCCCGTAATGAAGGGTGTCGGTACGAGACCGGGACCTTTCATTACGGGATGCCCTATTACGAGGTTCCCTTGCGGGACCCGGTAAGGATGCCTGGTAAAACCAGGCGTCCTTAGCGGGTCCCGCGAGGGGACCAGGGAGCTATTAACGGGCCCGTTATTAGCTCCCTCCCCATTCCCATTGAGCCCTGCAGGGGCTCAATGGGAATGGGGATGGGTTTTTCCAATGAGGACTTTCCGGGTCCTCCATGGTCGGAATAGCCCGGTAGTCCTCATTGGAGGAACCCGGTACTGGAGCATGGTATGGCTGCCTCCATTTTCTTCTTTGTATCTGTTTCTTATTTGTGAAAAGCCTACTTTTGTAGACTAAACACAATTAAAAAATGGCAAAAAAGTATCACCACTATGTCTGAATCTCTGACATTGACCAAGACCCGGGGGATCAAGTGCAGCGGCAGAAAGTGTAAAGGAGACCCTTCGGCCACGAGAATGACAACACATCCACCATCTACATCCCCATACAAGGAAACTGGGAGCAGAACTGGGCCATTTGGGGAGAAGTAAATAGATCTAACCACAGGACTCCCCACTTCCTGCAGAGACAATGAAAGACGTCCTTCTTCAACACCCAGTCCTGAGACGGGAACACGCTGCCGAGCCTGTCCACCACAGTGTTGTGTAAAGCCCTGATGTGAACTGCCTTGATTGACAGGAGATGCATCTCTGCCCAGAACCCCAGGGACTTCGCCAGGGCCTCCTGCAACTGGGAACGGCAACCCCCTGCCCCCAGTTGATTTAGGACACAGCCGTGATATTGTCCATCCACACCACCACGGCTCTTCCCCTCAGAAAAGGCCCTGAGGGCCTGAAAGAACGCCACCAATTGGACGAGTGAGAGGCCTCCCAGCTCTGCCATTCCCCCTGGCAAGACAGGCCCCAAAACTGCCCCAGCCCTTCTTGCTGGCATCAGTGGTAAGAGTGATCGGCCAGAGCTGGGACGCTGGGGTAGGCCCTTCAGGAGCATTCCCAGCCGCAACCACCACCTCAGGTCCTTCTGCAGAGAGGGGAGCACCAGAAGAAAGCAGTCGTAGTCCAGTTCGGGATAACCCCAGTATAGGTGAAGATGATCCAAGAGAGGACATAGATGAAGTCTGGCCCAGGGCACAAACAAAACCATGTCCTGGAGAACCCGCAGGTCCAAAGCAGCTGGACCAAGAGGAGGGGGATGCCTTCAGCAGCCAGTCGTCCAGGTTTGGGAAGACCTGGACTCCCTGAAGATGCAAGATGTCCAAGACGGGCCCCAAGATCTTTGTAAATATCTGGGGCGCAGAATTGATAACCTACCACCGAGAATCGCAGGAAGCACGGGTGAGTCCCCATATGGAACATGATAATAGGCATCCTGGAGGTCGAGAGATGCCAGGACGTCCCCCTGCTGGACCAGAGGGTTAATCCGTTGCACACATTCCATATTGAAGTGGTGGGTAACAATGTGACAATTAATCTTCTTCAGGTTGATGATCAAGCAAAACTTCCCCCCTTGCTTGAGGACCAGTAAGACGCTAGCATAAGACCCCCGATCTCTCTCATGGCCAGTAACCGGCACCACCACCCCCTTGACAGCTCCATGACACCCAGCTGCATGGCCAACCGCTTCACCAAGTTCCGGGGCAGCAGTGTCCTAACTACTACCATTTATTTATTTATTTATTTATTTATTTATTCATATTTGTAAAGCGCGCAGCAGCCCAGGGGCATTGTGGCACCATGGTTTGGGGTGCAGAGGTTGAACTCCAGGCATCAGTCCAGTTTGCTCAAGGGTCCCTAGACAGATGGGTCCAAACCTTCCAGAACCCCTGAAGACGCCCCACCCTCACCAGCATAGCATCCGGACTTAATTTTGTTGAGGCCAGTGGACGGGTGCCTGCCCTTAGGAACCCATCGGGACCTTTCTCACCCAGGCCACAGAGCAAGATAGCGAGGTTTCTGGGGTTTAAACTTGTCTGAACGTTGCGATGTAGGCTTTGGAGTTTCTGATAAAACTTCCCTGCATGCTTGACTGTTTGAAACACCTTATCCACCTTATCTTGCAAGGAGTCCCCAGAGAAAGTATGCTCTTCGAAAGGAATCTTCTGGTGCGAGTCCGTCTGCCAGTCTCTAAGATGTAAATGCCCGTGCCCTGCAACCGCAGAACCCATGGTCATGGTTGCAGCCTTGACCCCATCATAAGCCAAGTCCAACAAGAACTCCAGCTGCGATCGGACCATCTGGATGTGGGGCTTAGGGTCAGAACCGTCCTGCAAGGCCTTCAAGACAGTCCGCGGGCCATTGAGCGCCATTTCAGCAGTTGTAAGGAACTCATGGTGGCAACAGTAAAGACAGATACAAGTGATCACAGTTCAAGGGTGTTTATTAAATGTATAATGGGTGAGAAAAACCCCTTAATCTAAACCTAAATCTAAGATGGGAGCAAGCTACGACCATCTAATAATAAGGCAGTCCTAGTGGCGTCTTGTCAAATAAAAAGGGCCTATACTAAAAAAACGATTGCCAATCCTCACAACTAAGTTACAAAATAGTTTGGTATAATGTTCTCAAGAAAAGAAACAAGTGTTCACCAAATGATAAATCTGGATGATATGGCTTCCCCATGTTTTTAGCACGGGACAAGGTGGGACTTTTGAGCACAGCACACTCCTGGGCCTTGCCACCACAATGTTACAGTTCCTTTCAACGATGCCAGGACCTTCTGGGGCTAAATCTCTTTCCTGCAGAAGTTTTGTTCCTTAGAAGGCCGGCTGGGAAATGGCCCAAAATGTCGCCCTCACAATTGCGACGGCCGAAATGCCGACTTTTTTTTTTAAAACACCCCCTTTACACCACATATATATGTGGGCGGGTATGGGATATTATAGTAATATGGGGGGCTGTGGGGGGTCTCCCCCCGCATATCAACGTGGTTTAAAGGAGGTTAATTAAAAATAAAAAAAATCTGCATTTTCGGCCGTGCAATTATATGTGGTCGCAGTGATCATATAGATCTGGCCGACTGTACCAAAAACAATAAACAAACAAAAGTTCCTTTGGCAATCTTTTCACTTTGGGCGACTGCTCTTCGCCCCTTGGATCCCCTCAGCCGGGCTCTGATCCTTCTTGGAACGTTAGCCTCCCTCAATCGTGTTCACTACAGCCTTTCACTCAAAAACTTATCACTTAACAGTCTCAATGTCCTTTTCACCAACTATCCAATGTGGACATCCCTCAGCCAGGTTCACACTTCTCGTCACAATGTTCACCGGTATATCACTATTAACCCTCAATTCTCAGGCATCCCTCGGTCAGGTTCACATTTGCCAGTTTCACAGTTCAATCAGTTTTCTCCTCTGTGTCAGAGGCTTTTGAGTGTACGAGTGGTTTTGCTCGACCCTCGTAGGACCTCTTTGACACTTTACACTAGCCTCTCCTAGGGCCTTTTGGTCTTCGTAGTTTCAACGAAACAACACAACCGAAAAGGGCTTCAGTCAGAGTACTTCGAATGAGTTCCCCCGTGACGCCTGACCACTCTGCTTCTGAACCTTTTACTGGGGTTTCTGTAAAGTTCAATTACACAAGTTCTTTGTTCAACAAGGTTGACGCCTCCAACCATGAGCCCAGCACAGTTCAATTTTACTACATGTCTTCTTTGACTCACCGGCTGTGCTGAACTGTTGGCATTTCTTGTCTCAGGAGTCAGGGATGACACCACGGCGGCAAGCGCTTCTTCCCGATTTGGTTATCAGCGCGGGAGGGTCCTGTGTGCTCTTGACACATGTCACACCACACGCCAGCTTGACTTCCTGGTCTTATGATTTCCCTTTTGGAGGCTTTGCGGGTCTAAGTTAAAAAGGACAAGGGCAATTCCCTCCTCCTCGTCCCTCCAGGTCTCTCCGCCTTTCTCCTCTGTTTGAACTGCCAGTCCGGAATAACTGCTTCCTCATGCGTTTGGCCTTGCTCGAAGGTGCTCTAGTTCTCTGCCTTTTATCCCTGTGGGGAAGGGAAAGGGCAGTCAGGTGTGCGCAGTTATTGTCAATTGCCTGACTCTTGTGTTGGAAAGTGTTCATTTTGGAAAGGGGGGAAAGAACGTCTGAATATCCGATGGGGTAGGATGGGGAAAAGGTGTTATAGGAAAGGGGGTACCGCGCCTCACCCATCGGTGTCCCACTTCCACTCCCCGAGGACCCCCATCCAGGTGATCCTCCCGCAGTGGTCCACCCCCAGGAACTGGATCCAATAGTGATGGTCGTGTCCTGGCCACCTTGATGACAGATCCTCAGGGATCAGTAAGTGAGACACTGTCAGGTTTCTCACGTAGTATAAGAAGAATATGTAGCCATTGAAGAACGATCCACCAGGCTATGGAGAATGGCATCCACCTGCACCACCTGATGTGGGAGTTTCTCCTCTCCCTGAAGAGAGTACAGTTTGGCCAGAAAATGCAGAACGGCAATCCGGTCGGCTCCTTCCAAGCACCCAAGAAGACCTCCTTAATTTCAGTCAAGAGCAAGAGCCCAGCCTTCAGGGCCTTTTTAAACTGCGGCACAGAGATTCTAGGAGCTTGTGAGGGGTCAAGAATGCGAAACCGGATTCCAAAATGGCGGCTGGGAAGTAAAGACGCAAGTGAGCTGAGCTCTGTCCCCAACGAGGCCTGTAAACACAGTCGAGGGGAAAAGATAATGCGACAGCAGACACCATTGTGGGGGTCGAACAACATAGAATGAGGAGCTGAGACCCAACACATATCAGAGAAAGGTTGGCGAGAGCAAGACGGCGGGGGGCCCGGCGAGCGGGATCACTGAACTGTAGGAACATTGGCCGTGACCCAACCCGGGTGCTATGGAGTGAAGCGGCTTCCAAGAATGCTGCATAGCGGGGCGGCATTCAAGTAAGTTACATTGCACGGCCCCGGTGAAAGAGAGTCGTCAGGGGGGCTGGGTAGTACATACACCACCTGTGAGCACGGACCCGCAGAGCCCTCCCCGGACAGAGGAGGAGACGAGGCGAGCGGGCCCTTTCGGAGGGCCGATACCACACAAAAGGTTGCTTGGAGCCCAGAGACAGAGAGCGGTCTCCCATTGTTGAACAGTAAGTCAGGGAGAAGGACTTGTACCCTCTGGGTCTGGGAGCATATTCCCTTATATATAAGATCAAAAGCAGGGGGAGCATGGGGTAGACTGGCACACCTAAAGGGCCCACCTGGTCAGCAGCAGACAAATCGGGGCTCCCCCCCCGGGTCTGAATAGCAGGGACCTGTTTGCCGTCCTCCGGCCCAGGAAATCATCTGGGGCCCAGGGAGATCTTGCCGACACACTGTGCAGCACAAATAACTCTAGGACCGGACCTCCGGAAGCCCATGCCCACAGGACCCTTCAAGGGGGCCCTCCCTGCTCTGATACACGGGGAGGCACTGCAGCTGCAACACCTTACTGCCACCAGGAAGGCGAAGCTGCCACTTTATTTCATCAAAGGAAAGGGATATGGGGCCTCGAGATATATGGCACATCTCGGCCTCAACATTCACAAACAGGACAGGCTCCACCCCGGAGGACAAGATCAGGTCAAGATACCCAAAAACATTGGTAAAAGGAGTGCTGGGAAACAATCGAGGAGACAATAGGGACATTGCCACACGGCAGACGTAGCAGCACAGCCGTAACCCTGCCAAACCCTGGGGACCACTGGAACATGAGACACGTGCATTTAGGCATACAAAGTGCATGTAAGGAATCCAATGCCAGGGGCAAAGGGAAATGCACCCTCAGTAAACGGCTATTGACGACAACGCTACGCAATAGTGCTATTCAACTTACCGCCTGGGTCGTAATGAGGCCCAATATGTGTTGGTCTGCTCGAATGAAGCAAATTGTTATTACAACGTTAAACGTGGTGACATCAACGTTGCATCCTAACACTGTATCCCATATCTGCATAATACATGCAAGCTTGCATACATGAGGCCGTGGCCACCATAGTCCAGTTAACTTTGCATCCCTGCCATACTGCATCTTAATTGGCCAACTGCTACTGTTATCTATAATCTATGAGGCCGCTGCTGCTTATTTAACATTGCCTCCCTGCCAAACCCCATTTTATGAGGCCAACCGCTACTGTTAGTTTTAATCTAGGAGGCCGCCAAACTGCATTTTATGAGGCCAACCGCTACTGTTAGTTTATACTAGGAGGCTGCCAAACTGCATTTTATGAGGCCAACCGCTATTGTTAGTTTTAATCTATGAGGCCGCCAAACTGCATTTTATAAGGCCAACCGCTATTGTTCGTTTTCAGCTATGAGGCCGCCGATGCTTATTTAACACTGCCTCCTTGCCAAACTGCATTTTATGAGGCCAACTACTACCGCTAGCCTCAAGTCATGGCCGCCGTATCCTATTTTTCATCTCCCCCCTCTCCAGACGATATCCTGTGCCTGACGGCATACAATGTCCAGTTACCACCTCCACCCCCTAAAAATCGAGATTTTGTGCTACAATGCCTACTATCATGTATACTGTGAAATGTTTCAGAACAATGCGTATACCGAACTTAAAGTTAAGCCCACTCTCATTGCTCCAGGACCGCTACTAACACTACCAGTTCGTAAACCTCAATGTTATTCCTTGCTAACGGCACAGCGCAGCATTATGCCTACCACCGTCTCCAATCTGGCTGCCCTAGGCACCATACTAATATTAGGCCTCCTAGCAAGACTTATGTCAACTTCAACTATTCATAGGCCTTACGTATATCCAACTCTGCCATGACTCTGAACGCTCCTCCTCCGCATCCCACCAACTTAACCCATACGCTAGCGATAAGTAATGCAAACTTCCTCCAGATTCCAACTTATCCTATCGGGCCCAGTGATACAGCCTTTAAGAACACGAGGCTCCGCTCTAGATAAACTAAAATATTCAAACCCCTCGCCAGATCCTCCACTCACCACTATCTTGAGAGAACTAATTTACCACACTCCCAAACGACAATCAAAGACAAACATACCCTCATCTCGGTATGTACAGGAGTACCCCAACGAACTATGTACAACCCTCCCAAGAATATTCCCACACAGACTAAACACATCTCTACTACTGCACAGCAACCATTAACAGACAACCCTACTTCTGATCTTAAAGGAGCTTTAATAAATGCCAGATCACTAGTCGCACACCCTATAGAGATATCTGACCTGATTCTGGCTGAAACTACGATTTTCTGGCCGTCACTGAAACCTGGCTGCACGATGCAGCAGGCCCAGCTATTATGCTAGCATTCCCGGATGGATACACTATCCTGAGAGCTGATAGATGCAAGGTGCGAGGTGGAGGCATTGCCCTCATCGCCAAATCTAGCCTGTCCATGAGAGTAGCCCCATCCACACATCTTACATCTTGCGAGGCCCTCACAGCGAAATTACCTATCGCCAATTCACAGACTCTTATCATTCATGTCATATACAGACCTCCTGGCCCCATCGGGTCTTTCGAGGAAGACATTTCTACCATTCCCTCAGACAACTTAAAAAGTACCTCACAAGTCCTACTATTAGGGGACTTCAACCTGGGCTTTAACGAACTAGGACTGACACAGAAAGTTAAGCTACCTACCCATGACAAAGGAAGAATACTATACTGGGTGGCAGACTACATTAGTAATGCCATCATTACCGCTATCATTCCACAAATCTGGACAGACCACCACCTAGTGTCGTTCAATCTTTCCACTACTAAGTCGACACTTAAAAATGCAATAATTGATCCGCCAACCCTAACGAGGAATAAAAATAATATCACAGCGGATACTCGTGTACCTCTGATTTTTCCTACCCTCAACTCTTTACCGGACAGCATGGACCCTAACATGCTAGTCGAGGAATATAATAAAATTATGACAGCTTCACTTGACTCCATTGCTCCTCTCAAAATGAGACACAGCAAACCCAAAGCCCATCTTAACTCCTGGTTTACCCCACACCTGAAAACCCTACGTTTGGAGAAAAGAAGGTGTGAAACAACTTGGAGATTACTCCCGTCCCAGGAAAATATAACTATCCTTAACAACATATCAGCTCTTTACAAAAAAGAAATCTGTCTGGCGAAACGTGAATCATACAATAACCGAATATCAGAAGCCAAATCTAGCATGAGATAATTATTTGCTATTCTCAAAGAATTAGAAACACCTATCCCAGTACAAACCAGCAGAACTAGGACTGACACAGAAAGTTATGCTACCTACCCATGACAAAGGAAGAATACTATACTGGGTGGCAGACTACATTAGTAATGCCATCATTACCGCTATCATTCCACAAATCCGGACAGACCACCACCTAGTGTCGGTCAACCTTTCCACTACTAAGTCGACACTTAAAAATGCAATAATTGATCCGCCAACCCTAACGAGGAATAAAAATAATATCACAGCGGATACTCGTGTACCTCTGATTTTTCCTACCCTCAACTCTTTACCGGACAGCATGGACCCTAACATGCTAGTCGAGGAATATAATAAAATTATGACAGCTTCACTTGACTCCATTGCTCCTCTCAAAATGAGACACAGCAAACCCAAAGCCCATCTTAACTCCTGGTTTACCCCACACCTGAAAACCCTACGTTTGGAGAAAAGAAGGTGTGAAACAACTTGGAGATTACTCCCGTCCCAGGAAAATATAACTATCCTTAACAACATATCAGCTCTTTACAAAAAAGAAATCTGTCTGGCGAAACGTGAATCATACAATAACCGAATATCAGAAGCCAAATCTAGCATGAGATAATTATTTGCTATTCTCAAAGAATTAGAAACACCTATCCCAGTACAAACCACCTGCACCTGGACCTAGCACCCTTCATATAGAAGCTTATCAATGCCTCCTTTACATCTGGTTCCATTCCAAGTAACCTCAAGGACTTGTGGGTACTTCCTCTCTTGAAAAAACAGACACTTGACCCCTCTAGCCCAACTAACTACCGACCCATCACGACAGTGCCTTTTTTCCTTAAACTAATATATAAGGTTGCATATCTACAAATCCAGAAATACCTGGAACATACCCACCTATTAGGATTGGCCCAATCAGGTTTCCATCCACCACACGGGACAGAAACTGTATTAATCAACCTCAAGGTGCAAAAAGATGAATTTAGGGACAAACGGCAAGCAGCCTTACTTCTCCTTCTGGATCTCTCAGCTGCTTTCGACCTTGTGGACCGCAAGTTCCTATGCAGCCATTTGAACTCAGCTGTTCATTTCTCTAGGGAAGCCATAATCTGGATTGAATCATTTCTGAGTAATAGGAACATGAGAGTCTTCTCACCCTCAGAAGCAGCAGACCCTACCCCTAACACTTGTGGCATACCCCAAGGATCTTCTATCTCACCCACCCTGTACACTATATTCACCAAGCCCCTTTTCGATAATCTGGACCATCTTGATATCACCTACACGAACTATGCAGATGATACCCAGATTCTCCTTCCACTTTCCGGAGATTACGACAAGGATTTGACCTTGGTGAACAGGGTCTACCTCATCATCCAGACATGGATGGCAATGCACGGTCTATGCCTGAATGATGACAAAACTGAACTCATCATTCTGGGTACCACATCCAACCTTAAAAAACTAGGACCCGATTACACTTCATTCATGATAGATGGCAACTCCATCAAAGTTAGTTTCTACCTTGCTTCTACCCAATCATTCACTAAAAAAGTCAATTCCATGGCATCTACCACTGCATATACTTGCAAACTCATCAGAGCAGGCAAAGCATTCTTATCTAATGACAGCTGTAACACCCTTGCCAGAGCCCTCATCTTGTCCAAGTTGGACTACTGTAACTCTCTCTACATTGGCTCCAACAAGTACATTACAAAGAGAATTCAAACTCTCCAAAATAATTCCCTCACAGCTGCCCTGGGTATTACAAGGAGAGAACACATCTCTGTAATCAGAAGACAAAATAGCTGGCTCTCCACGTGCAACAAAATCCATCTTAAAATGGCCTCGCTCACCTACAAGTGTGTAAACACCACTGCCCCTCTGTATCTCAGTGAAATATTCAGTCGAAAATCTTCTACCAGGCCTACTAGATCAGCTAACTCTAATTGCCTCACTGTCCCAAGAGCCAAGCTGTCCAAGGTGGGAGGGTGCAGCTTTCCCGTAAAAGCTGCTCAATTGTGGAACTCTCTGCCACCTCCTGTACGAGCGGATCAACTATATACGCAGTTCAGACAAAAACTCAAAATCAATTGGCTCAAAGCCCATGACCAATAAGGCCTGACACCCATTTCTACCAGAATAGACCGCCGACTGCCCCTCTTCTATGTGATTATGTAACTGTACTCTCCTATGCTATGACTTTATTATATAACCACATTTTCTCGCCTGGATCTTCCTGTATTTATGCCTGCCTTTGTATGCCTGTAACCTAAGCTGCGTACCCTCTTGTAACCTTTTGCACCCTAATACCTTCGGGTCCGGTGCGCAATATAAATCAATAAACAAACAAACAAACAAAAAGTGTTCTCATACTTGCCACTTTGGAAAAGTCTGGGAGGGAGTGGACCTACTGTGACAATATGCCATTCAATATTCAGGTACCAGGGAAACTTCCTCCTCAGAAGAGGATGAATACTGCGTCTTCCCTGATGGAGTCACCACATTCCCTTGACAGCCTTCTCCTCCCATGTGATCCTCCGTCCTAATAGCCCAGGGTTAGGATCAGACAGCAGCTGCCTTTCCCTAGTCACATTGGAGGAGACTTTAGGATGGGATTCTGTGATGATTTCGCAGGATTCATCATAGAGCCATTGGAAAAGCAACCTCAGACCTTCTTCAAGTGACCTGCCAAGTCTCATGAAGAATCGCAGTATGGGGCGAGTTATAGTGATACTTACCTGCTCACCTATGTCCCCTTTAAAAGTTTGATAACGTTTGTAAAACTTTTCTAACACTTTGGCTTTGCCATTGCTTGTTCACACAAGCACGCCAAAAGTTAGGAACACGTTTGTTACTGCTCACTGGATCCCAGAGACAAAACCTTCATTTTTTCCAGCTTCACAAAACTGTATGGAACTTTGCTGAACATTTGAGCACAAGGTTCCATACATTTTATGGATGGACTTCTGAAGTTACAATTGAATCTCTGTGGGCTAGTAGTGATAATACAAATCTGTACCTTCTTTTTCAGGGGTTTTATATGTATTTTGCCCTACTCCAGTAATTGTATATATATGTATCTAGATTTTAGTATTAAGTGATAATATTACCTGTTAGTAGTAATTTTTCACTGTGTTGTTTGGCCATAAGTAAAGAATAATTTTTATACCTGATTGTCTAAGTGTGTTCCTTGACTGCTTCACTCAGTACACTCATTGTGGGCCCCTTACAAGCTCAACGCCTCTTGAGACTTGGCCTAGACCATTCGCCTTGCTACCTTGAACTTGTTTGGCTACAGCTCCCAGAGTTGTCCTATTCACAATATAGGTTGGTCTTCTATACATCTGTCCACCAGGCCAGAGTATAGAAAATCATTCCTAACACTGGCTATAGTACGGAAATTCACCTTACTTGATTTAAAAAACCAATTGGACGAAATTGAGGACTCTGGTAATGTAGCCCTTCTCCTCAATCTGTCGGCTGCCTTTGACGTGGTGGACCACCAAATTCTGTAACGCCACCTCACCTCAACAGCTAATTGTTCTCCTGAAGCCATCTCCTGGATCTCTTCCTTTCTGTTCGGCAGATCTGTGAGGGTATTCTCAGCCCCAGCTTCCGCTTTACCTGCCCTGCCACCTGCGGCATCCCACAAGGATTGTGTGTCTTCCCCCATGCACAACAAAATATTTACTAAACCCTTATTTCACCTACAGGATGACTCAGGCATATCCTACACAAACTACGCCAATGACACTCAGATATTCCTCCCTCTCACTGGAATCTATTCTTACGGCTTTCCAGTTCTATCAAGACTCTATCAAGGCTCTGGGTATGTACCTAGACGCCACCATGTCACTAAAAAGGCAGATCAATGCCATTGCATCCTCAGTGGCACACAAGACCAAGCTAATCAACGCTTGCAGACCTTTTCTGTCTACCAACAGCTGTTTTACCATAGCCTGTGCACTCATCGGCTCCAGACTGGATTATTAAAACGCCTTATTTGCAGGAAGCGCCTCTCATAACATTAATCTCCAGGTCATCCAAAACAATGAACTAAGAGCCACAGTAAACATCCCAAGGCGCGATCACAGTTCCGATGTCAGAAGAAGTGCAGATTAGTTACCGATTTGCGAGAGAATTATTTTCAGAACTGGCTATCATGCATAAATGCTTGCCAGACACAGCCCCTAGATACCTCTCTCAAAAACAAAAAAAAAGAACAAACAGCTTTACCTACCCGCTCTTACTACTCCCACCAACTCACCATCCTGAGATTCAGGCTGAAGAGATCTGGAGGGTTGAGTTTCCCGGTCATTGCCTCCAAGAATTGGAACTCTCTACCCTTGCCACTGAGATCGGAACAATCTTACTAGACTTTACAAAACATCTTAAGACTCTACTCTTTTCTCAGAATATGACCTTGATCTAAACGTGGACTGAATTTGTATTGGTTGGTTTTATTGCCTGATTTACTATGTTGTGATCTGCGCCTTGATGCCTCAGGGTTTAGTGTGCATTATAAATGTAAAAATAAATAAATTAAATGGAGCTCTGCAGGACCTCAGCGTTCCGAGGCAGTACAACGCCATGGGAGTTCCGGGATCCGGAGCTCAGCAGGGAACCCACAGCGCCCGCCAGAGGACCTCAGCAAGCTTAGCAGCGTGGGCTGCCACAAGGGTGTGCCCTCCGCCCCCAAGCACAGCAAGAGGAGGATCGGATCAGATCCAAAGCGAGTTCCTGCCCTGGCAAGGAATACAGGAAAACTGAGGCTGGTAGGGTGGGCACATTTATTTCTGGGCCTTTCATTCTGCATTCAGCCACATTTATTTCTGGGCCTTTTATTCTGCGTTCATCCACATTTATTTCATCTATTTCTGGGCCTTTCATTCTGTATTCATCCACATTTCTATGGTGTCATATAAAAAGTGAATTCTCAAGCAGTGTTAATCTGCTTTCATTGCAAATCAAAAATCCATTAATTAAAGCACACATGCAGACATATAGGAAATAAATCCAAGCTTCATTCATCTCATAGCAACAAACAATAGCTCCTGTGACTCCTGCTGCCTTACGATATATGCTGTCAGCAATTCTACAATCTTCACAGCATTTTCCATACAACTATTGCACTATCCATGTTGCCAATCTGCAATGAGATTGCCCTGCGATGTATGAGTGACATCATAGAGAACCAGACAGAGAGACCTGTTTTACCCTTACTTACCATTTACATGAATAAATACAGACTGTAAGCAGGTTAATTTCTGTCTGCATGAATGTGTAAAAATCAGTAAAAACTGAAAACTGGAAGCCTTAAACATAATGCACCGTATGATGGGGTCATCTGTGCCATTGCCTATATCTTGTGCCAATTCCATGCGACACAGACCAACATACAGACTTGGCTTCTATGACACTACCACCACAATGACTTCGTCCCCTTTGTGACCCTCTCATGCAGGTGAGGCAGAATACCCCTTGATGCCATGGCTGATGACCCCTGTTAGGCAACCGCAAGACCAGCACGTGCATGCGTACAACCATGCACATAGAGCACGGTGCACCATAGAACAAATTTATGGACTGCTGAAGGCAATGTTCCACTGCCTGAGTAGGTCTGGAGGTGCACTCATGTACAGCCCAGTGACGGTGGGCAAGATAGTCCTGGCCTGTGCCATGTTACAACATGTGCATCAAGCTCAACATTCCCCTTCCCCCAGACATGCACCCAGTGGAGGCGGAAGACGACATTGACAGCGAGGATGAAATTGCATTGCCCCATCGCAGGGATGCCATGGATGGGTGTGATGCACACTATGAACTGATCAGCCACTACCTTTGAGCACATCACACATGCACATGGCCTAGGCCATCCACCACAATCTACACCGTACACCAAATAAATCACAAACTCACATGAAAAATGAATGTCCACTCATGATTTCTATGCAACACCCATTGTATTGATATGTATGATTAGAAACAACAGGTTGACCAACACCCCCTCCCCAACTATTTCTCCTCAAACCCCCTCCCCAACTATTCCTCCCCACTCCTCCTCCCCAACTATCCCTCCCCACAAGCCCTCCCTGACGTGTGGCACGTTGTCCATGATGTCTCAGCCTAGGACATACCCATGTCACATGATAGTCCTTGGTCTATTTACGGGCCTGCTTGCCACCTAGGGTGCCCTTGTGTTGCGTGTGTCATAACCCTTGCCCCTGGCCCTCACTGGCAAGTCAATCTTCCAGTTAGGGCCAGGTCAAAGGCCTTAAAACCTTTGGCGCCAGGCTCATAACCATCATGAAGACCAACATTAGAATGGGACTATTTACTTGGTACCATTTAACTTGGGGGGGTTCAGCCAACATGGAAGCGCACACATAGCTCAGTTACAAGGAACTGAGCTATGCGGTCTAGTCTTTTGGGTTTGGCAGGCCTGGGACTACTTTACCTGGACTACTTTGGGTGTGGCAGGCCTGGGACTATTTCACCTGGACTACTTTACCTGAGACTATTTAAAACACACCCAAACAGCAGAACATGCTTTGCGTTATTCTGCTGTGGGCAGCGTAACGCTCACCGTGTCCAGTTCTTTGATGCCAGCTTACCTGAAACCAAGCACCTGCAGAGAGAGAAAGAACACTACGAAACTTACCTGGAACTGGCTATCATGCATAAATGCTTGCCAGACACAGCCCCTAGATACCTCTCTCAAAAACAAAAAAAAAGAACAATCAGCTTTACCTACCCACTCTTACTACTCCCACCAACTCACCATCCTGAGATTCAGACTGAAGAGATCTGGAGGGTTGAGTTTCCCGGTCATTGCCTCCAAGAATTGGAACTCTCTACCCTTGCCACTGAGATTGGAACAATCTTACTAGACTTTACGAAACATCTTAAGACTCTACTCTTTTCTCAGAATATGACCTTGATCTAAGCGTGCCACATTGGCTATGGACTGAATTTGTATTGGTTGGTTTTATTGCCTGATTTACTATGTTCTAACCTGCGCCTTGATGCCTCAGGGTTTAGTGTGCATTATAAATGTAAAAATAAATAAATTAAATGGAGCTCTGCAGGACCTCAGCGTTCCGAGGCAGTACAACGCCATGGCAGTTCCGGGATCCGGAGCTCAGCAGGGAAACCGCAGCGCGCGCCCGAGGACCTCAGCAAGCTTAGCAGCGCGGGCTGCCACATGGTTGTGCCCTCTGCCCCCAAGCACAGCAAGAGGAGGATCAGATCACATCCAAAGAGAGTTCCTGCCCTGGGTAGGAATACAGGAAAACTGAGGCTGGTAGGGTGGGCACATTTATTTCTGGGCCTTTCATTCTGCATTCAGCCACATTTATTTCTGGTCCTTTCATTCTGCATTCATCCACATTTATTTCTGGGCCTTTTATTCTGCATTCATCCACATTTATTTCATCTATTTCTGGGCCTTTCATTCTGTATTCATCCACATTTCTCTGGTGTCATATAAAAAGTGAATTCTCAAGCAGTGTTAATCTGCTTTCATTGCAAATCAAAAATCCATTAATTAAAACACACATGCAGACATATAGGAAATAAATCCAAGCTTCATTCATCTCATAGCAACAAACAATAGCTCCTGTGACTCCTGCTGCCTTACGATATAGGCTGTCAGCAATTCTATAACCTTCACAGCATTTTCCATACAACTATTGCACTATCCATGTTGCCAATCTGCAATGAGATTGCCCTGCGATGTATGAGTGACATCATAGAGAACTAGACAGAGAGACCTGTTTTACCCTTACTTACCATTTACATGAATAAATACAGACTGTAAGCAGGTTAATTTCTGTCTGCATGAATGTGTGAAAATCAGTAAAAACTGAAAACTGGAATCCTTAAACATAATGCACCGTATACTGGGGTCATCTGTGCCATTGCCTATGTCTTGTGCCAATTCCATGCGACACAGACCAACATACAGACTTGGCTTCTATGACACAACCACCACAATGACTTCGTCCCCCTTGTGACCCTCTCATGCAGGTGAGGCAGAATACCCCTTGATGCCATGGCTGATGACCCCTGTTAGGCAACCGCAAGACCAGCACGTGCATGCGTACAACCATGCACATAGAGCACGGTGCACCATAGAACAAATTTATGGACTGCTGAAGGCAATGTTCCACTGCCTGAGTAGGTCTGGAGGTGCACTCATGTACAGCCCAGTGACGGTGGGCAAGATAGTCCTGGCCTGTGCCATGTTACAACATGTGCATGAGGCTCAACATTCCCCTTCTCCCAGACATGCACCCAGTGGAGGCGGAAGACGACATTGACAGCAAGGATTAAATTGCATTGCCCCATCGCAGGGATGCCATGGATGGGTGTGATGCACACTATGAACTGATCAGCCACTACCTTTGAGCACATCACACATGCACATGGCCTAGGCCATCAACCACAATCTACACCGTACACCAAATAAATCACAAACTCACATGAAAAATGAATGTCCACTCATGATTTCTATGCAACACCCATTGTATTGATATGTATGATTAGAAACAACAGGTTGACCAACACCCCCTCCCCACTACTCCTCCCCAACTATCCCTCCCCACAAGCCCTCCCCGACTTGTGGCACGTTGTCCATGATGTCTCAGCCTAGGAGATTCCCATGTCACATGATAGTCCTTGGTCTATTTACGGGCCTGCTTGCCACCTAGGGTGGAGGACACAGGAGGGAGAGCCCAGAACAGGCGCAGGACAATGGGCTGGCATCGGTTATAAACAAGAGAGGGTCCTGCCTGTAGGGATACTATTTGGTTGCACAATAATTCAAAGTGCAAATTAAATTACATCAACGGCACACTGGCAGCATATTAGTTACTGACAGAATGTGCAGGGCTGTGGTAAAAAATGAAGTGTCATCATTCAAAAATTTGGCTTCTTCAGTTTTGAGTTCAATGGAGATTTGTTGGTGAATTCTTTGGGCTGTTGTTATCGTGAGCATCATGAGGTCTCTACTGCATTTTGTTGCAATCCTGCTGAAGCCTTGCATGTAGATTTTGTCATCAAGAAATAGGGCAGGCTCATTACGAACAATTAGACCTACAGGGACCAGGTTGGCTCTCAAGTATTCTCTCAGGAAATGGCCATGGACCTCTGTCCGGAAGCATTTTTTCTTCAGGTTAAGAAGGTCATCGCTGGTTGCTGTAGAGGGTAGGTGTTGCTGTGCACCTGCCATGTTAAACAGGGTTGGACCTTGTATGATCTCCAAGATTTGCTCCTCTGAGAAGCTTAATGTATGATCCATTATAGAAGTTGGGCTGGTGGCTATGGATGTGCTTAAAAGGTGTCAGGTCAATGGACAGAATAGGAAGTAAAAAAGGTGTTTCCTGAAACCAGACTAAATGGTTTAGACTAGGTGAAATAAATTCAAGGACTAATTCAGGATTTCCCTATTATAGCAAGCGCTATATCTAGAATAGAGGACACAGGAGGGAGAGCCCAGAACAGGCGCAGGACAATGGGCTGGCATCAGTTATAAACAAGAGAGGGTCCTGCCTGTAGGGATACTATTTGGTTGCACAACAATTCAAAGTGCAAATTAAATTACATCAACGGCACACTGGCAGCATATTAGTTACTGACAGAATGTGCAGGGCTGTGGTAAAAAATGAAGTGCATGCACTCAGAGTGAGTTACAATTTGTTTTACTGGTAATGGACACATTCATTATTGAGAATACACAAAAAACTAAAAACGTTCTCTGTGTGACTGTACAACAGAACCCAAGGCGTTCATAAAACAGGGAAACAGGTTATCTCATAGTGCACAGAGCCCTTGTGTTGTGTGTGTCTTAACCCTTGCCCCTGGCCCTCACTGGCAAGTCAGCCTTCCAGTTAGGGCCAGGTCGAGGGCCTTAAAACCTTTGGAGCCAGGCTCATAACCATCATGAAGACCAACATTAGAATGGGACTATTTACTTTGGACTATTTAACTTGGGGGGGTTCAGCCAACATGGAGGCGCACACATAGCTCAGTTACAAGGAACTGAGCTATGCGGTCTAGTCTTTTGGGTGTGGCAGGCCTGGGATTACTTTACCTGGACTACTTTGGGTGTGGCAGGCCTGGGACTATTTTACCTGGACTACTTTACCTGAGACTATTTAAACCACACCCAAACAGCAGAACATGCTTTGCGTTATTCTGCTTTGGGCAGCGTAACGCTCACCGTGTCCAGTTCTTTGATGCCAGTTTACCTGAAACCAAGGACCTGCAGAGAGAGAAAGAACACTACGAAACTTACCTGGAACAGTATCCTGTCTTCAATCCATCGCCGAATTCATTTCCACTCACCTGAAGGTATGAACTCCATCATCTGGCACCGGAATACCATAACCTGGAAAGAGGAGAAAGAAAGACAGCATTAGTAAGCGTTTATTCATGTTTTCTTCCGAACGAAGAAAGCCACACAATTCTTACCTGGGTAGTCATCTCCTGGTCAGTATCATTGCTGGAACATTACGGCGCTCGGGGAGGAACATCGCGCCCTGCAAGGAGAGAAAAGACACAGGTTAGCAATATAAAAGGCAAAACAGCGCTGCGCATTGCGCATTACTCACCGGACAGCATCACGCACACCGCGCTTTCGCCTACCGGCTCGTGCTCATCTTCAAACTGCATGACAACTCCAAAATACCTTTCCATACCTAAAAGGAAAGAAGCAAGACATTATTATTCGAACTAAGAGGACCATAAGAACTGCATATAAAGACTGTAAAGCAGCAAACCTATGTAGTCGCTGCAGGCCTGGATTCCCACAGGGGGGGGGCTTGCACCATTGAAGTAACTTGATCGCTGCTCGCCCCCCACATCTACGCGCCCCTGCCACAAGGAGCAGGACGCAGAATCCACCTTCTACAATATTAAGGTGAGGAGAGGGCCCACAGGGGGAGGAAGGAGTGGAGGCCAAGGGAGGTGGGAAAACATAAAGACAATCTGGTATTGAATCCACCTCTCCTATATTGCAGACCCATCTTTAACCAGAGGCCTTACCAAGGGACCGGGAGAGGGTTCGAGAGTGCAAATCATCCAACCAGGGCTGGGTGGCGTCCCCGTGGATACCAGGTGAGCGTAACAGTGTGCCTGACTGGTGCATCGAGCTCCGCCTTGGGCTGCCACGGAGAGAACTGGCAGGCGTGGAGTTTGTGGATAGTGTGTGTGAGGTGTCACTGGCCTGCCGATCTAGGGATGCCTGCAGGGTCATTGCCATCGACTCAGCTATGGACATGATGCTGTTACGCTTGTGGACCCTACTGGACATGAGGACAATAGCATGTGTAGTACGTCTAAGGGCACGTGCAGTGCACTGCCCAGTGGCCTGCATGCTTTCCCGCATCATCTGGGTCTCTGTGCGTAGCAGGGCAACTTCCCCATGCATCAGGCAGGACTTCTCAAGGTGCTGCTGCACCCGGGCCGTTAATCCCTCCTGCCATCCTCGATCCGGCGCAGATGGCCGTTCATGTCCTTGACACCGGGGAAGGGTGGGCGTGCGGGGCTTGAGAGGTTCAAAGGGCTGAAATCAGGCTGCTCATAGGTGGCATGATCGGTGGCGTCCCCTGTATCATCAGCAGCCTCCTCTGCACTGGAGTCATGGACATGTGTATGTGGCTGATGTGGTGGGGGTAGTGTCCGTCCTCCGGGTGGTGGCCATGCAGGCAATTGCACCACCACAGGTGCTACCAGGGTGCCGGGGCCAGCAGGTGTAGCCACAGCAGGTGTTGCCAGGGTCGAGTGGGCAGCTGGTGTAGCCACAGCAGGTGCTGCCAGGGTGGACGGGGCAGCAGGTGTAGCCACAGCAGGTGCGTCCTGGGTTGGAGTGGCAGTTGTGGCAGTCGCATTGGTTGCTGCAGTGTCCAGGGTGGTGTTGATCCGTGGAGTTGTCCGCCGTCAGTGTCTGGTGCCCCTTGAAGTGCCTGGTTGCACTCTGTCGCTGTCAGATGAGGTGCCTGGGGGTGGAAGAAAGGCATGATGTTAGGGTCCATTGTGGGTTCAAGATCCACTGATACATGCAATGGGCCTCATTGCAAGTTTTCCGGTAAGTATTCGTAGTTTCTGTGATGCTGGGCCCACCGTTTCCAGCAACCCAGGATGCCGTAAATAACGGATGATCATGGGTTGTCAGGCGTGTGCATTCCGGCATGCCGGAAACGGTGGCACCAGCATCACGGAAACTCAATGAAAAGTGGCCAAAAATTACTGCACCATAGCTCCAAAATACTGAACAACCCCCCTGGCCACCCTGCCCCCACCACTGTACCACCACATCACTGAGATGTGAATTGCACCGTCCCCATCCCCCAGAATACACCCTGCAAGCACACACCCCGACATCTGAACCAACACCCTGGGCACTGTTGTGGCCATACACCATGGCCCCCTCAGAATGACCCATGTTTGTAATACATGTTGAACACTGCCCAGGCACCCTGTACTGCCAAGTGTAGCGGCATCTCCCCCCACACAGACACACAACACCCTGCCACAGCATACTGCATGTGTGCCTGGCATGCCACCACTGGCACCAAGACACAACAATGTTGTCCCTCAGCTCCATCCACACATGGCCACCCTCCCATACAATGCCAATGACACGTATACCCCACGTCCCTGCCAGACCTGCCAAAGACCCCCAACACACATACTGGCCCTGCAACTGGGTCATCCATCATGCCCAGCATTGGCCCATCCCAACCCACTCTGTCCCCTCCACATCCCAACACCCCACACTCCGACAGAACCCCCATACCACCATCCCCAGCAAATGACAGGACACCACGCCAGTAGTCCCAGTAGAGCAGTGTATCATGTACCAACATCCCACAACCTGCAGCTGAGTCCGCACAACCGAAGCATGTGTGCACCATGCTATGTTCAACGGCATGTCCCCTTTCCAGCACACCTCAGAAACTACACATTGGGCCTCATCACGAGTTAAGCGGTATTATGGGTGCATATACCACTGAGCGGTATTTGCGTTAACACCACGATTTGTGGCACAAACAACGCCCTTTCATGAGTTGGCAGGCACGCGCACACAGACCAGGCGTTAACGCAAATAAGTGTCCGGTGGTAATGGTGGCTGCGAACCCGAAAACTCAGTGTACATTGCGTTACCGTCAGCGTCCCGCGATATTAGCGCGTGCTAATAGCACCGCGGGAAATGTGTCACCGCCGGAACAGGAAACAAAGTGGTGGCCATTTTGGAAATCACAATCCGCCAAAAATCACAGCCCCTGGAAGACATCCAGACCCGAAAACACCGGAAAATGTCTCAGTAGCATGTCAGGGCTAAGTATGCATGGACAGGGTGCGTGAACCAATGTTTTCAGACTCTGAACTGGCAATACTGATGGAGGAGGTAATTGCCCATCAGGATGAGCTGTATGGCGAGCTCACAGCGGCGCACCCAGATCTGGAAAGCCATCAGCCAGAAAGTGACAGCAGTGAGACATGTCCACAAGCGCTTCAATGACTTGCGGGTCCGAGTTCGGACCTCCTAGCCTAGCACCGGAGTGAGTCCATGGGGACTGGAGGAGGGCCACCACCACCAACGGAGCTCACACCATGGGAGGAGCTGTGCATCATCCTCATCAACATGAGTTCGATTGAGGGAGTGGGAGGAGTGAAGGCAGACACTGGCACCCATGAGGTTGCAGGTGAGTCTCCCCCCCTTGCACATAGCATTGTGACAGGTCCACCCGTCCATTCCTGGTGTGAATGTCTGACATCCGGCCAGTGTGAGTGGGTGCAATGCATGTGATGTACCGCAGCCACCCACGACTGGACCCTTGTACCAGTGCAACCCAAGTGACCACAGGTATCCTGAGTAGTCAGAAGTGCATCCAATGTAGAAATTTAAGCACCATGGCACACACATCCATGGCCTGGGCACAGCAACATCAGGTGTGCGTGTGTATTACCAACCACCCCTCACTGACAGCTGCATGCCAGCTGTGAATTTGCATTAGACATTTGAAAATGCCACCCCAACAAGTCAGAACTGTGCCCCCCCCCCCATGTAGTATACCCCAGCAATCCCAACATTGTGAATACCAAAGAAGTTATGGCCAAGCATGATAGAAACTGTCCTCTCACCCCCTATAAAGCATGAAATGCATGGACATTATTTAAGTTGCCCTGTCCTTATTCCACACCCTGTGTACCTTACAGGCACGCAGGCATCATCTGAGGGCAATGTGGAAGAAGAGGAGGCAGGCCCATCCTGACGTCCATCCAGATGCGCCTCCACCAGCACCACCACCGCGCGAAGGGACTGGCACGATACACGATTGCAGAGGACACACCTCAACCTACCCCACCGCAGCAGGGCTTCACCACCTCAACGGGCCCAAGCCACCAGGGGGTCACCGCCTCATCGGCCCCAAGCCACCAGGGGTCACAGGATATGGAGATTGCCACCAGTGGTACCACCCCATAGGATGGCAACTCATCCTGTGAGGAGCAGCATGGTGCACCAGTGTTGTCAACAATTCACAATCCGGATCAACAAATGGCCACACCCCAAAGCACCCCGGAGCATGTGCATAGTGAAAGCCACTGTCCCCATGTCTCTGCACACCGATGTCGTGCACACACAACAGTGGCAGATGAGGACACACCCTCCTATAGGTCACCTGCTGGCAGCCCCTCCATCCACGGCAGCCCCACCACACAGGCCACCACAACTAGCAACAGCACCCCCACCACCATGCGTAGACCTGGCAGGCCAATCACCCCAACACGTAACAGACCCACAGCTCTGGGAATAGCAGTCATGGCACGCCTGGACATGCTAGAGGCATGTCAGATGCATATTGAGAGCATGGCGGTCCAACACAACCGCCACATTAAGGCAATCAGCAGTGCAATTCGGGGGGCAGCAAAGACCATGGCACGGGACAATGCCTGCACCTGTAAAGTTGTGGAGGGGTGAACTGCGGCTCTCACAGGGTTTGGGCAGAGAGTCTGTGAACTATGTGAGGTGCAATCTGCACATGCAGAGCAAATGCATGAGGCCAATAACCTCCTCCGCCAGCAGCTTCAGTTGGCCGCATCGCTGCCATCAACCCCTATGACCCCCACCTAGGACTCCCTACAGGGTTCAACCAGGTGTCGTTCCCTGTGCCATTCACAACAGCGCTCCCCAGAAGGTGGAAGACGTGGAAAGCGTCAACGTCCTTCCTATTTTGACAATGTACTGTTTGCCTGAGGGCTGGGCACATGGACCCATATGCACTGTGTTGGGGAGGGGGGAAAGTGTGCTGGTGTTATGCTCACCTGGTCTCTGCGGAAGCATTGGGGCACGATTGCAGCCCTCGCGGGGGTGAGGTCGCTCGGGTCCGACTTCGCCCTCTGGTGACTGGTGGTAATAGGTGATGCCACTCGGAATAGCTCCTGCGTGGAGAATAGGGGGCGTGAGTATGCCAGCTTGCGCACCTGATCCCCCTCCAGACCCCTTCTCCCAAACCGTGGTACCCGTGGGATGCGCTGTCCCTGGAAAGCTCACCTGTTGATTAGTTTTGGCAAGCACTCCGTCCTGCTGCTTCTGGCAGGGGTGCTTGTATGATCTGGACCGAGTTCCTTCACTGGTCCCTTGCACGCGGTAGTCCAGTCCTGCTGTGACTAAGCCACTATACTTCAGGTAAGTGTTCCTGTTTGCCTTTGTCTTTCCTCGTCTGTTTTTGTTATATTGTACAGTTTGTTGTCTTGTATTGCTGTCTGTTCCACTTTTGACGTTTGCTCTTTTGCTTTCTTCCCTTGCAGGCAATGTTGCTGGCCCGGCAGAAGCTGCGGAGCTCGAGGCGGCAGCCGATGTGAATGAGGAACGAAGCTGCAGCGGTACATTAGCTGGTAAGTTGTTAACTAGGGGGTGTGCAGGGTTCAAATTCGGCGCGGCACAAGGACGGATTTTCTAACCTTGTCTTTCTTCTTCTTCACAGGGTCCGAGCTCGTGTATACAGAGTGTGGTGCTGCGGCGTCGGGATCAAGATCACTGGATGTCAGGAGATGAGTCTGTAGATGAAGCGATGAAGCACTGGTTTCCTGGAGGTGGTATGCAGGAGAACGCCTGGTTTCAAAGGTAAGTAAAATGGTCCAAGCAGCGGTGAGCGTCACATTGCACACGAGTAACACAGTAACGCGAAGCACCGGCCTTAAGGATGGAGCAGCTTATATAGCCTGCCTGCCACACCCTGCCATACCCTGCCACACCCTGCCACACCTGATGAGTCAGCACATGAAGACCAGGCCTAGGGAGCCACACCCGATGAGTCAGCATATGAGGATGTTCTCTGGAATAAAGGCTTTCAGCTCCTGGAAAGTTCTTGTAAAATAAAAGCACTCCTGCACTGAAATGAAGTAAAAGCACTCCTGCACTGAAATAAAGTGTTCCTGCTCACATTTCTATATGAGTCCAGCCAGGGCCCCTGTGTTTATGGGTCCCAAAGGGACATAAGTGAGTCAAGTGACCCATTGCCCCCATCACTAGATGGTGTGGTTTTTGTGTTCTGGGGCCATGACAGCTGGAGAGTTGTTGGGGGTAGGGGGAATGTGTGCTGGGGAGTTGTTGGGGGTATGGGGGAATGTGTGCTGGGGAGTTGATAGGGGGAGGGTGTTTGTTCCATGCCAATTAAAGCCTGTTAATACTGGACAGAAAGCTTGGACATTCATGATTGTGTTCAAGTGCTGTTTATTTGACAAGTGATCTATGTGACATGTACTCATCCACCAAATCAAAAATAATTGTCAATCAACACCTGTCTGGCCAACCTCCCTTCCCTCACCCCATCCCCGTGTGCATTGGCCCCGGCAACGGGCACATGGTCATTGTCATTCCCATCCCCTGCCTGTTGCGCATCTACATCAGAGGGTAATGGCACATGCCTACGGCAGCAGATGTTGTGCAGCTTGGCACAGGTGAGTACAGTTCTCCCCACTTTTTCAGGCGCATACATCGGTGCCCCTCCTGTACAATCTAGGCACCGGAATCGTGCCTTCAGCAAACCAAATGCCCTTTCCACACATATGCGGGTATGGCTATGGCCATTGTTATATGCCAGCTCTGCAGGGGTTTGTGGATTCCGCACAGGGCTCATCAGCCATGTGAACTGCGGGTATCCGGAATCACCTGCAGGGAACAAAATGTGTATATTAGGCCTAGGTTGGTTCACTGGGTGTGCAAGGGATACGCATGAATTCACCAAGCACTATGGTCATGTATGTGTGCAACGGGTACATGCTATGTCATTGCCATATTGGTAAACAACCATCATCTTTAGAGACATGCATAATCTGACCCCTACATGCAGCCTGTATCAATGAGAAAGGTGTTCTGTGGCAGGTTACATTTGCATGCCAATGGACTTCCAGCAGTGTTTCATGGACTATGTTTATAGATATGTATGTGACACTCATGCTGACCAAGTTCTGTCATGTTTTCATTTATCCTTTGATTATGGTGTCTTCATGTGCACCGGGTTTGCTCTGCAATGTGCGCCACTTCCTTTGTGGACATCTTACTACATGCACCACCTCCTGTGTTTTATTGCCACAGTGGAGCATCCCTTACGTCAGGATGAGGCTCCTGTCATATCTTCCTCTTCACGAACAATGTTTATCAGTGATGGGTTGTGGCTGTCTCTGTCTGGTGTGGCGTTTGCTACATGACAAATTATTTGAAATGTTGGCATACATGTATACATACATGTAAATGGCCATTCAGAGGTCACTATCTCAGGGATGTTCATGGTTGTGCATTTCCCTGCTGAACTACAGTGATTTTGTGGATGGGTTTTCTATTGGTCTCACTTAGCATTCCTTTGTGGTGCCCTAGGTAATATTGCTCTTGGGTGTCAGGGTGAGAAGCAGCACTGCAACACAGACAAGATGCATTGTGGTTGTTGTGTTTCCATATGTGATTATGAATTCTCAAGTGTGTGGCCTTCTCCTTCTGTGTGTTGTGGTTTGAGGGACGTGTGCAGGGGTCCTTGTATGGCACACATGCATGGAACTGGTGCTGTGCTGGTGCTGGTTGTGTCTCCTGGTGGCATGCAAGGATTCCTGCGTGTGTGCCCCCCCTTCATCTGGTGTACTTTGGCATGCGTTTCATGCAGGATTTGTACTCACCCACTATCCATGTGCGTTGGCCTCAGTGCCTCTCCATGTAGGCTGGCAGTATGCTGGTGCGCAGCACCATGGAGTCGTGGGTTGATCCTGGGTAGCGGGCCCAGCAGTGGGGGATAGTCAGCTCTGGGCTACAGGTCATCTGCACATTGAGCGGATGGAAATGCTTCCAATTCCTGTAGGCTGCCTCATGGTACTGGGTGCTACAAGTGCGACATGTGTGCAGTCTGGGGCTGCAATCATGTTCGGGACTTGGGCAATGGTATAAAACTGTGCCTTTACTTTGTTGACCTGTGCCTGGGTGGCAGGCAATGCTATGTGCTCATTCACATGGTGCAGCAGTGCATCCAGCACCTGTCCCAGTGCGGTACTGAATGTGGACTGGGCTATACCGTGCATCATGGCAACTGTGTGTTGGAAGATGCCAGTTCCGAGGTACTGTAGGACTGACGCAAGCTTCACAAGTGGGGGCACAGCGGTGCTGATGGCTATCCCGCTGGCTATGTCACCTTGGATTGTGTCCAGAAACTGGGTGATGGTTGCCCTGTCCAGCCTGTACTTAGATACCAACTGGCCATCATTCAGGGCTCAGGCTGTTGGCCTGACACTGGGGATGGCTGGGCGCCTTGCTGGTGCTGGTCTCCTCTCCCATAACCCCCCCTTTTGCTCCCTATGCCCTGGGCTGGTTGTCAGGCCTCTGTAGCTCCTGGCATAGCATGTAGAGGTCCACATCAAGGCTCCCGGCTCCAAATGGCAACATCCTGTTGGGAAAGGTGTGTAGTGCATGGGTGGGTCTTATGTAGAACTCTTGTGTGCATTGTTTCCACCTGTGCCTTTATTGTTGCCTCCTCCCTGCTCCTAATGGAAACATGGTGTGTGGGAGGGTGTGTGGGGGCATGGGTGGGTCTTATGTAGGCCTCTTGTGTGCATTGTTTCTATCTGAGCCTTTATTGCTGTCTTCTCCCTGCTCCCAATGGCAACATTGTGTGGGGGAGGGTGTGTGGGGGCATGGGTGGGTCTTGTGTAGGCCTCTTGTGTGCATTGTTTCCACCTGGGCCTTTATTGCTATCTCCTTCCTGCTCCTAATGGCAACATGGTGTGGGGGAGGGTGTGTGGGTCTTATGTAGTACTCTTGAGTGCATTGTTTCCACCTGGGCCATTGTTACGACATATGTTCTTTTATCTCCAGCATTTGGCCGGGGGTATTTTCAGCGGTATTTGCGCCGGGTTTCCGGCGCTAGGAGCGCCAACGCTGTACTTGTGATAGGTGTCTAATAGCGCGTTTGGTTGTCGGCGCTATTACAGCCAGTGCTATTACAGCTGGCTGTAATAGGGCACGACAGTAATAGCGCCGGCTGTTACAATTGTGATCTGGCAGAGCGGTATTGGCACTGCTAATATCGTCACCGCCACATTTAAGGGCTCCCATCCAACTCGTGATGAGGTCCAATATCTTCAATCTCCCATAAAGCACATGACCAATGCCTTCAAGTCCAATACTTGCATCCTTGATCTGTGTTGCCAGGGTCTCTTTAAATAACTGCTGAAAGCAAAGGCCACCTTGGCATCTGGAAGGGTCTCAGTAGCAGTAAGTAAGCTGGTCTCCATTTCCGCAAATCTCTTCATTTTAAGGAACTCAGTAGGTAATGTTTCCTAATATCACTATATAAGGGGAAAAATAGTACTAAAGGAGGCAATGTTTCCCTCTCACTGCAAAAGCAACATTTGTCGGCTTCAGTTTGATTCCTGACCACTTCCATATTATACATTTAACAAGAAGAATATTTAGCTGGGCCTTAGTCAAAGAATCCGATGATAGGTTTTGGTAACCACAGAACTATACCCAGCTACTCTCACTAATGTGGGGAGAGGTAAATAAGACATGACAGAACTTTTGCTGGAGATTGGCTTCTTGCCTATTTTGCTCCCAAAATTGTCATATGCTTTATTTTAAGAATATATCTTCAGTCCCCTATTGGGGATTCTAGCAATACTTTTGGGGTTTTCAAAGCAGGTGTCCAAACCCACTTCTGTAATGTCTTCTTGATGAGCGACAACCACCCTATTTTATGGCCACATCCCAAAGACAGTAAATTCCTTACTAAACTTTTGGTCAGTGCCCCCACTTGTCTAAACCGCAGCCCATCTCATAGGCCTCAAAGATAATAAATCAGTAATATAAATTGAACCCGTTTCCAAATGTCTGGCATAAATTGATGTGGATGTAGGGACAGCCCTGAGACTTACGAGGAAATAGTTGGCTACTCTCTGTAAAGTTTCCAGGTGCCGGAACCATACAGCTCACTTCCATAGGCCCCCGCTGCATTTCCCTTACTCCTACATTTCTTCAGCATATGAGTACCTGAGTGATACTGCAAGGTGCTGGCAAATCTAAAAAGACCACCTAACCTGTCTAATTTTAGTCTCTTGTTTGTCAATATTACCCTTCCATGTTGTTCATTATCTCTTATATCTAAACAGTCAAAATGATCACAGGTTGTTATCGGGAGAAGCACAAGACAAAGCACTTTGCTATGTCTACCTTAAGGTCTCAGTGTGACATGGATTCACCATATTGATCGACCAATAGCTGTAAAGATTTAGGGGATTCTAGCCAGTAACACTATATCGTCATCGTTACTCAGGACATGCAGCCTCTGTTTCCTCAATGAAGTACATCAAGCCCTGAGTCTTCCCAAAAGGTTATGAGAGAATTTACGTAACGGTTAAACTGGAGGGGTGCAAGCACACACTCCTGTCTAACCCCCTTCCCCACCTCAATGGATTGCGTTAGTTCTTCCACTGTACCAAAACGAACAAGAACCTGTGAATCAGCATGTAGTGCTTCCAACATATATAGCAGGGGTTGCAGAACTCTCACTTCATTAAGGGTTTGCAAAGGGAGCCTCTTGTTCACATAGTCAAAGGCTAAGCTTAAATCCAAAAATGCCACGTAGATAGGAGACACCAAATCAATAGCATATTTGGCTAATATCCAGCATACATTTAGGCACTGATACACTGATTTTTTATTTTTTTTATTTGTACTTGGTTATATGCATAAAAACCTTTACAAACATTTACAATTAAAGCTTCCGCACATAAAGAGCGAATTTGTCCCAAGTTCACATTTTTGAGCGTTAACAGAGTTAAGAAGAATAATTGAGTCAGTCGGTCCGTAAAAATATATCAAGACAATGTACATTGCGACAGAATATTGTGTTCCTCTAGTCTCTTGAACGCAATCCCAGTGAAGAGCTTAATAAGGTAAAACACGGTGTGATGATGGAATAGCAATGTCTATGCAGGCGGTGACAGATCGATCAAAGCGGCACTAAGCCCCGCCTGGCAGCTCCACACCCATATGTCCCTGCACACCCAATCCCGGGCAGGTGGCTGACCTGCATGAGTCAATCTGGTGGTTCCCCTGGAAGCAGCCAATTGAAATCCTAGTCCCTCCTGAAAGCCTGCCTAACTCAATTTAGCGGAGGCGCAACGAGCAGCGTGCAGACGGGGAAGTGCGGCTGACAGAGCGCGAGAGGCGTGTGCTTTCCCAGAATGGTCTGAGAGTAAGCAGGGCGAGGATGGCCGGTGTGTGAGGATTCCTGTCCCAGTTCGTGGCGAGATTTATACAGGGAGTAAGTGGAATCTGCGGAACTAGGAAACGACAGACATGGGAAAAGGTAATTGAGAGGAGACAGGTTGCTATCAACATGGTACCAGGATTGTGTAAATGGGGGACTCTTCAGGGCCCAGTGATAGTGACTCTAGGTGGAACACTGTTCCTATAAAAATAAAGAAGAGTAGGATAATAAAGGGGGTCAGAAGCAGGTCTCTGGTGGAAAGGGGAATTGAGAGTGGCCTCTTTATCAGTGCAAGAGAAGGTGGTGTCCCCTGATGAAGATGTGGAGCAAGTTGTGGCAGGGGACCATGGGGAAGCTGTAAAAGGTGCTACTGTGTAATGGCTGTGATGGCTCAGGGAGATGTTGGTGCTCCTAAAGACAGAGAGTTTTGGTTACTGTGCCACCACAAAGGAGTGGCAGGATTTTAGTAATGTATGCCCAATTGAAATAGTGGATTTTGGACAGGGAAGGGTTCATTGACCTTGTTATATAAGAGAGATAGGTGAGGTAAATCGTTTGATATGTTGCAAAAATGTAACACAAAAAGAAATGCTGGTGCATTTTTAAATGGTTTTGGTTATTTCTGTGGTATGTAATATGCCTACTGTTCGGGTGAGTAAAGGTAAAGGAGTTACTGATGGTGTGACACCTAGTTTGGATTTGGAAGATTTAACGGTGGAACTTAAGGATGATAATGTAGCTGAAGTGAGACGATTGTGTCAAAGGACTGGTGAGAGGGTACTGCTGTCTACCACAGTGTTGGTGACCTTACAGTCTGTCGAGCTACCACAGTATGTGATGGGGGCTGTGAGGGGTCAGAAATCCGAGACAGACACAAAGGTATAGTTTTCTCAAGGATTGCCATTTTCTTTTTTTTAAAAAGGGTACTATAAACACCTATCGTTCCTTATTTTAACAAGGATGTCCCTGCCTAGCAAACTGAAACTAAAGGAAAATTACTTAATGTCTAGAAAGTCTCTGACCCTCACACTAATACACACAACAGAATGATCAAACTCAAAGGTTTTAGAAAGTACTCCTTGTGACCAGGGATGGACTCCCTTCTGTAAGGAAGGCATGGTATCAACAGTAAGACAGACACAAGTGACGACAGTTCAAGGGTGTTTATTGAACTTAAAAAAAGGGTTTGAAAAACGCCTATCTAATCCTAAATCTACAGATGGGAACAAGCTACGGCCATCAAATAATAATAACGCAGTCCTAGTGGTGTATTGTCAAAATAAAAGGCCTATACTAATAAACCTATTGCCAATCCTTACCTCTAAATACAAATAGTGTGGGGCACAGTGTTCCAAAACAGAAAGAGGTGTTCACAAAATTATATGTTATGATGTTCAGGCCATTGGCCTCCCTTCCCCACGTTTTCAGCACGGGACAAGGCGGTACACTCGAGCTTAGCACAGTCTCTGGCTTCTTTAGCACGAGAATACAGTTCAATCATTAGCATCAGGGCATTCCGTGGCCAAGTCTCTTTGCCTTTCAAAGTCTCTTCTTTCAGAGGGCCTGATGCGACAAACAAAGTTATTTCCCTCTTAGGATTTCACAAGTATTCAATTTCTCAGGTGATTCACTATTCACCTCAGATCCCCCTCAGCCGGGCTCTGATCCCCTATACAAAATGCTTGTACGATATTCATGCATCCAATTTCTCCTAAAATAATCTTGCTCGGGTGATTCACGGTTCACCCCAGATCCTCCTCAGCCAGGCTCAGATGCTTTTAACACAAAATTCAATTAGTCTCTCTCTGCTGGGCTCAGACCAATTTCAATTTAACTTTCTTTATGCTATTAACATCGAAGACTTTCTGTTGTGCATGGGATTTTGCTTGACCCTTTGCAGGACCACTTTGATTCACAATTCTTCATCACTCTTTCGCTTTTGCCACCTTTCAGTTGGATACCTTATAGAGACTTTTGAATTAGCATGCACACGGTGCCAGACCACTCTGTCTAATGTATCGCATCTTGGCTTCAAAGTTCAATCACTCATCTGTTATTCAATTTTACACGTGTTGATTATCATATACGCTTCATACACTGTTCGCTTCAGCGTTCACTATACAATGTTACCGCTTGCAACCTTGGCTTCAACACAGACCGGTCTGGTATCGGTCTCCCCAACTAACCCGCTGTGCTGACTTCACTAGCGCTGCTTTGTTGTAGGAGCCAAGGACAGTACCATGGTGGCAAGTGATTCTCCCCACCTTGACCATCGACACAGGAGAGCACCTGGTACCTCTGACACACAATGCAGGATTCTTCAGCCTTGTTTCCTGGTCTTACGTTTTGTATTCTGGAAGGCTCATGAAAGTAACGGTTCCTTGTCGAACAGGTAAAGGACACTTCCCTCCTTGCGATCCCCTTTCGGTTTTACCATCTTTCGCCTTGTATTAAACTGCCATCTTGGAACTGCAGCTTCCTTGTGTGCTTTGCTTCGCTCAGAGTGTGTTCTCGTGCTCTGCCTTTTATCTATGTGGGGAAGTGTAATGAATGTCAGGTGTGCGTAATGGTCAGTAATTGCCTGACCTTGCCTGACCATTGCATTGGGACATGTCAGGTATACGGCTCGGGTGTTAGTCCCTTTTCTCTCATAGCGAGCTGTTTGTGAGATAGTGTTTGTGTTGGTAAAGGGGGGATTGAGTTCCAAAGTATCCTATCTGATAGGATGGGGTAAAGGTGTTACAGGGAAGGGTATACAGCATCTCACCATCCGGTGTCCCACTCCACACACCCAGTTAAACCTCCCGCACTGGTCCACCCCGAGGAACTGGATCCAAAAGTGATGGCCGTGTCCTGGCCACCTGGATGACAGATCCCCAGGGACTAGTGGGTGAGACACCTTCAGGTTTCTCACATACCCTTCCCCTATGCAATGTAGCCGCATCTGTTTCACAAGGGAACCGAGAAAGGAAATCCACGTTTCTTTGGTCTTTTTCTTTTCGGTGCTCCACAGTGAAACAATAGGGTTGCAGGTCTAAGAACCATTGCATGACTCGGTTAGAATCTTTCAGCTGGCTAATCCAAACTAGTGGAGAATGATCTGTGACGAGTGTGAACTTCCTTCCTAGGAGGTAGTATCTAAGGTGGGTAATGGCCCACTTGATGGCAAGGGCCTCTAATTCCAGCACAGAGTAATTATTTTCATGTGGGAAGAGTTTACAACTAGTAAATAAGATAGGATGTTCCAGTCTGTCGCAAATCTGTGACAAGGCTGCTCCTAGCCCTGTAAGGGAGACATCTGTTTGTAACACAAACATCTTCAAGAAATATGCTACCTTTAGGATCGGTTTCTGGCACAGGATTTGTTCTAGGTTGTTGTAACATACATCGTCCTCGTCAGTCCAATTAATTTTCTGGGGTTTGTCATTCTTTAAATTGTCTGTCAGTCTACCTGTCCTGTCCGAGAAGTTGGGGATAAACCTACGGTAATAAACCGATTAATCCTAAGAATGCTCTGAGCTCTCTTTTAGTTTTAGGCGTAGGGGTATCTTGGACGGCCTTCACTTTCTCACGTTGAGGTTGGACACTACAATTCCCTACAAAGAAGCCAAGGTATAACGCTGCTGATTGAGCCAGCTTGAATTTGGATGGATTAGCAGTTAGGTTGGCTTCTCTGAGGGCTCTCATAATAGTAAAGAGATGGAAAGGATAACCCTCCCAGGTTTTACTATAAATGACTATATCGTTAATATAAGCTTCACAGAAATCAGAGTAGGGCTGTGATATTCTGTCCATAAGTCGTTAACAGGTGACGGGGGCCGCGTGTAATCCAAAAGGGAGGACTTTGAACTGGAATAGTCCCAGGGGCATCGAGAAAGCTGTCTTTTCCTTATCAGGTCCATGCACTGGGACCTGCCAGTGCCCCTTGGTTAAGTCTAGGGTTGATAGTAAGGTGGCATTTCTGAGTTTATCAATCAATTTGTCAATGCATGGCATGGGATGAGCATTGAAGCCGGAAATGGCATTAACTTGGCGGAAGTCTATGCAAAACCTCCATAAATGGTCAGGTTTTTTGACTAATACTATAGGGGAGGACCATGGGCTTGAAGAGGGCTGAATGATATTCGCCCATAGCATTTCATTCCCTTCCTCAACCACTATCTGTTTACAGGCTTCCAGGAGTCTATATGGTTTCAGATGCACCACTTTTCCTTTGGGTGCTCTAATATAGTGATAAGTGCCTTGCACTCTTCCTGGTTTCTCAGAGAATACATCGGGGAATGTTGTAACTAATTATTTTAAATCTTCTTTTAGTTGACTAGATAGCTCTTGAGGAATTAATTCAAAGTTATCTATTTCTTCTGGTACCAAACAGGATAGTATTGTGGCATTGGCGGCAGAAGGATTTTCCTTCCACTCCTTTAAGAGATTCACGTGGTAGAGATTGGTCTTTTGTTTCCTGTCAGGGTGGACTACCTTATAGGTACAGGTTCCTGTTCGTTCTAATATTTCATACGGCCCATGCCACTTTGAGAAAAGTTTGTTTTCCGAGGTAGGTAAGAGGACTAACACCTTTTGTCCTATTGAAAATGATCTTAGGTTTACCTTTATGTCATAGGCGGCCTTTTGTTGGGCTTTTTCCATATGGGTATAAACTAGATCTTGAACCAGTTTCATATGCTCTCGCAATGTGGTAGCTATTTGAAAAAGGAGAATGGGTGCCGCTTCTCTTTCTTCCCAGGTCACCCGGATCACATACAGGGCATCTCTAGGTTCTCTACCATAAAGTAGTTCAAAAAGAGAGAATCCAGTGGATGCCTGTGGGGGTTTTCTTACTGCAAATAGTGCCCAGGGGATCATGCGGTCTTTCCCGTCCTTATCCACCAACTTTCTTAGGATAATATTTAGTGTTTTATTGTATTTTTCTACCAATCCGTCTGTTTGGGGATGGTAAACTGAAGTTCTTAAAGTGCTGATATGAAGCAGCTCCTTAACTTCACCCATGAGTTTGCTCATGAAATTGGACATTGATCCGTCAGGATTTCCTTAGGAAAACCAACCCTGGAAAACTATGGTAATGGGTGTTTTAAAATCTGCTGGTGGTGTTGTTCCACATAGGGAATGCAAGGCATAAATTAGTTTTCAAAAATTGATTAGCAGATTTTGCTAATTAAAATTTATTTGAATAGCAAATTAACTTATTTGATTAGCAATTTTGTACTAATATTAATGTCACCAGAATTAGTTGTACCCCAAGATATAGAATTTGCAAGAATGCAGAAATGATTTCTATGTACCTCGGAAGTTTGACATCAGTGCAATGTCTGTAAAATGTAAAGGTTTGCTGCATGAATGGCCAAACAAATAAAGCTCTAAAAACATTTTTCAGTTCAAGGATGTGTGGCTGGGTCATGCAGTCAGTGTTGCAGCACAGTGCTGTGTCCTTCATATTGTTAACAAGACATCAATTAAAGACTCAATAGTGTGTGCATGTGCAATTTTTATTTTATGATATCAAGTTACATATATAACCCTAGTTTCTTCCTGTGGTACTACTGGTCCAACCATAATCTACATGAAACTGTGTGAGTGAAAGCAGGGGCACACATTTTTTGTTGGGTGTATTTGCTTTTTTAAAGGGAGTAAAAGGGGCTGATACACCCCTTATCTGTAGGGCTGAGGCCACTGACATTGCCTATGGAGAAAATTAAAATTTCTGTTTTTGCCAGCACTTGGTGGGTCAAATGATTTGCCCAGGATCACATGCTTTGGTTAAGCAGTGAAGCCAGAATTGCCAGCAATTTAACTTACCTGCCACAAACCTCCAAGCTCTAATTAGTACACATTTGTTTTGGGTTAAACAAGAGCCACAATGGTCTAGTTTATTTGCAAAGTACACCCAAAGCAACCTCCTTGGAGTACTTGCACCACCCAAACCGAACACTACACATCTCAGAATGCAAAACCATGTTTGATCTCAGGGATGAACTCCGCTTTAAAAAGAACTAGCTAGCTTTGAGTCACTTTCTGTGCAAATGTGGTGTTTAAGGTGTCTAACTTACACATTGTGGGACTCTTGACAGCTTTAATGCTAAATGGTCGCCCGTTATTTTTAGAATAAAAGGTTGGGCTAGACTTTGCTTACCTCTCATGCCCGTTGTTATTAAGTCACAGTGGGAAGGTCCTCTCTGCCTAATCTTCCTCTACACTGCAGACCAATTCCTACAAGATAAGCAAAAAGCAACTCATTACCTACCCACAACAATGCACACTCACTCTGGGGGTGCCTCGAGAATCGACATGGCCCCTCAGCACCCGCTATGGAGTGAACATTATATTTCTCCCACCCGAACAAATGCCAGCGCAGCCACTTGCTAACACCTAGCCCATCAATCGGGGACAGAGTTGGGGCCTTTCGCCTTTACAAACAAGAGGCCTCGAGCCTCTGGGGGCAGGGGATCCAGCAACTGCCCCCATGTTTCCAGTCTGCAAAGCACAGCAAAAAAAGTCTGCATTTCCGTTCTGGGGCTTTTAATATTCGCTTTGCAATGCTCACATTAAGGTTATGGCCAGTGTAAAGCTTCCTACTGGCTCTGGCTGCCTGTCTCGTGATCAATTAGGCAGCTAACCTCCATGCACCACTGCAGGCTGCTCGGACTGGCCTATAGGGCAATAGGCCCATGGCTTAACCAAAAACGCAAAATGCTTGTGTTGGCCCATTTTTTGGGTCAAAGTGGGCCAACTTTTTTGCCAATGTGGGCCAGTTTGATAAGTTACTGGACTAAATTATGTGACTAATTGTTTTGACCAGTGTTGCTGAATATTCTTGTACAATTTGCATCACATTTAATCAAAAACGTCCCCCTTGGGTTATTCAAACAGCGTCACAGGAATTAATTCCCATTGGTTTGCAACTTTGGAGCACTTTTCGTTGGTGCCTGAGACAACTGTATGCCTCAGTCCGACCCTGCCCCACTGTTTCCACCATCAGCAGTGGGGGGTCCGGGGAGCACACATCTTCACCCAGGACTGATGCTGCTTACTGTGGGTGCTGGGTGTAGAGTGGCGCACTTGCCAACCCTACAGATTTAGGCAGTAGGCTACTGCTTTTTAAGCAGTCCTACCAGACAACAGATTTCAGTGACAGATTCTACTGCTTTTTACAGTGGCAAGTAATTAATGTGACTCTAAGGCAAGCTACAGGATAAAGCATGCAACACATTAGTCTGTCTGTACAGTTGACTGGTAGGTGATTACTTTGATTGGGCTCAGACCAATCCACTGAACTCACCTGACAGCTACTTGACTCTGTTCTGCACTCTTGCCGGGACAACCCTTAGGTAACCACCAGTGAAGTCAAGTGGCAGAGTGTAACACCATCACACAGCATCTGCATCTCAGACCAAGGGGGGTATCAGTCACCATGTCATTCACTGTTCAACTTGCAATAAATATCTAACTTCCTGGGCTGCTGCTACAGAGCAGTGGCAAACGTCGCCTACCAGCTCTGTGTAATGTATACCTTCTGTAAAGTTAGGTCATTGAATTTGGTGCTAAGATACCATTCAGAATTATACATTTTTAACATTTGAACGTCTTTCCATATTGTGCTGTTTGATGGTTTGTGTATTAGGCAAAGGTTACACCAACATACTAAGGCTCACTTGTGGCACAGACTTCTTGTTTTATTCTCGACTGCGTTATCCATTTCACAACAGCACAACGTGTAAAGCTCACTAATGTGCAAAGTCATCTCTCAGCACCAAGACCTCCAATATTGGCGAGCCCTTCACCTATGCCTGTGCAAGTGTCACTAAATCTCAGTCTCCTCCAGCAGGAGACTTGGGCTGGAGAAAACATGATCATGTCTGACTAGTGGCCTTAAATGGAAGCTATAGAGCAGGGGTTTGCAACCTTTGGCTCTCAAGATGTTTTGGACTGCAACACCCATCGATCCTAACTTGCATTATCAATGCTGAGTGATCATTGGAGTTGTAGTTCGAAACATGTGGATAGCCCCAGGTTGCAGACCCCTGCTATAGAGGATGTAGAATACTAGGCCCTGCTGGCTTGCCTAGTAGGCATGTGCTTAATTTGCCCCTTCATCTTGGTGGCCCCTTCTGGTGCATGCTCGGTGCCTGTGCATGTACAGCCAGTGAAGAGAGCTGCTGTGTACTCCGAACTGGTGGGCAACTAGCAGTTGCTGCCATTGCCATTTTATAAACATAATGATGTACAAATTGGCATTACAATGCCGTTATCCGGGGAAACTTACTCTAGTCTGGGCTTTCTGTGCCTAGCTTGCCACTGTTGAAAGTGGCATGACCATGTGTCATTAATTGCATTACTTTGGAAATGACGTTGCCGTATGGCATTGGCATGATGGTACTCGGATAAAAAGAGCTGAACTTTGGCATGCTTCAGTGGTGCCAACAATGTATGTTTTGTATAATCCTGTGATGTCATTGTTATGGGAATTATTATTTTTGAAACTTCAAAAATGATAATCCTACATTGGTCACAGAATGTTGGCAAGTATGGAGTGGCTGAGAATAATATTTCGCCCGCCCGAACGGGAGGGAGAAATATTATTGCCAGCTACTGTCTCCAGCACCCGCTGTAATAACACAGCCTGCTGCTCATAGGCAGCAGGCTTCATTATTACAGCGGGTGCTGGGTGTTAAAAAGTGGCTGGCAATAATATTTCTCCCACCCGTTCGGGCTGGAGAAATATTATTCTCAGCCATTTGCTAACACCAGCACCTGCAGTAATAACCCAGCCTGAAATGCCTTCTGCGAGCAGCAGGCTGCGTTATTATGGCGGGTGCTGGGTGTTAAAGAGTGGATTACGGCAGGTGCTGGGTGTTAGAGAGGGGCTGCCAGCCACTGTCTAACACCCGGCACCCACTGTAATAACGCAGCCTGCTGCTCGTAGAAGGCCTCTTCTACGAGCAGCAGGCTGCATTATTACGTCGGGTGCTGGGTGTTAGACAGTGGCTGGCAATAATATTTCTCCCGCCCGTTCGGGTGGGAGAAATATTATTGCCAGCCACTGTCTAACACCCAGCACCCACTGTAATAACGCATCCTGCTGCTCGTAGAAGGACTCTTCTACGAGCAGCAGACTGCATTATTACGTCGGATGCTGGGTGTTAGACAGTGGCTGGCAATAATATTTCCCCCGCCGCTCGGGTGGGAGAAATATTATTCTCAGCCACTTGCTAACACCCAGCACCCGCCGTAATAACGCAGCCTGGTACTCGTAGAAGGCCTCTTCTACGAGCAGCAGGCTGTGTTATTACGGCAGGTGCTGGTTGTTAGCAAGTGGCTGAGAAATATTATTGTCAGCAACTTACATCCAGGCCCAGCAGCACCGAAAAGATTTGCCTCAAAAGGGCCTGGCACCCCCACCCAAACCTCCCCTAACACCTCTCCACCTTACCTCTTTGTCGGAAGCCAGAGTGTGAGAGGAGGGCTGAGATCCTCCACTCACGACATAATGATGCTGCATCCGGGCTGGGCTAATAACATTGATACAATGTTTTTAGCGCAGCCCGGGTGCTTCTGCCTCGCCTGCAGTGCACGCTGTGCACAGAGGCAGACTTAATGCACCATTTCTTTTGTTAGCCAATCTTTTTTTTATTAGCTGTATCTGTGGAATCATCTCGCAGTTAGTGCGACATGATTGTGTAAATACACAGCAAAACAGCAGTATCGTATCGCAAATTTCGATGCGATACTGCTTATTTTATGCCTTGATTTATTGAACGGCTTGCATTTTCTGCAGTGCTTGTCACACGTGCAGTCTTCTCTACGCATATGAAAGTTAACTTGATTCACAACTTCGTCATCAGTTTTTATAAGATCCATATATTCTCTTCTTTAGCAAGTCTTCTCTGTGCGTCACACCCATCTTTCATGATGTCACCAGCTTCTCTTTCACTCTTTTTCATATTCCTTCGGGGCACTCCTCCATTAGATTGTCATCTCTTCATGTATACATTTGATAGGGTTTTCTCAGTGGATACCTTTTCTCGAATATTCGTCATGGAACGGTCGCAACTGCTGGCATCAAGCATGGCACAATCTCAGGCTTCCAACATACAGCTGGTCGGGGGGCGGGACTTCCTGTAGAAGCAATTAGCTGCTCCTCTACACTCCCCCCTCTAGTCGAGTCATCGGCCACACCTTCATAGGTCTCCACATTTTGATACCTCCTCTTGAAGAAGTGCTTCTTCGGAGTGCAGATCTTCATTACCCCCTTAAGGGTGCCGGCTGACTTAACATGGTCATCCACACTCCAGGTCATGTAGCTGCACTGTCCATTCAGATTACAATAGACCCGTCGTCCTACATATTTCTTGTGATTCTTTGGATACAGGAGCTCCGTCCCCTCAGGTGCTACGGGGCTGGTCTCCATATATTTTCTGACATCATTATCAGTCATTTCCTTGGGTCCGACCCCTGATTCGACATCGATCATGATTTTAATTCCTACTGCCTTCTTTGTTGTCTTCTTACACTGTGTGATTATTATCCTGATCACACAAAATCCAAACATCACCATCACTAATACTGCTCCAAGCAACTTGAAGATGTTTGCCTTCCACTGTGGAACCCATGAGAATATAGATGCAAGCCAACTCTCATCTGTGATGTCTTCTGTCTCGTCTTCCATCTGATTATGCAGGTTCGTCAGCAGCGTTATGGCCTCTGTCAAGGTTCCATTCTCGTCATCATCAGAAGGTATGAATCTGCAACATGATGGCCTGATTTTGGCGCAAACTCCTCCTTCCATCGCAGTGATCATGTCAAGGACATATCTGTTATGCATGGTCATCAATCGTATGGCCCTCAATTCTTCCTTGATAGCACTGAATCCCTTTATGGTGGTGTTGGTTGTCTGCAAAAGCTCCCATCTGGTAATCTGCAACCATTTGGCATTGGCCATCGTCTGGATCCCAGGCATGAAGATAGTCGTGAAGATTGACGCAGTCTTGCTGAACAATCTGTGTTCATACGGAATGGCCTCATATGCCTCTGTTGACTTGTCTGAGAAGTAGTTTTCCCTTCTGGTTTGATTGAGAAATTCGAGCGATCTTCTCCTTCTCAGATGAGCATCTACCTTCGGAAATACTCCAATGTTTAGGTCACTCTGAGGAATCACTAACGCTGGAACATGGATGTGCACCTAGGAACACGTCCCTCCCCAATGCTTGGGCAACTTCATGTAGGCCGTAGGCCCACAAGCCCAATATCGATCCGTTAGGACTGCTGTCCGTGCTCCCATTCTGGTAACATTAACTGTAGTCTTGCAGCCTATGTTATCTCCCACATGTTTCCTTCCTTCTCTTCGGAAAACACAATGTCGCATTCGCCAATGGAACCACAATCATTGGACCTGATTCATCTTCTACCCATGTCAGCTGTTTGGCATACTTAGCCCATGACTTCAAACACCCATCGTTTACTCTCTGTACCTCTTGCAAATATTCTAGCTTCACTGGATGACATGCACAGGACAACAGTCCTCCTTCCCATCCCTTCTTGGATTTCACTTGTCCATAGACTGAGGTTTCAGTTTGTTCCCTACATCCAGGCGATCAGGCTATTTCTTTTATAACCGGGCATTCCATCCTCTTCATGTCTCTCACAACTACCTCTTCCTGTCCACTTGTAGGATACACAAGCAACTTGCTTCCCCATCCTGGTTGCATTTCCATCTGTGACGTCTTGATATAATCATCCTGGAATGGAAATGACCATTTCAATCTCCATCGCAGAGTAGCCCAACTTCCCTGAAATTTTCCTATGGTCATGCATGCTGCAAGATGAACGAGGCATCTGGCATCGTGTTCTGGTACTTCTCTTGAAATGATGTTCACACTGTATCCATGGCATACCGTATGAGAGCTCAGACATAGTAACTCTCCATAGATGTTCTCTCTCCCACCTTTCTCATGTGCTGATACCACATGTTATTACCCAAGTGTGCTGCATTGTCTAGACATGTGTTTATCCCCTCACTATCTTCCTCTGCATTTCTCCTATATTTCCCATATGCAAGGTTGTACTGACCACAAAGTGTTACGCTCACCTGGTATCCACGGGGACGCCACCCAGCCGTAGGGACTCTGGTATCCTTCTCTGCGGTTCCCAGGTGTGACCAGCGGGGAAGTTCTGCCTTGTTGTTAATTCAGGTGTGCTCTCCGTTCTGCCTTCTTGGCAGGGGCGCGTTGTCATTTGTGGCAGAATACGATATAGTTACTTCACTGATGCCGGCCCGCTTTGAGTCTTTCAGGTAGGTCTTATTGCTGTTGTATATTGTTGTTATTCTTGCATGCCTTTCTTGGTTTAATAAATGTATCTTTCTCTTCCTTAGGTGCGCGGAAGTCCAATGTGATGCAGTGGCTGAATTGGGTCTCGCTGGTAAATGATGGCGTATAAAGAGCGCTATGATGCGGTAAGTAGGCGGTATGCACAGTGCTATGATGCATTGCCTTCGCTAACCTGTTGTCTTTTGTTTCCAATAGATCGCAGAGCTGACCCGGCGTATGAAATTCTGAGGCTATGCTGGTCAAGGGGCGACTTGCGAGGTAAGCTTTTCGGCACAGTTCATTATGATGTAAAAAGTGTCTAATGTCTTGTTTCTTCCTTTTTTGCATATCTGTTGGTCCGGGAGACGCACTGATTCTAGGATGCTGTTCGCAGGAGCTGTGGGCATCTAACGGGGAAAATTACAGGTAAGCTACTGCTGCTACCGATGTCCTTTTGTCTCTTTACAGATGCTGTTCTTCCGAGGTTCGCGGGTACAGCCGAACACGATGAGCGTCACGTTGCAGGATTGCAAAGTAACGCGAAGCGTGTTATCCAAGTCGGGTGTGGTTTAAATAGCTCCAAGAAAGTAGTCCAGGTAAAGTAGGTCCTAGGCTACCACACCCAATACACTATACCGCATAGCTTGGTTCCAAGGAGCCAAGCTATGTGGATGCCTCCATGTTGGCTGGCACTTGAAATAAAGTAGTTCCCTAAACACAAGTCTTTATTAAGTATGAGCCTGGCACCAAAGGCGCCAGGACTGGCCCCAAGAGGGCCTAGGCAAGGAATACCTAAGTTTGTTGGAGACCCGAGCCAAGACCTCTCCTGGCCCATGGGCTTGCCAAGGAGGTTTCTGGATGGGGGGTCGTGACACAAAGTGAATCAAAAGCAGTTTTCATAGTGGGGAGAACCAGAGGGACATCTGCCTTATCAGGACCTATATGATAGAGAGTGTGAAACAGGAGAAACAGAAAGACAAAAAGAGTAATTGTACAAGCATATACTATTCACAAGACCTTGGACAGCCATCTTTCTCGCCATCCTGGCACTGGCCGTGTTTGTTTATTCCCTAAAATTGTGCCAGCTTCAACATTCTTCATTTCTACTATAATCATAAGAAAATTATTTTACCCTTGCAATTGCAGTATCTGTTCTCTTATCGCGACAAGAAGCCTTCTAATCACAGGGCCATTTTTAGGATCCTGTAAAAAAGTGCAAATATCAACGTCTCTTCTGGCGAAAGCAGGATAAGCCTGAAGGATAAATAAAAAAAATAGCAAGCGCAAGCCAATGCACATCGCTGTCAGTGAGAACCAAGTGTTGAACAAAACAGGTATTCAGTAACAAATGAATCTGGATATTGGGCTTGTTTCCAATTTCTGATCATGAACTGACATTTAGGCATAACTTTGATACGTCAATGAATTTCTAAAGTTCATTTTTCAAAAGATTCCTGAGATTGTCAGCAAGGGTTTGCACTCCTGCTAAAATATCCATAAGGAGTGTCCGTTCGAATCACAGTTCAAATGCAAATCTGCATTAGCAGCTGGTCACTTTATGGTCCTTCTTCTTCATCATCAATCGAGTTTGCACACGCTGAAATTCTTCTTCTTGTCTTGCTTCTGGATCAGCACCAATGGGAGCTCGCCTGCCTTACACTTTCACTGCTGCGTATTTTCAACGCAAAAGGTGTCCGCGTTTACACCTTCTTCACTTGTTTGTAGTGAACTCCCCTCCTCCTCACCTGAATCAGAATCCTCCAGTTGCAGTTCGTGTAGTCTCCTCTCCCAAATACTTCTTTTTTTTTATAGGTGGGTATGGCTTGCCATGGAATGAAGCCACTGTGGGAGTTGACAACAATGACCCAGGGGCCCCCTTCCGGAACAGCCGGAATAGGGGAAAAAGCCTTTAGGCACAAAAAAACCCTTATATGTGTAAGCCGTGATAGTTCTTCCTAAAAGTATCCGTGGAGACTGGGTTGCCGGAGAAACAGCCGCGTAGATATACACGCCGGGGTGTTGAATAGAGAGCGAGGGAGCCAACGAGATGTTGTGATCGCGTGGAGCACAGAGGAAAGCAAAAGTGTAAGGGTAAGTAAGTATAATGTAGGGAAGAGGGAGGAAGCAGGGTGCTAGAGAGAGCGAGGAAACAGGAGAACAAAGGCACGGAGAGAGCGGAAAGGCGGGAGCAACAACGAAAGGCCGCCGAATCGGGGAAAGAAAGGAGCGGGATAAGCAGCGTACCGTGCGTACAGAACAGGAAAAACACTAGCGAAGCCTCCCAAAGAGGAAAAGCAAAACGCCAATCCAAGGGTTGCAACGCGCTGTCCGCCGGAAGGGGAGGAACAATAAACCTTCTGGCGGCCAGTGTCTGCAGAACTAGACCGCTAAAGCACGTTGCCAAGGAAACGTGACGGCACTAGTAATGGCAGTTCAGACGCCAGCGATCCCACAGGCGTCTGCCCAATCGGGGCATGACCAAAGCGGCCATTAAAACGTGGCTCATGCCACTTTCTGATAAAGTTTTTCATCAACACTAAATCACCAATAAACAACTTGGGTGCCTATAAAAGTTCAAGTAATCTGGTAGCTGAATTGTCTTCATCTGTGTTCTGAGACCGACCGCCCCTGGCGCTTGACTTGATCTGAAATGAGAGAGATGCTAGAGGTTATACATGTCAAATATTCATTTAATTCATCACCTAAGATTTTAGCTACACTCTGGGCATCACTTCTACTTCTAGATGGAGGTGTAACAGGCGTTCTCTATTACTAGCTCTTGAGGGGTGAGGTGATGGTCTGAACCATGCTGATTCCGAAGGGCATATAAATCTAAGGATAGGCAATATAGCCATCCCTTCTTCAATGTCAATTTAATCTTGGCAATCCTTTCTTTCTGGAGGCCATTGAGTCTCTCACAAAAATTCCGTTTGCTTGCGGGTGATAAGCAGAAGAAAACTTGTGTTTGATATTCACTAGAAGCCCTATCTGTTCAAACACCTCAACAAAATGAGGCCCATTGTCGGATCTCAGCACTTCACACAAACCCCATCTCGGGCAGACTTCACATACTAAAAACTTTGCTGCACAAGTGGCATCAGTGTGTGTACATGGACCTGCCTCGATCCACCTATAGAAGGAACACACCACCACTATCAGATACCTATATCCATTATACACCTACAGCATATCGACATAGTCAAACTATAAATGCTGAAACAGACCATTCAGTCAACGTATCACCCCTCTAATTGTTTGCAGTGTATGTCCAACATTAACATTTTGACACACGATGCAGTTCACTATAAATAGTGCAACGTGCTCCAATAAATTTGGAATAAACCAGTCTGCAATTGTTGCAGTAAGACTCTCCCTCGTTACATGCATGGTGTTATGCAGCTGTTCAGGCGCTACCTTTAATAACGCTACTGTTATCACCGGCTTTCCAATGCTATCCTGTCAGCATAATGCTTCTGTGGGGGATAAAGAACACCGCCTTTGTTTCCATCATTCCTGCACTTCCTGCGGTGCGCTTCCTTGAATCTCCATTAGTTGGGTCATCAGTAATTTATTAAACCCTTCTTGCATCATGTTACGCTCACCTGGCTCCCACAGAGGCGTTGATCTGAACTGGACAGCTGCGGTCTCCACCAATGTGACAGGTAGGGCCGAGATGACGGACTGGGCTGGCCCACCTAGCTTCGTTTGCTTGGCCCGTAGGAATATTCTTCTGAAAATGGAGAAAGGGAATTAACCACCCGTGGAGTTGAGCGTAAATTCCCCCCAACCCCACTGTTCTCCCCCACAGATCACCTTTGATGTCCCCTCTATAGTCTCACCTGATGGTTTGAAAAGATGAACTCTCCATCCTGCATTGAGCGCAGGGGCGCGTTGATAACCAGTTGCTTCACTGGCTCGAAGGAATTGGTGAGTTCCAGAACAATACTGACTGTCCGATTCCTTGCAGTTTGCAGCTTGACCCCAGCGAAGAGTTCCTCGTGGTAGCTGACGAAGTTCAGGTAAGGATTTGGCTTATCCTACACAGTTCAATAAAATAAGGCCTGAATGTAAGCTGCTTGTTCCCTGATTCAGGTGTGGCGAGAAAATATGAAGTTCGGGGAATTATGCCTCCGGCGGTAAAATTAGGTAAGTCTATTGCGGTGAGAAGAGTTCCCCTTATTTGTCCCGTTGTCTCACCATGTCGTCCTTTTGTTCCCCTTAGGGGCCGGGGATCGGCGAGGATGCAATGGAGACTGCGCCGACCCGTGCAGAGGAATAGTACCCCCGGCGGTAATCAGGTAAGTCTGTGGGGGTAGTTACTATTGCCTCTGTTTATTTCCTTGGCTCACCTTTGCTGTTCTTGTGTTCCCCTTAGGTGCCAGAAAGCAGCGGAACGTGCAGAAGGATGCGGTGGATCGTGAGGATGCTGCGAAGGCCGGTGAGTTCAGCGTGGCGCTGCAGCAGGCGAGGCGGCACGCGTAAATGCTTCTTTCTTTCCGCTCGAAGGTGCGGTGGATCCGGAATTCAGGTAAGGATCGAAGGTTTGCTCTTATTCTAACCTTTCTCCTTCTGTTCCTCCCTTTTTCTAGGAGTTGCAGACTCGAGGCGGGCGTGGCAGAAGACTGGATGCAGGCTTGCAGGCGCGGTGAGCGTTACGCTGCTGGATGCAGAATAACATGAAGCATGTGCTGCTCATCGGGCGTGGTTTAAATAGCCTCCAAAGTAGTTCCAGGTAAGTATTCTTCCCCAGCCCCACCCGAGTAAAAAAATAGTCCCTAGGAAAAATAGTCCCTTCCAAGCCTCATTTGGCTTGGTGCTCTGCAGCATGGTCTGCACCAGGTAAGCTTGCAGCATGGTCTGCATCAGGTTCTACTCTATGAGCCTGGCGCCTATGGCGCCAGGACTGACTCTCCATATGAGCCTGGCGCTATAGGCACCAGGACCGCACCCAAACAGCCCCTACAAGGGGCTTTTGGGCTTGTTCAAAATAACTTGATGCCTGCTTCTGGGGTTGCTGGACCTGGTCTGGTTTCCGGGGTGTAGGCATCATGACACCACTCCCCCCCAAGGCCCCTCCTAAAGTCGTTCTTCCCCGTGGTTTTGGTTTGTCTGGGAAATTTCGGTGGAATCTTTTCACCAATGGAGGTGCATGCACATGGTCACTGGGTTCCCAAGACCTTTTCTGTGGTCCGTACCCTTTCCAGTCGATTAAATAAAAAAGCTTTGACTTCACCATCTTGGAGTCCAGGATGTTCTTAACTTCAAATTCGGGTTCCCCGTCTATAAGGACAGGGTTCGGTGGCTTGGTTAGTCTTGTCCCTGGTTGCACTGGCTTCAAAAGTGACACATGAAAGACGGGATGAATTCGCATTTTAGCAGGTAAGTCCAACTTGACGGCCACCGGGTTGATAATGGCCTTAATAGAGTAAGGTCCCAAATATCTAGGGTTAAAGGTCCGCGTTCCCTTGAGAGGTATGTGTTTTGTGGCCAACCATACTTGGTCCCCTATCTCTTCGCTGGGGTCAAGCTGGGGTCAAGCTGCAAACTGCAATGAATCGGACAAGAGTGAAAGTCAGACATGTGAACTCTTACGAATTACATATTTTTTGGAGTACCCTTGGTCCCCTATCTGGTACTGTGGAGTATCACTTCTATGTGATACTCCAGCATCTTTCTTATATTTCTCCTTCGCCTGTTTCAAATGTGCGGTTGCCTCCTTAAAGGCTTGTGTAATCGTAACATGTAGATGGTCCACTGCGGGCATTTCTAAGTGTTGGGCTGAGTCAAGGACTGAGGTTCGAGGGTGGTGCCCATATAGGGTATAAAAGGGACTTTGTCCAGTTCCAGAATGTACTGAATTATTGTATGCATATTCGGCGATCCAAAGGATGTCCTTCCAATTACTATCCGTTTGATGTAACATACAACGCAGATATTGTTCAAGCGTCTGGTTGGTCCTCTCTGTTTGACCATCGGTCTGGGGGTGGTGACTGGTCGATAATCACAAGTCGATTTGCGCCAATTGACAATATTTCTTCCAAAAATGTGAAATGAATTGACTGCCCCGGTCACAGACCAACACAGACGGAAATCCATGTAAGCGAACAATGTTTTCGAGGAATTCTTTGGCCAGGATTAAGGCTGAAGGTAGTCCTTTTAAAGGAATAAACTGGGCCATCTTGGAAAAAAGATCCACAATAACTAGAATGGTGTTAAACCCATTACAAGGAGGTAGATCAGTAATAAAGTCTAACGATAAGGTGTGCCATGGTGTAGGCGGAATGTCTAAAGGTTGTAAGAGTCCAGCTGGTTTTTTCTTTTGACTTGTTTTCGGCGCAAATGCCACAAGACATCACAAATGATTTAATATCCTTTCGCCAGGTGGGCCACCAGAATTGTCTTTTAATCTTAGCTTAAGTTTTTGCAATACCTGGGTGCCCCTCCATTAGGGTATCATGATAACGGGAAATTACTTGCTCTTGAAGTTTCTTCTGTGGCAGAAACAGTCGCCCTTGGTAATAAGGCAGATCATTGGTGACAGAGTAGTCCGGGCCTTTCTTTACCCAGTCCTGCAGGGCTGTAAGATCAAAGAGTTGCTGGATCTTTACCTGAATGTCCTCTAGTGTCTGTAAAGTAGTCATGCCAAGGATCCTTTGTTCGGAAATTATAGGTACTGGTTCTGGGTTCACTTCTGCCTCTCCCATCCCTATTTGGAATAAGGCGTCTGCTTTACCATTCTTACAACCTGGTCGATAGGTTATCACCAAATCAAACTCGGCAAAGAACAATGCCCATCCGAGTTGACGTGACGATTGGGCCTTGGCTGTTTTTAAATACTGTAAGTTCCGGTGATCGCTGATCACAGTAATGTTATGCCTGGCACCGAGAAGATAGTGCCGCCAATGTTATGACTTGATGGTCGTGAAGATTATGGGGCCTCTGTCCACAAGTTCCACTCAGAAAGATACAAATAACTTCCTGAGCAATCCTTGAGGTCACAGGTTTTTTGAGTGCCGAAGAACGCTGGGAACCAGGAACACCGGTGACCCCTCGACCGCTGTGAAGCAAGCAATGGGTCAATACAATGGCAAACAATACACTGAATAGCGAGGTAACAAATATCAATGGGCTTACCAAGGGTCTGGGGACAGGAAGTACAAAGATGAGAATGGAGGTGTTCCGTGTGGCTGCAGAGTGTAGAAAGTGGCAGCAGGTAGGCGTAGATTGTTGTAGAAATACGCACTGCAAGACCTGTATGGAAAGGGTACTCCAAAAGGTAACAGAAGAGGAAATCCGAAAACAGTCCGTTAAGAGTTCCAAGGTCAAAAGCCAGCCAAGTTCGTCGTAACCAGGGGGTAATACAAAGGAATCCAAAAATACAGTTCAGAGGTACTGAAACAGCAGAGCAAAACAGTATCCAAGGGCTTGACAGAGGAATCCAAGAATAACAGTCCGTAGTCCAGGTTCAAGATGTGGAGTCAGGAAGACGCCGAACAGTGCCTGGTTGGGTCAGCTGTGAAGCACTGAATGAGCGTTCCCTCTCCGGTTTTAAAGGGGCATAGGAGTGTCACATGACCCATCACGTGACCGATGATGTAGCACGTTTCCTTGTCACATGACCCAAGTTTTCAAAACACTGCCGGGTCTTCCTGAGGGCGTGACGAGGCAAAGGAAAAAGCCGGCGTCTCCGTTGACTGTCTCCAAGACGCCAGGGCAGCTGCCAACGTTGAATATGACCATAGCGCGTTAGATGCCCTCTTGTGCGCCGCTGCCATGCTGCTTGAGGGAGTGAGGACATGAGGTCAGAAGGGGAAGGCAGATCAGGACCTGAGATGGAGGGCTTAGTGGCTGCACGGGTATTCGTGTGCGTAAGGTGACCAGTGGATGGTGTAACAGAGCCCCCCCCCAAAGGCCCACAACCCCGTGGGCAAGCAGGGAAATCCCGATGAAACTGGGCCACCAAACGAGGGGCATGCACATCCCGGGCAGGGACCCAAGAGCGCTCCTCAGGACCGTAACCCAACCATTCCACGAGATACTGGAGCTGCCCCCTGAAGAGACGAGAGCCCAGAATACCCCCAACTTCATAAACATCAGGGTCATCCAGTGACAGGGGGGGAGGGCCAGAGACCAGGCGCGTAGGACCAGGGCATGGTTTCAGGAGGGAAGTATGAAAAACTGGATGGACCTTCCAGGTCAAAGGAAGGGATAGGCGATAAGCCACAGGACTCAGGACACCAGACACCCGAAAAGGACCAACAAACTTGGGTAGCAATTTGCGACAGCCAGGCAAGTGTAAATAACGGGACGACAGCCAAACTCAGTCCCCCACACGGTAAACAGGAGCAGCAACCCGTTTCTTATCGGCTGAAGCTTTCATGGCCAACTGAACTTCCTGCAGATGGGCAAGAGTCTGGGCATGAACCATGGCCATGTCGCGAACACAAGATGAGGCAGCAGGAGCACAAGAGGATGCATAATCGGGAATGGGCAATGTACGGGGGTGTTGGCCATAAAGGGAGTAGAACGGAGAAAAGCCAGTAGAAGAGTGCAAGGAGTTGTTATGGGCGAATTCAGCGAGATGTAGCAGGTGTACCCATGATTTCTGATGTTGTAGTGAAAGACAGCGTAAATATTGTTCCATGGCCTGATTTACCCTTTCTGTCTGGCCGTCGGTTTCCGGATGGTAAGCAGAGGAAAATCGTGCATCAATACCCAATAATTTAGTGAGTGCATGCCAGAAACGGGACGTGAATTGTGAACCTCTGTCAGAAACCAAGGCCGTAGGGAGCCCAAACAAACAAAAAATGGACTTGAAAAACAGATTTGCCAATGTAGGTGCAGAGGGTATACCAGAACAAGGAATAAAGCGAGCCATCTTTGTGTAGGCGTCTACTACAACCCATACTGTATCATAACCCTGTGAACGAGGGAGATCAGTCACAAAATCCATTGTAAGGGTATGCCAGGGTCTGGAGGAATCGGCAAGGGCTGTAAAAGACCCAAAGGGCGGCCTCTACAGGACTTACACTGGGCACAGACTGAGCAGGTGTTTACATAATTCTCAAAGTCACACCGCATCGAAGGCCACCAGCACCAGCGTTTAAGTAGATCCAGAGTACGCTCTTGTCTTGGGTGGCCATGGATGACAGCATCATGAGACCATTCCATAGCTAGATTTCAAGTGTCACTAGAGGGTAGGAACAACCTATTGTGAACAAAAGGTAGACCATCGTGATAAACGGGATCCCATTCTGCTAACTGTTGTGGATGTTGGGAAACCCATGTGCGTATGGCTGACAACAGAGGAGGCGAAGGAGTGCATAAGCATACTACATGCCCGTGGTCAAGCACCGTTTCTGGGAAGACCGGAAGTGACACCCCTCCAGGGGAGCGGGATAGAGCGTCTGCTTTACCATGAGACAGACCAGGACGGTGTTTCACAACAAAGTCATAGGCTGCGAAGAATAAGTGCCAACGCACCTGACGACTGTTGACGCACTTGAGGGATGCGAGATCCTGCAAATTCCTATGATCAGTGAAAACTGTAACTTGGTGTTTGGCCCCCATCAAATGGTGTCTCCATACCTGAAATGCGTCTTTAATCGCCAGGAGTTCCTTTTCGGTAACTGTATAATGGGACTCGGTAGATGTAAACTTGCGTGAATGATACGCTACAGGGTATAAATGACCAGAGGTTGGGCAAGGTTGTGACAATACTGCTCCCAAAGCAAAGGATGATGCGCCTGCCTCGACAACGAATGGCAACTCCGGATCCGGGTGTTGTAGGACCGGAGCTGAGGTAAGCGCAGATTTCAACGACTCGAAAGTGGCTTGATGTTCGGGGTCCAGATAAATGGGGCACGTGGACTGGTCAATTTAGTTAATGGTGCCACTATAGTAGAAAAACCAGGGATGAACCGCCTATTAAAATTGGCAAAGCCCAGGAAAGACTGTAAAGACTTCAAGTTTACCGGGACTGGCCATTCCAAAACGGCTCGTACTTTAGACTGATTCATAGTCAAACCACCTGGTGAAATGTGGAAACCCAGAAATTCTACTTCTTTGGTATGAAACTGGCACTTCTCAGGCTTGGCAAATAGTGCATTCTTACGCAAACGGGATAGGACTTCTTGGATGTGAAGGATGTGTTTGTCTAAAGAGGAGGAAAATATCAGAATGTCGTCCAAATAGACCACCACATAATTGTCCAGAATGTCCCCAAAGACCTCATTCATAAACCGCTGGAAGGTGGCAGGGGCGTTGCACAAACCGAAGGGCATTACTAAGTATTCAAATAAACCCTGTCGGGTGCAAAACGCCGTCTTCCACTCATCCCCTTTGCGGACACGTATCAAATTGTATGCTCCCCGAAGATCTAATTTGGTGTAGATGGAAGCGTGTGTTAGTCTATCCAAGAGTGGAGAGATGAGAGGTATGGGGTATCTATCTTTGATAGTGATGGAGTTCAAACGTCTGTAGTCTACACAGGGGCGAAGATCCCCCCTCTTTCTTTGGAACAAAGAAGATAGGGCATGCAGCAGGCGAGCAGGAGGGCCGAATGTGTCCTAAACGTAATGCTTCCTGCAAGTATTCTTTCAAGGCTTTATCCTCTACTGGTGATATAGAATAGATTCGGCCCTTGGGGATCTGAGCGTTAGGGACCAGATCTATGGGGCAATCGTAGGGTCTGTGTGGAGGTAAACTCTCTGCGGTGCCCTTGTCGAAGACTGACAAAAACTTGTGATAAACTGGAGGTATGTTGGAAAAGACAGCACCAACCATGTGCAAAGTGGAAGAGTGATGTTCATCAGTCTCGGATAGGGTCAGATGTGCTACTGCACCCAACGGTGCAGCAGGTGTATTGATTACCTCCTCTCTCTCGATAAAACAAAAATGTTGACAGACTTTGGATTCAAAACAGACCTGGCCAGTACCCCAATTGATTAGCGGATTATGTTTTTTTAACCAAGGGATGCCGAGAATGATACCAAACTGAGGGGTAGTTATGAGGTCAAAGGCAAGTGTTTCCCTATGTGTTTCCTGAATGACTACTTCCATGGGAGCAGTCTGTTGTCGAATAGGTCCAGAAGCAAGGGAAGTCCCGTCCACAGCCTGTACAGGCTCAGGAAACTCCTTGGTAACTAGTGTAAGGTTCAAGGCATAAGCCATTTGTATGTCGATAAAGCAGCCATTGGCCCCGGAATCAATGATAATCTGAACGGGGTGCATTGTGTCAGGAGTAGGCTTTAATAAGGCGTGGACTGTGACTGGTCTAATAGGCCCAAATGCCGGAGGAGAAGAAGAAGGGGACTGTGGAGAACTCGTTCTGGCCCCCAAATTCAGGGACGAGCAGTCGGGAAACCTGGATTCTTTTGCTTTGGGCGGCGTGGACAAGTCTTGACGTAATGTCCATTAACTCCACAATAAAAGCAAGCTTTGTCGGTTCTCCGCCTTTCTCGTTCCGTCATAGTTATAGGGCTACGTATTCCACCCACTTGCATGGGTTCACTGGCTATATCAGGAGAGACCGACAACTGTGTACCTGAGAATCTGGCTTCTGCCTTGCGCTCGGTGCGTCGAGCGTCTAACTGGAGTGTTAGATCAACAAGATCAGAGTACTGAGTCGAAAGCGACGGCACCACTGCCAAAGCATCCTTAATGGAGCCACTTAGACCTCTGTAAAAGACTACAGCCTTCTTATTTTGGGGCCAGGATGTTTCTTCCGCTAACTGATTGAATCGTGTTATGTATTCTATAAGGGTGCTTTTCCCTTGAGTGAGATCTAGTAATTCCAAATCTCTGGATTGAGCTTTGTGTCTAGTGCCAAAAACATTAGAAATTTCAGTCACTATTAGGTCAAAGTCATAAAGGGCTGGATGATTGTTTTCAAGTAATGGGTTGGCCCATGTGGCGGCGACACCAGACAAATAGGAAAGCAAAAACGCAGCCTTGGCAGGTGCATCAGGGAACGCTGAAGGTCTACAAAGGAAATGTAATTTACATTGATTCAAAAATGTACGGAATTTCCTGGGGTCTCCCTGGAATCTCTCAGGGGGTGCTAAAGGAAAAGGAGTGGGAGCAATTACTGGTGTGATGATGGAAGGGGTGGCAGAAGGACCAGGGGTTGGAGGAGTGGGGTCCCCAAATTCAGAATCAAAAGGTAGGGGATGGCGAGCACTCTGAAGGGAGTCAAGGCGGTGGTGTAACGCCGTCGTGGCTGCGGCCATATCGGCCCTCAAGGTAGTAACTGCTTTCAGTAGAGCGGCCACGGGGTCCCCAGCCGACGCCTCCATAATCTGAACGACCTGTCGGCTTCACAGTCTGTTATGACTTGATGGTTGTGAAGATTATGGGGCCTCTGTCCACAAGTTCCACTCAGAAAGATACAAATAACTTCCTAAGCAATCCTTGAGGCCACAGGTTTTTTGAGTGCCGCAGAATGCCAGGAACCAGGAACACCGGTGACCCCTCGACCGCTGTAAAGCAAGCAATGGGTCAATACAATGGCAAACAATACACTGAATAGCGAGGTAACAAATATCAATGGGCTTACCAAGGGTGTGGGGACAGGAAGTACAAAGATGAAAATGGAGGTGTTCCGTGTGGCTGCATAGTGTAGAAAGTGGCAGCAGGTAGGCGTAGATTGTTGTAGAAATAGGCACTGCAAGACCTGTATGGAAAGGGTACTCCAAAAGGTAACAGAAGAGGAAATCCGAAAACAGTCCGTTAAGAGTTCCAATGTCAAAAGCCAGCCAAGTTCGTCGTAACCAGGGGGTAATCCAAAGGAATCCAAAAATACAGTTCAAAGGTCCTGAAACAGCAGAGCAAAACAGTATCCAAGGGCTTGACAGAGGAATCCAAGAATAGCAGTCTGTAGTCCAAGTTCAAGATGTGGAGTCAGGAAGACGCCGAACAGTGCCTGATTGGGTCAGCTGTGAAGCACTGAATGAGCTTACCCTCTCCGGTTTTAAAGGGGCCTAGGAGTGTCACATGACCCATCACGTGACCGATGATGTAGCACGTTTCCTTGTCACATGACCCAAGTTTTCAAAACACTGCCGGGTCTTCCTGAGGGCATGACGAGACAAAGGAAAAAGCTGGCGTCTCCGTCGACTGTCTCCAAGACGCCAGGGCAGCTGCCAACGTTGAATATGACGATAGTGCGTTAGATGCCCTCTTGTGCGCCGCTGCCGTGCTGCTTGAGGGAGTGAGGACATGAGGTCAGAAGGGGAAGACAGATCAGGACCTGAGATGGAGGGCTTAGTGGCTGCACGGGTATTCGTGTGCGTAAGGTGACCAGTGGATGGTGTAACAGCCAAGCCTTGAAGGCGGATTTAATGGCTAATAACTCCTTGTCGGTAACCGTATAGTTTAACTTGGGTCCCGAGAACTTTCTGGACCAAAAAGCTACTCGGTGAAGCTGGCCAGTTTCAGGGTCCTTTTGAGACAGGACAGTTCCCATGGCTAGACTGGATGCATCAGTTTCCACTATGTATGGAAGTTCAGGGCGTGGGTGCTTTAACACAGGTGCAGACGTGAATTTCGCTTTCAGCTCTTGGAAGGCTTTCTCAGCTTCTTCAGTCCATATAAAGCGTTTATTTTTTCGCAAGAGTGCTGTGATGGGATGTACGACATGTGAAAAATCTGGGATGAATCTGCGGTAGAAATTGGCAAAGCCGGGCATGCTTTGTACTCCTTTAACTGAACTTGGTGATGGCCACTTAAGGATTGCGTCCACCTTTCTTGAGTCCATTCGGACTCCATTTGGGGTCAGGATAAACCCAAGGAATTCAACTTCTGTGGCATGAAAAACGCATTTTTCAAGTTTTGCGTATAGTTTGTGCTGGCGCAATTTCTCAAGGACTGCTCGGACGTATTTCACATGGTCAGATTCTGAAGAGGAGCATACTAGAATATCAACGATATACACGACAACACAAACATCAATGAGTTCACGAAGGACATCGTTCATGAAGTATTGGAAGGCTGCTGGTGCATTGCACAACCTGAAAGGCATCACCTGGTACTTGAATAACCCATACTTAGTGCGGAAAGCAGTCTTCCATTCGTCGTCCCCTTTTACACGAACCAAATGGTATGCCCCCGGAGATCTAATTTAGTGTATATACAAGCGTCCTTCACTTGGTCTAATAGTTCAGGGATCAGAGGCAATGGGTATCGGTTCTTAACAGTTATCTGGTTCAATGCGCGGTAGTCTATGCACGTTCTGAGGTCACCTTCCTTTTTGGGCACGAAGAACAAAACTGAAGATGCAGGGGACTTGGATGGGCGAATAAAGCCATTGGCAAGGTACTGGTCTAGATATTGTCGTAGGTGAAGGTTCTCAGGTTCCGTAAGGGCATAGATCCTGCTGCAAGGGGGTTGTGCACCGGGTATGAGATCGATTTGACAATCGTACGATCTGTGAGGAGGTAAGGTGTTTGCCTGTTCCTTTTGGAAGACATCCTGGAATTCTTGGTATTCTGGAGGTAGTTGCATGACTGCTGTGGTTACTGTGGCCAGGCCTACGTTCTGATTTTTCTGTGGGTAACAGGTTTGTGCACAATCCGGGAAGGTTATTCTCTTCTCTCACCAATCAATACAAGGATTACGTGTTTCCAACCAAGGTATCCCCTGTATCATTTGGAACTGTGGGGCTTTGATTAGATCAAACACAATAGTCTCTCGATGCCCATCCTGACCCAATAGTGTCATCTCTGCGGTGGAATGAGTTACAGGCCCAGAGGCAATTTCAGTTCCATCGACTGTGGTGATGACATCTGAGGTGGTTTTTCGGCAGAGAGGTAGCTTCATCCTGGAAGCCAATTCATAGTCCACATAGTTTCCTATGGCACCGCTATCAATGTATGCCCTTACTGCGTGCATACATGATGGCTGCCTTGGATCAACGAGGACCATTGGTATGATGAAATGCGAGATCTGAGTATCCTTCTTCAAGCTCGGCAAGCGGACCTCTACGCTTGTCGGGTGTGGTCGTTTCCCGAGTCTGACTCCATATGGCTTTTATCAGCAGCTCCTACCACCTTCTTGGGTGGTTTTACAGGGCAATCCCGTAGAAAATGCCCAGAAGTTCCACAGTATAGACACAATTGCATTTGTCATCTCCTTTCTCTTTCCTTCTGGGTTAAGGGTCCTTTAACCCCTCCGATTTGCATGGGTTCTGAAGCATCTGCTCCTTTGGGGTTAGCGTGAGTTTTGACCAACACCTGATTCTCAAACTTGGCTCGATCAGCCTTTCTGTTCTGAAGTCTGTGATCTAACTGGACCACTAAGTCTATATATTCAGTGCAGTCTTGAGGTGGGTTCACGACTTGAGCCAAGACATCCTTGAGTTCTCCTCGAAGCCCTCGATGAAATAACGTGATTCGTTTTACCTCAAGCCATCCAGTTTCCACTATCAACCTATTAAAGGTCGCGATGTAGGACAGAAGGTCCTGGTTACCCTGTTGTAGGGACAAAAGTTCATTATCCAGGGCCTGTCCTTGGGAGTGCCGGGCAAATAGTCTTTCCATGCTAGTTTGAAAGCCCTGAAAATCCTGAAGAATTGGGTCATCCTGAGTGACTAGTGGAATTGACCAATCAGCTGCACTGCCGCTGAGATATGACAATACAAAGGCAACCTTGGCTTGGTCGTTTGGGAAGGCTCCAGGTCTGCATAAAAAGTGCAGGCGGCATTGGTTCATAAACACGGCGAACCTTTTGGGATCTCCGGCAAAGCGTTCCAGTGGAGCTAATGGAATATTTCCTGGTAGGTTTATTTGCACAGGATTATTCGATAACACAGTAGCTGGATTACCCCCGGAACCAGGTAGGGGTGCTTGTCCAGCTTGGCTTTGTATTAGTTGCCTAGCAAGGTCATCAGTTCACTCCTTTGACAAAATCGGTTCTCTCCTAAGAGCATTAGTTTCTTGACGGGCTGAATGCACTTCAGCCCTCAGTTCCCCTAGTAATTGGGCCAATTGGTCAGTCTCTGAGGTAGCCATAACGCCCGGGTGGGAATTTGTGGGTAGGCTTCGCGTTCTGTTACGCTCACCTGGCTCCCACAGAGGCGTCGATCTGAACTGGACAGCTGCGGTCTCCACCAATGTGACACGTAGGGCCGAGATGACCGACTGGACTGGCCCACCTAGCTTCGTTTGCTTGGCCCATAGGAATATTCTTCTGAAAATGGAGAAAGGGAATTAACCACCCGTGGAGTTGAGCGTAAATTCCCCCCAACCCCACTGTTCTCCCCCACAGATCACCTTTGATGTCCCCTCTATAGTCTCACCTGATGGTTTGAAAAGATGAACTCTCCCTCCTGCATTGAGCGCAGGGGCGCGTTGATAACCAGTTGCTTCACGGGCTCGAAGGAATTGGTGAGTTCCAGAACAATACTGACTCTAAAAAATATGTAGTTCGTAAGGGTTCACATGTCTGACTTTCACTCTTGTCCGATTCATTGCAGTTTGCAGCTTGACCCCAGCGAAGAGTTCCTCGTGTAAGCTGACGAAGTTCAGGTAAGGATTTGGCTTATCCTACACAGTTCAATAAAATAAGGCCTGAATGTAAGCTGCTTGTTCCCTTATTCAGGTGTGGCGAGAAAATATGAAGTTCGGGGAATTATGCCTCCGGCAGTAAAATTAGGTAAGTCTATTGCGGTGAGAAGAGTTCCCCTTATTTGTCCCGTTGTCTCACCATGTCGTCCTTTTGTTCCCCTTAGGGGCCGGGGTGTGGCGAGGATGCAATGGAGACTGCGCCAACCCGTGCAGAGGAATAGTACCCCCGGCGGTAATCAGGTAAGTCTGTGGGGGTAGTTACTATTGCCTCTGTTTATTTCCTTGGCTCACCTTTGCTGTTCTTGTGTTCCCCTTAGGTGCCAGAAAGCGGCGGAACGTGCAGAAGGATGCGGTGGATCGTGAGGATGCTGCGAAGGCCGGTGAGATCAGCGCGGCGCTGCAGCAGGTGAGGCGGCACGCGTAAATGCTTCTTTCTTTCAGCTCGAAGGTGCGGTGGATCCGGAATTCAGGTAAGGATCAAAGGTTTGCTCTTATTCTAACCTTTCTCCTTCTGTTCCTCCCTTTTTCTAGGAGTTGCAGACTCGAGGCGGGCGTGGCGAAAGACTGGATGCAGGCTTGCAGACGCGGTGAGCGTTACGCTGCTGGATGCAGAATAACGTGAAGCATGTGCTGCTCATCGGGCGTGGTTTAAATAGCCTCCAAAGTAGTTCCAGGTAAGTATTCTTCCCCAGCCCCACCCGAGTAAAAAAATAGTCCCTAGGTAAAATAGTCCTTCCAAGCCTCATTTGGCTTGGAGCTCTGCAGCATGGTCTGCACCAGGTAAGCTTGCAGCATGGTCTGCATCAGGTTCTACTCTATGAGCCTGGCGCCTATCGTGCCTGGACTGACTCTCCATATGAGCCTGGCGCCATAGGTGCCAGGACCGCACCCAAACAACCCCTAGAAGGGGCTTTTGGGCTTGCTCAAAATAACTTGATGCCTGCTTCCGGGGTTGCTGGACCTGGTCTGGTTTCCCGGGGGTAGGCATCATGACGCATCAACATAGTTGTGACAACTTTCTCTGTAATGCTCGGACTATCAAAACTCAAAATATCTGGACAATATGCAACCCTTTTAGCTTCGGCATCTGCGGCTTCATTCCTGCAAGAGAGAAAATCTGTTTGTTTAGTGTGAGCTGCACATTTAACGACCGCTATGGCCACCGGGAGTTGTAGTGCCTTAATAAGCCTGTCCAATAAGGATGCGGGTTGCACTGGAGTGCCATCCGCACGGAGGTAGCCCCTCCTTTTCCAATGTGCTAGCCCTCCGTGTACAGTTGAGGTCATGTAGGCGGAGTCACGGTACACAACACTTCCTGCCCTTCATGGTTCTTGAGCGCGACAATAAGCGTTACCAATTCTGTTGCTTGCGCTGAAAAGTGAGACGGTAGCCTGGCACTTGCTACAACTTTAAATTCTCCATTTAATCTATGCCTCACTCCAGCCAGAATGCCTTTCCCCACTAGTCTGATAAATTTTACAAAGAACCATCAATAAAGAGAATTTGCCCCCATCCCCCCCTGACAAAGCATTTTCTTTCACACGGGATATATCATCATAAAACTCAACACAATTAGCACAGTCATGCACATGATCGCCTTCTGCTACCAGCTCAGCTACAAACGTGGCAGGATTCACTATTTTACATCTGACAATTTGAATTGCTGGGTTTGAAATCATTACTACAGAGGCTGAAGCTCTTTGGGATGTCAATGTACCTTTGGGCTTCTCTAAAATGGCAAACAGAGCATGTTCCACGAAGAGAGTCATGGAGAAGCCCATAACAATACTTGTAGACTTCTCAATAGTGAACCCGGCAGCTGCCAATGACTGTTCACAAGGAAAGTGTCCTTTCATAACTGGGTGTAAAATCCCACTGTAATACGCTACACTTGTACCCCAAAGTAGTCCTGTGTGTAAGTACTGCTGTCATGACTGTCCCATTTGTGTGCGATAATAAATAAAACTCAGCATAATTGGGAATTCCCAAAACAGGGGCTTTACAAATTGTTTTTTTCAACTCCTCAAACCCTTACTCCATTTCCTCAGTCCATTTTATTTTTACTTTGTTCACTTGTGCTTTCTTTAAAGCTTGCAAAAGAGATCTCGTGTACGAAATCTGATGAAACACCCAGGCTCTAACATAGTTACATAGCCCCAAAAACTGTTGCATCTGTTTCACTGTATCTGGTTTTGCCGTTTTTATAATTGCCTCAGCTCTTTCAGGTGTCACCTTATTTCGTTCATGTGAAATCAACTGCCCTATGTATAACACCTCTTCTTGACAGTATTGTAACTTCTCCTTGTCTACCTTTTATCTCTTGTCTGCTAGAATAGTCATCAACTGAATAGAATCTTGTCTGCACTCATCTTCCGTCGTGCTGAAAATTAAAATGTCATCTACGTATTATATCACCGCTCTTTAAAGATCAACATTATCTAAGTCCACCTGTAGGAATCTGTTAAAGATCGATGGAGACTCACAGTACCCCTTGGTCAAACAAGTATGTTTCAGTCGAGTTTGGTGCAACGTAAAGGAAGTCTAGTCTTGTGAATCCTTGTGCAATAGGATTGAGAAAAACACATTCTTCAAATTGATCACCGTGAAATATCGAGCTTCCACCGGGATACTGCATAGTATTGTCACCAGATTAGGAACTAAAGGAAACTCTGCCTCTACAATCTGGTTAATCGTTCTCATATCTTGTATAAATCTCCACAAGCCTTCTTTCGATTTTTTGATCACATACACCGCATGATGATTCTGATGGCACCAGAATATCTTGTTTCATCAGTGCTGAAATGGACTTAAATATACCCTCATCAGCCTCTCGAGACATGGGGTACTGGTCTTGCTCGAGATAAAATTGCTCCTTGCTTCAGCTTTATTTTGACTTCACCTAACCCCTTTTACAAACCTACATCATAAGGGCCTGTAGTCCAAATGACGCTGGGTACCTTCTCTAAGTCTTCCTGAAAAAATGCTGGATGCTGCCGCATTATTGCCATTCGCTGTGGGACTTCCCTCTTCTCTATTCTTATCCAGTATGTGATACTCATAAATACCACCACTTCATCATCTGTTCGGTCTTCCCTAAACATGTCATCAGTTACGTCAGTCAATATTCGAGATCTATTACTGTCCTCCATGGTCTACCCTCATCATCCATTCCTTCGAGCATTGCCATTTCCCTTTGTACTATGGCTGCTTCCAATTCTATAGGGATTGTCTGTCCCCCCTCTTCGTCCATAGGTATTTGCGGTCTAAACAAGAACTCATCAGGTTTTCTCACAATTCTTCCCACTAAGCCAGGCAGCCATGTCAGTAGAATGCTCACCCCAAATAGAAAAACCTCTTGCTCTACAGGAACGCCTCGGAGAGCCGCTTGGCCTGTGAACGCCAGTATAAATTTGCCCACGTTTAAATAGTGTATTCCTTGAGTGGATTGATCAATAAATGAAATCGTCATGTTTAGTTTTCACATCAAATCTCTTCCCAAAATGTTAACTGGTGTCTGCCGTGAATAAAACAAAGGAACAGACATGTCACAGTCTCTTATAGAGACTGGTAATTCATCAGTAAAAGGAACTCGACTCATAGCTCCAGAGAACCCTTGACAATTCATGGCTATTCCCAACATTGGATACTTTCCCTCTCGTATACAAGAACAAGTTGCCCCAGTTGCCTATCGTCACATCGACCCTTGGTTCCTCTTGGGGGTCTGGTTTCACTGATAGTACTGAACACATCAAGTCACCCTGTGAGCTGTCTTATTGTGGGTACAGGCTCATGCATGTTCCTGTGAAAGGATTTCCTCCCACCACAGTGACACCTCCTATTCTGGGTGTCAGCACTTGTCCTGTGTTTGCATACTGCTGTATCTGCATGGGGGCTTGTTGCGACTGCCCTTGCAGTGGATAAAGTTGAACTTGCTCTGTTTGCTGTATCTGTTGTACTTGCGGCGCTTGTGTCTGATACACTGTCTGATTTTGGGCAAACCCTTCTCTAGTCTGTGTACTATATGGTGGAGGATAAGCTGTGCCCCTCTTGAGAATTGGACATTCTTTACATTCCCTTGACTCCCACATATGCGCTCATTGTGTCCTGTCATCCCACAAGTCCAACAAACGGGGGGGCGTCCGTCTGACATGTCCCCCTTGGTAAAACCCTCCCTGAGTATTCTGACTCTCATTCTGTGCATTCTGAAACCCACCTTGATTATTTTGGAATCTCCCTCTCCCTCTATAGCCCATACCTCTGCTACGTGGCAAGAACCCATATCCATCTTGGTCCATCGGGCGCTGATTATTCACCTGTGATGCACGTACTGCTTCCTGCATTCCCAGTCCTTCTCCGCTTGTCAATACTGTCCCTTCCATGGCAAACCTTGACAATTTCTTTTGTACTAACTTGGCTTCCTCGATTTTCCTATTCTCATCTTTCATCTTATTTTTCTCTTGCAACAGCTGAAAGTGATGCACTATTATCAGCTGTCTCTCATCCCATAGTTTTGCTTCCATTCCCACTTGTTTCTTCATCTGCCTCTGTACTGGCTCAGACAACCCCTGACATAAAATGTGGTAAAATAATGGCACAGTTTTTCCCACGGTTCCCGAGTTTCAAGTTGCCATCGCTCTTGAATATCCTGAATGTAAGCAAAAGGGTCTTCATCTTCCTTCATCTTACGTGTGATCACTGCACCCATATCTGATGTATCAGGATACTGTACCCTGAGAGCCCTCCAAACATATGTTCTGCAATTATTAAATGGCGCTCTGTCATGTGCTGTGTTTGGGGCTGTCACACTTGCATACCCTGCTCTCCTCCATATGCCATCAGTTCTCTCCCCAGGAATAGCTGCCAGGAGACCCTTTATGTCCCATATGGCCAATGTGTTTCCTCCTGCCATTTTTTCTAACTCCTATACCAATTTCCCAGAGCCTGAAGTTAAACTTGGGAGCTTGCACCTTAAATTGTCCTTATCCATCTGCGGCCATGGAATATACTGTGGTCTTGCTCCCCCTTTTTAGAATAAGGGAAACTGCGTAACCCCTAACCCGCAGTCGGCTCCCATTGTCAGCCTATCCATGGCAGAGATGATCATCCCTGTCCGTCTTCTTGAAGGTAGCGATCTTAATCTGCTCACATATGGCAGTGATTCTCCTTTCTTACTATATGATTGTCCTCGGGACGCTCTGGATATGCTATGGGATCTGGTGTTCTGTCCTTAGGTTGTTCCAGATCAGACCATCTCACTTCCTTGTCTATCTGCAGGCTTCCTTCGGGGGCGCACGCGCTCCCTCCCTCTTCCCCATGGAAGGATTCTCTTTCCTCGTCTGACATGTCTATTCCCCAGCTAGTGTGACTATCATCCCCTTCACCCTTATCTAAGTTCAACCTGCTTAAAGACAAGGCTCTATGCTTGAGACTGAACAGATTCTCTTTTTCGCTTCGTGATTGAAATGCTATGGATGGATCCCCCTTCCCTTGACTTCCATATTTGCTACTTTAATTTAATTTGTGATAGGCCTTATTGATCCTGTCTCCGATGCTTCCAGAGGTTCTTCTTTCAATACTGTTCTAGATGCCCCTGAAGTTGCTTCCTTTATCGGAGGAAACTCTTCTGTTCTGTCCAATTGTATTGCTGCGCTTGGCCCTACTGGTTCCTTGCGAAAAAGGCTAATACCAAGATCCCGCTGCCTCCTCCTTCATTCTAATTCTTCATCTAATTTGCTTTGCTTTCTCGCCTCCCTTCTAATTCTGTCCTCCTCTTGTCTTCGCTCTTCTCTTCTCACTCCTTCCCTTCTTTCCTCTTCTTTCCTTCATCTCTGTATCCTTTTGTCCCTTCGTTTTTGCGCTTCTTCCTCTTCTCTCTTCCTTTCCTTTTTATCCCTATCTTCTATTGCTCGCTGTCTATTGTCATATTTTCTTTCCTCTTTTTTTCTCTTGCTCCTTCTGATGCATCCGTTCTCGTCACTCCTGCTCGTTATATTATGCTCGTCTTCCTTTAATCTCTTTTCCCGTTCCCTGTCTTTTCTATCCTGTTCATCTTTATCTTCTCTTTGCCTAACTTCCTCAATGCTTTTCCCATCTAACTTGAGTAATATCTGTCCTCCCAACCATTCGTTCTGCTCGAGCGTTACCTCGTCAGCTTTATCTTTCTCCCCTTTCCATCTCTTAATCTCCCTTTCTATTTCTGTCGATACATTCAATCGCTCACTCTTCTCTTCTTTGTCTTGTATGATCTTAAAGATCTCCTCTTTTCTCTTATTCTCCTCTGGACTATCGTCACTGCTATAAGCGGCTGGTTCATATATCAGATTACTCCTTCCTCTTCTGCCCCCTGTTGGGCTACTTCTACACCTCCACAGGGCCTACCGCTGATTTGTACCCCTCCCCGGAAGTCTTTCAAGGATGGCAACCTTCTCCATATTGCCACTCTCAACTCTCGTTCAGCTGTAAAACACTTCTCTGACATCTGCCGCCTCCTTGAGGAACTTGACCTCTATGTCCTCGGTCTCACTGAGACATGGTTCACGGCTAGCTCTGTTGCAAGCTTTGACACTCTCCTCCCTGACGGCTACAAGATCCTCTCTGTGCCCAGGTCCAATCTATCCGGAGAGGGTGCAGCCCTGATCTTCCCTGAGTGGATTCCTGCCTCTGTCATTCCTATGCAGGCCAACTCCTCTTTCGAATGCCTCGGCTGCAGGCTCTCTCTATCTCCTAGCCATTCCCTCACTGTGGCAACCATCTATCGGCCACCTGGTCAGATCTCCTACTTGCTCTCTGAGTGGGCGGACCTCTCCTCTTCCCTCCTGGTCTCAACCACTCAACTCCTCCTTCTTGGAGACTTTAACATCCACCTGGATGCGTCCTGTCCTTCCTCTGGACTATTTTGCGACCTCAGCAAATCTCTCTCACTTTCTATACTCCTCTCTGCCCCGACTCACTCTGCAGGGCACACTCTGGATGTTCTGATCTCTACAGACCTTCCTCTTTCTATCCCTCTCACTACTCCTCTCTCCTGGAGTGATCACTTTCTCCTTTCCTCCCAGCTCACTCTCTCCACCCCTCAGGCCAAGCCAACTCCAGCCCTGCCACTTACCTTCTCAGATATCCGACCCATGAAGCGTGTGTCAGTTGAGGCTTTCACTGGCGCTTTCTCACCCTGCCCCCCTCCTCCTTCGGCTAACTCACACCCTGACACAGCCCTTTCTATGTTCCAAGCTGCTATATTTGATACTCTTGATGTTCTTGCCCCTGTCATGAGGATCCGCTTGAAGCCCAAAGCTAAGTGCAACTCCTGGTACGACTCAGACCTCGTCACCCTTAAACGCAAGTGTAGGGTGACTGAGAGGAAATGGCGTGCTTCCTGTACATCCTCTGACAAACTGGCCTGCCACCTGCTCCAAAGGCAATACCAGCTCTCTGTCCGCACCAAGAAGAGAGCCCTCATCCAAGCCTGCGTCTCTGCGGCATCCAACAACTCGGCCAGACTCTTTAAAATCTGCAAGGAGCTGGCCAATCCTGCTGCAGTCTCTATCTCTCTTGTCCCCTCCCAGGCACTCTGCACGGCCCTGGCTTCTCATTTCCTCTCTAAAACCCAGTACATCCTGTCCTCTCTCTCTTCCTTTCCTCCTCCTCCCTCTACTCCCCTCTCTTCCTCTGACCCTTCTCTGCCTTTCCCCTGTTCTCCCCAGATGAGGTTTCTAGACAAGTCTGATCTATGCAAATCTTGTCAAAACAGGTTCTCCCCTGTTCTTCTAAAACCATCAAGGACCACATTGACACCCTGGCTCCTGCTTTGACTGACTTCTGCAACCACTCCTTCGCCACTGGAGTCTTCCCTTCCCCCCTGAAGCACTCCCTTGTGCACCCTCTTCTTAAGAAACCCTCAGCCGACCCCTCTTGTCCTGCTACCTACCGCCCAATTTCCATCACTCCTTTCCTGGCCAAACTCCTGGAAAAGCTGGCCATCTCCCAGCTTAATCTTCACACCGAATTGGTTGGTTGTCTCCATGACCATCAGTCTGGCTTCAGAGCGGCCAGAAGCACAGAAACTGCTCTCCTGAACATCCATGAAGACCTGCTCTCCAACCTTGACTCCAATAACCTCTGTGTCCTCATCTTACGTGATCTCTCTTCTGCCTTTGACACGGTCAACCATGCCATCCTGCTCAACCGTCTCCGTGATAACCTGGGTATCACCGATCATGCCCTGGCTTGGCTGACCTCTTTCCTCTGTGATTGACCCTCCCAGGTCCAACTTGGGTACTTCCTCTCCTCTATCTCTATCTCTACCTGTAGTGTTCCCCAGGGGTCTAACCTCTCTCTGTGGCTGTTCAACCAATACCTGGCACTTCTTGCCCACCGCATTGCTGCTCTCTGTCCCAACTTTCAGTGCTATTTGGATGACATTTAGCTCATTTTTAGGCTCCCTTCCACCGAAAAAAAAGCCCTTAGGCACAAAAAAACCTTTATATGTGTAAGCCGTGATAGTTCTTCCTAAAAGTATCCGTGGAGACTGGTTTGCCGGAGAAACAGCCGCGTAGATATACGCGCCGGGGTGTTGAATAGAGAGCGAGGGAGCCAACGAGATGTTGTGATCACGTGGAGCACAGAGGAAAGCAAAAGTATAAGGGTAAGTAAGTATAATGTAGGGAAGAGGGAGGAAGCAGGGTGCTAGAGAGAGCGAGGAAACAGGAGAACAAAGGCACAGAGAGAGCGGAAAGGCGGGAGAAACAGCGAAAGGCCGCCGAAGCGGGGAAAGAAAGGAGCGGGATAAGCAGCGTACCGTGCGTACAGAACAGGAAAAACACTAGCGAAGCCTCCCAAAGAGGAATAGCAAAACGCCAATCCAAGGGTTGCAACGCGCTGTCCGCCGGAAGGGGAGGAACAATAAACCTTCTGGCGGCCAGTGTCTGCAGAACTAGACCGCTAAAGCACGTTGCCAAGGAAACGTGACGGCACTAGTAATGGCAGTTCAGACGCCAGCGATCCCACAGACGTCTGCCCAATCTGGGCATGACCAAAGCGGCCATTAAAACGTGGCTCATGCCACTTTCTGATAAAGTTTTTCATCAACACTAAATCACCAATAAACAACTTGGGTGCCTATAAAAGTTCAAGTAATCTGGTAGCTGAATTGTCTTCATCTGTGTTCTGTGACCGACCGCCCCTGGCGCTTGACTTGATCTGAAATGAGATAGATGCTAGAGGTTATACATGTCAAATATTCATTTAATTCATCACCTAAGATTTTAGCTACACTCTGGGCATCACTTCTACTTCTAGATGGAGGTGTAACAGGCGTTCTCTATTACTAGCTCTTGAGGGGTGAGGTGATGGTCTGAACCATGCTGATTCCGAAGGCAGATCAGGACCTGAGATGGAGGGCTTAGTGGCTGCACGGGTATTCGTGTGCTTAAGGTGACCAGTGGATGGTGTAACAGAGCCCCCCCCAAAGGCCCACGACCCCGTGGGCAAGCAGGGAAATCCCGATGAAACTGGGCCACCAAACGAGGGGCATGCACATCCCGTGCAGGAACCCAAGAGCGCTCCTCAGGACCGTAACCCAACCATTCCACAAGATATTGGAGCTGCCCCCTGAAGAGACGAGAGCCCAGAATACCCCCAACCTCATAAACATCAGGGTCATCCAGTGACAGGGGGAGGGCCAGAGACCAGGCGCGTAGGACCAGGGCATGGTTTCAGGAGGGAAGTATGAAAAACTGGATGGACTTTCCAGGTCAAAGGAAGGGATAGGCGATAAGCCACAGGACTCAGGACACCAGACACCCGAAAAGGACCAACAAACTTGGGTAGCAATTTGCGACAGCCAGGCAAGTGTAAATAACGGGACGACAGCCAAACTCAGTCCCCCACATGGTAAACAGGAGCAGCAACCTGTTTCTTATCGGCTGAAGCTTTCATGGCCAACTGAACTTCCTGCAGATGGGCAAGAGTCTGGGCATGAACCATGGCCATGTCGCGAACACAAGATGAGGCAGCAGGAGCACAAGAGGATGCATAATCGGGAATGGGCAATGTACGGGGGTGTTGGCCATAAAGGGAGTAGAACGGAGAAAAGCCAGTAGAAGAGTGCAAGGAGTTGTTATGGGCGAATTCAGCGAGATGTAGCATGTGTACCCATGATTTCTGATGTTGTAGTGAAAGACAGTGTAAATATTGTTCCATGGCCTGATTTACCCTTTCTGTCTGGCCGTCGGTTTCCGGATGGTAAGCAGAGGAAAATCGTGCATCAATACCCAATAATTTAGTGAGTGCATTCCAGAAACGGGACGTGAATTGTGAACCTCTGTCAGAAACCAAGACCGTAGGGAGCCCAAACAAACAAAAAATGGACTTGAAAAACAGATTTGCCAATGTAGGTGCAGAGGGTATACCAGAACAAGGAATAAAGCGAGCCATCTTTGTGTAGGCGTCTACTACAACCCATGCTGTATCATAACCCTGTGAACGAGGGAGATCAGTCACAAAATCCATTGTAAGGGTATGCCAGGGTCTGGGGGAATCGGCAAGAGCTGTAAAAGACCCAAAGGGCGGCCTCCACGGGACTTACACTGGACACAGACTGAGCAGGTGTTGACATAATTCTCAAAGTCACGCCGCATCGAAGGCCACCAGCACCAGCGTTTAAGTAGATCCAGAGTACGCTCTTGTCCTGGGTGGCCATGGATGACAGCATCATGAGACCATTCCATAGTTAGATTTAGAGTGTCACTAGAGGGTAGGAACAACCTATTGTGAACAAAAGGTAGACCATCGTGATAAACGGGATCCCATTCTGCTAACTGTTGTGGATGTTGGGAAACCCATGTGCGTATGGCTGACAACAGAGGAGGCGAAGGAGTGCATAAGCATACTACATGCCCGTGGTCAAGCACCGTTTCTGGGAAGACCGGAAGTGACACCCCTCTAGGGGAGCGGGATAGAGCGTCTGCTTTACCATGAGACAGACCAGGACGGTGTTTCACAACAAAGTCATAGGCTGCGAAGAATAAGTGCCAACGCACCTGACGACTGTTGACGCACTTGAGGGATGCGAGATCCTGCAAATTCCTATGATCAGTGAAAACTGTAACTTGGTGTTTGGCCCCCATCAAATGGTGTCTCCATACCTGAAATGCGTCTTTAATCGCCAGGAGTTCCTTTTCGGTAACTGTATAATGGGACTCGGTAGATGTAAACTTGCGTGAATGATACGCTACAGGGTGTAAATGACCAGAGGTTGGGCAAGGTTGTGACAATACTGCTCCCAAAGCAAAGGATGATGCGTCTGCCTCGACAACGAATGGCAACTCCGGATCTGGGTGTGGTGTTGTAGGACCGGAGCTGAGGTAAGCGCAGATTTCAAGGACTCGAAAGTGGCTTGATGTTCGGGGTCCAGATAAATGGGGCACGTGGACTGGTCAATTTAGTTAATGGTGCCACTATAGTAGAAAAACCAGGGATGAACCGCCTATAAAAATTGGCAAAGCCCAGTAAAGACTGTAAAGACTTCAAGTTTACCGGGACTGGCCATTCCAAAACGGCTCGTACTTTAGACTGATTCATAGTCAAACCACCTGGTGAAATGTGGAAACCCAGAAATTCTACTTCTTTGGTATGAAACTGGCACTTCTCAGGCTTGGCAAATAGTGCATTCTTACGCAAACGGGATAGGACTTCTTGGATGTGAAGGATGTGTTTGTCTAAAGAGGAGGAAAATATCAGAATGTCGTCCAAATAGACCACCACATAATTGTCCAGAATGTCCCCAAAGACCTCATTCATAAACCGCTGGAAGGTGGCAGGGGCGTTGCACAAACCGAAGGGCATTACTAAGTATTCAAATAAACCCTGTCGGGTGCAAAACGCCGTCTTCCACTCATCCCCTTTGCGGACACGTATCAAATTGTATGCTCCCCGAAGATCTAATTTGGTGTAGATGGAAGCGTGTGTTAGTCTATCCAAGAGTGGAGAGATGAGAGGTATGGGGTATCTATCTTTGATAGTGATGGAGTTCAAACGTCTGTAGTCTACACAGGGGCGAAGATCCCCCCTCTTTCTTTGGAACAAAGAAGATAGGGCATGCAGCAGGCGAGCAGGAGGGCCGAATGTGTCCTAAACGTAATGCCTCCTGCAAGTATTCTTTCAAGGCTTTATCCTCTACTGGTGATATAGAATAGATTCAGCCCTTGGGGATCTGAGCGTTAGGGACCAGATCTATGGGGCAATCGTAGGGTCTGTGTGGAGGTAAACTCTCTGCGGTGCCCTTGTCGAAGACTGACAAAAACTTGTGATAAACTGGAGGTATGTTGGAAAAGACAGCACCAACCATGTGCAAAGTGGAAGAGTGATGTTCATCAGTCTCGGATAGGGTCAGATGTGCTACTGCACCCAACGGTGCAGCAGGTGTATCGATTACCTCCTCTCTCTCGATAAGACAAAAATGTTGACAGACTTCGGATTCAAAACAGACCTGGCCAGTATCCCAATTGATTAGCGGATTATGTTTTTTTAACCAAGGGATGCCGATAATGATACCAAACTGAGGGGTAGTTATGAGGTCAAAGGCAAGTGTTTCCCTATGTGTTTCCTGAATGACTACTTCCATGGGAGCAGTCTGTTGTCGAATAGGTCCAGAAGCAAGGGAAGTCCCGTCCACAGCCTGTACAGGCTCAGGAAACTCCTTGGTCACTAGTGGAAGGTTCAAGGCATAAGCCATTTGTATGTCGATAAAGCAGCCATTGGCCCCGGAATCAATGATAATCTGAACAGGGTGCATTGTGTCAGGAGTAGGCTTTAATAAGGCGTGGACTGTGACTGGTCTAATAGGCCCAAATGCCGGAGGAGAAGAAGAGAGGGACTGTGGAGAACTCGTCTGGCCCCCAAATTCAGGGACGAGCCGTCGGGAAACCTGGATTCTTTTGCTTTGGGCGGCGTGGACAAGTCTTGACGTAATGTCCATTAACTCCACAATAAAAGCAAGCTTTGTCGGTTCTCCGCCTTTCTCGTTCCGTCATAGTTATAGGGCTACGTATTCCACCCACTTGCATGGGTTCACTGGCTACATCAGGAGAGACCGACAACTGTGTACCTGAGAATCTGGCTTATGCCTTGCGCTCGGTGCGTCGAGCGTCTAACTGGAGTGTTAGATCAACCAGATCAGAGTTCTGAGTCGAAAGCGACGGCACGACTGCCAAAGCGTCCTTAATGGAGCCACTTAGACCTCTGTAAAACACTACAGCCTTCTTGTTTTCAGGCCAGGATGTTTCTGCCGCTAACTGATTGAATCGTGTTATGTATTCTATAAGGGTGCTTTTCCCTTGAGTGAGATCTAGTAATTCCAAATCTCTGGATTGAGCTTTGTGTCTAGTGCCAAAAACATTAAAAATTTCAGTCACTAGTAGGTCAAAGTCATAAAGGGCTGGATGATTGTTTTCAAGTAATGGGTTGGCCCATGTGGCGGCGATACCAGACAAATAGGAAAGCAAAAATGCAGCCTTGGCAGGTGCATCAGGGAACGCTGGAGGTCTACAAAGGAAATGTAATTCACATTGATTCAAAAATGTACGGAATTTCCTGGGGTCTCCCTGGAATCTCTCAGGGGGTGCTAAAGGAAAAGGAGTGGGAGCAATTACTGGTGTGATGATGGAAGGGGTGGAAGGGGTGGCAGAAGGACCAGGGGTTGGAGGTGTGGGGTCCCCAAATTCAGAATCAGAAGGTGGGGGATGGCGAGCACTCTGAAGGGAGTCAAGGCGGTGGTGTAACGCCGTGGTGGCTGCGGCCATATCGGCCCTCAAGGTAGTAACTGCTTTCAGTAGAGCGGCCACGGGGTCCCCAGCCGACGCCTCCATAATCTGAACGACCTGTCGGCTTCACAATCTGTTATGACTTGATGGTCGTGAAGATTATGGGGCCTCTGTCCACAAGTTCCACTCAGAAAGATACAAATAACTTCCTGAGCAATCCTTGAGGCCACAGGTTTTTTGAGTGCCGCAGAATGCCAGGAACCAGGAACACCGGTGACCCCTCGACCGCTGTAAAGCAAGCAATGGGTCAATACAATGGCAAACAATACACTGAATAGCGAGGTAACAAATATCAATGGGCTTACCAAGGGTCTGGGGACAGGAAGTACAAAGATGAGAATGGAGGTGTTCCGTGTGGCTGCAGAGTGTAGAAAGTGGCAGCAGGTAGGCGTAGATTGTTGTAGAAATAGGCACTGCAAGACCTGTATGGAAAGGGTACTCCAAAAGGTAACAGAAGAGGAAATCCGAAAACAGTCCGTTAAGAGTTCCAAGGTACAAAGCCAGCCAAGTTCGTCGTAACCAGGGGGTAATCCAAAGGAATCCAAAAATACAGTTCAAAGGTCCTGAAACAGCAGAGCAAAACAGTATCCAAGGGCTTGACAGAGGAATCCAAGAATAGCAGTCCGTAGTCCAGGTTCAAGATGTGGAGTCAGGAAGACGCCGAACAGTGCCTGATTGGGTCAGCTGTGAAGCACTGAATGAGCTTTCCCTCTCCGGTTTTAAAGGGGCCTAGGAGTGTCACATGACCCATCACGTGACCGATGATGTAGCACGTTTCCTAGTCACATGACCCAAGTTTTCAAAACACTGCCGGGTCTTCCTGAGGGCGTGACGAGACAAAGGAAAAAGCTGGCGTCTCCGTCGACTGTCTCCAAGACGCCAGGGCAGCTGCCAACGTTGAATATGACCATAGTGCATTAGATGCCCTCTTGTGCGCCGCTGCCGTGCTGCTTGAGGGAGTGAGGACATCAGGTCAGAAGGGGAAGACAGATCAGTACCTGAGATGGAGGGCTTAGTGGCTGCACGGGTATTCGTGTGGGTAAGGTGACCAGTGGATGGTGTAACAGCCAAGCCTTGAAGGCGGATTTAATGGCTAATAACTCCTTGTCGGTAACCGTATAGTTTAACTTGGGTGCCGAGAACTTTCTGGACCAAAAAGCTACTTGGTGAAGCTGGCCAGTTTCAGGGTCCTTTTGAGACAGGACAGTTCCCATGGCTAGACTTGATGCATCAGTTTCCACTATGTATGGAAGTTCAGGGCGTGGGTGCTTTAACACAGGTGCAGACGTGAATTTCGCTTTCAGCTCTTGGAAGGCTTTCTCAGCTTCTTCAGTCCATATAAAGCGTTTATTTTTTCGCAAGAGTGCTGTGATGGGATGTACGACATGTGAAAAATCTGGGATGAATCTGCGGTAGAAATTGGCAAAGCTGAGCATGCTTTGTACTCCTTTAACTGAACTTGGTGATGGCCACTTAAGGATTGCGTCCACCTTTCTTGAGTCCATTCGGACTCCATTTGGGGTCAGGATAAACCCAAGGAATTCAACTTCTGTGGCATGAAGAACGCATTTTTCAAGTTTTGCATATAGTTTGTGCTGGCGCAATTTTTTCAAGGACTGCTCGGACGTATTTCACATGGCCAGATTCTGAAGAGGAGTATACTAGAATATCATCGATATACACGACAACACAAACGTCAATGAGTTCACGAAGGACATCGTTCATGAAGTATTGGAAGGCTGCTGGTGCATTGCACAACCTGAAAGGCATCACCTGGTACTCGAATAACCCATACTTAGTGCGGAAAGCAGTCTTCCATTCGTCGTCCTCTTTTACACGAACCAAATGGTATGCCCCCGGGGATCTAATTTAGTGTATATACAAGCGTCCTTCACTTGGTCTAATAGTTCAGGGATCAGAGGCAATGGGTATCGGTTCTTAACAGTTATCTGGTTCAATGCGCAGTAGTCTATGCACGTTCTGAGGTCACCTTCCTTTTTGGGCACGAAGAACAAAGCTGAAGATGCAGGGGACTTGGATGGGCGAATAAAGCCATTGGCAAGGTACTGGTCTAGATATTGTCGTAGGTGAAGGTTCTCAGGTTCCATAAGGGCATAGATCCTGCTGCAAGGGGGTTGTGCACCGGGTATGAGATCGATTTGACAATCGTACGATCTGTGAGGAGGTAAGGTGTTTGCCTGTTCCCCTTAGGTGCCAGAAGACATCCTGGAATTCTTGGTATTCTGGAGGTAGTTGCATGACTGCTGTGGTTACTGTGGCCAGGCCTACGTTCTGATTTTTCTGTGGGTAACAGGTTTGTGCACAGTCCGGGAAGGTTATTCTCTTCTCTCGCCAATCAATACAAGGATTATGTGTTTCCAACCAAGGTATCACCTGTATCATTTGGAACTGTGGGGCTTTGATTAGATCAAACACAATAGTCTCTCGATGCCCATCCTGACCCAATAGTGTCATCTCTGCGGTGGAATGAGTTACAGGCCCAGAGGCAATTTCAGTTCCATCGACTGTGGTGATGACATCTGAGGTGGTTTTTCGGCAGAGAGGTAGCTTCATCGTGGAAGCCAATTCATAGTCCACATAGTTTCCTATGGCACCGCTATCAATGTATGCCCTTACTGCGTGCATACATGATGGCTGCCTTGGATCTACGAGGACCATTGGTATGATGAAATGCGAGGTCTGAGTATCCTTCTTCAAGCTCGGCAAGCGGACCTCTACGCTTGTCGGGCGTGGTCGTTTCCCGAGTCTGACTCCATATGGCTTTTATCAGCAGCTCCTACCACCTTCTTGGGTGGTTTTACAGGGCAATACCGTAGAAAATGCCCAGAAGTTCCACAATATAGACACAATTGCATTTGTCATCTCCTTTCTCTTTCCTTCTGGGTTAAGGGTCCTTTAACCCCTCCGATTTGCATGGGTTCTGAAGCATCTGCTCCTTTGGGGTTAGCGTGAGTTTTGACCAACACCTGATTCTCAAACTTGGCTCGATCAGTCTTTCTGTTCTGAAGTCTGTGATCTAACTGGACCACTAAGTCTATATATTCAGTGCAGTCTTGAGGTGGGTTCACGACTTGAGCCAAGACATCCTTGAGTTCTCCTCGAAGCCCTCGATGAAATAACGTGATTCGTTTTACCTCAAGCCATCCAGTTTCCACTATCAACCTATTAAAGGTCGCGATGTAGGATAGAAGGTCCTGGTTACCCTGTTGTAGGGACAAAAGTTCATTATCCAGGGCCTGTCCTTGGGAGTGCCGGGCAAATAGTCTTTCCATGCTAGTTTGAAAGCCCTGAAAATCCTGAAGAATTGGGTCATCCTGAGTGACTAGTGAAATTGACCAATCAGCTGAACTGCCGCTGAGATATGACAATACAAAGGCTACCTTGCTTGGTCGTTTGGGAAGGCTCCAGGTCTGCATAAAAAGTGCAGGCGGCATTGGTTCATAAACACGGCGAACCTTTTGGGATCTCCGGCAAAGCGTTCCGGTGGAGCTAATGGAATATTTCCTGGTAGGTTTATTTGCACAGGGTTATTCGATAACACAGTAGCTGGATTACCCCCGGAACCAGGTAGGGGTGCTTGTCCAGCCTGGCTTTGCAATAGTTGCCTAGCAAGGTCATCAGTTCACTCCTTTGACAAAATCGGTTCTCTCCTAAGTGCATTAGTTTCTTGATGGGCTGAATGCACTTCAGCCCTCAGTTCCCCTAGTAATTGGGCCAATTGGTCAGTCTCTGAGGTATCCATAACGCCCGGGTGGGAATTTGTGGGTAGGCTTTGCGTTCTGTTACGCTCACCTGGCTCCTACAGAGGCGTCGATCTGAACTGGACAGCTGCGGTATCCACCAATGTGACGCGTAGGGCCGAGATGACGGACTGGACTGGCCCACCTAGCTTCGTTTGCTTGGCCCGTAGGAATATTCTTCTGCAAATGGAGAAAGGGAATTAACCACCCATGGAGTTGAGCGTAAATTCCCCCCACCCCCACTGTTCTCCCCCACAGATCACCTTTGATGTCCCCTCTATAGTCTCACCTGATGGTTTGAAAAGATGAGCTCTCCATCCTGCATTGAGCGCAGGGGCGCGTTGATAACCAGTTGCTTCACTGGCTCGAAGGAATTGGTGAGTTCCAGAACAATACTGACTCCAAAAAATATGTAGTTCGTAAGAGTTCACTTGCGTGACTTTCACTCTTGTCCGATTCCTTGCAGTTTGCAGCTTGACCCCAGCGAAGAGTTCCTCATGGTAGCTGACGAAGTTCAGGTAAGGATTTGGCTTATCCTACACAGTTCAATAAAATAAAGCCTGAATGTAAGCTGCTTGTTCCCTTATTCAGGTGTGGTGAGAAAATATAAAGTTCGGGGAATTCTGCCTCCGGTGGTACAATTAGGTAAGTCTATTGCAGTGAGAAGAGTTCCCCTTATTTGTCCCGTTGTCTCACCTTGTCGTCCTTTTGTTCCCCTTAGGGGCCGGGGTGCGGCGAGGATGCAATGGAGACTGTGCCGGCCCATGAGGAGGAATAGTACCCCCGGTGGTAATCAGGTACGTCTATGGGGTAGTTACTATTGCCTCTGTTTATTTCCTTGGCTCACCTTTGCTGTTCTTGTGTTCCCCTTAGGTGCCAGAATGCGGCGGAACGTGCAGAAGCATGCGGTGGATCGTGAGGATGCTGCGAAGGCCGGTGAATTCAGCGCGGCGCTGCAGCAGGCGAGGCGGAGTGCGTAAATGCTTCTTTCTTCCAGCTCAAAGGTGCGGTGGATCCGGAATTCAGGTAAGGATCGAAGGTTTGCTCTTATTCTAACCTTTCTCCTTCTGTTCCTCCCTTTGTCTAGGAGCTGCAGACTCGAGGCGGGCGTGGCAGAAGACTGGATGCAGGCTTGCAGACACGGTGAGCGTTACGCTGCTGGATGCAGAATAACGAGAAGCGTGTGCTGCTCATCGGGCGTGGTTTAAAGTATTCTTCCCCAGCCCCACCCAAGTAAAAAAATAGTCCCTAGGTAAAATAGTCCTTCCAAGCCTCATTTGGCTTGGAGCTCTGCAGCATGGTCTGCATCAGGTTCTACTCTATGAGCCTGGCGCCTATCGTGCCTGGACTGACTCTCCATATGAACCTGGCGCCATAGGTGCCAGGACCGCACCCAAACAACCCCTAGCAGGGGCTTTTGGGCTTGCTCAAAATAACTTGATGCCTGCTTCCGGGGTTGCTGGACCTGGTCTGGTTTCCCGGGAGTAGGCATCATGACGCATCAACATAGTTGTGACAACTTTCTCTGTAATGCTCGGACTATCAAAACTCAAAATATCTGGACAATATGCAACCCTTTTAGCTTCGGCATCTGCGGCTTCATTCCTGCAAGAGAGAAAATCTGTTCGCTTAGTGTGAGCTGCACATTTAACGACCGCTATGGCCACCGGGAGTTGTAGTGCCTTAATAAGCCTGTCCAATAAGGATGCGGGTTGCACTGGAGTGCCATCCGCACGGAGGTAGCCCCTCCTTTTCCAACGTGCTAGCCCTCCGTGTACAGTTTAGGTCATGTAGGCGGAGTCACGGTACACAACACTTCCTGCCCTTCATGGTTCTTGAGCGCGACAATAAGCGTTGCCAATTCTGTTGCTTGCGCTGAAAAGTGAGACGGTAGCCTGGCACTTGCTACAACTTTAAATTCTCCATTTAATCTATGACTCATTCCAGCTGGGCCAGAATGCCTTTCCCCACTAGTCTGATAAATTTTACAATGAACCATCAATAAAGAGAATTTCCCCCCATTCCCTCCCTGACAAAGCATTTTCTTTCACACGGGATATATCATCATAAAACTCAACACAATTAGTACAGTCATGCACATGATCGCCTTCTGCTACCAGCTAAGCTACAAACGTGGCAGGATTCACTATTTTACATCTGACAATTTGAATTGCTGGGTTTGAAATCATTACTACAGAGGCTGAAGCTCTTTGGGATGTCAATGTACCTTTGGGCTTCTCTAAAATGGCAAACAGAGCATGTTCCACGAAGAGAGTCATGGAGAAGCCCATAACAATACTTGTAGACTTCTCAATAGTGAACCCGGCAGCTGCCAATGACTGTTCACAAGGAAAGTGTCCTTTCATAACTGGGTGTAAAATCCCACTGTAATACGCTACACTTGTACCCCAAAGTAGTCCTGTGTGTAAGTACTGCTGTCATGACTGTCTCATTTGTGTGCGATAATAAATAAAACTCAGCATAGTTGGGAATTCCCAAAACAGGGGCTTTACAAATTGCTTTTTTCAACTCCTCAAACCCTTACTCCATTTCCTCAGTCCATTTTATTTTTACTTTGTTCACTTGTGCTTTCTTTAAAGCTTGCAAAAGAGATCTCGTGTACTTAATCTGATCAAACACCCAGGCTCTAACATAGTTACATAGCCCAAAAAACTGTTGTATCTGTTTCACTGTATCTGGTTTTGCCGTTTTTATAATTGCCTCAGCTCTTTCAGGTGTCACCTTATTTCGTTCATGTGAAATCAACTGCCCTATGTATAACACCTCTTCTTGACAGTATTGTAACTTCTCCTTGTCTACCTTTTATCCCTTGTCTGCTAGAATAGTCATCAACTGAATAGAATCTTGTCTGCACTCATCTTCCGTCGTGCTGAAAATTAAAATGTCATCTACGTATTATATCACCGCTCTTTTAAGATCAATATTGCCTAAGTCCACCTGTAGGAATCTGTTAAAGATCGATGGAGACTCACAGTACCCCTTGGTCAAACAAGTATGTTTCAGTCGAGTTTGGTGCAATGTAAAGGAAGTCTAGTCTTGTGAATCCATGTGCAATAGGATTGAGAAAAACACATTCTTCAAATCGATCACCGTGAAATATCGAGCTTCCACCGGGATACTGTATAGTATTGTCGCCAGATTAGGAACTAAAGGAAACTCTGCCTCTACAATCTGGTTAATCGGTCTCATATCTTGTATAAATCTCCACAAGCCTTCTTTCGATTTTTTGATCAGATACACCGCGGTATTGCATGATGAATCTGATGGCACCAGAATATCTTGTTTCATCAGTGCTGAAATGGACTTAAATATACCCTCATCAGCCTCTCGAGACATGGGGTACTGGTCTTGCTCGAGGTAAAATTGCTCCTTGCTTCAGCTTTATTTTGACTTCACCTAACACCTTTTACAACCCTACATCATAAGGGCCTGTAGTCCAAAGGACGCTGGGCACCTTCTCTAAGTCTTCCTGAAAAAATGCTGGATGCTGCCGCATTATTGCCATTCGCTGTGGGACTTCCCTCTTCTCTATTCTTATCCAGTATGTGATACTCATAAATACCACCACTTCATCATCTGTTTGGTCTTCCCTAAACATGTCATCAGTTACGTCAGTCAATATTCGAGATCTATTACTGTCCTCCATGGTCTACCCTCATCATCCATTCCTTCGAGCATTGCCATTTCCCTTTGTACTATGGCTGCTTTCAATTCTATAGGGATTGTCTGTCCCCCCTCTTCGTCCATAGGTATTTGTGGTCTAAACAAGAACTCATCAGGTATTCTCACAATTCTTCCCACTAAGCCAGGCAGCCATGTCAGTAGAATGCTCACCCCATATAGAAAAACCTCTTGCTCTACAGGAACGCCTCGCAGAGCCGCTTGGCCTGTGAACGCCAGTATAAATTTGCCCACGTTTAAATAGTGTATTCCTTGAGTGGATTGATCAATAAATGAAATCGTCATGTTTAGTTTTCACATCAAATCTCTTCCCAAAATGTTAACTGGTGTCTGCCGTGAATAAAACAAAGGAACAGACATGTCACAGTCTCTTATAGAGACTGGTAATTCATCAGTAAAAGGAACTCGACTCATAGCTCCAGAGAACCCTTGAGAATTCATGGCTATTCCCAACATTGGATACTTTCCCTCTCGTATACAAGAACAAGTTGCCCCAGTGTCTACTAAAAAAGAAAAGGATTTGCCTCCTATCGTCACATCGACCCTTGGTTCCTCTTGGGGGTCTGGTGTCACTGATAGTACTGAACACATCAAGTCACCCTGTGAGCTGTCTTATTGTGGGTACAGGCTCATGCCTGTTCCTGTGAAAGGATTTCCTCCCACCACAGTGACACCTCCTATTCTGGGTGTCAGCACTTGTCCTGTGTTTGCATACTGCTGTATCTGCATGGGGGCTTGTTGCGACTGCCCTTGCAGTGGATAAATTTGAACTTGCTCTGTTTGCTGTATCTGTTGTACTTGCGGCGCTTGTGTCTGATACACTGTCTGATTTTGGGCAAACCCTTCTCTAGTCTGTGTACTATATGGTGGAGGATAAGCTGTGCCCCTCTTGAGAATTGGACATTCTTTACATTCCCTTGACTCCCACATATGCGCTCATTGTGTCCTGTCATCCCACAAGTCCAACAAATAGGGGGGGTCCGTCTGACAAGTCCCCCTTGGTAAAACCCTCCCTGAGTATTCTGACTCTCATTCTGTGCATTCTGAAACCCACCTTGATTATTTTGGAATCTCCCTCTCCCTCTATAGCCCATACCTCTGCTACGTGGCACGAACCCATATCCATCTTGGTCCATCCGGCGCTGATTATTCACCTGTGATGCACGTACTGCTTCCTGCATTCCCAGTCCTTCTCCGCTTGTCAATACTGTCCCTTCCATGGCAAACCTTAACAATTTCTTTTGTACTAACTTGGCTTCCTCGATTTTCCTATTCTCATCTTTCATCTTATTTTTCTCTTGCAACAGCTGAAAGTGATGCACTATTGTCAGCTGTCTCTCAGCCCATAGTTTTGCTTCCATTCCCACTTGTTTCTTCATCTGCCTCTGTACTGGCTCAGGCAACCCCTGACATAAAATTTGGTAAAATAATGGCACAGTTTTTCCCACGGTTCCCGAGTTTCAAGTTGCCATCGCTCTTGAATATCCTGAATGTAAGCAAAAGGGTCTTCATCTTCCTTCATCTTACGTGTGATCACTGCACCCATATCTGATGTATCAGGATACTGTACCCTGAGAGCCCTCCAAACATATGTTCTGCAATTATTAATTGGCGCTCTGTCATGTGCTGTGTTTTGGGCTGTCACACTTGCATACCCTGCTCTCCTCCATATGCCATCAGTTCTCTCCCCAGGAATAGCTGCCAGGAGACCCTTTATGTCCCCTATGGCCAATGTGTTTCCTCCTGCCATTTTTTCTAACTCCTATACCAATTTCCCAGAGCCTGAAGTTAAACTTGGGAGCTTGCACCTTAAATTGTCCTTATCCATCTGCGGCCATGGAATATACTGTGGTCTTGCTCCCCCTTTTTCGAATAAGGGAAACTGCGTAACCCCTAACCCGCAGTCGGCTCCCATTGTCAGCCTATCCATGGCAGAGATGATCATCCCTGTCCGTCTTCTTGAAGGTAGCGATCTTAATCTGCTCACATATGGCAGTGATTCTCCTAACTATATGATTGTCCTCGGGACGCTCTGGATATGCTATGGGATCTGGTGTTCTGTCCTTAGGTTGTTCCAGATCAGACCATCTCACTTCCTTGTCTATCTGCAGGCTTCCTTCGGGGGTGCACGCGCTCCCTCCCTCTTCCCCATGGAAGGATTCTCTTTCCTCGTCTGACATGTCTATTCCCCAACTAGTGTGACTATCATCCCCTTCACCCTTATCTAAGTTCAGCCTGCTTAAAGACAAGGCTCTATGCTTGAGACTGAACAGATTCTCTTTTTCGCTTCGTGATTGAAATGCTATGGATGGATCCCCCTTCCCTTGACTTCCATATTTGCTACTTTAATTTACTTTGTGATAGGCCTTATTGATCCTGTCTCCGATGCTTCCAGAGGTTCTTCTTTCAATACTGTTCTAGATGCCCCTGAAGTTGCTTCCTTTATCGGAGGAAACTCTTCTGTTCTGTCCAATTGTATTGCTGCGCTTGGCCCTACTGGTTCCTTGCGAAAAAGGCTAATACCAAGATCCCGCTGCCTCCTCCTTCATTCTAATTCTTCATCTAATTTGCTTTGCTTTCTTGCCTCCCTTCTAATTCTGTCCTCCTCTTGTCTTCGCTCTTCTCTTCTCACTCCTTCCATTCTTTCCTCTTCTTTCCTTAATCTCTGTATCCTTTTGTCCCTTAGTTTTTGCGCTTCTTCCTCTTCTCTCTTCCTTTCCTTTTTATCCCTATCTTCTATTGCTCGCTGTCTATTGTCATATTTTCTTTCCTCTTTTTTTCTCTTGCTCCTTCTGATGCATCTGTTATCGTCACTCCTGCTCGTTCTATTATGCTCATCTTCCTTCAATCTCTTTTCCCGTTCCCTGTCTTTTCTATCAGGTTCATCTTTATCTTCTCTTTGCCTAACTTCCTCAATGCTTTTCCCATCTAACTTGAGTAATATCTGTCCTCCCAACCATTCGTTCTGCTCGAGCGTTACCTCGTCAGCTTTATCTTTCTCCCCTTTCCATCTCTTAATCTCCCTTTCTATTTCTGTCGATACATTCAATCGCTCACTCTTCTCTTCTTTGTCTTGTATGATCTTAAAGATCTCCTCTTTTCTCTTATTCTCCTCTGGACTATCGTCACTGCTATAAGCGGCTGGTTCATATATCAGATTACTCCTTCCTCTTCTGCCCCCTGTTGGGCTACTTCTACACCTCCACAGGGCCTACCGCTGATTTGTACCCCTCCCCGGAAGTCTTTCAAGGATGGCAACCTTCTCCATATTGCCACTCTCAACTCTCGTTCAGCTGTAAAACACTTCTCTGACATCTGCCGCCTCCTTGAGGAACTTGACCTCTATGTCCTCGGTCTCACTGAGACATGGTTCACGGCTAGCTCTGTTGCAAGCTTTGACACTCTCCTCCCTGACGGCTACAAGATCCTCTCTGTGCCCAGGTCCAATCTATCCGGAGAGGGTGCAGCCCTGATCTTCCCTGAGTGGATTCCTGCCTCTGTCATTCCTATGCAGGCCAACTCCTCTTTCGAATGCCTCGGCTGCAGGCTCTCTCTATCTCCTAGCCATTCCCTCACTGTGGCAACCATCTATCGGCCACCTGGTCAGATCTCCTACTTGCTCTCTGAGTGGGCGGACCTCTCCTCTTCCCTCCTGGTCTCAACCACTCAACTCCTCCTTCTTGGAGACTTTAACATCCACCTGGATGCGTCCTGTCCTTCCTCTGGACTATTTTGCGACCTCTGCAAATCTCTCTCACTTTCTATACTCCTCTCTGCCCCGACTCACTCTGCAGGGCCCACTCTGGATGTTCTGATCTCTACAGACCTTCCTCTTTCTATCCCTCTCACTACTCCTCTCTCCTGGAGTGATCACTTTCTCCTTTCCTCCCAGCTCACTCTCTCCACCCCTCAGGCCAAGCCAACTCCAGCACTGCCACTTACCTTCTCAGATATCCGACCCATGAAGCGTGTGTCAGTTGAGGCTTTCACTGGCGCTTTCTCACCCTGCCCCCCTCCTCCTTCGGCTGACTCACACCCTGACACAGCCCTTTCTATGTTCCAAGCTGCTATATCTGATACTCTTGATGTTGTTGCCCCTGTCATGAGGATCCGCTTGAAGCCCAAAGCTAAGTGCAACTCCTGGTACGACACAGACCTCGTCACCCTTAAACGCAAGTGCAGGGTGACTGAGAGGAAATGGCGTGCTTCCTGTACATCCTCTGACAAACTGGCCTGCCACCTGCTCCAAAGGCAATACCAGCTCTCTGTCCGCACCAAGAAGAGAGCCCTCATCCAAGCCTGCGTCTCTGCGCCATCCAACAACTCGGCCAGACTCTTTAAAATCTGCAAGGAGCTGGCCAATCCTGCTGCAGTCTCTACCTCTCCTGTCCCCTCCCAGGCACTCTGCACGGCCCTGGCTTCTCATTTCCTCTCTAAAACCCAGTACATCCTGTCCTCTCTCTCTTCCTTTCCTCCTCCTCCCTCTACTCCCCTCTCTTCCTCTGACCCTTCTCTGCCTTTCCCCTGTTCTCCCCAGATGAGGTTTCTAGACAAGTCTGATCTATGCAAATCTTGTCAAAACAGGTTCTCCCTGTTCTTCTAAAACCATCAAGGACCACATTGACACCCTGGCTCCTGCTTTGGCTGACTTCTGCAACCACTCCTTCGCCACTGGAGTCTTCCCTTCCCCCCTGAAGCACTCCCTTGTGCACCCTCTTCTTAAGAAACCCTCAGCCGACCCCTCTTGCCCTGCTAACTACCGCCCAATTTCCATCACTCCTTTCCTGGGCAAACTCCTGGAAAAGCTGGCCATCTCCCAGCTTAATCTTCACACCGAATTGGTTGGTTGTCTCCATGACCATCAGTCTGGATTCAGAGCTGCCAGAAGCACAGAAACTGCTCTCCTGAACATCCATGAAGACCTGCTCTCCAACCTTGACTCCAATAACCTCTGTGTCCTCATCTTACGTGATCTCTCTTCTGCCTTTGACACGGTCAACCATGCGATCCTGCTCAACCGTCTCCGTGATAACCTGGGTATCACCGATCATGCCCTGGCTTGGCTGACCTCTTTCCTCTCTGATTGACCCTCCCAGGTCCAACTTGGGTACTTCCTCTTCTCTATCTCTATCTCTACCTGTAGTGTTCCCCAGGGGTCTAACCTCTCTCTGTGGCTGTTCAACCAATACCTGGCACTTCTTGCCCACCGCATGGCTGCTCTCTGTCCCAACTTTCAGTGCTATTCGGATGACATTTAGCTCATTTTTAGGCTCCCTTCCACCACCTCTTCTCCTTCTCTCATCTCTGACTGTCTGTCCGCCAATCAGAAGTGGTGTGCCGCCAACGATCTCTGCCTTAATGCCAGTAAGACTGCGATTCTCCTCATCGACACACCTGCTCCCTCCTTCCCTGTCGCTCTCTGGCCGGCCTCTCTTGGCCCTCTTCCTGCTCCCACCTGTGAGGCTAAAAACCTCAGGGTCATCTTCAACTTTCCTTCTCTCCTCACATCTCTGACGTCTCTAAGAAGTCACACTACCAACTGCACCTCATCAGCGATAGTCTTCCTTTCCTCTCCTTCCCCCAGAGGCTCACTGCCTCTAGAACTCTGGTTCTCTCTAGGCTGGACTACAGCAACAGCCTCTTTCTAAATCTGCCTGCTTCTACTCTCCGCCCTCTGCAACTCATCCAGACCAGGACTGCAAGACTTGTCCTTAACCTCAAGCCCAGGGATGATATCTCTCCAGGACTGAAAACTCTGCACTGGCTCCCAGTGGCTGCGAGGATTAAGTTCAAAACCCTCGGCTTTGTCCACAAGGCCTTCTGGGGCCTGGGGCCTCAATACCTTCAGCTCTCTCTTCCTAAATAGTTTCCTTCTTAAGTTCTTCGCTCATCCGCCTCCAACTCCCTCAGGGTCAGTCACTTCTCCAAGCAAGGAGTTGGTGCTAGATCTCTTTCTTTGGCTGGGGTCTCCCTCTGGAACAGTCTCCCTGCCTCCCTGAAACTTGAGGCGAACCATCTCCGGTTCCGGCAGCACCTCAAGACCTTCCTCTTTGCTTCTGCTTTCTCTCCTCGGGCGCTCTGCGGATGGAAGGTGAAGTGGTCGAATTGGAGGAGGAGACGATACCGAAGGCCTTGAGTCGATTAACGAATGAATGCTGAGTAGATAAGGGGAATGGCAAATTAAGGGGAGGGGATTGTGGTCATTTTTGAAGTAAGGGGAACTAGTGTGTGAAGACAGAATAAGGCCTAGAGTCCTGGCCCAAGGGAGCTTCAGAAGAAGACATCTCAACCTCCAGTGGGAGTAGAATGAAATATATTACGTGTGAACAGGTTCACGTAAGGTGACGTCTTAAACCCTGAAACGGGGTATTTAAAAGTAGAGGCGAGAGAGGAAAAAAAGGTGATCACAGTGTTTATTAATGTGTAGAGTCAACTAGTCTGTATATTATGTATTGATTGAGTAAAGGTGTCGAAGAGCGATAAATGGTTTGAAGAGAATGAGAAAAATTGAGGAGCTATAGTAACAATCTTGCGTAGTGGTTGGTAGCAATCCAGAGGTTCATATAGCTAATTGAGAAATTCGAGGCTTGAGCGGCGATTGGTGGTGTGCGCTCATATTTGTTCTTTTAAAAGTGTTGAAAAGTGGTGATTTAAGCTAAAGTAAAAGTTGTTTCATAATCCTGGTAAGTATTGACAGTCAACTGAAACTTGTCATAATGGGAGACACCCCCCTGATGCACTTATGCAAGACAGTGCCAAAGCACATGCCCAAGCTCAAACAGTATAGCGCGGAATGGGTGAAAGACAAAGCAGATAAAATGTTCGGCAGTGGCCACAAGAGGGATCACTGTCAAAAGCGGTATTGCAACACATGACCACATACTTGCACGCTGCGTACACGGGGAAGAAATTAGAGAAAAGACTAGTGATTCTAGAGCTCTGGAAAATGTACCAGGAAGAGAGGGAAGATCCGTCACCTGAGGAGTGGATGCTTAGCAAGTGTGAGGAGGAAGGTGTTGAGCCTTCAGCACCCCTTGCCTCGTCTGAAGTGAAATTCACTAGTGCGGAAGAAGTAGGGTTGTGTCCTTTAAAGGAACTGAAAGCGGCCAACTGGGTATATGATATGATATGGTATTTATAACACGCCTGTACACAAGTGTTTCAAGTCGCGATGAGACAAGGGAGGGGGAACAGAGGGAAGACATGACAACGATCTTACTAGCACAACACAGACAGAACCGATTTCTTAAATTACAACTTCCACGTCTAAAGTCACCTATGGCTGACTAAACATCCCTGTTCAAAAAGTCTAAATATCCCTCAAGTGGATGTTCTCTCCCTAGTAAGCGCTGGTGCAATACCTATCTAGGTTAGGGGATAGATAAGAGACTCACCCTACCCTCTCTCAATCATTTTTCTAACCTCTAAAAATAGGTGCACACTTACGGAAGTCAATTCTGCTTTGTCCACAAGGCCTTCTGGGGCCTGGGGCCTCAATACCTTCAACTCTCTCTTCCTAAATATTTTCCTTCTTGAGCTCTTCGCTCATCGCCCTCCAACTCCCTCAGGGTCAGTCTCTTCTCCAAGCAACGAGTTGGTGCTAGATCTCTTTCTTTGGCTGGGGCCTCCCTCTGGGACAGCCTCCCTGCCTCCCTGAAACTTGAGGAGAACCATCTCCGGTTCCAGAAGCACCTCAAGACCTTCCTCTTTGCTTCTGCTTTCTCTCCTCCACTCCCCTACTGAACTCCTGACTGAAACTGAACTGGTCACCTGGCTACTCTCTGATCTCGGGCCCAGGTCCCCTCGCCGCCAGTTGCACACCTGCACTGCCTCCCAGGCAACCCCTGCACTTGGGGGCTGTTTCTGTATCCCTACAATCCCCTACCAGCTCTTGATGTCTGGATTCACCCCTGCACTTGCCACAAGCTGGCTGCACTTTTTACCTATTGTTTTATTTATTTTATTTACTGTTGATCCTATGCATTGCACTGCCCCCTACACCCTCCCCCTGCACTTTTCCCTTTCCTCCCCTCCCCTGCATATGCGTGATCTCAATGTCACCTGGCCTAGTAAGATTGTTATTAAATTACAACTAGAGTCGCAGGGCTAACAATTTCTATCTGAACCCATCTACTGTTTAGCACAACACAGACAGAACCAATTGATTAAATTACAACTTCTATGTCTAAAGTCACCTATGGCTGACTAAATATCCCTGTTCAAAGAGTCTAAATATCCCTCAAGTGGATGTTCTCTCCCTAGTAATCGCTGGGGTAACACCTATCTATGTTAGGGGATAGATAAGAGACTCGCCCTACCCTCTCTCAATACTTTTTCTAACCTCTAAAAATAGGTGTACACTTACGGAGGTCCATTCTGTTCTTTTTATTCATATTGCATCCTTCCAACGTAACTTATCAGTTACAAACAATAATTCTTCATATTTGTTAAAAAATATACAATCTGGTTTGGAGAGTGATAGGTTACTTTTCATCTTACATAACCAAACCCTTCTCTTAAAATGATATCCTTTGACCGAGCTTGCTATTTTTTGTACATGTCTCGGAGATCAGGTCATCACCCTGAGCTTTTTATGTTAACCGGTTTCAGCAGAATCGGGATTGCTCGCCGCTTTCTTCAGGACTCAAAACTTGACATCAATTATCAAATTTAAACTAATAAAAAAGACAATGTTCTTGTTGTTGTCTTGATCTCCATGTTCCTTTTCAGGGGAGAGCGTCTCATGTTTCCTTCTACAGGCATCTTGGTTCCAGGTTCCCTACAAGGGAATACATAAAAAGGGGGGAATCATCACTTTTTATCTCTGACTGTATCTGTTTATGGCATTTAAGGTGAACCTCTGGTCTGCCAAGATGTTCCTACCCGTACTGGATTGTTCAGACTTTCTTCTCTTAGTTTTTATTTGTCCAGCTCTTCAAATATCTTGTATCGTCTCCCTGTAATTCAATAATCAGGCCCTCAGTTTCTCAAATTCTCTATGGTTGTATACAAGACATTCTTTTCTTCTATTCCGATTTTGCATGAACTATGCTTATGCTTACCATTTGTTGTAGTTGCACTGGGTCAGTGGGCCACCTGTTATGATCTGATCTGGTTGGTGGATATGGGTGGAATATAATCTCGGTTTTCACTTCCCGATGTATTCTTTATTTGATGTGCGACCTGTGCCGGAAGACCGGATGTGGGTTTACTTTCAGCCTTTGTCTTAACATAAGCCCCACAATTCATGGAATACTGTCGCTATGTACTATTTTTCGATGTCTCTATTTTTATATTTTATTCCAATTAGGGAACTTCCCACTGTCTTTGTGGCCGTTCTCCAAGAACCTTGCATATTCAACCTCCTCGGGTTGTGTAGCTACTTAGGGGGGGACAGAGGTTTGTCACCAGTCCCACACTGCTACATGCCTAAAGCTAAGAACTTTTTTTCTCAGTGTCTCCGTGTGTGTGATTAACCCTTTTTAGGGAATTTGCCACTATATTCATGCCGTTCTTCTAACTCTCACATTTAAAAAAACTACGGTTGGGTGACTATGTTGGAGGGGAAGATTATTTCTCCCCTGACTTTGCCCCGCTCCCAATTTCAAGTATGGTTTTGTGGGGCGCGTCTTCACCGTTGTCTACTCAAATAGTTTTCTAACTCTCAGTTGTATAGCATTTCATACTTAGTCTAGCGGTGTGTGCTCGCTCGTAATGTCTTACCTTGCTCAGTACGCCTGCATTGTTCTCTCCCTTCTCCCCGCATTTCACAATGGTGCGGACATATTGAGAGTGATGTATGCAATTTTTCAAATCATTTGACTTCCAATCCTTATCCTCTTCTAGTCCTCTTTCTCTAGCCATACTGCTCCGATGTTCTGTGAGTGTGGAATTCTGCCATAACTTAAAAAGGTGCTGGCAAAGTAATGTGAAGGTTTTAATGATCTCTTGTCTATAGTCATCAGTTAAAGGACTTGTTCAGACTTATCCTGGTCCCTTTTTCTGCTCGTGTCTGTCGCAAGGGATTATGGGTGTTGTAGTTCACGGCAGATGGGTACATCCACCATCTACTATTTTACCATAATTTGATACCCTTCTTTCTACACGGGTGCCTATGTATCTATGTGTTTCCAATGTGGCCTGTGTGACTTGTGACGGTCTCCTTATTAACATATCTTTTCCCACAGAGAATTATGGGAATTGTAGTATTTGATAGGTCACTGTATTCCGTCTGCATTTCAGCTGTAGCTAGTGTCATCTATGTGTCCATATGAGTTATTTTTTATTTTTTTACTCATGTTCCAACTCAAATGCAACGGAGATTCATTTGTCCATGTGCTGGTGTTTTCTACTTATGTTGGTCTATATCTTTACATGTGAAATACAGCCTAAGGCAACCTGGATTGCCATCTCACAGTTCCCATTCTATCTGTTTTATTAGGGGTATTTATAGTGTGGCCAAAGTTTGCCAACATATCTCTACATTGAGTCCCTCTGTGTGGCTTTTTAGCTGAAAAATACAAAGCTGTTCTCTTCTAAGGAGCATTGCCCCTATATTTTCTCCTCTTCTTGGTACTTGTACTCTTTCCAGGATAGTCCATGATATATTGTTTTCAGAGTGTTGGTTCTGCACATAGTGTTCCACTAGTGGAGATGTCATCCGTTTCGTTCTGATATTCGATCTGTGCTCACTGATTCTAGTTTATATCGCTCTAGTCATCATCCCAATGTATTTCTTCCAACAGGGGCATCTTGTGAGGTATACAACATTTGTGGTATTGCAATTTGTGAGGGATCTTTGCTCCCATGGTGTTGACCAACCTATGTCTATTGCGGTGGTGCATTTGGTAAATGGACATACGGAACATGATCCACATGGGGTGTGTCCAGTGGTTTTAGGTAGGCCCCATAATGTCGTTTGGTTCTCTGACTCCGTTTTGTCTTCTTTATAGGTATGCACTCGTGAGTTTCTGATGTTCCTTCTCCTCTTGATTGCAAATAAGGGGAGATCTAAAGCACTTTCTCCTACATTTAGGATTTGCCATAGTTTACTTACCTCTTTTTTGATGCGGTTCACCACTGGTGAGTGGCTTAAGACAGCTGTTATTTGATTGTCTACCCGTGGCTTTTTCCCATGTTGTTTTAGTGTGATTTCTCTTGGTATGTTCTGCGTTCTTTTCCTTGCATGTCTGATTGTTCTATTGGGATAGTTACTTTCCCTCAGTTTTCTGGTCAGTCTCACTACCTGAATATCATATTCTTTACTGGTTGTGCAATTTCTTCTAAATCTAAGAAATTGCCCAAAGGGCAGGTTTTCTTTAAGTGTTCTTTGGTGAAAACTATTAAATTCCAACAACTAATTTCTATCCGTGTCTTTTTGGTGTACAGATGTTTCTAACCCAGTTCCATTTCTAACGATCTTCAAATCTAAGAATATTGCTTCTTCCTTACTGAATTCATGAGTAATTTTCAGGAAGGGATTTTGGGTATTAAGCCACACTATAAATTTCACCAAGGTATTTTCATCTCCTTCAAAGAACATCAGCACATCATCTATGTAGCGTCGCCAACTCAAGATGTCTTTAGAGTAGGGATTAGACTGATGGTATATACTTCGCTCCTCAAAGTCTGCTGCATAGAGATTGGCTAACATGGGAGCGAATGTCGCACCCATTGCGGTACCAGATATTTGTTCATAATATCTATCTTCTACCAAGCAGAGGTTTTTCATTTGTGCTATCTCCGCTAGTTGCATTATCAAATGGATTGGCATGTCGCCTTCCGGGCTTTTCTCTTGTAGTACTTTCTCTATCCCCTTCAAGGTTTCACCCTGCCGTATTTTTGAATATAGTGATTCTTGTACCAATCTTCAAAAAGGGGGATAGGGCGGTTCCAAAAAACTACCGCCCTATCGCCCTCCTTGACTCTATTGGTAAATTGTTCACAACGGTCTTGTTGAGAGATCTAAGAAAATGGGCCGAAAAAAAAGGTATTTCAGATCCGCAACAAACAGGGCTTGTAAGGGGGTGGGTACCCCTTTAAATCTTTTTATGATCAACATCTTAAAGGAGAAATCCCTGGAAACAAACACTTGCTTATATTTGGCATTTCTTGATCTTGAAAAAGCATTCGACAGAGTCATAAGGGAGAAGCTGTGGGCCAAATTAAGTGCATGGAACTGGCCAGAAGATTTGGTAGTGGCTATAGAGGCACTGCACACAAATACCTCAGTGCGGATTCGACTCTTGGGTAAAAGACACATGTCACAAACAATACTCACCTACCGAGGCCTGAAGCAAGGCTGTGCCTTGGCCCCGTTCTTATTCTGTTTGTATATCGCTGATTTGGCGGATGCACAGAGAGAGGTAATTGCTTTCCCCCCGAAGATAAACAGTACGCTGGTACCCTGATTACTTTTTGCAGATCACCTGGTCTTTCTAGACCTAACACCTATTGGTCTGCAGCGCAGAATTCATGCATTTAATATATATTTAAGAGAAAATGGCATGAAGATGAACGTGATAAAATCTAAGATACTGGTGATGAAATCTGCACATAAAAAGAAGGTAGAGAAGTTCACTTGGAGAGTGGAGACTGAGGCCATGGAAATGGTGGAAACAATAACCTACTTGGGGTGGTGATAAATAGAAATATTAGGGATCAGGGACATTATATTCAATTGAAATATAAACTGGCCTAATAAATCTGGGAAGAATCTTGCATAGGAAATATGGGCGGTTTACGATGATTCCGATCTTGTCCTTTTTTAAACAGAAAATTGCACAAGTATTCACCTATGGTTACCCCAAATACCTATCGCAGCAATCATGGCAAGCAGACCGGGAGGCCTGAAGGAGATCAGAAGCACTTGGGAACCCTGGGGGGTCGCTACCCTCTAAGACCTCGTGGACGACCAGACAGTTTTGGCGTTCTCGGAGTTGCATGAAAACACTGGATTGCTGGTAGGACAGTTCCTGCTCCACGGAGCAGTGACAAGGAAGCTCGCCAACAGATGTCCTGATGTGGAGGACCCCGAAAATGGACTCGATACCATTGAAAACATGCTAAGTATAGCTGAGGGCGGACACGAGATCTCAAGACTATACGAAACACTTGTAGACAGCGTAACCAGACAAGATCTCAAATGCAGGTCGAAATGGGAATTGGAGCTAGGCCAGCAATTTGAGGACAAAGAATGGGATTCAATAATCCACTACCATAGGAAAGTGTCCAGGAATGCCCGGCTCCAACTAATACAGTTTTATAACACCAACAGGGGGTACCTCACACCTGAAGTTATCGCCAAATTCAAAGGAGCTAGATCATCGGGGTGCCCCAAATGCAATGAGCCCCATGCGGGAATGACCCACATGTTCTGGGACTGCCAAGTCATACGAACATTCTGGTCACAGATAGCGGCGAAGGTCGCTAACTCGGACATTATCGTGGACGTAACGTCACCCGGTGAGTGCATTCTGGGCAGATACAAAAGGAACAAGAAGAAGAACAGGCCCCTGTGTAGGCTCAAAGATTTGATATATATCCTAGCAAAACGACGCATAGCCATGGGGTGGAAGTCTCCCAAAACCCCCAGCATAGCATCATGGTGGGAAGATCTCCGCAAGTGGACAATTGCCGAAACAGGAGCATGGGAAAATGCGCAGAAGGAACAGAGACTCGACATCAGCGAGGACTTTCAACAATGGGTGGCACTCACGGTGTCATTATTTCATCCACCAGCACCTGCTGCTACCTCCGAAGATAACGGCAGCCCTTAAGGCAACCCGAACTTGAAGTATCGCTATGGAACATTTGTGGTCTTGGAAAGTTGGGATGGGAGGGGGGAGGGAAGGGGGACTATCTGAGGTTTCATTTGATGCAACAGTGATGTTAACTGTTTATTTGTTTAAAAACCAATAAAAACATGTTAAAATAAAGTATTCACCTATGGTTCGGAAGCCCTATTACATCTACCCCGGGGAATATGGGAGACACTAGAGGGACAGATTTGGCACGCATTGCTGCGACTTCCAAATGCAGTACCAATACGTGTCAACTAAAGCTACAATCATTGGAATCTTTGGTTTCATGGAAATCAGTGTCTTTTTATAGGATGTGCAGATATGAAACATATATTGTTCCCTTTGTAATCCTTGATTCAACTAAAAATAAATTTGACAAATATTTGATTCAGTGGAATGCTAAGATAGAAAAGATTCTGAAACAAAATGATACCAATCCGGAAGCATTAGAGGCAATCCGATTAAAGTAAAGCAAAAACTGCAACACAGGGACTGGGTCAATACGTTGGAAAAATGTGACCAAGTGAAATTGAGCTGTCCAAGATCATTAGAAAGGAAGGGCCTGAACTCCCTCCCAAGCTACCTGCAGAAATTCCTGTCATAGTACTATCGTGATATGCTGTTAAGATGTAGACTTAATTGCCTGCCAACGGGCAAAGTTTTGTGGGCTCGGAAGATGCCTGGCACCAAAGATGAGGGATGTAGCTTCTGTAAGAAGTAAGAGATGGTAGAGATGTTATGCCATTGGGTAACAGTTTGTGGCTCATTGAAAGAAATGAGACAACTGTATTTAGCAGAATATGTTATGGGTGAAAGTACGTTGAGCCCCAATGAGTGGTGAGATTGGATGATTATGGGGGAAAAGCCACGTCTAATAATTGCAGTATTGAAATTTATTGACAGAGTGTTAATAATGAAGAAGGAATTGAATGAAATAATATATGTAATTGTATATGTATATATTTCCTACTGTGTTAGTTACCTTTCCCCTTTTTTTATTGTCATTTAATGTAGGGATGGTTTTTATTTTTGTATTCCTTTTTATTCTCCTCTATTTTTCATTTTCCCTTTTGTCTTATGTTTTCTTTTTAAGGTGATGTAATAATGTTGAAGGTTTTGTGAAAAAAATAAAACATTTAAATAAAAATTTAAAGAAATAGTGATTCTATATCCATTGTGACTATATAAATATTGTCACTTGGTAGAATCATGCTCTGAAATGTATGGAGTGGCTTAATACCCAAAATCCCTTCCTGAAATGTACTCATGAATTCGATAAGGAAGAAGCAACATTCTTAGATTTGAAGATCGTAAGAAATGGAACTGGGTTAGAAACATTTGTATACCAAAAAGCCACAGATAGAAATTCATTGTTGGAGTTTAATAGTTTTCACCAAAGAACTCTAAAAGAAATTCTGCACTTTGGGCAATTTCTTAGATTCAGAAGAAATTGCACAACCAGGAAATAAAATGATACTCTGGCAGTGAGACTGACCGAACAACTGAGAGAAAGGAACTATCCCGAGAGAAGAATCAGACATGCAAGGAAAAGAGCGCAGAACATACCAAGAGAAATCACACTAACACAACATGGGAAAAGCCACGGGGAGACGATCAAATAACAGCTGTCTTCAGCCACTCGCCAGTGGTGCACCGCATTAAAAAAGAGGTAAGGAAACTATGGAACATCCTAAATGTAGGAGAAAGCACTTTAGATCTCCCCTTATTTGCAATCAAGAGGAGAAGGAACATCAGAGACTCACTAGTGCATACCTATAAAGAAGATAAAAAGGAGTCCGAAAACCAAACAACATTGTGGGGCCTACCTAAAACCACTGGACACACCCCATGTGGATCATGTTCCGTATGTCCATTTACCAAACGCACCCCTGCAATAGATATAGGTTGGTCAATGCCATATGAGTAAAGATCCCTCACAAATTACAATACCACAAATGTTGTATACCTCACAAGATGCCCCTATGGGAAGAAATACATTGGGATGACGACTAAAGCAATAAATACTAGAATCTGTGAGCACAGATCGAATATCAGAACGAAACAGATGACAGCTCCACTAGTGGAACACTATGTGCAGAACCAACACTCTGAAAACGATATATCATGGACTATCCTGGAAAGAGTAGAAGTACCAAGAAGGGGAGGAAATATAGGGGCAATGCCCCTTAGAAGAGAACATCTTTGGATTTTTGTCTAAAAAACCACATGGAGGGACTCAACGAAGAGATATGTTGACAAACATTGGCCACACTATAATTACCCCTAATAAAAGAGATGGTGTGGGGACCATGAGATGGCAATCTAGGTTGCCTTAAGATGTATTTCACATGTAAATATATAGACCAGCATAAGTAGAAAACACCAGCACATGCACACATGAATCTCCATTGCATTTGAGTTGGAACATGAGAAAAACAATAAAAAATATCTCATATGGACACATAGATGACACTAGCTACAGCTGAAATGCAGACAGAATGCAGTGATCCATCAAATACTACAATTCCCATCATTCTCTGTGGAAAAAGATATGTGAAAAAGGAGACCGTCACAGGTCGCACAGGCCACATTGGAAACACATAGATACATAGGCACCCGTGTAGAAAGAAGGGTATCAAATTATGGTAAAATAGTAGATGGTGGATGTACCCATCTGCCGTGAACTACAACACCCATAATCCCTTGCGACAGACACGAGCAGAAAAAGGGACCGGGATAGGTCTGAACCCGTCCTCTAGCTGATGAGTTTAGACAAGAGATCATTAAACCTTCACATTACTTTGCCAGCACCTTTTCGAGTTATAGCAGAATTCCACACTCCGAGAACATCGTAACAGTATGGCTAGAGAAAGAGGACTAGAAGAGGTTAAGGATTGGCAGTCACATGACTTGAAAACACGCATACATCACTCCCAATATGTCCATACCATTGCGAAACGCGGGGAGAAGGGAGAGAACAATGCAGGTGTACTGAGCAAGGTAAGACGTTACGTGCGAGCACACACCGCTATACTAAGTATGTAATGCTATACAACTGAGAGAGAGTTAGAAAACAATTTGAGTAGACAACAGTGAAGATGTGACTTGCAAAACCATATTTGAAATTGGGAGCAGGGCAGTATCAAGGGAGAAATAATCTTCCACTCCAATATACTCACCCATCCGTAGTTTTTTTAAATGTGAGAGTTGGAAGAACGGCATAAATATAGTGGCAAATTCCCTAAATAAGGGTTAATCACACACACAGAGGCACTGAGAAAAAAGTGCTTAGCTTTAGGCATGTAGCAGTGTGGGACTGGTGACAAACCTCTGTCCCCCCCTAATTAACCTCACAACTCGAGGAAGTTGAATATGCGGGGTTCTTGGAGAACAGCCACAAAGATAGTGGGAAATTCCCTAATTGGGTTAAAATATATAGAGACATCGGAAAATAGTACATAGAGACAGTATTCCATGAACTGTGGGACTTTTGTTAAGACAAGGGCTGAAAGTAATCCCACATCCGGTCTTCCTACACAGGTCGCACATCAACCAAAGATTACATCGGCAATGTGAAAACCAAGATCTTATTGCACCCATATCCACCAACCAGCTCAGATCATAAAAGGTGGCCCACTGAGCCAGTGCAGCTACAACAAATGGTAAGCATAAGCATAGTTTATGCAAAATCGGAATAGAAGAAAAGAATGTCTTGTATACAACCATAGAGAATTTGAGAAACTGAGGGCCTGATTATTGAATTACTGGCGACGATTCAAGATATTTGACAGAACATAGGTTCACCTTAGATGGCATAAATAGATACAGTCAGAAATAAAAAGTGATGGTTCCCCCCTTTTTATGTATTCCCTTGTAGGGAACTTGGAACCAAGACGCCTGTAGAAGGAAACATGAGACGCTCTCCCCTGAAAAGGAACATGGAGATCAAGATATAAAGAAGAAAATTGTCTTTTTTAATTGGTTTAAATTTGATAATTGATGTCAAATTTTGAGTCCTGAAGAAAGCGGCGAGCAATCCTGATTCCGCTGAAACCGGTTGACATAAAAAGCTCAGGGGGATGACCTGACCTCTGAGACATGTACAAAAAATAGCAAGCTCGGTCAAAGAATATCATTTTAAGAGAAGGGTTTGGTTATCTAAGACGAAAAGTAAAAATCAGATACATATACAAACCTATCAATCTCCAAACCAGATTATATATTTTTTTTACAAATATGAAGAATTATTGTTTGTAACTGATAAATCACATGGGAAGGAAGCAATATGAATAAAAAAGAACAGAATTGACTTCCGTAAGTGTGCACCTATTTTTAGAGGTTAGAAAAAGTATTGCGAGAGGGTAGGGTGAGTCTCTTATCTATCCCCTAACCTAGATAGGCGTTACACCAGCGATTACTAGGTAGAGAACATCCACTTGAGGGATATTTAGACTCTTTGAACAGGGATATTTAGTCAGCCATAGGTGACTTTAGACGGAGAAGTTGTATTTAATAAATTGGTTCTGTCTGTGTTGTGCTAAACAGTAGATGGGTTCAGATAGAAATTGTTAGCCCTGCGACTCTAGTTGTAATTTAATAACGATCTTACTAGGCCAGGTGACATTGAGATCGTGCAAATGCAGGGGAGGGGGGAAAGGGAAAAGTGCAGGGGGAGGATGGAGGGGGCAGTGCAATACATAAAGAAAATAAATAAAATAAATAAAACAATAGGTAAAAAGTGCAGCCAGCTTGTGGCAAGTGCAGGGGTAAGTGCAGACATCAAGAGCTGGTAGGGGACTGGAGGGATACAGAAACAGCCCCCAAGTGCAGGGGTTGCCTGGGAGGCAGTGCAGGTGTGCAACTGGCGGCGAGGGCACCTGGGCCCGAGATCAGAGGGTAGCCAGGTGACCAGTTCAGTTTCAGTCAGGAGTTCAGCATGGGAGTGGAGGAGAGAAAGCAGAAGCAAAGAGGAGGGTCTTGAGGTGCTTCCGGAACCGTAGATGGTTCTCCTCAAGTTTCAGGCAGGCAGGGGGCTGTTCCAGAGGGAGGACCCAGCCAAAGAAAGAGATCTAGCACCAACTCGTTGCTTGGAGAAGAGACTGACCCTGATGGAGTTGGAGGTGGATGAGCGAAGAGCTCAAGAAGGAAAATATTTAGGAAGAGAGAATTGAAGGTATTGCAGCCCCAGGCCCCAGAAGGTCTTGTGCACAATGCAGAGTTGACTTCCATAAGGCGGCACCTATTTTTAGAGGTTAGAAAAAGTATTCTTATCTATCCCCTAACCTAGATAGGCATTACAACAGCGCTTACTATGGGGAGAACATCCACTTGAAGGATATTTAGACTCTTTGAACAGGGTTGTTTAGTCAGCCATAGGTGACTTTAGACGTAGAAGTTGTAATTTAAGAAATTGGTTCTGTCTCTGTTGTGCTAGTAAGATTGTTGTCATGTCTTCCCTCTGTTCCCCCTCCCTTGTCTCCTCGCGACTTGAAACACTTGTGTATAGGCGTGTTATAAATACCATATCATATCATATACCCTGTTGCCGCTTTCAGTTCCTTTAAAGGACACAACCCTACTTCTTCCGTACTACCGCCTTTCACTTCAGGCGAGGCAAGGGGAGCTGAAGGCTCAACACCTTCCTACTCACATTGGCTAAGCATCCACTCCTCAGGTGACGGATCTTCCCTCTCTTCCTGGTACATTTTCCAGAGCTCTAGAATCGCTAGTCTTTTCTCTAATTTCTTCCCCGTGTACGCAGCGTGCAAGTATGTGGTCATGTGTTGCAATACCGCTTTTGACAGTGATCCCCCTTGTGACCACGGCATGAACATTTTATCTGCTGTGCCTTTCACCCCTTCCGCGCTATACTGTTTGAGCTTGGGCATGTGCTTTGGCAGTGTCTTGCATAAGTGCATCAGGGGAGTGTCTCCCATTATGACAAGTCTCAATTGACTGTCAATACTTACCAGGCTTATGAAACAACTTTTACTTTTGCTTAAATCACCACTTTTCAACACTTTTAAAAGAACAAATATGAGTGTGCACCACCAACCACCGCTCAAGCCTTGAATTTCTCAATTAGCTATATCTACCTCTGGATTGGTACCAACCACTACGCAAGATAGTTACTATAGCCCCTCAATTCTTCTCAATCTCTTCAAACCTTTTATCGCTCTTTGACACCTTCACTCAATCAATACATAATATACAGACTAGTTGACTCTACACCTTAAATAAACACTATGATCACCTTTTTTCCTCTCTCGCCTCTATTTTTAAATACCCTGTTTCAGGGTTTTAGATGTCACCTTACGTGAACCTGTTCATGCGTTATATATTTCATTCTACTCCCACTGGAGCTTGAGATGTCTTCTGCTGAAGCTCCCTTGAGCCAGGATTCTAGGCTTTATTCTGTCTTCACACACTATTTCCTGTTACTTCAAAAATGACCACAATCCCATCCCCTTAATTTGCCATTCCCCTTATCTACTCACCATTTGTTCGATAATCGACTCAAAGCCTTTGGTATTGTCTCCTCCTCCAATTCGACTACTTTGCCTTCCACCCGCAGAGCGCCTGTAGAAACCGGGCAGGGATTTCGTCAACGGGGGACCTGCCCACCGTCTTGGTTCTTCTTGCAAGATTTCTATTTGGCCGCTATCCACAGGAAACCCTGTGATTTCCGGCTAATGGCAGAGGATGCTTGATCGCCCGAAACTCTGAGGCTGAACTAGTTTGGATCTCATGAACCATCCCACACTGCTACCACGTCAATGCTAGGCTCTTTGGGTAGCGTGCATGCAGTGGATGGGAAGCAGAGTAACTCTTACACCAAGTAATCGAACCAACTCAGGAAGATGGCAAAGGTTTCTGTTTTAATATCAATTGTCTAAAACAAGGACTTACAACGGATATCAACAGACGTTGCACAAGCTCTCAATGCAAATCTCATAAAAACATTCTTATATACAACAAATTTGCCCTACGTGACATCATACTATGTGGCAAATAAGAAAAACCTACAAGGGATTGTGATTTGTTCAAGGGGAACAGCTAAGTATACTTTCTATAAGGAGTTGGATTGTGATTGGATATCTATTGTCAGGTAGACAAATTATGCCCACCTCTAGTGCAAGTCATCTTCATCACTATTAGGTACATGATATATAATTTGCTCTCAAACTATAAGGCCGTTCGTTATACAGCCCTCTATAATTGGTTGGCACGCTCGTGCCAGTCTGGAACATTCGGCTCACTAGCAGCACGTAAACTCATACCCCAGGTGCCAGGAGGTGGACTTGACTCTACCTCCCCACCCAATTAGCCCATCATCTCTCATCACCCATGCCTTCTGCCATGAAGATTGTCTTTGAACCTGGCCTTGCAAAGTATCCTTGTCTCTGGGAATATGAGGGAGTGCAAGCACACACTATCGTTATTCTGCAACTCCTCACCTAACTCTGTTTCCATCCTTGGTTCACTTGACAGGAGACCACGATTTGGTCGATTTTGCAGAATTTAATTGTCTTAAATGAATAAAACTTGGCACTCATGGTGTTCTTTCTTAGCACCTTAACAAGGGGTGATTCAGCATCTCACATTTGCTGCAGTCTTGGCTGCTTCAGCCTTGACACCATGCCAGGCACCCCTTCCAGGCTCTTCCACAATCGCAGCTAATTCTTGCTGCGACACAGCTCTCTGCTCTTCTCTCCACGGGTTTGAGCTAACTACATATGTGACACCAATGTCCGGTTAGTATATAAGGTGGGCTCTTAATATCTGTTCTTAGCCCATGGACAATAGAGAAACTACCCCAATCCTCCCTAATATATTAATGGCAAAGATCACAAATGCGAATATTAGTATCATTATAATTAATGTATATGATCTGCCCAAAATGGCGTTAATCTCTAAAAACATAAAGATGGTTGAGGTGGCTTTAAAACATTACTCTCATCATTATCCAATCTGGCTCCTTGGCGATTTCAGTGCCATAATCAAGGAGACTGCTGCAGTAGTTCAAATAACCAACGTCCACTGGAAATCCGACCCAATTAAACAAACATCTAATACTCAAGGAAAAAAGTGGCACAGACTTTTACAATCCCATAATATGATACGCTTAAATGGCTCTACTATGAGTGACCCTCACATGGCTCCTAAGCGAATTGAAGGCCTGTCTGCTGTCACCATTGACTATATCTTCTCAAACAACATCGGTATGCAATTCATAAGGGATATGGGAGTTGTATGCCGTGATGAGAGTGATCACTTGCCTTTGTGTCTTCTCATCGAGACAATGCAGGAAACTCTTACCCTGCGCTCTTATGACAAAAATGGTCAGATACTTTTAAATGAAGGACAGAACTGCATTGTCTAAAAACGACATAACATTGCACAGGCAAACACAATGGCCCGGGTTTTGTTACCACCCTTCATTCAATCGAACTTTGATAGGCTGAACTCTGGCGACCAACTAATTGAGAATTTTTCATCTACTATGGCCAATATCCAAAGCTCCACTATCGAGCATCGTTCATATAAATGTGTTATGGAGAGAGTTAATATCTTGCGGCCAATTTGTAATAATATAATAATGACAAAATTATCCAACTTAAAAAAGGAAGTTACGCCACAAATAAATTAAAAATGTTATTCATTGAAACAGTGGGGCAACCCCGGTGCCATCAATCACAGCTCAAATTCGAGACTTGAAAAAAACTTACAAGAGATGGCTAAAATCTTATAAAAAGTATATTGAGCTAAAACTCGGGCAAAAGATAGCCAGATTATCCCTGCAAGGTGATAGCAATGCAACATGGCATCTGATAGCACAAAACAAAAAAAGAGATCTAACAATAAACTGCATTAACGAAGAGTCATGGGCAAAACACATAGCTACCACAATTGGCAGTGATGAATCCGTTGCATTAGCCTTGCTGATTCCCGCCACACCGTGGGAATGTAAATTCTCAAACCTTGATATCATAGCCATCATCGAACATTTGAAATCTTCGCGTGCTGCTGGCCCTGATGGCATATCAAATCTAGTTATAAAAAGTGATCCATCATTATGGGGCGCTGCACTGCATCTATCATTTTGTCATATTGGCCTACATGGAATTTTACCACCATCCTGGAAAGCTAGTAACATCTTGACCGTTCACAAGAAGATGGCCTGGGATGCTCCATCAAATTTTCGTATGCTGGCTATGCTTGACTCTACTTCAAAAATCTTTACTAAAGTTTTACTCCATGAATTGAATGTATGGATCGATACCAACAAGATTCTCCCTCCTAATCAGATTGGTTTCAGATCAAAATCTAGCACTTCACATAACCTCCTTATATTGAGCTCATCGATTGAACATTCGTGGGTGCGGCGGAACTTAGATGTTTACTGTGCCTTCATCGATTTTTCCGCCGCATTCGACACTGTATGTAGGAACCAGTTATGGCGCAAATTAGCGGAATGGGGGATCCCTCCTGGCCTGCTTCGAATGCTCATGCTCCTTCATGCAGACACATCAGTTAGTGTCCGTCTTAACGCACTAGGTAAACTTTCAAAATCAATGTCCACCAAACGTGGTGTCAAGCAGGGATGTATGATAGCCGCCACACTCTTCAATCTATACTTGGCTGACATGATTGCCTCCTTTAACATCCATGCTGCCAATCCTATTAAGATTAAGCGTGTGGCTCTAGGTTGGCTCGCTTACGCTGACGATCTATTACTCCTTGACTATACACCAGCCGGATTACAACTGATGTTGAATGCATTAGCCACATACGCATCCATAAATGGCCTCTCTATAAACAATGCCAAATGTAAAATCATGGTTTTCACTCAGAAATCGAGGCGAGGCGTCTTCAATGGTCTTTATCCAATGCACCACTAGAACAAGTCTCATTTTACAAATATTTGGGTGTTATTGTCGATGATAAGCTCAAATGGGATCTGTATTTGACAGACGTAAAATTGAAATGCAAGACTTCAGTGAATGCGCTAAGTGTATTTATTGGTCTGAACAATGGTTCTGGTGCATCTGCAGTTCTATCTATATATAATTCGAAGATTACATCAATGCTGTCATATGTAATTGCAATTTGGGGCCATAACTTTAAAAAAGTTCTTATAAGATTCGAAGCTAAACTACTCAGGCGATTGTTCCGACTCCCAAAATGCATAAGCATTGAATATTTATATCTGGAGTTCAATATAAAGGGCATCTGGAATGTATACTTAACCCAATATGTAATGTTCTACCAACGTTTGATTACTGTGCCAACTGATACGATAATGGCATCACTTACACATGCCTACCAAAATCTGGAGGTTACCTCTCCGATAGGTACTTTTGTTACATTGAAGCGTATCCACAGTAAGTGGCTTTACGAAAGCAGTAGCCCATATGTCACAGGCGAGATCAAATACTGGCTCAAGAAGAAAATAAATGAGTCTCCCTTTCTACAGAACATGCTCCATCTTGAAAGCCTAACATCTGCCACTGAATACTGCCAGCAGAGATGGCATCGTAAATCCATCCCGAAATACATTTTGGCGTATCCTAGTCCAAATGTTTTTCGCATATTCCTCCTACTTAAATTCAACATATCAGTTGCACTATCACCAAAAAGTTGAATGAACAACATAGCATACGACCACAAACATTGTCGACTATGTGGTAATTCCACTGAAGAAACTTTATTTCACTTATTCACGGAATGTGAAAGTCTTAACTGTTTACGCATGAAATATGTCAAGTCCTACAATAATGCTACGACGGTGACAGACATCCCTATATTATGGCAAGAATTTTTACAAGGTGATGATATCAAACTAATATACTACTTTGTCAGATTCTACGTGCATCTTGTACAGATTTTTAAATGTTTTTTATAATAGCAATCTTTTAAAGTTTGAAAGTGCTAACATGTTTTATCTCTTTCTTTTGATGTATGGAATTTTAAACTATGTCATATGAAATGTTATACAAAGTTTGTGCTATAAGTATATCAATAAAATCTTAACCTTAACCTATATAATGGTGGCCGCGCCTTACAGTCTATTCACTACTATAGCCAGCTTCTAAGATTACTTAAAGGAATGGTTCGCCCAAAAAATTTTATTTCAAAAATAGATAGGCAATATAAAAAAAAAACGATTGGCATTTTTTTTTTTCGAAGTCCCTATGTAAAATTTTGAGCAATTCAAGCTCAAAAATTGAAAAAGCAAGCACATGGGCGCATCCATTTTGTGAAATGGCTGCCCGCCTGTGCTGGCTTTTGTGGCACTAATGAAGGAAAAGCCAGCCAGCTGTAGTAAACAAAAGCTACCACTGGGTGGCTTTTCCTTCATTGGTGCCGGGACTCGGAGGACGCCGCCTGGAGACTACAGGCAGAAAAGCTGCAGCTGCATCTCAGTAAGTGCTATTTATTTTTTAACAAATAATAAGCACTAGCTGCAGTTTTTTTTCTAGGTTTTCCGGGCTGGAGGAGCCCAGAAAACTTAGAAATAAAACCGCAGCTTTAAAAACGTTGTATTTATGTTTGCGGTCGCTTTTGAAGCGACCGCAAACATAAATACAACGTTATTGTGTTTGAAAACGCTGCGGTTTTTCTTTCTAAGTTTCTCAGGCTCGGAGAAGCCTGAGAAACTTAGAAAGAAAAACCGCAGCGTTTTCAAACACAACCGCGTAGTGTTTCTGCCTAAATCTGCTTTCCCATTTGGGGCTCTAGGGCTCCCCACGGGGAGCCCTAGAACCCCAAATGGGAGAGCAGATTTAGGCAGAAACACAGCGGCATGTAAACACAACCGTGTTGTGTTTCTGCCTGCCTTTGCTTTCACTTTGGGTCTCCGGTGCTCTCCTGGGGGAGCCGGAGGAGCCTAAGAAACTTAGAAAGAAAAACAGCAGCGTTTTCAAACACAATAAAGTTGTATTTATGTTTGCGGTCGCTTCAAAAGCGACCGCAAACATAAATATGTTTTTAAAGCTGCGGCTTTATTTCTAAGTTTTCCGGGCTCCTCTAGCCCGGAAAACTTAGAAAAAAAAACGCAGCTAGTGTTTATTTTTATTAAAAAAATAGCACTTACCGAGATGCAGCTGCAGCTTTTCTGCCTGTAGTCTCCGGTCCCCGTCCTCCGCGTACAGCACCAATGAAGGAAAAGCCACCCAGTGGTAGCTTTTGTTTACTACAGCTGGCTGGCTTTTCCTTCATTAGTGCCGCAAAAGCCAAAGCGAGCACAGCGGCGGGCATCCATTTCACAAAATGCATGCCCCCATGTGCTATCTTTGAGCTTGAATTGCTCAAAATTTTACATAGGGACTTCGAAAAAAAAAATGGCAATCGTTTTTTTTTTATATTGCCTATCTATTTTTGAAATAAAAAATTTTGGGCGAACCATTCCTTTAATCTACTTGCATTACAGCATCTGTACAGTTATTGAATGGCTAGCATTTTCTGAAGTGCTTCTTACACATGCAATCTTCTCTTCACATATGAATGTTTATTTGATTCTCAACTTCGTCATCGGTTTCTGTGAGATCCATACAAGCTCTTCTTTAGCCAGTCTTCTCTGTGCATCACGCTTATCTTTCATGACGTCACCAGCTTCTCTTTCACTTTTTTTCATATTCCTTCGGGGCACTGCTCCATTAGATTGTCATCTCTTCTGGGATATATTTGATAGGGTTTTCTCAGTGGATACTTTTTCTCGAATATTCGTTGTGGAATGGTTGCAACTGCTGTTGTCAAGCATGGCACAATCTCAGGCTTCCAACATACAGCTGGGCTGGGGCGGGGCTTCCTGTAGAGGCAATTAGCTGCTCCTCTACACTTGCTAAAACATCTAGACCGAACTTCCAGGCCAGGCCAGATTGTAGGGCCAATCCTATATAACCCCCAGGAGGGGGTATCAAAACTAAGTCTGTGGGAATCATTCCCCTTTTCCCTGGAGGGATAGTAGCTTCTCTGCTGATACAGATGTCAAAGCCTATTGATTCTTTCGTGGTGATAGAGGGGTCTGAGCCTCTATGACTAAGCTTCTGGAATTTTAGGGTTCTGCAATTTGTCTCCATTGAGTCACATCCCACATCTGACACCACATGTAAGGAAGGCATGGTATCAACAGTAAGACAGACACAGGTGACCACAGTTCAAGGGTGCTTATTGAACTTCAGAAAGGGTTTGAAAAACACCTATCTAATCCTAAATCTGAAGATGGGAGAAAGCTATGACCATCAAATAATAATAAAGCTGTCTTAGTGGTGTCTTGTCAAAATAAAAGGGCCTATACTAATAAACCTATTGCCAATCCTTACCTCTAAATACAAATAGTGTGGGAAACAGTGTTACAAAAAAGAAAGAAGTGTTCAAAAAATGATATATCAGGATGTTCAGGCTGTTGGCCTTCCTTCCACATGTTTTCATCACAAGACAAGGCGGTACACTTGAGCTTAGCACAGTCTCTGTCTTCTCTAGCACGAGGATACAGTTCAATCATTAGCATCAGTGCCTTCCGTGCCCAAGTCTTTTTGCCTTTCAAAGCCTCTTCTTTCAGAGGACCTGATGTGACAAACAAACAATAAGTTATTTTCTTCTTAGGATTTCACAAGTACTCAATTTCTCAGGTGATTCACTATTCACCTCTGGTCTCTCTCAGCCGGGCTCAGATCCTCTTAACACAATTCTTGTAGGATATTCATGCATCCAATTTCTTGTAGGATATTCTTTCTTGAGTGATTCGCGGTTCACCCCGGATCCCACTCAGCCGGGCTCAGATCCTTTTAAGACAATGCAACCTTGGTTTCAACACAGACAGGTCTGGTATCAGTCTCCCCAACTCACCGGCTGTGCTGACTTAACTGGCGCTGCTTTGTTGTAGGAGCCAAGGACAGTACCACAGCGGCAAGTGATTCTCCCCGCCTTGACCATCGATGCGGGAGAGCCCCGGGTACATCTAACACATAATGCAGGACTCTTCAGCCTTGTTTCCTGGTCTTACATTTTCTATTCTTGAAGGCTCAGAAAAGTAACGGTTCGTTGTCGAAAAGGTCAAGGGCACTTCCCTCCTTGGGATCCCCTTCAATTTTACTGTCTTTCGCTTTGTATTAAACTGCCATCTTGGAACTGCTGCTTCCTCGTGTGCTTTGCCTCGCTCAGAGTGGGCTCTCATGCTCTGCCTTTTATCCGTGTGGGGAAGTGTAATGGAAGTCAGGTGTATGTAATGGTCAGTAATTGCCTGACCCTGCCTGACCATTGTATTGGGACATGTCAGGTATACGGCTCGAGTGTTAGTCACTTTTCTCTCATAGCGAGCTGTTTGAGAGAAAGTGTTCGTGTTTGGAAAAGGGGCGGGGGAGGGTGAGTTCCTAGGTATCCTAGGGGGGGATTGATGGACATTTATTTACAATAGCCCATGGAGGGTAAGGTTGATTTCCAGACGGAAACGTGGGATACCATGTCTCATTATTAACCCTCCTCTCTTTTACCCTCTTTCTGTGTCTTCTAGGTTTATAATATTTTCTGGTGTTATCCTGGCTATGTGGAAAGGGGTAACAATATCCCATAAATGCTTAATTACGGATTCATCCTGGAATGGGAAGGGGGAGTACTGCGTCATCCTTAGGGATATCCTCTCCCCAATCCCCAAGGGCCCTCCACCTAAGTGATCCTTCCTCGCTTCTCTACCCCCCACGGTCAGGATCCAAAAGCGATGGCCTTTCCCTCACCACCTGAGAAGGGGACTCAGGGGGAGTAAGTGTGAGAACACCGTCAGGTTTCTCACAGGTGGTATTTGAGGTAAAGGTGTTACAGGGAAGAGGATACCGCGTCTCGCCATCCGGTGTCCCACTCCCCGAAGACGCCTCACCCAGGTGATCCTCCCGCATTGGTCCACCCCTAGGAACTGGATCCAAAAGCGATGGCCGTGTCCTGGCCACCTGGATGACAGATCCCCGGCGACCAGTGGGTTTCTCACACTTCCCCTGGATCAATTCAGGAATACCCAGAGCAAAGTTATGATTCAGTAAAGTTCTGTTCAGTGTAACAAAAAAGTCTTTTCCATCCACTGCTTCCTTCCACTTTGTAAAGTAAATGTCTCTTTCACAAATGTTTGTTCACAAATATAAACAACCGTTGTTCTCCACAATATCTTTCTTGGTAAGGCAAATGTCTCTCTCTCAAAGCATAAGTTAATCCAAGGCAATTGTTCTCTTCAGAATGTCCAGCAATTATTAGCATATCACACTTATTCTTCAAACGAAGCACTTTTGTCAGGATAGCACAGCAACTACTTTTGGTGATGCAACAGTTTGTCAAAAGGATGCTAGAGTTAACAAGTTATTTCCACCACTCCTTTTTGCCTCAAACACACTTCTTAAAATCATCTTCTTCTTTCCTGATCTACTTGCCTGCCAGGACTAACTACTATGATCCATTTCCTATTGTACTCACCTGCCAGGAAGAAAACACCTACAACTACAATCAGTTTTAGTGGCACTCTTTGTTCCAAGATTTTCCACACCAATATTTTTTGTGAGGAGGGCTGATCAATGACTTCCTCTTCTTATAGTCTCTCGACAATGTGGGTTCCAGTTTTCCCCTCACTGGAAACTTAAGATAGGAGAATTGTTCCCAGGTTGCCTCCTAATTACTTCTTGGCACTGATGCTTAATACAAATTTCCCCCAGTTGGTGTCCCATATGAGGAGAGTTGGGCCCTTGTCGCCTCTGTATGGTTTCTTACATCCTCTTGGCTGTTGGCAATGCGGGTTATACTTTTGCCCCAATTGGTGTCCCATATAAGAGGAATTACGCCCTTGGCCCCTCTGTACTGTTTCTTTACTTTTTCAGTATTAAGAATTATGGTCAGAGGGTCAGAGTTAGCATCAGGCCAACTCACCTGTCTTTTTTGCTGTATCCTCTTTGCGGCCGGCCACTGCGGCAGACCATCTGCGTCCTGCCCCCTCTGACACCAGCTTCTGCATACCTTTGGTGGACTGCGCAGCTCACCCCTGGAGTTCTGACAGCTCCATTGATCTTCTGTGGCTGCTCGCTCACCAAAACGCCATATGCTGAGTTGGGAGCACGTCTCCTGCTCAGCTGGGCTTCTCTTTAAAACGCTGCTTCCCGCTATGTGCACTCTGCAAAGGCGTTCGCCTTCACTTTTCGTGTCAGCATCAGCTGGCATTCTTCCTTCTGTGGCAATCCCAGCACCTCGGACTGCCTCTGCTTCAGCTACTCCTTCCACGTCTCTTGTCCCCAGCTGCAACTCATTTTTTAATTTCAATGTCCTGCTCAGGTGTCTTGGTCTGTAACAACTAGACCGCACATTTTGGTTAATAGCACTTTTATTTGTTACTGACTCTGACCCATTCTTCCTCATCCCACGAGGCTTGACACGAGATAATCAGGAGCTAAAAGCAGCTCCTCCGTATCCAGCATTAACCACTGACTAGGAGCTACCACTGGGGAACCAGTAGCTAGTACATAGCATTAAGCAAATGTAACTTCCACATAAGAGGCAAACTTATATTTGTGTCCATTATTTATGAACCCTTATGGTTTAAATGTTGTATAGATGTATCCTAATGTTTATTTCTAGATTGTCCCAAATGTACACCATTATATTCACATAGATGTGTTTGTTTGGCATCCGTTGGCATGGGGAGGCAAAAGTAGCACCTGGTAGCTGCTGCTGTCAAGCTAACCAGGCTATTCTAAGCTACAAGCAGGAGCTAAACAGCTCCCAGCTCCCCTCAATTTCAAACCCTGTCCCAGTACCATAAGCATCATGGATACTGAAGTCCATAATGGGGTTGGTCTTTTTATATTTAGTTTGTTTTGACTGCTTTGTGAACTGAGAGTTGTCAGAGTGAGGGGAGGTTGTAAAAAGGGTTTGTGATTTAGCATTGGAGTGAGACCCTCTACTTAAGGCAGAATTATGACAATTAAGGGATGCCCTATTTAATTCCTGAATTCCCAAGCCACAAACCTTATTCTGTTTAGATGTTTTTTATAACATGTTCTTTGGATAGTTCCAGGGGAGCGACTTGTGAAGTGACAGCATGCCATTAGGTATTTGGGAATTATAGGACCCTCATCCTCAGAAGAAGATGAATACTGTGTCTCTCTCAGAGGAGTCACCACTTCCCCCTGACATCTGTCTCCTCCCATGTGATCCTCCCTCCTGACACCACCCCCAGTTTTAGGATCAGGTAGTGGCTGCCTTCCCCTGGCCACATGGGAGGAGAATGTAGGCTGGGGTTTAATGATGACTCTGCAGGATTCATCACAGGGTTCACTGTGCGATGTATAAAATGTGACTGGCAACATCCCTTATGCTACTGTGGTAGCACAAATGCATGTAAATAATCAGCAGAATAGTAGTCAGAATCTTCCGGTGAGTATTTCCTCACTATAGGTGTCCGAAGTTCAGATTGTTCTGAAACAGGTGGATGAGTCTATTTTGGTGCTGACAAAAAAGGTTCTTACTCTTTATGATGGAAGTCATCAACTGTTCCTCGCACAGACACACAGCAAAACAGAGATAATTATAGTTAAGGCTGCTGAGAAAAGTTTGAATATTGTTTGATTTACAAGAGACTATTTAAATGAAATCTTGAGTAGGGGGGACGTGTGATTTGTCTTCAGATTGATATGTTGATGTTTTGGCAAGGATATCGAGTGTTGAATGCTGTAGATTCGTGGGCATAGAGGGGAGACTCAAGTTTCTTGGTTGGAGGACTTACATCATCCAATCAGATGGAAAGTGCATGTACCGCCCAGATCGGTATAAGCCTAATGGAAAAGGACTGGAGGATAGATCATGCAGATAATGATCACCTGTTGAAAAGAAAGGCAGCAGTGGTTGATAATCCACAGTGTGGAGTGGCAAAGAAAAAACTGTGTGGGAATGCTTGGAGGACTTACATTATCCAATCAGATGGAAAACGCATGCACCGCCCAGATCTGCATAAACCTAATGGAAAAAGACTGGAGGACAGATCATGCAGATAATGATCACCTGTTGAAAAGAAAGGCAGCAGCGATTGATAATCCACACTGTGGCGTGGCAATGAAAAAACTGTGTGGGAATGCGGGGAGCGTGTCTAAATGAGTTAGTGCCACGTATGATGTGCGATGCTTGACAGGTGTCGACGTGGAAGTAATGTTCCTGAAACCTTTCTTCACTCATGCCGTGGAGCTCATCTCCCCTCACTCACAGGGGGCACAGGATTCCATTTCCAACCACTGGTCTCACCCCACAGTCCCAGCCCTGAAGAAGGAACTGCTACACAGTGCTCCTCAAGATAGCCAGTAGTGGGGAGTTTCGTCAGAAATAAGGAGCAGCTACCTACTTTGCTCCTAGCCGGTAGGACAGGAACAAGGGTTTGTCATGTCGGCAGCCAGCCTGTCAGCCTTGTTATGTTAGAGGCACGGATGTGGGCAGGATGCTGGATGGGGAGTGATGCAGGAAGAGGCGAGATCCTCAGTTGGTAAAATAAAGTTGTTGTGTCTGACGGCTCAGTTAATATAGGGGGGCACCCCCTCTTATTCATAACGGCCCCCCAGGACAGGGGAACACCACAATGGCGATGAAGAGGACAATCCACCCCATCGCAGGGAGCATCGCTGCAACTCAATAGCCAGTGGTGCGCAGATCACGAACCTTGGCGGTCTGCAGCTGTGAGAACATTCACCAGCAGCGGGCCCACGTGCAGCAGGTGGCGATCGGCACCTGTGTGGGCAGGAACTGCTCATTTGGTGGTGGGAGCAGCAAGGCGTGCGCCTGTGCTCCCACACAGATGGTGAGAGCAACCCCAGATAATGGGTCTGCTGACAAGGAAATGGGAAGCAGGAATCGCATTATCCCTCACCAGAGCGGCAAGGCAAGTGCCCACACTTTTTTAAAGAGTACAGTAGAGCGGCCCTGAGATAAAGGGTGCATTCTGTTTTTTCTTAATATAGCATGAGAAGGCCTACTAGGAAGGGTGCGCATGTGGCCTAAACAACAAGAATACTGAGGATAAAATCCACGAGGGCTGCACAGGTGTTTAAGGCAATAATGGAAGACAGCTACCAAGGCAGTAAAAGAACACCCACATCCCAAGAGATGATAAAGACTTTTGGGAACGATTCAGGGTCCTCCCGCATCCCCAAGCGCTTTTCGATTTAGGAAAGACCTCTTTTAGGTGCTATAATGGACTAGGGAGGAGGAGGGGCACTGGGAAGGCTGTCTCATGCAAATATAATCACCTACACAAACATGGGTAGGCACTGAAGAAGGCAGTTATTGTTTAAATATAAAGCACAATTAACTATTAGCTGGACAGATTTGTAATGTTAGATCCTATGCATTGTAAAATCTTAGTGCGGAATGAGCCAAAAACTCCCCCTCCCTCCCAGAAAGAATGTAGGCTATGCTAAAAATGGACTACAGGCACTTCCCGGGGTTCGCCACTAAGGCTAGCACTGGCAGAGAACACGAAATTACTCACCAGCTGTCTACTGTCCGTCAAGGGCCCATGCAGGCTAAAAATGGGATTTACATGCTCTGTGCAACAAAATGCAGAATGAGGCAAATTACAAGTATTACGTGTGGGGGGAATTTACTGGGCCCAGATAACATTAGCAGGAGAAGTGCAATATGGATAGAATTAATTAAAATTATGTATAATAAATGTTTCATTTTTCCTGGGGCTAGCCTCAAGGTCTGTAAAGGTCTGCAGAGCTGCAGTGTGTTTCTGTGTAAGGTAGCAAAATGTAGAACAGCATGCCCTGGCAAAACCGGTGACCAAGAACAAAAGAAGGTTTTGGAGCATCCCTATTATGGAAGGAAGATGGATTGGGATGAAGCCATGGCCCATATCCAGTGACACCACTACAGCAAGACAGGCCTATATAAGCCCCTGCCTGGCACCACTTTGGCAGGATGGAACGGAAGAGGGACAGGAGAAGACCGTACAGGCAGCAGAGTCCTTTGCTACCATCCTCATTTTTGTAAGATTAAACCTGTTATCCTTACAAGATCAGCTTTTGGCCTTATCTCCCTAGAGGGGTGTGTTTATTCTGGTGTGAGCGTAATTAGGGACACCCTTGCAAGACACATCAAGATGTCGTAAGAGGATATCCCAGCAATGGCGTCTGTGCGCTCCTCGGGGGCATTTCAGATGGCACAGGGAGAAGATGTGCTGTGGCAGTTACCCACAGCCTTCGATCTCACAAACACTGGAAAGCTGGGTCCGCGAATAACTCGCCGGATCAAGGACTTCAAGGTATATGTGGGAGCGATGGGTCTATTAGATGTCGACAGGAAAAAGAATATGCTAACATTAGCATTTGGCGCGGCAGGGCGTGACATTTTATAGGAGCTGGTGGATGAAGAAAAGGCAACATTCAGAAAGATACAGGAAGCACTATTGATGTATCCCCCCACACCAATGTAGATTATAAAAGACGCGTGTTCTATACAACCACGTAGTAAAAAGGTGAGTCACTGGACAACTTTGTGATAAAATTGCGCATATGTGTAAAACACTGTGCATTTCATTGATATTCCAATTAGGAAGCATTAAGGTCACAGGTCATAGCAGGATGTGAGTCCTTGGACATCAGAAAAAAGCTTTTACAGAAACAAAGATCCCTGGAAGAGATTTTGGCGATGGCAAGGACGGAATGAGCTATTGCGTAGCAAGTTATCAACATGAACAAAATAGAAATTGACACCAGGGACAGAAAAACATGACACAATTCAAAAACTAACACCAGTGCAAGTGAACGGCGTCAGACAGACCGACAAACACTGTTTCAGGTGTGGCTATGAATTTCCCCACAAAGGCATTTGCCCAGCACTGGGTCAAATATGTGCAGCATGTGGGTGGAACGATCATTTCAGAGCCAAGTGTAGAAATGCTCCTGGGTCTACGCCACACGGCACATCACCAAGAGGCGGAAGACGATACATGAAACAACGATCAGAGGATCACAGGACAAGCCGTGAACACCGGAATAACCAACCCTCAGAAGGTAAGAGCAGTAGATACCAGTCAAATAGAGAACATCGCTCCCCAGAGAGGAAGAGCTCCCACCAGATGAGAACAAATGTCAGATACATAGAGGTACGGTCGCACTCAGGGATTGAGCTACCTTCATCCCTGGATGACCAGAGGAAAAAAGGCTGTGTGGGCACTGGGCAACAAAACAGTCAAAGAACATAGCTCTATGCTGATGATGCAGGTCAATGACACACCCACCAAATGTTTTATTGACACGGGGTTGACGGTAAATGTGCTAAGTGAAGTGGCATTCCATAACCTACCACATCCACCGAAACGTAAACCATCCAAAGTAGATATCTATCCATATGGGTCAAGCACCCAGACGAACAGTGGGTGCATTTTAAGCTTCAAGGCGGCGTTGACATGGTGCTAGTACACATTCTGTACAACATCATGGAACATAAATAAATGGCATGAGATGGCGATGTAGAACAGGCATTCCCAAGATTATTCAAATGCCTGGACAAACTGTGAAATTGCAAAGTGCATTTGCACATAGATCAGTCGGTCAAACCAGTGGCACAACACTACAATACCGATCAACATACAGAAACAAGTAGAGGAAGAAATCCGACCCCTTCTAGCTCTCAAAATCATTGAGCATGTGACTGGGCCTACTCTCTGGGTGTATCCAACAGTTCCTGTTCCAAAGAAATCTGCAGAGGGGTCCATACGATTATCTGTGGACATGTGCAAGCCAAGCTATACCAAGGGAAAGACATCAAGTACCCAGGTTAACGGACATGGTCCATCTATTAAACAGGGCAACCGTGTTCTCAAGGCTAGTACTTAACAAGGGTTACCACCAACTGGAACTGGCCCCTGAATTATGGTATGGCACCACGTTTGTAACCCACATGGGACTTCTGCTATAAACACCTCTGTTTTGAGATATCTTACACGGCAGAGATATTTCAGGATGAGATTCGTCAAGTTTTTTTTTTAAAAAACATTTTTATTGGTTTTTACAACAAACAAAACATAACCAACACACCCGACATTTTCAGTTTCAAGCTCCTTGGCATACATTTACACATTATTTATTGCTGTCTTCCCCCCTCCCCCCACTTTAACTTGAGCTTCCCCCTCACTTCTTCGGACCTCCTGTCTCCGCCATTCTCAGGTGTGTCATCTTCGCTGGAATTGGCATGAGAGGTTCCCGACAATGTGGCTACCATTTGTCTCCATTCTATCAGAGGTCCCACTTCATTATCCTCCCCTCTGTTGGCTGCCTCATAGCATACTACTGTCTCAGCATCTGCCCATTTCAGGAGGTCATTCCACCATACCTTTAATCTGGGTCTGTGGGCTGCTTTCCAGCTCATGGCTATTCTCCTTTTGACCAGAATGTAGGCCAGGTCCTTGAGTTTGCATGCGTGTTTCAGGTTGCGTGGTCTGGCAAATCCCCCCACCATGCATGTCCACATGGATTCCACATCTAGCTTGATTCCCTTTTCGGATAGTCATACCTTGATTTCCTCCCAGAATGTTCCCACCTCCGGGCACGCCCAGAACATATGGATCATCCCGGCCTCCACCTCCCCACACTTGGGGCATATTTGTACTTCTGTATTCCCAAATCTGGCTATCATTCGGGGGGTCATGTACGCCCTATGGGTGATATATAACTAAATCTGCTGCAGCCTCGCTTTCCTAGACATCTTTTTATGGTATCTCAGAGCTCTTTCCCACTGCCCGTCTTGCATGGGTATTCCTGCTTCCTCCTCCTAGTCCCGTCTCAATTGGAGCGGCTCCTTAACTACTCTAGACATCACCAGTTCGTAAATCTGGAATATTTCGTGCCCTCCCTCCGAGATATCATACATTGATTCTATGGCCGTGTCAGGTTGTTCTGCTAGTGCTATTTCAGACCACGTTTCCTTTACCCGTTTAATTATTCTATTGTCTGTGATATATTGCCCCCTATGTATCCCAGTTTCGTACACTATCGTTCGGAAATCCAATGCCTCCCCATCTTGCCATATATCTCCCAAGGTTGCTAGGCCTACCGGCTCCCAGTGTTTACGGATCCCTTTCCTCAGTTGTTCATCCACCCCGTTTAGCCCCACAAGTGGTGCCTGCGGGGAGCATGGGGAGCATGGGGCTGGGTTTCCCAGAGCCAGGCACGCCTTGCGCCATATCTTCCAGCCAGTTCCAGCAATTTCGATCGCCCATGCATCTCTGATTTGGGTAGCCATATGAATTCTTTTAGGAAGTAAGGGTCGCCTTCGCTCCTCAGCAATCTAGATTCCGCTGTCTCATCTTCCGACAGCCACCTAACGACATATTGTAGCTGCCCTGCCAAGTGGTACATCTCAAAGTTTGGTAAGTTTATGAGGTACACCCCGTTTTGGCGCCGCCGGTTCGGCGCGGGCCGATTCACCGCGGCCAGTTCGGCGCGGCCGGTTCGGCGACGGGATGTTTCTGCGCTGGGATATTTTGGTGCGCCGAACACTAGTGCACATCGCCTGCTGTTTAGGGAAGCGTTCAGTGCAGTGCACTGAAAGTGCAAGTTTCTACTTCATCCCACACTACTTTAAAATGAAACTGTTCTTGAGCGGTTTCATTTTAAAATAGTGTGGGATGAAGTTGAAACTCGCACTTTCAGTGCACTGCACTGAACGTTCCCCTAAACAGCAGGAGATTTGCACTGGTGTGCGGCACACAGGGCAGATTAGATCTGCCGGGCTCACGAGGGTGGGGGCTCTGCTGCTCGGAGCAGGGTTGCCTGTTCTATGATGTGGTGCAGCCTTCTATGGTTATCGGATATGCTTCTGCCTGGGACATAACCGGTTTGATCGGGGTGTATGAGTTTATTTATTAACCGTTTGAGTCTATTCGCCAACACAGTCGTAAGGATCTTGCTGTCCTGGTTTAGCATGGATAGAGGTCTATATGACCCACAGTCTGCGCTTGGCTTGTCAGGTTTGAGGAGTGGAACAATAACTGGGATTCCGGCAGCCTCCCTTTCTCCAAGGTCTTGTTTAACATTGCCAGTAGCTGGGGGAGCACTTCTTGCCTGTACGTTTTATAGAATTCACCGGGGAGCCCGTCTGTCCCAGGGGCTTTACTCGTAGGCAAGTGTATTACCACTGTCTCTAATTCCTCTATTGTGATTGGGGCATCCAGGTTCTCCCTGTCTTCCTCCCTCAATTTAGGTAATCCTATGTCTTGTAGTGTCTCCTGCTATGCCATCTCTCCTGCATCTTCGTAGAGGTGTTTATAGAATCTAAGGAAACCCTTGTTCACACCCTCCTGAGTATTCCAGACTTGACCCGCTTCTCCCGTTATCTCTCTGATTGCTGATCTTGGGGTCTCGTTCTTGTATAGCCATGCAAGCAGCCTCCCTGGTTTGTCTCCCTCTGCGTGTTGTCTTTCAATGTATTTTTTGTAATTCAGATTCCATAGCCTCTCCCAGAGCCCACCACATGCCAGTTGTAATTGGCTTACACGTTCGGCATACTTCTGTGAGGTGCCCCCTTTGTTCATAATTGCCTCAAGTTCCTTTTCTGTCTCCTGTAACTCTCGTACCATCCCCCCTTGGAGCCCTCTGGATTTAGATATGGCCGCCCCCCTTACTACCACCTTAAAGGCCTCCCATAGGGTGCCCTCTGACCCCACACTTCCAGTGTTATTTTCCAAGTACCCAATTATCTCCTCCCTTATATCTTTTCGGAATACGGTGCCCTTCAGTGCCTCGCTCTAAGCCTCCATGTTGGGATCCTGGCCCTGGGGGGCTGATTTCACCACACCAGGACCAGGGGGGAATGGTCCGATAATATTCTCGCCCTATATTCTGAACCCATCATCTCTCAACAAGTTCTGGGGTGGCGAACATGTAATCCAGTCTCGTGTACAGGTTGTGTGGGGCGGCATAGTGTGAGTAGTGTCTGTCATTCGGGTGTTGCTGCATCCATATGTCTTGCAGCCTAAAGTCTCTCAGCAGGACTTGTAGCATTTTCGCTGCGGGGGTGGGCTTATCTAGTTTTGTATCTGATCTGTCCATTTTGGGGTTCAGCGTGCAGTGGAAATCCCCTCCCCATATGACCGCGCCTCCTATGTGGGGACTGATCTTGCTATATAATGTCTTGAAGTAGGCGACTGTGTCTTGGTTAGGGGCATATGTGTTTATGATGCACAGTTCTCTGTTTTCTAGCAGCCCCCGAATCACTACCATCCTCCCATCTGGCTCCACTGTGGCCTGTTGCATGTGGAAGTGCACATGCGGTGCCACCCAAATGTTTACTCCCCTAGCATATGCCGAGTACGTTGCTCCTATGGTGGTCCCTCTCCACTTTTTCTTTACTATCTCTTGTTTCTCTTTGGTGAGGTGGGTTTCTTGCTATATCCACTTTTTGCTTTCTGAGGTACATCATTACCTTATTTCTCTTCAGGTAGCTTTTGAGTCCTCTGACATTCCAGGTTACTATTTTAAGGTTTCCCATTGTCATCCGTTACCTGTCCCTTCTCCTTCCCTCTTTGTCCTTCACCCAAAGTGTACTTGGCATGAATCAGGCACAAAGCCGCATGGGTGCAAGCTCGTTCCCTAACAACTAGCACTACAAACTCTCCAACTCCCCTCCCGCCCCCCTCCCTTACCAGCCCCAACTGTTGCCCAGCTCCATCCCTGGATCTCAGACGAACCCACATTTGGTCCTATTCGGCTACGCCGGTACTAGGAACCCAGCAGGGGGTTAACGCACTACTGGTAACCCGACTAACCTATCTAGTGGGTTGTAAGATCGGGTACTCTATTTCCCCCAATCGTGTGCAGCAACACCTTTTAGCAGACGTCAGGCCCGGGGGGGGCCTCCTTGCCAGGGCTCTATGCGCCCTCTCCACTGCAAACCGTTGAGTTAGTACCCCCCCTTCAATTTCTTGCAGCAGCATAGTTTCAATGTACTCAATGGGGTTCGAGCCTTCCTCTCCTTCCGGAAGCCCCACAATCCGTATGTTGTTTCTCTGTGACCGTCCTTCGGCTTCCTCGGCTCTGTTTTCCAGATTGCTCACTTGTTGTCATAAGGTGTGGATCTCCGAGGTGCGCGACGCGCAAGCAGCTGTGTTTGTCTTCACTTCTTTTTCCAATTCGCCTGTGCGCTCCGCTATAGTCCTTACGTCTGTCTCAGGAGGTTCATGTCTATTTGTACTGCATCAATTTTGAATTCCAGCGTCTCTTTGAGTGCAGTCATAGCAGCCTCCAATTTCGTTTCCCATGCCACTTTCAGGTCTGCAATGGCCTCCAAGACCTGCCGGTCCCCCCGTGCTGGGGAGGCGTCCATCTGGACACTTCTTTCTTTGCTCCTGGCTCCCTCCGATGGTTGCAGAGTTTTTGTGAAGTCCTCCATCGTAGACTGTTTACCCTTCGTCTTGGTCTGCTTGGATGCCATTCCGGTGTGTTGCAGTGTCACTGTTGTGGTTGAGTGGGGCTCAGGCGTCTAGTTTGCATCTGTCCGCTTCTGTTTGGCGCTGGTCCAGTGTGGGGGGCTGTCCCCTGTGTCGCGTCTTTGGGTGGAGTGGGGATTTTGAGTAGCATTTGGTCTGTTGGATCTCGACTGGGCGGTGCCTTGGCTTCTCTGTCCCTCTACGTCAATGATGGGCGCCTCTCATGCAGTTCCCCTTGAGGGTGGTATTCAGTTCTGCTTACTATGGGTTGTGCAGGCTTCGGTCTCTGTATCTGTTCCTCAGTGCTTTGGTTCCCAGCCACTGCCTGCCCTTCAGTTTAGGCGCTCTCCATGTCATTGCCGGGTGTTCTGGCTCTTTTGTTCTCCCCCCCCCAAGTGGTGGGCCCCTTTGATCGCTTTCTACGTGGTGCTGCCTGGGTCCAACTGACTTGTCTGTAGCTTGCACTGTGAGTACCCTCAGCCAGTCTTGCGCGTACCTGCGCCGCCTCTTTGTGCTTTGGCTGGTTTCTTCTTCAGCGCGGCTCCGGTGGGGGCTTCTTACTGTGGAGCGGTGTGTATCCCTCCTGACTGAGTGGCAATGCGCTTCCTATGATGCATTACATCTTGGCTGGCCATCCTCCCCGCATACCATCAGGGGTGGGGTTCATATCTGATGGTCCCCCTGGTTTAACTGTTTTGGCAGTCTGTCCGCATGTGCCTTAACCTGTGCCTAAGCAAGCAATCCTGCGTTCGCCCGGCCCAGCTTCACATATGGCCCGTGCAGTGCGTGTATCGTACATGTTCCTTAGACCAGGCGAGCCCCAGTGAAGAATGGCGCCCATGTGCCACTAGCTAGTTCCCTTTATTGCTGTGCCATGTTGGCAGTCTGCCCTTATTCACAAGCCATTGTCTTCGGGGGCAGCCCATGTTTGAAGTTAAAAGTCAGCCTGATGTTGCAGGATGTTGGGGCTTGCCTTCCGTGGGTGCTTCTGCTAGCTATTTGGGTGCACCAGAGTCATGCCCCAGAGGGAGTCGGCTTTTCGGTCTTCTCTTTTGTTCTGGCTTCAATCTTGCTACAGTGTAGCAATATGCGATGTGCAGGCGGACCACACTGGGAGCTGGATGTTTGTGTACTGAATCCTAGTAATGATTCTCATGCTCTGTATTCGCATTGCCTCACGTTTTGGGCGCGCTGAGGGCGGACTCCGGAGGGCCATCTTATTCCCTGACATGTTTTTATCCGGCCCGGGGCCTGCAGTAATGCGGCAGCGTTTCGTTATGTTAGGCTCCCCTGTGCAGGCGGACTGCAGCGGACCCGCTCGGCCCCTCCTTGCTTAGGAGTGCCCCCTGATTTTTGCAGCTTCCGCGGCCTCCCCTCCCCGCACCATCTGTCTCTGTAGCGCTGCCTGCATCCCTCCGGCGCACCGCCAGAGCTCGACCCAGAGCGCTCCATGCGCCGATACTTGAGCGCACTGCTTCGCCTTCCAGGGTATGCCGGTTCCTTTGTTCTACGCTTTCTATTGCAGCTCCGTGCTGATCTTCTCGCTTGTGTGTAGCGGTCACCTCACTGACCTTTAAGGTGTGCTTGTCCTTCCGTGCACATCTGATTCCGCTGCCGAACTCTTCCCGAAGCCTGGTTTGCTAGTTCTTCCTGCAGGGCCCCTCTTTGTTACTGTTGCGGCGTCCTATCCCTGGGTCCTTTGTTTAGTGGGAAAGCGGCCATTTTGTTCGGAGTCCTCCGGAGCGCTGCTTTCTTTTCGTTCGATGTAACTTCTGCAGTGTAGATCGGATTCAGCTCTGGTTTGCACACTGCTCGCTGTTTATGTTCTTAAGCATGTGCCTGCTTTTTGGGTGAGAATGCTGCAGTTTGGACAGGTGGTTTCCTCAGGATAATTGTCGGATTCTCGGGAGCTCCAGAGCAACCCAGCCTTCTACATGGCCAGTTAGCCACGCCCCCTGAGATTCGTCAAGTTATCAAACACGTACCAAATTGCTTAAATTATAGCAACGATATACTGGTGTTTGGTAAATCAATGGAGGATCAGACACATGATGACACATTACATCGTGTCTGCCTAGCACTGGAGGAATCAAGATTGACATTAAAGCAAAATCCCGGAAACGGAAACTCAAATTTTTTGGACACATATTTTCAGAGAAAGGCATGAGACAAGATCCAGATAAAATGGCAGCGCTCAGCAGAAACTCCAAGACCAATCAATGTAGCAGACCTACGATCATTCCTGGGACTGGCAAGCTATTGCTCACACTATTTACAACACTACGCCACAGAGAGCGCCTGACAGTCAGAAAAGCTTTGAAACCATACGAGACAACATTGCATCTGAAGAAGACATGGTATATTTTAGTTCCTCAAGAGAAACTGAAGTGATGACAGACACCAGCACAGTGGGACTGGGTGCCATCTTATCTCAATACGACAAAAAGACTCCACATAACAAGATGATAGTGTCATATGCGAGTCGCAGCCTATCGACAACGGAACAGGCCTACTAGCAAACAGAGAAGGAGAGTCTGACAGTGGTCTGGGCTTGCGAACATTTCCATTTGTTTCTCTATGGGAAGGGCTTCAACGTCATCATCACAGGCCATCAGGCCCTTCTCACAATCTATGGCAACCCGAAAGCATGGATGCTGCCGAGAATCGCAGGTGGGGGTTGCAGCTTCAAGATTATAAATGTACGATTTGTCACAGGCCAGGAAAAGACAAAAATCCAGTGGACTGTTTCTCGCGTCACCCCACCGGATCTGTGAGACCAGAACATTTAATCGCGGATGCGTACTTGAATTACGTAGTGCACCAAATGAAACCATTTCCAATTGCATGGGAAAAACATCAACAAGAATAAAAGGCGGATCCGCCTTTGATTCTTGTTGATGTTTTTCCCATGCAATTGGCATCATCGCAAAATGCATCACACAAGGAAAGATGAGACATGCAAAGGACAGGGGGAAACCCCAAGATCAAGACATGCAGGAAGACGTAAAGAGCATGGTCCTGGTATAAGAAGAACTCGCGGTCACGGAAGACATCATCATGAAAGGCTGTAAAATTGTGCTGCCTGTGTCGCTACGACAGCAAGTGATAGACTTTCCCCAAGAAGGCCATTGAGGGATTACATCCACCAAGAAATTACTGAGACAAAAAATCTGGTTTCCCAAATTGAACAGCGGAGTGGAAGAGACACTAGAGAAGTGCGCTACATCCACGGTAGTGGCTACGGCTCTGCGACCTCACCCATTAAAAATGTCACTCCTGCCCGAAGGGGTATGGGAAGAGCTGGTAATTGATTTATTTGGCTTAGTGAGGGATGGGTCATATGTATTTGTTGTGGTAGAGTAATACTCGAGATTTCCGGATAGTGCCTTCCACAGCAGCCACGTCAGTCATCCCAGCATTGGACCGCATCCTCATGGCATATGGCATTCTGAAGATTATCAAATCAGACAATATCCTGCCATTTACGAGTCAGGATTTTGCTAATTTCACCCATTACAGGGGATTTAAACAATAGAAAATCACGCTCCTCTGGCCCCAGGCCAATGGCATAGTGGAGCGATTCATGGGGAACGTCAAGGCTCTACAATTGGCAATTATCTCAGGTAAACCATTTGAACAGGTCCTCTATCAGCTTCTGGGGGACTACCGGCACACTCCCCATAGCACCACAGGAATGTGTCTGGCACAGCTAATGTTCGGAAGACAAATACACACCACCCTACACCATGGACCTCCATGTCCCACTCAAAAACGACCTCTCGAAAAAAAGACCACCACCATAACTGGTTCACTGAGGAATTTGCAGCCCTCTGTAAAGCCAAGTGCTCCAAAGAACACATCTGGCATAAAAAACCCTCTCCTTCCAACAAAGATGCCCTCAACACCTGCGCCACCACCTACAAGAAAGCTATCATCAACACCAAAACTAATAAATACAACACCTGCATAACTGAGGCATGCTCCACCACCAGAGAGCTGTTCAACATCCTCAAAGAGCTTGAAACTCCTGTCCCGCTTTTCACATCCTTCCCCAAGGACAAAGCCTGGTGCTCCCTGGTACAATCCACCCTAGCCAACAAAATCCATAACCTCAGAGAAAAAGCCATAACCAAAAAATCTCAGTTTCCCTAAATCAACTCTGACAGCCCCACCCTCACCACATCCAACAACCATCCCTTCCAGTTCTCATCTGTGTCCCTGGCAGAAACGCTTGCCACCATCCAGCACCTCAAAGCCTCCAACTACACAGGCAACCGCTGCCCAGCACATCATCAAGCTCTGTGCTGAACCACTGGCTCCCACCATCGCCAAATTTATCAACGCCTCCTTCAGCACTTGCACCATACCCAGCTCCATGAAAGATGCCTGGGTCACACCTCTACTAAAAATCCTTCTCTTGACCCCACCCTACCCACTAACTACCGCCCCATCACGGCAGTCCCCTTCCTCCTGAAAATTCTCGAACGCACTGCATACCTCCAACTCCAAGCCTACCTGGAAACCAATTCCTTACTTGGCCGGCAGTAATCTAGAGGCATCGAATCCCACTTGGGCTTCAGGAAAGCAATAAAAACTATGCTGTTTGTTTAAACCCCACCGGGGCCCTGTCAACTGTATAACCTCTGTAAAGGCAAACGTCCTTTTTCCCATGATAGGGGTAGATACGATCTCGCTGTAACACCCTCCCTGCACTGCAACTAAGCCATTTTCTTGCAACAACGCCCCGATGCCTCTGGGCTGCGTGGCGCTTTACAAATGTAAAAATAAATAATAAATAATAATCTGGGTTCAGACCAAGGCATAGCACCGAATCTGCCCTCCTTGATCTTAAGATCCAACTTGACCACCTCCGTGATAATGATGACCTCGCCATCCTCCTGCTGCTTGATCTCTCAGCAGCCTTCAACCTCGTTGATCACGACATCCTCTGCTATTGTCTCTCCACCTCCTTCAACCTCTCTCCCGAAGCTGCCAAATGGGTAAAATCCATCCTGAGCGACCGAAACCTCCACGGTCTTCGCTGGAACCGAAAGCGGCAGACCCCATCCCCATCCCCGTCCCCTACAGTGTCCAACAAGGCTTGTGCCTTTCCCCCACATTCTACAACACATACACAGGGCCTATTTGTTCGCCTTGACACTCTTAATGTCCCATACACAAACTCTGCTGACAACACCCACATTCTCCTCAAACTCTCAGGCTCCTGCGAGCTCGACTCGGCTAACATCAACATCATCTACAACATCATTCAGGACTGGATGGCCAACCACCACCTCTGCCTGAAGGACGACGAACCAGAGCTGCTCATTGTAGGCTCTCCTCACCGCCTCAAACACCTAGACCCCGCCTTTCTCATAGACTGGAACAGCATCCCGGTTTCTCCCCATGTCAAAACACTGGGAGTCTACCTTGATGCAGAACTCAACCTGAACAGCATGTGAATGCGGTGGCCTCCTCTGCAGCTTACTCAACTAAACTCCTCAATTGCTCCAGAAAATTCCTCATTACTAACAACTGTCTCACCTTAGCAAGAGCTACCATTGGCAGCAAGCTCGGCTATTGCAATGCCATCCTGGCAGGGACATTTTCTAAACATCTCAAAAAACTATAGTTAAGACAGAATAACGCCCCCAGAGCAGTATGGGCCCTCAAACGTTCAGAGCACATCTCCCTAATCAGACGTGAAGCCTGCATCAAATTCAAAGTTCTATCCACCACTCACTGATGCCTCCACAACACCACCCTCTACTTCACCAACCATATCTCCAAACGACCTAACCCGTGCAGCCTGCGCTCTGCCTCTGCCATCTCATTAACTACCCCTAGAATTAACCAGGAAAAAATCGGGGGGGGCAGGGGGGTATCGAGCTTCACTGTAATCCCACCTACACTATGCAATACGCGTCCATCTTGCATCAGAAACGAACCATCCTACCAGGTATTCTGCAAATAAATCAAAACCTTTCTGTTTAACAAATACTCTTGACTCTAAGCCAATGTGAATATCTGACACTGTAACCCTGTACTTTCGCATGCACCATCATGTATGTAATCCATCTCCGGGTCCTGGGCGCAAACAACACATTCAATAAATAAATAAATAAAACATGAACATCAGACTTCCCCCCCAAGGGCAGGGACCTGAGGGAAGGAGTGATCGGGACCAGCAGATACGGGAGAATGATCTGCAAGAAAAGAGAAGGACGAACGCAACTGCAGATGCCAAGAGAAGGGCCTGCTCTGGATCCATTGAAGTAAGTGACTTGGTGGTGGTCAAACAATCAAAACAACAGAAAGAAGTAGCCACTTTCGTGCCGGAAGTGTTAACAGTCACCCAGAGAAGGGGCACCATGGTTACGGCAGTAGATGAGGAAGCACGGAAAATACCAGAAATGTATTGCATTTTCGTACATTTCTTGTAGAAAACGTTACATATAAACACTTTTTGTTATTTTGCCTTTTTCTTTTGATAATATGGAATATTTGTTTTATGTTTTTATTGTGTATTTACTTCTTGATTTTATTGATGTTAAAGGTTATTTTTTTCTTTTAATGAAGCAATAAAACATTGTTTTAAACATTTTTTTTAAACTATAATAAACACTTATTTGAATCAAATATATGCACTACAATAGCAATGCGGGACATGAATTCTTGCGACCACAGATTGGAACGTTCCGGGTTCCAGACCTTGAGGCAGCTTGACGGTCAGTGCTGTTCTGTTGCTTGGAGATGGCACCTTTGCAGTACCTCGTTGCCTGTCAAACACTGGTGTGTTTGGCAGGCTGTGGCGGCTGTCGCTCCTCTTACTCTTGCAGCTGCTGCCTAGGGGGAGGGAAGTGAAAACGAAATTGACTTTTCCGAGAAAAGAATGAGGTAGGCTGGTCTCACCAATGAGATCGTCGAGCTAACTTCCGCACTCCTTCACCCCTCCAACCGCCGCTTTCTACGCTTATCCTCTGCAGTTTAGTAGAGGAGAGAGGACTGAAAACACATTAAAACCATGTAGTTGCCAAGACGATCTCGGCGGCCATCTTCAACTGGAGTATTTTCATTTTCAGTGTGGAAAATATTACAAGGTAAGACCCGTTTTTATTTTCAAACCAAATCAAATTGAATTACTGTTTAAAACAATAAAACATGGAATAGTGAGGTTAATAAACAATTACTTATAATATTTTGTTAAATATTGGTAAAAATGTTTATTATCAGAATCCTTTGAATATTGTATTCTTTTAAAGTTTATAACTACAAACCCATTACTTGAGGGAATGGTTCTTGTGGGTAGCTTCTTCGACCTGTAAAACAGGGGCATTTGTAACATGGCCGCTAGTTTTACCAGTCGTCCCTCCTAAGCGGCTAGTGGAGCTAGTCCTTGTATGTATGCCCCTCCAGCAGATCTCCCTTCCCCCACCGCTGCCTCTGCAAACATGAAACAAACAGCAGGGAGGGGAGGGGAGGCGTTTCCAGCCCAGCTCTCTCGCTCTCCCTTGTTTTGCTTTCGATCTAGACCCGTCTCCGGCACTGTCCACGGCTGTCTTAACTTTTAGTTTTGATACAGCGGATATTTACACAAGGCCCTCCTAACTTCCATTTTCAAACGTCGTGACACCACGGAAACAAGTGAGGAATTCCTTCAACAGATTAGAAATTAAAAGAAGGTAAACCAATTTTCTTTTTTGAAGAGACTAAGATTGTGCTTACACCCACAAACAGGAAGTAAATTGCTGGCTTGTTGACAAAAGTGACAAATCTTGCAGTTGACAGCTCAAGTTTGGATCAAGCGATTTTAGGTTTCGATTATGAGCTGGAAGTTTAATTTCACTTTTGATTTAAAATGATGTCATATGATGATGCGATTATTCTTGGGAATAGCTGTTTGTTTATTAATGGTTGCCTTTTGCCAAGAAAGCTGTAAGCTTTGCATTTTGAGCGGGGTCTGAAGCGGTGTGCTAACATTTCCTTTTATTTGTGTACTTTTTGGAATGTTTCTTCTTGAACATTTCAGCGAATTGCTTTTCCAGTTCCATGCAAACAAGAGCACTCTTGTGATCGAAAATATAACCCTATGTCGTGTGTCCGTTTAAGTTTGTGTTTTTGCATTTTATGAGAGTCTCATAAAAACATTAACAGCTGTTAGATTGACTTTGAAGGAATACAAGTAATGTGTTTTTGCTTTAGTCACAAGCGACTTTACATTTTCTCTGCGCAATCTTTATTTATCGTCGCAATTTTACAATTCTGGTAAAACCGACTGCTTTTCAGATTTGTTTTTGATAAGGTACAAGGTTCCAGACCTTCCTGTCATGAAATAGAAACTGAAACTAATTAAAGGGGAAGGGGCTGTTGGTTATTGAAATAGTGTTTTAGTGAAGGTTGTGCTAGGTACATTTTTTATGTTAAGAGTTACGCACTAGTGATTGCATTACACCTTGCGCAATCCAGACCCCTTTCGCGTTACAATGATGTACTATTTACAGTAGATTGTGTGTTTCGGTGTTCCCCTTTGCAAATCAATGTGCGCCCCCTTTTAGCGGAATGGTCTGCCATATATGACTTGCGTTGCAGGCCACCTGTCAACGGTGTGAATTGCTTTTCGGTGATGGAGAGTTTCCTTGTCAAAATTTCCGTTTATTCAGAAAACGACTGTCTTCGGGATCGTTTTTATTTAGCAGTCACACAGCGTATGAAAAAGGCAATTTTAGGTCATATTGCAAAGACCTTGCCTCCTACTGTAAAGGGCATTTGCTGGCACCTGTAGCTTGCACATTGCCTGCCGGCTGACGGGACAGGCCTGGGAACTGGCACTTGTTGCAGTGCAACCTTGCCACGCCGTTCACTGTCAGAACGAAGCAGCAGGGAATTGTCTTTTTTTATTTGCTTTCTAGTCCTACACACAGGTTGGCACATGAGGTTTCTCGCTGCTGTGGTCAGGCTTCCTTTTTGTTACGAGGCCTGCAAAAGCATCGCCGTTTTCCTACTCAGGCTGGCCCATCATTGCATGCTGACAGGCACCGGATGCACGTACCGATGTCTAATGAAAGCAACAGTAAATATTTTAACGCACATTTCTGTTGACATCATGGAAGTACGCACACACGTTCATGATTGTCTTCTTCATAGGAGGCCTGTATTTTTTTTATTGTTGGGTTTTGCTTTCAATCATAGCGAAGGACCTGGAAATGCTGTTACAGCCTTGACTTCCCATCGCAAGCCTCGAGATTGAAGAAGGACACAAACGAGACCATTCATTTTGTGTATGAACCTGCTGCCACACAAGTATTATATGGGGTGCGTGAGTCATTTGTACACATTGATACACGTTGGTGTCGCAGGGATGCCCCCCACCCACCCCATAACATTTTGCTTTAAAACCTAATTTCTCATATATTTTGCCAGTTTACTTTCATATGAAGCTGCGATGGGCTCTATATATAAACACAAGCCTGTGTCGCCTAGATGCCCCATACATCCCCTTTATCTACAATACGTGCGATGCTTTCCGAAGGTAAACGGGGTACGGTTTTTGTGTTGGTAATACTGAGTGTGTCCCCATGCAGTGGAAACATTGTGTATTTCGATTCCTTCTTGGACTTTTAAGTGCCTGTCTTTATTGAGCGCTGGAGTTTTCAAGTGAGGATCCCACTTTTTATGCTAATTAGATCACTGCGCTCAGCAGATTTCCATCGTGAAGATCCTGTTGATTCTATGTCAAGACTGGAGGCTCGGATTATGCTCAACTCTACTCTCTCAGCCTTATGCAAAACTGTATAACAACGCAAAACAAGTAAAACTACAACATCCAGAGGTAACAACACATTCTTGTAGTTTAGACTTGTTAGGGTGTTGACTTGTTAGGGTGTTAAAGTCCATGTTACACTGTTGAACAACAATGTATGTAGTAAATCTTGGGGATACTACACGACCCTTGTCCTCTTGGTATAAGGTAACCCAACCATTGGTATAGGCCTGTACTACACAAGTTGGTAGTGTGACTATCTCAAGAGGGGTACACATTCACAAATACAAGTATTCAAGTAACACTTAAACTCAAGGTTTTGTTATAAATAATGTATTTATTTAACAGTCGTTTTTAAATAAACATTCTTTAAAAAGGGCAATATATGTAGTGATAAAATGCACTTTAAATTACTTTTCTAGAATAAACACAAAGCTAGTAGATACTCTTTAGAGATGCTTCTTACACACTTCCTATACTCAGAGGTGACTTCACTAACTAGGACAGTAATTGCATTTATATATCACTAGTACCCTTTGTAGATTCTGAGGTTGGCAGAAAGGGAAGGTTAAAGGAAGGAAAAAGGTTAAACGGGTTCTCGGAGCATGTGAGTACTTTAAATCTTCCAATGAAGTCTAGATAAAAACCTTTCACAGCAATATTAGTTTAAAACCAATGTATCACTTATAGGGACAGTAGGCATGAAAGTCAAATGGAATAGAAGTCTGCAGGGAGCCACGACAGCCAAAGTCAATTGGAGCAAAGTCTATGGAGCTGATGTACTTCTTAGATAATAAAGGTCTTGCACAAGTTAGAGTGTTTGTTGAAGATAAATCATTGTAGGGTTACAAGCTGTTATACCTGTGAAGGTTAGAGCTGAAATCGACCCTAGCAAAGCAGCTACTACAAGTCTCAACTGAGAAGAGCAAGCTACAGACACTGAGGTAAGTGCCCCAAGTCAGAATAGTACCTTTGGTTAGAAGAAAAGTGGTCCCACGGGCTACTCTGTGGTTGCAGCGATGCAGATCCGGGGTTCCTGGGCCTCAGTCGTGGGGACAAGAGGGAGAACGCCTGGGGACTCCTGTGGCAGCAATTCGGAGGTCGGCGGCAGCTACGGGCTCTTTTCGGATCATTGGTACTTCGTGGTTTCAGCGCGCGGTAAACAGCACCACTGCGGATCTTGGATACCGGTTTGGCTTCCTTCACTCCTTGAGTCCTGCACTCTGGTGACGGGACTCAAGCTCTGGTCGTCCTCCTTCTGGAGGGTCCTGGGAAGACTCCTGGAGCTTCTGGCTGGATCACAGATGTTGCACTCGACTACGGATTTCTCGGCCTCTGGCACTCGTTTTCTGCAGCAGCAAAGTAGTACAGCTAGTCGGGGAAGATGGTCTAGTGGAGTTCGTCTCAGGGTTAGTTGGTCACACTAACTCAAGGGAAGAAGTTGTCCCTTCTGGAGCTTCTCTTATCGATCAGAAAAAGGAGTTTCAGCACAGTAGCAGGGCATCACCGGGCAGGTCAACGGTCCAGGAGGATGCAGCAAGCTTTGTTCACGTTTTTTTCGCTGTGTTGTTCTTCCCAGTGGTCGACTCTGTCTTCAGTCCCAAAACCCTCGCCTTCTAAGCAGGTTTCTCCCATTCATGCACAGCCTAGCTGTCATTCAAACAGCAGGGTGGCTGTCCTGCAAGAGAAAAGAGTCCAGTTTATGAACTCTCCCCTCCCCCGCACACTATATGGTTGAACGATTGGCTGACATTTAAATGTTAACTGATCATGTAAATTCAAAGAAGGGAAGACGGTATTGATCAAATAATACAATTTAATTCAAATACTAGATAAAGCTTCAGATACATGTAGAGGCCAAACAATTCCAGTCGTGCTCAACGCGTTTCGGGGGATCATCACCCTTCTTCAAGAGCAAATCGTACTGTAAATTAAAATTCAAACAACACTATTTACAAATCAGACACAACTCATAATGCACAGTATATGATATTAATGGACACTGACCTAGTACATCATCCAGCAAAAGTCACATGGTTTACCGCTGGCCTATACCTGAACCAAAAACCTATGACTTTTAAATGGTCATAAGAGAACTTTTTCTCATAGATGATTGTTTACCCTCATGTCTCGTTTGAAGGTACACCCATGCTACATGTGTAAAGGCAGACATCAATAAGTATGTCTAAAAGCCTACATAGCCTTAGTATATTAAGGGGAAATGGCATAGACACCCCTTCAAGAAAAGGAACTCTCGTGGACTTCCAGACCAAAATGCTCCTGCTCATGGACAAAAAGCAAGGTGGGGCTGCTAATGTTATTAGATCTGTCGGCAGCCTTTGACCTTGTAGACCATACAAAGCATTTGAGTAGGAAGATGACTGTAGGAGACTGCTCTAATGAGGCAGCCGCCTGTATTGCCTCATTCCTAGATAATAGATCTTCCAGGATCGTATGGGGGGATGCTTGTTCTCCCCCTGAGATTTTGAAGTGTGGCGTCCCATAGGGCGTGTGCCTATCGCCATCCCTATTTAACGTCTTCTGTCAACCAGTGTGTGTCCTTTTGGAGGATCTGGTTGTCTGTTTCACCAACTGCGCCAACGACACACAGCTTGTTATTGAGCTATTTAGAGTATACAAAAATGAAGCTGAGAAAGTTTGAAATTTTATATAATATGATTCAGAACTGGATGACATGTAATGGCATGTGTCTGAACGCCGCCAAGACAGAGCTGTTACTGTTTGGTTCACCGCAGGCCACAGGGAAATTGGACAATTCATACATGGGATTCACCATGGATAAACATTTGATCCCCACAGCTACGAAGGTGGAGTCATTCTGGAAGCATCTCTTAGCTCAGAAGCTCACATTCAAAATGTGGTCAATAAAACTCAGTACCACCTTAGATTACTAAGGTTAGTGAAACCCTATGTATCTGAACCAATTACACAACTCTTGCTCAAGCTTTAATCTTGCCAAGGATTGACTATTGTAATGCGTTACACATTGGGGCTTATAAGGGCCGCCTTGGTCGTCTGCAGGTACTGAAAACTGATGCTGTGCGCCTGTTAAAAAAATATACGCGAACACGAGCACATTTCGGAACAGTCTTCACTGGCTCCTGGTGGTGGCCAGGACCCGGTTTAAGGCGCTCACCATTGTGCACAAATGCTGCTTTGGGCAAGCCCCTAGATATTTGAAAAATCGTATGAAGGTGATTGTTCCTAAAAAGAGCCACCAGTTCCAGCAATGAAATGTGTTTAACGATCCCTATTAACAAACGAGTCAGAGGGTGTGGTAGATCCTTCCCTGTGCAGGCTGCAATAGCCTGGAACAAACTACTGAAAGAACTGCACGCCAAACCTAATTTATTAAACTTTAGAAAGCGATTGAAAAGTCTTTTATTCGAATAGCCATGGACCGCCCGTGATTTGACTAAGGCTTTTTCACCCCACTTTCTCTCTCTTCTGCGCCCTGATGTCTGCGAGCTCTGGCGCTGAACGAACGAACAAACGAGTAAAGAGATCGATTGATTTTATAGTATGGAATCTTTGGCCAGAAAGCACTCTTGAATTGATATATGGCATTGAAAAGCAGACATGTGTCAATAGTGCATTTTCGATGTTCCAGTACCAGGTATGATTGATTATAGTTCTATCTCTCCTGCCACTCTCTCCTGCACTGCCTCCACGGCAACCCCTGCACTACGGGACTGTGTCTGTATCCATACAGCCCCCCTTCCCAGCACTTGTCTGCACTTACCTCGCACTTGCCACCAGCTGGCCCTTGTTATTTATCCTGTATGCTGTATGCTAATAACCCTGTACTGCACTTTCCCCTCTCCCTTTCCCCCATGCACTTTTCCCTTCCCCTCTACCCTTGCGCGACCTGAATGACACCTGGCCTAGTAAGATCGTTGTCTGTCTCCCCTTGTTCCCCCCCCTGCCTCGTCGCGCCTTGAAACACTTGTGTATAGGTGCATTACAAATGCCTTATCATATCATATCATATCTTCTTATTACAATATACATTTAAAATCTAGTAATATTTCGGCACACGACCGACATAATTGAGAAGGCCAGAATGGAGCACACTGATGACATAGACTGTCTATCTATGTTAAGGTTAGCGTGACGTCAGCTGTGCAATGTGCAGCATCATGCTGTGTATATTTGGGCACAAGTAAGATGGCAGCGGTTCCTCTATGCCAGGTGGAACGCCACTATATGCCACCATGGAACTGGGACAAATTATCCCAGTATTTGAGTATGTATCATAACGTGTGCAGTATTTACAGCAAGTTCAATGACCCTGACATAGTAGGTTTTGATTGGCAGGTTATTTTTATATTTTCAATTAGGATATTTTCAATCAACTATACTGTAACAGAGGGTATCTACCCCATTATCGTTTTAGTGAGGTGAGGCCGTGCATTTTTGAAGAGTATTTCAGCCATGTATTAAGGTATGCTTTCTGTACTTCATTGAGGATGTCTGGGCCATCCATAGGAGAGAGCGTCAATTAGCTTTAATAGATGGGTCAATGACATATCTTTTCTTTTAGGTTACACAATGTGAGATAATTTGGAGCACCAGTGTGAATGTTTAAATTATTAAATTAATACAGGAAATGGATATGATGAATATGACCGCATATTTCAAAGAATTTCATACTGAGCTCTTTTTGGGGTATCTGATACATACGTTTGTACATACATTGATGTGATTTAAGAGAGAGGCTGAGATTATGGGCTTTTGGTTAGATCGATTTGATTCACATAACTCCTTAATGCACAGGTGCCTTATGGTGGAAGTGTTTTTGATCCATTTCTGATATATTTGAGCATGATTGTTACCATTGCACCCATTAAGTGTGTGAGTATTAGTATAATTCAAGTTAATTGAGTGTTTGATTGTAACATGTGGTTCTCTCTTCTTCCCTTCCCTTTTTCCTCCACTCTTCCCCATTGTTTTGATCTCCATCCATTCTTGTTGCCAACATTTTGAGCTTGACTTTCAATCGCGTATTCTATTGTTGATGTATGTTATGATGAACACTGATCATGTGTTGGTGATATTCGTGGGGAATAAAATGAACACCTTTAATTTTCATTACTTTTTGAATCGGGGTTGTTTGACTTTCTATTGAACATCTTTTCACATACTTATGTTATCTTGTTTTATTTGGCTATTAATGCTTTCATGCATATATCTTGTTGAAAAAAGGGGTCGAAACACGTGTTTATGAACATTACATGTGAAAAGCAATTCCTTGAATAATCTAGACATTGCAAATAATCCAATCAACTAATTTGAATATATGTGATGTTAAGAGGTGCAGGTGGCCAGGTTGTGTTGTTATTTATACCATATGTGACCTTGGGCTTCGGTCATAGGCTAACGTTGGACCTTGCTTACCTACTGCTGGCATTTTATTAAAAGTGCATTTATTAAACACTTTCAAGTTTAAAGCATCTTGGTAGTTGGCTCAACTCAATATCAGCCCCCACCAGTCACCTGCTAACCACTTTATTGCTCCTGTGTCTGTCTCCTATCTCTGAACCCTCACAATCCGCTTGGTTCACTCTCCCACCAAGTTTGCAACTGTCTCTCATTCGCATCAGGGTCCTAGACCCTCTTTTGGGCGCAGGTCTCAGACTTGCATGGTTGCGCTGTATCTGCTTGGTTCACTCTCCTGCCACGTATATAATTGTCTCTCATTTGTCTTCCTCTGACTTTCAAAGGGTGGGGTCCCAGACCCTCTTATTCTTGATTTCTGGCTTCACTCACTGCTTCCCCAGCCCTCTAGCACCTCCTAGGCAAACCGCGTACCTGTCTTAAAGTTTCTTGTAGGTACCAGCAGTTCCCAGGCAGTTGCGTCCCTTCTCGAGGCTGTAGTGGCATTCGGGCATGTTCATTTTCAGAGGGCTGCTGGTCTCATCCCAGCTGAACTCAGCTGACTGTGAGACCCAGCATTCCTCCTCCTCTGGATGGCTATCTCTCCCTCTGCTGTCCTAGTCTCTCCTTGGGTCTGTGTAAGTGCAGCAGACTGTGACCCCGGCTACTTAGCTGGGTGGCTGTCTCCTTCTGCTGTGCTAGTCTCTAATCCATGGATTTTCCAGAGATCCCGGTGCCTCTATGTAGGCATCCCGGTCTTCCCTATTCTGGCTCCTCTGGACTGGCTTCACTCCTTCCACATGTTTTAGCCAGGGAGGGCTCCTCTCACACTTGCAGAGTTATTTTTCCATTTTATACTGACTCCCCCTTCCAGTCCACCCCCCTCCTCGCACTTAGCATGTGGACCCTCAGCACCTGGACCCCATGAAATTCCCTGGCACTTGCCCTCCTGGCCTCCCCTTGGCACTCGACTAGCGCCTGTGTCCTCCCCCGCTGCCCCCCTCCTTCACTTGCACTCTCTTTACCCTGCACTTCCCTAGCCCTTTACGCTCACGCAGACTGGCACTTCCCTCCCACCTCTTCCTCGCACTTCTTGTTACTGCATTTGCACGATCCGAATGTTACAAGGCATAGTAGGACCATTATTGTTTTTCTCCCCTGCCCCCCCCCTTTATTTTGTCTTGTGGCGCATTGAAACACCATGTGTTGTATATGGCCTTTCAAATAACCAATAAAATAAATAAAACAAACATGTATATAAAATACATACATCATGAAGAATATTTGTTATAAACAGAATCAGTTCAATGAAATCTGGAAAATATTTATTGAAAGAGTCTATGATGGGATGGCTTATGTGCATCTGTGTGATTACTATTTATTTAGTATCTTACAGGAACAATGATTGAGATAATTTGCCTTTTGGAATTCCAAATGTAAAATGACTTCTGTTGGCATTACTTCCTTCCTTCTGTTTTCTTAAGCATGAACACTTTATCCCTTTTCAATTTTACATTTCTTTCAATATAAACTAAAACAGTTGCATTAATTGCAACGGAGAGAGGGCATGAAGGATGTATTATCTTTTTAAAAACGTTCTTTATTGATTTTACATAACGAAACCTGGCTATCACATTGCCAAAGAAAATAGAACGGTAACACCTTCGCTCCCCCTTTGAGCACCCCTGTACAGCGCATCAGATTTTCTACATACATATACGACCATTAGGCTTAACACAGTGCAACACATTATCTCATTGTTATGGGGTTTTAACCATGTTGGTCCCGGTTCTCTTATATTTTGTATCGCAAAAAAAGTGTTCCAGCGCTCTAGGGTGTTCATCACACCAAGGCCTGCATTGTCCAAAGTTTGTTTCACACATACGTGGGGTTATATGCTCTCATTGGGATCAAGATTCTGTTGGTACAGGGTTAGTACGACAGCTGGTGAGTTCTGAGTTTGTTCAGCATAGTAGCGTCTTAAAGGGTCCAGTAATCAAGTGGTCTACTACCGTTTGGGAGCGTTGTTGCGTATCGTGATTCTCTTCTCTCACATATTCATAAAATTCAGCTAACTCTGAAAGCATGGTGCTTTACGTTTCCCCCAGTTTTTTGCGATTATATATCTGGCAGTTATTGTTGCCAACCACAGCAGCTTATTTTCCAAGCGAGATCCCCCCTCGATCATTGCTAACAGCCACAGCCCCGGGGAATAGTAGTGTCTCGGGGACGTTAACATTTGAGACATGGCCTCCTCGATTTCCCACCCAGAAGGGTCTCGTATGTGGGCAGGACCATACCACGTGGAAGAATCGGCCGAATCTCAATCGCATCTTTTATGAAGGGGAGATTTTTCTGGGAAGAATTGATACAGGCGGCTGGCGAGTAATAGGCTTGGTGTAGGAACTTGAAATTGATTAATTTGAGCAGATTATTCAGGGACAGGTTACGGGTCTCTTCATTTATCTTTTCTCTAGCGTCAGCTCCCACCTGGTTCTAAAGTTCTGGCCCCTCATCTCTTTTCGTGATCTGATCATTTTGTAGATGGTGGACACCAATATCCTAGTGGACAGTGGGTTAATTACATATTGAAGTATTGGGGAGGGAGCTGGGGCTTGTGGGAAACATGGGCATTTAGATTTGATCACTTGCCTGAGACGAAAATAGAGCAGCACAGTCACGGCCGTCAATTCCCCACTAGTTTTCAGGGTATCCCATGTTATAAACTGCCCGTTATGTACCAGGTCCCCCAGGGTCAGGACTCCCAGCCTCCCGAAGTGTGTCTGGAATATTTTCTCGTGTGATCCGGGCCCCCGCAGACTTTAAACATAGGAAGGTTTGGGAAATAACGGGCCCCCCCTTCCCACCACCCGGCATATTTGGCCCCAGGCTTTACAGGTGGTTTCCACTGGTTGGCTCTCAGATTGTGCCACCTTCCCCCGATTACCCCATAGCATTCTCATTAGGTCATTTGGGTAAGTGATTTCTTTCGCTAGGCGTGTGTGCGGGAGTTCGGTCGTGGGGGACCACCACCTCACGGAGAACTGGATTTGTGCAGCCAGAAAGTATAAGTATAAATCGGGGTATTCTAACCCGCCCCGTTCGTAGGGAAGGGCAAGGGTGTCGTAGGACACTCTAGCCTGTTTGCCCGCCCAGGCTAGTCGTACCATCAGGCTCTTAAGTCGGGACCAGAATCTCACAGGGGGGACAGGTGGGTACATTGTTAAATGTATAAAGGAGTTTCGAAAGGACCACAATTTTTGCTAGGGAGATGTGAGCATCTTGGGCAATAGGTAGAAGGATCCATGATCTCACTCTGTATTCCAGCATTTCAAGTGTCTTTACATAGTTTGCACCTGTATAGATCTCCCACGGATAGAGTCACATGGCCACCCAGATACCGTATGCCTTGGGGGCACCACCGAAGTCCCTCCCTATGTCTGATTGTTGGACATTTGGGGTCAGAGGTAGAACTTCGACTTAGTCCAATTTATTCTCAGCCCCGAGAGTTCCCCAAACGTGCTTATTTCCTGTGTCAATGGAGGTAGGTTATGCCCGGGGTGTTTCACATATTAGTATATTGTCCGCATACAGGGAAATAATGGAGAGGTGTGACTATCTTTATGCCCTGATGGGCGTGAAATTCTCATGTAGCAGGCCAGTGGTTCAACTGCGAGGGCAAACAGGATTGGCAACAGGGGGCATCCCAGGCGTGTCCCCGTGTTGGATAGATGTATTCAGAGGTCATTCCATTAGTGTATTCATCTTGTATCCTGGCTTGCAACATTATGTGTTACTACTGACTTCTGCAATTGTATTTGCTCTCCCCTCTTGCTTTTCCACTCGTTTTGATTGTTTACTCTCTGTTTTCTCCTCCTTTCCCTTCTCCCTTTTCCCATCTCCTCCCCTTACTTTCTTCTGTGCACTTACTCTATCAGAATTGTCCCTGGACCTAATATGATAGCAACCTCGTCTGTTTCCTCCACCCTCCTATTACTGTTTTTTTGTCCTCCCCACCTCCCCTCCAGCACTATCTGAAATGTCGTCAGACCTAGTATGATAGTCGCTTGTTTTGTTCCTCCCCTCCCTTTCTGCACCCCTCTCCCTCACCTTTTGTTTTCTCCGGCTCTACCAGAAATGTCGTCAGGCCTAGTACGGTAGTCGCCTGTCTGTTTCCATTTCCTTCCCACTCTCCCCCTCCCTTCCTTATCTATGTCTTAGCTCTTGCACTATCTGAAATGTCATCAGGCCGAGTATGATAGTTAATTTCACATCCTTACTGTTCATGGCCTGTAAGAATGTAATTGTATTTTCCCTTGTTCCCTCCCTTGCCTTGAAGCGCTTTGAAACACATTGTGTATAGGCGCTATATAAATAAACTATCGTATCATATTGTGTGAGAATGGACTCCCCAAGGACTGGATTAGTGCATCACTTCCTGCTGATATGCCTCCCAGGTGTGGCGTGGGTGGTCTCTGAGAGATCCTGCTGACTTGCTATCCCCAACCCAGAGAATCTGTAATATCTCCATGAGAACCACATTGAGAGATCATAACTGTAAGTACTAAAATCCCAGGAGAGCACTGTTCCCAAGAGGCCTTTTGAAAGGATACTGCCCCACTCTGGATTTGGAGTAATTTGTAAACTTTACATGGAACAGTGAATTCCACGAACTTGTGTTGTTTGCAAACCAGCGAGGGAAAAGAATGTATGTGTGCCTTACAGAGCGAGAAACTGGAGGAACGCATACTTTGTGCTTAGATGCCCACGGTCCATCAGAGTCCCCAACAGCACAGGGCGAAAGCGTTCTGCCACAGAATCGTGCAGCAGATAACAATAACTTCAAGAATGGCATCACAGACGCTTATGAAACCTTGCAGGAAATATAAATAAGTTAGTAATTAGCCATTCTGATACAATTGATGTGCACGATCGGAGGCTCTCTGAGGATTAACCAACCAGACTTTCGAGTAAGAATAAGGAATAACCTATCTGAACTAGTAACACCTCTCCAGCCTAGTAACTGTAAGGCCGGTAAGAAAGCAGAAATTGAGTGAATCTTGGGGGAAACAGACACTCTGTTCCTTCTCGCTTGATGCAAAGCTTGGAAGAGGATGCAGGAGACCAGTCAGGGAGACCCTGGAAGGAGCAAGGAGCTAGAGTGCTTGAGAAGCACTTGCCCCACCTTGATGGAATGGGAAGTCCTACGTTTGGTGCCTTCCACCATTAACCTGCAAGGCAACTGAAGACCAGGCGCATGGCATGAGGGTGTTATAATATTGGCTGCATGATAAGGACTTTGATGCGAGAGTATAAAGGTCCAGGAGGGACTCCTTGTGATTCCTGAGAAAGGCATGGTCCAAGAGTGACCTGTTGTGAATCCTGAGAAAGCAAGGTCCAGTAGGGGCCATTTTTGACTCTGAAGAAAACCAAGGTCTGGAGGGTCCAGTTTTAAATCCTGAGAAAGCGAAGGTCTGGGAGTACCCCATTTTTAATCCTGAGAAAGCTAAGGTGCAGAAGAGATCCATTGTGAATGCTGAGAAGACGAAGCTCCAGGAGGACCCTGTTGAGACCGTACAAGACTGCGCTCCGTGAGGGACCTGCCATGAAGCTTGTGATGACTGAGGCTCAGTAGCTGCTTAATTATAATCCGGTCAAGGGCTAGGTCTGGGCCAATGACGTTGTGGAACTGCGAAAAGCCATAAGACTATGCAGCACCTGGTACAGAAAGTCTGAATCACTGGGAGAGGTATCTAGGTACAACATAGAAGCAGACGGGCATTAGCGTGACACTACACACTAAGTAACTTCGACAAAAGTTCTCCCAGAAAATGATTTGTGTTTTGTTGTGCTCTAATAGGTATAGACATTTGAAGACACCATTTTGACTGCTTTGGGCTAGCCACATATTTGAGCAGCCAGCAGGCTATACTTATGACTTCTAAAGTTAAGGTGTTCTAACTCTTCATTGGCCATCCCTTCGAGACTTTGTTTTGTATGTTTTCTTTTAGATAAGAGATCAGGACTTACTAGAATAGTTTAAAGGACTTTGTTACAAGGAGAAAGCCTGAACGTGTTACTGCTAAGGAAACATCAATCTGCTTTCATTTAACCCATACTATGTTTTGTTTAGGAAAACCCTCATGATTTTTGGCTAAACCCCTAGAACCTATAGGCTTTTACCCAACCCGTGTGCAGTGATGATAAAGTTTGTTCTTGTAATATGCGAAGAGAGCATCCTAGGACTTCAGGTAAGTGAATCACACGGAGCAGGAACACTCAGGATGCCGATATGTATAAAAGGAACATACTTTATTAAGTTGCAGTATTAAGTTCAGAAGTTAGGCAGGAGGTTATAGATGGTACATCTGTATTTTTCAAGCTTCTGTCTAGTTCAAGCTCTTATCCTGAAGTCCTGAGCGATGGACTTCTTTGGATTCTGGGGCTACCCAGATTCTACGTTCTGTGTAGCAATGATGAAATAGATATGCAGTAAGGATACTACAGTTCTGTTGAACGTGATGCTCTGGTAGGATTGTATCATTGCTCAGCCTTCTCAAAGATGGCAATGCACAGCACTATGATGTATCATGTCTGTCGTAGCAGACTACAGAAAGATCTACAATGGTTATCGCTGAGCACAAAGCCTCATCTGGTTATATAATGATAGTACATGGCATGGGCAAATGCATTTTTGTCTAAAGTAACTCTATTTGAGCGTATGGCCTTACCTAGTTATGAGGATACTTTGAAACCACACCTTGCCTGTGATGGCCGTAGCTGGTCATGCGACTTGCCTGTCTGCAATAAATAAAATGACAGTTCATGGTATCGGACCCCACGTGGCCATGTCAGGCTCGCCCTGGCCGCCCGATTGCAGTAGCTGGGTCTGTGACATGATCTGGATACATGATGGTCATGTGATATTAATCTATATTCGTGTCTCTTAACTCAGTCATTTGATTGCTGTATCTGGGCATGAGCCCTCACCTGTGTATATGATGGCAGTAGGTAGCCATGATGTGCCCACACTTAGAACGAATTGTGAATGGTAGCATGTCCCACACTTAGAATTGTTAATGGTAGCATGTGCCACACTTAGATGGAATCGTAGACACTAGACTGCGTCACATCTAGATAGAATTATGATTGTTAGCATGTACCACACTTAGCTAGAAATGTGATTGTTAAAATGCGTAACACCTAGATGGAATCTTAGATATTAGCCTGCACTGCACCTACTTAGAATCGTGAATAATCAGCATGTGCCACACTTAGATATAATCTTAGACATAAGGCTGCGTCACATCTAGATAGAATTTTGATTGTTAGCATGTACCACACTTAGATAGAAATGTGATTGTTGGCATGTGCCACACCTAGATCGAACCTTAGACATTAACCAACACTGCATCTAGTTAGTATCATAAATGTCAGCATGTGCCACACTTGGAGGATATTGTGAATGATAGCATGGGCCACACTTGGTTGGAATTCTGAACATTGGCCATAGACGCATCTAAATGGGATTGTGGATGGTGGCGCCACACCTGGATTGAGCCACACCTAGATAGAAATGTGAATGTTAGCATGTGCCATACCTAGATGGAATCTTAGACACTAGGCGTCACATCCAGATATAAATGTGAATGTTAGCTATGCCAATTAACCAATCCACTAACAATTTCACCCCTCTGCATACACCTCTCAAAATCTAACCAAACACAACCACAAGCCTATAAACGCAACAATCCGCACAAACTTCACTACACTTCAACAACAAAACAAACCACACATAGACTAGCACAACAGTACACAACGGCTACTGACCGGAAAACACCCCAAGTCCAGCCAACTGAGTTACCGGTTTGAGACTGCCAACAGCACATCACTGCTCTCTTGCACTTTTCCAGCTCGTTCCCAGTAACTCACCCACCCACCCCCACCCCCTTCCCTTTTTTAAGAGCTGCCAGGGGACCACTCCGGTGGTGATAGTGTGCGGTAGAAATATCCCTTAACATTAACAGTAAGTGGCTTTAAGGTGGATTTAACGGACTGCACATGGGATAGAAAGGCATGTGGACATTCTGCTTCGCTCAATATCACTGTTTTCCCTGTGCAAAAGCTGCAACATTTTTCTCTTGTCAATACTTGTTTTAAAAGATCCGGCTTTGGTCCGTCCCCCGTGCACATCTAAGCAGAAATGTCTGCTGAGGGTTATAGTAGTTCCTTTTAAAGTTTAGCAGTAGGCGCGATGGTGGGAGCTGCCAGATTAATTGCCGATCAGATTTCTTGCATTTCCAACTGGGTGTGTAGAACTTTGCACTCTACTTCTTTGCAGTGCTATCTAAACTGTCTTAGCTAGCCATTTGGCAAACGCGGTATTTTATTTCCACAGTAACTGGCGGTGTACACAATGAGAGTTAAAGAAAGCTGTCACTTCCTCATATGAGCGAGGGTTTGTTTCAGTTTGTCACTAATGTAATTAAAGCATGGTGGCGAAATGCAAATGGCTTTTGAGGCCCAAACCCATCAAGTAAGAAGGCGGTGCGTGGTTGATTGGGATCGCTGTAAAGTCTTGGTGCACTAAGCTAGCTGTGGCAGATGCTTGGGAAAAGGGTATGTGATATTTGGGAATCTCATGGTCGGAGCGTACATGCTTGGATAACGAGCATGCAAGGTATTTAAACTTATTTGAAACGATGTTCCTTGATATGTGTATTCAAATAGCCCTGTTTAATTTTGATCGTTTTCTTCGGTATTTTTTATTTTTGCTCGCACAAATCTAAAGTAGTTTAAAAACATGCATTCCGCATCTGTCATTTTTCCTAAAATAGCTAATATTTGGGCCGTTTGAGTGCACTAATTTCCGATCCCGAAGACACCCGAACAGTAATTGGTAGGTGTCTGATGGTCCTATTGTAAGTATGGGCAAATAGCTGTAGATGGCGCATCATACGCTCATCTAGCATTCAATCACTAGATCTCGCACTTTTTAATGTGAGTCAGAGTGTTTGCTAAAGGCGTCCTAGCTGTTGCTGCCTGACCAGAGGAAAGCAAACTCAAAACTTGTGGGGGCCACGGGGCTGTATGTGTTGTTTTTTTCTTGGTAACCTCAGCTATTAAAAATGTAATTGTACTTGGATTGTACACTGGCTCTTTTTAAAAACAATCTGACATTGTTAATTTTTAATGATCACTTTTTTCAAACCTAGAATAATCATATACATTTTTTATGATGGAAGGGGGTCTTTTCAAGATGCACAGTGGTAAACTCGCGTTGTACTCTTTTGCAATATTAACAAGAGAAAAGGGAAGGGAACAAATAACACCAGTGAAAGTTCCAGCATGCTTTGCAGAAAAGGGGAAAGCAATCTGGGGTCATACGAATAACCACAGATCTTTGTCAAATACTAGATTAATAAAAGGGTTCTGTGCGTGCATCATTATGTGCACCGGGCTTAGTCTGCTTTTCATTTTTCACAACATCTACCCTAACATTACATTTGATTTTATTACAGGTTACATTGGCGAAGCCATTTGGAGCGCTGTACAATGAAAAAAGATGACAGTTCATGAATAATACATTACATAACACATTTTAAAAGATAAATCTATTTCTTGAAGGGATAAAAGGGTTGGGAACAATATTTACACTTTTTATGGAACAGAAGAAATTAAGGTTTAGGGCGAAGAGAATCTGTCAAAGCGTTCCAGATGCAAGTGATGGCTGCAGAGAAGGCTTGATTTGCAGTGCTGGTAGTCTTAACACATGGCGTTTCAAGGTGGAACAGAACTTTCCTTCTAGTTGTATATTGTCCACCAGACATAATCAGTGTCTGATACAGGTACGATGGAAACCTAAAGACCAATGGCTTTAAAAGCAAACTTTAAATTGAACCCTGATTTCAAAAGGTAGTCAGTGAAGTGCTTTTAAAATGGGATCGAATTCTTTTGAACTGCAGACATTAAGTGCGGAAGAACAGTTTTTGCGACACCCAACAGGAGAGCTTTGCCTTCATACATGTGCGAGAGCATTAAGAACTATACAATTGAGTGAAATGGCTCAGATGGGAGTTAGGGTTGATGTGGGCTAATAAAAAAATCTGGTATTGCACTGCTTGAGGAGTCATGGCCATATATATTTTCATACAAAGTCAAGAATCTTACCAAAAACTCAGTGAGTGAACAGAGGCTAAAAGGTGAAATGCCATCCTTATCAAGAGTAGAGTGCCATTCGTAAACCATTGCCTCTTCTCTGCTTCTCTCTTCCTCGCTCTCCTCCCTTACAGATCCTTACATATTGATGGCGACTATCTCTTATTACACTCTGAAAAGAACATAACATCATCATGCAAATTGCATTGTGCCACAAAGGGCACAGAAAAGACTAAGTCTCAGGAACAGGACACTTTTTACATTTTTTATAGATCTTTGTAGGGCTTTTGGCCGTCCCCCTCTCCCTTCCTCCTTCCCTCCTGTCTCCCTCCCTCCATTTCTCCATCCCTCTCTTCCTCACATATTGCACAGGCCCTCCTCACTAAGCCAGGCGTATGTAACCCCAGTCAGTGTTACCGAATGTTGACTCCTACTGTCTAATCTGTGTCTACTCCTGTTGATGATTCCCTGAGTTCAGGCTAACTAACTCTCTCAGGGGCTTCCTAGCTTTCTCTACTCTAACCGAAGCTTAGTTTTCTACTGGGGATTGGGATAGTGCCTTGAACTCACTCTGTTGGATTTTGGTTATTTCAATTACTCCCATTCTCATACTAATTCCTCGTGACCCCTCCCACCAATCTTCTGTGTCTCTGCTTCCACTCTTACTATCTCTTGCCTCCAACCTTTGATCTCTCGCGTGTACTCCTCCACCCACTATTACTCCTCCAAGTACTTCTCTGCTCCCACTAATATGCCTTCTCCGACCACTACGTAAACACTCCTTTCACCCAGTTTTATCCACTTCACATTCACCCTTACACTACCTTCTATAGTCGCTTGTCTCACAAACACACACTCGCACTGCAGAACCACTATTACTCCAAATCAAATGTTTCACCTGCTCCACAAGCTCTCTAAAAGCCACTGTTCCCTCTCCTGCTGTTCCCTTTGTCATCGTCGTCCTCCAACTCTTTCACCCGATAAAACGCACACAATTTTTGTTTCCTGGCCCCTGTTGAAGTATCTCCCCCCCCTTTGCTGACTGGCCATCTTTACCTACCCAATCTGGTCCTGTCGTTCCCCTGCACATCCATTCCTTGGAGGGGAAGTCTTAAAAAGGGGGCTATGTCCTGCCCAATTTCTCCATGCATGCTCGCCGCGTAATGAACCTGGTGGTGTTGGAAGTTCTTTGTTAAAGTTTGTGTTTTTGGGTCCGCTTCCCAGAACCATCTCAGTAAGTTTGTGGATTTGTCCATTTTGCCCACTTAGTGCCTGATGGTCTAGGGGACCGTTGTTTTCTGGTGCGGGATTGCTGGCATTCTCCACTGGTTCAGCACCGCGTATTCCCACACTGTAGAATGCTTGGCTGCAGTCTCTCTCCCTCTACCTCAAGCAGCTGATCAAGCATGGTTCGAGATTCTCCCTATTGGAGCCCTGTGCCAGCCATAAGAAGAATCTGTACCTGGCCCAGTGGTTACTAATTCTGAACCTCAATATTGCGCCTCCTGAGGTGGGTGATGGCAGTGATTTTGCCCTCGCTTTTGGAGAATGAATATGAAAGTCCAGGTTTGCCAATTCATCAATGAAACAACTGTAATCGCTGATAAAGAGCACACACTTCACCTCCCACCCCCTCCATCATGGCCACCTTTTTTTCATATTATGGTATTGCTACGTTTGGATTCGTAAAGCACACATCTGCCATTTATGCAAACATGTTGTGCTAAGGATCTCCTAGTGCAGTGGCTGAATGCTAAACTGTGATGGGAAGTCGAGGTGCCTAAGGAGGAAGGGGTCGGGGCCAAGAAGGGCAGAGTGTTGGAAGGCTGGCAATCCTTCCGGTCTTCTTCCAGTTCAGGTAAGTGGTATATCCTGGGGGCGGGGCAACATGTTTGTGCTCCTAGTCTGGCTTTGTGGTTGGCTCCCCCTCCCTTCTTGGCTTTCTGCAGGCTGTTCCCATTCTTACTCTGACTTTGCGGTTGGCAATCTCTTCCCCCCCTCCCTCACAGATATATTGATCATAGTGTGCTAAAACATCCAGAAGCGAGAAGGAGTGGGCTACATAAGAACTCTTCAAAATTTCCCATAGAGGAGAACTAGAGCAAGAGCTTGTTGACTGAGAGGTAAAGATCTTTGGGATGTCAAAAGTTCAGGTCTCGTTTCCCCTTTCTTTTTGTGCAAGGTGGCAGTTTTTCTTGACTCTGATCCTACCTGGCATGGATCCTTCTGGGTATTGTTACTGTCATGGCAACACTCATTGGACAAAGTACACGGGTCATCAGTGTTTGAAAGGCAATCTGGGTGGTCCCATAATCCCAGGTCTTTATTACTAGAAATCTACTCTAGTGCCTCCAAGGGAACTGATGAACCCCTACTGTACTCCGTCTCCAAAACACTGAGCTCACACACTTGCCACACAGCCCACAGCCACTGGTCAAAGGGCCTCTCCCCTCCTGCATAGTGCCTTCATTCATATATGGACTGGCATTCAGTTTCTGTGAGACGTTCAGTATAAACTGAAAGGTAGAGTGGGAAAGAGTGTGGGCTTTTGAAGTGCCCATGTGAGCAGGCCTTCTTCTCAAATGGGGCAATTGTTATTCATGCATTAATAACATCTTTCTCCAGCATGGGGTCTGGCATGGATTCACATGCTCTTGAATATTCCCAGTAGTCAGGCCGGAAATCCTTGGTAATAGAAAAAAATAGTTTCACTTTCACTTAGACTGTATTTCTCCCTTAAACCAATTACTGAACTCTGGATCATATTGCCCCCAGCCAATGACTGCCCTCTCCCTAGGCCCCTCCTCTGGCAGCCATCTTCAGATTTTTACCGCACGTTCAAGTGTTTCGAGTCCTTGAGTTTTGCTCTGTTACCTTTTTCTATGTTTTTTTGTGCTTTTTTGAAGAAAAAGTCCTACTTTTGTCAAATGAATCCAGTGTGCTCTTTCTCTATATCGACCAACAAGCGAGGATCCGTTTGTCTGTGAATTTTGGCACCCTTCGAGGGCAAGGATCGTCGAGTGTTTGTTGAAAGTTCCAGAAGGCCATCAGGCCTACTCTGCACCATGTCAGAAGAGAAAAAAGAGGGAAGCTCACTTTTCAAGCTCTGTTCCAGCTGCGAACTGTGGAACATTTTTGTAGAGGACAAAACCGTTCAATGTGTCTCCCGTCTCCACCCGCACCACTGAGAAGGAGATTGCGAGATCTGCCTTAGGTTCAGCAAAAGTACCATGAAAGATCGTCACAGAAGATTGGCGGCGTGGCTCAGTGCCAAGGCCTCTGCTCTGTGCCCCAAGCAGGGACCTGCTTCCCCCAGGACCGGCCGGTCCAAGGATCGGGTTTCTAAGTCCTTTGAGGGCGCTCTATCCGTGGGGGCCCAAGACAAGGCTAAGCACAGCAAGTCCGTCTCCGTTTGGGCCGCCGTGCAAGCGGATCCCGCATTGGGAAGGGCGCATTCAACCTGATCATCGGCCTCCATCTCCAGCCATCGATCCAGCTCCTCAAAATGGAAATCGGCGTACCTGGCTAAGCTGTGGGAGAAGCCTAAGGTGCAAGAAAAGGCAACCGACCTGCCTAAGAAAGTGCAGGAGAAATCATAGTCATTGATGATTGAGTTGGTAGCGGCCACTCTCTCGAAGGCCAAAGAGGCTGACCCGGTCAAGGTAGCCCTGGCTGCGCCCAGAGTGTCCCTGCCCCAGAGGCGGGATACCTTCACAGGGGCCGTGGAGGGTGTTATGCTTGAACTAAAATGGCACTGGTGCGCAATGTATTCTGGGAGCGCTCGGAGCCATGATGGATATTTACTTCATGCCGCAGTGAAAAGCTGCACACATTTTGCTGAGTGTTAGATTCACGGTGCTGAGGAAAACATGCTTTCCAAACCTGGTATGCGGTCAAGGACATTTCTGCTGGGAAAGCTAACTTTGTTATGGTTTGCTACTGTTCTCCGCGGAGCGTGTTTTTAGAGAAGGGAGGCACTCTGCTCCTTGAGGGTGGCTCTCGATTGACCCAGCTGGCAACCGACGGCTGCTCATCAACTGCGCAAGTGCCATTTCCAGAAGGTTCGAGAACTGCCACCCCTTTGCGGAGTGTGTATATATGCGGAAACCCGCAGGTGGTCAGGTGAGACTTCAGCCGGGGGGGGGATGCTTACGTCCGGCATTCATGTGGGCTGTCGTGCTCTCGGCCTGGCTGTTCCCGGGCTCTTCCAGACGCGTCTGGGCGAGATGAAGAATCCAGTTGCGCTCACAGTGATGTATTTCCTTTTAAATTCCTTGCTTCTTCTGTGATTTATGTCTATATTACTTCTGTGAGTTATTTCTATGTTATTATTGGTTGCTTCTAAACTTCAACTAAATAGCCATATAAGAGCTGATTATCTACTAAGAGTGTGTGGTTGCGAGTTATTGCGTCTTCCTGCGTTCAAACTATTTGCTCTAATTTATGTTTTTCCGTGCACTCTGGGGAGAGCAATACAATTTTGGCGTCACAAACAGGATACTTGTGATGAGTTGTTCCGAGTATTCAAGAATCTGTTTGAACGTAGATAGGATTCGGTTATCTTGCAAGTGAAGTTTTTGAGTCGTGAAGTTTTTTTTTTGTGCTGGTGTGTGCGTGCCTGTGGGAGTGATTGGAGTGTGAAGAGAAAAATATATAGATATAAAGAGGTTTTGTTTTGTTTGCGATAATGAGTAGTTTGTTCAGGAAGAAGAGCGTTACCGCTGGCGGTGACTGTTCTGATGTTGTTATTCCAGGCTGGACTAAGAGTCCATATGATAAGTTGGCCCAGGCGTGGGCATGTGGTGCAGGTCTAAGTGAAACATGGGATCAAGGATTGGCAGATGCCGATATGGCTGATGTAATAGCATGCTTGCAACAAGTTCCAGTAGAACGTGGCAGAGAATGTGCGGCATTAGGTAGGCGAGGTTGGGTTCTTTTGCGTGCTTATAGGAAAATACATCAAATGAAGGTGGAAATGAAAAATGAGGTTTTGCGATTAGAGCGAGAGCTGGATGCACAACGGCAGACTGTGTTAATGCAGCAGATTCAAATGAAACTGTTTAAAGATAAGGCTGACACATATCAGGCGTTGGCCGAGAGGGCAGCAGTTAGAGTAGCCCGGTATAAGTATAGGAAAAGACGGGGAGGGGTCAACAAAAGAAAGGTGGCAGCTGTAATCGCTACCGCTGGTGTGGACTGTGATCCGGATAAGTGGGATGGTGATATTTTTGATTCAACCAGTCTAGAAAGTAGTTCCGCAAATGAGCCTGACCCCAAAATGGAAGTGAAACAGAAAACGGTGGCAGCTAAGCCCGTTAGAAGACGGCGAGCCAGACCCCACCCGCAGAATCCTGTTGGCGGAATGGTGGATTTAACCACGCTGGAGGATTACACAAAGCAGGAGGTTGGGGAAATTATTACCCGTTTGAGGCAAAAATCAGGGGAAGCTTTATTGACATGGATGGTGAGATTGCTAGATGGGGGTGCTGCAGGGTTGTTGGTAGATTCTACGGATTCACCGCGTTTTTTACCCCTGTCAATTGACACCAATGTACAGGAGGTCTTGAGAGCAGGACTGCCCTCTGACGCAAATGGTCAAGATACGCAGGTGTCTTTGTTGCACCTGGTAGCCCAAGCATGTAACCGTAAATACCCCATTACCACAGATTGGCCTAGCAAAGAAACGAAGTGGTATACGTTGAGAGAAGCAATTCAAAAAGTCAGAGCATGCTATGAAAGAGGCTATTCACATAGATGCTCCTGATCACATGGGAGCTGTGCCACTCTGTTTCAACTCGAAACATGGTGATTAGAACCGCACCACCCGCGTACAAAAGAGTCATTATGACTTTGCTCCTAGGTATGACGGGCAAAGCTACTGATGAACAGGTTAAGAAACAGGTAGTCACCACGCTTCAGGGGGACACCTCACCTTCTGCTCCCCCTGCGGAAGAACAAGATGAAAAGGGTCTATGGGGACACCTTCCCCGTACCCACCGACATACGCTGATTTGAGAAAGGTGGTGAGTGCGATGTTCGAGGCGGAGTCGAGTCACACTCATTCGAAGTTTGACTAGGGGTTTGGCCAAGCACCGGCAGCGTCTGCCCGCATGAAAAATTGACAGGCGGCCTCATGTTGATAAGATTTTTTGGGGGCCAGGAAATGAACAAGGGGTGCGAGCATTGATGGACACCGGGGCGGAGGCCTCTTTGATTCATGGCAATCCAACACGATTTAGAGGCAAACAGTTTACTATTACAGGTCTAGGGGGAAAGGAGACCCCCGCAGTGCAAACGAAAGTGGAGATGAAAATAGGCAATTTGAATAGGCAGAAATACCAAGTGCTGATTGTCCCGATACCTGAATATATAATTGGCTTTGACATTTTGGAAGGGCTAACCTTGGGACTTGGCGGTAAAACGTACCAGTTTGGGGTGAGTGCATTGATCTGTACACCCATTACTGTAGGCAAATTGAAAATGCCCCCAGTGCAAGTGCCTGTGGCAACTAAGCGGGTAGCAATGAAACAATACCGCATTCCTGGGGGGCACAAAGAAATTTCAGACACCATCAAAGAGTACATGGAGGCGGGTGTATTCCGCCCTATTACCACCGCATGGAACAATCCTCTGGCCTATTAAAAAGGGAGATGGGTCGTGGAGGATGACAGTGGATTACAGAGAGTTGAATAAACACACTCCTCCCTTAGTGCCCGCAGTCCCAGATGATATTACCTTGATTGAGAATGTCCAAAAGTTTGAGGGGACTTGGTATGCAGTGATCGATTTAGCCAATGCATTTTTCTCTGTGCCAATTGCTGAAGAGTGTCAAGAACAGTTTGCTTTTTCGTGGAGTGGACGTCAGCACATTTTCACGAGGCTACCAATGGGGTACATACATAGCCCGACTATCTGTCACCGGCTGGTGGCAGAGCACTTAGACAAGATACCGTGTAAACCTGACATACAAATCTCTCATTACATTGATGATATTTTGATTCAGGGCAAGGATGAGCACAGTATGCAAAGTCAGTTAAATGTCATTATGGAAGGATTGAAGAAGGAAGGGTGGGAGATTACCCCGAGTAAAATTCAAGGTCCAGCTGAAACAGTGATATTCCTAAGGATTCAGTGGCATCATGGGCACCGAGAAATGGTGCTAAAAGCCCGACAGAAAATACTTGAATCCACCACTCCAATGAACAAAAAGCAAGCTCAGCAGTTTATAGGGCTGTTTGGGTTTTGGAGACAGCACATTCCCCATTTAGGGCAGATATTGGCCTCCCCCTACAAGGTGACCCAAAAGAAATATGAATTTCAGTCGGGGGAGGAGCCACAAAAAGCCTTTGAGCTGGCAAAAGACACCGTACAGCAGGTGCTTGTTTTACGGCCATTGAAGGAAGGCGAAGTGAAATTAAATGTGTCTGTACAAGACAATTATGCTAACTAGAGTGTGTGGCAGAAACAAGACAGGAAACGTGTGCCATTGGGGTTTTGGAGTCGTAAGTTGCCCGATGCTGGTAACTCATACACGCCGTTTGAGAAGCAATTGCTGGCCCTTGTTGATACCGAGCAAATGACGGTGGGCCATGATGTATTGATGAGACCAGAAATACCAATCATGCAATGGGTACTGAGCTCTCCTAAAACGCATAGAATGGGACTGCTCAAGAAGCTAGCATAATTAAATGGAAATGGTACATTCAAGACAGAGCCAAATCAGGAAGTGTGGCAAAATTACATGAGTAAGTAGCCAACATACCGCCCTCAGATTACATACCACCGGAAGTGCCTGAAAAATGTGAGTCTCCCGTGAAATGGGGAGTACCTTACAGCGATTTGACCGTGGCACAAACAGAGCATGCTTGGCTCACGGATGGTTCAGCTCGATATGTGGGAACTGAGCGGTACTGGAAAGCAGTGTCGTATAATCCCAAGACAAAAAAGATGTTGACAACTGCAGCCGAGGCTGTCCTCTCCGGATGAGGAGGGGTCCTTTCATGCCATGGTCGCGAGCGTCCAAACTCTTCCAGCTGACAACTGAGAGAGCAAAAGGAAGGTTTCCTCTACCAGAGGTGCGAGGCAAAGAGGAAGATCATCATGGCAGTAGCCCTCCTGGACGACATTTGGGCGGAGGGCCTGGCCCTGATGAAGAACACTGCCCCAGCCAAGCTGGATAGGCTGGAGAAAATGTGCCGGAAGTCCGTACCCAGGTGCCTAGGGTCGCAACCGTCTCCGGACTCTGGTTATCGGCGGCTGCGAGGAAGAGATCTAACCCCTCATCTTCGTCCCTCCGGACAGCGGGGGAAGAAGTTGGACGCCATTGGGAGAAGGATAATCTACGCCCGCTGCATCGACAATCAATGCGGTCAACGTGCTGGTGATTGTGGCCAGGTACGACAGAGAACTCTGGTACAAACTGGCCCTGATTCTGGACTTCCTACCCGACAAACGGATAGAGGCAGTCTCATGGAAGCGGAGGTGGCATCAGACCATGCCATTATGGTATCCCTGGACATCGCAGACACATGTTTTAGACAGATGGGGAACGGTGTCTGTCTCCGGTGTCGAGGCTGGCTGAAGGCCACCAACCTCTGCCAGGAGGTCCAGACAAGAGTACTGGATATGCCCTTCGACGGGGACAACCTCTTCAGGAAGACCAGCGGCGAGTCTTTGCAGGCCATTAAGACTGACGCAGAGGCAGCTCGTGCCCTGGCCCTCTTCAGCAACACTGCCCATACTTTCGCACCTCCGCCGGAAGGTCCAGCAGATCGACAAAGTGTTTCGGTGGAGGTTCCTCATCGTATCGTCAACCCCTCCCGGTCCATAACCCAGGAGGCCTACAGAGGCCGTTCCAAGGCTTTTGGTGGAGGTGGCCTGCGCCGTCTCTGCTTCCAAGGGAGGACGCAGGCACTGAAGCATGACTGAACTGGCCAAGATGTCGGGCTCCCACCCATGCACCCCGGTGGGCGGGCGGGCGGCTGGCGAGTTTCGTCGGCGAGTGCAAGATCTCCACCAACAGATGGGTGCTGGATGCTCTCGCGCACAGACATACCCTGGAGTTTCAGCAAAAATGTCTACGGATCCCTCCGGTGGCCCGACAAGAACAGCCCATCACTCAGTTCTTACTCATGCTACGAAAGGGGGCGATAGAGCTATTTCTTAGCCGACTCTGGGGCTCTGTAGTCTATTCCAGATACTACTTAGTAAAGAAAAAGACCGGGGGCTAGAGGCCCATTCTAGATCTGCGACATCTCAACAAATACCTCAAGTCCCAAAAATTCAGGATAGTCACGTTGCAGCACATGCTCGGCCAACTGGGGGAAGGAGACTTCTTGACGTCGCTGGATCTGGAGGACGCATACTTCCACGTCCCCATCCACAGGAAGCATCGGAAGTTCCTGCGCTTCGGGGTGCAAGTAAGACGCTACCAATTCAAGGCCCTCCCCATCGGCCTGAAGTCAGCGCCCAGGGTGTTTACGAAGTGCCTGGCACCAGTGGCGGGCCATCTACGTCTACAGGGTGTACACGTGTACCCGTACCTCTACGACTGGCTCATCCGGGCCATGTCAAAGCATGTGGCCATCGGGCACACAGAAAGGACCAACCAGCTGCTGATGGATCTGGGAATTTCTATGAAGTATCCAAAGTCCTGCTTCATTCCATCGCAGAACGCAATGTTCCTGGGAGCCAGGCTCGACACGATCTCCTGCCTGGCATCGCCCTCGGAGGAGAGGGTAGTGGCCATTCTGGGGAAGGTACAACGGCTGTTGTCGCTGAAGACCGCCACGGTGCGGACCATCAAGTCGCTGCTCGGCATGATGTCTTCGTGCATCTACCTTATCCGGCTCTGCAGGATACAGATGCGACCTCTTCAGGAGTTCTGGACGCTCGCTGGATACAGGTGTCCGGAAGCTTTGCAGACAAGATCTCCCTCGACGAGGTGTTCCGTCGAGCGATAAGGTAGTGGGGCATCTACTCCGTCGCCTGGGGCACAGGGTTTTAGAACCCCCCCCATACCAGCAGACTGTCACCACAGATGCTTTCCTGGAGGGCAGGAAGGCCCTCACCAGACATCTACACGCCAGAGGCCTGTGGCTGCCAGATGAGAAGGATCTCCACATCAATATCCTGGAGCTGCGGGCAGTGTTCTGGGCCCTCAAGTCATTCTTTCCGTCCCTGAAGTGCAAAGTGGTGTGGATCTTCACAGACACCACCACAATGTTCTAGGGGGGGCACACGATCCCCAGCGTGCTCCAGAGAGCCGCATTACTTGTCGCACTGGGCCGTCAACCAAGAGATGTTCCTCATCCCCTTTCACCTGGCAGGAGTCAAGAACACCATTGCTGACTCCTGCCACAAGTGGGAACTTCGGTAGGATCAGGTGGACTGCATCTTCCTCAAGTGGGGCAGACCCCAGATCGATCTGTTTGCGACAGCGGTGACCTCCAAATGCCAGGACTACGCCAGCAGGTTCCATCAACCGAAGAGCATGGAGGGGCATGTTCTCCTTCCTGTGGGAAGACCTGTTCCTGTATGCGTTCCTCCCCTGCTGCTACTGCTGTGAGTCATCCGTCGACTCAAACACTGCCGATGCAGGATGATACTCGTTGCCCCGGCGTGTCCCGGACCTTCTCAGCCTGTCAGCGTCTCCTCCGGTCAAGCTGCTGGTGGTTGCGTATCTGCTCACCAGCGAAGGAGGATCGCTGAACCTGAAGGCTTGACTCCTGCAGCCCTAGAGTTCAGAGGATACGAGTTGCCGGCAGACTGCAGGGAGGTCCTTGCCAAGGCCAGAGCGTCATCAAAGTGCTACGGGCACAAGTGGAAGTGTTTCGCTACGTGGTGCCGTTCATAGAAGATCAACCCTCTGAGGGTAATGGCCCCGCCGATTCTTCCGTACTTGTCCTTGGCCAAAGCAGGGCTGGCGCACACCTCTCTCAACGTGCATCTGGCTGCTATCTCCCGCTACACCAGGTCTCTCGGACAAACTTCTCTTTGGTCACACAGTCTAGTCAAAGAGTTCCTCAAAGGACTGTTTCGACCTTTCCCGCCGGTGACGTCTCCTGCCCTGGCATGAGAACTTAACGTGGTGTTGACGAGGCTTATGGGGGTGGGGTGGGCCCCTTCGAGCCTATGCATCAGACCCCTCTCAAGTTTCTCTCATGGAAGATGCCGTTCCTCGTGGCCATCACCTCCGCCAGGGTGGGTGAGATCCAGGCCCTTTCCTGCAAACAGCCTTATTTGACTTTTCATGACACAATTGTGATGCTGCCAACCCACCCTTCCTTCATGCCAAAGGTTCCGTCGTAATTCCACCTCAACGAGCCTTTGGTGTTTCCTGTGTTTTTTCCAAAAACATTGCTGGTGTATTGTATTGTATATGGATTTATAAAGCGCAACAAGACCTGGTGGCATCAAGGCGCTGAATCCTGAGAGGGCGAGGCAACAACCGACAGAAGTATTTTGAGCTGTTTACGTAAATTGGCAAGAACAGGGATGCCATGTATATGAAGAGGAAGGGCATTCCACTGGGAAGGAGAAAGCACAGAAAAGGATCTGCCACCTGTTCGAGCACGCTGGAAGCCGGGAAACAGACAGCAAAAACTGGTTGAATGAGCAAAGAAGTCTCTTCTGCTGATGAAGAGAGAGTTTAGATTGAAGAAATTCAGCACCAGCAGAATGAACAGCGCAGTGAACAAGACATAACATCTTAAAATGTACCCGCCTTCTGACAGGAAGCCAGTGAAGGCGCTGAAGGAGATCAGAAGAGTGAGGCAGTCTAGGAGCATTGATGGCAAGCCTGGCCACTGCATTCTGAAGAATATGAAGGCGTTGAAGTAACGCCTCTGGCTGACCAAGATAGATTCTGCTGCAGTAATCAATGGACCCCATGATGGAAGCAGTCACAATTTTGGCCTTAGCATCATTTTGGAGAAAGGGAAGAACCTTCTTCAAGTTTTTTAGTTTGGAAAACTGAAGAAATGTGCGCTTCTCTAGAGCCAGAGGCCATGACTTTTACACCTATTCTCTTGACTGCGGTAGAAGGTTCCGGGCAGGGACCAAGAGATGACGGCCAGTACTCTGAGGTCCAGCAAGGACCGGCAGAGAACTGGCCAACTACCAATACCTTAGTCTTCTCTCCATTTAACTTGAGCCAATTATTGTCCATCCACGTCCCTACCGCTGAAAGCAATCTCTCAGCAATTGGGGAGGATTTTCCTTTGGGGCATTTAAACGGAAGAGAATCTAGGTATCATCGGCATAGGTAAAAAAGTGCACACCAGAACTTGCGATTACTTTGGCCAGTGCAACCAGATATACATTTAAAAGCAAGGGGGACAGACCCGAGCCTTGTGGTACTCCACAATCAATCGCCATAGGAGGAGAGGTAAAAGGGGCACGGGACACAGTCTGTGTGCGATCAGAGAGAAAAGAGAACCATTTCAAAGGGAACAACTGAGATTCCAGCATTAGAGAGGCACTGAAGCAGTCTGATGGTCAACTGTCAATTGCCGCAGAGAGATCGAGCAAGATCAGAACACTCGTCTCTCCGCGGTCCTGTAACCTCGCAATGTCGTCATGAAGTGCAACCATCACAGATTCAGTGCCCATCCTTGGTTAAAGGTGGCCTGGAGAGCATGGAGAATGTGATTGGTCTCAAAGTAGGCCGAAAGCTGAGGGGTGATAATAGACTCTAGCAACTTCGTCATGGCAGGGAAAAGAGAGATCGGGCAATCATTTTCAGCCACTGCCGGGTCAAGGTGGGGTTTCTTTAGCAGCAGAGAAATCATGGCATGTTTAAGAGACTTAGGAATAGATCTAATGGTGCACGAATATTCAAGTGCTTCAGTGAGGAGGGGAACCAGATGCCCAGAGAGATCGTGAAGAATATAGAGCGGAATAAGGTTGGCCGGAGATGCAGATTTCAATTTAGATAGGGGCGGCAGTGACCATAATTTCCGTAACTGTCGCAAAATTGAACGTGCTAGAAAATTGTTCAAGTCAAACAGATCAGCGGGTCCGTAATACTTGGAGAAGTAGATCTTTCCGCACATATCTTTTAACGTATGGCACAGATCTTTTCTTGAAAAAAGAGACAATATGATCACAGTGGACTTGTGCGGAAAGCCATGGAAGGAGGCTGAGTAGGAGTGGGTATCTATGACTACCTGGAAGAGCTCTTTAGATGAGCAAGGTGTGTTCAGAATACGATAGGCTTAATACTGGGCCTTGGCTGTTTTTGATTGAATTATGGTAAATGTTCCGTGCTTGTGCATAGGCCAGTTTTGTGGCGTCGTCGGGCAAAAGGTGTATTTTTCGTTCAAAACCGTGACACTTTTGCTTCAACAGCCTCAACTCCGAGGAGTACCAAGGGGCCGAGGGCACGGTTCGAGTAGCAAGTAGCTGAGAGGGGTCCAAGGTGTCAGCTGTATACTTTAGGGTTGCCACTAAAGCAATGCATGCATTCATACCCTTATTCCTACTCTGTTGGATTACTATCTCAACTAAATAGAGTTAAAGATAGTCAATAGGAACCTTAGACCAGCGCCGTTGAAATTTAATAGGAGGGATAGGTTTGACGTTAGGTTGAGCGCAGGGAAGAGCAAACTGAATTGGATGATGATTTGACCGCAGCACTGGTAGATGACCAAATGCTTGAAGGTCAGGAATATTGGAGAAAATCAGATCAAGCTGATTGCCATCTATGTTAGTGGGGCTGTGATTACAGGGGGGAGAAGCCGTAATCTACAAGTGAAGAGACAAGTTTGCAAGCTTGTGGTTCAGAAGGCTCACTAAGATGGAGATTGAAATATCCCAGTATAACTATCTTGGGTTAGATCAGCTATAGCTTGCACAAATTCAGCCGCAAACTGATAAGTGGCATAGCCCGGAGGGCGATAAACAATAAGAAAAAAACCCTGCATTTTAATGAAGGATAGCTCACACGTAAGTTTATCAGCAAATTGTATTATCTGACAATTGAACGCTTTCTCAACTACAAGGGTAACTCCACCTCCAGGTTTGTGGGTTGACTGGTCCAGTTGAAAAATGGCATAATTAGCAAGGAGCATCTGAAAAATGTCGGGACCGGAATGAGTGTTGAACCAAGTTTCGATGATACATAGTACATCCGGTGCATAAGTTTCTAAAGGATACCAGATACCATCCTGATGAGCCACCGCAGAACGGGCATTGATCAAAAGTCCCTTTAATAGAGGGGAGGACTGTTGGCCTTCTTCGGGAAGACGGTATCAAGCTGACATAGAAAACCAGGAGGCCAGAGCAGTTTTGCGGGGGCAGGGCTGTTAATTCATCATGTGTGTAGGTAATACGGGCAGGAGGGAGGCCAATACATTCATTAATCACAGCCCAAATCCCGAACTGGTGGAAAGGACTCTGCACTCGCTGGAGGTGGCTTGTGCTCTGAAGTTCTACCTGGCACACACAAAGAATTTCCGGAAGACGTCTCAACTATTTGTGAACTTTGGTCCTGTGAACCATGGGAAGGCCTTGTCCAAGATCTCGAGGTGGCTCTCTGGCTGTATCGCACACTGTCACCGGTTGGCAAACCGACCGCTGCTCGGCCGTCCGAGATCCCATTCCACCAGAGCGATTGCTGCAACAACGGCGTTCCTGTCTGGTGTGCCCCTGCTGGACATCTACAGGGCTGCTACATGGAGGTCCACGCACACCTTCACAAGATTCTACTGCGTCAACAGGGGTTCCAGAGAGGAGTACAGGGTCGGCCAAGCAGTGCTGCGCAACCCGTTGGCTTGAAGGTGTGCCTGTTCCAGAGGTAAGAGTAATTGCTTCTGTTGAGCCTTGCCACCTCCCGTGGATGTGTAATGTTGTACTGCTATCTATTATTTATTCATGAGCATGTGAATCCATGCCAGACCCATGCTGGAGGACAATAGTTAGAGGTAAGTAACTTGTTCCCTGTTCTCAAACACAAACATAAAAGTAACTTTTCCACAGGAAAACCATGGCACGAAGTTACTTCTGGTCTGTGGCAGATAAGCCTGAATCCGTTTGAGTCAGAAGGAATCTTTCTAGAAGCCATTCATTTCTCTTTAGAATAGAAATGTTTAGAGGACACATGACGGCTTGTTCCCTTTTGAAAATGAGCCCAAACCTAGCTATGACTTGTTCCTGAGAATTTCCTAACCCTGTAGACTTGAGAGGACTTAGAATAAACCTTTACTGCAAAACCCTTTACCTATAACTCCATTGTACAGTGAAAACTATATTTTTCTTATTTGTTTTGCAAACCTATTTTATTGATTTTATAACATTGCAATGTCTTCAAACTAAACTTTTGATACAAACGCATAGTTCAATACAAAAAGGGGAATGGGGGGGTGGTCTGGGTAAAGGAAGTAAGATGGAACAAGGGAACCGGGAATAGGTGGTGGTCTTATCATTAATGATGATGTATATTTAATCCAGTCATTTAGCCATACAGATCATTGAATTGAACCCCACATTTTTGCATAATCTTCAAACAAGAATTGTGAAGGTTAGCCAATGTATCACACTTAGAAGAATCTGTTATGGTTAGCCTAAGTACTTCACCTAGAGGAATTGTGAAGGCATGCCAATGCATCTCACTTGAGAACTGTGAAGGTTAGCCTATATACTGCACTTAGAAGATGGTGAAGATTAGCCAATGTTCTGCCCCCAGAAGAATCTTGAAGGTTAGCCCACATGTTACACTCAGAAAACTTGTGAAGGGTAGCCAATGTTTTTGCACCAACTAGAGTTAAGGTAGCAAGTGCTCTTGGAAGAATTGGGAATGTAAACCTTTGTATTGCACTTGGAGGATTCTATATTACACATATATAATAGTATTGATTGATTCTAGGTTATCATACAATGTAGCTATCGCATTGAAATCCAAGTGAAGGCAGAATGTACTTTATGAATATAGATGGATGTGAAATGTAGCCACCTATTATGCATTACACATATACAATTTCCTCTACCTTTTTCGTTGTAATCTATTTGGTGAAATAACATTAGAAGAAATGGTTTTCGAAGATATCTACGGTAACGATTGAATCTAAGTGGGTGTTTATTTTAGCCATTGCATTAATCTAGGTACTCGTTAGGATGTAGCCAAAGTATAAATCTTTCACACTCGATGCTTATGGAACTTAGCCAAAGGCACGACCTCTGACCTGCATGCATCTACCATCATGCACCACTCAAAGACACTTTGCCTTAAGAATGCAGCTACTGTTCACAATAAAATGTCCATAGATGGCTGCACACATAATTACTATCCCACTCTTGCATACCTCTCTAGACTGCCTCTCACCAACCTTCCAATGGGTGGCTAGCAGGGACTTGGCCAACCCTTCATATCTTCATACTGTAGCACCTCTCGAATTTTCCCATACCTGGACTTCGGTCCCGAGAGGGCGTTCAACCTACAACGCATTGTGACCATACCAATGGTGAAACGCGCTATACAAATGATACATACAAATGATACAATACAATATTACACTGCTGGTATGATGCCATTTATTTTGCTGAGAGGATCAGTAAGGTGTGTAGCCAGTGTTCATATGAGGGTTTGACCTTAACCTTTCCAAAGACGCAATATCTGTTTTTTAGCCACGATAAGGGCTCTATGTCCATCTATACTTTGCTTCAGTCATTCATTGTGAATTTGGTAGTAAGCTGAATAAACATTGGATTGGTTGTCTGGGAATTGGTGAGGCCTGTAAGCAGGTCCATTCGATGAAGTACTTCTTCCCAAATGAGCTTTACTTTGTCACAATTCCAAAACATATGACTCAGAGATCTAGTTTATGAAGTTCAAGTGAAAGTTATCCATAGCAATTCATATTGCCACATTTTATGGGGAGACCAAAATAAGTTATGAATGATTTTCTTCTCTGTATATCTTAAATCAAGGTCTACTTTGGATCGTTGCGATTCCAAACAGAATGGGTAATATTGTTGTCCAGTTATTCTTTCCATTTTTACTTACTCCGTTCTGAAACTGCATCTACTTCATTAGTGACAATGAGTTAATAAATCGTAACCGCGGAAGGAAATTATTTTGTTGAAAGGTGTAGTATTGCATGTGGGTCCTGCATTTTAGCATTCACCAGAGAGAAGAGGGTAATAAACAAGTTTTGATGTTGTTAATAACAGCACCTTTCTCTTGATTTTTAATTTAATTTTAAAGTTCTGTCCTTACCTCCAAATAACCACATTTATATCATACAATCCTCAATACATACAGCTTTTTTTCCATGTATGAAGACGTGTACAAAAGTGTTGGTCCTTCTCTTCCATTCGTGAATTACATGTTTTAATGTTGGTGGTGTAGTGGTTGTTGGTAAATTATTTTCCATATATAACAAACAAGAGGTTCGCTCAATGTTCACCCATTTGGGGACCTCGTTAATTGCAGTGTTGATTAAATAACTGGGTCTATGTAGTGTATAGGCCCTGTGATCTAATGCTACCTCTGGAAAACAAGCTAAATGTTTGCTCTATTCCCTTAACCCCAAAGCAAGGTGTTTGAAACTTTATAGATCTCAGAAATAACCTTGTTAGGAAGTTGCAAAGGAAGCATATTAAAAAGGTATAATATTTTTGAGAATAGTCATTTGAATTACTCCTATTTTCCCCCATAGTGTCAGGTTTAATCATTCCCATTTTTTGCATAATGGTTAATTTCAGTCAGTTTTACCATTACATATTTGGTCAACATATGTTGAGTATCTCTAGATATCTGAATACCCAAATATTTAAAACTCCAGTTTGCCCAGCTCATATTAACCTCTCCAGATAGGTCTCTATGACAGGATCTAGTTATAGGGAATATTTCAGTCTTTAAGCTGTTTATTTGGAAGTCTGACATGTACCCAAACAGCTTCATGACCTCTAGCAATTGTTCAAATGATCGTTTTTGGCTCTCACATTAACATAAGGTCATCTGCATGTCGAAGGACCTTTGATTCATAGGGACCAATGGTAGTGCCTCTAATTTCGTATTTATTTGTTATTTATATAACACCTTATGACAAGGCACTCTACTAAACCATTTTACAGTACAATTGAAATGAACAGGGGAGTACAATAACAAATAACTTACAATGATACTTTAAATACAATTAAGATTGAAGTAAGAATGTTTTTAGGGCAACACGGAAGATAAAATGAGAGTGAATAGACGACAGAGAGAAGGAGAGGATTCCAGTAAAGAGGAGCCAATAAAGAAAAAGAACTGAAGCGAGAGGAAGGACATGGAGGGCGAGGTACAGTTAAAAGAAAGTGGGAATGCGAACGAAGTGTATTAGACGGAACATAAAATGAAACGAGAGAGGTAAGATAAATAGGAGCAAGCCCATAAAGGGATTCGAACACTATGCAGAGCAAGTTGAATTTGAGTTGCGAGTGGAAGGGTAGCCATCGAAGAGAGGCCAAATAGGGAGAGATGGAGTTGCGAATAGGTAAGGAATACAGGAGACGGATAGAGGAATTAAAAATAGATTTAAGAAGAGTTAGACGAGAGCCGGGAGGACCAAAGAGGAGTACAGAACAATAGAATAATCGAGACAAGATTAAGGAAGAGATTAGAAGCTTAGTGGCACTGAAATTGCAAAAGGTCTAACTTTCCGAATATTGAAAAGATAGAAACGGCAGGAACGGGATGTGATCGAAATGTGAGAAGCAAAAGAAACATTAGTATTGAGATGAAAGCCAAGGTTGCGGGCGGTAGGAGGAAAAAGGCAGATGAAAAGGAGAAAACGGGACAAAGGGAGGAGAAACAGGCAGAGGAATAGTATTAGCAGGAAAAAAGAGGACTTTGGTCGTAGACAGATTAAAGACAAGAAAGTGGTCCGATATGCACATTTTAATAGAGAGACAGGCAGAGAGATTCATGTGTATACAGTAGGTGTAAAAGAAGAGAAAGATAGAAATAGTTGGGTGTCATCTGCATAAAAATGATGAGATAACCGAAAAGAAAATATAAGCCAATGGGTTTAGGGTATATAGAGGGAAAATAAATGGTCCAAGAACGGACCCTTGTGGAACACTGTGCGAAAGAGGAAGGGGGATCAAAACAAACACCAGCCCAGGATACTGAGTAAGTGCTATTATCATAATAGCTAGCCGTTCCATAAGTAGATCAAATAAAAGAGGGAAGAGTGGCTTCCCTGCCTAGTTCCGAAGTCGCATAATTCAAAGTAATTTGTGCTCTAGTCTGCTTGTACAGTGCATGAAATAAATTAAGCAAATTGGGGCTACAACCAGTCTTGCATATTAATAATCTAATGTACTTTCAGTTGATCCTATCAAAGGTTTTTTCCATGTCAAAGCGCAGTGCTGCATATAATAATAACTATTATTTCTTATATATCAATAGCAACAGGAAATTCCTTGTAAATTAAGTCAACTTTTGTTTTCTTCCTTGCCAGTCTTCCCACTGCATTTCCTTCCCATTTAAAAAGCTAATGTAACTTTATACACAATTTTCTGCACTCACACGTGTTTAAATAAATTCTAGAACTTAACAAAGAGACCACTGGATTTTCAGGGACAGTCATGTAATGTTCAGCGCAGAATACCATGAGCTAGATTGCAAAAATTAGAATTTTCTCCATGATGTTTGAATTGAGCTCAGGCAGCAATTTGCCTAATACAGGAATGTTTTGGCTCATTTATATAGCGGAGTCCTGAACGTCCAGAAACCCGGAGAGTCCATGCTCTTCGCTGGAGACCCGGAGAAGAGCATAAAAACCCTGAGTCTCGGGGCTAAACCCAGTGGTTAGGCAATTATGGGTTATCCTTATATAGTTGATCTGCTAATGCATAGTCCCACTCTAATTGATTAATTTCTGTTTCCTTTCTCTTATGCTTAAATGCAGAGTAACTAATAAACCTACCTCTAGTAGTGGCCTTTAGGGCATCCGATACTACGAATATGTACCTACACCCCAAGTGACCCAGACAGGGGAAAAAAACTGGGATGAAGAAAGAGCATTTTATGGTGGAAGCTAATTAAAATACTACAATAAAATGAGTAATAATAACAAAATATGTTCTTCAACTATCTCTGCTACTATCAACCTGTAACTATGCTATCCCTGAAATGAGCGTAATAGCCCCACCCTCTAAATCATAAGGTATCTTAAAATAATGTGTATCTTTCCCTCCACATACATATTTGTAGTAAATATAATTCATAGGAAAACACGTGCCAACTTTTATGCCCTCATGTCATCACACAAATATCCTTTTCTGTGGCCATGGATGCATTTGGCCATCATACATTAATATATACACATGTAACCCATTGCTGACAAATATGGTAATCATAAAGGAAGGTGATATTTTGTCAATAATGTTTATAATATGTTATCTTCCCACCCCCTCCTAGTTCATACGCTGCCGCCATGCTAGTTGTCTTGTCAAGTCGGCTGCTCAACTGTGAAGATACCTGATCAGGCATGACTTCTGCAATGTTCCATAACAGTTTTTCTTTAGCTCTTCTTTTAACTTTGGTGGATTGCCTGGTATACTCCCCTGCCAGAAATCCTTCTATGCGGTTTTCAGATCCCCCGATATACTCCCTTGCCAGGTATCTTCCCCCAATGTCAACTGTTTGCTAGGACTTCATATTTGTTTCACTGTTCTTTTCACTATACAAGAGAAGCATATACCTACCCTGAGTTGCTCATTGTATTTGCCTATGGTAAAACTTGCTTCAGCTTTCCCCCTCATTGGCATCTCATGCATCTGTACTTGCTTGGGGTTTGTTGCTGCACTTTGTCTTGTCTGTATTCAAATATTCTTTTTTATTGGGTTTTGACTCAGTATTGGGTTTTGTCGGCAATCAAACCACTGTTGAGTATTGTCCATATTAGCATTCTCATACCATTGAGTCACTCAGTTGTATGTGTCTGTATGCTCCGGGGTCCCCAATGGGTTTGAGCAGATTAGCCGGTCGTTCTCTGCGTCTCCGACTCTTGGCATGCCTCTGCGATGAAGCTTCCTTGCTGGTTCTGCCTCGCACTGTGTGGATGTTTCCCCAATGTTTCCTGCAGCTCCACGATCACTCACTGGCTTTCCTCCATGGCTTGGACCGGAGAACGCTGCCTCTCTGCACAACCGTACCTCCAGGAGCTCCTCTGCGGCTCCCAGTGCTTCCACTGTTCTTCGGGTATGCCTGCTGCACCTCTCCTCCCCACACTGATGTGTGTCTCGCGTTTGCAAGCTGCCATTTGAATTTGCACGTCTTCTCTCGCACTGCTTTCTCCTGCACGGTTCTCTTCCGCACTCCTCTTATCATTAGTGCGGATACCATTTTGAAATGTTCTGCGCACTTTAGGTTCAGTAAAACAACTAGCCTGCACGTTGGACCTGGGGCTTCTCCTGGTTTGCATAAACTCCTTCCTTCTCCTCGTCTCAGTACTTCAGTTTTTATATTATAATTCTAATTCTAATTGGTTTCTAATCATGGACCCGGGGATCGAACCTGTGTTGCTCTGCGTCGTTTTGCTTACAAGGCGTGCGTGTTGCCCCTGAGCTATCTTCCCGAGACCTATGGGAGTTGAAGTCCTTGAGGTTACTGGATTTCTTTGAAGGTGGTGTTCAGAATTCTCACATAAAGGCACATCAGAAACAGAAGAGGTCATGTGTGAGTGTTTGAGTCAAAGATGGGGGTTTGACTAGAGTGATATGGTGGAAAGGTTTCCTGACTTACTATAAGGGTTGACAACAAGACGTTAAGAACTTGGGTATGCTAGGGTCTTCCTTAAGGAAAAGGGTCACGATCTCCGCCCGGTAGTTGTTTCCTCCCATGTGATCCTCCCTCATATAACAGCCCCCAGAATCATGTGGCGGCTGCCGTCCCCTGGCCACATGGGAGGTCACCTCCGGGAAAACAGTGGTGAGCCCACCGGATTCATCACAGTACATGACGTGCTACGCGTGTAGATCGTTATATGTGTGGGCTTGTGGCATCACACACATTCGAGGAAAGAACCTATCGCGCTTGTTTATTTTTTTTCTGTGTAATAAATCCCAAGCTGTCTTTTGAAAATTAGGGGGATTCCAGGACCAGCGAATGAGCCAAACTGTAAAGCTATCCTGCCCCCATATTTTTCAATGCAGTTCAATGGGCATCACAAAGTATTCAATAAATCAGCTTTTAAACAGAATGCATATTCCAATGTATACAAAATGAGGATAAATAAAAGCAGTGTCCAAGCTCTTAGATCCTCAGTTTGTTAGTGGGGGATAATGCCCTATCCAGGAATTGTTTAGCTTTTAAATGATAGAAAGGAATGATATTCTGGTAGACATTACTGTGTTTTTGCTTTTTTCATATTGAAGTGTTTTATCTGTGAACCACCGAGTTTTTTTGTTTTGTCTACCATCTCTGACTAGCCAATGACTACCTTGCATACAATAACACAGCCATCACCCTTCATTTATTTCCAAGTTACCTGCAAATGAATTATAAAAACCTATTTTTGTGAATGCCTATCAAGAAGCTGAGTGATAAAGTTGGAATGTTTCATTCTCCTTAAAAATTCGAGAATGGAGGTTTGCCTGGAGGCTGTGGCTGCGGGGTGGTAGGCTTTGTGTCTGTCCGTCATGAGCAAGGGCATAGCAATCGCATGCTTCACTTGGAAAATCGGTAAATTGCAAGCGATAGATCTTTTTTCATATAACGGGGGTTAGACGCTACTCTGCTCCCGGCGCTCAGTTGATCCTAAGGCCCTCAGTGCCCTGATAGCCTCGAACTGTGCTTCCCTGAGACCTCTATCTCTTACTACACTCGCGCAGTCGTTGGTGTCTGCTGCTGACTGCTATGCTCCACTCAAACTGACTAAAGGCCGTAGACTACTTTCTCAGCCCTGGTTCACTGATCAGCTTAAAAGCGCCCGTCTGCAACTCAGACAAGCTGAACGTAAATGGCGGATTAATTATAATCCACTGCTTAGAGACTTGTTTAAGCTTAGTCTCTCTACTTATTTAGCCAGTGTCAAACTGGCTAAAGCCTCTTTCTTTGCTAAAGAATTGAAAATGCATTATGTAAGCCAAAAACTCTGTTTTCTATCTTTCATTCACTTGCTTCTTCTGAACCTCTCACCTCTATGGTTAAGCCATCACAAAAGTTATGTAATGACCTTGCATCTTTCTTTACAACTAAAATCGATGTGATTCGATCGAACATCGCTAAATCTTCAGCCATACTGTCTCCATGCACCACTAGCTTTGTGCCACCCCCTCTCACTGATCCCTCTGCTAGTTGGTCCACCTTCCCTCTGTTTACTGAGGCAGAAGTCCTAGCGGCTATTTTAAAGATGAAATCTTCCTCCCCTGAGGACGCTATTCCCGCAATTATCAAGAAGACGATTGCCCCGGATATCTTAGCTGATATTACGGTGGCTATAGATGACACCTGCCAATCCGGACTGGTACCCCCGGAGCTTAAATCTGCAAAGGTTATTCCTCTCCTTAAGAAGCCCTCACTTGATCCTACTATCCCGGCTAACTTTCAACCCATTTCCCTGCTCCCGTTCCTGTCTAAACTTTTGGAATCTCTGGTCACGCCCCTTCTGTCATCCTTCTTGGAATCCTCAAAGATCTTCAATCATGCCCAGGCAGGTTTTAGGCCAGGGAGAGGGACGGAGTGTGTGCTCGTCTCAGTGCAAGACGATATGTCTAGACTTGTTGATGCGGGTGGAGTTTGGGCTCTAATTTTGTTGGATCTGTCCACCGCATTTGACACAGTGGACCATCCTATCCTTCTCTCACGTCTGGCACAGATCGGGATCTCTGGCCCGGTTCTTGCTTGGTTCACTTCCTTTCTTTCTGACCACACTCAGACCCTCGCTATGCCCCCTTTTCTTTCTTTCCCCTGTGCTCTCACCTGCGGTGTCCCTCAGGGATCTTCTCTCTCCCCGATTCTGTTTAATATTTATATCTGGGCGCTGGTCTGCCTCATTCGCTCGCATGGGCTTAACTGTTATTCCTATGCTGATGATGCTCAAATCCTGATCCGCTTGGATCAGGATCAAACTGAGGTCTCAGCGTGTCTTTATGACTGCCTAAAGGCAGTTGGGCCTGAATGGACCAAAATTGGCTCAAGCTCAATGGCGACAAAACGGAAGTGATGTTGGTGGGTTCCCCTCCCAACCCCTCACTGTGGACTCCCGCGTTTTGGCCTGCGACACTGGGTCCTTTGCCTGGTCCAGTTGACAAAGTGAAGAATCTGGGGGTTATTCTCTCTGCCTCTCTATCTATGTCAAATCGTGTCACAGCTGTTTGTCATTCCGCCCACCACCAAGAGTCCTTCCCATGATTCCAGAAGTCATGCGTCCCCCTGTGGTGGCTGCACTAGTCCTCCCACGGCTGGACTATTGTAACTCCCTATACCTTTCTCAACCGGTAGGCCTTCTCCAGCGACTTCAACGTATGCAAAACCTGGCAGCCAAATTAGCCACTGGCTCTCCCTATGGTGCCCACATCTCGCCAGTGCTCCGCCGACTCCACTGGCTCCCAGTGGCTCAGCGAGTTAAGTTCAAGTCACTGTGCATTGTCCATCGGGCAATCCACGGCTTTGGAGCTGAATTACTCCAATATAAATTCTTCCTATATATCCCGGAACGTGATCTCCGTTCCTCGGCCACCAACCTACTTGTCGTGCTAGGTATAACCGGGAAAGACTCGGCGGCAGAGCCTTCTCCATCGCCGCGGCCAAGCTTTGGAACATCCTCCCACTGCCACTCAAATCTATCTCCAACCATCTGGCTTTTAGGAAAGCTCTGAAGACCACTTTATTCTAGTTCCCTGGCTTTCTACTGTCTTCTCAGCCAAGCAGCCCCCTCACTAGCGCCATGATGCCTTTGGGCGACCGTGCGCTCTACAAATTCAAGTGGTGAGGGACAGCTACTGTAAGGTGGACGTATTGGTTCAATCTATGGTTTAAAATATGCTCTCCTAACAGAGTATAGCTTCCGAATAAATTGATTAAAGGATTTAATCTTTTAAAATTGAAGTGCTATTCCGTCTTCTCTCATTTCAACATTGCACTGAAAGATGCCTGATAATTAAACTTTGAGTTTGACCTCGATTTACATATGTATGTCTGGATAACACCCGATTCCTCTTTTACAGGGGGCAAACATTTAACTTCCTGTATTCCAGTGTGGATCTACTAAAGGTCCACCCCGCCCCAATCTCCTGATAATCATGCAATGCAGAGTCTATGATGGTGTCACAGTCGTAGTGTTACAGTGGTTTAATATTTTTATTTTCCTTGTTTCTCTCCATCTGGCTGTCTTGGCAGATTCAGAAGGCTAGGTAAAACATAGAAATCAATAAAGCTAAAGAGGTTTGACAGTGCTTTGCAAGTCTTGTCCTCTAAACTTTTCTCTTATAGAGAGAAATGAATGGCTTATGGAAACAAATTTCTACTGACTCTAAAACGACTTCTGACTTTTCAGCTGCAAACCAGAAGTAACTTGGTCTTCCAGAAGAAGAAATCTGCTGATTTTTGACTAGTTTCACTAGGCGCTTTAACTGTTGTTCATGTTGCTGTTGCCTGACTGGCTAGAATTAGTTTGCCTTAAACAGGGTTGGCCAACTCCAGGCCTCCAGGGCTGGAAACATGTCGGATTTTTAGGCTACCTCTTATTAATATTCATTAGAAATTTGCATACAATGATTCTAAATTAACTTTAATGAGGGGCATCTTGAAAACCTGCAAGCCTCTGAAATCTACCATTCAGTTTGTTACTAAGAGAGACGGTAGTATTTGTGGCAGAGCACTGGTATTCAGCCAGCTGCACCTAACCTCATTCTATTATGATGTCTTGGATTGTTGGGCTGACAGTCGCTGAGCGGTCTTCCATTGTTAGTGTTGGCTCTGTATAAAGGAAGTATGAACTATTCTGTGCATCTCATATTTCATACTTGTAATGGTGGCAAAGGCTGAAATCATATGTTTCTTAGGACTGTTGTTGAGAACAAGTTTCTTCTGACCTTCCCTTATTGGCATCACTTTATCAAATGGGCAATCAACCGTGCAAACATTGGGCCTCATTTTGAGATTGGAGGTAGCCTTGCCAGTAAAACCGGCAAGGCTACCTCCAAACCAGCATGAAAATCCAGCACCCGCGAATGGCCTTTCGCGGCTGCCGGTATATCCCCATTCACATTTGAGCTCCATAGGTCTCAATGGGGATGCCTATAGCCGTGGCACTGTTCCTAGCGGTGCCGGTGCTACAGCCTTGCTGTGCTCGCGGGTGCCTTTCTTTCCGCCAGGGCAGACCTGGCGGAAACAACTCTGAGAGTTTGCCGGTCCGGATACACCCTTGTATCTGGACCGGCAACCTTGTAATGCGGCCCCTGTGTACGTGGTGTCACACCCTTGGGATGCTAACTAGGATGCTACATTCTCTGTGCAGCACAGTAGCAACACCTGACTGAACCAGACTTTAGTATGGGCATTGTGCTGCACCCAGACAAGATAATAGATTATGAGGTGCAAATAAATCTTCATCTGGCAGTCAGTGTAGTTTGATTCACATATTCAGTAAAGTTACAATTGGATATAGATCTTGTTGACGTTTTGTGGGCTACATGCACTGGTTCTGTGGGTTGTGCTTGTGGTACAGGTTCCAAGGAATCCTGTATGTTCTGTGTGCAGTTTGCTAACTTGCATATGTTCGTTCGTTACAAGCCAGTTCTCATCTTCTGCATAGCTGTATTATTATTATACAGGTTGTAAATTGTAAATTTACCTAACCCCCATTCCTTCCTTATCGCTTAAAATTGGGAAAAGTAATGGGTCACCGTAGAATTTGATGGAGGGACAGCTTAAGAAAAAGAAAATGTACTTCTACATTCTTCATGGGAGGCTCATCCAAAATTGCAGAGATTATCGATTTCTCACACTTTCTATTAGTGAATTTATGGATTGTTTAATTATTATAAATTAGTAATTTAAATTAATAAATACTATGCACTAACAGCAAATATAGAACTTAATCACCAGATATTTTACTCCTGGAAACCAGGCAATGTTGCATGTATACACAAGTCACTACTCTCCGTCACTTGTCAATCAGTGTTGTAAATCAGGAGCTGGGTTAGGTCTGGAAGAATGAATTGGAAATCCTTATGCACACCAAAAGTGAAGTTGTACATGAGCAACTTTGGATAGCTGGGAACCAGCTCTAAAAGAGCTATTTAGTATCGCTAAAGCGAAGTGAGCAAGTTAAAGAGCTGTAAGATAATTTAGATAAAGACATATGAAAAGTAGCACCAAGGTACCTCAAGAGAACAGTCACCTGTGAGGGGGGAGAGAGCAAGCGACATTTGGGTATTTCAGATGTGGTAATTTGGGACATTTGGTGTACATTTAAGGACTGTTGAGGCAGAAACGTTTGTCAGATGTGGCGTATAGGGTCACTTTTATTAAAATGTGTCGACGAAGATGGGGAGAGTGTTAAGTGTGTATAAGAAGAGTCAGCATTGAATCAACTCGAAGTAGTACTAAATGTAAAATGGAGGGTCTGTAGGAGTGTGCAAAATACATTTATAGATTCACAATGGTACGATGTTACATCGCCAGGCTTTTTTAGAGTTTATTTCCAAAATCTCATCCAAAAATATGGGAGGGTCGGGTAAGGGGATATAGGTGATAGGGGGGTGTGGGGACTAGGGACTAGACAGTAGTGAAGGGGGGGTTGGGGGTGGATCCCCCTTACCCCCCAAATATATCTAAAATAATCTATTATTTTTCAGAAAAGAAATCTGCAAAAATAAACTGGCGATGTAAGAACCTAGAACCTTCACAATACGATTATCGTCAGACTCTGACTTGACAATCACAAACTATGGAAACATGTGTTTGGGAAAGGATTTGTAAACAAGGGAAAAAAGTGTGTTTATAACTCAACACTTTTGAGAAGTCGCCCATTATCAGTGAATGATAGGACTGGTGGCGTTTAAGAAGAATCTGTGCACAAGAATATCATGAAGGAGGGCACAGTTCCTATCGCCACAAATTTCACGATCCACTCTTGGCATATGTTGTGTCTTACCAAGCACAACCTACTGCAACTCGCCAGAACCGGATCTCTCCCGACTCCTCTTCACTCTAGGTAGACACCCGATAACCGAACCCTGACCGTGGATCTGGAATGGAACTCAGTTCTTCCTATCAATGTACCCTTCTGTTAGGTCTGTATTACTAATATATGGGGTAATTAATTGGAAGAGCAGGGCAGAAGCACCACAAACAACGCCAGCTTTAAGAACAGAAAGAACAGCATTAGCGGAATGAGCAGTCAATAGTCCATAAGGTCTGCTCAGTAGAAGTGTTCGGCTAACCTCTTTACTAAGGAGTGATTCCTCTACTTTGGGTGCTGTCAGTGTAGGTTTGTGGTGAATGGTAGCCAGGGAATCTCCAGGGAGATCTAATTGACAGAGTAACAGATCAGTAATTAAAAACTAGGGGCGGATCTTGGACAACACAAACTTACTGCTAGAATAAGAGTCTTACCAGAAAAAGCATCCAATGGGAGACCAGGATGGATAATATGATTCCAGATGTACCAATCCAGGAAACGTACGCGGAAGGAATATGGAATGTTAGTAGGACCTTATTCCTGAAGGCACGAGGACACCTGAACAATCGGGTAGGTGCACATATAGCAGGAAGCGTCTCTAGTTCGTGCACTCAGTTAGAACAAGCCGAGGCAGTCCAGTAAGTAAAAGAAGGTTGGTTGGATGCGGGCAACGTGGGTCCAAAACAGCAGGCAATGGCAGTCCAGGTACGGTGCAGAGGGTCGGTGTTATAGGCAGGCAATGAGGTTTTCAAACAGCAGGCAAAAGCAGTCCAGGTACGAGGCAGTGGGTCAGAGTTAGGCAGGCAGCGCAGTTAAAATAACAAAGGGGAAGATCCGTAAGGCAAATCAAGGAAGCGGAAACAAGGTTCATAAACGAGGGTTCCACGAATGCAAGGAACTGAAGTAATAACGCAACTTCAATCAGAAGCAGTTAGCTTCCTGATGATTGCGGCATTAAATTTGAATGGGAGGCGGCATATGCTACTTCCTGCCGTCCCATACTAGCGGACGCCGCCGTTCTCCTGGCAACCATAGCAGCAGAGTAACTAGACCTGGTATACAGAGGTCTCCAACATTGCCATGGTAATTTCCAACACCAAAGGACAGGTATCGTGTTGTATGGCGAAAGCCGGCTCAAATATGAACTCCGATGCATCGATTTAGGCTGATTGCGCTGTGCAACGGCAGGAAACCTAACAGCATATCAAAAGTAAGTAACAGAACTACAAAACGTTAATCAAGACATAATTGAAACTATAGGATGCAGTGTTGAGGGTGGCTCCCATAGTAGTTGCTAGGAATCCCAGTGGAAAGACTTTGACAGAGAAAATCTTACCTGTAATTCATGAGAAGTTAAATTTGATTAAGAAAGCATTTTTTTCACACAATTATCCTCTCTGTAGCTTAACACCAGCTATTCTTTATGGATTCAAAACATTTTATATTGCTTACCACTTGACATGTTCTAGTATAAGAGGATGCCATTCATTTTAACGTCTGGCGTGGCCGTACTGCTGCATTAGATGCTGAATCTGTGAAGGGTTGGTGGTGTTGCAAGATGTCATCATGGAGTATGGATGGAGTATGCAACAATGTTATATTAAGAGCTGCACTTAGTAGGTGTAAGAAGAAGGGGCTGGAATGTGAGAAGTTAAAGTATAGATTTAGAGTCCATCAGATGAAATACAAGAGTTGTGTAATGTAAAGTTATCTTAAATTGAACAACTTCTGCCATTGTCCTGCAGAGAGTGAAGCAGGTGTAAAACTGAAGGTGTTAATGGTTGCAGGCTGTAAATACTCACTCGCTGTGTGCCGATATGTGTCTAGGTGGTTTATGGTGGTGACCCTTTGGTGTCGTTCTATTCAGATGGGAGAGCCCAAGATCAATTACCCACCAGTGCTGGCGCACTCTCATGGCCCCACGCTACCCATTTAACTTGTGCAGAGGACACACCTGCCACCACTAGGCTCCCTCTAGTGCCTGCTCTGTGCCTCCAGCAATGCTGCCCCCTTGCCGTCATACCCTGCCCCATGACCACCACCCCAAAGGAACCACCATTCCACCCAACCCTGGCCCCAATTCCTACCTATTGCTGCTCCACCCGTACCCTCTGCGTTTTTCTTGTCTTGCTCCTGTCGATGCTTGAAAAGCTCATTCAGCAATCTTGACCAGCCACAATATGACAAAAAGGGGCCTGCTGATGAAATTGCCTGCAGTACGAATGGACAGTTCACATAGTCGTTAGTGTGGTAGGGGTGTTAGGCGGCATAAGGCTCTAATGTGCCTGGATACACGTGTATGTTGTTTAAGTATGAAAGAGATTGTAAAGCTGAGTAAATTAGTGGGAAGAGAAGATTCTTGGATTCATGTTTTTGATTAGGATGGCATTTGGTTCTGTTTTCACAATGATAGTTGTGAAGTAGTCGTTTGGTAGTGCTTGTTTCCCTGTCACTATCTAGTGGTTGCAAGTGGGTTTGATGGCTGTTGGAAAGTCCTGTGTCAATCATTAATGAGCATGACTGACCAAGTAGAGACTCAGCCAGCGGGTGGGCATAGTATTGATGTTGCAGTAAAAGTGAATTTGTGGTCGAAGGGTGGTAATGAAGTCTTGTGTTTGTTATTTAGGAGACAAGGTTGAGACCGGCCAGTCTACCCTCTGGGTCGTTCATGTTTGTGACATGGTTTCAGGAGGATCGTTTTGTCCACAATGGTTAGTGCACATTGTAACAACCTGATTAGGTTTGGTCTTTGGATTTTGCATATTAGTGATAGCATTTCATCTGTGGTCTGGGTAACGGCCAAGTATTTACTGACTTTATGAAGGTGAGGTGATCTCATATGCAGAGTTGCCAGAGTATGGTTTTCCTTAGGTTGGTTGAAAGAGGACCCTCCTGGCAATTTCGGTTGGAACATAGGACTGTTCCTAGAGCTGTGTTGCTGGATCAAAGCATCCTGGAAGGAAGTGGTGGCTGATTTACAGGGTTTTGAACTTGTCTTTATCTTACTGGAAGCCAGTGGAGAGTAAAGGGTGGCAGTGCTCCTATCATTATGGCAGGGTGCAAGTTGCAAGCTACTAGCCAGCCTTAAACGTCACTTGCCAACCCAATTCTAAACATACAGCACACCATTTCTTACTCGTCAAGTCAAATATCACTAGCCATTGGCTAGTGGAGAGGACAAATGTGTACCCTGATTATTGACTTGGGCGTTTTGCCGCTAAGTTTTTCACTCTTTGTAGACCATTTTACTGATTGTTCTGGGAAGTTTAGGTGAAGGCGGTTGGCACCAGCCTTGAGTTCTAGGCAATGATTGCTTTGTGGTAACGTCCGGTATGGCGTGATGTGAAGGGTGGACCTTTGTTAAAAGAGCAGCTTCTCGCTAAAGCTTTAACTTGAGATTCGAGGTTGAGGCATTTGTCTATGAGCAATCCAAGTTTTTTTTTTATTGTTGCTGTCGGCGGTGGAAGCGTCCGTTTTTTGGCTAGCCAGTGAATGAGTGTTCCTGAGTTGATATTGTTTTTAATAGGCTGGTCATAAGTTTGAGTTGACTATGTTTCATTTTTAGTCAGTTGGTCATCATGTAAACTTCTAACGGTGAGTCGTAACTGCCTAGGTCAATTTTAAGGGTTGTATTTTGTGGACGTTTATCAATGAGTTTTGCATAATTGTAGTTGGTGATGTTTTCAAGAAAATGGCAGTCTGTGGAAATGGTGACCTGTAAGTAAGTGTTTTTTTCGCAGTGCTGGAGAAACTACGTTATCCAATGTGGCAAATGTCCCTCCATTCCGAAGTCCATTTAGGAGTGTTTCCTGGTGTATGTCGAAAGGCATGGACATATCGATAAGGATGAGTGGATTTAGTGTGATGCGTGCAATCTTTTTTGTTTTTGTTTTGGCGTGTCAAAGATGGGTGAGCAAGTTGATTTGGTTCCCTCAAAGGTGTGATTTTTGTCTCTGCATGGTGTATACACATGTTTGGGTGTTTGCTGGAAACGGAAATGTGTAAGATTGGGTAGTAACTCACAGGGTTTGCATGGGTCTCCTTTTTTAAAAAAAAAAACATTTTAGTAAAGATTGGCAGATGTGGCATTGAAGGCTTTGGGACGGTTCCTTGTTTTATTGATGAGCTCATATCGGAAGAGGTGGGGTGGAAAACACAGACTTACATGGTTTTGTTAATGTTGAATGGGCACATATCTCCATTAACCTGCTGGATTGCTGGATTCACTGTTGTAAAACTCTAGTACACAGCGGGGAAGGGAGACTCCCGGAGTTCATGCTTTTGTTGGGTGCTGGTTCCATAATTCACTGTTGGTTGGTACAAGGTGGTGTGTTGTGTGCATATGAAGTACTGGCATTTATAAAGTGACTGACATCTAAGCCTGCCTAATAGATTTCAACCTGATAGTATTTTGTGTTGTGATGTGGGTATGAGGTGGTAGACTGGGTTTTTTAATTCTTTAATTTATTTCCCAATCTCTCTTGGCACCAGGCCCAGATTCTATGCAGTGTGCATAGTGGGATTGTGGGAGTGTTTCAGCCCTCTAGATCTAGATATGTCCATGGTATGCAGCTTGGTTTGCCCTAAGGTAATTTTCCATCAGATTTGTTCCATCCCTCTGTTCTTTCTTGCTTTATATTGCAGTGTTAGAAGGGTCTATTTTTGAGGCGAGCATATCGAGTGTCTGTAAAATCCATTCATGGAAGGGACTGAGTTCTTCATCTGGGGTTCCTGTATAGTTTATCGACCTGCAGTGAGGTTTCAAGTCTTCAAGGTCTGTCATGAGCATATCCATCTTTATATCCTTTTATGGTCTGATAGTTGTCAATGGGGCCGAACTGCGTTTTGGTAGAGATGTAGCTGGGGAGAGATTAGTGACGAATAGTGCGATGGTCATCCTTGGATGTGGTGCTTCAATTGGAAGGTTCTCACTGTAGAACATTCCATCCAAAGTGTCTGCTTACGTTAGTGAGGCTTCACACTGATTCCTTAAGTTGGAGGGCATCCAGGTTTGCTGATAGGGTTTTGGTCACTGTTTGCCTTTTCCTCCAGTCATACAATTAACTCTCCAAGGAAGTTAGGGTGTTGGCTGTTGTATGTGTGGCTAGCTACTGCATCCACAAAGTATTTTCGAATGAAAGACTGTGTTAGGGGGGGTCTGCAGGTTACGAGAAAAGTAAATGTGAACAGTTGCTACGTGGTGCAATATAGGAGGATACATTAACAATCTGGGATTGTGTCCAAGGGTGATACATTTGTGGCAGTTAAGGTTCTGTGTAATAGTGTAGTCTGAAGGGATGCCCCAAGTTGCACTGCAGTGAGATTGTTAGCAAGGTTTCTATGAGGAAGAGTAAATAAATGGCAGGGCTACAAAATTGAACTCGCCACTAGTTCTTGGCTAGTAACAATGGACTCTTGGCGCGTGATGTCTGTATGTATGGGTCCGACTGGAGTCCAAGGGAAACTGATGGCTTTTTTCCTGATGAATCAGCCAGAAAGGCACAAACCACTGCACTATGCATTCGAGAGGACAAAAGGGACTGCAAGTGGGAATTGCCAGCAGGCTCTCCTGTAAGATGAAACACAGATTCAAAAACTTTAGTTGAGGTGAGCACATTTAACGAAACCCTTGAAATTCAGCAGATGTGGGAAGTCATGACCTGCTTAACTCTGCGCGCTCCCGTTGATGTCCTTTTGTTTGTCATTGTCAACCCATCTCTTATAATATGTATGTGCTCCTGGGCTTTGCAACGGGAACGCACCGAATTACTTCCTACATCCTCTGAATTTCAAGGGTTTTTGTTGCGTTAAATCTGCTCAACTTGCTGTGTTAAATCTGCTCAATTTAACTGCACCTTAACTAAAGTTTTTTCAGTGAATTTCAATATTTTCTTTTTTTTATACCTTCATTTATTTACGCCCTTGTCCACTTTAGATGTTTCCCCAATATGTTTCTTCAGGATTAAGTAGCTGGCCACGTCCTTTGGCCCGTGGTCACTATACATGTATTTCAGTGCACTAGTCAGGTCCCTGGCCAGTGAGCAATATTTTAAATGATACCCTCTTTTTAAAAAAAAAAAATATTTTCCCCATAATCCCGTTATATTGGCAATGTACTACAAATAATCACGGCTAGCTATTTAGACACCCACAAATGACCGTGGCTATTAATAAAAAAGAAAAAGCTTGCAAAATCCAAACCCCTTCCCTGCCTTCCCAGGCCCTCGCCAAGTGCCCCCTCCTTTTGGCATGCTCCCCGCACTCTTCTCAGGTCCTCTTTCCCTCCCTTGGCCTCTCCCATTCTCCCATTACCCCCCACCCAACACTCATCCTTTCATCTGACGCACTTTCATTCCTGATCTAGTTTTCTATCATAACCGCGTTTATCCTGCCGAATAACCCTAGTTATGTGAGAACTTCCGTGCTGTGAACTTGGTCGCCAGCAGTTTCCTGCCCCCTACATCCCAATTTCACATGGTGTCCTCTCCCCCCCCCTCCGCACCTCTAGCCTGATGCCATTTTATCCCTTTTCCTAATTTTTCCTCCTCCAAATCGCATTCTTTCACTTTTCGTTAGTTATTTCTTGCATTGAGCAAAACGAACAAAATGGCAGCTTGTTCTTTTAAGCTTTGCTGATGCATTGTGGGGCACATATGTAGCTATAATTTTGGGATAAGGGGGCACCCCCTTCTCTGTCAAATATTTTAACTTCTGGACGGAATAACCCCAGTCCCCTCCCGGAAATTTGATTAGATTAGCCTTGCCTCTCTGCTGCAAAGCACCAAAACTGATACAAAGGTTTTAAGGAGCAGAGGGCACCCCGTTCTGTCGAATATTTTACCCCAAACCAGTCGAGGAAATTAAGTCGACGCATTGTGCCCAAATTGTGTTTTATTTGGTCCAAATCTGCCAACCGATTTTGCCGCTACTGTGTTTTCTTAATAACTTTCATTTTCTAACAAATTGTTCCCAAAATGCCCAGTTTAGTAGGGCTCTTGATTAACTGTTTGGTAAATTACATCCAAATCCAAAACATTCGACAGAGACATGTTGTCCCCTGTTCCTTTAAAACATTATATATATCGGCCTTGGTGCTTTGCAGCAGAGAGGCTTTTCAGAAATCAAAAACTGCCATTTTATTATAATTTTTTTATTTTTGCTCAATGCGATCGATTCCCACAATATTACCGGGAGAAGCCGCAAACGCTATTTGGGGGAGGATTAAGGATGCCTTCCCTTTAGAATGAACTCCCCCAACAGTCTGTAATCATGTTCTCAACATCTGAAAGAGACACTAAACTCTTCTATTTATGTAGTTACTCCTAGGGGGGAACACTGATTGTTTTGAACAACGGCGCTTAGATGGCCTGGCCGTAGGCGCTATATAAATACCAATAGCAATCACATCAGGTCTGGAGCGTGAAAGAAGACACCATGTGAAGTTGGGTTTTTTGGGGGTGTGTTGGGGTTCCCATTTTTGGTTTATCAGTGGAAGTCCTTGTGAATCTCACGAGATTACAGCAGCAATTCTGCAAGACCCGCTCAGAAACAAAATGTGTGTCAAACAAAGCTATCAGTGGTAGGTTTTAATGGCATAGGGTTAGGGAGGGAAAAGCAATTGGGTGGAGTGAGGAAACCTGGAAAAAGGGATCACATGTTGAGTGCGTGTGAGGTCGTGAAAGACTTTTTAATTCTGAGCAATTTTTCCCGGAATTGGCAAACCACCACTCAACCGCAAGAATTTCTGTTATTGGAAATGATTACAGTGAAATTATCGCGGGAATAAAGAGTTAGAAAAAATGGTTTCATATTTTCAGTTCCTGCATCTACTGAGCAGGGGCAATGGGTGTTTGGTAACAAATGATTGGTGTGACATGGCCAGTGGCCACAGCTAGTAGTCCCAAAAGAAAGATATTGGAGCAATACATACAGAAGCCACGGCCAAAGGCCATAGCTAGTGAGAACTCAAACTATGCAACATGTTCAGCCATGGCCACTGACCATGGCTTGTGGGCCCAAAAGAAAAATATTGGTACAACATTGCTAGTAGGCCCTGAGGAAACTTTGGTATAGCAAAACCCTAGAAATTCAGTGAAAAACCATTCTTAAGAGAGCTGTGTTTAAGTGATCAGATTTAACGCAACCAAACCCCTGACATTCAGCACTTGCATTTCAATCAAGTTCACGTCAGAGAAGAAAAGGCTTTACATGAACCAAACAGTGATGGGAGTAATGGCCAGGAGAGAGGGCCAGGGGAACAAAGCAATTGAGGGGAGTGGGGGGTGACCATCGAAAAATTGGGAGGGTGCTTTGTCAGTGCCTTTGAAGACCATGAAGTGTTTGGGATTTTGAGGCATTTTCAGGGAAATATCGGGGGAATCCCCCGGGCATGGGTAGTTCAATGCTATGGTATTTGTAGTTCATTGCCATTACTGGGGGAATGCCACGGAAAGGGGGAGAGAGTGGAAAACATTGTATCTACACCTGCAGTGATCACATCTTCTAGGCAGGGGGTAATAGGTCTCTGTGCCGAAGGTCATAGCTAAGGGGCTATTGGTGCAACATGTACGAAGAAACTATAGTATAATAAAACCCTTGAAATTCATTGAACAAACTTCAGTTAGGAGAGAGTTATGGTGGTCAGATTTAATGTGAAAAATACATAGCAACAAAACCTGTTGCACAGTTGAACGGACACTCACAGGGAAAAAGACCCCACAAGAAAGGAAAAGAAAACCTAAACAAAGGGCCTATAACTGGGAAGCACAAGTTAACAAGAGATTGGACGTAGATCAAAGATCCAACATAAGAAGCAATCCGAAGAGCCAATGCAAAATGATGTATTCAAAGGGAATCCAAATAAGCAGTCCAAAGTAGCAAATCCAATAATGTAATACACGGGTAATCCAAATAAGCCAGCCAATGGTCAAAATCCAGAAGATCCAAGGTACAAGACTAATTGCTGGGAAAATCCAGCTGAGCAGCAATGTTCCTGAATGCAGCACGGTTTAAATACCCTACGAAGTAAATTGGTGCTTTGTGATGTTGCGTTGGGCCCATTGTGCCATGCGACAGTTCACGTTGCGCACATGCCCCTTGTGAATGTGGTCCAGTGTACTGCCGAGTGTCGCGGAGCGATGGAGATCACAGAATCTCCATAAAAGGCGCCAGACACGGAGCGTGCTGCAGGGTCGCGAAAAAGAGGGCCCGCTTATGAGCACTGGGGTGTTCTGAACGGTGCCGCAGCGTAGCCGGTAAGTGTGTGACAGTATATAATTGAGGGGTTGAGACTTTATATGGCTGGCAAGTAGCTAGCAACTTCAAATGTTTATCCCCTGTACATGGCATCCTTGAAGAGTACGTTGTAAATGTCATCTGTGCTCCATTTAGATCTGGAGTTGTCATTTAGGAGTATGTATTTCTGTAATTGCATTGAGTCGTCTCGTAGGGGAGCTTTTTCTTTGAGATTTCTTTTGGTAACTGGTACAATAATGTTTTGCCTCTCTTGTGAATTGGATTCATTTTTGAAGAGGCCGAGACATTCCGTTTAGGAAAGAGGCTGAAGATTGCCTGTCTGCCTGACCCCTATAAAGGTTGGTTTCAGGGCAGTGTTTGGGGATAAATCATTTGATCAGTGGTGATTCAAAGTAGGTAGGAAAATCGCTGACAATTGTGGGATGCTGGTCGGCCGGAGTTTATCCGTTGTGTACCAGCCAAAGCTGAGGATCTGCAGTCAATAGGCATTGAGGAGCAAAATTCCTTCTCTTTTTGATGTTTCTCCAAGTATATGGTTGTTTAGGGCTAGGAGCGCTTAAAGCTACTACTCAATATTGCAGGTATTGCACAAGGCATTTTAAAATGTTGCAAATGTGTGGTCTTGCAGTCAGGGCATGACTATCCAAGGTGGACTTTCTTGTAGATTGGTCGGTAAGTGTCTCGAATAAGGTCTTCAATCTTTTTGATTTTAGTCGGCAGTGTTGACTTCTTGAACCTCTTTGCTTCTCTGGTTGTGCACTCTTTATGGCTCTATGGTTTGATGGTGCAAGCTGCTTGTGAGGCTGTCCCGGCAAGTGTGTGTTGCAGTTCTGCAAAGCATCCTTGGACACTCTAGGGACAGGCAAGCTTTTGGTGGAATTTGAGTCTTGAATGGTAGAGTATGGATCAAATGCTGTGGAGAAGCTGTTGTTCATTAGTGCTTTGTATTTTAGTCTATGACTGTAGTACCAAAGTCAACCTGTGGGCGCATGCAGTCTATATGAGTTAGATATTGGTCTATACTGTCAAACCCATCTGTGAATCATACAGCAATGGGTGCATTACCCATCTCCGGAAGTATGGTGTATGGGGTTAGATTGTGATCAAGTGGGATAGCATTTGTCCTAAAATGGACACTGTTCAAGCCGCAAAAAGGCCCCCAGACCCTTGAATAACGACCAACTGAGATTGTTCTTTTTATTTATTTTTATTAGTCTGTTTGCAAACTTTCAAAAAAGAGATACCGAACGATAAAAGGCGGATTTACGGCAGACTAGGAAGCCATAGAAAAGAGAAAACCGAGGAAAGCAAAAGAAGTCAGTTTTCCTTCAATCAAGCTCATAACAACACAGGGATCTTTAACACTGTTCAATGTTTGTCCGTCAAGGCATTTGAGGTAGAAGTATCGAATACTTGAATCAACCTCGTGGCACAGTAATCTCTTTTTTAATGCTTCCAAAAAAAAAAAAAAGCATAGATTAGCTTCCTATCCGCTCTGTCTGACATCCTCTTCCACCAATCGTCCGCATTTAGGCACGGACTGGCCTCCAATAGTTTCCCCATCGTGATCATTCTTGTTTCAACTAGTTTGGGGCAAAAGAGAGTCAGAGATGTTTCAATGTCTCGTTTTCGCAGGTGCAAAATCTACAAGGATAGACCAGCTTCGGAGGATGGAGGCGTAAGTTCAAAACTTCCTTAGTTAAAAAAAAGGTTTAAACGAAATTTCATGTAAAATCTATGTTTCGTTGCAGAAGGAAATAAGTCAAAGTATTTCGGGATTCATCCGCGGGCTCTGGCTTCAGGGGCAGCAAGGTTCATACAACTGTGGGCAATTCGAATGTTGCAAGTTTCACACCAATCTGCGTCCCACAGTTTCGTTTTGACTTTATTAGGGTTTTGTACCAAAGTTTCTTTGTCTAAATTCAGTTGGCCTAAAAGAAACATCTTCTCTCCCATTCGTCCTGGACTGAATCCAGAGGAAAGTTACCTTCCCTTTTTTTCAAGATTTTAAATTGGGGAAGGTCTTCAGTGCCAATGATCTTTCTATATAGAGACAAAGTGTTGCATGTTACTATGGCATTGATGGATGTCAGCCCTAGTTCGTAACGAGTACAGGCGGTGGGAGACCCTTTCGGAAGGTGTAGGATTCCATTCCAATAAGTGTTCTCACACCACGACCAAGTTCGTGGGCGCATCCCAGCATCGCTTCTGCTCCAAAGGTTAGAGACGGTACCACCTTGGCTTTATAGTATTCAAGTGCAGGTTTTATTGAACATTTTCCATATTTCTTATTGATCATGGCACCTTGGACTGACAGGAGTTTACATTTTCTTTTAATCTTTTGTACCATAGGCTCATCGTTTATGTTGGAACTGAGCACGGCACCCAAATAAGGTACCTGGCTGACACAATTGATCAATTTACCACCGACGTCCCATTTAAATTTCTTTCTTCTTAAAGCAGTTGAACCGGTTAGACTTTGGAAAACAAGGATCTTGGTTTTTGAAGTGTTGATCTCAAGACCGTTTTTCGCGGTGTAGTGTTCCAACGCCCTCAGTTTTCTTTGGAGGCCAACCGGCGTTGCATCGATGAGAACTATGTCGTCAGCATATAAGATGTGTCCTATTTGAAGTCTATTTATCTTGGGAGGAAAGGATCCTAAGTCTTTTGGGGCGTCGTGTATGAAAAAGTTGAATAGGGTTGCTCCAAGTGGGCAACCCTGTTTCACGCCTCTTGACGTCTTTATAGCTGAGGACAGAGAGCCCTTCTGGTCTAATCTAATTTTCACTGTCGTTTCAGAATACAGTTCTTGTACAGCTTTCATTAGACTCGGTGGACATTTGTGGTGTGTCATCTTTGTCCAGAGCAAATCTCGATCGATGCTGTCAAAGGCGTGAGCCAAGTCTACAAAAGCTAGGTATATCTTAGTTTTTTTCTTGATCGCCTCCATTTTGAGTATGTTGAAGATAAAAAGATTGAGTGAACAACCCATGCCCCTTGAAAAGCCAGTTTGGCGAATGTCTGTGGCCTCTACGTCCTTAATCCAAGTTGTTAAGTGGTTCAAGACTTGGGTAGCAAAGATTTTCCCGATCACATCGAGTAAGGCTATAGGTCTGAAGTTTTTGGGATCAGAACGCAAGCCTTTTTGAAAATTGGGACGCTTTTCCATGTTAGCGGAAGTCTTCCTTCTTTTATGACGTTACAAAGGAGGTTATAGCAAAAATCGGCCCATTGATCTGGGTTTTGCTTGAGCATCCAATTTATCAGCACGTCAGGACCCGGGGCTCTGGACACAGATAGCCTTTTGATGTTCTTCAGAATGTCTTCTTTGGCGATCTCGAAGTCCCAGGGAGCAAGATGTTCAATGCTCAGTTGGCAGGCCTTCCGTTGGTTCATAAATAGCTCCGTGTAGTGTGTGGTCCACTGGGCTTCCGTGACCTAAAAGACCTGCAATGCTCTTTGACTAGCTTCTGTGCTGTTCATTGGAGACCAAAAAGATTTTGAGTTTTTTGTAACACACTCTTTAACATCACCTCTGCGTCGTTTTGTAGGATTCGATTTTTATGACCCCGCAGCCATGCCTTGTATGAGGATTTGGCTTTTTTTGTTTCTAGTACTTGTGTGATGATTTGGCTTTTTTTGTTTCTAGTAGGCGGTCTTGTACGGAAGGCCTCCTGGTGTCTCTTAAAGTTTTTCTCAGCACCTTTTTTCTTTTCACAATTTCAGGGTCGTAGGTGTGTTCATGACGAAATCCTTTCTTTTGAGAGCCGAGGTCACGTTCAGTGTACTTCTCCAATAATCTTGGATAGTCAATTTGGTCCCAAGATGTACTAAAAAAGTTGTTCTTAAGTGCCGATGCAATGTCAATGATGTTTTCTCTGTTGATACGCACTCTGTTTCGACCCGGCACCACACTAATCTTTGTTCCCTAAGTATTTCCTTCTACACATCCCAGGCCAGAAATTTGGATGGTAACTAAATTGTGGTCACTCTGTTAAGTCGTGATCACTACTAGCTGGGATATTTTTCCCACACTTGCACTCGAGGCGTAAAAATAGTCCAGGATCGAGGCTTTTGAGCCTCGAGTCCAAGTTGCTGCAGGCGGAATGTCTCCTCGGATATTTCCATTTAATAGGGTGAATTTGCAGTCCTTCATCTCGTCTTCCCATGCAGTTTTAATTTGATGAGACTGTTTGGTTTTTCTATTTGATTTGGATTTTAGTATATCAGGTTTCAATTTTAAGCATTCCATGTTTGGGTCTCCGCATATAATTATATTTGGAGCTGCACAGGACTTCGTTATGCTGTCAATTGAGTCGCAGATTAGATCGAGAAACGCTAATTCATCTGTGGCAGTGTGCTGCCAGTATATGTTAATGATGTGTAGGACCGTTGATTCATTGGGTGTACTTTCATTTTGTACTATGGTCGCTGTTTGCAAGTATGGTGAGGGATTTGCAGATTTTGTTATTTTCAGGTTTTTGGATTTTTTTGCCATAATTAATAGCCCACCCACCCATTGGTCTACCCATCCGTTGCTTAATTGCTGGGTTCAGAACGATTTCAAAGCCTTCTGCACAGGGGACATCCTGTATCCAGGTTTCTTGGAGACAAATTAAATCTAACTTCTCGGTCTTGGGACATTTTTCCAAATGGGTGGTTAAAACCCCTTGTGTTCCAGGATCCCATCTGTATTAATTGAGAGGGCGTTTCCAGTTGACATTATAGTACCTCGCTATTATTCAGGGACCCTGGCAGCCAACCAGCATTATCGACTCTGGAGTCTTTATGAGTACCATTTGCTTTGTTCCGGTCGTTCTTCATCGTGATTTTAATTATTTTCATAGGACTTTGCCTAAGGATGGGATTAAATGGTGAGGACTTTGCCAACTCACCCTTTTTGTTATCCTGAGAGGAACCAACGAGACCCCGCAAGGGGTTTACAGTCTTGTCCTACCAGGCCGGATTCCTTTTTGCACTTCCATTTCCATTTGGTCGATCACTTTTTAAAGTTCTTTCTTGTAATGACATTGTAGTGATACAGACTTCTTTGATGTCAAAGCCTAAGGATTTTTGCTCTGAGTCACAATTAAGAATTAGGTTAAAGATGATTCTCGACGGTATGTGCAGTAGGACTCTGTTTGTTACAGACTCGTCAACAATTTAACAATTTTTATGCCATCTGTTGAGACAGCACGTAATTTTGGTATATGGCTGAGCAGTTGGAGCATGTTACGTCTTTTCAGAATAAGAGGGTCTCCTGATATGAATAGTCTCTCAATTAGAAGACGGTTTTCGGGTAATGTACTGAGTCTCTTGCTCTTATTGGACGGCGCTCTGCTGGCTTGAGGCCGCGTGTCATTTCTCCAATCTTGAGGGCAATTGATTTGAGGAGTAACAAGTTGGTTAGCGGTTTCAAGACGGCCCACATTGCGTTTTTTTCCTAGTTCAATTGGAGCCTTTTGTTTTCCATCGCTGTCATGGTCATTTAGGAGTTTTGTGGACACCGCTACAACGTCTGTTTTCTTGACCGCCCTTGCTCTTTTTTCCGCAATTGTCATGAATCCATATAGACTTCCATGATTCACGTGGTCATTTTTTTTTCTTGTCGTATGGTGGACTTTAAAAGGTACATATTCGTTTTGCAGCACCACTCTGAACATACTTCTCCTGGGAAGATTGGTCAGGGGGCTGGACAGATTCCACATCTGGGATTTGACTGATATCATCGTCACTGATGTCGTTATTCCTCAATTCACTGTCCGATTCCACCTCATGTAGACAAGTTTGACAGTAAGTCGATCATTCGCTCGTTTTCCATTTTTTGGCTTGCTGATTCGTTAGGGTTGTTTGAAACATTTAGTGGAGCTTTTTCCCCCACCTCTTGGATTTTACTAGCTATTTCCGGGGGGCAATTATAGAATCTTTCTTTTTGTTCAGTCAAAATTGTTACATTTAGAGCTTTAATGTTTCGTAAAAATTTGTTTGAATTTTTGGCCCGAACGTTTTTGCTGTTTTTCATGTTTGAGTTGTTGCTTTAAGGAGTGTCCCTTTTTTAGCGGCATCTCCGGATTTTTGCTTTTCAGAGATAGAAAAAGTCGGCTCCTTTGGCATAGCCTTATCACTTGGATTCGGAGCAGCTGTGAGAGGAATTGAAGAGCCCTTAGTGTTTGCTGTTGGTGGCACAGCAACGGGAGTGCCAAGCAGCGCGTCAGTTGTTGGGGCGTCTACTTCCAGGCAAGTTAGTACATCAATCTGCTGGGATGCTACATTTTGAGGTTTTGAAAAGAATAGATCAGAAGCATTTTTGGGCTGGCTAGAAACCCAGTCGGGGTCAATTTGGGGTCTGATGTCTATGGTCTGTGCTTCACTGGCATATGAGGCACCATCTACTCTGGACGGTACCTCTGAGTCGATCCACTGTGTTTGGCTGTTTTTTTCACTTTGTCATCGCTCTTTTTTTGTTGTTTTTGTAGAATTACGAGGGCTTCTCTGGCAACCCCTGACAGTAGCCGTTTGTCCTCAGAGTTATTCTTCAGTTGGTCTCTCAGTAGAAGGTTTAGCATTTCGTTTTTCCTAAGGTGGTTGGAGTCCTGTTGTTTCAGATCGTGAAGTACGCCTTCCATTTCAATGATTTTTGAGTTAATTGCCCCAAGGAGACTATTCTAATCACGACAAGCTTCATTCAGGTGCTCATAGAGTTTTAGTAAAGGAGCCACTGTGATCGTCAATGCAGACCTCAGATTTGGCCGCAGTTCATTTATTACTTGCTCCACCAGGTTTGTACATGACTCTCGCTCGTCCCCGAGTTGAGGTCTATTTTCTGGTCTGGGTACTGGCTGACGGATTTTTGGGAAATTCCGTTCCATGAAGGAAGAGTCAGTTGGCCCTTCTCCTGAAGATTCGTCAGAAGATGTTGTACTCCGCTTACGAATTGGGGTAATTTTGTCTTCAGGTTTTAGGACTGGAGTTGTTACGTTAGGCTTGTGGGAAGATGGTCTTTTCTGGGAGCATGATATGAAGGGCATCGGCAAAGATAAAGTTTCCTTCTTTTGGGGGGAATATTTGACTCTGGCTCGGATAAACGTTGTGATTGTTGGGCAAGCTAACTGAATTGGTCCTTCGTTCAGAGCTTGCAGTTTATTTTGCTTCTTGTTCGTGAGCCGTAGGTTTGAATTTCCCATTGTTTGAAATAGAAGCGTTTATTTCTTGTAGGTTTTTTATTAGCAGATCAGCTACCATAAGTGAGTTGCGATGTTCAGGTGTTTTAGGACGGTCTAAGCACACACACCAAAGCCGCCAAACAGCTCAACAGCATTGCCCCAGCCCTTCTGTCCTCAGGGCTTACGCCGCAAGGGGTGTGGTTTCAAACACAGCTGGGTCAGTAGTCCGAGTCTGGTTAAAGTGGTAGGCGTCCTTTTTGCCTATTTTTCACCACGGCTTCACCAGAATTGCAAAAAACAAATGGAAACAAGTAGAAACAGCTTCTCCCACTTGTGGAGTTATCGTCTCTGGAAACTTGCAATACAAAGAGACGTCGCCACAGCTCAACAGCGTCGCCCCAGCCCTTCTGTCCTCAGGGCTTAGATTGTGCTTAAGTTTAGCAGAATATCACAGCCATTGTAGCGGGTATTGCTGAAGTCACTCAATGTCTGAGAGCTCAAATGAAGAATGATGATGGATATGTGTGGCATAAAGGATGCTGATCAGCCTTTTAAGAGATGCAAAAAACAAATATATACTGTGCCTGCTATTGGAGGTTTTGGGGTAAGTGCCCCATCCACAATCATTGCAGATGTTTACAAGTGTAGTGCTTTACGACAATCTTATCACAAATATAAGATCAGGAAATTGTTATTTTTGTCCATGAACATGGATAAAGCAAATGCAGAATTATGGTACTCTGTGATCAAAAGAGACCCTTATGGAGGGTGTGGCTTGGCAGCCAACTAAGATGGCTGCATCTCACCAGAGGTCCATGGAGGAGAGGGATTAAACATCATGCAAACCCTTAAATAGGCTTTACAACCCCTATTTCAGCTGGAAAATGACACACTGCGCGCCAAGGCAGCAGAGAGGCTATGAGCACTGATGAACACTGGTGAGCAGAGGTGAACAGTCCTGCGCCTCCCACTCACCGAGAGCTGCTCGGCTAATGTTCAGAGCACCTGTAAGGCCAACAGATGTGCGTGATGTGGCAGAGCTAAAAAGCCAGAGGCAACATCGGTACTCGCCGATCCATCATCTGCTGCCCCAGACCTGACCTGATTTGCAGGTGCTGTGTTGGGGAACCGACCCGAGGAGGAGGCGGGAACTTGTTGCGAGGCGGAGTGATTACAAGGGATCAAGCATCCTCAGAGGAAGTCCTACCTTGCTGACTAAAACCATGGCACATCGGCTATCTTTAGTTTGGGCAATATCACATACTGAGTGCTCAGAAGATGAAGCTAGTCTGGAGAAGGCATTCTTAGCTGTGGGCATCTATACCTCCCAAGTTGATCTCAGCCGAATGGAACAGAACGATCAGGAGAGACTGTATATGGGAACTGACCGGTTAATTCTACATTCCTGCTAATCATGCTGGTCTATTACATAAGCTTCTAAAATTATACTACTGGCATGGGATTGAGTTAACCCCATGAAGCACCCTCGAGTCAGTAACATTATTCTGTTAGATTTTTCTTTGCAAAATCTTTCCAGCTGTGATGACGGGTTGCAACCAGTGCTGTAGTCCTTACGTAAGAAGGGGTCTCCTGTGCGCTGTAACCCTCATTCTACTTTCCTGATCCCTACTGACTCCCCTGTTAACAAGGTGTTACACTTTGCAATAAATATTATGATGGCATTTGGGAAAAAGTAAAAAATAAGACAGTGGTTCTTGCTGGCTTTTTTAAACCGCTGGGCATGGTAAGCAGACTGGGTACAACAAGCTGTGAATGAAACATCCAGACCATCATCTCCATCGCTGGAAGCAATGCTGCCCACACTGGGGCAAATTGAAAAATCTGTGCGACGAATGGAGGGCAAATTTGGCAAGTTAAAGGAGAAGTTAGCCCAACTTGACACTAGAACCTCGACCTTGGAGTAGAGGATGTCGGAAATGGAACATCAATGTGCTCAGTTGGCCCTGGTAGCTGGAACGACCAAAGCAATTTAAACAATGATTAAGGGTGATAGAGCCATGGCGGGCAGGCTTTAATATCTTGGAAACGCGGCCTGGGCCAAGCAAATTAGTTATCGCCTTCTCCAGTGGGACAGAAGGTGAGGACCTGATAGCCTTTGTCTCCAATTGGCTCCCAGAAGTGCTGGACGTATGTGTAGAGGAAGATTCGTTATTCGTAGATAATTGTTAATGCATCAAAATGCGTACACCGAACACAGAGTACCGGAACGGGACCGACACTCGTCATCCAGGGTGTCTGACATCCAAGATAAGGAAAGAATATTGAAGGCAGCAAACACGAAAGGCACTTTAAACTATCAACAGCATAGGGTGTATTCTTCCCCGACCTTCTGCTAGTTTCATCTCTTTGCAGTAAGAGACTAAACTCTCTTAAGAAATCCTTACTCGCAAAAGGATTTAAAGCGGGATTACTTCATCAGGCAAAGCTACGTTTTACATGGAATGAGAATAGACAGTGCTGAAGGACTCTTGAACGCTATATTTGGGCAAACAATTACTGAAGCAGATAAGGGTTAAAGTCCTATAGTTTCTCATTGATGTCAGGGATCTCTTTTTTGTGGAAGTATATTCTGATGGGGTTGGAGGAATACAAGGGGAATACAAGAGAGGTAGTTCACTTACTGCAACAAAGAATATTTTTTAAGGTGGATAGCCGTCGTTAGGAGGCAGGTACTAGACTACATCTAGTGTATGTTATTGAAGCCTTAAGTGGAATCTTACCTCTTTGACCACTAAGGGTGCTCTGGCCCACTTGAGGTTTGGTGGTGGTCTCCAGAGGTGGATAAGGAAGACATGGAAATTGCGATATCCATCTTGAATACCAGCAGTTAATAGTATTCCAGACTTCATAGTCTGCTTGAATTGAACTGGAACTCAGGGTGTCCTCCTGGAACCAGCATGCGCATTGTTATATTTTTTCAAATGCTGGAAGCCTGCTGTATGATTTGAATGGGGGTCTTCGCGGCTTAAACTTTGGATCTGTAACTTCGCCACCCCCTAAGAAAGGTCAGTAGACATCTAATAGTGTGTATGTATTGTGGTGTGCATTTGGGAATGGGCCTTTTATGTTATATATTTTTTTTTATTCCACTTTGCAATGTATTGAAAACTGCAATATAAAAGAAATGTAAACAACATAATTGTCCTGTCTGACAAACTACCGCCTGATCTCTATCACTCCTTTCCTAGACAAACTCCTGGAAAGGCTGGCCATCTCCCATTTTACTTGCTACACTGAATCTGTTGGTTTTCTCCATGACCATCAGTCTTGCCTCAGAGCAGCCAGAGGCACGCAAACTGCTCTCCTGAACACCCGTGAAGATCTGCTCACTAATCTCGACTCTAGCCTTCCTTCGGTCCTCATCCTCCTTCATCTTTACTCTGTCTTCGACACTGTCAGTTGTGCCATCCTGATCAGTCGTCTCTGTGAAAACCTGGGCATCACGGATCTGGCCCTGGCTTGGTTGACCTCCTTCCTCCTGGACCGGCCCTCCCAGGTCCAACTTGGGGCCTTTCTCTCCACCACCTCTCTGTCCACATGTGTTGTTCCCCAGGGATCCAACCTTTCACCCGGGCTTTTAAATGTCTACTTGGCCCCTTTGGCCCACCTTATCTCTACATTCTCTTGCTTTCAGTGTTATGGGGATGACACTCGGCTCTCCTTCAGTCTCCCCTCAGCCTCCTCTCCTCTCTCGCTCATTCCTGACGGTCTATCCGCGATTCAGGAGTGGTGCGCCTCCAACAATCTCTGCCTCAAAGCCAGTAAAACAGAGATCCAAATTACTTGGCTAACCCTCTCCTTCTTGGGCGAGAGGGGCAGGGGCTGGGGGGTCAAGGGGCGTGGTCACTCTCAGTATCTCGTCATGGAACCCAAGCCTGGCGATTTGCCTAAAAGCAAATAGCATTTTGGGAACATAAGAATGCCTAACATTTTAAATGTCAAAAATGTCTGTAATAGGCATTCTCCAAGAAACTCTTTTAAATGAGCAATGTAGGTTGGACTCTTCTGGTCACCATACTCGCCCTAACAAAAAAATGCCTTTAAATTGCAAGACACGTATACCATTTGTTCAAATTCAAAACAGGCTGGGAGGCTTTGTCTGTTTCTGTATTCATGTTGCTTAGCGCGTTGGCAAGACAAACTTTTCCGGAGCCCCACTTCGTCTTGTTCTGGCCCAATTCCTTCACTGGTGAAGTGGTGAGGACACATCTGGAATGAGGGCCTTGTTTAGCCTGGACACATGGGGTTAGCAGTGGGGGTGGCAAAATCACTTTTTTGCCTAGGGTTGCAAAAATCCTCGCACCCCTGTCTGTTAAAGTGTTCCAGTATTCTAGACCGAATTGTCACGTAGAGCACAACACTCGGTTTGGGAGAGTCAAATAAGTTCTTAAGGAATGCCTTTAGTTGGCCTTGAAAATGACCTAAATTGGACACAGTTGGGGTGAACATGCTGTGGAGCTATAGGACCACTGCTGATGGGCTTTCTCGAGTGTTGCTGTTCTGATTAACGAGAGCTACACGGCTCATTACCAATCTTAGCAAGTCTATTCACAACTGATATAAAATTGCTGGGTGTTCGGGAAGTAAAGACCTAGGTAGAGCACGAAAATAATATAAGGTGGTTCACAAGGACAAATGCTTTTAAGCAAAGATGAGCATAAATGAATGGGCCATTGTGCATATCAAAAGGGGCTTTAGTGAAGCCCACTGTGGTAAAGGGAGCGATTTTGGCGTGAGGAGGAGTCATCAGAGCAGACCAGTACAACTCCAGGAAGTGGCGGCTGGCCTCGGCCCCTGGAGCTTATCAACGGCAGCACAGACCTGCACGGGGGAACCCTGCTGGGGTAAAGGGTGCAGTGTTTGGCTCCGCAGCTGTTCGGCGCAGTGGGGAAGGTGCTCGGTCCAACAGCGGTTGTAGCAAGGAAACTAAAGAAATGCTGAGCCAGGGACTCTGTCAAGACTTTGCCTTTAATAAGGAACGCCCGGCTCAGAAGCAAAGATCCTGCTTCCGTAAGTGCCGCATGTTGATATAATCACTAGTCTATTGATTCCAGATTTCAAATTCCGTTCCCAATGGCCTGGGCCCTTTTATATGTTGCCAGTGTTGGCTCTACTGCCTAACAGCAGCAAGTGGCCAGCTGCCACTGATTTTTGTCCTGTGTCCCAGGCCTCGTGTTTCGTAATGGCAAAGAGGAAAGCAACCTCTTCAATATCTGATAGGGAATTTCCCAAAAAAGCTGCTTGTTCAAGCCCATCAAGGACGTTAATGTCTTGATTAGACATTCAAGACTTGTTGTATGACATATAAGGCACTGATGGGAAGAGCAATAATGGCACACTCGCTATCCCCAAACCCGCTGTATCGGAGGAATCGGCAGAGGAAACTGGGTGCAGTGGTGGTGTCATTCTGGTAGAACTGGGCACAGGCCAGCAGACCCGTAAATCCCATGTTACAAGCATGTCAACCACAAAGGGTTAGCTTACTGGGGAGAGCAGCCTGGATTACAGCCCTGCGCCTCTCAGTTGTTTGCCACCACAATGCTGTGTATATGGGTGCCACAAGGGGGAAGATTTTAACCAAGGTTTGGATAGAACTGGGTAAACTGAGAGAAACAATGGAAAAGATGACCACCCACAATTTGGCACCTCTGCAGGTCAATCGCTGCTCAAAAGGCCCATCAATAAGCAACAGTGGTACAGAGGGGAGAAACCAATGGCACCCATCAAGAGTGCATGTACTGAACATGGAAGATGCCCAATGTGCAGTGGAGGTCCGCTATCTAGGTTGGCTGCACCATTGACAAATATGGCACCTCCTTCACTAGAGTGGCTTACAACGGCCATAACAGAAACTATCGACGGATATGTACGAACAAACCCACCCAGCATTCGGCGGTTGGGCAGTAGACTAGAAACGGGACTTCAAGCCAATAGATCCCAAGTGGGCCCCAATGGGATTCCCACCCAATCACATGGCCCAAAGGGGGTAAACCACATATATATTTACAACATACCCAGACTGACTCCAAGGATGTTTGAAAGCGAGGAATCGTTGGAAAACAAGGCGATTCACTGATTGCGCCACACTAGGGGGTGTATGTCCGTTATCAGAAAGGTTATTGTTCGGTGTGTGCGCAGGCAAATGCCAAGATGATAACATCGAACTGTCTTTGATTCATAGCTCCTTGGTGGAGGGCCTTTTAATCAGTTGAACTTCGGACCTACGACCGAAAAGCTCAAGGGGATAACACTGAGACCCCACAATCCTAAAATAGTATCCAGGGCAAGACGGGGTTGGGGAGCCTCTGCAGGAGCCAGGAAATACAAGACCAGGGCCTAGTGGATGTGTACTGACTAAGACCAAATCAAATTGAGGAGGCCACCCCAACACCTTTAACATGCAACATCCTGGTATGGAACATTGCACGCATTGGAAAAACACCTAGAAGATCCTGACTGGATAGCTTTTATCCAGGGCTTTGACTTAATACGCCTGCAAGAAACCTGGCTACAGAGGCGAAAGAAATCAAGGGCTATAGTACCCATTCAGTCTTTGCAGAAAGCCCCAAAGGGAAACCAAGGGGTGGCCTACTGACATGGGTTGGGGTGAATTTGAACTGGACTGTACAACCCCACTGGCATCCCGGATCTGCAACATCTCGAAGTAATAATACAGGTCAAGAAAATCCTACTGTTCTACATCGATAATCGGCCATCAGGGGAGTAACTCTTGAAAAGTTTGTCTACTATGCAGGGCGTAATCCAGGCACGGGAAGTGTTTGGTATGGATCCCCCTCTTGTGCTGGCCATGGGCAATTTGAACCTACAATGCGAGCCTCTGAAATATCTTAAACTGTGGGATGAACAGGACTCTATATGGGGGATTCCGGCCTTGACGGCCGATTACCAGTCTAGGACCCATCGCAGGTTATCGATGCTGCACGTATGCTATATGACATGAGCCTAAGAGCCTGTAATGGCAGATTTAAATCGCACCAGCTGGACAAAAATGCTTTCTTTGGAAACAATGGCTTGTCAAGGATCGATTACATCCTTAGAAGTGCTGAGGCCTGAGATTTAGTAGCCAGTTTCGATGTACTCAATCGTGTAGAAAGCGATCATAGAACCCCCCCCCATGCCCCCAACATGCACTGGCCGCCTCCAGAGTCGGGTTTATAGTTGTATGCAGGGGGAAGGCAGGGCGGTGCAAGTATCAGTGGAGGACCATGGTAGACGTAGTATAAAATTGCTCAACATTAAAAAAAAAATTGTAAACCAGGTATCTATGGCGCCATTGAGTCAATATGCAAACCTTGACCCGAGCATATTGGAGAACTACAAAGCCATGATTTAGTGTCTCTACCCCATTTTTACCAAATCAGCCAGGCAAATTAAGTGAAATGCATTGAAGAAAAACAGATGGTTCGACGATGACTGCAGACTACCCAGGGAAGGCCTAGCATCATGTCTAAAGGGGGAACAAATAGTAGATAAAACACACCTCTGCATTTCAAGGGCCTTCTACAAAAATATTAAGCAGAAAAAATACATTGTTAACAGAGACAGATGGGAAGCCCTGGCAGATGCATATGAAAGTGGCTATTCCTGCTCCTTCTGGAAAATGGTGGTGGGCAAGCATCTGAACACATCCAATGATATGCAATGTAGTATAGCCCCCAACATTTGGCAAAAACACTTCTGCATGTTATATAGTGATCAGATGGAACCCTACCCAGAGGAGGTGGTTGGGGGTAATCAAGGTACTGGATGGCTGCAAGGCGCTGGGGCTGGACACAATCCCAGTAGATCTCTACAGGGACGAAGTAACGATCTGGGGCCTGGTGCTGTGTTCCGCCACATTTTCAATGCTGCCATCAGCCAGGGAAAGATCCCTGAGTCATGGTGTGAAGCAGAAATCATCCCCATCTTTAAGAAGGGCGGATGAGATCTTCCGGGGACCTAGTGCCTGCTCTTTGTTAGATGCAGTTAGCAACATTTTTGACAAAGTAGTCCTGCGGCGATTCCAGGCATAGGTAGAAGCGGCCATAATCATAAGCCATTTACAAGCCGGGTTCCAGCAAGGAATCTGTACTATAGACCAGAGCTTCCGGCTCTACCATCCTTAATAGAGTCAAGATTTACGTGGCCTTTGTCAACCTTAGGACCATTTTCAACTGTGTACACAGGTGGAAGTTATGGGAGGCATTGGCCAAAATGAACATCCCTTGTCAATTGCTGGCTGTCATCCAGGTGCATATACTGGGAACAAGGCAACAGTACGTTGGGGCCTTGGAGGGGCACTGACTAGCTCATTGAGGTCCTGAGGGGGTGTACGGCAGGGGTGCGTACTGGCCCCACTCCCCTTTTGCATTTATATAAATGAAATAATTGAGGAAATGGGCGTGCGTTGTCTGGATCTACCTAAAATTGGCGATGCCAAGTTCCCGGCATTGTTGTTTGCAGACGATGCAGTTTTGCAGGCCACTTCCCTGATGGGCCTTAGGTATACCTTGGCGACCTTCACCAAGAAATGTGGAGAGCCATGCCTTGAGGTAAACAAAGAAAAAACAGACCATGGTTTTCAGGCATAGCATAGCCAAGCATATGGCAGTGAACTGTGAGAGGTCAGAAATGACAGGCGGACACAAAAAGGTAGTGTTTTCAACAACAGACATCTTTATTGAAATGAGTGTTGGATAAAGGTCGATCTGTCCCTATCCTAAAGAGTTTCCCTACCTAGGAAACTAAAACTAAAGATCCGTCTGTCTCATCGTGAAAATGATATACACTGTCCTTGTGTCCAAAACATTAATCTGACCCTCACACTAAAAGTTTACAATTAAGGATATAAGAAAAGTGGCTCTGGTGTACGTTTGGTTAAAAAAAAAAATCAAAAGCAAATGAATAAATCCAGCAAAATAATCCTTGGATCCAGAGGGTGGTTCCCCTCCCTTGGATGTCTCAGGTAGGGATGGCAAGAATGCCTCTTTCAAGCAAGGACTCCTTATAGATGGTAAGTGTCTCTTTTAAGCAAACACTTCCTAAGGCTGGCCACGGTGTCTTTTCCAAACAGTAGTTCCTTCAGGATGGCAAAAGTCCCTTTTCCAGACAATAGTTTGTCTCTTTTTAAAACAACTTCTTATGGAGAAACTCCTGGTATACTCCCCTGCTTGCACACCTGTAGTAGGTTTATCAGATTCCCTGGTATACTCTCCTGCGTCTTCCCACAATGTCAACTTATTTATTTAATTTCAACTTGCCTGGTCCTTGGTCAGACTTTCTTCTTTCAGCTTTCCTGCCAGCTCTGCGTTTGTCCGTCGGTAAGCCTGCTGCTTCTGGACGCGACTGCGCTCCAATTAGCTTTGCTGTTGCTGCCGGCTCACCAGCTGTTCTCTTAAAGTGCCTGTGTTTCGTTCTGTGACCTCACGCCACTCCGGTAAGCTGAAAAAGAAGGCACAGATTAGTACAAGCACTTTTGGTCCACAGAGATTAAATCCTAACTTCAGAGGTCCATCCCTAAAATGTCTGGGGCCTTGTGCCCAAAAGTTCAACAGTTGCAAGTGTTGGGGACACATTTGTTAGTTAAATTAGCTTGTTCCCTAACTTTCAGAGTGCTTGTGTGAACAAGCAATGGCAAAGCCAACGTAATAGAAACGTTTAAAAGTTACCAACTTTTTAAAGAGATTTAGGGGTGTAGGTAAGTATCACTACAACTCACCCCCCCACACTCCGGTTCTTGATGGGACTTGGCAGCCCTGTTGAAGAGGGTCCAAGGTTGCTTTTTCCGCCGACAGCCCCTGCCAGGGGTTGCAGGTTTGTGCACTTCTCCGGTGACTAATGCTGGTGCAAGGTTTTCAAGTGACAAAATGCAAAATAACTCTATGCAGGGTCTTCTCTGGAGAGGACTGGGCGCAGGTAAGCAGTTTTGGATGAAGGCCACTGATGAACGTCGGCGCAAAGGGATTCACTTGCCGCGGTCAAACTTTGCCTCCTATCTCGGGTCCCCTTGATGCTAGGACCTCGAAATTACTCAGAGGTGCGTCTTGTTGCACAGGCTGAGGATCCCTCAAGTTCCAGGTCTCAACTCGGAAAAGCAACGTCTTTAGCACGGTAGCCCAAACTCGGAGCTGGTCAGCCACTGGGCAGTCAAGGGGTACTTCCGAAGGGTCTTCTTTGTAGGACTCTGAGCTGATGTCGAGAATGGATGTTCCCTCTCTTCCAAGGGTCGCAGCTCTTTTGCAGGACTGCTGGGAGATCTTCCACAGGACAGGCTCTACCAGGGCTGGAGCAGAAGTTGGTCTCCAGGCCTTCTTCCAACTGGTCTCTTCGCTTCCAGGATCTCTCTTGAGTGGGTGGTGGGGTCCTCGTCTTATCCTAAAAGCTGAAACTCCCACTAGCCAATGAAAACACACACATGCACACACATGCACACACATGCACACACATGCACACACATGCACACACATGCAAAACTCATGCAAAACTCATGCAAAACTCATGCAAAACTCATGCATATTCAGACACACTTTGGACCGGAAGGTCCCAGCCCACTTCCTGGCAGCAAACGCATATAGCACTCCAGTAGCCTGCCAAAAGCCTCTGCTTTCCCAGTCACTGGAAGTCCATATAAAGATTTTCATGGCCTAACAGGCCAGGAAGCAGGCTAAAAGACAAGATGGCCAAAGGACAAGCGAAAGACCTTGTGGCATGGCCATGTTTGACCACTAGCCACATTTAGTAGTCCAACACGGTAAACGTGGTAAGGCTAAAATAAAATGCACCAAAAAGTTGTAAAAAGTAACTGCTGCCACCAGTCCTCTGAATGTTAGCTGCATTATACAATGATAAAAGTTAACACAAGTGATAACAAGTTACTAAAAGTAGCAACAAGACTAAGGGAAACCATGTTTCCTAGTACCGACAGCCTGAAGGACAGGTCAGTTTCCCCGTGACCGAGACCGATGAGAAAAAAGTCAGTGTACTCACTGCAAAAATAGCAGGTCAGATAGAAAAATAAAAGAAAAATGTTTAGGGGTCCATAGAAATGGAAGGAAAGGTACAGTAACAGTCTTTCCTAACAGTGATACTAAATAATACAGTGGCGGAATAAAGAGATTTTTTCAAGCCATGGAGGGGGTGCAATCACTCCTGCACTCCAGATCTATAGGGTCCAGGCCCTTCCCTCATCCCGGTATGGAGCAGAAATATGGGTGTACGTGAGAGGCAAATCCCTAGCCATAGTGGAAAGTAAATTTGTCAAAGCTCTACTGTCTCAGCAGAAGGGTGACCCAAACGCCAGTTTGTGCATGGAATGTGACCTCTGCCCTCTTGTGTTTCCAGCTGGAAACCTTACATTACTGGATAAGAATTTGGACCTCTCGGAGTTTGTCTAACTATAGATGGGTACTGTTGTATGTTACGACCCTGAAGGGTTCGACATCTCTCCCCTGGTTGAAGCATGTCAAGTCCAGATTGCTGGAAATGAACCTGGGCGACTTGTGGGAGCCACCATGACTATGGATTCCAAAGAGCTGGTGAAAAGAGCACAGCATAGCTGCAAACTCAGTACTGGCCAGCCCTACCTAAGAACTTTGGGTATGAAGTCTACCTGGATGTCATCAGGCCCCACTTTGCACACAGCCTTTACATTGATTTTCGTATCCATACCCTTCGGGTGGCAAGCTACACGAGAAACTGCCAGGACTCATCCAGCGCAATGTGTCCGATCTGTGGAGCCCAAGGGGAGTCTCCTCTTAATTGTTTGCTATTTACACAGGTTACAAGGACCTTCGGTATCGCACAGGCGGACGAGGCCATGGCCTACTGCAAAATATCTGATGACCTGAAACTGTGTATCATGTTGCCAAATATATTCATCGGGCATGGCTGAGGAGGTCAAGGTCCCAAAATTAATCTGTTTTTTCTGGGGTTCAATTTACCATTAAAGCAATCTGCCCAGTACAAGCAGGGTTTCACTATAGTCTAGAAAGTGCAATTACAAAGCCGAAAGCAGTTTATTTAGCGATGGATTGAGAATTAAATAAATATTTTATACTTGCTGTGTTGTTTTTTTTTTCTCATTTTTTCTGTATTAGCATTTCCAAATGCACGTTATCTGGCTAGTATCGCCAAGACCGTTTTTTAGTTTTTAATGATATGAATTTCATTCATGAAATACTGACGAGGGCAAATGACATTTTACATATGTTATGTATTTTGTGTACTTACCTTCGCATTGGTCGGACTTAACATGTGTAAATATTTTAGATCAAGATAAAAAGGCTGTATTGTCTGTGTGCTATGTTATTCGCTGTTGGTGAGACTTGTATGGCTTAAAGCCGAATGAAGTGAGTTTTGACTTGACTTGAAGCCAAAGAGCCACCAAAGTTCTACAAACCTGTAATGGTTCAACATGTTCTGCGCAAGGCAGTCAGGATATAAAATGGAACAGTGTGGAACCTTACTATGGTATTGAATTGTCCAGAAAGCATCTGGTGAGTATGGTGTTAATAGGAGTGGAATAATCCAATCCTTTAATGGTTTGGTAGGAAAGAATAGAGTTGTGGATGAGGGCACTTGCACTGCGCTGGATGAGGACTTGCCAGAAAGAAACCAGGATTTTGAGAGAAGAGCTCTTGATGGAGCAGACACTTGAGGGGGGGTGGGGGGAGGGGGGTGGTATGGGACTCCACAAAGCACTTGTGAAGAACATAGATTATGAGTTGGTGATTTTACATAGTGCTTCATGCCAGATTCCTCCAGCTTCTATGCACTGTAATAATCGATGTTACTAATATGACTGTCTCGTGATACTCAATTTACCATCTGGTAGAAGAAGTGGTGATCAAGGGCTGAATCTGCTTGATTGGCTCATGGAACCCATGGTACACGGCATAGTCGTATTCCCGAAGCAATGGCGTGTTCGCTTGAACTAAATGCATGGCTGTAGGCTTTAGCCAGCTCCCCGCCTCCATCCCTCAGCGCAGGTGTCTTCACACTAGGGAATCATTTAGCATAGACTTAATGAGTTATTTGCCTCCAAAATGACCCTATATTTGTGTACACTGCAGTTGTGAAAAGAGCATGAACCTTAAACACTACACAAAGGGAAGCGAATTCCACCTCTTTAGCTATGCAATTTCCCTGTAAAATTCAACCAATTCACAAAATGAAATAAAAGTGCAATTTACTCAAATATTTATTAATTGGCACTCTGGGAGCTATATGGAGGTTTCTGCCCCACTGTGTCTTGGGTACAATCGAGATCTTACATTGAACTTGCTTCTTGCGGTTGTCTGAGGACACTTGCTTAGGAATCTGCGTTTATTTACTGCATTTGGTGTGGATAAATAGCACACTGCTGCAGTAAAATGCTGTCACTCACCATGTTGAACTTACTTTTTCATTCTCTTATCTTTGCTTCAGAGCTCCAAATAAGTCATTTTCTAGCTGAAGCCACGTAATATTTATGGTGCTAGGTACATATTTGTGTAATAATATTTTACTTTTGTAATATTGAATATACTTTCAGTAATAACCAATGTTCTGACATGACTCGTGTTTTTGTTTTTATTTTTACATTCTCTCATAAACCTTAGCAAGTTTCCCATCCTATTATATAACATTAATACTTGGACTGAAATGTATTACTGTAACTCTCCATGACATATTTGGACAGAGGAATAATTTTGGTCTCAAAATGGGAGCATTTCAAATCCAAAATTGAAACGCAATAGATTAGATTAAGAGATGCAACAAAGAACATCCATTAAGACCATTATTTCTGTCCTGGTCGAAATTCACCTTTATAACAAAGAGTCGTCTTCATCTTCATTTGGCGTCTCGAATGTCCAAATTCAGCAGCATTGACACGCATGGCAGAGCTGGCTTTTAAGCATAATGCAAGGGAAAGGTAAGAAGTCGGCCCTTCTTTTCAGATGCCCCCCAACCTAGTTGCAGTTTGTAAATAGTCGGCGTTCTTGAGGGAGGTCGTCTTCTATAATAAAGCATTCAGTGAGCATGCTGCATATTATAATGTTTCATTTTCACACATGCTCCAATTGCAGGTAAATAAGCAGCTTCCATTTTATGTTTGCAAATTATAATGTTTCAGTTCTCATTGCATTTCATTGATGCAGTGTCAAGACGCCTCCTTCATGACTTCTTCCTACATTGCCAAGTTCAGGCATGTGTCTCTGACGTCCTGCCGCTCTTCTGGCACTGCTGCAGTGTTAGCCACAGGCACTGATACGGCAGGATTCTCAACAGGGGGGTGTTGATGAGGACCTTTTGGTTCAAAGTTACGTAAATCCCATAGTGGCCAGAACCTCCATTTTCACAAACCATCTTCATAGAACTTGGGGAGAGGGGGTGTTTATTCAGCCTCTGTGCCTGCCGGCCCGGTTGGCCTCTGTGCCTGCCGGCCCCGGTTGGCCACTCTGCCTGCTGGTCTCGGCTGAGCTCTCTCTGCTTTTTCCACAATGCGTGAAACCAGAGAGCAGTGTAGTGAAGTTGAGCCCAGCTTAAACTCTGGGGATAAAGGCAGTGCGCTGGATAGGACGCCCAGGCCTCTGCAAGGCCGTGCTCTGTTAGGACTGTATGCACCATCTATGTGGCCTGTCTGCAAAGCAAAGCGCCAAAGCAAATCTCCCATAGGCTACACCACCCAGGATTCGGCCTCCAAGTGTGGAAGCCATCTGGAGCAATGTGATCAACTCTCATAGGGACATGGGACTGTCTGGAGGATCGTTTTCATTTTTTTTGTTCTTGGCACATGGTTCTTTGCCAGAAGACCCTGAGGTTCCTGCCTGCAAAACAGCGCTCCCTGGGCCTACAACACCCTAGACTCTGCCTTCAAATGCGAAGCTATCTGGAGCACTGTGATTGGCTCACAGAGGGACATGTAATGCACTGCTTCCGTTATTTAGTCTCCCATGGGCATCCAGCCCTCTATCGTCGGCTGCCAAGGGCCAAGAGCAGCTCCCAGTGTTGGTCTGTAAGAGCTGGAAAGGGCCTACGCCCAGAACCTCTGCCCAAGTCAGGACTTTGCCGAGCTCGCCCTTTATTGGTCTTCTGCTTCCACGCGTAGGGATCACTCCACCCATTAACTATCCATTCAGCGGATAGCTTCTGTAACCTCACAGGATCAAGGAACATTGTTGTTTTGGGCATGTTAAATGTCTCTTGGTTCTCCAGCATGGATGGGGTTTGGTATGGATTTACATGCTCATGAATATTCTGTCGTCAGGCTGGGAATCCTCAGTAAAAGAAACAGTTTCATTTTCACTTACAAACTGTATTTCTCCTTTAAACCAATCACTGTCCTCTGGGTCATACTGACCCCATCCAATGACGGCCCTCTCCCTAAGTCCCTCCTGGCAGCCATATTCAGATTTTTACTGCATGCTTCAGTTTTGCTCTGCGAGCTACTTCTACATTTTTTCGTTTTCAACGGAAAAAGGTTCTATTTTCGTTCCGAAAGAGCCTGTGTGCTCTCTTCTCTGTCTGTCGACAGCTGGGATCCATTGTCTGTGAATTTCAGTGCCCCTCAAGGGCAAATACCGTTGAAGATTCCAGAAGGCCATTGGGCCTACTTCGCGCCCTCCGACCATGACGTAGTAGGAGGGAAGATCCCTCTTCAAGTCCTGCACCAAGTGCGGGCTACGGAATGTTTGTTGAAGACAAGCACCTGCAATGCCACTACTGCCTGCATCCAGACCACAAGGAAGGAGAGAGCAAGATATGCCTCGGTTTCTCCAAGAAGACGACGAAGGATAGGCATAATAGACTGGCGGCGTGGCTGAACGCCAAGGCCACTACCCTGTGCTCGGAGCTTTGTCATGCCTCAACCAGGCCCGGCCGATCCAAAGAGCGGTCTTCTAAGTCATTTGAGGGCACCTCATCCGTGGGGGCCCAAGACCAGGATAAGAACCGCAAGTCCAGTCCGCCGTGGTCGCTGCGGAAGCGGGTCCCACAGTGGACAGGGCGCAATCAACATCACCCTCTGCCTCCATTTCCAGCCGGCAATCAAGCTCCTCTTCGAAAAGGAAATTGTCCAACCTGACTAAACTGCGGGAGAAGCCTGGTAAAGCCGTGGATGGAGGAGAAGGCCAAACTGCCCAGGAAGGCCCAATCGGCACTGGATAGGACTTCATAGACGATGGAGTTGGTGGCGGCTGCCCTCACAAAGGCTGAGGGGGCTGACCCTGTTAAGGTAGCCCACGCAGTGAAGAAGGTATCCCTACCCACGAGTGCAAAACCGCCGCAATGACTTTGGCAAAGTCTGCTGGCATGCCGGCAAAGGGGATACCATCTCAGAACCGAGGTTCCAGCACCTGAGGGTGGAAAAAAGGTGGGGGGACAAGGAGGCCCTGGATCCATCCCAGGCTGTGGCCCAAACCATGGAAGTTTTGTCCACGGACGACGAGGGCCGGGAGTCCTTACACATATTCCACGAGGACTTGGAGGAGGATGACGACGAGGGTGGCGCAGGGCATAGTGTTCTGGTCACGCCAGCTCAGCCGAGGAAATGTGTGTCTGGACATCCTGCCGAACCTCCACACCTTGGTGTCGGAGATCCAGAAGTGGATGCCACAGGGCCTGGTTCCAATGGTCCCCCCAGAGACCTCCGATCAGCAATGAGGAAGCGTCATCCTCCCCCATTTCAGCCACCACATCCGCGTCTGGACCTCGCTCCCTCAGCAGACCCAGACACGGGGACGGATACGGCCACAACAACGAGGATATCGTCGCAGCAGGTGGCGGGTCCCCGCAGCCTAGGGCATCCCCACCGGATGAGGTGGGGTCGTTCATTCCATGATCGCCAGAGTTTCCGTGCTATTCCAGCTTGTCCGAAGAAACCAGGAAGGAGTGTTTCTTGTACCAGAGGTGCGAGGCCAAGAGGAAGACAATCATGGCGGTACCCCTTCTGGACGACTTGTGGGAGGTGGGCGTGGCCCTCTTGAAGAACCCTTGCACGGCTCCGGCCAAACGGGATAGGCTGGAGAAGAAGTACTAGGTGCTGGAATACGCACCCGAGTGCCTGAGGTCACAACCATCGCCGGATTCAGTGGTTTTGGTGGCCGCGAGGAAATGGTCGGCTAACCTGTCCTCGTCATCTTCAGTCCTTCCGGACAGTGAGGGAAAGAAGCTGGATGCAATGGGAAGGAAGGTGATTTACACCGCGGCGTCCACCATCAAGGCGGCCAACGTACTGGCGATCCTAGCCAGGTATGACAGGGAGTTGTGGTACAAGATGGGTCCGATTTTGGAGTTCCTCCCCGACGGCAAGAAGATGGAGGCAATTGTTCTCTTCCAGGAAGGGGGGGGTAGTGTCGGATCACGCCATCACAGTGGCGCTGGACGTTGCTGACACAGGGTTCCGGCAGATGGGGAACAATGTCTGCATATGTCGTCAAGGCTGGATGAAGGCCACAAATTTCCGACAGGAGGTCTAAGAGAAGGAACTGGACATGCCTTTCGACAGAGATACCCTTTTCGGGAAGGTCGACAAGTCCCTACAGGCCCTCAAGGCGGAGACGGCCCGTTCCCTGGACACCCTCCAGCAGCACTGCTCTTCTTTTTGTTCCTCCAGAGGAAAGAGGAGCAGGTCTTCCAATGGTTTTCTCCTCATCGTACCGTCAGCCTTCCAGATCCATGACTCGGGAAGCCTACAGAGGCTGTTCTCAGGAGGACCGCGTCACCGTCGGCCGCAGGGCACGACTGCGGCAGCAAAACGAGCCTGAACCGACCAGGATGTCGGGGCCCCCACCAGTGCTTTCCAGTGGGAGGTTGGCTGACGAGGTTTGTCAGTGAGTGGAAAAAGATCAGATGGGTGCTGGACGCTCTCGCCCAAGGACATACTCTGGAGTTTCAGCGCAGGTCGGATCTCTGCAGTGGCCCATCAGGAGCAACACATCCGTCGGCTCTTGGAGGAGATATGGTCCATGCTGGGAAAAGGGGCGATATAGCTAGTTGCCCAGCGACTCTGGGGCTCCGGAGTCTATTCCAGATCATTTTTGGGCAGAAAGAGGACTGGGGGCTGGAGACCCATTCTAGACCTACAACGTCTGAACAAATGCCTCCAGCCCCAAAAATTCAAGATGGTCACGTTGCAACACGAGCTCGGCCAACTAGAAAAAAGGAGACGACTTGGTCTTGCTGGACCTGGGGGACGCCTACTTCCACGTCCCCATTCATAGGAAACACCAAATGTTTCTACGCTTCGTATTGCAGGGACAGCACTACCAGTTGAAGGCACTTCCTTTCTGCTTGAAGACGGCCCCCAGAGTGTTCACAAAGTGCCTGGCACTGGCGGCGGCCCATCTGTGTCCACGGGGTATACCCGTACTTCGACGACTGGCTCATCGGGGCCCACTCGCCAGACTTGGCCGTCGGACACACTGAGGACTGTCCAGCTGCTGACGGATCTGGGATTCTTCATCAACTATCCAAAGTCCTGCTTGACAACAATCGCAGAACGCGTTGTTCCTAGGAGCCAGACTCGATACGGTGTCCTGCCTGGCGTCACCCTCGGAGGAGTGGGTAGCAGCCATTCAAGGGAAGGTGCACTGGCAGTTGCTGATGAAGACCGCCATAATGCAAACCATTGTCGTTGCTCAGCATGATGTTGTCTTGCATCTAACCTCTACAGGTTACAGATGCGACCTCTTCAGGAGTTGCTGGACGCCCGCTGGATACAGGTGTTCGGAAGCTTCGCTGACAAAATCCCACTCGATGAGGAGTTCCGTTGGGCAGTAAGGTGGTGGGGCATCCGCACCAACATCGCCCGCGGCACAGGGTTTCAAAATCCTCCATACCAGGAATTGGTCACCACGGACACTTCCCTGGAAGGCCGGGGAGCCCACACCAGACATTTGCCTGCAAGAGGCCTATGGCTGCCGGAGGAGAAGGATCTCCATATCCACATCCGGAGCTATAGGCAATGTTCTGTGACCTCAAGTCGTTTCTTCCGTCTCTGAAGAGCAAGGTGGTGAGGATCTTCACGGACAACACAACCACAATGTTCTACATCAGGAAACGGGATGGGGTGCACTCAATCCCCAGCGCTCTCCAAGAAAGCATAGGACTTGTGGCACTGGGCCATCGGCCAAGAGATGTTTCTCATTCCTATTCACCTAGAACGGGAGTCAAGAACACCATTGCAGACTCCCGCAGCAGGGAGTTGCACTCCTCCCATGAGTAGGAACTTCGACGGGACCAGGTGGACCGCATCTTCGTCAAGTGGGTCAGACCCCAGATCGATCTGTTTGCGACAGTGGCGAACTCCAAATGCCAGAAGTTTTCCAGCAGATTCCACCGACTGATGAGCATGCGGGACACCTTCTCTTTGCTGTGGGAAGACCTTTTTCTGTATGATTTTCCTCCGTTGCCTCTCCTGCTACTATTCATCAACACACTCAGACAGTGCCAATGCAGGATGATACTCATCGCCCCGGCGTGGCTGAAACAGATTTGGTAACTGGACCTTCTCCGACTGTCGGCGTCACCCAGGTCAAGCTTCCAGTAGTTCCGGATCTTCTCACCAGAGATGGATGTGCAATCCTGCATCATGACTCGGGGTCCCTGAACCTGAAGGCTTGGCTCCTGCAGCCCTAGAATTTTGTGGATACGAGTTGCCTGTGGACTGCAGAGAGTTCCTCTCCAAGACCAAGGCATCGTCGACATTGAAGTGCTATGGTCACAAGAGTAAGCGTTTTCGCTACTTGGTGCCGGTCGCAGACTATTACCCTGCTGGGGGTCATGGCCCCGCAAATTTTTTCTTACTTACTCTCCTTGGACAAGGCCGTCCTGGCACACGCTTCTATCAAGGTGCATCTGGCGGCTATCTCCCGCCACACCAGGTCTCTGGGAAAATCTTCACTGTGGTCTCACCGACTCATCAAGGAGTTCCTCAAAGACATTTTTCGATCGTTCCCTCCGGTGAAGGCTCCTACCCCTGGATGGGAACTCGATGTGGTTCTGACGAGGCTCATAAGAGGCTGTGGGGGGGCCTGTGAGCCGATGATTCAGGCCCTTCTCAAGTTCCTCTCATGGAAATCGGCTTTCCTTGGGGCCATTACCTCTTCCAGGAGGGTGGGTGAGATCCAGGCCCTATCCTGCAAGCAACCATACCTGACTTTCCACGAATCGAGGGTGGTGCTGCGGACGCACTCCCTTTCATGCCGAAGGTCTGTCTGAATTCCACCTCAACAAGCCTTTGGTGTTTTTCCTCAAACCTTCGTCACCGGCAGAAAGGGCCTTGCACTCGCTGGATGTTGCTCTGTGACGCTCACAAAAAGGTTTTCGTAAGGCGTAACAACTGTTTGTGAACTTTGATCCTCTGAACAATGGGAAGGCCTTGTCCAAGACTTCCATTACAAGGTGGCTTTACGGCTGCATCATGCATTGTTTTGGGTTGGTGAACCAACCACTGACCGGCTGTCCGAGAGCCCACTTCACCAGTGCGATCGCTGTGACAATGGCGTTCCTATATGGTATGCCCCTGCCGGACACCTGCAGGGCTGCTACGTGGAGGTCCACACACACCTGCACGAGGTTCTACTGTGTCAACAGGGATTTCAGGGAGAAGTCCAGAGTCGGCCAACTAGTGCTACGCAACCTGTTTGATTGAGGCGAGTCTGTTCCCGAGGTAAGAGTTAATTGCTTCTGTTGGGTCTTGCCACCTCCCGTGGTTGTGTAATGTTGTACTTCTTTGTATTCGTTATTCATGAGCATGTCAATCCATGCCAGACCCCATGCTGGAGAAGGAACAAGTTACTTACATGTAACTATTGTTCGCCAGCATGGGTTTGGCATGGATTCAAATGCGAACCCTCCCTCCGATCCCTCTACGGCTCTTCTTGGTCATACTGACACATTACGTGCTTACCATATCTGAAGATGGCTGCCAGAGGAGGGGCTTAGGGAGAGGGCTGTCATCGGATGGGGGCTGTATGACCCAGAGAACAGTGATTGGTTTAAAGGAGAAATACAGTTTGTACGTGAACGTGAACCTGTCTTTTCTTTTACTGAGGATTCCCAGCCTGACTGGGAATATTCATCATGTGAATCCATGCCAGACCCATGCTGGAGAACAAAAGTCACAGCTAAGTAACTTGTTCCTTACCTATAGCCCTATTCTAGCCCAACTCAGAACTTACACTTGCTTCTTCACAACCAACACTCCACTCCTTCCCTTTCTGCTCCTCCACCTACTCGCTTTCTCTCGGGCAGCAGCTTTTCCTCATTGTCTTTACTTGACTATTTCTTATAACCATAATCATACATCCTGACTTTGCTCCATTCCTCCTTCTACTCACTCTTCCCTTTCCCTTCTCCGATAGCCTTTATCCTCAACTAGGTGTCACCACTGCATCACTCTCTGGCCTCCAGATCTTCCCCATTCCCCTTTCCCTCTGCACCGCACCCACTCAAATAAGACGCTCCCGTTCTCACAGGATTTCCGACCTCATCTATCCCCCCTTGCCTACTGCACAATTCCTGCTCCTCTCCCCCACCTCCTATCACTCTTTAACTTGGTTTCTGGAATGCACATTCCCTCTGCAACAAGTCTTCCTATATCATTTACCTCTTCGACTATTATCACCCTCAACTTTCACTTCTTGCTCTCCAACTTTTATTGTGCAACTCCTAGAACCAATCGATATTTACTGACCTATAAATTTATTTTCTCAGTATAGCACTAATTCGAGCATAGTATGGACACATAAAGATAGAGACCAATACATTGGCCTTACGTAGCCCAAAAGATGGCGCTCATATTAGAAAGTGTAGAAGGACTTTTGTGGTGACTAGGGCAACCCGTGTAAACGACTATTTAAAGCCTCCATTTTTGTTTGTCCGGTGAAAGCGGACAGAATCGTACGGAGCTTTTTCTTGCATTGCAGAGGTAAGACATATCAGTTTGTAGGGTTCTTTATTTAAAGTTCATACGGCAGTCCTCTGCCTTATTCAGAGACCGCCAGTAAATTAGATACAGATGTTAGTCTATCGCGTAGTCTTTTGAGTCCTGAATGTCATTTACGCACCAGTATCTTTGACATTTTTACGAACGTATAGTATAAATTTAACTCGTAAAATGGCCACCGGGAGAAACCATAAAAAGAGGTGCATATACAGAGATAATAATTATACATTTAAAATTCAGTGCAATTATCACTTTCTGAATTTATGACTTTAAGAAGGAACTGGTGTATTAATACCATATATATTACCACAAATTCATTTGACAGGTTGGTATCTAACCCGAGACTTTAATTTTCCATTCTTTTGCTGAAAAGCAGCATTCCACATTTGTATACAATACCATTAGGTAAGCCTTGATTTTTTAGGTGCTAAAGATTTTTTCTTTTTACATGTTTCTTCAAGAGATAAATGAACTCATTATGTTTTTTCTGTTTTTTTCTCTCCCTTTCCCACTACCTTGTGTTTTTGTTTTTTCATCATTATAAATGTTGGAATTTTGTTATGTTTACGGATACTGTTTGATTCGCTTTGATGTTAATAATTTCTTTTACCTTAAAAATCCTCCCCTTCCCCCCTCCCTTTGTCTGTGTTACATTGGATACTATTCTTGTGTGTGTCATAATAATAACGTTTGTGCTACAATTGTTGTATACAATACTATTAGCCCTGATTTGAGAAAGACGGCGAGTCCGTCGAAACACGTGTTATCACAAAGGGCACTCATCTTAATCAATTATTAAACCTGAATCATTGTATTCCAATTGAGTGGAGTTTCTTTTCAATATTATAATTTGGCGCATGAAGTAATAAGCGCAACCACACATTTTTTCGCAAAACGGAGTAGAGGAACCACTGTCTCTGTTGTTGCGCAACGCATGCGACAATTATATATAAAAAAAACCTTCCTCCTTTTAGGGCGCTGAGGTCCGCATTGCCAAGTGTCCACAAGGGTCCTCATCAAGTTGATTTTGCCCACTTCAATATTAGTTCAGTAGTAAACACTCCACCGAGACTGCACTCGTGCATGTGTCCAACTTTCTTTCTAGCGCTCACCACTCCAAACTCCTTTTTATACTCCTTCTTTTTGACCTTTTTGACACTTTCGACACCGTCACCCACTCCTCCCTTTGCCTCACTCGCCAGGGCCTTAGGTTTCACAAATCTGCTGTTTCCTGCGTCACCTAAATGGAAGGTTGAACCTTTAAAATCTCTTGGAGCTCTCAAACCTCTGGCCCCACCCCTCTCCACATCAGCTTCTCCCAAGGATCAGTCCTTGGACATCTGCCCTTCACCCTCTCTACCTCTGCCGTAGGAAGACTTCTCATGCTTTGGTTTTCACCATCACCTTTTTGCTGATGGCACCCAAATATGTGTCCTTTGCCTCGTTCATTCCTGCCATCTTACGACAGATTAAAAACTTTCTCACTGCATGGCTCTGTGCTGCCTCATGCTGCAGTCCATTTTCTCTTGGCTTCCAATGTGTATGAAGTGATTATAACAAATAAAAAACAGAGAAGACCTTTAATAATGAAACTATAACAATCCCAACCGATCTTCTTGCTCCCTTGCCCAAGGGCCACAATCTTTGGGTCCTCTTTGAAAGCGAAATACAACTGCAACAATTCTTCACTACCAGTGCTCTGCTAGCCTTTTTAATCTCCTCAACATTCGGAAAAAGTGTCGTACGTCCTTTAGTTTTTGTAAAGGTTAGAAAAAAAAAATCCCCTCTCTCATGTTCGGCAAATGTGACTAATGCTCAAGCCTACTCCTTAGCCTGCATCTCTGTTCCTTCCACCCTGTGGACAAAGTCGTCAACTTGGCTACCCACACACTCTACAACCTTCCCAGATACTCTCGCACTTGTACTAACCAACATCATGCTGGGTAGGTCGCCATGCACAACTGCTCTTCTTTTTTTTTTTATTTTTATTTTTTTTTTTTTTATTTGTGTGTGTTCTAAAAGAACTACAAAAAGTAAAAGGCTGAAGTCCGAAGTAACTAACCAGGGTGGGACCCTGAATCTGTTATCATTTTCATTGTGTGTTCCAAAAATTTTACTGTTGCTAAAAGTCAGGTTGTTCGGTCTCTGCCGATGAGTCTCTTCCACCATTTCTCTTCGTCCCACCCTCGTTCGTCCACTGTTAAGTGTTTGAGGTAGACCTGTCTCAGGATCAAATTTTTCAGGCATGACAAGAGCAGATGTCGGATGGATTCGGTTTCAGTCTCACACAAGCGACAGTTGCTTGAGTCGGAAAGGCCTCTAATCCTGCAGATTTCATTTGTGTCCAGTAGATTCATCCTTATCCTTAGTAGAGAATTTCACGCCCCCCTGCTGGGAATTTTTGTAGGTACCTCATTGGCTCATTGAGCTTGCAGTACGATGGAGGCAGATGATAGAGTAATTTGTTGTTGGTAGCGGCATCTTGTGTTTGAATCCAATCTAGCTCTTTCAGTTTCTTATACACTCTAGTTGGATTTGCGCTGAGATCAGCTTCCGAGCAAGCGACTGACTGGAGTAAGGCCGTGTTTGCTTCTTTCCAGGATGCTAGCATGTTCACCTTTCCAGATTGTAACTCCTTGTTTAACAGGGCGTAAATATCCTCACTATCGTCCATGATACATTTTCGGTATAGCCTGAGGGCGTTTATGTTTACTGTAGTCTTTAACGACGAGACTGAGTTCACGCCGAATTGCGGCAATGGACGTAGATTTAGGAAGGGAAAGGACCACCTCCCAAAACTGACTTTCTAGTTTTGGCCAGATTTTGTTTGGAATCAGAGGCATGGCTTCCGCACCATAGGTGATAGAATTCTACAGGAAAAAAGTCGTCCCTTCTATCACTGGGATGCATGAGAATTTTCTGAATTTTGTCTCGATCGCCTCTCCAGCTTCTGCCAGCTTCTTTATTTTGTTTTGGAGGTTTACCTGCATGGAGATCTCGTGTTTCGAGCTATCCAACAAGACACCTAGGTATTTGTATTCAGTGACCCTCTCAATCTCCTTTTTCTCCAGGCACCATTTGTAATTGTCTGTTCTTTTTTTCTGGCCGGCCTCCAGGATCATGATTTTGGTTTTCTCTTTGTTTATTTTTAGGTTGCTTTCCGAAGTGTAGAGAAGTAGATTTGATAACTGTCTCCGAAGGACGATCTGGGTCTGATCGGATAAAATCAGGTCATCTGCATACAGTAGGTGGCTTATTTTGACAGAGGCCACTGACGGCGGAAAAGTACGAGACAGATCTTCCGAGTCACCATAGTCGCCAATGTAAGCTAGAAACAACGCTGGGGCTAAAGGGCATCCTTTTTTCACCCCTCGACCCGTCTGGATTTCGCCTGAGAGGTTGCCCATTTGAGACAGGCGGACCCGGAGGGTGGTCTCTGTATGTAGAGCCTTGATTGGTTGCAGAATCTCCTGGGGACAACACCACCCTTCTAGTTTTTTCCAAAGGTGGTGCCTATCGACTAAGTCGAAGGCCTGAGAGAGGTCTATGAAAGCCACGAAGATCTGCGGTTTACCCACCAAGACCTTACTTTTCAGGGTACTGATGGTTAGAATGTTGCCCGCCGTGCCCACATTTATTTTGAAGCTCGTTTGAAACCTGTCATTGCAAGGCGCCGACTTTGACCAAGATTGAAATCTTTTCAAGAGCAGGCTTCCAAAAACGTTTCCGATGCAGTCCAAGAGGGCTATGGGGCGATAGTTTAGTGGATCTGTTATGTCGCCTTTCTTGTAAATTGGGACAATGATGGTTTTTGTCCACGAAGGTGGAAGGGATTTCTGGGCAGCGCAATTCGTAAAGATGGACACGATAAGCGAGGCCCGTTCCTCTTGTTTTTTTTTTCAAATCTATGTTTGGAATTCCATCCGGGCCTGCCGCTCTGGATTTCTTCAGATTTTTAATGTGGTCGCTAATTTCTGCATGGTCGTCCAGTTTCAGCCAGTTTGCACTGTTCAATTTCTTTTCAGGTGGGTCCATGGTATGCAGAGCTTGGAAAAGGGAAGTGAAATGATTGATCCATTTTTGTTCAGCCATGGTATGAATAGTTGAGTTGTTATACGAGGGTGGCAATGTTTTTAGCAAGGACCAGAATTCTTTCACTTTGTTTCCACATATGGCCTTTAACATAGTTTCTGCATCCTGCTGATATAGTTGGTGGCGGTGATGTTTCGCCCAGTTTTTGTAAGATGTTGTAGCCATCTTTAGTTTGACTTTATTTTGAGGGAGGTTCCCAAGCCGCCTTTTCAGCCTGCGCAGTTCACGTCTTTTTGCTACCAGAGTAGCGTCATAAGTATGTCTGGGCACGATGAATGTTGAGGACGACTATTTTGGTTTCGCCCTATATTGGTCTAGTAGAAGGACGTAGTCCAAAGATTCTTTTCTGTCGGTGCTCCCCCCAAGTGCATATTTTGCCGACAAGTTTGTAACTGATTGCGCTGTTAAATTCAAGCAGTTTCCCCGGGAATTTGATTCAACCCCCGAGACGTACGGGGCCGGTGGTTTGAAATGGTTTTGCAAGGTCATGGTAAGCTGGTTGTGGTCACTGGCTTTTGTTTTACAAACTTAAGTCTTTCACCGTTGCCAGTAGATGGCGTGAGGCAAAGATGTAATCGATGGTGGCAAGGAGGGGTCCTTGTTCCCAGGTAGGACAACGATGAGCATTTGGGAAGGTTGAATCCAGATTCTCCAATTTTCTTGACGCCATTAGAGAAGACCAAAGACTCCCTCTTTTGGCGGCGGGAGTCATAGATGAGATTCCACCCGGCTTGACAAGCCTGTCAAGGCATTGGGCGTCAGGTCACCGCAAATTATAATGGAGGGAACCTGGTGTATTGCTTGGATTTCATGTACTAGATTTTCCATCATGGCTAAGTAAGTGTGTTGATTTATGGCTGCTGGGTTCCAGTAGGTATTGACGATTGCTGTTTGCGAGATACTGAAATTCGGTTGTTCATCCCAGTCTAATAGCACTGCCAGGATTGAAAGGTTTGATTGAGGAGTGGCCTTGATCTTCAGGCAGATCTCCTGCTGGCAGGCAATGAGAAGGCCCGATGTCGGACGACCCAAGAGGCCTTTGTTAGCTGGAGCCAAGATGGTATCGTACCAATCCATTGCCGGTGTTTTCCTAAGCCAGGTCTCTTGTAGGCAGATGATATCGAATGCGGCCAAGTTCGCGTCGCCCGGCATTGTCAGGTGGAGATGACCGCGGGTGTTCCATGAACAAAGGTGGAGGATGATTTTTGGTCGACTGTCGGGATGTCCATTGACCCTTTGGGCCGACCTGCGCAGTGCTATTTTTTCGTTTGTGTCAGGGCCTTGGGAAGCCAAGCCCAAAGCCCCTGTAATTTTTCTCTTGATTGTTTCTTTGTGTCTGAACTTTCTTTATCGCTGAAGAGCATTCAATATTTCTCTGTACGAAGCGGTCAGCAGAGTCCATTTCAGCATTTTCGTTTGAGTTTTGGCTGAGCTGGCCCCCCGTCGCTCAAGGCTTTTCTTCCGGCCATGCGACGTGGGTTTTTCCTGTGTAGTGTCAATAAAGGTTACTGAGGGCTTAGAGTTGTGACTTTCAGTTGTTTGATGATTTCCAGTGGCTCTTCTGATTTTGCTCCTATTTTCATTTCCACGATTTTTATCCTGGCATCCCGAATTTCTCCCTAAGTTTCCTGACTTCTGAAGTTGGAGTTTCTGGCTTTGATTTTTCAGGGTATAACCTAGAGATGCCAGCTCCTCCTTTTGCTCGTGCAATTTCCTTTTTTACGCTCGTGGAGGCGGTGTAAATGTAAGCTTTTGTTCTGTGGTTTGAGTGGTATGGGTCGACTAACTTTAAGTCCGAAGATTTTATCCCATGTAAGGCTGGAACAAAGCTGAATTCCTCTTCTATTCAGTATTATGTCATCTTCGTTGTCTACATGTTGTTCCAGCTTTATGGGAGACTCTCCCAGATGTTGTTTTTCCTTTCGATATTGCTCAGTTTTAGAAGCATAGTGAAGCTTTAGATGCGACCCCGAATAGTTTAGCTTTTCCCCTGTGTTTTGTCTGCTTCGTTTTTTTTTTTTTTGCCGATCGGACTCCGGTCCCCCGGACTTCGGGTAAAGTTGCTGGTTGCAGGAGGTCGACCTTTTGCGCCCTGGCGTGTCATCGGCCCTCGAGGATGCAAATGACACCACTCGAAAACTCAGAGGGCTGGAAAACTTTTGTCTTGGCCCCTGATGGAGTTTTTTTCTAGGGTCTTCCAGGGTGCAGAACTTTGGCGACAGTTCTTCTTCAGTTGGATCTTCAATAATTTCAGGGTCGTCCTGGGAGCCGGTATCCACGAGCGAGGCTAACGCACAGGACTCCTGGGCTTTAATTCCTTGGCAGACCGTGGGTCTTGAGAATCGTCGATATGCTGGGAAATATTCATCAGGTCCTCCTCTGCCAGAAAATCTTCCGTTGTTCGAGGCGAGGCTTTGTTCCCCTTTTTGTTTTACTGGTGGGTGGACCAAGATTTGAACAGAGTTTTCAGCTACCTCAGCTCTTTTATTTAGGCTTAAGGCCCGTGGAAGAACTTGTTTTTCTTTTTGTTTTTGGTCCTCGCCTCTCAATTTGGGGTTTACTGATCTATCTGTTGAGAACATTGAGTATGCACGATCTTCTGCCCCTGCAGATGTTATTTGATGTGGAGGAAGTTGCAGGGCATCGTCTGTAATATCTATATTCTCTTGGTTTGCTGGCCTGCTGTTGACAGATTCAGTAGACCTTTGAGTGACAGAGCTAGAAGCTGGTGGAGGGGGTTGTACAGGCAGGTTTGGAGCGCATTCTATAACCGCCGATGGTTTTTCTGAGGGATTAGGCACTATGTCGTTTCGCGCTTTTTCCACATCAGACTTAAGGTTCTTCAGTTGTCCATCTCCATCTAGGACGGTGATGTAGCCTTCTAGAAAAGTTAGTTTTGTGTACATCGTTGCTTGGATCGAGGTGTGATCTTTTAAGTTCTCGTTTATCTCTTGGTAGAGTTTAGTAAACGGATTCAAGGCTATGGTAACGGCTGACATAATTGATAAGAAATCCTGCTTGTTTTGCGACAGTGATTCCATTTGAGAGCCCGGTTGTTGAGGGCGATTTTTAGGAGCCGGAGTTGATATGTGACTCGTTTAAAAGCCTTCTTGCTACAGGGGTAGATGATAACTCTAAGGATCCGCGTTTGTCCCGTTCATTCGGCAGCATTTTGTGGTGATGGTCAGGAGGCACTCCTTCTTGGGAAAGTCGGGTTGACTGCCTTTTGTCAATGATAATGGGGTGTATATCTTGAGTTATGTTTCCGGACATCTGGTCCTTGGTGATAGCGTCCACCTTTTGATCTCGGGGTGTTGATGGCTGGATGTTTTGTGACCGGCCCAAGTTAGGTGTACTGGGCAGCTCTTTGTTGGACTGCTTGTTTGGATGAGTTGGACTTTGAATGAAGCTTTGCGTGTTTGTTGGACAGGGGCTATATTTCCCAGGGAAGCCACGTTTTCCTTCTCACTGTTTTTGGGAGGTGTTGTAGGGTGCTCTGGACCCCTTTCAAAGGAGCTTGGGGATGAAACTCCAGGTTGGGGGGCAGGAGGTTTTGGCTTCAGGGTTTTCGCCCGCGGAAGCCGAGATGGAGAAGATGGAACTTTTTGCGCCTTGACGACATCTTGGATCTTTGGAAGCTGCTCTACTGCCAGGACCCTTTTTTTTGCTTTTTCCGGTGGTTGGAACATTTTTACGGCCTCCAGGATTTCCTCATCGGTGAGGTCCTCTTGTCTACACAGTGGGTCTGGAGCAAAGGTGTGGAAGAAGTCTGTTACTAGGCTTGCTACCGAGGGCTTTATAGACTCTGGTTTCCATGGCTTTTTAGCATTTTGGCCACTTGTTTTGATTTTGGAGGACACTAGACTTGTAAGGGTTTTTTTTTTTGCGTTTTTGGTTTTAGAGGGCCTTTCCTTCTGGAGACTCAGGTTTTTCTGTTGTCTGGGGAGTCGTTGTTTTAAAAAAAAATTGGGGCACGTACAGAGGAGGTGGGGAGCACCTCTGTGGGCTTTTCTATGCTGGAATCAAGTGGGTTTGTGGCTGGTTGCTCTGAGCCCCTACAATCCACTGGAGACCGGGGGGGTCATTTCATCAAGGAGGGGGAGAGTTGAATTGTGGACTTGTGCCTCGGTTTGCAGCCGGAAATTAAAAACATTTGTAGTTGGTGGCCACATTTCTTCCCTATGAGGGTTTGCCCCCCTCTCCCGCGGGGGGCACTTTTCCAAGAATTCGTCCTGCACGAGGGCGAAGTTGAATTTTCCAAGGGGGGGGGCGTGAATGCGCTCCCCCCAATCCGCTCCTCATGTTGCCGCAGCGATGTCAGCTGGCTCCGCCCCCAGGACAGATCGCGGCTGTCGAGCTCCTCTCCGCCCCCCCCCGCTCATGGAACTCGGTCCTCCCTCCGGAGGCTTCCAAGGCTCGGAGGGAGCTGTGGGGGTGGATTCCACGGTTGCGAAAGCGAGGGCAGAAGTCGAGGCGCCACAGAAGCCGACGGCGGTGAGTGAGGTTCTATGTCCCGAACTTTGTCCGTTTTTGGCGAGGCTCCCTCGCACCAAAGGGGGCGGAAGTTTTTCTAGCGGGTAATTCTGTTTTCCGCCTGCCGTTGGCGGGATTGTGCAACGGAAATTTGTAGTTGACTTGGAGTCAAGAAAGGTGTAAGCAAATTTGGAGCACTGCGATTTTGGAGCTGGGTTTTTGATGCAATTCGGGGCCGCGCACTTCTGAGCGGGCGGCCCTCCTCAAGCTCCATAGGATCTTAAGCAGAGTCCGACGTTGGCGACCTTTTCAGGATAGCCGCCATGGCAGCCATGCACAGACTGCCAGAGACTGCACACTCACAGCCACACTCTGCGGCCCGCTCCGCGGGATGATGTGGGTTTTGTAGAGGCAAGGGAGTAGTAGCACCTGCCACAGGAACAGTAGAAACAGTAGAGTGACTGCCAGAGACTGCACACTCACAGCCACACTCCGCGGCCCGCTCCGCGGGATGATGTGGGTCTTTTAGAGGCAAGGGAGTAGTAGCACCTCCCACAGGAACAGTAGAAACAGTAGAGAGACTGCACACTCAAAGCCACACTCCGCTCTTTTAAGTTTCTTCTCCTAGTCCACAAAGCTATCAATTGTCCTGCTCCTCAGTACCCGCCTGATTGTATCTGTTTACTCAACATCTCGTTCCCTCTGATCCTCCTCTGCACTCAACCTCGCTGCCCATACCCTCCCTGAGCCTCTTCTCGCTCCCTCTCTTTCTCCTTACTCGTCCTGCTCCACTGGAACCCCTTCCCATTACAATCAAAGGCATTCCAACTGCGGATCGCTTCAAAGCTCAGCTTGAAGTTCACTTACTTGCTAAAGAGGGAGCTCCCCTTACCCTTGTCCCAATCCTCCTTGCCCCTGGCCCCACTGCTGCTTTCAGTGACACTTGATGTCATTTAGTATATTTAAATTGTATTTTTGTTTAGTTTGAAGTACTTGCGCCTTTATGTTAATGTTACTTTGGTAAGTAGCCTGTTTTTCTTTATATTTCTACAATAAAAATGTTGCGTGTTCCTTGTATATGTCCCACTTTTTTACATCCTCATAAACTGGCTCGCCACTTGTACAGGCACCCTTTGTGGGAAGGACTCCAGCTTCTGTGCATGTGTTATTGTTAGTCTGCCACACACATAAAGAAGCGATGTATTTAAGAACAAATGGGACCGTGAAAAGGTGTTGCGCTGCGACCAGCAGTCGGTTTCTTCCTTAGTTGCCTAGTCAATGGGGCCTTACCTGCGTTGATTCGGTCCCAGGAGAGATGAGGCAATCCAAAGTCAAGACTTGCAAGAAACGGAAGGCCATGCATGGCAAGAAAACAGTATGCTAAAGTAGTTTTGCTTTTATAACAACGTGCAAACTTAATTTCAAATAAGATGCATAATAACTGTGACACATATATAGATCTATGCACATACGTGCTTGCTTACATTTGTGTATTTTAAGAAAACTATTTGATTAGATCACAACCAAAGCTAGAGAACCATTGCAATCCTAACCTTTTCCCATTTCCCATTTTCCTTTCCCTCACAGACCATGGATTGATTTGCCCTGGGCAGAGGCACGCTATGCCACCGTCCGGACAAGCCTCTGATATGTGCTTATTACCATATCATTACACACAAGAGCAGTTGTTGAAAATGCTTTTTTTTCCTCTTTCTTTTGTGTACATTGCAGGAGGGAGGAGGGTTGCTATGAAATGACGAAGTATTCAGGTTGCAAATAGATTACGGGAGCAAAGTAGCTATAAAGCTTTTTCCTTCTTAAAGGGGAAGAAATATCTGCTTAAATATTTACAAAAAATTAAACTCTAGGTGTATATTCTTTTTTGAGGTTGGGAAACATGTGCTCTTGGTTCGTTGTGGAAGAACAACCACTTGCAAACGTTTTAGAAGATGGAAAAAAAACAACCCCATTAAAATTGCCTAGATCTATGATCTAAGTCTTGACCCTGGTACAAAGAACCTGAATGTGCTGTATGACCATGAACAAGCCTCCGTAGACACACCCTACACCCAGTGTGCTTGGAAAAGGAAGTGATATGTAGTTAGTTGGGCATTCACAAGCAGATACCACGCTTCACTCAGTGCCAAGATTACCCCAAATAGCAAACATTGCACTGTTAAACACCACATACCATAAACCACCCCACATGGCCTTGCTAGAGCCAAGTCACTGTGTGCACGGACTAGTCCGCTGGTCCTTTCCCACTGGGAACACAAAAAAGGCATCACATGCATCGGGCTTTCGAGGAGAACCTAAGGGGTGTCAAAATGTACCTTTATCTGAAAAGATAAAATCACACAACTACTGCTTTTGGATACACTTCTCTAGTGGAACAATAGATCGAATTCAGAACACTGTGCTCCATGCAAGAGGCCTCCCGTGGTTCCTTGACGACACTGCTCTGCGCCCCTTGCAAGCCACCTAGGAACCTCATATCTAGTAACACCCTCAGATCCACAAAGCAAAGTTTAGAAGGAACAAGCGGCAGACTAGAAGCAGCACACACGCACTTCTAGTCCACCCCACCCCTCCAACCCCGAGCATCACAAGCTGCCGCATCCATACACATGTGCCCACTTACTGAACATAGCATCCGGACCAGCAGCGAAGCAGATGGTTGGGATTGGGAAACAAACTGCTTATTTAAATGCCACCTTGCCACTCTTTTCTTCTGCAGGAATCTATTGTATGGCCCCCATATCTGGGTGGTAATGAGCAATCCGTTTGGCTTCTCTGCAAGATCTTAAAGCAACCAGAGTAATTTGGCAGCTGGATTCTCTGCCTAAGCTCCCCCTGAAACCCTGCATTTACATATGGGCCCAACATTAAATTGCAAAAACGTGACCATTTGCTCAGTTCCCACAACATACAGTACGAGAAGGTCACATGTAGGGGTAGGGCTGAAAGGCTACGTTTTGCAGATATACACTCCACAATATACCTTAGCAGGCATGGCACAACAGTGTATTCCGTTTCCTTATCCCTGTGCTTTGCATGTGTTTCCTACTTCAATGATTGCCTGCTTTAGATGTCTCCGGATATTTTCAGGCTCAATGCGCACTCGCTGTTCTTCCAGGGTCTTTTAGTCCTCAATGACCCCGGGAGGTCGTCCTTCGGCCTCTGTTATCAAACCTCTCGGGCACTGGTTGAACAGGGTCTCTGCTGGGGCCACCCCCGTGGACTGATGGGGAGTGGATCGATACTCGAGGAGGAATTGGTACAGAGTTCTTCTCAATTCTCCCCCTTGGCCCTGAATGATCAGGAACACCTTATTGAGAGTCTGCATGAAGCGCTCCACCTCCCCGTTGGCTCTCGGCCAGCCGGGAGTTACTTTCCTGTGTGTGACCCCACATTCGTCCATGAAGGTGGCAAACTGGCAGCCATGAAATGGGGGACCGTTGTCCGAACACAATACCCGGGGAAAACCATGGTTTGCGAGGATCTTGTCAATTGCTTGCATGGCCTGGTTACTTGATATGGACTCCACCAGCTCCACCTCTGTGCAGCGGGACCACTGGTCAGTGAGGTCCAGAAAGTACATGCCTCTTCCTGTGGATCCAAAGTCTGCATGTACGATACCCCAGGGCTTGTCGCTCCTTTCCATAGATTCGATGCATGGTTCTTTGACCATGGGCGCGGCTGCTTGACCCCAGAGGCAACAGTGGATATTCTTGTCGACCCTCCTCTCGAGGTCTGGGAGCCAGACCTGGCTCTCGGTCGGGCTTTCGTCTTGGCAGTGCCCTGATGGCCACTGTGTGCAAGTTTTAACAGTGTCTCCACCAGTGTTCTCGGGATCACAATGTGCCTCTCCCTCAGTAGCAGGCCCTCGTTGGACACGGACAGCTCATGACGTGCGCCCCACAGCGACTGTAGGTCGTGTTGGGTGTCTTTTCCTTTCCAGGAAATGTCCACCTGCGCCGATTTCCAGTCCCTGCTGCCTACGGCGGTTTTGATTAGCTGAAAACACCCATCGGCCTTTGAGGCTTCGGCCAAATCCTCCAGTGTTAGAGCTATCGGCATAGCTGCTTCCACCACATGACGAAGGACTTCGTCACAGTCTCCTCCTGACTGTCTTGCCAGCAAGCTTCTGCCCCTGGGATGGCAGGACAGGTAGTCCGCCGGGTTGTGTGTGCCTGGCCTGTACTGCAGCTTTACGCCGTATTCCATGAGGGTGAGCATCCACCTCTCTATCCTCAGTGCTGGTTTGGACGATGCACCTGTCATGATGGGAATCAGGGGCTTGTGGTCCGTGATGACTGAGAAGGGTTTGCCTAGGATATAAATTCAAAAATGCTTGCAGCCCCACAGTATGGCCAGTGCTTCCCTTTAAATTTGAGAATACCTTTGCTCTGTGTCCGTTGGGGCTTTACTGGCGTATGCGATGGGCCACATCTGTCCTTGGAGATCGGGTTGGAGTAACACTGCCCCAAATCCGACTGGGCTGGCGTCCACGGCCAGCTCCAACTCCTTCTTTGGGTCAAAAAAGGCCATTGTCTCATCACCAGTAAGTGCGTCCTCGATGGTATCAAAGGCATTCTGCTCCTCGGCTGACCATGTCCAGGCTGTGTCCTTCTTTGTGAGGGCCCTGAGTGGTTCAGAGAGGAAGGCAAGGTTCTTGATAAACCTCCCACAGTAATTCACCATCCCTAGGAAGCTGCGCACCTCGGAGGGAGTGTCTGGGGCCTTGCATCCCGAATGTCTTTCACCTTCTGCGGGTCCGGTGAGATCCCTCCTGAGTGGAAAACTAATCCGAAGAACTCAATACTCTCCTTCAGAAACTCACATTTCTCACGATGCAGGGTCAGACCAGATCACAAATCCTCTCCAACGCCTTCTCCAGCCTGATCATGTGCTCAGTTTCGGAAGTGGCATAAACCAGGATGTCATCACTTAAGTTGATTACCCCTTTCAGTCCGGCGAGAGCACCCCAGATAACATTCTGGAATACCTCTGCGGCTGAGGAGACCCCGAAACACATCCATTTGTACTGGTGTAGGCCGTTCTGGTTGGTGAATGTGGTGATGTATCAGGAGTCCTTGTGCAGCTCTAGCTGGTGGTATCCCGAGCGCAGATCCAGCTTTGAGAATACTTTGGCACTCTGCAGCTCCCCACCACGTCATCTAGCGTTGGTGTTGGGTGGCGTTCCCTCTTAATGGCTTGGTTGGGTAGCCCCATGTCTACGCAAATGCGTACAGCCCCCGGCTGCTTTGGCTTTGTCGCCACAATGATGGGAAACACCCATGGAGTAGGGCCCTCAACCCTCTCAATGTCTAGATCCACAAGGTTTTGAAGTTCTTGCTCCACCTGTGCTCGTAAGTGAAAGGGTATACATCGGTGCTTCAATGCTGTTGGACACACCAGTTCATCAAAATGTAGCCGGATCGGTTCCCCTTGCAGCTTGCCAACTCCATTGATGATGTCTGCAAATTGGTTGGTGATGTCTCGGATGTCTGCTGTGTACACCGAGAGCGCAAAGTGTACTATGTCCAGCACCTCAGACGTGGCGCAACTCTGGAGCGAATGCGGGCTGACATTGGTCACAAAGAATTTCGCCTTGATCGAGCGGTTGGCGTGTTATGGATGTTATGAACACTCCTTGGAGTGGAAGTGGATGATCACCCCCGAATTAATATATTTTCGCTTTGGTTTCAGCCAGTACTGGTGGTCCGGGCAGTGCCTCGTAGTGCTGTGTTGCCATCACACACACAGACGCACCTGTATCGATTAATACAGGGTAGGGGGGGGGGTCTCACAGAGTCTACCACACACGTGGGCTGCCTGCGTTTCTTGTAGATGGAATCGATGTTCGATATGAAAAATACTTCATCTTCTTCCTCCTCCTCAGCGATGTCTAGCTCCTGTTCTACGGCGGCCAACTTCTCTGTTTGCGCTGGCCACTACTGTTGGATCTGTCGGACCTCACGGGATGGCTACTGGATTTGCCGCCTGCCACATTCTGGCAAAATGGCCTGTGGTCCCGCAGTGCCCACACATCCTCGCTTTTGCGGGCATTCTCTGGAGTGCGGAAGGCCGTACCCGCATTTTTTACATTGCTGTGGCAAGTTGTTTTTCTTTTGGGTCCATCTAGGGCGTTGGGGACCATTGTTCGCGATCTGCCCGATGGCGTAGGCCTCCTCACTCTTCCCTGACTTGGCATCCATTCTGGTGGCACGGCTGTCAGCCAATTCATAGGATTTGCCCATATCGAGCACCCTAGCTTCCCAGAACTGCAACCTTGGATGAGCTGGTTCCGGACCCTCCCCTCCTCATTCTCCCACTGGCAGGTACTGGCCAGGTGTCGCAGTCTCCCGCAGAAATGATCTATCAACTCATCCTCTCGCTGCTTTTTGCTTGTCATCACAATGCAGTCAAAGTTCAGGTTGGCCAGCGGTAAGAAATGTTCTTTCAGGGCATCTTTCACAGCCTGGTAGGTGACAGCCGCAGAGTTCAGCGACTCGAAAACACAATGAACCTCAGAACCAGCAGCATATAGCAGCGTTGCTACCTTTGCATCGTCATCAGTTTCTCCGGTGGCCCTAAAGTAAATCTCAAGTTTCTTGATCGATAATAGCCACTTTGGGCCTAGTTACGATGGGGGTCCCGACATGTCAAATTCTGGCATGGGAGCCAGTGTGCCCTGCTGTCGTGGTATCATCCTGATGGGAGGTTACGCAGGAGGCTGCGCCATGGCTTGGGCGCCATCACCAGGGTTGCTCATGGTGGGGGACCGCATGAGCACCTCACTCCGTGGAGGCCACAAGTCCGGAGTGATGAAGTCCTTGCAAATCTGCAGAAAGTGGAGGCGCAGCAGTGTCTCACAAGGCACAGTATGGGATGTGCCTTTCCCAGGCGTGACTGGCGGGAAGGAGGGCACGAAAAATTCCCCTGTATTAGGGAAAATGGTATTGTCCCCTTCTCGGGGCTTCCTCGCGTGCATTCACAGATGAGAAAGAAGTGAAAAAGACCAATGTTTTCTTTCTCTGGTCTTCGTAGACTGTGCACCAAGTAAAGGACTGGCACTTCCTGCCTCATTCTTCTTCTCCGTTTGAATTTTTTTTTTTGCTTTTGTTTTTATAAGGGTGCCTATCAAGTCTCCAAAAATTGCCACCAAACAGCGCACGAACACCCTTTGAGAGGCCGCAGCCGTTAGGCAGACAAAATGGCGGTCACACGCATGTGACGCATCTAGTGGGTGCCGAGAAAATGCCCCCAAATCCAGTCATGGATGCGGAGCAAGTCTCCCCCACTCAGCAGCGTCATAGTCGCCAACGTTATAGTTCTGTTTGTCCCGGGTCCCTGCCCGGTGAGCAGGCCCAGCCGCCGTACATCAGTAAGGATATCGACACACGTCTGCTCATTACGGGTTGCCGGCGGCAAATGCCGAGCATGGGCGGCCCCTTTATTTAATGCACATGCGCAACGCTAACGCATGCGTCGTGCACGCGTAAACCCACATGACTCCTTAACATAGGGGGCAAAAACTCAGAGGATGAAAAAGACCAAGGGCGCTGAAAGCAGTGACCAACCCCCATCAGTACTCATTGCATTGGGAGGCTACCGATTACCGTAACCCCCCACACCACACCACAATTTGCTGTCATAACATGCCTTTTCAGTGTCAAAGGGAACTGTGTGTTGTATGTGTTTGCAGGTTTATTGGGGAGAGCGTCACTGCCATGATGCTGCTGTGCAAACACCTGTTAAGAGGGCCAGTTTGGGCGACCTTACGCATTCGTGGGACTTGCACAAGAAACTGACAGGCTTGCATAGTGTTCGGTTTCTGAAAACATCAGAAAACCTTGTTTGTTAATTGGAAGTCCGTCAATGCAGAAAACTTTTGCTTGGACTGTTGCATTATCAAATCGGCTTCAATACATGAGGTTCAACGTTAAACACAAAGTAAAGGAGACCTTTTTTTCACGTTCACTTATGTTCTATCTACATCCTTCTCAGAATTGACATTTTCATTTTCACTCTGCTTTTTCAAATTAAATGCATGCAGTGGTGTTAGTGCTGGTTCAGATCTGCTCAGTGCTGGAAATGGGAAAACATTTATTGCTGAAACAGTCATTTCTTGGGAGGGGCGAGGCTTTGGGAAGGAGGGGGAGGGGCCATGGGACAGGGTCCCGGCTAGCTTGTAACGCAGTATTTGTACATAGAACCCAATCCTGTCGATTTGCATAAAAGCAATGAGCATTATGGGGAACAACATAATGGCCATAATTTTAAATGTTGAACATGTCTTATAGTGATTCATTAAGAACACTTTTTAAGCGAATAATGGAGTCTTCTGTTTTGATTGGTCACACTATTCACCCTAATAAAGAGCTGTCTGTAAAATGTAGGACATATATACCAGTTTGAACAGCTGCAAAACTGGGTTTATAGTCAAAATGTCGAAAAAAAAAAATGTCGACTTTTTTTTTCAATGCATTTTTTTTTTAAATGGGGGGGTGCCCCCCCAACCCCCCTTTTTTAATTTTTTTTTAAATTTTATCCTTTTTTTAAACTCCCGAACCCCTAAAATAAATATATAATTAAAAAAAACGAAAGTCGACATTTTTTTTTTCGACATTTTTTTGTCGACATTTTTGTCTGTCGACACTTTTTTTTCGATATTATGACTGTCCACCGCAAAACTGTATGTGAGGCTTCAGTTTTTGTATGCATACTCCAGTACTGCGTGTTCAGAATGCGCTACAACGAGCAGACTGCTTTAAGAAGACTTGGCACGAACGCCAGTCAATGAGGCACAGGATCCGGAGGACAGAGCGGGGCTGCAGCAAGACATTTTTTGCCAGTCGCTCCGTCTTGTTCCGGCCCATTTCCTGCACTGCATCTGCTTTCAAGTTATTTGTCTGATATTGTTATGTTTCTAACGTCTAGATCAAACTGAAGTGTTATTACAAATATTCATGTTACCAAGGTATCTTGGTTTAGCAGCTTTCTATAAACAACCCAGTAACAACCTCTGAAATGTGACAAATGTGTCTTTCATGCATGCTTTGCATCATTTCATGTGGCAAGCTTGAAAAGTGCTTTTGCTTTCCCCTTCAATGGAAAAAGAAGTCAAAGACCGAACCCTGGCCTGCTGTGCCATGCTTTGTGACACTAACTACGAAGCCAACCCGTAGCTGGTAGTTGTAAATGGTTCTGTGCTTCAGCTGGAAACCTTGAGTGCCACAGGGAGAAAATAAATCAAAGAACGAGATGAGGGTAATAATAATGCCAATTTCTATTGCTTTTAAAGCATGGAGGACACCAGCTTGAAGTACGTACCAGTGGTAGTTTTTATAAGTGGAGTAACAGGAGTATTCCGGGTCAGGCAAAAACTTGACTGGGTGGATGCTTTTCAGGTAGGAAACAGCAAGCAAAACCTTTCCTTACACAAATCTGAAAGCCCATATACATAGGAAAACTTTGACAACTTTCACCCACAACTAAACAGAAAAGCAGCCTCCTTCCATTAGGATTCAGCTCTGCATGGCTTAGGCAAAAGTACATTTTCCGAGCAGTTGGGCTCTTCGGTCCTATGCTGCAGCGTGAACCTAACAAGAAATGTAACACCTTTTGGGCCATGTTTTCATTAGCCATGTTCCCTATGCTGCGCTACTTAAAGATTTCCAATACTTTGGTAATGTTATAATTTGTATATGCCATTACCAGCCCTGCAGCACAGTGCATGGTTCCATGCACAACCGCACACTCCAGCATTTCTTTTGCCAGAGCTCCCATTATGCCTTCAGGGAAGCATGGAGCTTTGCAGAAGCAGCAGATTTCACAGAGAGCCTTTTTCATTGGGACCCCTGCTCCCTTCTTGCCTCCCACTCGCCGACCGCCCTCCATGAGCCACTTATCCTTGGCCTCAAGCCCAGGGTCTGCATCTCTCCAGCCCTAAAATCTCTCTACTGGCTCGCGGTTGCTGCAAGGATCAAGTTCAAGACCCTCTGCATCATCCACAAGGCTTTCTGGGGCCTGGAACCCCGGCTACATCTCTCACTCACTCACTCACTCACTCACTCACTCACTCACTCACTCACTCACTCACTCACACTCTCACACTCTCTCACTCTCTCTCACTCTCTCACTCTCTCTCACTCTCTCTCTCTCTCTCTCTCTCTCTCACTCTCTCTCACTCTCTCTCTCTCTCTCTCTCACTCTCTCACACTCTCTCTCTCACTCTCTCACTCTCTCACTCTCTCTCTCTCTCTCTCTCTCTCTCACTCTCTCACTCTCTCACTCTCTCACTCTCTCACTCTCTCACTAGAGCACTTTGATTTTACATCTCTAACTCTCTGCAGATCAGACGCTTCTTCAAGCGGAGAGTGGGTTGTATAGTTCCCTCCTTCGCAGGTGTCTCCCTCTGCAATGTCCTCCGTGCCCCTCTCAGACTTGAGTCGGATCTACTTAAGTTTGCGAAGCTTCTCAATTCCTTCCTTTTCTCTTCTTCCTTCCCTCTCCCCCTCCCATGCTCATGTACCTCTATGTCTCTTGATTGGCTGCCTGGTTCCTTCAGTGTCTTACGGGTTACCAAGCCATTCCATTTGTCCATTCTACCTCTGCATTTTGATTCCCCTCACCCCCTCCCCTCCCCGCATGTGCCCTTCCTGGCCCCTCCTTCTGCAATAGTCTAGCTGGGCCTGCACCCTTGTAGCTCTTCAGCTCGTAGACCTTCCTTGCCCTGCACGCTCTGCCTCCTCTGGCTCTGTCCACCTGGCCTCCCCTGGAACTTGCTTTTTTCCAGGGGCCCTTCTGCCCTGACTGTCACTTCCCTCTCCCCTGCACTTCTCGTTGCTGCACTTGAATGATCCGAATGTCAAAAGGCCTAGTAGTATCAATTTTGTTTTGTCCTCCCTGTACGCCCACCCTTTTGTCTTGTTGCGTCTCGCAACACATTGTGTGTAGGCACATTATAAATACCCAATAAATATATCAAATTATTTTTGGGAACGAAAGCCACTGACCAACAGAGAAGGGTCTGGGACCCCAACAAGATTTGCGACTTTGCTGACACTGAACCAGAGTTGTAGGAGGGTACCACAAGCTGAAAGCAGTGAGAAAGAACTGTGACAAGTTATACCAGGAGAAGGGAGTCATTCTCTTGGTACCAAACTAACTGGCCTTGTGAACTGTACCACGCAAAACCAGGAGAAGGGAGTCATTCTCCTGGTGTAGATCCAGGAAGTCGTAAAGACGCCAAGGAAGGGAGTCCTCGCCTCCACCCCCCCGGCCTTGTTGTGAACTGTGCCAAGTAATACCAGGAGAAGGGAAGCATTCTCATGGTCCTGGGCTAAGAGTTCGGCTGGCGACGGGGAAGGGAGTAATTCCCCCTGGTTTTTATTTGAAACTGAAAAGATCTACACCAGAAGGGAGCCATTCTCCCGAATGTGAAATTGTATAAAGACGGGTGAAACCCATAAGCCAGGGGAAGGGAGTCCTTCCCCCTTTCATTTTTGAGGGAACATTCTTTTGTACACTGAGAAGCAGGAGAAGTGAGCCAAACATGCTGTTGTTTTATCCTTTAGTTGCATTGTGAGGTATAGAAGTAGATTGTGACATAGGACGGTGGAGATTAATTTGCCAGACATTCTGACAAACCCCTTTTGTATTAGTTTTGAGCCAGGGAACCCCCTCCTAGAAGATGGGGCTCATGAGGACCTTTTTTATATACACTAATAAAAGTCTGTATCCAAAATCATGCCACCTTTGTGTCGGCTTCCTTCTTCGACACCTTTACACAAAACAAAAACTACGGGTGCACTTTAAAGTACAAAATATAGTTATTTGGTCCGAATCCAATCCATCTAACTAATCCTGCCACTTTAGAAAAAACATCTAACTAAAAGGGAAAGGTTAAGGCTTTGCCGAATAGCCTCAGCAGGGCATCTAGCTGTCACAATGTATGCTTGGTTTGTTCTTGAGTTTCAAAGTTCCTTTTTGCCACACCAGGATATTCGTCCCAGTTTTTCAAGGTATTGGTTTCACTCTCCCTTGTTAATAAAGAAAACTGTTTCTTGTGGTAAACATTTCTGTTCCTCCAGGACTTCTTGTAAACAAACAAAAAAAAAACGCTCTCCTTTGAGGCGTTGGGTTTTCCCCAAAGTCCTGTTATGCACATACAAGTTATTTTCACTCAAGTTGTTTCACATAGCGCGGCTGTCCACCCTGTCCTTTAAGAGTTCTGTATCTTCTGTTTCCTTCTCAGCCTTAATTCAAATTGTTCACATCTCTTCCTCAATCCCCCTTTCATAGGGTATTTGTACACTCTGGTTTCTCAGGCACCCCTAACCTTGATGGCTTTCCCAACTATTCTTCACAATGTTCATATTTTTATCAATCCCCCTTTCATAGGGTATTTGCACACTACGGTTTCTGAGGCTACTGTAACCTGGTTGCCTTTCCCTGCAACTACTTGTCTCTGTAGCTACGGTCCGACGTGGGCAGAGCTTGGGAACTTGGGCTCCCTCCATCAGTGCTATCAGATCAGACGTGGGCATTCCTGTCCCTGCTGCTTCTCTGACCTCGGCTTGTTAGTCGGTTAGAATGCCAACCCCCAGACGTTCGGCTTGTGGCTTGCTCACCCTCCTTGCCACCACAGGCTAGGCGGCCCAGAGTGCTCTGCCCCTCCAGGACGTCAATGTCAGAGATTAGCCTCTGTGTAGCGGTTCCCTTCTCTCTGTAGGAGTCTACTCTCTTATACATGTCACAGAAATAAACGGAACATTGTCCTTCTTCACTGACCATGGTGTTCAGGTTCTGTTCAGCATTGCTCTACCAATACATGTAAAGAAGAAAGAAGGATCTTTTGTAGAATGTAGTTGTTGCAGGCGATATTAAAGTATTTTCCACATCCAAATATGCAGATAAGGGGGTTTGAACAGGGAGTTCTGTTCTGGAATGGGATTCCTTGTCCCCAAAAGGGGAGTTACTCCCATAGAGGTCCCACTTGTCTAGACCCCTAGGGGGCGGTCTTGCGAAGTGGGGTCACCTCCCTAGCCTCAAAGTGGGTGGCTCCCCTTTGGGGAGAAACAACAAATTGTCCAGGTTCGTCACAGTAATCCAACAGAAGAAATGTATGTCGTATGATCCTTCATTTATACACTTCATTCATAATAACACACAATAGGAGTTCATATATTGCCCAGCACATGAAATGGCTGCAACTGTAGCCATGCAAAACACAAAATGTGGCAGATTTTACATTTTACAAGCGACATGTTAACATTTACTGGCTCATTGAAACCAAGCACATGATAGGTTAGGGAGACATGTTAACCTGAACCAGTAGTACCGCTTTGGCCTATATTCTTTATCTTATTCTCCATGTTGTTAGCAAAATGATATAGTCAGCAACACAGTATACAAGACTATTTAAACCACTAATTACATTTCCAACTCACTGGGATGTTCATTATGACTACAGAAATACTTGGCCAACATAGTTACGAGTCCATATCCTACAAATGTTCAATTTTTGTGAATGCATGTTTATTTCCACATGCATGTTATTTTCTAATGAGGAAATTTAATTATTTTTGCCTTCTTATTTTTGTAATTTGTTGTTTTTGTGCATATTAACATTTCTCTGTATTGCTCTTTATGATTTTCTGCTTAGCTATGTTCATTTTTAATTTTTCTTTTTCTGTTCATGTTCTATTTTTTAACAGCGCTGTATTTTCAGAAAATAGCCTGACTTGACGCTAATGTTTAGAAATTGTGCTATACAGCCTTTACAAAGCTCTTGCAGTGAGAACTGGCCATGTGCCAACTCCAATTTTGACTGAATCTTGAAGACTTTAATAAAATGGATCTAATCTTCAAATCTTTTTTTTTATGTATACAGATACTATGGAGACTAAATCTACTTATTACTTTATATATGTTGAATGTTAGCATAGACTAACAATTCCTTTTGGAACCGTGAGAATTTTTGTTCTCAAATTAAGTTTCAATTTAAAGTCATAATTGAAAATAGGGCATTCATCACATATCGTTTGTTGAATTGTGTGGCTCTGTGCAGTGTACTTTAAAACCTACATACATTGAGATGTCTTCATTTCTTTTGGTTTAAGTAAGCCCTCTTTTTCCAATGTATCTACTTTTTCTTGAGTCATCTAATGGATAGTCATAAGCCAAAAACTTATTCCTCCTTCTTTGACTTGGATAACTGCATTCATCTCGGTTATTTGTGATCTATTTAACCTTGAGTAATTGACCATAAAGTACGTTTGTCAGACTTTTCATGGTGGAATTTCCAGTGGCGGCGAAATGAAGTAGCCTTTGCCCAGGTACTAAACGTTGCCACAAGCAGAGTTACCTAGGAAACTAAAGTTTAACCAGTGGTGGCTCGTATGTTTGGGCAGTAGGCAAGCTCCCCATTTGTTTTCTGCATTCGGTGAAAGATGTTAGTTTTGATTCACTACATCTTTCAACTAGAGCAACACTGCAGCCTTTGCAGATACTCATGTGTGTCAGTATGCACATGCATGCACTGGCCTTCACTAGAAAGTTAGTGTGATTCAGCCTGCACAGGACGCATCCCACACCATGAGTTTTTTTAACGGCTCTGAGCAGATGGCGTAGGGCTTTTGCATTAGAGGCCAGTGGGGCATAGGGATACAGGATCTGCTGCCTATAAAGCCGAAAACTAAGCACAAAACGCACAATAGTGTTGCTCAAGTGAGACTGACAGCAGACTGTCTGGAGCCATGGTTGTGTCAGGCACACATTCAAGATTCATTGGGTGTTTTTTAAACCAATGGACATTGAATGTGTGTTGTGCGGGGTATGGCTAACAGTGTGGCACTGCTTATCTTTATCTTGGGTCTGGGAGGGATCCGACGTCACATAGGCACGAGCAGGAGAAGAGGGACAAGGAGAAGGCCAAAAGTTGCTGTAGTGCCCGTGTCAAGCCACAGAAGACCCAAAGCCTCTCTGTGGGAAAATGCCTACATACCTCCCTCGATCATGTCCGGGCTGGGAACGAACATGGTGGAGTTCTTGTGTATTAATATAACAAGTTTGTCGCTGTATCCTTCGAGGTCAGCAGTGAGTCTGCCCTTCTCTGAAGGGCAGGCCCTCCAGTGCTAGGATCCGGCCTGCTTTTTCTGGTCTCTTGCCAGGGCCAGAATCGGAAAGACACACCCCCCTCACTCGAGCAAACCTGGCTTTTAGAGGTAGGTGTTGCACTGGGATCTTATAACCCCTGTGTCATTTAGATAGGGCCATCTATCAGGGCTTTAAGTGGGCTGTGGTTAGCCAGGGCTGAGCCCCGGCAGTCTCCCAAAACCCCAATTGATACTGGGCGCTCACTACCCCCAGATTTCTCTTGTTTCATTCAGTAGACTGCTTGACAGGCCATATGTGTTAAGCAGTATATTGAATAAAACAAAAGAAATTGTGCACCTATGAAATAGCACAGTGCGTTGCGACCTTGGTTTGGCAGGGCTCGAGTTCAAATCCCCAGCACGGGACAGTTATATAAAAAAAAAAGGCATTTTTTTTAATTGTCTGTTCATTTGTGCTCAAATTCTTATTTTTCATTCAATAGACTGCTATCAAGGGGTGGGACTAAAAGTGGCACTGCTTATCTTTGGGGTCTGGGAGGGACCCGACGTCATGTAGGCATGTGCAGGATAACAAAACAAAACAAAAGAAATTGAGCACAATTAAAATAGCATAGTGCCAAGGCATAAATTAGTTTTCAAAAATTAACATTTTTTTGATTAGCAAACCTACCCATTTGATTAGCAATTTTGTACAAATATTGTTAATGTCATCAGAAGTTATTAGTACCCAAGACATGAAATGAGCAACAATACAGCAGCTTTGCATACTGCTGAAATAAGACCTTGGTTAGAGGAGTCTGGCCTTGCAAATTCTTTAAAATTTAGCTAGACCGTCAAGTCGGGTAACTTAGTTTCCCTATTCAACCTAAGAGAAATGCATTAGGCCATAGCAATGGAGGACAACAAATTAAAAATACGATTAGTGTACAATGGTGCACGTCACTACAAACCTGCTTTGTTTGGTACACTGATGCCACACAGAGGTCAGCCATGCACAGTGAAGTTTGACATTTACTGCAAACAAAGTAATTGTTACATACATGTTTCCAACATCTCTTGCAAATGCTAGTGGCCCGTCATAAAATGTAAACGACTATGCAAGTGGGCAAACGGACTTTGCGAGCCACAGCTGAGTGTCTATAAAACGTAAAAGGTTAGCTGCATGAATGGACACAAATAAATAGATATGTTAAAAAGGCTCTGACAACAGTTTGACAGCTGTCTCATGCAGGTGGTAATATATAATGCTGTTATAATCATAATGCAAAGCTCTGGAGGCTAATTGCAGTGTTTGGTATTGAATAGATCATATTGGATGGAACTATTGATCACTACTTTGCATAAGCATCTAGTTCGCTTTGTTTATTCATTATGTAAGAGGAAAGAAAGAGACTTAGCAGAGTGGATTGCGTAGCAGGCAGAGAACTTGTATATCGCGGTCATCTCAATTTCAGGGTAGCTGGTATAAAGCAATTGGGTGATCATACAGAATGTCAAGGAGTATGGGTTCGCGCTTGGGTTGAGCGCCAGTTGTAAGATGTATGCAACCTGCAGGGGAGAGAAAAGAGTACACTCACCACTAGCTAGCCACCTCTACCACACCATAGGGGCTACTCATCGAGATTTTTCCTCAGAGTGGAAGTTTCATTAAATTATATCTACCACCTCGGTCAAAGTAATACATTCAGCATATTTTAATCATGAACAATAACACTAAAATACATTAAAAAAACCAACTTATACGTTCGTCATATGTGGATCACCACAAGAGAGAGAGAGAGAGAACACCAATTTACATTTCTGGCTGTTGTCTACACCAGTGTATTTATAGTTTACAGGCATTCATTGGTTTGCATGATGTTAGTAATAATGTGTGTGATCACATTACAATTATACACAAACATGGTATAATAACGTCTACACTCTGATGTGTTTCTGGGGCAAAAGGACAACACTGTTGCAGTCTAAAGCTCATCAATAGTGTCCCAAGACCCGTCTTCAGGACGCAGTTGGTTTAAGACAAGGTTACACTGTCCGCATGCGCCTATGTGTCAGTGTTGTAACCTTGTGTGAATTTCTTGGGGTGTGGAGGGCGAGGTGATTGCACTAGTCAATCTGGTTATGGCGGCAGATGAGTCCGTCAAGGCAGTTTATACGTCTTGTGTACACATTGGCAAAATTGGAAATTCCAAAGTCGCGTGTTCGTGATGGAAATTGGATGTATTGATGTTTAGAAACTACATCTCCCACGATGCATCATGGAATTTGAAAGTGTGTGTGTTCCAGACACTATCTTACCAGATACCAAATCTGAACAAATAGACACCTCGCTGACAGAGCCGTTTGCAACAGCGGAACGTTTCGGATGCGAGCATAGCACCCGAGAGGACGAGTTACTTTAAGTGAAGTACGCGAGTACACACCTGAGCACGAAGCAGGAGAGATGAATTAAGATAGGCGAGTGAGGACCTCCCCTAATGTACTTCCCATCCCCATTTCTGTTTTAGCTCGTCCCAGGCTGCCCAGAAAGTGCCTGATTCATCGTTCACCAGGGCTGTGAGCTTATCCATATTTTTCAATTTGATCAGACAGTCATTCTTGTTTGGAATTGTTGGGCTTTTCCACTTCTGGGCCAGGGCTACCCTCCCCACCCGCATCATTGTCTCCCACATTCTGGGGTATCTATACGTCTCAGACTATGTGGTATTCCCAGTAACCTTGTCAGCGGGTCCTGCAGGAGTGATTCCCCAGTGACCTGCGCCATCCAACCCTGTAGGTCTTCCCAATATACCTGTACCCGTGGACAGTGCCACCACATGTTTTTTCAAGCCCACGTGGCCACACCCCTTTGGACACTGTGTGGATGCCCCCGCGAACATCTTCGATATCTTGAGGGGGTCCCTATGCCATCCCTGGATTACTTTAAAATTGTGTTCCATATCAGCCGTGAAGAGGTTCCTGTGAAAAGCTATCTTATATACATTGCCCCACACCTCCTCTGAGTTCCTCCCCTGCCAGTTTGTTCTAATACTGTTGAAACCCTTGACTCTTTTATGTTGCTGGTATTCATAACTTTGTACAGTTTGGACACCATCTCTTTACGTGAGCTGGCTGAGTCAAGTACTTTCTCGACAGGAGTTAGTGGTCTTTTGCATTTCTCTCCTTTCTGGTCACACAGGAGTCTCTTCAGCCAGAGGTATTCCAATACTGAGATCTTGCCGGCTCCCAAGGCCTCTACCACTACCTTGTATGTTTGGAATTCTCCCTCTTGGAATAGCTGTCCCACCCTTTCCATGCCTTTCTCTGACCAGATTTGTATATTCCGGAATCCCCTATCTCCCAGTCTTATCACAGGGCCCCAAAGCGAGACCATTGGGGAGGGCCATGTTGATAAATTCTCTGATTGTGCACCCTCCCACCACAGGGACCACAGTACTCCTAGAGTGGGATGGTCAAGTAATCTACCCAGTATGTCCTTACGAGGTGCCCACAGGAGATCCCTCACTTTGAGCGGATGCATGTCATTGTCCTCTAGGTAGGTCTAGTACGTACCCATTTCGCCCCGCATGTGTTCCAGTAGGACCCTAAGCTGGGCTGCTTTGTAATGTACACAAAAATCAGGTAGGCCGATGCCCCCCCTCCTCCCTGGGTAGGGTAAGAGTGGATCTCTTGGTCCTTGGGGTCTTGCTTTGCCAGATACATTTTTGCAGTGCTGTCTGGAGTTCTTTAAAGGTAGATTCTGGTACCTTTGTGGGGGGGGGGGGCTGTGAACAGGTACAATAATCTCGGCAGGATATTCATCTTTACCGCCGTCGTACGGACATACCATGATAGGATCATGTTGCCCCATTGTTCTAAATCTATTTTAATGGTGGACAGCAACGGGTCCTAGTTGGCTGTTTCCAGAGCTGGAAAGCTTCTGCTCACACATACTCACAGGTATTGGGGTGATATTTTTTAAACCCTGACCCCTAGTAAACTAGGACCGAGTCGTTCGCTCTGAGAGGTAACAGCATGGATTTCGATTTGTTAATTTTCAATCCTGAGAAGGCTCTGAACGTGTTGATCAAAGAGTGAATGGGAGTGTCGAGGGAGAATCTATCAGGTATCCCAAGATGCTATCCCAAGATGTCGTCTGCAAACAGGGAAAGTTTGAATTCCACCTGACCACTTTGCATCCCTTGTATGCCTGGGTGGTTCCCCACAGCTATCGCCAGGGGTTCCATCGTAAGGGCATATATTAGAGGGGATAAAGGGTACCCCTGTCTCGTACCCCGTGAAATGCTGAAGGGGACCGTTAATTCCAAATTCACTTGCACTCTAACCGTGGGGGCCCTGTACATGGCGCCCACCCATTTTCTCATGTGTTTCCCAAATCCCATTTTTTTTTTTTGTAGGAGCACCGTCGTATACCCCCATTCCACTCTGTCGAAGGCTTTCTCCGAGTCGAGGGAAAGCAGACTGGCATTGAGTTCAGACTCCTGCGCTTAGTGAATCAGGTCTGTGGTCTTCCAGATATTATCCAACCCCTGGCGTCCTTCTCCCTCAATTTAAAGAAGTCACAGATGATCCCATCAAAGAGACTCCAGTTCATCGGAGCGGTCCTGGACACTTCCCTGGGAAAAGCCTCGCCACCAGAGGTGAGGGCTCAAGATATTCTGCAGATGGTCAACAAGTTTCAAAATGCCCAACATCTCCCAGCCTTCGACTTTCTGAGATTGCTAGGCCTCATGGCATCCTGCATCTTCCATGTGCCAGAGGCTCGCCTGAGAAAGAGATCTCTCCAGTGTGCACTAAGAACCCAGTGGTCACAATACTCAGGAAGAATGACAGATCTCCTCCGGATTCCGGACAAGGTAGCCCACGACCTTCAATGGTGGGCCTATCCAGAGAACATCTTGAAAGGAGAACTGTTTTGGCAACCATGGCCGGAGATAACAGTAGTCGGACGCCTCACTCACGGGGTGGGGAGCCCATGCCAACGACTTGACCATCAGCAGTCGTTGGTCTCCATCGGAGTCCAGACTACACATTAACCTATTAGAGCTGAGAGCGATCAGACTAGCGCTGAAAGCTTTCCTGCCATCAGTACAAGGGAGAAATGTCCTGCTAATGACAGGCAACACGGTGGCCATGCACTACCTCAACAAAAGAGGAGGCGTAGGGTCACTGCCACTGTGCAGAGAGGCAATGCAGCTCTGGTTTTGGGCAATTCAGGAAGGAATCTCTATCGGCAGCCCACCTAGCCGGAGAGAAGAATTTGACAGCAGACGCTCTGAGCAGGCAGAGCACAGTCTCCCACGAGTGGGAGCTAGCTCAGGAAGTCCTTCAAGAGATCTTCGCCCTTTGGGGAACCCCTCAGGTGGATCTGTTCGCCACCAGCACCAACAGGAAGTGCGATCTGTTCTGTTCAAGGGAATTTCCCCCGAGAGGAGCTCTAGGGGACGCATTCGTAGTGGACTAAGAGTTCCCACTCCTTTACGCATTTCCACCAGTCCCTGTTATTCCTCAAATGATCAGGAGTTTGAGAAGATTCCGGAAAACCATGATCCTAATTGCCCCGGACTGGGCCAGGAGAACGTGGTACCCCGACCTTCTGGATATGTCCATCTGCCCTCCAATCCGTCTTCCACTCAAAGAGAATCTTCTCTCGCAGAAGGGAGGCCAGGTTCTCCATCCAGACATAAGAACCCTCAACCTTCACGCTAAGCTTCTGAAAGGTTGAGGTACAAGGATTGGGATCTCCCTGATGATGTCATGGAGGTGTTGCTTTCGGCTAGAAGGCCAGCAACAGTCTTTATACCCCTGCCGTTGGAACAAATTTTGCAGCTGGTGTAGAGAAGAGAATATTGACCCTTTTTCATGTGGTACACCAACGGTGTTATTGTTTCTACTCTACTTGGCAAACTCAGGCCTCCAAGTTGGCACTGTAAAAGGCTATCTCGCGGCGCTATCCATCTTCAAGCGCACTGCGGGGGAACCATCGTATTTCAAACTACCCTTAGTAATACAATTTCTCAAGGGATTAACTAATGTTTATCCTCCAAGACCATTCCAAGTTCCCTTATGGGACTTTGTCTTAAATTTCCTAATGGGTACTCCCTTCGAACCACTCCACTCTTGTTCGCTGAGATTTCTCACTCTTAAAACTGTCCTATTATTAGCACTAACATTTGCTAGGAGGGTGAGTGAATTACAAGCTCTATCTTGTAAACCCCCCCCATACAATTTTCCATAAGGACAAAGTTGTCCTACAGGTGAAGCCTAATTTCCTCCTAAGGGTGGTTTCTGAATTTCACATCACTCAGAAAATTGCCTTACCTTCGTTCTACCACCCTCCCCATCCGGGGAAAGAGGAAGAAAGGCTACATAGGCTGGACCCAAGGCACGCTCTAAGCTTTTACATCAGCAGCTGGCTAGGATTAGGCAAGCAGACCAACTGTTTGTAGGCTACTCGGGTCACAAGTTGGGACTACCCATAACAAAACAGACCATTTCCAGGTGGATTATTTTGGCCATTCTGGAATGTTACAAACTGGCAGGGAAAGAGCCACCCCAGAATCTAAGTGCTCATTCAACCAGTGGTATCACAGCCTCTTCGTCCCTCCAAAGAGGGGTACCAGTCTGAGACATATGTGCGGCTGCCACATGGTCGTCCGCACATACATTCACAAGATTTTACAACCTGGATTCCTCCGCTAGTCAAGAGACCCGATTTGGCAAAGCCGTATTACATTCGGTTCATTCCTAAAAGGGATGCATGACATTATTACTCCCACCTCCAATTACATGCCACTGCTATGGGAGTCTATCAAAGATAAGGAATACATCGGAGGACACAATCCCTTCGAAGAACAAGTTACTTCTTACCTGTTAACATTCTTTCGATGGGATTTTCCTCCGACGTATTCCTTATCGCCCCTCCCATCCATCCCCGCAGTAATACTTGCCTTGTGGTTGCAGTTTACGCTCCTTCAAGGTCAATAACCAATTCAGGCATGACTTACCTTATGCTACAAAACGGAACTGAGCAACGGATGCCGCGCATGGCTATTTATGGGCATGGTGACGTCGGCGCCGATGTGGTGGCTTTCGAGGGACACGAGCTCGGCGGACGTCGACGCGCAGCGCCCTCTACAGAGAAAAAATGTCCAAGGCCAGCAAGCTGGAGACTAATTATCAAAGAACCGTCGGAGGAACATCCCATCGAAAGAACGTTGCCAGGTAAGAAGTAACTTGTTCTTTTCTAGCATATAACTCTTTGGTGTGACCCACCCCCCATACTTTTTGTTAACTGGGGGAGCAAGCCTTTTCCTGGCTCATATGCTGGAACTGTCTCCTTAGCCCAAGCTATGTCCTTCACACGTTAGAGCTTCCTGGACTGTCTTCGTGGTGAGGGAGTGTTCACTTTCTTGAATTTTCTCGATACCGGGATCCACCTCCTAGCCCTCGAGTTTCCTCTCCTGTTTTTTGCTACTGCTGCGTCCCCATTGGGCTGTCTCTGTTCATCCACGGTGCCCACATACCCTTGGATTGCTCCTTTGATGTCATCTCTTTGGCTCATGGATTCGAAGGAAAGCGAGAAGGGGTAACTCCATCGGTACCCGATTCCTTTTTCCCGTAGGCATTGTCAGTGGGCTGCACAGCCGTTGTCTGGCCAGCGTAAATGCAGAAAAGTCCTGAAAGATCGTTATTCTTGCATTGTTGTACGTAATGTTGTTGTACTTCCTGGCTTCCAAGATTTGCATCTTTTCCGCATAGAAGTGTAAGCGCGCAAGGATGGAGCGAGGGCCACCAGCTCAGCCCCCCACCCTGTGTGTCCCGTCTATCGTGGGGTCAGTTGTCTCATTGCCGAACAGGAGGTGGATCACATCTTTGACCACTCGACATATGTCCCTCTCGGTCTCCCCCTCCACCTCCGGAAGGCCGAAGAACTGCAGGTTATTTCTCCTTTCCCTGTTCTCAAAACCGTTCATTTGTAGGGCCCTCTCCTCGTCCATCATTTCCAGGGCAGACACTCTGGTGTCAATCTGTGTTTCCAATATGTCGACCGACGACTGATTGGCCTCCAGTTGTTATAACCTTTCTTCTACTTTGTCCACTCTCTGGTCCATTTTCTCTACCCTGTCCAATGTCTGCCCACATGTCCCTTATTTCTTGCAGTATAGTAGCAATATCCTGTTTCATAGACATAGTCCTCTGCCTGTTCCCTGGTCCGATCCATTTTACTTTCCGGGTCTGGATTGCCTCCGCCCCCTGTCTCCTCTTGGAATCGGAATTCCTGCAGAGCCTTCTTCCAACATGCAGCTTCGTCCCACCAGCTGCTGGTGTTTTTGGTGTGTGATGGCCAGCTGGGTGGAGTGGTCCCTTCCGCCCCCTCTCGGGTGTGACAGTTCCCGTCTTTCTGTTCTCCTCTCCAAGGGTGAGGTGCTACAATGATTTGGCACCTACCAAGGCGGGCACATGCCCCAGGGCTTGTTCCTGGGGGCCCTCGCCTTGTTCGGGTTCATTTGACATTGGGGCACCAGCATAGGGTCAACGTGGAGGAGGGGGAGGGGGGTTTCCACTTCGGCTCTTTCTAGTTCACTTGTTGTTGGCGTGGGTCAGTTCCCTCTGTTCTGAGGGCCCAAGCTCCATCACCTGCCTGCTGTACTGCCCTTCAAGGTCACCGTCCGAACCAAAGGGTGTTTGTAGCATGAGAGGGTGGGTCATGAGCCATTTACCCCTCTTCCCTCCTTCGGGGTTAAGTTTGCCCTACTACCGTCAGGGCTTGCGCTGATCCTCCAGTCGGACCCCTCATTGTTGGAGATTCTGCAGGGCGGGCACATGCCCCAGAAGCTAGTCCCGGGGGCCCTCGCCCCAATCGGCCCGACTGAGGCTCCCTTGTGTTCCCCCGGGTGAATGGGGGGGAGGGTAGCTTACCTCTCTGGACCTCCCCCCCCCCGCCGCCACGCTTTCTGCATTTTCTCCTTGTGTGACATTCTCTTGGGGGGACAGCTCCTGATTGCGGGCCCTCCCCGAGGCGGGCACATGCACCAGATGTAAACCTGGTGGCCCTCACCCCTGTCCACATCTTTGAGGTGGATTAGGCTCCAATTGCGCTCTCCTTCTTATCTTTTGTATCCAGTCTCTCCTAAAAGTCTCTTTTTTCCCTGGTGGGTGGGGTACCTCTCCCGTAGCCTGTGTATTGCGACTCCCCCCTGGTGGGGGGCTCCCAGGCTCCCCAACCTTGCTGGGGGTGCCCCTCCTCCTTGTGCCGTATCTGGTGTTTAATTGTGGTGGTGTCCTCTTTGTTTAGTGTGCATTTCCCTTGGGGGGTGGGAGGGTGGGAGAGAGAGAGACAAGCCCCCCATACCTTCTACTGGGGCAAGCTTACCCCCTCCATGAACCCCCCCGGGGGAATCCCTGGTCCTATGGTTGCCCCTGGGATCTCCTGTCCTCCTTTACATGCCTCGAAGGGGCCCGCGCCTGGTTGTGTGGCTGGTGTCCCTGGTTTGTGTGGATGGTGTCCCGCTTCGCCCTGCCTCTCTGAAACTCTGCGCCTCTGTGGGTTAGTAGGCCTTGTGGTGTGGGGCGGGCACTTGCTTCGGAGCCGTTATCCTTTGGGGGATGGACTGGCCCGCCTGAGATCGCCAGCCACCCGAATGTGGGGAGGGGGGGTGTCGCTCCCACTGCCTTCTCGGTCTTTCACCGGTTCCCCCCGCAGCCCGTTACCGATTGCCACCTCACCTCTGCGCTCGTTGTGGGGAGCCCCTCCCCCAGGCGGCTAGGGGCCTCGTTGGCGGATGGGGGTGGGGCTTCACCTTGCTTTTGCCTCCCGTGTATTGTGGCTTCTCATCGGGAGTGGGGGGACAGCTTTGCTTCTCCCCCACTCCTCTGTCACTTCGATGTCTGCTCCTTCTTGCCGCGTGCGTCTCGCTGCGCTGTGCCAGGTGCCCGGCATGGAACTCTTTCGTTTCGGCTGCCGAAACTTTGGCTGTATCTTGGCATTTGGGGAGCGTTTTCACTCGCTCTTTCGCCCTGGTGTGCCCCTGTTGCTCATCTTCCTGTGAGATAGTTGTTGGGTTTGTTTACTTTATATATTTATATTTAATGTAGTAAGGATAGTCATGGAATAGAATGTTATGTATGTTCTAAACTTGTGGGTTCCACTTATATGCTTTTCTTTGCTATAGCTCTGAGTTGCATTATGATGTCACATCATTCATGTTTAGAGTGTTTTCCTTCATGTGTGATTCTACACGGAGTCAGTTGGAGTCTGCCTCTGAGGGCAGTGCCTGCTGTCGTGTGATCTCCGACTCATTAAATACTCAAGTGTGACTCTGCTGTCTGAGCCTTATTCTTAACATTGGTGACGAGGCTTCGCTGCACACGGACCCACCTGAAGGCCTTCTCGGGATCTTCCGTTTGCTGCCCGACTCCACGATATCCATCTGGACTGCTTCAGCCCTGCTCCTTCATGCGCGCACGACAGCAGTCGGGGGAAGCAGGAAGGAGGAGGAAAGCTGCAAACTTCCCCGAAGCTGCCAGGCAAGTCCAGGGGCCCTGGAACGAGCTTTGGGGGCGGGCTGTGCGCATCGTTGTGCTCATTTTGGGGAATTCCGCGAGGGAAGCGCAACCGTGCCCTGCGTGAGCCGTGCGCGAGCGGCATCTTGTGGACGTCTCTATCCGCCTCTCAGCGCGTGCCTGCCTTCTGCTAGTCCCCGGCCCTCCTCATTGTGACGCTGGTTGCCCAGCAACCTAGTTCCCACGCCTGAGACTGCCTGGAGGCATTGTGACCTCAGCTTTTGTTTTCAGCTGTAGAGAACGGAAAGTACATTACGGCAGCTTTGGAACTCCTGTTCATTGTATTACATGGATTGAAAGGATTGTGTTTTTCTTCGTTTCTGCTTCTTCACATACCTGCAAAGAGAGTCTTTGGGAGTTTGCAACTTGTGCCTCATTTAATCCTGACATTACATTGGTAATCTGTTGCCACAAGCATTGTCCTGCAAACGTTCTCTCAATTAAGGAGCAATTTGATCTTGTGGTGTTCCTGCCATGGCTGCATCCACACCTCCGTATAACAAGGGGGGTGGTTACCGCCGATCAAATTTAGACAATTGTCAGATTTTAGAATGTTTTATTTAAAGTGAACTGTAGTGGTGTTTAGAAGTAATCGCCCTATTCCAAACTTGCAAGAGCTTAAACATGGACTCGCATTTTTCTAGGAAACCGCAAAACAGATTAAATCATGTCAATTGTTGTGCACCCTTTTCAATCAGGGGACATGTGTTTATTTACATGTAGCCTAAAAGAAAATCACATAAACATCTTCAGGCAAAAAGAACCCATTGTGCAACATATTGCCATGGTGTATTGATCAAAGAAAAATAGACAATGTTGAACACTAGGATTGTCCTCATTCAAAGCAAAGCATAGATTCTGTATTCAGGAGTGCAACCAACATTTGTATTTAGTTAGAAGGATATTTCCTTTACATGAACCTGTCTGCAACAATAATAGGTTCTTAATGTTTGAACCGGAAACCTTTAAAGCGTATATATACACAATTGTGCTACTACTGTGGTCTTCTGACAGAGCTGGAGTACTCTCTAATGCAGTCAGTGTTTATGGCATCAGAATATAATACAATTATACCAAACGGAAAATTCACACAGAAAGTTAAGTACATTGTGTTCTGTGAGTGCCATTAGGTAGCTGTGTACAAGACATTGCGGTCAGGAGAAAAAGAGCACACATCTCAAGTGTGGCATTATTTGGAAAGTACAGAGTCTGACTTTTTGCATCCATACCTCCTCCTGTCTCCTTTCTTAATGAACCAGGCCGTCCCTCCATCAGGTGGGAAAGATGGAAGGATATTTTTGAGAACTATCTGGCGGCTATGGGGGGGGGGTGACGGGTTTAGTTCTGCACGCAAGAAAGCTCTGTTGCTCCACAATCTGGGTGTAGAAGGCCGCAGGATCTTTGATGGGTTAGCTAGGAACCAAGTGCCTGAGGCTGGAGATGTGGATGAAGATGCCTTGGCCCTCAAGCAATTACAGGACCACTTTGAACCACAGAAAAATGTCAGTTTTGAAAGGCACACATTTTTCCAGCGAGTACAAGAACAGTCTGAGTCTGTGGAATCTTATGTGGCCTGTTTGAGATCACTGAGCTATTCCTGTGAATTTGGACATCTGTTTGACTGACTGATTAGAGACCAGTTAGTCAGATGTACTAACAACATCAGGATTCAGGAGAAGCTTCTCACTAAAGATATGGTGTTGGATGAGGCAGTGGAGTTAGCCAGGAGCATTGAACAGACGTCCCAGTACGTCAAAGAGCTCAGGATTGATAAGCAGTGCCCTCCAACTGTGTCAGTGTGTGCCATTGATCAGAGGAAGAGGACAAACTTTTGGAATGTGAGAAATTCATGTTCTCGATGTGGCAATCCCAAACATGGAGCAAACTTCCCATCTTGCCCTTCCAGGTTCGCAGACTGCTTCAAATGTAAGAGCAAAGGCCATTTTGCAAGTGTTTGTAAAGCCACATCCATAAACCTTGTAGAGCCCAGAGTGGAGAGCAGACGCAGTAGTGAAGAAAGTGTTTGGAGGAATTACAATATACAAGAAATGTCGAGCATACAGGAACCTAACCCCAGGCATGGTTTTTGAGATTTCGGCCATTTCTGGGGAGACGAAAGGGCCCGCAGACGTCTTCCATATTGATGGTTGCAAACTAGTCATCAAAGTTGACACTTGGTCTCCCTGGACCATAATATCGCAAGACACTTTAGTGAACACCTTAAAGAAGAGCGAAGCAATAATTCGTCCCACCGGTATTAGGGCTTGTGGTTATGGTGAATCTGCAATAGAGATTCTGGGGGAGTTTCCTGCAAAACTACTCTACAAATAAAGGGAATGCCTAGCCAACATCTTGGTAGCCAAGAAGGGTGCCTCTTTGTTGGGCTGGGAGGAACAAAGACGTTTGGGCGTGAGAGTACAGGCTAGTGCACCCAACCCAGTAACCATTGCAGAAATTGAGGATGTCTGGACCAAGGAATTTCCTGAAGTATTTTCTGAAAGATTAGGAAACTTAAGGATTTTGTACATCACATAAAACTCAAGACCGATGCACGACTTGTTGTGCACAAGGTGAGGCAAGTGCCATTGAACATGAGGAGTCAACTTCGAGATGAGTTGGATGACCTCATTGGCAAAGGAGTGATCGAACCAGTGATGGCCACTGAATGGTTGTCCCCAATTGTGCTAGTGGCCAAGACTAACGGGAAGTTGAGGCTATGTGTTGACTTGCGCAGCTTAAATCGGAGTATAATTGTTGAGGCATCCACTTCCAAACATTTCAGAGACTCTTTCCAGGTTAGGTGAACCAAAGATATTTTCCGTCATTGACCTCTCAGCAGCTTATCAAGTTCCATTGTCCATAGAGTTTCAACACCTTACCGCCTTCATCACCCCTGAGGGTATTTTTTTTTTTTTTAAACTTAATTTTATTGGAGTTTATATCAAACAGATTACAGCTTATACAACCAAAGTTAACAATCATAACATGAAAGCAGGTATTACAGTGAAATATAAAGCGCAGTTGAGATTCAGTTTCATATATCAGCAAAATTCTTACATTCTGTTCCATCAATAGTTAACTCCTCTTTACAATGTCAATAAACATTGATCGCTCTTCTCCCATTTTTTTCCCCTCCCTCCCTCCCTGCCTCCCTCCACCCCACAAGACTTTATAAGCTGCCGCCAAGGGATGTATTTTCTAGCGTTTGGCGGATTGGTTGATAGGTTTGTCAGACCTTGAGGCCTACCTTGTTCGGGAGGTTAAGATGTTTCACTACTCATGGCACTGGTCATTCGCTAGGCGATAGTGAGCTGTTCCGGGCATATATTTATTGACAAACTCTAACCATAAGATGTCACATTGCGTGGCTTTCCCGTGTATAGATGCCGTGATTTTTTCCATGATACACATGTTGGAGGTCACATTAACCCATTCTTTTTCTGTGGGGGTTACAGGGGATTTCCATTTTGTGGTCAGCAGAGCCCTCGCGTCTAGTAACAGTGGTGCAGCTATGTCTGTGACCCTTCTCAATTCATCCTCGATCTTCTCGAGGCCAAATAAGATCAAGTAGGGGTCCGCTGTTTGTTGGATCCCGTCTAGATCCCTAATCTAACCTAGCACTTCATTCCAGTATATTTTGATCTGAGGACAACCCCACCACATGTGGCAGTAGTCTGCCGCGGACCCACATCCCCGCCAAAACACTGGACTAGATGACTGATACATCTTGGAGAGCCTGTGCGGGTCATATTGCCACCTATTCAATAATTTAATCGAGTGTAACTTATATTGGCATGAGATTGAGGCCTTGGGTGCTGTCCTACATATCTTATCCATGTCTCTGGATCGATATATGCGCCCATGTCCCTTTCCCATGTTAACCTAAGCGGTTCTGTTGAGCCCTTTCCAGCTTCCATTAGTGTTTTATACAAGGCAGATATTAACCCTTTCGTTTCCATCCTGGAGTAGAGTATGGTTTCAAACGAGGTAAGTTCCCTGCTCAGCTTTTCCTTCCATTTTGGTTTTGTCAATACACCCTTGATCTGCAGGAAGTGGAATGCAGACAGTGTGCCTATTCCGAGTGCCTCCTCTAGTTCAGGGAGTGCAATGAAGGAGTCCTTCTTTAGGATTTGTCCCACCCTCTCCAGGCCTGCCTCATAACAAGCTTGAAATCTTTCCACATTGGGGATCTGGTCGTTCATGCCCAGTGACCAGAGGTGACTTAATGGTGATGGCCATGTGGTAATCTTTTCCATATCCCTCCTCTCTCGCCATATGTCCCATATGGTTACAAACATCGGGTGTGCCTTAGATTTCTTCATTACTCTCCTTCTAGGGGACCATAGCCATTCAGAGATTGTTGCTGGGGACAGGTAGTGATTGTCCATAGCAATCCACTGGGGTGTTTTTTGGTTACGAAGATGGAGAATAAAGATTCGTAATTGGGCTGCCTCGTAATATTTTTGGATGTCTGGGAGACCAGCTCCATCCGTGTCTTTTGGTAATGTCAAATTGGAGTACGCACTTCTGGGCTTTTCCCCTTGCCATAGGAATTTTAGAATCGCCTTCTTGACTTCTGCAAAGAATTGACGTGGCATCTGAATGGGGAGAATTTGAAAGGGGTATAAAAATCTCAGAAGACAGGTCATTTTTATGGCGTTTAAATGTCCCAACCAGGATATGGTTAGGTTATCCCATCGGGCAAGGTCTGTGTGAAATTTTTGGAGAATCGCAGGGAAATTGGCTTCATATAAATCTTTTAGTGATCTTGTGACATGTATTTCTAAGTACTTCATTTTTACGTGTTCAATCATAAGGCCCAGGGACTGGTATCTTTCCGTGTTTGTATCCATTGATCCCTGTAAGGGGAAAAGGATGGACTTGGATTTGTTAACCTTGAACCCGGATACTTGGCCGTATTCGTCTAAGAGGTACAAAGCCCAGGGAATGGATGCAGTGGGGTTTGTCACATGAAGGAGTATGTCATCGGCATACAGCGCTACTTTGAATTCCTCGTCCCCTATACGCATGCCTGTTACTTGGGTATCCTGTCGCATTTTTTGGGCCAGGGGTTCTACGGAAAGGGTGAAGAGGATGGCCGATAGGGGGCATCCCTGCCGGGTACCACGTTTCAGCTCGAACCATCTCGAGTATTCCCCATTGACAGACACTGAGGCTTTTGGAGCGGTGTAGACTGCTTTTATCCCACTTCTAAATTTCGGTCCTATTCCCACAGCACGGAGGACTGCGGAAAGGAAGCCCCATTACACTTTATCGAACAGCATCAATGGAGAGTAAGGCGGGATCGTTGCACATAGTTTGGGAGGCTTTGACCAAATGGAGAGTCTTTCTCATGGTGTCTGCACCCTGTCGTCCAATTATGAACCCTACCTGGTCGGGATGGACAAGATCGGGCATGTGGACCTCTAGCCTGGCTGCCAAGACTCTTGTGTAAAGTTTGGCATCAAGATTGAGCAAGGATATGGGGCTGTATGATCTGCAACATTTGGGGTCTCTGCCTTCCTTGGGAATGACTGATATGAGTGCTCAGACGAAGGAGTCGGGGGACAATCCCCGTGTCAAGGATTTCATTAAATAGGGTGGTCAGGAATGGAGCTAGGAGGGTAGAAAAGTTTTATAGAAGCCAGCAGTGAATCCGTCTTCACCAGGGGATTTTCCCAGTGGAAGTCGTTTGATTGTCTCGTGTATTTCATCTTCAGTTATGGGGGGATTCAAGATGGGCCAAGACAGCGCTTGAAACTTTCGGAAGAGCAATGCTAGCGAGGTAATTGTCTATCTCTTGTGAGTGTGGGTCTACTTCTGAAGTGTATAGGGACTCGTAGAAATTTGCGAACAGTTCTGGGATGGGGGTATATGTTGTGCTTGGTCAGGAGTTGGATCTGTGATCTCTTTCACCCTGCGTTCTGCCCGGTGCATCCTGAGTCTAGCCGCTAGCAGCGCATCAGCCTTATCTCCCTTTTCATAGAATTTATGCTTCAATAGATGTAGCCTACGTGCTATCTGGCCATGCTCTAGGTGGCAGAGTTCTTCCCGTTTTTTCCTGGCCTCTTGGATCTTATCAGGGTCCATGGTGTCCCCCACCCTAGCTTCTCTATCAAGATGACATATTTCACTCCGGAGCTTATTCTCAATAAGGGTTCTTTCCCTTTTCTTCCAAGCCCTCTCCCGTATGAGTATCCCCCTCCAGGTTGCTTTGGCCGCCTCCCACACATTCTGTTTAGAGACCTCCCCGGTATCGTTGGCTTTAAAGTATTCTTTGATCTCTCTTTCGAGTTCCTCTTTGAAGACAGGGTCTCTCCACAGGGCCTCATTACATCTCAACTTCCCGCCCTTAATTGGTAGATGTTCCCACTGTATATTAACTGTGACCATGTCGTGGTCGGACCACGTTATTGGGGTAATCCCTGAATGTGAGGTGGTGGTGTTCAGTTCTCGTGAAAGGTAGATGTAATCTATTTGGGTGAAAGTACTGTGAGGGGGTGAATAAAATGTATACCCTCTTTCATCAGGATGCATCATCCTCCATGTGTCTACCAGCGCATAGACCTGCATCATATTTGAAAATCACTGTGTTCTCCTCTCACAGGAACTTCGATGTTTGGGTGTCCCGCTTTCCGGTCTAAGTCGTGATCCGCCCATAGGTTGAAGTCCCCGCCTAGTATGATATGGCCGGTGGCCTCCAACATTATTTTGGGGACAGTTTTAGAGTGGAATCGGAGCTGTCCTACATTGGGAGAGTAGATTGTGGCAAACGTTACATCCATCCTCCCGATAGTCCCCACAACTAGCAAAGCTTGCCCTTCAGCATCTCACCAGGTTTTGGAGACAAGGAAATCAAGTCTCTTTCTGATAACGATTCCCACTCCCCCTCTACGCAATGTTCCCGAACCCCAAAACCCCATGCCGAAATGTTTCCCCAGGATAGACCTCTCCTCCCCCTTCATATATTTTGTTTCTTGTAAGAGTAGGATATCCATGTTAGCCCTTCGGAATTCCCATAGCACTAACGACCTCTTAGTAGGTGAGTTAAGGCCTTTGACATTAAGCGTCCTGACTTTCAAGGGGCCTCGTATGCTAGCATCAGGAGTGGCCATCAGTATATGACAATGCGATATTCACAACAATGGATCGCCATATCTTGTGTTCCGTGCCCTCAACCAATCTTAGTTTCTTTCCCATCCCAGCAGCGAGTAAAAGTTCCGTAATAGTTATACCCTCCCCCTTGTCTTGCAGATCCCTCCCTCTCCCTCCCACACGTCGGCGTCCGAGCAGGTCCAGTTAGATTCACTGAACTAGCAGCGAACCACCAATAGGGACCATCGTCGCGCAGTCCTTTAATTAACAATAAACACCACATAAATCTGAGCCACCTCAACCCCCCTTCCACCCCAACTTACAACCATTGAAAATAACTTCAGTGTTGGGCCGAAAGCGGCCCTTATCTCAAACATACTCATAGTGTCAAGGTAGTTGCCGCTGATCTAGTTCACTTCTCCCCCTCCGGGGAGCTGTTATCTCTCCGAAATTTTCTCGACCCTTTGACTCTCTGCCTCTTAGGTCCTCGGAGTTTCCAATCTCGCCCTTCGTTTCTTAGAGTGTTTCCATCTTCCCTTCATTCACAGGGATCAACAAGATCGGATATGCAGGCCTTTATTTCCCTCTCCGACTGTAGTCTGATTCTCATGCCATCGTGTTCAAAATAAAGCGAGAAGGGGTATCCCCAACGATATCGGGTGTCCCGCTCTTTCAACCATTTTGTCAGGGGGCCACACATCCTTCTCAGCGCCAATGTCATGACAGCTAGGTCTTGATATATGGTGACCTGGGCACCGTCGAGGGTGATCACGCCTTGTCTTCTCGAGAATCTTTGCTTTGTCCTGGTATCTGTGGAAGCGGGCGAGGACCCATCTCGGGCCTCCAGGTGGGCCACCCGCTCTGTGGATCCATTCTGTTCTTGGTTCATCAATCTCATCATCTGCCGCCAAGATTTTGATGATATCATGAAGTGTTGCTTTCAGGCTCTCCTCTGTCTCCCCATCCTGCTCCGGGATCCCAAAAAAAGTAGATTGTTCCGCCTCTCCCGATTTTCCAAATCATCCATCTTTAGCCTGTATTCCTCTTCCTGCTGTTCGTGATCCGTGATCCTGTGTTCGAGTTGTGTTTCCAAAGTATCTATGGAGGCTTGATTGTTTTCTACCCCCTCCAGTCTGTCCTAAATCTTATCTATGCGTTGGGTGATTTTGTCAATCTTGCCACCTATGTTGGCCCCCATATTCTTTATCTCCGTCAGGAGGGCCGCTATGTCACCTTTCGTGGCTGCTGTCTCTCTGTGTGCCACGGGTTCCGTCGCCATCTTGGGGGCGATGAGTGTGTGGGTGGTTGGAGCGTAAGCGTAACTAGCCAGTTTTATTTTGGCCTGCATATACTTGGGTGCCTCACCTCAATGTCTCGGGTTCGGGCAGGTGTGGGTAGGACGTGAGGGCTTACCCCTCAGACTGCGCTGCGACCCCACACAGTTCTTAGTCATCTGTCAGCGGTGATGTGCTCACCCTGCAGGAGGGACAAGTTGGCGACACGCTCCTGGTGTAGGGGCAAGGTTGGAAGGTGTCTCCCTGGTCTCAATTCCAGTCAATACCAGGGATCTGAGGAGGCACACGCCCCTGTTTCGGGGGCCCTACCCTCGGTCCAAAGGATCCTTGCCCTGTGCATTTGGAGGAGCAGATGATCTGCGGGGCTCGGAAGGCTATGTGTCCATAAGGAGGGGGGCGCTGGTAGAAGACTGTACTTTGTTGGGATTCACCTCGCCCTGTGCATCTCCATTTTGCATGTGGTACCGTGCATTGTAGGTGTTCAGAGACGTTATGGTAGCCCTGGAGCGCACCTCTTGTTAGAGGTCCAAGAGTAGGGGTCTTCGCGGGCCACTTGGCTGGAACGTCGTCTTGCCACTATCCTAGTGGATTGCCTACTTGTCTGTTGCCTCTATGGGCTGTTGCCCTTGATGGGGTTTCAAGAGGGGGAAGCAGCGGGCCCCCAGGTCAAGCCCTCTATCTGATGGCTTAAACTGAGGGAGACCGGACCCCGTGGGCCAGGCTTTTCGGGTGGGCAAAGGTCCTGCAGTCAGGTGTCTATGCGCTGCGGTGCGCAAGGCGCCCTGGGCGGAGGCTCCTCAAACCATGGGGGCCTTGCTTCAGCTCCGCGCCGCATCCGTGTATGTCAGGGCACGCATCCACGATGTGCAGGACATCCGTCGTAGAGGCACACGAATATATGGGCCCAGTTAATCCCTTTGAGAGCCGGGGCCCTGCACATAAGCCACGGCGCTCCGATGCACTGCGGCCGCGGCAGACAGTGTGGGCTATGTATAGTGGGAGGCGCAGCTTACCTCTCGGCAGGGCCTTCCTTGTTTTCCGATGATCCGCGGGCTGGGGGGCGTGACTGGGGGGGGTCCATGCCATGGAGCGTTCGGGGGCACCTCAGGGGAGTAGCTCTGTGGGCCGAGGGAAGGCTCGATGGTCAGCGCCTCAAGGGGTGCCTGTCGCTCTCCCGATGGGCCCGCTCGCTGGTCCGGCCACTTTGCTTTCGGTTTCGTGCCGTCTCTGGTGAAGAACTTCACCCGAAGTTTACTTGGGCTTCACGGGTCCGATTTCCATCGTTTTTTCTCCAGGATGGTGCAGGTGATTTCCGATGCACGATTCTCTGCTGTTTTCACCGTGGGGGGGGGGGGGTCGCGGGGTGGGGGCTCAAGTCACCTCGCAGACCTACGGGGACAGAGCTCACACAGAGGACACCATCCGTGCGCCCCCTGGTGGCCGATCCCTGAGGGTATTTTTAAATACAGTTGCATGCCGTTTGGGTTGGCTTCGGCTGCGTCTGTATTTGAGAGGGTGATTGAAGAGGTATTTAAGGGTTTGAGAAAAGTCACGGTTTTCCAGGATGACATTTTGGTGTTTGCCGATAATGAGTGTGAACACAATGAGATACTAAGGGCTATTCTGAGCAGACTCAGGGAAGCTGGTTCAAAGGAATACGTGTAAAATTGCTGTAAAGGAGGTGGAATATTTAGGCCACAAAATATCCAGTGATGGCATTTCTCCAAAGAAGTCTCTGGTGGAAACTATCAGTAGTGCACCCCAGCCACAGGACAAAGAGCAATTGCGTTCGTTTATGGGGCTGGCAGAGTACTACCATAAGTTTGTCAGTGGTTTTGCCACAATTTCCTCTCTGTTGAGAGACTTGCTGAAGAAGGGTGTAAAGTATGATTGGTCGAGTGAGTGCCAAGAGGCTTTTCAAAAGATCAAGGCGTGTATTATACAAGCACCTTCCTTGGGGGTTGGTGGGGGTTTTGTTTGCAGGCTGGAAAACAGTTTTGGCTGTAGATGCAAGTACACTTGGTCTTGGTGCTGCGTTATCTCAGTATGATGCTGGGAAGGTTGAACATATTATTGCTTTCGCATCTAGACCGTTAAGGGGGGGGCGGAGGAAAATTACTCCGTTATATAGAGGGAAGCGTTGGCAGTCTCGTGGGCTGTTACACATTTTATGTTTTATCTCTGGGGTCAATCTTTTACAGTAAGAACAGATCATAGACCGTTGGTCCAGCTATTGGGTAGTGTGGAATGGGCCAAGGGATCTCCCAGGATATCAAGATGGATGATTGAGCTATTGGCCTACAATTTCAGGGTTGTGTATATACCTGGCAAGGAGAATGTTGTAGCGGATTGCCTGTGTAGGCTACCTGTGGAAGGTAAAGATGCTGGTGGTCATTGCAGAGAGTGGACTGTGTATTTCGGAAATTGAGTATGAGGCTATAAGTAAGGATGAATGGGAAGGTGCTGATGGTGAAGATGTTGTGTTGACACAAGTTAAAACATGGACTAAAACAGGGTGGCCTCATAGAAATCTCATTGAAAAGAAATTTGACTGTTACTATGGGATAAAGGATGAATTAAATCTGTCGGAGGTTGGTTCCAAACTCAGGAAAGGTAGTAAAGTGGTTCCACCCAGTAACATCAGGCCTAAATTAGTGGGTATAGCACATCAAGGACATTTAGGCATGGAAGGCACCAAGAGATATCTTTGACAATCCTTTTGGTGGCCAGGAGTTGACAGTGATGTTGAGAGGTGTGTAAAGAACTGTAGGGCGTGTGAGAGCAGTGATAAGAGTAAAGTTATTAGGGAAGCACCCATAAGACCTGTATGTGTGCCCAATGAACCTTGGAGAAAATTGCTGTAGATTTGGTGGGCCCACTACAGAATTTGGGCGATAATTTCAAGTATTTGGTTGTTCTTATTGATTACCACTCAAAGTGGATTGAATGGAAGGCGATTCGCGAAGCCACTACCTCAGAATTTTTTTTTTTTTATGTTGAAGTATTTTATAGAGAGGGCTTCCCCACAGAACTGATTCTGATAATGGTGTTCAGTTCTGTTCTGATAAAATGTTGGCTTTTCTCAAGAAATTTGGTATAAAACATTCTAGGACAGCTCTTTACCACCCCAGGGCCAATGGCCTGGTGGAGAGGGCAAACAGGTTCGTGAAAGGGGGTTTACAGCTGGCGATGGCAGCAGGTTTGAACTGGCAGAAAGTGTTGAGAGAGATGATTTGGAATTATTGCACAACTCCACATACTGTCACCAAGGTTTCTCCTTTCATGTCTCTCAAGGGCAGACAACCGGGTACGAAACTCTGCCCAGGTTGGCTAAACTTGGCAAGGAGTGTAAATGAGGATAGAGATAAGATCGTGACACTCGTTAGAGAAGCACAAAACAGATATAAGGAGAGGTTTGATACTGAAAGGAAATCCAGAGAGATAACCTGGAAGGAGGGAGACCTGGTCTATGTCAAGAATCCCAGGTTATCTCCCAAATGTATAGAGTAAGTTCATTGGTCTAAAGAAGATTGCTGTGGTGAGAGGTAATGTAGTCGTCATGGAAGGGGGAGAGTGTTGGTCCATGTCCAGATTAGTAAAGTGTAACAATAATGGTGAGGCAGAGGACCATGAAACAAGTCAGAATAACAATAACAATGACAATGAACAGTTGTGTGGATCAGGATTGAGTAATACTGTACAAAAGGATAGTAACATGGATGCAAACTCAGAGAGAATAAGAAACAAACCTCTCTGGTTGAAAGACGATTATCTTGAGTAATCCTGTCAACATTGTAAGGGAGGAGATGTGTTGGGTTTGTTTACTTTATATATTTAATGTAGTAAGGATAGTCATGGAATAGAATGTTATGTATGTTCTGAACTCGTGGGATCCACGTATATGCTTTTCTTTACTATAGCTCTGAGTTGCATTATGATGTCACACCATTCGTGTTTAGAGTGTTTTCCTTCATGTGTGATTCTACACAGTCAGTTGGGGTCTGCCTCTGAGGGCAGTGCCTGCTGTTGTGTGATCTCCGACTCATTAAATACTCAAGCGTGACTCTGCTGTCTGAGCCTTATTCTTAACAATAGTTTACTCACTGGGGGGTGCTCCTTGGTGGGGGCTCAATCCACTATTGCAGGACCCTGGAAGGGGAGAGCTACGCAGATGCTGCTTCCATCTGCACACCCCCTGGTGGCCTCCCCAATCACAGCACTCTTAAAGCATTTTTGCAGGAGAGCAATCTGACAAGAAGAACTACATAATTATACATTTATTATTATGCCAATTAAGAAGATTGTTAGATTGAATGTAGGATAGTTTTGTTGAAAAATTTGATATTTGACTTAGCTAATATATATTTAAAAAAAGGAGTTAATTATTGTAACATTGTGCAGTGCGCCCATGTTTCATGTTTATGCATTTTACTTTCAAGTATTCCAATCTGCATTTTGTATTTTTATGTAATAGTCTCTACCTCTAATCTAAATAGATAGTGGGTTCTTTAGGCCTATGTCACATGTGTATGTGGCATTATTGTCATCTACCACATGCATGCTGTAAATTGAATTGAGGTCTCATGCATCTGCCTTTCTACAATCCTCTCTACCGTGCACATCTCGTTCATCCCTTCTTCCTGCATGCCTCTCCATTACTCCTGCTCACTTCCTGGGCATAGCTCTCCTTATGCCACTTGCCTCCGGCTCACCTGCCTATTCCCCCTCCCTACACATTTGCTCATACTAGAACTGTGCACTACAGCACTCTGCCGTGTCAAATGTGACATAACATTTAGTGACATTAATTCTAACCATGCATGGAACTACCGGTGACATTGCAGGCAGAACAGTATTACGAGATATCAACTAATTCTGTCCTAACATTCTCTGACATCAAAACAGCATTGCTGTGTGCCACTAGGGCACTTTTTGCTGTGACATCATAATGTTACAGAAAGATATTGGATGTTTTTGTACCAGTAATTGGTGCCATAATGTACAACCTTTACATAACCACCTGTGATGTTACCACATGGGAGCAGACCAGGGCACATTGGTGTTCCGACATCCAAAACTGGGTACAATGTAATCTGTGGCAGTCGAGCAGAGTCCAACAGCCTCCCGTGATACCACAAGACAACAGTGCAGGCTACAGCTGTAGTCTAGAACATCAAAGAAGGTTATGAGTGACTCTGGCATCAGAGTGAAGCCCACTAGCCTTCCATGACAGTAACGCCTTGCATAACTGCATCCTATTACATCAAGCCTCTTCTGTCATCAGAAAGAGACCAAGCTGCCTTCTGTGTCATTAGTGCAGGCCACAGCTGTAGTTTATAACGTCAAAGAAGAGTCTGAGTGACTCTGGCATCAGATCGAAGACCACCAGCCTTCCATGAAAGCAACGTTAATGTTAAAAAGGATATTTGTACCGCACACTATCACCACCAGAGTGGCCCCCTGGCTCTCTGGCGGCTCTGAAAAGGGGATGGGGGAGAGTTAGTGGGAGTAAGGGGGAAAAGTGCAAGAGAGCAGTGATGTGCCGTTGGCAGCCTTAACACGGTTAACACCGCTCGCTGGGCTTGGTGTTTTTTTCCAGTCGGTAGCCGTCGTGTGTTGTGCGAGTCTGTGTGGTTTGTTTTGTTGTTTTGGTGTAGTGAAGTTTGTGCGGTTTGTTGTGCTGTAGGGTTGTGGTTGTGGTTGTGTTTGGTTAGAGTTTTAGAGGTGTATGCAGAGGGGGTGAGGTTGTTAGTGGGTTGGTTATTGGTATCGCTGTCTGGAAGCGATGTGCTAAAATGTCCACGTTCATTCCAGGTGTGGCCTGGGAACATAACTGCATTCTATTACATCAAGCCTCTTATGAGATCAGAAAGAGACCTAGCTGCCTTCAGTGTCATTAGTGCAAGGTATACGTGCATTTTATGACACACGAGGAGGGACCAGCTGCTTTCTGTGACATCAGAACAATTCCTTAGCATTCTGTGTCACCAGAGCAGGATAGAACTGTTCTATGATAAAAGAGCAGCGCTCAACTACATTATTGGACATAGTCAATGTGAGGGCGTTCTTGAAGTAATAATGCTGCCATCTCTTGGCACAGTCAGTATGCCAATATATTCTCAAAGTGGCAATATTGACATTGGTAGGCACGGCCAACATGAGAATGTCAGTACAGCGACAATGCTAGTATATATTATGTACACAGGTTTCCTGAAAATTAATGTGTTAGATAACATAGAAATTGTATAGCTCTGATTGTTAATGAGAAGGTACTGTACAATGCACCATCTGTACACATCATTTTAGAAATGAACAGAGGGGACATCTCCTCCTCACTCCTAGCCTCTACCACTCAATTCCTCCTTCTTGGAGACTTCAACAGCCACCTGGATGCCTCCTGTCCTCCCTCTGGACTCTTTTGCGACCTCTGCAACTCCTTCACTATTCTCCCTTCTTGCCCGACTCGCTGTGCAGGGCACACTCTCGATGTTCTGATCTCGTCAGACCTTCCCCTCTCCGTCCCTCTCTCCACTCCTCTCCTGGAGTGATCACTTTCTCCTATCTTCCCACCTCACTCCTTACCCCTCAGGCCAAGCCACCTCCATCACTGCCACCCACATTCTTGGTCATCTGACCCATGAAATGCGTGTCAGTTGAGGCTTTCGCTGCCACTTTCGGACCCGTTCCTCCCCCTTTGGCTGACTCTCACCCTGACACAGCCCTCTCCACGCTCCACTGTTCTATATCTGATACTCTTGAAATCCTTGCCCCTGCCATTAGAATCCGCCTGAAGTCCAAAGCCAAGTGTAACTCCTGGTATGACTCAGACCTCGTCACCCTAAAACGCAAGTGCAGGGTGGCCGAAAGGAAATGGCGTGCTTCATGTTCATCCTCTGACAAACTGGCCTGCTGCAAAGACAATACCGGCTCTCCGTCCTCACCAAGAAGAGAGCTCATATCCGAGCCCGCGTCTCTGCAGCATCTAACAACTCGGCTGAACTCTTTAAAATCTGCAAGGAACTGGCCAACCCTGCTGCAGTCTCTACCTCTCCTGTCCCTTCCCAGGCCCTCTGCACGGCACTGGCATCTCACTTAAAACTCAGGACATCCTGTCCTCTCTCCTCCTATCGCCTCCCTCCATTCCCTGCTCTTCCGCAGGCCCTTCTGCAGCCACCCCCCCCCTCCGTCCTTCTCTGCCTTTCCCCTTTTCTCTGCAGACGAGGTTTCTAGACAAGTCCGATCTATGAAAGTCTTGTCGAAACAGGTTCACCCCTGTTCCTCCAAAACTATCAAGGACCACATCGACTACCTTGCTCCTGCCATGGCTGATTTCTGCAATCACTCCTTCGCCACTGGAGTCTTCCCATCCCCCCTGAAGCACTCCCTTGTGCACCCTCTTAAGAAACCCTCTGCTGACCCCTCCTGCCTGGCTAACTATAGCCCAATCTCCATCACTCCCTTTCTGAGCAAGCTCCTGGAGAAACTGGCCATCACCCAGCTTAATATCCAAACTGATTCTGTTGGTTGTCTTCATTACCATCAGTCTGGCTTCAGAGCTGCCAGAAGCACGGAAACTGCTCTCCTGAACATCCGTTAAGACCTGCTCTCCAACCTTGACTCCAACACCCCTTGTGTCCTCCGCTTGCTTGATCTCTCTTCTGCCTTTGACATAGTCAATCATGTCATCCTGCTCAACCATCTCTGTGATAACCTGGGTATCGAGGGTCAGGCTCTGGCATGGCTGACTTCTTTCCTCTCCGACCGACCCTCCCAGGTCCAACTTGGATCCTTCCTCTCTGATATCTTTATCTCTACCTGTGGTGTCCCCCAGGGGTCTAACCTCTCTCCTTGGCTTTTCAACCAATACCTGGCACTCCTTGGCCACTGCATCGCCGCTCTTTGCCCCAACTTTCAGTGCAATGCGGATGACGCCCAGCTCATTTTCAGGCTACTCTCAGCCTCCTCTCCTTCCCTCATCTCAGATTGTCTGTCTGCCATCCATGAGTGGTGTGCCGCCAATGACCTCTGCCTTAATGCCAGTAAGACTGAGATTCTACTCATCGGCACACCCGCTCCCTCCTTCCCTGCAGCTCTCTGGCCGGCCTCTCTTGGCCCTTTTCCTGCTCCCACCTGCACAGCAAAAAACCTCTGAGTCATCTTAGACTCCACACTCTCCTTCTCTCCTCACATCTGACGTCTCTAAGAAGTCCCACTACCAGCTGCACCTCCTCAGAGGTATACTTCCTTTCCTCTCCTTCCCCCAGAAGCTCACTGTCTCCAGAGCCCTGGTTCTCTCTAAGTTGGACTATTGTAACAGCCTCTATCTAAATCTGCCTGCCTCAACTCTCCTCCCTCTGCAACTGATCTAGAACAGGACTGCAAGACTTGTCCTTGGCCTCAAGCCCAGGGATCGTATCTCTCCAGGACTGAAATCTCTTCACTGGCTCCCGGTGGCTATGAGGATTAAGTTCAAAACCCTCTGTATTGTCCACAAGGCCTTCTGGGGTTTGGGGCTGCAATACCTTCAACTCTCTCTTCCTAAATATCTTCCTTCTCGAGCTCTCCGCTCATCCGCATCCAACTCCCTCAGGGTCAGTCTCTTCGCCAAGCAAAGAGTTGATGGTAGATCTCTCTCTTCGGCCGGGGCCTCCCTCTGGAACAGCCTTCCTGCCTCCCTGAAACTTGAGGAGAACCATTCCAGAAGCACCTCAAAACCTTCCTCTGTGCCTCTGCTTTCTCTCCCCCTCTCCCCTGCTAAATTCCTAGCTGAAACGGTACCGGTTACCTGCCCACCCTCCTGACTCTCTGGCGCAGGGCTCACCAGTTGCCCACCTGCACTGCCTCCCTGGAAACCCCTGCACTGGGGACTGTTTTCTGTATCCCTACAGTCCCCCTACCAGCACTTGTCTGCACTTCCTGCACTTGCCACCAGTGGCCTTTTTATTGATCTATTTTTATTCTACTACCCCATGTACTGCACTTTCCCCTCTCCGTTCCCCACACTTTTTTCTTTCCCCCTCCCCATGCACTTGCACAATCTGAATGATACCTGGCCTAGTAGGATCGTTGTTTTGTCTTCCCTTTGTTCCCCCTCCCTTGCCTTGTCGCGCCTCGAAACACTTGTGTATAGGCGCGTTATAAATGCCATATCAATTCATATATATCATATCATATCACTGGAAACTCTCCCATGGGTTGGTTTGGGCTCCCTCGCTACACCCAGTTGTTCACCTAATCACTTATTGCTGGGAAATATTTACGCCCCTCCTGTTCAGAAATTTACCAGTTGCCACTCGTTTAACCTATTAATAATGCAGACATCCGACATTACTCCCAGAGTGTCTGCCTGGCACCTTGGGCATTCTTGATAGTCCCATTAGTTTTAATGGCGTCTCACAACTGTGAATAAAATTGTTTGTGTTTAACACTGGTTTCAAGAACCTCAAATCTCACGTCTGCACTGTTCACTCTCGAAATGTGGATACCACTGTGTGTTTTCAATTGCAGAAGTGACTGTACAAAATATACCTCACGTACAAATATCACAAACCTTTCTCAAGAATGTCTCCTTCACGCGTGCTTGCCTCGAGCGGTACTCATGAGGGAAACCCCTATGTAAACCCGTTGAGGATGTCAACAAGAAAACTACACAGGTGACCTCTGGAATGATTTCATAGGTATTTCTGCGGGATTGCTCTTTGCTCAGAAACGCCACATAAGGCTTGTTGCTGGGAAACGGCTTACAGTGAGGCGTTGGTTTCCGTTTGAGTGCTGGACCTCAGTACATGCTGCACAGTCGCTCTGACCGTGGGGCTGTGCTGTGTGTGCAAGTTAGTATAGCTGCCCTTTCGCCAGGTCTCCGATGAACCGGACCTCCTGAGTGGCTGTGATATGACATGTTTCAGGGAGTGTGTGCATTTCATTGTTTCGTTTGATGGTTACTCAGTGCGGCCACCAAGAAGATAAACTCACTTTGTTACTTGAAAAAGCAGCAAAACCAGAAGATCAAGAAATTAGTAACACGTTTGTTCTGCCCATTTCGTGACCCTTGCTCAGGATTTGATTGTTGCTGGAGACATTGTCACAATTGTGATTTTTAAATCGAGAGATAATGTTGGAACTCCCTTATTGCAACTACAAAAGCGATGTGATTGTGCCCTACTGGTTATGCCTGGATTTTGGGAAATAACCCTTTGCAAGTGTTTGCCAGTTACAAGGATTTCACTAGTTGGTGGTCCTTGAGTCCAAGCCCCCCTTGCCCAAGTACTTCTACGTTTGAAGGTGTGACGATCGTGTTTTCTTTTTTTTTGGACCCGTTTGTTAAAGGGCAGCCTGCACCATTAGGACATTTAGAATAAACTGTCAGTCTTATGCCCATACCTGTCTGCATTCTCCCGGAACTGGGCATATACTAACACGTTGTTGCATTTTAAACATGAACACACATGTTAAAATGAAGATATGCTTTTATATAATGTAGAGAAAACAACAGAGAGGGATGAAAAGAAATGATGCTTAATGAAACCTGCCACTTCATTTTCTTCTAATTCTTCTTTGCAACTTTAATTCTTATGCCAGATTTGGCTCCTTTTTTAAATTTTAATTGGAACTATTACTAAATGTTTGAGCTTTTTTGAACCATTACAGTTTCCAACGCAGACCTGAGCCGTTGTTTAATCTTAGCACGTTTGCATTCTACCAATTCTTGTTGTAGCCGTTAGAATGAAAATAAGTTAATATATTTCGAGGCTTTGATTTTGTAAGCAGTGGCTTAAACATGCCATTCTTGAGTTCAGTGACATTTCATTGGAGTAGACCCATGTCGGCTGAGGTGTCTTCTAGTTCAAGTCGGTGTTCATGTCCCCCTGTCACTATACTGGTTATCTTCTTTGAATGGATTTGTTACTATTACATTCAAGATACCACAACATCTCCTTCCTTTAAAAAACAACTATTTAGATGACACCCACTCTCATGCCAAGAATAACAATCATAACCAAACTAAACTCCTTCCACCCTGGCCTGCCACGCCAGGGTCTCAGTGCTGCCACCACCGAGCACAAAGCTTGCCACACAAAGACAATGAAAACAAACCTACAATCTGAACCCTCAATTTGCTAATCTCTTTCCGACAGACCTGCCACCCCTGGCCACAGGTCTGCCACACCTGAGAACAAACCTAAACCCCAGCCCGGGATAACTTGACTTGCCAAAACAACATACCCCCACCAGGGACTACTACGATGGCCCAAACAATGTCCTAGGCATCCCAACTAATAACGTCAACACATCCATTTTCTCACCAACAAACAATACCTCATCCCCTCTCCCTCAAGAAAACATAGAAAAGAATGAAAGTATAGTAAAGTGACTTACAAGACAAAGAGCACAAAAAATCACAAACAAAAACGCAACCACAAAAGGAAAGGTGTGGTGCATATGGCATGCACAGACTCAACCATGCAATAAAATTAACCACCAGCACAACAATAAATCTAATACACAACAGATAACTCGCCAGTGTATGGTTCCCGGGTCATCAACAGACCACGACTTCACATACTACCACTCAATGAAATGCACTCAACAACACTGGCTTCAATCTGTGTGCTCACTTCAACACAATTTAAAAGTCAACTAGGCATGCTCAAAACTACACTCTCAGTCTACTTATGCACTGCCTGGCACCACAGAACTCAACTAGGAGTCAACACCATCACTCCTAGACAACACTATTCTCAAAAATACTAAAACTGGAGATGTGCGGTTACCTACAATGCACTTTATCCTATTGTATGGGTCCACTCTCCCACATTTCACACACCCAAATTGCGCTCGATCAGTCTCCTACCTACATCTCAGGCCTCTAGCCATAGTGTCTTAAACTACTACCCTTCTCTCTAGGGTTCAACTCATCAGAACATTGCTCCTTTAAGTGTTCAACCTCTTTTATCATGCAGGGTTTCTCGTAGTTTTTTGCTTAACAGCACCACACCTGGCCAGCGTGCGAGAGCCAACCCCTCTCAAACATGCATGCTACCTCTTATATGTGCACAACATCACTCAAACGTGCTACCTCTCACACATACTGTATACGACATGTATGTCCCCACATACTTGCACTCAACATAAACACATGCACTCAAACATGTCCACTAAACTCTACATCTGTACATAAACCCAATGTACATATTTTCAAAGGATGACCAACACTAATAGACATGGTGGTGATCAATCACCATTCTAAAGTGCCACATGATGTGTATGAATGTTCCTACCCCTAAGCACATTCTCCAGCACAGGCCAGTGTCACCCCAAGAGAATTCTTCAATCGATCAAGGCGAGGTACCGTTGACATAAAATGTTGTATCAGATTTTTGTTTTGGACACTGAGGATGTGCTTGCCCACTGCCAATTTTTAACCCAGTATACAATCCCATGCCCAAGACTTTATGCCACACAATATAGGGCTTGCATTCTGATTCGCCAAACCAAATTCTATTTGAAATTATTGGAAGCATTTCAAATATATGCGCTAGTACTTAGCAGCCCCATACCATAGTCCCTGCCTGACCACTCATCACTGCTGGTGCTATGGAGTGCAGGGAGCGGTTACATACCCAAAGGTCTTTCGCGCTTACACAGCCAGATCTCGGGTAATAGCCTGTGCCGTCACTTTCCAAGGCCATCTATTTTAAGGCAGAGGAAATGGCTAAATGCCTCCTTGATGTCCTCAACTGGGCTGCTTGATAGTATTTACCCACATAAAGACATGGTATCCTGCCCTCTGATGGAATATGGTCCACCTCGCTATCCTCTGTATTAATCATTTGTAGAAAAAAAATTAGCATGTCTTTCTGAAGGGTTATCAATGTGCCGTCAGGGCATGTATTGGAACTGCGTGGAACTAATCAAGTAATTTGGGTAGCAGTTATTTTCGTGTAAGTTGGCCTACGTAATCGGGAGATAACTACATTTGTCCAGCAGTGTAGCTTCTTTGTAATTCTCTGCACTCCCTCAGAAAAGTTGGCATGGTGTAAATTCTTAGTGATATTTATACACAAATATTTCAGACTCTAGGGGAGCAATTTAAAGGCGATGCAGCTGTAGAGTGAGCAGACGGTCTCCTCTCTTCCTCTCGTGGTTCAAAGCTACGCCTTCTAATTTATTTAATTTGATCTTGTAGCCCATGTTCTCTCTAAAGGGCCCCTAGATGGGGGAAAAACACCAATTTTCAATTCCTCTCCATCAATTATCGTAGTCCAAATTGATTCTCGCCTCTTGACCAGTATCTTAGAATATAGGTTAACGTTTTTATTAGTATAGTAGAGCCGCAGGAAGGGCATAAAGCTGGGTTCTTCACAAGTTTAGGCATTGCCAACTTGGTTGCCTTGCTCATGCTGTGTGTCATCAAACTCTTCTTTACTATGGCGTTAAAAAGGTGTTTATAAAATGTAGCCATGAAACCATATCTTCCAGGAGCTTTGTTTAATTTTAGGGATTTGAGTAATAAGGTAACCTCCTCCTTTGTCACCAGGCTGTCCAGTACATTTCTGTTGGTGTGGGAAATAGTCCCGAGCGGGGCCTGGCGAATGAAATCGGCAACCCCTTTTGACACTTAAGTCACAGGAGATTATTATTTCAATATTTACCTCAAAAAAGGCTGCAATGGGATCACTTTTTTGTAACACTAAAAATCTATTATTCAGTTTTTTACTGTGCAGACGGGTACCTGTCAGGCCATGGCCTGTCTCCCCAGTGTCATAGATGGCCTTAAGAATATGAAGAGTCCGATAGAGGGTTCAAGGGTGTTTAGTAAGAGAATTTTAAAATTGACTTTACAAGGTTCTTGCCACTGCAGGTTGACTTGACTAAGGGGGCGTTGCTGGCTAGCACCTCCACCTCCAATGCGCTCCCTCCACCCTAACCCAGGCTTCCCTACCACCTAATGCGCACGTGAATTCTATAGATTATTGACCCCTACTGCCTAACCTTGCCTATTTGTCAGAAGGGCCCTAAGGCCATGGCTTTATCAAACTTACTTCCTGAGGGCTTCCTTAAGGTACCCTACTCTAATAATCCCACATAAATGATCTTGGTGATGTTCTGAATGGTGCCTGTATTTTGTCATTTACTCTCTTTCTCCCTCTCGCTCTGTTTCGCTCCTTTCCCTGATCTTGTACCTCTCTACTCCTTTTTCTCCCCCTCTGACCTCCCCCTTCTCTCCCAACGTCTCCTCTCCTCCTACTCCTTCCAGTCTTCTGACTCCCTCTCTGTACTCCCAACACTCCTGTTCTGTTCCTCCAGTCTTCAAACACTACCCTCCTTTTCTACCTATACCACTTCCCTCCTTGACCAACTAATTCGTCCTGCCTCCAACCTACCCCAGTACAACTCCTTCTCCTACCCCTCTTTCTCTCTCATCTCCCTCTGTTCTTCACCCTCTCTCTCGTTGTCACCCTCTAACCGTCTCTCTCACCCTCCCTCTCTACCAGACAAATGACCAAGGATCCCCTGTAGAGGGTCATACTAGGGCTGACCCCATGATTCTAGCGACCTAGGCTAAAACTGGAGCCTTCCCTGTTGAGTCCCCTGTCCGGCTAAATGGCAGTGTGTGGCAAAGCAAGCACAGCTTGTCCCTAATACTGTCACAGGGACAACACATATCTGCCGCAGCCCTGCTTTCACCCTTTGAGGGTACTGGCCTTTGCCCAAGATCGGTAAACTGATTTGAAGCTTCGCTTGGAGCCTCACACTCCATCAGCTAGTGTTATGAAATAGGCGATTATTCAGAGCACACAAGCCTCTAATTTGGAGTCCACTGTCCTCACCCCTTCTGGGTTGTTTGAAATGACATGGATAAGCTCTCAGTTTTGGTCTTTTCTTCTCCATGCCTCGTTGGAGAGAGTGAACTCTTGGCCCCTTTTGCATCGAGTGGTCCGCTCCCATAGGTATGTCGCTTCCGCCAATGCTTTCCCTGTTGCTTACTTTCTTGCATTTGTATTTTGTAGCCTCCTGCAAGACTGCAAAATGTTCAGCTAAACAAGATTTTCCATAAACCATGGCTCACTTAAATATTTCCCACTTTGGAGAGAAAGCACAGATTCACTGATCAAGGCAATCTTAACCATGTTAGCAATTTCTCTTATTGCTTTTTTCAGCACATAATAATAATAATAATAATTTGGCATTTATATAGCGCTACAAGCCCTCAGGTATCTGAGCGCTTCTTATTATTACCCACGGTGTGTGGTGGTCATTTATCGACCTCGGAAGGATGAAAGGCTGAGTTTGGCCCCGCCGGGATTCGAACCTGCGTTAGCAGGCCCTGCACGGATGTCAAAGCAAGCGCTCTACTCGCTGTGCCACTTGACCGACATATTTCTAGCTCTTGACTGCCAATAAGACCCATATTGGCAAAAATGGCCATAACACAGGATAAAGATTAACATGATCAAGCATAATTTACAATATTGACCAGCAGTCAATCAGCAATAACGATAGGCCGAAAAACAGCAATATTGACCTTATTAGGTATTAGTTACAGCCACTTAACTGGGTTCTATAAAGCGTCCCATAAGCAAATATTCACCCACTTTCTATCCAAGAACAACTATAGGCCCGTGTATACACTCTACTAACTCCTGCACGTGGTGTTCGCCACTCCTCGTTGTGAGGGTTCAGAAATGTGAGGCGGACAACTTTGTGAACATTTTTCAAGAGATGCCATTTTATGAACTCAAAAGGTTGGATAAACGCCTCACTATCCCTACCATGACAAATATTTCCCTGCCTTAAATAAAATAAAGGAAACACTAACAAAAGGTTTCTGTCCCTCACACTTGTTGTGTATACAACAGCGCAACAAGATAATATATGGCAGTACAAAAACAATAAATGTAACAGTTAAGTTCACAGCATGGTAACTGTAATCTGGTTGAATTCCCCTTCCCCATATGCAAGCAGGATTCTGTTCAACAGTAAAAGGTTAGGAAATCCTGTCTTGTAACACGGTTCCAATGCAGTTCTTTTGTTCCAACTCAACTTCCACCAATGGTTCCGGTTTGTTCAACAAGGTTTTTCATCTTTCCACTTGCGACAAAAACTCAAAGCAACTTCTTCTCGTAAACCAAGAATACTTCACTCATTAGGATCAACAAACATAATTCTGCAACACTTCATATCACTTGTTTTAACAATGGTAGCGGCTCCTGCAGCAGTTCATACAATATTTACTTTAGCAATATTAGTTTGTCAGGATGATGCTGTAACAGTTCACAAAAACACTTAGTGGTTCTGCTACTTCAAGACTTTTAACCGCACTACAGTACTTCAATGACTTCCAGCTGCCAGGCCTACTACTACAAGGTTTCCTGCCCTGGTGTACTCTCCTGCTAGGACAGAATAAAACTGACTACAAGTACTTCTGTGGTAAAGGTTAGCTTCCAACAAGTTAGCAATGCTTTTTGCATCACAACTTCAAGTTTAAGTATTTCTTCTGTGAAAACAAGAAAAACACTGGTGCTGTTTTATTACACTCTTTTGATTGCCTCATGCAGCGCAGGTTCTGCCCCACTCCTCCTGAATGGAACAATCAGAAGGACAGCCCTCCTGCCACTCTTGTTTTCTCCACTTCTGCACTAACCAAATGCTGACAATGGTTCTCTCTCACTCATGCACTTCTTTGGCAATGTGGGTTTAAGCCAGTTCCTTTTATGACCTTCTTTATGTATGGGAAATATGTTGTACAGACACTTGTATTCTTAATTGCCCTCTCTTGGTTCTGGCAATGTTTGTTTTTTCTAACTTGCCTTGGTATGATTCTCATTTGGCTTTGGCAATAGTTTGTATATTATTTTCTGTTTATTGCCTTTCTTGTTGTTGGCCTTTATTTGGACACACATAATTACAACCACACCTTTTTGGTCTGTGCGCCAAGTTCCTATTCTGCCACCTCCTCTTTACATCAGCCTGATTTTCAAATGCATTATTTGTCATATTCACATCATTTTGGTATTCAATAGTCACAACACAACAGTGAACTCACCAGGTCTGGAGTGCGTGTCAGTTTTCTGCGCTGCCTGCAGGTCTTCTGCTTATTCGTGTGGCCAGGCAACCTGCTTTCTTTGGTCAGCTTTGTCCCGTGCCACTTGAAAAAGGAGCTTTCTCTGCTCCAGAGTCTTTTTGGTCTTAGTCTGCCACTGAAGCATGCCTTACTTTGGGGAAAGCGTTCAAAATTAACACTTCCTGCTGCGCAACCTCTGCAGTTCTGGTCTCCATGGGGAAAGATTCCAACTCCAACGCCTCCCATTGCGTGACCTCTGCAATTAAGATTTCTAGAGGAAAAGACCCTCTCGGGACCGGCAACTGCACAACACTCGATAGTGCTTCCAGCTTCTCTGTTCTCCTCCAGATTCTGCTTCTGCTGCAACGTGGAGATATCAGGCGTACTTCACCTCCTACTGCTACTCTTTTCTACGGCTTGCAACTGAGGGGGCCGTTTATGCCTCCCAGTCTTCCTCAGGTGTGGGTCTACTATTAAGAGGCTGCAAATTGGAGTCTCGTGCCTCTGCAGTCCTCTTCTTCATCCCACTACTTTGGGAATTGTGGGACTTGGAGGCCACAGTGTCAAAATCAGCTTTTCTAATGGCTATATTAATACCAAATTTAGTTATTTCCTTATTTCTATTCCCTAAAGGAGTATTCTAAGGATTTAATAAAGATCTCAGTTTTACAGGGGGAATTATGATCAGAATTTAAGTTGGTAATATTCAAGGACTCATCTCTAATACTGCCCTGGGGATCATAGGAGCTTTTATTTCTATGAATGTCAGTGATTGAAATGTTTTCTCACTCTCAATACACAACTGGTCATGATGGTTTTCACCCCCTAGGAATAGTTAGCTTGTCAACATAAAAGTTCTCTCTGACAGCAAGCCATTAAAGATTCTGGTATTCGTCAGTGCTTCCTTCTTTGGGGAAGATGGATATTGCGTCTCATCCAACAGAGTTCTCCTGTTCCCATGCTGAATCTGTTGGCAGTCTTCATGACCATCAGTCTGGCTTCAGAGCCGCCAGAAGCACGGAAAATGCTCTCCTGAACATCCGTGAGGACCTGCTCTCGAACCTTGATTCTAACATTCCTTGTGTTTTCATTTTGCTTGATCTCTCTTCTGCCTTTGATACTGTCAGCCATACCATCCTGCTCAACCGTCTCTGTGATAACCTGGGAATCACTGGTCAGGCTCTGGCGTGGTTGACCTCTTTCCTCTCTAATCGACCCTCCCAGGTCCAACTGGGGTCTTTCCTTTCTGACATCTTTTTCTCTACCTGTGGTGTCCCCCAGGGTGCTAACCTCTCCCCCTGGCTTTTCAACCAGTATCTGGCACTTCTCGCCCACCGCATCGCCGCTCTCTGCCCCTACTTTCAGTGCTATGCGGATGATACTCAGCTCATTTTCAGACTACCCTTGGTCTCCTCTTCTCCTTCCCTCATCTCTGTCTTTCTGCTATCCAGGACTGGTGTGCCATCAATGACCTCTGCCTTAATGCCAGTAAGAATGAGATCCTACTCATCGGTACACCCACTCCCTCCTTCCCTGCAGCTCTCTGGCCGGCCTCTCTTGGCCCTCTTCCTGCTCCTACCTGCAAGGCAAAAAATATCGGGGTCATCTTCGATTCCACACTCTCCTTCTCTCCTCACATATCTGACGTCTCTAAGAAGTCACACTACCAGCTACACCTCCTCAGAGGTATCCTTCCCTTCCTCTCCTTCCCCCAGAAGCTCACAGTCTCTAGAGCCCTGGTTCTCTCGAAGCTGGACTACTGTAACAGCCTCTATCTAAATCTTCCTGCCTCTACTCTCCGCCCCCACTTTGCAACTCATCCAGAACAGAACTGCAAGACTTGTCCTTGGCCTCAAGCCCATGGACTGTATCTCTCCAGGACTGAAATCACTACACTGGCTCCCAGTGGCTGCGAGGATCAAGTTCAAAACCCTCTGCATTGTCCACAAGGCCTTCTGGGGTCTTGGGCCAAAATACCTTCAACTCCCTCTTCCTAAATATCTTCCTTCTCGAGCTCTTTGCTCATCCGCCTTCAACTCCCTCATGGTCAGCCGCTTTTCCAAACAACGAGTTGGTGGCAGATCTCCGCTGCAGGAGCCTCCCTCTGGAACAGCCTTCCTGCCCCCTTGAAACTTGAGGAGAACCATCTCCGGTTCCGGAAGCACCTCAAAACCTTCCACTTTGCCTCTGCTTTCTCTCCCCCTCTCACCTGCTAAAGTTACTAAACTGCACTGAATCTGCAACTGGGCCACTCACCTTCTCGGTCCTTGGCCCAGCCACTCTTCCCCTGCACTGCGGGACTGTGTCTGTATCCCTACAGCCCCTCCTTCCCAGCACTTATCTGCACTTACTCGCACTGCCACTAGCTGGCCCTTGTTACTTTCCTGTATGCTATTACCCTGTACTGCACTTTCCCCTCTCCCTTTCCCCTTGCAGTTCTCCCTTTCCCCTCCTCCCTTGCACTTGCGCGATCTGAATGACACCTGGCCTAGTAGGATCGTTGTATGTCTCCCCTTGTTTTTTCCCCCCCTGCCTCATCGCGCCTTGAACCACTTGTGTATAGGCGCGTTATAAATACCATATCATATATCATATCTTCCCCTGGGGCCCTTCTCCTCCCAGGCAATCCAACCGGCTAATACCGCCCGCAGGGTCAGGATCCCTCACTTCCTGCCCCTGCAAGACTTACTGGTGCCAGAGGCGGGCTTCACTCGTGAATCCTGCCAAAAACAAAATAAACAAAGGGACCAAACCTTGTTTGGCACGCAGAATAAATCTCAAGAAGGACCTTTCCAACAGAAAATGGCGTAAAAAGAAGACTGGGGCCATTTTGATGAAATGGGCACCCATGAGTGCCTTACCGTGGCTGCGAACGCACACAATGGTAGTAAAAAGTAAACCACTGTCACCAGCCATTCATTGTAGAAGGGGTAACATGAAAATGTTACATGAGAAACTAGACAAGGGGGATACCAAGTAAACCCCTCCAGCACCCTATGGTAAGATAGTGTGTGCTGGGTCTAGAAAGTTACAAATTGTAATTAGTCAATTTCACTTCACTGCTCTTGGAAACAGTAGTTTCACCAAGAGAAGGTATTTAAACCTTTGGGTGATCTGAGAGACTTCCTTGTGCCACTGCACTGAAGGTCCTGTGTTACACAATGTAAAGAAGATGCCTATGCAGTTGGTCAGACTCCAAAGTTAAAAAGAACACAGAAAGTAAATTGCATTAAAATGACATGAGATTAAAAAGTCCTAAAGTCCAGCAAAAGAGCTGGGGGACTCTAAGGTAGAAGGGAATTAGCACATTTCTGAAAATTCTCCCTAACATCACTTGTAAGGGGTAGAAGTATTTGGGTGTCACCTGCATAGTTAGTTTAGATGACACCCAATCTGTCGAGGGTCAAATAGTGGCTTTGTAAAGACATACAAAGTGGGAGAGACGCATGAACCGCATGATCCACCTTCTGTCCTTCTCAACCTTGGCCCCAACTCTGTGGAACTCACTCCCTCCACATATTCGACACACCCAAGACTATATAACCTTCTGCAAAGCTCTAAAAACGTGTCTCTTTCCATAATGCCGAGCACGACCATCTGAACAGATTGAGGCCTTGCAACCCAATGACTAATGCGCAATGAGATCCCGAGCAATGATGCCACTGAATACGCTTATTACGCCACCAAAAAGCAAACGCACGCTTGAAATCCGAATTGCGAACTCCTTAGATCATAACTCCAGCCAAAAACCGATCCCCATATCACTATGCTTACTCTACACCAACACACAATTAGAGCGCAGCTACACCTTTCGATCAATTTTGGCCTAGCTGCTCACATACGAACATTATCCCATGAACACCTCATCACTGTAATAAAACACACTTACATCCCATCACAAACCGGCCTCGCTGCACACCGAAGCGTCCTATACAGGCCTAACGCAGCCAGAACCTAGCCAGAACCTAGTCTTGGTGTCCACCCTGCAGACTGTACACATTCAACTGATATTAATACCACCACAACTACTGCTAGCATGCAGTTACCATCTGGCAATTGCATCAGCTGCAAAATCGGGGCACAACAGTAAATGCAGAAACACCTAGATTTGGGATACCTGGCTAAGAGGGAGAAATGCCTAAAATCGGGGCACAACAGTAAATGCAGAAACACCTAGATTTGGGATACCTGGCTAAGAGGGAGAAATGCCTAAAATCGGGGCACAACAGTAAATGCAGAAACACCTAGATTTGGGATACCTGGCTAAGAGGGATAAATGCCTAAAATCGGGGCACAACAGTAAATGCAGAAACACCTAGATTTGGGATACCTGGCTAAGAGGGAGAAATGCCTAATATCGGGGCATAACAGTAAATGCAGAAACACCTAGATTTGGGATACCTGGCTAAGAGGGAGAAATGCCTAATATCGGGGCATAACAGTAAATGCAGAAACACCTAGATTTGATAAGAGTGCCGCAGGTGGGGACCCAAGAGTTAATGGAATGGTACTTAACGGTTGGAGTGCAGCAGTGAAAGGACTATTACTTGCTTGCAACTTTGGTAAGCTATGTTCAGAAGACACAACACAGGAGGCTCTAGCATTGCCGTCATAGCCCCCAAGAATTGGAATGTGCTTCCACCCGCCCTCAGGAAAGAGACATCCCTGACTTTGTTCCGCAAGGCACTGAAAACACAACTCTTCAGCTAGCCCCCGCCATATGTTTACATACCACTACCACTACTGTATCTCTCCAGTACACTATCACGTAGCGCTCTATGTAATCTGTTGTTAACACGAGTAAGTATACTGTACCTCACTGTTTAATTGTATTTGGTTGTTCGTCTAAGCAAGTATCCTGTAACAGCGCCACAATTCCGCTGGCGCTTTTATAAATACAAATAAATCCTAATAAATAAAAATAAAAAAAATGAAGCATCTGCCTTTCCCTGGCCATCTGGGTGGAGACTTTAGGTAGGGTCTTTGTGAGGACTCCACAGGATTAATCACACCATCCACCTCAGAGGAGCGGAAATGGGACTAGACAGGAAAGGAGTTGGCAAGGAAAGAAGTGGTTAAGTAGGGAGACTGGGAAAGGGTGACCAATGGGGGAATTGAGACTAGAAATGAGTTCTTGTGTGTAAGTTACCGCCTTTGGAGCCAGAAGATCTGGGCTCTAAACCATGTCCTCCCCACTTCTACTTTTAAATATAATCAAATATGGGGATCTTAGAAACAAAATGAACACCAACGAACACCAATATAAAGCAGTATAAAGAGCCAAAAAGACTTAAGAGAGAATGTTTGTGGTCTAGTGGCTAAACTATATAATTTGGAGGAAAATTATTTAAATGTTATCTCTCATCGGATCTAAGCTCGATTATTGCAACGTGCTGTTTTTAGGAACCTCGGCTCGCAACATCTGCAAACTGCAGGTGATCCAAAATAATGCCATCCATGCTGCACTCAACATTCCGAAACAAGATCATCTCAGGAGCTAGACAAGACTGGTTGCCAGTCGGAGAAAGAATCCTGTTCAAAACATTATCCATTACACACAGATGCCTCTCCAATCCTCTGCGTGCCTACTTGCCTGTCACAGAAATTCACAAAAGCACAGTTTTCCAGGCCTGTAAGTTGGGCCTACACATCTACTCACCCAACCAAGGTTCCTCAGAGTGCTAGGGGGCGGTTCAAGTCTCCATCGGTGGTAGCCAGACAATGGAACACTTTACCACCCTGCCCAAGAGCTGAACAATCAAATTGGGCCTTCAGAAAAGCACAAAAAGTGTGGCTCTTCAACTAAACCTACTAATAGTACATCTGACCTTTTTGTGTGTATGTAACTGAATTGTAACCGCGCATCGATGCCCCAGGTGTTTTGCACGCTTTATAAATGTACAATAAATAGATTAGATTATCTGACATTTTGTGATGAATTTATTTGCCAATATTTTTCTCTCTCCTCCATTGAGTATTCATATCTAACAAAAAATGTGGATTTTTAGACAATAACTGAACACCTGTGTAAAATATTATATTGCAAAAGATGTGAAAGAGAGGAAATGTGATAACATGCCGCTGACTTGGAACTAAAATAGACAGATCATAATATCGGCTTCCCAACTAACCAATAAAGCTTTACTCTAAGGAAAAACACTCAATTTTCATTTTGTCCATGTAAAAATCTTCAGTACATCCTAATTAGCTACTTCAGCCTCTCCAAATTTTTAAATTTTGTAGACCGTCTGTCTTTCTCATCTGTCACTGTCTTGGAGCAGGTGTGCACAATTGCTTAGTGAGCTTGTTAATTAAAACTATTGCTAGCTAGCCCGTCATTTGTTTTTGGTAACTCCTATGTGTTTGTTTGTTTCTTCAATTATATCGCGCACCGAACCCTGAGGTATCCGGCCGCATTTACAAGGTTGCAAAAGTTTTATATACAGCACAGTGATATAAAATAGACAAAAATATTTTACAAATAGTACAAATGTTGCATACAGAAATATACAGGTCTTGGCCTGAAAGCAGATTAAACATCAAGAGAGAAGGCCAGGATTTTGTGTTCTTCTTGAAACTAAAGTAAAAATGTTCTGATCGAAGGTTAACCGGTAATGAGTACCATAATTTGGCAGCCATTACTGGAAAGCTACTACCAGCAGCTTTCTGCAGTTTATATCTAGGTACATTCAGACAGTGTGAGTGAATCGTTCTAATAGGACGTTCTAAGCTTTTTGGGAAAATTGTATCGACTAGATATTAAGGTGCAGAATTGGCTAGACATTTATGCGTGGGGGTAAGGGAATTGAGGTTAATTCTGTCTTTGACTGCAAGCCAGTTAGTATTGCGCCTGACAGCTCAGATGTGCTGCGTTCTGGGAATATGAGCACTGATCTTAACGTATTATTCTGGAGGGTCTGAAGTTTGGTAATGTTGTAATTGCAGGAGCCCAGATACAAGGTGTTGCAGTAGTCTTATTTTGATCAAATTAAGGCTCTGGCCAATGTGGTGCAGCTGTCAGTAGAAAGGAAGTGCTTGCAGGCATTAATTAGCTTACAAGTGTAAACTGTGGCTGAGGAGTTGGCATTGACCTGTCTCTTTCGGATGAGTGCAGAATAAAGGTAGAAACCCAGGGATTTCACCTCACTGGATACCTTAATAATATTACCGTCGATTTGAAATGACTTGAAGTGATTGCTAAGGTTGTTTAGTCTGGCTGAAGATCCAACAAGGAGGAGTTCTGTCTTCTCATCATTCAGGCAGAGACCATGAGTGGCCATCCATGCCTGGATGATCAGATATATTTGAAGTAGTGTAGAGTCAGTTTCATAGTGGCCAGTGATGGGTATGAGAATGTCAACTGCATAATTGGTGTCATCTGCATAATTTATTTTGTTTGTGCCTAGCATTTGATCATTTTATCCAAAGTTGACCTGCATGAAGTATTTCCTGCAAAGTGTGAAACTTCCCACACACCTGGTTCCATGGCTGGGGCATAGTTTGTTCGCCTGGACCCCTGGCTAGAGCGGCTTTCATGGCAACCAGTGATGGGGGAGCAGACCAGACCAACACCTCCTCCAGTTCAGCAGCCATCAGCAAAGGACAAGTTGTTCACATAATACCAGAACCTCTTGCACTTGGGTCCCATAAAAGACTAGTTCAGGGATTTGATTAAGGTGGTCGTGCCCATGACTCATCCAGTTATTCCAGACCAGAAGGGCCCTCCATTTGAGTCGTCTCCTTTACCGTCCGGCTTATCCCAGACAGGTGGCACCAGACGCACTCCAGCCCCTTCTGTGCTCCTCAGATGTGGACCCACCAGGCGCTTTGGACAATCCTTAAGACGACTTTTTAAATGAAGAACCTTCCATGAGACGATTACAGCCCTCATGAATGTCCTGGCCATTCTGTTGCTGGATGCCTTCCAAGTGGTACCAGTTGTCCTGGTGAGCACTGTTTTGATTACATCTGCACAAAGGTTTTTCCCTTCAAATGGACCTACTTGCCAAAGGCCAAAGATTTGAACTAACCCCTATTACTCCCAGACTGTGAGCAAGAAAATAGATGTATTTTACCACCCTTTATCCACAGAAAAAATAAGTTTTGCCTCCCATCAGCAGTCTGTCTTCTGTTGTGGCCGCTGCCACTCTTTACCAGATCCTGATACATGAGTCATTGTGCTGGACGCGGTTGATTGAGGTGCCCTTCAGCTCCTTCTAGACCTTCTGTTTGACCTTGGTCTGCTTGTGAACCTCAAGTCATCATTGATGGCCTCCCAGGGCCTGATGTTCTTTGGCTTCTGCTGGAATATGGTAGTGGCTCAGGTCTTTACTACTAGAGAGAAAATCTGATGTCAATGCTTGCGCTCTTTTCCCAAACTACCATCTCTGCATGATAGTTCCAAACACGTTTGGATGTTAGGGCCTTTGTCTTAGCAGTAACCTTCCAGTATACCGTGCCTGCCTCAAGATGCAGATAGTTGAGCTTTTTTTGGGGCTTTAAGTAATCTTGGTGTTTTGTTTTTGGAGTGGGCCCTAGAGCACTGCATGTATTTCCAATACCCACCCTCCCCCCACCTCCCAGAAGTCTCGAACAGCCAGGTGGATCGCCTACGTTACCTGTCTTCCGCACAACACAAATGTAAGTTTGATTTGAATGTTCTGGCCAACTCGTTTCATCAGTGGGGTCCTCTTTGGTCTTTTACTGACCTACTTCAGCAGACAATGGGCCTCATTCCGAGGCTGGAGGTAAGGGTTAACGGTCACCGTTAATGGCAACGGTGACCGTTGACACTTACCACCATATTCCGAGTTCCCTTTTGCGGGTTGGCATTTAACGCCTGCTTTTAGCAGGCGTTAAAAATCCAACCCGCAAAGGGACCTTGGAGTAAATTACGGCACCGTAATTTACGGTGCCGTAATTTACTCCTTCCCCATTCCCATTGAGCCCTATGGGGGCAGGAATGGGGATGGGGAACCGGTATGGTGAATGGGGACTTACCGGTCCCTCCAACCTTGGAATGGACCGGTAATTACTCCATTCACCATGCCGGATATCCATGGAGTAAATAGCTCCATGGTAGCTTACCATGGTGCTCTTTACTCCATGGATAGCTCCAGCCTCGGAATGAGGCCCAATATCCTTCTTTCACATTGCAGAATGGAAGTTTTCTCACGGGAAGCCCATGAGAATTCTTAGCAGGGTATATCAACTTACGCCTTTCCCTCCTCAAACCTCTCCCTCTCATTCAGTGAACTAATCAGAAAACTACAAGATACTCCATCATTCTGGTAGCCAGCTAGATTTTGCTTTTCAGATTTAATGCCTCTCAACAGCACCTCCAAGGTGTCTGCTTCGAACAACAACCTCCTCTCATATGGAGATTTGCATTCTTCGCCCCATCCCTCGATGTCTTCAGTTGCTTGGTTCCTCGGTCGCAACGCTTGGGACATCTTGAACTGTCTGATGGCAACACAAAAGCCTTTCAAGCTGCTACGCAGGACTCTACCCACTCCCAGTACTGAAGCAAGTGAACTAGGTTCTGTTAGTGGAGCCTCTTCAAGTAGAACACCTTCTTTCATGGTGTTTAAGCATTCATACCTTCAACAGCCTCAGGTCTCCACAGTTAGAAATAAAGTTGAGGCATCAGAATTCAGGTGTGCCCATGGCCCCTAAATGTGAAAAGATTTAATTTGAAGGGCCATTTTTATGGATTGTGCACCCCCATGCCACGAAAACTAGTGCACTCACAATGGGATCTTAATGTGCTCTGCATGGTTCTCAGCCATAATCCCGTTGAGCCCACGGCTACACCAGACCTCAAATTAGTTTCCCGAAAGACTGCCATTTTAGTGGCCATCACCTTGGCCGGGGGACAGAGTGAACTTTAGGCTCTCTTGGCAGCTCAACCTTTCCAGAAGTACAAGGTAGTTCTCTGGACACGTTCCTCATTTGTTCCCAAAATTTGGTCGGAATATGATATATGAATCAAGAAATCTCTCTTCTCATCTTTTGTCGATGCTGAAAGAGTTCTGCGTTTTCTGGATGTATGCAGAACCCTTAAGTTCTGTCGCTCCTCGTACAATCTGTTAATTTCGGGAGTGCATAAAAAGGCAGGCTTCCAGGCTACAATTACACGCTCCATTGTCTTTTGCATTATGGAAATGGACTTGGTTCAGAGGCTTTAACCTCCAAAAGGTCCCCAGGCCCCAACTGGTCTTTGAGCAACGCGTTCCTTGGGGTGTCATTGGCCTCTCCATTGGTGGTGGCCTCTCCATCTGCTACCTGCCAGCATAACTCCATGGATTACAGCTTGAGAGCCAGTGCCCAGTTCAGCCAGGCTGTGGCAAAGACATTTTCAGCTACATTAGTCATAGGTCCAACGTCACTCTGGTCTTTTAGTGATTGGGAGTCTCCCATAACTGAGGAGGGAATGGCATGGGATGTAGAAGAAAAGAAAATTCTCCAGCATGGTGTCTGGCATGGATTCACATGCTCATGAATATTCCCAGTAGTCAGGCTGGGAATCCTCTGTAAAAGAAAAATGTTTCACTTACAAACTGTATTTCCCCTCTAAACCAATCCCTGAGCTCTGGGTCATACTGCCCCAGCCAATGACTGTCCTCTCCTTAAGACCTTCCTCTGGCAGCCATCTTCAGATTTTTACTGCACGTTCAAGTGTTGGGAGTCCTCGTGTTTTGCTCTGTGAGCTGGTCTACGTTTTTGTGCTTTTTTTTTTTCAATGAAACAGTTCTAGGTTTGTCAAATGGAGCCGGTGTGCTCTTTCGCTCCTTCGGCTGGGAAGCGGGGATCCATTTGACGGTGAATTTCAGCATTCCTCAAGGGCTGGAATCGTCAAAGTTTCATCAAAGATTGCAGAAGGCCATCGGGCCTACTCTGCACTCCAGACCATGTCGGAAGAGAAGGAGGGGAAGCTCCCTCTTCACCTCTGCTCCAGCTGCGGACTGCGGAATGTGTTTGTAGAGGACAAACTCCTCCAGTGCCTTTACTGTCTCCATTCGGATCACAGGCGAAGCGGATTGTGAAGTTTGCCTCGGGTTCTCCAAGTGAACCGTAAAGGATCGTCACAGTAGGTTTGCGGCGTGGCTCAGCGCCAAGGCCTCTGCCTGTGCTGCAAGCAGGGGCATGCTTCACCCAGGACCGGCTGGTCCGAGGAGCCGGCTTCTAAGTCCTTTGATGGAGCTCCATCCATGGGGGCCCAAGGCAAGCCCAAGCACCGCAAGTCTGTTTCCGTCGGGGATGCCGCGCAAGCGGGTCCCGCACAGACAGGGCGCACTCCTCTTCACCATCTGCTGCCATAGCTCTAGCTCCTCCTCGAAGAGGAAATCGACTAACCCAGCGAAGCTGTTGAAAAAGAGAAGACAAAGGCGCAAGAAAAGTCTACCAACCTGCCCCAGAAGGCCCCGGCGACACAGGTGAAGCCGTCGTTGATGATGGAGTTTGTGGCGAACGCCCTCTCGAAGGCCAAGGGGGCTGACTCAGTCAAGGTACCCCCGGTAGTGCCCAGAGTATGCCTGTCCCTGAGGTGGGAGGCCTTGGCGAAGCCGGTGGAGAAGACACAGGAGAAGCGGATGCCATCCCTAAGCCCTAAGCCTGAACCCGACCCCTCAGGATGCAAAAAAAGGGGGGCGTGGGGAGAGGAGACTTCAACCGTAATCCAGGGTACATATATTTCTTCCTCAGACGTGGAGGACCAGGTGTCCGTACACAGGACCCAGGAGGACGTGGGTGACGCCGACGGTGGAAACGCTTAGGGGGACCACAGCGAAGGCGGAAATGCCGGCGACGACTGGAGCGTGGGGCCCAGTAGGCCTAACGCCCGACCCCTCCGAGGGACCCTGCACACCCTGGTGTCGGAGATTCAGAAAACACAGACAACACCACTGGCCTCTGTGGCACCGGACCAACCGCCGGGGGAAAAAGTGGAATCTGCACCCTACGCCACAGCATCAACCTCCACACGTGCCCCTTCCCTCCCTCTAGGGACACAGGGAAAGACACGGCGACTACGGACATGGGCGACATGGCCACGGCGGGTGGTTTGCCGCAGCCAAGCTCTTCTTCCCCCGGACGAGATGGGATTGTTCCATGCCATGGTCGCCAGAGCGTCCAAACTCTTCCAACTGACGCCAGAAGAGACCAAGAAGGACGTTTTCCTATACCATGGCGCAAGGCCAAGAGGAAGACCATTTTAGCGGTGCCTCTCTTGGACGACGCTTGGGAGGAGGGCCTAGTGTTGATGAGAAATCCGGCCACGGCCCCAGCCAAGAGGGATTGGCTGGAGAAGAAATACCGGCTGCCGGAGTCCGCACCCAAGTGCCTATATTTGCAGCCTTCCCCGGACTTAGTGGTTTCGGCGGCAGCGAGAAAGAAGTAGTCTAATCCCGTGTCTTCATCCTCCGTCCCTCCGGATAGCGTGGGGAAGAAGTTGGATACCTTGGGAAGAAAGGTGATCTACTCGACGGCATCAACAGTCAAGGCGGCCAACGCACTTGCAATCCTGGCCAAGTACAACAGGGAGCTGTGGTATAAGATTTCCCCACCGCTGGAGTTCCTACCAGACGACAAGTGGGTCGAGGCACTTTCCATCCTCCAGGAGGGTGAAGTGGCATCGGACCATGCCATCACAGTGGCCTTGGATGTCACGGACACATGGTTCTGGCAGATGGGGAACGGTGTCTGCCTCCATCGTCGTGGCTGGTTGAAAGCCACCAACTTCCTTCAGGATGTCCAGGCGAGGGTGCTGGACATGCCCTTCGACGGGGACAACCTCGTTGGGAAGGCCGTTGATGAGTCGTTGCACGCCATTAAGACTGACGCGGAAACGGCCCGTGCCCTGGACACTCATCACCAACACCGCCCTTCCTTTCGTCCCTCCGCTGGATGTCAGATCGTCTAAAGGTTTCGGCGGGGGGGCCTCTTCGTACCGTCAACCCTCCCGGTCCGCGACCCAGGAGGCCTACAGAGGCCGTTCCAAGGCTTGCGGTGGCCAATGTCGCCCTCAGGGCGGCATGCAGGCCCCGAAGCAAGATTGAACCGGCCAGGCTGTCTGGCCCCCACCCATGCACCCCGGTGGGAGGCCGGCTTGCGGGCCTCCACTGACCGATGGGTGCTGGACACTCTCGCCTACGGACACACTCTAGAGTTCCAGCAGAAGTGTCTGCGGATACCGCCGGTGCCCGGAAGGAGCAGCACATCCCTCAACTCCTGCAGGAAGTACGGGCCATGATAAAAAATGGGGCGATGGAGCTGTTTCCAAAGTGACTGCGGGGCTCTGGAGTCTACTCCAGATACTTCTTGGTAAATACCTAAAGTCCCAAAAATTCAGGATGGTCACGTTGCAGCACGTGCTCGGCCAACTGGAGGAAGGAGACTTCTTGACATTGCTGGATCTGGAGGACGCATACTTCACGTCTCCATTCACGAGAAACATCAGAAGTTCCTGCGCTTCGTGGTACAGGGAAAGCACTATCAATTCAAGGCCCTCCCCTTCGGACTGAAGTCGGGGCCCAGAGTGTATACGAAGTGCATGGTACCAATGTCGGCCCATCTGTCTTCAGAGTGTACCCGTACCTCGACGACTGGCTCATCAGGGCCAAGTCAAGGGAAGTAGCCATTGAACACACAGAGAGGACTGTCCAGCTGCTGACGGATCTGGGGTTCTCTGTCAGCTATCCAAAGTTCTGCCTAATCCCATCTAGGAGCGTGCTGTTCCTGGGGGCCAGGATCAACACGGTCTCCTGCCTGGCGGCTCCCGCAGAGGATAGCAGCCCTGCTGGGAAAGGTACAACAGCCGTTGGCACTGAAGAGAGCCATGGTGCAGATCATCAAGTTGCTGCTCGGCATGATGTCTTTGTGCATCTACCTGATCCAGCTCTGCAGGTTGTGGATGCGACCCCTTCAGGAATTCCTAGACGCTCAGTGGATCCAAGTGTCTGGAAGCTTCGTAGATGAGATTGCTCTTGACAAGGAGTTCTATCGAGCAAGAACATTGCTGGGGGCACAGCATTTCAGAGTCCCCCGTACCAGGAGACTGTGCGGATGTGTCCCTGGAGGGCTGGGGAGCCCACACCAGACATCTCCACGCCAGAGGGCTGTGGCTGCCGAAGGAGCAGGATCCCCACATCAATATCCTGGAGTTGCCGGCAGTGTTCTGGGCCCTCAAGTCTTTCCTTCCCTCAAGGGCAAGGTGGTGAGAGTCTTCACGGACAACACCACCACAATGTTCTATATCAGGAAGCAGGGGGGGCACCAGATCCCCAGTGCTCTCAAGAGAGGCACAGAACCTGTGGCACTGGGCCTTCACCCAAGAGATGTTTATCATCCACTTGCACTTGGCGGGATTCAAGAACACCATCGCTGACTCCCTCGGCAGGGAACTGCGATCTTGCCATGAATGGGAACTTTGACAGGATCGGGTGGACCGCCTCTTCCTCAAGTGGTGCAGACCCCAGATCGATCTGTTTGCGACAGCGACAAATTCCAAATGCAAGAAATTTGCCAGCTGTTTCCACCATCCGAGTAGCATGGGGGGCGCGTTATCCTTCCCATGAGAAGGCCTGTTTCTGTATGCGTTCCCTCCATTACCTCTCCTGCTGCGAGTCATCAATCAACTCAAACAGTGCCGATGCAGGAGGATCCTCATCGCCCCGGACCGTCTCCACCTGTCAACTTCGCCTCTACTCGTCACAGAAGGAGGGGCAATCCTGCATCACGACCCAGGGGTGCTGAACCTGAGGGCTTGGCTCCTGCAGCCTTAGAGTTTGGAGGGTACGAGTTGCCGGCAGACTGCAGGGAAGTCCTTGCCAGAGCCAGAGCGTCGTCGACTCGTAAGTACTATGGGCACAATTGGAAGCGTTTTGCTACATGGTGCCGGGCGCAGAAGATCAATCTTCTGAGGGGCACAGCCCGCAGATTTTTCTGTACTTGTTGTCCTTGGTAAAGGCGGGACTGGCGCATGCCTCTATCAAGGTGCATCTGGTGGCCATCTCCTGCTACACCAGGTCTCCAGGATGTTTTTCTCTTTGGTCCCAGCGTCTCGTCAAGGAGTTCCTCAAAGGACTGTTTTGATAATTCCCGCCAGCGAAGGTGCCTGACCCGACGTGGGAACTCAACGTGGTACTGACGAGGGTCATGGGGGGGCGGCCCTTCGAGCCTATGCATTAGGCCCCTCTCATTCCTCTCATGGAAAGCGGCTTGCCACGTGGCCATCACATCAGCCAGGAGGGTGGGTGAGATCCAGGCTCTATCCTGCAAACATCTGTATCTGACTTTTCACGACTCGAGGGTGGTGCTGTGGATGCACCCCTCCTTCATACTAAAGGTTCTGTCAGAATTCCACCTCAACAAGCCTTTGTTGTTGCCTGTGTTTTTCCGAAACCTTCGTTGCCGGCTGAAAGGACTTTGCCCTTGCTGGATCTGGCTCATGTAACTCTGTGAGTTTTGTTATTTCAGTCGAGAAACAGCCTGAATGACAAAGTTCGTCTCTAGCATACATTTGAGAAAAACCATCTTTTCTGTAGGGTTATCAGGGACAAAATTGTGAAAAGGGTTTACTGTCTCACCTTAATATGTAATGGGTCTAGAGTCTCTCGCACTGTGTAGGATCAACTCTTTTGTGCTATACAATAGAAACTTCATAACTTTGTCTTGTGGCGTTACATTTCTTTCTAGCATAACTGACACACTCCTGGTACTCGATTAAGGATTGTGCCATCTGCATGGATATCTAGAGCAAAACTTTGGAACATCTGCTGGACCCAAGCTCCAATATCCTTTCCCACCATTCACCCGATGATCCCTTTCAGCAATGGTTCTGCAGCCTGTGGTGATTTTTAAGGTCCTCCACTCTGTTCAGAGCCATCTCACATGCCCGTCTTCGGTTATTGAGGGCTTCTTTGGTGCGTTTCAGGCAATGTCCTGTTCATTAGTCAACTTGATTACTCAGAGAGATCATGCCTGGCTTAATTTCGCCAAGGAACCTGGGCAGCATTGTTGTGAACACCTTAATGTCCTCCCATCTCTTGTTGCCTGTAACTTATTTCCGCCCAGCAATCCAGTCCAGATGATCCTGTTTAGTAGTTGGGCCACCAATCTCATTGCGCGTCCAGGATGCACCTCTTGCGTCTATTGGTGTCTGCTCCCCATTGTTGGCTTTTTCTTTTCCACAAACCACAATCCCTCCACCACAAATTGTTTGGAGGATGGTGCAATTGGATTTCCTGTTCTTCCATGTCATTAGCTGACAGATCAACTGTGTGTGGCTGTCGAAAAGGAACATGTCTAGCGAACATTAATGGTCTTCAGAATAGATGTTGCAGAGCACAGAGCATGTTTTCGTAGTACTTCAGTGGGGTCCCAAGGATGAGGCTCCACTGATCCTCCGATCGGTGCTTGTACTAAGTACATACAAATCCACTGTCTGAAGGATGCAGGATTCACTAATCTCAAGGCAATTCTGGCCTCTTTGGGCCACTCAGCCACTGTGGGTCTGTTGAGGTGTTGGTGGCGGTCACCTCTGTGGGATTCCGAGGCGCCCACACATTGGAGGTGGGGGATTTACATCTGCAACTGGTTAGATGCCTTGTTCCGACGGCTGCACTTAATTCTCGTGGGAATTGGCCCTATTCCCCTGGACGAAAGCCCCTGCCCCAACTCAGGATTCATTCGGGGCAGTTTGTGACCTGCTACCTTGGCCAATGCTAATGCGTTGCTGCTGGGGGTAGCCAATGGTTTGCTGCTCTTTTGCTCCTCACGGCCACCCTCGCATGACATTAGGTTCCTGCTAGAGGGCCCTCCTAATACGGGCTCTCACATTAGCTCTGTAGGTGTATTTTGAGGTGTCAGTCCAGAAAAACTGAGCACCCCTTGAGGGTCCGGAAATGAATGATAATTGGTTGGCCGAAGACCAACCGCCTCATTTACAGTGTAAGAATATATATTCATTAGTCATTAGTTATTACGTAGCTGTTAGTTTAACTAGAGTGAAGCCATTTTAAGATGACCAGAATCGCCATTTTGTTTTCTCTTTCTGCTCTCTCTAACGTTGCCACTTTGCCTCATGTAAAACTGCTTTGCTGTAGATATTATTTCGCTTCAATGGTCTAAGGCTAAGAAACATGTTGAAACATTACACTGGAGAGCCAGACAGGAATGCCCGATTCCCTCCCTCACGTATCCTTGAAGACAGGGAGCAAGGCATATAATCAGTACACGAATGCCAGCGAGTCTCCAGAAAGAATAGCAATGTACGAAACTAGCATTTAAAGAGTTGAATTATGATCTTGTTTACTGCCCCCCTTTCTGAGCCCAGTGAGGCCCCGGAGAGCAGGCTGACTTCTAGAGCGAGAATCGAAACTTAGAGATAGGGAGGCCTGGTATGTGCCAGTCTCCTATGAACAGCTTGCCTATGAAAAACAGAAACGCTGTGTTCTCGCAAACAAAGAATGGTTTCCGTAAAAATGGAGATTGCAACCTGTTACTAAATATGGTGGTCTGAAGTGTCATATTTGTCATGATGGTCAATCATCGCCTCTAATTCAAAGGGAAATGAATTGGGGGCGGCATCAATTGTGTCATTGCTGATTGTAAGGTGCTCCTTTTGTATATATGTAACTGATGTACGACTCTTTTTTTGGCGTGCGTCCACCGAGGTCTGTTAGACACACGTCGCGGGGCGTGGGACCACTTGGCCAATTGCAACTATTTGTATTGCAATAAACCCTAGATTTTGGGAACAGAACCTCGTGTTTGGCGTATCTATTCGTGTGTGATGACTGTGCCTTGTTTCCGCATTCGAGGGTGCCTCAGGGGCCCCTTCAGAGGGTGTCCCTGCCCTCCAGGCTGCCATTGCTCAATCCTACTGAGCGCTCAGGCTGGGCACTCTAACCACATATTCATCTGTGGGGCTTGGTGCACCTGCACAATACATGGTTGTTGGGCTAAGTAGTGCAAGCACCCATGCTTTCTTTCTTACTCCTAATGTGTTACAAAAACTACATACCATTATGTGTGGAATAAAAATGTCCCAAATGCTTTTTTATTATTATTTACAGCAATAATGAACGCAAAAAATAAAAACAGGTGTCCTTTTGGACACCCAGTGTCTGAGGTGAGTGATGCCTCCCACCAGCCGATTGTTCTTCAGAGCTCGTTCATGCTCTTCGTTAGTGGTCTTTCCACTGTTCTTTGAGCTATGCTGTCAAGTCCTTTCTTTGCGTTCATGCCAGCAGAACTTTTGCGTCTATTCTTGGCGGATTCCTTTTTCTCAGCCCAATTGGCATCCTCTCCTTGGACACTTGCCGCCTACTACTTGGCCGGGTACCGAACTTGCTACCCGGCTTCTCTTTTCCTACCTCCTTTTTCCAGGGAGGGTTGGGTGGGAAAACGAAAAAAAAACTCCCCCCTTCTCCTTCTAGCAAGCTTACCCAAACTGGGTGTGCTTGCTTTCTGCCGTGCCTACCACCTACCTGGGAGCTCTATTTATTCCCCCTCCTTGCCTTTATGTTTCTGGGGCAGGGTACTCCCCTGACCCCATGTTATTTTCGCACCTTTTCTTTCTCTTCCCAGCCACCTTTCTGTTGCCCTGGCAATCTCTTGGTGACTGCGCCTATCGGCTGCCCTTCCCCTGGGACAGCCCCTCTCCGTAACCCTACGCCTAACCCCTCAACTTTCCCTTTTTCAGTGTTAGAAATGTAACCTCTAGCAACTGAAACACCTGATAACAAAGAAGTGTCAGAAGTGACGCTTTTATGCATTTGTACATTAAGGACCTTTTTTTAAGCAAGTACGGGAGGGAAGGCTTTTTCCATTCTCTTGCATTGCAATACCCTTTTAAAATGCCATCCGCTTGGCTATCCTTCGGGTCCCATAACCCCAGCCCCGCAGTTTGAACACAACTGGGTTTGAACACAACTAGATAATCCAATGAGGGTGGTGTTCAGAACACTTTTTGCCTGTTAATATTCTTTGTAAATCCAGACATTGTTGGTATTCAAAGGACAGTGCATACATGTCATGAATTCAGTTGTAGGTGGTTGAATGTAGCACTGCTGGAGGCGCACGTCTTTACCCTTGAGGTTTCTCTTTGAACGTTAGTTTCTGTACGAACTTCTTGACCTTGTTCTTTAACATTTTAACCTTTCTTAAATATTCGAATTAATAGCTGTAATGAAGGAAACCGCTATCATTTGTTTGGTCTTTAGTTGCATTATTGTAGAATGCTTGATTAGCAAGCTGTGGAAACAAAAGAATAAAAGTGTGTGCCTTTTCCACATGAAAAGTGCATATGGCTGGATCCGTCGAACAGGTTGCGCGTTACTAATAAGAGATGTTACAGCACCACCCCTCCGTGTACCAAAAGGTTTTTCTAATGACTAGACTATTTTCTTCATGGAGAGTGAATACTCTCCAGACGCATTTACTTCTGGCATTGGAAGCTATCTAATATGTACCCATGTGGCTGTCTCATTCCTTAATAACGGGCTCAGGACTCCTCACGCTGGGGAGCCATTGTAACAGTTGAAATGCTAACCAGTTCCGGAAGGGTGGGCAGACTGGTAACGTTGCTTTAGACCCTCCAGGATATTGCGGCCTGAAATGTAATGGTGTAAGATTGGCACATTGCAAGAAAGAGGCAGCGTTTGGCTACAAAGAGACAAAGGGCCTCATTACAAGTCACCCGGTATGGAAATAACGGTGGCAGTAAACCCGCCGCCACCATTGTTTCCATACCGGGTGATCTCGAGTCCTGCAGGCGGAGGTGTCCTTCCTGTCAGGTCTGACCTGGCGGGTTTAACACCCCCCACCTGCAGGCGGACGTGGAAACACTGGCACCATCACAAGATGGTGCCGGTGTTTCTGTGGTCCCCATACCCATTGAGTCCTATAGGACTCAATGGGAATGGGGATTTACCGAATTCTGCCTCTGGAATTCCCGGGTCACCGGGGGTGTAATGCTCCGGCAATTCTGGGAATCACAGAGGCGGAATGGTAATAAGAGTCCGGCGGTAACCGAGCCGGAAAAAACGGCAGGTTACCGCCGGACTCTTAATGAGGCCCAAAATTTTTATTTGTACCTTTTTGTATCATTTTAATAGGAAGAGTCCCAGATGTCCTTAGCTTGACAGAATTGTTTGTTTTGCGCTATGTTTTGGGTTTAATATGCATGCCTATTTAATATTAATTGTATTGATCATTATCAGTTATAATGGTGGAAATATTCCCCTTCTATGTTCCCCAATCACTCATACATCCACATACCTTTCTCAACAACATCCCTCACGCTCACCATTTCCCATCACAATTGAAACTCCTGAACCTCTCGCTCTCAGTCATGCACATACTTATGTGCTGTCACACCATCAAGTCACCATTTGCACTCCCCAGTTCCTGCCACACTCCAAATCACGGTATGCTCCCCAATTCCTTCTACAGTCCTTTATTCTTTCTCGCTACTTCTGCATCTTGCATGCTTTCTCACATTATCGTGCTCTTCCCTCATCCTTTCTGCAGCTCACTGCCTCTTTTCGGCCAACCGTTCCCCCTTTGCTTTCTGGCGCACCGGTCCTCCTGTAGCCTTTGCTTCCTATATTTTCTGGGCTGCTCATCCCGCTCTGATTTCTGCTTCCCCTTTTCTCTCTTGCCCACTGCTTCCCCCTTTGACACAATCCTCACCCTCTGCTTTCTTGTATACCGCTCTCCATCTGACCCATCTCTCCTCTCTCTCCTTTCCCTCTCATGTTGTGACTATTTTTACATTTTGGGCCAGATCCTCAAAAAATTGGGCATCTAAAAATAAAGCAGATATGTTCTTTTTAGATGACCCATTTTTGGAAATGGGGAGGCCACCTTATTCTCATTTCCAAGTGGATGAGCTGTAGCGCAAAGTATGAGATGGTCACATCCGCCTTTAATATATTGGTGTCAAATGTGCTATGTGCTGTCCGGCCAATATGCTAAACAGGATCCTAGCGCTTTTCACCGTGACTGGCCCTTTCAAATGGATTGTGTCCTCCCACATATTCCTCATCTTTAATATCTCCAATATCCTGCTTCAGCTGCTTTGAATTTTTTTCTTTTTTCGGCAGAGGGCCTTGTGCCTCGATGCAGTTGACTCAATGTCCCTCGGGGGGCCTTTGTCTCGAGGATGATGTCATCGAAGTTATATATAGAGCACACCGCGTCCTTTGGCTTCAGTTCCATTTTTCTGAGTAGGCTTTCGCTTTGTGAACTACGGCGTGCTTCATATATTTCTTCGAAAATTGTCAATATCTTCGTCTTCGGCTCTGACAACCCCAAAGACCGCATTTTAAAAATGGCAAGACTGCGATGCAAAAATGTCACTGACGGACCCACATCGGGTCTGCTTGTGGTGTCTCGGTGTGGAGCACAAGACCTCGACCTGTCAGAAGTGTCACTCGATGACTAGAAAAGCTCTGAAGGAGTGTAAAGGGAAATTAGCAGTAGGTAAACTGGCAAAAAAATCCCAGTTGAAAAAACATTCTTCCGACGAAGTGAGAGATGACTCTCCTCCACGGAAGGAGACTAAAAGGTCCAGGTCGCAGAGTGGCTCCCACCACTCCTCGTCGAGAAAATCAAAGAAAAGGTATCATAAATCGCCTACTACGTCTTCCTCGTCTGACTCCTCTCCAGAGATTGCTATATTTTGCCCCAATAAGGCCTCTGCTCCTGCCGTGCCTTCTGAAGCTGGTAACGAAAGGGCTCAAGCCAAATCCTGCGCGCCTTCGAGCCCGGAACGAAGGCCAGATTCTCATTGAGAGCTGTCGAGACCTTGATACGATGAAAAGTAATCAAAGAATCCTTCGAGCGAACTGTCACAGACAAAGTCCATGGATAAGTCGGCGGTGCCATTGATGCCCAAGATGTCTTCATTGAAGACATCGACGCAAAAAAACAAGTTTAATGACGACTCCATCGGCATCTGGCACGAAGCCATCAACGCCTTTACCAGTAATTCAAAAATCCTTCACACCATTGCCTAGAAATGATTTTTTTAAGTCACTCACATCCATTTATGAAGACAGTGAGCCTTCAGATGACAATGGTCCACCTTTTGGATTGCAATATGGCACTCCTAATGTCCCTGATAGCTTTATATCGGAGGAATCTAGGTTGCAGGACCTGTGTGAAAATTTACAAATAGCCTGTGGGGTGGATACCTCACCAGAGTTGGATTTTGGCAAGCCAAAAACAGATGATCACACAGATGCATCTTACAGACAATTGATGACCAAGGTCACAGATTTGATGGGATGGAGCAGGCCTGCCCTCCCATTCGATCAGGGTGACCTCACGGATATCCTGGACAAAGATCCTCAAATGGGTCCAATCCTACCTTTTCGTGTTGTGCTACAAAAGAGAGTAAGTGCTAACTGGGAGGCACCGGAATCAAGTCCGACAGTCAATAGAAATTTGACAAAACAATATATGCCATCCAGTAACAACCCCAGCTATTTGTCTAAACATCCTAGCCCAGAAAGCCAGGTGGTGGAAGCAGCAACCGTAACTTCCAAGCAAGCTGCCTATCCGACCATTCCACCAGATCAGGATGATAAGCGTATAGACGCCTGGTCAAGAAAAGTCTTTTTTGCAGGGAGCATGGCTCTCAAATCAGCCAACTCTACATGTGCACTTGCAAAATTCACCTACACCCAATGGGACTATGCATCCATGGCGGCTGAACATATTCCGAAGGGGAAGAAAGAGATGGCTTCTTAGCCATTGTAAAAGATGGCAAAGAGGACATGTGTGAGTCTCTACAGTCTGGTCTGGATTCCGTATCAGCAGAGCCATGGCGGCAAGCACCGTGATGCACAGGTTTGCGTGGTTAAGGAAGTCTGGGTTTGCACCGGACATGCAGTCTAGACTCCTTTATATGCCTTTTGACAGGTCTCATCTTTTTGGCAGCATGGCTGACAAAAGCCTTGAGAAGCTGCAGACCTCGAAGACGGCATCCTAGTCTCTAGGTGCCGCTGTTAGGCAGCCTCAGCCTTTTCACCCCAGTGGACCTTCTTGGAGGGGTAGATCCTTTCGCTACTACTCAGTTGGAACAACGAGGAGAATGGCTGGCCAACAAGGCCAAAGAAGATTCCCTGTTGGTGGACGAGGGATAGGTGCAAAGATCGCCCAAGTAGCGGCATCTTTACCATCAGCCACTGCTTCAGCCGCCTCAAAACCTCTCTGAGGTCTTGACTCACGACAGCCTGGTGGAAGGCAGACTGTCTCAGCATCTGAAACAATGACTGGGTTTTACTTCAGTTGCTTGGGCATTAGAAACCATAGCCCAAGGTTGCTGCATCCCTTTTATTCAGAGACCTCAGAATCATCCACCGGGATGCCATTCGGTAAAGGTTCCAGATCCGTTCCTTAGGAGATTGAGAAACTTTGGGAATCCATTATCCTAATTGCTATGGATTGGGCCAGGAGGACGTGGTACCTGGACCTTCTGGACATGCCCATCTGCCCTCCAATACGTCTTCCTCCAACGAGAGGACCTTCTGTGAGAGGAGGGTCGGGTTCTCCATCCAGAGCTCAAGACACTCAGCCCACACGCATGGTTTCTGAGAGCCTGAGGTACAAGGATTGGGACCTCCAAGATGATGTAATGGAGATTCTGCTTTTGGCCAGAAAGCCAGCAACAAAATCCTTATACCACTGCCATTGGAACAAATTCTGCAGCTGGTGCAGGGAAAAGAATGTGGATCCTTTTCTATGTAAAACACCGGCAGTGTTATCTTTTCTGCTGCATTTGGCCAATCTGGGGCTCCAGGTTGGAACCATTAATAGTTATTTAGCAGTGCTTTCCATCTTCAAGCGCTCGACTGAGAAATCCTCATATTTAAAAATTCGTTTGGTGATACAATTTCTGAATGGACTCACTAATGTGCTCCTTCCAGCTCCTTGTCAGGCTCCGGTTTGGGACCTTAATATAAAGTTTCTCATGTGTGCACCATTTGAGCCATTCCATGTCCCTTAAGACTACTAACGTTCGAAACCATCTTGATAGTAGCGTAAACATCAGCCCGTAGGGTGAGTGAGTTGCAGGCACTATCTTATAAACCACCTTTCACGGTCTTTCTTAAGGGCTAGGTCGTCCGTAAGGTCAAACCTTCATTCCTACCTAAGATTATATCAGATTTTCATTTGGGACAAAAGATAGTATTGCCTACTTTTTACCCTCCACCTCATCCTGGCAAGGAAAAGGAGAGACTACGCAGAATCGACCCAGAAGAGCTCTGAGTTGCTACATTTCAAGGATGTCAAAGTTTTGTTTAGATGACTAACTGTTTATTGGATACACGAGTCATAGACTGGGACAGGCTGTAACTAAACAAACCTTGTCCAGATGGATCATTTTATCTATTACTGAATGCTATAGGCTGGCCGGAAAGATCCCCCAGAAGGCTTGAGAGCCCATTCTACTAGGGGCAGGGCTGCTACTTCTGCTCTGCAAAAAGGTCTTCCAATAAAAATATTTGTGAGGCAGCCACTTGATCTACCATCCACACTTTTAAAAAGCATTACTGCCTTCATTCCACCCTAAGTCCGGATGGAAGCTTTGGGAAAACAGTCCTTAATTCGGTTCACAACAACCCTTGACAACTTTCTTACTCCCTCTGCTACTAATACTGCTTTAGGAGTCTATCAAAGATGAGGAATACATGTGAGGACATAATCCTTTCGAAGAACAAGTTGCTTACCCCTGGTAACGTTCTTTTTCTTCTACTCATCGGCCCTCCATGCAGTAAAATTTTCCATGTTATTGCAGTTTACGCTCCTTCAGAGTCTAGTATGGTCTAAACCACATTAATGCTGGTAGTTCTGCAAGAATGACACAAAAAAAGAACTGAAGACAACGGGCGCTGCACGTTCTATATATACCTTCGATGACGACATCCTCGAGACAGAGGTCCTCGAGGGACATCGAGCTGACCGCATCGACGCACAGCGCCCTCTGAAGCTGGATATCGGAGATATCAAAGATGAGCAATACGTGGGAGGAATTTCCAATCGAAAGAACGTTACGAGGGGTAAGTAACTTGTTCTTCAATCCCATTTGAGGAAAATAATTGCAGGTTAGACAGCAGTGGTTCATCTCTGCTCTCACACTTTAAAAAGAAAAAAAGACATTACAGAAAAGACCCAGTCATGCAGTGTGTGCCCCTCCCACGTGCCTATTCAAAGCAGGTGCATGGTGTTGCCTTTGTTTTCTGCACATTTAAAAGCGCTTCATATTTGTAAATTCGTGATGCGCTTTTAAATGCGCAGAAATGCCCCATGATTTGTGCAAATACGCAGAGGTGAAAAAAGGCCATCTGAATGGGTGCATATGAGATGCACCCATTCTGATGCCCTTTGCGGATTGGGCTACTTTTTTGGGCACAGTTTCAGTGCTGTTTGTGATGGAGGCATTTGCCCAGGTAATGCGCACGTTTCCGATCTCCTGCATAACTTTCTATCGCATTACGCAGACACTGATGTGGCTGTGTTATTTTTCATTTGGTCTGCAAATGGAGAAAGCGCAGTACATTGCGAAGAAGTCTATTTGTGCCCTTCTACGACATGTGGCAATGGCGTACTTCACACATAGGAATATGACAATGCACATTCCATAAGTTGGGTAGAAAAAAGGTTTGAGAACATGGCTCCTTTTTGCTGCATTTTGCAGGATTGTGAAATCGCTATAAGCAGGATGGTAGAGCATTATGCTGCTGTCGGGTTATCTAGATGCACTAGGATTACTTTTTTTACTTTACTTTATTACATTTATATCGCACACAATGGACCCGGAGGCATGATGGCACATACAGACATACAATACCAAAACATGAAACATAAAAAGGGAGGGCCGTATGCAATATAAAATAGGCAGAGCAATCGCCAGAAAAAACAGTGAGTGTCTACACCACAGAAGATATGGTGGTAAACCATGACGTGCCAGATAAACATAAAGGTAAAGGTGGACCCGTTCAGACAGAAATCAAAGTATTATTTTACAGTTCAAGCATCCCATGGGGAGATATTTACATGATCTGCGATATGAGGGTAAAGTGCTGAAAACCCACAAGGACACAGTGTCTTGTTTGCTGCGAGCACCAGTCATTCAGGTCGATCCTGTGTAGGATCTTCAGATCCGAGACTGACAACTCCGGGCCCTGTTCTTTGTCGTAGCACCTTGTTTCGCAGTGCTTCTCTAGTCTCTTTTCCATCCGCCTTTTCTATGTTGGTAATCACAAAGTTTCTTTGATCCATGACAAAGGTTTTGGTGCACATGTTGTCAGTATTGGGCATTTGTGACTTACTTAAACGTAAGCTCCTAAAAATCGCCTGCTTCGGTTTGGCTTTCGCCACTTCAGTTTGTTTAACAGGAATTTGACAAAGTTTAGAGTCAGGCAAGAGGTTGAACTCCCGTGGTAGTTCATCCGCCAAACGGGCATAAAAGCCATCATCTGCATAGGCAAGACTGAGAGGAGGGGCTCCGTATGATCGGTTTGGCAACCCTGATGGACACCATACTGGTAGAGGGGAGTTTGCGATGATTTTTCATTCCTTCAAATTCAGGTTCGATTTGAATGGACTTTTGAAGGTGTGGCAAAGGTGGTCTTATCGTATTTGAGCCTACAGATGCCAACCATCTCTGGAAGTCCTGAAATTTAACACAGGCCGCAAGATCCCGTATCATCTGTACCTTCAAAGGTTGTCAAGTCGCTAATAACTTGGGGTCGACCAACCCCATATATGTAATTTAAAACAATAAAAAAATATTTTTTTATTTTAAACAGATAACATAACACTTTACATATTCCAACTATAAACCAACACACTACACCCCCACCCCTCCTTGTTCTCCCTTCCTGTAGTACGCTTTTTGCCACGCCGTGGACTCAGGGTTAGCCCATTTTAATAAATCTTTCCACCACACTTGTGCTTCAGGTCTTGTATGAGCTTTCCAACTCATCGCTATTCTCCTTTTAGCTAAAATATATGCTAAATCTTTGAGTTTATTCACTTTTGGAGCTTGTTCGGGCAGTGCAGTGCACATGACATGAGCATTTAAACATAGCGTGAACTATGGTGTGTTTTCTGTGGTGAGGGCCTAGCGCCTTGCATGCATGGCTGGAGTGGAAAGGGAAAAAGGAGTGTCCCTGCTTTACTGGGGCGTGGCACTCACTGTAGCAGGAAAGGTGCACGTGCCACATCCTGCCCTTTTAAGGATGGTGGGCTTTACCCGACAGGCGTCTAAGGTGTGGTTAACAGGAAGGGGCAGTGATATCATTTCCCAAAAGTTGATGCAGTGAGGTTGGTAGAGATTGAGAGACGCAGAGTGCTCCTCGTGGGTGATACCTTTTGTGCAAGATCTGCACAGGTGTGCTGTGGAATCAGGCTTTGCTGCTTACTTTCAGTTGGAAGGAGTGAAGGTTTTTTGGGGCACAGTCTGAGTGGGGTTTCGGTGCCATGGTTCCCCTTTGTATATGTGTGGCCTCTTTCGGTACTGTTGATGTAGTCGTTGTGCATTATGGAGGCCTTCATTTGGGTTACATGTCGTGCTCACGTTTGCTCCGTCGCCTCAAGAAGATGACAGTAGTGATGCAGAAGTTTCCCACTGCCAAGTTGATTTTCTAAGCCATACCACCAAGAGGAGCATGGGGCCATACCAGTGTAATCTGTCCACAGCCAGAAGTAGTGAGGTGTTTCATAAAGAGAAGCATGTGTGACTTTCTGTGCAGTGATGGGGTGTTCTCACCGACTATGACAGCATTAACAAGTAAGATTTACAGTGGTTTCAAGGAAATGGCATTTTTTTGCCTCCATCGACAATGCTGTTTTGTTTGCCACTATGCACGAAGCGTTGCAGGCAATCCTGTAGAAATGTAAGAGAAGCGTTCACCTTCAGTTGGTAAAAATGTCAGGAGGAGAAGCAAACGAACGCATCGAAAGAGATAAAAAAAATTGTATGCAAGCACGTACATATCAAAAACAGAACAAAAAAAACCAAAACCAAAAAGAACACATCTTTTCAGATACAGTACTAAACACCCAAACCCCCGATTTCCCCCACAACCCTGTCACTCCCCCCCACCCCCACCTCCTGCCAGCACACAAAAACTCTGCGGATTCTGCTGTAGTTTCCGGATTACACATGCCACATCCAGCTATATGCAGGATGGGAGTCATGGAAATGGGACTGTGGAGACGAAGGCATTGCTCAATAAGGTTTGTGGTTGTGGTGTGTAAGCAAAAACTGTGGCAGAAGGTCCCTTTTGTACAAAGAAGTGCAGAAGCCTATGGTGGAAGTGTGCAAGGTAAGGGGCAGGAATCCTGTTCTGAATGCAATGTGGGTATGATATATGAGGTCAAATTGTATGATATGCCATTTACAGTGTGCCTATACACTAGCTGTGCAAGGTGCAGCAAGGCAAGGGAGGGGGAACAGAGGAGAGACAGAGACAACAAACCTCCTAGGCCAGTTGACACTCAGATCACCCAAGTGCATGGGGAAGGGGAGGCTAAAGTGCGGTATATGCGAAGAAGAAAAAATGACAAGAAGTGAAAATTCAGGCCGATGGTGGCAAGTGCAAGGATAAGTGCAGATATCTGGGGGTGGTGGAACTGATAAGGATACAACAGTCCCCAAGTGAGGGGTTTGCCAGAAAGGCAGTGCAAGGGTGCAACTTGTGGGGGCGGTCCTGGGCCGACATCAGAGGGTGGCTAGGTAACGAGTGCATTATCAGTTTCTGGCAGTAAGTCAGCAGGAGAGAGGAGGAGCAAAAGCAGATGCAAAGTGAAAGATTTTCAGTTGCTTCCGGAACCTGCAAAGGGAGGCTATTGCAGAGGAAGTCCCCAGCCAAAGAAAGATATCTACCACCAAGTGGTTGCTTGCAGAAGTGAGTGACCCTGAGGGAGTTGGAGGCTGATTAGGGAAGAGCTCGAGCACGCACATATTTACGAAGTGACAGTTGCAGGTATTGAAGCCCCAGGGCCCAGAAGGCCTTGTGCATTATGCAGAGTGTTTTCACCATATTGCTTGCAGGTACTGGGAGCCTGTGCAGACATTTCAGTCCCAGAGAGATACCATCCCTGGGCTTGAGGCCAAGGACAAGGTGCACAGTCTTCTCCTGGATGAGTTGCAGAGGGTGTAGGGTGGGAAGGAGGCACATTTCGGCTGAGGCTGTTGCAATAGTGCAGCCTGCAGAGAACCACAGCTGTGGAGACAGTGAGGTTTTCAGACCTTGCTTTACATTGCTAATATACATTCAGTGCTGGTTTTGAAGCCACATGTTTACAATGTCTGTAAGACATGGGTTAATGGTGAAAATAATTCATACTATTGTCGGAAGGAAAGAAGAGAGTTCCAGTTGCGATTATAACAATGGGTGATATGGGTAAATGGAAACGTTGCGAGCATATGCAATTGACGTGTCACTTCATGGCAGTGGATGGGAAAAAAAACCAGTAACATTTTTACGAATGTAATGGACGCTCATTGGCACATACCATACGCGCACTTGTACTCATAACAGAGTTGTACACATTTCGCAAAAATAATATTCATTTCGAGGGGATTGGGTCCTCCGACGTATTCCATATCTATGACAGGTAATCACCACAGCTGTGCTGCTTCGTAAACTTTTTTCTGCGTCCTGCGTCTATGACGTCGATGCGCCGTCGTCGAGGACTTCGTCCGACGTCATTCGATGTGATAAGTAGGACGCACGACGCCCGTAGCCTCAGTTCCGATTTTTCCGTGAACGTGTTGCTTCGTGAATCTCGGTTAACGCCTCGACTCTTTGGAGTTTCGTTTTGTGAGAATCTCCTTCGTGTGAAGATGTCTTCTACTTCGCCTTCGACCCCGCGTCCGGGCTTCAAGAAGTGCGGGGAGTGTGGGTCCAAGATGTCGTTGACGGACTCGCACGACGCCTGCCTCTGGTGCCTCGGGGAGGCCCATGACACGGATGACTGTATCGATTGCCAGTCGCTCACGTCCAAAGCCTTACGTGAACGTAAGAAGAAGTTGTCGGTAGGTCGGGTGTCCAAGCCCCGGAAGTCGAAGTCTGCGGGGCTTTCGACGGATGATTCGGGAGGAGAGACTCCGCGTCATCGTCGGAAGTCTCGTGGGTCTCCTTCTAGGAGTCGGTCTCACCACTCCTCGGCCTCTTCGAGGCATTCTCGGAAGCGCCGACAGCGGTAGTCTTCCAGGTCCTCTTCGGAGGACTCTGCCCGGCACGTCGCTTACCCCTCCAGCCGTGCAACGCCAGAGGAATGGGCTTCCTTCGGGAAGAAAATGCTGGCGATTCTCGAGTCGCAGGGTACTAAGCCGTCCGTGCCCCCGAGTGGGGTCGGTCGTGAGAGGTCGAGAGACACCGCTCGCAAGAGTGGTCGGCACGAGTCACGGGAGAGGTCCCGTTCGGACAAGGGGACTCGTTCTCGACGTACCCGTTCCAGGTCCCGGTCCTCGACGCGTTCGAGACCGTGTGCACCTGTGATGTCTTCCTCGAAGACATCGACGCTCTGGTCGTCGAAGGACACGCTCGGAGCGCCGGCTTCGAGGACTGTGTCGATGCTGGCGGCGCTGCATCTGACGTCGACGCCGATTTACTCGACGTCGACGCCAATCCTCTCGGCGCCGATGCCTGTTCTCTCGACGCCGGCGCCGATTCACTCGACGCCTTTCGAGGCCGGGGTGTCGGAGGTACCCCGTGGCACGGGGGAACCCCCTAGGAAGGCTCTGGTTAAGAGCAAGCACTCTCGGGTGCCTTCTTTTCGCCACCTGGAATATATTTCGGAGGTGGATGAGGATTCTGATGGCCTGGTTCCTAGTCAGGTTCCAGATGAAATGGTCTCGGGCCATAGTCAGTTTGACAATTTGAGGCAGTCACTGCATGATGCCAGTGGACTGGACAAAACTCCGGCGGTGGAGTTTTGTAGGCCTGAGCCTGGCTCTCATGCCGATTCCTCGTACCGGCGCCTTATGGCTAGGGTTTCCGAGTACTTGGGATGGTCTGCTCCCCCAGGGGAGTTTGTGCAGGATGATCTCACGGACATCCTTGATGTTGATCCCCCAACTGACCCGGTACTGCCGTTTCATATGGCTCTACAGAGAAGGGTGGCGGCGGCTTGGACTGCTCCGGAGAGTCTCCCGGCGGTGGGCAGATCCTTGTCGCGAAAATACCGTCCAGCCAGTAGCGACCCCTGCTACTTGACCAGGCACCCCACTCTGGAGAGTTTGGTGGTGCAGGCGGCCACGGCCCCGGCAAAGCAGGCATCGTACCCTACCATCCCTCCTGATAGGGACGACGAACGTTTTGATGGCTGGGCGAAGAAAGTGTTTTCTTCTGGTGGTATGGCGCTTCAGGCGGCCAACTCCATTTGTGACTTGTCTCGTTTCACACACACTCTGTGGAACTTTGTTGCGTTAGCAGCTGAACATATTCCCGAAGGGGACGAACGGGATGGTTTCCTTGCTATGGTCCAGGATGGTAAGGATGCCATGTGTGAGTCCGTTCAGTCGGGTTTGGACATGGCTGAATGCGTCAGCAGGTCCATGGCGGCGAGCACCGTGATACGCAGGTTTGCGTGGTTGCGGAAGTCGGGGTTTGCTCCTGATGTGCAGTCCCGGCTCCTCAACATGCCCTTTGACGGTGAACACCTTTTTGGCAGCGAGGCTGACGAGAGCCTTGAGAGGTTGCAGACCTCAAAAGCGGCAGCGAAGTCGTTGGGCGCTGCAGTTCAACAACCTCCGCCTTTTCGTCCTAGGGGACATCAATGGAGGGGTGGTTCCTTTCGCTATTACTCGTCCTTCAGTAAAGCGAGAGGAGCTGGCAGTCAAAGAGGCCAACGCAGGGGTACCAGAGGTGGACGACAGGGTACCCGTGGTGCCAAGGCCGCTCGGGAGAGTTGCCTCTTTGCCCTCAGGTAACGCCGCAGCCGCTACCACTCAGTCATGAGGCCATGTCCCATGGTTCGCCGTTTGGGGTAAGGCTGGCGCAGCATCTTGTAGAGTGGCGTTCCATTACTTCAGATGTGTGGGTTCTGGAGATCATAACCCACGGCTACTGTCTTCCCTTTCGGCACAGGCCTCGCGACAATCCACCGGGGAACCTCTCTTTGCAGAGTCCGCTCCTTGCGCAGGAAATTCAAGCCCTGCTGGAGAAAGGCGCCATAGAACTGGTGCCTGTAGAGGAGAGGAACCAAGGGATGGTATTCCCCTTATTTTTTGATTTCCAAGAAAGACGGGGGATTGAGACCCATCATGGACTTGCGCGGTTTGAACAAACTCCTCAGGAAGGACAAGTTCAAGATGGTTACTCTCTCTCAAGTCCTCCAGGCCCTTCAGCTTCAGGACTGGTTGGTGTCTCTCGACCTCAAGGATGCTTACTTCCATGTGCCTGTCATGATCTCTGCTTCCAAAAGGTCAGGGTTTTCCCAACTCCCTTGGAAGCAGATCCATAACCCAGGTTCCGAGTGCCAACCAGTCCCAATTGGGACCTTTTGGACCCAGTCCTGGCGCCAGTGGCACCAGGCTCATAAATATGCCCAGTCCCAGCGCTGGAAGCGCCGGGCTCATAATGCTTGGGTGGACTTACCTGCAGCAGACCATGCTGCTTACTTGCCTGCCAGTTGAGTCTCTGATCCTCTTCTGTTTGGAACTACTTTTCCTGTTGGGTGGGGCAGGAGCCACTCCCTAGATTCAGAACACTGGAACTCTTCTGGAAAGCAGGAACTCTTTTCTTACCTAGGCGTGGCTGTGGAAGGAGACACCTAAGCACTACAGGAGGCTATTTAAACCACACCCGATGGATGAATCTTGCTTTGCGTTATTCTGCATCCTCAGCAGCAGAACGCTCATCGTGTCTTCTGCATCTGATCCTGGGCCTAAGGAAAAAGGCTTACCATTCTGAATCCAGTCTTCAGCAACACCTATAAAGACAAGAAAGAACAGGTTAGCATTACGGTCTTCAGTGACAGCTCTTCACTTACCTGGTCCATCGGCTGTCACCAACGCCTCGCGCTGCATTCCGGCATCTGAAAGACAAAGGCTTACCTACTCTTCGTGCGCTCCGCAAGTCTTCACACTGCATTCCGGCATCTGAAAGACAAAAGCTTACCAACTCTTCGCACGCTCCGGAGGCCTTCGGCGCTGCATCCCGCATCTGAAAGACAAAACAAGGTGCGTTTAAAGACATTGGGGAACTTTAATACTCACGTGCCATTACTCCTTTCCACATCTAACCCAGTGGGTATTCCGGCACCCTGCAGCCGCCCCGAACTTGTACCTGCAAAATAAAAAGACAGTTAGAGCGCATCGTGAAGCAGGCAACAAGCGCTTACTTACGTGCTTCCAGGCGCTTCTATTCATCACACGGGCTCCATCTTCAACTCACTTCAGCCCACCATCCGCCATCGCCGGAACCCTGCAAAACAAGAGACATCATTACTAAAGACTTTAAAGACATTAGAATTACTCGAAACTTACCGTTCGTGCAGTAAACGACGGACAGCAGTCCTCTGAAGTCAAGAGGCCTGCTCCCCTTATCCAGTGAAGAAACTGGTTACAGCACCCTGCCTCGAGGCAGATGGAGAGCACGGCGTTCACTTACCTAAGACATCTTACCCTTCGAGCCAGACATACAGTGCACAGAGGTCCAGCCCAAAGAGCCAGCCGTGTGTTACACATCACCTTTGAAGATACGGTATACGCCCCGTCAAGACCGGCGCCTCTACGGGAATCAGGTGAGCGTTACAGAACGCAAAGCCTACCACAAAACTCCCGTCCAGGCGCTATGGAAACCTCGGATACCGACCAGCTAGCCCAGTTACTTGGGGAACTAAGGGCAGAAGTGCATGCAGCCCGTCGGGAAACGAACGCTCTAAGAAGGGAACTGATTATTTCCAAGGAGCGAACAGATGATCTCGCTAGACAATTGCTACAGTCACAAGCCGGATAGACCCCGTTACCCGCATCTGGGGGAAATCTTCCTTCTACATCCTCTATGAATCCAGTGCAGATCAACCTACCTGGGAATGTACCTCTGGCTCCGCCCGAACGATTTTCTGGTGACCCAAAGAGGTTTGCAGTATTTATCAATCAATGCCGGTTGCATTTCTTATGCCGGCCAGCAGCCTTTCCAACTGATCAAGCTAAAGTAGCTTTCGTGCTTTCGTACCTTAGTGGCAATGCGGCAGACTGGTCGATCCCTCTAGTAAATCAAGATGATCCGGTCCTCCATGATTTTCAAGCTTTTCAGCTCAGTATGGAAAAACTGTTCGCAAGACATTCACAGGGGCAGGCCTTGGACAATGAGCTTCTTTCGTTGCGACAAGGTAATCAAGACCTTTTGGCTTATATTGCGTCTTTCAACAGACTGATAGTGGAAACTCACTGGCCTGAGGACAAAAGGATTACGCTGTTTTATAGAGGTCTACGCGGAGAGCTCAAAGATGTGTTAGCCCAAGTAGTGAATCCCCCACAAGATTGTTCGGACTATATAGACTTAGTCGTTCAAATAGATCACAGACTGCAGAACAGGAAGGCCGATCGTTCCAAGTTTGATGCTCGAGTATTTTCCAAACCGCCAACTCCTTCCAAAGGAGTAGACTCTGGGGAACCCATGCAAATAGGGGGTCTGAAAGGTCCTCTAACACAAAAGGAGCGGGAAAGGAGAAAACAGTTGCAATTATGCCTCTATTGCGGAAACTCAGGACACTTTCTTCGAGACTGTCCGGTGAAACCTGCCAAGAAGGCAGTAGGAGCTGCAGTTACCAAAGTTACAAACTCTGAGCAGGGAAACGACCTCGCCCGACAAGAATAGAGGTCCTCTTGCCGAGCGTGAAAACCAGTTCCGTGACCTCGCATTTCGTGATACCTATGGTCCTCATTAGCCCTGATAATCCGGATCGATTACATGCAATTGAAGCTTACGTCGACAGCGGTGCCATCGGCAATTATGTGGATCATGAAATGGTTTTGAGGATGAATCTAACTCTTTGTCCCAAGGCTGTAAAGGACGTCATTACTACGGTGGATGGTACGGAGATAGCCTCCGGGCCAGTAACGCATACCACTCAAGAAGTGACGCTAGTAAGTCAAGATGGACACCATGAGAAGATCGTGTTCGATGTGATCAAGGCCCCTCAGTTTCAGATTATTCTAGGAATATCTTGGTTAGAGAAACCCAATCCTCTGATCGATTGGCGAGCAAGAACGGTCCAGTTTCCAGAATGTGTCTCTACTTGTCACCCTCCACCTGGTGTTGCACTGGCAGCAATTTCTTCAGAGACTCCCCAGTTACCTCCCGAATACCTAGAATACCAAGATGTTTTCTGGAAGGATCAGGCTAACTCTCTACCTCCTCATAGGTCTTATGACTGCCAGATCGACCTGATACCTGGATCTACTCCTCCTTGTAGTAGAATTTATGCCCTCACCGAGCCTGAGAACTTTCACCTTCGACAATACCTGGATCAATACCTGGCGAATGGGTCCTTCCAAGTCCCCTGCTTCTTCAGCTTTGTTCTTCGTTCCAAAAATGGAAGGAGACCTTAGAACTTGTAGAGATTATCGCTCCCTGAACCAGATTACCGTTAAGAATAGATATCCGTTACCTTTGATCCCTGAACTCCTGGACCAAGTCAGAAAAGCATGCATATATACAAAGCTGGATCTTAGAGGAGCTTACCACTTGGTACGAGTAAAAGAGGGCGATGAATGGAAGACGGCCTTCCGCACCAAGTATGGGCTATTTGAATATCAGGTCATGCCCTTCGGACTTTGTAATGCCCCGGCCGCCTTTCAATATTTTATAAACGATGTCCTCGGAGAGCTCATAGATGTGTGTGTTGTTGTTTACATTGACGTCATCCTCGTTTATTCTTCATCAGAATCTGAACATCGGAAACACGTGAAAATGGTCCTCGAAAGATTGCGTCGACACAAACTTTTCGCTAAGTTGGAAAAATGTGTTTTCAACGTGACTGAAGTTGAATTCTTAGGATTCATATTATCACCTGGCAGAGTGCGTATGGATTCAAAGAAGGTCGATGCAGTTCTCAAATGGCCATCACCATCCTCCGTAAAAGGTGTGCAAAGCATGTTAGGCTTCGCTAACTTTTACCGCAGGTTTATCCCCGAATTCTCTCGAATAGTCCAGCTCATCACTGCCTTGTTAAAGAAAAACAACCATTTTGAATGGTCTACCGAGGCGGAACAAGCTTTCCAGGATTTGAAGACTAAATTTATCTCTGCACCAATCTTAAAACACCCTCGCCCCGAACTCCCCTACATCGTGGAAACTGATGCTTCAAGCCTTCCCATGGGGGCAGTTCTATCACAAAAGGACCCGGTAACCAATCAGTTGCATCCCGTGGCATTTTGGTCCCGCAAATTCTCGCCTCCTGAAATTAATTACACGATTACTGACAAGGAACTTCTGGCTATCAAGTCTGCCTTTAAGGCTTGGCGGCATTATCTGCTGGGGGCCCGACACACCGTTACTGTGATTACGGATCACCGAAACCTGCAATATTTGAAAACTGCAAAATCCCAATCCTCTAGACAACTCCGTTGGGCATTATTCTTTGCCGAGTTTGACTTCATAATTACCTATCGACCTGGTACAAGAAATGGTAAAGCTGATGCCCTTTCTCGGATGGGAGTGGAAGAACACTTGATCAACCCTAAACCTGTACCAATCATTCCCGAACAAAGAATTCTGGGTGTAATCGCCACAGAATCCATAGAGGAAGTTAAGGATAAAGCCAGGCAACTTGTAACTCCAGCAGACATACAGAATTGGCATCTGCAGGGAAAGGACTTTGCAGTAAAGGACAACTTATTGTATTTCCAAGAACGATTATACCTACCCAGCACAGATTTACAGAAAAAAGTAATCTCTTGTTATCACGATTCTTTAATGGAAGGACATCCTGGTATGGCCAAGACCTCAGAAAAGATCAAGCGCTACTTCTGGTGGCCGTCTTGGAAAAAAGATATCAGAGACTTTATAATGTCTTGTGGAGTATGCGCCCAAAACAAGAGTCAAAAGGAAAGACCAGCAGGCCTCTTACGCCCTATTGACATCCCACCTCGCCCTTGGCATACGCTTTCTATGGACTTCATCACCGATCTACCTCCATGCTCCGGATACAATACGATTCTAGTAATCGTGGACTTATTCTCCAAGATGGCGCATTTCATTCCGCTCAAAGGCTTGCCAACAGCAGCAACTCTGGCCCGAGAATTTCTCGAAAACATCGTCCGACTGCACGGTTTTCCTTCGGTTCTAATTTCGGATCGAGGTAGTCAATTTATTTCTCATTTTTGGCGAAGTTGCTGTCGGTCGGCTCAAATTGATGTGAGACTATCGACCAGTCACCACCCTCAGACCGACGGACAAACCGAGAGGACCAATCAAACTCTGGAACAGTATTTACGCTGCATGCTGCAACAAACTGAAAAAACTTGGAAAGACATCCTTTGGATAGCCGAATATGCCTACAATAACTGTCCATTCGGGAACTGGGAAAACCCCGTTTTTTCTTTTGTACGGCAGTCACCCTCGAACCTCGAAGTTGGATCCCCTCCAAGATCTTGAAACACCAGCAGTAGACTACCTGCATTCTACAATCACCCAAGCCTTTAAGGAAGCTGTTTCTCACCTTCAAAGGGCTAAAGAACAATACAAGAAAGGAGCAGATCAACATCGGAAGGAAGCCCCTCAATATCAAGTAGGGGATCAAGTCTGGTTATCCACCAAATATCTACCTCTAAAAGGGCCACGCACATTCAACCCAAGAAACCTTGGTCCCTATTCCATCACTACCATAGTAAACCCAGTAGCGGTCAAGTTGGACTTGCCCCCGCACATGAAGATACATCCGGTCTTCCACGTCTCTCTATTAAAACCTGTGCAACCTCAAACCCGACTAACCAAATCTCCATGGAGAACTCGAGTTTGAAGTCAAAAGCATTCTGGACTCCAAGATCTCCAAATCTAAACTATTCTACCTAATTGACTGGAAAGGCTACGGCCCCCAAGAGAGATCCTGGGAACCTGCTGAATATGTCCACGCTCCTCGCCTAATCAAAAGATTTCACCGAACATTTCCTGACAAGCCAAAACCCCCGGAGAAGCCCGGTTTGGGAGGGGCCTTGAGGGGGGGTACTGTCATGATCTCTGCTTCCAAAAGGTCAGGGTTTTCCCAACTCCCTTGGAAGCAGATCCATAACCCAAGTTCCGAGTGCCAACCAGTCCCAATTGGGACCTTTTGGACCCAGTCCTGGCGCCAGTGGCACCAGGCTCATAAATATGCCCAGTCCCAGCGCTGGAAGCGCCGGGCTCATAATGCTTGGGTGGACTTACCTGCAGCAGACCATGCTGCTTACTTGCCTGCCAGTTGAGTCTCTGATCCTCTTCTGTTTGGAACTACTTTTCCTGTTGGGTGGGGCAGGAGCCACTCCCTAGATTCAGAACACTGGAACTCTTCTGGAAAGCAGGAACTCTTTTCTTACCTAGGCGTGGCTGTGGAAGGAGACACCTAAGCACTACAGGAGGCTATTTAAACCACACCCGATGGATGAATCTTGCTTTGCGTTATTCTGCATCCTCAGCAGCAGAACGCTCATCGTGTCTTCTGCATCTGATCCTGGGCCTAAGGAAAAAGGCTTACCATTCTGAATCCAGTCTTCAGCAACACCTATAAAGACAAGAAAGAACAGGTTAGCATTACGGTCTTCAGTGACAGCTCTTCACTTACCTGGTCCATCGGCTGTCACCAACGCCTCGCGCTGCATTCCGGCATCTGAAAGACAAAGGCTTACCTACTCTTCGTGCGCTCCGCAAGTCTTCACACTGCATTCCGGCATCTGAAAGACAAAAGCTTACCAACTCTTCGCACGCTCCGGAGGCCTTCGGCGCTGCATCCCGCATCTGAAAGACAAAACAAGGTGCGTTTAAAGACATTGGGGAACTTTAATACTCACGTGCCATTACTCCTTTCCACATCTAACCCAGTGGGTATTCCGGCACCCTGCAGCCGCCCCGAACTTGTACCTGCAAAATAAAAAGACAGTTAGAGCGCATCGTGAAGCAGGCAACAAGCGCTTACGTGCTTCCAGGCGCTTCTATTCATCACACGGGCTCCATCTTCAACTCACTTCAGCCCGCCATCCGCCATCGCCAGAACCCTGCAAAACAAGAGACATCATTACTAAAGACTTTAAAGACATTAGAATTACTCGAAACTTACCGTTCGTGCAGTAAACGACGGACAGCAGTCCTCTGAAGTCAAGAGGCCTGCTCCCCTTATCCAGTGAAGAAACTGGTTACAGCACCCTGCCTCGAGGCAGATGGAGAGCACGGCGTTCACTTACCTAAGACATCTTACCCTTCGAGCAGACATACAGTGCACAGAGGTCCAGCCCAAAGAGCCAGCCGTGTGTTACACATCACCTTTGAAGATACGGTATACGCCCCGTCAAGACCGGCACCTCTACGGGAATCAGGTGAGCGTTACAGTGCCGATCCATCCCAAGCACAAGAAGTACCTGAGGTTCGCGGTTGGCGACTCGCACTTTCAGTTTCGGGTCCTGCCGTTCGGATTGACCTCCGCCCGAGGGTTTTCACCAAGCTCATGGTGGTGGTGGCAGCGCATCTCAGGCAAGGGGGGATTCACGTCTACCCCTACCTGGACGATTGGTTGATCAGGGGGAGCACTCCCGAGCAAGTCCTGGATCATCTGTCCGTCACCTGCCACTCCCTTCACAGGCTGGGCTTCTCCCTCAATTTAAAGAAGTCCCATTTGACGCCAACACAGCGGCTCCAGTACATCGGAGCAGTGCTCGACACTTCCCTGGGGCAGTGTTTTCCTCCCCAGGTGAGGGCTCTTCACATTCAGCAGATGGTGCACAAGTTTCAGCATGCCCAGACGCTCCCAGCGTTCGAGTTCTTGAGGTTGCTCGGCCTCATGGCATCCTGTATTCTTCTGGTGCCAGAGGCTCTCCTGCGGATGAGATCTTTGCAGTGGGCACTCAAGATGCAATGGTCGTAGTCCTCTGGCAGGATGTCGGACCCTGTTCAGGTGCCGCCCTCGGTCGCCCGGGACCTTCTGTGGTGGGCCGTCGAAGGCAACTTGATGAAGGGGGCTCCATTTTGGCTTCCCTGGCCGGAGGTGACGATTGTGACGGATGCATCCCTCACGGGATGGGGAACTCATGCCAACGGGCTGACATTCAGCGATCGTTGGTCTCTGTCGGAGTCCAGACTCCATATCAATCTGTTGGAGCTGAGGGCTGTCAGGCTAGCCCTGAAGGCTTTTCTGCCGACTGTGCCAGGAAAGAATGTCCTGATCCTGACGGACAACACAGTGGCCATGCACTACCTCAACAAAAAGGGGGGGGGGGCAGGGTCGCTTCCTCTGTGCAGGGAGGCGATGCAGCTCGAGTTCTGGGCCATCCAGCAGGAAGTTTCGATCTCGGCAGTTCATCTCGCCGGAGACGAAAACGTGACGGCGGACGCTCTGAGCAGGCAGAGCACGATCTCTCACGAGTGGGAGTTGGCTCAGGAGATTCTCCTGGAGATCTTCGCCCTTTGGGGGACCCCTCAAGTGGATCTTTTCGCCTCCAGTGTCAACCGGAAGTGCGAGAGGTTCTGCTCGCGGGAATTTCCTCCAAAAGGAGCCTTGGGAGACGCGTTCGTGGTGGAGTGGTCATTCCCGCTGCTGTACGCGTTTCCTCCAGTCCCCGTCATCCGCAAGTGCTGCGGAGGTTACGGAAGTTCGGTTCCCGGATGATCCTCATTGCTCTGGCGTGGGTTCGGAGGACGTGGTACCCGGACCTTCTCGACTTGTCCTTCTGCCCTCCACGTCGTCTTCCCTACCGAGATGATCTGGTCTCACGGGAGGGGCGGGGGGTCAGGTTCTCCATCCAGAGGTCGGATCCCTCAACCTTCACGCTTGGCTTCTGAAAGGTTGAGGTATAAGGATTGGGACCTCCCTGAAGATGTGATGGAGGTGTTGCTCTCGGCCCGAAGGCCAGCAACAAAGTCTCTGTACCGTTGCCGTAAGTTCTGCGACTGGTGCAGAGTTCAGAATGTGGATCCTTTTGCATGTGACATCCCCATGGTTCTGTCCTTTTTACTTTCTTTGGCCCACAGGGGCTTGCAAGTGGGTACCATTAAAGGTTACCTGGCGGCGCTGTCCATCTTTAAGCGCTTGTCTGAAGTGTTCCTACTTTAAAATCCCTTTAATTTCACAGTTTCTGAAAGGGCTCACTAATGTGTTCCCTCCGTCACCTTTCCTGGTGCCCGGTTGGGATTTAAACCTTGTTCTTAAGTTTCTTATGGGTGCTCCGTTTGAGCCTTTACATTCTTGCCCTTTGAGGCTGTTAACTCTGAAAACTGTGTTTTTAGTTGCGGTTACTTCCGCTCGCAGAGTGAGTGAGTTACAGGCACTTTCAGTTAAGCCACCCTTCACTGTATTTCATAAGGACAGGGTTGTCCTTAGAGTTCGTCCTTCTTTTCTTCCGAAGGTGGTTTCGGAATTTCATTTGGCCCAGAAGGTTGTTCTTCCGGCATTCTATCCTCCTCCGCATCCTGGTAAGGAAGAGGAGAGGCTCCATAGGCTTGATCCTAGGAGAGCTCTAAGCTTTTATGTTTCACGCATGTCCCGGGTCAGAGTGGACGATCAACTCTACTGGTTACGCTGGAAAGCGTTTGGGACAGGCTGTGACGAAACAGACTTTGTCTCGCTGGATTATTTTGGCCATCTTGGAGTGTTACCGCTTGGCGGGTAAGGACCTGGCGGCTGGCTTGCGGGCCCATTCTACCTGGGGTATGGCTGCATCTTCTGCCCTGCAGAGGGGTGTTCCTATTCGCAACATCTGTGATGCAGCCACCTGGGCTTCTGTACATACATTTGTATGTCACTTTTCCCTCGATTCCATCCGAGGACAGGATCTGGCCTTTGGCAAGGCGGTCCTTTGCTCTGCTATTTGATTGGCAATTCTAAATTTTGATTATAAATTCTTTCCCTCCTCCTTGCTCTGGTACTGCTTTGGGAGTCTGTCATAGATATGGAATACGTCGGAGGACCCAATCCCCTCGAAGAACAAGTTACTTTCTTACCTGGTAACGTTCTTTCGATGGGATGGTCCGACGACGTATTCCATATCGCTCCCTCCCTGCCTTCCCCGCTGCAGAATTTCTTTTGCGATTGCAGCTTACGTTCCGCAAGGCTTTGTGTCTGACTGGCAGTTGACTAATGTCACACGTTCTGGGGGAAAAAACTACAACTGAGGCTACGGGCGTCGTGCGTCCTACTTATCACGTCGGATGATGTCGGACGTCGGAGGAGGTCCTCGACGACGGCGCATCGACGTCATCGACGCAGGACGCAGACGCCGAAAAAAGTTTCCGAAGCAGCACAGCTGTGGTGATTACCTGTCATAGATATGGAATACGTCGTCGGACCATCCCATCGAAAGAACGTTACCAGGTAAGAAAGTAACTTGTTCACCTCGAGTTTGCGGTGATGCGTGCTCACATGGATGAATGTTGATGCACAAATTTTGCATTATTTTACTGAACTTTCTACTGGACGTGCTTTACAATGACATGCCACTTGGAGACTTAATGTGCAACGGTACATATGAAGTGTTGTACAGAAGTGACAGTGTACGATGCAAACATCTTGAATGCCATTGGTGGATGCGTGTGTGACTATTTAACAGTCCCTAATGAGGTAGTGATGGACAAGAAATAGTGCACAGGGGAGAAGGAGTCCTACTTTATTGGGGCACTGCCCTTGCGGTACTTGGGGAAGCGTACGTGCCACATTCTCGCTTCTCACTATGCTGGCCAATGGAAATGGGACTGTGGGGAATGCCCAATCAGGTGCTCAGGGTGTGCGTCGCAGGAAAGGGCGGCAATCATTTTTTTCATTCCTTTGTGTAGTGCAGCTGACAAACGTGGCAAGACGCACAGTTTTCATCGTGGGTGATGCCTTCGTGGAAGATATGTTTGTGTATGCCCTCCAAAAAGCCTTTTGTGGCAATTTTTATTTGGAGGTAGTGGAGGCTTTGTGGTGCAGTGTCGAAGCGTGCTGTTTCGGCGGAGTGCTTGTAGAATGTCGAAGCATGGCCACTTCCGCAACTGAACATGTTGTGGTCGTGCACTTTGTAGCCGCCTTTTTGGGTTCCATGCCTTGTTCCTGTGTGTACCGTCAACTGAAGATGATGAAAGCAGTGCAGCGCATTTTTCCCACTACCAAGGTGCTTTTCTCATGTATACCACCGAGAATAGTATCAGACTATTCAAATGATTCCTGTCGCCAGCCAGAGGTCAGAAGGGGTCTCGTCAAGAGAGGCATGTGTGAACTCTTGAGTGCTGCTGGGATGTTCTCCTGTGAGAACATATGGCTTGTCTTTGTCGACCAGTGGCAATGACATTTTGTTTCACAATCTACAGGCTGCACTGAAGACCCTATGGTAAGAATGTGAGCTGACATACAAAACACAAAAATACTTATAAAAACCGCATAAAAGGTGTTTCTATGGAAGCACCTAAAAAAATAAAAGGGGGGCTCTTTTCAGAGCCGCCACAACTAACAGCGTCTCCTACCCTGGTTGAAAGTTACTCCCCCACACCCACACCCGCACAGCACAAGTCCGCAAATATTGCGATAGTTGCAGGGTGGCACGTGTTAGATCCGGCCCTTTTGCAGATGATGGCCATAGAAATGGGCCTGTAGAGGCTATGGGATTGGTCAATAAGGTTTCTGGGTTTGGTGTGTACGCACAGACAGTGGTACAATGTGTATTTGTCGATAGAAATACAGAGGGTGCTGTTATGGCTGTGTGTTTCATGAGCCACAGCGTGTGGGTTTTGGGGGAGTTTGAAATACATTGAAAGTGAATGGAAAGCACTGTGCAGTGGCTGTTCATTTTGGATTCTATCATGTGGATGTGTAGTGCTATGGAGTACCTACAATGAAGTAACTGATTTTGGTTTGTCGGTGTGACACTTTGGTGACGCGCAATCATGCCGATGTTATTGTTCATTGTGGAGGGAAAATTGCACAGCATGTTACACGAGTTTCAGTGCTGTTTGCGATGAAGGAGGCATTTGCCCAGGTCATGCGTCTGTTTCCGATCTCCTGCATAACCATCTATCGCATTACGCAGACACCAATGTGGCTGCGTTATTTTTCATTTGGTCCGCAAATGGAGAAAGCGCGGGACATTGCGAAGAAGTCTATTTGTGCCAATGGTGTACTTCACACACAGGAATATGACCTTACACAGCACAAACAGTTTTCCCCAGCAATAACCTTCATCTTACTATGCCTGCCATCTCGATTTCTGCACACCCCATCCAAATTGCCTTGCTGCCCTTCTTAAAAGTAGTGGAAGAATTTTTGTAGTAAGTGTTGCGCACTGAAACTCTTCAAAACGCTCTGCAACGCGTAAATAAAACTCATTCTACAGAGAACCCCTTTCCACCCGATTCAACTACAGTGTATTGCACAGTGCTACGCCTACCGCCCTGGATCCGTTCATTGGCAATTCCATTGTTCATCTCTGAAAGGTGCTTTCTTTATTTCCCTTTTTTCCTTTCCCAGTTCATTTCCATTTATTTTGGTCTTCTAACACACGCCACAGAAGGAACGGCAGGAAAGGCCTGGTATGGAAGGGGGAGCATCTTCATGGATACCATAGGGGACGTGCAGAGAGACGGCATTATTGGTAGGCCCTCACCAACATAGGCGCCACTCATTGTCATGCTCCCGGACGGACCCTTCCCATGCACTTCCAAGTACCTTCTCTCTGTAGAGTAGCGCATTGCAGTACATGCACAATACAATGCCCTTTGCCGGGTAAGGGTCTGTAGCGCGTCATATGGTCTGCAACAATGTTTTAGAGCTCTGCTGCCCTACAGGAGTGCCCCTGTTGTTGGCCGCAGCAGATGTGGAAAATGCTGTACATTAAATTACCCTACTGCATTGGTAGTCTGCCCACTGGTCCCTTGTGCTTCAATTTCAGTTGTCACATACAGTATAAACACTTCATGCTACGCCATTAGCCGTAGGAGTAGCATTCACGGAAATGCATACATTCTGGAATACAAGAAAGTTTACAACCACGCAAAACACAGATCCATTACATGGAGCAGGAAGAATTATTCAGCGTGACCCATCGGTACCTTTCTAACCACCACTGACATTGTTTGTGCTCTGAACATTCTGCCGTTTGCTTACTTGCCATTTTGCAGACTCACTACAAACTGTCCCCCCTGCAGTTACATGTCTTCAACTGTACGACTCATTTACACTTTCCGTCACAGTGCTCAGTGCAGAGACGGTGTGTCTGTTTCACGGATCATGGAAAGGCAAGCAGCACATCAATCAAATTGTGACATTTAACACGCCCATGTGACACTGCAGTTTGCTGTTCCTTGTTTACCAGTGTGCCTCATACAGCCAGGCGTGCTGCAGCCATACATTGGTAGGTTTGCAGAAGCACCCATATAGTCGGCAGGAGTACTTGAAATGCAGTAGCCTACCGTATGAATCCGTAGGGCTGGCGACAGGGGCGGTGTTACCAGCACACAGAGGATGTCCTACGCATGGGTATAGCTGTGCAACGGATACACGTGCGCTCCCACAGCTATTTAAAAGTGCATTAGAATATGCAGGCACTAATGGAGTCCTACAGATGTGCAATCACACTGCAAGTATCCGTTGGATTCCATTAGTGGCCTCATGGCTGCATCTTCAAATGCACTTTTGAGTAGTCATGGAAGCGCACACGTTTCCGTTCCACACCTAGACCCATGCATAGGTCATCCACTGTATGCTGGTAACACCGCCCCTGTCGCCAGCCCCACGGATTCATACAGTAGGCTACTGCATTTAAAGTACTGCTGCCGACGTCGTGGGTAGCTCTGCAAACCTACCACTATGTGGCTAAAGTACTCCTAGCTGTCTAAGGGCCACTGTTAAACAATGAACAGCAACCTGCAGTGTGACATGGGCGTGTTAAATGTCGCATTACTTTGATTTATCTGCTGCTTGCCTTGCCTTGCCATGACCCGTGAAACAGATTAATTGTGTCTGCACTCAGCAGTGTGACGGAAAGTATCAAAAGGTCGCCTGCCGGTAATACAGTTGAAGAAAACATGTAACTGCAGGTGGGACAGTTTGTAGTAAGTCGGCAAAATGGCAAAGCTGGTGCACCTTCCTCACGCACATACTAGTGCATGTAAAGGCAAGTAAGGGAACAGCAGAATATGCAGAGCGCAAACAACCTTAGTGGTGGTTAGAAAAGCGATGTAGCTGCATGGGTCGCACAGAATAAATGACTTCCTGCTGCACATAATAAAGCTGTGTTTCGCGTTTCTTGTAAAGATTCTTGTATTCCACAATGTATGTATATCTGTGAATGCTACCCCTAACACTAATGGCGTAGTATAAACTGTTTGTGCTGCATGTCACGACAACTGAAATGAAAGCACAAGGGACCAGTGGGCAGGCTACTGCCCTTCCAACAATTACGTAGGGTACTTTTGTGTACAGCATTTCCCACATCTGCTGCGGGCAACAAGAGGGGCACTTGTGGAGGGCAGCAGAGCTGTAAAACAACCTTTGCAAACCATATGCTGCTCTACAGACCCTTACCCGGCAAAGGGCATTGTATTGTGCATGAACTGAAACGCGCTACTGTACAGAGGGAAGGTAGTTGGAAGTGCGTGGGAACGGTGCTTACGGGAGCATTACAATGACTGCCGCCTATGTAGGTGAGGGCCACCTAATAATTCTGTCTTCCTGCACGTCGCCTATAGTATCCAGGCAGCTGCTGCCCCTTCTGCACTGGACCTTCCCTGCCGTTCCTTCTGTCGCACACCATAAGAAATCAAAGTGAACAGTGAAAGGGAAAAAAGTAAATAAAGCACCTTTCACAGATCAACAACAGAATTGCCAATGCACGCATACAGGGCGGGAGGCGTTGGTAGTGTGGTAAACACTTTAGTTGAATGGGTTGGAAAGGGGGTCTCTGTACAAAGAGGTGTTTTTTACATGTTGCAGAGGGTTTTCAAGAGAGTCACAGCACAACACTAACTGCGAAAAAATATCACTACTGTTCTTTTCTGTTGACAAATACACTGTGTGGCACAGTCTGTCCGTACACACCACACCCACAAACGTTGTTGCCTAATCCCGTAGCCTTTTCAGGCCCATTTCTATGGCCGTCATCTGCAAAAGGGGCATATGTAACACGTGCCACCCTGCAACTATTGCAATATTTGCGGACCATTACTGCTGGGCGTGCGCAGGAATGGTGGAATAACTTTCAACCAGGGGAGCAGACGTCGTTAGTTGTGGTGGCTCTTAAAAGAAACTTTGGTGCGTTTATTTTTTTATAAAGGTGCTTCCCTAGAAGCACTTTGTTTGCGGTTTTCATACGTAAATGTGTGTTTTCAACGTCGGGTCACATTCTTATAATAGGGTCTTAACTGCAGTGTGTAGATTGTTAAACAACATTTCATTGCCACTGTGCAACAAAGATATGCCATTTGCCTTGAAAAGGTGTATGTGTCTCGAACCAATGTTCTCATTCTCACAGGAGAACATCCCAGCAGCACTCTAAAAGTTACACATGCTTCTGTTGATGAGACCCCTTCCAACCTCTGGCTGCCGACAGGAATCATTGGAATACTTCCACACTATTCTCGGGGGTATACATGAGAAAAGCACCTTGGCAGTTGGAAAAATGTGCTGCACTGCATTCATGATAATCTTCAGTTGAATTAACACACGGGAACAAGGCATGTAACACATAAAGAAGGCAGAAGAGCATGATCACAACGTGTACAGTTGCTGAAGAGGCCACGCGTCGACATTCTACAAGCAGACGCTTCGACACTATACCACAAAGCGTCCACTCCCTCCCAAACCGAACTTGCCAGACAAGTCTTCTTGGAGGGCATACACACACAGATCTTCCACAAAGCCACCACCCACGATGAAAACTGTGTGTCTTGCCATGTTTGCCAGACGCAGTACACAAAATAATGGGGAAAGTGAATGCCTCCCTTTCCTATGACGCACACCCAGAGCACCTGATTGGCCAAAGTCCATTTCCATTGGGCAGCATGCTGAGAAGCGCAGAATGTGGCACGTGCCTTTTTCCAAGTACCGCGTGGGCTGTGCCCCAGTACAGCAGGAGGAGTCCCTCTTCCTATTGGCGCACTTTCCTCTGACGCACACCCTGAGCACCACCTCATAGGACAATCGCTGCAGTCCCATTTCCAAAGGCCAGCATGGTGAGAAGTGCTGAATGTGGCACGTGCGGGACCCCAAGCACGTCGAGGGCCGCGGCCGAGTGAAGCAGGGGTCCCTCTTCCTATTGCTGCACACCCTAAGCATGTGATTGGACAATCCCCACAGTTCCGTTTTCGTGGCTGCCACTCGCAAAATCCCCGGATGTGGCTTTCATATTGCATGCGGGCGTGGGCTAATAACTTGCCGCCAGGGTAGGGGGAATTCGTGGTAAAGGGCGACTCTTAAAAGAGCCAGTTGTTTTTTTTTGTTTTGTTTAGATGCTTCTATGAAAAATCCTTTTTTTTCGGTTTTAAGTAGCTTTCGTGGTTTCTTCTGCTCACGTTAGTACAGTAAACTCTTCACTGCATCCTGTAGATGAGCGAACAAAACTGCATTGCCAATGGGTGACAACAAAATGCCATTTTCTTTGAAAAACTCTGCATTTCCACAACTAATGAGGTCATTGTTGCAGAAGAACATTCCACGAGCGGACAAAAAAGTATACATGCTTCTGTTGATGAGACACCTTCCTGCGTCTGGCTCGGAACAACATCCATGAGCAGTGAGCCATACTTTTTATGGTATTCTAGATGAGAAAAGCACCTTCGCGGTGGGAAAAAGCGTCCTCATGACATTCAACAATTTCCTCAGTCTACGGAACAAATCTAAGCAAGGCAGGTAACCCATATGTATGCCGCCGTAATGGATGCCGATCACATCTACTACTGGAATTGTGGCAAGGTCTTTGCAAAGTGCATGTATATCGGATAAATTGCACTCGTACACAGCGTTCCACAATGCGCCCACTCCTTCCAAACGAAAATTGCTGTCAAAGTGTCTTTGCAGGGCATAGTTGTGCAGATCTATGACAAAGGGATCACCTACAGTCAACACAATGCGTTTCGTTTCACCTCCTCCTCCTGTTAACCACACCCACACTACCTGATTGGCTAATCCCCACACTGCCATGGCAATTGGGCGCGGTGGTGTAAAGGGCAAATTTTGGCACGTGCACCTCCCAAAGAAGCGCGAGGGCCGCAACCCTCTAAAACTGGAGCAGTCCTTCTTCCCTTTGCATTATCTTCTCTGCAGCTTTACTCCATTGGGTTAAGCGCAGATTGGCACAAATGCATCCACCAACTGCAACGAAGCCGCCATCATCCAACACTGTCACTCCTGTACAACGCTTGAAATGTACCGTTACACATTTACAGTACAAATGCCGTGCCGTTCCGAAGCACGTCCACTACAATGTTCAATGAAAGTATGCAAGATTTCTCTATACGCATACATCCACATAGCCACCCAGGATGTGGCACGTGCAATCGTGAAAGTACTGCGTAATCCACTACCTTTTTGTGATAGTGAGGGGGCTAGGGGGTTAAACAATATCAAACTGTGTAGGCGATTTAGTCTTCCAGCATATGTGTATAAAGGTTTTTTTTTTCTTTTTTTTTGTGACGTGCTTGCAAGCAACTTTTTTTGTATGTTCTCTTTATATGCGTTTTCTTTGCCTCTCCTCACATTTTTACCACATTCTGGTCAAAGCTTCTTGCACAGTGTAAAAGAAAACGGCATTGCCTATTGCACTCAAATAAATGCCATTTCTACAGAACCACTGCATATTCTGCAACCTCACGAACTCGTATTGGGTGGAGAACATGCCAGATGACGCATAATTCTGTTTATAGCACACCTTCCGACCTCTGGCTGGGGACAAATTACACTGTCATGGACCCATGCTCCTCTTGGTGTTATGCATGAGAAAAACAACCTTGGCAGTAGGAAAAATACGCAACACTGCGGTCAGCAACCTCTTCAGGTGACGGATTAGTCATCCACACGACATGTAACCCAAATGTAGACTTTCATAGAGCACCACGACAAAGTCCACGTACGTGATGGATGCAACATATCTGCAAAGGCGAACTATGCCGCCGAAACTGCAGTCACCCTGACAGGCTCAGAAAGTGTCCAACCTGAAATTACCAGCGACGCCACTTTGCACCCAACACCTGTGCAGATGGCGCACAAAGGTATCACAGACGATGAGCACTATGCGTCTCTCCATCTCGACCACCTCACAACACAGTATTTGGACGAAATGGTACCACCCCGTCCTATGAACCATGCCCTAAACTCCTAATTGCCTATTTCCCACAATTCCATTTCCCTTTCCACCCTGCTCATAATGGCAGGATGTGCGCCTGCGCTTTCACATCTCCAGCGAGGACCACGGCCCATTAAAGCTCAGACAATACTTCTTCCCTTTGCACGGTCACTTTTTGCAGCACTCCCCCATTGGGTGCTGTCAAATTTTGAAACACGCATGCACCAATCACATACAAACCTCTGCATTGTACAGTGTCATTTTTATACACCACTCCATATTTACTGTTAAACACTGTTAACCGTCTTCGTCTAAAGAATGCACGATTGCAGAATCCACAAACATCCTAAGATGCACACAGCACACCTTTGGCCATGCACACAACATTGCAACCCTTTCCACACCCACCACAACACTATACATCCAAGCAAGCGACCATGTGGGCACCTAACATTATGTGCACAAAAGTAACATACGCATCAGCACATTTACCCAACTCCCCGACACCATAAAACACCCGTTCACGAAAACGTGTCACACTTAGCAGAAGCCACAAACATACTGCATCCTGCACCACCCTTACGCAATGCCATTCACAAGCTATTGTCACTGCCAACCTATGCACAACAGCTTCACAACATTGGGCATACTTCAATAAATCTGCACACAGCAGTGTAACCAACCACATATAAGCTGCACTTCAACCATACCCACTTCCATACTCACATACTTGCCAACATTCTGTGGTCAAAAAGATGTAGGATTTTTCAAGTTTCAAAAATAATACTTCCCATAATAATTAAATCACAGGAAAATACAAAACATACATTGTTGCCACCACTACAGCATTCTAAAATACACAACCCATCAAACAGCAGAAACCTGGAAAGATGTTCAAATGTTTAAAATGTATAATTATGAATGGTAAGTTAACACCAAATTCAATTACCTAACTTCACAGAAGGTAATCACAAAGAGCTGGTAGGCAACGTTTGCCACTGCTCTGTAGCCGCAACCGGGCAGTACATATTTATCCCTGCAGTGCAAGATGAATAACTGAACAACACGGAGACTGATAACCCCCTCAGTCTGATATGCAGATGCTGTGTGATGATGCTACGCTCTGCCACTTGGCACTGGTGGTTCACCTAATGCCTGTCCCGGCCAGAGTGCAGGGCAGAGTCATGTAGCTGTGAGGTCAGTGGATTGGTCTAAGTCCATCACTCAAAGTAATCACTTACCTGCCCACCGCTCAGACAGACTAATGTGTTGTATGCTTTGTCCTGGGCCGGTCTCAAGCAGGTGGCCTTAGAGTCACATACATTACCTGCCACTGTAAAAAGCAGTAGGATCTGACACCCAAATCTGTAGGCGGTAGGACTGCTTAAAAAGCAGTAGCCTACTGCCTAAATCTGTATGTTGGCAAGTATGTACTCGCATTAGGTACACACTGCACTCTGTGGCCACACTGCACAACTTCTCACTGCACCATCTCCTGCCGCACACCAAATACTGTAGCATGTTCCAACTACCACCACAACCATAGAATGCACAATACACGTGTTGCAACTCACTTGTGCTGCTGTAGCACGTCGACAATGTGCTCCACACCCATTCTCCAAAGATCACCACCCTGTGCCTCATACACTGTCAAACCTGCATTGCTCCAGTGGGTGTGCTCCTTGCACACATTCCCCCCACCGTATTGGAACCATGCATGTCAGCATGGCACCAACTACCACTATGTGCATATGCACCACTGGCACAAGCACTCCTAACCAACCTCCACACCGCAATGGACATACACTTCGTTACATGCAACAGTTACCATAATGTATAAACATTACACTGTCTCAGGCACCCCTGCACCCTTTCATTCAAATACTATTGTCTTAACCGCTTCTCCACTCAGAAAGGATTGTGTCACTGCCAACTTAACCACAAAATGTTTACAACATTGCCCATACTGCAAGCATTGTTCACACAGCACACTATCAAAGCACTTATAAGCTGCCCTTCAACCATACCCCCTACCATACTGACAGTATGCAAGCACTGCACCCAGTGCCCACACTGCGTGACTTTTCACTGCAGCATCTCCAACCACAGGGCACCGCCATGGAGCTATGCAGCAACCAATTGCAACAGTTACCATAATGTACAAACAAGACACTCTCTCCTTCATCCCTGTGCACTTTCAATCACATACTATGGCTGTACCCACTACCATTCACAAAGTATTGTGCCACTGCCAACCTACCCATAACGGCTGAAATGTGCTCCACACGCGTACATGTCACCACACTCTAACTGGTGCACATTCAAAAATGCATTACTGCTGTGGTTGTCCTCAAGGCCTAGGCTCTTGAGTGCATGGCCTACGACCTTCGGTCATGCACCTAATAATCTAGGCCTTGAACACACCCACAGCAACGTAATGCCACCATGCATGTCTCCATGTCAGCAACAACAACAATCCACATACACACCACTGCTACCAACACTCCTACCCAACCTGTACACCGCCATGGCGCTACGCCGCAACAAATTGCAACAGTTAACATAATGGCCATGTGGGCAGCTAACATTTTAAACAAACGTGCCATATGTAGGTAGCGGCACTTCACCCCAACCCCCCACACCATAAAACACCCATTTACGAAAACAGGTCACAATTACCAGAATCCACAAACCTACCACACCTTCCACCACACCTACCCACAGCCCTTCACAAAGTATTGTCACTAACCACAACATTTTCACAACATTCAGAAATCTACACACAGCATAGGCCTTGAACACACCTACAGCAACGTAATGCTACCATGCATGTCACCAACTGACTATCCACATACACACCACTTCCACCAGCACTCCTACCCAACCTGCCCACCGCCATGCAGCTAGGCACCAACAAATTGCAACAGTTAACATAATGCACAAACAAAACAATCCCTCCTGCATCCCTGTGCTCTTTCATTCACATACTATGGACCTACCCACTTCCATTCACAAAGTACTGTGACTGCCAACCTACCCACATTCTGTTTGCAACAGTGGCCCTACTGCAACTAATCTGCACACACCACACTATGCAAGTGCCACCCTCTACCAAATGCAGAGTCAAACATGCGTTCCTGCGGTGGGTAAGTTGCAGGCCTACGCTCTTGAGTGCATGCCCTACACCCTACGGCCTTCGGCCATGCACCCAATAGTGTAATCCTTCCACAGACCGACCACACCTCCATTCACCCATGCATGCCACCATGTGCCCAACTACCATGTTGCATCCGCAGCGCACAGCCACCCGTGTTCCCACCCAACCTATGTCATGTGCAAGTCACTCCCCTTCTGCAATTGACCTGCCACCACTCACCACGAAAAGAGGTCGCTGCAAACAGGTCGCTGCACAAGCTGTGGGGCTGTTACAACAGCTGCCTCCAATCACCACAGAAAGTACTCTCCTCCATGTGTCACATGAACCACTTCTCACTCCCCCACTCGTTCCCACCCTTATTGCCGCCAACACATTCCGTACGGTACATTTTCCAGACACTTCCATCGCCGCATTGTCCTCCGATACACCATGACGGCTTTCCCAAACAATGTTGACGCACTGCACACTTCCCTCCAGCCAACCACCGGCCGCGTCCAATCTTCTCCTACAGCACGCCGTACCTCGAGCCAATGACAATTCTGTCCGCGGAGTGAACAGGGAAATGGGTCCGCTGCGCGGACCCAGATAACACACATTTTTTGGGACGTGCATTTCAGTTCTTTGCAACACAAGTAATGGTCGGATTTCCACCAAGCACACTTTCTGACGAAAGCCCCTGCTCCTGCCTCAAATTTGCTGAAAATCCGTCCAGCCTATTCCCCATTCAGTCTAAGGGAAAAACAAAATGTTGGGACCCCCCCTATAACTTTGTCCCCCAGCACGAAACCTCACCCAATTTGGTGAAACATCTAGTGGAAGCTGCAGAGTATTACAGTTTGTTTTTCGAAACTCGAAAATGGGCGTCGACACAGGGCGTGCCAGTAATACTATCCCTAGTGTGACGTCCCCTGTACCCATGATCCCTCACGCATCTAGGACCCTTAGATTGTGTTTTTTTTTCTGACATGAGGTAGCATGAGGAGTAGCGTGAGTACAGATAGTCCAAGCAGATAGAAGGTAGCAGGGTAAGACTACAAGCATCCATGCGCCTTCTCTCCGAGGGGAGGAAGGAAGGGGTCGCATGTGAATCTAAGCAGATACAAGCATCAGAAATACGATTACGGTGAGTAATGTATCCCTTCTGGGGCTTGTGGAATCTGCTTAGATCACATTCTGTGCATAGATTAGCGAGCAGTACCTGAAGAAGGTGGGATGTGAGAAGGCTCATGAGCAAATAAATGTATTAGAACTGCTTGTCCCACTTGTGTATCTGTCTTGGAATGAGTGTCAATGCAGTAGTGCTGAGTAAAAGTGTGAATAGAGCTCCAAGTAGCTGCTTTGCAAATGGAGTCAAGGGGTACATTTGCAATAAAAGCCAGGGTGGTCCCAATGCCTCTTGTGGAGTGGGCCATAGGCGTGAAAGGCAGAGTCTTTTCAGAAAGTGAGTAACACAGTTGGATAGAGTTAACAATCCACTTAGAGATGGCACCTTTAGAGACGCGATCCCCCTCTCTGCCTGTGGCTACGGAGACAAACAGCTGATCTGTTTTCCTCAGCGGTCTGGTCTTGTTGACATAGTAGAGGACTGCCCTACGCACATCTAGTGTGTGTAGTTTCACCTCAGCCGAGCTTTTGGGGACTTGGAAGAAAGCCGGAAGCTCGATGGACTGGTTTACATGGAATTTAGAAATAAACTTAGGTGAGAACCTAGGGTGTGTACGTAAAACCAGTTTATCTTTATGGACAGTAAAGAAGGGATCTTGCACTGACAGAGCCTGAATTTCACTGACCCTTCTTATAGAGGTAATAGCTACTAAGAAGGCAGTTTTAGAAGTCAGGTGTTTGAGACTGCTTTTATGCATGGGCTCAAATGGGGGGCCCATGAGCTTAGATAGCACCACATAAGGTCTCATCCTGGAGGTGGGTTAGAAATAAGAGGGTGAAGTCTCTTTACTCCTTCCATGAAGGCCTTAACTACTGGTACTTTCCACCACGACACCTTGTTATCGGAAGTGGTGTATGCTGACAGGGCTGCCAGGTGTACCTTCAGTGAGTTAAAAACCAGTCCCGCATCCAGCAGGTGGAGCATGTAAGTCACAATAGTGGAAGGAGTGCAATCAACTGGGTTGACTTGCTTACTCTGGCACCAGATTACGAATCTTTTACGTTTGTCAAAGTAGCAGTGCCTCGTGTTGGGCTTCCTAGCCTCTTTTAGGATGTCCATACACCTCTGTGGTAATTTGAGATGTCCAAACTCTGACCTCAGGAGCCATGCTGCCAGGTTCATTGAGTTGGGTTGCGGGTGCACTGTTTGACCTTGGTGCTGGGACAATAGGTTGTACCAGCTCGGAAGTCTGATGGGTTCCCACACCGCCAGTCTGCGTAAGTGTGGGAACCACGGTTGTCTCGCCCACATGGGAGCAACCAGGACGAGCGTCATCGATTCTCTGTTCATCTTGTTGACCACCTTCCTGATTAGAGGAGTTGGAGGAAAAGCGTACGCAAACATCCCTGACCAGTTCATCCACAGGGCGTTCCCCTGGGGGTCTGGTTGGGGGGAACCTGGATGCGAATCCTGGGCATTGTCTGTTTTCGCTTGTGGCGAATAGGTCTATAGTGGGGAAACCCCACTGAGAGAAGATATCTTCTACTACTTCTCTATGTAGACACCACTCATGTTCCTCTGGGAGGGGGTCTCTGCTCAGAGCATCCGCTAGGGAATTGAGATCCCCTGGAACATGTTGCGATGACAGGAAGATGTTCCGTCTGAGTGCCCATATCCAGATTTTCTGGGCAAGCTTGGACAGATTTGGCGAGCGAGTCCCTCCTTATTTGTTCAGGTATAACATGGCTGTAGTGCTGTCCGTCCGGATTTGCACTGACAGGTTTAACAAGTAGGGTTCGAAAGCTTGAAGCGCTCTGAATACTGCCAGAAGCTCTAGCAGGTTGATGTGATTCTTGGCCACTGCGTGAGACCAGAGACCCTGAGCTGTGTGGTGGAGATGGTGAGCTCTCCACCCCGTCAGGCATGCAGTTGTGACTACCGCCTGTATCTCGGGATCGTAAAAGTATTTCCTGTGCGCTGGGAACATGGAAATATGAAAATAGGCATCTTTCATGTCCAATGTTGCCATGTAATCCCCCTTTTTTAGGAGGGGGATTACCTCTTGGAGAGTTTTCATGCGAAACTTTTGGGGCTTGACATACTTGTTGGCAGGCCGTAAATCCAATACTGGGCGCATTGTAAAATCTTTTTTTGGCACAAGGAAGTAAGTTGAATAAATACACTTGTTTACCTGGTGTCCCGGGACGAGTTCTATCGCGTCCTTTGCTAGCAGATTGACAATCTCTTCTAGGAGGATCTTCTGGTGTTCCAAAGAATGTATTCTTTGTCGTGGAGGATGGTCTCGGGGACACTCTAGTAGTTCTATACAGTACCCCGCGGATACTGTTGATAGCACCCATCTGTCTGATGTGATCCCTTCCCAAGTTTGGGTGAAGTTGGAAATGCGTCCCCCTACTGGGGTTGCGTGAGAAGGGACCCTGAACGGAGCGTCACTGTTTCGGTGGAGGCGTGCCGCCTCCTTTATTGGGGCTGCCTCTACCTCTACCACGTCCTCTCTTATTACCCCTGCCGTAACCCTGGGTAGACTGCTGGTTATTATTGTTCCACTGTGTACCCTGCCCCTGGAAATAATTCGAACCTCTCTGGGAATTTTGGCCGCGTGGGCGATGAAAATTGCCATTCCCTCTCTGATTCGGGGGTTTAGTGGTTAGCTGGCCTAAGGATTTGAGTGTTTCATACTCGTCCTTAGCATTCTTTAGTGCGTCCTCGACCGCCTTACCAAACAGATCCGGCTCCACCGGTTTTTCCAATAATGACGCTTGTGTTTCAGCCTTCAAACCAGACTGGCGTAGCCAAGCGTGTCTCATTCCTTCTGCTATTAATCTGTCGGCGTTATCCGCGGCATCAAAGGTTGCCTTTAAAATGCAACCGGACACGGCTCTTCCCTCCGCTGAAACTCGTGCCAATTGGCTCTTTAAGGGTTCTGGTGCGGAGTCTGAGTTCCGCGACCTCTTCCCACTGATGGCAGTTGTAGCTGGCCAACAGGGTGTTGGAGTTGGCAATCCTTGCCTGGTAGGCGGAAGTGGAGGCCACTTTCCTGCCTAACCCGTACAGTTTTTTGCTCTCCTTATCGGGAGGAGCCTCGCACGATGATAAGGGTTTTCCAGCCCTCCTACGGGTGTTGGTAACAACCAGGGAGTCCGGCTTCAGATGCCCCCTTATATATAGTGGGTCTGATTGGGCTGCCTTAAAGTTTTTCAATCCTAGGGTTCACTGCTCAGGTGAGGTTAGGATTGAGGAGTGACGGGTCTATTCTTCTTTGAATAGATTTTAGGATAGGGATGGCCTGAGCAACAGGCCTCCTCTCCCCCACTAACTCTTCTGCAAAGTCTCTTTCCTCCTGGGCACCCTGGGTGTCAATGTGGAAATATTCGGCTGCTCGAGACAGCACTTCATTCAGGAGCGGCTGGTTGTCGACAGGGTAGTCGGTAACCGGGGCCTCTTTCTACTGGGGAGTCTACCCTGTAGGGGTCTTCCTCCTCCTCATCTTGATCCTCATCACCCCCATAGTAGCCTGTCCCAGTTTGTTCCTCCACCATGCCCAAATCTGGATCCTCAACAAAGGATGTCTCTCCCTGGTAATGAGAGTAGGGCTGGACGTAGAAGGGGTCTGAAGACCCTGTTGGTGTCTCAAAGTGGGACCTTGTACTTGGAGGTATAGGATCCTTAGAGCCAGAGGGTGCTGACCCGTCGGGAGTATAAGCAAGAAAGTGCTCTGGGTTTTTTGCATAAAAATCTGCCAAAGATGACATTCTTGACATTACCCTATCTATGTCAACACTGGTCCATTCTCTGGATCTGGGAATGACCCTTTCTGGGAGTTTTTCAAACTTATCCTGACTAGACTTGGTAGCCTGTGCAGGGGTTTTGGTGTTATCAGAAGACCTGGACTTGTCTTTCTGTTTTTGAGGAGTGGAGTGTTCTACGGGCTTGGAAGTGGGTAGAGACTGCTTCCTTTGCTGTTTCCCGCTCTCCCCGTGACTGGAGGAGTGTTTCCAGTGTGTTTTAGGGCCCTCTGAGCTTTTTGACGCCTGGCGTCGAGGTTTGGGGGTATTGACCCTATCCTTCGAGCGTGGAGGTAAGGGTTCGGGATTCGTAGTAATTCGGTCTGCGGGCGCCGACTCTTGGAGTGCGGCCTGAGGGTGGAAGTCGGCTTCGTCTTCCGACGATCGAACTTCCGTGACCATAGGGAGCGAGGCACTCTTGGCAATAGTGGATGGTTGCCTGGCGTCGTGCGGGGATCGAGAGCGCCCAGAGGACGCCGATTCGGACCGTTCTCTACGTGCCTCTTTCCGAGAACTCGACGTGCGCGTCAAGTCTCGGTTGGACTTTATGTGCTTTGTGGAAGTGTCATGGGAAGCACTCGTGTCGCCGGAGGTGTTCCCCATAGCTGGCCTGCCGGTCGACCTTCCGCGGTCGGGGACTTGCGCTCGGCTGTCTTTCGACGCCATAAAGCCCTCGCCGTCCGAAAGTACGGCGTCGCTGCCATCGCTGAAGGCGCCCTCCGTCGCCATGGCCTCTTGACGCCTGGCGTGGTGGGCCCAACGCTTGATTGAACGGTCCTTAAGTGTTTTAGGCTTAAACCTACTACAGGCTCTGCAATTTTCCTCAGGGTGGTCCCTCGGCAAGTAGAGGTTGCACGTGGCGTGCCTGTCGACCTAAGGGTATTTGCGATTGCACTTGGGGCAGAATTGGAAAGGGGTACCCTCCATACGCACCTTGTGGCAGCGGGCTGGTAAATGTAGGAATATATAAGTGTATCTATATATTACAAGAGTGTAGAGTATGACCACCCCCCACTCTCCCTACTTGCAGGGCCGAGGCCAGCGGCCCAGGCCCGGGCCGAGACGGAAGCCTCGAGGCCCAAATCCGTCTTGCAGCCGACGGTCGAAATCCTCTCCGATCCGGCGTCGAGTATGCATAGGCCGACATCTAGTGGAAGCTGCAGAGTATTACAGTTTGTTTTTGGAAACTCGAAAATGGGCGTCGACACAGGGCGTGCCAGTAATATTATCCTTAGTGTGACGTCCCCTGTACCCATGATCCCTCACACGTCTAGGACCCTCAGATTGTTTTTTTTTGACATGAGGTAGCATGAGGAGTAGCGTGAGTACAGATAGTCCAAGCAGGTAGAAGGGTAAGACTACAAGCATCCATGCGCCTTCTCTCCGAGGGGAGGATGGGAGGGTCGCATGTGAATCTAAGCAGATACAAGCATCAGAAATACGATTACGGTGAGTAATGTATCCCTTCTGAGGCTTGTGGAATATGCTTAGATCACATGCTGTGCATAGGCCGACATCTAGTGGAAGCTGCAGCTGCAGTGGGAAGGGATACATTACTCACCGTAATCGTATTTCTGATGCTTGTATCTGCTTAGATTCACATGCGACCCTCCCTTCCTCCCCTCTGAGAGAAGGCGCATGGATGCTTGTAGTCTTACCCTTCTACCTTCTATCTGCTTGGACTATCTGTACTCGCGCTACTCCTCATGCTACCTCATGTCAGAAAAAAAACAATCTGAGGGTCCTAGACGTGTGAGGGATCATGGGTACAGGGGACGTCACACTAGGGATAATATTACTGGCACGCCCTGTGTCGACGCCCATTTTCGAGTTTCGAAAAACAAACTGTAATACTCTGCAGCTTCCACTAGATGTCGGCCTATGCACAGCATGTGAATCTAAGCAGATACAAGCATCAGAAATACGATTACGGTGAGTAATGTATCATATATATATATATATATCTATATATATATCCAAAAAAAACAGATATTCGCCAGTTATGGTAAGCTAAGCAACCATTATTCACCCTATCACTGTGCACTGCAGGGACTAACACCCATGACATCATAGATGACATCACAAATGTCATTGATGACATCACATGTGTGGCTCCCTCTTTTATTTGTTCAATGACCTATGTACACCAGGTGCTTTTCTTCACTGACAGTCAGGAACTAAAAATTCAGAAGGTACTATATTTGTAGACCATACCCTTCTAATATGTTCTTACACTACTTTCCTTAGGATTCAGTCACATCATATGATACATATACATAGGGGAAGAATCAAGCCTGAAACACAGCAATCATTTCTGTGCATGAAGATAATCAGTTAGGTTACGAACACTTTCTGGTAGTACTGCTACTTTTTGTTACTTTACTTACCTTGTATATGCTCATATTTGTATGTGTTATGGTCTCTTTATGTTTTGTGTATAGTAGTACAATTATGTAGCAAGTGAGGCATTCTTAGCTACTTAATACATGTTTCACAGTACACAAAACTCTGAAACGAAAGCATTTGTCATTTTACTATCCAACAAGGGAAGATTTTGAATATTGCACCTCTAGGATGCATGCTGCAGACAATGCCTATGTTTCTACATGAGTTGGTTCATTTACTGGAAAGGACTCTGTAATGCAATGGTGTTTATAGCAATGCATTGGTTAGTGAACTGTTTATCTCATGATAGTTCTTCCAATGATCTCTGATAGTTTTCTGCCAACATTACAATGACAATCCCTTGTGGAGGCTTTTCATGAAAACTAAATACACGTGATGTCATCAGTCATGTCATCAATGACATTTGTGATGTCATATTTCATGTCATGGGTGTTAGTCCTTGCAGTGCACAGTGGTTGCGTGCGTTATGGTCGCTTAGCTTACCATAACTGGTGAATTTCTGGGGGGTTTTCGGTTTTACCTGTGATCATAACGTCCCTGTAACAATGTTTTTTCAGTGAATTTCATAGGTTTTTACCAGGATACCCTACATTTGTAAAGATGTACTGTACAACATACTGAAACTGCTGGCACCATGCTAATGCACACAGCAGTCGCAGACTGAGTCTGCGGACATCGTGTTGCATCCAACCTACTCAGAAAGGCAGGGGCTCTCTTACATAGTGGTACCATTCAGCAAACACAAGGAACATATACAAACAGCACCATGTACATGACTTGCAAGGGAAAATAGAGTAGGTCTGCAAACATTGTACTTATGAAACAAACAAGGACATATGAAACAAACAAGGACACAGGCATAGGGAGTACACCATGACGGGATGCAACAACAAGAGAAGGGACGTCTGCCTTCAACAATCTTACCGCACTGCTACTTTACATGGGAACAAAGAACGAACAGCCAGAGTAAGGACTGGAAAGTATAAAGACCAGAACATCACTACAACGTAGTAAGCACACTAAAGTTTGATAATTGCACAGGTGGTGCAGTATACAATAGTAGAGAAGCATAACGTTTCTTTTTTTACGCAGCAATGGCACGCACCTTAGAGTGGCTGGAAGAAAATTTCCCTCATGACGCAATGACTTACAATAGTAACCACATTGGTAAGCACTGCAGTCTGAAACGTATAATATTTAATATCTATTGCGTCATGTACACCTAACAGATTTTTTTTTTCTTTAAGAGAGCATATTGGAAAGGAAAGCAAGGCAGCACAAGCGGCACCCCTTCTACAACATCATACAGGCACAGAAAAGAAAAGAAACTCTGTAAATAGCAAACTGGACAGCCTGGAAGTTGAAATGGAAGAATTGGTGAACAATTTTGCCGCCTTAAAAGATTACATACAAGGACATATTATGGATAAAATAAAATACCATTGCCCGACCTGCATGTGTACCCATTCCCCATTTCACAGCCCGCCATCCCCTCCAAATCCGTGTGATCAGAGACGTTACAATGATACCTCAATCGCTTCCTCCCCTCACAACCAACTTGTGCAAATCCCCAATTCCTCACAATAAGTATACACTTCTGCTACCCTGTCCTTTCCTAATGGTATGTATGAATGTGTGGAAGTAAACGTTAATATTTAAATTGTTGCTGAGTGTACATGTAGCTTTTCCTTTGTTTTAAAAATGCTGTTTGACTCAGCGGCGCACAGTACTGGTGGGAATGACCTCAATTAAGGAAAAGGGAGGTGTCCTACGGACACCGCACCTGCCCGGCCTATCCGCAGTCACAATGGAGGCATACGTAGGACACCAGTACTACACGCATGTCCGCATCTTGTGAACCACCTATAATTAGTTGTGGGAGTGGACGTTTGTCCGTTGCACAAGTACACGCATGCATATCTTTTCCTCTGTCTCCTGGTGACACCGCCCCTGTGCTGCATATGCAAACAAACTTGTGACAAACTTTAATTAGTTTGAGCCACCCACCCACATCCTACAGGTAGCTCTACACATAAACACCCCCACCTGCTATACCCTATGAACTCCCAGCTTGTCCCAAAATGGTTGGCGCACGTGTGTGGCACTATTAACCATTCCAGAGATCCCAACGGTGTGCATAGGACACCTATGCGAATGCGCACAAAATATTCCGCCCAAAACGCGTCCTGCGGACTGCCATCCCAATCGAGAACGTTTGCGACCACACCCACGCTGTGTGTGGCCCCTTATTGCGCAGACACAATCCGGACCCTCGGCCAGCAGAAAAGTACAGTGTTCTGCAGTCTATGGAGTGTTATTGGGAAAGTACACGCTTACAAACACCGCACAATGTACCATTGCACATGTATGTATGTATGTATGTATGTATTTGTTTGAATGATGTAGGCCTGTTTTCCGGGTGCATGGTCTCCACAGCAACCCTACAAAAGGCCACAACCCAGAGCTGCTCCGCAATCTGTTTGTAGCTTTTCAGAACAGAGTAGCAGGCCACATAGCTTTCAGCTGTAATTGATGTCGGTCGGACCAAATCTGCTGTGCTACATTACCTTTGCAAGTAATGGCAACCATGTCAGCCCGGCTCACTACGCATAGTAATGGAGAAAAGTATTAACACCCTTTCCTGTGAACCACACCCTCAGTACTGATAGTCCCTACTGTTCCAGTCCCATGGGCAGCATGCTGAAAATGGTAGTATGTGGCACGTGCGCTTCTCCAAGTACGGCGAGGGCTGCACCCCAATAAAGCAGAAACAGTCCCCCTTCCCTTTCCACTATCTTCTTTCCAGCACACCCTCATTGGGTACTGTTAAATAGTCACTCACGCATCCACCAATGACATTGAAGAGCTCTCCCTGTAACAGCATCGGTTCTGTACAACAGTCCTCTGCGTACACACCACACCCAGAAACGTTATTGCACAATTCCTTAGCCTCCACTGTCCCATTTCTATGCCCACCATCCTCAAAAGCCCCGATGTGGCTTTCGTGCTGTGTGCGGGCGTGGGGGGAATACATTGCAACCACGGTAGGGGATTCCATCTTTAGTGGTGGCTCTGAAAAGAGCTTTCTTTCTTTTTTTTAGGTGCTTCTAGAGAAACACCTTTTTTTGTTTTTTTATAGGATTTTGTGTTTTCTTCTCACATTTTTACAGTAAACTCTTCAACGCATGCTGTAGATGGGCAAACAAAACGGCATGACCAATGGGCAACAACGAAATGGCATTTGCATGGAAACACTCTGCATTTAGACAACTAATGATGTCATTGTTGCAGAAGAACATCCTACCAGTGGACCAAAAATTACACATGCTTCTGTTGATGAGACACCTTCCAACCTCTGGCTGGGAACAACATACATTAGCATTGTCTCATACTCTTCTTGGTGTTATGGATGAGAAAAGCACCTGGGCAATGGGGAAAAAGCCTCTCCACTGCATTCAGCAACCTCTTAAGTCGATGGACCAAACGGGAGCAAACCACGTAACCCAAATGCATGCGGCCATAGTGCACAACGACAACATGAACATTAGCGAAACTGGCAACTTGTCTGCAAAGCGCATGCATATCGGCGAAACTGTGGATATGGACAGCGCACCACAATGCATCCACTCCTTCCAAACAAAGTGTCTTTCCTGGGCATACTTGTGCAGATCTATCACAAAGGCATCACCCAAAATCAACACAATGCATTTCTCCATGTGAGCCCGCCTAACTATGCAGAGTAATGAAAAACAGTATTACCGCCCCTTCCTGTGAACCACACCCTCAGTACCTGATTGGATAATCCCCACAGTCCCATTTCCATTGGCCAGCATGGTGCGAAGCGCAGAATGTGGCACGTACGCTTCCCAAAGTACCGTGAGGGCTGTGCCCCAGTAAAGCAGGAGCAGTCCTTCTTCCTTTTCCACTATTTTTTGTCCAGCAATACCTCATTGTATCCACCAATCCCATCCAAGACGTCTGCATCTAACACTTCTGTACAACACTTCATATGTACCGTTGCACATTCAGACTGCCAGTGTGTCGTGTCATTCGAAAGCACGTCCAGTAGAAACTTCAGTAAAACTATGTAACATTTCTGCATCCATATTCATCCACTTGAGCACCCATCACCACAAAGTAGAGGTATGAATACTTTTTCTGCATTATGTTTACAACTCTGTTATAAATGCCCCTGAGCACCATATCTGCCACTGAATGTCCATTACGTACTTAAAAAAACATCATGTTTTTTCTCCCGTCACCTACCATCAAATGGCACTTCAATGGTATATGCTTTCAACTTTTTCACTTACCCATATCACCCATTGTAATATCCAAACAGAAACTCTCTTCTTTCCTTCCGAACAATGCTACGAATATTTTTCCACACTAACCCATCTCCTACATAAATCGTAAAAATATCGGTGCAAAACTAGTACTGAATGTATCTTACTAACCTAAACCAAGTTCCCAGAAGCTTACTGTCTCCACAGCTGGGGTTCTCTGTAGGCTGGACTATTGCAACAGCCTCGTTCTAAAACTGCCCTCTGCTACTCATCCAGAACAGGACTGCGTGACTTGGCCTTGGCCTGAAGCCCAGGGATTGTATCTCTCTGAGACTGAAATGCCTGCATTGGCTCCGAGTGGCTGCGAAGATTAAGGTCAAAACCCTCTGCATTATCCACAAGGCTTTCTGGGCCTTGGGGCCTCAATACCTTCAACTCTCACTTCCTAAATATCTCCCTGCTCGAGCTCTTCGCTCATCCGCATCCAACTCCCTCAGGGTCAGTCGCTTTTCCAAGCAACCAGTTGGTGGTAGATCTCTTTCTTGGGCTAGGGCCTCCCTCTGGAACAGCCTCCCTACCTCCCTGAAACTTGAGGAGAATAATCTCTGGTTCCGGAAGCACCTGAAAAGCTTTCTCTTTGCTTCTGCTTTTACTCTTCCTCTCCCCTGCTGACTTACTGGCTGAAACTGATTCAGCACTGGTTACCTGGCCACCCTCTCATCTTGGGGCCAGGCCACCTCCCCCCGCCACTTGCACCCCTGCACTGCCTTTCTGGCAACGCCCGCAATTGGGGACTGTTTTCTGTATCCCTAACAGTCCCACCACCACCTGATGTCTGCCACCAGTGGGCTGTATTTTTACTTATTATTATTTATTCTTCTTCCCATGTATTGCACTTTCCCCTACACTATCCATGAACTGGTGCGATGTGAGTGACACCTGGCCTAGTAGGATCGTTGTCTGTCTCCCCTCTGTTCTGCCTCCCTTTCCTCATCACCCCTTGAAACACTTGTGTATAGGTGCTTTATAAATGCCATATCATACCATATCATACACACATTGCATGTATAACAGGATGCCTACCACTTACCTTGCACACTTCAAACCACAGCCTTCTGCATTTCTCTGTACAAATAGACCTTCTGCCACAGTATTTGCGTACACACCACATCCAGAAACCTTATTGAGGAATGCCTTTGCCTCCACAGTCCCGTTTCCATGCCTGCCAGCCTCATAGAGCCTGGATGTGGCATGTGTAATCCTGAAACTACTGCAGAATTTGTGGAGTTATTGTGCTAGGAACCGGGGTGGGGGGGATGTGAAACAAGGTAGGATTGGGTCTTTAGTGGTGGCGTTTTTTATTTTTACGTGCTTGCAAACAAACCTTTTTTTTGTTTTTTTCTCTTTAGAGTTTCTCTTTGCTTCTCCTCCTTCCATTGTTACTGAATATGGTCAGCGCTTCTTGCACTGTGTAAAAGAAAATAGCATTGCCAAGGTTGTTCAAAGAAATGCCATTTGCATGGAACCAGTGCATATTTTGCGACTTGATGATCTCATAGTGGGTGGAGAACATCCCATCAGTGGGCATAAATTCACACATGCTTCTGTTTATAAGACATCTTCCGAGCACTGGCTGGGGACAAATTACACCGGTATGGTCCCATACTCCTCTTGGTGGTATGCATGAGAAAACCACCTTGGCAGTGGAAAAATCTGCATTACTGCATTCATCAACTTTTTTAGGTGACGGAGCAAACGTACACACGACATGTAACCCAAATGTAGACTTCCATAATGCACCACGACAACATTAACAGTAGCGACAGAGGCCACATATCTGCAAAGGTGAACCATCCTGCCGAAACTGAACTCATAGAGACTGCCCCACAAAGCGTCCACTCCTTCCAAGCAGAAATTAGCAGCAACGTCTCTTTGCACGGCATACCTGTGCAGATCTTGCCCAAATGTATCACCTACGATCAGCACTGTGCGTTTCTCCATCTTTACCAACCTCATTACACAGAGTATTGGGGAAAAATAGTACCGCCCCTTTCTGAGAACCACACCTTGAACACCCGATTAGATAAATCCCACAGTTCCATTTCCATGCCCACCATGCTCAGAATGGCAGGATGTGGCATGTGCGCTTTCCCAGCTACAGCGAGGTCCGTGCCCCAGTAAAGCAGGGACAGTCCTTCTCCCCTTTCCACTGTTCTTTTTCCAGCACTCCCTCATTGAGCACTGTGAAATATTCACACACACGCATGCACCAATCACATCCAAGACCTCTGCATCCAGCACTATCATTTCTGTAGAGCACTCCATATTTACCGTTAAACACTAGAATGCACGTTGCGTGTGCTTCCAAAGCACCTCCAGTAGAAAGTTCTGCAAAACAATCCACGATTTCAGCATCCAAAATCATCCAGAGCGGCCCCCATTACGACTTTGGCCATACATACAAGAGCCTAGGGCTTGCCTACACCCAGCACAACATACTGGAGCCATGCATGCGAACATGTGGCCAGATACCACAATCCACAAACGTAACATAGCCAGCAGCACTTCTACCCGACCCCCGCACCATAACACAGCGAGGCATGGAAATATGTAACAGCAGAATCCACAAACATACCACAGCCTCTGGCACCCCTACCCACTTCCATTCCCAAAGTATTGTGTCACTGCCAACCAAACCACAAAATCTTCACAACATGAGGCCTACTCCCAGCAATCTGCACAAAGTGGAGTATCCAAGCACATAGAAGATCCACTTCAACCCTACCCTCTTCTATACTGACAGTATTCCAACACTGCACTCAGTGGGAACACTGCAGGACTTGTCACTGCACCATCTCCAGCCATACACCTTTTTATTCTGCTTCCAAGCCTGACCTTCCGTGAGGCGTCCACTGATGTTGAGATGTGCTGTTCCAGTTGGAGGCCTTAACTTTCGCCTTAAGATTGTCAAGTTTGCTGTAGATTGCTCCTATGCTATTTTGTATACTGCCCAGAGAAGCGGTGATCAATTGCTGCTTTTGTCTTGACTTTGGTAGATGCCTCGTTCGCCCCCTCCTCCATCTCGCCTCGACTACCGCCTGAAAATAATTTTTTTAAAGTGTTCTAGTTTTGCTTGTTTTTTAGCCGATTCAGTCTTACCTGCCATACCTTTTCTCACTGTCGCTTACAAGGGAGGCTATTGGTTGAGTCTCTCCTTAAGTGGCGACTGCTGTTTCGCACATTGGGGAAGCGGGGGGTATCTGCTCATGTGGCTCTTGTTTGCTGGTGATGCAAAATGGTGAGGCAGGGTTCTCCCCTGTTGTGTTGTCTGTGGACTGCTTGGATTGGGCTTCGGGCGCAGGGGCAAGAGGTGCTTCCTCCCCCTCCCAACTTACTTCAGTGCTCTGCCATGTACACAGGTTCCCTTTTATCCTGCTGTGTACCCATGGAGCAATCGCTTTCAGTGCTGGCCTCTCACTCATACGGTCCACTCGACTGAAGTGACAGCCCACAGCTCTCAACGGCCTCTCTTCAAGTGCTGGAGCTGCACCACCGCACAGCTCTTCTTGCTCTACAGGTTTGTAGTCTCCCGCTACTCACCTTCTGGCACCGCAAACCCCGGGGTGCGCAAGCCCTCCCTGCAGACTTTCACGCAATGCACCCACAAGACAAGGATCACTTCTATGTGAGGGGCTCTGGGCACGCTCGACCCACCACGGGCTCGCAATCTGCCTCTGCTCACCTCCACCTTCACTTTGCTCCTCATCAGCCGGTTTCTAACAGTCTGGCCCTGAACACCTCACTGCTTTGCATCCCATGCTGCAATTGCCCGGCACTGTAAGAACCTGGACGGCCTCAGCGCTGCATTTCCAAAAGCTGCCTGTTAGGATTTGACCACCCAGGGATCCTCGGTTCAGAGGTCCCCTGTCAAAGTTTTTAGGGGGTGTCACTGGTGTAGCTGTGTGCCCATGAAGGATAGAAACTCAAAATTACTGGTCTACTCTGTAGATTGACCCTCCTGCTTTTCTCATTATCTTCATAGTGGATATAGTTATTTGGGGACTATAAATGACTTGCATACGTGTAAGCAAATACTAAACCGGCAATAATATAAAATACACCCAGATGCTGCTGAAGGTTGACCTGTCGATTTCAGAGTGTATGGACCCCCACAACTAGTTTTAAGCTTAACACCCACAAAATGGAGGTCATGAATGTGGGTGATGGGGACAATCTGAGGGGCCTACATCCTAGACCCTACAGCATGGGACCCGTCCTACACAGGGTTCATCCGCCCAGGACCTAGCATTTCATCTGAGTCAGTATCCCACACTTAACCCACAAATGTGTGCAGCCTCCAGTAACTGTCCCTTTGAGATGATAATCCTGCTTCAATCCGTTGTACTATTAAAATTAAAACCCTTTCTTGTCTATCACTTGACTAGAATGCAAAGCCGTATCATCTTGATGGATTTGGGTCTAGATTGCAGTACTGGTCTTTACCTTAGTTTGCCAGACTCTTTCAGTGCCTGCAGTTATTTTAAAACTCGGCAATTGGCATATCTTTTGGGGCGAAGAGCTCATCCCATGACTCAACTCTCAGCAATTATTTATGGTCAGGAGAAGGATGGATGTTAAAGTCCTTAAAAATCCATCCTTCTCCTGACTTACAATTACCATTAAATCCTGTGTATAGTTCATAGGGCCTTTTGTGGTATTGGTCCCTTTCTTCTGTCATTTAATTTTATTTCACAAATTATCAGCCCTAGTGTGCAGTACACTGATAGAATCATCTTATTTTATTGGGCTTGAGATTCCACCAGGCTGACAAGTGTGAGGGAGCCTTTGCCTTGTGCACACCTCCTATGAAACAAACAACCTTTGCATATATGTCCTATTAAAACTTACTTTCTCCAGCATGGGGTCCGGCATGGATTCACATGCTCATGAATATTCCCCGTCAGCTTGGGAATCCTCGGTAAAAGAAAAAATCAGTTTCAGTTTTGTTTCTGAACTGTCTTTCTCCTAATAACCAATCACTGGTCTCTGGGTCATACTGCCCCCAGCCAATGACTGCCCTCTACTTAAGCCCCTCCTCTGGCAGCCATCTTCAGATTTTTACCGCACGTTCAAGTGTTGGGAGACCTCGTGCTTAGCTCTCTAGCTTTTACTGCGTATTGCGTTTTTTCAGAGAGTTTACTCTTACTTTTTTGGTCAAATTGAGCCTCGAGCTCCACCGATTCATCTTCCGATCAACGGGGCCCCGTTTCAGAAATCTCTACGCCCCTCAAGGGCGAATTTTGCATTGGTATGAGTTTACGCCTAGCTTTCAAATATCTTTTTCCCACAAGTTAAATCTCAATTTAAAATTGTACTCTATGCCTATGTGAAGGAGATTTCGATAGATAACTTGACATTACTAGTCAAAATACATTTCCTAAATAGAGCCGTCACCTGCCATATGTAGCGTGCATATAAAGATATTAAGCCTACTTCAGTTCTAATCCAGGCTATTGGTAATGATCTGGGTAAACCTAGAATGTGCTTTCAATATATGGTCTCAAAATACAGCCATATATTTTCTGATATGTAAGGTTTGGTCTCAGATCCATAAAGTAGTACTGGGCTGACTTTCTGTTTAAAATATGATAGAGCAGGTACAATCGAAAATGTACCGTATTTCGCCTAAATAATTGATGCCTGAGCTATCATCCTATTCAATTTATCATTAAAGCTTTGTCGATATGTAGTGTTATTTGACCCAGCGAGAACAACTCCTAGTTATCTATATTGGGATACAACTTCTAGGGACTCCCCTTGGATATGCCACTTTTGTATTCACTTATTTCTTTTGGGAGTACCTCTGGCGTCCGTATCACAAACCATCACTTTCGTTTTGCTATGATTAATTGTTAGCATGTTCTCAGTTCTATAATCCGCAAGTGCATCAAGTAGATTTTGGAGACCAAAGGGCGTCTTCGAAATCAGGACAAGATCGTCCGCATATAATAAGGCCACTAGGGCTTTCTCTGCTAATTTCGGGGCATCAGTTGCGACATTTTGAACGCTCTGCCAATATCCGATATGAAAAAATTAAATAAGGCAGACGCGAGTATGCACCCTTGTCTCAATCCTCTAAAGGTCTTAATGTTATCAGTTAAGAGACCTTGCAATTTAAGTCTGACTCTCAGGTAGGTGTCTCAGTGTAACATATCTATTAAATTAATCAAGTATGAAGGGCAACCTTCACGGACAAGTTTGGCTAGTAATAATGGGCGCACCAGAGAGTCAAAAGCGGCTCTGAAATCAACAAAAGCAAAATATAACGGTTGCTTTAAATAAGCATGATGTTGTATGATTGCTGTTAATGACAAGAGATTAATCGCCGTCCCCATGCCTGTTATGAACCCTGTCTGCTGTGGATCTTGCGTGTTATAAGTTATTGCCCATTTGTTAAAATCTTGCAAGATAAACCTACAGAAAATCTTCTCAGGAATGTCCAAGAGGGCGATAGGCCTGTAATTAGAAAGGACAGGACTGATCGCCTCTTTTAAAAATTGGGAGAACCACGGATGATTTCTAGGATGATGGGATGCAGTTTGTACCAATCACATGGGTGAAGATGTCAAATAAGATCCTGGCCCACTGTTGAGGATGTTGTTTCATCATATAGTTAGTGACCCATCTGGCCCAGGAGCTCTTAAATTGGAAGATTTACAAATATATTCTAGGACATCATCTTCACATATGTAGAGGGAATCACTATTTCCTATTGTTGGTCTATAGATACTTTGATGTGTATCAGGAGCAGCATATAAGTTTGTATAATAGTCCACCCAATTGCCTTCAGTTACTCAATTTATCTGAACTGGGGCTTGCTTTAGATGGTTAGCTGCATTAAGAAGGGCCTAGATATTAGCTATATTTTTCAAAAGAATCACTTTGAGCATCATTTCTCCATCTGTTTGGTACAAAATGCATCTATGTGATCTCACCCACGTTGTGTAGACTCGCTGCAATTCACGCAGCGTTTGATTCCTAATATTCGTTGGTAACAATTTGCGCCCTTTTTTTTTCTCTTCTCAACATGGGCTTCCGTTCTTGTATTTGGCCATCGATACTGTGTCTAGATGTAAAGTACGTATGTCTCCTTGTATTGGAGTGCATTTTGTTAATTTGAAGAGTGACATTATAGGGTTCCTCAATCCACAGTACACATGATTGTTTTTCCAGCAATTCTCTCTATTTAAGTCAATAAGTCTTGTATGAGCTCACTTGAATCGGGTTCTCAAATTGACCGTCAAGTGGGCAGTGAATCTGTTGTGTTCAACATCCTCAGTAGTATCCCTAAAGTCCCACTGCATTGTCAACATCTTATGGTCACTAGAACTCTTCGATATAACCTTAAATGAAGTGTCATTCTGAAACCGCATTCCATCGGTTTATATATAGTCAATAATTGACCTGCTCTTTCCTCTGAGCCAGGTCTCTCCAGGTGGAACGTCGCCTACAATTGTGCCATTAAGCATCATCATATTGCGATTAGACATAAACATGCTCCAACCCTCATAAATTTAGTTCTTTTTAGTTGTTTTATAAAGGTTCAAACATTGTAAATTTAAATCGCCAACAAGAATAGTGTTTGTCTTTATCCAACATAATTATGTTAAATAATGTCTCGAGTTCATGTAAGAACACCTAATCTGTTATAGCAAGTATATTTCGATAGATGTTTATTATAGCTAGACATCCTCCTGGGTAAGTGATTTTGAGAAGTTGCATAAAGATGTTGGGGGCAACCCATGGGAAAATCGCATGGCCTTGCCCTGTTTTTTATAGCAAACATTAACCCCGAAGAGGGTCGACCCTAGGGTGTGCTTTTGCTGCTTGGAAGACAATCTCATGTCCATCCCACACAGGACACTCCCCCAACCACAATTCCTGTAAGGCAACTATATCGAATTCCTCCATATTGTTTCCACCTCTAACAGACAAGTGGACATATCCACACGTATTCCAACTTGCTAGACTTATTGTCCATCGATGGGCCTTAAATTATTATGATCTTGTTTCAAATGTCCGGGGGTCCTCGCTAAGTGATCCCCTCGTCAGCTTGTGCTGGACTACTGTATTCTGATTTTGATATGTTCTCATTTGTCTCACCACAGGGACTTTGTTTCTCCCATAGTCCCATTCATTGTCCGAGGGAGTAGATAGCACCGTTGGGTCTACAGCCAAAAGAAACCCCCTGGAAAAAAGTTTCATCCTTGCTTGCCAAATAGTGTTCCTAACACAATTAGATGATATCCAAAGACGTACCACATCTAAATGTTCATCATTTAGAAATTCAACCTGTTTTATATCTGTTGAGGCAATCAATGTCTCTTAAACCTTCAATGCCCCAAAAATCGCCATCACACTTGTTCTATTTAGGTCATACACTGTGTGAGGCAAATGGCAACATTTAAAGATAAATCTATGATGATTATTTGGGTCTAACATATGCCTTGAGTGTTCCAGTAGACCCATCTGTGGTCGTTCATCTGCAGTCCGTTGTATCTGTTCAGACCTCAATTCATAGTTGGGCAACTGCCTCCCATGACTTGTTGAAACATTACAATTGGAAGCCACCGTTTTTGTCTCTGCAGGTGTTTTTATTGGGACATCCCACCCTTGTTTCAGTTTCAGATATACTCCTACGTCCCGTCCCCTTTCCTCCATCCTTATGGGACATTCCTCCGTCCTGTGGGACGGGACCGGAGCACTTTGTAAACGCATCAGAAATGTTGCAAACATTTTAGTCCTTCCTCTCTCTACACGCAGGGTACAGCACGTGGCCGTAACCCCGCCCATCTCGGCTCCGCCCTGCGCATCGCACATCAGTCCTTTTCTCTGCTCGTTTGGGACTGGACGCACTTGCATCTGCGTAAGAATTTCTTCCTTTTTTCCTCCTCTCTGGCTCTCGCTAGCAATCGCGTACTAGTCTGTCTGTCGTTTAAACTAGACTTTCCAGATTGTTCCTCGTGTCATCGACGCTTCGCGAGGGCGGATCCCCATCCTCTTTGTTTAGAGTGTTTGGGTCCGGATCACCGTTGGGACTCCTGTTTCTATTGTGATTCCCTTTTGGTCCGGGCACTTCAATGTCGGTTAGAGCGGTGGGAGGAGGTGTTCCAGCAAACTCCTCCTTCGCATTTTCAATCCTTCATCGATGAAAAGAAGAAACGCCTGGTAAGTACTTTACTTTTCAGAGCACCCCGGCTGGGAGACAACTTCCCAGGTTCTTCCCGGTCCGGGAGGAGCGTCGACCGCTCTGTCACCGGAGCTTGCCCCGAGGTGCCCTCTGGGCCTAAAGATTGTACCAGAGTTTTCTCTGAGGGTCTACGTAAGGGGCCTGTGGATACCGGAGTACACTGCGAGGCCCCTGCTGTGGGGGCTGCTTGTAGACCTAGTTCTACTGAGTCGTGGGGTACCGGAGCTCGCTCTGAGGCCTCTTTATCGGCTTCCCTCAAAAGTACCGGGGTGCGCCCGAGGCCTCGGCTGGGCTTGGTGATACCGAACATATGTTCGAGGCCCGCTGTGGAAAGGCTGCTACCGGACTTGGGTCCGAGGTCCCTCGTACACAGGCTAAGGAAACCATCATTTCTGAGAGGCCTGAGAAGGCCTTATCGGTGAAAGCTGTTTCTCACTGTTCCCGCTCTTGTGGCGACGCCAGAACTGTTGAGGAGGCAAGGAGTGAGTGTTTGAACCGAGTTCCTCCTTTACCGCCAGTGCCGCTGTCCTTCCTGTGAAGGCTAGTTTGGCTATTGGTATGTCGCAGAAACATTCCAGGCTGCATAGTACCGGCTCGGCCGAGGTTCCCCTGATCCACCGGCGGGGACCCCTGCCTCACTTCCACACGTGCCGCAGTTCACCTCAAGTGACGGCAAAATGGCGGCCGATCCCGCCACGACCACAGCGGCCATTTTGGGCGCTTCTACAACTACGCCATCGGCCTCAAGTGTGGGGGAGCGGTTCTGCAGGTGAACATACGGTTCCTTTTGCGCACCCGATCCGTACAGTTTACGGCTGGAACGCTCGGATGCCCCTTCCGCATAACATCTTGCTGCCTGTGGGTTTGGCACTCTTGATTTATGTGGACACCTCCGGGGATGGCCTGGCTTGGCAACCCTCCCCTCTGTGTCCGTGGAATTATCCCCCTCATGAGAGGCCTTCTCCGGCAGCTGCAAAGCTTTCTCCGGAGGATGCTTTTTCCAGCAAGTTTCAGGTACTCATGTGTACTGACCCCATGAGGGAGTATTTCAAGGGTCTTTTTAGGGAGATCTGCCCGCCTGCGCCTCCTGCTCCACTTGCGCCTCAGGTTGTTCCGCTGGCGCCGCCCTTGCCTACGGTGCCTCCCCCGACCCTTCCGCCCTTGCCTCCGTTGTCGTCCGTGGACAAGGCAGTGCCTGACGTGGTTCAGCAGGACCCTGACCTGTCGGATGATGCGCAGGGCGATCAGGACAGCGAAGACCAGCCCCGCTCTATTAGAGCTTTTCACGACTGGGTACTGGACATGATGTGCTTATTGGATGGTCCAGTGCCTGAGGCACTCGCTCCGCAAAAAGGGGTGGTTTCGGGGGCGTTCACCTTGTCTCCTTTGGAGCGTACCGGCCTGTTCTTGCAGAAGGACGTTTTGGCCGAGGTCCAAAGAGTGTTGGAAAAACCACACTCTGGACTTTTCGTCAATAAGAAAATTTCCGCGCGCTACAGGCTGCATTCTTCAGAAGAGGTGGCTCTAGCATCTTGTCGCCCTCCTCCTCCACGGTGGTGGCTGCGGCCACTTTACAGTCCAGGCCTGCGGCATCTTCTTCTATGATGGCTACCCAGGTCCTGGGGAAAGAGGACAAGCTTCTCGACTCCCTTGGGAGGAAGATCTTTGCTAACTCGGCCCTGCAGCTACGGCAGGCCAATGCAGAACTGGTGTTAGCGGGGGCGAACATGAAGATATGGAAAGGTCTGGCGGAGTTCATTCCGGTCGAGAAGTTGGAAGACTTTAAGGCGGGATTATCGGATGCCTTATGCTTTGGGTTGATACCTCTCAGCAGGCTTGGTTGCACGCCAACACGTTCTCAAAGGAGGTGCAGGACAAGGTGTTGGACCTTCCGTTTGATGGTAAGGAGCTTTTTCATTCCTCGACGAATGTAGAGCTTACCAAAACGAAGGACAGCACCCAGACGGCCAAGTCCTTGTCTGTCCTGGTTAAAACCCCTTTTAGGACCCAAAGACCGTTGTCGCAAAGCCGGCCCTCCTCTGGTTTCAGGGGGTTTCTAGAACGGAAATCCTTTAGAGTGGATACCCCTTTGGGAAATTCCTGCCGGAGGCAGCAACGGACTCTGTTTTTCTCCCGCTCCTCAGCCTCCTCCTCGGGTTCAGGTGGTAACACCACCGAAAAACCCGCCAAATGAGGGTTCTCCGCGCTCGCACGAGACCCCATGGGAGGACGCATTGCATCTCATTGGGAGGCGTGGCAGACCATCACCGAGAACCGGTGGGTCTTGTCAGTCGCTCGGGCGGGCTTCCGCTTACCCTTACCCTCACCCCTACCCCACCCTTCAACCCTCCTTTCTAGCAGTTGGGGTCCTCCTCCCTAAAAGCTGAGGTTCAGAAACTACTGGACCTCAGAGCTGTGGAACCCGTTCCCCTAGGGGAGCGAGGGGAGGGCTTCTACTCCCGTCTGTTTACGGTGCCCAAAACCAACCAGGCTGGCCTGCGCACCATCCTAGACCTTTTCCAGTTCAATCTTTTCTTTTCCTACCCCAAGAGAAATTCAATATGATCACGCCTGGCCAGATACGGTCATCTTTGCAGATGGGCGATTAGATCAGCTTGGTGGACCTTCAGGATGTGTACATGCCTATTCTGATCTGGAATCCACACCAGAGATAACTTAGTTTCTCTGTGGGAGAGGAGCACTTCCAGTTTCGAGTGCTTCCTTTTGGCCGTAGCTCAGCGCTGCGTGTCTTTACGAAGATGATGGTGATTGCGGCCTATCTTCGTCTGCAGAGTATCCACGTGTATCCGTATTTGGACGACTGGCTTTTACGCAGCCCTTGCCCGTTGAAAGCCACGTGCAATCATCAGTCTCTCCTCCAGCTCCTGTTCCATCTTGGGCTGTTGGTGAACTGGTGGAAATCTTCCACCTCGGTCTCTCAGATCTTGATCTTCCTGGGTTTTCGCTGGAACACGCACATTATTGAAGCAGCCAGGAAACCCTCGACTAGGTCTCAGTATAGAAGCAAATGGCTCAGGTTCTGTCATTGGTGCTTAGACAAACAACTGGACCCAAGGTTGACCACGATTGACACTGTACTGTCCTTCGTGTCCCACCTAGCAGAGTCGAGCATTCACATTCTGTCATGCAGAACTTACCTTTCGGCGGTATTCGCCTACCTATCTACGGATCAATGCTCTTACTCTCTGTCTAATCCAGTGGTTAAGAGACATTTTGCAGGTTTGATGTGCCTTTGTCCCCCGGTTCGCAAACTGCACCCGGCGTGGGATCTGAATGTGGTCCTTACGGCGTTGCGCCATAAACCTTTTGAACCAATGGCCACGGTGGACCTCAAGCACCTGTCGTGGAAGGTGTCCTTTTTGGTTGCCGTTACCTCAGCAAGGCGTGTGCATGAGCTCCAGGCTTTGTCGGAGCATCCCTTCTTGGTTTTTCACAAGGATAAGGTGGTCCTACGGACAAACCCTTCTTTCCTGCCAAAGGTGGCCTCTGATTTCCATCTAAATCAGTCAATCCCCCTGCCGGTCTTCTTTCCGAACCCTGCTTCAGAAGCAGAAAGGGTTCTGCATTGTTTGGATGTTAGAAGGGCTCTTAAATTCTATCTGGACAGAACATCCGAATTTAGCAGTTCCTCTCAACTGTTGGTAACCTTTGGTACTCCACAAGGTAAGCAGGCCTCTAAGGCGACTATCTCCAAATGGATCGCTGCCTGTATTACGGAGTCTTACACTGTCCAAGGACTGCAGCCTCCTAAATGCACACCTGGTGCGGGGCAAGGCAGCTGCAGTTGCCTTTCAGAAATATGTCCCCTGGGAGACAACCGCTAAGGAGGCTACTTGGGCCTCTCCGTCGGCCTTTTGTAAACACTATTGTCTAGTCCTGAGCTCCAGATCTGATGCTCAGTTTGGCCAGGCGGTGCTGAAGAACCTTTTTCAGTAAGGGGTTTTCCATCCACCCGTAGTTCCTGTGAGGAGTGCTTGGGAATCTCCCCATAAGTATGGAGGAAAGGGGACGGGACGTATGAGTTTAAACCGGTTACTCACCGTAGTGACCACCTTACTCCTAGTCCATAGCCCCCTTTCCTCCATATGCCGCCCGCCGTCCCCTCTAATAAGGTTCCTCTGTTATTCCTTAAAGGTCTCTGTCCTGGCGATAGAAAAGGACTGATGGGCGATGCGCGGGGCGGAGCCGAGATGGGTGGGGTTACGGCCGTGTGCTGTACCCCGCGTTGAGAGAGAGGAAGGACTAAAATGTTTGCAACATTTTTGATGCTTTTACAAAGTGCTCCGGTCCCGTCCCACAGGACGGAGTAATGTCCCATAAGTATGGAGGAAAGGGGACTATGGACTAGGAGTAAGGTGGTCACTACTGTGAGTAACCTGGTTATTCGTCTACAGATCTTTGAATCGTATCTCTAATATCTTTCAAAATGTCTACCGGAACATGACTAGGTTCCACATTACTTTGCTCAGCACCAGCTAAAGCAGAGGAACCTAATGATTGCTTTGGCAACACTGAAGATGTCACTGATTTAATCTGACTATCTGAAATAGTTATGGTAGTATCACTCTTTGTGATTGTTCCCACCAGTATGGTCAAGCAAGGACACCAGCTCATTTAACGGTGGGTGATCCAAAGGTTGAACAGCTTTCGCTATTTCACTTGACACTGGCCGTCGGTGCTGTCTCAAGTTATTATATTTGGTCCGAAGGCATCCGCTAGTTGTTGGGCCAGATTTCTAAGCAGTTTGGATGCGTTTGAAAATTGTTTAGCAAGAGACTGTGTTATGCACGGGCCCTTTTTTTTTTCTTTTCTTTGTATTATTCTGTGCAACTTTCTCTTTGGTGTGTGTTCGCACATCAAACCTATCATATACAGCTGTCTCGTTATTCAACTCCTTTATTGGTGATTGATCTGCACTGTCCTTTCTGTTTTCCATATTTAAAGGTACCATGTCTTTGATAATAGTTGTAGTAGAAGGGATTGTATCTATTGATATAGATGTATTTGGGCAAATAATTGCTGCAATTGTAGGTAAGACAGATTCCATATCTTTCATGCACTGTTGTTGTTCTGTGCGAACTTCAAGTTGTTGTTGGGTTTTAACTTCTGCTGATAATGTTAGTGTTAACCTTGTCTTCACAACCATCATCTGTTTATACAACTATTAAGTTTCTCTAAATTTTGTGTGATTTGCTCTAATTGTATAGCTTGTGAGGTAATTTTAGCATCCAATGATTCAAACAATTTGAAAAGAGACATGATTGATGTATTTATCGCATTGAGGGTTACTGCCATCAGGGGTGTATGTATATTAGGTAAATTACCGTTATCTGCGAAATTCTTTGAGTTCACATAAGGTTTCTGAAGAGGAGCATGCAGTGTCGGGAATACAAATGACGACATTAACCCGTTGGATATCTGTGTCTGTGGGTCGAAAAGACTGGGTGAGCAGTATAGACTTCCATCATTACATTTGGTTCTATCATTCATTATCGGCGATTCATAAAACGGTGATCCATTTTCAATTAGTATTGCTCACATTCGCCACAATGAGCGGGACCAGAGCCTCCCCAGCATTATCCACCCCAGCTTCTACAGAATGAGTTATTGGTCTAGCATCTAAGCTGTCAATGCTGTTTGAGGGCTGCGTGGTTAAATCAACGAGGGTCCAGTTCCCTCCTCTTGTAACGTGGCTCACACTTCACTTATGAGCACAGTATCTGAAATAGACATATTTATAACTTCCCCCTGTGTTCGCTGCTCCAAATTCGTCAAATTAGAATTATCAATGGTGTCTACATTGTTTGCAACATGCGTAGATGTTAATATATCGGATTCACATCTCGGGACACAAAACCTTGGATATCACCGGCTGAGTTGTGCCTTTCTGGCATGATAGCAGGCTGAGCGCCCATTTTCTTTTTCAGGGCAATGTTAGGTGAAGATTTGTGTGTAACAGCCTTAAGTAACACTGAGGCTCTTGTTAATACTATATTAGCCGGCATGCCTGATTTTAACGTGTAGGCAATTGCTGTAATTCATAAGTCTCACTCAAAAAAGGCTCACCGGCCACTGTGGCTTAAAAGGGATATATTAATTTCCTGATAGATCGTTTTTTGAGAGATGGCTAATTGTAAATCTAATTAGTTCTCTCTAGCGCACATAAACATAAAAGACACACAGTACACCACTTACTAGATTGCCGTTGCCATAGGTAAAGAAATGTCCACACTGTCACGCTGTAAGCATGCTAACAGCAGTAACAGCGACCTTTACCAGCGAGCTTGCAAAGCGCGCGTGCTTTCCTGGTAAATGTGTTTCTTGGGTATTCTAGGCGGGGTTTCGTCACAGTACAATCTAAAACAGCAAGGGGAATGCCTTATAAATGGGGTTTTAGTTGCTTAAGCTCCTGCTTAAGCACATAAACACAACTAGTTCAGCCTTTAAAGTTCGTGTTACAATCCAAAGTCTTTCTCACTTGTAATTCGATCCACGGAACACACTTAACCCAGCAATGGGAAGCGTCATGCAGCAGTAACAGCGACCTTTACCAGCGAACTTGCAAATCCTGATTTCTGCACCAAAGTTCTCAAGTCCTTATGCTCTTTTCCCGAGCTCTCAAGATGGTGGAAAAAACAATGTGAGGGCAGTGATTAGGAGGTACACATCGAGCCTATTACTGAGACACACCTATTGAGGTCTAACTTAAAGTTTAGTAAATAGTTTGTAATACTGCAGGCAAACCACTAAATGATGAACTATGCATATAGTATGACTCAAAAACGGACACCAGCAGCAAACGGTATTGTTACTGGTAAGTAACGTTTTTCATATACATCACCTTTTCTTGTTCCTGACGGAAAGGGCATGTCCTGTGCACTCAGTTTTATGCAACATGCTTCTTAAACATTTCATTATTCAATTGTATTCACTCTCCCCTCTTGCTTCTCCACTGTTTTGACTGCGAACTCTCTGTTCTCTCCTCCTTTCCCTTCTCCCTTTTCCTATCTCCTCCCCTTACTTTCTTCTATGCACTTACTCTATCAGAATTGTCCCTGGACAGTGCCTTAAGTGGCACTACAAATCGAGCCGGGGCTCATCGAGGGGGCGTGGCCTAACAGCGGGGGTCTTGATGGCCCGTTAGGCCACGCCCTCTTTACGAGCCCCGGCTCAATGGGCTACTGCCACCCCTGCCTGGCAGCCTTTTGTAGAGATTAGCACCCTCTCCCCTATGGGGGAGAGGGTGCTGATCTCTGCATTTATTTTGTGTAGGCTTGCCTGGCAGGGGACAGCGCCTGCCTATTCAGCCTTAATGGTGGTGAGCACCACCATTAAGGCTGAAAGGGTGAGGCCACTGGAAGCAGAGGCCTTTTTCCTAAATACTGAAACTCCCGCGAATGCGCGGCAGCTCCAGTATTTAGAAAGCAAGGCCGCTGCTTTTAGCGGCCTCACGTTTTTTCCATAATGGTGGCGCCGGCCGACGGTAATCTCTTGATTAAAGGGATGCCTCGCTGGTGCGGCGCCACCATTATGGCTGAAAGGCATTTTTTTTCTGTAGCCTGAAGCTCTCGCAAACGAGCGAGCGCTTCAGGCTGTAGAAAAAAATGCCTTTTCGTGTAGTGGCCGGGGCTGCCAGGGGAGATTACTGGGCCCCGGCAGGGCCCCGCCTCAAAACGAAATTTCGGAGCCTGCCGGGGCACAGCCAAGGCAGGCCCCAGCCCACTTAAAGCCCTGTCCCTGGACCTAGTATGATAGCAACCTCGTCTGTCTCCTCCTCCCTCCCCTTACTGGGTTTTTCCTCCCCAACCCCCTTCCAGCACTATCTGAAATGTCGTCAGGCCTAATATGATAGTCGCTTGTTTTGTTCCTCCCCTACCTTTCTGCACCCCTCTTCCTCACCTCTAGTTTTTTTTCCGGCTCTACCAGAAATGTCGTCAGGCCTAGTACGGTAGTCGCCTGTCTGTTTCCATTTCCTTCCCACTCTCCCCCTCCCTTCCTTATCTATGTTTTAGCTCTTGCACTATCTGAAATGTCAGGCCTAGTACGATAATTAATTTCACATCCTTACTGTTCATGGCCTGTAAGAATGTCAGTTTTTTCCCTTGTTCCCTTGTTCCCTCCCTTGCCTTGAAGCGCTTTGAAACACATTGTTTATAGGCGCTATATAAATAAACTATCATATCATATCATAAGTTACTTTCATACTTACATAATTTTGGTTTTGTGTTTTATTGGAGAATTTCGTATTAATTCTTTAGAAGCACAGTCCACAGCTTGGCAAATAATTAGTGTGCGGCTATGCAGTTCATGTATGGGATAAAAGATCAAAGCTGCTCAACAATCTTACAAAGGAATTCCAGGTACTTTCAATTTTATTTTAGAATGGAGACACATGGGCGACCTCACTACAGCAATGTATTTGTTTTTCTGTCAAGGTTTGTATTCTAACGCTTCTTAAATTGTTTTTTGGTACTCTTCCTGACATGTCCCATGTGGCATGGTGTGGCACCATCCTGGGATCACATTGCCATTAAACTCCATATGAGCTCATTGGCAATGAATGCTACTTTAGACGCATTTACGGATTATTTACTAAGACTGGTGTGTTTATTATGTGATGATTAACAACAAACGTTTATGTTCAAACTTGGAAAAAAGCAGCTATTCGTATATTTAAAAAAATGGGTGGCATTACCCAATTCTTATAAATGCTGACTATGTGTAAACACATTGCTTTTGAAAAAAGAGAAGATGACTGTGGTGTGTTTTTATTTTGTATCGCCTAAGTTGTAACCGAATATAAAAGCACATTTTACCAATAGGCTTGAGACACTAAGTGTTTCTCTTTTTTTCCCATAGGAAAGAAAGGGAACAATGCCAGTGGAAAGAATGAGGATGCGTCCGTGGCTAGAAGAGCAAATAAATGGAAGTACGATACCTGGACTAAAGTGGTTAAACGAGGTAATGCTTGCGCATCTCGAAAAGAATGAACTTCTAAGATGTCTGTTTTAGTCAGTACAGAGGATGTGAAATTGCTGGGAGCTACTTAGCGCCTGCTTGTTGCCTAGAAGATCCTTGTTGGCCTTACACCAACAGCTACCAGAAGCTACCTTTTGACTCAGCAAGAAAACTGGTACCCTACAAACCTACTTATGTGACATTTGTGAATGTGTACAAATGAGCATTATGACAGATCAAAAGTACATTTAAAGCCTATTTGGTCATATATCATGGACACAAAAGTACAATTTGCTTTTAAAGTGGACGTCACTTTTGTGACCTGCTTTGTTCTTGCTCCTCGTTACCCATTTGCTTACTGGCTGATGCCCAAGAGCTGTGTGTATGTCCTTCTTGCTCAGCAAATCGTTGTTTCAATCTCTGAGTGAGTTGCAGTGTGTGGTTTTTAATGGGGGATGTATATAAGGGCTATGATGGTGCATACTGTAGGCCAGGTGAAATGTGCAAATTAAAATAATGCAAAGTGATTTTTAAATTAAAATGAGTAAACCCAGTGGCTCATTATTGCCAGTTAGTATGAGTATCAGTAATATTGATTTCTCCAGCATTGGATCTTTCGTAGATTCAGATGATTGAATATTCCCCGTCGTCAGACTGGGAATCCTCAGTGATTTAAATAATAATTATAATTTTTTTTTAAAATATATACATTATTTCCATAGAAATATGAGTGTAGATAGCCCATTATGGTCTATGAGCCATTCACTTGTGTAGTTCCTCCACCTCACTTTGGTCCTTTATGGCCCCAACCAGTGAGGTGGCAGGGCTTAAGCTCCGCCTCAGTCAGCCATCTTCAGATTTTTGACCACAGTCTAACAGACAGAGGGAATCCTCCAGCTCTCTGAGCTTTTTGAAATCTTTCTCCTGTTAGATATATTTGTTTATCTCAAAATATATCGTTTTGCAATCTCCTGATCAAGCTCTTTCTGCTCTGTGTTTCTGGGCTCAGAAAACACATTCTCTCACCTAAAATTCATCGAGTGAAATCCTCTTCAGATCATGGCTGAACCTCCAACTACCAAAAAGCCGTCCCTGTTCAGGGACTGCACGAGGTGCATGAAGAAACTAGTCTACATGAAGGATCCTCATGAGCAATGCATCTACTGCCTGTATCCTCATGATATCAATAAATGTGACATTTGCAGAACTTTCTCCAACAAAACCCTGCAGGACAGACACAGAAGACTTCTTTTACATTTAAAAGCCAACGGTCTATCTTCTGGCGCAAATTCTTCCAAGACAGCTCCTGTACATTCTACTAAACCATCTGAGAGGAAAACTTCAAAGAGAAGGGCCTCTTCCGTGGAAAGGAGTGTCACTCCTTTCCACTGAAGGAAGGTGGTAAGAGGAAGGTTGAATGACCCCCAATGGGCTCTGGGGATCACAAGAAATGGCATCCTGAGAAAAAACCACCTCCAAAGGTAAGGGGGCATTTTCCAAAAACCTGGGGTGGCAATCGTCAACGGATAAACCGTGTACAAGTGGCTATAGCGATAGAGGCCCATTGACGACCAAGCCGTCAACGAAACCCATATCTTCCACGACGATGACGCCACAAACCTCGTCATCGACTACCAAATCTTCGTCGTCGAAATCAGCCTCCACGAAACATTTGTCGACGGAGTCCCATCACTCGTCCACGAATCTCTCATCCACGAAGATCCCATCGACGGATAAACAGTCAACTGTCGGCGAAGTCATCGTCCACAAGGCCACCGTCGACCAAGTCATCATCCACGAAGCCACCGTCGACGACACTGTCAATTCCTTCATCCACGGAGAAAAGAAATCCCAAAAAAACTGCCGCCGACGCCACTGTTACACCATCCAATAAAAAACGGTGCCTCCTATATTAGAGACTCGTGCTCCTATTGGTTCATAACGATCTCCTTTAAGAAAGATGGCAGAACTCCCAGACATCATTATTCAGGAGGAGTTCAGACACAGAATTCGTTGGTGAGCAACCCTTTCTCACCCCCAAGGAACACAGTCCTCCCTGGCAACCAACTATGGAGGAACCCGCCGATCCTTACGATCCAGCTCTCATGGAGCCAATGCAAAGGATCATTGAAGAATTCAACAGACGTCAAACAGAAAAGAATGTCATCCTTACCGAAAGAGGTAACACCTCACAGAGGAACATCTCGCCTCGACATAGCACACCTAGAGAGTCTCCTTCCAGGAGCAGGCCACATAAAAGGGCACGTTCACCTGAGCCTCCTTGCAGATCCCGGAGCAGGACGCTCAGTGCTTCACCGACAAGGGTAGCATCTCCAAGATCATCGCCTAGGCCAAGATCACCTGTTCGAGATCCTACAATTGTACCTTCAACCGCATCAGTCTCAGAATGGCAATAGGATCCTTTCAGAGATTTTTCAGATCCTGAGGAAGGGGAGATTACACATGAGCCGGACACTCATAGCGAATGGGATGATTAGATAGTTGAAAAACCTAGAAAGAAAGACTCTCCAGGAGATTCTTCACCACCGGACGATTTGGTATCTTTTCATACCATTATCGGCAAAGCTGCAGACTTATTCAAGTTACAAGTCACATCTGAAGAGAAAAAGTCAGTGCTTTATGAGCACAGGGACAAACGTATAAGGACAGTGGCTACCATCCCTCTTCTTGATACCGTATGGGATTCTGGATCTAAGATATTGGCTACACCTTTATCTACTCCTGATCTGGTTTCAAGACCTGAAAGGAAATCCAAAGCCCCTGACACAGCGCCACTTTGTCTAAGGGGACATACTTAGCCAGATTCTGTCATCACGGTGGCAGCCAGAAGAAAGTTGGCCAATCATTCATCGCCCTTATCAGCACCCCGGACAAGGAAGGTCGTAAATTAGAGGCCATGGGCAGGAAGGTATCCTCGTCAGTCTCTCTCACCATCAGAGCGGGCAATGCACTAGCCATGACAGCGCATTTTGACCGCGAGCTATGGTTACGTATGTCTAAACTAACCAAACATTTACCAGCGGATCTCCAGGAAGAAGCCAGAACAATCATAGCAGACGGGGAAGCTACCTTAGGTCATATGTTTGACTCAGCAGTCGACATGGCGGAATCAGGTTTCAGGCAAATGGCTCACGGTACTGTACTGAGGAGACAAGCCTGGATGAAAGCTACAAACTTCAGACTGGGGGTCACAGCACAGATATTGGACATGCCCTTCGATGGGCAAGACTTATTTGGTAAGAAGATTGATGATCACCTCAAAGGAATAAAGACGGACACAGACATAGCTCGAGCTATCAGTTCCCTTAAAAACAAGAACAAAGACGTAGATTTTTTCGTCCTTTTTGAGGCTCATCCTCCAAATTCAGAGGCTTTAATCGTCCGTCCCTATGGCCAAAAAACACAGGGAAACACCTTCCAGGACAACATATACCACCAATCCTCTAGCAGGTACTCCCAGAGGGGAAGGCGTGGCTCTACCCAGGGCAAGACCCAGAGCAAGCAAAATTGACAGATCATGTCTTTCCGATCACCGTCGCACTCCGGTGGGGGGGGGGGGAGTAAGCCGATTTCTCGAACATTGGCAGTCAATAACATCGGACAAGTGGGTGTTACAGGTGATCCGCAAGGGTCACACCATAGAATTTCTGGATCAACTTCCATCCTTTGCTCCCACCCCTCGCATGGTACATCTTTTAAGACCCGTCATGTCCAAAATCCACAAACTGGTTCAAAAAGCATCTATCGAACCAGTCCAAGACCAACAGAAGGGAAGAGGCTTCTACTCCCGTTTCTTTCTGATCAAAAAGAAAAACGATCAGTGGAGACCTATACTGGATCTAAGAGCGCTCAACAAGTTCATCAAGCACATCAAATTCAAGATGATATCTTGGCTAAACCGGCACGACTTCCTGGCCACTCTAGATCTGGAAGACACCTACTTCCACATTCCCATCCACCCTGCCCACAGGCAGTTCCTCAGGTTCGCAATAGGGGAGTTGCACATTTTGCCAAGTGTCTTGCACCGGTAGCGGCAAAACTCAGAAGGACAGGAACAGAAGTCTTCCTATATTTGGATAACTAGTTGATGAGGGCACGCTCATACAAACTCGCACGCTTGCCAGTTTTGAGAACAATGAACCTCCTAAAAAGGGTTAGGTTTTTCAATAAATGAAACGAAATCCTGCCCAGTGCCCAGCAACACGGTTCTCTTCCTGGGTGAGGATTTCGACATCAGCATTACCAGGGTAAGACCATCGGCAGACAGAGTAGCAGCTATTCTCCACTTGACCTCAGGGTTCCTCGACAGTGTGGCAACCACAGTACACTCTTTCAAGTATCTTCTGGGCATGATGTCCTCATGTATATTTCTCATACCAAATTGCAGACTTCACATGAGACCAATCCAGGAGGCCCTGGACCACCAATGGAAACAAGCACTCGGTTCATGGAAGGATACCGTCAAACTACCGGAGACATTACACAAGGCACTTCAATGGTGGAATACACCTCAGAACCTCTTACAGGGAATGCCTTTTCAGGCACCAACATCTACCCTTCTCCTCAGGACAGATGCATCTCTGTTGGGCTGGGGGGCTCACCTAGAGGACTTCCAAACCAAGGGACATGGCCGCTCAGGAATCTCAACTGCACATCAATGTCCTAAAGCTCAGGCTAATACGGTGGGCACTGAAAGCCTTCCTCCCAGTATTAGCCGGGCAGGTGGTGACCATCCACACAGACAATACGACCTCCAAGCATTACACGAACAAACAAGGAGCCACCAAGTCAGATCTTGTCACAAGAAGCTCAACTGCTATGGGCATGGACTTTGCACCACAGAGTCCAAATCAAAGCGGAACATCTTCCGGGAGTGGACAACGTCCTAGCGGACAAACTAAGCAGAGAGTTCACGACATCTCACGAGTGGGAACTAGACGAGAAAGAAGTCCAACTAATATTTTCTGAATGGGGTCATCCACAGATCGACCTCTTCACCACCAAAGCCAACACGAAATGCCACGAATTTGCATCCAGGTACCCAGAGCATCGGTCAATAGGAGATGCGTTCTCTGTGTATTTGGACAGGGAAATTCCTTTATGCCTCCCCCCCCTTCCCTCTCGTAGCGAGAGTGCTACGCAGACTGAAGGAACAGAATTGTTCAATGATCCTGATGGCGCCGGATTGGGCCCGACAGATCTGGTACTCAACCCTATAACTCCTCTCCTGTTGGCACCTGATTCATCTCAAAGCTCATCAGGAGCTTTTGACACAACAGAACCGCAAGGTACCCCACCACGACCTGGTCGAGCCTATCTCTCAAGGCCTGGTCCCTGAACAGCGAAAACAAATGAATCTGGATCTCCCTGCAGATTGCTGGGATATTAACAAGGCATCTAGGGCTCCTTCTACTCGGATCACCTATATTGGGAAATGGGCTTGTTTCTCCAAATGGTGCGAAACATCATCAGTGAACCCACTCACAGCATTGGTCGAACAAGTGCTACCTTACTTACTTTACTTTCCTAAGCAGGATTATCTATCAAGGTTCATCTATCGGCCATAGCGGCATATACGACTAATCCAGATAGTCATTGCTGACTCTGCCAGCTGTTTAGATTTACCTGAAAGGGCTGATGTGTACTTACCCACCTACACCAACATCGGTGCCATCTGGAGCCTAAATACGGTACTGACAGCTCTAATGGAACCACCTTACAAGCCTATTCATAGATGTGACATAAAATTCTTATCTTGGAAAAGAGCTTTCTTGATAGCCATTGCATCTGCCAGGAGGATCAGTGAGTTACAAGCTTTATCATCAGAACCTCCTTTTGCCTTGTTCCATAAAGACTGTGCCATTCTGAGAACTCATCCAAAATTCCTTCCCAAGGTTTTGTCGGAGATGACTCTCACGGAGCGCATTGTCCTCCCAACTTTCTTCCAGAATCACACCTCTGATGCAGAAAGAACTTAGCATTCTATAGTGATGGCGAGGACTCTAAAGTTTTACTTACAGAGAACTAAGGAGTTCCGCTCCTCCAACAGCTTGTTCATTGCTTTCTCTGGCCGCATTAAATGTCAACATATTTCAAAACAAAGTTTGGCACGTTGGGTGTCTCAATGTATCACCCACTGTCACCAGTCTAAAGGCGACCCCCTCACCAGACCTCCTTCGGCACACTCCACCAGAGGGAGAGCAGCTTCAGTGGCATTTCACGCAGGGGTAGCATTGAAGGACATTTGCAGAGCCACCACCTGGAGCACTCTGCACACGTTCGGCAAGCATTACTGCCCGACAGACGATACCAGCAAAGAATCTGCAGTTGGCCAGGTAGTGCTCCGCCACCTCTTTGCATAAGGTAGGATCAGCCTTCCTCGCGCCTTTCCCTGGGTATGTAACCTTGGTATTGCTGTATGGCAAAGGCTTGCATATTTATTTTGATGTGGGCATGTTTTAACTGCTTGGTATTCTATTCAAGCATCTGAATCTATGAAAGATCCAATGCTGGAGAAGTCTTAGTTACTTACCTGTAACTCTATTTCTCCAGCATTGGTATCTTTCATAGATTCACATGTGCCCACCCGCCTTCCCTAGAGGCTGCTCCAACACTCAGCATCATAATGTAGTCTCTACGGCTCAAAATCTGAAGATGGCTGACTGGGGCGGAGTTTAAGCCCTGCCACCTCATTGGTTGGGGCCATAAAGGACCAAAGTGAGGTAGAGGGACTACACAAGTGAATGGCTCATAGACCATAATGGGCTATCTACACTCATATTTCTATGTAAATAATGTAGATATTTAAAAAAATGTTTTTATTTATTTAAATCAGAGGATTCCAAGTCTAACAGGGAATATTCAAGCATGTGAATCTATGAAAGATACCAATGCTGGAGAAAGACAGTCACAGGTAAGTAACGAAGACTTTTTTAATGTAATATTTTATGCAGTATTCTTCCCACCGCCAAGTGCTGTAATATTATTAGATATCACACATTTTAATTTAACACATTCATCATCCTTGGACGGATTGACTGAATTTGCCTGGTCAGGATTGAATCTTTCATGCAATTTAACAATCTCTATAATAGGTGCTTAATTTACTTGTTTATCCTGCTGACTTGCTTACTGCATATGTGATTTTTCTTTAAATCGGTAAAGTGTCACAGATGGCTCAAACAAGTCTCCAACTCCCAGAGACAGTGCAAATATTTGTATTGCACTTTTTATCAGGGTGCTAGGGCCATCTCCGTCTCTCTCTCTCTCTCTCTCTCTCTCTCTCTCCCTCTCTCTCACTCACTCTCACACTCGCATGCACTCTCTCTGACTCACTCATCTAAAAGCACCAATTCCTCCCTCCCTGACTCTGCCTTATTCCTACCACGTTCATGTATTCTCTACCTTTGTCTTAGTCCTCCTCTTACTACTCTTCTGCCCTTAACTCCACCCACCTTCACTCTACTCCGTGTCCTCCTCTGTCCCTCTGATCTCTTGCACTCCTACCATTTTCCTACACCTTTCGATGTTACTTCTTCCTTGTCCACACTGCTGTTCCCTTGTCCACACTGCTGTTTGATCCTCCACACCTTTGCCACGCTACTACCATTAGAACTTCTCCCCAGTCTCACTCCTTTTACTTTCTCGGCCACTTCACACTCATTTCTTACACTATCTCTACCAGTCTATCTAGGCTATACTACTGCAATAGCCTTTTCCTTAATCTACCCCCTTCTTCTCTACGACCCCTCCAGCTAATTCAGAATAGGGCTGCAAGACTTCTCCTTATCCTTGGCCCCAAGCCCAGGGACTGCATCTCTCCAGCCCTAACCACTCTCCACTGGCTCTGGGTTGCTGCAAGGATCAAATTCAAATCCCTCTGCAGCATCCACAAGGCTGTCTGGGGCCGGGGACCACGCTATTTACAACTTGTTCTCTGTAAATACTCTCCCTCTAGATCTGTATGTTCCTCTGGCACCAACTATCTGTGTGTTAAGCGCTTTGCTATACAGCAAGCTGGTGGTGATCTCTTTCATTAGCAGCCTCCCTTCTATGGAATAACCTCTCCCTTCCTCTGCGTCTTGAGCCGGATCTCCTCAAATTCCAGAAGCTCCTCAAGACTTTCCTTTTCACCTCCTCCTCCTTCCCTTCCTCCTACCTCTACCACAGTTGCTGAGATTGGTGACCAGGGCCCTTATGTGTCCTCCCGGGTCCTGCCCTCCCACACCCAATCACCCACAGCCTTTACCCCTCCCAACACTTTGCATTGGCACCCACTGGCCTATGTTACCACAGGCCTGCACTTATTTATTTGTGGCTGACCACTCCACCTAGGCCCTTATATTTGCTCACTCCCTAGCACTTCCCTCTCGATACACCTAGCACTTACCCCCCCCACGCCCCACCCCCCACATTTCCTCATCCCTTCTCTCTCTCTGCACTTGCACGTTCTGAATGCTCACAAGACCTCGTAGGTCCACCTCTAGCTTTCATTGTTGTATTTGTTCTTCATTCCCACCCGCCCCTTTGTTGCCCTGTGGGCGCTTTGAAACACAATTAATAAATACCACTTGTACTCGCCAACCAGTACCTCGCCTATTTCAAAAATCGCCTCCACAATCCAATCCACCATCCTTCCCCCTGCTAGTCTTTTGGTCTGCCACTTCCTCCGACCTCACCCAAACAACCCACAACCTCCTGTTTTCTAAGGTCTCTCTTATTCCCCCTCCCCACCCTCTGTTGGGTTGTCCACCCTGACCAATCTGGCACTGTCTTCATCACCCATGAGTGTTACACACAGAAAAACGTTCAAATAGCGTTCACCCTGGTCCTTTTTTTCTGTGTGGGGTTGCCATGTGGTAGAAATGGTGGACTGCTTGCCCAGCATCTACATTTGGGTGGGGGTGGGGGTGGCTTTGGAGTGGCTATCCCCAACGTAAGTGCGGTCTCTCCTGGAGCGTGCAGCTCCTTTTCAAGTCACTGGGGGTTTAGGGTCAATAGGGTCAATATATCGGTTTTGCAGTGGAATGCGCTAGGGCTTGGGAGCGGTGCATGACGGGTCCAGCGGCTGCTTAAACTCTCCAATCCTTGTCCTGATGCCCCTCTTTTGCTTTGCCGGTTCGAGGACCCCAACACTGAAATGTCAGTAACGTGGGCGCTGGTAGGCTCTCCTCAGTGCTGTGCTGTTTGTATGCTGGGTCTGGAACAAAGAGAATCAACTTGGCAAGAATTTCATCAAGCGGCATGAGGTGATGCAAGTAGGTACCCCTCAAATACAAACAGGCATTTGTTAAGGGGACGGTAATTGGGGCCCTCTCAACTGCCACAGCCGCCCTCTGGAGTATGACTGGCTCTTGCAGGCCTCCCACCCCAGGCTGAGAGGGGTTTCTATCCCCTCATGACCGGGTCCAGGATTGTCACAAAACTTATTACTGAAGATTTCTTTCAGTCTAGAATGCCTGGCATGCATTGTGAGCTTACAGTAAGCCTGTCGTGATGTCCCTTGTTTTTTTTCTGGATTGTTCTTAGAAAGCCAATTCCCAACACCACCTAACGGGTAACCATTTCTAAGTTTTCTCAACCCCCAAAATGAGACAATATGTACACAATTACAGAGGACCTTTTTTCCAACTAATTGTCATTGTAAATTGTTTATTATTTTTTTGTTATTTTATATTTTCCATAAAAAAGTACAGTAGCGTTACAGACTCTATTTTTTGTTAAACGCCTACACTGTCCGTGTATAATAGCAGGCATAGAAACAAAACAGTCTGACAAGACAAGAGTTGATGCCAATGAAGATTGTCCAGGCTTAACAGCTCAGACAGTCTCGATTCTATTAAAGACAAGGAGGTGAGCATTATGCTTTTACTTCTTTAATTACTGCTCCCAAAGCAATTCAACAAACACATTTCTTTTTTTAAACTTGATGACACTGTTTTACGCTTCCATGCTCTGGAAGCTTCTGTAAACCTAGGGGTAACATAGTTGCCAAAAAAAAATAGCATAAAAATGAAATCAAATCGTTTTGAACTACTAATGTCCACAATCCTTTGTGCTTCTGTAGTCCTGCACCAGTCCCTTTGCCCAATGAGGGCTCACCCTTGTCCATAAGAAGGGCTCCGACTGCTCTCCAATCCTCTTTCTTTGGCTAGCGACCAATGTTCATAACTCAAAAAACCACAGTCAACATAACTAACTACTATGGGAATGCAGTCCTTCCTCCCACCGAACTTTGGCATAGGCTGTTGCAGTAGAACTTTCCCCCAAGAACTCCAAAATGTGGGAACACTGAAGACTTATTCATGTCTGTTTCTGGTCTTCCCCTGCAATTAATGGAAGACGAGAACGTAAGAGTGGGTCCTTGCTCAACACAATACAACAGTACAGTTCATGCTTTGTCATGACCCACGAGGGTGGGATATAATGCTCGCCTCCTTGTCTTTAATAGAATCAAGACTGCCTGAGCTGTTAAGCCTGGACAATCTTCATTCTATGACAAGACGGAGGCGAGCATTATGCTTGTTCAAAGTCATTAATACTCTATTAGCAATCTGTGAGACAGGCTTAAAATAGAAAGTCTTAAAGGTACGTTCATTAGACCAATCAGCTGACTTCATAATGTCTTGCAAGGATACTCCTGACGCAAATGCGCTGGATGCCATTGCCCCTCTCGCGGAGTGCGCCCCAAACCGTGACAAGTCTATTCCTGCCCACTGGATCACTTCTCTAACCCATCTCGCTATGGTGGCTGTCGCTACTGCGTGAAAGGGCTTCCTACGCGCAATGAGTAACTGCGTCACACCTCTGGGCCTCAACGCTGCCGTAGCTGCTTCATAGTCCTTGATGCACTGCGCTATGCAAAGCTTAGCATTATCTGGGAAATAGGGATATGAAATAACTGCAGAGTCCGACTTCGTTCTATTCGCTATGGAGAAGGCCACTCCATCTGGGTAAAATATTTTTCTGTCTATTTCTAATGCCTTCACATCCGATACCCGTCTACATGCTATGAGACTTAGGAGCATGGCTAGCTTCCCAGACAGTTGATAGCGAGAAAGGTCTTTATTATCTGGCCAGGACACGAACAACTGAAACACTGAGCGTACGTCCCATAGTACCGAGTATTTAGGTTCTGGTGTTTTTTTTTAGCTTCACTCCTTTCAAGAGTCTAATCACTGCTGGGTGCTCCCCTATTGGGTGGCCCTCTACTTTGTCGTGACCTGCCGATATGGCTGATCTGTAAACTCCTAAAGATCTGTAAGCGCAACCTTCGCTAAACCTCAGTGCTAGAAAGTTCAACATGTGAATTAGAGGGGCTGAAACGGGATCCACACCGACGGTTGTGCAGTACGACGACCATCGATCCCAAGCAGAACCGTAGCTCCTAATGGTGGAAGGCGCCCCTAAACTTCTAATACAGTCCGCAGCGAGCTGCGAAATGCCTGGCAACTCCCAGCGTCGCCCGAACTCTGCACGCCAGCAAGGTCAGTGTACCCTCTGCTATGAGCGGGTGAGCGTGCCCGACTGGGCTCAGCAGGAGATCCGCTATGTGGGGAATCACTCTCGGGAAATCCGTAGAAAGTTCCATCACTACTGGAAACCACGGTTGGGACTTCCACAATGGGACTACGAGAACCAGCTCTGCTCGGTCTCTCCTCGTCTGTGCTAACACACGCTTCAACATGATAAATGGCGGGAAGGCGTATAGCACTCCTTCCGTCCACTTCTGGAGAAAGGCGTCTGTCCCCGCTGCTTCCGGGTCTATCCTCCAGCTGTAAAACTTGGGCAACTGTGCGTTGAGCCTGGAGGCGAACAGGTCCAGGGTCAATGGGCCCCGCTTGTTGAAAATGGAAGGGAGAAGCCTCCTGGAGTCTATCAGATACCGAGCATTCCAGTCTGCTATCTCGTTCTGAGAGCCTGGTAAGTATTCTGCTGATACTGATATGTGCTGGCGCAGGCAATGATGCCAGAAATCCTTTGCTAACTCTGCTAACATTCTGGAAGATGTTCCCCCTAACTTGTTTATATAACGGACTGCCGAAATATTGTCCATCTTGAGAAGCACACAGCAGTTCACTCGGTCCTTGGTGAATGCTTTCACTGCAAAAGAAACCGCTAACAACTCAAGGTAGTTTATGTTGAGCTTGAGCTCATCTTGGGACCACTTTCCTCCTGTTTGGAGACTTCCGCAGCGTGCCCCCCAGCCTGCTCTGCTGGCATCTGATTCTACTACTAACTCTGGGGAGTCCCCGAAAATCGCTCTGCCATTCCAGGCTTCCATATTCTGTAACCACCACTGTAGCTTTGTCATGGCTTCCTGATCTAGTGAAACTAGCTGGTGGTAATTCAGCCCTTCTCGGAGGTGTTTGATCTTCAACCGCTGAAGGGCCCTGTAGTGCAAAGGGCCCGGAAAGATTGCCTGAATGGAAGCTGCAAGTAGACCCACTATACGGGCTAGATTGCGAAGCGAAATAACTTTCCTCGCTATAACCCCTCTGAGCTCCTTCCGAATCGCTCGCACTTTGTGAGCTGGTAATTCTAGGACTGTCTTCTTGGTATCTATCACAAATCCTAAGAACTCTATCCTCTGCGCGTGATGAAGATCTGACTTCTCGGAATTGATGATGAAACCGAGAGATGTGACTAGCGTGGATACCCATTCTGCTTGGACCCGCAGTTGTGCTGCGCTCAGACCTAGAATCAATATATCGTCTAGGTAGATGATAATCCTTATCCCTCGCGGATCGCTGCTGCTACTGGGCGCATGAGCTTGGTGAAGGCCCACGGAGCGGAGGCCAGACCGAAGGGTAGGCAAGTGAACTTCCACACCTCGGCGCCCCACAGGAAACGCAGATATCTCCGATACTGAACTGCTATCAGAACTGTGAGGTAGGCGTCCTTGAGATCCAGGCGAACTAGCCAATCCCCTTTCCTGAGAAGATCTCGAAGAAGATGGATACCCTCCATCTTGAAATGTCTGAAAACTACCCATTCGTTCAGGCTCTTCAAATTTATTACGAGCCTCACTTTCTCTCCCCTGCGCACTACGAACATGTTGCTGATAAAGCCTGAATCCTGCAGTAGCTCTCTTTCTATCGCTTCTTTGGCAGCTAGGGTGTGTAGCTCGCTGAAGAGCTGGGCCTTTTCACTCTGAGATTTGAACATCGGAACAGGGGTACGCGCTTGGATGGGAGTACCTATGAACTCTAGATGCATACCAGATATTGTCTGCAGAACCCACGCATCGCTGAAGAGCTCGCGCCAAGCTTGCCCAAAGCATGCTGTCCTGCCCCCTACTTTGTAGGGAATTGGTGTAGTACACACCGACGGGAGCACCTTGCTGTCTGAAAGCTCCTCTCCCCCTTCTGTTCCTAGGGAAATGCCTCCTTGTTGGGGAAAAAAATTGTCTTGCTGCCGAGATTCCCAGTATTGGGACCTTTGATTCTGAGGTCTGCTGTTGGAGTAGGAGCGACCGGACGTTCGACCTCTGACGCCCGGTCCCGGAAAAAACACGGCTGGGGAAGATCCTTCTGATGGAGCTCTGCGCCTTCTCTAGGGCAGATTAAGTCCCCACAAACTGATTCATTTCTTTAGCGAATGCTTCTCCGAACAACATTCCCTTCGCTCCTTCGCCTGCCTCGTACGAAGCGAGATCACTTAGCTTACTGTCAATCTTCAGTAGTACTCCGCGCCTCCTCTCCGAAGAGGGTGCGCAGTTTGCATTTCCTAGCAAGCAGACAGCACGTTGGGCCCAGTTTGCAAGAACCTGGGGGTCAACCGGAGAGCCTGTGTCAATGGCTCTCTCGGCCAAGTCAATGATCTTCGCGAGGGGTCCAGCGAGATCTAGTACCTTATCCTGGCACCCTCGCCAAGCCCTATCTACTCCTTTCCGAACATCCTTGGCGGTTTTCGTCACAAAGGTGACCATTTTTGGATCTAGGTCCGGAGTGTCTGTGACCTTGCCTGGCAGCTCTGGTCTGGGACATTCTGCCTGCATTTTTGACCTTACTTCTCGGTCGAGAGGCTTTCTGATGTGGAGAGTCATATACTGGGCGACTCTGGGTGAAGGCACCCAGTCTGTTGATCTAGGATGCCTGATCGCCTCTGGATCAAACATATCTCCCAATGGTTCCTCCTCCGGGAGTTGATCCTGTGCTCCAGGCTGACGAGGGGAGACCTCGTCGCTGCTCTCGTCGTCTGTTGTATAAACGGCATCCTCCTTTTCCCCTAAATTGTACACCCCTGGGGCAGGGGGTCGAGAGCCTGGCACCGTTGCCCGTTTCAGAAATGCTTCTTTTAGTCTGCTGACCGCGTCAACTGGCTCTTGAGGTGTTAATTCAACCTCTTCTGGTCTGCTCGGGGGCGTCATAGAGCGTCCGCTCTGCCGATCCTTCTTACAGCCCTTCTGCTCAACCCCCGGATTGGGGTGTCTCCCTGAGGTCCCCTTGCCAGGGCTAAGCGCCCTCCTCTTCCTGGACTGGTCTTGTTCTGCTTTCTGTTTATTAAACATCGCTTCCAAATGATCAAGTCTTTGGGTGAGGGGGAGGACTCCTTCGGATACTGCTTGGGACAATGAATCCCCTAGGACCCTTTTGAAACTCAAGTTGAGGTCCTGGTCCTCCACTCATCTGAAGTCCACTCAGGAGATGTGGATCTGGGTTCCTTGTACTGTGCCATACTGGAATGGGACCTCAGAGTACACTATATTCTCATGTATAGTGTAAAGGAACACAATCTCTTTTTTTTTTTTAAACCCAGCTGAATGTAGAACACTCCAAATAACCCAGTCGACTCTCCTAGAACTTATCGTTCTACCGTTAGAACTCTTTAGTGTAGCTCTGTATCGCACGTCGCTTTGTTCGCTCTCTCCTTCGCACTACGCAGTTTGAGCTGCGCGCGAGGGCTGAAGGGCGTGTCCGCCCTCTCGCCGGGTCCTAAAGCCTGCGGGGGAAGGCCGCTCGACACACTCGCAAGAGTCGAGCTGAGGAGGCGGGGCCGGGGGACTAGTGCGAGCGCGATCGCCCACGGCCCCGGCTCCTCGAGGATGTGGAAACCGAAAACCAGCGTCGGTGACACGAAAGAGGAAAAAGAAACGCAGCGTTTAATTTATATCTTTGACACCAAGAATGGCTAAGCGCTAGCGCTACTAATATTAAAGTAGGACAGGAAAACGTGCCACGCCTAAATCACAGTACGATCACACAATGAAGAGCAACGCTCATGAGGTACTTAACTTATGGGAGCAGCAACAAAGAAAGAGGATTGGAGAGCAGTCGGAGCCCTTCTTATGGACAGGGGTGAGCCCTCATTGGGCAAAGGGACTGGTGCAGGACTACAGAAGCAAAGAGGATTGTGGACATTAGTAGTTCAAAACGATTTGATATCATTTTTATGCTATTTTTTTTGGAAACTGTTACCCCTATGTTTCCAGAAGCTTCCAGAGCATGGAAGTGTAAAACAGTGTTATCAAGTTTAAAAAATAAATTAAAAAAATGTGTTTGAATTGCTGTGGGAGCAGTAATTAAAGAAGTAAAAGCATAATGCTCGCCTCCGTCTTGTCATAGAATCAAATGCACCCTCATCTGTTCCAAAGAAGCTTTTAAACAGAGTAATACTTCCTCTCCTCTGCAGCAACGGTTCAAGCTGGACGGGAGGGTAAGGGTAGCACTGCGGCGACCTTTATTCACAGACTTTGCTTTTCTTAGCATAAATGACCACGCTCAGGGAATGCACCGATTCGACAATGAGAAGGCACCATACCTGTGGCGACAGTTTCTTCGAGGTGACTAAAGGCATGGCATACTATCCTAACTCGGCCCCCCAGGTCCTCACAAGACTAACTACATCACTCTATCCATTGTGTAAGCAGCAAGGTTTTCTGCTTGGCTTACACATGCAGGCTGGGGTTGATGGCTGCGTAGGTTGGTTTGCACTGACCAAACGTAGGACTGACTTTCCTCATGACTGCAGGAAGAATGAAAGGGAAGGGCTTGCAAAATATTTTGTTTGTTGTGTGACACATTCACCTAAAATGGTGTCTGAATGCTTTGCAACTATTTCTTTTAGTCTGTCAAAATTAGACGTTTACTCAAGGACGTCATTTCACCAAAATGCCTGGGGTAGTGGAAGTGACATCACACGACCCTTGACCCCTGGTGACATCACAGGAAGTGATGTAATTTGATCCCACTCCGAAGTGATATCGCAGGAAGAGATGGAACGCAACCTTTCACCCGTTGACAAAACAGGAAGTGCTATCACATAGCATGGTACACTACAAAAAATATGGTTACGATATCACTATAATGTGATGTACATTTCATACAAGAATGGATCGCCATATGTATCGTTAAGATCAGTGTGTATAGACCCATATTACCAAATTACTGTGAATGCAAGCAGACATCCATGACCAAATGATAATGATGTGTTATTATATAGCCCTTACGCTTAAGCACTTTATATAGAAAAAATATACACCCAATATCACCCAACCTGTGTTGGTACTCATTTATCGACCTCAGAAGGATGAAAGGCTGAGTTGAGGTGTTTAAGAACAGACTAAATCAGTGACTCTCACCCCCCTGAAGTGTGCCTGAAATAAACCTTTAATGAGTCTATCAATTATTGTATAGAATTCCAAAAAGACACATTATTTGGTATTCCTAATCTTTCTTATTTAGGGTCAGTGCTGAAAGTGTTAGACTTGTGTCAAACCTTTTCTTCTTCTTCTTCTTTTTTTTAAGGGGCTTTAACAAGAAAGCCAGCCACTCCAAAACTAAAGAGCCACATGGTGCTGGCCACAGCCCATGAGCTTGCATTACAAAAAAAAACAAAACTTTTTTTTTTCCATTTTTGTTTTTCTAGAGGTCGCAAGGAAGACCTCAGAGGTCCCTAAATGACGTCCCTGCGTTTACTGAAAAGCATATTTCATATTCGGCCGAAAACTGAAGTTTGTCAAGTATTTGGCTTTCACCGAATATGAAGCGGAATAGTTGTTGCATTTAAAGTTCAGTATTTGTAAAATACCCTTTTTAACTAAATGTAGGCTCTGTTTTAAATGTGTTAACAGGTTTCATTTATTTCTCTTCATTTTAATGAACATATCCTTATTTAAAGCGTACAATCCAGAAAATAACAGATCAACAAGAAAGCAGGGACACATGCAATGACGCTTGTTCCATATGCAAAGCAGTGATTCTTATTGGCAGGCTTCTGGAATACAAAGTGGTAGGTTGCATTGAAGAAACAGTATACTGCAATTGCACTGCGAATTACACACTTTGCGATCTCTTGCAAGTTAGATAAAGTAGAAAAGGAGTTTCAAACCTTCCTTGAAGCTCACCTAGAAAAGTATAAATGGTTTCTGCACACTCGTGCAGAACACAAGTCCAGAATACATGGGATGTGAGTGGACTCCATCTCCTTGCTAATATTAAAGAGGGGACTCCCAACACCATAGGTCAAACGGGGGAGAGGATTCTCAGAAAGAGGCTGAAAATGTTGGAGCAGTGATGTATCTTGGTGTGGCTAGGACACAGGCAGGAAACTCGGGAACCACACCAGAGCCAGGATTATAGAGAAGGTAAAGTCGTCTTTATTGTTTCAGTTACAGTCGGAAAGTAAGATAGGAGATGAGGTGATGTGCTTCTGCTTCCCTTGGCTCTCTCCCTGCCAATCCCCCAACTGTCCTTTCCTGGAACGCTTACACTCGCCCCATTCCAGGCCTCGCACCAACATTCCAAGCTCCACTGCTCACCCACATAGACACACATAGCAGATGTTAAGCTAGGATACTACAAGCAGCTTGTATCACAAGTTGGAAAGCCTTACATATGAGTAACTACACAATCTAAGTAGGCACTTTCCTGTTGGGAAGTCAAGCAATCCCAACCAAATCTCAATCCACTAGCCAAGCTAGAAGATGCAAGACACTTTGGTTTTTTTGATGATTCTCGCTCCTAAACCCCCCCCCCCCCCCTCAAATCACAAGCAGATACAGTGCTCTCCATCCCTTTCCACACATAAAAGTGCTAATCTCTCACCCCTTTCATGTTGGGGCAGAATGGTAGAAAATGGCAGAAAATAACCTTAACTCTGAATTAATAAGTACATCACACATATACAATTGCGCTATTCGATAAGAATATTCAACATAGTCATCAATAGCAATTACAGTATTCCACATTTCAAGAATAAAATAGCACAAAACAGGTAAAAGTGCAACCTAAAACAATTTAATTATTCCACATTTCATCAGGTGGGGCGATAGGAGTAAAACGAGACAGATACAGACACAGCGCAAGCACAACCTGCAGCAACCAAACGTTAATTAATGAAGGAATTACAAAGTGGCCATCATTACTGTAGTGGTGTTATGGCACCTGACCTTGTTCAAGAAGGGGCGCATTGTGACCCCACCAGCATGCCATCAGACCACAAACATTTTAGTGGGGGTGTGGGGGGGGCACATGAGACGATGAGGCGCCATCATGGTAGTGGCGATGGATAGGACTGATGTAGTCAGTTATAGGTCAGGCAGAGTGGCATGCTTCCTCAAAAGTGGCCTTTGAGAAGAACTTAATTTTGGGTAACACTCAGTTCTCCTCCGGCCAGTCTGCCAGCGGAAGTACAGAGAGATAATGATAAGTGTGAGGTCTCTGCTCGTATACAACATAGTCAAAGAGCTCTACTCAGTTGGTAAAATTGTAAGGAGGGGAAGTAGTTCAGAAATCTGAAGACTTCCCAAAACTCAGACTACCTCTTCCAGCAGAATAGGGCTGGGGGTGAGTCTGTTCCATGTCAGACAGAGCAATCGCATTAAGTGTATTATCAAAAAGCATTGGAACACACTACTATGTGATCAACGAGTAGAACATTTGTTTAAAGAAGTTCCCACATTCGCCTATCAGCGGAGTCAGAATCTTAAAGACAGGCTGGTCCAAACTAGACCAGCACTCAAGAAGAAAATCACAGAAAGGATTGGGACATTCCCTTGTTTGAACTGTAGCAACTGTGGATATGTTATGAAAGGCGAATCAGTGAAGCACCCGCCTACGGGGGAGACAATCAAACTTAAGAGTTTTGCATCATGTGACTCTTAAAACGCGATTTATGCTATAAAGTGCCTGTGTGGGTCATACTATGTGGGCCAGACCCTAAGGGTAGCTAAAACAAGATTTAATGAACACAGGTCCTGCATAAGGAACAATTACCCCAATTCAGCTGTGGACAGACATTGGGATGACAGAAAACATAACCTGGCTCAGATCCGATTTGTGATTTTGGAAGTGGTAACCAAAGAGAATCCTTCTAGATCGACCGCCTGAGCTCCTTGACTCCTAGGGGGCTCAACGAAGAAATTAATTTCATGTGCTTTTTGTAATGCTTGTTACATTGTAATGTTTAATGGGTGTAAGTCGCACAACATAATTTTTGGATATTTGTTACTTGCGATATTTTAACTACACAACTAGGATCCAAGGGTGCTCTACCCAGTGGTCTGTTTTGGCTTTATTTTCAATTGTGACCAACACATGGCTTTTATACATACCATGCACAATTAACTATATAACATTTACCACTTTTTACTTCCACAGTCCTGGTCCTATGGTAAGGCACCTTTAAACCTCCAGTGTAATCGAAATCGCGCTGAGCGATCCTGAGTATATAAGTTTTGTGACATTCTTAACAGACCTTTTTCCGATCAGAGAATAGGAAGGGGTCTAATGCACACTCCACCGTATCCACAGATACTCACGCGGTGAAACTTGCTTAGTTCCCCGAGCCGAATTCAATCACACTAACATCCTCCCATGATACTGCATATTTTACTGATGTATACATTTCACATCATACGTACGCTCTTTAACTTTTCTTGAATACGAGTACACTCATTGCTGCTAAAGGCGTTCGTTTCCATGGTGACATCTCCGCCCCAGGGCTCGCGTCCGGCGGTGGGGCGCGAGGCGTACGTGCTCCAGCTGGACCACGACGCCTCGTATCGTCTCCATGGTTACATACTAGAGGAAAGTGAACCCGCCGCCAGCGCGCTTTCCAGCGGCTCACTCGGCTCACACGACTCGCGAGCACAAGCTGATCGGTAAGAATGGCTCGCACAATAGATCCAATGTGCTGACTTCTTTTACACTGGAAGCAGTGTGACACCTTATTTTTCTATTTTGTAGATACATCTGTGTACAGGCACGTACATAGACAAGAATTTAACATGACTCAGGTAGGACAAGATAATTAATTACAAACCTCCAGACATAATACATCATACTGCTAGCTAACTAATCAGTGCATTTTATTTTGTTTTTCTTTTCCTATGCACATGGATGTTTTCTACACATGATATGGTATGTGTTTCCGTATTGATTCAATTGAAATGTTATGGTTTGTCGTCTGTAGATTTACAAAATATGGATGTAATGTGAGTTATGTGGTACTGATTTTGCCTTAATACCGCCCTGAAGAAGGTTTAATCCGAAAAGCATTGGCACTAGTGTATTATAGGCAATCCAAGATGGAAACTCATTTATCGATGTGCAAGATTATGTCATTTTAAGGAAAACTCCAGGAATGTGAATTAAACATATCCTGCTATAAAACATATACTTTTTGAATTAATTATTCAATTTTGATCAAGACTGTTAGGCGTACTTTATATTTTACCAATTAGCAGCAACCACATGGGGCTAACTGAGAAGCGCCATTCCTAACAAAGTAGAGTTACTTTGTTTTTGGATACTTCATGTTTTGACTGGTCCTAGTGCTATGGGACCATTATGAACTTGCAGCTCCAGGCAAAAACATTTTGAGTATTTAATTTGACTCACCTAAAGAATCCTACTACTTAAAGATTGAATATAAGTGGTGCCCTCCTCTCCCTCCATACATTTTTGTTTAAGGACTACACACTCACTTCACCCATTCTTTCAATTTTTTCTTTATTTTTGAAACTTTTTTTGCCTTTCAAACTTGTATTTGCAACCCTTTTATGGAATTTGGCACCAGATGCCCATGACTTGTGTAAAGTTTGTATATCAAAATGCGCCTGTATGTAATGGATATTATGATTATTTAAACAACCTGCAAACAATTTTCAGCAGAAATATTTTGAAAAATATTCTTGAATAAGGATGACATTCATAATAACATTTTTTGTGGGTTTTTAAAGTCTAAGAACACAGTGTTGTCAAGCCCTTATACAGATCTTCAAATTCATTCTGGCATAGATTGATCTATGGAAGAAAGTGCAAATCCTTGAACGCCTTTTGAACAATTATTATATATGAAACCCTCGGTGCTGGTTCAGTTGTGCCTTATGATATGTGACTAGGTGCCTGTAATATGAAAGAGCCTTAATATTGCAGAAGCAGTAATATCATGTACTCTTCATGAAATAAATATTAGAAGAGAAGACAAATCACCTGGCAAGAAATGCATCATCGAGCAACACTTATTGCAATGCAGGACAGGACCGTATGTCGAATAGTGTGATGAACCTTTTGGAATCCTCACAGAATCCCTGCCTATAGTCTCCTCCCAGGTGGCCAGGGGACGGCAGACACTTCCTGATCTGAACCCTGGGGGTAGGAGGGGTATTAGCCGAGTGGATCACCTGGGAGGAGAGGGGGCCCCAAGGGAACAGGAGGGCTCCACTAGAAGAGACTCGGTACTCATTTGTGAAGGATGTGATATCCAAGATGCCAGAATATCTAATGGCTTGTTGTAAGAATCAGACTCCCTTTCGTTAATGTACCCAACATATTGGTAAGGAAAGCCATTATGGTCAGTATAAGGGTCAGGACGTCAATACCCTCCCTTCTGCGAAGTATGCTCTTTCCCCTGATCTGAAAGGTAAAAACAAGAAGAAAAAATATCTTCAAGTCCCTTATCTGGAGCTATGTTTTGTAGACAAAGTGAGTTAGGAAAAGTGAAAACCCAAATGTGTGACGAAACGATGACTGAAACTGTTGGGGCATTCCAAGTCCCATAATCCCATAGGTATTGGGAAAGGAAGAGGGGCTTGGAGGCACAGAACTGCAATGTGCAGTCTAGTTACCCTAACAATCTAGAAGCAGGAATTTGGATTTTTTAGATCCCCCTATGGGGCAGTAGCAGTAGCAGTAGCAGTAGCAGTAGTAGTAGTAGTAGCAGCAGCAGCAGCAGCAGCAGGAGGAGTTATCAGTGGCTGTGTATGCAGCAGGGAGGGAACGAAGACGCCGGTACCAACGCTGTGCCTTTGGCGGTTAATGGTGCTGAGAGTCGTGAGCCGGAGGAGCCCGAACTGCAGAGGTTGTGCAGCAGACGGCGCTTTGGTTGCAGGTTACCTTGTCTGGGAGAGGAGCTCCAAGCACATCATTTCTGTCTCTGGTGGCTGGCAAGCACCGAGAAACCGAAGCAACGCAAGGTCCTGTTGGCAAAGACGCAAGGTGCTGCACATCATCCGGAACGAGGAGGTAATAAGTAAACCAGATAACAACCAACATTGCCTTAGCCAAGGAAAGGAAAAGGGGAAACCGCTTCCGTGGCGAGAGAAACTTGAATCAGTAGTTACCAGATGTGATAGTAGAAACCCAGAGTGGACAGGAAGGTGACCCTCCTTGGGGAGAATGTCATGGGGAAGAGGAACATAACCTGCATTGCATGTGGCCAATCAACTGTTGGCACAAACCGCATCAATGGGTGTTGTATCCTTATAGAAGAAGTTGTGAATTATACTATAGTTGAAAGCCAAAGACTTTACAGATGTTTTGAAGTAACCTACACTGCAGAGTACTTGCAGTGTTAGAAGATTCATCCTTGCTGGAGAGTACACAGGAAATGGATTGTTGGTGGTAGGAAAAAGACATTGAAGTACTCCATTGTGATGAGTGTCAATGCCACCTATGTGTTAGACCAATTACGTTAAAACCATCCTGACGAAAAGATTGTTGTGTATAACGAAGAACCACAAAGCAGAGTATTTGTAGTAGTGTTAGACGATTCATCCTGGCAGGAGAGTACACCAGAACATGCATTGCTAGTGGTAGTCCTGGCACGTTAGTGAACAAGGAAAAGTACATTGAAGTACTCCATTGTGGTGAAAAGTTATGGTGGAAATAAAGCCGCTAATGTTTTTAATGAAATGTGCTAAACCCATCGTGACAAAAACATTATTGTATAACGAAGGAGTGGGTAGCAGTTGCCTTTTTCAAGAAAAGAGAAATCCTATCGAACTATTCATTGGAAGAATGATGAACTTTGTCGGATTATAATGCAATCACAATATCAAGTGAAACCATCCAGGAGTGAAGAAACTTTGTGTTGGAACTGTACTTGGCTAATGGAAGAAACATTTGTGCATGTAGGCTTTTGAAGTAGAATCTGACTATTGGAATTAACTTTATTCATTGTAATGTGCATTTAGAAATTCTGCTTTAATCCTGGGGAAGGGAATCCAACCCTAGTTATAAGAATATTTGGTTCTACTTATTATTTTGTGGAACGTGAACAGCCATATGAATACCTGAATTGTTTTTGTAGTATGTAGACGTATGCATGACAGATATCCTTGTGTATTAGAGTGTTTTCGTTTAGTCTTAAACCCACGTTGGGTTAGGGAAAGTGAGGCGTTTACACACCCTTTTCATTTAATACAATTATTTTGTGTGAAAAACCTTTATCAAATTGTCTGCCTCACGTGTCTGACCCCTCACAATAGTGGCAACTTGTCTAAGAGATTCAAAGTAACAAAATGAACAGGTTTTTTTTCTGGCATACTAACACAATGATAAAGGAATACGGGTGGGATAAACGCCTCACTTTCCCTAACCCAACTTTGTGATGTTCTATTTAAACAAGAACACCCAATCCGGGGGGCAGATCATAGGTAACCGCCCAGGGCCCGAGATCATGAGGTAACCGCCCAGGGCCCGAGTTACAGGCCAGAGCGCAGTGTTCTTGCTATTAGCACCCCGGGTTTCCAATTGGAAAATCTGGAGCACTAACAGCAGTGTATTTTGTATGAATGAACTGGACACGCTTGTGGTACTATTCATTCAAAACATGTTTCTAAGATGGCTGCTGTGGAGCTGGAAGACTGGGCTCCCTCTTCCATTTCCATGGCGGCTCGGGAGGCTGTAGCAACGGCAGCGGTTGTGCTGTCGTCAAAAGTTTAAGATGAGTGGGGAGGAAGGGAATAGTGACCGGAGGGGAGGGGAGGGGAGGGGAGGTTGGAGGAAAGATGGCGGGTCCGGGGAGAAGCCATCGGGTTCAGCCCATGATCCGAGCAAACCGATTGGCTGGCCCCGCTGCCCCGGGTGCTAATAAATCTTCTGATTCAAAAATTAAAATGTGCCTCTTTTGTAGTGGAACTAACATTTTGCAGGTATACTTGCTTTTGGTGCAGCTGTCCAAATTCTTAATCTTGTCCCTTTGAAGATCGATGTCTAGATACGATCCAAAAAGTATTTTAAAACAAGTCATACCATCAAAGCCTTAACTGCTCTTTAAGTGACATTGCAGCAAGTGAGACAATTGGACCATAACCATGCTTTTGGTTTTCAAGTTCTCTGCAGATTTCTTTATGCCAGATCATTGTGCGTTTTTGTCCCAGCTTAAAATATGTGATGAGATGGAATGTTTCTTATTCGTTCTTTGTTTTTGTTTAAGGAGCTAAAGATTTTTCAAATTCCGTGGATGCACGCTGCTCGGCATGGATGGGATGTGGAGAAGGATGCACCTCTTTTCAGGAACTGGGCAATCCATACGGGTACAACGAATATTTCTATTGCATGCTTCATTTTATTTGTACTTAAACATATTTATTTTTGTGTTTCTTTAGTCAGTATTTCATGCTGCTATGTTTATGCCTTAGGAAAATATCAGCCAGGAGTAGATAAAGCAGATCCCAAGACGTGGAAGGCAAACTTTCGATGTGCAATGAATTCTTTGCCTGATATTGAGGAAGTGAAAGACAAAAGTATCAAGAAGGGAAACAATGCTTACAGAGTCTACCGAATGCTTCCCCTGTCGGAAAGACCTACAAAAAAAGGCAAGGAATCTACTTTTTAAATGCATTATTTTGCCCAAATGGTTTTGAAGAAATCTCTGCAAGTCGCAGTGCTTCCATAAACAATGACAGTTAATAAACATCATAGACCAATACCAACATTAAAACTGCATCATTTCAGAGTTGTTTCATGCAGGCCCTGTAATTTCATTGTGTTATATAAAAAGAAAATATTGAGCTTTATTACTTGCACATGACATAACTGTACATACATCAATACAAAACTGTATTTATGTACATCTGCATAAAGTCATTAATAGTTAATGCAGTATGCATTTGTTATGCAATGATCTCGAGTATGTGGGTTGTCTGCCCGCGAACGTTTTGTTCGCAAGTGGACTGCCCGCAGTGTAACTGCTCGGACCCCCGTTTTTGATCGTTTATTAAAAATGGGGGCCCAAGCAATTTTTGTCCTCCATCGCCAATGTTATGGATGCGGGGGACACCCCTGCAACCCTCGAGGTTCAAATGTCGAATATGGGAGGCGGGGGACACCCCGGCAACCCCAGGATCTTCATTTTCTGTATTCTTGGACCTAAATTGATTGAATACATTTGAACTAATGGTAGTGACCGAATTCGGTCAAATCTACCATTCGTTTTAGATGTTTCCGATCAATTTGGGTAATACCGATCTCGAGGCCCCATCCCTCGCCCATGTTGCATTCTGTTCATCTTTCACCCGGCCTAAATTACCCAAATAGGTGTGTCCTGCCTTGATACCCTGGTCTGTCAAAGACAAACACATTGAGGAGATGCAGAGAAGCTGAATGCTGACAGGTGGCAAACACTGTAAGCAGTGTCGAGGACACAGGGAGCCACTTTGAGGACTCAAAGGAGGAACAGTGTTGACTGGAAAACAGTATGTGAACGTTCAGAGATTTAGAGAAAATCCAGAGGGGTGTCTTATCTGTGAGACTGGAGAAGTAGTGGGAACATAGAGCCGTGAGATGAACAGGGCCGTGTAAATGCAAATCAGAGACCAGACTCCTGAGAGGAGCAGAATTAGTAAGAAGGCAAGGGAACAAAGAGTTTACAACAGATTCCAAGCTCAAGAGATGAGAACTGGTGAGGTGACGTCGTTTAGGCCAAACGCCGGGAAATGGTGACGCTGAGGAAGGAGTTTGTTGGCTGGTATTTTAAACTTCACTGTTAATTCCTGGGACTTGGAAACAAAGTCCCTAAGGAAATTGAGGGGAGGTTGTATTGAGAATTTTGGACTTCTGGGCCTTGGAGGCAAAGTCTCTATCGGCATGTTATGTTGAATGTCATATGGAGCTCACATATGCACAACGTCAACAGAACAAGCTGATGCACCTTAACCAGATTCTCTGGTTCCTGTATGGCATTGAACAGTAACGTCTTTAGCTGTTTTAGAAGGCGTGGGGGGTATTGTACAGTGCACGTGTCAAAGCATTGCATAAAGTTGTTTCCTGGAAAGAGAATGCTTGACTTAAAGTTCTGTTGCTTACATTTTACTGATTGAGCAAAATAGCTGCGGTGGCACGTAATCAACGAGATGGCAGGTGTATAGGTTTTCGGCCAGCCACGAGTGGGGTGTGCCTGATGCACAACTGTTAAGGATTTAAAGATAACACATTGGTGCACCGGTTGATAATGCAGTGAGGGAAAGACTGGGTAATGTGATGTCTGTAGCCCAGATGCAGGTTGCCACTGGTTGGGTAATCAACGCGCAATAACTCTGAAGCCAAAGATGCCGGCGCTTTATGTGGAAAAAGAGAAACTAGGCATAATCCTCCACAGATTACTGAGGTGTAAAAATCCTACTTTCGTAAATGGGCAATCTAGGAATCCTAGACCCACAATTATGAATGAATAATACCCAATGCCTAGAGAAATGACCATATTTGTATTGGGCAGATTTCAGGGCCAGCACCCATAAACATAATCTCTATTAAGGGTATTAAGAACCTTTGATAAAGAGACTAAGAGGAGAACCTTTGGTTTTTGGGAATTGAAGTCAGGATTCCTTGCCATTTCTGGTACAGAGACAACTTACCAACTCTACCAATCACCTGTGGAGTTCCACAAGGATCCATCCTGTCCCGTGTGAACTTCAATCTTTACATGGAACCGTTCAGAGCCCTCGATCCACACAACAACCACATCAACCAATCCTCAGATGAGACGCAGATCTACCTAAAGATATTGTCCATTGAAGACCTCCACAGGCTCAAGGCCTGCCTCACATTGATCCAGTAGTGGATGTCCAGTGCTCACCTGAAGCTCCAACCCTCCAGGACAGAAATACTACTGCCGACCATCAACACTGAACACCCTAACATCCAAACCTGGCTCTCTGCTATGACCCATGAGGGCTTCATATCTCAGCTGGCCACCTCCGTCAAGTCCCTTGGGTTCAACATCGACAGACACCACTCCCTCAAACAGCACATAGCATGAAAGACACAAACTGCTTGGTACCAACTTTCTCTCCTGTGGAAAATCAAGTCCTTCGTCCCAGAAAACGACTTCAGATCTGCTGTCCAAGCCCTGGCCCTCTCCAACCTGCAATTTGGCAATGCCCTTTGACAGCATGTTCAGCGGCTATTGTGGCACCCATGAGATGTGTCCGGCAGCAGCACAATGCATCAAAACACTGCAAATTCGACCACATCACCCCGACCCTCATCAAAACTGCACTGCAAGCCTGCATCATTTTCATTGCATCATCTATAAGGCTTATACCCTGACATCCCCAAGCTAATTCACTGAGAAACGCAGCATCTCCGGAGGCCTGCGATCCACCAGAAGTAAGGACATGTTTAGACTTGAACTCCGCCGGTGTAGGATGGAAAGGACCAGAAGACATGCAGCCTCTGTCTACACACTAGACTCTGGAACCTCCTCCCCATCAACACCAGACCTGCCCCATCACCTCTACAGTTCAGGAAAGAACTCAAGACCTTCCTCTTCAAGGAATGGCTCCTCTCTAACACAGAGGTCCACTGCCCCCTTCCCTACTTTCCACCCTACCTGAGACTCGGTGATCTGCTCCTCACTGTTTCCTCCTCTGGTCGTTTCTAGATCCCTTGCTGCCAATTGCCCACACTCCCCTGTTAGCTCCCTGCTCCTTTTTTCTCTGCTTCCCTCAGTGTTCTCCCCCCAAACCCCAATGATTGTAAAGTGCTCCGTTGCTTCCTGAAGCCCGATCCGCTCTCCATAAATACCATAATAATAACTAAAAAGACAGGAATGTGACTATTTATCGGAGCAGATTTCCAAACTACCAGACAATTGTAGTATTGAAGGAAATTAAGTGATGAGGTTGCAAATTGGAAGTAATGTGTTGTTCTTGTAACCAAAGTAGGGGGTGGATACAGTTTTGTGTAAAGCTCTTACCGGGGGATTGGCAGATGGTGGAGCGTATTAATGTTCATATATATATATATATATATCTATATATATATATATATATCTGAGGCTTGTGGAATCTGCTTAGATCACATGCTGTGCATAGCCCGCCATCTAGTGGAAGCTATTACAGTTGTTGTTTTTGAAACTCGAAAAGGGACTTTGACAGGGCATACCCGTAATACTATCCCTAGTGTGACGTCCACTGTACCCATGATCCCTCGCGCGTCGAGATCCCTCAGATTGTTTTTTTCCGCCATGCTAGCGGACGCGTATAGCGGAGTTCCTTTCGGAAAATTAGCCATTGACCTTGTTAATTAAGATAGTTTCCCCTTCTATCCTTTCTTCGACTTCGTAATACCACGCTGAAGAATCAGAAAGAAGACTACCGTCGAAATCATTGCGATGGACCGAACGGCCTTGGAAGGCCGCCCCAGGCCTCGGTGCCCAGATATTAGGCAGCGAGGGGGGAGGCCAATCTTAGGAGGCCATTTGTAGAATGCATATTCTCCCCTGCCTACACTTTGTTTGCCCAGCTGCCATCACCTTTACCCAGTATTATGGAGAACCCCCCCCCCATTTATGTTCCCCTAGGTAGACCAACATCTCGTTTGCAACTTGTGTCTGGCGAGAGATCACATCGAGACGTCTTGTCGAGTTTGTAGGCTCTTCAAGCTTAAGATGTTGAAAGACCGTTCCACTAAGCGCTGGGCCCACCACGCCAGGCATCTCGAGGCCATGGAGGTGGAGGGAGCCTTCAGCGATGGCAGCGACACCGCACTTTCGGACGGCGAGGGCACCGGAGTAGCGGTCACTACCCAAGCGCAAGCTCCCGACCCCATACAACAGGCTGGCAGCCATGTTGTGGGGACTACACCCGGCGGCGGTAGCGCTCTAACTACACACACCACAAAACACACAACCCCCAGTCGACCCTCGTCAGATTTATCGAGTACTTGACAACGCTCTGAACCCCGTGAACGGTCGACGGAATCCCTGTGCTCTGGGCAATCTCGATCCAGATCGCCGCATGACAAGACGAAGGTGTCAAAAGACGGTGAAATGTCAAAAAGACGGTAAGACGTCGCAAGATGGCAAGGGTGCCTCGCGAAAAAAACATCCGAGGGCCATTCGTCCACAGATGAAACCTCAGCCGCTACACATGAAATTCGACGTTCTTCAGCTAGCAAGACGCCATGCCCCAAGAAGTCAGTTTCACTCTCCTCTGGGACCCAGGGTGGGGACAGACACCATAAGACCCATAAATCCTCCCATACAGAAGACAAATCCAAGGGGAGACCTAAAGACCCTAGGCCTAATCCTATCCCACCCACTAATGAAGACATGGGCCTTCCCGACTCCGAGCCCGAAATTGTCATTGCAAGCTCGAAGATTGGTCCGCAGAGGACATCGACAGGGTTATGCGTAGGATGTCCTTCATTTGGAACTTCTTCGAAAAGCACCCTGAACAGCTTTTAAGCCTTCAGACCAGCCCACCCACCTCAGCCCCTTCAAGCTCCTGACCCCCTGTGTCTCAACCCCCTTCTAAGAGGGTTCGTACTGATGTCCCAACTCAGGGCAGAGTTTTAGGTCTGTCTGACTGTGAAGTCCATCCAGAAGAAGAACAGAAGGATGTTTTATTTATTGATACATCTGATCCTCAACTTATGGATGAGGACTTGACGAATTCTATGATGGGGACGATGAAGACCCAGACCAGGAGGCCAACATTTATTAATCAGGATCCTTCAGTAGTAGACTCCCCTATAGACAACCAACCACTACTCAACAAAGTTCTAACTAAGGCGGCAGAACACTTCCGCATAGATACCCAGGGGGTGGTAGATGACAGAGACTTCGCTGAGCAATTGTTGGGAGATAAGAAAACAGTAGGCCAATTCATTCCAATATTAAAGTCTGTAATAATAATAATTTTGCATTTATATAGCGCTACGAACCCTCAGGTATCTGAGCGCTGCTTATTATTACCCACAGTGTGTGGTGCTCATTTATCGACCTCGGAAGGATGAAAGGCTGAGTTTGGCCCTGCCGGGATTCGAACCTGCGTTAGCAAGCTCTGCACGGATGTCAAAGCTAGCGCTCTTCTCGCTGTGCCACTTGACCGGCTGTACAACGCAGAATACAACCTTCTTTGGAGGCACCCAACCTCACACGGGCCGTTAACCTGCGTGTTGAAAAAATGTTCAGACCTGCACCTTCTGACTCTCTTTACATAAGAGGCCAGTTAACACCGGACTCCCTGGTGGTTACCACCACACGGAAAAGAGCAGGTACTCTCCTTGCTTCCTCCGAGGCTTCTCCGGACAAGGAGAGCAAAAAGATTTACTCAATGGGCAGGAAAGTACCCGCTTCTGCAGCCTACCAGACTCGCATCGCAAATAATACACTCCTGGCAAGTTTCAACTGCCACAAGTGGGATGAGGTTGCAGCATTACTTTCTTCTGCACCTGAGCCACTTAAGTCCCAATCAGCCCAGGTGGCAGCGGATGGTAGAGCGGTGACTACTTGTCTCCTAAAGTCAAACTTTGACCAGCAGACAATGCGGGTAGAATCATCGCAGAGGATACTATCATTAAAAGACACGCATGGCTTCGCCAATCAATCAGGCTTCAGGCCAGAAACACAGGCCACCTTAATCAATATGCCGGTGGAAAAAGATGTGCTCTTTGGCAAGGCGGTAGAAGACGCACTAAAAACTGCTAAAGACGAATACGAAACCCTTAAGTCTTTAGGCCAGCTCACAAACAAATCCACGGGGCAAAGGGGCAACAGCAATTTTTGCCGCTTTCGGGGACAGAATTCCCAGAGAGGATCTGGATACAACCAGGGCCAGGGTTCCTATGGCACCAACAAAGGACAATCCTTTCAGGGCTACCCACGAGGACAACAAAGAGGCCCGGCTCGAGGTGGTACGCCACCTCAGAGCAAGTGACATTCCGCTCCAAGTACCCTCCCATGCATCTCCAGTAGGAGGACGAATGTCCAACTTCACCCGCGCATGGGAGGGTATTACCTCAGACAGATGGGTGCTGTCAACGGTAGCAGGGGGCTACTGTGTAGAACTTCTTCAAAAACCTCGCGATCATCCCCCGAGACAAAAGGTACACTCGGAAGAACATCAACGGATTCTTCTAGAGGAAATTACAGTGCTTCTATTAAAGGACGCCATAGAAGTGGTCCCAGCCAACTAGGTAAACAGGGGTATATATTCAACTTACTTCCTTGTGCCCAAAAAAGATCTACCAATGCGCCCTGTATTAGATTTAAGGCTGGCAAACAAGTATGTCAAGCCACAAAAGTTCGGCATGACCACGAAACAAGAAGTAATCCCGCTTCTAAAAAGGAGGATTACATGGCAACACTGGATATGAAAGATGCCTATGTTCATATTCCAATCTTTCCAGCACACAGAAGGTTCTTGCGTTTTCAAGATAGCGAACCAGCACTACCAATTCAAGGTGCTGCCCTTTGGAATAGCCTCAGCGCCAAGGGTATTCACCAAGGTACTGGCGATGGTGGCAGTGCACCTGTGCAGGGAGGCAATCCCAGTGTACCCTTACTTGGACGACTGGCTCATAACAGGGGAATCCCCTCGGATTTGCAGACAAAACATTCAGACAACAATCAACCTCCTCTTCCAATTGGGCTTCTCAATCAACGAGAAAAAATCCAGCCTGGTTCCCAGCACCTCCAAACAGTTCTTATGAGCTATTGTAAACATAGAGGAAGGGTTAGTCTTTCCCTCAGAGGAAAGAGTAAACAACTTGTTACTGCAAATACCACACTATCAGGCCGGCCGCCAGATAAGGGTACGCAAAGCAATGCACTTGATAGGCATGATGGCATCTTGTATTTACCTGGTTCCCCACGTGTGCCTGCGCATGCGTCCCATACAACAGTGGTTGGCGAAACAATGGCAAGCAGTCAGTGGGACGATCTAGTGGTCGTTTCGCCAACACTAGTACAAAATCTTCGCTGGTGGACGAGCGAGAATCTGATGAAGGGGAAACCCTTCTACGATCCACAAATACAAGCAGTGGTCACAACAGATGCCTCACTAGCGGGGTGGGAGGCGCACTACCTTCACCACACAGCTCAGGGTCTGTTGTCTCTCTCTGCGGCTCAAAACCACATCAACGTACTGGAACTTCTAGCAGTGTTCAAAGCTCTCCAAGCATTCAAACCCCATTTAGACAGGTCTGTCGGTGCAGATCCTAACAGACAGCACCACAGCAATGTTTTATATCAACAAACAAGGGGAGACACATTCTCCAAATCTATCCAGACTTGCACAGAAAATCTGGAGATGGGCACTCAGACGGAAGATGTTCCTGGCATCTCAACATGTTCCAGGGGAACTCAACGCTCTAGCAGACTCACTGAGCAGAGACCCCCCTACCAGAAGAACACGAGTGGCATCTACACAAAGAGGTTGTAGAACACCTCTTTTCCCTGTGGGGTTTTCCAACTATAGACCTATTTGCCACAAGCGAAAATAGTCAATGCCCAGACTTCGCGTCCAGGTTCCCCCAGCCAGGCACCAAAGGGAATGCCCTATGGACAAATTGGTCAGGGATGTTTGCTTTTCCACCAACCCCTCTGATGAAGAAGGTGGTGAACAAGATCCACAGGGAACCAATGACGCTCATCCTAGGTGCTCCTTTGTGGGCGAGACAACCATGGTAGCCACACATACGCAAACTGGCGTTGTGCGACCCCATCAAACTACTGTGCCGATACAACCTACTCTCCCAGCACGAGGGGCTAACAGTGCATCCTCAGCTCAACTCAATGAATTTAGCAGCATGGCTCCTGAAGTCATAGAGTTCGGACATCCCAATTTACCCCAGAGATGTATGGATATCTTGAACGAATCAAGAAAACCTAACACGAGGCACGGTTACTATGACAAATGGAAACGATTTGTTATTTGGTGCCAGAATAAGCAATTCAACCCAGTTGATTGTACTCCTTCTAATGTTGTCACCTATATGCTCCACCTATTGGATGCAGGTTTAGTGTTTAACCCACTTAAAGTGCACCTGGCAGCTTTATCAACCCACACCACTTCTCATAACAAAGTGTCATGGTGGAAAGTGGCAGTTGTCAAAGCGTTTATGGGAGGGGTAAAGAGACCCCACCCTCCAATTTCTAACCCACCACCAGATTGGGATCTTAATGTGGTACTTACTAAGCTGATGGGGGGGGGGGGGGGCCCTTTTGAGCCCATGCACAAATCTAGTCTCAAACATTTGACTTATAAAACTGCCTTCTTAGTAGCCATCACTTCCATAAGAAGGGTCAGTGAAATCCAAGCTCTGTCAGTGCAGGATCCTTTCTTTACTATACATAAGGAAAAACTGGTTTTACGAACTCACCCTAGGTTTTCACCTAAGTTCATTTCTAAATTCCATGTTAACCAGTCTATTGAGCTACTGACTTTCTTCCAAGAACCCAAAAGCTCTGCTGAGATAAAACTCCAGACACTAGATGTGAGGAGGGCGGTCCTCTACTACGTAGACAAGACCAGACCGCTAAGAAAAACAGATCAGCTGTTTGTCTCCATAGCGCCAGGCAGAGGAGATTGCGTCTCTAAAAACCCCATCTCAAGTTGGATAGTCAGATGTATCAAACTGTGCTATTCCTTTTCAAATAAGACACGGGGCCTCATTACGACCCAGGCGGTAAGGGGTTTACGGCAGCGTAAACAGCGCCGACCCTTACCGCCTGAGTACGAGGTCCCTTAGCGCCATGGCGGATTTAACACCTGCTTTTAGCAGGTGTTAAAATCCATGGCGCTAAGGGACCATGGAGTTAATTACGCCACCGTAATTTACGGTGGCGTAATTAACTCCTTCCCCACTCCCATTATGCCCTATGGGGCAAAAATGGGAATGGGGAAGGGTAAATGGGGATTGGGGACTTACCGCCCCGCCAAGGTCGGAATGGGGCGGTAAGTCCGCCAACCACCATGGCGTAAACGTAGTTTACGCCATGGTGGTAAAGTCACGGCCCAGGCGGTAATTTACCGCCTGGGTCGTAATGAGGCCCACTGCCTTTTAAGCCCAGGGCCCACTCCACAAGAGGTACTGGAGCCACGCTGGCTTTCATTGCAAATGTTCCTTTAGACAGTATTTGCAAAGCATCTACATGGAGCTCTCTACATACTTTCAGTCAGCACTACTGCATTGACACCCATTCCAAGACAGATACACAAGTGGGACAAGCGGTTCTAAGAGACATATTCGCTCATGAACCTTCTCACGTCCCTCCTCCTTCTTCCACTGCTCGCTAATCTATGCACAGCATGTGATCTAAGCAGATTCCACAAGCCTCAGAAGGGATACATTACTCACTGTAATCGTATTTCTGATGCTTGTATCTGCTTGGATTCACATGCGACCCACCCTTCCTCCCCTCAGAGAGAAGCTGCATGGATGCTTATGAGCTTGTCTGATAAGTATCTGCTTGGATATAACTGTACTCTCACTACACCTCATGCTACCTCATGTCAGAAAAAATACAATCTGAGGGACCTCGACGCGTGACGGATCATGGGTACAGTAGATGTCACACTAGGGATAGTATTACTGCCACGCCCTGTGGACGTCCCTTTTCGAGTTTCTAAAACAACTGTAATACTCTGCAGCTTCCACTAGATGGCGGGCTATGCACAGCATGTGAATCTAAGCAGATAAAAGCATCAGCAATACGATTATGGTGAGTAATGTATCCCATATATATTTCTGAGGCTTGTGGAATCTGCTTAGATCACATGCTGTGCATAGGCCGACATCTAGTGGAAGCTGCAGAGTATTACAGTTGTTTTCGAAACTCAAAAAGGGACGTCGAGAGGGCATGCCAGTAATAGTATCCCTAGTGTGATGTCCACTGTACCCATGATCCCTCACGCGTGTAGGTCCCTCAGATTGTTTTTTTACGCCATACTAGTCGGATGCATGTGTGCGGAGTTCCTTTCGGCGCAAAGCCATTATCTATTGTTAATTACGTTAGATTTCTTCCTATCCTTTTTCCACCGAACGCCGAAGAACGACAACAGTGAGGATTGGAGAGACTTCCGTCGGAGACTGCCGCGATGGACTCTTGGCATTGGCCTTGGAAGGCCACGCAGGGCCTTGGCCCAGTCTGTAGGGAGAAGGGAGGGGGGGCATATATAGATTATTTTTCTCTTTTCCTACATAATTTGACCATATGGAGAGTACTCCATTTAAATTCTGCCCCAAGTGTAACAAAGTTTTCTTGGGTAGATAAACATTTAACTTGTAGTCTGTGTCTCCCTCGAGACCATATTGAGGCATCTTGTCGGGCCTGTAGGCTCTTCAAGCCTAAAACCTGAAAGGAACGCTCCATGAAGAGCTAGGCCCACTACACCAAGCAGCTCGAAGCCATGGACGTAGAGGGCGCTTTCAGCGATGATGGCAACGCCGCCGCATCGGACGGCGAGGGCAACGGGGCAGCTTCAGCTACCCAGGCGCAGACCCCCGACCCCGGAGGACAGGCCGGCGGCCATGTTGTGGGGACCACGCCTGGCAGCAAAAGCGCACCACATACACCCACCACCAAGCACATTAGCCCCGGCCGGGACTCGACACACGTGATCGGCAACGGTCGACACCTAGGGAGCGGTCCACCGAATCCCTGTCTTCTGGGCGTTCCCGCTCGCGGTCACCTCATGACCGGGCCCAACCGTCCTCGGACGGAAAAGGTGTCGCCCATCAAACTGCCGTCGGTCGTCTGACGACAATGCCGTGTCCCAACCCACTTCCGAAACTAGACGTGTCGCATCTAATCCCACATCTGAAGTTCAACGTTCGCCGTCGGATATTTATCTATGTTTTTTAACCTGAGATTGTTGTTGCTTTTATGGATATGCAAATCCCAATAAAGTTTTACTGGCGATTATTAGGACCTTTGAACGCTATCTTTGGTCTTATGTCACCAAGTCCAGGAATAACCACAGATTTCACTCTCCATTGAAACTGAGATCAGCCTTACAGGTGGTTTAAGTTCAATCCCATCAATCCCATGTTTCTGTATAAAAACTGGGATAATGCCTATTTCAGAGTTAAGGGTCCTTTTGAAGGTAATATCCCTATGTGTAAATCTCCTTCCTGCCAGTATGTAACTTCCCCAGAGCATTGTCAGGGCCAATTGTATGAACCAATGATTGGTCTCGTGGCGTGACATTTAACACTAATCAATACAGCCATTAATGAGCAGCTTTCAGGCACCATAGCTATCTGCGTAAAGATGATGTGCACCGGGAACCAATATGTAATTGTATATTCTCTTTAGCAATCTTTGCAATACATAAGCCTGCTCATAGGACATATTATGCCCTTGTTACAAGGTTGCGGTAGGCCGCTTACCGGCAACCTCAGCTTCCGCTTCCGATATATTATGGCCGGCGGAGGCACAGTAAGTTCCAATCCCTTGGGGTCCCACGCTAGTAACGGTACTTCAGTAATTTCTCTGCCGGTAGGGGCCTGAATTAACGGCAGGTCACACCTGCTGGTAGTTCACAGCCACACCCGGCAGACTCGCAGTGACCCGGCCCGAAAAGGTGCAGATAACCGTGGTTACTAGCACTTTTTTCCGGACCAGGTCACTCATGAGGGCCATAGTCTCTCAGTAATACTATATATACTACTGCTCTGAAGCAAGTTCTTACTGAACTGAAAGATACAGTCTGTGTTATGCTTGACGGATTCAGTGAGTAGGGTGATCGGAGGACTCAATAGGTTACATGCTAATATGATTTTGTTGTGGCCCAACATGGCACAGTTTGCCAGGATGGCCTAGCATCTAATAGTGGTGCATATGGCATTCAGCAGACTTATTCCTTGAGCACCCAAACCCACTGTGTGTACCTCTGACCTATGTTTAATAATGTTCTCCATCGAAGCCCCCCACCCCTGCACCTAACCATGGTAGTAGAACTACATGGCAACTTTCACATTGAAGGGTTTTCCTCCGTGTTCTCATTTGCTGTTTTCAAGTGAATTGGTGTTTTGTTCTGGGTGCTTCAATTTTCTCCAGCATGGGGTCTGGCATGGATTCACATGCTCATGAATATTCCCCGTCGTCAGGCCGGGAATCCTCGGTATAGAAAAAAATCAGTATCAGTTTTGTTTCTGATCTGTCTTTCTCAGTAGTAACCAATCACTGGTCTCTGGGTCATACTGCCCAAGCCAATGCGTGCTTCTCCCTAAGCCCCGCCCCTGGCAGCCATCCTCAGATATTTACCGCACGTTCAAGTGTTGGGAGTCCTCGTGCTGTAGCTCTCGAGCTTTTGCTGCGTTTTCGCGCTTTTTTCAGGAGATTTTCTCATTTTTACGGTTAAATAGAGCCTCAAGCTCCACCGTTTCTACATCCGATCAACGGGGATCCGTTTCGGAGTTTTTACGCCCCTCAAGGGTGAAGATTTAGTCGAGTTGCGCTTTTCGGGGGTTCCAGAAGTTCCAAGGCCTACCCGGACATGGCCAAGGAGAAAGGGAGCTCGACGCCCGGCAAGCTGTTCAGGACCTGCCCTGGATGCCAGCTTCAGAACGTTTTCAAGGAGGACGAGGATTCGTTATGCCTCTACTGTCTCCATGAGGACAAGATGCACAAGGAAAAGGACTGCGCGTTTTGTGGGAACATGTCGGAGCAGACCATGAAGGATCGGCACCTCCGTCTCGCCAACTGGCTGGAAGGTAAGAGTCCACCAGGCGAGAAGAAGAAAAAGAAGTCCAAGCGGTCTTATAAGTCCTGTAAGGGCGCCCCGGCGACGGGGGCCCAACAAAAGGCTAAGCACCGCGAGTCCGCGGGCACCGGGAGCGCCGAACGGTGGGGCTCCTTGGCTGCCAGGCAGGGCGCATCCTCCCCGGCGCCATCAACCACGAGCCAATGCTCTGGCTCGGGTAAGCGGAAGTCTGAGAACCCGGCGAAGCTTTTGGAGAGGCCCCGGTCGATCTCGAAGATTCCAGCAGAGGGGGAGCGAGGCTCGGACCCTCCCCCCAAGGTGAAGGCCCCAGGCGTCCAGAAGGTGACGTTGGCCTTAATTCACCCTGCTAAGACTTCGATTGAGGATGTCGCCACGGCCCTGGCTCAGCCTGTGGAGGCTACACCAGTGGAGGCGCCCTCAGGTACCAGAGTCTCCCTGCCACCGCAGAGGGAGTCGTCTTTCAGGCCCATCGAGAAGACCCCCACGAAGTCCTCGTTGGAAAGGATGGGGAGGGGCTGGTGGCCCTCGTGGATACGGACACGACCTCTGAAGAGGAGCGCATCCAAGTCGTGGAGGAGGCCCAGCACATCGGGAGGGACCCCGACGAGGGCGACAACGAGGGCAACGGTGTCGCAGACGAGGCTCCTCAAGATCCCTCGCTCCCGTCGTTTCCGGCGCTGCAGGACACCTCGGCGGCCATTTTGTCAGCCATCCAGTCCTTATGCTCGGAGATAAGGACTAGGTTGTCCCTTCCCCCGATGGAGGTACCTGAGCCAGACCCGACGGGGAACCGGAGCCAGGACCTTCAGAAAGCCCACCACTTAAGAGGAGGAGGACGTATCCTAGGCCTCCTCTCCCGCCTCTGCGGCCTTCTCTGCCTTCCCCCGTTCCACTACCCACGGGGATGATACAGGCATGGACACGACGGGTACGGATGACGACGGAGGCGATGACGGAACGTGTCCCCCGTCGCCCCCCTGCCCGGGCGTCCCTGCCCGACGAGATTGGATACTTCCATGCTATGATTTCCAAGGCATCCGAGCTCTTCCAGCTCTGCCCCGAAGAAAAGAAGAAGGAAGGGTTCCTTTATCAAAGGCACGAGGCTAAAAGGAAGACGGTCTTCGCCGTACCGCTTCTTGATGACATCTGGGATGAGAGGCTCGCCCTCCTCAAGAACCCTGCCATGGATCCTGGGAAGAGGGACCGGTACGAGAAGAAGTACCGGGTCCCCGACGCTGCCCCCTTGTGCCTTAGGGCGCAACCTACGCCAGATTCGGTCGTTTCGGCGGCGGCCAAGAAGAAAGCGAGGGGGGGGCATCGGCCTCGACTTCAACCTCCCCGCAGGACGGCGAGGGTAGGAAGCTGGATGCGATGGGATGACAGGTCATCTCATCTGCAGCGACGACCATCAAGGCGGCTAACGCCCTGGCCATCGTAGCCCGCTACGACAGGGAGTTGTGGTTCAAGATCGCCCCTCTGTTGGACTTCCTTCCGGACACCAAGAGGGCTGAGGCCACTGGAAATCTTACAGGAAGGTGAGATTGCCTCGGATCACGCCATTACAGTGGCTATGGACATCACCGACACCGGTTTCCGTCAGTTGGGCAACGGCATTTGCCTGAGACGAAGAGGATGGCTCAAGGTGACGGATTTCCGCCAGGACGTACAGACCAAGGTTTTGGACATGCCCTTCGATGGGAACAACCTTTTTGGCAAGGCGGTTGATGAGTCCCTTCAGGCGATCAAGACGGACACGGAGACGGCCCGTGCACTGGGTGTGCTCCAACAGCGACAGCTGTCCTTTCGGAGCTCCGGAGGCAAGATCTTCGTCGCAGGACGCCTACAGGGGACGCGGCAAGTCAGGTGGATCCCGCCGTCGTTGCCAAGGTGGTCAAGGAGGCAAAGCGGCCTCCAAGCAAGATTGAACCGACCGTCGGGTCGGGCCCCCGCCGAAGCACCCCGGTGGGAGGCCGGCTGACTAAGTTCGTCGGTGTGTGGGAGTCCATCTCCACCGACCGTTGGGTGCTGGACGCCCTGGCCCTGGGGCACGCCCTCGAGTTCCAGAAGAGGTGCCCCCGCATTCCTCCTGTGGCCAGGAAGGAAAATCACGTCCCTCAACTGCTGTTGGAAGTAAGGGCGATGCTCAGGAAAGGTGCCATTGAGCTCGTCCCAAGGAGGCTTCGGGGCTCCGGAGTTTACTCAAGATACTTCCTCGTAAAGAAGAAGGCAGGAGGATGGCGTCCCATCCTGGACCCGCGACGACTGAACAAATACATCAAGGCACAGAAGTTCCGGATGGTCACCCTCCAGCACGTGCTGGGACAGCTGGCGGAGGGCGATTTCCTGTCGTCGTTGGACTTGGAGGATGCATACTTCCACATCCCTATTCTAAAGAGACACCGAAACTTCCTCAGGTTCGTGGTCAAAGGGCGGCACAACCAGTTCAAGGTCCTCCCGTTCGGATTAAAATTGGCGCCCAGGGTGTTCACCAAGTGCCTAGCACCGGTGGCGGCGCGGCTGCGCCTGCAGGGGATCCACGTCTACCCCTACCGGGACGACTGGCTCATACGGGCAAGGACAAGGGAGCTCGCCGTGGAACACACTGCGAAGACCGTCCAGCTGCTCACGGACCTGGGGTTCTCCATCAACTTTCCAAAATCCCACCTGGTCCCGTCGCAAGTCGCCCTGTTTCTGGGAGCACAGCTTGACACAGTGGCGGTGCGGGCCTCACCGACGGAGCAAAGGATAAGGACCATCCTAGGAAAGGTGCAACGTCTGCTGGCCACGGACGTGGCCAGAGTGAGGTCTATCAAGTCCCTCCTCGGGATGATGTCCTCCTACATTTATCTGGTGCGCCACTGCAGACTTCGGATGCGGCTCTTTCAAGAATTCCTCGACGCCCACTGGATCCAGACGACGGGCAGCTTCGAGGACAGGATCTCGCTCGACGAAGCATTCCGTCGGGCGATGCGATGGTGGGGTGTCCGCTCTCATCTGACGGCAGGAACAGGTTTCCTAGCCCCGGCCCACCAGGTGACGGTGACGACAGATGCCTCCCTGGAAGGTTGGGGAGCGCACACCGGGGGTCTCCACGGGAGAGGCCTTTTGCTCCCGGACGAGAAGACTCTCCACATCAGTGAGCAGTGTTCTGGGCCCTCAGGTCCTTCCTTCCGTCCCTCAAGTGCAAGGTGGTGAGGATCTTCACCGACAACACCACCACGATGTTTTACATTCGGACGCAGGGCGGAACCAGATCCTCTGCCCTATCCAAGGAAGCCCAAGATCTGTGGCATTGGGCCGTCGCCAAAGGGATGTTTCTGGTACCTTTTCATCTGGCAGGGATAAAAAACACCATCGCCGACTCACTCAGCAGAGAGCTGCGCTCGTGCCACAAGTGGGAACTGCGCCAGGATCAAGTGGACCGACTCTTCCGACGATGGGGCGAACCCCAGATCGATCTCTTCGCGACGGCGGCGAACTCCAAGTGCCGGAGGTTCGCCACAGCAGGTTTCCCCAACCGAGGAGCATGGGCGATGCTTTCTCGTTCCCCTGGGACGGCCTGTTCCTTTATGCATTCCTGCCGTTGCCGTTGCTACTCCGGCTCATCAACCAGGTCAAGAGGTCCCGGTGCAGGATGATCCTCATCGCACCGGCGTGGCTGAGGCAGATCTGGTTCCCGGACCTTCTGGACTTGTCAGCGTCCACACCAGGCAAGCTGCCGACGGAGCGGATCTTCTCTCCAGAGAAGGAGGCGCCATTCTTCATCACGAACCAGAGTCGCTGAACTTGCAGGCCTGGCTCCTGCAGCACTAGAGTTTGGAGGATACGACATCCCGGCCGACTGCAGAGAGGTTCTCGCGAAGGCCAGGGCATCCTCAACTCTCAAGTGATATGGACACAAATGGAAGAGATTCTCTGTCTGGTGCCGTGCACAGAAGATTAACCCTCTGCAGATTACGGCCCCTCAAGTATTGCCGTACCTATTATCCTTGGCCAAGGCTGGCCTATCTCACGCTTCCATCAAGGTACATCTGGCTGCCGTCTCACGTTACACCAGAACTACAGGACGGGCGTCCTTGTGGTCTCATCGACTGGTGAAGGAATTTATGAAAGGACTGTTCCGATCATTCCCGCCGGTGAAGGCCCCTGCCCCGACGTGGGAGCTCAACGTGGTGCTGACTAGGCTCATGGGGGCCCCATTCGAGCCTATGCATTCAGTGCCGTTGAAGTTTCTGTCGTGAAAGACAGCATTCCTCGTGGCCATCCCCTCTGCACGACGAGTGGGAGAGATTCAGGCCCTGTCTTGCAAGCCTCCCTACTTGACTTTTCACGACACGAGGGTGGTGCTGAGGACGCACCCCTCCTTCATGCCCAAGGTGCCTTCGGACTTCCACCTCAACGACCCCTTGGTGTTGCCAGTTTTCTTCCCGTCGCCTTCGTCGCCGGCTGAGAGGACTCTGCACTCGCTGGATGTAGCCAGAGCGCTGAAGTTCTACGTGGACCGCATGAAGAGTTTTCGGAAGACATCACCGCTGTTTGTGAACTTTGGACCTGTGAATCAAGGGAAGGCTCTCTCGAAGACTTCCATTTCCAGATGGCTCTCCGGCTGCATCATGCACTGTCACCGGTTGGCAAACTGACCGTTGCCAGGCCGTCCGAGGGCCCATTCGACCAGAGCGATCGCCGCTACTAAGGCGTTCCTGTCTGGTGTGCCCCTGCTCGACATCTGCAGGGCTGCTACGTGGAGGTCGACGCACACCTTCACGAGATTCTACTGCGTCGATCGGGATTCCAGGGAGGAGTCCAGAGTCGGCCATGCAGTGCTGCGCAACCTGTTCGCCTAAGGTGAGCCTGATGAGGAGGTAAGAGTTGCTTAATGTTGAGTTGTTGTATTGCTTGATATTGAGCCTTTTGCCACCTCCCGTCGTTGTGCATGTGTATACTGCTATGTATTCTTATATTCATGAGCATGTGAATCCATGCCAGTCCCCATGCTGGAGAAGGAACAAGTTACTTACCTGTAACTGTTGTTCTCCAGCATGGGTCTGGCAGGGATTCACATGCAAACCCTCCCGCCTACCCCTCTGCGGCTCTTCACTTGGTCATACTGCCACTTCACGTGCTACCAAATCTGAGGATGGCTGCCAGGGGCGGGGCTTAGGGAGAGGGCAATCATTGGCTGGGGTCAGTATGACCCAGAGACCAGTGATTGGTTACTACTGAGAAAGACAGATCAGAAACAAAACTGATACTGATTTTTTCTATACCGAAGATTCCCGGCCTGACGACGGGGAATATTCATGAGCATGTGAATACATGCCAGACCCATGCTGGAGAACAACAGTTACAGGTAAGTAACTTGTTCCTTGTTCTGTGGGGCTCTGGGAGTTGGTAACAACCCACATATCTTCTCATGACATTAACTGAATTTAACATATATTTTTCTTTGAGTAATCTATTGAAGCTCCTATAGTGTTTATGCGCTGATGATTCGGGCTCTAGATAGGATTTTGATTTAAAAGTGTTTTACTCCCTAGTTTTTGAAGAGGAGGATCACACTTACAAGGTTGTAGTCATTTATGATGGGGGCATTGTTGGCCAATTAAAAAAATACATTTTAAAAAGTGTAACAGCAAGTAACATTTAAATATGATTCTTTTTTATCCTACAGCCCTTCTTCAGAACACAACAGTAGAGTTCCTTTGTCTGGAACGCTCTGCTCGTAAGTCTGGTCTGAACAGAACTCTGCAGTTCTAGCAGCAACAATGGGCAGATTTGGAGTGTTTGCATAGTTTTAGGCAGTCACGCAGGCTGATGCACCGGATATCTAGAGGCAAAAATGGTGGCCTATGTTTGCATGAAGCAAATGAAACTTTACAGAAAGCATTTTGATGAGATTTAGCCCAGAAACCTTTATTGAATGAATCTTAAGTGCCTCGGGTTCCTCTGATAATAAAAGGTTACCAGACAACTCCATAACATCAGGGGTCACAACACCCCAGTCCTGGGCTTTCATTTTTCCATCAAGTGTATTCTGAGAGTTGTTGTCTTGGGTTACTTGATGTGACAAGTCCAGTTTATTTGTTGTGTCAAGCGGGGGTGACAGTCCCTCTCAGAAAAATGGGGGAGGTCTAGGGTGAAGTCTTTACCCCTGATCTCCACTGTGTTAGCAGAGAGGTCCAGTTCCTGTCCCCAGCCCACCATTGGTGCCAAGATGTTTTTTGTGCAGTCCTTTTTCTCCATCCTGCCCTCATTTCTATGATACTTGCCAGGGTCTCTCTGGTCTTTTTTCAAGATCTTGCACGCAAAGACTGGGCCACGGCCGCAATAAAGAAAAAACTGCTTTGAAGTCTAGCTAAGATGGGGACTCACTGGGAAGGAGGAGAGAGATGCCGAGCGAAGCAGAGGGATCTGTTCAATCACTAAACTGCGTCGGAACTCTGGAAAAGAGCAAGAGGTAGAAAGACAAGGAAGCAGTGTCCCTATGTGGATGACAAACCCAGAGCGCAACAAACACATTCCCTAGCCCACTAAGAACCTTATAGCGCGATTGACACCCTTCCTAAGTGCATTTATCTGCCGACCCCTCTCAGAGGCGGTTAGAAACACGGACCAGATCATTGACCCTCCCAGGACGACATCAACGATACACGGCGAGCCCACACGGAGGCAGTGGGCGGGGCTTAGCCTCCTTATGGGTTTTCATTGCACACACCCGCACAGTGGAGAAAAGAGCAGACCAGATTGGATAGGGAGATGGGAGCGATCCCAGAGGGAAAAAGGGATCGAAGAGAGGAACGGTAGCGACTAGTTCCCAACCGAGAAAAGGACCATAGCAACGGCCCGCCCACTCTTCATCACGTGGTCTGTGATGTCATCCCTGTGATTTCCGTCGGAGCAATGAAGCGGTTCCGGGGCACTTTCTTGCTCGGGATGCAGCGGGATTCGGGAAGCGGGAAGGCTGTGGCTGCCGGTGCATTCAGGCTGCGGCTGCCGGTGCAAGTACACTGAATGCCTTTGGCTTGTAGTGGGCATTTTATTTTGAATACCGGGAACGTTTCTATGAGATCCTGGAGCGTCGGACTTCGTCTTGTCTGGGCAAGGCTCAGGCTGCAGGAGCAGCTGCAATCCATGTGCTCTTGGCTGGCTGCGAATACAATTAGCATTTTCTTCCGAGATACCGTGAACGTTCCTGCAAACCACCAGATTTCCATAGGGAAGCGGGAAATTACATTTATTTTAAAAATCATGTTCAGCTATTCATCATGAACGGTATGGAGGGCTAAGAAAAGGAACAGGGAGACAATGGATGGTGGTGTTTAACTGATCAAAGGGGACTAATAGAGTAATTTAATCTTTAGGATGGGTGGTTTTAGAGGGGTCGACTGCGGCTGAGCATCTGTTGCAAGGGGAAGGGGCATCTTGCTATGGAGGGAGGATGGGGCATTATGGTATTGGTCTAGACTAGAGGGAGGGATGGGGCGTTTTGGTGGGGCCTGAATGGTTGGATAGGGCACACTGGTGTAGGTCTGGTGGGATGTGGCACATTGGTGTGGTTCTGGAGGAAGGGGGCACATTGGTGTGTGTCTGGAGTGAGGGATGGGAACATATTGGTGTGGATCTGGCGGATAGGGACAGTGGTATGGGTTTGCAGGGAGGGTTGGCGTACATTAGTGTGGGTCTGAGGAGGGGTGGGGGACATGGGTGTGGGTCTGGAGGGTGGTATAGGCCATCTAGGTGTGGGTTGGGAGGGTAGGATGGGGCATCTTAGTGTAGCTCTGGAGGGAGGTGGTGGGGGCACATTCATGTGGGTTTGATGGGAGGGATGTGGCACATTTGTGTCGGTTTAGGGGGAGGTATGTGGCACATAGGTGTGTTTCCGGAGGGAGAGATGGGGCTCATTGGGTCTGGAGGGTGGCATGGGTCATCTGGGTGTGGGTTGGGAGGGTGGCATGGTGCATCTTGGTGTGGCTCTGGAGGTAGGGGGTGGGGGCACATTGGTATGGGTTTGATGAGAGGGATGGAGCACATTGGTGTGGGTTTAGGGGGAGGGATGTGGCATATAGGTGTTTTTCCGGAGGGAGAGATGGGCTCAGTGGGTCTGGAGGTTGGCATGGGTGATCTAGGTGTGGGATGGGGCATCTTGGTGTGGCTATGGAGGGACGGGGTTGGGGCACATTGGTGTGGGTTTGGTGGGAGGGATGGGGCACCACATTGGTGTGGGTCTGGGGGAGGGATGGGGCATACGGGTATGTTTCCGAGGGAGAAATGGGGCACAGTGGGTCTGGAGGGTGGCATGGGTCATCTAGGTGTGGGTTGGACGGGACATCTTGGTGTGGCTTTGGGTAGGGACACATTGTGGGACTGGGGGTGGTTAATCTAGGTGTAGGTCTGGAGGGCAGGATGGGGGCATCTTGCTGTGTGAATGGAGGGATGGTGGCATCTTGGTGGGGTCTGCAATGCATAGGGACACATTGGTGTTGGTCGTGTGGCACATTGGTGTGGGTTTGATGTGGGGGCTGGGCACATTGGTTTGGGTTTGATGGGAGGGACGGGGACATTGGTCTGGGGAGGGATGGCTGCATATTGGTGTGGGTCTGGAAGGAGAGGATGGGGCACATTGGTCTGGGTCTGGGGCATACTAGGATGGGTGGTTTTAGAGGGGGTTGGCTGGGGCTATCTGCGTGTGATTCAGTATCGGCACATGGGCATCTGTTGCAAGGGGAAGGGGCATCTTGCTATGTGTAGGGAGGATGGGGAATTATGGTATTGGTATAGAGGGAGGGATGGGGCATCTTGGTGGGGTCTGAATGGATAGGGCACGCTGGTGTGGGTCTGGCAGGAAGCGGCACATTGGTGTGGGTCTGGCGGAAGGGGCACATTGGTGTAGGGCTGGAGGGAGGGATAGAAACATTGGTGTAGGGCTGGAGGGAGGGATAGAAACATGGTGTGGGTCTGAGTGAAGGGATAGGGACAGTAGTGTGTGTTTGGGGTATATTGGTGTGGGTCTGGGGGAGGGATGGGGACATGGGTGTGGGTCTGGAGGGAGAGATGGGGCTCAGTGTGTCTGGAGGGTGTCATGGGTTCGTTTGGGTTGGGAGGGTAGGATGGGGCATATTGGTGTGGCTCTGGAGGAAGTTGGTGGGGGCACATTCGTGTGGGTTTGAAGGGAGGGATGGGACACATTGGTGTGGGTCTGGGGGGAGGGATGGGGCACATGGGCGGGTTTCAGAAGGGAGAGGTGGGGCACAGTGGGTCTGGGTGTGGCATGGGTCATCTAGGTGTGGGTTGGGAGGGTGGGTTGGGGCATCTTGGTGTGGCTCTGGAGGGAGGGGGTAGGACCACATTGGTGTGGGTTTGATGGGAGGAATGGGGCACATTGGTGTGGGTTTAGGGGGAGGGATGGGGCACATGGGCGGGTTTCAGAAGGGAGAGGTGGGGCACAGTGGGTCTGGATGTGGCATGGGTCATCTAGGTGTGGGTTGGGAGGGTGGGTTGGGGCACCTTGGTGTGGCTCTGGAGGGAGGGGGTGGGACCACATTGGTGTGTGTCTAGGGGAGGGATGGGACACATGGGTGTGTTTCCAGAGGGAGGGATGGGGCACAGTGGATCTGGAGGGTGGCATGGGTCATCTAGGTGTGGGTTGGGAGGGTGGGATGGGGCATCTTGGTGTGGCTCTGGAGGGAGGGGGTGGGACCACATTGGTGTGGGTCTAGGGGAGGCATGGGGCACATGGGTGTGTTTCCAGAGGGAGAGATGGGGGCACAGTGGGTCTGGAGGGTGGCATGGGCCACCTAGGTGTGAGGTGGGACGGGGCATCTTGGTGTGGCTTTGGAGGGAGGTGATGGGGCACATTGTGGGGCAAGGGGAGGGATGGTTCATCTAGGTGTGGGTCTGGAGGGCTGTTACGCTCACCTGACTCCCACGGGGGCGCAGGTCTGGTTTGGAGTGTTGTTGCTTCTTCTATGGTGAAGCGCAGGACCCGGAAGATGGACTGGACCGGACTTTCGAATCTGGCTTGTCTGGCTCGCAGGAATATCTTTCTGTATGTGAAAAGTAAGTATTAACAATCTGCGGGAGAAAGTATAAGCCTCCCGCTCCCTTCTCACCCCTCTACGAAACTCTCCTGCGACCCCCACGTGAAGTCTGACCTTAGGGTTTGAAAGGTTGAGCTCTCCATCCTGCTTCTCATGCAGGGGTGCGTTGTATCCAGTTACTTCACTGGGATTTTGATTGAAGAGGGTTTAAGTTTTGTTTTCCCGGTATAGTACCGTAAGGATTCTGTTAATGAGTATGATTCCGCAATAATAATTGTTTGTTGTCTCTTTTTCAGGTGCGGAAACTATTCCGAGAAGAGCTGTGGAACCGAAGAATGAGACTCTGGTGAGTTTGATGAGAGTTCTCTGTGTCCTTGTATCAATGCACTCACTAACGCTGATGTCTTTTTTCCCCATAGGGGCTGGGGTCCGGAAATGCCTGGATGCGGCACCGACCCGAAATGAAGTTGGAATAACCGCAACAGGTAAGCTTTGTAATGGGAATTAAGGTTTCCTTGTTTTCTTTCCCCTCTCACGTTTATTCTTGTCTTTTTCTCCCTAGGCGCGGTGATGTGGCTGCGAGTCCAGATGTCGCCGTAGAACGTGGTGGTACCTTGTACAGGTGAGTGAGATGCGGCGCTGCAGCGATCGATGCGATGTGCTTTTAAATGGATGTCTTTCTTTTCAGGACCGTCGGCGAGATGTCTCCGGAATGCGGATTTAGCAGGTAAGGACTTTTCTTTACCCTTTTCTCTTCTCTTCTCTCTTTGCAGGTGTTCCAGGATGCTGGCAGGAGTGGCAGAAGACAGAATGCAGGAGCAAACATGGTGAGCGTCCAGCTGCTAGCTGCAGAACAACGCGAAGCGTGAGTTGCTGCTTGGGCGTGGCTTAAATAGCCTTCAAAGTAGTTCCAGGTATGTATCCTTCCTCTCAGGTATGTATTCCTCCCCTGACCACACCCGTGTGGTTAAGTAGTTCCAAAGATAAAGTAGTCCCATTCAGGCCTCAGAAGGCCTGGATGTTGCAGCATGGTCTGCATCAGGTAAGTTAACACTAAGCACCTTTAACACAAAGTCCCCTTTTATGAGCCTGGCGCCTATGGCGCCAGGACTGTGGCCCGATATGAGCCTGGTGCCAAAGGCGCCAGGACTGAGTCCAAAGAGCCCCTACTTGAGGCTGTTGTGACTTCCCTTGAAGACATGTCTGCCTCTGGGGTAGCTGGGTCTTGTCTGGCACCTTGGAGGTAGGCATCATGACAGTACCCCCTCCCAAGGTCGTCCTTTCCGGGGGTTTCGGCTTGCTTGGGAATTTTCGGTGGAATCTTTGCACTAATCGCGGGGCGTGCACATGGTCACTTGGTTCCCAAGATCTTTCCTGAGGTCCGTACCCCTTCCAATCAACTAGATAGAAGAGTTTTGATTTTAACATTTTGGAATCCAATATATCCTTAACTTCAAATTCTAATTCCCCATCGATATGAATCGGTTCAGGTGGTTTGCTTAGTCTGGTTCCAGGCTGCACCGGTTTTAACAGTGATGCATGAAAAACGGGATCAATTCGCATGTTGGCTGGTAGATCGAGTTTAAAGGCCACCGGGTTAATTGTAGCTTTGATGGGATAGGGTCCAATGTATCTGGGATTAAAAGTCCGCGGTCCTTTGAGAGGCAAATGCTTGGTTGCCAGCCACACCTGGTCTCCAATCTGGTACGAACGTGCTTCACTCCGATGTAGATCAGCATTTTCTTTGTATTTTTTCTTGGCTTGTTGCAAATGAGTTGTAGCTTCCTTGAAGGCTCGGGTTATAGTAGAATGCAAATGATCAACTGCAGGCATTTCCAGGTTTTGAGGAGGGTCTAGGTCTGAGGTTCTAGGATGATGACCATACAAGGTGTAAAAAGGGGTTTGTCCTGTTCCAGAATGTACAGAATTGTTATATGCATACTCTGCGATCCATAAAATATCTTTCCAGCTGTTTTCAGATTGATGCAACATGCACCGAAGATATTGTTGAAGGGTTTGGTTAGTCCTCTCGGTTTGACCATCGGTCTGGGGTGTGGTGACTAGTGGATAAGCGTACATCAATTTGTGCCAGTTGGCAACATTTCCTCCAAAAATGGGAAATAAATTGGCTTCCTCGGTCTGAGATTAATATGGATGGAAAACCATGCATACGAACTATGTTTTCCAGAAATTCCTTGGCCAAGATGGAGGCTGAAGGTACCCCTTTTAAAGGGATAAAGTGGGCCATCTTGGAGAACAGATCCACGATTACCAAGATAGTGTTATATCCATAGCAAGGAGGCAGGTCGGTAATAAAGTCCATTGACAAGGTGTGCCAAGGGGCTGGTGGAATATCCAAGGGTTGTAGGAGACCGGCTGGTCTCTTCTTTTGACCTTTATTTTGAGCGTAAACGCCGCAAGACATCACAAAAGATTTTATGTCTTTTCTCCAGGATGGCCACCAGAATTGTCGTTTGATCTTTTCCTCAGTTTTTGCGATACCAGGATTTTCATCCATTAATGTATCATGATAGTGAGCAATGACCAATTCTTGCAGTTCTTTGTTGGGCAGAAATAACCGCCCCTGGAAGTATGGTAAATCGTTATTAACGGAAAAGTGTGACCCCTTTTCAGTCCATTCTTGCAAGGCTGTGGAGTTTAAAAGTTGTTTAACTCGAGTTTGAACGTCCTCTATAGTTTGTAAAGAGGTCAAGCCTAAAATTCTTTGTTCGAGTATAATTGGTACTGGTTCTAAGTTTGAATTTGTTTCATCCATTACAATCCGGGATAAAGCGTCCGCTTTGCCATTCTTGCAACCAGGGCGGTAGGTGATTATGAAATCAAATTCTGCAAAGAATAAAGCCCATCGGAGTTGGCGGGATGATTGGGCTTTGGCCGTTTTTAGATATTGCAAATTCCTGTGATCTGTAATCACCGTAATGGATCACCGTAATAGTGTGTCTTGCGCCGAGGAGGTAATGACGCCAAGCCTTGAAGGCAGACTTAATAGCTAGTAATTCTTTGTCGGTGATTGCGTAATTGATTTCAGGAGCCGTGAATTTCCTGGACCAAAAGGCTACAGGGTGCATCTGGTTAGTTTCTGGATCCCTTTGAGACAAGACAACACCCATGGCCAAACTGGAAGAGTTGGTTTCAACAATGTAAGGGAGATCTGGGCGCGGATGCTTCAATACAGGGGCGGAGGTGAATTTGGTCTTCAGGTCTTGAAAGGCCTGTTCTGCCTCAGGAGTCCATTTGAAACGTTTATTCTTCTGTAAGAGGGCTGTTATGGGTTGAACCACTCGAGAAAATTCCGGGATGAATCTTCGAAAGAAATTGGCAAAGCCAAGCATACTCTGAACCCCCTTAACAGAGTTAGGAGATGGTCATTTGAGGATGGCGTCCACGTTTCGCGAGTCCATTCGGACTCCTTTAGGTGTCAGGATGAATCCGAGAAACTCGACTTCTGTGGTATGAAAAACGCATTTTTCGAGTTTCGCAAACAGGTTGTGCTGTCGCAATTTCTCAAGAACTGCCCTGACATGTTTTCTGTGTTTGGTTTCCGAGGAGGAGTATACCAGGATGTCATCAATATATACGATGACACAAACATCGATAAGTTCCCGAAGAACATCATTCATAAAGTATTGAAAGGCAGCAGGTGCGTTGCATAATCCGAAGGGCATCACCTGATATTCAAAGAGCCCATATTTGGTGCGGAATGCATTCTTCCATTTGTCGCCTTCTTTTATACGTACCAGGTGATAAGCTCCTCGGAGATCTAACTTGGTGTATATACAAGCATCTTTTACCTGGTCAAGAAGTTCAGAGATCAGAGGCAGAGGATAACGATTCTTAATCGTTATTTGATTTAGGGCGCGGTAGTCAATACATGTTCTAAGGTCGCCTTCTTTTTTCGGCACGAAGAACAGAGCTGAGGAAACAGGAGACTTTGACGGGCGAATAAAACCGTTGGCAAGATACTGATCTAAATACTGACGCAAATGAACGTTCTCAGGTTCAGTAAGAGCGTAAATCCTACTTCAGGGCGGTTGAGCATTGGGTACCAGGTCGATTTGACAATCGTACGACCAGTGGGGAGGTAACGTGTTCGCCTGTTCTTTTTGAAAAACGTCTTGGAACTCTTGGTATTCAACCGGTAGTTGTATCGTGGTGGAAGTTACTGTGGCCAGACCCATATCTGGATTTCTTGGATAACAAGTCAATTCACAATCGGGAAAGGTTATTCTCTTTGCTCGCCAGTCAATTCGAGGATTATGTGTTTCTAACCAAGGGATTCCTAGAATTACTTGAAATTGTGGGGCCTTGAACACAATTGCTTCCCGATGTCCATCCTGTCCAACTAGTGTCATTTCTGTAGTGGAATGTGTTACCGGCCCTGAGGCTATTTCGGTTCCATCTACTGTAGTAATGACATCCTTGTTGACTTTCGGACGGAGAGGAAGATTAATCCTGGAGGCCAATTCACGATCTACGTAGTTTCCAATAGCTCCACTGTCGATGTATGCTTTTATAGCATGCAACCGCTGAGGCTGTTTCGGGTCCACGAGCACCATTGGCATGACTAAATGCAAGGTTAAAGAGTCTGTTTTCAAGCTCGGCAAGCGGACCTCGACGCTTTTCGGGCTTGACTGTTTCCCGAATCGGGTTCTATTAAATTGTTGTCCATGGCTCCACCCACCTTCTTAGGTGGCTTTACCGGGCAGTCTCGTAGAAAGTGACCAGAAGCCCCGCAATAGAGACATAGTTGCTTTTGCCGTCTTCTCTCTCGTTCCTTCTGCGTCAATGGTCCTTTAACACCGCCGATCTGCATAGGTTCTGAAACGTCGGTACTCTTAGGGTTAGCGTGAGTTTTGATCAGCACTCGAGTTTTGAACTTGGACCGATCTGCTTTTCTAGTTTGCAGTCTGTGGTCAAGTTGGACCACTAAGTCTATGTATTCTGCGCAGGCCTCGATGAAATAGTGTGATCCTTTTATTTTCGGGCCACCCCGTTTCTACAACCAGCCTATTAAAGGTGACAATATAAGATAAGAGATCTTGGTTACCTTGTTGTAAGGATAGTAGTTCGTTGTCAAGGGCCTGTCCCTGAGAGTGTCGAGCGAATAATCTTTCCATGCTCGCCTGGAAGCTTTGAAAATCCTGGAGAATTGGGTCATCCTGACTTACCAACGGAACAGACCAATCGGCAGCACAGCCACTGAGATAAGATAATACAAAGGCTACCTTGGTTTGATCATTAGGGAAGGCCCCAGGTCTGCATAGAAAGTGTAGGCAACATTGGTTCATAAAAACGGCATATTTCTTGGGGTCCCCCGCAAAAAGTTCAGGCGGGGCCAAAGGCATGTTTCCAGGTAGATTGATTTGTACCGGGTTATTCGAAACCATTGACGAGGCATTACCCCCAGAACTAGGTAAAGGAGTTTGTCCTGCTTGACCCTGCAACAATCGTTTGGCCAGGTCATCAGTTCTTTCCTTGGATAAGATTAATTCTCTTTTGAGAGCATTAGTTTCCTGGCGGGCGGAGTGTACTTCTGCCCTTAATTCCCCCAAAAGCTGAGCCAGCTGGTCTGTCTCGGAAGTTTCCATAGCGCCCCGGTGGGAAATTGTAGGTAAGCTTCGCGTTCTGTTACGCTCACCTGACTCCCATGGAGGCGCAGGTCTGGTTTGGAGTGTTGTTGCTTCTTCTATGGTGAAGCGCAGGACCCGGAAGATGGACTGGACCGGACCTTCGAATCTGACTTGTCTGGCTCGCAGGAATATCTTTCTGTATGTGAAAAGGAAGTATTAACAATCTGCGGGAGAAAGTATAAGCCTCCAGCTCCCTTCTCACCCCTCTACGAAACTCTCCTGCGACCCCCACGTGAAGTCTCACCTTAGGGTTTGAAAGGTTGAGCTCTCCATCCTGCTTCTCATGCAGGGGCACGTTGTATCCAGTTTACTTCACTGGGATTTTGATTGTAGAGGGTTCAAGTTTTGTTTTCCCAGTATAGTACCGTAAGGATTCTGTTAATGAGTATGATTCCGCAATAATAATTGTTTGTTGTCTCTTTTTCAGGTGCACAAACTATTCTGAGAAGAGCTGTGGAACCTAAGAATGAGACTCTGGTGAGCTTGATGAGAGTTCTCTCAGTGTCCTTGTATCAATGCGCTCACTAATGCTGATGTCTTTTTTCCCCATAGGGTCCGGGGTCCGGAAATGCCTGGATGCGGCACCGACCCGAAACAAAGATCAATCCAGAAGAAATCAGGTAAGTCTTTAATGGGTGTTTGGGCAATGTCTTTTCATGCGCCCACTAACGCCGATGTCTCTTTTTCCCCTTAGGGGCCGGGTTCCGGAAATGCCAGGATGCGGCACCGACCCGAAATGAAGTTGGAATAACCCCAACAGGTAAGCTTTGTAATGGAAATTAAGGTTTCCTTGTTTTCTTTCCCCTCTCACCTTTATTCTTGTCTTTTTCTCCCTAGGCGCGGTGATGTGGCTGCGAGTCCAGATGTCGCCGTAGAACGTGGTGGTACCTTGTACAGGTGAGTGAGATGCGGCGCTGCAGCGATCGATGCAATGTGCTTTTAAATGGATGTCTTCCTTTTCAGGACCGTCGGCGAGATGTCTCCGGAATGCGGTTTTTGCAGGTGAGGACTCTTCTTTACCCTTTTCTCTTCTCTTCTCTCTTTGCAGGTGTTCCAGGATGCTGGCAGGAGTGGCAGAAGACAGAATGCAGGAGCAAACACGGTGAGCGTCCAGCTGCTAGCTGCAGAACAACGCGAAGCGTGAGTTGCTGCTTGGGCGTGGCTTAAATAGCCTTCAAAGTAGTTCCAGGTACGTATCCTTCCTCTCAGGTATGTAGTCCTCCCTGACCACACCCGGTTAAGTAGTGGTTAAGTAGTTCCAAAGATAAAGTAGTCCCATTCAGGCCTCAGAAGGCCTGGATGTTGCAGCATGGTCTGCATCAGGTAAGTTAACACTAAGCACCTTTAACACAAAGTCCCCTTTTATGAGCCTGGCGTCTATGGCGCCAGGACTGTGGCCCGATATGAGCCTGGCGCCAAAGGCGCTAGGACTGAGTCCAAAGAGCCCCTACTTGAGGCTGTTGTGACTTCCCTTGAAGACATGATGTCTGCCTCTGGGGTAGCTGGGTCTTGTCTGGCACCTTGGAGGTAGGCATCATGACAAGGGCGGGATGGGGGCATCTTGCTGTATGGATGGAGGGATGGTGGCATCTTGGTGGGTTCTGCAATGCATAGGGGCACATTGGTGTTGGTCTGGGGGCACATTGGTGTGGTTTGATATGCGGTGGGGCACGTTGGTGTGGGTTTGATGGGCGGGGTAAGGCACATTGGTGTGGGTCTGGGGGGGAGGGATGTGGCACATGGGTGTGTTTCCTGAGGGAGAGATGGGGCACAGTGGGTCTGGAGGGTGGCATGGGTCATCTAGATGTGGGTTGGGAGGGTGGGTTGGAGCCTCTTGGTGTGGCTCTGGAGGGAGGGAGGGAGGGGGCGAGACCACATTGGTGTGGGTTTGATGGGAGGGACGGGGACATTGGTCTTATTGAATCGGCACATGGGCATCTGTTGCAAGGGGATGGGGCATCTTGCTATGTGGAGGGAGGATGGAAAATTGTGGTATTAGTCTAGAGGGAGGGATGGGGCATCTTGGTGGGGTCTGAATGGATGGAAAGGGGGCCATTGGTGTGGGTCTGGCGGGATGGGGCACATTGGTGTGGGTCTGGGCGGAGGGATAGGGACAGTGGTGTGGGCTTGGGGGGAGGTTTAGGGTACATTGGTGTGGTTCTGGCAGAGGGATGGGCACAGTGGGTCAGGATGGCATATTGGTGTGGCTCTGGAGGGAGAGAGTGGGGGCACATTTGTGTGGGTTTGATGAGAGGGATGGGGCATATTGGGACTGGACGGTGGCATGGGTTATCTAGGTGTGGGTACGGATGGCATATTGGTGTGGCTCTGGAGGGAGATGGTGGGGGCACATTGGTTTGGGCTTGATGGGAGGGATGGGGCACAGTGGGTCTGGAGGGAGAGATAGGGACACAGTGGTGCAGGTCTGGAGCTAGGGATAGGGACACAGTGGTGCGTGTCTGGAGGGAGGCATGGGGACACAGTGGTGTGGGTCTGGAGAGAGGCATAGGGACACATTGGTGTGGGTCTGGAGAGAGGCATAGGGGCACAGTGGTGTGGGTTTGGAGCGAGGGATAGGGACACAGTGGTGTGTGTCTGGAGGGAGGGATAGGGACACAGTGGTGTCGGTCTGGAGGGAGGGATAGGGACACAGTGGTGCATGTCTGGATGGAGGCATAGGGACACAGGGTTGTGTGTCTGGAGGGAGGGATAGGGACACAGTGGAGCGTGTGTGGAGGGAGGGATAGGGACACAGTGGTGCGTGTCTGGAGAGCGGGGTAGGGACACAGTGGTGTGGGTCAGGAGGGTGGGATAGGGACACAGTGGTTTGGGTCTGGAGGGAGGGTGGCGTACAGTGGTGTGGGTCAAGAGGGAGGGTTGGCATACAGTGGTGTGGGTCTGAAGGTAACGATGGGGACATAGTGGCGTGGGTCGGGAGCGAGGGATAGGGACACAGTGGTGTGGTTCTGGAGGGAGGTTTGGGGTACACTGGTGCGAGTCTGGAGGGAGGGTTGGGGGCACAGTGGTGTGGGTCTGGGTACCATGAAGGCTTAGGGCACAGTGGTGCAGGTCTGGTGACAGGGAGGGTTGGGGCACAGTGGTGCGGGTCTGGGAACAGGGATGGTTGGGCCGCAGTAATGCGGGTCTAGGGGTGGGTCTGAAGGGAGGGATAGGGACATAGTGGTGTGGGTCTGGAGGGAGGTTTGGGGACACAGTGGTGTGGGTCTGGAGGGAGAGATGGGGACACAGTTGTGTTGCTCTGGAGGAAGGAATAGGGAAACAGTGGTGTGGGTCTGGAGGGAGGGATATGGGTACAGTGGTGTAAGGAGGGATAGGGACACAGTGGTTAAAGGAGGGATAGGGACACAGTGGTGTAAGGAGGGATAGGGACACAGTGGGGGGGAGGGATAGGGACACAGTGGTGCAGGTCTGGAGGGAGGGATAGGGACATGGTGTGTATCTGGAGGGAGGGATGGGGCATATGGGTGTGGGTCGTGAGGGATGAGGACATTGTTGTGGGTGTGACGAGCGGCATAGGACACATTTGTGTGGGTCTAGAGGGAGGGATGGGGCATCTTGCTGTGAGGAGGGAAGTTGAGGCATCATTGTATGGGTCTTGAAGTGATTGGGTATTTTGGTGGAGTCTGGATCGGAAGGGGGCATTGTTGATCTGGAATGACGGGACAGGGCATATGATGGGGGCATGTCAGGGAATGATGGAGCATTTGGGTCTGAGTGAGGGCTGGAGCACTTTGTTGGGAAGGAAGGGGGGCATCTGAGTTTGAATAGAGGGATGGGGTATCTATGTCTAGATTGAAGGATGTTGGTTTATGGGAGGGGTGGGAGCATGTGTATGTTGGGGGTAATCGGGTGTGGGTATAGGGAGAGGGTGGATGGTGCCATCTGAGTGAGAGTCTGGAGGTAGAGGGTGAAGCATATGGGTGTGGCTCTGAGAGGTGGAGCTTCTTGGTGTAGGTTTGGAGGGACGGATGTTGGTGTGTGGGTTCGTAGGGAGGGATGGTGGCATGTGGGTAAGGAGGGAGGTGGCATTTGAATCTTGAAAATGTGTTTGGAAGGAGAAATGGGGCATTTGAGTGTGAATTGGGACATGTAGGGCTGGGACATGTAGGGCTGGGGTATCTGCTTGTGAGTGGGGGCATGAAGGAACATGAAAAGCGGAGCAGCCGGAAGGAGAGCCGCGGCCCGACCTCGGTTGCATCCCAGGCATGCACTCACACAGCCCGGGGCACATCTCGCAGAGAGTTCCGGGGTGCGTGGGCAACCAGGCGCCGGCGAGCGGGGATTCCCTTCCACCATTGGGGGGGACCGCAACCCAGCAGATGGATGGGGACACCTGGCAGGGGTGGGTTAACCTGCTGGGGATGTCCCCAACCATGCACCAGAAAGGAAGCCCTGTGCGGCCCCCTCTCGTCACCAAGCAGGCCGCTGCGCTGGCCAGGGCCATGCACTCTACTTTCTGATCGGCCAGTGGGTGGGCATTGGTGCACGCACCCCGGTCAGCAGGGAAGCCCCGAATGGGGGCAGTCAGGAGCCGAGGGAAACCTGACTTCTCTCGAAGGGTGCTTCCCCAGGCAGACAGCGGCCCAGCACGACAGGCTGAAGCCCTGAGCCATGGTGCATCAGGCTTACACAACGGGCATCGAGGTTAAACCACAATGGTCTCGGCTGAGCTGGACAGGGCGCTGGGCTGTCTTGCCACAGACTGCCTCTCCTGCACCTGGCCATGCTGTGTGTTGCTGTCTTTGGTGTCCCGCGACTACTGGCGCAGGATGGCCCTTCGGAGCACAGGCCTTACGACCCTGTGGGCTTCGGCTGCAGGTCGGGACAGCGCACACTCTGCTGCGCCAGAGGCACAGGGCTGGGGATCCCCCCCCCCCCGTACAGGCCTGAGGCCAGCTGCCCTGAGCTTTGTGCTCCCCCCGACTATGGCCTCAGATCAGATGTGGTGACCTGCTGAATTTATTACTAAGCGGAGGAAAAGAAACTAACCAGGATTCCCTCAGTAATGACCAGTGAAAAGGGAAGAGCCCAGCGCCGAATCCCCATTCAACGGCAGGTGTGGGAAATGTGGCGTACAGAAGATCGACTCCCCGGCATCGCTCAGGGGACTCAAGTCCTTCTGATCGAGTCTCACCCCGGGAATGCATCCCAAAGCCTGTGGTAAACTCCATCTAAGGCTAAACTCGTGCACGAGATAGATGGTTAACAAGTACCGTAAGGGAAAGTTGATAAGCACTTTGAAGAGAGTTCAAGAGGTTGTGAAACCGTAGAGGTGTAAACTGGTGGGGTCTGTGCTGTCCACCCACAGGATCCAAGAGGGCAGGCAGGCCGGTCGCCTGGAACGGTGGATGCCATTGCAGGACTGTGGCCCGGGCAGACCTGGCCCCTGCAGAGTGCATTTCCTCTGTGGCGGTGCACCGCGACGGGGTGGGAAGGCCCCAGGGGACAGGTGGCTCTCTGCTCCGGCAGAGTGTTACAGCCCCCTGACAGCAGTTTTGCTGGTCCTGGCCCCTTTGGGTGTCGCTGGTGCGGCGACGGGAGGCAGGGCTCCCGATGCAACTGTGGTGGACTGTCCTCAGTGCGCCCCGACCACGTGTGCCGCTGGGTGGGGAGCCCCACAAAGGGTGCCAGGGGTCTGAGGAGTCTTAACATGTGCACAAGTTGGAGGGCCGAATGAAACCCTGTAGTGCAAAGAAGGTGATGGCCAGCGTGTGCCGACTGCAGTGGGATCCTGTCGCGGTGGGCGCACCACTGACCCGTCTCGCCCGCTCTCAGGGATATGGAGTATGAGCGTCTGTGATAGGACCCGAAAGATGGTTATCTAGGCCTGGTGGAGGCCCCTAGCGGTCCTGATGTGTAAATCGGTCGTCTGACCTGGAAATAGAGGCAAAAGACTAATCAAACCATCTAGTAGCTGGTTCCCTCTGGAGTTTCCCCTCAGGATACCTGGCACACGGAAACCACCGTTATATCTGGTAAAGGGAATGATTAGAGCTCTTGGGGAAAAAATGATTTCAACCTAATGTGTACGAAGCCTGTCTTGCTGGCGCGGAGCCAGGCATTGAATGCAAGTGCCCAGTGGGCAACTTTGTTGAGCAGAACTGGCGCTGCAGGATGAACTGAATGCCGAGTTAAGGCGCCCGATGCCGATGCTCATCAGACCCGAGTAAAGGTGTTGTTTGATATATGGAAGTCGGAATCCGCTAAGGAGGGTTCTCTTTTCTTTGTGAAGGGCAGGGCACCCTGGAATGGGTTCACCCTGAGAGGGGGTCCCGAGCCTTGGAAAGCGTCACGGTTCTGGCGGCGTGCGGTGGGCTCTCGCTGGTCCTTTTAAAATCCAGGGGAGATGGTGTAAATCTCGTGCTGGGCCGTACCCATATCCGCAGCAGGTCTCCATGGTGAACAGCCTCTGGCATGTTGGAACATGTAGGTAAGGGAATTTGGCAAGTCAGATCTGTAACTTCGGGATAAGGATTGGCTCGGAGGGCTGGGTCGGTCGGGCTGGGTAGCGGGGCAGGCCATGCGCCGCGGCTGGAGGAGGCGTCTCATTCCCATCCCCGTGGGCGCTGCGCCGTCTCTGGTTGCGAGCCAGGCCCTGCCTGTGGATCGCCACAGCTGCTGTGGTCGCCTCTCTCCGTTCCCCTCCCAGGGTTCGGGCCTGATGTTCTGCCTAGGCTGATGCCTAGCAGCTGACTTAGAAATGGTGTGGACCAGGAGAATTCGACTGTTTATTTAAAATGAAGCATTGCGAAGGCCTGAGGTGGGTGTTGACGCAATGTGATGTCTGACCAGTGCTCTGAATGTCAAAGTGAAGAAATTCAATGAAGAGCAGGTAAAGACGAGAGTAACTATGACTCTCTTAAGGTAGCCAAATGCCTTGTCATCTAATAAGTGACGCGCATGAATGAACTAGATTCCCACTGTCCCTACCTAGGAACCACAGCCAAGGGTCAAGTCCAAGACCTTTAGCAGGTCCCTTTCCTCCATGTTGGGGTACATGCACTCACAATTGCTGGCCTTGAGTTCTAAAGTGTTTGTTGGTTAGTCCCGGAGGAAAAGGCTCTAATGTGGTGGGAGAAGCTCAAAGGGGTGTCTGGCCAGAGCTCCAGGAGGGTGTTGCCCCCCCGGCCTTGTGCGCCTGACTCACGTGTGGGTCGACTGTCCCTCACCGGAGGGATAAGCTCCAAGACGGGCGAGAAACCTCTTATGTGGAGGGGGGGGTGTTAGGCAGAAACCTGTGCAGTTCCCTCTGGGACCACTGCAAAAGATTTAAGACTACAGGTGTTTGGCAGTAAACCCACTTGATAGCAGTCTGTACCACATCGATTCACTTGGTAGCTGTGGCTGAGCAGTCAGACTTCCCTCAAGAAGAGTTAGGCAGTATACAGAGTATTCACAATAGGTCAAAAGAACACAGTAGAACCAGTAAACACTGACCATAGCTTTGTGTAAAAGAGATATAATTATTTATTTAAAACCACATCTAGAAAAACACACAAGCACTAATAGTAAGCAATTCAAAAACACGGTCACTAAAAGATATACACTCCCTCAGAAGAATATTAGACAAGTCTTAAGTAAAGCCCCACTTATTTTCAGACAGCGGTGAGCGCTTAACGCAGATGGCACTCTAATAATTCGTTAAAAAGGGAGAGAAAAGCAGAGTATAATATGAAACAGATCTCAACACTTTCATAAGATCAAAACAATAGAGGAAGGCAAGTACAACCGTGAAGTTAGAGTTCAGTAGGCCGGATCCACTTTAACGAGGATCAGAACGAAATGTGTCCAAGATCACACAGTTGAAGTGCACAAGAGTCTTGCAAAGGTTTTAAAAAGAGTGGGACCAAAAAGAAAGAGACCAGTTAGAAGGGCAAGGCGGCCAGCCCAGTCCAGAAGGTTAAGGGGTTATTATTACCTTGTAGCAATCTTTAGAAAGGGTGGCCTGGCGGACACGGTACCTTAAAGTGGTGAGAATACTCCAGCGGGCGCAGTTGTTCCTGGCAGCGGATGCAAGTCGGTGCTTCATCCGGGGGAAGAGAGGATCTCGTCGGGGAGGAAGACAGGAGTCCGTTGCACTGCCAGGGAAGAACCCAGCCGCAGAGTTCTCAGGTAAAAGGAGCGGTCCTTTTATTCGCGGTCCAGTGGTAAGTGGCTATCCGGTTGCCGGGGTGCTTGACACGGGGAATTCGACCACAAGACGTCCTGGGATGCGAAGAGAAGAAGGTAAACTGGTTGTGCCCACCAGTCAGGGGAAGAAGCCTCTCCAGCCGGGAGATCTTCTCTGTCGTCGGGAAGTGGTGAGTCGGTTCCGCAGGGTTCCACCGGTGGTGTCGTCATGGTAGGTCGGCTCAGCTTCTCCCTCGTCAAATTTTCAGGTCCTGTGGCGACTTCTGAAGTTCCAGTCCCCAAAGCTCTGCTTTTATGCAGCACACCCCCATTCACTCAGCCTAGCTGTCAATCAAACATGCTAAGTGGTGAGCCGGCCGGCTCACCACTTGGGCCAATCACACCAGAGTGCGACTTGAGTTACCAAGGTAACTCAGTCCAGGGTACCTAAACCCCCTCCCACACTCCCTGTGGTGCCCAGACAGAGTGGCACCACTTTTGGAGGCTTCTGTGGAGAAGACTGCCAAAAAGTGGAACAAAGGACTCGACTTGGGTTGGAGTCACAGAAGAGAACACAAACGCCATTTTAGAATCGAGTCCTTGCAAAAAATACCAACCGGCGAATTAATATTAAATAAATAAACCGGCGGTATGTTCAAGGCTATGAGAATTAAATAATTAAAGTTGGTAGCCTCGAACAATGGGAAAATCCCATAGAGATATATATTCACAGTCGAAAATAAAAAGTAGTATCCACTGCCACCAGCCAAAACTCAATCAGGGGGGACAGAGACGTGCCCCCTCGACTAACAGACCCCGGGGCAATCGAATTGCCCCGACCAGTACATCCACAATATGATGGTTTGTACTGGTTTCTGTTCATAATTTGGGACTAGTAAAGTCAATGGTGACTTTACATGCCCTGGGAGACAGTAGTCAGTCCCAGGGTATGGAGTCTATGACACCCCTGTGTTACTGCATGGAGGGTGCTGTGTAACACACATAGTAAAAACACATGAGACCCTATGGAGTAAAGAACCCCATAGCCCATAAAACACATTAACAGTCAAAGGAACACCATAAATCATGTCCAAGAGTGGGAGAAAGAGTCTCACTCTTGGCAGGAGAAAAAACAAACTCCAGAAATCCAGCAAAGCTGCTGGGGGACTCACTAGGTTAGGAAATTCAGCCTAAAGAGAGAATTCTCCCTAACCGGGGGAAAGCTCCAAGGTGTCCTGGCCAGACCTCGAGGATGACCATTGGTGTTGGCCCATGCCCCTGGGGACATGCCGATCCTTTGTCAGGCGGGGGGGGGGGGGGGCAAAGGCCCTTCCCATCCAGGCCCATTGGAATGCATTGCCCTACCAGATGGCCGCTCTCCTAGCCCGGCCATCTGGTCGTTGGCAATAGAAATGACTGCAAGAACAAGATGGCCGGGCTGCTCTGGAGGTCCTGATGGAGGTCAATTTAAAAATGTTCTCCAGTTGGGTCTATAAGGAGCCTGGACGCTTTTGCCGAGAGGTCCAACTCTGTGACTCTGGGTACACAAATTACAAGAAAGCTTAGTCACCTTCCTCCGGATTACTAATAGACTGGGTGAGGGGGACCTGTCTGTGCTCCTCTTCGTTCTCGCTGCCCGACCAGGGGTCTGTGGCGAAACTACCGCACTTCCAGCAGAGACTGTCCTGCTGGGGGGCACTCTTCTGAGCACTCCATGGGATCGATTTTGTGCACTTGGTCCGTCTAGGGTTGGACTGCTTGGCCAGCCTCGGCTGTTTCAAGCAATTCGCTTCCACCAGCTTTGGGACTGTGGCAATGGTATGCTCCCCTCGGGAAGGGCCCCCTCGTGTGGGCGGCTCTCCCCACTGAGCAGAGCAAAGGCCGAGCAGCCCGGCAGCTCCCCAGTGGTCAGAGTAGCCTGGCATCTCCCAACTGGTCGGATCAGAGTGGATGGGGTCCCCCTGCAAGCCACAATGCGGCCCCTCCTCCACCAAGCATGTTTCTCCAGCAGTTTTGAACGCTGATGCTAGAAAACCTTGGGCTGATCGCACGTCCCCATGACGACAACGATGCATTCGGATGTGTGCCCTGTAAACCTTCAATGGTAATTCTGTGCCTACCATGGTGACCACGGGTAATGGGGAATCAGTGTTCGATTCTGGAGAGGGAGCCTTAGAAACGGAAGGCAGCATGCGCGCAAATTACCCACTCTCGACTCCGGAAGGTAGTGACGAAAAATAACAATACAAGGCTCTTTCAAGGCACTGTAATTGGAATGAGTACACTTTAATGAGTACGCATTGGAGGGCCAGTAGCCACGGTAAATCCAGCTCCAATAGAATATATTAAAGTTGCTGCAGTTAAAAAACTCATAGTTGTATCTTGGGATCCGGCTGGCAGTCCGCCGCGAGGTGAGCTACCGCCTGTCCCAGCTCCTGCCCCTTGGCGCCCCCATGAAGCTCTTGCCTGAGTGTCCTAGGGATTCCGAAGCATTTACTTTGAAATAATGTGAGTGTTCAAAGCAGGCTGGTCACCTGAATACTTCAGCTAGGAATAATGGAATAGGACACTGGTTCTATTTTGTTGGTTTTCAGAACTGGGGCCGTGAGACGGCCGGGGGCACTTGTATTGTGCCACTACCGGTGAAATTCTTGGACCGGCGCAAGACGAACCAAAGCGAAAGCATTAGCCAAGAATGTTTTCATTAATCAAGAACGAAAGTCTGAGGTTCGAAGATCCATTGTAGCTCCGACCATAAACTATGCAGACTAGCGATCTGGCTGCATTTTTCCCATGACCCGCTGAGCAGCTTCTTTGGGGTCTGGGAGAGTATGGTTGCAAAGCTGAAACTTAAAGGAATTGATGTAAGGGCACCACCAGGAAACCTCGCCCAGGCACGGAAACGATTGACAGATTGATGGTTCTTTCTCGATTCTGTGGGTGGTGGTGCATGGCCGTTCTTAGCTGGTGGAGCGATTTGTCTGGTTAATTCAGATAACGAACGAGACTCCTCCATGCTAACTAGTTATGCAACCCCCCACTCCCCTCCCCCTAGTGGTCAGCGTTCAACTTCTTAGAGGGACTAGTGGCGTTTCACTCTAGATTGATCAATAACAGGTCTGTGATGGCCTTGGATGTCCGGGGCTGCACGCGCGCTACACTGAACTGATCATCGTTTGTCTAACCTTCGCAGACAGGTGCAGCTAACCAGCTGAACCCCGTTTGTGATAGGGATTGGGGATTGAAATGATTTCCCATGAACAAGGAATTTCCAGTAAGTGCGGGTCATGAACTTGCGTTGATTAAGTCCCTGCCCTTTGTACACACTGCCCGTCGCTACTACCAATTGGATGGTTTAGTGAGGTCCTTGGATCGGCCCGCCGGGGTCGGCAACGGCCCTGGCTCAGCGGCGAGAAGACTATCCAATTTGACTATCTAGAGGAAGTAAGTCGTATGGGTTGGGTTAGCCTGCCGGGGACGTCCCCCCACCGGAGAGAGGCAGTCCTTGGTGGCTCCTCACCGAGCTGGCCCCTGAGCTGCAGGGGCACACTCCTCCATCCTGAAACGCCAGCAGGCGGGCGTTGGTGAGCGCATCCCGGTCGGCAGCGAAGTCACAAGTGGGAGCAGCCGGGAGCAGAGGGAAGCCCAGCCCTGAGCCATGGTACATGTGAGTGTTGAGGTTCCAGCTCCCATGTCCGCGGGCGACCTTCCCTGTTGCCCAGGTTCTTGGAGATTAGCCCCATGCGGCCGGGCTGGGGTTTGAAGACTATAGCGATTTCCTCCCCTCCCCTGCATGTGCTGTCTCTGGCCCGCCTCTCGGTCCAGCCCCTGAAAGGGGAGCGGCGGAGGGGCTCGGGAAAGGATGAGCGGGATCGGGCCGGGTGGGCCGGCGGCGGTGTGGCCTGCCTCTGTCCCCATGGGAAGCCGTGCTGCTGCAGGCGGCGGGCGGGCTTCCCGGGCTGAGATCTTGGATTTTCTTTTTTTTTTTTTTTCGTTTTCAGAACCCTGATGATCTTGGCCGACTCCCAAGTGGGAAAGCTAGACTGGGCGCTGAGCTGTCTCACCGCGGGCAGGACAGGTTGCACTGCCTCTTCCCTGGCCTAGCGCATTTTCATCCCATTTTGCTTCATCAATTTCGTATGAGGTTTTTTTTTTTTTACATTATTTGTATTGCCATTTTAAAGTTTTTAACATTAACAAACCCCTTCCCGACGACCTCCCCTGTCCCCATCCCCCCTCTCCCTCTAGATCACTGCGCTGCATATCTTCTGAGGCAAATGTACAGGGTATAACGGGACGTAGTCTATAGTATATCTAATAGTCTTACTCTCTGAGGACACCATTGTTCATGGTAGTCTTTGTGCAGGAAGTTCATGACAGTGTCCCACTCGTTCTTGAATTTAGCGTAACCCCCCTTTCTAGTAGGTTACCCATTCCAGTGAAGTGTAATGTCACATTTCTGCTATCCATTCCTGTTCGCTGGGGATCGTGGTTTGTTTCCACTTTTGCACAATTAGGGAGAGGGCCACCACGCTAGGACCATATGCTTTGCTCTGTGGTTTAGTCAGGAGTGTGTTCAGCACGTCACTCGGGCTCAGCATAGCTTCTCCATGTTCTCTCCGTATTTGGGGACCAAAGATGGCTTTCATTTCTTTGTTGACCACTTCCCAGAACAGTTTAAGGATGGGGCAGGACCACCAGACATGGAGCCACGTGCCTAATTCTTTGCAGCCACGCCAACACATCTGTGATACTGAGGGGTATATTTTATGTAGCTTCTTCGGTATTAGGTGCCACTGCACCAGTATCCTGGTCTACATTTCACTGATCTGCATCCCTCTCATCAATTTGGGTATTCGCTGTCACACTTCCCACCACTGTTCTCCAGAGATTGGGAGAGGCAGCGTGTCTGCCCATTGTTTCATATAGGGCCACTGGACCTGTGCCTCTGGCATTGTGAATAATTTGTACATTTTACTAATCATTCGTCTATCACCAAAATGTGTTAGCAAGTACCTTTCTAGACGAGTGAATTCTCTGGTAGTGGATTGTTTCATATCTCGAGAAGAGAGCCAGTGCCGCAGTTCAGCATAGCAGTCCCTATTCTCCTGCAAACATATGGTTTGTTTGCAGAGCTGGAATGACTTAACCTCCTGTTCCTCCATCATGTCCCTTATGCGAATACTGCCTGCTTTTTCCCACCTAGCATATGCTCCTTTCTCTAGCCCTGGGGTAAACTGTGGGTTGCAGAATAGGCGAGTGAACGGAGATGGGTAGGACATGATCTTTGCTTTTTTAACCATCACATCCTATGTATCCCCACCAGGGCTGTAATTCGGCTTCTGTACATGTTTGGGGGGCTTGTCCGCTCTTGGACACCACAGGACCTCGTCTAGGGGCCTTTCCCACCACTGCCCTATCCCTCCTTCGCCAAATGCTGTCGGGATTCCTATTGAACCAGTTTCGGATGACCCTCAGTTCAGCTGCTAGTTGGTAGACCATTTGAAAGTTCGGAACTCCCATTTCCCATGCCCCCGTGGGAGTGACCATGACCCTCAAGGCCACCCTCTGTCTTTTCTCTTGCCAGATGTATTTGCGTACTAGTTTATTCAGGGTTTTCAAGATTTTTTTGTGGGGACCGACAGGGGGGGAGAGCCTGAAAGTAATATAGCGCTCTAGGGAAAATTATCATTTTAATGACATGCGGCCCATACATAATATGTTAAGGAGCCTCCTCTCTCCCAGCCAGGTCTTGATAGTTTCCAACAGGTGGGGATAGTTTGCTTGGTACATATCCTCTAGGGTACTGGTTATTGTCACCCTCAGGTACTGAAGGGATCCCTCTGCTCGTGCAAATTTCCCTGTATCTGATGTTTCTGATGGCGTGCCTTCTTGAAGCACCATTAGTTCAGATTTTTGGTTGTTGGTCTTCAGGTCTGCCACTCTGCCAAATTCCCCTAGGAGTGGCGTTAACCTCTGGAGGGAAGTGTCCATGTCTGTTAGCACGACCAGGAGGTTGTCGACAAAGGTCATTTCCTTATGTTCTTCCACTCCGAACGTAATACCTTTTATTCCCTCTCCTGTCTAATTCTAGCTAGGAAGGTTTTGGGAACGTTGGCATACAGGAATGGTGACATGGGCAGCCCTGCTTAGTACCCCTAGTGACCTTTATCGCCTGGGAGACATGCCAATTGATGGCTAGCCTGATAAGTGGTGCTCCATAGTTGGCTTTGACCAGTTGGAGAAGGCCCGGGCCAAACCCCATAACCTCCATGGTAGCAAACAAGAATGACCATTTGACTTGGTCGAATGCCTTCTAGCGCTAACACCCCCGCCCTCAGAACTGCCTTGTTTGACTACTCCATCAGGTGGGATATTCACCTAACGATGTCAAACGTTTGTCCCCCCTTGACAAAGCCTGCCTGATCTGGGTGGATCAGATCGGGGATTACTTTATCCATTCTAGATCTTAGAATTTTTGTAAAGATTTTGGCATCAAGGTTTATTAGGGCGGTAGGAGCTACAGAGGGTTTGTTTTGTGTTGGCTTAGGGACGATGATTGCCTTGGCCTCCTCCATGGACTGGGAGATGTGGCCTGTATTGGAGAAGGAGTAGAACAGGGATGTCATTAATAGGACTAATGTGGTATGGAATGCTTTATAGAATGTGGCTGGGTACCCGTCCGGGCCTGGGGCTTTATTTGGTTGTAGCGATTGGATCGCTCCGCGCACCTCGTCTTAGGTAATCGTCCCTTCTAAAGCGTCACGCTGGCTCTGTTCTAATCTTTTTAGCCAGCAAGATTTTAAGAAGGCCTTTTGAAGGTCACTCTCTGGTGCCTCCGTAGAGTAGAGGCTTGTATAGAACTCTGTGAACGCCAGCAGGATCTCTTCTGTACGTGTGGTTTCCTGTCCCTCCACCATCTGAATGTGGCATATTGTACCTGCCACCTCCTTCTGCTTAACCTACCTGGCTAAGAGGCGGCCTGTCTTGTTTGCCTGGAGGTAATACTTCTGCCTCAAGAATAGGAACGATTGTTACTGCTTGTTTAGCTAGAAGGATATTGATTTGCCCTTTGATATGCCTATACTCCCTCCTGATCCTTACCCCTGTATCAGTCTCCATTCTCTCCATTACCCCTTTTAAGCACTGTTCTAGGTCCAACTGGTGGGCCTTCTCCTGTTTGGCTCGAGATGCCTGCTTTGCGATGAGCATCCCCCGCATGGTTGCCTTAAAGGCGTCCCATACTACATGTTCCTGCACGTCCAGGGTCTTATTTTCCCCCAAAGAAGTTGCGGATGGACTTGTGCATCTCATCGCAAATGACTTAATCTCTCAGCAGATAGCAGGGGAACCGCCACTTCCAGAGACCCGCACCCCCCCTTTCTTCCATTGGATTCCTGCAGGGGAGTGTGGTCGGGCATGGCTATGGGTTCCCTGTCTATGATCCGTACTTGGCCAAGCAGTGTCACCGAAACCCATATGTAATCAATTCTTGAGAATGATCGGTGCACATGTGAGTAGTAAGTATACCCCCAAGAGTCCCCTTTCAGTTCATGCCATGTATCTGCTAATGCCATTCTGTTATGCTAGCCTGTAGTTTACTAGATGGGCCTTTAGATGTGGGTGTCCTGTCCATGCTTCTGTCCGTGGATGGGCGCCACTCCAAGTTAAAATCCCCTGTCAGTATTAGCTGGCCGTTGTTAATTGGTTTAGCATCTCCAAACCCCCCTGCAAGTATCTGTCCTGCCCTGAGTTGGGGGGCGTACACTGTGGTGATTGTGAAAGCCCCCCCATTGTAGCTGGACGAAGAGGAATCTACCTTCCTTGTTGGCTTTTGTGCCTATTATTTCGACGTCAGGTAGGTGTCTAAATGCTATGAGGACCCCTCAAGCTTTGCTCTTGTCGTTGGCCTGCAGAACCTGGGTGTACCCTCTCAACTTCTTTCTGTGTCTGTCTTGCTTACTGATATGGGTCTCCTGGAGCGTCACAATGTCGGGCTTGGTATCCTGGAGGTGGTTCTCCAGTTTCCGTCTCTTTAGTCGGTGTGTTTAGTCCTCTAACATTGAGCTTTAGTATTTGGATCCCTTTTCCCGCTACCCATACCTCGTTATGCCCTGAGAGTAACCATGTCGAAGCAATCCCCTCGATTTAAGCCCCCCCGCCCCACCCTACCTTGCCTCTCGCCCCCTCCGGCGGGACACGGCTAAACTTCCCCAGGCTGTAACATCGCTCCCACTCGGCTCAACTTCCCCAGGCCGTAATGTCGTCCTAGGTTGCCGGATCTCGTTCCCATCCCGGAGAATAACTGTGCAGGGGCAACCATTCCTCTGCTCTCCCCTGTTTCCAAGATCCGTCACCTACCTGTCTCCCGGAGCCGACCCTTAGGCTGACATTCCCCTTGTAACCCCATCGGTTCTTAACCCACCGCTGCTGTTAATTGGACAGTCTATTCAGCCTGGGGCTTCGGTTGCTGCCCACCTGGGCCCCGCAATTGTTTGCGTCTTGTCTTTGACCTCTCAACTCTACTCCACTCCCATGGCTTCTCTTGGTGGCCTTCATGTTCTGGCCTCCTATTATTTCCTCCCCCTGCATCCCCTTCTTCAATATTAAGGAACTTGGGTCCCTCATCCAACGTGGTGATGTGGTGTTGGCGCCCTTCCCACTTCAAGACCATTCCAAAGAGGAATGTCCACCTGGATCTTATCTGGGCTTTGGTCACTGGGCCCATTTGCCTCCTCATTGTTAGTATGGATTTGGCTAGGTCCTGGAAAAGTTCTATGATGGCGCTGTTCACCTTTATCAGGGTTGCTTTCCTCGCCGCTTGGAGGATCAATTAGTTTTGGTCGTATTGCTGTAAAGCCATCACCACTTCTCTTGGCCTGGCCCCGGGTTCTTCTCGCTGCAGACCCACGCAGTGAATTCTATCTATGAGAATTTCTCCCCCAGCCATGTGCAGCAAATCTTTGAACATGTGCTGCATTGTTTCCCTGAGGTCGGCATCGCTCACACTTTTTGGCAGCCCCTTCACCCTGATGTTGGACCTTCGCAAGTGGTTCTCCAAGTCCTTGGCTTGGAGCTCCATGTTGTGTGTCGCTACCGCCTGCTGCTTCGCTAATACATCTATCTTCCGGGTGTTTGAGTTCTTGAATGGCGTTTTCATTTGTATCAATTCAACTGTCGCCTTCGATTTCCTGCAGGGATTGTGCAAGTTCTGTGCGTATTGGGCTTAATTGTGTCTGAAGGGTAGCCATCATTTGGTCACTGAATGCCTTAAAGCACTGTTGCAGCACCTTACTCATGACCTCTTGCCCCTGTGTCAGCGTCAGGGGTTCCTCTGACTGCTGCCTCCCTGTCACCGCTGGATCCTCTTCCTCCGGGGCTTCCCCCTGATTCTCCATAGCTGTTGGAGGGTCCCTTCCTGTTTTCTTGAGATCTTGGCCCTTGGGCTTGTTGTGCAACATTGCCTTGTGATGGCGAGTGCCTGCCTGCACCTTACTGTAGGGGGCTTCTTCCCAAGCCTCTGAGGTTCCTCTTGACCCTGGGGTATTGACCATTTTTTCCGTATGAAGGGGATGCTTCTCTCTCCCTCCTGTGTGCAGTGAGGGTCTAGCTCCTCTTTAGAGCCTGGGTTGGTTGCCCTTGGGGGCTGGTACGCTCAAAGGTGAAAGTGGTCAAGGTCGCGGCGTCACACTGGGTAAGAAGCCCAGGAGCTTCTTGAATTTCTTCCCCGGGTGCCCCTGGGCTCCCACCTCTCCTGAGCCTCTAAGTTCTCTGGAGGTTCCTTCTTGGTTAATCTTGCATGGCAGGGCTAGTTTTCATAAGGGTGGGTGGTGGAGCGAAGCAGCGCTCTCCTGCAGAGTCAAATGCTGGGGGTTGGGAACATGCGCCGCCCACCCCTCCCCCGGGTTCCTTCCCTTCCCGTTGGCGGGGGGTGCTGCAGGAGACTTAGTGCTGACACCCTTATATTACTGCAGTTTGCCTCTGATGTTGCTGAATGGTATGGGCTTGGGCCTTTGCCTGGGTCCGGGTATGCTGCGGGTCTCCTGCCGTAGGGGGTTATGGTGCGCTGGGGCAGATGCTTTCATAAACCTCCATGTCCATTGTTTGGGAGGGGAGCGTCTTGCGTGTGCCTGTTTCATAGCTGCCAACTCCCTTAATTATGCTTGCTTACCCTCCGCCAGCTGGGGCGCATCACAGCTCATGGGGGCCCTGCACCACGTGGCTTGTGGAGGCCCTGTGCCACGTGGAGCCGGGCTTGATGTATGGGGCAGAGGCAGGCACAGGATTTCAGGGGAACACTAATTGCTCCCTCGCATTTGTAGCTGGGTGTCTGTGCCGCGCCGGCTCTGCTGGATTTCCACACTACGGTGCTTGCGCCATTGCGTCCCGGCGGGCGCGCTGGTCCGGCAGCTTTGTCTCCCCCAGGTCGTTCGCTGGGGATCCGCAGTGGTCCGCTCACACTCCCAGTCTCGCCTATGTTGCTGTGACTGAATGGGCACCTTGCAGCTTCTGCACCACCTACGTGAGTTCTCTCTGATCTCCTCCGGCTCGACTGCCAGTCCCCACACAGGCATCGCTGCTGGCGGCCTCAGGTCCGCTCACTCTGCCCTCAAAAGCTTACTTGGGGACCACTCAGGACGCGGGTCAACCCCTTTGCTTTTGCTGCCCTAGGGTCTTGGTTTTAACGCTGCTTATTGCTCCTTTTTCCGGGTGGCCGGGGAGGAGCGCGCTCCTCGTGGTGGAGTGGTCACGGGGGCCATCTTGGAATCTTCTTATGAAGCTTCTTCGAGCCTTCGTCTGCCCTTTCTTGAGTAATCTTTCTTCTTCCTCACTTCTCAATCAATTATTTATCCAGGACATGGCACACAGGTGGTGCTGGTCTCCAACGTTGACAATGTGGCTTGGCTGCACGACTTGGGCAGCGTCGGTGCTTATTACTTGACTTATATGCCGCCTTTGATACTGTTGACCATGATCATCTGGCCCGGCCTTTCAGGTGCTGTTCTTTCCTGATTTTCTTTGTTTCTCTCTAACCGAACAGTCGATTGCCATCCCCCCTTTTCACTCTGTGCCTTCTGCCTTGAGATGTGGAGTCCCTCAGGTTTCCTCCATCTTCCAGGTTTTGTTTAACATGTACGTGAAACCTCTTACCAAGCTTATCTGCTCTCACGGCTTCCATTGTTATTCTTAACAGATGACACAGATGCTGGTCCATTTAGATCTCTCTTGTCGAGACAGCAACCAGGTTTAGGGCCTGTCTCGAAGCTGTGGGTGCATGGATGTGTAATAGTTGTTTCAGGGGAAACAATTGAGGTGTTGGTGTTGGGCCGTCCTTCCTATGCCTTTTGGATCTCCTCTTTTTGGCCATCTTTAGGGGTAAATATATTGTCTTTTTTGTCTGCGGAATCTCTAAGTCCAGTATGTCAAAGGGGCTATCTTCAACTGAAAACCCTTAGTAAGGTTCTTTGTTTACTCCTTTCTCAGTTATGTGCCCCCTGTGGTGTCCTTACTTGTTATGTCCTCCATGGACCAATGCAATGCCCTATTTCTGGCACAACCCGTATACTTCTTATGGCACCTTCAGGTCCTGCAGAACACTGCAGCCAGAGTAGCCACTTACACACCTAGTTGTGCTCACAATACTCCATGTGTGCACCATCTTCATTGGCTACCCATGGCCAAGCCCATTCAGGTCAAGGCCTAATGTCTAGTTCATCATGCCTTTTATGGAACGGGGCAGAATATCTACAGGCCAAATTCTGTTTGTCCATTCCTGCTCGGCCACTTTGCTTGGTAAATGTCTGATGTTAAATACTGACAAAACTGCCTTGTACATATAAATCCATTGTACATCCATATAAAAGTGTTGTGTGCAAAATGCATCATAAAGTCAAAGCAGAACCATATTACTTAAAGGCAAATCGTAACTATTGGAAATGCCAGACTAAAGTGCAAAGAGTATAACGGATTCAAAAAGTTCCAGGTGTGCTTGAGAAAAGTGTTAAGTGTTTCTGAGTTCATTCCAGTCTAATCGCATTTTTAATTTGAGGCAGTGCAAGTTGCTTTTCATGTTATTTTAACTCGCTGCCCTATAGATTCATATTTTTTGTGACATTGTTAGCTTGGAAATGTTCTTTCTGAGATCTTTAGTTATCTATAGTTTACCTGTACTTGTTCACACAATAGCACCATTATGAAAAGCAAATCATGTATAGATCGATAATTGCGTCACAAATCTCTGGCACTGTGTATCGGCATGCCCCTGCTGAAGGTGTGAAGTCGTGATATCTGTTGAGCCCTTACAGGAAATATTGTGACAAAAGATTGTGTACATTTGCAACAATAAAGTTTACTTTTTCTGATATCCAATTCTTGCACGTGCAGGTATGAGAACCGTTTTTCCATAATTGTTTCACTGTTCGGCTTCTTTTTCTTCCAATCCCCCCAGGTAAAGCAGGTTCACTCCATATGGCTCCACCAATTTGATCTTTGGTTTACAGATGTATATGTATTGTTGCTTTACAGTGTAAGCACTTGGCATAATTAAAACACTTCAATTACCCAATTGTCTATTTATTTCTTTAAGCTAATGTGTTTTGTTTTTAACCCCTTGACTGACAATGCCCCCCCCCATGCCAAGCCCTTTTTTGGTGGGTTCAGTATGTCGCCATTCAATTCCTTGTAACTTTTTATTTTACATGTGATATCTCACCCACATTTGGCCCCCTTTCTTCCCACATGTAGGTGGTCATAACGCCACTTAGGAATATTAGTTTAGAGAAAATAACCAAAAAGGGAGCAAATTTTGTGTTTTGTCAGAAAATTCCAATAAAATGATGTACACAGAAGCCTGTGGTTGTTTCCTTGTAAGAGCTAGGAAGGAATGGTTTGCTGTGCTGAATTTGCCATTTTCCTGGCTTTCAAGAACAGGTTGAGTGGAACCATCTGCGATCTATGCGAGTTTAACCCTTTCCCCTCTCACCCCCAATAGTCCATGCGTGGACGGAATGGAAGAGGAGGGTAGGAAAGCTCAAAGGGAAGACCAAGGCATACATTTCTGAAAAGTAGACCAAATTCCAAGTTTAGGAAAGGGTGATTTGTACAGGTCAGGCTACATCTATGTTGGGAAAATGCCCATAATTTGGGGAAAGGTTTAAAAACTAACAGTTAAAAAAAGGTATGTGCTGGACATGGTTGGACCTGTAAGGTAATGGCTTCTGTGAATATTGAGGAAAGCAATGCCCTGCTACATTCCCCTGACTTTTCCAGTTAGGAAATTGCATATATTTTGTATTGTTTCACAAAACAAGCAATACTACAAGCCACAAACTGAGCCATGGTACACAGGAATTGTATGCTGACGGCCTAAACAGACATACTTAGCATGTGTAACTAAGGAAAATAAATGTGAGGAAAGGCAAGCATACAATTTTTGATAGAGCACAGGCAGACCTTATGAAGGGTAGGTGATTTGAGCAGGTTACAAAAGCATACAGTGCCTAAATCAGCAAATATATGTAGTTAACATTTGGGAAATGAAAGGGTTGTGTAACAAAGTGCAGTAGCAAATGTATGAAAATGTTATGAAAACCAAGAGAAGAAAACTAATGTCCTACATTCCCACATGTGTTCCGATGAAAACTGTACCTAATGTGTGAGTGCACCTACCTGGGTGCAAATGGAAAAGGCTAAACCACTGGTAACCCAAGTGTTACAGGAGAGCAGACTCCCGTAGGAACCCACAGAGGTCTGAAATTGCCCTAGAGTTTATTGCCCAAAAGCTTGGCAAAGTCTGAAATTTAGGGGGAAAAAACACAATTTTCAGACATTTCCAACCTGGAAACTACTGAAACATACCACCAACAACACATGTCCTACCTTCCCACAGGTGTCTGGATGAAAACAGTGCCTCATGTGTGGGTGTACTTACCTGGGTGAAAAAGAAAGTGTTGACCGTCCCGGCAGTCTCAAGGAGCACCAGCAGGGTCTCCATCTGTTCCCTGAGGGGGAATTCTGTAATGCTGCCTAGCCAGTGCTCCAGGATGGTCGGGGGTGATTGGCCTTGGACGACTCTACCATGTGGGTCCACCATCCCCAAGCGCAACTGCACTCCCAGGGAGCCCCGGCAGGGTCCCTGACCTTTCCCAAAGGGAGAAGCTGTAACAGGCCAGCCAGAGTTCCAGGATAGTTGGGGGTAATGTTCCTGGTCTTGGGCAGCTGTCTCCCATTTGGAGTGACTATCTCCAAAGTGCAGCGGCTGTCCCAGGGAGCCCCGACAGGGTCCCTTTCCCTAAGAGAGTGGGACTCCTGGAACCGCTGCTGAACTGTGGGATGTTCAACCCACATGGGAGACAGCCGCCCAAGGCCGGGGACATCACCTCCAACCATCTTGGAGCTCTGGCTGGCCTCTGTTACAGCTTTCCCCCACCAGGGAGCCCTGGCAGTGTGCCAATACCTCCTTGAAGGGAAAAGCTGCAATGCAGCTGAGCCAAAACTACAGGACGGCTGGAGGTGATGTCCCCGGCCTTCGGCATCTGTCTCCCATGTGAGTCCATCATCCCCAAGTGCAGTGGCAGCCGAAGGGGGTCCGGCAGGGTGCCCTTCACGGAGAAAAATTGTATAATGCAGGTCAGCCCATAGCTCCAGGATGGTCAGGGGTGCTGTCCCTGGCTTTGGATGGCTGTCCCTCGTGTGGTTTGACTGTCCACAAACCCAGCAGGGGTTCCAGGGAGCCTCGGCAAGGTCCATGTCCTTCCCAGAGGGTGAAGCTGTAACCAAACCGAGCCAGAGCTCCAGCACGGTTGGGGGTGCTGTCCCTGGCCTTAGGCATTCGTTTGCCATGTGGGTCTACCGTCCTCGAGCACAGCGGCTGTTCCAGGGAGCCCTGGCAGGGTCCCTTTCCTTTCCCGGAGGGAGAAGCTGTAATGCAGGCCAGCCAGAGCTCCAGGAAGGTGGGGGTGATGCCCCTGGTCTTGGGTGGCTGACTCCCATGTGGGATGACTGTCCCCAAGTCCAGCTGTAGTTCTGGGGAGCCCAGGCAGGGTCTCCATTCCTCCCCGGAGGCGAAATCTGTAACGCAGCACAGCCAGAGGTTCAGCCTGGGCTTGCAGACAGTCAACCCACATGGGAGACAGCCGCTCCCAGGGAAACACCAATGTTTTGCTGGCATGGGGGGAATTTGTGGGCTGACCCTGCATTTGTGTCCCAGCCCACCAAAATACCTCCCAGACTGCCCAATCCCGTAGAATAGAAAAAAATACTCGCATAACGTTGGAGCTCCTTGCACAAAGAAACCTGCAAACAAAACAAAAAACATTCATTACCTATGTTCAGCCCAGCAAAAACAAAGCATAACTAGCATGCTCTGCTCACCGCCCCCTTTCAAGTCATCGTGGTGGTCTAGTGACCCTCACACCCCAGTAAAAACACATTTGCCCCTTCCTAGGGGCCGATTTTTATTAAGACTATTAGTGACCATAAACACAATTTAACCGTATAATTATAGGTTTATGGATTTTGGTCGACTGACCCCCACGCCGCCTCCCAACTGGTTGAAAATCCCCTGCCCCTTCCCCTCATTTTCTTTACATTTTTTAAACCACCGAAGGTAGATGGTGGATTGAGGTCAGGCCATATTGGATTGTGTAAGATAGTGGCGGGGCGACCTACCCCAAAATCTGACATTAAAAAAACTTCGGTCCAAAACATTTGGAAAAAATGCAACTAGTTCAGGTTCAATTTGAACACAGATCCATAATTATGCCAAGGGCTATGATCACTTTGGTCCAATTAAATGGCTATAATAAATCTTAAACCATGAACTGATAACTCTAATATAATAAATGAAAATAAGGCCTACTTTAACAATATAAATACTTTCATGGAATATACATGACTGAAAATATGAAACTGTCAATGAAAAGAATTACATATTGAGTACAACAATGAGCTGAGTGACGGCATAAAAAAAAGGAGAGAAGTTTGACCATGTTTCTAGGTGGACACATAGGAATGGAGCTGCGAGACCATTGGGGGGGGGGCTGTACCTTCAGAAAGATAATAGCCAGCATACAAGGCGTCTACCCTATCCACTTTATCCTTTGCCAGGTACCAGTCTGTAATTCAAGACCTGGTAGAGTTTTGAAGAATGAACAACTCTGCATTAGAAGGACAAAAGAACTGAAAGTATTGTCTTTGATCCCACTAAAAGTACATTTGAATACACAGTCTGCAGGATGGATTGTGGAAAAGACCTACTTGAGCTTGGGTATGCAATGAAGCTGGCAGATTCAAGGTTGGCAGAGTTATTGTGCAGCTGCCTGCAGGAGGTACCATGGTGGGGGTCAGGTAGCTACCATGACGGCGCTGCTTGACTTCAAGTTGGCAGCTGACAATTAATAACTGATACACATCTCTAGATCTGAAGATGGTGAGTTACTTAGAAAGCCAATCACTTTGTCACGTACACACAAGGACTTGGGCACATTCGTTAACACGCTTCCTTTTCCAGTATCAAAAGGGGCAGGACTATACAGGGAGGCTTTAGTAGAAGGCCTATTATGGGAGTTTGCAAACAAGTGTTGCAATAAAGAGCGGAGTAAAAGAGGAAGAAGGAAGGCAAAGGGGGTGGAAGGAGAGTAAGACTTGAGATGGATGAGAGAGGATGGTGAAGATGCGTCAAATGAGGGGAAAGCGGAGAGCAGTGTGAAGGGGGAAACTAGCAAGGGGGAAAAGGAGAGATGGAAGGTGAGACACAAGAGAAAGGAGGAAATTACTTGGAGAACAGTTTAAAAGGTACAGACAAAATAGGTGTAGGAAGATGAGGGCCACCAATAGAGGAACATTTTGGGAGAGGTACTGAGGAAGAAAAGGAGGGTGGAGGAAGGAAGAAGTGCAGAAGGTGGACACTGAAAATAAGGTAAATGCTGTGGAAGAAGGCCTGTGTCCATTAAGAAGTATGCTGGCTGGCGCCCGGTTGTACATCTTAACCCAATAACTAGCCCATCAAAAGTAGAGAGGGGTAGTGGAAAGACTAGGACTAGTGCAGTACCCTGGGTAAACCAACTTAACTCTCAACACCAAGCTGAGTGGGCCTCTCTTCAGTTTCTGGCCCTGCCAATGCATCACATCATCAGTTTCTGGCCCCTGGAAGGGCCTATCTTTGTCTTCAAGCCCAGGACAGACAAATGGTCTTTCTGGCAAGGAGAGCAAACTAATCTAATAGGGCCAATGCGTCATCAATCCTAGGAGGGTCAACCCTTGGTCATATAGAGCACTAGAGGGGAACTAACTGAACTATTCACACTTGGCAATACAACACTAGTTGAGTAATATTAGAATACGGAAAGTGGCCATGGGAATAAAGTCCCCTAGAAGAAAGGGGGACTCCTTACGGTGTAAGGAATGTCAGCAGGGGGAATGTTATGGGTGTGGAATGCGAACAGAGAACACTAGTAGAGAATGCAAGGCAAGTTGTACGGTGGTTGGTGTAAAGGTGAGGACAGAGAGAGTTGTTAGAGCATAAAGATGAACTTAAAAGAAATTAAGTCACACATACTGGCTGTGTTCTGGTTCACTTCCTTAACTTGTGATGAGTTGCAGCAATGACAAAGAGCCTGCACTTGCCATAGATTGTGGTTGCCCTGGCTGAGCAGGTACAGGGTTAGTTGCACAGTCGAATAGTGGCTCACTCTTCAGGCATGTATTGGGGTGTATCTGGGCTGTGCGTGAGCCCCTGAGGACACAGGAAGCACCCTAGCAGCATATAGGAAGCCGCTATGGGAAATAACTGCTTCAGTGTGAATGGGCTAGTTCCCATTAGACGAGAGGACCTTTTTGCCTTTCCAGCTCAGAGGGCCGTTTCTCTAATGGGAAATGGCCTTCTCAGTGTGAGTAGGCTAGTTCCCATTATTATGCAGGACTTGGACACTAGGGGAGCAAAAAGGGCCATTTCTCTAATGGGAACTAGCCTTCTCAGTGTGAGTAGGCTAATTCCCATTATTATGCAGGACTTGGCCACTAGGGGAGCAAAAAGGGCCATTTCTCTAATGGGACCTAGCCTTCTCAGTTTGAGTAGGCTAATTCCTATTATTATGCAGGACTTGGCCACTAGGGGAGCAAAAAGGGCCATTTCTCTAATGGGAACTAGCCTTCTCAGTTTGAGTAGGCTAGTTCCCATTATGCAGGACCTGGCCACTAGGGGAGCAAAAAGGGCCATTTCTTTAGTTGGAACTAGCCCACTCACACTGAAGCAGCTATTTCCCATCTGAGAAATGGCCCTAACAACCGATGGTCCGTTTCTCGGATGGGAACTAGTATCAGCCCAGAAGCAGGAAGTGAGATTTTCGGGTGAGGTCCGAGGTGGTTGTTGAGTATGACCAAGAGACCAGCAGGAGAAAGGAGAAACGTTCGTCAGGAGATTTGTGCAGGTGAAGTATTGGCTTGGGAGTGGAAGTGGTTGTGCAGTGGGAGTGTGTATGTTTGTGTGGCGAGGGAGTGTTAGGAAAGACTTCATTGCCCTTCATAATTTCTATGGACCCCGAATCCCTTTGCTTTGTTTCTGAACCTGTTCTGACTTTTTGAAAGGAAGAAATGTCTTCAGCTTCCTTTTCCTTCCCTTTTGCTTATTTGTTATGGGGAACTGGTCAGTACTGGGAAACTGTTTACCTTTTATCTTTTTAAATGTTTGTAACTTTTTAATATTGCACACTGCATCTGTATTGCCGTAGCCCTCAACATTTGAGATTCTTTGGGTACTTTTGTATGTGCCTAAAGACAAGCTGGTGGCAGCAGATATATTTTTACCATATTTGCTTTCTTTTTGGATAAGAGGACTCCTTCAGCCATTTCTTCAGATCATCATTGGAGACAAGAATCCCTCGCAGAAGAACAGCTGATTGACAATCTGAAAGAAGACTTCTGAAGATGCATGGCATCCCTTCCTGCATCTGGCCTGGTGAAGCCCTGTTGGGCTATCTGATCTCCGAAGACCCTGAGCAGTGCTTCAACCCTTGGACTAGTGGAACCAACTAGTCTCGGCACCTTCTCGAGGGTCCAGCCATACTGAGCCTCCGGAAGTGTCCCTGGAACACCCAGTGAACTGACCAACTCTCTCGTGGGCTACCTCGCAGAAGCATCGCCATTCCGCGGTTGCACCCAAAACTTTGGTGGCCGCCAGCTTGTGGTACAAGTTTAGTTTCTTTATTTGTACCGCGCGCCGAACCCTGGGGTAACCGGGCGCCGGAGACTTAGAGACAGTTACAACATGGCAAAAATATACAATAAAGACTGTGATATAACAACAATAGGTGTAGTAGACCGGGATACAAGATGGTCGACAGAGGCAGTGGAGAAGAAGTACATTAAGCAGAGTTTTTGTTGGAAAGCCATGTTTTTGTTTTGGCTCTAAAAGTCCAAAAGGAGGGTTCTGCTCTAAGGTTTGGTGGCATAGCCTTCCATGGTTTGGCAGCTAGGACCGGGAAGCTAGTGCCATCTGCTTTTTTTAGGGAGAATTTGGGAACGGAAAGGCAATGCGAGTATGGCGTTCTAGTTGGTCTAGTTGATGTGTGATTGTGGAACTTGTCTGCCAGGTATTTGGGTGCGTCATTGGAGCGGCATTTATGGACGATGACGAGGGATCTGAGAGTGATTCTGTCTCGTACAGGGAGCCAGTGAGCATCTTGCCTGATGCTGGAGATGTGGGCGTGCCATGGGATACTGAGGGCGGCTCTGACGGCATTATTTTGAAGCACCTGTAGTTTGTTCAGGTTGCGTTCTGACGTACCGAGAAAGAGGGTATTGCAGTAGTCAATTTTTGAGAGCTGAGAGCACTAGCGCTCTGGCTAGTGTAATGCAGCTGGAAGGACATAGGAAAGGTTTGCAGGCGTTGATAAGCTTATTAGTATAAGCTGTGGATGAGGCTGTGGCCTTCACCTGTCTTTTGAGCGAGAGAGTAGAGTCTAGATAAACCCCAAGGGTTTTAATTTCTTTGGCTACTGTGATTAGGTTACCGTCTATGTTGATGGACGCGTAACGGGCGTCTAGTTTGTTTAGCCGTTGTTGGGAGCCGACAAGAAGGAGCTCAGTTTTCTCGTCGTTGAGGCATAGACCGTGCTCTGCCATCCAGGCTTGGATCTCCAAATATAGGTTGTTGATTCTGGTGGAGTCCTCATCGTAGCACCCTGATAGGGTGATGAGAACCTGGGTATCATCAGCATAGTTTGTGTATGTGACACCCAGGTTATCTAGGCGGTCAAACAATAGCTTAGTGAAGATAATGTATAGGGTCGGTGAGACGCACAAGCCTTGAGGGACGCCGCAGGTGATGGGGACAGGCAGTGCTGATGCCCCCGGGGAGAAGACCCGGGTGGTTCGGTTGACTAGGAAGGACTGGAGCCAGGCAGTCGCCTGATTAGAGAAGGCCGCTGAGGTCATCAGATGTTCCGTGAGGATCTGATGGTCGACGAGGTTGACGGCTGCTGATAGATCTAGCAGTAAGAGAATGGCTAGATTACCCTTGTCCTTTGCCTCGTCCATCTGGATTTTTAGGTCCAGTAGGGCTGACTCTGTTCCGTGCCTTGGCCTGAAGCCGGATTGTCTGAGACCCAAGAGGTTGTTGTCTTCCAGGTGCTTCTGTGTTTGCAGGTAGGCCGCTCTGTCTAAGATTTTTAGGATGTAGGGAACGGTGGTGATTGGCCATTAGTTGGTTGGGTTATTGGCGTCTTGATTGGTTTTTTTTAGTAGTGGCATGTCCCAGGCCTCCTTGAGGCTAATAGGCACTGAGCTTGATTTGAAGGATGCGTTGATGAGGGCTGTTATGAAGGGGGCTAGAATGTTGGCGCCCTCCTGGATGATGGGAGCTGGGCATGAGTCCCCTTGGCATCTGGAGGGTTTGAGGCCCTTAATGATGCTTTCTACTTCTTTAGTGGATACTGGTGAGAAGGAGAAGAGGGGGCAAGTGGGTGTTTTGGGGGTGGTGGACGGTGGATGGTTTGTTTTTTTAGATAGGCTAAGCTTTTTCTCTTCGATTTTGGATTGTAACATGGTTACTAGGGCTTTTTGAATCCTCTCACACCAGTCTGAATCTTTCACGCAGATTCTGCCAGGTTCCAGGTTCAAGCTAACACCGCTCAAATTTGAACATCACCCAAACAGCCCCCTTGAGCACCTCTGAACAGCCACTGATCAAGGGCGCCCTCATGTAGACCTCTACTGCTACTGCTACTGCTGATTCTAGAGGTTGTAGAGGTCAGCAAGTCACCTTCCCTGCTAATTCCAGCATCCTAGAATCCTGTCCTAGAGAAGCTTTTTCAACCACGACTGGAAGAACACTTGCCATAGCCTGTGGGCGGTGGTCGTTGCTGTATCTCACCTTTCTCCATCCTGTGAGGTCTCCTGAAGAGGCCTGCATTGGCAAATCTTGCATGTCTTCCTCTCTAAGGGTTGTATCTTGCATCTGGACCTGCAGCTCCTGGGCAACTCTCACTGGAACCAACAGCGGGAAATCCAACCTCCAGTGAAACCCTCCGCCTTTCCTGAGGGTGGTACTCAGCGGGTGGCTCTCATGGGGAGGGACCCCCTCCCCTATCTGACTAGGGACGATTGTTCAATAAACATGCAGTATGCCCAAAGCATATACCCTCCTCCCCCATCTTCCTACTCTATAAATGGTTGCAAAATCCCACACACTTCCATGTATGTTTGTAGGCAGGATTAGGGACTACCTGCGGGAGTCAAATACAGAAACTGGGACAAAGAAGAGCACAAATAACCCAGTTGAGGATGAGAACATCAATACTGAGATGAGGAATTGGTGCGGAGCAGTGCAGAGTGCCCTGCTGAACCAACATGAGCGACCTCGACAACCGGGAACAAGTCCAACCTGATAAAAAGGGAAGGAGGACTTCATGGGCTGTCAGACCGTTTCTGGAGGAACTGGGAAACTCGAAACGAGCTGGAGGAACAGAGACATTGGGAGTGTAGACACAGAGATACTTGGATGCTGGCAGAGTTGTCCCTGACAGATATGCTGTGGTTGGACCAAAGAAGGTGGCAGATACCAGGGAAGCTTGCCGACTGGGAGAACCGACAGACACAGAGAGCTGAAAGCACGCAGTCCAAGAGCAGGGGAACGCTGCAAGGCTGTCTTAGCCCCTGGAGAGACCATGAGAAGTCGGAGTGGGGGGAGACGCCCACAGACAACCCAAGGTCGCCAGTAAGAACCCTGGAGAGGTCCTGGTAGCCGGGACGATTGGTGGTAACCCCGAAGGGCAGAAAAGTCACAAAGGATCTGGGACCCACGCCTAATAACAAACAGCCTCCAAAGTCATCTTCCTAGTCAGTTTCTGGCAGGGCAGTGAACCAGGTGGGCTGTGAGACAAATGCCTAAGAAAGGCCAGGGGAAGGGAGTCATTCCCCCTTGTATTGTGAACATTGTAAGAAGCCTGATACCCAAGGAAAGGTAGTCATTCTATTAGTACTGAGGTTTTGAGTTGGAACTTTCATTGACTTGTGAACTGAGCCCTTTTTAATGTGGAACTTTGTGTGCTGCCTTTGAAAGGGACCGAAACCCTGGGAAGGGAGTCCTTACCTCAAGAAATAGTCTCTCCAGACTACTGCATGGTTGGCTACTCTACAGAAGAAGGGAGTCATTCTTCTACATTAAGAAGATGCATCAAGATCACTGAGTGTGAACATGGCAAAAGGAGATTAAAGAAATCGGAATTAAAATTGACATCATGGAATTCTAGAAAGAGCAAATACTATAGAAGCTCTGAATGCACTGAAAGAGTCCAGTTGTATTTGTTTGCAAGCAACCTGGCTTATTGATTAAACGGTGATAGATGGGTATTGCACTTTCCCTCAATCAGCCAAAAGGAGCTGTGGAGGGTGCACGCTTCATTTGCCTTAAATTTTGCTTATTTATTATGGGGAAACTGTTTACCTTTTATCTTTTACATTTTTGAATGATCTGCTTCGAAAGTCCCAGACCTTTCATATGGTATTCTGGCAGTTGAGTTGAGTTGGCAAGGGAAGGGAAGGGAAGGGAAGGAGTTGGATGTACTATTAATCAATATCTACTGGCATATGGAGGTGTGTAAACTGGAAGACTTCTGGAATGTGTTGTCGAATATGATATTGAACTGGAAATGTAGAAAGGATAAGGGACATAATATTGTGGCCAGGGATTTAAGCACAGATTACGAATGACTGATTTCTGATGGAGAGATACAAGACTCACCAGTTGATGTGGTACCGGTGAATAGTAAGCTAGCTGCATACAATCTTCCCTCTAATTATTTTTCTCTATTTGCGGAACCGATTGGCTGTTGTGCGCACATTATTTTCCATGTGCGCAACTGACTAATGCGGTAAGCCACTTGGTGCGCTACCGTCGCAGAAGGGAGATTGGAAAGAAATGTCCTCTTCCCAGCCACTGCAATTCTTTAAAAATCTTACAACACTTTTTCCAAACACATAGGCTAAAATGAAATATGTCATATGTGATTATACAGAAAACTCAACCAGTCCAAGACTTCAATATCTGCCACAGTACCTTGCAAACTTACTTCTGTGCAGAGAAAACTGTCAGCCTCATTATGAGTTTGGCAGTAAGTGGTAAAGTTGGCGGTGGTAGCTCCATTACCGCCAACTTTACCACTACGCTAAATTACGATTTTGGGCCTGGAGTAGAAGATTTGCCTCCAGAAAAATCCTGGAGCTAAATCCTCCAACTCAACCAAGAAATCGTTGGAATTTCCACTGCTGTATTTCTGCCAAAAAGCCACATTGAGTCCAAAGGACTCAATATGAATGGGGAATAACAGTAATTCGTTTGGGTGGTATTCTGGTGAATTTACACTGGGATACTGCCCCAAGTCTTAATGAAGCCCTGTATGTTTTATGCCACTGGACAATTACTAATTTGTATTACAAAACACAGATATCACTTAGTTGTGTTCCCAGATATCTTGTGCAAACAATATTTATTCTTAAAAAATGTTTTTGTATTCTGAGTTTTCAAAAAAAGGGAATTTTATTCATGATGCGATAATCTCGTGGTCAGCCGATACGTGTTTCGACTCAAGGAGTCTTTATCAAGGCTGGTGCGTTATTGTTCATTGACCGTTAGGTAGGTTGGTTCTTGGTGGTGGATTGGGGAAGGTGGGTTCCACTCCTTGAATAGGCTGGCTTATCAGCCTGTTACTGCTGCGAACAATGTCCCTGGCATTTGTGGCCCTCAAATATCTCTTGTCATAATTGATGTGGCTTTCAAGAAACAGAACACATTTGCCGATGGATTAATGGTAATTAAAAGCAATTCGTCAAAAACATGCTGAAAGGAGTCCAAGGGCCACTTTAATGAAGTAATTCAAGGGCCAGGAGAACGAGCGTCTATTAATTTGTGTAAGGATGATAATTGCATCAGAATAACCGCACCTTAGAATATAATCCAAAATTCCTGTGCCTCTGCTTACTATCCACATTATGGTCTCCTGTGGTAGTGATAACACCAGCCTTAGAGCTAAGATAAATATGTACCATGCATTTTTACTCATTAAAAAAAGAAAATATGCCTAACAAAAACGAGAAACTATGAACATATCATTGCTTCAACCCACAAAGCTGCACAGATATTTTTTTGAATTAGTGACCAGTGGCGTTAATGCCCGATTTCAAAAGGAATTTTATGGGGAAATCGTTTAATAAGCTGAAAGTATCCCTATTGGCAAAGCGAATTAATTTTTTACTCCCATAAAAATTATTTTACTCCAAGTAGGGAGCAAAATCTGATTAGAGCCCTGCTTGTACCTGTTAGGGAGAATTCTCTGTTTAGGCTGAATTTCCTAACCTAGTGAGTCCCCCAGCAGCTTTGCTGGATTTTTTGGGTTTATTTTTTCTCCTGCCAAGAGTGAGACTCTTTTACCCTCACTCTTGGACATGACTTGAGAGTGTTTCTGTGACTTGCTATGTGCTTATGGGCTAGGGGGTATTTTTTCCCCATAGGCTATCATTGGTTTTTGAATGTGTGTTACACAGCACCCTCAGTGCAGTAACACAAGGGTGTCATAGAGACCCCCAAACATAGACTCCACACAGACTCCACACCCTGGGACTGACTACTGTCTCCCTGGGTCTGTAAAGTCACCATTGACTTTACTAGTCTTAATTTAGGAACTTAACCAGTACAAACCATCTTACTGTGGAAGTACTGGTAGGGGCAATTAGATTGCCCCTGGGTCTGTTGTCGAGGGGGTACTGTCCCCCCTCGCCGAGTTCTGGCTGGTGGCAGTGGATACCACGGAAATATTCCACCGGAATATTTCCCAATGGGATTTCCCATTGTTTTTAATGCACCACTTTTTGGTGCAATGTTAAAGATACCGCCGGTTTATTTATTTAATATAAATTCACCGGTTGGGATTTTTTGCCAGAACTCGCCGCCAAAATGGCGTCTAGGTTCACTTCAGTAACCCTGAACCCGAGTCGAGCCTTTGTTCCACTTTTGGCGGGCTTCTGCACAGAAGCCCTCCACAGTGGTGCCATTCTGCCTGGGTACCACAGGGGGTGTGGGAGGGGATTTAGGCACCCTGGACTGAGTTGCCTTGCCAACTCATGTCGCACTCTGGTGTGATTGGCCCAAGTGGTGAGCCACCCCGCTCACCACTTAGCATGTTTGAGTGACAGCTAGGCTGTATGAATGGGGGTTTGCTGCATAAAAGCAGGGTTTTTGGGACTGGTTCTTCAGAAGTCGCCACAGGACCTAAGAAGCCGAAGAGGGAGAAGCCGAGCCGACCTGCCAAGACGACACCACCGGTGGAGCCCTGCGGAACCGTCTCACCACTTTTTCCGACGACAGAGGAGATCTCCCGCCGGAGAGTCTCCTTCCCTTAACTGGTGGGGACAACCAGTTGCTGCCTTCTTTTTGCCGTCCCGAAGCATCTCGTGGCCGCCTTGCCTGTGCCAAGCACCCCAGCAACCGGGATACCACTTTTTACCTCAACCGAGAAAGAGGGGTAAAATCCTTTGTGACCGGAAAACTCCACGGCTGGTCTCATCCCTGGTAGTGCAACGACCTTCAGCTTTCCTCCACGTCGAGATCACCTCTTCCTCTGGACAACGCCGCGACTTGCACCCACTACCAGGAACAACTACCACCGCTGGAGGATCCTTTCCACTTTTAAAGGTACTGTGTTCCGCCCGGCTTCCCTTGCCACCGATTGTACGGGGTAGATTTAGCCCTCGGCTCTCGAACCTGGGTAAGCCTGGGACACCCTAACTAAACTTTTTCTAAATTCAGTAAAACCTTTTCTACTCACCTGCAAAGACTTGTGACATTGTGTGATCTTGGGCATATTTTCGCCTGGCTCTCTCTAAAGCGGGCCACAAACCAATTCTCCTTGTTCCACAATTGACTGCCTTTTCTAACCTTATTTGAAAAGTGTTTTACCTTGCTGCTTTTCATTACTTCTGCTTTTTCCCTCCCTTTTCTAATAACTTGTTGGAGTGCCATCTGACGTTAAGCGCTCACCTCTGTTTGGAAATAAGTGGTGTTAACTTAGACTTGTCCAACAAATGACTAGGGATGTACATATAAGTAATAGTGACTGTGTTTTGACTTACTTACCTTTTTCTGTGCTAGTGTAATTTATGAGTGTGCCTTTAAAATAAATAAGTATATACTTTTACACCTAGCTCTGGTCAGTGTTTGCTTGTACTACTGTGCCTCTGTACCTATCCTGTATCCTCTATATACTGCCTAACTCTTCTTGAGGGAAGTCTGACTGCTCAGCCACAGCTACCACAGTGAATCTGTATGGTACAGACTGCTACCAAGTGGGTTTACTGCCAACACCTGTAGTCTTAAATCTTTTGCAGTGGTCCCAGAGGGAACTGCACAGGTTTCTGCTTAACAGTACCCCTGACATAGAGAGGGCAAAATGACAGGGACCATAATACAGTGTATAGTTTTGCCCACCCTTCCGCACCACAGCCCAGATAAAATTAAACAAGAGCTTTACTGAGGTTCATTATGGAGCCCTGTTCAAGAAAATCACACATATATGCCTTTTAAGTTATTTGCATTAATTCATCAGAGATACACATTATTTAGTGCCTTCTTCTTTAACTATGGATCCCTCTTCTGTAATTCTTTGTGATCAGTTAACACGTGGTTGTATTGAAAAATCCTCAGCGGACGAGCATAGAAAGAAAAATAAGGTGCTGTTGTCTAGATGGGTACTAGAATTTCCTATCCTTTAGCAAACACGCAACACAATTCCTTCAGTGTACTGCCGAAACGTCTGACTTGGTCTTTAAAATGTGCTGCTTTGTTCATCACCCACTTCCACCCATACCCTTCCCAGGTCCCTGGGCTTGCCTCTAATACTAGTTGATAGAGCACTGTAAAAAGTGAGGGATTGTAGCAATAAACACTCACTGGGATATCTGCAGACCCACAATGCTTTGCAAGCAAGGCATATTTAAATGCCTCAACACAAGATGTGCATTTTAAGAATGTCATGACTCTGCATGTGCACAATTCTTTTGGAAAACGATGCAGATTGTGTGAAAATCATTCTCCTGCCTGAATACCATGGACGATTAATCCCAGGCATAGTCCATACCCATTAACCCTTGTAGGTTAAGTAAATGATATTGCAATGTTGCTCTCTACTTATAGGGCAGTGTTAGTAAGGCAAAAGTAGGAGACCCTGAGCATCACATTTGTCTTTTCAAAATATTGAGAGGGCACATTAATATTTGAGTTTCATAATCCGTTCACTTACAAAGCCCTTGCGTGACATATGTACAAAGAAGAGGAAGTGTGGGATTTGGTTGCACATCCAAGTAGCTGCTTACTTACGTCAGTATCCGATATTTGAGCTGGTAGTTAGATTATATAGTGTGGGTGATGCTTTTGGTAAGGCACAATGAGTAACAGAAATTCTGGCATGTGAACGTTATTCATGTTACAACAAACATAAAACAATTGGATGTAGGTGCACGTCTGCTAACCTTTCCCAGAGCCAATAGAGAAAGAGTCAAGGTTGTCTGGTAGTATCTTAATGTACTCTCAGGCAGAAGTTATCATGGGTGGGCAGGGAACATTTTTGGTTAATGTGTGCAGGCATATCCTGGTTAGATTCTTCTGTTGATGGATCCAGTTTTTCATATTCGTTTTTAACCTCTTGATTGTATTTTGCTGTTACGGATTTTAGGTGCATAGTAGTGTAATCCAAATTAGCAGAATATCAAGACTAGTTGCTTATTTTAAGAGAAAGAAAATTCAGATAATTGCTGTGGCATGTGCCTTATTAAATCTTTTTGAAAAGGTGAGAATTGTCTGTGTGCGCTGCTAAAAATCTTCTGAGCGGCACCCAGAAGGAATCTGGGCAAGCGCACATACGCACAGCTTAGAGGGAACATTGGCTGCAGGTAGGAAGTGGTATGTTGCCTGGACCTCATTAGGGCTTCAAATGCTGAATGGACAGGTTAGGGGTAATAACGTAGGTCAGTTGACCTGGCATAGAGGAAGGGCAGAATCAACTCTTTCGTTTTTGTTGATGAATTTCTATTTTGCGTTCATCATTTAACATAGTCTTGTGGGTAAATCAAGGTGGGCGCCCTAAGGATCTGATTCCAAATAGTGGACATAGTAGTATCCATTGGACGGCTGTGAATACAAAGAGACTAAATAGTACGCTTGCATGTGTAATGTATGAATTAACATTTCAATGGAAGTTGGAGGTATTTAATGTAGAATGCTTTGACGCCTCTGTATCTGCAGTTATCGATAAGGTCAGCACCTCTATTAAGTCAGTGGTTATCGACTACTCTGTGGGGGGGGGGGAATGTCAAATTATACTGCTCACCTGAGGAATCACTTCGAAAAACTATTTACTCCTACGTCCTATCCCCTTTCCTCCATACTTGTGGAACATTCCGTCCTTGGATTGGAGCACTTTAGTAAAAAGCATAAAAAATAGAAAATGTTTGTCCTTTTGTTTTTACGCGGGGTACCGCACGTGGCCGTAACCCCGCCCTCCTGAGCTCCGCATCGCCCTTCAGTTCATTTCTCTGCGCGTCGGAGTTGCACGCACTAGCATCATTGGGAATTTTATTTTTATTCCAGTTGGCCTTCCTTCCTGCTTCGGTTCCACGGCCATCAAGTGCTCCGTCTATGCCCAAGCGTCTGGGATTCGTGTCCTGTTCTTCATGCGAACGTCGCTTCGCGAGGGTGGTTCCCCATTGTCTCTGCTTGGAGTGTCTAGGCCCGGAACATCGCTGGGATTCGTGTTTCTATTACGACTCCCTCTCCGTCCAGGCACTCCAACATCGTCGTCTTCGGTTGTTTTCGGTGTTTCAGCGCGTTCCTCCACCCCATTTACAGCTTTTCATTGACGAAAGGAAGAAACGCCCAGTAAGTTCCTTACTTTTTAGGGCGCCCCGGCCCGGGGACTCATTTCTGGGGTCTTCCAGGGGTCTTCCAGGACTGGGGGGTGCTCCAGTATCTCTGTCACCAGGGGCTCCCATGAGGTGCCGAAAGGGCCTAATAGGTGTACCAGAGTGTTCTCTGAGGGTTCCCTTGGCAGACCTGCCAAAACCGGACATTGTTCCGAGGTTCACCGTTTGGGTGCTAAAGTTAAGCCCAGTTCTTCTGGGGAATTGGTTTCCAGGGTTCGCCCTGAGGTCTCTACTTCTAGAGCTTTCCACACGGATACCAGGGTTACGCCCTGAGGTCTCCAATTCTGTAGCTTTCCACACTGAGTCACGGCTCGAGGACCCTCATGAGGGAGCTATCCGTTCTGGGTTACAACCCGAGGTTCCTCTACTTGAGGCCAAGGTCAGTACTGACAGAATCGAAAGATCCTCTTTGAAGGTCTTGTTGGTGAGGATTGGTCCTCACCCGTACCACGCTAAGGGTCGTGGTGATACAGGTCCTGTCGAGGGGGCAAAGAAGGCTAATTCTGGGGCAGGTTCGAAGATGTCTAGTAAACATCCGAGACCTCCCAGTACCAGCTCGGCCGAGGATCCTTGTGTCAAGGCTAAAGTTTTACTCAAGTCCCCTGACCTCCCCTGAGGAGGCAATTGCCTCATCCTCATATGTGACGCAGTTCTCCTCAGGTGCCAACAAAAGGGAGGCCCAACCTCCATGGTCCACGTTGGCCATTTTGGATACGTTCCTCACACCAACATTCACGATGTCTGGTGCTGGGAATGTCTCTTGGGGCTGAGTAGCCTTTTTCACGCTATGTGGACAATAAAAATCTGTTCCGCCCTCGTATTGACTGCCGTGCTTGGACACTGCTGCCTCATACAGTCTCGCTCCCTCCTGCTTCTGCTCCTCTCATAAATGTGGATCCGGCTGGTGGTAGGCCCTCCTGGCAACCAGCCTCCCTGCACTTGGGGGTATGCCCCTCATGAGCGGCCTCTGCCTGTTCCAGTGCCAAAATTGTCGGCTGAAGATGAGTTTTTCGGGAAGTTTCAGTTGCTCATGCATTATGACCCCATGAAGGTGTATTTTGAACGTCTTTTCAGGGAAATACTCCCTGAGCCTCCTGACTCGCCTCCGGCCCCAGCGGTTACTACGCAGGTCCCGGTGGTTCCACTCCCTCCACCACTTCCTAGTGGGCCCCCGCCACCACTCCCTCCGGTGTCGCCTATTGAGAACACATCAGCAAAGAGAGACACCACCTTAAAACCTGAGGCAATATGCGTGGTGGACCAGTCTTTTGCCTCCACTTCGTTGGACGAGCCTCAAGCCGATCAGGATGGCGATTAGCAGCCCCGCTCAGAGCATTCCATGACCGGGTATTGGATATGATGGCCCTCTATGATATTCCAGTACCTGAGGACCTACTCCGCAGGAAGGGTTGCTTTCTATAGCCTTTACCCTGTCTCCTCAGGAGCGCACAGGCCTGTTACTTCAGAAGGACGTCTTGGCTTAGGCCCGTAAGGTGTGGTATAAACCCCATACTGGGGTACACCTAACAAGAGGATTGACGCTCCATACAAGCTTCATGCCTCTGAAGAGATAGCCTTATCGGCTTGTCCACTCGCTTCCTCAATGGTGGTGGCAGTAGCCACTCTCCAGTCAAAACCGGCTTCTCCATCCTCCACGGTTGCGGCCCAAATCCTTTCTAAAGAGGATAAGCTTCTGGACGCCTTGGGCAAGAAAGTCTGTGCCAATTCGGCACTCCAACTTCGTCAAGCCAACACAGAGCATCCTGGCAGTAGCCAATCTGAAGCTGTGGAAAAAGTTAGCTGATTTCCAGGAGTGTATTCCTGTGGATAGGCTAGACGATTTCAAGGCCGGTTTGTCAGACGCCTAAGTGATTGGACACGATCTACTGGAAGCTGCAGCACATCACCTAGATGCCTCAGCCCGAGGCCTGATGGTCCGGGTTGACATCTCCCTGCAGGGGTGGCTCCATGTGACGCAGTTTTCAAAGGAAGTACAAGACAACGTACTGGACCTTCCTTTTGATGGCAAGGAATTGTTTCGTTCCTCTACAGAGGAACTTGCAAAGACGAAGGCGAGTACCCAAACCACCAAATCTTTCAGTCTTGGTGAAAGCTCCAGCTAAGGCCCTTATGCACAGAGATCATGGTCCAAAACTCTGTCCTTCTCTGGATTCAGGGGGTTTCAGGATCACTGTGCACACTGTATTGGACCTCCGGTTGGTGGGCCCTGTCGAAAGCAACAACCGCAAGGTGGTCAGTTTTTCTCTCGCCCCTCAGCATCCTCTCCAGGGACAGGTGGTCTCTCTGTCCACAAGTCATCCAAATGATATAGCTGGTTGGTTTGGTCGCACGAGACTCCAGTGGGAGGACGGATCTCTTCTCATCTGGAGGCGTGGAAGACCATCACCGAAGATCGTTGGGTTTTGTCCATCGCTCGTGTGGGCTTTCGCTTGCCCCTCCCCCTACCCCATCCTTCCATCCTCCCTTCCAGCAGATTGGGTCGCCCTCCCTCAGAGCCGAGGTACAGAAACTTCTAGACCTCAGAGCGGTGGAGACTGCTCCCCTTGGGGACCAAGGGGACGGCTTCTACTCCCGTCTGTTCAGTGCCTAAACCCAACCAGACTGGCCTGCGCACTATCCTCGATCTTTCCCAGTTCAACCTCGCTCTTCCCCGAGAGAAATTCAAGATGATCACGCCCTGCGGAATCTTCGGAAGGGCGACAGGCTCAGTGTGGTGGACCTGCAGGATGCTAACATGCATATCCTGATATGGAGGCCGCATTGGAAATATCTGCAGTTCTCCTTGGGGGGCGGGGGGGAAACATTTCCAGTTCTGTGTGCTCCCCTTTGGTCTCAGCTCGGCGCTGCGTGTCTTTACGAAGATGTTGGTCATCGCAGCTTTCCTCAAGCTGCAGGGAGTTCATCTTTACCCATATTTGGACGATTGGCTCCTGCACAGCCCTTGCCCACAGATGGCTTTAATCAATCTCCAGTCTCTCCTCCAGCTCCTGCTTCGCTTCGGGCAGTCGGTCAACTGGCAGAAATCTTACACGACGGTCTCTCAGTACCTGATTTTCCTGGGTTTCCGTTGGAATACGGTCAGTACCAAGGTGTTCCTAACGGCAGACAGGATTGCGGACTTATCAGCCACATGTCAGCTCTTCCTCCAGTCTTCGTACATGATGGCTTGGTGGTTCCAGAGACTTCTGGGCCTCATGGCTTCCTGCATGCTAGTCCTTCCTCTTGCACGTCTGAAGATGAGGCAGACTCAGCTGGCTCTTCGGAGTGCTAGGTCCCAGGTTTTGGACCCAGATTCCAAGATGATCCCAGTTCCATCCTGCATGATGGCGGATCTATTTTGGTGGTCCTCAACCGACAGCCTTTCAGTGGGAGCCTCCTTTCAGAAGCCCTGCCCTCAAGTGATGGTTACAACAGACTCCTCCCTTCTGGGGTGGGGCGCAACGCTGGACCACCTTCAAGTTTTCAACCTTTGGACACTTCAGGACAAGCAGTTTCATATCAATTATCTGGAACTCCTTGCTGTTTTTCTGGCGCTCAAAGCCTTTCAACCGTCCATCATGAACAAGGTAATTCTTATTTGTACGGACAATTCTGTGGCAATGTTTTATATCAACAAGCAGGGGGTCACCAAGTCACCTCTCCTTGTGGACCTAGCCGGGTCACATCAATGTAACGGAAGACTCACTCAGCCGCCAGTCAGCAGCCAGTTATGAGTGGGAGTTGAACACAGATGTTCTCTCTACCATTTTTCGCCAATGGGGCACCAGAAGTAGACCTCTTTGTGACCTTTACAAACAAGAAACTTCGTTTGTATGCATCCAGGCAGGATCTCGGAGTGACCTCTCTGGGAGACGCTCTCGAGATTCCATGGCACAACATGAAGGCTTATGCTTTTCCTCCACTGCCTCCGATCCATCGGTCACTCTGCAAGTTCAGGAATGCATCGAATTGCACTCTCCTCCTCATAGCACCATGGTGGCCAGACAGATTTTGGTTTTCAGAACTTAAGCATCTGTTGATTCTTCCTCCGATCAGATTGCTGTTGATTCCCGACCTGCTTCACCAGTGCGATCAACAGATGTGGCACCCCTCCCCACAATCGGTTCAGCTTGGCGCTCTGGTGCCTGAATTCAGATCTTTAGCGCAGTTTAATCTGTCCGAGGACAATATGCGCATCATCCAAGCGGTCAGAATATCTTCTATGAGGGATCAATATAAGAGCAAATGGCTCCGTTTTTGTCACTGGTGTATAGCTAAACAGCTTCACCCCAGGAATGCAACGGTTGACACTGTTCTATCTTTTGTCTCATCTCGCAGCTTCGGGAATTCATGTTTTGTCTTGAGGAAATACTTACCTGCCATTGCGGCCTATCTGTCCACTGACAGCTGTTCCTTTTTTTTTTTTACTAATTCAGTCATTAAAAGGCATTTTGCGGGTCTTCACCTGTTCCCGCCTATACGCAATCCTCATCACAAATGGGATTTGAACGTGGTACTCACAGCATTATGCCATAAACCATTTGAACCCATGGCCACCACTGATCTCAAACACCTTTCTTGGAAGGTCTCTTTTTTGATCGCGGTGACATCGGCAAGGTGAGTAAGCGAGGTCCAAGCTCTGTCTGTGGAACATCCGTTCCTCACCTTTCACAAGGATAAGGTGGTGTTCTGCACTCATCCTTCTTTCCTGCCTAAAGTGGTTACCGATTTTCATCTGAAACAATCGATTTCCTTACCTGTCTTTTTTCCTAACCCGGCATTGGATGCCGAAAGAGTCTTACAAAACTTGGACGTCAGGCGAGCCCTGAAGTATTATCTCGATGTAACGAGTGAGACCAGAGGCTCATCACAGCTCTTTGTCACTTTCGGAGACCCGAAAGGGAAACCGGCTTCCAAGGCAGCTATCTCCCGGTGGAATGCCTCCTGCATATCAAAAGCATGTACCATCCAAGGTCTTCAACCTCCGAAAGGCAATCAACCTCATCTTGTATGTGGCAAAGTGGCTGCTGTTGCTTTTCAAAAGTATGTTCCTTGGAAACCATCGCCAAGGCGGCTACGTTGGCTTCCCCATCAGCTTTTTGTAAGCATTATTGCTTGGACCTGAGCTCCAGGGCGGATGCCCAGTTTGGCCAGGCTGTTCTTAAGAACTTATTCCAGTGAGGGGGTTTTCCATCCACCCAAACTAACTCTGGTGCGTGCTTGGGAATCTCCAAGTATGGAGGAAAGGGGACGGGACGTAGGAGTATAATAAAGGTACTCACCTTAGTGACTTACATTACCTACAGAGACTACATTTTGGGGAGAAGCATTGTGGCTCCTGTGACATTTGGGCACAAGTCCCCATTCTTCTTAGCCTTTGAACTGCTAAAGTTAGGGAAACTTCCTTGGTCAAATCTTTACTACATTCATTTCCTTAGATCTAAAGGTGCTTACAAAAGGCTTTACCTGCGCATTCCAGCACAAAAGGTTGCATTCTGCGGGTGCATTCTTTTGTAACTGCCTCTCTGCCGGCACCCTCCAAACACTCCACCGAAACCCTAAGCGCTACACGGCACACTCCGCTTGCTCCCGCTCTCTTCCCCACTTATCGGTTATGGGCACCGGCTGCCTCCTTCCTGTTCCGCTTACGCTCCAGACACCACGGCCTCGGAAGCCCAATGCAGAGCAGGGCGCATGCTTTTGTGCACCGCAAGCTTCCGGGACAGAAGCATCTAGATCGCAAACTATTTACTTACCTCCTGTGTTGATAATTTGAATGCATTTTAAGAACCTATGGTGTATGTATGTGTTTATTATGGAGTATTGTGCAATATCATCACCGGCTAGCTGCATTTGCTACTGTGTGTAAAGGCCTAGAATAAATATTTGTATTGCTGTCTAAATTGAATTGTGTGCTTCACAGTATGGACTCATAGTAGACCCCTGACCCCACTTCCACTCTCCTGAAAATAGCCTTGACTGCTCTCCAAGTTTACCTTGATTGGGTTTTGGATAACCTCTGAGTTTCTGGTTCTCTATAACTAGGATGGCCTCCTAAAATCGGTCCACCAGGCCAGATTTGAGAAATCCATTGTAGAAATGAGTAGAGAGGTTAGTGTAAAGAGCAAATGAGAGTTGAATGGTACAGGGGAATAGGGAGGGTGTTTGAGTGGTAGTGGCGGGAGGAGGAGAGCAGTGGCGGGAGGAGGAGAGCAGTGGCGGGAGGAGGAGAGCTGTGGCAGAAGGGAGGAGGAGAGCTGTGGCAGAAGGGAGGAGGAGAGCTGTGGCAGAAGGGAGGAGTAGCGGGAGGAGAGGTAAGATCAAGAGAAGTGAAAGATTGAAGCCAGACATACTAATAGCCATTTAATGGGAAACTCAGAATCTCAGGATGGCATGGACTGGAATTGGGTAGTGGCCTGTTTGATTGCACATAGTCATTAGCAACTCAAAGAGAGTAGGGCTTTAGCTATTAAATCATTCAATTGCCTTTCCTAGAATTTGAGGGGTAATGTTAATCTACTCTCCCCTTTGGTCTCGTCTGTCTTTGAAGCAGACCTGTTTTGTGTTCAGGAGTGCTGCTGCTGAAGCCACCAAGTGTGGATGGATACCATTGCTTGCTGAACCCAGCGTACAAGGGGGACAAAGGGAGACCGGCTTCTAGGCTTTTATTTTGTATTTGGAATGACATTGGAGTAATAGCTAATCCTTATGCAACTCCGAACGCATTTGTACAAGCAGTGGAGCTAACTTGGGACAAGGAGCTGGATGTAGAGATGTCTTCCACTGTGATAGTTAATCTCTATTGGAACCCTAACATGATTACACAAGACGCCTTATTTTATGCAATTGAAGATTTGATTTACGATTGGCAAACTGAAAACAATAATTACTCAATTTTGTTATGTGGCGACCTTAACGTTTTGTTTGGAGCATGTTGGCTTGTGTATATCTGGCAATAGTTTGACGGCAAGGAAGCCTGGAAGTGCATGGATGGAGCTTATGAACGCCTGGCAATTGAATATGGTGAATGGTATGGTGATGGTTCCTCCAAATCCAACATGGCATCGAGGCAGTTTAAATAGTATTCTGGACTACTCCTTTGCCTACAGAATGCCAACTCTCTGACAATCAAGAAAACTGAACTTAGTGACCACTACCCCTTATTTTTGGGTTGGAAGGTGGTTACATTGGAAGAGGGTATATATACCTATGACCAGGCGTTAGAGGCTACCTTGGAAAAAAAATAGGGTGTGCTTGAATAGGATGAGCACGGAGAAGTTCTATGCTGCACTCCGCCATCTTTTCCCTCCAGATAAACTTGAGGTGGCTTTGCTTACTGTCCCTTATAGGGACATCTTGGGTCAAATCTATGCACATTTGTCCCACCCTAGCCACAGAAGAAAAATACTAAGGAACCATGTCTACGACCCTGTAATTCAGTGCTTTACGCTTCTGCTCACCTTTAGATGCTGAACAATGAAGGGTCTTGAAGCTTAAATATAGACAATCGCTCCGATTTTACAAATATAACATACTGTTGAATGATGTATCTAAGATGTTGCAGCTGGTCAATTCTAAGGATGTCACCTCCTTTTGGCGAATGATCAACAACCTTGTGGCGAATGAACAACCTTGCATCTCCGATCTTTTGTGCCCTGATTAAACCTATTGGGGAACAAGGGTGGATTGATCATTTCACTAAAGTGTATATGGGGGACCCTGGGGAGAACAATCGCCTTTTGGAACATACAGCGGGCTTGTGGTGCTTGACTTGCCACAATAATTATTCGAAGTAAGAACTCACAAGCACAAGGGGCCGATGGTCTGTCCAATGCGGTTTTAAAACTTGACTCTTACTTGTGGGCGCACATCTTGGGCCCTATTTTTAATCCAATAACTTTGCCGGAAAGTATGCCAAAATCGTGGGCACACGCCATCATTGTCCCGATTATCAAAAAGGGTCAACGATTGCTCCCGTCCAACTACAGGCCCATAGTGCTTTTAGATGTCCCTGCAAAAATGTATGCTAGCATCCTCTTGACATGGGCATGATGAAAAAGAAAGCCATGGTGAGGTCAAAACCATTATATATGGCATTTATCGACTTCTCACTGGCATTTGACAGCGTAGATAGAACCTGACTATGGTCCAAACTCAGACAGTAGGGGTGTCTAGCACACCTGCTTGGCCTGCTTGGGATCCTTGTAGCTTTACACTCTAATACGTTTATCAGAGTATATCTCAACGCTCAGGGTAAACTTTCATTGTCTATTGCTACTATGCATGGTCTGGCCCCGTTACTTTTCAGTCTTTTTCTTTCGGATCTTGCCGAGAGCTTTCAGAACATCTGTAGCCCCCCAAACCCCACCCCCCAAATTTGGTTAATCTTAGCTTGGATTATTTGTTGTATGCAATACAATATTGTTTTGTTTGATTGTTTGATTACACCCTGATAGGCCTACATCATAAAATGGATGCCTTGGTAGCCTTTGCGGAATTAAATCATTTCAGTATCAACATTAAAAAAATCTCAGATACTTTCATTCAGATCAGGGATGAAACAAAAGTATAAGAACTTGCACTGGAATGTGAGCGGTCTGTCCCTTGAAAGAGTGTTGAATTTTTGTTATCTGGGTTGTAGACTGTTTGAACTACGGAACAAAACGGAGTCTCAAATTTACCATTGCTCCAAAATGTTAATGCTTGCCACCCAAGATTGTGCTGTCAATCGTAAGTTTGACAATTCTTACTTGAGTCCAGTGCTCAAATTCTATAAAATGAAGGTTCTGCCAACTATAATTTAGGCTGGTGAGAATTTGGGTCTCCCTATATTCCTGGACCGTGATGCCTTGGAGGGACTTTTTTGGAGGAAGGTCTTGCAATTGCCTAACCAAGTTCCAGCAGCTGTTATCCGTTATGAGCTATGTCTATCTTCCATTCAATGTTATCTCAACTGGAAGAATCTTTCCCTATTGAGGAACATTGTTTGTGCAAAGGCAGGCTCGATTTGGTGGTTACTAAAGCAGTTGCTTCACAAGAAATCTTGGTCCACCTCAAACACTTGGGAGTGTTATACCATTTGTGAGAGGTATGGTATCTCGAGAGCTACAACTTTGCAGCGACCAACTTCAAAGGAGACTTAAGGAATGGTATTGAATTGACACAATTGGCACAGTTAGAACATACCATTTTATTTGCAGATCTGCTGATTGAGGTCAGATCAGTGGGAACCTGTCCTGAATATTTGAGAGAGTCCCCTGGTCGATCTTGGCGATCTAGGGTGATGAGGTTGCGGTTAAATCTTATCCCAACTAATGAAATTACAGGTGCTAGGAATAAAATACCCAGGGCCTTGAGATTGTGCTGATTTTGCTCCTTGCCAGATGAGGTGGAAAGCTTGCGACACATTTTATTGCACTGCAGTGTCTTTAGGGGAGGCGTTTGTTTTACTTTGGTCACCTCCTTCAACATTACGCCCAGGTCCCTACTGAAGGAGTGTGGTAGCTTATTATGAATTCTTATGGTCGTAATAACTGGATGGTTGCCACAATTCACTTTTTAAAAGAAGTTTTAGAACCAGTAATATGATGCTATGATGATTCATGTCTGGATTTTCATGCCTTTTAAATCTATTATTTTTAAATTGTTACTCTTTTTGTATTTTTCTGTATGCTTTGTTAAAGGTTACTTTGTTAACCAAATATCAATAAAAAAAAGATTGAAGGGATCTCAGGAAGTGAGGAGGAGTGAGCAGGAAGTAGAGCAGTAAAGGAGAGGCGAGTGTGGATGTGTAAGGATGGATTAATTGCAAGGCACCATCCCTATTCAGTTAAAACACTAACCCTTGGAATAGAGTAGGGCCAACAATGAAGTGCCATAGGGAGATTAGAGAACCAGCGTGTTAGGGAGCCATCCATGGCAAAAGACAGTAAGGGTCAATATTTGATGACCCCTTCTGTGGCAGCCCTTGTGCACTGGTGTTGTGACATCTGGGTTAGGGAAGCGAGTTGTAACTCAACAGGAGAGAAAGGGACAGCCCTAGGCCCCACAAACCAATGAAAAACCTTGAAGTGTTTCTAAAGACTCTGAGTGATTTTTGTGCAATTTGCGACACTGAATTAAGTAAAATCGACCAAGTAAAATCAAAATCCATGACTACTATAGGGTGCTCTCCGACATGAAATCGCCTGAATACTCTATGCTAATATTCTGCCATATTATGCATACAGGTCTGTATCAAGCATGTTAGAATTGAAAATGTTCTCAAAACTCTTGTTTGCACTGCCTGTGTGCAAACATGGTTACCCTAAAAAGGCAGTGCAGTTTTTATTGTGACACGCTCAACAGAGTTGTTTCAAAGAGTGGTCATTTCCACCAGGCATATTCTGAGGAAAAAAGTATTTGGCTTTGTAATCAGTTTTGTACCTTTCCCTATGAAATTTGTTATTTTACTTGTAGTTATGGCATCACATTTTTGTGTTCAAAGTAATATAGTTGCCACAAAAGCATGACTGATTAGATGACTGGATGTAGCACGGAAAAATAACCTTTCCTCTTCTTGCAGAATTAATTTCCGGTTTCATGCCCATAATCGACTGTTCTGTAGTGAACTTCTTAGTCCTTTTGTGTCCTCCTCTCCTCTTGCTGCAGGATGTCTGCACCAACACCAAACTGTTCTCCATCTTTAAAGCTTTTGTAGTTCAGTTTTCACGCTCAGTCTTATGTGAGGTGGTGTTAAACCCAAGTTTAAATAAAGTAGCAAATAAATGTGTTTTTGAGCACCACAAAAGGTTCTGATGCTTCACAAGACTTACAAATGCTTTTGACTTTCCCAAAATAGTGTGTTAAAAGGATCTGGACCATGCTGTGTTTACCTTTTTGTGCTGGACATTATGTTGAGCACTTTGCTGGTCAATATAAATTAGTAACCAATGTCTTCTATTCCGAGCTGAAGGATTCTCAACAGGTAGGTAGCGTTCAGCTAAACCACCAAATAGTGAGGGGTCGAAAGAGATGTATTTAAATGAGTTGCTTGTGCTCTGTCCATAAGGAGACCGTGGAAGGCCGTGTGCACTGTCGTTTTGTTGCATTAGTGTCAACTTGCATTCTTTGCTGGTGCAATGCCACAACTTTGTAAAAAACGTAAAGCCACTGACATCTTGTTGGCAAAAACAGCAGTCCATTCGGAATATTTCAAGTGGGTTTGCCAGTGCATTTAAAGATTCTCTTGTTCTTGTAATACAACAAAGATTTGAAACGGAGATTGTGTCTGTGGTAGTGGCCTTTCTCTCCTGCTCTGGCACAAAAATGCTACGTGAATTTCCCTGGTACATGAACGTATTGAACCTGACACAATTATGACTACAGGAAAATGCCTGCAATATTACATCGGACTATAACAAAACCATTTTCTCATCCTAGCAAAGAAACTTAAGATGGATGGGAAGGAAGACAAGGAGGATAAAGAGGAACCAGTGATCTACATTAAGGTAAGGAACAGCCTGTTAGTTTACATATTAGCCTTTTTAGAATGATAGGAAAACATGTTCGAATCACATGTTCTGAGTTTTATTTAAGTTCATGTTTTTCTGTGTGTAGCACATGATTTTACAATGGGAGTCAAGTCAAAGATAAACAATCATAAGGCACCTTGCTGCTTTACTTTCACACGAGTGATCTTCTACGGTTAGGTCGGTAGTCGTGGGGATTTGTTTCCCCATTTCAGTGTGGATTTGTCAATAGTCCTGAGGCAAAATCCAATAATAAACGTTTTGTGATAGTAACCTCAGACTTGCATCGCAATATATCATCATTATCATCGCCATACTTTACTTTTTATGGCATTATTCGATTTAACCTCATTTAGGCAAAAAACATTATGCAATGCAAAAAGCAAACTAAACAAAAAATATCATTCTTCACCTAATGACTTGGCCAACATCCAGTTAAAAAGAATGCAATAAAACAATTGACACTGTATGTATATTTTCGAAACCAGACAATTCATTAAAAACAGAAGTACATTTTAAAATTACGCTAATGTACATCAATTTTAAATTGCACAACCCTCGGGAATAGCACTTATAGAAATGGTATGATGTGATATGGCATTTATAACGCGTCTATACACAAGTGTTTCAAGATACACTCTTGAACACATTCCTTTGGAGCCATGTCCTTTCTATAAATTTAGCAATAGCAGTACAATTAGTTGTATAACAATTAAAATACAATCATTATGCCACTATTTCCTATATATTTACATAGCACCAATATATCTAAGACGGCAACAAAATAAAATTATTGATATCAAGAAAAAATAAGTCCAGCTCCAACAAAGTACTTATTGGCATCATCCGTATACCTAACATAATACATTTCTCTAGGTGTTTCATACTCCGAATTATCAACATCATTTTCTTTACATCATGCTAATGGAGTGAAATATCATAAATGATGCTAATGCTCTGAATAAGCGCTAATTCAAATACAAACCTTAAACATCCCCCAAGTCATCCACATGGATTGGGTGATACTATAGTTTGTTTCAAACTGAAGAACATTCTTCTGTTTGGATGGTTCCTTAGCTCACACACGAACCATGAGCATCCTACCCAGCATACATCCTACCGTCGCTCACAGCATGCACCTCGTCCATGCACTTGTCTCCATAAAGTCATTCTCATAAAGTACAGCTTGGTTCGTGCTTCCATATATACATACATGCATCTAAAAACATGTTTTAATTTTAATATGACATATTGCATTTATATGCATGCCAGCATCAAAATCAATATGCAACAAAGACGCCCTGAAAAGTTGCACTACAACATATATATTTGCCACTGAAAGCCTATTTTTACGAGGGCCTCCAAAATGAACATTTGTGTTTCCTATCTAGTCAAGCAGCTTACATGGTAATCTCCTTCTGTTTGGTACTCCTGCTATGGAAGCACTCCACTAGGAAAAAACCATGATCAAACTATTTTTATTATTGTCCAAAGCACTGAAACAATACCACCAATGTAGTACACATTTTTTTAAAATGTACATATAGTACACATGACTGATAGTATTCATACTGAGGGATTAGGAAAGGGAATGGTGGGCCAGACGAGCCATCAATGTGTTCAGGAGACCTGCAGTTGACTAGCTAAAGGTAAAAATACATTTGTAGTATTGGATATTTTAGGCTTAATCATATGTAATCTCATGAGATTGCATTATTACATGCATGCCTTTTTATGGTTCTTGAAAAATAAACTCTGTCCCACAAAAGACTGTTTGATACACAATCTTGGCCCCAAACAGTCTTAAATCATTAAAATAATATTGAAGGTAAAAATAAATTCAGAAGGAAACTAAAATAAAATTTACTCTAGTAAAAACCATTTATGGGATTCAAATGATTTATGTTAGATTGAGACATATTGCAAGGGGAGGGAGCGGGTGTGCGTCCTGTAAATAATGGAGACATTATTATTTTCATATTGAAGTTGTATTTAAACAAGAAGTAAAACTGTAATGTATGGAGACATAGAAAGAAATGATCTAAGAGCAGAGTATGCAGGGTAAATTGGTGTGCCCTTGGCCATTGCAAATTGGGTTGTTGGAGAAGAAGAAAATGTATTTAATATTAATTCCCAATATTATATTTAGTGCCTAGGTGCCTAAAGGCCTTAGTTCGGTTCTATACAAATTTGCAAATAATAATTCACGTATGCTATTTGGTTATCTATTGTTTGTTTGAATTTTTTTTTCCGTGTGATATGTGGTGGGTTAAGTCTATGTTGGCAAGCATCTTTCTCTGACCAGAGAAACCCAATGAGGTGCCATCTTCAGAACTTGTATCTGACTGGCATACTGTAAGCATAATCATTTTTACAAAAAAAAAGTTTGCAATTTTTCTTCGATTGACATCACTGGGATCCCCTAGCTATTTTGCGCTTGTCTCAAACCCTAGCCTGACTTTTGTGAAAAGTGTAGCATCTTTAGTTTCCTTAACTTGCTCATCTAATTTATTCTGGGGGTACTGTGCTTATCAGTGTGGTGTATGCATTTGATGATAACCTTGTATTTAAATGGCAAATACAAAAAGTGTGATATCTTGATGTTACGATCACTGGAGAGCCACTCATTTTATTCAGAGAAAATTATGCAATAGTATTGGAGATTACATTTGATGCTGGCAAGTGGAAGAATGTGCCTTTGTCACTTATTGGTAACATATCCTTGATCAAAATGGCAGTGGTCCCTAGTTATCTGTATTTGTTCATTACAAAATTCCAGTGACTTTACCTAAGGCATTCTTCAAGACCTCAAAGAGTGTACTTGATGAATTCATTTGGGGTGAGATGGATACTAGAATTAGTTGGTCAACATTTACTTTACCTATGCAATCAGCGGCTCTTTCTATGCTGGATTTTGGATGGTATAATCTACCAGCCCAAGTGCATTTTGGCACACTCCAACACCAGACTGCCCACACATGCAGGTTGAGAGGGAAATAGCTGACCCTGGGTTACTTAACAAACGTAGTCTGCTCTCAGGAAGCCCTTAATATAGTGGCTTGCACAGGCAGAGACTTGATAGAAATGGCAGGGAAATCAATACTTTGAGGGATAGCTTGTATGTCATCTGGGCCATTCACTTGTAGGACTGGGCACTGGCACTCATTCTTGGCAGCTGATTAGAGAGTGGGTGGATACTGCTTACATTTGCTGCTTCATCTCATGCACTGCTGGGTCATCTCTCACACTGATGATAAATGTTCACAACTCCCGTTTACCTTTTTGGAACTGTTCATGGTGCCCACAAGCCTGCCTGAACTGGCAAATTCCAATGTGATTTGAAATGTGAGCATTTTCCAAACATTTCCGCAGTTTAATAAAACAGTAAATATGATGATTGAGAGAAAAGTATATGTTCATTTTTAAGATCCAAAATGCTTTCTGCTTTGAGTGCAAGGTCACCATTTTTTCCATTGAGGTATCTTGTATTATGTGACAAGGTACTTCATAACCTCACGACAACAGCTATTCAGTTTCAACTTTGTATTTGAAAAATATAAATCTGCAAGGTGAGGCCAAGATGGTAGACTGTCACGTTCCCGGGCCACAACACTGTGCGAGCCCGGAGACAACTAGTTAGGCGCTGACAGTTTCCGTCGTGCTTGAGAAATAGAACTACGTTTCCCAGGCCAACACGTGAGCACACTAAATATTTGCCATGACACGTAGCACGTCATACCCTGATGGGGCAGAGCCACTATCACAGAAGCTTTTAGGCTGCTGCAACTGTGAACACAGCACTCTACAACACTCCAGTAAGTCCTGGTTTGTGAGCTCAGTTTCCCGTGTCTGTCGTCCCTGTGCCTCTGTGTCCCTGCCTTCCTTGCTGTGCTAGTGTCGTTCCTTCTTGCTAGCTGTACGTGTAGCGTGATTCTTTTTCCTCATGCTATCCTGTGTTCCCCTTGGAGGATTATTGACTGCTCTCCTATGTTTCTATCATCATGTCTGTTGACTACCATGGAAAATTACCTTCTTGATATACCTGTGTACCAGACTTGCCTACCTATAGATTGTCTTTTTGGTTTCCCTGTTCTTTACCTGGACCCTCTCCCAACTACGTTCCTTCCTGTTTTGTTCCTTTACTTTTTTTCAGCGCCCTGCATTGTTCTAGACTTCTCTTCACCCTATGGATGCTTCACATTGAGCTTTTGGACTTTAGTTTTCGTCCTTGTGCTGCCCGGGAGGTCCTATTTCTTTTTATTCGTCCTCGTTCCAGCGGTTTGGGTTCCCCACTCTCGTCCTTCCTGGACTTCTGGTATCGTCTACTCCTGGAACTTTCATGGTGGGTATATATATCTGAGGATTTTGGGTTGAAGGGGGATACTTATTATTCCTTTCGGATTTCCATTCCATTTCCTTGTTGATCCAACAAGCGCCCTATCACCTGCTAGTCAGGTGGGTTTCTACTGCAGTTTTGACTGGTTGGAACCTATTTGGGAAGCGGCTGCAAATAGCCCACGGACGCCACCCACCGACGTCAGTTACCTGACATGTTGTCAAGCCCTTCCATCTGTCGGTGATCATGGAACAAGCTGGTTCCCCGATAGACGCCTTGATTCAGGCCATAACTGCACCTTTAGCTGGCATAACCAATGCTCATGCTAACATGTAACTACTTATGAATTTTTATTGTCCCCAAGGGCCTCATGCAACTGGTTCGCCCTAAGCGTCCCGATGCCTGAGGGCTTGTGCGCGCACTTTACAAATGAAAAATAAATAGACATACATGCCCGGTTAGATGCTATATGGGCCAATGTATATCTCTTGCCTTCGGAGGAGGGGGAATTTGTGGCGGCTCTGGTTTCAGCTGCGCTGGCTGGCAGCTGGCCCCATACTAACTACAGCAGTGCCTTTTCCTCTGGCTCCACCTGAACGTTTTTCTGGAAATCCCCACCACCAAAGGACCTTTCTGAACTACTGTAGACTGCACTTTCTGTGCTATTGCACAGCCTTCCCTGACACACTATTCAAGGGCGCATGTGTGCTGTCTTACCTGAGTGGGGTCACTGCGATGTGGGCTAACCCATTACTAGGATGTAACAGCCAACTTCTGTACAATTTCGAGGCCCTTGCTGGAGCCCTGGGAAAGGTATTTGACACCGAACATAAAGGGCAGCCCACAGACCTGGAACTGTTAGAAATTCCCACGGTCTTAAGGATTTGCTAAGTTATGTGGTGTAAGGGTGCATGAGGAGGAGACTGGCACACAGGTGGCATAGTGTTTGCTATACACCTTTATTCAGAAATAAAGAGAAAACATGTCTTTCCTTTTTATCTATGATGGGTTTCCCTATCTGAACTAAAGTACTAATAGGTTTGTCAGAATGTCCTAGTAACTTTAAGAGTCCACTGTCCAGTGTCAAAACGTCCCTATCTCTGTCCCTTACACTTCTAGCTAAACTAAAGATTATGCCAATGTTCTTGGTGCAAGAAAATGACTCCCTCCTCCTGGAATCGGTGGCACAGTTCTGGTTGCAAGTTCCTCACCAGGAAAATGGCTCTGTTCTCCTGGTCTCTTGACTTCCCAGTTTCACGCAACCAGGGGGAATGACTTCCCTTCCCCTCGCTTTTCTTATTGTTTCACAGTTCACAACACCAGGGGGTATTAATTTTTCAGAATTTGCAATGGTCTGTGCATAAGTAAAATCCTCTATTGTGAGGATCCCCAACCTACATTTCAGATGATATTTAGTAACAAATGGCTCATAGTACAGATACCATTTAGGACTTTCAAATCTGATACAGCCATTTTGGACTTGTTAAACATCAAAAGAAAATGTTGCACCATCCAGCCATGATGAGCTTTTATTTAACAGCCTCAATGGTTAGTTTACACATTGAGTACAGATTACATCATAGGTCTGCAAGCCAGAGCACAGTTAATCCTTCAGGATGACAAACCACATTGGTTCTGAGTCCTGGAGAGTTCATCAAGTCAACCATGGTGTATTTGTATCTCTCGAGCTGTGCAGTTGTCCATAAGTTCCCTGGGTTCACAATGTGTTTGCCAGTAGCATGATAATGAATAATCACCAGATGTCTTTTATTTATTTTTTACATTTAAGTGAGCATAACCCGTAGGTACCTATGTGCTGGTTACAGGACATATGCCAGGAAGGGAAGAGGCAATGGAGATTAGGAAGGGAGGACAGTTCATTTAGTCAAAGTGCCAAGATTTAAAATGTTTTCTGAGTGCCCAATATGATGGTTCCGCACGGAGCCAAAGTGATGGGACGAAAGCAAGTGAAAGCTGGGAAGTGGTTAAAGAAAGCAAAGCGAAAGAAAGATAAAAGCGAAGCAAGCGAAAGTTGGAAAGCGGAATGACAGAAAAGGTGCGCTAGAGGTGGGGATGTAATGAAACACTGCAAACTGCGCTAGCAGCGCATAAACAGCCAAGAGTTGTGAGAGAGACCCGAGAACTAAATATAGGTGTTCAAGCTACCCGAAACCGAGCAAGCCAGCAAAGAGACAGTTAGAAGGAAAACAGACAGTTAAGCGAGGGTGCAAGCAACCCGAAAGAAGTACAGAGAGTGCAAGTGGCATGTAAAAGGCAAATGAAGGTTCAAGAGAGCATTGTGAAAACTGAAGATGCAAGAGACCACAGTGAATGGTAAAAAGAAGGTGTGCAGGAAGCACAAAGTGGAAAAGGACGGAGTGGAAAAGGCACAGAAGAGGAAAAGGTGCCAGAGAATAAGGAGAGGGGTTAGAGACCAGAGTGGTTGCGCCTGGGACGAGCAAAGAGCATGGCATTCGAAAGTCTCTGATACTACTGCCGTTGAAAGAACTGTACATTGAAAAGTGCACCTTGACAAGAGGAATGTTTTTTTTCATTGTTTAACTTTGTAAAGAGAGGCCTAGACTTGGGAGAAGGGAGCCCTTGGAGGCTTAACAGGAACTGTGTATTTTGTTTGGAACTGGAAGAATCGGAGCTTGGGGAAGGGAATCCCAGGAGACCCTGAGACATTGTGAACTCTATTGATTGACGACAAGAGCCCTGCTTGGAAGGTTCCAAGGGTAACCTTTTTGAGTTGAACTATTTGAATTGGAAGAGCTACACCTATTGGTAAGACTACCTGAAACCAGCTGTAGTTTACATTTCCTTTTCTCTTTTTTTTTTGTGCCACCTTTTTTCCTTTAAGAAAATCCCCTTACACATTTGGTTTAAGAGTGAGGGCAAGCATAGGTTTGGACACAGACGAACTTTGGTTTTGGATTTACGGACATCGACAGCCCTTAGAAGCATCAGTTGAGGGAATAGTCCCCTTAGAGTTAGGGTCAGGTAGGCATTACACTAATCCCACAAAGTGTGCTAATAAAGGTTTTCAAACTGTTACTTTTGAGTCTGTGTCTCTTGCCTGCCTCACAGTGGCCGATTATTCCTGCTTCCAGGTAAACTACTGAGCTGGAGCAAGAAACCTGTTCCATGATGTTTTTCATTGCCCGACTACTAACTGAGATGTTCTTCCACTACTTGACCACAAAATGTTGGAAACAATGTACACAGAAGGTGCAAGGCATTGGCAAGGTGAGAGACACTGCAAGAGTTTTGGCATTGGAAATGTGCCCAATATTTTACATGGAGTTAATACTAAACCACATGCACGCCAAAAACAAGACTTGTTAACACTAGTATTAGAAGGGCATGAGGGGCAAGCATTCAAAAGCCCCTTGTGTTTACGTAGGGACTCAGTAGGAACTCAGCAAACCACTCACTCCCATTGCTCTTAGTTATTGTCTGCACATATAGGACCAAAAATGACAGGTTCTGTCAGCTGACACCTTTGACAGCATTATATCAGCAATCTTTGACAGTAATCACAAGGACAAAAAATGTCACCTGGGATTACTCTGATCAAAAACCTTCACATGCTATAACAGCAAGTGAGAGTAACCTAATACAAAGAGCAATTAGGAGTGGTACTTTCAGGGCAGTGGAAAGCATAGCTGTTCATACGGATGCAGGAAAACAAAAGAAACACACACCATACCACCTCAACAATGTTCCAGGGAAGATGTGCAAGGGAAAACGGGAACAAACCCCAACAGGCAGGCACTGGAGCAGTACTGACTCAAACAGAGTAATTTTAGAAGGGTGACCGAGAAACAGGAAATATTGATAGAAAACACTCAATTGAAATTCAGGAACTCTGTTAGGGAGAATGTTCATTTCAAATGGATTGTTTCCTCCCACATATTCCTCATTTTATGATATTTCCATATCCAGCTTCAGCTGCTTCAGAAATGTTTTCCAGCAGAGGGATCTGCACGTCAATGTCGGTCGACTCAATGTCCCTTGGAGGCCTCTGTCTCGATGTCGACATCATCAATGGTATAAAACTCACGCAGCTGCTGTTGGCTTCAGTTCTGTTTTTCCGCTAAAGTTATTGCTTCGAATATGGGACACTTCGTTTCCATGTCGAGAATCTTCTAATATATTGTTCAAAATGGCATCATTATCGGCGTCCTTGACTCCGAGATCGGGGTTTAAGAAGTGCCAAGATTGTGGGGCTAAGATGTCCCTTAGAAACCCCCATTGGGTGTGTCTCTGGTGCCTCAGTTCCTCTCACACTACCTTTGACTGTAATGCCTGCCTATCGATGACGGCAAAAGCGCTGAAAGAGCAAAAAGGAAAATTAGCGGCAGGTAGGTCAAAATCCCCTTCGACCCCGTCAAAAAAAGTGTCTTCAGACTAGTCGAGAAAAGGGTCTCCTCATCGTATAAAGACAGAGGTCGAGATCACACAGTGGTTCTCACCATTCATCATCTTCATGATGATCGAGGACAAGGCACCATAGGTCACCGTCTTCGATGTAGTGTTCCTCCCCAGAAAGGGTAAATCGGCCTCTCCGGCTGAGTAGGAGAAGTTCAGAGAATGCAGTCTTGACCCCCTCAAACGCATGGAAGCCATGCCCAGGTCGAAAAACGTGGTAAGAAAAAACATAAGGGCAAATACTGTGCGCCTTCAGGCCCAGAAGGCAAGGAAAAATCTCCTCGAGAGCGGTTGAAGGATCCCTTGAGTTGAGACCAATCTTCCTCGAGGAAGATGTCATCAGCGCCAAAAGTCTCCTCATCGGACCGTGACAGGTTCTCGACGCCAAAAGATTTCGGCACCACCATCAACACCGAGGATCACAGAAAAGATATATACACCTTTGCCAAGAAAGGACTTTTTTGAGTCATTTCCTTCAATTTATGAGGAAGCAGAACATTCATCAGTTGATTCACAACATTTTGGTCTCCAATATGGAACACCTGGGGTTCCTGGGCCTTTGTTTTCAGAGGAATCTAGACTAAAAAACATACAGGAGCCCCTGCAGAATGCAAGTGGATTAGATATGTCACCAGAATTGGAGTTTGGGAGACCAGACACTACTGACCACGCTGAAGGGTCTTATAGACAGTTAATGTCCAGGCTGGTAGAGTATATGGGGTGGAAAAGACCAACACCAATATACAAATAGGATGATCTGACTGACATCCTAGATAAGGGACCCCAGGAGGACCCTATTCTTCCTTTTCATGTGGCATTGCAAGGGAGAGTGAGTTCAAATTGGGAAAAGCCAGAATTGATTCCGGCAGTGAATAAAAAAGTTGACATCTAAATACAGGGCATCCAGTAGTGACCCCAGTTACTTGACAAAGGATCCCACTGCTGAAAGTTTAGTAGTACAAGCTGCCACATCAAACTCTAAACAGAACGCTTACACCGCTATTCCCCCAGATCGAGATAAGCGTCACACTGCTTTGGCCAAGAATGTTTTCTATGCGGGAAGTGTGGCCCTAAAGTCGGCAAATGCTACGTGCACGTTGGTCAGATTCCCTCACACTATTTGGGAATGTGTAGCAATGGCTGCTGATCATATACCTGAAGGGGAGGAAAGGGACGGATTTTTAAATCTAGTCAACGATGGGAAAGATGCAATGTAGGAATCCCTCCCGACAGGTCTCGACACTGCTGACAGCATCAACAGGTCCATGGCGGCTAGTAAAGTTATCCGCAGGTTTGCCTGCTTAAAGTCTGGTTTTTCTCCAAATGTGCAGTCCAAATTGCTTAACATGCCCTTTGTACACATTTATTTGGTAACAAGGCTGATGAGAGCCTAGAGCAATTCCAGACCTCTAAAGCGGCAGCAAAGTCGTTTGGTGCTGCTATTAGACAGCCACAAATCCGCCCTACCGGCACACCTTGGAGGGGTAGGTTCTTTCACTTTCACTTCTCAGTTCAAAGGCGGAGAGGACCGTCCAATCAAAGAGGTCAGAAAAGATTTCGCTGTGGTGGATGGGGAAGAGGTACTAGAACCGCCGAGGCAGTGGCTGCTTTACTATCGGCCACTGCTCCAGCCGTCTCTAAACCTCTCTGAGGTCTTAGTTCACAAGATCCCAGTGGGAAACAGACTGTCCCTGCATCTGAAAGAATGGTGAGGCATTACTTCAGATGCATGGTCATTTGAAACAGCTGCCAAGTGTTACTGCCTTCCCTTTAAAAAAAACTTTAAAAAACTCGGTCATCCACCGGGGAACAGCTCTTTCAAAGTTCCATATCCACTCCTTATGCAGGAACTATTAACCCTGCTAGAGAAAGGTTATATGGAACCAGTACCTTTAGCAGAGAGGAACAAGGGTTGGTACTCCCCGTACTTTCTAATTACAAAAAAGGACAGAGGATTGAGACCCACCATGCACTTAAGAGACTTGAACAAGTGTCTCAGGAAGGACATGTTGAAGATGGTTGCCCTTTCTCAGATCCTTCAGGCCCTCCAGCTTCTGGACTGGATGGCATCATTGGACCTTCCGGATGCTTACTTTCACGATACCTGAGATTCAACGTTGCCAGTTCTCATTATCCGTTTCAAGTTCTGCCATTTGGGCTGACCTCCGCCTGAGGGGTTTCACCAAGTTAATGTCCGTGAGGGCAGCGAGTCTCAAGAGAGGGGGGATTCATGTCTTCCCCTAACTGGACGATTGGCTGATCAGGGCACGTTCCCCCAAACAGGCCCTGCAATATCTCAGCTCTACCGGTCACTCCCTTCACAGACCGGGCTTCTCCCTCAACTTCAAGAAGTATTGCATGATACCATCTCAAAAGCTCCTATTCATTGGAGCAGTCCTAGCTGCATCCCTGGGAAAAGCCTCGCCACCATATGTGAAGGCTCAAAACATTCTGCAGATGATCACCAAATTCCAAAGTGCCCAGCGTCTCCTGGCCTTCGACTTTCTGAGGTTGCTCTGCCTCATCGCAGCTTGCATTTTTCTTGTGCCAGAAGCGCACCTGAGAATGAGATCTCTCCAGTGGGCTCTCAGTACTCAATGGTCTCAATTATCAGGCAGGATGTCGGGTCTCCTTCAGGTCCCAAACAGAGTTGCTCAGGACAACATTTTGAAGGGAGAACCTTTTTGGCAACCATGGCCGGAGTTAAAGGTTGTAACGGACAACTCACTCACAGATTGGGGCGCGCATACCAACGGCCTGACAATCAGCGGTCGATGGTCTCCATCGGAGTCCAAACTACATATCAACTTGGGGGCAATCGGACTAGAGCTGAAGGCCTTTCTGCCCTCTGTGCGGGAGAAGAACATCCTGATAATGACGGACATCACAGTGGCAATGTACTACCTCAACAAGAGAGAGGAGGTGTAGGGTCACTACCACTGTGCAGAGAGGCAATGCAGCTCTGGTACTGGGCAGTTCAAGGGGGAATCTCCCTATCGGCAGCTCACCTAGCCAGGGAGGAGAACACAGCGGCGAACGCTCTGAGCAGGCAGAGCACAGTCTCCCACGAGTGGGAACTAGCTCAGAAAGTCCTTCAAGAGATCTTCACCCTTTGGTGAACCCCTCATGTGGATCTTTTCGCATCCAGTGTCAACCGGAAGTGCGAACAGTACTGGTCAAGGGAATTTCCCCTAAGAGGAGCTTTAGGAGACGTGTTTGTAGTGGACTGGAGTTTCCACTCCTGAACGCGTTGCCTCCAGTCCCCGTTGTTCCTCAAGTCATCAGGAGGTTGGGAAAGTTCTGAAACTCCATGATCCTAATGGCTCCGTATTGGGCCAGGAGGATGTGGTACCCGGAACTTCTAGACATGTCCAAGAGAGAAAGAGCGAGCGAGAGAGAAAAGACTGAGACGGATAGAGTCTGTCTTCACGCATGGTTTCTGAAATAGTTGAGATACAAGAATTGGGACCTCCAAAAGACGTAATGAAGATTTTGCTTTTGGCCAGAAGGCCAGAAGGTCAGCAACAAAGTCCTTGTGCCGCTGGAACACATTTTTCAGCTGGTTTAGGGATAATAATGAAGATCCGTTTACATGCAGTAAACCTCATTCTTGTTACACCTGGCCAATTTAGGGCTCCAGGTTGGTGCAATCACAGGGTCTCTTGCAGCTCTCTCCATTTTTAAGCGCTCCTCTGAAGAGGTATCTTTCTTCAAGATTCCCCTTGTGATACAATTCTTAAAAGGACTGACAAATACATTTCCCCCAGTCTCATTCCAAGTCCCAACTTGGGACCTCAACCTAGTTTTGAGATTTCTAATGTGTGCTCCTTTTGAGCCTATCCATACCTTTCCTTTAAGGTAATTTACCTTAAAGACCATCTTTTAAGTGGCCATTACATCTGCCCGAAGGGTGAGTGAACATCAGGCCTTGTCCTGCAAGCCTCCTTATACAATATTGTAGAAGGATAGCATTAAGGTGAAACCAACCTTCTTTCCTAAGATTGTGTCCGAGTTCCATTTAACTCAGAAGATAACTCTACCAACATGTTATCCTCCTCCTGGAAAGGAAGAGGAGCCATTACACAGAATTGATCCAAGGCGTGCACTAACATTTTACATCTCCAGGATGTCTAAGATAAGACACGATTACCAACTTTTTTGTAGGTTACACAGGCCACAAGTTGGGTATTGCAATTTCAAAACAAACCTCATCAAAATGGATTCTTTTGGGAATAGCTGAATGCTACAGACTAGCAAGAAAAGATCCTCTGGAGGGTCTTTAAGCTTGTTCAACCAGGGTCATGGCTACCTCCTCTGCATTACAGAGGGGTGTCCCAATTAGGGATATTTATGCAGCTGCCATGTGGTTGTTCGTACATACCTCTACCAAACATTATAATCTGGACTCTTCCGCAAACCGAGAAGATTTATTTGGAAAGGAGGCAGTGCTACATTCTGTGCACACAGGACTATGAATCTGAGAATTCTGACTCCCTCCTCCAGGAATACTTGCACTGCTTTGGGAGTTTATAATAAGATGCGAAATACGTGCTAGGACACAATCCATTTGAAGAACAAGTTACTTGCCCATGGTAACATTCTTTCGACTGGATGTTCCTCCCATGTATTCCTCATCGCCTCTCGTCTACCACGCAGTAAAATATTCTATGTAATTGCAGTCTTCGATCTTTCAGGAGAAGTAACTGTCTGGTATGGATTATCCTATACATTATTTTAAAAACGGAACTGAAGCCAACGGTCACTGCATGCGCTTTATTCCATCGATGACGTCAACATCGAGACAGAGACCTCCGAGGGACATCGAGTTGACGGACACTGACGCGCAACGCCCTCTGCTAGAAAAAATGTCCGAAGAAGCTGAAGCTGGATATGAAAATATCATAAGATGAGGAATACATGCGAGGAACATCCAGTCGAAAGAACGTTACTATGGGTAGGTAACTTGTTCTTCTGTGCCAGTTCCCTTTACCCTTGGAGACCCCCCCATCTCTTTTTCTGGACTCAAGGCTTTTAAATTTTTTCTCGTCAGTGAGTGGGAAATTTTCCTCACACTCTGTGTTTTTTCTGACTAGGATTTTGTTTTTCTTACTGTTTAATGGAGTCTGGTAAACTCCATAGGCATCAGCTTTTTGCATTGTGACACGCAGCACGGTGGGTGGTCATAATTTCGAAAAAAAAATGTCGACAGACAAAAATGTCGACAAAAAAATGTCGGAAAAAAAAATGTCGACTTTCGTTTTTTAAAATTATATATTTATTTTAGGGGTTCGGGAGTTAAAAAAAGGGAAAAATTAAAAAAAATAAATAAAAAAGGAGGGTTGGGGGGGGGAACCCCCCCATTTAAAAAAAAATGCATTGAAAAAAAAAGTCGACATTTTTTTTTCGATATTTTGACTTTCAACATTTTTGTTGTCGAAATTATCACTGTAAACCACGCAGCACCTATTGTGCAGTGTCAATGAGAAGTCCCTTGCACTTCTCTTAATGTTTAAATAAATTCTCTCGGGTGAACTACTGTTCCCAAGAATAGTAAGATGACTTTTGTCTTACTTAACTTTTCTTTTATGGGTCCAGCATAGTAACTCCTGTATGCCACTTTTCATGTAACATTCTGTTACACTAACTTCAATGGCTGGTGGCATTGGTGTACTACCTTGTGCCATGTATCAGTAGGCTGATTTCTCAGCTGCAGTACAGCACCCAAGGGTGACAATTTTCCTAAAATGGTCCCCGTCTTCTTTTTTCGCCATACTCCTACGTCCCTTCCCCTTACCTCCATACTTGTGGGGACATTCCGTCGATCGGGACGGGACCGGAGCACTTCTAAAGCATCAGCAAATTAACTTTTTTGTATTTCTTTAATTTTTATGTGTGGCCACCGCACGTGACCTCAGCCCCGCCTTCCTGAGCTCCGTCCCGCGCATCGCCCTTCAGTCCTTTCCTCGGGGTCGGATGCACTTGCATCTTAGGGAATAATTTTCTTTTTGTTCCCTTGTCCTTCATATTCCTGCTGCAGTTCCGCGGTCTTCTTTCTTCCGTCTATGCCGGAGCGTCAGGGATTTGTGTCATGTTCTTCGCGCAAACATTGTTTCGTGAGGGCGGATCCCCACTCTCTGCCTGGATTGCTTGGAACACCGGTGGGACTTGTGCTTCTATTACGATTCCCTTTCTGCCCAGGCACTCCGGCTTCGGCTTGTCAGGTGGTTGGAAGTTTACAGCAGTTAATTGAAGAAAAAAGGAAGCAGCTGTTAGTTTACTTCTTAGAGCACCTCGGCCTGGGGACTCATTCCCAGGGTCTTCGGGGTCCGGTAGGGGCCCAAGTGTCTCTAGTACCAGGGATCTTCATCAGAGGTTCCCCTTTTGGGGGATAAAATTAAGCCCAATACTTCTGGGGCTTTGGTCACCTGGGTCATTCCCGAGGTTTCCACATCTGGAACTAAGTGTACAGAGTCTCGTCTCGAGGTCCCTGTTAAGGTGGCTAAACGTACCAGGGTTACGCACAAGTCTCCCCGTCTCAGGGCTATATCAAACACCAGCAAGACTGAGGGGCCCCCTTCGAGGGCTCTGGCTTCAGGGGGTGACCCTAAGCCTTCCCACCGTCAGGCCTATGGTCGAAACGATCTTGCTGAGCGGGTAAAGAAGCTGGTTAAACACCTTAAGTCTTTGAGTACCGGCTCCACCGAGGTTCCCTCGTCTAAGGGCAAATTCATTAGCAATCTCTAAGGGATCGCAAAAGCATTCTAATCTGCCAGCACCGGCTCTGCCAAGGTTCTTTGTCAGAAGGCTAAAATTGAACACAAGTCCCCTGCTACCCCTGTGATAACCACGGCCTCACTGACAACTGTGGCGCAATTCACCTCAGGCGTTGACAAAATGACGGTCCAACGGCCGCAGTCCACAGTGTCCATTTTGTCTACCTCTCTCACGCCAACGTTCACAATGGATGGTACTGAAGTGCCTAATTTTGGTGCTGAGCAGCCTTTTCCACGTTCTGTGGATAAGAACCCGTTCTACCCTTCAATGGATTGGCGTGCTCCGTCTCCGCTGCCGCACCCAGTCTCGCTCCCTCCTAAGTCTGCTCCCTTGGTTTACATGAACCCAGTTGATGGATGACCATCCTGGCATCCATCCTCTTTGCAATCCTGGGGCTAAGCCCCTTCATAGCAGGCTCGCCCACTCCAGCGCCCATGTCGTCTTCTGAGGATGTGTTTTTTGGCAAGTTTCAGATGCTTATGCACTCTGATCCAATGAAGGCATACTTTAAGGATTTATTCAAGGAAATGTATCCTAAGCCACCTGAACCGCCCCCTGCTCTGGCAATTCCTCTGCAGGTTTCCGGTAATGCCACCTCCTCCACCACTGTCAGTGGGACCCCCTACTCCACTGCCTCCTCTGCCTCCACTATCACCTGTGCTAAAGACTCCAGTGGTGCAGTCAAACCTGCCCTCTGGGCCTGAGGTGCCACGTGCTGCAGATCCAGATTCTGTTCCCGCCGCACTGGATGAGGATCAAGTGGACCAGGACAGTGATGACCCGCCCGGCTCTATTAGAGCTTTTGACGACCGGGTTGTGGATATGATGGCGTTGCTAGACATCCCAATACCCAAGGCTCTGGCTCCACAAGACGGTGTGCTGTCTGGGGCTTTTAGTCTGTCGACACAGGAGCGCACTGGCCTGTTCCTTCAAAAGGACGTCCTGGCCGAAGCCCGCCAGGTCTGGGAAAAACCTCATTCCAGGTCAACAGCTAAGCAAGAAAATTGACTCTCACTACAAGCTACACACGTCTGAGGACATATCCTTGACTGCATGCCCACTCCACTCATTGATGGTGGTGGCAGCAGCTACGCTCCAGTCTAAACCGTCCTCTACATCCTCCACGGCAGCGTCTCGGATCCTTTCCAAGGAGGACAAGCTTCTTGACGCCATTGGGGAAAAAGGCTTTTACCAATTCGCCTCTTCAGCTGCGTCAGGTTAATACCGAGTTTATCCTGGCGGCGGCTAATGTCAAGCTGTCGAAGGAGCTTGCCGAGTTTCAGGAATGTATTCCTCCTGATAGGCTCGAAGACTTTAAGGACGGCTTATCCGATGCCAGAGTTCTGGCGCAGGACCTGCTGGAGGCCCCGGACCATCATGTAGACACTTTTGCTCGGGGCCTTATGGTTTGAGTAGACCTCTCCCACCAAGCGTGGCTGCATGCTACTAAATTCTCGAAGGAGGTTCAGGACAGAGTACTTAATCTTCCCCTTCGAGGGTAAGGAACTATCCCACTCCTCCACTGATGAAGAACTCACCAAGGCAAGTACGCAAACTGCTAAGTCATTTTCGGTCCTTGCCAAAACCCCAGCTAAGGCAGCTTATACTCTGAGGTTGGGTTCTCACACAAGGCCCCTCTCTGGTTTCGGAGGCTTTCAGGACCGCCGTGTATGCCGAGCAGATGCTCCCTCTGGTGGCCCTCGCTGCAAGCAGCAAAGGCAAGGTGTCCGGTTTTTCTCTCGGTCAACAGCCTCCTCTTCAGCAACGGGTGGTCTCCCCGCAGATTAAACCATCTAAATTGTTTATCGGTCGACAAGAGTCAGTTGGGAGGACAAATTGTCTCATCTGGAGGCGTGGCATACCATCAGAGAAGACTGATGGGTTTTGTCCGTCACCTGGGCGGGCTTTCGCTTGCCCCTCCCCCTTACCTCACCCTCCTCTCCTGCAGACTGGGTCACCCTCCCTCAGAGCCGAGGTATAGAAACTTCTAGAACTCAGATCAGTGGAGCCTGTTCCCTTGCAGGAGCAAGGGGATGGCTATTACTCCCATCTATGTACAGTGCCCAAACTCAACCAGGCTGGCCTGCGCACTATCCTCAACCTCTCCAATTTCAATCTCTTTCTAACCCAAGTGAAATTCAAGATGAATACGTCCTGCCAGATAGTCCTCTCTCCGGAAGGGCGATTGACTCAGCGTGGTAGACCTTCAGGATGCCTGCATGCTTATCCTGATCTGGACTCAGTATCGAGTGCTATCTATTGTTTGGTCTCAGCTCGGCATTGCGTGTCTATACGAAGATGAGGATGGTTTCGCAGCAATCCTCAGACTGCAGGGAGTTCATGTATATCCATGCTTGGACAATTGGCTCCTGCGCAGTCCTTGCCCACAGGCCGCAACGGTTAATCTTCAGTCACTTCTTCAGCTCCTGTTCCATCTTGGGCTGTCGGTGAACTGATCTTGCTGGGTTTCCGTTGGGATACCGTCAGTATCAGAGTGTTCCTGATGAAGGACAGGATTGCGGACCTTTGAACCATGTGCCAGCTCTTCCTGCAGTCCTCCGACATGTCGGCCTAGTGGTTCCAGAGACTCCTGGGCCTCATAGCCTCTTGCGTGTTAGCTCTACCTCTTGCACGATTGAAAATGAGGTGCACTCATCTTGCTGTTCGGAGATGCTGGTCCCAGGCTACAGATCCGGACTCTAGGAGGATTCCAGTCACATCCTGCATGACAGCGGATCTTCAATGGTGGTCGTCCGCCAGCAACCTTTCAGTGGGGACCTCATTCAATGAGCCCTACTCACAAGTAACAGTTACCACAAACTCCCTTGTGGGGTATGGAGCGACACTGCGTCACCTCGAGGCATACGATTTGTTGTCGCCCCAAGACAGGCAATCCCATATCAATTACCTAGAACTCCTGGCAGTTTTTCTGGCGCTCTAGGCTTTTCATCGGTCTATCACCAAAAGTGTGGTTCGAATTCGCATGTACAATTCCGATGTTTTTACATCAACAAACAGGGGGGCACCAAGTCTCCTACAATGGTGGACCTAGCTATCCAAATTTGGAACTGGGCTATCCAACACAATGTTTTGCTTCCAGCTGTGCACATTCCAGGTCACATCAATGTGTCTGCAGACACCCTCAGCTGCCAATCTGCAGCGAGTTACGAGTGGGAGATGAACACTGATGTTCTCACCAAGATCTTCCAGCAATGGGGTTCTCCAGTGATAGACCTCTTTGCAACTTCAACGAACAGGAAACTTCCTCTTCATGGGTCCAGTGACGACCTTGGAGTGTCTTCCTTGGGGCATGCTCTCGAGATCCCTTGGGACAACATGAAGGCTTACGCTTTTCCTCCTTTGCCGCTGATTCATCGATCGCTCTGGAATCTGCGGAGTGCTTCCAACTGCACGCTTCCTCCTCATAGCTCCTTGGAGGCCAGCCTGGTTCTGGTTTTCAGAACTGCATCACCCGTCGGTGTGCTCCCCGATCGGGTTGCTGCAGATTCCCGACCTTCTTCACCAGATCAATCACCAGTTGTGGCACCCCTCCCCACAATCCTTCAGCTTGGTGGCCTGGTACCAGAGTTCCGATCATTAGCGCAGATCTTCCTCTCTGAGGATAACATTCATATAATTTAAGCGGCACATAATCCCTGTACGAGAGCTCTATACAGGAGCAAATGACTCAGATTTTGTCATTGGTGTCTAGCTAAGCAGCTTGATCCGAGACAGGCTTCAATTGACTGTGTCCTGTCGTTTGTATCTGACCTTGCAGCCTCTGGCATTCATGTCTTGCCATGCAGGACATACTTATCCACCATTGTGACTTATCGGTCCACAGACAGTTGCTCTTTTTCGCTGGCAAACCCAGTGATCAATGAAGACATTTTTAAGGTCTTCATCTGTTTCCGCCGGTTCAGGCCCTCATCCCAAATGGGATCGGAATGTGGTCCTCACCGCCCTATGGCATAATCCTTTTGAATACTGAGCTCAAGTACCTTTCTTGGGAGGTGGCCGTTTTGATTGCGGTAACATCTGCGAGACGAGTAAGTGAGTTTCAAGCTCTCTGTCGAACATCCGTTGCCTACTTTCCACAAGGATAAGGTTGTGCTTCGCACTCACCCCTCTTTCCTTCCCAAAGTTGTTTCTGAATTCCATTTAAACCAGTCAATATCTTTACCAGTTTTCTTTCCGAACCCGGTCTCCGATGCCGAGAGGGTTTTACACAACCTAGATGTCTGATGTGCTCTGAAGTTTTACCTCGACTGAACGAGCAAACTTATAAGTTCTTCACAACTCTTTGTTACGTTTGGTGACCCAAAAGGGAAACGCACTAGAAAGCGTGCATCTCTTGTTGGATAGCTTCATGTATTTCCGATACCTACAAAACTCCAGGCCTTCAGCCCCCAAAGGGCATTCATGCACATCTGGTCTGTGACACAGCGTCTGCTTTTGCCTTCCAAAAATACCTCCCTTGGGAGTCCATAGCCAAGGCTGATATGTGGGCTTCCCCTTAGGCTTTTTGCAGACATTGTCTTGACCTGAACCTCCGTGCTGATGCCCAATTTGGCCAGGCAGTTCTTAAGAATTTGTTCCAATAAAGGACTTTTCCATCAACCCATTTTCCTCTGGTCAGTGTTTGGGAATCTCCCATAAGTATGGAGGAAAGGGGACGGGACGTAGGAGTATGACAAAGTTGCTCACCGTAGTTACTACCTTTTTCTAGTCCATAGTCCCCTTTCCTCAATACGCCTGCCCGCCGTCCCCTCTCATAAGTATCCTCTATTGTTGCTAAATGGTCCTGGACCTGGTGATAGAAAAGGACTGAAAGGCGATGCTTTAAAAGTGCTCCGGTCTGTCCCAATGGACGGAATGTCCCCACAAGTATGCAGGAAAAGGGACTATGGACTTGGAGTAAGGTAGTCCCTATGGTGAGTAACTTTGTCAATTCTTCTCAGTTCATTCCTTATGGGCTTTCACACTGTTGTTTGAACCGGGTCTGAGTCGTTTGTGCATTTTGCCTTTGGCTGACTTCAGCCAGTGTGTCTGGAAAGGCAGGAAGTAAGGGATGGTCCCGAAACTTCTGTGTCCTTTGTCTCTAAGTGTGCCTGAGTGAAACAAGTTCTGATTGCCCGGCTGGCTGTCCAGGAAGACAGTCACCCTGCTGGGTGATTGACAGCCCTAGGGCTGACAATGAATGGGAACTTGCTCAGTAGGCTAGGTTTTTGGGATGGAGGCAGAGTTGACCGCTGGAGGACAACATCCAACGAAGAAGACGTGAAGAGACGCCAGCAGTACCCTCCTGGACCACAAAGTGCCTGCTGAAGCCCTGCAGCTGTGCTGACCCCGTTTTCGTTTCAACTGGGAAGACCCACAAGGGGCGACGTCCTCCCTTGGGCTGGTGGGACCAACTAGCCTTAAGACCAGCTTCATTTTGGAGCAGCCCCCAACTTTCTGTGACTTTCCAAGGCTGCAGAATCCCAATACTCAGGGACCCCTGACCATCATTGAGTGCATTGTCTTCGGAAGTGCGAATCCGGCCTAAACTTTGTGGGCAACCAAAGGACCCTACAGAAGCAGGAAATCTTCATCCAAAGTCCCCTCACTAGAGTCCAGGACCGACGGATCAAGTAACTTCCAACCAGAGCTGTTCATTCTGCTTTGGTGCTGAGAAAAAGTCGCCAAAAACACAAAAGGCCGCTGAATCACTTGAGTGCTGCCACAGAAGCACGCCAGACATCCTCCCTTTTGTCAACACGACCAAGGACCAGGAACAAGGGTCTGCTACAATGCAACAGGAAGGCATTCAGCTGGAAACAATTCTTCAATTCACAGGTGCTGTGGGGCTTGGGGTACATCTACCACTTGCCAATTGTGTTGCTTCCTAGCTTGGGGGAGTACTATTTTAAACCCTTTTGAGTTTACCTCCACTCACCTACTCTGGCCTCCCAGCTTGGTCTTCTTCAAGGTAGCTCCTCTTCAGCTTCTGAGATTTTCCTGCTGGACTACTGACTATTTTAAAACATTTTTTAAGAAAACAGCATCAAAACTTTGAACTGGCCCATTGACGTTGGCTCTCCTGGCTCCCTAAAGGCCCCCTTCTGAACCTATTGGCTTTGGCAGTGCTTGTCCCCTTACATTTTTTAATTGTTCAACTCTATTATTGCTGGGATAAAAGAATGCCTACATCGCTCTGGGAGAGTCTGTTTACTACCTACAGTATGGTCTGATAAGACTTTTAGCTTTTCCCTCCTTAAAACTCAATGTAATGGTGATCAAAGTGTTATTCGTGACCTCAAATGACGTCACTCAGTGTGCTGGAATATGTAGAACATAAGAAAAGATGACTCACCTACTTTATTGCTCTTGTTGAATTGAATCCTAACTTGGGGATTAATGTTACTATTAGTTGCTGCTTTTTAAAGATTGTCTACTTATCCTTGTGTATATGTAAATAAATACTTATAACTTTGTGTGTAAGTGTTCACTTGGATACCTGTATTTACTTATTTCATTGTACAGCTCTACAGCTCACATTAACCCTCTTAAAATAAGCCTGGCTGCTCAATCACTCTACTGTCTTCTGTAGTACATGCCTATTTTAAAAGGTGGGTTACCTAACACCAAGAGATAGTCCTACACCAGTTGTAAGTAAATTATTACCTAACCAACTCTGCAACTATAAACGAGGAACAAGGAACAAGAGGACCAGTCATAAACTAAAAGACTGCAACAACAGACAGTGCTGTACTGAAGTAAATTGGGGCTTTTTAATATGGCTAACGGCCACTTTTCTTAGGCGTGATCACATTTTAGCTTAAAGTGTTCTGTCCCACTCACCAACCTTTCATCTGCAGTGGTGGAGATTAATCGATGTGCAAGGCATTCTGGAAAGCTGTCTTCTGAGTAAACAATCATGTTGGCTACCAAACACTCAAAATGAATCCAGATAGGAATTCTGAAATGTGATCATGGACCTTCCAGTTCACCACAGCCATACAGTATATCTCAAAGTTCAGAGTCAAGTACTGGAATGAGAGTGAAGAGTGTACATGGTACAGACATGGGTGATACCGTGGTGGAGGGGCAAGCATGGTACCATAGGGAATTGGTGCAAAGGAAAAGGATCAGATTTCCAAGTTTTCAGAGGGTGCTAGGTGGCATCCCCCTTTATACTACGCTAACTCTGTTTCATGAATATTCAGAAATGTTTTGAACTCGATACATTGCTCAAATTCTGATATATATTTATGCCCAAAACCTTGTCTTGAATCGTCACCCTCTTAGAGGAACATTGTATGGGCTCTGTTCAGGAGCAGATTTGATTCTGAGATGTTACTAGTTTACCAGAGGTGCTAATGTTTAAAAAAAAATACATGCAACTGTCCTGTAAGGTGTATAGGATATTAAAGACTGAGCAGTTAATGCCAAGAGTCCATAGGAGCTAGTTTAGGAGGAGAATTGTGGCTCTATGCTTGATATTAAAGATTGGAGGTGTGCTTGGCCTAGAGGAGTTCCCCCTGTTGACATTTAAGAGTATGACATAGACCTAATGAACAGATCCCTGTGGACTCCACTGTAGATAGCCGATAGGTTGATGGATATATCACTGATCCAACTGGAGGTGCAGCCTCTGATACAACCCCTTCTAAGGTTAGAGAAAGTGGAATGCTTTGGGCTGGTTTTTGCCTCGAAATAGACAGGGGGAGCATCATATGTCTCCGTGCTGGACCTGCTCAGAGGTTGAAGCAAACCTCAGTTAACAGAAACTGACATCCAGTACTAATTTGTACCTGCTTTTTGCAAGCATTTATGTAGCTTTGAAGCTTATTTTCTTACGGTTGAAGCATGCCTCTTCAATTTACTTGTTCGACTCTTTGAAGCTAATAATTTCACTTAGCTGCCTGTTTAGTTGGTAAGCAAATAAAGCAATGTGTAAGACTTCTGTGCTGTGTTCCAGCTTCTATGGTTATGTTATGTTACTTTTTATTTGTGGAGCGTACGGTCTCCAAAGAAGGCATCCGGGCGCTGTCTGCGGCAGGAAAGGGGAGCGAAGGAACTGTAAGAAAAGATACGTTTTCAGTGCCCAGCGAAATGGAAGATGCTGGTGGGTGTATGGTGGGGCCTGCAGGATGGATGTGCACTGCTTAAAGAGAGACCTTTTGGGAGGTACGCTGTATAAGGCGAGGAGCATCTCTGCTGTTCTTAATAACCATGTCGAAACATAGATGTCATCACAATTTTTTGGGTCTGTGCATACTCATGGTATTCCATCTTATGCTAACTCAAATGTGTACCCATTTATTTTTCATACCAACGCATACCTGGACCACTTTAATATTAATGGTAATCATTTGTAAAGCTTCTTCCAGAGCCTAGTAGCCTGCACAGATGAAAAGGGCACATTTGACAGACGTTTTGCAGTACATTAAAAAATCAGGCCTCTCCTCCCTGCTGCTCTCTGCCCCAACCCCACTAAAACTAGATATTTACTGTACCACTATTCTCTTTACGCTTCAACTATTATGCATTTCGTTAATGTGGCTCTGCTGCAAAACAATATCAAATGTCTTAACAGCGTTGATAACAAAAGAATATTCTAGAGGATCACCTAGTTCACACATTTACTAGAATCTGCTCAGGAAAACCTGGCAAACCTCATTGCTGTTAATTCTAAACTGAAATATGTTGTGGCAATCGTAGGAAAAGAAATATCAGGACACCATAATTTGTACATCCCAATCAGTTGTCACTCCTTAACACGCATGCCACTCCTCCCCCACTAAACCATGTTTTACATAGTGCTTAAAGTCAGATTCTGACCACTTCAAAGCAGTCTAATATGGGTTATTACACAGTTAATTTGTACTCCATTTAACTCTGAAGTTTGAAGGGTTGAGTTGGCCCTGCAGGATTCGTACCCCTGGTTGCAGATTGCAGCAGATGTCTGAGACGAGCGTTTAACTAGTGCTAAGTTGTATTACTGGAATCACTGGTCCACCATTTTCATTTTTAGTTATGCTTCTACCCTTGAACTAGCTAGATGTAAAAAAAAAAAAAACAGCTGAGACTGAGCCAGTCATCTGGTAACGACTCTAAGAGCATTTTAACATTGATTATTTCTGGGTGAAGCTGTTGGTGAGGGGAACAATAGCCCGAGACATGCCACAGAGATTTTCGACCTCCTATGCAGAGGTGGTATCGAAATCCTATTCCTAACCGAAACATGGCTAGATGACAACTACAAAACCACATTGGATAACTACATTTTTTATTTTTTTTAAACAATTTTTATTGATTTTATACAAACAACAAATAACAAACCCAACAACTTACAGTGGTTACATCTTGCTCATAAGTACACATACATTGTTATCTTTTCGCCCACTGTGTTCCCCGTCCCACCCCCCACCCAACTCTACTTTCTCCCATCGTTAGTCTCCACCTCTTGTGGTGGGGAGATCTCTCCCGCCATGCTTGTTGAGTCATCGTCACTTGGTCCATCATACGTGGGCCCAAACAGCTCTGCTATTAGCGGTCTCCAACCCTCTAAGGCTCCAGCTTCACCCTCTGTCCCCTTTGCACGCTTCCTGCCATGCCACTGTTTCTGCCTCCGCCCACTTCTGCAAGTCCCTCCACCACGTCTCCACTTTGGGCTTGTGGCAAGCTTTCCATCCCATTGCAATCCTTCTTTTCGCCAATATATATGCCAGATCTTTTAATTTGCTCACATGTTTAAGCTTCCGCGGTCTAAGGAACCCTCCCAGCAAACAAGCCCACGCCGTGTCCACCTTCATGCGGATTCCCTTGTCTTCCATTTTCTGTGCTATAGCTTTCCAATATTCCGCTATCTGCGAGCATGCCCAGAACATATGCACCATTCCTGCGCTTTCATCATTGCATTTGGGACACACCTGGGTTCCAGCATTCTTAAATTTAGTAATCTTCAATGGTGTCAGATATGCCCTGTGCGTTATATACAACTGTATTTGTTGCAACCTAGCATTCCTCGACACCTTCTTGTGATACCCCTGAGCCCTTTCCCACATTCCGTCACTCATCACCTCTCCTACTTCCTCCTCCCAGGCCAGTCTAAGTGGCGTCACCTCCTTGCCCACTTGAGTCATCATCATCTCGTACACTCTAGACGTTTCATGCCCACCTTACGCTATATCCTATATCACATCTAGCGTGGTGTCCGGTTCCTCTGCAAGTTCCACTTTGGACCAGGTATCTTTGATTCGTTGCACCATCCCATGGTATGTGATATATTGCCCAGTGCTCCACCCCGTTTGCTCCACCAGCTCCTCAAATTCCAGTATTTTCCCCTCTTGCCACACATCCCCTAGTGTTGCTATTCCCACCGGTTCCCAATACTTCCTAATCATTAACCTGAGTTGCACATCTGTACCCATAATTGTAACCACTGCGATTTGCGGCGAGCACAGGGCCGGCTTGTCCATCAACCGGCACGCCCTCTGCCACATCCCCCACCCAAGACCCAACATCCCCTGGCGGCCTCTCAGCTCCTTCTTGGGTAACCATTTCATTTCTCTCAAAAAGTATGGTGAGCAATCACCCTGATGCAGCTTATGTTCTAAGGTGGACTACGCAGAGAGCCATTTGGCTACATAATATACATCCCAATTGGGTAATTTGATGCCTCCTTTCTCATGCGGGTTTTGGAGTTTCCATAGGGCTACCCTATTCCTCATCCCGTGCCATAGGAATTCCCTGCATATGCTATCCAGTTTAGTAAAGAATTGCCGGGGTATGGAGTATGGGATGTTCACAAAGCAATGCAACAGTCTGGGCAATGCCACCATCTTGAGCATCGCCCCCCCCTTCCCATCATTGCCAGGGGGAGTTTCGCCCAGAACTTCATGCTATTTTCCAGTTTCCGAATCGTTGTAACTGTATTATGCCTATGCTCGTCTTCTACTGTGTGATATATACCTATCCCAAGATACCTAAAGGTCGTGGTCTCCCACGGTATCTGAAGTACCGGGTAGTTCTCCGCCATGAGCTCATCTATATCTGCCCAGCGGAAACGCACAGGATTTGCTTGGGTTCACGGCTATACCTGAGAGTTCCGCAAACCTGTCTACCACTTCCAATACATACTGCAGATTTTCCTCTGGGTAGCGCAAATACAATAACATATCATCTGCATATAGAGAGATTAAGTGTGGTGTTTCCCCAACTACAATGCCTATTTCATCATACTGCTGCCTTAAATAAATCGCCAGAGGTTCCAAAGCCAGAATATACAACATGGGGGACCAGGGGAATCCCTGCCTAGTCCCTCTACCAAGTTGCCACCTCTCAGAAATCACAGTTCCTGTCTTCACTCTCGCTAATGGCTCGCTATATAGAAGTTCTACCCAGTGGAGATATCCCGGTCCCATACCATAGCTAGCTAGGGCCGCCTTCAGCCAGGGCCACCGGACAGAATCAAATGCCTTGATCGCATCCAGTGACGCTATCGCCATTTTGCTAGTACTCCCTTCAGTATGGTCAATCACTCGGTGGAGTCGCCTCAAATTATTCGAAATATTCTTGTTTGGGACATATCCTGTTTGATCAGGATGAATTAATTTGGTTATGACCTTTTTCAATCTATTTGCCAACACCGCTGTTAAGATCTTACTATCTTGGTTTAACATCGATAGGGGTCTATAGGACCTACAGTCGCTACCAGGCCTGTCAGGCTTGGGGAGTGGCACAATGACTGCTTCGCGCAGTGATTCTGGTAGTCTCCCAACTTCATATGCTTCGTTAAGCATTTCCAGCAGTGGGGGGAGAATCTCTGTTTTATATGCCTTATAAAATTCGCTCGGGAGTCCGTCAGTTCCCGGGGTTTTACAGGTGGGTAGCTGCCTCACCACTTCTTCTAACCATTGGATAACTACATTCCTGACAACTTCAAGTGCTCACAAGTAAACAGGAAAAACAAAAGAGGAGGAGGACTGGCAAAAGCATCCAAGGAACACCTCAAAATTAAAATGGATGAACCACTAAACATCAAAAATGGCAAATCCATGATCCTTCACCTAACAGCAAATCCCAAAACAAACATCAAATTCGTCCAGCTATACAGACCACCAACCTACAATGCAAGCTTCGCCGACGTATTCTCTGAAGCCATCACCAACCTAGCCATCGGGCAGGAACACCTGGTAATCCTTGGAGCCTTTAACATCTGGTTTGAGGAACAATCTGCTAACTCGCAGAAATCACTAGCCAAACAACTGAAGACAATGAAACTACATCAGCTAGTCAAAGGAGCAACCCACACTGCTGGACATACGCTAGACGCAATCATCGCCAACAATAATCTCATCACTATGACGCCACCACTACAGATCCTCTGGAGCGACAACCTCGTCATTCCATTCGTGATCACACTCTCCACAATAACGACAAAAAAAACAGACAAACTGCCAACTATCGTGAAAAGAAACTGAAGAGCCATCAGAGCTAGCAACCTAGCTGAACAATTAGAAATCAACAAACTATCGACCATGACCCTGGACAAAGGGGACATCGAAATAAAAACGGAACTACTTCAGAAATGGATTGCTAGAACGATCAATGGATTCTCAAAGGAAAACCCTTTCACCCGATCATGCCCAAAGCAACAGCAAAATGTTTTTCCCTGCTACTCTGCGCCATGAAAAGGAAAAACAGGAAACTTGAATTAGAATTGTGGAAAAAAAATAAATTGGGGAGAGGGGGGCAAAATTACAATTCCAGCAACAAATTCACTCGTACAAGAAGGAAATCCATAAGGTCAAAATGAAATACGACAACTGAATCACCAAAGCCACCAACACCCAAAAGGAATTGTTTAAAAACATACACGAAATAAGAAACCCTCCTGCCTGCAACAACGCTCCGATACCTTTACTGAAGCTATGCAATGACCTTGCAGACCACTTCAAAGACAAAATCACCACCATCCAACAAATCATACAAAGCAGACCAATCGACTGCAACATGCGGCCCACCCAGCAATCTGAGGATCGCCAGAACAAACTCTGAAGCTTCCCCCAATTATCACTGGAGACATTCATCAGGCTAATAAGCAACAGCAACAAAGCAGGCTCAACCATGGATCCATGCCCCCCAGACATACACAAATTAATCCTCGCACAAGGAACGCCCATGGAATACTACAGAAAACTTTTCAACCAATCACTTTCAACAGGGAAAGTAGCGCAATAATGCAAAGCGGCATACATCATGCTGCTGCTCAGTGGCACAGCAGGAAACGTGGAAAACCTCTCCAGCTACAGACCCATATCCAACATCCCCTACCCAGCTAACCTACTCGATACATAGGTCTACAGAATAACACAAGAATTCATAGAGGAGCACCAACTGTTGGACCAAGCACAAGTGGGCTTCAGACCGATGATGGGTACGGAAACGGCATTGCTCTCAATATGGTACGATCTAAAGACTAATGCTGACTCAGACAAAAGCACAGCTCTTATCCTTCTAGACCTCTCTGCAGCATTTGACACCGCCAACTGTAAAATCCTCATTGGGAGACTAGAAAGAAATAGGATCATTGACACCGCCCTACTATGCATTAAATCCTACCTAAAAAACAGGACCAAAACCGTCTGGATCAAACCTTTCAAATCTACTACAAGGGAATCTAACTGCAGAGTACCACAAGGATCATCCTTCTCTCCAGTGCTCTTCAATATATACCTGATGCCACTAATCAAACTCCTCAGAAAACACAGCCTCCCATGCTCCAACTATGCAGATGACACTCAGATTGTCTAAAAAATACAAGATACACAGGAAGAAAACAAAACACTGAACAACTGCCTACAAGAGCTCTACAGCTGGATAAAACGCAAACAGCCTCAAACTCAACCCGGGCAAAACTGAAATAATGATCATAGCTAAAAGCAAGGAAAACAACCACTACATCCCATGGCCAACGGAACTTGGTAAAGCACCGACTCCATAAACGATAGTAAAAAACCTGGGCGTTCTAATGGACAACGAACTAACACTTGAACCACAAGTAAACGCCATAATCAAGAATTTTTTCTTACTGCTACACGCAGTGAAAAGGATCCTACCATTCCTCTTTCACCCACAAAACACTCACCATCATCGCACTCATGTCCAAAGTAGACAATGCCAACAGCCCATATCTAGGAATGCCAGAACTGTTAAAGAAAACTTCAGCGCATCCAGAACGCTGCAGCAAGACTCCTGCTCAGACTACCACAAAGAGAACACATCACCCCCATGCTGAAAATGCTACACTGGCTGCCAATAAAAGAGAATAAAGTTCAAAACGATGTGAAAAGAAGAACCGTCTACCACCCGACAAGATCACTCAGATCAAGCAACGACATTCGACTAGTACCAAAACCTTACAACAAAAGAAAACACAGAGGATCATCTTTCACTCACCTGGCAACCTTAACCTGGAATAACCTACCAAAAAACATACGGAACACAAGGGGTCATTTGGAGTTCAGAAAACTACTCAAAGCTTGGCTCTTTGCTCCAGATTCAGGAGGAATCAACTTGGAAGAAAGGACCACAACGGAACCGTGAATACCCCTGTAGGAAACTATAATCCCTAACCTACCCCTCCATTATAAATGTGGAGGTGGGCTTGCACCGCCCTCCCAAGCCCACATGCCACCATTCCTAAAGGGTACTTGGATATGTGGGGGCAACCAACAGATGGACAATAAAGGACAAGTCCTGTGACCAAAACTACACCTACCGCAGGGCAAGGGAAGTAGCGGAAAAGAGCTAGATACACAAGCCACTGGAGCCACACAAAAGAGAGCCTCCACTATGCAGTATGCCTGCCAACTAGGTGGTCAAAGTAGAGTACCAAACACACAGGATAACCATAGAGGTTGGGTGCAGAAACGCGAAGACAAAGTGGTAAATTGACAAATTCTTGATAACCATTGTAACCGTACCTTAAAATTTCAACTTTCCGCATGCTCAACATACAGAAACTCGCACAACCACCTCTCTGCACAGCAATCCACATGCACTTCAGCACATTACAACAACAGACTAACATAACCTGCCACAACAGCACATGGGAATTTTGGCACCACACTTAAGTTCAGCGAATGGTGCAAACCGAACCGAACTGAAGCGGCCAACAGGCCTTCTCAACTCTTACTTTACTATTCCCACTACACCCTACTAACCACTCCCTCTGCCCCCTCTTGACCCACTCCTTTTCAGATCTGCCAGTGTGCTTGGGGACCACAGCAGTGGTGACAGTGCGCGGTACAAATACCTTTTAACATGAACTTCATCCAGAGCACTCTAGTGCATTTAAAGACGAGTAAATCTTTTTTTTAAACATTTTTTCTTTATTGGCATTTCAAATAACAACTCAACAATGCAACATAGAACCTCCACCCCCCCCCAATCTCCATCCCCCCGGTACGCATATAAAGGTAGCCTTAGAGAACCTATAGGGTCAGTCAGCCCACACAACTGTTGTTCTGCATATAGCCCATCTAGTTTGTCCTCCGCACCAGTGGTGGTGCAGCGTCTAAATTGTCCAGTTCATATTTCTGGTTTCAGGGATCCGGCGGAGACACAGTCCCGGAGTCAAACTACATGGGAGATCCCTGCGCACCAGGAGACGCAGAATTCTCTCTCCCCGACTGGCTGAGGAGGTATACTGTATACGCATCCCACATCCGACTATCACTCTGATGATCTCCCCGCATCTCACCCCAACGTGTCTCCATATCGTTACAATACAGTATATCCCTAGACCATTGTTCAACCGTCGGGCTCTGCCGTTGCCCCCACCCCATGGCCACCCGGCGTTTTGCCAGAATCAAGAGGAGACCCACCAATTTCCTAGTTTCTCTATGCATCTGTCTCGTATATCCCAACAGGGCCACTACCGGATCCGGTGTGAGTCGTTGCTCTACGACATCCCCGATTACCCCAAACACCCATTGCCAAAAGTGCACCAGCTCCACACACTCCCAAGCCACATGTAGAAAACCCGCCATCTCCTGACCACATCGGAGGCAAGCCCCCGACCTCTGAGGAAAGTAGCTCTTTACCTGAGCTGGGGAATAATAACTTTGATGCAAAAATTTGAAGTGGATCAATTTATAGTTCGAATTAACCGCCCCATCCATGGTCATCATGCAACAGTACTCCCAGACATCCACTGGTATTTCCTGCCCTAAGGACCTCTCCCACAACCCCTTTGAGGATAACCCAGCGTTAGACCTACCCCTCAAAGTCAATCCATACAATTCGGAGAGTATACGCCTCCCTATGTGCCCCCCCCCCCAATCATCCTATCGAGCATCACGGCCACTCCAGGTGGCTGAGGAAAGGAAGGAAACAGCTGCTGTAGTGTCACCCTCAACCTGTAGTACATAAACGCATCTAGTGCTGACAGAGCTCCCCCTTCCTTCAGCTGATCAACAGAGACAAACTTCCCATCAGGGAACAGCTCTTCCCATGTGGTGACACCCAGTCGCTTCATCATAGCCACATAACACTCCTCACTAGTCAGGGGAATCCCAGGAATAAACAATGGGGGGGGAGTTTCGGTGAATAGAGCAGACCACCACTGGGAGCCCTCTCCAGTAACGTCCAAGCCCAGCAGGTCAGCCCCACCAAATTCCGAGGAGTCCGGGAGCGGCTCGGGGCCGTCAGAATGACCGACCGCAAACCATGCTGGGGATGCGATTGATCTCTCTATCTCCACGTGTCTTATGTTCCGCTGCCATTCCCTACCAGTATCGAAGATAACTGGCCTGCGCCACCTTATAGTATAACTCAAAATCAGGCAGTGCCAACCCACCCTCACGAACTGGTGCCGTAAACTTCTCCCAGGAAACCCGAGCTTTCTTGCCCGCCCAAATGAAGTGCAACGCTGATGAACAGAGATCCCAAAAGTATTTTTGGCACACCCTTAGGCACGTTCAGAAACAAGTACAGGAATATGGGGAGAATAGTCATTTTAACCACCGAGATCCTGCCGTATAGATTAAGCGGGAGTGAGGTCCAACTCGCCATCGCCCGTCTGGCCGAATCCAGCGCTTCCACATAGTTCCTAATATATACCACCCTCTCCTCCCTCGCTACTGTGACCCCCAAATATCGAGTGCTCTGCAGATCCCACTGGAAACCCCAATTATCACGAAAGTGTGACACCCCACCTGTCAATGGGAAAATAACTGACTTACTCGTGTTGATGCACAGCCCCGAGAGTTCCCCAAAGCGCCGTAGATCCGACATAATCGGGTCTAGGTTAGTTTCAGGATGACGGAGGAACAGGACCATGTCGTCCGCGTATAACGATATAACCACCTTATGAGTATGCAGCTGAACCCCTCGCTGTAAATGAAACACGCAAACCCACTCCGCCCAGGGCTCTATCGCCAAGGAGAAGAGCAAAGGGGATACCCTGACGCGTCCCCCGCTCGAGCGGTAGTACCCTGGTGTCGCCCATTAACCAGCACCCTCGCTTCCGGGTCAGTATATAGAAGAGCCACCAGGGATATAAAAAACCTGCCCAGCCTCTGTAGAACAATAAATGGAAACGGCCATTCAACAGAATCAAATGCCTTGGTGGCATCTAACAGAACCGCCACCACCGGGTCTTCTGCCGGCAACGCCGACATCAGACCAAACATCCTCCGCAATCTGAAAGAGGTCGACCTACCCAGGATAAATCCCGCCTGATCCGCCCTCACCAAGGTGGGCATCAGCGGCGCTAGCCGCCTCGCTATGACTTTCGCCAAGATCTTATTATCAATATTGATAAGCGAAATTGAGCGATAAGATGAACAGTCCCCCTTTGGCTTCCCGGGCTTCAAATGTACAACCAATACAGCTTCCCTGAGTGTGTCTGGTAAGCACCCCATGGATATTGCCTCCAGGTACATTAATAACAAGCGCAGTGCCAACCTCTCTGCGTAGCACTTATAGAATTCGGCTGTAAAGCCTTCAGGGCCTGGAGACTTCCCGCCCGGCAGAGATTTAATAGCATCCACCACCTCCTCCAATGTCACCGGCCCATTCAGCCTCTCCCTCTGCTCCTCAGAACACCAATATAACCCCACCTCATCGAGAAACGCTTCTAGATCGGCCCGTGTTGTTGTTAATTGTGATGAGTACAGGTGGCCATAGAATTCCTCGAAATCATGGGCGATGCTCTCGTCGTCATAATGATCAACCCCTTTCCCATACGTAATCACGGTCACCCTATTATCCCGCCCACCCAGTCGAGTCATCCTAGCGAGTGACTGCCCCGGGGCCTGCCCTTCACCATATTTCCGGGAAGCTGCTTTTTCCCACATATTTTTTAATCTCCCTCTGTGCTAGTGTCTGATACTCCTGCAACTTCCGCTTGATGGCACCCTGTTGAGCCTGATTCGGAATGGGTGCCCCCTCCCGTAACACCCGTATTTCCTCCTCTCTATCAGCCAGATCCTTCCGTAGCTTTTTCAGGATCCCCAGCTCCTTGGCTATACAGACACCCCTAATCACACACTTAAATCCTTCCCACAGGATGCCGGCAGATGACACCGACCCATCATAGACCTCAAAGTATGCATCTATGGCCTTCGCCAATTCCTCCTTAAAGACCCTGTCCGTAAGCATTTCACTCTTAAACCTACAGGGAGGCCTTACCCTATCCCGACCCTCCAAACGGATCGACAACAAAACTGGAACATGGTCCGACAGAGTGCGCGCCCGAATACCCACCCCAGCGGACCGACGCATGGTTGCCCCGGACACCAGGAAATAATCTAGTCGAGCCACCGAGCTGTGCGGTGCCGAAAAATGTGTGAATTGGCTCACTCCAGAGTTCCTCTCCCTCCAGATGTCTTCAATATCCCACAATGGACACATGCCTCGAAGTTTAATAGAAGTCTTATTGCCTGAGCGCACTGCACCCCCTACTCTATCTAGGGATGCGTCCAAAACAGAATTAAAGTCCCCAGCCCAAATGATTTCCCCTTTGGGAAGTGTCCCCAATAGCCGCTCTATCCAGTCTAGGGGCTCTGTGTTATCTTGGTTAGGACCATAATAACATATCAATGTATATAATCTCCCCTGGATAACCCCCTGCACTATCAAGACCCTACCCTCTGAGTCTTTCAGCACCTTGACCAACCGAAACCCCACCGACCTATGCATATACTTACACCTCTAGAATAAGAGGAATAAGAAGAGAAATATCTATGGCACCCCCAGCTCGTACCAAACTTAGATTCAGATTCCGGTGTCAAATGGGTCTCCTGAAGGAAGGCCACCCCAATCCTATGCCGTTCCAAATACTGAAAGACTTTCCGGCATTTGGGCAAACTGTTAAGACCCCTGACATTCCAGGTCATGAAATGTACTGTCGCCATCTACAGATGATTAACCACATACTCCCCGCTACTCCAATAGACCCCGCAGGCCTCCAAACTCCCAGTGTCTACCCTCGGTCCTCCTTTCCCCCCTTCCACCTCCCCATTCTACCGACAACCCCCCAACTCGTCAGTGATCGCTCCCCCACCCCCCACAACCAAAGCCCTCCCTCCCCCCCACCCACACTGGAACTCCCAACTTTCCAGCACCCCAACATCCGCCAACATATACATAAACAGCTTGCGCTCAGGGTGCAACTACGAACCCAACCCTCCTTTGCACCCCTACAGGATAGTTGTCTCTGCGCTTAGATCCGTCATTAACTGCCCAAATCAACGGCAACATCACCCAGCTTCTCCTGTGTTAAATGAAGTCAGGTCTCACACATCCGGGTTCTAGGAGACCTCAGCAACATATCAAGAAAAGAGGAGGCTTCCTCCGGAGACTGAAAAAACAATGACTTCCCATCGTGAACCACCCATAGTTTGGCAGGGAATAACATCGCATATTGCAGACCCTTGTCCTTCAGATGCTTAACTCCCAAAAAGGATTTCCTGGCAGCCTGCTCTTTATCAGAAAAGTCTGGGAAGAGTTTGATCACATCTCCCTTATAATACAAAGTACCCTTCTCTCTAGCTTTCTTGAGTGCCACATCCCTATCCCTATAATTCAATAGTCGGGCAATCAGCGGATGAGGCGGGGCTCCCGGGATCGGTCTCCGGCCACTGGGGATCCTATGTGCCCTCTCCACAACACAGAGCGGGGAGAAGCCGTCGGAGCGCAATGTTTCCCACAGGATTTCCTCCACCAGTGCCTCCATGTCCCTTTGACCTGCCGACTCAGATAAACTGACAATTTGTATATTATTCCGGCGGGATCTCGATTCAATGTCATCCTGCTTCTCCCGAAGCTCTTTCAGGGCTTTCCTGACCTCTGACATTTCCCCGGAGACCGCCGATGCCACTCCTTCTACTCCCGACAGACGCCCTTCCGCCTTGTCCAGCCTCTCTCCATGTTTAACTAACCTGACCTGCATATGGTCCACTTTGCAAGTCAAGGTATCCGGTTTGCCATCCAAAGACTGTATCCCAGACTGCAGCTGTAGTAGCATAGCCTTAATGTCCTGAAAAGCAGCCAACGGATACGGCTCGGGCCCTGCGCCCGGCATCTGCGCTATCTCGCCCATCGGACTGCTACTCTTGGCTTGTGCAGACATCTCAAAATTTAATTTGGACTGCTATTTACCCCCTTTCCCCGACTTGGACATAATTGGTGGTAAAGCCGGGACCAAGTAGTGCTATGCAGGGTATAATGGCCGAGGCCACCGGTGTTCCCGTCCTCTGATCCAGGGGCCTGGGGTTCAGCAAGAGTCCCGTACCGGGTGGGGGAACAATCGCCAAGAACCCCCAGGACCCTTCGCTCCCGGAGAAGGATGACCCCAGATTGCTCTCAGCAAATTTTTGCCCAACTCCCCACTGTCCAGCCGCGGCCTTGCCGCCTAGCAGCACAGCACCACAACTGCCGTTACGCTCAGTCCTGTATCACACCGCAGGTCCCATACAATCCCGAGCATGTCAGTAACCGAGTTGTTAAGAGCTGGAAAGGCATGGAAAGAAGAATGCTCCCGAACAATCATCAAACTGGAGAGCGTTTTGTAAGTGGGCGGTATGCTTCCCCTGTCATGTGTACACACCAGAGGGCCCCCGGCAGACCAACTACGGGAAATCTGCTTGAAGCGCCCAGCAGCACTATCCGAGCAGGTCTCACAATAACCCCGTGGGCGCACAACGCCATCTCCGGGGCATATATCGGATACCTCCAGCGTATGACCTTCTGGGAGCCGGTGGATCCAGCAAGCTCACCCCAGAACTCCTCACAATGCTCCTGCCACTCCGCACAGGCCCGGCCGCCAAGCCCTCTATTGGCAGGCCCCCTGTTACACGCAGCTTCCCAGTCCACCAAAATCCATACAATGTGCCGCAACTGTAGTGAACGCCGCCCGCCGCCGGCGAGGCGACAGGTCTCTCACAGCAGCTATCTTCGCCACACAGCAGGAGGGCCGAGCGCCCCGGTGCTGGACGGGCAGTGTCACCCTACCCGCCCCGAGACTCCCGCCAATGCCGGGTATGCATCCCCCCCACCCCCAGAGGTACTCGGGGCCGACACCAGGGGGCGGTGGGGGGAATCGCCGCCGGCTCCTTCCTCACCTCTTCGCGGCCTCCATGGCCGCCCGTAGCCCCAGTCTCTTCCAATGCGCGGTCTCTGCACCGCCGCCGTCCACGAGGCTCCAGCCCCCACAGCGCCGCAATCCGCGGATGGTCTATCTAGCCGGCCCCGTTGAGCCGACACACTCCTCTTCTGTCTGCTCCCTCCGCCGAAGGACGTCCCAGCAGGACCCGCTCCTTGAGCCGCCGACGTCCGCGCAGGGGAGGGCACCTCACTCCGCTCGTCACCCGCAACTGACTTCTCTTGAGCAGAGACCTCGGAGAGCCGCACCTCCGCAGGCCCACCCCACTCCTCCCTGGAGTGGGCGTCCGCCGCGGTCCCGCACAGTCCGTACAGTGCCCCACCGGCTTCAATGCAGCTAAAAAAAAGTTCTCCACAGGAGCCTGACACGATGCAGCATCTGATGTCGCCAGAAAAACAGGAGAGCCTCCGCAGAGACCGCTGGATATCATGCCGGATAGGGGATGTGCTGGAGAGCTTCACGGGCCCATGGCCATCTTGGTCGGGCTTACTAGCGCCCCCCCAAAGACGAGTAAATCTAATCAGCTAGTTAAAACGATGTGCACATTTATACAGTATTTGTTAAGAACTTTTATAATCTAGGCCAGCATATGGTGCACTATGCGTTCGGTGGTAAGGTTGAAAAAAAAGCCTCCAGCAAAATGCTGAAAGTAATTCCGCCACTTTGCCAACTCCCCATACCTGGGAGCACTGACATACCAACTTAAACTCCAGTGAGCACAAAACGCTGCCGCCAGCCTCCTCCTTGCTCTGGGACACAGGGATCATATCTCACCTGCTCTCCACACCCTTCACTGGCTCCCTGTAGGACAAACGGCCACTTTCAAAACCCTCTGCATTACCCACAGAGCAGTGCACAAGACTTGCCCATCTTACCTACAAGAGATGGTAGAACCCTACCGCATATCGAGCACGCTAAAATCAAGCTCTACCCTCTTACTAGTGATTGCAGCCTCCAATTCATCCAGGATTGGAGGGTCTGCCTTCTCTACCTTGGCCCCAACTCTGTGCAACTCACCCCCTCCGCACATTCGACACAACCAAGACTACATGGCTTTCCGCAAAGCGCTAAAAACCTCGCTCTTTCTGTAAACCCGATTAGGGCCAACATGGCTTCTGTACAGCCTATGCCCCAGCATGAATGCCTTGACATAAGCACATTACTATGCGACACCCTTGTCCTATAATCTAATATCCAGCCTGACATACCCTGCTACCCTCCATAAACCTCAACCAGAGACCTGAACATGGGCTTGGTGTGACCACGTTGGAGCGAGATAGCTCCTACCACCTAACCAAATATCCCCTACCCGGCAACCCATCATAAAATATAATCAGCGACCCAGAACCTGGATCCCGAGATGCTTAGAGCTGAGCATAAGAATAATGACCGTCTGTCTGAATAAACATATCCTACTCTGCTCCTAACGTATAAATTTATCTCCGTGTCACTACAACAAAAAACGAGGACGACAGCCACCAATTTATCCAGATCCAGAGTGTAATCCTTGAACAGCGGGCTCGCAAGAATATAACACCCTACTCCAGATACTCCCCTCTCCTACCACTATGCTCACTCTCTACTTTTCACCAACACACAATATAGCGCAACTATACCCCTCGATCAATTTCGGCCTAGCTGCTCACATATGAACATTACTTCTTGAACACCTCAACATTCTGCTAGAATGCAGCTATACCCCATGAAAAAAAAATCGGTCTCGCTCCACACATATACGTCCTTCACCAGCCTAATGCCGCCAGAATGCAGTCTTGGTAACCAATCACCTGACTGCACACAATCAACTGATCTCTTACTAGCACCACACCTAATGTTAGGATGCAACTTCCATCTGCCATTTCACACTAGCTGAACAAATACTGAGTGCACCCAAGCATTCTGCCGTACTCTCTCGACTGACCTGGACTGCGGTCCCCAAGGGCGTTCAACCCACAAGCGCTTTGAGGTCATACCAGTGATATATAGAGCGCTATACAAATGCCAAATAATAACCACTTTACTGCAAAAAAACCAGGCATTTCGGCTGAATTACCACAAGCAGTAATTCTTCCAAAATCTCCTTGTAGTCCTAGGGACTCCATAAATGAGGACTAACATAGCAATTGCGCCTCTTATAATCCGACGCAAATTCTGCAGGACAAAGTGGCGGTAAGTGTAAATCAGTTTGGTGGTATCACTGTGGATTTAGGACCTTAGTCTTTGCATGGAATAGTGACTTGCAATGCTGTGCTTAAGCCTTTGTAGAGTACACGGTTGTAAGCGCTTCATGATCTCGGCATTTGTATTGCACGGGTTTGATTAATCAAACTACCAACTGGAGCTCTTTGGAGCTGTGGTTTTTGTATTTTTTTCTCTTTTGTTTTCCTCTTTCCCCCCCAGGCCTCCCACCAATATGAACTCATGTGTTTGCCACCTGCAACAGTTGGACAATTTTCAGATGGACAATTTATTTCTACCCTGGTTGCAAAGTCTGATTGGTCATGATTATTTTGATGGCAGAAGTTGTTTTCTGTACTCAAACTGGTACTCTATAAAACATTTATTCTCTGGACCTCTGAGTGCCTTGTGAGCACCCCTTCTTCCTGCTTTAAAGGAACACTTTTTGAAGACTACTGTACTTTCATTGTTTGTGCATTGCAACTTGTGAGCTACCTTACCTTGCTTTACTGAAAATGTCTGATATTTCACAATGCCTAAACCAGGACAAGGAAGCTTTTTCCTGCTTGGTATACCATTAATAAATACAGTTTGACATGAAACTCCTGGTCTTCCCTTATGTGGTTTATCATGTATTACCACAAGGCAGGGAAAGCACACCCCATATGAGTACAATCGAGCATCAGAATGCGTAAGTGCTGTGAAGTGACATGGAGTATTGCATACTATAAAGAGGTAGGGCATGCTGTACTGTACATGTGTACAGGAATTCCAATTTCTTGTGCGGCTTTTGTGGTATTAAATAGTGTTTTTCACTTTACTGTACTTTTAGTGTCATGTCTTAGATTAATGAAAGGAGGTTGTTGTAATAGCTGTGTCCCATTTCAAATCTCTCCTGTTTTTGCTTCCTGGAATGTTAGTTGCAAACTAAGTTTTGTAGCCTGTTGGGCAATATTTCGGTTGGATTTGATGGTCGGCAACTTAAGTGTGACTATTACAGATGTCCTGACAGACCGGGAAGGAGGAAAAAAGCAGAAGAAACTTTACTTTGGCTCTGTGCATTGTTTATCTACCATATGGTACAGGCCTGGTTCACTGAAAGCTGTATAGCTGTATCCTGAAATGGTAAAAGGGAACCTTAAGATTTGGGCAGCATTTATATGCCTTGTTTATGTGCAGTAGTTTATATTTGTTTTTATCTCTTACCGATGATCCCAGGCCAGACCTGAACATGGAGAAGCGGGTGTTGCACACAAATCAGTTGATCAAGACAGGTGAAGACTTTGAAGACATGCTATTCATGGATAAAGCACCTATCCTGCTTGATCAATTCAAAAGCATGGCATTTTGAAAGTAATGTACAGCTGATGAATCAGTGAAAGCCCTAATCTGTGGGGTATCACCAACATGGCTAAGGCCTGATAGTCATATTGGAAGTGGTAATGGACTCAGCCTTCTTTAAGGAGCACTTTGCGGGTGGCTGCTGCTCCTCCAATGTGAAAAAGCATTCTTTCCAGGACACCCAAAAACTCAGAATAATAATGCACAATGATCCAAATCCTTCCAGGGAGATGCATGGAGAGATAGGGCTGCCTTTGGGGTCAGATCTCCTCCTGTATTTCTGGACCCAATTCAAATTGGTCTGCAAATAGAAATGGTTTGGGCGCAATTCCAAGGATATTTGAACCGGGCTCTAAAATACATTTCCAAGACATTTGGTGTGGGACAGTTTGCCATTTCAAAAAGGCCTACCCGTGTTTGTTGAAAGGAATTGGGCAGCGATAATTCGGTATCCTGTTATTCTTAACCACTAATTTCTTAATAGACAATAAATAAAGTGTTATGTTCAGTTAAACCCTTCTGTTTGGTATTTTTGTAACAATACACCTGTATTCACATCCAGCAACTCTCCCACACTCTGCTCACTTGAAATGCGCAAACAACTGTTTTTGGGGGCAGGGGATTTGGCTATGAAGGCCACAAAGATTTTAGCGACCAGAAAATCAGGTTGTCCTAAAAACACCCATGTCCACCCACACAGTATGTTCATTGGTTGTTTCTAGGGCCACGGACCAGTCTAAATCAGTCCAAACATAACAAAGTGCAGGACTGTGATCAGAGTGAGCCCATGTTTGCACAATGGCCATTTTAGACCTTGTGGTTTCCATAAACAAAATGGCCAAGGGTATGGGACTTTAAATGAAAATACATTAGTACTCCAGTTGCTACCAAATTAGGGGGGTTATTAATGTGGTAAATTAGGCTGCACCCCTGGTGAAGCCAAAACTAAATTACAGCTGCTACTAGCCTGCTCCACAAAACCAATCTAGGTGGATGAAATTGCTTTAGGGCCAAAATGGGGTACTTAGAAAGCACTGCCTCGTACAACCCACTGACCACAAAACGAAGTCAAAGATCCTAAGAAACCGTGGAGGAAAAAGCAAAACGTTTACAGGTCCCACACAATGGGACAACAAAACTCAATTATTGGAATTCTGTCCTAACACCATGCTTGCATCCTGTCCTCTGGTTCATGGTAATGATGCATGCCTGGAAGTGTATATGCCTGAGAATAGTATGCCTGTGTGTTGTGAACAGGGCATGCAGGTTTGTTTGTTTGTTTATTACTTGTATTGCACTCCAGACCCGTGGGTATTCAGGCGCAAGGCATAAGGATATTCGTGCTTCAACTCCTGCTGTATGATAAGAATATTAACCCAGTAGCGAAAGCAAAGCAGCTTGTATAGCAGTGTCTGTCATGTACTGGAGTTTAATGGGGACCAAAACAGTGATGGTGTGATGGCAGTTTCGAGTGAAAAGAGTGATGGGTACAAATGCCCCTCGCTAGTGTACAGCATGGGAAAACAACAAGAACAAGGTAGTATGGGCATGCTGAAACAGCCATAAGCGACAGGCCGGTTCGGGTCTGCTAGACATGTGTTTTACTACTGCATAGTGTTGGGGAGGAGCTAGCCCTTGGCTAGCGCCTTCCTGCACCCCTCAAGCGCATTACAATTTGACAATCCTTCCCTAAGCACTATAGCACTGAGAAAGCTCTTTTCATGCAAAAATAATCACACAGGCGTGGCCAGGCACTAAATGTAAATAGTTTGTATTTAAATATAATGTGTAAATAACCATTAGCTGAATACACTTGTTGTTCTATGTCGTTCAAAGCACGGTAGAGAGTTCTGTGCCAAAAGGAATGCAGCCTGTGCTAAAAATAGACTACAGGCTTTGCGTCACAGAGGCTAGCTCTGGCAGAGCACACAAAGTAACTCAGCAGCTGTTCTCTGTCCATCAAAAACCCATGCAGACTAAAAACTCAATGCACGACATACAGAGTACTATGGAAAACAGAGTTCTAAGGAGAATTACTAGACCAGATAAAATATAATTATATTGAGTGAAGTGTGGAGAGTATGGCAGAAAAGGTGTGTTTATATATAAATGTTTATAATATAGCAAATAATGATCAATAGGAGCTACAATGTATTCTTGCCTGTGCAGCAGTCTGCTAAGTAGTTTTGTTCTAAATGGGAACCCGACCATGCAAGAAGGAAGACTGCAGCATCCCTTGTAAGGAAGAAAGACAGTTTTGGATAAGCTATGCCAGTATCCAGTAACCAAGTTGAACAGTATATAAAGGCACCTACTTGGCATCAGTCTGGAGGAGCCGGCCACAGAAGGAGGACCAAATGCGTGTGATGGGGCAGAGTCCTTTCCCCCCCCCTCATTTTTATACAGATTAAATTGTTATCCTTGCAAGGCAAGACTCTTGGCCTTAATTCCCTAGAGGGATGAACTTTAATCTAGTGTGAGCGTGATTAGGGGTACCCCAATATAATTAAGGGGTGCCCCTGTAAATTGGGCTACCTTTCATTAGCACAGCTGCAGGATGCTTGCACATTGTGACTCGCCGGAGAGACACTTGTGTGAAGGGGCAGGCTCAGGCAACATGAACGAATTTCTCTCATCTGGGCTAAATCTTCGAGCTACAAACCAGTGAGTGTGATCCAGTAACCGTTGAGCTTCAAGCATGTTAGTAATACACTGTTTTCCGGTTAGGTCCAAGCACTACAGTGATGATTGGAACAGTACAAAAGCCTATTGTTGAGGAATGCCCCTATGACTGTGTGGGCAATTGTGGATGCAGTGCCAGGGAATTGATGGGCATGGCCAAACCAGAGGGATCTGGCTTAGCTCTTAAGGCCAAACACAAGCTGAGTCGGAAAGACACGATTCCTAGCATCCTGCCTCCCGACCCTGTTCCCCACAGCACAAGGCCCTTCTCGTGCACCAAAACAGATGTTCTTTCCTGGTATCATGCTCCTTCCAAAACAAAGGAACATCTACCTGACTCCCCCACAGCAAAAGGCCCCTAGAGGTGGTTAGGTAAGAATTGATGCAGTCACACTGTGAGACTACATAATACTTATCTGCTTGGTTTTAGGTAACACACCTTTTGGTATAGGTCTGTACGACACACGTTGGTAGTGTGACTGAGCAGCCAGGCCTATTTCAAGAGGGGTAAATGTGAGCTGTAGAGCTGTACAAATTAAATCCTTAAATACAAGTAGCCAAGTAACACTTACACTCACGGTTTCAGTTATAAATAGTTATTTATTTAACATGCATTTTTATATAGGTTTTCTTTAATAAGGCAATTCATGTAACAATGTAAATGTACTTTAAAATTACTTTTCAGAATCAGAATAAGTTGGTGGATACTCTTTGGATATGCTTCTTACACAATTCCTACACCCTGAGGTGACTTCAATCACAAGGATAGTAATGGCATTTATATATCACACTAGTTCTACTTTGCAGATTCTGAGGTTGCAGAAAGGAAAGGTTAGGGGAGGAAAAAGGTTAACCAGTTTCTCAGTATATGTGAGGACAAATTAATCTTCTGATGAAATCTACATGAGCATTTCCCAGTAGTAAGTCTACAGCAAGCTACCACCTATGAGGAGGGACAAACAGTATCAAAGTCAATGGACTAGAAGAGTCTTCAGGGAGCTAGGACAGCCAAAGTCAATTGGAACACAGTCAACGGATCTGAGGCACTTCTTAATCAAAGTCTTGCACAAAGTTAGAGAGTTTGTATGAAAATCACTTGTAGGGTCACAAGCTGGTAAGCCTGTGAAAAGAGAGCTGGAATCAACTCTAAAAGGTAAGCCACTGCAATTCCCAACTGAGAAAAGCACAGCTAAAGGCAATAAGGCCCAAGCCTAAATCCTTGTTCCTGAGCCTCAGTCGCAGGGACAAGAGGGAGGACGTCTGGAGGGCTCCTACCGGGTATCTGGGAGGTCATCGGCAGCTACGGTCTCTTTTTGGTTCAGCAGCACTTTGCGGTTTCAGCGCTTAGCAAACAGCACCGTTGTGGATCTCTGATACCGGTTGGGCTGCCTTCACTCCTTGGGTCCTGCACTCTGGTAAGGGAACTCAGGATCTGGTCGTCCTGCTTTTGGAAGGATACTCCTGGAGCTTCTAGCCGCATTCGTCGCCGCTTCAGACGTTTCACTCGACTGTGAGAACAACCAGCTAGCCAATCAGGACTAGTTGCACTCAGGCATTCCTTCAGACAAAGGACAGGAGAGATTCAGGGACCCTCCCTCACATCCTGACCCTCCAGACACACTGGAGCCAGAGGTGGGCTTTAGGGCTGAAGCCGCCAAAGGCAAGACAAAGGGCTCAAATCTGTCAACGCACAGAGTAAAACCCAAGTAAGACCTCACAAACCGAAAATGGCAAAAAAAAGAATACCAGGCAATTTTTATAAAATGGTCACCCATGGGTACTGTGCTGCAGCTGAGGGTGTCCAGCCTGCGGTAGAAAAGAACAATGGTAGGAAAAATTAAACCACTGCCACCAGCCATTAAAAGTAGTGAGGGCAACATAACATTTTTACATGATAATGTAGGACAAGGGCCTACTAGGTAACCCCCCAGCACTCCACATAAGATTGTGTGTGCTGGACCTACAAACAGAAAAGCTAAGTACAGACAATTTCACTTTACTGTTCTTGGGAACTGTAGTTCATACAAGAAAATGTATTTAAACCTTATGAGAAATCTAAAGGGATTTCTCTGTGACACTGCACTGAAGGCGCTGTGGGTCACCTGGAGTTTGTCAGACTCCAAAAACAGTGAAAACGCAAAATCCAAATCCGGTAAAAACACATGAGTGAGAAAAAGGTCTCCCTCACTCCAGGGTTAAAATGAAAAGGTCCTAAGTCCAGCAAAAGAGCTGGGGGTCTCTAAGGTTAAAGGGAATTAGCACTGAAATGACAATTCTCCATGACACAGATGTCCTGTCTACCCACAAAAAAATAAATACCATTAACATCTGGTGTCAAGCATTTATTTAAAAGGAAATCTGGGAAAAACCCTACCTGTCCCTGTATCTATGAGGGGTTTCCCTGCCTCAACCAAAACTAAGGAAACTGTCACAATGTCTGTCTAAATTAAATTGTCCACTGTCACAAGTCCAAAGCCTATTTATATCTACACTATTGACTAAACTATATAGAATAAAAGGGCTTCTTGACTCAGAAGAATAGACTGTTGATCCAAACAAAGTAGGGGAAGACCTGGACTGGAAGAATGTCTAACTACTTCAGTCGTGTACCCCTTTTCAAGAGTTCCAAACAAGAAAAGTTCCAAACCCAAGGTTCTTAATTGTGAAACAATATTTTCTATAATACAAACTTTGCAACGGCGAGGGCAAATGACTCCCTGGCCCTGGTTCCTTCTCTTGGCAATTCACGTCAGACTTCTTAATACAGTTCACAATAACCCTGGGAATTATTCTCTTCCCCTGAGCCTTCCTTCCCAATTATAAAGTCTCTTGTAGGTCCCAGACCTCTGCTTCTCTCTTTCTGCTTGTGCCAACTTGGTTCACTTCCCTGGCGAGTATGGTCCTTAGTAAATTGTTCTGTGGTTTCCCTTCTTCTATTCTTTATGTTCGGGGACTTGGAGCCCTCTTCTCCCAAGTACCACCATGAGGAAGATGACTTTTGTGTCGTTGTTGTATAGTGGGTCCCAGACCCCTCTTCTTTGCGTGTGGGTACTTGGAACTATAAGGAAGGCATGGTATAAACCGCAAGATGGTCACAAGTGACCACCGTTCAAAGGTGTTTATTAAACTTTATCAAGGGTGTGATAAACGCCTGTCTAATCCTAAATCTACAGATGGGAGCAAGCTACGACCATCAAATAATAATAATACAGTCCTGTGGAGTCTCGTCAAAATAAAAGGGCCTGTACTAAAAAAAGATTGCTAATCTTTACCGCTAAATACAAATAGTGTGGGGTGGTGTTCATGAAAAAGAGTGTTCACAAAATGATATGTCGGGATGTTCAGGCAGTTGGCCTCCCTTCCTCACGTTTTTAGCACGGGACAAGGCGGTTCACTCGAGCAAAGCACACACTCTGGTTTCTACGACAGGAGGATACAGTTCCATTACCAGTATCCGGTCCTTCTGTGCCCAAGTCTCTTTACCTTAACGTTTCTTGACTCAGAGGGCCTGATGGGCCAAAACAAAACACAAAGTTCCTTTCCTTTTTATAAGTATTCAATTCAGCTGATTCACCCTGGAACCCCCCCCCTCAGCGGGGCTCAGATCCCTTCTAATATCATGATTGTTATTTTGGATTCCCCTTTTTTGGGCACAGATCCCCCTTTTTTACAATGTTCAGAGAATATTCTTTATCAGGTGACTCACGGTTCACCCCGGATCCCCCTCAGCCAGGCTCAGATCCTTCTTTCACACGATTCACCTCCCTCAGCCAGGCTGGGACCAATTTCAGTTTGCATTAAACTATCGAAGACTTTTGAATGTGAACAGGGTTTAGCTTGACCTGTTGCAGGACCACTTAATTCTCAAAATTCCCGTTTCATAGTTGCCAACCAGTTGGATACCAAACGGAGACCTTCGAATGAGCATCCACGTGGTGCCGGACCACTCTGGCTACGGTATCTTTCTTGGCCTCCAAATTTCAGTCACTCCTGGGAGGAGGAGCAGTGGGTTAGCCCTCCAGCTGAGCCCATCTGTGCAAAGGTAGGCACCCTGCCTATTTTCCAGACCCTTTTTTGCCCCCTTTGAAAAGAAAATATTCTGCCATGAAAAGTGCATTATCCATGCCCATAATTAAATATCAGTAGCACAAAATTCGTTTTTCAATGCAAAAACGAGCTACAAAGTGCAATTTGAGCACTTCTCTCGAGTCTCCATTGGAACACACGAGGTGTTCCTATTCCATCATGGCCGCCAACTTCCTTTCTGCTGCTACAGCAACCACATGACCTTCATCTGTGTCCCTATTGGCCCAATCCACCTATTCAGGACCAATCATGCGCCGGTAGGTGAACAGCCGGCACTCAGCCTAAGAATCCTCAGCACAAGGATCTTTTTCCTGTCTGGAGCCTGTCCGGAGGCAACCGAGGCCAGGGCCAAGGACCCTGCCCGCATTTAACCAGCCCTGCCTACCTGCTTACACCCTGGTAAGCTTGCAAACCCCCCTACCATCGTAAGACATTGCTGACTATTGTGCATCTCCACTAACTGATTAGATGCTCAACAGAACCTTTGGGCAGGTGTTAGACTATTTCACAGCCTTAACCCGCTTTCCATCCTTGTAATTATATCCCTGCATCCACATGTCCCACGTCAGTGACCCCAGCCTCGCTTATGGCATCGATTACTAATGCCCTTTGTGACCCTTTATACATGTGAATCTTTACTTGATACACTGCATGCCTATTCTCAGCCTAATGTATTGCACTGTGCCCTACCTAAAGCTCAGCTATATTGAACTGCATTATGCCTGCCCAAGTTGCCTCCAGCTCACTTGTTGCCTTCCACTTGACTGCTGCCCCTAGCTCATATGTGCCCACTGCCTGTCGTACTAGTTCAATGTGCCCATTAGATTGTTGCACCTAGTTCATATGTGCCCATTGATTGCTGCACCTAGATCATATGTGCCCATTAGATTGTTGCACCTAGTGCTAATGTGCCTATTAGATTGCTATAGTTACTTCATACGTGCCCATTGATTGCTGCACCTAGATCATATGTGCCCATTAGATTGCTGCACCTAGTTCATATGTAGAGCGGACGAGTGCTTACAGCAGATGAGTGCCTAGAGTGAATGAGCGCGTAAAGCGGATGAGTGCATAGAGCCATTGAGTGCGTAGAGCGGATGGAATGGGTGACGTTTGTGGATGGAACGGGTGACGTTTGTGGATGGAACGGGTGACGTATGTGGAAGTTACCGGTGTAATATGTGAAAGGTACCGGGAAGTATATGGATGGTATGGGTGAAATACGTGGATGGAGTGCATAAAACAACTTAGGATACACGGAACAGATTGGAATACATGGAACGGATCCGAGTGCATGGAACGGATTCGAGTGCGTGGAGCGGGCTGGAGTGCGTGGAGCGGATTGGAACGCATAGAATTGCACAACTTACATGGAATAGTTTGGAGTGCACGGAACGTTTGAAAGAACATATAACCCCTCATATTACATCACCACGCTTACTCTCTTCTTTATACCACCATTCAACTAGAACACAGAGATACTATGACACCATTCGGTATAGCTGTTCTCATACCAACATCTGCCTCATACTCCCCATCACTCTAACTGAAACACTGCTGGTTACACACCCCCAGCCAGGTGTTCTCCTCAGGCTTAACGCAGCCACAATCGGTCTGGATAAATCCAGCCAGAACGAACATGTACTCTTTATCTCTCAACCACCACACCTACTGCTAAGAAGCAGCTATTACATGAATGCCACACCAGCTGCACCCACATCCGGTGCACACACACACCTTTGACTCTCTCTACTCTCTATTGACTTGAACTTCTGTTCCCAAGGGCGTACAACCTACCAGCGCCTTCAGACCATAGCAATGGTATATAAGGCGCTATATAAATGCAAAGTAGCATAACATAACATATGTGCCCATTGATTGCTGCACCTAATTGCATTTTTAGCCTAAACTGTGATTTTTGATATGTGAACTCCTGTTGCTAAAATTGCTCCTACCTGTTTGCACATTGCATTTTTAGCCCAAACTGTGATTTTTTAATTTAGATGGACCCTGCTGCTATAATTGTTCCTACCTGCTTGCACATTGCATTTTTAGCCCAAACTGTGATTTTTGAATTTAGATGAACCCTGTTGCTACAATTGCTCCTACCTGTTTGCACATTGCATTTTTTGCCCAAACTGCGATTTTTGAATTTAGATGGACCCTGCTGCTATAATTGCTCCTACCTGTCCGCACATTGCTTTTTTAGCCGATACTGTGATTTTTGAACTTGGGTGAACCCCTGCCGCTAAAATTACCTCTTGAAGCACGTTGCCAGCCCTGCCCATATCATGCCCAGCCTGCCACACTTACGCACTTTACTTGGCCTATGTGTGCTAACATGTGCTGTCTCTTTGCCTGCCTTATAGCGCTGCGACTATCGCGCCGCTATCTGCTTGCCCACCCTAAACACAGGCACTAGTGCCCATTCTGAGCTTACTCCTTATATATGCTACCCCTACCATTAGCTAGCCCACCTCCACATAAATTATGTATTTGCCAGCTACTTATACAGTCCTACTGAGGACTATCCTACACTTACTCATCTCAATAGATGTCAAAATGCCTCACTCTCTGCCCTCCCTGGCGTCTGAGACACCCCCGAACGATCCCAAAAATTTAAATATGATCACTAGACCATGCAATCTCTCCCTAAGAAACCTCAAACCTCGTGCCAGACTCCCCAAAATTTACGAACCCACAGCCAAATCTCCAGACCTCCTCTCTAACAACCGGTCTAGAAACCTAAGAAGTGCCCAGCCTAATACCAAAATATCTCCGCACAACTCGACTAACAACCAGCACCCACTCCAGCTCAACAACCGGATCTTTCGAGACCCTACTGCCTCCCCAAACCCCCCCCCCCCCCCCACAACACTGGGATACCACCCACTGAGCCCACACTTGCAGGTATAAGAGGAGCCTTAATAAATGCCCGGTCTCCGGTGGCACATGCTACAGAAATAGCCGACCTTATCACAACTGAAAAAATTGACTTCCTCGCCATTACGGAATCCTGGCTGCATTCAGCAGCCGGCTCAGAAATTGTGCTAGCTATTCCTGAGGACTACACTCTTAAGAATAGACCGCACTTCCTCTCGAGGCGGTGGCCTAGCCATAATTGCAAAAACTAGCCTAGCACTGAGACTTGCTCCTCCACTAAAGGTAGACTCTTGCAAACTCCTGACCGCCAAACTAACTACCTCAACTACTCAATCCATATCTATCCACCTTATCTACAGACCTCTAGGATCCTTTGAAGAAGATCTCACTAACATCCTTTCGGATAACCTCAAAAATACAATGCCAAGTCTTCTCCTAGGTGATTTTTAATCTTGGCTACAAAGACCCCTCAGAACCCAATGCCACAGAGATCAACGATTCCATCGAGGAATTGGGCTTTGCCCAAAAGGTAACAGGCGCCACACACACTAAGGGCAGAACCCTTGATTGGATAGCGGAACACCATTGTGTAACGTCCATTAATGTCATAACACCCCTGCCCTGGTCTGACCAACTGATCTCTTTCGCCCTTGAAGTCACAGCCCCCTATCATACCATCAGTATAGCTCCTGCTATTCCTACAAGGAACAAAAAGAACATTACATCTGACAAACCAATTCCTCTGATCATCCCTACCTTGAGTTCTCTCCCTGACTCTGCAGACCCATTTACCTTGGTTGAAGAGTACAATAAGGTAATGTTATCCGCTTTGGATACCATAGCACCTTTGAAAATCAGAAAATTCAAACAGAAAAAACATGTTAATTCATGGTTCTCTCCCCACCTAAAAGCCATTAGACTCGAGAAATGTTAATGTGAACAGATATGGAGATTAAACCCTTCTGAAACTAACAACAACAACCTAAAAAAACTAGCCTCCCTATACAAAAAAGAAATAATCCTTGCTAAACAAGAATCCTACAATTTGCACATCACCCAAGCTAATTCCAATACAAAAGAACTATTCACAATCCTTAAAGAATTGGAAACACCTATCCAAGCCCTTTAGGCCTGCCTCAAGGACAAAACCTGGTGCACTAGCCTTCAGAGTGCTCTAGCTAATAAAATAATGACCTTGCAGGCTAAAACCAACAACAAAAAAGGATCCCTCCTCCTCGCCTCTAACTCAAGCAATGTTACGGCCCCTGTGCCCTCGAACACCTCAACTCTCACCCTGTCCGAAGTACCTAAACCCCTTTTCAACTTAAAGTATCCATTCTAGAAGTTGAAAAAGTCATCTTAACTCTCAAACCTTCCAATTGTCACGGCGACCCTTGCCCTGCACAAATCATAAAGGATGCCGCAAGGGACCTTTCCCCATTCATAACCAAACTTATAAATGCCTCATTCTCTTCCGGTACTATTCCTAACAATTTGAAACAGTCGTGGGTCCTCCCACTTCTAAAAAAACAAACACTTGACCCGACCATTCCCGCAAATTATTGTCCCATTACGACAGTGCCATTCCTGCTTAAAATTCTGGACAAGGTAGCGTACCTCTAAATTCAACAATATTTGGAATGCAACCACCGTACAAGGAGTACGTCAGTCAGGTTTTAGACCGCAACACGGAACGGAAACTGCACTGATTGACCTTAAAGCACAAATAGACACCCTGAGGGACAATGGTAACACAGCATTACTTCTGCTGCTCGACCTCTCAGCTGCGTTTGACTTGGTTGATCATAAGACTCTCGGCCACCCACTTCTCACAAGAAGACATAGGCTGGATTCAATCCTTCTTAGATAATAGAACCATGCATGTATCCGCACCTTCAGCAGCCGCAGACCCTATTCCTATCACTTGTGGTGCGCCTCAAGGCTTATGTGTTTCGCCCACTCTGTACATCTTCTTCACAAAGCACCTTTTTGATGATCTAGATGGCCTGGGAATCACCTACACTAACTATGCAGATGATACACAGATCCTCATCCCTTTGACTGGAGATTACGACAAGGATTTGGCCTTTGTGAACAGTGTATATTTCATCATCCAGGCATGGATGGCCTCTCATGGACTATACCTGAATAATGATAAAACGGAACTCCTCATTCTGGGCACCACGGCTAATCTCAATAAATTAGGCCATCTATATTCTAACTTTTCCATAGGCAACAACAACATCCCAGTAGCCTAGGAAGTAAAAACTCTTGGATTCTACCTAGACTCCACTCTCACCTTCAAAAAACAAGTAAACTCCATGGCATCGGCCACCGCTTACACATGCAAGTTAATTAGAGCAGCTGAGCCATTCCTTACACCTAACAATTGCATTACTCTAGCAAGAGCCTTGGTATTATCTAAACTGGATTATTGCAATGCCCTATACATAGGCTGCAACAAATACATTACCAACAAGATCCATATCTTACAAAATAATGCTTTAAGAGCAGCCCTCAACATTCCCAGAAAGCCCACATATCTGACTTGAGAAGATCCAACACTGGCTCCCCACCAAAGATAAAAATTCTCCTCAAATCAGCCTCCCCAACTCATAAATGCTTACATATGGCCGCCTCCCAGTACCTTACCTCCAGATTCCGGAGACAATCCAGCAACCGCCCTTCCAGAACAGCCAATACTAACCTACTTCAAGTGCCTAGATTCAAACGTATGAAGACTGGTGGTAGTAGCTTCCCGGTCAAAGCTGCCCAAAACTGGAACTCACTCCCACCCTCTTTAAGAGAAGACATGCCCTACCCACACATCAGATCCAACCTTATCCAATGGATTAAGGAGCATGACATTTGACACGCTACCACACTGCCACAACACTGTCCACTACTGCGTATATTTGTATATACATCTGTATAATTGTATATATTGTATATATAACTGTTGCTTGATGCTCTCTGCTACCTTTTGCTCATTTGTATGATATAGGCCAGCACTGTTTATTAATATTTTGTACTGCAACGCACAGCAATGTAACCTAAGCTGAACAATCCTCTTTTTCTTCATCTGTGCCCTAATACCCTTGGGTCTGGTGCGCTTTATAAATAAACAAAACAAACAAACTCCTAGTTTGCAATTATACTTGCGTCGCTCGTCACATATGTTTCACACACTGTTCTCTTTAGATTCCTTCATACATTGTTGCCGCTTGCATACTTGTTTTAACACAGCCTGGTCTGGTATCGGTCTCTCTGACTTACCGGCTGTGCTTTCTTTACTGGTGCTGCTTTGTTGTAGGAGCCAAGGACAGTACCACAGCAGCAAATGCTCCTTCCCGCCTTGGTTATGGACGCGGGAGAGCCCCAAGTACCTCCGACACACAATGCAGGTTTCTTCTGCTTTAGTCCCAGGTCTTGGGTTTCTAATTTTCCAAGGTTCACGAAAGTAATGGTCCGAAAAGGTCAAGGGCACTTTGCCTTCTTGCAACCCTTTCTGGTCTTGCGGTCTTTCTCCTCGTATTAAACTGCCATCTTGGAACTGCTGTTTCCTCATGTGCCTTGCCTTGCTCAGTGTGCTTTCATGCTCCGCCTTTTATCCGTGTGGGGAAGTGTGATGGAAGCCAGGTGTGTGTAATGATCAGTAATTGCCTGACCTTGCCTAACCATTGTATTGGGACATGTCAGGTATACGCTTCTGGTGTTAGTCCGTTTTCACTCACGGTGAGCTGTCCGTGAGAAAGTGTTTGTGTCAGAAATGGGGGTCGGGGGTTAAGTCCCTAAGTATCCTACCTGGTAGGATGGGGAAAAGGTGTTGCAGGGAAGGGGATACTGCGTCTCACTATCTGATGTCCCACGCCCACTCCCGGACAACGCCTCATCCAGGTGATCCTCCCGCACTGGTCCACCTCCAGGAACTGGATCCAAAAGTGATGGCCATGTCCTGGCCACCTGGATATCAGATCCCCAGGGACTAGCGGGTGAGACACCTTCTGGTTTCTCAGAGCCCTCTTGTCCCAAGTACCACCACAAGGAAGAGGACTTGTTTTGTTCTTACATAGTGGTGGGTCCCAGATCACTCTTCTTTTCCTTCGGATACTTGGGGTCCTTTCCTCCCAAGTGCCGCCACAAGGAAGATGACTCATGTTGCTTTAGTTTGGTGGGTCCAAGTCTCTTAAACTTCTCTTGTTGCGGGACAGACCTGATTCACTTGCCTGCCAGGTACTGGGACTATGAAGATGCTGACTGCACCTTCTTAGCTTCCCACCGGCCAGCCTGAGTGCTCCCCCTACCTCTAGAGAGCCTTGCAGTGGGCTCTGGTCTGCCTGGGAACACTGCAGTCTCAAACTTCCTCTGTGCAGCGCTGTCGTTAATTCATGCGCTTCCCAGGCTTCAGGAACACCGGGAGCTTCTCTCTGCCAGCTCGCCTTCTGGTACTTCCATTTTGGACTGGTCTTGGTCCTTCCAGCTCCCCTCTTGGCCTCCTGGCCTGCTTTCTTCCTCCTTCCTACACTGTGCTGGCTCCTGCAGCTCCTCCAGGGAGGACTAGACAAGTCTTTCTTTTCTACACTACATTGACCAATGAGCAGCTAGCAACACCTAAACTGCTCATTACAGTTCCTAGGAGTACTATTCATGGCTCTGCACCTCCTCCTCGTCTCAGTACTTTTAATCTGCATGTTCTCTTTAGAGTCAATGGAGTTCTTCTTTGCCTCAGTACTTCTACCCTTGATCTCCCTTTGGTCGGTTATGCTCTTCAAAGTCCCAGTACTTTGTAGGGAAATGGTAGGGTGACAACCCATAACCCCATTAGGGAAGGGGTTGTTAAAGTTGTAGGAAAGGGAGGTTTAGGGTCAGGTGATTGGCGGGGATAGAGCGTTCTCCCGATATGGTCCTCCCACGCGGGGGTTCCCCTCCCATGAAATCCACCAGCTGAGTACTCCCACCACCCAGGGGGACTATCGGGTTGCGGCCTCACCTCCCTGGCCTCATGGGAAGGGGCTCCCCCTATGGAAGCAGTGACAATAACCTGGGATTCATCACAGTTCCTATTAAAAACACATTCACGTATTAAACAAAAAGACATCTAGTGGCTATTTCAATCTTTTTTTTGTCCCTAGTGGCTATTTCAATCTTTTTTTTTTTTTGGTCCCTGTGCTAAGTGGCTAGCCATCTTACCTCATAATTGAGGGTTGTGCACAGACTCCCTTGCAAAATAACCAAACAGTGAGGAACACACCGGAGTTTAAGAACTTAGTATGACGTTAGAGGGTGTGAGAGAGAAATACAACCCTTGCACTGGGTTGAGTACAACTAGCACAAAGAGTGACCACAATCACAATCTTTGGCACACTCGCGTCTCCCGCACAGTTATTGCTGCTGGGTACCAGTCAATTCCTTTAATATAGTAGTGTATTTACAGCAATGGTCCTTAGAAGGAACATCAATTTCGTCCATACAAATTCTTAAAATGTTTAAGAAAATACTTCCACACTATTTCATAATAGCAAAATACATATATTTCTACTTTTTTGGTTGTCCAAGAAGGACAAAAGAACACTTAGCATATGTAGGAGTTGGCTAATAGGAATTTTATTTAGGATACTGCACACATTGGCAATGTCTCTCACGCTGTTTAAATTGACACAGGCAATGCAGGTTACATTTCTCTTCTTTTGATTCACATAAGGAGGGATTCTCTCCAGCAATCCTTGGTTTCGTTCTACACCATCAATTAACTACTGGTAATACAGTTTGCAATGTTTCCTTTCCATGTATCCCTTATTACAAAAGTTGCATCCCTTTTCATTTAGAATTGCCTTTCTTTGGCTTAGGTTATAATCTTCTCTTACAAGTATTCTCCCTGTTTGTAAATTATTGTTCCCATTTTACTTTGGCAATGGTTGTTACAATATTCTCCTACTCTGTCTCTCTTAAACCTAGAATTGCACCTAAAATGTTCGGTATTCAAAAGCTTTACTTGAGCCAGCAGTTTCTTTTGGAGCGCCCTGGGGTTACCTATCGAAGGCCAACTCACCGGTCTTTCCTTACATCTCCGTTGGACCGGCTGCTTTGGTTTCTTTGTTCGTCGGGATGGTCTTGGCGATTGACTTCTCAGGTAACACTCCCGCTGCTCGCTCCTCCCAAAAAGGGAGCTTTCTCTGCTCAGCGCATACTTCGGTGAACCCCAACCACCGAAGTAGGATGCAGGACCAGGAGAGCTCTTACACATGGGGCAGCAAGTCATAATGCCGCTTCCTGCCGCGCGTCCTCTGCATTCACGATTCCTGACTTCTGCCACACGGCATCCACTTGCAACACAGCAGCGGCTCTTTCTCTCTCCTGCTGCTTCTCTCCAATCGCCCGCACCTGAAGGGCCTTTAAATGCTTTTAGGTCCCACTCGGGTGTGGTTCATTACAACCACTATACTACACACTACATTTCTGCCACTCTGAGCCCCTCTTCCTCGTCTCATTACTAGCTTGGAAGTCCCCAATGTTCTCATTCATTTTAACATCATGCATTTCACTCTGTTTTACTGATTTATAGAATGTACATTTAGGGGAGGCTTTCAAAGGAATTAATGGTTGATTCTTTTTTTGATAATTTAAACATAATGTAGAATTATAACTATTAGAAATAGTTGTATTAAGTCCCAGACCCCTACATATATCATTCCTGTGTTACCATATGGGTTTTTACAACTGACATTTTGGGTAGATTTGGGACGGGAAACCTTACATGACAACTCACCATTAGGTATTCAGGCATTTGAGAAATGTCATCCTCAAAAGAGGATGAATACCATGTCTCTCCTAACAGTCATCGTATTCCTTTGGTGGCCTTCTCCTCCCAGGTGATTCACCCCACTAATATCACCCCCAGATTTAGGATCAGGTAGCAGCTGCTTTTCCCTGCCCTTCTGGGAGAAGACTTAGACTGGGATTCTGTGAGGAATCCATAGGGTTCATCAGTGTCTTATGACGTATATCACTTATCTGCCATTTTTATGGCCTAATAGCCCTTCCTGTAGACTGGGTGTGCTAGCTTGCTGGTTCTAAATAGCCAGAGGGCTTTAGTCCGTCATTACATGATAAACAACATTGAGTAAGCCATGCATAATGCAAACATTTGGCACATTTGTTCTTTAAAATTAAGCATTGCCATACCATTAAATGCAGACAAGCATTACATAGCAGAGTATATTAGAATATCCAAAGTGTTAACTGTCAGCACAGCAGTGCTCCAGGTTGTGACATGCATGGTTGAGATATGGTGGATGGTTGGGTAGTTCAGTTATCCATGCATGGTGTGCAGCTACGTTGTTTCATGATAAAGTAAGGCTGAGTGATGCTGCAGTTAAAGGGTTCTTTTTGTGCATTCTGTACGGAGCCTCTAGCCAGTTCACTATATATTGCTGGCCCTGTACTTGAGCCCTGTCATTGCACAACCTGACATGGCATGAGATAGCCTAACATTGGATAATATAGCCTAACATGGCATGCCACGGCGTAATAGACACAACATGGCATAACAGTACGTAGCATGGCAAAAGTGTGCATGACATTTGCAGAGAGGTTATCTTGGGCCAGTGGCTGTATCGCCTCCTCCAGGGAAGGTGTGAAACAGAACTGCCTCTGAATGCAAACTTCTTTGGTGCAGTGGTGAAATGCCACATGCAAGAAATTACCACTCGAGGCTGAGAGCCAAAGATTACTTTTGTTCTTTAATCAACCAAATGAAAAGCAAACATAGCATGATCCAAATAAGCAAAGCAGCAACAAAGGGAAAGGGATGTGAGATTAAAATGCATGTAGAGTTTTAGGCTGTCTCACGTTCCTTTCAGTCTGTTCCTGGCTCTGCTTCTGTGAGAAACCTGAAGGTGTCTCACCCGCTAGTCCCCGGAGAGCTGTCATCTATGTGGCCAGGGCACGGACATCACTATTGGATCCAGTTCCTGGGGGTGGACCCATGGGGGAGGATCACCTGGATGAGGGGTCTTCGAGGGAGTGGAAGTGCGACACTGACGGGTGAGGTGCGGTACCCCTTTCCTTCTAACACCTTTTCCCCATCCTACCCTTTAGGATACTTAGCAACTCAAGCCCCCCCTTTTCTGACATGAACACTTTCTTACACCGTGAAAGACAACAGACTAACATCAGAACCGTTTACCTGACGTGTCCCAACATAAGGGTCAGGCAATTGACAATAACTATACACACCTGACGGCCCTTTCCCTTCCCCACAGGGATAAAAGGCAGAGCACAAGAGCACACTTTGTCCAAGGACAAATGCACGAAGAAGCAGCTATTCCAGGACCGCAGTTCAAACAGAGAAGAAAGGCGGCGAGACCGGGAAGGACAACAAGGAGGGAAGTGCCCTTGCCCTTTTTGACCCAAATCCGCGAGGCCTCTGTGAAAGGAATTATAAGGCCGGCAATTACAGCTGACGTGTGGTGTAACAGATGTCAACGGTGCCCAGGACCCTCCCGCACTGATAACTGGGGCGGGGAGGCCTGCTTGCTACCGTGGTGCCGTCCTTCACTCCAGAGACAAGAAACAAGAAGGTCAGCACAGCCGGTGAGTCAGAGGGAGAACCGATAGTAAACCGGACGGTGGTGAGCGAAGGTTGCAAACAGCAACTTGTTATGAACAAAGAACTTTTGTACTACTGAACTTTTAAAACCTAGGGAAATACCAGCTGCAGAGTGGTCCGGCGCCACGTGGGTGTCCATTCGAAAGACTCTGGCTGTCACTTTTCTTGTGAATAACATAGTAACAAGAGGCCGTAGGAAAGGCCGGTAGAAAGAGTTAAGGTGGTCATACAAGGATCAAGTCAAAATCCCTTGTACAATCGAAAGTCCTTAACCCATTACCAAAGTTGTGACAGTGTGAAACAGGCATGTGCGCCCGGCTGAGCGAAAACGCTGTATGAACGATAAATCTGGAAAGCCTGACTGGGGGCTAGAAAAGCTAAGGGAAATGAATCCTGCTAAGTATTATGAATAAGTGAACTGTGTGAACCCGACTGAGGGAAGCCTACGTTACAAAAAAGGATCAGAGCCCGGTTGAGGAGGAGCCACGGATGAAAGGAAATCACCCGACGGGACGATTGCTGAAAGGAATTTTCTGTTTGTTAATAGTACATGAGGTCCTCTGAGGCAAGAAACGTGTTGTAAAAGAGACTTGGCCACAGAAGGCCCTGATAATTTGGAAACTAACTTTAAGCTTATGCTGGAAAAGCCCAGGAGTGTACTGTGTTTGAGAGTCCCCCCTTGTCCCGTGCTAAAAAAGTGGGGAAGGGAGACCCCAGTTATACCATTCCGAGTTATCATTTTGTGAACACTTCTTTCTTTTCTGATGAACATTATCCCACACTATTTTGTAATTTAGTGGTAAGGATTGGCAATATTTCTTTTTTTAGTATAGTCCCTTTTTATTTGACAAGACGCCACTAGGACTGCCTTATTGCTTGATCCCATCTTAGATTTAGACTTAGATTAGGTGTTTTTCTCACCCATTTATACAGTTTAATAGACACCTTTGAACTGTGATCACTTGTGTCTGTCTTTACTGTTGCTGCAATGAGTTCCTTACATTTCTCTCTCTGGCTCCTCGTATTCACACTGTTAGGGAGAATTCTCAGAAATGTACTTCCCTCTACCTTAGAGACCTCCAACAACTTTGCTGGATTTTGAGGACTTGAATTTTTTAACCTGCACAGAGCAAGACCCTTTTTCCCACTCTCTCATGTATTTTAATGTGATTTTTGTACTCTGTGTTTCTTTTGGTTGTGGAGTCTGACAAACTCCACAGGCATCATCGTTTACATTGTGGCACACAGCACCTTTAGTGCAGTGACACAGGGAAGTCTCTTAGACTTCCCCAAGGTTTAAATACCTTCTCTGGGATAAGCTACTGTTTCCCAGAGCAGTACAGTGAAATTGACTTTACTTACATGTGTAACTTTCTAGACCCAGCACACACTATCTTACAATAGGGTGCTGGAGGGTTTACCTAGTATTCCCCTTTTGTCTAACTTCTCATGTAACATTTTTATGTTACCCTTTCCTCACTAAATGGCTGGTGGCAGTGGTTCGTTTTTACTACCGTGGTGTGCATTTAGCGCGGGCTGTGTTCACAGCTGCAGTAAAGCACCCAAGGGTGCCATTTTTCTCAAAATGGCCCTGGTCTACTTTTTTCGCCATTTCTTTGTGGAAAGGTCCTTCTTGAGGTTTACTCTGCGCGCCAAACCAGGTTTGTTCCTTTGTTAGTTTTGCCTTTGGCGGGAACCACAAGTGAAGTCCGCCTCTGGCTCCAGGGTGTCTGGGATAGGCAGGAAGCGAGGGAGACTCAAATGCACTCTGTGATGATTGGCTGGCTGACTGTCCGGCAAGGACAGCCACCGTGCTGGGTGATTGACAGCTTGGCTGGAATGAAAAGGAGAGAACTATATAAAAGGCGAGTCTTTTGGTTTGGCAGGCAGAGTCGACCACTGGACGAAGGAACCAAAGAAGAACATGAAGAGGATGTCTGCTGCAACTCCTGGACTGTTGGTTTGCCTGGTGAAGCCCTGCTGCAGTGCTGTTACGCCAAGTTCGCATCGACGGAGAAGCCCCTGCAAGGACGACTTCTCCCCTTGGTTAGGTGGGACGAATCAACTCCAAAGTAAGCCACCTGGACATCCATATCAGAGCTGGTTGAATTTCCACAGAGTTGCTGCTGGAAACCATAGAGCCAGAGAGAGGAACACCAGTTTGTGTGCGTTGCTTTTAAGTTGGCCAAGAGCTCCAGGAAGATCCTCCTGTCTCCCAGGAAGCAAAATCTGAGCCTCAACAGTGTGCAGGACCCCAGAAGCAAGGAAAGTCCACCTCGACAGCCAGGAACCTCAGTGTTGCTATTTGCGGTAGACGCGAGGGGCTGAAACACTAAATATACACTGAAAGTGAAGTTTGCCGGTTGCAAGTTTTGACTGTCCCAGTGCAGTGTAGGAGTCCCGTGACATCCTCCGTCTTGTCCCCACAACTGAGGCCGAGGAACAGTGAGATCTGCAGAGCTGCACAGGAACAGGAGTCATCTGCTGCATCTTTTTCTTCAGTTTAAAGGTACTGTACAAAGTCTAAGAGAACTTGCCTCTTGCTGTAGAGTTGCGTGCGTCTCCTACTACTCACAAGTCTAACAGCTTGTGGCCCTACATTGATTCATCTTTTTCTTCAAAGACTTCTGAAACATTGTGCAACGGCTTTTCTACTTGGCTTCAGAGAAGTGCTTCAACCCATATAGATTGTTGCCTATTGACTTTGGCTTAACCTGTTTTAACTGAATGACTCTTATTGGGGGATCTGAAATTATTTGCCTGCTTAAGAAATATTTGTGGTATCTTATTTGCTCTAATAATCTTTTCCCTTTTTGCTTGCTCTTAACTAAATATGAATGCCAACAGTAATACATTAAAGGAATGGTTCGGTCAACAAATTTTATTGCCCCTACGGGTCGGCCATGTGTTTTTAAGCCTAAGTCGCTCGATTTTAGAAAAAAAATTCCTATGGACCTTACCGGAGTTTTCGTCCATTAAACGCACGCGAAAACAGGCATCAGGGAGCTGACATTTTGTGATAATCCTATCAGTTGCCGCATCGCCCTGGCTGACCTGCTTTTGCGGCACTAAATCATATCCCCCACCCCTGAGCCTGACACTATCCAAACATTCATATTCTCCGCCTCTCTCTGTGACGTTTCTGTGCTGCATAGGCAAATGCGCCCAGTCGTCTTCTACGCGACTTCACACCGAACTCGGAAACCAACACAGATCAACTCGCAACACAGCGCGCCACAATTCCGAATATGAAACTGTACTTTAAAATCAAACAGCAACAAGGTACATTTGGTAAAGTACATTTATTTGACATTAAATGTTTATAGAATATTCAGCAATTGCCATATGAACTCGGAATGCCATTTAATTTATTTTATCTATATCTGCAAAAACTGTTCCGTTTTATCGTGAGTCACACGCTGTTCCTTTATGGTACACAGGGTGTTGGTTTTCGTTAAAAGAAGCACTTTGGTCGCAAGGCTGTTCTGTCAAGTAGGCACTAGGCCAGCGTAAAGGTTGATATGTTGCTTCTAGCCGCTAGTACCGCGTAAGGGCATATGGGCCCTTGGCGATCTTCCCATAAGATTGTCAAAGTGGTGCAGTTGTTGATAAGAAGCTGCAGCTGGCGGTTGAAGAAGCCGTCTGCTGGGGTCTGAAACTGGTGGCAGTCGCAGTAGGGAAGGATATACCTGTTTTGAAAACATAAAAATTATATTTAGTCTCGCCAGCCGATCTTTATTAATATTATTCATTTTATTTATTATGGCCAAGCTAAAACTATTTGCTTTCAAGGATAGTGCAATGGAGTATGTTCGGCTCTAAAATCAATGCGAAAAGTAACGAAATAAATCGAGGTTAGCACACAATGAGAAACGACTGTTTGTGTACATGCGTGTGGAATGTGGACCTGCATGCCCTTGTGCCCGGTACAAGGACGATCCCACAAACGTTTTCCTAGCTCTTCATTCATTAATTTATTCATGCATCCATTCATTAATTCTTCATTCCGGTATAAAAGCGTCTAAAGAGTTACTTACATTATATTTGCAATTTCCATTGTGTCTCTGCGTAATGCAGTCCGTAAATCCCACTGTGCTCTTGACAATGATTTTTCGTATACTGAACTAACATGAAACTCGGTCTAGTTTCAGAATTTTCTGCCTTATCGTCTCTTACGTTATTGCACCCCCCCCCTTCAAATGAAGTTCTTTCGGCATGGTCCCTGTCTCTCAAGGTCAAAAAACAATAGATCCTTATACTGCCAGCGCGAGTTGTGGGCCTCTTCAGGCCGCGAGCTGAAAATCAAAGCCGCTGACCTTCACTAGAAATGAGCATACATTCTTTCTTTGCAACATCCCGTAGTAAAGCCATCTGTGAGAACTTGAAGTTTCGAATCCATCTATGTACTGCTCCTCAATGTGCAAATGCGAACTGGCTTCTCTCCCATCTGCAACAGCTCGCTTGGCGCATTCTAAGGCCCTCAATTTTGTCCTTGTTGTCTGCGAGCTTTGCAGCCCTAAAGAACCATAACTATTCAGACTTTTAATTTTTTGGGGAAGGTCAGGGAAAGTATAAAGTACCCGAGGAGTTGAGTTGAAAGTGAGATTTATTGTTTGTTTGTTTTTATTATTTGCAATACGCAAGCCTCCCCTCGGTTAACAGTGCGTAGCATTTACATGAGATTGAGAAAATTAGTTACATCAACAAAAATATATGCATACACATATAGACAAGGACAGCAATATGAGGTGAATAAAGAGAGAATTCAAAGATGACACTCAGGTTGTTCGCCAACCAGGATGGTGAAGGTAGGGGTTAGGGTTAGCATACTTTGTATGTACACTGTGCAATAACATTTATTTACAAAACGACAATCGTATTACAATTATTTAAACCGGGATTTGTACTTCACAACCAGCTCTCCTTTGGGTGGACATGGCACAGTGGCAGTGTTGGGTGGCAATGGATCAGTGCTCTGCACAGAAACGTTCAAAATTCCATATCTGTGCTTCTCTAATACAGCAACAATAAGGCTTTTAACAAAGTCAAACTCCATTTCCTCATAGACTGGTTTGATCACCCATTGCTTACTTCTTTTTGAAAAGGCCTTAGTGTAGCGAGGCATCCTTACATTACCCGTAGTCCTAGATTGTTCACGGCCGAGATTCTCGTTATGGGCCAAGACGGCAAGTAGAGTCCTATTTCTCATGCCCTGTATGCTGAAATGCAAGCCATTTTTCAAGTAGTATTTCCACTGACCCTTCACAAGTTTTGGAGCTCCACCAAAGATGGTTGCTGATAGACTGGGACCACTCTGAAATACATTCTAAACCTTTTTTTCATTTTTTTTTTCACTGCAGCCGAGATTTTCTTATTGATTGATTTAGCAAGATGCCATACGTCAAATTGATTTTTAATATGTGGGAACTGCTCTCTCATTGTCTTGGCAATTGAAACATGTCTGTCCGTGGCTGAGGTCGATGTGCATTCCCCTCGATTGTAGATATTCCACTGATTTTATAAATCCTCGTTTCTCCATGGCCACTGAGGATGTATATTGTGTAACCTGCACTACCACCGAACTCACAATTTTCTTACTATCCATGTCCTGAAAGTGGTAGGTGCAGTACTTGGCAGAAAATCCAGGGCTGTCGCACTGTCCATCGCCGGCTAGCCTGAATCGTCTGCCCTCGAATGTACTTGCTAGAGACAATTGTTCAATTTTCCAAGCATCACTAATGGCCGGAAACAGATAATCATGTTGGTATTTGTAGTACTGCGTTTTTTAAATGAAATGGGAGTCCCACAAACTGAAAGAAAGACTTCAACTTTCTAAAACTGGACCCACTAAAAAGTGAGGCAGCTGCACACAGTAGATTGCCTGCTGGCAGTTTCCCCAGCATCAGTTGTGCAGACCATGAGAATGTATGATTTAATCTACAGGCGGCATTTATTTTGACGTTACTGCCTTGTTTTTGACGAGTCACATGAATCAATGGCTTCCCACATACTTTCCCTCTAACTGAATGTCCACATTTCAGCATACTTATAATATTCATCAAACAACTGTCAAATACTATGCATTTGCCCTCTTTCATTGGACTGTCATCCGGCGTCAAAGTTGTTTCGGCCTGTGGCGTTGAGGACATATCACCACATTTGAAAGAAATATCGCTGCTATCAAGTTCTGATGCGTCGGTGAATGCTGCTGCTGGTTCATTCTCTGTCATTTCAACATCTGCTACTTCAACATTGATGGGAGAACACAACAATGTCGACAGCTTTTTTGGTGGCAATTTTTTGGCGGGTGTAGATTGTGTGAATTGATCTGCGACTACTTGAGAGCTATCTTCAATACATCCAGTATCATGTTGTTGCGGTGGTGCGGTCGTACTGTAGCAATGGTCCAATACAACTTTGCTTGATTCTCCGGACACATTCATTTCATGTTCTGGCCATTGGACATGAGCATCCCGAGTCTCAACATGCCGCGTCTGAATTAATAGTTCCTCCATAGTGTAAATGGTCTGGCAAGCAACATCTCTCATTCGCTTCACTGTCTGTGTATGTATAGTTCGTAGACCCACGGGTAACTAGAGGACAGATTGGAAAAGGGATGTTCAGTTTAAACACAAGATAAAGTATAGTACAATTGACTGAAAAAAACATAAAATAGTCCCCAGCACAAAAAAATGTCTAAAGTTTTGAACTGTTTGTAACTAACCTTATTTTTGTTTCTTTTCTTTGCAACTTTTTTGACTCAACCTTCAACATCTTCACGCTGTTGCTCCGATTCGTATCCGCATGTCTCCCCTTCCTCTTGCGCTGCAACGACTATATTTTCTGTATCCGCATAGAAAGCACGGAATGAGGCTCCATCGACTCCCTGAAACATAGTATTTTCATTACTGTGTATCAAAATATTGTTAGCATAAAACACATGTGAGGACGAACACACAGGTACATCTCAATAGCCAAACACGATTTAAACATTGTGTGGAACAATCAAACGACAAGTATTCGAGCACTGATGACCTAGTTCGATGGAGCTGTCAGTATCCATACCTCTGGCTCTGCATGGACTGCCACGAATGATTGTATTGAAGAGGAGACATCAGCATTTCACTGAAACACAGTACTTGCGTTAGTATGGTTTTCAATATTGTAAACCTAACACACACTTGGGGTCGACGGCACAGGTACATATAAAGAGATAACCACAAATGTTGCATTGTCTAAAAGAATCAAGAAAAATTTAAATATGATCAGATTTAATCAACTTATTTCTCCGATTTCTTTACATCTGCATCATCTAAATGGGATCTTGTGATTGTAGTGGAAGATCCATCGTCTCCCTGAAACACAGTACTTGCGTTAATAGGGAAGAAAGTATAGCAAATGGAATCATGTTATATGATGACGCTCGATGGAGCTGTCCGTATCCATACCTCGTGCTGCTGAAGAATATCTATGGATGTTGTAAATGTGGTGCGCACTTCCGAAAGCTGTTGCGCCGATTCGTATCCACATGGTCCCGCTTCCCCTGGAATTACTTGAATGTCAGGCTCTGCATCAAGTGCGTGGGTTGACGCTTCAAAAACTGCCTGAAACATAGTATTTGCATTAGTAAGGATTACAATATTGAAAACACAACACACACTTGGGGTCGACCGCACAGGTGCATATCAATGGCTAACCACGAATGAAACATGGTGTAGAACAATCAAACGACAAGTGTTCCAGTCATTTTGATCACGGTCGATGGAGCTGTCAGTATCCATACCTCGTGCTGCTGAAGAACATCTAGGGCTGTTGTCAATGTGGTGGACGCTTCAGCATCTCCCTGAAAGACAGTACTTTCATTAGTATGGATAACACTAATTATAACTGAAAACAAACACCAGTGGACGACAACTAAGGTGTATATCAATTGGAAAGCACTAGCCAAACAATTGGTAAAATAATTACACGATACATAAAAAATTACTTGACATGCATAAAACAAGTCTGTAGCGGAATAGCCAAGTATGATTACCTGATACGCGCTAGAAGTGGTTGATAACTGCGGGCACGTCACGGATATAGAATGTTCTTGCTTCAGATTCAGTGGATAGTCAAGCAGTTGTAAAGGTAAATTATTGTTTGATGTAATGCAAATATTAAAAAATTGGCATGTAAACCAACAGAATACTTGAGACTAATGCTATGGAAAATGCACAATATAGTACAGTTCCCTGTGCCCATAAATAGATTTCCTTTGCGGGTTATAAAATAGAAAAATAATTTATTGATATATGTCATTATTCAAAAAGCTATACACTCATATCAATATCGAAAGTATTACAAGGGAGTATTACAAGGGACACAACACCTAAAATATCAATTAATCCATTCGGCTACCTACACACTACCGCAAGGCCTAAAGCTAAATCCGGACACTTGACTCACCAGTGGCGGAATGTGGATGAATAGAGTTGGAATCGCGTTTGCGAGCAATTTTCGTGTCGTTCGCCGTTTATTCTTCTTTGTTACCCAAGATGTGGCGTACATGTTCGAGGAAAAGTGCTGGCTGCAGATGCGGTATCGATCACCCCTCTTGTCCTCTAAGACTTGTTGGACTCTACTTTCCAGCTCATCCAGTGGATATCCGCAATGTCTGACCCATTCTCTTATTCGATCAACAGTTTTCGGGAATACATGCATTGTAGTGCCTTCAGATTTAGCCTGGTTCTTCGAAGGGCAACCGCTAATCGAACAGGCAGGCATTGTTGAAAATTCTGAAAAGTAAATATCAAGATTATTATAAAACCTTGATGAATAAAAATGTCATAAAAAAGTAAATGAACCATACCATGCTCAATGCAAGGTTTGTTTTGGTTGCCGGAACTATACTAATTCATCATGTGCGGCTTAGTATTTGCATAAGTTACAGAATTTTTTTTAATTATGTGACTAAACTCTGAACATGTGACTCGTCCCTTGGATGTTCTGTCTTGCACGAAAAGGAAACATGCTTACATTATAGACTGGACCCCCGAAGGATGCAATTCGATGACAATTGACACAGATGAAAATAAATAGATCTATTGATAGCATAACAATTGAAACTCAAATCAATAGCAATGAGACCAATGGCCATAGCTCTATTGGGTACTGTAATCGCAAATAGATAAGTAAAAATGACTGAAATATGACTAGGATACATGGCCTTACCTTGACCAACAAACAGTTGGATTCAGCAGGCCGAGCAGTATGTTGCAGGAGAACAGGTAGATGGCCACAGGTAGCACACTGACGAGTTTGCTCGAAGCGGTTACAGATAGCACGACGACTAGCAGATTAGCATAGATCTCAGTGCTTCTCAGGTAGAAGGTTCAGGAGTTGACTTGCAAAGCACAAAGATGTTCTCCTGAAACATATCAAGTGGTTTATAAAGTATTAGAAACAGGGGTGTGTTTGTGAATGAATGACGTGTGTATGTTGTGGTATTATGTGGTTTCCAGGGGGGCAGCCTGCCTCAGGGGAGGCCGGCCTGGAGACACGGGGTCTGAGGAGGCCATGTGAGCGATGGCCCCTGGGTGTGGGATACCTTTTGAAGTGTACATGCTGTTTGGCACCTTGGCCGTTTGCGCCCGTGACAGCCCCCCATGCCAGCGCTCATCCACGGGTGCGAACCGCCTTTGATAGAGGGGGGTGGGATGGATGGGCCGGTGGGCATTTAGGCAAGTGTGTGGGAGCGAGGGGCCATCAGGCCCCTCTCATCCTTTACTTCTCAGTAGAAACTCGGACCAAGTGCCTCCAGTAGTGGGTTCGCCCCTTGCCCTTATGTGATAACTTTAGTTGACATTTGCGTAGATGGGACCCTTTCCACTCCATCTTGGTGACCAGGCCTCACTGCGCAGAGCACATGGCCCCCACCCTCGTTCCCACTCTGACTGGAAAACTCCAGAAGTATTTGCAACAGCTAATAAATGTAACACATCACTCTTCCTCTGAGATCACTGTCCTGCATGTGAACCAGCCTGAACTAAGCACATAGCTCGTTCATCTTCACAAACGTGTCCTTGCCCACGCACCCTCGCCAGTGGAAACTTACTGCCATTCTGACCCTGTGTTCCCTGCAAGGTATTCTCTTCATGTGCCAGACCACTGACCACGCCATGATGCCCACCTAGCAGATCCCCAACTAACATTAGACCCCTACTGCAGTATATATCGTTGCCTATCAATAACAAATGCCACATACCGGAGATTCTTGTGAGCACAGACCCACACTTCAAACAGTGTATTATAGTGGTCAAGACCCTTAACCTAAGCCCTGAAAGACTTTGAACAAGTGTTATTTAGTGCATGCATTATTGAGAATATATTATGTTAGCTTAGATAGTGACCACCCTGCTTCACAGCGACCTGACCTTCACCCATTCGGAGCACAGATGTCTGACGTCCATCCTTGAATGGAGACACACTTGATTCATTTAAAAAATCGAAACAACCGTTGTTAAAATATATGTGGTGTTTTATTTTGTATCTTATTTTGAGGACACAAAAATACAAGACTTTACACATTGTACAGGTCAGGTTGCAGCACAGTGAGAGAAAATCCCCTGTACTGACCGCTGTCACTCGGGAACGTTTCTCTTATGGCACGAACGGCACAGGCGGGTATTACTCTTCGAACGCGGTGTCCAAGCCTCCCGTGAAGACACCATGTAAAGGAACGATAGGCCACCAGCCTGTACCACCTGTGAAAAGGAATGAAACAAACTGTTTTTAAATGACCAAGATAAGTTTAATAAACGTTTGTTGTCAATGACAATTCTTGTAACTAATGGCATTCTGCTAGGACAAATGCTATCTAGACACTGCACACTATTGAACGACTTTCATGCGTTACAATGATATGTATATGTAATTTTGGATATAGTGGAAGACCATGAAATAGGAGTGGCATGACAAGCAGAGTATACTTACTTGTTACTCGGATTACAAGGACGAACAGTTGCACGAAGTTCATGCATAAGCACCATCATTATCCTCAACACGGACCGTGTGAGGCAGGCTGCCCTGAAGTCTGGCAGCTCGGTGATGCATTGCGGTCGTGGCTCGCCTTCCGAAATGTAGTCAACAGCACCCTAGCAATTGAAGTCACCTGTGGGTGTAGGTCTCTGCTGTATGCCATCCCAAATGAGTATTTACTGATTCTGAACTTAAGAGAGTGTATCATTTTGAAGTATATTTGTGTGGTGTTTTACAGTGCTCCCTTCTGAAGAAGGCTTATATTAACTGACTGGTAAATAAATTAATAATTGTTTTATCAAGAAACCATGTGTGTAAGTGTCTGCTTGAATACTTGTCACTGTGAACCTCTGTGTAACTCCCCTACAGCTCACATTGACCCCTCTTGAGATAAACCTGGATACTCGTCCACACTACCAACCTGTGTAGTGCAGACTTATACCAAAGTTGGGTTACTACTGCCAGGAGGTCAGGGTTGTTGTAATGCACCCAAAGGGTACTGCATACAATCTTGCCTAACACACACCCTTCTGTGTACCACAGAAAAGCCTTGTGATAGTCTGACTCTGTGCACTCCTCACACTTTCAATTGGTTTTGGTACAGGAGCTGCTGCGCAGGACAGGACAGGTTGTCTCTGGTGATCTGCACAATTCCTACCAGGCTTGGCTTCTTCCGTCTAATAATAGAGCACTCTTCAGTTGTATATCCTTTCTCGCCTTCCATCTGAAGTTGTGTAATGTCAACAAACTCATCACAAAAGAGTGCACGCTGACCAATGTTGGGGATAATTTTCAGTTTCTTTGCTAATTCCCTTTAACCTTAAAGAGCCCCAGCACTTTTGCTGGACTCTGGACTATTTTGATTTTAATCTCCTGAGTGGGACTTTTTCCCAGACCCATACTTTTTCTGACTGGGATTTTTATTTTAATGTTTTATGGAGTCAGGTAACCTCCATAGGATTAATGCAGGCATCTGCTTTTGCTTTGTGACACCCAGCACCCTATGTGCAGTGTCACTGAAAAGTCCCTTGGACTTCGCTTTATGATTAAATACATGTTCTTGTGAGAACTACAGTTCCCAAGAGTAGTAAGAACGTTTATCTTGCCTACCTTGTGGGTCCAGCACACACCACCTTATGTGGGGTCCTGAGGGGGTTACATTGTATCTCCTTCACCCACTCCTCGTGTAACTTTTTATTACACTGACTAACTTAAATGGCTGGTGGCAGTGGTTACTTTTTACTACCTTTTGTGGAGGTTACTAGCAGGCTGATTCCTCAGCTGCAGTACAGCACCCATGGATGACCATTTTCTCAAAATGGCCCCTGTCATCTTCTTTCGCCATTTTCCATTTGTTAGTTCCTTCTGGGCTTTTTTCCTATCATTTAGAGTAAGTTTGAATCCTATGTAAGTTTTGCATTTCACTGGCTTCAGCACTGAAGCCCGCCCAGGCTCCAGTGTATCTAGGAAGGCAGGAAGGGAGGGAGGAGCCCAAACCTTCACTGTCCTTTTGTCTGGAGGTATCCCCGGCTGAAACCACTTCTAACTGGGCGGCCTGGGGTCCTGGAGGCTAGCCAACCCCGGCTGATTGACAGCTCTGAGTGTGTGAATGAATGGGATCCCGCATAAAAGGACAGGATTTTGGGACCACAGACATTCAACCACTGTAACAAGGAATCCGAAGCAGAAGACGAGCAGAAATGTCAGTAGCACCTTCCAGGACAGCAGAAGCATCAGTGAACCCCTGCAGCTGTGCTGACCCCGTTTACAAATAGACAGGGAAGACCTGCCAAGGACGCATTCCTCCCTTAGGCTGGTGGGACCAACTAGCCTCAAGACCTTCTTTGTTTTGGGCCATCCCCGACTTGCCGTGACTTTCCTAGGCTGCAGAATCTGAATACCCGGGGTAGCTGGACCATTATTAGAGTTCGTCTTCCGAAGATCGAATCCAGCTGAAATTTTGCAGGCATCCATGTGGACCTCCAGAGGCAGGAATTCTTCACCAAAAGTCCCCTTACCAGAGTTCAGGACCAAGTAATCAGAGAATGCAACTGGAGACATTAGTTTCTTCTTGGCGCTAAGAAAAAGGCGCCAAAACCACAACGAGCCACTGGAGTGAGCTGAATCCATTGCTGCCGACCCCTTCTCATGAGTGCTGCTGCAGAAGCCCGCCAGAGCTCCCCCTTTCGTCACCACGACCAAGGAGCAGGAATCCGGGTCTGCAACGTTGCACCCAGAAGGAAGCCAGCTACAATGTATTCTTCACTTTCAAGGTACTGTGGGCTTGGGTTGTAATTATCTTTTGCCATTTTCGGTGCTTCCTGGCTTGAGAAATGCTGTTTTGTTCAATTGAGAGTTAACCTCAACTCCTCTGTCCAGGTCGTGCAGCTTGTGCTCTATCAGATAGGCTCCCTGTGAGCTCCTGTGTTTCTTCAAGAACCCCTGACTGGTTAACTAACTTTTCCTCTAAAGATCTTCATCACCACTGGAACTGTCCATTTGACTTTGGCTGTCCTGGTTTCCCAAAGGTCCATCTTCTTGATCCTTTTGGCTTTGGCAATGCTGGTTCCTCCATAGGTTTTAATTGTGAACATTTGTATTGCTAGGAAACAGCCTATATCTCTCTGTTAGTGTACTTGTAATTAACAGCTGCTAGAAACTTTCCCTCCCATCTCATTTTTGCCAAGGTGATCTACATAAGTGCTGATACTGACTTAATTGATCTGTGTGCTGGATATGTAAAGCATAGAAAAAGTTACTCAACTGCATTATTGTTTCTTATATACATTAATTCCATTTCACATTGAATGTTATTGCTAGTTGCTGCATTTTAGATTTGCTTACGTGTATACAAATACATATATTTTAATATAACTTGTGTTTACTTGGATACCTGTATGAACTGATTTCATTGTACTGCTCTACAGCTCACATAACTCCCTCCAAAGGTAAGCCTGGCTGCACAGCCACTCTACAGACTTGTGTGGTACAGGCCCGTACTAAGAGTTGGGTCCCTAAAACAGAGAGAAGTCTTATGATGTCCCACACCAGTTGAACTTTAGAAAAATGTACCTAACAAACGAGACACTTAAGGCAGATTCACTGGTAACAATACCAGAACTGTGTGTGAATAAACAACTTGGCAGAGCTACACATTTCCACCTCACTTGAACAAATACGCAGGTTGGTAGCTCAGAAGGCTTTCTAAGCTGCTCCTGCATCCAAGAATCTGAAACACACAGATTTATTTTGCTAGTCTTTTCATTAAGCAAAACATAAAAAAATGTCCATGTGATGGCTGGTTGCTGTTTCAGGCCCGCTGCCGAGGTCTATTCCTTGCTCTTAACTAACGGCATAGTAATGTTGTGATTAATATAGTTTTGGTGTATGATGGAGGAGGTGGCAAAGGAGAACAAATGACAATGCTTAAAATAGCCCTACATTACAAGCATGGCATAACAATATTCTGACCAGGCTTTTTGGATTTCATTTAAATCCGATGTAATCTGATTTCTGGCCTCTGGAAATAATGTTCCCTGCTAGGGGTTTATTCGGAAATGTCCACTAGATCCCAGCACTGACGTTCCCTCACATGGTTTTCTGTATTGAATGGAAAAATAAAAGCAGGTCTTGGCACCACCATCGAGTGGCTCTTTTCAGACATTTTCATTCCTTACTATGAGGCAAACTGAAACAGAAAATCAAAAATGCAAATGCCAGAATCAACTGTTGATGGTCTGAAATAGGCCATTTGATCTGTTCCCCATGATCATTATTTATTGTTTGGATCATGTATTTCGAAAAGTAGTAATTTATAGTGAATGATTGGATTTCCCAAGATAGAGGGCTGAAGAGCATCAGTTAGCCACTTGTGAAAGATCTGAATGGACTGCTTGATCAATGATTCTCCATCAACCACTAGTACATTCAGGTTCTTTTGAGCAAATGGACCAAGGACTGGGCACTTCTATTCCCATAATGCAAGGTTTTCAGCAAAATATCTTTGTATGGTTTGGTTAAAGAATAGCAGAGTTTTCTGTGATTTGCAATCCCGAATTCCCAACAAATTATCCAGCTCTTTTTTTTGTATGACTCCAGAATCTATTAAACCATCCACTTAATAAATATGCAAACTTTATATTTTTATGAAGGGTTTTATTGTAATCTTGGTGATGGGATTCTTAGTTGCCCACAGGTCTGTTTTCTTTCCTTTTTTAAAAATGCTGCTATTTCTTTGTCCTGCATGCAGCTTTGACAATGAATGTTCAAAAAAATGTGCCTTTCACTCATGTGCCCTCCCCTTGGCCTCCTGTACACCTGGGTTTACTTTAACATTGGGTAGTACATGCCTTCAGGTTTACTGCAAAATTAATTTGCACTCTTACCTTGACCAATGTAAGACAACTGAAGTGCATTCAGTCCTTATTTGGTTCTTTTCATTTTTGAATGTGTGATTTTCCTTTTCCACGATACATTTAGCACTGTCCACAAATGCAAAGAGATAACAAGGGATGCACCAGCATAATCTTCTTTTTTCACTTCAAAAGAATTATGCATAATACGCATGCAGCAATAAAGGTACATTTTTGTCAACACTGGTGAAACTCATTTGTACGTGACCTGTGTTGAGGGGAAACAACACTGAAACAGAGATTCAATGCATTGCATTCTCCCAAAGATTCCTCATCTTGATATTCATCCATTGTCGGCTGCTCCGAAATAGTTTCGACAGGGGCATAGTGCTGCTCGACATAGTATCTCGGCTCCCTCATGTTTGGCCACACCACTCCTCGACAATGAATGCGACGTTGATCACCGTACTAAAGGAATACACTATGGATGCACTACGCCCTTAGTACATTTTTATTCTGCGTGCTCAGCACCCTACTCGGAACACGTTTGTACATTTGACTGATTTGACATCTTGTTATGCCAGCATGTCGGGTCTAAACCATCCTGATTCAAGTACTGTAAGGACTGCAACTGCAAAATGTCCCTCACTGATCCACACAATATCTGCGTGTGGTGTCTCGCTGTCGGGCATGATACTGAGCAATGTGGTTCTTGTCTGGCCATGAACCCGAGGGCAGTGAAGAAACGTTCAGCAAAGCTGGTGCTCGCCAGACCACCATTCGAAAATCTCCAGGGAAGTCAGTCTCAGAATCATTGGAGCATGACACCGAAGGGCCTACCGCTGAGAAGCATTAAGAAGGATGGGTCACAAAAAATCTAATAACATGCTCACACCCGCGTTGCTAGTCCCACCATTCTTCCTCATTGCACAAAAAGAAGCGCAGACACAGACGTGATTCTGACTCGTCCGACAGTTTAGGGTAAGTCGTACCCTGCGAAGGGTGCATCAGTGGAGGAGTGGGAAGACTTCGAAAGTAGATGATAAAAGTCTTTGAGAATGCCGCGGCTGGTACGGCTCCAGCCTTGATGCCGCAGGTTGACTCGGCTCTGGCCTCTATGCCACATGCAGACTCTGCTCCGACTGCACCTGGTTCATCCAGCACGAAGGTAGCCAAGTTAGGTCAAATGCCCCAGAGTGCGACCTTGAAGGAGAAGCCTACTCCTTCGCCAATACCATCAGCAGCCTCCTTGGGCTGAGAAACCTCTCAGCTGACAGAAGTTCTGCAAGATCGAAATCATGCACTGGAAACAAGAGCCGACTCGATGCAGTCGATCTTTGATGAGGAGGGTGACCCAATACCTTTTGGGATGGAGATGCTGGGGGGGGGTGCAGCCCTGGAGCTGTTGACCTGTTTCATGGCGGACAAGGTGGAGTTGCTAGAACTAGCAGAGGGACTACACGACGCGAGCGGACAAGACACATCCCAAAACATCGAGTTCCAGCAGTGAAACACCTACGCAAACCCGAACGCTCAGTATCGCAAGGCAGTCCTGGTATTCGGGCTCGGCACTCCATTGAAGCCAGTTTGCAGTATGAACTGACCGACATCCTCAACTGAGGGCTGCAGGCTGAACGCGATTTGCTGTTCAATGCCACCACAGCGGGCCATGTCATGTGCCTGTGGCAATGCCAGAGTTCGACGTGGAGCTCACAAAAATTATAAGCCGGTGGGAGGCGATCTTCCATTCTTGATGACCCACCTGAACCCTGAAGGGTTAGTGGTGCTGGCTGAAACAGTTAGAGCAAGACCCTGACATCGAACCTTCCTACAGATAGGGAGTCGAAGAAGGTTGACACTTTGGCAAAGAAGGTGTTTGCCATGGGGAGCATGGCGTTGAAAGCCATTAATGCCTCTTGTCTCTTTGCAAAGTTTTTGCTTATTCTTTGGAGCACAATCACGGAAGCAGGCAACCATTTCCCAGTGGGGGGAAGTCTGGGATGGCTTTCTGGAATTCATTAGTGATGGTAGGGAGGCTGCCTGCCATGTACTTCAGGCTGGATTAGATGCCACGGACTGCGTGGGCCGTGCCATGGGCACATCGACAGTGCTGCGCAGGCCAGCCTACCTGCGGAGCTCAGTGTTGTCCCCAAATGTCCAAATGAAGCTGCTAGACCTGACCTTAAACAGGGAGCATCTGTTTGGCCCCAAAGCCAATGAGTCCCTCAAGTTCAACGACTCAAAATTGACAGTGCAGCAGTTACCTCTAAGGCAGAACTTTCCCTTCAGGTCAAGATGGCTGGGTATAGGCGGTATCTTCCCAAGAAGGGCCCAGCTCCACCAGGCCAAACGGGGGCAGCTTAGATTCCCATGGCAAGTTAGAGGAGGATCGAGGCAGACAACCCCTGCTGCCACGTTTTTTTTTTTTCATTAAACATTTTATTGTTTTCAATAACAAAAAAAGAAAAGAAAAAAAAACATTTGAGGGGATTGGGTCCTCCGACGTATTCCATATCTATGACATGTAATCACCACAGCTGTGCTGCTTCGGAAACTTTTTTCTGCGTCCTCGTCGATGCACCATCGTCGAGGACCTCCTCTGACGTCATCCGATGTGATAAGTAGGACGCACGACACCCGTAGCCTCAGTTACGTTTTTTCCGCAAACGTGTTGCTTCGTGAATCTCAGTTAACGCCTCGACTCTTTGGAGTTCTGTTCTTCTCGGTTCTTCGAACCGTTCGTTTTTGTGAAAATTTTTCGTGTGAAGATGTCTTCTACTTCGTCTTCGACCCCGCGTCCGGGTTTCAAGAAGTGCGGGGAGTGTGTGTCCAAGATGTCGGTGACGGACTCGCACGACACCTGCCTCTGGTGCGACGCCGGAGGAATGGGCTTCCTTCGGGAAGAAAATGCTGGCGATTCTTGAATCGCAGGGTACTAAGCCGTCCGCGCCCCCAAGTGGGGTCGGTCGTGAGAGGTCGAGAGACACCGCTCGCCAGAGTGGTCGGCACGAGTCACGGGAGAGGTCCCGTTCGGACAAGGAGACTCGTTCTCGACGTACCCGTTCCAGGTCCAGGTCCTGGTCCTCGACGCGTTCGAGACCATGTGCACCTGTGAGGTCTTCGAGGAAGACATCGACGTCTGAGGCGTCGAGGGCGTTGACAGGCTTTCTCGAGGCTCTGGCTCCGAGGAAGTCGTCGAAGCCGTCGACGCTCAGGTCGTCGAAGGACACGCACGGGGCTCCGGCTTCGAGGGCTGTGTCGACGCCGCCAATGCTGGCGGCGCTGCATCTGACGTCGATGCCGATTTCCTCGACTCCGATTCTCTCGGCACCGATGCCTGTTCTCTCGACGCCAGCGCCGATTCGCTCAACGCCATCGACGCCTTTCGTGTCGGAGGTACCCCATGGCACGGGGGAACCCCCTAGGAAGGCTCTGGTTAAGAGCAAGCACTTTCGGGTGCCTTCTTTTCGCCACCTGGAATATATTTCAGAGGCGGATGAGGATTCTGATGGCCTGGTTCCTAGTCAGGTTCCAGATGAAATTGTCTCGGGCCATAGTCAGTTTGACGATTTGAGGCAGTCACTGCATGATGCCAGTGGACTGGACACCTCTCCGGAGGTGGAGTTTTGTAGGCCTGAGCCTGGCTCTCATGCCGATTCCTCGTACCGGCGCCTTATGGCTAGGGTTTCTGAGTACTTGGGATGGTCTGCTCCCCCAGGGGAGTTTGTGCAGGATGATCTCACGGACATCCTTGATGTTGGTCCCCCAACTGACCCGGTACTGCCGTTCCATATGGCTTTACAGAGAAGGGTGGCAGCGGCTTGGACTGCTCCGGAGAGTCTCCCGGCGGTGGGCAGATCCTTGTCGCGAAAATACCGTCCAGCCAGTAGCGACCCCTGCTACTTGACCAGACACCCCACTCCGGAGAGTTTGGTGTTGCAGGCGGCCACGGCCCCGGCAAAGCAGGCGTCGTACCCTACCATCCCTCCTGATAGGGACGACAAACGTTTTGATGGCTGGGCGAAGAAAGTGTTTTCTTCTGGTGGTATGGCGCTTCAGGCGGCCAACTCCATTTGTGCCTTGTCTCGTTTCACACACACTCTGTGGAACTGTGTTGCGTTAGCGGCTGAACATATTCCCGAAGGGGACGAACGGGATGGTTTCCTTGCTATGGTCCAGGATTGTAAGGATGCCATGTGTGAGTCCGTTCAGTCGGGTTTGGACTTAGCTGAATGCGTCAGTAGGTCCATGGCGGCGAGCACGTGATACGCAGGTTTGCGTGGTTGCGGAAGTCGGGGTTTGCTCCTGATGTGCAGTCCCGGCTCCTCAACATGCCCTTTGACGGTGAACACCTTTTTGGCAGCAAGGCTGACGAGAGCCTTGAGAGGTTGCAGACCTCAAAAGCTGCAGCGAAGTCATTGGGTGCTGCAGTTCGCCAACCTCCGCCTTTTCGTCCTAGGGGACAGCAGTGGAGGGGTGGTTCCTTCCGCTATTACTCGTTCTTCAGTAAAGCGAGAGGAGCTGGCAGTCAAAGAGGCCAACGCAGGGGTACCAGAGGTGGACGACAGGGTACCCGTGGTGCCAAGGCCGCTCGGACAGTTGCCTCTTTGCCCTCAGGTAACGTCGCAGCTGCTCCCACTCAGTCATGAGGCCATGTCCCATGGTTCGCCGGTTGGGGGAAGGCTGGCGCAGCATCTTGTAGAGTGGCAAGCCATTACTTCAGATGTGTGGGTTCTGGAGATCATAACCCACGGCTACTGTCTTCCTTTTCGGCACAGGCCTCGCGACAATCCACCGGGGAACCTCTCTTTGCAGAGTCCGGATCTGCTCCTTGCGCAGGAAATTCAAGCCCTGCTGGAGAAAGGCGCCATAGAACTGGTGCCTTTAGCGGAGAGGAACAAGGGATGGTATTCCCCTTATTTTATGATTTCGAAGAAAGACGGGGGATTGAGACCCATCATGGACTTGCGCGGTTTGAACAAACTCCTCAGGAAGGACAAGTTCAAGATGGTTACTCTCAAGTCCTCCAGGCCCTTCAGCTTCAGGACTGGTTGGTGTCACTCGACCTCAAGGATGCTTACTTCCATGTGCCGATCCATCCCAAGCACAAGAAGTACCTGAGGTTCGCGGTTGGCGACTCGCACTTTCAGTGTCGGGTCCTGCCGTTCGGATTGACCTCCGCCCGAGGGTTTTCACCAAGCTCATGGTGGTGGTGGCAGCGCATCTCAGGCAAGGGGGGGGGGATTCACGTCTACCCCTACCTGGACGATTGGTTGATCAGGGGGAGCTTTCCCGAGCAAGTCCTGGATCATCTGTCCGTCACCTGCCACTCCCTTCACAGGCTGGGCTTCTCCCTCAATTTAAAGAAGTCCCATTTGACGCCAAGACAGCGGCTCCAGTACATCGGAGCAGTGCTTGACACTTCCCTGGGGCAGTGTTTTCCTCCCCAGGTGAGGGCTCTTCACATTCAGCAGATGGTGCACAAGTTTCAGCATGCCCAGACGCTCCCAGCGTTCGAGTTCTTGAGGTTGCTCGGCCTCATGGCATCCTGCATTCTTCTGGTGCCAGAGGCTCGCCTGCGGATGAGATCTTTGCAGTGGGCACTCAAGACGCAATGGTCGCCATCCTCCGGCAGGATGTCGGACCCGGTTCAGGTGCCGCCCTCGGTCGCCCGGGACCTTCTGTGGTGGGCCGTCAAAGGCAACTTGATGAAGGGGGCTCCATTTTGGCTTCCCTGGCCGGAGGTGACGATCGTGACGGATGCATCCCCCACGGGATGGGGAGCTCATGCCAACGGGCTGACAGTCAGCGGTCGTTGGTCTCCGTCGGAGTCCAGACTCCATATCAATCTGTTGGAGCTGAGGGCCGTCAGGCTAGCCCTGAAGGCTTTTCTGCCGACTGTGCGAGGAAAGAGTGTCCTGATCCTGACGGACAACACAGTGGCCATGCACTACCTCAACAAAAAGGGGGGGCAGGGTCACTTCCTCTGTGCAGGGAGGCGATGCAGCTCGAGTTCTGGGCCATCCAGCAGGAAGTTTCGATCTCGGCAGTTCATCTGGCCGGAGATGAAAACATGATGGCGGACGCTCTGAGCAGACAGAGCGCGATCTCTCACGAGTGGGAGTTGGCTCAGGAGATTCTCCTGGAGATCTTCGCCCTTTGGGGGACCCCTCAAGTGGATCTCTTCGCCTCCAGTGTCAACCGGAAGTGCGAAAGCTTTTGCTCGTGGGAATTTCCTCCAAAAGGAGCCTTAGGAGACGCGTTCGTGGTGGAGTGGTCATTCCCGCTGCTGTACGCGTTGCCTCCAGTCCCCGTCATCCCGCAAGTGCTGCGGAGGTTACGGAAGTTCGGTTCCCGGATGATCCTCATTGCTCTGGCATGGGCTCGGAGGACGTGGTACCCGGACCTTCTCGACTTGTCCATCTGCCCTCCACGTCGTCTTCCCTACCGAGATGATCTGCTCTCACGGGAGGGGGGTCAGGTTCTCCATCCAGAGGTCAGATCCCTCAACCTTCACGCTTGGCTTCTGAAAGGTTGAGGTATAAGGATTGGGACCTCCCTGAAGACGTGATGGAGGTGTTGCTTTCAGCCCGAAGGCCAGCAACAAAGTCTCTGTACCGTTGGCGTAAGTTCTGTGACTGGTGCAGAGTTCAGAATGTGGATCCTTTTGCATGTGACATCCCCATGGTTCTGTCCTTTTTGCTTTCTTTGGCCCACAGGGGCTTGCAAGTGGGTACCATTAAAGGTTACCTGGCGGCGCTGTCCATCTTTAAGCGCTGGTCTGAAGAGTGTTCTTACTTTAAAATCCCTTTAATTTCACAGTTTCTGAAGGGGCTCACTAATGTGTTCCCTCCATCACCTTTCCTGGTGCCCGGTTGGGATTTAAACCTTGTTCTTACGTGTCTTATGGGTGCTCCGTTTGAGCCTTTACATTCTTGCCCTTTGAGGCTGTTAACTCTGAAAACTGTGTTTTTAGTTGCGGTTACTTCCGCTCGCAGAGTGAGTGAGTTACAGGCACTTTCAGTTAAGCCACCTTTCACTGTATTTCACAAGGACAGGGTTGTCCTTAGAGTTCGTCCTTCTTTTCTTCCGAAGGTAGTGACGGAATTTCATTTGGCCCAGAAGGTTGTTCTTCCGGCATTCTATCCTCCTCCGCATCCTGGTAAGGAAGAGGAGAGGCTCCATAGGCTTGATCCTAGAAGAGCTTTAAGCTTTTATGTTTCACACATGTCCCGGGTCGGAGTGGACGATCAACTCTTTATTGGTTACGCTGGAAAGCGTTTGGGGCAAGCTGTGACGAAACAGACTTTGTCTCGCTGGATTATTTTGGCCATCTCGGAGTGTTACCGCTTGGCGGGTAAGGACCCACCGGCTGGCTTGCGGGCCCATTCTACCAGGGGTATGGCTGCATCTACTGCCCTGCAGAGGGGTGTTCCTATTCGCAACATCTGTGAAGCAGCCACCTGGGCTTCAGTACATAACAGTGTACTATTGGACGTCACTATTCCCTCGATTCCATCCGAGGACAGGATCTGGCCTTTGGCAAGGCGGTCCTTTGCTCTGCTATTTGATTGGCTATTCTACATTTTGATTCTAAATTCTTTCCCTCCTCCTTGCTCTGGTACTGCTTTGGGAGTCTGTCATAGATATGGAATATGTCGGAGGACCCAATCCCCTCGAGGAACAAGTTACTTTCTTACCTGGTAACGTTCTTTCGATGGGATGGTCCGACGACGTATTCCATATCGCTCCCGCCCTGCCTTCCCCGCTGCAGAATTTCTTTTGCGATTCCAGCTTACGTTCCGCAAGGCTTTGTGTCTGACTGGCAGTTGACTAATGTCACACGTTCTGGGGGAAAAAACTACAACTGAGGCTGCGGGCGTCGTGCGTCCTACTTATCACATCGGATGACGTCGGAGGAGGTCCTCGACGATGGCGCATCGACGTCATCGACGCAGGACGCAGACGCCGAAAAAAGTTTCCGAAGCAGCACAGCTGTGGTGATTACATGTCATAGATATGGAATACGTCGTCGGACCATCCCATCGAAAGAACGTTACCAGGTAAGAAAGTAACTTGTTCTACACCCTCGCATTGCGAGTCAACAATGCCCTCACCTACCTGCTAAACATCGGGTTCACACCAAGGCTGTAGCTTAATATGGTCTCTTTACACGCCTGGTTACATTTTATTACAGCAGTGTCTCGTAAACTTGATTCCCACCCCATGACATCCCCTCAGTGTGCATCTTCCCAGTTCTGCCATATTCTCTGGGCTTTCTCGGGACATCCTCTAGCAGTGTAAACTCTCTTTTCCATTGCAATACAAATGTTCACATCTGTGGTCCATTGCACATATTTCAGTGTCGTCTCAGAACCCCAAAGTTGGGCTATGATCCTCTCGATCAATGCAGTGGTGGTGGATATAAACAATTGTTCGTATTGTGACAATTCACCGTCTTCCTCTATCCCCAGCAACAATTGTTTTGGGTTTCTGTGAATCACTTTGCCCATTACCCGTGACAGTTCATCGCAGCATTGCTGTCTGTATTGCTGAATAACAGTACATTCCCACAGAATGTGGAAAAAGGAGCCTTCCTCCTTTTTGCATCTCAAACAAAATGGATTGGTGATCTTCCCCCATCCGAATAATGCTACCCGTGGATAATATATTCTGTGCAGTATTTTCAGTTGGATTAGCCTGAGCCTGGATGAGATAGCCGAATCTCTGGGAAACATCAGTGCGGCTATCCAATCCTCTGGAGGTATGGCACCCACATCCTTCTCCCATTTAGTATTCAGGCCTAATAGTTCAGTGGTGGCAAAGGAGGTTATAGCACTGTACATAGTTGACATGACTTTGTGTTTGATCATTTCTGGGAATAGGTTGCGTTCTAGTGGGGTATATTCGGGCATGTCAGTCATGTCAGGGAGGTGGGCCTGTAGTGCGTGCTTAAGTTGCGTGTAGTGATAATGTTCATTCGGGGGAAGTTTAAAACTGGTGACTAGATCTATGAATGGTATGATCGTGTTCTCTCTCACCACATCTCTGATTCTTGATATGCCTAGTTGTGACCAGGAAGGCCATTTGGGTCGTTTGTTCACTCCTGGGAGGTATTTATTGTTCCATAGTGGTTGCACCGGGGTTAGCTTTTTATCCCAACCTAAGTATTTGTGTGCCTGTCCATATTTGATTTATATGTGTTAGCATGGATGGGACAGCTAGCCGGTCCTTTTTTCGATAGAGGTATTTCATAATAGGTCTTTCATGTGGATTTGGGTCTTTTATTCTATTATGCGGTAGTGCAGTATCTCCATGAAGTTTGTCATTCACTGTTGCCATTTGGCTGGCCCAGTAATAGGTTTGTATACGGGGGGAGTCCAATCCCACCCTCCCATATGGCTCTTTGTAGGGTAGTGCGTGCTAAACGTGGGTGACCCCCGTTCCATAGCAGTCTCCTAAGAGTTTGGTCTATTTTAAGAAATTCACTAGGCGCTATAGGTAACAAAGCATTTTGTAGTATGTAAATAAAGCGGGGGAGAGCCATCATCTTAGAGTGCTGCACGCCCTAGTAGTGTCAATGTTAGGGACATCCAGTGTCGGACGTCTTCTTTGAGCCTTACCGCCAGTGGATTTAAGTTTCTGGGCACATAGTCCGTTAGTTTACCTGTGATTTGTACGACCAGGTATCTGAATTGCTCTTTTTCCACATGGTGGGGCAGATGTCTGGCACTATGTTGTCTGCTTGCTCTAGTGGAAACAGCATGGACTTAGACCAGTTAACACGAAGAACACTAAACCTGCTGTATTTTTTCAATAAACGCGTCACAATAGGGCATGATTTTCGTGGGTCTTTTAAATATACTAGCAGGTCATCCGCATACAAGGACACCCTGTGTTCCCACCCATTCGACCAGTCGAAACCACTCCATGTTTGTGTGGTTCTTAATAGGATTGCCAGAGGTTCAATTGCCAACGCGAAGATTAAGGCCTATAGGGGGCAGCCTTGCCTTGTTCCCTTACCTAATTTGAAGGGGTTCGAAACAAGCCCGTTCACCTTTGTCAATGCCTCGGGAGAATTATATAGCAGTTTAACCCAGCTGATAAAGTACGGTCCTATGCCCATGCATCGCATGATTTCCCAGATTGCCTCCCAGTAGACTGAGTCGAAAGCTTTTTCAAAGTCTATAGTGAGTAGGGCCAGGGGACCTTGAAGCTCGGGCAATTTTTCTAGTGCTGTATGTAATCTATATTTCTGATGTTTGTTAATCTGCTTGGAATCACATGCTGTGCATAGTCCGACATCCAGTGGTCACTGCAGAGTATTGCATTTTGTTTTTCGTAGTCAGAAAGGGGACGTCGACAAGGCGTGTCTGTAACACTATCCCTATAGTGACGTGCAGTGTACCCCCAAACCCTCACGCATCAAGGTCCCTCAGATTGTTTTTTTCCGCCCAGTTATTGGTTGCCTTTATGCGGAGCTCCTCGAGAGACATTGCGAAATCATTTCCTCGACCGTTGGTTGTTTATTATTATTAACTATAACGCATAGATTCCTCCCTCGACGTAGCTGCCAAGCTGTTCTCCGCCGAGCAAGATCTTCGACGGAGGGACGAGCGGAGGAGATCCTTCGGCGCTGCCGAACACATGGCCGGGCCTCGCCGGCCTAACACAGTAGGGAGAGTGGGTTTGTTGGTCATTTCTTTGTTAACACTCTGAGAATGCCTTTCTCTTTCCCCTCCCTCTCTTTCGAGGTCATAATCACATTTCATGCCCTCAGCTACTCAGCTATGGAGAGGACGCCCTTTAGGTTTTGCCCTCGTTGCAAGGGCAAGTTTACTTTGAAGGACAAGCACAAACGGTGTAACCGTTGCTTGCCCCTCGATCACAAAGAGGACGGCTGTGCGGCCTGTAAATTACTTTAACCCAAAACTTTAAAGGACCGCAGGGTCAAAAGGTGGGCAGCCTATGCGATGTCTAGGTCTGACTACTCGCCAGCTGCCGCCGCCACTGAGTGTGACGAGGACAGTGATTACACGGCCTCAGCAAAGGAGGTTGTAGACCTCTCGAAGGAGCGCTCCTCGTCGTCCGTCCCCGGCCCCGACAAGCCCGGCTCACGCCCCGCTTATGGGGATGAACACCCCTGCGACACAGGAAAACACATAAGCACATACCCCACGGCACGCATTTGTCTGCCTTCAGCATTATACTGAAGGCAGCCATAGCGTCAACGGAGGCGCCGGGCCCACCGGCGTATTCCGCCGACCGTAAGGGTCGCAAGCCCACCCCGCCACCGCTTCCGCGAACGGCGACTGGGCTTTCTGTGAATAAGGGCGCTAACCCCAAATCCTCAGGCGACGCACCTCGCAAGAGTGCGTACTTTGCCAGTAAAGACTCGGCACCGCCTAGCGTGACGGAGAGCGGTCCCTCGACGGAGAAGCTGATCGCCGAAAGCCTCGCGCGTATAGCTTCTAAAGACGGCCAGAGAAGGACGACGGGTGACACGTCGAAAACCGCTCACAAGGCCAAAGAAACGCCAAGGACGCCGGAGGGTAGGCTGGGACAGCTCCCACCGTCGACAGAAGACCCTAGCCAGCGAGAGGGTTTCTCAGAAGGCGGAGGGACTCTATCTTCGACGCTATGGGACAGAACTAAGCAACTTCAGGGAGAAGGAACTCCCTTTTCACTCCCAGACCGCTCTGGACTACCTTACTGGTCTGCAGAGAGGTTCCAGTCATGTATGGACAAGCTAGACAGGTTCATGGCCATCCCAGAAAATAGGACACCCCAGAGGCCAGGGGAGGTACTCCAGGAGGGGCCATGGGCTAAATACCCGAAGCTCTTTAACCCCCTAGAGGAAGACATGAACTCTTACGACCTCACTGAAGAGGACTCTCACTTCCAGGAAGAGGATGAGTTTGTGAATAATGAAGACCAACAAGAGGGAGATGGTTTTCATGATGACACTAACATAGGTGAGGAGGGCTACGAGGAGGACCCGGGTGAAAGTGGCTTACAGCCCTGGCAGTCGCCATCAGGGTCTACAGACCCCGACATTATAGACATTTCTTCTCCTCAGACCACACCGGTCAGGAACCCATCTCCAGTAGACGATCAGCCCACCTTCAATGCGCTACTGAGGAAGGCAGCAGCGCATTTTGAAGTTGAAACTGGGGAGATCACCCCAGATACTGATTTCATCGAAAGGATTATTAAAGAAAACCCTCCCACTAGTCAAACTATTCCTACCCTCGCCTCGGTTAAGAGATGACTCACCCCATCGCTGTCCACCCCCGCGCTGGTAAGAGGGGTCAATCCAAGAATCGAGAAATTGTTCTCACCCTCTCAGTCAGAGCCATTATATATCAGGGGTCACTCAGTCCCGGACTCCTTAGTGGTGACTAACACAAGGAAGAGGGCTGGGGTTCCACTGTCAACCAGCGAGGCACCCCCAGATAAAGAAGGGAAAAAGCTTTATGCCTTGGGCAAAAGAATCTCCGCCTCGGCAGCGTTTTCAATTAGGATTGCCAATAATAATACATTGTTGGCAAGCTATGCTGATGCTCAATGGGGAAAGCTTAAGCAGGACATCGAAGAAGCCCCTGAACCTCTAAGAACTCACTTATTGGCTACAGTTACAGAAGGAGCTCTGGTCAACCAGAGCACGCAGGCGCCGCTCATTAATAAGCCTGTAGAAGAGTCAAATCTCTTTGGAAGGGAAGAGGACGATTGCACTGGAAAATGCGAAGAAAGAATTCGACAACATAAAGACCTTAGACCAAATCTCAAAGCCTTCAAACAGGCAGGGATTTGGGAACAAGCGCTTTTTTCGTGGCCAACGCCAACAGCAGCAGCAGCAACAGCATTATACTGCGGGCAACTGGCCCTCTAATCAGGGTACCAGTAACCAGTATAACCAAAGAGGACAACGCTGTGGCAAGGGCAGAGGCCGGGGCTCCAGCCCCAGAGGCACCCCAGCAAGTAACGCCAAATGACCCGAAGGTTCGGGTCCCCTCCCATGCGTCTCCGGTTGGGGGCCAGATAACATTGTTCCTTTCAGCATGGGAGGGAATAACATCAGACCGGTGGGTATTGTCAACCGTAGCCCACGGGTACTGTATAGAGTTCAATCGGTCCCCCACCTACAGACCTCCAAGGGGACGACGCCTGTCACCAGAACACCTCGTCATCCTCCTGCAAGAAGTAGAACAGCTGCTACAGAAAGGAGCAATAGAGGTTGTGCCCCTATCTCAGGTAAGGGAAGGTATTTATTCAGTGTACTTCCTTGTACCCAAAAAGGACCTAACCACGCGCCCTGTACTAGATCTGCGCCCACCGAACAAATTTGTAAAACCACAGAAATTTTGTATGGTAACATTACAGGAGGTAATTCCCCTGCTATCTCAGGGGGACTACATGACAACACTAGACATGAAAGATGCATACTTTCATATTTTGATGTTGCCAGCGCACAGAAAATACCTCAGGTTCATGATAGAGGGCAAACACTACCAGTTCAGAGTGCTACCCTTCGTCATAGCGTCTGCACCGAGGGTATTCACGAAGGTACTGGCAGTGGCAGCGGCCCACCTGCGCAGGTTGTCCATACCGGTATACCCTTACCTCGACGATTGGCTCATAACAGGGGAGTCCTACGAGACATGCTTCACAAACACCCAGAAGACAGTAGACCTTTTGTTCCAACTGGGCTTCTCCATCAACGAGAAGAAGTCCAGCTTAGACCCCAGCCAAATCAAACAATTCCTAGGGGCTCTAATTCAAACAAAGGACGGCCTCATCTTCCCCTCCAACGAGAGGGTCCAAAATAAACTGTTTCAGATCCCTCAATATGTGGCCGGTCGAGAGGTGACGGTATGCAAAGCAATGCGCTTGCTAGGAATGATGGCGTCATGTATTTATTTGGTACCACACGCGCACCTGCGCATGCACCCATTGCGAGAGTGGCTCAACAGCCAGTGGTGTCAGGCCAGCGGACAATGGGACGATCTAGTGGTGGTCTCACAGGCCTTGGTTCTCTCGCTACGGTGGTGGTCGAAGGAAAACCTGGTAATAGGGAAATCATTCGCCACCCCCGCAGTGGAAGCCACTCTAACCACAGACGCATCCCTCACAGGATGGGGGGCTCACCTATCCCATCAGACTGCTCACGGAGTCTGGACTCCGAGCGTAGCTTCTAAGCACATAAACTTATCAGAGCTACTTGCGGTGTTCAAGGCACTAAAAGCCTTCCAGACACACCTACAAGGGAAAACAGTGGTGGTCCTCACGGACAGCACCACAGCCATGTACTACTTTAACAAGCAAGGGGGCACTCACTCTCCAGGACTGTCCAAGCTGTCCCAGAACATCTGGAAGTGGGCTCTCAGACACATGTTCCTATTGTCACAATATGTACCAGGGGAACTCAATCTGCTAGCAGACGAACTCAGCAGAGACTTCCCTCTGCCCTCAGAGTACGAATGGCGGTTACACGAAGACATCGTCTTCAACCAATGGGGCTTCCCAGAAATAGACCTGTTCGCAACTCTGGAGAACTCACAATGCCTAGATTACGCCTCCAGATACCCACAGAACCGCTCCAAGGGGTACGGTCTCTGGATACCATGGTCAGGGAAATTTGTTTACGCTTTTCCCAGACTCCTCTGCTGAACAAGATAGTGCACAAGATGCACCAGGAACCAGTCGCCATGATACTGATAGCCCCGATGTGGGCCCGCCAACCATGGTTTGCGCACCTGATGGAGATGTCCCTGTGCCCACCAGTGAAACTGCCCTGCCCGTACAACTTGCTGTCACAGGACAGGGGCAAGACACTACACCCATGCCCACAGAACATGAACTTAGCAGCCTGGCTCCTGAGGTCATAGAATTTGGCCATTTACAACTCCCTCAGAGATGCATGGACATTCTCAAAGAAGCTAGAAAACCCAACACTCGCCACTGCTATTCTAGCAAGTGGAAGTGATTTGTCATCTAGTGTAGAGGTAAGAGCACCAACCCAGTCCACTGCTCTCCCACACAAACTGTCCTTTACCTGACCCATTTACTGGACTCAGGTCTAGTGTTCAATTCTATTAAAGTCCATCTAGCGGCACTTTCTGCATACACCACCTCTCAACTTAAGGTGTCATGATGGAAAGTCCCAGTTATCAAGGCCTTCATGGAGGGGGTAAAGAGAATACACCCTCCGATAGCAAACCCAGCTCCCGGCTGGGACCTTAATGTGGTACTTACCAGGCTCATGGGCTCACCCTTTGAACCCATGCACAAGGCAACTCTTAAGGACCTCACCCTTAAGACTGCTTTCCTAATAGCTATCACCTCCATTAGGAGAGTAAGTGAACTACAGGCTCTTTCTATTCTAGACCCCTTCGTAACAGTTCACAAAGATAAGGTGGTTCTATGCACACACCCAAGGTTTGCACCGAAATTCATATCGAAATTCCATGTCAACCAGTCAATAGAACTACCAACGTTCTTTCAAAACCCTTCCAATTTGGGAGAAAAGAGCCTGCATACACTAGATGTGCGCAGAGCTGTCATGTTTTATATGGAAAGAACTAGGCCACTGAGAAAGACTAATCAGTTCTTTGTCTTGGTGGCAGCAGGAAGAGAAGGGGATGCAGTCTCAAAGTCCACTATATCTAGATGGATTGTTCAATGCATCACTCTGTTACACTCTTGCTAAGAGAGAACTACCCTTCAAGCCAAGAGCACACTCTACTCTAGGCACTGGGGCATCCATAGCATTCATTGCAAATGTTCCCCTTGAGTCCATTTGCAAAGTGGCAACCTGGAGTTCTGTACACACCTTTACAAAACACTACTGTAGATGCTCACTCTAGATCTGATTCCCAGGTGGGACAAGCAGTATTAAGACATATTTTCTCTACTGTTCCTTCTCACAACCCACCTCCAACTCCGGGTACTGTTCGCTAGTCTATGCACAGCATGTGATTCTAAGCAGATTAACAAACATCAGAAGACAATGCATTACTTAACCGTAAAAGCATTTCTGATGGTTGTATCTGCTTAGATTCACATGTGCCCACCCTTCCTCCCCGCTCGGATGGAAGGAACATAGACATCTTTCTACATCTCTCTCTTTTCTGTACTCACTCACTTATAGAAGGCTCCCTCAGGGCAGAAAAAATACAAACAGAGGGACCTCGACACGTGAGGGGTTGTGGGTACACTGCACGTCACTATAGGGATAGTGTTACAGACACGCCTTCTCGACGTCCCCTTTTCGACTACGAAAAACAAAATGCAATACTCTGCAGTGACCACTGGATGTCGGACTATGCACAGCATGTGAATCTAAGCAGATACAACCATCAGAAATGCTTCTACAGTAAGTAATGCATTGTCATATTCTGTCTGGTGGATCTCTGCGGCATGAATCCGCATTGGTCTGGATGTACCAACGAATGTATGACTTGTTACAGTCGGTTGGCCAGCACTTTCACTAATAGTTTGGCCTCACTGTTTATAAGAGAGATGGACCTGTATGAGCTGCATTTATCAGGTGGCTTATCTGCTTTCGGCAGTACTATTATCGTGGCTCTCCTTAGGTCTGGGGGTAAAAGACCTTGTGAGTACTGAAAGAGGCGCAACAGGTGTGGGGGAAATTACACTTGTTCCAATCTTCTTCCATACTTTGATGGGTGAAGCAGTTGGGGTCTGGGCTTTTACCTGATTGAAGCTCTGCCATGGCTAGGGTTATTTCCTTCTCTGTGATTTCTTGTTCTAAAAAGTCGGACTGTTGGCCGTTTAGGGTGGGGAAAGTAATTTCTTCCAGGATGTCTGCTTTAAACGGCGAGGATGGTGCCCTGTACAACTCAGTGTAGTACGCTGCGAAGCCTTCTGCTATCTCTCGGTCTGCCACTAGTGGCTCTGATTCTTCTATTGTCAGCATCCTAACTTGAGTGAGGCCCGTATCTCTGTGTTCCAGCCATGCCAGTAATTTCCCTGCTTTGTCTCCCGTTTCATACAGCTTTTCCCGCATCGCTGTGTGTGACTGTTTTGCATTATCCAAAGCTTTGTGTTGCAATTGTTTCTGTGCTAGTTTTAGTGCCCGGTGTGGTTCTGGTTGGTCGAGGGTCAGGTGGGTACTCTCAGCTTTTTGCACTTCTGCTTCAGCTTCGTGTATTGCTTTTAGGTGGTTTTTTTGGTGGGCTGTGGTCCAGGATATGATTTCACCTCTAAGCACCGTCTTGAGTGCTCCCCATAACGTCCCTGGGCTATCTACAGAGCTAGTATTTATCTGAAAATACGATTTAGTGACCTTTTGGATTTGTTCTACCAAGTCTGGGAATCCCAGGTAGTAGCTGTTCAGTCGCCAACTGGGCGGGGGAACCGATCTATTGGTTTTGATTGTTATTATGAGGGGAGAATGGTCTGATATGCCTCTGGGAAGCAATTGTGCTTCGCATGCTTCGTGTATGTTTACCAATGGTAAAAAGAAGTAATCTAGTCTTGACAGTGAGGCGTGTGCTCTGGAGTGGTATGAGTATCCCTTTGTGTCGGGGATGCAGTGTCCTCCACACATCTTGCAACCCTAAAGCGTTAGCGAATGTAGCAAGTTTGTTGCGTATGTCTGAGTTCCTGGATCATACATGTGTTCGGTCAAAGTCTACCTTCATCACTTCATTGAAGTCTCCTCCAATTATTGTGAGATCTGTAGCGTCGTTGACAATTAGGGCTGTGATGTCAGGGGGGGGTTAGTAGATTAGGTGGTGCATATACTGCGACCAGGGTTATGGTGCGGTCCCAAAGAGTCCCTTTTGTGTACACATATCTACCTTCCGTATCCTGTGTGACAGTAGTAGCGGTGAAGGGGGTCTTTTATGTGTTAGAACTAGTACCCCACGTGATCCCATGGTGAACCCTGCGTGTAACGCCAGCTGGTAATTAGTGCGCGGAAATAGTGTGCAGTTTGTGCCAGGTAGGTGCGTTTCTGTAAGGAACACTACTTCTGGAGAGTGCCGGTTCAACAATTGTAGGGCTAAAAGCCTTTTGATGCTATTGCCGAGCCCGTTCACATTCCATGTCATTACCTGGATGATTATGTGTCTATTCCCATTAGGAGTCCCTGCCATCTTACATGCACATAAATAGTGTCAGTGTGTGTTGAACAACTGGGGGTACGCTGTGCTCCGACATCGTGCATAGGGACTTGTCGCGGACACGTGTGGGGGGATTTTCTGAAGGGGCATGTTTACTTATCAATATGACGTGTCTTGTTGGTGAAGAGAGCAATGTAACATTCGTGTTGAGGCTGGTGTGATTTGTAACGCTAAAACTTTGATCCCCCCTCCCTATACTCCACCCAACTTGAAGCATCTGTCGCCCAATACACCAAAACGAACACACTGTCGAAGTTAGACAGCTAACTCGGTAACCATTAACCAACTTTCTTCCCCTTTCTTGCTCTCGTTCCCCTCTTCCCAGATACCTGATGTTCACGTCCGGAGATGGTAAGCTGAAGCTAGTCCCGTTAGAGGGATGGAGAAGCAGGGGGTGGGGGGTAAAACTCTGAGGGGGGGTCCCACCTCGTAGCCATCCATGGCTGCCCAGTGTTGGTGACTCTTTGTTGCACTGGAGCGCTGATCCGTCGTTCTAGTCATGGTGGACCTTGCGCGAGAGAGACTCGCTTAGATCATACGACTATGTCTATGCAGGTCTTGTAAGCACTATTCTTGCTCCTCTCCCGGGCGTTCCGGATCTGGTGGTTGTGGTCGTATTGGGGGCATTCTCCTGTCCATGCGAGCCCAGGGTTCTCTGTTTCTCTTGTTTTGTGGAGTTGACCAGTCGCCGTAGATGTGTTGCTCGACACATTGCCATGCTTCTTTGGGGTCGCTGAAGTGGACCGTCGTGCCCTTATGGTATATTTTGAGTTGAGCCGGGAATAGTAGCCCATACTTGACATCCATTGCTTGAAATTGTTTCTTTAGTTGGTCAAATGACTGTATGGCTCTCTGCACTTCTCTCGTGTAGTCCGGGAAGAAGGCAAGTCTAGGACCGTTGTGTGTTATTGTGCCTTTAGCTCGTGCTCGTTGGAGCAGAGCGTCCCGATCCCTGTAGTTCAAGAACTTGGCTATTATCGTGCGTGGAGGGGCACCTGGCACTGGTCTGCCCGTTGGTACTCGATGAGCTCTTTCAATGGAAAAGAATTTTGAGAAAGTGTCTTGTTCAAATATGTCTGTGAGCCATTGTACTAGAAAGAGCTCCGTACTGGGGCCTTCTGTCTTTTCCGGTAAACCGATAATTCGGACATTGTTTCTCCTCGATCTCCCCTCTCCTTCATCCACCCTCTCTTCCATTAGCTTCAATCTGGAACTAACACCGGATAGTTGCTGTTGTATGTTGCGCATTGTGTCCTCCACATCAGGGATCCGCTGTTCTGCCTTTCCGGTGCTTGTGGTTAGTTTTTGCAGATCATGTCGGAGCAGGGATACATCTGTGCTTATGCTGTCCATTTTCTGTTCCATGGATGCTCGAGAGTCTGCAATTGCCGCCATTGCATCCTTTAGAGAGAGCATATTTTCAACTCCTTCCATTCCTACCGGTAAGTCGTGGTCCTCTTGTGTTTGTAACATTGGTGTTGTGTACTGGTCGATCCTGTTTTGCACCGGTTGTTTCTTCAGCTTGTCTTTGCCCATACTTGTTCTTGGTTGGGGTAGGTGTTGTGTTAATTGAATTTTAGGTAGCACCGGTGCGCGTCACTTTATGGTCTCTGTGCTGGCGTGTAACAGGACACGTGCGGCCACTGTCGAATGTGGTCTGACGCTGTTGTGGTCGTGTTCAGTTTGGTTTACTCGATTACCACCGTGCTGTGACCTTCTCTTTGATTTGTGGTGGGTGGGGCAGTGTGTTAAGGTTGTGCACACTCACTCGACCAGTCCTTTGTGTCCGTTGTTCCCGTTAGGCAGTGTACAGAGAAGCTATAGCACAGGGATGTTCCTCTATCGGTCTTATTGCTCCTCTATAAACAGTGGGGGGGTTTCTCCAGAGCACCCAGTAGGTGATTTATGCTCACCTAAAGCGTGCCAGGGGTGCTGAGGCTGTACAGTAGGCGTCCTGTTGTTTCTTAGACTCCAGGATGGCCATGTGGCGTGATGTGATCAGCGGATCACCTTCTCCGGTGTCAGGTATTGGCATCCGCCTCGCCGCGGTCTCTACAGTGTGAGAACCCCGTCCGGCGGCCGGTTCTCGGCAATAGGGAGGGGCAGTCCATTCTCTCCCTTTCTCACTTCCTCCACCCTATGGTCCGGGGAGGGGTGGGTCCGGGGAGGGGTGGGTCCGGGGCTTGTGCGCCTCTGTGTATTACTCACCCTCCACCGAGCCGCCACCCGACCACAACACCAGACAATGCAACAGTGCTCCAATTATGTGTACATCAAGAGGGCTGTATGTGCGCTTCCCCTGATGTTTGCCAGATGCAGCTGTCCAGAGGGCACAAGGTGACAGCGTCACATCCAGGGCCAGGCAGGGGCCGCGCCGTCGACCAATGCCTCAACAGGGGGAGGGGGTGTTTGTGTTTATGGTAGTCCTCCCACTCCCACGTTCCAACAAGCCCCAGTTGCACGGTTGGAATGTCAGGAGCCCCGCCAAGTGCCTTACTGTGACTGCGTATGATATGACTGCACTGCCATGGGTCCTCCAGCAGTCTCCCTTCGCCACACGCTTCGCTTGCTGTATTCCCAGGTCTGTTGACATCGTATGTGGGTGAGTAGGGTCCTGGTCCACAGGAATCCCTCAGGGATGAGAGTGTGTTGTGGGCCGTCGTACGCGGCCGGTCTAGACTATGTCCTCAGTGTTAGGAGGCCCCTGGTGTGCAGGGCAGGGCGTGGGCACCACATTCATGCTGTTGCATCAGGGAGCAGAGATGTTGGTCCTCGTCTTACTGCATCTGCACGGGACGCAGGCTCCCGGGCCCCTCTCACTCTTGCGAGCACCGCGGAGGCTCCCTTCTGTAGTAGGCCTTGCACGCCGTTACCCAGGCTCACTGTGTTATGGGCTGGCGAGCTGTATCCGGGCCTTAGGGTCCCTCAGGATCGAGGGTATGTTCCAGACTGATGTCAGCCTTGCGCTGGTGCCTCTGTTTCGTGCATCTGTCTTTGGGGCTCCACCGCGCTTTGTGTACTTGTCCTACAGGCTGGAATTACTACATTCTCCCGGCGGCCATTTTGTCTCTCGCAGCCCGGTCTCTCATGTGAGCTTCCGTGTTCATTTCCTCCCATTATATGCCACCCTAGGTTTCAGGTGGTACGGCTGCTGGAGCTGCGTGGTGTGCGGTGCTCCCGACGCTGCTTCAAAGTACAATCATGAGTCTTCAGGCTATAATTCAGGTTGTTTGCGGGCAGCCATGGGAGCGAGGCAGGCTCACGTCTGCATCGCTTCGCTGCTGGCCACGCCCCCCCCCTGCTGCCACGTTGACATCACCCACACCTCAGAAACCTCTTTGAGGTATCACCCATACATCTCAATTTGGTGGGTTCTTGGGCAAATGGAAGGGGATCACTTCCGATGCCTGGGCCCTTCAGTTGGTCGAATAGGGCTACTGCCTACCATCTGTGGAATGGCTACCATACAGACAGACCACCAGCCTCCTGACAGCCAGAACGGGATCTCATGGAGGAGCTGCAGGACCTTCTTTTGAAGGGAGCAGTAGTGGAGGTACCAGCTGAGGAAAGCGTCTCGGGCTGGTATTCCAGATACTTCTTGGTCCCAGAGAAAGGGGGGAGGACTATTCCCCATCCTGAATCTGAGGAAAAATAAATTCAGGATGGTCACTTTGAGGGAGATTCTCCAGGCTCTACAGTTCCAAGGCTGGCTGGTATCGCTGGTCCTTCAGGAGTACTATTTCCACGTGCCTATCCACAGGATTCACAGCATTTCCTGAGGTTTGTCGTTGGGGGAACACACATTACCAGTTCAAGGTACATTCTTTTGGCTTGACCTTCGCACCCAGGGTTTTTAATCAAACTGATGGCAGTAGTAGCGTGCCATCTCAGAGCTGGCGTCTTTGTGTTCCCATACTTGGATGATTGGCTGATCTGGGCTCGGTTGCCAGAACAACGTTTTGAGGCTTCTCAAGGACACTTGTTTGATGCTGCACGACTTACAGAAATCACAGATCTCAGTAGTGCAGAGGCTCCAATTCATCGGAGTGGTCTTGGACACCCGGGAAAGGGAAGACTTCATCTCGAGGAGAGAGTCACCAACGTGGCGTAGATGGATGGTATTTTCCAGAATTCCAGCAGTCTACCGGCATCCGCTTTCATACGCCTGCTGGGCCTCATTACATCCTGTATTTTCCTGGTGCTGCAGGAAGGCTCCGGATGATATCCCTGCAGTGGCTTCTCAGGAGCCAGTTATCGCAGTATTTCGTCGATTTGTCGGATGCCCGGAGGCTCCGGTAGCCACAGATGCCTCTCTGAAGGGCTGGGGACTCAATGCAGCTCTCCAAATCAGCAGCCATTGGTCCTAGAAGGAGAAATGTTGCTACATCAGTCAGCTGGAGTTTCGAGCAGTAGACCCATGCTGACAGCGTTTGCGCCTTCTCTGCAGGATAAGCAAGTCCTAGTTCTAACGGACAACAGTCACCATGCACTACTTCAACAAGAAGGGAGGCGCGAGATCACTGCCCCCCCTGTGCAGGGAGGTCATACATCTATGGTTCTGGATGCTGGAGAACAACATCTCAGCCTCTACAGCTCATCTGGCATGGGTGTAAAATTGGTTGGCGGACGCTCTGACAGGCAGAGGTCTATCTCCCATGAGTGGGGGCTATGCCCGGAGGTCAATGCAGAGATCTTCACCCAGTGTGGCACCCCGCTAGTGGATCCGTTTGCGACAAGGGACAACATGAAATGCATACGGTTCTGTTCGAGGGAATTTCCTCCCAAAGGGGCCATCAGGGGAACCTGTTTCTGCAGTGGGTCCTCCACCTCCATTATGCGTTCCCTCTGTTGCCAGTCCTCCCTTGGATTCTCTGGAGGTTGAGGAGATTCAGGGCTCTCCTGATCACCCCGGACTGGGTGAGGAGGATGTGGTACCCATATCGCCTGGAATTATCCCTATGCCCTCCTCTCCATCTTCCTTGGAGGCAGGACCGCTCGTCTCAGTTAGGAGGCAATGTGCTTCACCCGAACCCAGAAACTCTAAGCCGGTCTAGTTGGCTCTTAAGATACTGAGGTATGGGGACTGGGACCTTGACTAAGAGGTGCTAGAGGTGTTGTTGGCTCCACATAGACCATCCACTAGGTCCCTGTACACGTGCAGATGGAGAATGGTTGTGGCATAGTATAAGGTGAAGGGAGTGGACCAGATATTGTGTCTCACCTCCTCAGAGATGGAGTTTTTGTTAACCTTCGCCAAATCAGACCTAAAAGCGGGTACGGTACAGGGGTATCTGGAAGCCTTTTCCTCGTTTAAAAGGACGCCAGTGGAAGGCTAATTTAATTTATTTTCCCATCCCTGTGGTGGACCAGTTCCTGAAGTTAGTTCTTTCCCTCCTTCGCCTTTTCTGGTCCCTGGTTGGGATTTGAACATGTTTATAACCGTTCTAATAGCGCCTCTGTTTGAGCCTTGGCATTCTATTTCTCCAGTATGGGGTCTGGCATGGATTCACATGCTCATGAATATTCCCCATCGTCAGGCTGGGAATCCTCGGTAAAGAAAAAAAAATCAGTTTGTTTCGTTTCTGAATTTTCTTTCTACTAATAACCAATCACTGGTCTCTGGGTCATACTGCCCCCAGCCAATGACTGCCCTCTACCTAAGCCCCTCCTCTGGCAGCCATCTTCAGATTTTTACCGCACGTTCAAGTGTTGGGAGTCCTTGTGCTTAGCTCTCAAGCTTTTACTGCGTGTTGTGTTTTTCAAAGAGTTTACTCTCATTTTTTGGTAAAATTCGAGCCTCAAGCTCCATTGATTCATCTTCCGATTAACAGGGACCCGTTTTGGAATTTTCTACGCCCCTCAAGGCCGATTTTTCGTCAAATCTCACTTCTTGGATGATTCCAAAAGATCTTTGAGGCCTACCTCGTGGTCATGGCTCAAGACAAAGGAGACTCGACGCCCGTTGGATCCAAGCTGTTCAGGAACTGCCCAGGATGTGGACTACAGAACGTCTTCAAGGAGGATGAGCACTCTCGGTGTCTCTACTGCCTGCACTCCGACAAGTCGCACGTGGCGGAGGACTGTGCGTTCTGCAAGAACATGTCTGTCCGGACATGAAGGCTCGTCGGAAACGACTCACTGACTGGCTGGAGACGAAGAGCCCGGCAGCAGGTGAGAAGAAGTCTGCGTGGTCTTCTAAGACCTTTGAGGGCGCTCCGGTGACAGAGGCTCAACAGAAGGCAAAGCACTGCAAGTCCGCGAGCACCGGGAGCGTCGTTGGTTCGGGCTCCTCGGCTGCCAGGCCGGGCTCAATGTCACCCATGCCGTCAACCACGAGCCAACGCTCCGGCTCCGTGAAAAGGAAGTCTGAGAACCCGGGTAAGCTTAGGGAGAAGCCCCGGTCGATCCCGGCAGAGAAAGCCAAGGGGGAGCAAGGCAGTGACCCTCCCCCCACGGTGAAGGCCTCTGGCACGCCTAAGGTCGTAAAGGCCCAGATGCACCCAGCTGAGGTCTCGATTGAGGGAGTCGTGGCGTCCCTGGCGAAGCCCGCAGAGGCGACCCCAGTGGTTACGGCCTCCCTGCCATCCCGAGGGAATAGTCTTTCCAAATGATCGAAAACACCCCTGTGAATCTCCAGACAGAAATGGAGTGGGGGGGGGCAAGGTAGTCCTAGCTACTCCGAGGACGAGCTGTCTCTCATCAAGGCTGCCCTGGACAAGAGGTTCAAGGAGGCCAGGGCCTGCGGGAAGGATACAGACGAGGCAGACGTGGAGAGCAAGGGTGGCGCCGACGAGGAACGACAGGTTGAGGAGGAACCTCAACCGACGCTCCCCTCTCAACCGAGGCCTACACCGCCCAACAGGTGGGAAGACATCTGGCTGGCACTGCGCACCTTGTGAACGGAGATGAGGACAAGGCTGCCCTTACTGCCAGCAGACGATCCATCTGCGCCTGGACCGTCGGGGAGCCCTCCAGGCAAGCGGAGGCGAGTCCATCCTCCCCCCACCTTTTCCATCCTTCACCCCCATCCCCTCCTCAGGGGGATGAGACTCAGACGGCGACCACTGGGACGGACGACGGCGGAGACGACTGCACAGATCTCCCATCGCCCCCTTCCCGGTACCCCTCTACCCCTGATGAAATTGGCTCGTTTCACGCCATGATCGCCAGGGCCTCAGAGCTCTTTTAGCTATGCCCTGAAGAGCAGAAGGAGGGATTCCTGTATCAACGAAGGGAGGCCAAGAGGAAGACCGTGCTTTCAGACCCACTGTTGGACCACATCTGGGACGAGGGACTGTTCCTTCTGAAGAACCCATCCACGGCACCTGCGAAGAGAGACCGGTACGAGAAGAAGTACTGGGTCCCAGATTCCGCCCCTATGTGCCTCAGGGCGCAGCCGTCTCCGGACTCGGTAGTCTCCGCGGCGGCCAAGAGGAAATCTGCAGGGGCGACGGCATCGACTTCCACTTCCCCGCCAGACGGCGAGGGGAAGAAGCTGGACGCCCTGGGCCGTCGGGTCATCTTGTCGGCAGTGACGACAATTAAGGTGGCCATGGCTCTCGCTATCGTGGTCCATTACGATAGGGAGCTGTGGTTCAAAATCGCCCGCCTCCTGGACTTCCTTCCGGACGACAAGAGAGCGGAGGCCCTCGAAATCCTGCAAGAGGGCGAGGTGGCTTTGGATCACGCCATCACGGTAGCCACGGACATCGCAGACACCGGGTTTCGCCAGATGGGCAACAGCGTTTGCCTTTGCGGTTTGTTCAGGGCCACCGATTGCCGTCAGGACGTGCAGACCAGGGTACTGGACATGCCCTTGGACGGGAATAATCTGTTCGGCAAGGCAGTGCAGGCAATCAGAGCAGACACTGAGACGGCCCATGGCCTGAGCATGCTACATCAGCGACGGCCGTCCTTTCGGACCTCCGGAGGCAAGTCCCAAGGTGCCTCCAAAGGATTCGCCGGCAGCTCTTCATCATACCGCCAGGCGGCCCGTTCCTCGTCGGAAGAAGCCTACAGAGACCGCAACAAGGCCGGTGGACATCGCCAAGGGGCCCAGGGGGGCAAGGCCTCGGCGAAGCAGGACTGGACCAGCTGTGACGTTGGGACCCCATCCGAGCACCCAAGTGGGAGGCTGGCTGGCGAAATTCGTCAGTGCGTGGGAATCCATCTCCACCGACCATTGGGTGCTGGATGCCCTGGCCCACAGGCACACTCTGGAGTTCCAAAGGAAGTGCCCAGACTTTCCACCGGTGGCTACCAAAGAAAGCCACATCCCACAGCTACTTCTGGAGGTACGAGCGATGTTGGCAAAGGGCGCGATAGAACTTGTCCCGAAGAGGCTCTGGGGCTCCGGAGTATATTCGCAGTACTTCCTCGTCCGAAAGAAGACCGACGGCTGGCAGCCTATCCTAGACCTCCGCCACCTCAACAGGTACCTAAAATCCTAAAAATTCCAGATGGTCAACCTTCAGCACGTGCTGGGACAGCTGGAAGAAGGGGACTTCCTGTCATTGCTGGACCTGGAGGATGCATACTTCCACATCCCCATACACAAAGGACATCGAAGGTTTCTACCCTTCGTGGTCCAGGGGCGGCACTACCAGTTCAAGGCACTGCCCTTCGGGTTGAAGTCGGCACCAAGGGTCTTCATCAAGTGCCTGGCGGCGCAGCTGCGCCTGCAGGGGGATCCACGTCTACAGTCTATCTGGACGATTGGCTCATCCGAGCAAAGTCAAGGGAACTCACTGTCGATCACGCAGCGAAGACGGTCAGTCTGCTCACGGAACTGGGGTTCTCGATCAACTTTGCAAAGTCCTGTTTTGTGCCATCTCAGGACGCCCTATTCCTAGGGGCCAGACTCAACACGGTGGCGCGGCTAGCTGCACCGTCGGAGGAAAGGATAAAGGCCATATTGGGCAAGGTACAATGGCTGTTGACCATGGAAGTAGCCATGGTGAGGTCCATCACGTCCCTACTCGGCATGATGTCGTCATGCATCTACCTCGTGCGTCTGTGCAGGTTGCGGCCCCTGCAGGAGTTCCTCGACGCCCGTTGGATGCAAGTGGCGGGAAGCTTCAAAGACAAGATCTCCCTCAACAAGACTTTCCGTCGAGCGATCCGGTGGTGGGGCACCCGCGCGCATCTCGTGGCAGGCACGGACGTCCAGACCCCAGCACATCAGGAAATGATGACGACAGACACCTCCCTGGAGGGATGGGGCGTACACACCGGAGATCTCCATGCAAGAGCCCTTTGGCTCCCGGAGGAGAGGTCACTGCACATCAATGACCTGGAGCCCCGGGCCGTGTTCTGGGCCCTCAGGTCCTTCCTTCCGTCCCTCAAGGGCAAGGTGGTACGGGTCTTCACCGACAACACCACCACAATGTTCTACATCCGGAAACAGGGAGGCACCAGATCTACAGCTCTATCCAAGGAAGCGCAGGATCTGTGGTGCTGGGCCGTCGCCCAGGGGATGTTCCTGGTACCCTTTCACCTGGCAGGAGTGAAGAACACCGTTGCCGACTAACTCAGCAGGGAGCTGCGCTCTTGCCACGAGTGGGAGCTTCGGCAGTATCAAGTAGATCTTCTATTCCGACGGTGGGGCAGTCCACAGATTGATCTGTTCGCGACGGCGACGAACGCCAAGTGCCGGATGTTCGCCAGAAGGTTTCCCCAGCCGGGGAGCATGGGGGATGCATTCTCCTTCCCCCTCGGACGGACTGTTCCTCTATGCATTCCCACCGTTGCCGCTTCTACTGCAACTCATCAGTCAACTCAGACGGTCCCGGTGCAGGATGATCCTCATTGCACCGGTGTGGCCGAGGCAGATTTGGTTCCCGGACCTTCTGGACATGTCAGCGTCCCCTCCAGTCAAGCTTCCGGCGGATGTGGATCTTCTCGCCAGGGAGGGAGGCGCGATCCTGCATCACTACCCAGGATCGCTGAACCTGCAGGCCTGGCACCTGCAGCTCGGAGGCTATGATATCCCAGCGGACTGCAAGAAGTACTTGCCAAGGCCAGAGCTTCATTGACTTAAGTGCTACGGACATATGTGGAAGAGGTTCTCTGTCTGGTGCCGCGCACAGAAGATCAACCCTCTACGGATTACGGCCCCTCAAGTGCTACCGTAATGGCTGTCGCTGGCCAAAGCAGGGCTGGTACATGCCTCCATCAAAATTCATCTGGCGGCTATCTCTCGCTTCACCATAACTCCGGGGTGGTCATTGTTGTGGTCCCACCACTTGGTGAAGGAGTTCATGAAATGACTATTCCGCTTGTTCCCGCCGGTGTAGGCTCCGGCCCCGGCGTGGGAGCTCAACATGGTGCTGACCAGGCTCATGGGTCTGCCATTCGAGCCTTTGCACTCGGCACCCCTAAAATTCCTATCGTGGAAAACTGCGTTTCTTGTGGCCATCACCTAAGCACGATGAGTAGGAGAGATCCAGGCCCTCTCCTGTAAACCGCTGTACCTGACATTCCACCAGACGAGGGTAGTGCTGAGGACGCACCCCTCCTTCATGCCCAAGGTGCCGTCGGACTTCCACCTCAATGAGCCCTTGGTGTTACCCGTTTTCTTCCCATTGCCTTCGTCGCCGGCTGAGAGGACTTTGACTCGCTGGATGTGGCTAGAGCGCTGAAGTTCTACGTGGACCACATGAAGAGTTTTCGGAAGACATCACAGCTGTTTGTGAACTTGGTCCTGTGAACCAAGGGAAGGCCATCTCCAAGGCCTCCATTGCTAGATGGCTCTCTCCGGCTGCATCATGCACTGTCACCGGTTGGCAAACCGACCGTTGCCCGGCCGTCCGAGAGCCCATTCGACCAGAGCGACCGCTGCAACTACGGCGTTCCTGTCTGGTGTGCCCCTGCTAGACATCTGCAGGGCAGCTACGTGGAGGTCGACGCACACCTTGATGAGATTCTACTGCGTCGACCGGGATTCCAGGGAGGTGTCCGGAGTCGGCCATGCAGTGCTGCACAACCTGTTCGCTTGAAGGTGAGCCTGGTGAGGAGGTAAGAGATGCTTGATGTTGAGTTGTTTAAATGCTTCATGTTGAGCCTTGCCATCTCCCATGTACTGCTATGTATTCTTGTATTCATGAGCATGTGAATCCATGCCAAACCCCATGCTGGAGAAGGAATAAGTTCCTTACCTATAACTGTTGTTCTCCAGCATGGATTCACATGCAAACCCTCCCTCCTACCCTTTTGCGGCTCTTCTCTTGGTCCTACTGCCATTTTACGTGCTACCAAATCTGAATATGACTGCCAGAGGAGGGGCTTAGGTAGAGGGCAGCATTGGCTGGGAGCAGTATGACCCAGGGACCAGTGATTGGTTATTAGTAGAAAGAAAATTCAGAAACAAAACAAACTGATTTTTTTTTTTCCCTTTACTCAGGATTCCCAGCCTGACGGGGAATATACATGAGCATGTGAATCCATATGTGATAATCATCCCCTTATGCTTAAATCCCCAGTGGGTGTTGTGTGTGTGTTAGTGGATGGAGGTGCGTGAAGTAGGAGAGTTCCCGGTGAACTCCAGATGCCAATATTTTTTTAGGCTTCTTGTTTGCAGTACGGACATCAGAGGATAAAAAAGTACAAATATGAACGAAACAGATGTTTGAAAGAAATTGAGGATTTAAGAACTACCGTCAATGATACACTGTTCAAGTGGTTTGCAAGTGAAGATAGATGGAGAATTCCAGAGACATGGGGGAGGCTGGGGCTGGGATGAACAGAAAGCCAAGGAGTGATGGAGAATCCTAGAGTCGAGAACATGTGAAAGATGTAAAAGACTGAGAGATCAAGAGAGCGAAAGTTAGACTGAGTTAAAATAAGGGAGAAAAATTGAGAAAACAAGTAAGGGGTGAAAGAAAAACAGCAAGCATCCCAGAAATGTACCCTGTGCAGGAGAGACTTAGAAAAAGAGAGAACTGGGAAACAGGCAGTGGAAATCACGCATTTTGGTAATGCAACAATGTGGTATTAGTAGACGCTATTGACGATTGGCATTTCTAAGCAATGTGATACAAAGGAATGCTTTGTGGCATATGAATCTAAAGTTCATAAGCAAGAGTACAGATTTATGTAAAATTGCCACAGACTTGTGCGTTCTTGACCTTATTTTCTTATCCATTTGAAACAAGGCTTACAGTTAAATGGCCAGTACTGTCTTGTGAGCAGAAAATAAATATCTGGAAATTGCAGAACACACGTGGTTGCCATGTATTAACAATGTCATGACTGATAACCTAGTGTTGCGATGAGCAGAAGTATGTATCCCTCTTCTCATTTCAAGATGAACATTCAAATGTATTCTCTCCTTTGTTTATAACAGTCTACTGTTCTGCTACAGCGGCACAATTCTCTAGGATTTCTAAATGCCCCAGTCATGGTAATTGTAGACCTTAAAACATGACTTCATTGTAAAATAGACCCGTTGTGCTAATGATGAATACAGGAATCAATGCTCTTAAAAACTAGAGTGATTTTGTCTCATTGATTTCTACGACAGTATATAAGTGTAAATCTATGGGAGAAGGTTATTTATTTGGTTGGTCAGTCAGCCACTTCTGCTTGAACTGTTGCACATAAAAGATACAAATAAAGGCACCCTGGGCAGCCCCTTTGCAGGGTTGTCTGTACATAGATTCCATGAATGCGTTGTTCAGGATGAGCTAGTTAATGAGGTGTCATACATTAGTAGAAAGAAATTGGATGTTTACTGTTTGGAAGATATACATAAATATGGTGTACCTATGGGCAGTGGGCTGGAATTTACATCAACACAATTTACATATGTGCAGTTATTTTGCAACAGGATAGGGCAGTTTTAGCAGTTGGGAGATTGGTATTGAGGGGATCAAGGATGATCCGCTGGTAAGCCAGTGCAAATTGAGTCTTATAGTTTAATTGATTTAATTGTTTTGATGCTGGGGAAAGGCATTCCAGTGATTGAGGGTGAGTGGAGAGAAGGATTAGAAGCAGGTGGTGGATCAGGTTAGAGGGGTGCAGGTGACCTAGAGGTTGTTGAGAGTTGTAGTGTGTGGAACCAAAGAGGGGAGTAGAGAGAGGAACAGTCTGCAATGTAGTCGGGGTTTAGTCCATAAATACATTTGAGAGCATGAAATCAAGCCACCTTGGAGGCGGTCTGAGATCTGTGAATAATCTCAGTAGGATATTGAGAGGGCATGTGGCAGAGTTAAATTCTTTGTCAAGTGTAGGGAATGCGCAGGGAAGGCCTATCCACTAGCTAGAGCAGTAATCCTGTTTCCCAAGGACCAGTGAGAAGATTGGAGTTTTGGCACAGTGTTAGGTCAGGTGTGGTTCAATCTTCCTGATATTTAGTATCATAGCCACAATGACCATCATAGTGATAGTTATTCATTTTAAATGTGCTGCCAAGGAGAATCCCAAGGTTGCAAGCCTTGTGTGATGGGATGAGAAGGCCAGGAAGGAAGTAGATTGGGCAGGGAAGTGTGCGTTCGAGGCAGGAGAGAGGTGACTTCTGTCTTCAGGTCAACACCAGGCAGCAATAGTGCCACCCAGTGACAGATGGTGGAGAAGCAGCTGGTAATGAATTCTGAGGTTGTGGCGAGAATGAGTGGGAGGAGATGATCAGGGTGACCTCACCAAAGAGGGAGCTAATGGAAGCCAAAGGATAAAATGAGATGACTGCGGTAGGAAATGAAAGGGCGAAGAAGAATGTACCCAGGACTGATACTTGAGGGACACTAACGGATTGCGAAGGTGTGAAAGCCCAGAGCTTTTTATTTGTATTGTTCTAAAAAGCTGCAGGCAATTCTGTTTCTGAAAGGGAGATCTGCTAATCGGACCCCTCTTTCAAAATGCTCCATGCCGAAATTATAGTGAGCACAGGTGACTGCCTATAAGCAGTCTACTTACAAGACAGCGTCAGCTCTGCTTTCGCTCAGAAAAGGTTCAACGGTCACCTCTGCATCCCTGTCAGCTGTTGGGATAGTCACTGCACAAAGAGATAGCAATTAACTTCTGCACCTCTAGTCTAAATTATAATAGTCTGCCCTAATGTCTGGTGGCAGGTAAATCTCTAATTATAACCCTTGCTTGGTTGTGGCATGGTTACAGATTGGAGCACCTAATTGTGAAGTAAGAGCAATCAATTTTATATCGCACCACTGCCAGCTCCTGTGAGCAGTGTTTAATCATGGAAGTACTGATGATTATTGATGTCTAGGCTAAAGGCTTCCGCAGCTGCCCAGTGGAACAATGGGAAACAATAGCCAGGCTTCTGCCCCTACCCCCATCCCCAGAGGTATTTTGGGAATGGTGCGTCAGAGGCAGCACTTGCACAGTAAAGCCAGCCTTGAACCAGGGTGCTGATCACTGGAGTTCTTGTGATATTATGTTGATTAATACCCCTCTAGGGCTTCCATTTTCACAGTCTCCCGGCAGCTCTGAAAAGGAAGGCGGGTTCGGGGGAGGAGGGTAGTTGCTTAGTGGATTGATGGGGAAAGCGCAAGAGAGCTTTGATATGCTGTTGGTAGCTTAAGTTCGGAAAAACGGTCACTGTGTGGTGGGTTTGTTTTGGTCGGTAGTGGTTAAGCAGTGTTTAGTGTATGAGTGTGCATGGGTGCTTGTGCGTCTGTGGTTTGCTTTTCTGTGGTGCATTTGGTTTTGTGGGTGCTGCAGAATGTGTGCAGTTTGTGGTGGTTTCAGGTTTCTGGCGAGCTAGAGTTGTCAGTTTTCTGTTGGGGTTTGAGGGTCGGTATACAGAATAACGGGATAGTTAGTAGTTTTAGTGATGAGGGTGGTCTGTGCCCCTTTCCTTGGGGTTATGTTGATTTGTCAGGGTAAAAGTTATTGTATGCTGGTCTGTTGTAAAAGTGCTTTATTTCGTTGGGGTATCCAGGTTTTCAGTTCATTGGGTTTTGGTTGTTTTGGGTGTTTCTCTTGTGTTGTGATCGCTGTTTCTTGTTTAGTTCAGTGAGTTAGAGCCATGTTTTTAGTAGTTTTCTGAATGTTGGGTGTTCTTCTGTTGTTCGTATTTCCTTCGGGAGTGAGTGCCAACATGTTGCCGAGATGCAGGCGAATGCTGATCCACCAAATTTCAGCTTTGAGTATTGTTTTGGTTCCAGGCGGATGTCATTGCTGGATGTAAGTGTTTGATTTGGTTTGTAAATGGAGATTTTTGTTTCTTGCATGAATTCCACTCCTTGACTGTGGATTGCTCTGTGGGTTACGCAGAGTGTCTTGAAGATTCTTGCATTTGTGAGGCTAGCAGGCATGGGAAGGGTATAGGGATAAACGGCATGGGAGGGAGAGTAAGACTGGAGAAGGGTCCACCATCTTACTTCCTGCCCCCTCCATTTTCCTGCAAGCAACGTACTCTGGGCACTTGTTAAAGCAATGGGGATTGGGCTTCTTACAGCAGGCTTGATTTAGACCAGTGCTGAGGCCATTTACCTTTTAAAAGGAGAGGGGAACCACCTCGTTCTTTGCTTAATCTCTGCACTTCCACAAGGACAAAAAGAATTCCTCTAGACCTTTATTGGGGATACACTTTATCCCAGAGTCCTCTGCAAGGGAGCTGAAGACAAAAGGCTTCCAAGGCAAAGGCGAGCTCTACCCCATAACCAGCCCCACGGGTGACTACTGTTGAACCAAGGCCTCACTTTGGTTGCCCTGGAACAGGATCCTGTCCCTGGAGCCAGCGTGCAACAGAATGGCTCACCTTGACCCGGCTCCCCTGTAATGGGATATCCGGCAACTGCAAGACCAAGGATGTGACACCTGCATCTCTGAACCGCCTACAGCAGTTTGTGCAACTATTACGCCATCCAAGCTGCTGTACAAGAGCCACTGGAGTCATCCGTGACCAGGATTTTCAACTGCCTCTGAGGGCACTCGCCACAGAAGTTCCAATGTGTCTACATTCAAAATCCACTGAGTCTTCTAGCTTCTCAAGCATTGGATCTTTCTTGGATTCACATGCTGTGAATATTTCCCAGCCTGACGACTGGGAAATATTCACAGCATGTGAATCCATGAAAGATACCAACGTTGGAGACATGGAGTTACAGGTAAGAAACTACTCCCTTTCCCCACTCAACACTGCTGCCTGGTCACCAGCTTCTTTGAGCTCTAAGGTGACACTGCTGCAATGTCCTGACACCAGGTTGATCCAGACGAGCCTGTTCACAGCTGAAGCAATTCTCTGTTTCTCCTTCTTGAGGTCACCAGCTCTTCCAGTGTCTCTGACCAATACTGCCCGACATTCCCATGGTATTTGACCTGCAAGCCGATGCCACTGCCGAACAGCACCGCACCATTGGGACCTGTCAATGCTGCTCCATAACTCTCAACCCCAGCCCTGAAAGCGTCCAGACTCCTGGTTTGATACCAGAACGCCTGGCTCGATGCTGTGGAGCTCCAAAGACAATAACTAAGGTACAGTGAAGATGCCCTGTCCCCTGGTCCAGTCCACTCTTTGCGACCATGGTGACTTCAAACCCTCTGGTCTGCCTTTTTCTTACAAGACAATCTTAACATTGACATTGTGCCAATTTAGTGCCTGAACACCAAGCTCATCTACCCAGAGTGCAATTCTACAACACTCTGTATTTTCTGAGTTTCTTTACAGGGGAGGCCCTTTGCAAGTGTTTTTAGTTAGTTGATTGCATTTTTATTGTTTAAAGCTTGATCAGACAGTAATTTATTTTGGAGTCTTGGGGTTGCTGAGGTTATCGCCTCACACTGCTCCTGAAATGTTAGACTGACCTCGTCCCACGTTACCACAAAAGAAGATGTTGGACTCCATCTGTTATACCTTTTTAATTGGGATCACTGCTGGTTTACTAGCAGTGTGGGACTGAGTAGGCAGTTTAGCCAATACTCATCCCTCTACTCCCGCCTAGCAGTAGTCATTTTATCACAGAAACCCACTAGAACCTGTATTTGGGAGGAAGTGTTTTTAGTTTCACTAGTTGGAGAAGGACCCCTTCTAGATACGAGATCACCCCTTCAAGTATGGTGTCCTTGAAGCCTAGGGAAGAAAACAACGCTGTTGTTTCCGGACCGGCAAACTACAAGTCTGACTGCCGGAGCCGGTGTGCCCGACAGGTCTGACCCTGCCGGGCGCAGTGGCCACGGTAGGCATATTTGTCACGAGAGCACTGGCACCGTTGTTGACGGTGCCAGTGCTCCCGTGTCCCCATTCCCATAGACTCCAACAGGACTCTATGGGAATTGCCAGTGCCTGACTTCCCGGCCGCCGGACTTGGAATAGCCGGTGGCACCGGTATGTCAAGCGCTGGTAATTCATTCAGAGTCCAGCAGTCCGGAATGAGGCCAATATGTTCTGAATGCATTTCTAGCTGTGATAATTTAACATACAGACTATAAATGTATAAGTTAATGCATTTGTCCTAGTTAAAGGGTGTGTGGGGCCTCACAGCACAAAATGCCTTAAGATGACCATTTATAGAAGCAGCTATAACTATATAATTGCAATTAATGCAGCCAACGTACTTTAAAGCAACGCACCATATTTGGGATAACATAGCTATGTGTATTAGAGCTTGTCTTGCCTTTTTTGTGCGATTTACTTCTGTTATCAAAGGTTTTTGTTTTGTACATTTGTTAATCTGCAAAATCTATTTCATAGTCTATTATTCTGATTATAATGATGGCTTTAAACATTATTGATGTATCTATGTGTCTGCATTCTGAAGGCTTGCGTCAAAACAAGCCTAACAGCTTTTCCATTTTCATTAGCAGGAGCAAGTTGACTCAACCTATCAGGAGACTAATGGAGTGTGCCAAACCTCTCATGGTTATTCTACGGTGCGTTGCCCTGAAGTAAAAACAGAGGTCGACAGCACTGTGAACGTTATAAGTAAGTGTTTGGTAGTTCACGTGCCCTGTGAATGGGGGGCAGGCACATCTCTTCTGTGTACAAATCGGATTTTAAAACTGTATTGAAGAATGTGGTGTTGGCTTAAAGTCATGCAATCATATTCCAGTCACGGCACTGATCGCCAGTACAACTGTGAGCACATCGTTTGGGGGCTTGTGGCTTTAAAGTTCACGTGCGAGTGGCCTTTTCTGACCAGAAATATGATTGACATAGCTAAATAAAATATGGTTATTCATGGCAATAGAGAAATTGCATCATGTATCCCTATGCAAGTGAAACCCAAAATAAATGTAATAGACATGGTTCTAGGCACAGTTCAAGGCACTTTTAATCAGGGGTCTAGGTTGCTTGAGTGACCTTCAAGGACCAAAAGTGGCCCAATTACCAGCAAAGAGCATATAGTTTTACCTAGTGCCGCACAAAGCTATGTCCAGCCCCAGTTACCTTCCAGTTGTACCTTAAATGTGATCATTTCTTTCACATGGAAATAAAAATAACAATTTGCCAAGCCAACAGCTATGGCTTTTCTAAACTGTACTAAACTGTACTTTTCTAAACTGTACTTCTTCGGCCACGCAGGCAGAGATACCTGGAGGGTGGTGGCCTGCATGACTTGAGTGCTGCCCCGGAAAAGTGCTGCATCACAGTTCAGCCCTGATCCACCCAATCCCCAGATCCCACAACCTTTCAACCCTGAACTGGAGTGAGTCACTGAACGTTCAAGGGCTCTTTTTTTTAAAACCACTGAAGACCTGTTTAATGGTAGAATGTGGTGATTGTCCATATTCAGCTAGGCAAATTAGTTCAGTGCAATACACCATGCTGGAGAAGGTTGGAGATACACTATTGGGCTTCCCTCTGACGTCTTCCGTGGGCTTCCACCTCCCTAGCCCATGCACCCCTAAACTCCAGTGTGGCCAGCTAACGATCAGCATCTAAAATAAATACAGATTAGCTTAAGTGAGGGCCTAATTGTCTATCTGGCTCCCTCTGAGGCTTTTGTACAGGTTCCCTAACCTAACGCTCCCTAGATCTTCTCAATACAAATAATGTTTTTTATTATATCAATGACGGACACCCTGGCCTGTTCTCTCGCTCATTCGCTTCCTTCCTTTTTTCTGACCATACGACTTCTTTCCCCTCCCTTGTCTACTCTACACCAATACCCCCTTTCCTTCCCATCCCACTCTCCTGCCCCTCCAATGTGCTGCACTCTTACTCTTTCTCCTCCTAGCCCCTCCTCTCTCAGCTCCTCCCCTTGCTCCTTCCCTCTCACCCTTTTCAACTCTTTTACTCTCACCTCTTCTTACACCTCTACTCTCAACTTTCCTTACTAAGCTACTCACCACTCCTCACACTGCTGCTAAGGGATATGGTGTCTTGCTCATCATTCCAGGGATGCAGTGCCCTGCTCACTCTCCCAGTGATATTTGCCCTGCTCACCCATCTCTACGAACCTCCTTCCCTTTCTCTCTCAACATACCTAATACACTCACTCTCATTATTCTCACACCCACTTCACTTCTCTGGTTCACTCTTCTCCTCACACCCCACTCTTTCACCTCTTCTACTATCCCTAATCTCCAACACCCACTCCCCTACTCTACCTATCCTCACTCCCCTACTTCTATCTCCCTCAGTAATACCTTTGCTCTCACTTACTGCTTCACTCTCACACACTGGTACCTCTCCCTTTTTCCCCTTTCTCCCTCTCCCTGTCGCTCTACCAATACTTCACCTGTACTCTGCATGAACTCTGCCACCAACTGCTCAGCACCCCGCTCTGATATCTGTCCTCGCTCTGGTCTCTCCGCCTATCTTTATGCCTCCTGGTCTCCACTGAATGCCTGCCACTCTTTCTTCCATTCGCTCCCCCTATATATTGGGCTCTTCCCGGTTCTGACTCCTCCGCTGGCCCCCACCCCTAGTTCCATTGGTTCCAGTGCTCACCTAGCTGTCGCCCAATCTAGGCCTGCCTTTTCCACAGGGGGTAGGATACACAGGGTAAAAGCATTAATGTTATGTCAAAGGTATTTATACTGCGCACTGTCACCACTGCTATGGTCCCCAGGCGCTCTGGCGATCTGAAAAGGAGGGTGTCAAGGGGAGGGCAGAGGGGGGGGGGTTGGTAGGGTGTAGTGGGAGTAGGAAAGTGAGGGTTGTGATGTCCTGTTGGCCGCTTCAGTTCGGTTTGTACCGTTCGCTGAGCTGAAGTGCACTTTTTGATCGGTGCTAGGAATCCCATGTGCTGTTGTGGAGGGTTATGTGGTGTTAGTTGTTGCAATGTGGTGAAGTGTGTGCGGATTGCTGTGCAGAGAGGTGATTGTGAGTGTAAAAAAAAAATGTAAGGTATTGTTATAATGGTTTTCAGGTATTTTTTGATTACTTACCACTTTGTCTTCGCGTTTCTGCACCCAACCTCCACGGCCATCCGGTGTGTTGGGTACTCTGACTTAACAGTCTAGTTGGCAGGCATGCTGCATAATTGGAGCTCTCTTTGTGTGGCTCTAGTGGCTTGTGTATTTTGCTAATTTGATTAGTTTTCTGAACTCCAAATGACCTCTTTTGTTTGTTTTTTGGTAGGTTCTTCCAGGTCGAGGTTGCCAGGTGAGTAAAAAATGATCCTCTGTTTTCTTTTGTTGTAATGTTTTGGTAATAGGCAAATATCGTTGCTTAATCTGAGTGTTCTTGTCGGGTGGTAGATGGTTATTTTTTTTTCTTTAGGAACTCTGCTCCCTGGCTGTGTAATGCTCTGTGCGTTATGCACATCGTTTTGAACTTTATTCTCTCTTTTATTGGCAGCCAGTGTAGCATTTTCAGCGCTGGGGTAATGTGTTCTCTTCGTGGTAGTCTGAGCAGGAGTCTTGCCGCAGCATTCTGGATGAGCTGAAGTTTTTTTATTTTTGAACAATAGTTCTGGCATTCCTAGGTATAGACTATTGACATAGTCTACTCTGGACATGATGAGTGCTATAATGGCGAGTGTTTTGTGGGTGAAAGAGAGGAATGGTAGGATCCTTTTCACATGCATGCAAAAGGAAGAAAAACCTTGACTATGGCGTTTACTTGTGGTTCCAGTGTTTGTTGTCATCAAGACTTGCAGGTTTTTTACTATCGTTGATGGAGTCTGCGATGTACCCAGTTCCGTTGGCCATGGGATGTAGTGGTTGTTTTCCTCGCTTTTAGTTATGATAATTATTTCAGCTTTGCTCGGGTCGAGTTTAAGGCTGTATGTGTTCATCCAGCTGTAGAGCTCTTGCAGGCAGTTTTTCAGCATTTTGTTTTCTTCCGGTGTATCTTGTATTTTGCAGACTATCTGAGTGTCGTCTGCGTAGTTGTAGCATGTGAGGCTGTGAGTTTGATAAGTGGCATCAGGTATATATGGAAGAGCAATGGGGAGAAGGATGATCCTTGTGATACTCCGCAGTTGTATTCTCTTGTAGTTGATTTGAATGGTTTGATCCAGACAGTTTCTGTCCTGTTTGTTAGGAAGGATTTAATCCATAGTAGGGTTGTGTCAATGATTCCTATTTCTTAGTCTCCTGATGAGGGTTTCATGGTTGACTGTGTCAGATGCTGCAGAGAGGTCCAGAAGGATTAGAGCTGTGCTTGAGAGCAATGCCGTTTCCGTTCTCATCAGTGTGAAGCCTACTTGTACCTGGGCCAGCAGTTGGTGCTCCTCTATACATTGTTATTCTGTAGATGCATGTCTCTAGAAGTTTAGCTGGTTAGGGGATGTTGGCAATGGGTCTGTAGTTGGAGAGGTCTTCCACGTTTCCTGCTGTGTCCTTGAGCAGCGGCTTGATGAATGCAGCTTTGAGTGATTGCGGTACTTTCCCTGTTGAAAGTGATTGGTTGAACAGGTTTCTGTAATATTCCATGGGCGTTCCTTGTGTGAGGATTGATTTGTGTATGTCTATGGTGCATGGATCCTTGGGGGAGCCTGCTTTGTTGCTGTTACTTACCAGCTTGATGAATGTCTCTGCTGATAATTGGGGCAGGCTTCAGAGTTTGTTCTGGTGATCCACTGATGGCTGGGTAGGTTGCATGTGGCAGTCAATTAGTCTGCATAATTTGTTGGATGGTGGTGATTTTGTCTTTGAAGTGGTCTACAGGGTCATTGCATAGCTTCAGTGAAGGTATCGGAACGTTGTTGCAGCCAGGAGGGTTTCTTATTTTGTGTATGATTTTAAACAATTCCTTTTGGGTGTTGGTGGCTTTGGTGATTCTGTTGTCATAGTATTTCTTTTTGTCCTTATAAATTTCCTTCATGTATGAGTGGATTTGTCGCTGGAGTTGCAGTTTCTTAACCTAATCGTTTTTTTTCCTCCATTCTAATTCAAGTTTCCTGTTTTCCCTTTTCATGGCGCATAGTAGTGGGGTAAACCATTTTGCTGTCTCTCTTTTGCATGATGGTGTGAATGGTTTTTCCTTTGAGATCCCGTCAATCATTCCAGCAATCCATTTATGTAGTATTCGATGGTGGCTTCGTCCAGGGTCGTTGTCGGTGGTTTGTTGATTTCCTATTGCTCTGCTAGGTTGCTAGCTCGGATGGCTCTCCAGTTTCTTTTCATGATAGTTGGAAGTTTGTCCTATTCTTTTTTGTTTTTTTTGTTTTTTGTTTCTTTTGTTTTTTGTTGTTGTCGGCAGTGTGATCACGAATGGAATGACGAGATGGTCGCTCCAGAATCTGTAGTGGTGGTGTCATGGCGATGAGATTTTTGTTGGCAAAGATTGCGTCCAGCATATGTCCCGCAGTGTGGGTTGCTCCTTTGACTGGCTGATGTAGTTTCATTGTCTTCAGTTGTTTGGCTAGTGATTTCTGTGAGGTAGCAGATTCTTCGTCAAACTAGATGTTAGTCGCAGAGGATTGCCAGGTTTTCCTGCTTGATGGCTAGGTTGGTGATGGCTTTAGAGAATACGTCGGTCAAGCTTACATCGTACGTTGATGGTCTGTATACCAGGACGAATGTGAGGTTTGTTTTGGGATTTGCTGTAAGGTGAAGGATCGTGGATTCACAGTTTTTGATGTTTAGTGGTTAATCCATTTTAATTTTGATGTGTTCCTTATATGCTATCGCCAGTCCTCCTCTTTTGTTGTTCCTGTTTAGTTGTGAACACTTGAAGTTGTCAGGGATGCAGTTATGCAAGGTGGTTTTGTAGTTGTCGTCTAGCCATGTTTTGTTATGAATAGGATGCCGATACCCCCTTCGCATAGGAGATCGAAGATCTCTGTGGCATGTTTGGACATTGATCTGGCGTTGATGAGGTTGCAGTGGATCTTTTTGATGTGGTTTGGATTGTTTTTTAAACCTTGCTTTGTCTTGTGGTTGTTCGGTTGGACTTGTTCTTTGTTTGAGTGACAATTTGTTTGGTTTTCCATGTATTCTTCTTTGTCCTCCTTTTTTGCTGCAGTTGCTCGCAGTGCCCTTGTGTTTTTGTGATGTAAGGGGTGAGGGCGTTGGTTTCGTTCCTTCCCCTTCTTGGGTCACCTCCTCTCTTCCTGTGGGGTTCTGGTCGCTTCTCGTCATGCCTCGACTTATTAGCGCTGTATAGTTGTCGAGGTGGTTGCAAGATACGGTGTTACACATAGGGATTTATCTCTTGTTGTGATATTTGTTTTGTTGACTGCAGTGTTTTGTGGTGTGTTCAGCATTTGTGACGGTTTCTGCTGGAGTAGGGCAAGTATCTGGTTGGTTTGTTCCATTTTCTGTTTCCCTTTGGCGGGGTACTGCTCTTCGACGGGGCATCTTCAGCGTCTTTGATGGTGCAGTAGCTCAGATCTTGGTTACAGGGTCTGAAGCCCACCTGTAGGACTTTGTGCGGTTTGAATGATAGTTGAGTTTTGTCCTCTTTTGTTGTCTTGATGGGGTGTTCTCTGTTGGCTTGTGTCTTTGTAGGTTTGTTTGTGATCCGGTTGTGAAGAAGCTCTTGAGGGTTGCTCTTGTAGATTGTCTGGAATGCCTGCGTAAGGCTGAGTTGTAGATATTGTCGGTTTTCCTGGTTTGGTTGTTCTAGGGTGCAAGATGTATAGCTCAGGTTTTTCAACAGTGTTTTGCCGGGTAATAATTTGTTGTTTTTCCAGACTCCTTCGTGCAGATTGCCGTGTGTCTAAGCAGGGCAAGTTCTGGTTTACTACGGGTTTTCAATCGGGGGGTGCACGCCGTTGGACTAACTAGCTCTTGAACTGGACTGTGGGTTCGCATTTGACTGGGGAAAAGATACAGCTCAAAGCAATTGCCTTTATTTGGCTAGGTGGGTATTCCCAGAAGGTGGTGAGGTTCTGTGGTTAGGCAGATGGCATGCGATGGGGAAACGCACCTGGATTTGAGGATCCTGTCTAATGGGACAGTTGCTAGGTCTCACGATACAAAGGCAGATGTCTGAGGTAAACCTTGCTTGGTATTCCTGTTAAGTGGTTTAAGGCCCAGGTTTCACGATAAATAGGCAGATGGGGAGAGCACGCCTAGACCCGAGAACCTTCTATAGTGGGAGAGAGACCCGGGCCCCACAACACAAATTTGCTGTATGGGAGAAACACAACCACATTTTGAGAATCCTGTACAGTGGGAGAGAGGCCTGGGTTTCACAATACAATAGCTGTTAGGAAGAATTCTCAGAAATGTGCCAATTCCTCTCTACCTTATAGACCCCTAGCAACTTTGCTGGATTTTGAGGACTTTCATTTTTAACCTGGAGAGTGAGACCCTTTTCCCCACTCTCCCACATATTTTTAATGTGTTTCTTTTGGTTGTTGAGTCTGACAAACTCCATAGGCATCATCTTTTACATTGTGTCACACGACGCCTTCAGTGCAGTGGCACAGGGAAGTCTCTTAGAATTCCCCAAAGTTTAAATACCTTCTCTTGGTTAAACTACTGTTTCCAAGAGCAGTGAAGTAAAATTGACTTTTCTTATATTTGTAACTTTATAGACCCAGCACACACTATCTTACAATTGGGTGCTGGAGTGGTTACTTACTATCCCCTTTGTCTAGTTTCTCATGGGACATTTTAATGTTACCCTTTCTACAATGAATGGCTGGTGGCAGTGATTTACTTTTTACTACCATTGTGTGTTTTTACAGCGGGCTGCAATTGCAGCTTTGGTAAAGCACCCATGGGTGCCCATTTTGTCAAAATGGACCTGGTCTTCTTTTTTCGCCATTTCTTGTTGAAAAGGTCCTTCTTGAGATTTACTCTGCGCGCCAAACCAGGTTTGGTCTCTTTGTTCGTTATGTCTGGCGGGATGAGTGAAGCCTGTCTCTGGCTCCAGAGTGTTTGGCAGTGGCCGGAAGCGAAGGAGGTGCCTGAAACTCCCTTTGCTTAGTCTCCTAGGAGACATTAATGCACTCTTCGGTGTTTGGCCAGCTGGCTGGGAGAAACCTGCATAAAAGTCGAGGCTTTTTTCTTGGCAGGCAGTCGACCACCGGCACAAAGGAATCTGAAGAAGACACCTGCTGCAACTCCTGGACCATTTGTTAGCCTGGTGAAGCCATACTGCTGTGCTGAAACTCCAAATTCGCCTTGACAAGAGAAGCCCTGCAAGGACGACTTCTCCCCTTGAGTTGGTGGGACCAATCAACTCCAAAGTGAACTCGTCCGGACATCCTCTCAGAACTGGCTGTACTTCCTTGCTGCTGCAGGAATCGAAGTGCCAGGGAGAGGAACACCAGATTGGAGTGCATCACTTTTAAGACATACCCGAGCTACTGGAAGATTCCACCCGGACTCCCAGTAAGCAGGATATATCAAGCCTGAGCCACCTCAACAGAGTGCTGGACCCCAGATGCGAGGAAAGTCCAGAGTGGTATCCGTGAGACCGTGGTTGTGCTATTTTCTGAGACGCGAGGAGCTGAAACCGCGAAGTGCCGCTGAATAGAAGTTTGTCCTGTCGGTGACCGTCCCGTTGTGTTGGAGGAGTCCCCAGAAGGCCTCCCTCTTGTCCCCACGACTAAGATACAGGAACTACAGGATCTGCAGAGCCACACAGGAACAGAAGCCAGCTGGAACGATTTCTTCTAAAGAAAGGTACTGTACAGTCTAAGAGAACTTGTTGTGTAGCCTTGCCTGTTCGCAGTGGAGACTTGTCTTGGTTGCCTTGCAGAGTTGCTTGCATCTTTCCTTTCACAAGCATAACAGCTTGTGGCCCTTCAAGTGTTCTTTACTCCATAAACTCTTTTTGAAATCTTTGTGCAAAACTTTTACTTACCAGTTTATGAAGTGTTGTGTTGACTTATATTTTATTCCTCTATCTAACCTTTACACCACAAACAGTATAACTGTAAATGTTCCAGTGATAAATCAATGTCCACATTGTCCCAGCTATTTAATTCACCTGAGGGTGTAGGAAGTGTCTGTGTGCCATCCCCAATGGGTATCCTCTGATTTAGAGTAACCAATTGTGTGTTGAAAGTATACTTTAAAGTTGCATGTGATTTGCTCCCTTCCCAAGAAGGTTTATATAACTGATTGTTAAATTAATAAATAATTGTTTAATCAAGAAACCTTGAGTGTAAGTGTTTATTTGAATAACTGTCACTGTGAAACTCTGTGTTACAAACTTACTGTTCACATTGACCCCTTTTGAGATGAGCCTGGCTGCTCAGCCACACTACCAACCTGTAAAGTTCAGACTTATGCCAAAGGTTGGGTTCCTATTGCCAGGTGGTCAGGGTTGTTGTAGTGCACCCAAAGGGTACTGCATACAATCTTGCCTAACATGTCCTTCAACCGCAACCGCTCCATTGGCCCCCCTCCCCATCTTTCCAAAACAGTCAAAACCCTTTGCTGCACTATGAACTCTGACCTAACCCTCTCCCGTCAGATCAATAACGTATCAAAATCCTGCCACTACCACCTCAAACTCCTTCACATTTTTCCCTACCTCACCCATCCCAACAGACGTGCCACTGTTGCGTCTATTTTTATGTCGAGTCTGGACTATGCCGACTCCTTATACCTGGGAGCACCGGCATACCAACTCATCAAACTCCAAAGACCCCAAACTCCTTCTCGCCCTTGGTCACAGAGACCACATCTCCCCCGCTCTCTGCACCCTCCACTGGCTCCCTGTTGGATGAATGGCCACCTTCAAAACCCTATGCATTACTCACCGAGCGGTCCACAAGACCGCCCAACATACCTACAAGAGAAGACCAAACCCTACCTCCCTTCATGCACCCTAAGATCAAGCTCTGCCCTCCTACTAGTGATTCCTCCCTCCAATTCTGCCAGGATTGGAGGATCCGCCTTCTCAACTCTTGCTCCAACTCTGTGGAACTCCCTCCCCTCACACATTTGTCACACCCATGACTACATGGCCTTCCGCAAAGCACAAAAAACCTGGCCCTTTCCATAATGACGATTGGACCTATGGCGCTGAGACCCTGCAAACTGCGAACAAATGTTCAAGGAGATTCCGAGCAATGACCCCACTGGAAGCGACTACTAGAACACTAATATGGTCACCCTGAGCGCAGCATTCGCAATACGCATAAATTAAATCCGAATAGTGGCTTCATAAGAATAAAATCTTCTCCAGACACTCAACCCTCCTATCACTATGCTCACTCTCTACTCTACATCAACACTCAATAGAGTGCAGTTACACCCCTCGGTCAATTTCAGCCTAGCTGCTCACATACGAACAATACTGCATGAGCACCTCAACACCCTGCTACAACGCAGCTATACCCACGAAAAATCGGCCTAGCTCCACACTTATGCGTCCTCCACAGACCTAATGTAGCCAGAACCCAGTCTCAGAGTCCAACCTCCTGACTGCACACATTCAACTGATCTTGATCCCACCACACCTAATGATAGGATGCAGCTACCACCAAACTATCGCATCAGCTGCGCACATAATGAGTGCACCCTCTGATACCCTACTCTCTCTATTGACCTGGACTTCCGTCCCTGAGGGCGTTCAACCCACAAGCGCTTTGAGGTCATACCAATGATGTATAGAGCGCTATATAAATGCCAAATAATATAACATATGTGTCACTGAGGGAAAGAGGGTTAGTTAGTTTATGCTTGGTTTATGTTAGTGGGTGGCCGCTTCCCCTGCTGACACCTGCAGACACAGTATGGAGCTGTCCCTGTAGGAGCTGCCCTTTGCCTTGGGCCCTTAGCCACTGGGGCTGCTACGGGCAGAGGGTTGCCCTAGCGCTAGACTATTAATGGGATACTGTTAGCCAATCAGGGGAGGGGGTGGGACACGAGGCGGGGGAAAAGAACACTGAAGGGCAGGCACAGGGCTCACACAGCACCAGAGTGCACAAAGAACAAAATAAAGGCACCAATCACAAAGTTAGCACTGGTGTGCAGGGGGACTCACCTCAGCTTTGCCACAGACCAAAGTGAGAAGCCCCTCTGCCTTTTCCAATGCTGGTTTGATTGAAGTCTCTGATCAGTTCCCTGCTGTTTCTCTGGTGTGCTGTTTTTCTTTTGCTGCTGTGAGTTGTTTGCTTTTGTGGTGTCCTGGATACTGTTTGATTGTGGTGAAGGTTCATAGTCCTTGCTAGTTGCTGTATTTTTGGTTCACCGTTTGTTTGGTCATTTTATCACTATTCCAGTTCACACTCATAATTCTACAAAAGGAAAATAAAGAACAGTGTCCAGAGCAATACTGGATGGCATCCAGTGACAAGGGTGGTATTGGGTTTAACATGCATGGCTCATGAGGGGATTGTTAAGGATAGAGTCCCCTCTAACCCCCCAACTCTCCTCCCTTGGGACAAAGCTGGCTCTGGTTTATGTCCCGGTAGCCTCTCTTAGGACCCCCTCCCCCGAAACAGGATCAGGCTCCTGACCTTGTCTCGGGGCAGACAGAGCTTGGGCAGTGCAGAGACCCCAGGGTATGACTTCCCTTTGCTTTTTATGCTGTTTATAATACCACTGCCTTTCACAGTGGGACACAGGAGGCTGACGGGCTAACAGGGCTGTGGAAGCAGTGGGAGATCAGCACTGTAGCTTGCTTTAACCCAGCACAGCCTGCCTCAATCATCCCATCAGTGAGAAATGGGAGACAAGTAAGGCCAGGGCAACAGGCGGGATGCTGTGCCTTTCACCAAGAAGGAAATGTTCACATAACATAATATGCATAGTAATCTGTGGAGGGTTAGAAGGAGGAGACAGACTATATTTGTCCTTCTTCAGCAAGGTTTTATTCAACTCGTAAGAAAAATGCCTCACTTTCCCTAAGCTGTGAATTTCCATACCTAACAAAACTAACTAGGGTATTCGTCGTCCGTTCTGAAGTCCAAATAATAGTCTGTCCTCCATCCAAAACTAAGCTACTGTGACACTACCACTGATGGAAAACAACTAAAGTCCGGGAGAATGACTCCCTTTTCCTGGGGCTGCTTTTTCAGCAAGTTCTTCTCAAGAGAAGATCTGTAGATAGTTCTTGGCAATCCAACTTCAAAAGTTGGTTCAGTTTCCTTAGGGGACTTTTCCAACTCCCTGGCTTCCCCTTCTCCTGGCTTTTCAAGATCCTCTTTTCAGGTGCTCCTTTTTCTGGAGGTTCTTTCAATCTGTCTTTCTCACATATACTTGAAAGTTTCTCTTTCTTTGATGTCCAACTTCTATCTTGAGAATTATAAACGACCTTCTTATGGTCACAGTTCTTTTCTGTTATCACTTGGTTTTTCACTGAGACTAGTATAATGATCCCAGTGATGATTCTCACTCTGCTGGATATAGGTCTCACTGGGCCGAGTATGATTGACCCCATAGTGCTTCTCACTCTTCTAGTTACTTTCTCTCTCTCACTGGAACAAGTATGATGGGCCCAGTAGTGAATCTCGCTCTCTTGGATACTTTGCGTCTTACTGAGTCTTTACTCGCTAACCCTTCCCAGGTGTCCCGTTCTTCCTGTTACCTTCGTGGTCTTGGGACTGCATCACTAGGTCGGTAGTCCGTCTCACAGATTCTTCTCCCTGGGTCAGGGCAGCAATTTCGGTATTCTCTTCCTCTCTCCTGGAAACCCTCTGCGGCACCACTACGTGTTTGGCATCTCTTGTGGAGCGTTCTCCAATAGACTCTGGGCTTGTCTGTGCTAGACGTCTCTACTTCATGGCCCGGACTCACTGGCTTAGCTTTCCAGGGTGTTTCTCCTGGAATGGTACAGCTCGGGTATAAGCTTTCCTTGCTTGTAGGAAGCAGTGTCGCCTTCTCGGCTTTGCTCGTTCTGCTGCCATTGCAGCTTCGAACTTCCTGGGCTTCTCTCTTCCTGTAGTCTCCTCCTTCAGTGCTTATGATGTTGTGCTGGGGTTCTGCATATCGTTACAGTCCTTCTGTGTTGGACTGGTGCTCATTATTATTCCATTGGATTTCTTTGTCACCGTACCAGACAGGTACTTTTCCTCATATGGCATATCACAGTAGAAAATGTGTAGTGTTTCTTCCTGTCTTCTCCGAGCAGGATTTATTAAGTTGCAAGCCTTGCAAATCAAATCCCACTAGACATGCAGGGCGACTTTCTTAGTTTACATACTCGACCCAACAGAAATGCACTTGCCCCAAGGTGACTGGTGACAAAATATTTACCAGTGCTTTTGTAAAATGGTGCATGTCGCCATAAGCACACTTCATATTTGCTGCAATGTTGTCAAGCATGCACGGTGAAACCTAGATTTGCCATTTACTGCGAACAGTTTGTTTGCAGTAAATGTAAAATACGTTTCTAACATCCACATACTCACTGCAAAGGTAGAGTATCATGCAAATGGTACTCCCCCTTCATAAAACTACTTGCCAATGCTAGTGGGCTTGTAGATTTTACGAACCCTGAGTTGAGTTGTTGCGTGAGTTGAGCAGAGCGTCATTGTCCCCATGAGTGGGGGGGATCTCTCCCGGTGAGGTCCCTCTTGCCTCTACCCCTAGGGAGGGTAACGCGTAGTGCGCTCACCTCCGTAGCCGCACAAGGAAAGCCCTCCACCCCCAGGGAGAAGTTACAAAATCCTGCGATTCGTCACACATCTTGTATTAATACATACAATTTTAAATCAAAGAGAGGAGTTTAAAACATAAAAAGAAATGTAGCAAAAGATATATTTTGGAAGTAGCATACACTAGCAACGTGAGCGGCCACACTGTGTATATTAAAATGTATGCTTTGAATATAAGTCTCATAAAAAGTGCTAGACGGATTGTGCTGGAAACTGAAATCCTCACAGGTAATATGACTTTGCCCACCATTTTTGCTTAAAATCTGATCACATGTATTTGAATTTATTTCAGCCTTCGTGTTTGTCAAATCATTGGCTTCTCTGCCCTGACTGCTAACATTATTATGTTGGTTTTCATGCAAGGCTGTCTGTAGGCATCCTCCTGTACAGAGTTTGGAGTTTTTTGGAAACGTGAAGTAAACTTGTCATTTCAAGAAATAGGTTTCCTTTCATTAGTATCACTTCCCCAGAATCATTGGGACTGTAAATAGGCCTGCTGTTAATGAATGGGCTGGTGTAGCAAATGTCACAAGGCCAGCAATCGCGCCTTGTCAAGAGTGGATAGGGACCCCTCTCTAAGCTTATGATGGAAGGCTTACCAGGGAGAAACCCCTGAGGTGGATGGTGGGAGTTGAGGGCTCCAATTCCGCCCTGCCCCCTTGTGCCAGCATGTTTCTAGGCAGACCCCTGGTATATTCGTACTTGCTAGTGTCTTCCTATTTTCAGAGCTTATGCACACGAACAAGAGGACAAGAAAAACTATCAAACAGAAGAGGAATCCGAATTATCGATGGGAGAGAGGGCGACAGGAGGAAGACAAAACGCTGCCACACACTTACTGGGAGGTAGTGGTGCTCCACAAAAGGGAGCAAAAATCCACTCAGAGCAGCCTCTTGCAAGCAGATGATCTCGCAGAAACTGCTGTGCAAAGCAGGCAAGCCCGCACTACCACCTAGTGACCACCTAGCCCACCAGAGACCGAAAGGACCAGGAAGCGGATTGGCACAGGAAGTTCAAGTGGCTGCAGTCCAGGATGCCAACTAGGAGCAGACCGCATCTCCAGCAGGCCTGATGCTGAAGGACTCTTGTCGGAGCAGTAACATGACCTTACAGGGGAGGTGGACCAAGCGGTCTGAAACAGGTATACATGTGTATTGCATAAAGGCAGAAGCTCCGGAGCTGCCACAGTGCTTGAGAAGCCTGCAGAAGCCCAGGGAGACTCACAGTGAAGGCTGACCCTGAGATTGACCGGAGCCCACAAGAGAAGTCCTGGAAGGTACGGGAGTGAACGGGCTGGCCGTTGGGGGTACCAAAGGGGTCTCAGTTACTGTGCAGCCATATAAAAAGGAGAGATCTAGAACGCTGGGGCTGGGATGATCTGGAGAGAAATGGGGAGAGCCATAAAGTAAAGTGGTTCCCTAATAGGGGCGTAGGTCAGGCCCCCAACCTTAAAGGCACATATCAAGACTAGTACACAAGTCACAATCTTGGTGGCAGTATTTGGCAAGAAAGTAAATCAAGTCTGCAGAAGCAAAGAAGCATAGAAGTACAGGTCTGGGACCCGCAAACAAAATAGAAGGAAGCTACAAGCCATCTTCCTCATTGCAGTACTTGGTAGGATAGTGCACCAGGTGGGACACGGGAGGACCGTACCAATAAATAAACTCTATTGCTAAGAAGCCTGAGAGAAAGAGAGGTGCCAGGGGAAGGGATTCATTCCCAATGGTGTTGAACTGTGTGGAAAAGTGAAAGACAGGCCAGGGAAAGGGAGTTATTCATCCTGGTTGTATTGAACTTTGAAGCCCAGATACCAGGAGAAGGGAGTCATTCTCCTGGAAACCAATAACAGGGGAAATTAGTAATTCCCCCTGATTGTTGAACTGTTAAATCAAGATACCAGAAGGAGGGAGTCATCGTTCAGGTAACCAACGTTATAGAGACTTGCTCAGACAGAGTCCAAGGACATGGAAGTGTTTGAACTTTACCTTTTTTGTGTGCTGGAGAACGGCCTTGAACTGGGGAAGGTAGCCATTCCCCTAAAAAATAAAAAAAATAAAAAAATCTGAAAGTGAACTTTTATCGGCAGTCCACAGAAGGAGTTGCTTTTCAGGACCATTCTGACGACGCCCTTAGTATTTTAGTTGAGGCAGGGAATCCCTTCCTAGAGATGGGGAAAGTTAGGTTTTCTCTTTATTTTCTCAAAGAAATAAAAGTTTGTAGCAATCATCAGGCCACCTGCGTGTCAGTCTCCTCCTTCTGCACCCTTAACAGCGCCCACATGTTTGTTTGGACCATAGTTTTGGCATGGAGAATTTATAAAATAGTGCTCTGATTATTAGACTCCCCCCCCCCCCTTTCAAAAACAGAATTACCTGCATCATTCTAAGTCATAAAAATCAAAAAAGCTGCAACTATTAAACCTTCACCAGTTGGCATTCTATTATAGATTTGGATGTCGATGTGGACAGGCTACGATGTTGGTCTGGCTGTGGTATGAGATATGGACCTGGTTAAACTTGCCAATGCAGACACTGATGCAGAGGTGGACAATGTAATGTTGTTGATGTGGATGGTGATGTAGAGTTGGACATCGCCAGTGATGAACTAGATGGTGATGTGGATGCAGCGGATTATATCATTTTAATGTGGGCTGTGATGTGGATGTCAATGTTTATCTGTACTGGACAAGTGTGTGTTAAAGTAATTGAATGTTTCAAGGATGCAGAGAGTTGGAAGGGTATGGTCGTGTTTGACAATCCCTTTATATCTGGTTTAAGTACTGATGCATGTACCAAAGAGAAAATATGTTTGGCATTTTAATCTAGCATTATGGGAGATTAGAGTCTTTCTGTGTCTGTCATGCAATAGCATAAGGCTCAGTGAGGCATGTACAATGACATTCGCCAGTTTGAAATTAGATCTGGAGCAGGGTTACGTTTTGGACATATTTCTCACTTAACTTCCCAGTGGCATCGGAAACAAGCAAGTTTGTATTGGAGCATGGTGGCTGTGGACACATTCTTGTACGTGTATAACTTGTGTAAAAGGATTAGATGCATGATATTTCTGAAAGGAATAGATGGTTGGCAAAGTATCAATTAAATGTCAGGCATGGGAGAGGGAGACTTTGTTAAGGCGTGTTGTACACACAACCATTGTTCATAATCCATGCTCACAAGCGGAAGCGAGTAGATTATATTTCATGCCCATTGAATAATGTTCCTCTACTGCAACTGAAAACAAGTTTTGTAAAATAGTATTGAGAGTAAAGCAGCCTGATCAGTCGTCCTAGTTTTCTATTAAGAGATTAGAAAGACCGTGAAATGGTTCCTACGGTGTCCATAAACATCTAGCAGCTATACTGAGAATTCTTATTGCTGTCATATTAACAAAGTAGCAGCTCTGATAAAAATGGGTTTATTGGTCAACTAAATGCTGAGTAGCCCTGCTCAGAAGTGTGGTTATATTGACCTTAAAAAGGTGTAGTAGCCCTGCCGAAAGTGCCAGTCCTTTCCTGTGAAAGCATAATACCCCTGATGGGAAGTGCTGTTACTACCCCATTGCAGCTTTTCTGAAAGGCACGTTTACACAGCTAATACTACATACCCGCCAGTGTGCCTCATGCATGCTCTGGCGGGCAAGAATAAGTTCACCCACAATGTCCAATCTGTCCTTTCTGTCCTATGAGTTGCTGCTGAAACTGCAAACGTATGCTGAAATTGTGCTATTAAAAATAGTGTTTTTTTCTGTCCCATACTGGAAATAAACTATTAAAAGTAGAGCAAGAAATTATAGCTAGGTACCATGAAAAATGTATCTGATTTGATGAAAAGCGCATGCCTGCAGCCTGATGAGAAATAATGAAACTGTTTCATTAAAGTGCAGTAGCGTTGTTGAGACGTGCTGAAAGAATTTCATACTGGTAACTAGTGTGGACAGAAGGACGTTCAGACTGCACGGCTAATTTCTCCTTGGCCTCGAATAAAAAGAAATGACATACGCACTCACACACATGTGCACACACATACTTTCAATTCAGCACATCTGTATGCTCTTTTTTAATCTAAAATCTTTGCTTTTCTATTACAACTTTAGTCATCTCTCAAAGTAAATACAGTACAGTGACAAGAATAACTAAGTTATATTTCAAGCAAACCTCATCCACTTTAAAGAAGCCGTATTCTGCTTTTATCAACTCGACAATCTTTAAGAAGATACCTAAAGCTAACGGGCACACCCCCACACCCCACAGACATGAGTGAGGGGGAATCGGTAGGGCAAGAGGTTGGTGGGAAGAGGCCATTTTGAAGTGTCTGGTAGAAAAAACTCTTTAATATCTTTATTCCACTGCAACCGCCATATAGCTCTACGAAACTCTCACAAGTCTCATAAAATCTATATGTCTAAGCTCCAACTGCTGATTGATGCTCCAGAGCCACCAACCTCAGGAGGTTGCTCAGTCAGTTTTCAAAACTGGGATTGGGCCTGATCTTCCAGTGCCGCAACATCCTTTTATCACGGGTCACCTGTCTTAATATCAATTGAAATTTGGCAGAGGTGTCTGTTTAGGTTAGAGGTCCCATTATTACTGCTGTAAACTCAAGTGCTTATAAGTAGTTATGTTTTAAAGAATGTACCAAAACTGGTATCACACAATTTTTAGGAGTTTCTCTGGAAACAAGGAGGGCAAGTTTGTAAAAGAAATTTATGTTTGTTTTACAGAAAGAAATTTGAATAGACTGTAAGTCAATGTTTTATCAACAATAACATAAAAAACATGGTACAAGAAGCAACAAACAAATAGCTGCAAACATGAGTGGTTTGAAAGTTTGGAAAAAGGCCACAAAGGTGCAATTATTGATTCATCTTGGTTATAAAGATAGAACAAACAGAAAGTTTAATTGCAAAAGAAAAGGGGAATACTCGTGGAAACTAGATACATGGACTGCAAATAGTGAAGGAAATGAAAAAGAAAAAAGAAATGGCCTTGTTGTAAGCCAACCAATTAAGTTTTTAAAAATTTCCTTTTTTCTGAAGGCAGTCAAGTCCAAATGTGCTCTGTTTCCTGTATTCCATTAACAGGTCTGCCTACGTGTAAGTGTCAAAAGAATATAATGGATTGAAAAAGATCAAATTGACATCATCAAAACAATGTTTCGGCAAAAGTGGCACCTGTCTGGCCATGAGTTCATAACATAGTTGAAAGTTGCCTTCCTCAGGGCGATATACCTCACAACAATTTGACCCTGTGGGGAAGCAGACATGAAAAGAATAATTAAAACTTGATAGGGGCCGTCCCCAAATCACGAAATAAAAAATTGCCCTTCTTGCTTAAAAGAGAAAGAGGGAAACGAATTACCTAGTTTGTAGGCTGTGGATAAATTGGAAGAAAAACAGGCGTGATGGGGGCTCGGAAGCCCAGAAATGGGCGCCTGAAAGGTGGAACCGGGGTAATCCTCAGGGAAGCTGCATCGAGTTTTAGGGTCATATTGGAGAAAAAACTCACTGGAAATGAAAAAGGATGGGGTTAGTGTGAAGAAAAAACTTGATGGGGAGAAGCGTAGTGATAGCGTTATCTTTGTAAAGAGAGTACTCTCATTCGAGTCTCCAGAATAGATGATCCTGCACAACGGCGTGCAGAGTTGTCAGTGAAGTCCGTGATATACCATCAAATGGATGCCTGGGGGCTAAACAACCCAATAATCGCTTTGAAACTACAGGTAGGCGAAAGCTGATGTATAGTCACCTCACATTTGCATAGAGAATATGCTGCCGCTGAGGAAAAAACAATAGAGGCAAAAGGATGTTGCTAAGTGCATTCACGGGCTGGCGTATTTACAATTGTTGTAAAAAAACATGCTAACATGTTGAGATGTACTGCCCGTGACTCACGGCGTCTTACCTGATTGATAGCTGTAAGAGCGAAAGCCCAGCAGCTCCTGATTCACTGCTGCTGCGGGGCTCGAATGGGGCTTCTAAAGATATGTGCTGGTGCGTCATTAGTGACGGCAGGGGGCGTGTGGCTGAGTGGCCTCATGCATTGGGATTTGTTCAGGAGAGCGCACGGATTGGCTGAGGATAGCCGTGCCTCCTTGTCACTCACAGGAGTGAAAGTAAAATACCTTTGTGGCGTGCTGCTTCTGTAACTCTAAGTTACAAAGCAGGTCGCACGAAGGAGCAGGACGCCGTGCCTGTGCTCGGATCATGCGGTTGGGTTAGAAAATGACTATGCGTCGGTTGCTGCTGTGCCGCTGAATCAGTATGCGAACCGCTGGAGAGAAAAGAGGAGGGAGAAAGGTTAACGGGCATAGTTCACGCTGGAGGACGGCTGCAGCTATGGCGCTGCAGGGCGGCTGCAGCTATGGCGCTAAGTCAGGTTGCAAGCTGCCGGGAAGAAAAAACAGAAAACGTGGCGAGCATGACTCGCGCTGAGGGGTCAAATGGTGAGTGAAGCGGGAACGTCACGATCGTGACTGATACACGAAAAAATTATTATGTTGAATGTGATCGAGGGGACAAATGAATATGAATCAAGGTTCCCGGACTATGAATGTGTGGAGCACAAACCAGAAAGGAGAATGAGAGGGAAGCAACAGTAATCTAGATTGGACTAAAATCTTCATTAAGTCCACTTGTGTGTGTAGATAAGCGATAGATCCAACGTGCCTCCTTCTGAAGGAGACATTGAGAGACATTCAGGGTATCCTTAACCACATCCAAGATCCACCAGAATATGTCATTGGCGGAATGTTGGAATTCAAGGTAGTGACTTACTAAAGGTGCAGATATTGTTCTGCCCCTAATTCTCGAGCAATGTTCCGATATTCTAGTATGAACGGGTCGAGAAGTTTGTCCGACATAGCGGAGTCCGCAAGGACATTGGATGCAGTACACCGCCTGTTTTGTTTTGCAGTTTGTCATAGTAGAGAGAGTCCAGGTTTTTTGCCCAATTTTGAACTCTTTTAGTCTCTTAGTAAATTGGCATACAGAACAGGATCCACAAAGGAAATGTCCTACAGTGGTCCTAAGGTCCCAAAGTCCCATTCTGGGTGAGTCTTTTTTGAAAGTGGAGTGGACAAGTTTGTCACGGATGTTGCTCGCCCTCTTGAAGGCAAAACGTGGTAGGGGCACTTCGGGCAGACTGATTTTAACAATTTGCCAATATTTCGAGATAAGTTTTTTGATCTCAAAGGTTTGGGGCCCATGGGTGTCATGATGCCTACCTCCAAGGAGCCAGGTCCGACCCAGCAACCCCAGAGGCAGGCATCATTTCCCCCAGGGAAGTGCCAGCGGGCCCAAGCTGGGGCCATTTGGACACAGTCCTGGTGCCTTAGGCGCCAGGCTCATAAAGCTAGACATGTGTTCAAGTGTTTTAAGGTGCACTTACCTGATGCAGACTATGCTGCTACATCCAGGCCCTCTTGAGGCCTGAATGGAACTACTTTACCTGTGGACCTACTTTTCCCCTGGGTGTGTTCGGGGAAGGATACATACCTGATCGGTGGAAGGATACATACCTGGAACTTCTTCCAAAGCCATTTAAACCACGCCCGATCAGCAACTCACGCTTCGCGTTGTTCTGCTCCTCGCAGCTGGACGCTCACTGTGTCAGCTCCTGCATCTGGACTTCAGCCACGCCTGTCAGCATCCTGGGTCACCTGCTAAGAGAGAATTGGAGAGAAAGAAGACCTTACCTGCTAAAGCTGCATCACGGAGACTTCACACCGACGATCCTGAAAGGGAAGACATCATTTTAAAAGCATTTCGCTCCGATCGCTGCAGCGCTGCATTTCACTCGCCTTTCCTGGGCACCTCCATCTTCAGCAGCGATCATCCGTATCCGCAGCCACTTCCCAGAGCCTAGAGAGAAAAAGACAAGAACACAAGGTGAGAGAAGGAAGGGAATAGAAAAAGCTCAGTTTCCTTCTAAGACTTACCTGTTGGGTCATTCCCATTTCATTTCGGGTCCTGCCGCTTCCTGGCATTCCGGACCCCAGCCCCTGTGGGGAAAAAAGACAGACATTGAATGAGCGAATGCAAAGACATTACCCGAACGCTCATCCAGAACTTACCTGTCATTTACTGGAACTGCACGTTTCACTTCGGGTCGGCGCCATATCTCCGGCATTCCGAACCCCGGCCCCTAAGGGGAAAAAGACATAAGCGTTAGCGCTTGCTGCAATAAGACAATGAAGATTATTATTAAGCTTGAACTTTTGAACTTGCTACAGAACTCTTACAGCGCCTTACCTGAATAGTCAAGCTTATTTGAACTCCCATCAAACCTCAATCCAGTGAAGTAACTGGGTTTCAACGCGCCCCTGCATCAGAAGCAGGATGGATAACTCATCCTTCCAGACCCTAAGGTGAGACTTCACGGGGAATCGAGGAAGGGTATCGTGGAGGGTTGGAAGGGAGAGGGAGGCTTGAGCATTATTCCGTCAGTAGGTAATACTCCCTTTTCACGCACAGGGGAATATTCCTGCAAGCCAGTGAGTCCATCTTCAGAGTCCTGCGCTTCACCATAGAAGAAGCATCAGCACTCGAAGCCAGACCTGCGCCTCCGTGGGAATCAGGTGAGCGTGACAGAACGCGAAGCCTACCCACAATTTCCCACCCGGGCGCTATGGAGACTTCCGAGACAGATCAGCTGGCCCAGCTTTTGGGGGAATTACGGGCAGAAGTGCACTCAGCCCGCCAGGAGACTAACGCTCTCAAAAGAGAACTGATCCTATCCAAGGAAAGAACAGATGACCTGGCCAAAAGGTTATTGCAGGGCCAGGCAGGGCACACTCCTTTACCTAATTCCAGAGATACTTCCACATCAATGGGTTTGAATAACCCGGTACAAATCAATCTACCTGGACACATGCCTTTGGCCCAGCCTGAACGTTTTGCGGGGGATCCCAAGAAATATGCTGTCTTTATGAACCAATGTCGTTTACACTTTCTATGCAGACCCGGGGCCTTCCCTAACGACCAGACCAAGGTAGCCTTTATACTATCTTACCTCAGTGGCAGTGCTGCCGATTGGTCTATTCCATTGGTAAATCTGGATGATCCTATTCTCCAGAATTTTCAGGGTTTCCAGGCCAGCATGGAAAGATTGTTTGCTCGACACTCTCAAGGACAGGCCCTTGATAACGAACTGCTATCCTTACGACAAGGTAATCAGGATCTTCTGTCCTACGTTGCCACCTTTAATAGACTGGTTGTGGAAACTGGATGGCCAGAAAACAAAAGGATCACATTGTTTCATCGAGGCCTGCGCGGAGAGCTTAAGGATGTTCTAGCTCAGATAGTAGATCCACCCCAGGTCTGCGCAGACTACATAGACTTGGTGGTTCAACTTGATCACAGACTTCAAAATAGAAAAGCAGATCGGTTCAAGTACGAAACCCGAGTACCGATCAAAACCCACGCTAACTCCAAGAGTACCGACTTATCCGAACCTATGCAAATCGGCGGTGTTAAAGGACCATTAACACAGAAGGAACGAGAGAGAAGGCGGCAAATTCAACTTTGCCTGTATTGCGGGACTTCCTGTCACTTTCTTCGAAATTGTCCGGTTAAACCACCTAAGAAGGTGGTTGGAGCCACTGATAACGATTTGACACCTGATTCGGGAAACAACCTAGCCCGACAAGTGTAGGGGTCCGCTTGCCGAGCTTGAAAACAAACTCTTTGACCTCGCATTTTGTCATGCCAATGGTGCTCGTGGACCCAAAACAGCCTCAGCTGTTGCATGCTATAAAAGCATACATCGACAGTGGAGCTATTGGAAATTACATAGACCGTGAATTGGCTTCCAGGATTAAGCTCCCTCTCCGCCCGAAAGTAACCCAAGATGTCATTACTACAGTAGATGGAACCGAAATAGCCTCAGGGCCTGTAACTCATTCCACTGTTGAAATGACACCGGTGGGTCAGGATGGACATCGGGAAGCAATCGTGTTTGATGTGATCAAGGGCCCACAATTTCAGGTAATTCTTGGAATTCCTTGGTTAGAAACACATAATCCCAGAATTGACTGGCGAGCAAAGAAGATAAGTTTTCCTGATTGTGAACCAACTTGTTACCCAAGAAATCCAGTTATGGGTCTAGCCTCAGCAATTTCCACCCCTGTACAGCTACCGTCAGAATGCCAAGAATTCCAAGATGTTTTTCAGAAGGAACAGGCTAACACGTTACCTCCCCATCGGTCTTATGATTGCCAAATCGATCGGGTACCCAATGCTCAACTACCTTGTAGTAGGATTTATGCTCTTACGGAACCTGAGAACCTACATTTGCGTCAGTATTTAGATCAGTACCTAGCCAATGGTTTTATTCGCCCGTCCAAGTCTCCTGTCTCCTCAGCTCTGTTCTTCGTGCCGAAAAAAGAGGGTGACCTTAGAACATGTATAGACTATCGCGCCCTAAATCAAATAACGATTAAGAATCGTTATCCTCTGCCCCTGATCCCTGAGCTTATCGACCAGGTGAAAGACGCTTGTGTGTACACCAAGTTAGATCTCCGAGGAGCTTATCACCTGGTGCGTATAAAAGAAGGCGACGAATGGAAGACTGGATTCCGCACCAAATTTGGGCTCTTCGAATATCAGGTGATGCCCTTCGGTTTGTGCAATGCACCTGCCGCCTTTCAGTACTTTATGAATGATGTTCTTCGGGAACTTATCGACGTCTGTGTCATTGTTTATATTGACAACATCCTGGTGTACTCCTCTTCAGAATCCGATCACAGAAAACATGTTAGGGCAGTTCTTGAGAAATTGCGCCAGCACAGACTATTTGCAAAGCTCGAAAAATGCGTTTTTCATACCACAGAAGTGGAGTTTCTCGGATTCATCCTGACACCTCAAGGAGTCCGAATGGACTCGCGAAAGGTGGACGCCATCCTCAAATGGCCATCTCCTAGCTCGGTGAAGGGAGTTCAGAGCATGCTCGGCTTCGCCAATTTCTATCGAAGATTCATCCCGGAATTTTCCCGAACAGTCCAACCCATCACAGCTCTCCTAAAGAAAAACAAACGCTTTGAATGGACTCTTGAGGCCGAACAAGTCTTTCAGGACATGAAAACCAAATTCACCTCTGCACCTATATTGAAGCACCCGCACCCAGATCTCCCTTACATTGTGGAAACCGACGCATCCAGTTCGGCCATGGGAGCTGTCCTGTCGCAAAGAGACCCAGAAACTAACCAACTACACCCTGTGGCCTTTTGGTCCAGGAAATTTTCTCCTCCTGAAATCAACTACGCAATTACCGACAAAGAGTTACTGGCTATTAAATCTGCTTTCAAGGCTTGGCGTCACTACCTTCTCGGGGCAAGACACACCATCACCGTAATTACGGACCACAGAAATTTACAGTATTTAAAGGCGGCCAAGGCTCAATCTTCATGACAACTCCGATGGGCTCTATTCTTTGCAGAATTTGATTTTGTAATTAGCTATCGCTCTGGCTGCAAGAATGGTAAAGCGGACGCCTTATCCCGGATTGGCATGGAAGAACCCAATTCGAGTTTAGAACCTGTGTCTATCATACCAGAACAAAGAATCTTAGGCCTAACTTCATTGCAAACTATTGAGGACATCCAAACGCAAGTAAAACAACTTCTAGACTCTTCAGCCTTACTGGAATGGAGTCAAAAGGGTCCTCATTACACCGTACCCTACTTCCAGGAGCGGTTGTTTCTGCCTAGTAAAGAATTGCAAGAACTTGTTATTGCCCATCATCATGAATCATTAATGGAAGGACACCCTGGTATCGCTAAAACGGAGGAAAAAATCAAACGCCACTTCTAGTGGCCTTCTTGGAGAAAAGACATAAAGTCTTTTGTATTGTCTTGCGGAATTTGCGCCCAAAACAAGGGTCAAAAGAAAAGGCCGGCCGGCCTACTTCAACCCTTGGATATTCCACCGGCACAATGGCACACCTTGTCAACGGACTTTATAACTGACCTGCCTCCTTGTGCTGGTTACAACACTATCCTTGTAATTGTGGATCTATTCTCCAAAATGGCCTACTTTATCCCTTTAAAAGGTTTGCCTTCAGCTTCCACCTTGGCCAAGGAATTTCTGGAGAATATAGTTTGCATACATGGTTTCCCTTCCATATTAGTCTCGGATCTTGGAAGTCATTTTATTTCCCATTTTTGGAAGAAGTGTTGCCAACTAGCACAAATAGATGTGCGGTTATCCACCAGCCACCACCCCCAGACCGACGGACAAACCGAGAGAACGAATCAGACTCTCGAGCAATATCTTCGGTGCATGTTACACCAATCCGAGTTAAATTGGAAAGACATCCTTTGTATCGCAGAATATGCATACAACAATTCAGTGCATTCTGGAACCGGACAAACTCCTTTTTATACTTTGTATGGTCACCATCCTCCGACCTCTGATCTAGATCCACCTCTGACCCTGGAAATGCCCGCAGTAAATCATCTGCATTCCACAATAACCCAAGCCTTCAAAGAAGCTGCAACTCATTTACAGCAAGCCAAGAAAAAGTATAAAGAAAACGCTGATTTGCACCGAAGTAAAACTCCTCCTTACCAAGTAGGAGACCAGGTATGGCTAGCAACTAAACATTTACCCCTCAAGGGCCCGCGAACCTTCAATCCCAGATTCATAGGACCTTATCCCATCAAAGCTATAATCAACCCAGTGGCCTTTAAACTGGATCTACCGTCCAACATGCGTATTCATCCAGTTTTTCATGCATCACTTTTGAAGCCAGTACAACCAGGAACCCGATTGTCCAAGCCTCCAGATCCAGTTCAAATTGAAGGGGAATTAGAATTCGAAGTTAAAGACATTTTAGACTCCAAGGTGGTAAAGTCAAAACTCTTCTATCTTGTTGACTGGAAGGGATATGGACCTCAGGAGAGATCGTGGGACCCTAGTAACCATGTCCACGCACCTCGATTAGTACAAAGGTTTCACCGGAGATTTCCGAACAAGCCCAAACCCCCGGAGGGAACAACCTTGGGAGGGGCCTTGAGGGGGGGTACTGTCATGATGCCTACCTCCAAGGAGCCAAGTCCGACCCAGCAACCCCAGAGGCAGGCAGGCATTTCCCCCAGGGGAGTGCCAGCGGGCCCAAGCTGGGGCCCTTTGGACGCAGTCCTGGCGCCTCAGGCGCCAGGCTCATGTTGGACCTCTGTCCTGGCGCCTTAGGCGCCAGGCTCATAAAGCTAGACATGTGTTCAAGTGTTTTAATGTGCACTTACCTGATGCAGACCATGCTACCACATCCAGGCCCTCTTGAGGCCTGAATAGGAACTACTTTACCTGTGGGACTACTTTCCACCCGGGTGTGGTCGGGGAAGGATACATACCTGATCGGAGGAAGGATACACACTTGGAACTTCTTCCAAAGCTATTTAAACCACACCCGATCAGCAACTCACGCTTCGCGTTGTTCTGCTCCTCGCAGCTGGACGCTCACCGTGTCAGCTCCTGCATCTGGACTTCAGCCACGCCTGTCAGCATCCTGGGTCACCTGCAAAGGGAGACAAGAGACCTACCAGCTAATCTGCACCACGGAGACATCACCGACGATCCTGAAAAGGAAGACATCATTTTTAAAAGCATTTCGTTACGATCGCTGCAGCGCTGCATTTCACTCACCTTTCCTGGGTTCCTCCATCTTCAGCAGCGATCATCCGGATACACAGCCACTTCCCAGAGTCTAGAGAAAAAGACAAGAATAAGAGGTGAGAGAAGGAAGGGAATAGGAAAAGCCCAGTTTCCTTCTAAGACTTACCTGTTGGGTCATTCCCATTTCATTTCGGGTCTTGCTGCTTCCAAGCATTTTCCGGACCCCAGCCCCTATGGGGAAAAAAGACAAAGACATTAGATGAGCGAATGCAAAAACATTACCTGAGCGCTCATGTAGGACTTACCAGATCTTTACTGGAACTGCACGTTTCACTTCGGGTCGGCGCCATATCTCCGGCATTTCGAACCCCGGCTCCTATGGGGAAAAGACATCAACATTAGCGCTTTGTTGCAAGAAGTCTCCAAAGGAATCTTCATTCATCACCTGAAAAAAGACAATCAACATTATTATTTAAAGCTTGAACTTTTGAACTTGCAACAGAACTTTTACAGTGCCTTACCAGTATAATCAAGCTTACCTGAACTCCCATCCAACCTCAATCCAGTGAAGTAACTGGGTTCAATGCGCCCCTGCGTCAGAAGCAGGATGGAGAGCTTGTCCTTTCAGACCCTAAGGTGAGACTTCACGGGGAATCGTGGAAGGGTATCGTGGAGGGTTGGAAGAGAGTGGGAGGCTTGAGCATAACTCAGTCAGTAGGTAATACTCCCTTTTCACGCACAGGGGAATATTTCTGCGAGCCGGAGAAGCCAGAGTAGAGGGCCCTTCCTGTCCATCTTCAGAGTCCTGCGCTTCACCATTGAAGAAGCATCAGCACTCGAAGCCAGACCTGCGCCTCCGTGGGAATCAGGTGAGCATTACAGAAAGTCCCTTCCAGGTCCTTCATTTTGACCATTTCCGATGTTATTGCAGCCTGACCTATTAAGTTCTTTACATAAACCTAGTTATACTGAAAATCTTTAACCAGGTTGTGTTGTCAGACTTCTTTCCCTTATTTATTTAATCCCTTAGTCCGCTTCACAATGTTCACGTTTTTGTTTTGCTTCCAGTTTTTATAAGACGTGCTCAGACATTTTCACATATGAAGTCTTCTCCTTCAATGAGGATTTTTTCACACATTAGACCACAAAGAAGTTCCTCCTGTTCCCTTTATTTCGTTGTTAGCTTAATATTTTCGAAGAAGGATGCCACCGCAATCACATTATTAGTATTTTCTCCTTCGTTAAAGGCCTGCCACCAATTAATCTCTGTCAATGTGGTAAACAATTGCATTGTTTTCCCTAGATAGACTGATCTCGATGTACTTAAACCTTCACATTCGAGTAAAAGATGTCGGCTAGTTTCTACTGTCTCCTCTGATTTGCAGTATCTAGATTTGTTATGTGTTATGATTCCTTATGAATTGAATTTCGTTAGTTTGTAGTTGGTTTAGCCGAAATCTCAGATATGTTCTGGCCAACCTTTTATCCGGAAACATTTTTAAGTAACTTCTTGTGTCATATAGTTTTTTCGGAACCGTTGGAAAGTCTTTCATCAACTTATATGTTCGCGCTATGTCCTCTGTCCTGATCCAGTCTGCTTCAAAGAGTTTGTTTTGATATTTTGACTGGATTTGTTTCAAGTGTCTCTTCCGAAACATCTAGATCTCTCAATAACTTCATATTTCTCAACTTCCAGTCTTTTAGTGCATAGATCTTGCCCGTTGTCATCTCATTCTTCACCAGCTCCAATGGTTTTGGTTTATTCTCCAATTGGAGTTTTCGGTATAACATTAGCATGTTTCTCTCCTGGATCGCTTTTAGTGACACGAGACATAGTTCTCCCCTTAATAGTGGCATCAGTGTTGATTGTGCCAGATTTAGCACTTTCTTCCAGAAATAACTCTCTAGTTTAATCCACAGTGCTTCAGGTATTAGGAACATTGCATCTGCTCCGTAAAGGATTGAAGGGACCACCTTTGCTTTGTAAAAGTTGATTACTGCCAGTAGTGAAAATTTCCCGTATTTTTTGTCGATCATCCGTGCTTGTATGGTTAAAGTTTTTATCTTTGTCCATAGCAGGTTTTGCATTGTTGTTTCGGACTCACTGATTGACATCATGACTCCCAGATATTTGAAGTCTTTTACTTTTTCCAATTTTAGCCCCTCCGCGAACCAGTTCCGCTTGCTTTGTTTCTTCTTTTTCTTGCCTTCCCAGGCCATTATTTTGTTTTTTTCTGGATTCAGCTTTAGATTATTTCACTTCAGACATGTGATCAAGTTCGTGAACTGTCTTTGCAGACCGATTGGCGTGTTATCCAACAGGATGATATCGTCTGCATATAACAGGCGCAATATGTTTTTGCCACCAATAGTTGGAGGGAAGCATCTTATTTCCTTCTCATACTCAGCATAGTCTGCGATATACGCGTTATATAATGCAGGGGCCAGGGGGCAACCTTGCTTCACCCCTCTGAAGGTTGGAATTTCCCTCGACAGTAGTCCATCTTGCCCAAGCCTTACTTTAATAGATGTGTCCTGGTACAATGTTTGAATCAGGCCCATAATAGCTGCAGGGCACTTCATAGCTTCCAGCTTTTCCCATAATATGTCCCTGTTGACCTGCTCAAATGCCTGTACCAGGTCAACAAATGCCATGTTTACGGGTTGACCGGTCTGCGTGGCCTTGGCTTTGATTGTTGTCAGCATCAATATATTGGTCGATGTTCCTGCGTTTTTTACAAATCCTGTCTGGAATGGATCGCCCCCGTTTTCAGCTTTGAGCCAGGCTTGAAATGCTTCCAAGGCAAGCCTGCCGTATATTTTCCCAATAACATCCAGTAAGGACATTGCGCGATAGTGGCAAGGATCTTCTCGATATCCACGTTTAAAGATTGGGACTACTATAGCTTTTCTCCATGAAGCCGGTATGTTTTGCTCCTGGTTACAGTTTTTGAAGATGTTGCTAATCAAGGGGGCCCATATCTCTTGATGTTGTTTTAGGTCGCTATTTGTGATCCCATCAGGCCTCGGGGCCCTTGAGTTGTTGAGTTTTTTGTTTTTTGCTGGGATATCTTCTTCCTTTGTTGTGATCTCCCATGGAGACTCTGTCACCTTTATCTTTTTCCGCAAGCCGGGACTCGATGACGGGCAGTGGTGCATATAGGTTGGAAAAATGGGAGATCCACCTTGTTTCTCCGACACTATTTTGTAATGCGATAGTACAGGACATCATAGTGCCTTTTATTAGGGTCCAAAAGTCTCTTGATTTTTTCCCACATAATGTTTTTAACATTAGTTCTGAGTCTGCCTGGTATAGGGAATGCCTTTTTTGTATTATCCAGGATTTATAGTTCCTATTGGCGATCTTCCAACTTTCATGCGCCAGTTGTGTACCGGATCTGTTTTCTATCCGTTTTAATTTTCGTAGGGTTCTTCTTCTTGTTACTAATTCCTGGTTATAGGCATGGAGATAGTTCTTTGGGGTCTCTTTGATTTTATTTGCCGTCTTGATATATTTTTTTAACAGAGTATAGTCCACCATCTTCTCTGACTTTTTTTTGTATTGGCTTCCCCATCCATTATAATGGAATACTTTTCAGAAATTTGCTTAATTGCATTCTCTGTTAGTTTTAACCTGGATCCCTTGACTATTAGCTTGTACCTTTTTTGATTTTGTTTTTATTGCATTTTTAAAGTCGCATACTCCACTTTTGCTAATGTGAACTGATTACAGTGATGTCAGTCTAACTGTATCCTGACTTCTGGTAGTCTGTGGATGTTTGTTAGAATGGGGTTTCCTCCTCTAGGCCCTACATAGGCTGTGAGTTGTGCATTTGTATCTTATAAATATGTTTTAAAAGTTTACCTTTAAAAGACTGTGTTATGTTTGGTACATGGGATACTTCATTGACTGTTAATACAGTATGTCTTAATGCCTGCTTAATTTATCTCCCCCCCCTTGTCTAAATATGTAATGTGCTTATCACTGTATAGTGAACCTACATTATAGGAGTGGGTTGTGCCTTTCATGACAATTTGATATTTGTATGCATACCCTTGGTATTATTACTCTGTTATGTCTACATAAAGTGCATATGGAACTAAGGCATATATGTGTAACTTAACAATCATACATGTTTCAATATACCAGTGTGTATTGTGTTTTTCTATGGATAAGTGTGAGACTAAATTATTTTGTAACAGCCATCTTCCCTTCCCTAGAGTTATTCCTGATTGCTTTGTCACACTATCATCCTTAAAGAGTTTTGGCTTCCCTTTTTGTGTTGGGTGCAATTCCCCTTTTTAAGGTTAATGGTTGTACAGTTTTCACCAAAGTGTTTTACAAAAACCACCCTCTGTGGTAAGTCAGAAGAGGAGTCCGACAAAGGGGTGTCATTTTACACAAGGGTTTTTTATTTTTTTTTATTTTTTATTTGTATGAATCAAAAATTGATTTTTACAAAGAACTTTTCGTAGTCCGTGTCTCGTTTTGTCTTTTGTGCAGATTTCGTTTTAGGAAAAGAAGTAAGACTGCTGAATTTTTCAGCCTACTACGGCCACTTCGGGCTGGGACTGAGTAGAAAAGAATGCAGTCATTCGAGGTGTCGGTTCACTAGTATCGGCTCCCTAGAGATCTTGTGGTATTGGAGAGGCGATTGTAGGACCTTGGCTTACAGGGATCTTTTCCAGAGGAGCCAAGCTGTCCAATTTTGCCATGATTTGGTGCACAAGTTGCGAGGTAGCCGTTAACCAAGTCGGTTTGTCCCCGCTAATCATTCTTGACCACCAACAAGATTCACTGTCTAGAGAAGGATCAGAAGAAAAATGCTGCATATAGGCTGTCCTGGTTGATTTTGTTTCTGGACAACCCAAGAGGAGATGGTGAACTGTCTCTTTTTCGTTTGTGTTGCGACATAATCTGCAGTGTGGTGAATTTGATAAACCCCTGATGGTTCTGATTTCGTTGGTAGGTAGCAAATTCAGTCTCACTCATAAAATACAGTTTCTTGCTTTTCTGTTGGGGAATTGTTTGATATATCCCTGTAATTCGTTCAGTTCCTTTGTGTTTGGTGGCAAGTGTAGTGTTAGTTAATTTTCTGAAGCTTTTGCGAGCGTTGTGATCCAGTCTAACTCTTTAATTTTTTTCATGATTTTTACCGGGTTTTGGATCAAGTCGTCTTCGTCACACTCGATTTCTTTCAAAAGCCCTGAAATGTGTGACTTCCAGGTTTGTACAGGTTTGTTTGATTCAACTGCTAGTTCTGTTTTGATCAGTCCAGACTCAGTTCTTCTGCGAATAGAAGCTACGGGCGTAGAAGTTGGAAGACCGAGAACTGTTCGCCACTAATAAGCTTCGAGTTTAGGCCAGATTTCACGCGGGAGCAGTATTATTGCTTCTGTACCGTAGGTTAGAGCAGGAACCACCTTCATTTTGTAAAAATCGATCGCTGGGATCGTTGAAAAGTGACCTAGCGTCTGGTCAATTGCTTTTCCTTGCGTGGCAAGTTTCCTGGTTTTTATTCTTAGATGCTCTTGCATGGCTGTTTCTTTTTTGGTGTTGTCCAGCATGATGCCCAGGTACTTGAGGTTTTGGACTTTTTCAATCTCCGCCGCTTCAAAGAACCATTTTAGTTTTTCCGTTTTCTTTGTTGTTGTTTCCAAGGTAACTATTTTTGTTTTGCCTTTGTTTACTTCCAGGTTGTTTGATGTTGCGTAGTCGTACAAGTTGTCAAGTTAGCGCTTGAACCATCAGGCGTTTGACCAATCAGTATGAGATCGTCAGCGTAGAGTAATCTACTGATATTATGTTGACCCATCCGGGGTGGGAACGATCTCACAGTGGTTTCCGATGCTTGGTAGTCGCCAAGATAGGCCAGAAAGAGTGCGGGGGCCAAAGGGCACCCCTGCTTGACCCCTCTTTGAGTCGCAATAGGTTTTGATAGTGAACCTTGGCAGTTCAGTCCGACTCGGACTGACGTATTCGTGTGCAGCGCTTTGATGGGGTTCAGTATGGCTTCAGGACAGGACCACTTTTTCAGTTTACTCCAGAAGAGAGTCCTGTCAACTCTGTCGAATGCTTGGGAAAAGTCAATGAAGGCCAGATGTAACCTAGGCCCCCCTTCGAGCACTTTGGTTTTCAATATGCTTATTAAAAGGATGTTGACTGTAGTTCCCAGGTTCTTTTTGAATCCAGATTGGAATGGGTCGTTGCACGCGGCGTCCAGGGCCCACTGTTGGAACCTTTTCAGTAGCAAAGAACCGAATAGCTTTCCTATCGGATCAAGGAGCGCTATGGGACGATAATGAGCAGGATCATTAATGCCCCCCTTCTTGTATATTGGTACAATCGTAGCTGTAGTCCAAGAAGCAGGAATTGATTTTGATTCTGAGCATCTTGAAAAAACTTGACTTATGAAGGAGGACCAGGCTTTCGGATGGGACTTCAGGTCGATGTTTGTGATACCTTCAGGTCCAGGAGCCCTTGAGTTTTTCAAGTTGTTAATTAAGTCGATGATTTCTTCTTGGTCGTTAATTTGAGCCCAGGGTGAATCTTGGCTCTCTAGCATAGAGGGATTCTGGCCCCAAGGTAGTCTGAAGGAGTTCCTTTATATACTTTCCCAGGTTACATCGCCAATAGCATTTTGGATGTTTACACTTCTGTTGGATGACTTGGAGTTCAGTAATGTCCAAAATTCTTTCGAATTTTTTGTACAGATGGCTCTCAGTGTTGCTTCCGAGTCCTGTTGGTATAGAATTCTTCGATGTGATTTTAGCCAGGAGCGGTAAGTAGATTTTGCTTTCGCTTTGGCGCTTTTCGCTTGGTTAACATCGAGCTTGGCGGCAGCTCTAATGGTTTTGCAGTGTTCTCGTCGTTTTTCCACTAGCCGCGTGTTGTACGAGTGCTTTGTCAATGAAGAGCCAGATCTCATGAGGCTGGGCTTCTTGTATGTTAGCAGGGAGCCATAGTCTGTCTCAAACTCCAATTCCCTTGTTCTGGCCTTGTTGTACTTGTTTAATAGGTCTTTGATATCTTTCGCTGATGGGCGTAATCTGTTTCCTTGTGGATTTAGTTCAGCCTGATAGATCAACGATTCAACTGGGTCGTTGGTACTTTGCCACGCTGCAATTAAGGGTTTGTGGTCACTGGCCATTGTTTGTTTCACCTTGAAGACTGAAATCAGATCCAGGAATAGTCGTGAGACAAATATATGGTTGATTGATGACTCAGAGACCCCGTTGGACCAAGTCGGTGGACGTGACTGGTCTGGGAAGGCCGTGTCTAAGTTCTGAAACTGTCTGGATTTCATAAGGTCAAGCCACTGCATACCTCTGAGAACGGCTGGAGTCTGAGCTTTTTTCAGTTTTTGCTGTGAGCATGCAGCATTTAAATCTCCGCAAATTAATATGTGCGTCACTAGGTGGACTGTCAAAATTTCCTCGATTTCTGATTCCATTTCTCTGAGAAAAGTAGACGCTTCTATTTTAGCTGGATTCCAGTATATGTTTAGGATGGTCAGAGATGTGCTTTGTTCTTTCTTGTCGTGGTCGCGTTGATGGGACCATTTTAAAAGCACTACTAAAAGATGTTGGTTTGCTCTTAGAACTTTTTCCATTTGTAAGCCGTGCCCCATGCGGATAGCTGTGAGGAGGCCGGAGGATGGACGGCCTTTCGTGCTTTTCAGGGCTGGCGCCAGGGAGAGTTTGTAGCCATCTAAAGTTGGTGGTTTTGTTAACCACGTTTCTTGTAGCGTATGTCGTAATCCCCTAGGTGGATTTCGCCTGGATTGGTCAAGTGATGGAAACCCCTAGTGTTCCACGAACATAGACGGATTTCGTGTCTAACCGCATCTGTTGTCTGCTGTTCTATGAGGCTGTTATCCAGGGACTTGAGTTGCTATTTAGATTTCCTTGATATCAATGCTTTAGGAACCCAGGCCCATAGACTCGTAACTGTCGACTTAGATGTGATGTCGACTTTATCCGGTGTTGTAAGTTGTACCGATTGGCTAAATGTTTTTCGTTGATTCTCCCAAGGTGAACTATTGATAAAAGTCGGTTGATTGTTTGGGTCAGTTTTTTGCCCTGTTTCGCCATACTTCAAGATAGGTTTGGCTTGCCCCTTTGAGGAGGCTGAGACATGCACTGTTATATTGTTGTTCTGGCTCTGCTTTTCTGTGGCCGTGGAAAGCTCCCTGTTTCTTTGGAGCTTTTGGATGCTTGGTTTGTCTGTTGAATGATGAATTTGTGATTTTTTGTTTCCCCTTGACGTGTGGGGGTTATTGCGTGAGTAATCGTTGCTGTTTGATGACTCTGTTAGATCATATCCCAACCTCAATAGTTCTCTTGCTTCTCTTCTTAGTAGGTCTTTGATCGTAGTCGATGTAATGTGAAGGTATGTTTGCGCCCTTCCTTTCCTGTGGCTCAGTTCGACTATCTTTAGGTCGTCGGTTTTTATTATCCTCAGCTTTGGCACATAGTTGAACAGTGTTAGTACTGAACTTCTGTTCGAAATCACGTTGTCGTGGTTTCCTGGAATTTGTTCCAGTTTAAGAACCCACCGCCGTTCCTGTGGGGTGTCTTACTGTATTTTTCTGTTTTGGATCGATAGTGAGGTACCTTAGTTTCTCGTTTTCAGAGGCACAAGGCTTTTTATTGAAATAATAAAAAACAAGCCTACATTTCCTTATATTCAAGGGCTTGCCCTGCCTAGCAGAATTCTAACTAGGGTGCTCGTCAGAATGGTTTGTTCAAAGCAAAAATTCCGTTCTCCGCCCAAAAATGTGACCCTATCACTATTCAAAAAGGATTCAGAAAACAGAAAGGGGCTTAGGAGAATGTCTCCCTTCTCCTGGCATGGCTGGTTCAACCTTGGTGACTGATCTTCTTATAGTCTCTTGTAACAGTTGCGAATAGCCCCTGCAGCTCCTCAAAGGGACTTTCAAGTGTCCAATGACTATTGGCTCTCAATGACCAAAACGGTTCTTTCCTAATTGTTGTTTATATATTCTAACTCTACTGGTTTCTTGGTTTTGGTTCAACAAACTGTTATTTCCACTATTGATAATATAGTTTCTGAGGCTTGTGGAATCTGCTTAGATCACATGCTGTGCATAGGCCGACATCTAGTGGAAGCTGCGGAGTATTAGTTTGTTTTTCGAAGTCGAAAAATGGGCGTCGACACAGGGCGTGCCAGTAATACTATCCCTAGTGTGACGTCCCCTGTACCCATGATCCCTCACGCGTCTAGGATCCCCAGATTGTTTTTTTCCGCCATTCTGGTCGGAAGCACTTCATCGGAGTTCCCTGGCTTTGCCATATTTTCACTCTAAACTAATTCTAATTTGCCCCGTTTGGCCAACCTTTCGTCGATCAACATCTCGACGCCGAACCGGGGAGGAGATCAACGTCGAATACCCGACGGATTGGGCCTTGAGGCTTCCGCCTCGGCTCGGGCCTGGGCCGCTGGCCTCGGCCCTACAAGTAGGGAGAGTGGGGGTGGTACACTTCCACACTCGACACCTTATTACCTACACACACTTGCCCGCTGCCCACAGGCGCGTATGGAGGGTACGCCCTTTCAGTTTTGCCCCAAGTGTAATAAGAAATACCCTTGGGTAGATAAGCACGCTACGTGCAACCTTTGCCTACCCAGAGACCACCCCGAGACGGGTTGCAGGGCCTGTAGCAGGTTTAAGGCAAAAACTCTTAAGGACCGCTCCACCAAGCGTTGGGCCCACCACGCCAAGCTAGCAGCTATGGAGGCGGAGGGTACCTTCAGCGACGGCAGCGACGCCGAACTTTCGGACGGCGAGGGCACCAAGGCGTCGAAGGACAGCCGAACGCACGTCCCCGGCCTCGGAAGGTCGTCCGTCCCGGCGACTATGGGGAAGTCCCCCGGCGACAAAAGCGTTACACATACACACGCTAAACACAAAAAATCCACCCGAGATTCGACGTCGTCGAAACCTCGGAAAGAGGCACAGAAGGAGCGGTCCGAAAGGACGTCCTCTGGGCGGTCCCGGTCGAGGTCGCCGCACGACGTCAGGCAAGCCTCCACACTTGCACAGAGTGCCTCGACCATTAATATCCCGGAAGATCAATCGTCCGGAGACGAACACGACTTCCACCCCCAGACTGCACCCCAGGAAAAGGGTACATCACTTGGGAGTAAAGAGTGGCCAGTTTCGAAGGCTAGTTCGAAAGACAGGGATTCCACCTCCGATCCTCGACGCCAGGCGTCGAAAGATAAGGGAAAGGGGAAACACACTTCCACCCACGGGGAAGGGGGTAAACAGCAAAGGAAACAACCCTTGCAGTCCTCCACTACAAAAGAACTGACCAAGTCTTCTCAGGGCCAATCCATAGAAAGTCCCAGCAAGGTCACCCCAAGCTCAAAACTCTGGTCATGCGAGGACATTGACAGAGTAATGTCAAGGATGTCTTCCTTGGCGAATTTTTTCGAAAGACACCCTGAACAACTCCTAGCTTTAAACCCTCAGGAAGATTCTCCCTCAGGGTCAAGGGACCCTATCACCTCAAATAAAAGACCCCGGGTCGAGACACCATTTAGGCCTTTAGACCCCATCGAGGTCCAACCCTATTCTTACCTCTTCCCTACAGACCAAGGAAACTCTTCCCTTATAGAAGGTCAGGAAATTGACACGCCAGAAGATCCTGCAGGATCAGATTATTACGGCGAAGACGAAGACGAGGATGAGCCAGAAAATAGCCCAGATATTTTCAGAATGGACTCACCAGTCGAAAGGGAAGCCCCAGTGTCTGACTCCCCAATAGATAATCAGCCCCTCCTGAATGAACTGCTCTTTCGGGCAGCTAACCACTTCCACATAGACACACAAGGTGTCCAGGAAGAAAGGGACTTTGCGGAAGAACTAATAGGGGAAAGGAAGCCAGTAGCCCAGACCATTCCCATCCTAAAATCTGTTCAACGCAGAATAGCACCATCCCTTGTCAACCCAAACCTGACAAGACCTGTAAATCCGAGAGTGGAGAAGCTGTTTAAAGCAGCCCAGTCGGACCCCCTATATATTAGAGGTCAACTTAAGCCAGACTCTCTAGTAGTAACCAACACCCGCAAAAGAGCTGGTACACCATTATCTTCCTCTGAGGCTCCCCCCGACAAAGAAAGTAAAAAACTTTATGGTTTTGGCAGGAAAGTAGCTTCCACGGCAGCCTACCAAGCCAGAATCGCGAATTCCACCACACTGTTGGCTAGCTACAACTGTCACCAGTGGGAAGAAGTGGCAGCACTAATAGACTCTGCTCCCGAACCCCTTAAAAGCCAGCTAGCTCGCATTTGTGCGGAAGGAAGGAACGTGTCAGGCTGCACTGTAAAAGCAACTCTGGACGCCGCTGACAATGCGGGTAGACTTATAGCAGAGGGGACTGTCATCAAAAGGCATGCTTGGTTGAGGCAGTCGGGATTCAAAGCAGAAACACAAGCTGCGCTCTTAGACAAACCAGTGGAAAGGGATCTCCTGTTTGGGAAGGCAGTCGAGGACGCTCTAAAAAACGCTAAGGAAGAATTCGACACCCTCAAATCCCTTGGCCAGTTAACTACCAAACCACCTAACCAAAGAGGGAATGGCAATTTTCGTCGCCCCCGCGGCCAAAATTCCAATAGAGGAAATAGCTACTCCCACACCCAGGGTACACAGTGGAACACCAGCTCACAACAGTCTACCCAGGCGTATAGTAGGGGTAGTAAAAGAGGACGTGGTAGAGGCAGAGGCAGCCCCAGTAGAGGAGGAGGCACGCCTCCACCAAAGCAGTGACGCTCAGTTCAGGGTCCCTTCCCATGCAACCCCAGTAGGGGGACGAATATCAAGTTTCACCCAGGCATGGGAAGGGATAACATCCGACAGATGGGTGCTGTCAACAGTATCCAATGGGTACTGCATAGAACTACTGCAACGTCCCCTAAACCATCCTCCAAGACAAAAAGTCCACTCTTTACAACATCAGAAGATCCTCCTCGAGGAGATCGCCATTCTGCTAGAAAAGGACGCGATAGAACTCGTCCCGGGACACCAGGTAAACAAGGGTATCTATTCAACTTACTTCCTTGTGCCAAAGAAAGATTTAACAATGCGCCCAGTTTTAGACTTACGGCCTGCCAACAAGTATGTCAAGCCCCAAAAATTCCGTATGACCACACTACAAGAGGTAATCCCACTCCTAAAAAAGGGGGATTACATGGCAACCTTGGATGTGAAAGATGCCTATTTTCATATTTCCATGCTCCCGGCGCACAGAAAATACTTGCGCTTCAAGGTGGACAGTCGCCACTACCAATTCAAGGTACTGCCCTTCGGGATAGCTTCTGCACCAAGGGTATTCACCAAGGTACTGGCGGTGGCAGCTGCACACCTACGCAGGGAGGCAATCCCAGTGTACCCTTATCTGGACGACTGGCTCATAACGGGGGAAACCCCAGGAATCTGCAGGTCAAACATTCAGAGGACCATCGACCTCCTCCACGAATTAGGCTTCTCCATCAACGAGAAAAAGTCAAGTCTGGTGCCAAGCACCTCAAAACAGTTTCTAGGAGCTATCCTAGATACTCAGAAAGGATTGACCTTCCCTTCGGAAGAAAGAATTCGGAACATACTTCTGCAAATTCCGCATTATCAGTCAGGTCAACAGATAACAGTACGCAAAGCTATGCGGTTACTCGGCATGATGGCGTCATGCATTTACCTGGTCCCCCACGCGCGTCTGCGCATGCGTCCCATGCAGGAATGGTTGGCGAAACAGTGGTCTCAGGCAAGTGGTCAGTGGGACGATCTAGTGGTCGTTTCGCCAACACTCGTACAGAACCTACACTGGTGGACAAGAGAGAATCTCGCAAAGGGGAAACCCTTTTACGATCCCGAAGTACAGGCAGTGGTAACTACAGATGCATGCCTGACGGGGTGGGGAGCTCACCATCTCCACCACACAGCTCAGGATCTCTGGTCTCACTCAGTAGCCAAGAACCACATCAATCTGCTAGAGCTTCTGGCAGTATTCCGAGCGCTGCAGGCGTTCGAGCCCCATCTACTAAACTTGTCGGTGCAGATCAGGACGGACAGCACGACAGCCATGTTCTATCTGAACAAGCAAGGAGGGACTCGTTCGCCAAATCTGTCCAAGCTTGCCCAGAAAATATGGAGATGGGCACTCAGACGGAACATCTTCCTGTCATCGCAACATGTTCCAGGGGAGCTCAATTCCCTAGCGGATGCTCTAAGCAGAGACTCCCTCCCAGAAGAACACGAATGGGTCCTTCACAAAGACGTAGTAGAAGATCTCTTCTCTCAGTGGGGTTGCCCCACTATAGACCTATTCGCCACAAGCGAAAACAAACAATGCCCAGGATTTGCATCCAGGTTCCCACAACCGGACTCCCAGGGGAATGCCCTGTGGATGAACTGGTCAGGGATGTTTGCGTACGCTTTCCCACCAACTCCTCTCATCAGGAAGGTGGTGTACAAAATGAACAAGGAATCGATGACGCTCATCCTAGTTGCTCCCATGTGGGCGAGACAACCATGGTTTCCACACCTACGCAGGATGGCGGTATGCGAACCCATCAGACTCCCAGCCTGGTACAACCTTCTGTCCCAGCAACAAGGTCAAACAGTGCATCAGGAACCCAACTCTATGAACCTAGCAGCATGGCTCCTGAAGTCATAGAGTTTGGACATCTCAAATTACCACAGAGGTGTATGGACATTCTAAAAGAATCTAGGAAACCAAATACAAGGCACTGTTACTTTGACAAGTGGAAAAGATTCGTTATCTGGTGCCAGAGTAAACAAATCAACCCGGTTGATTGCACTCCTTCCAACGTTGTAACATACATGCTCCACCTGCTGGATGCAGGGTTGGTTTTTAACTCTCTGAAAGTACACCTGGCAGCCCTCTCAGCCTACACCACATCCCATAACAAGGTTTCGCGGTGGAGAGTACCAGTGGTTAAAGCCTTCATGGAAGGAGTAAAGAGACTTCACCCTCCTATCTCGAACCCACCGCCAGGATGGGATCTCAATGTGGTGCTATCTAAGCTCATGGGGCCCCCCTTCGAACCCATGCATAAAAGTAGTCTCAAACACCTGACTTATAAAACGGCCTTCTTAGTAGCCATTACCTCCATAAGAAGGGTCAGTGAAATTCAGGCTCTGTCAGTGCAAGATCCTTTCTTTACTATCCACAAGGACAAACTGGTTTTACGCACACACCCTAGATTCTCACCAAAATTCATATCCAAGTTCCATGTAAACCAGTCCATCGAGCTTCCGGCTTTCTTCCAAAACCCACAAAGCTCAGCTGAGGTGAAACTACACACCCTAGATGTGCGTAGGGCGGTCTTATACTATGTAAATAAAACCAGACCGCTAAGGAAAACAGATCAACTGTTTGTCTCCGTAGCTACAGGCAGAGAGGGGGATCGCGTCTCTAAGGGCGCTATCTCAAAGTGGATTATCAACTGTATACAGCTGTGTTACTCTCTTTCTGAAAAAACTCTGCCTTTTACGCCAAGGGCCCACTCTACCAGAGGCATTGGGGCCACTCTGGCTTTCATTGCAAATGTTCCCCTTGACACCATTTGCAAAGCAGCTACTTGGAGCTCTATTCACACTTTTACTCAGCATTACTGCATTGACACTCATTCCAAGGCAGATACACAAGTGGGACAAGCGGTTCTAAGACACCTGTTTGCTCATGACCCTTCTCACATCCCACCTCCTTCTTCTGGTACTGCTCGCTAATCTATGCACAGCATGTGATCTAAGCAGATTCCACAAGCCTCAGAAGGGATACATTACTCACCGTAATCGTATTTCTGATGCTTGTATCTGCTTAGATTCACATGCGACCCACCCTTCCTCCCCTCCGAGAGAAGGCGCATGGTTGCTTGTAGTCTTACCTTTCTGTCTATCTGCTTGGACTATCTGTACTCACGCTACTCCTCATGCTACCTCATGTCAGGAAAAACACAATCTGGGGATCCTAGACGCGTGAGGGATCATGGGTACAGGGGACGTCACACTAGGGATAGTATTACAGGCACGCCCTGTGTCGACGCCCATTTTTCGACTTCGAAAAACAAACTGTAATACTCCGCAGCTTCCACTAGATGTCGGCCTATGCACAGCATGTGAATCTAAGCAGATACAAGCATCAGAAATACGATTACGGTGAGTAATGTATCCCTTATTTGTATAGCGCCTATACACACATGTTTCAACGGAAAATACAATGACATTCTAACAAGGACGTGAGACATTAAGAATGTGAAATTAATTTATCGTACTAGGCCTGACGACATTTCATATAGTGCAAGAACGTTGACAATGATAAGGAGGGGAGGGAGGGAGGGAGCGAGGGAGGGGGAGGTAGGAGATAAGACAGACAACAACTATCATACTAGGCCTGACTACATTTCTTGTAGTGCAGGGGAATAACAAAAGGTAAGGAAAGAAGGGTGGGGGGGGGGAGGAAAGGAACAAAATAAGTGACTATTGCACTAGGCCTGACAACATTTCTGGTAGTGCTGGAGATTGACAAAAGGTGAAGGGTGGGGGGGGGGAACAAACAAGTGATGATCATACTAGGTCTGACGACAATTCTGATAGGGTAAGGGCATAGAATATAGTGAGGGGAGGTGGGAGAGGAGAGAGGAAATAGACAGTGAGAGGAAGAGAAGACTGAGAAGTAGTGAGTGTGTTGAAGGAAAGGAAGAAGCAGAGTTGGTGAAATACAGTGTTATAGAGCACATAAGCAAGTGGAGAGAGCACATTAAGTTACAGAGGTTAATAATGAACACATAATGTTGCAAGAGATCAGCAAGTGCAAGCCAGGATTCAAGTCGTAGATGGGCACAACATGACTCATGGTGAGATAAAGTTCACGGCTGATTCACACAGGGGAGAGGTACGGAGCCTCGTACTTTTATTAAAGCAGTCCTGTCATGGCAAAGGGGATCGGGGGGGCTCTGGCAGCTGAGTCGCGGCATTCGTGAAACTGACATGAAGGAGTGTGGAATAGTAATAATAAACATGCGAGCTCCGCGGATACATTGAAGCGAGAAGTCTCCGAACTGAGGCACAAGCGCCCATAGGGGAAACCTCGTCTGAACTCTCGGATGCCCTGGGTTAAAACAGTACATGCGCTTTCCAGTGGACACCCAGAAGATAAAGGTGGTGTAGCGGGGAGAGAAGAGTGAAGCTCCCAGCACTCTCCGGACTCTAGGCTCTACCGTCTACGACATGAAGACATGGACGAGTGAGGCCCCGGGCATGACACCTATTAAATAAGCTGCACATTACCCGGCTATTGATCACCTGCCCCGTTCTCAGCCCTGAGCATGTCACGCGTGGTAAAAGGAATACAAGCGCACGCAAAGACCGCAGGGACAGATTGAAGGACTAAAGTAATGAGATTCTCTAAATGACACCAATATCGGGAACGCACCGCAGAATAGTGGCGGATAGCAATACACAAGGATACCAACACGTGGATCACACGCAAAGCACAACAGTGGGTGTTTCGGGAGAACGTGCCTGGCAGAACGTGAGTTTTAATGGCAACATTCTAAAGCCCATAACTGCATGACTAAGGAATCTCAACACCATGCGGGCTGGTCTCGCCCCCTGGGGGTGAGCAGCCTGCCAGGTCACAGTGGGGGCATAACAGCTAGTAGACAGATGCCGCCCAGAAGGACCATATACCAGGTCAAGCCTCTATCCGTGTGCACACTGCATGATCCCCAGCATTCCTCCAGCATGAGCAACCTGTGCTCATACCAGAGCAACCTAATAGCGAAGCAGAGTGATCCCATTCACATGGGCACCCGGCGCGCACCTGAGAACTCCACACTGAATGCGGTTAAATCCCCAAGATACGCACTCCTCTTGGGCAGAGAGACAACATACTGGATGGCCCCGAAGGGACGAATTTGACTCCCAGGGCATTCTTAACCTTGCTCGACAAGGCACACTAGTGACAACAGGGGCCCGGAAGGCTATTGAAGAGGAATAGAGGGCCCTACTGTAGCAAGAGGGGACAAAGGTAGAAAACAGCGCATGCTGAGAGAGCACGACAATACCCCACAAGGCAAAGGAACAGAGTAAGGAGACGGGATGCGCCAGGACAAATAAAGCGCACAGACACCAGGGCCCCTGCTGCAACCCCAAAGTGGACGGACAAAATAACCGAAAGACGGACCTAAACAAGAATAATAAGACACCATGAGGAGACCCATACACAGGTCCTGCATAATACCACCAGGAGGCGGTTACTCGTCTGGGGTGGCACCAGCAGCCAGTACTATCCCAGATGCCAGGGAAGGAGTAGTACCAGAGAGAAGGCGATGGCGATGTCCGGCAAGGCAAATAGTACCAAAGCGAAACAGCCACTAGAGCCAAATGAAGGAGATACGCAAGGGCGATTGGACAAACAAATATTGGTAACTACAGCGGAACTAAAAGCATCCGTAGAGTTCAAGATAAGTGCAATGCAGGTTGACATGAACCTCCTGAGACACGATGTCGGAGCGCACCGGGGCTCTAGAAAAAGAGGTCAAGAGCAATACCAGCAGTTGCAAGAACAACGCATTGGACGTCTCCATCCTAAAGCAACAAGTACAGAACCTGGAGAACAGGGCGAAGGAAGCAGAAGGCCGGGCTAGGCGCAACAATGTGCAGTTCATCAGACTCCCAGAGGGCGAAGGACAGGGCCCGACCAACTATATAGAGGACATATGCCTACAAGAAATAGGATCGAGCATGCTCACTCGGGGATTTACGGCGGAAAGGGAGCACAGAGCACAGAGGAGACCACCTCGACCTGGCGCCCCACCAAGACCAATTATAGGCAAGATATTGAACTACAAAGACAGAGAAAATACTGGAACATTTTCGGAAAAGCGGTACTATCAACAGAGCGTTGGCATCCATCACAGCGTACCCGGATTACACCTTCTTAGTACAAAAGCAGAGGATGAACTACGGAGCGGCGAAAAGAAGGCTGCTTGTGGCCCAGCTTAAGTTTATGCTACTGTATCCAGCAAAAATGAAGGTGCTCTATAAAGACTGTGCCCTGTTTTTCGAAACCCAATTGGACGTCAGCAGCTGGTTGGATGCCTAGAACATGCTAGAGGAGCAGCAGAACCGAAATGCTGAGGACAGTGATAAGTGATGCGATGAAGGGGATTTACTGTATGACCCAGGGGGAGAGGGTTGGAACGCAAGGGAGAGCGATGGAGACATTTGGGCTACTGGATAAATATGGCTGAGGATCTATGACTGTTAACGAAATGCAGGAGCAATGCTCGATGTAGTAGAGCAAGCAGCGCAGGAAGCACCCTTACCCCCAGTAGGTTAGCTAGTTGGGATACTGGTAGCAAAGTATCCGCCTGCTGCGTTCGAGTACTGGCCCTTGCCAAGAAAGAGGGAGAAGCGGGGATGCTTGAGATTCAGTTTTGGAGCTGGGCAATTGTTTGGGTTAGTTTAGGGGAGCGGGAGGGGGCGGGGGGAAGTTGGGGAAGTTACGGGGGAACGAGGCCTACATATACACATTGTGAAGCGAGACGGGGAGAGTGGGAGCAAGGAGTAAGATGGGTGAAATAAAGATTGCAACCTGGAATGTGAGGGGGCTAAACAACTATATTCAACTCAATAGGGTGCTGATGTATTTGAAACACCCAAAAATAGACATTGCAGTGTTATGTTATGTTACTTTGCATTTATATAGTGCCTTATGTACCATTGGTATGATCTCAAGGCGCTGGTAGGTTGAACGCCCTCGGGAACCGTAGTTCAAGTCAGTTGAGAGAGAGTCATAAGGTGCGTGTGTGCACCGGTTATGTGTGCAGCTGGTGTGGCACTCGTATGATAGCTGCTTCTTAGCGGTAGGTGCGGTGGTTGAGAGATCAGGAGTATGTGTTTGTTCTGGCAGGGTGATACCAGACTGATTCTGGCTGCATTAGGCCTGAGTAGAACGCCTAGGCTGGTGGGTGTGCAGCCAGCTGTGTTTAGTTAGGATGATGTGGAGTATGAGGCAGGTGTTGGTATGAGGACAGCTAACCAAATTTGCATAGTATCGCTGTGTTCTAGTTGAGCGGTCGTGTATAGAAGAGAGAAAGCGTGGTGATGTGATATGGTGGTTTGCAGTAGGTGATTTGAGATCGAGCGCCTTAATGCTCCATGCACTCCAACCACTCCATGCACTCCAACCATTCCATGCACTCCAACCGTTCTTGTAGAATGTCCATTCCATTCCGCCTAACTGTTCCAAGCATTCCATCCGTTGCATGTACTCCCTCAGTTCTATGCACTCCATCTGTTCAATCTGTCCCACGCACTCCATCCATCCCGTTCAATCCATGCACTCTGTCATTCCATGCCATCTATCCATTCCAAGCACTCAATCTATTCCGTGCACACCATCCGTATCATGTACTCATCCTTTCCATCCTCTCGTCCACTTTATTCCTCTCATCCACTTCGTTGCTCTCTTCCATTTCATTGATTTCATCCAATTCCTCAATTTCATCCACTTCACTGCTTTCTTCCGGTTTATTCCTCTCATCCACTTTACTAATTTCATCCACTTCAGTCGCTCTATTCAGTTTATCTGTTATAATTTACATTGTTGGCGGTTAATTTGTTTCCGATTTCTCGCTCGGATCATGATGCTGGATTGTTATTTATGATAAAGCAGCTTTGGGCTAAGGTCATTGATTGCTGTTATACAATTTGAGTTAAGAGTCGATTTTAGGGGAAGAGCCATGTTTTCAGTAATTTGCGGAAAGACATGAGGTCCTCAGTGAGTCGGATGTGAGGTGGAAGTGCGTTCCACAGAGTGGGGGCCAGGGCTGAGAATGATGATCCACCTAACCTAACTGAGTTGGTTTTTGGTATGACTAGGAGGCTGGCAGAGCTTGATTTTAGAGTGCATGGAGGATGATGGGGTTTTGTTACAAGAAACTCATCTGACCCAAGAAAAACTAGACGTGTTAAAGAGGAAATGGAAATGGATAACCCTAGTGCAGCCTACTCCGCTTACGCCAGAGGGGTCATTACATGGGTAGCACCTCATGTACCATTCAAGCTACTACAGTCCACCATAGACAAAGATGGAAGGATGGTAATGATAAGAGGGTTGCTAGAAAACAGAGAAGTATGTATCATCAATATGTACGCCCCGAACAAAGATACTGCAGCCTACTTCAAGACCCTATATGCCAAGATAAGTCTGTATATGGATGGTGAGATGGTGTGGGGGGGCGGATTTTAATTGTTCCTTAGACCCAACAATCGACACATCGGATAAAAAGCTGCCGCATCCGACCCCGGCAGCTAAAGCCTTAAACACCTTGTTACAAGCATTTCGGCTAGTGGATGTATGGAGAATACACCACCCACGAGATAGAGAATATTCGCATTATCCCGCCCCACAGAACTTGTATACAAGGTTAGATTATGTATTTGTAGGAACGGATGTAATAAGGGAAGTGATACAAGAAAAATACAAAGCTATGGTTCTCTCAGATCATGCCCCACTGGTAGTTACGTGGCAGATCCAGCCACCTGGAGCCAGAATCCTGACATGGCGACTTAGGGTGGAATCATTAAAGGACATGGAATTCAGAGAGGACCTGAAGAAGGAAAGAGAGGAGTATTTTAAATACAATACGAGGCATTTAAAGTAGTGATGAGGGGGTGGCGATTGACAAATCTAAGGGGTTGTAAGGAGGCATACTACGGGATTTGCAAAATGCAGAGCAGAGGCTGGAAATGATGATGCGAGAAGGAACTAGATCTACAGAGGAGGCTCAGACTATAAGCCAACTGCAACCGGAATGCAGAGACCACTGGGAAAGGCTGGGCATCCTAAGCTATAAGAAATATATGGAGAGACAGCATGCAGAAGGCGACAAACCGGGTCGATTGCTAGCTTGGTTGTATAAAAGTCAGACCTCTGCGCAGACTATCAGGGTGATACAGGGGAAGGACAGGCAGTTGCAAGAAACCCAAGAAGGAGTAAACTAATGCTTTTCGGAATACTATATGCGATTATACGCAGATTCGACTGGGTAGTAAGAGATCGATATACGGGGAACATTAACAGAGATCACACTACCCAAGCTCGGAGAAACCGAAAGAGAGAGCCTAGAAGTCCTGATTACCTTAGAGGAGCTAGAATACGTAATTAAGCTATTGCCTACTAGCAAGGCCCCAGGTGCAGATGGACTCCCCAGCAAATTTTATAAAACTTATAAGAAAGAAATACTCCACCCACCCCCCCATTGCTGGCAATGCTCAACGAGGCACTTGATATAGGCACTCTGCCCGAGAGACTACGGGAAGCGATCATTATCCTGGTCCTGAAACCCAATAAACCAGACACAGAATGTAGATCCTATAGACTGCTTTCACTGCTCAACCAGGACAGTAAGATCCTGACGGCGGTGATGGCTAATAGGTTAAGACCCCTTATAGGCAAACTAGTACACTCGGACCAAACAGGGTATTTCCCGAATAGGAACATAACCGACAATTTGAGGAGACTCCACCATGTCATAGATCACACTCAAAGGGGCGCGCAAGAGGTGGCAGTAATTTCACTTGATGCAATGAAAGTGTTCGATTCGGTTAGGTGGCCCTGGTTACTGGCGGTACTGGAGGAATATGGAGTGGGGCACATATACCTGAGGTGGGTGCGCTTGCTGTACAGCAGGCCGATTGCTCGGGTCAGGACGGGCTCTAGGGTTTCGAGACAATGGCAGTTGACTAAAGGCACCAGACAGGGATGCCCGTGGCCCCCGATGCTTTTTATTCTACCGCTGGAGCCCCTAGTGGATTATTTGAGAGCAGCATTATGGAGAAGTTGGAGTCAATACCAAGGGAGGGCGACACTTGATATCATTGTATGCTGATGATATGTTATTGTACCTGCAATACCCAGAAGAGAACTTACAATACATTCTGGAGGTAAAGGCACGGTATGCGAAAGTATCGGGTATAACCGTTAACCCACAAAAGTCCAGCATATTCCCCGTGGGGAGGTATGCGGGAACGCCGGAACACGAATTGCCGATATTACTGATAAGATGGGAAACCAAGACATTTAGATATCTGGGGATAGATGTGTATCACAATACCAGAGAGGAACACAAGCAGAATACAGAAAAGGTGGTGACTAATATAGAAAAGAGTATGGCATTTTGGGCCAAACTACCATTGACAATGATTGGGAGAGCGGCATTATTAAAGATGGTGGTGCTGCCCAGGTTAGTACATTATTTAACAAACCTCCCACATGCAATACCCAAGTGCTTTTTCATGAAATTACAGAGTGCTTGGAGAGGTTTCATCTGGCATAATTCTAGGAATAGAATAGCACTGTGGAAGCTTCAAAATTCATATGAGCAAGGTGGCATCAGATTGCCAAATTTTGAAGTATACTATGTGGCTAACCAACTCCAATTTGTAGCGAGGTGGCTATCGGACAAACAAACACCAGAGTCCAAGCTGTTGAGGGCCGAGAGCACCCCTTATTTCCTAAACGAAAGGATTTGGTTACAGAAACAGCAGACAATGGGAGAGGGTAGATTGCTGGAACTGGGAGGAGAAACATGGCGAGCTTGCCGATTGATTAAAAAACCCGACCCAGTGTTCCCTGCAAATGCTGTTAGTTTGTTTTAGTATTTGTAATGCGTGCCAAACCCGAGGGTATCAGGGCGCAATAGGCATCAAGAGGGTTGTTCAGCTTAGGCTACATTGCTGTGCAGGATCACACATTATATACAATAAATCTTAAGAAGGGCAGTTTGTACAGAATAGGCATGAAACAGGCAGGTTGCACAGTATGAAAAAAAAACACAGTACACAATATATACAGTATGTGCAAGAGGAACAGGAGTTACATTATATATGTAATGCAAGGTTAGAGGTCGTTTTCCTTGATCCAATGGATGAGGTTGGACCTAAAGAGTAGGTAGGGTAAGTCTTCCCTCGGGCGGAGGGAGGGAGTTACAGTATTGGGCAGCTTTGACCGGGAAGCTGCTTCCACCAGTCTTCGTACGTTTAAATCTGGGCACCATTAGAAGGTTGGTGTTAGCAGTTCTCGTGGGACGGTTGGAAGGTTGTCTCGTAAATCTGGCTATGAGGTATTGTGGGGCGGCATGGTGGAGACATTTGTGTGTCAAGGACGCGGTTTTGAGAAGGATTTTGTCATTCGTGGACGGCCAGTTATTGGATCTTCTACAGTCCGATGTGGGCTTTCTTAGGAATACTTAGGGCTGCTCTCAGGGCATTGTTTTGTAGAATCTGAATCTTATTGGTAATGTATTTATTACTCCCTAGATATAAGGCATTACAATAGTCCAGTTTGGATAAAACAAGGGCTCTTGCGGGGTGATGCAGTTAGTGGCGCTGGGAAGCGTAGATGAACAAACTAGACTGAACATTAGGACAAAATGGGGGTAGCGAGGGGAAGCCCAAGGAGTTTGACAGATTGGTGGAAGACAGAGGAGTACATAGGGGACAATGTATCACATATTCCCGGCTAGTGAGGAGTATAAAAGACACGTGGCCTCAAGCAGTGCTGGCCCTGCAGCCAGATACGAGAGAAACAATGTATGATGTGTCTGAAGGAGGCCATGAGGTCTCCCGTATATGAGTTTCTGATGTCAAGGATAGGGAAAGAAATTGTCCAAACGAGACTAAACTGGGAAGATGATGTGGGTGGACCATTACAAGATGAACTGTGGACCAGGGCACAAGGCTACCATAAAAAGGTGTTGAGAAATGCAAGATTGCAACAAATTCAATTGTACATAATCCACAGAGCATATCTGACCCCCAGGAAAATAGCTAAATTCAGCCAAGTAGGAATACAAGCATGCCCGAAATGTGGGGAATTGGATGCAGGTATGGTACATAAGTTTTGGTCATGCCCCGAAATGGGAGGGTTCTGGAGGGAGGTGGCCCAATTCATGGCACGGGCAGAGATTGACCTGGATGTGAGCATCCCCCGGGCAAGCCTTCTGGGGGGGTTCCCTGGGCCTCGTAGAGCTAAACATGTCAGTAAACTTAAAGACTTAGCGTATATATTGGTCAAACGCAGAATAGCAATGAGATGGAAAGTGAGCAAGAGACAGTCAGCAGATGTCTGTTGGCAGATCTAAAGAAATGGGCGTATGTGGAAACAACGGTATGGCAAGAGATGATGGGGGGGGGGGTAAGTGAGCAGAGCCAAAACATTAGTCGCCTGGAGACGAGTAGTAGCTACATTATCCATATCAGAGCGTGATAGTTCAGAGATAGACAGTCCGGTGGAGGAGGAATGAAGATGGAATATTAAGAGCGTACGCAGGAAGAGAGAGTTATGATGTAGGCCGAGGGGAGAGGGGGGAAGTTATGGGATGGGAGAAAATGGAAAGCTAGAACTGTAAGTTATTGTGTACAAAAGATTAATGTGTTGTATGGTTGTAGGTTGAAAAACCAATTAAAACTTTAAAAAAAAAAAAAAGAAAACATGACTTATGGTCACAATGATTAAGTGATGCTTAAGGAAGTCCATCATGGAACGACGAGATTCGAGATGGGTGAACCAACATGAGTCACATGAGTCCATAAGTCAAACCATCAACAACAAGGCGGTGATGTTGTCACCATAATGTGTCGAAACAAATTCCTACACTGGGCAGGGAGGGATTGTTGATGCAGGGGGGATAGCAGGAGAGGACTGTCTTGGGGCAGGGGGGACAGCAAGATGAATGTTTTAAGCATACAGGCGTCACATGCATACAACAGGGTGGGCACAGCGAAATACAAGAAGCAGGCAACGTTACACAACTTGCACAATTTACTGTGCCACGGAGCACCTGTCCTCACCCCAGCACCGAAGAAGTTGACGTTGGCGTTGCCTGATGATGGTGGGGATGGCCTGTGGGGACAGAGGGAGTAAACGCATGTTGGTGCATGCTTACCTGCTGTCTGAGCAGGGATTTGGGCCCTGGGTCCTCCTGGTCCGAACAGGCCCAAACAGGAATTTACCTTTTCTTTGTGTGCCTTTCATGAGAGACGCCCTTGATCTAAGAGTGAAGAGCAGGAAGGAAGAGGCAGAGCTAAGAAGGTGGGTGGGGCTTAGGCCAGGTGACCTAGATCCACTTGCCCCTGCACCCCATCTTCAAAGGAAAAGAGGCTGTAGGGCTCCCTAAGTAGGGAAAAAGAGCAGCCACCAACGAGGCATCAGGTGGGCGGGGCTTAGGACAAGGGAGGTTAGTCTTGCAGTACTGGCTTTTATTATGGTTTCCGCAGCCACTGCACCTAGGGAGATTACTCCTGTACCACTCTTGGTTTCTCTTAGTTTTCACAATCACTGTGACGAGGGAGACTGCTCCCGTACCAGTCTTGCCTTCTCTTGTGATCTTCACAACTACTGTGACGAGGGAGAGTACTGCCGTAGCAATCTTTACTTTGCACTGAATCCCTACCGATCTCACAACGCTACCGATACCTTGAATTTGTTGGGGGCGCATCATTTGTTCTTCCTGGGGTTGCAGGCAGGCTCGCTCGTTCTCTGTAAACACTTCCAGCGTTTCTCTCACCTCTTTCTTATGTGTGTCTGCAGCTCCACAGAGCCTTTGGCTCATCTTTGTCAGCGCAGTTTGTGGACCACACGATTCACCTCCCAGATGTCACGCCACCGTCTGACGACTTCAAGATGGGACGGTTCTCTGTTGAGTCACGAAGTACTCCGCTAACCTTTCCCCATTGTTCCCTTGACCGAGGACCAGCTTCTTTCCACAACCTTCTCGTTCCCAGGTTTGAGCTTCCTGGGCTGTGCTGGCTTGAAACCGGCTTCTCTTTTTAGCCAGTCCTTCCTCTATTTGTATCCTGTGTTGCTGGTTCGTCGCAAGTGTGATGCTAGTCAGTCCATTGCATGGACTTCTTGTAAAGGACTAGCTTCTTTCACAACCTTATAGTTTTCACTCCAGACGGACCGCTGGTGCCTCACCGATAACCGGTTCAGAAGTCCCAGTAATGGAACTCAGCAGATATACCGATGGACTACTTCAGAGACTGGGGTGGCGAAGATTGGGACCTGTGTTTGGGGGCCCAGAAAAAGGTTCTTGTCCTCGGATGGGGTCACACGGTCACAGTCTCCATGTCTGTCCACCACAACGTCTCCAAATGACTCCACTGCTGCTTTCTCCTCAAAGCTCTTCCTGTCAGCTGGGAATGTTCAATTTTTAACAATGTTGGAGGTTCCGACCCTGGCTTTTGCCCTTCCCTGTTTATTATTCGAACGGACCATTGTCAAACTGGCCAACCGTTTACATATTCCAGCATTTAACAACAGTAATCTGCTACACTTAATTTAAGTAAGAATATACATCAATTAGACTAGCTAGCTTCCATCTACCTAATCCTTGCTATACATTTAAAATAAGGTGCACAGTGCATTTTACCAGTAGTTGGCAGACCCTCTGAGAGGCTTTCCCTTGGACTGTTACAGGGTAAGTTTATCATTATTTGCATTGTACCTTCATCCATAATTGTAATACATGTTTAAGTTACATATTTTGCTACCAAAAGAACACTATCTAGGCCTGCACAAAGGCAGCTATGCTGTTACCTGGGTCACATACAGACTCCATAGAGATTTTAGGTGGCCACATGTTTACATGTGGTTAACACACACACACTGCCTCCAAGAAAATCATTTTCACGGATGATTTGTTTCCATCAGGTGCACTGATAGGTTTCATAACTTGCAGTCTCTTGCGTTGAAGAAGTGTTAGTTTCCTCTCAAAGTAATGATGTCCCAGATTGAAACTGGCAGCGACGCTGTAAATGGCTGGATTGGGGCTTGATGATGCACCCTACTGAACTCCAGGTGCTTTCTAGTACAGTCTCGATACTGGCCTCTCTCCACAACTTGATTTTCTTTGATGAACAAGAGGATCTGCATGAATGTCAGGCAAGCATGTTTCCGGCTGGTCAGCAGCATCTGGGGTATAAGGTGGCACAGTTCAATTAGCTTCATCCATGTCCTGCATAGAAGACTGCTCAGTGGCATGGTTTCCTGGAAGTTTTCAGGGACATTCAGGCAACCTGAAATGCAGATGGCATCTTCTAGACTATAGGGATCATAATTATCGCTGGCGTCACATTTGGGATCCTCTTCTCTGGTCTCTGTCTAACTGAGATATCTCTTGGCTGCTTGTTTATGTTCTACAAAGGGATACTCGACAGCTGTGGGGTATCTGAGAATCCCTTCTGCAGTGTGTAGTCTCTGATTCTGAGGGCCTTCTCTGGAAGTCAATTTCCGGAACATCTCGAGTGTTCCTCTGCACAGATTTACCAGGTGGCAGAAGGTGATTTCTATGCATTTATTTTCAATTTCAAGGCCTTTTTTCCTTTCTAATTCTGGGCACCGGGCACCAGCTATCTCCTCTCTGTCTCAAACCTTGGATCAGGACACAAGCTCCTGGTTTCAGTTCATGGAATCGAACTTTGTTCTATTTCTGCTTATTCTGCTCTCTAATGTTTAAAGTCCTGCCGTTCAATCTTTTTTCAGCTCCCAGGGTTTCCACCACACTGCTAGCAATGGTGGCTGCTCCCCTCAGAAGGGAGGTCATTCATGTATTTCCCAACCTGGACAACTGGGTTGTCCGAGCCCGCTCCCCAGATCTAGTGTCAGAGTATCTTCGCCTCACATGCTCTATTGCACAGCTGTGGCTTTTCTCTGAAAAGTCTCAGGTTTCGCCGTCTCAGTATCTTCGATTTATCAAAGCAGTCTTGGACACTTGCCTGGGCGCAGGGCATTCCCTCCCGAGGACCGAGTGACAGAAATCTTTTGGATGGCCAATGTCCTCCAATCCGAGGAACAGGTCCCAGCCTCTGCCTTTGTGTGCCCTCTGGGCCTCATGGCCTCCTGCAATCTAGTGCTACCAGAGGTGAGGCTGCGCATGGATTTGATTCAGTGACTTCTCCATGTACAATGGTCACAGTTTCAAGGCCATGTGTCGGACCTTTTACGGGTCCCGGACCTGGTAGGCAGTGTGAGACAACTTGATGAGAGGCATGTTTCCTCAACCTTAGCCCCAGGTGACGGTGGTCACGGATGCCCCTCTTATTGGTTGGAACGCTCGCCTATGGTCTCCCGCAGAGTTCTAGGAACACATCAACTTGCTGGAGCTGAGGGCGTTCAGGCTGGCCCTGGTCATCTTCCTCCCCTATGTGAAGTGCAAGACTTCTAATCCTGATGGAGAACGGAGTGGCCATGCACTACAACAAGAAACAAGGTTGTGTGGGGTCCTTGCCTCTCTGCAGCGAAGAAATGCGACCGTGGTTCTGGGCTCTGGAGAACAGTGTCTCTGAAGGCAGCGCACCTGACTGGAAGAGAGAATGTCACTGCAAATTCTTCCAGTGGACAGACTTTGACCTCCCATGAATGAGAGATGTTCTGGAGGAGATGGTCTCAGTTTGGGGGACTCTGCAAGTGGACCTCTTTGCTTCCAGTGTGAACAGGAAGTGCGAGGAGTTCTGCTGCAGGGAATTTCTCACCTCGGAGCTCTGGGGGATGCACTGACAGAGGAGAGGACTTTCGACCTCCTTCATGCATTCCCGTCGTTCCTCCAGTTGTAAGGACATTTTTCCTGTTCAGATCCACATTCATCCTGATCGCTCCGGACTGGGCCCAGAGCACGTGCTATCCAGAGTTGCTGGACATGTCCATCTCCCCTCCCTGTCACCTTCCGAGGAGAGTCAACTTTCCCTCCCAATCAGAGGAGCGGGTCCTCCACATGAACCTCAGCAGCCTGAATCTTCATAATACTGAGAGATACAAGGAGTTTGATTTGTCGTATAATCTCATTTCTCCAGCATGGGGTCTGGCATGGATTCACATGCTCATGAATATTCCCCGTCGTCAGGCCGGGAATCCTCGGTATAGAAAAAATCAGTATCAGTTTTGTTTCTGATCTGTCTTTCTCAGTAGTAACCATACTGCCCCCAGCCAATGACTGCCCTCTCCATAAGCCCCTCGACTGGCAGCCATCCTCAGATTTTTACCGCACGTTCAAGTGTTGGGAGTCCTTGTGCTTAGCTCTTGAGCTTTTGCTGCGTTTTCATGCTTTTTTCAGGAGATTTTCTTATTTTTTCGGTTAAAAGAGCCTCAAGCTCCACCGTTTCTACTTCCGATCAACGGGGATCCATTTCGGAGTTTTCTACGCCCCTCAAGGGTGAAGATTTTGTCGAGTTACGCTTTTGGAGGATTCCAGAAGTTCCGAGGCCTACCCCGGACATGGCCCAGGAGAAAGGGAGCTCGACGCCCGGGAAGCTATTCAGGACCTGCCCTGGATGCCGGCTTCAGAACGTTTTCAAGGAGGATGAGCATTTGTTATGCCTCTACCGTCTCCATGAGGACAAGACGCACAAGGAAAAGGACTGCGCGTTTTGTGGAAACATGTCGGAGCGGACCATGAAGGATCAGCACCTCCGTCTCGCCAACTGGCTGGAAGGTAAGAGCCCGCCAGGCGAGAAGAAGAAGAAGAAGTCGGAGCGGTCTTCTGAGTCCTGTGAGGGTGCTCCGGCGACGGGGGCCCAACAAAAGGCTAAGTCCGCGGGCACCGGGAGCGCCGAACAGTCTGGCTCCATGGCTGCCAGGCAGGGCGCACCCTCTCCGGCGCCATTGACCACGAGCCAACGCTCGGGTAAGAGGAAGTCCGAGAACCCGGCGAAGCTTCTGGAGAGGCCCTGGTCGATCTCGAAGACTCCGGAGGGGGAGCGAGGCTCGGACCCTCCCCCGAAGGGGAAGGCCCCAGGCATACAGAAATTCACCCTGCTAGGACCTCGATTGAGGATGTCGCCGCGGCCCTGGCTCAGCCTGTGGAGGCTACACCAGTGGAGGCGCCCTCAGGTCCCAGAGTCTCCCTGCCACCGCGGAGGGAGTCGTATTTCAGGCCCATCGAGAAGACCCCCACGAAGTCCTCGATGGAAAGGGGGGAAAGGGGTGGTGGCCGTCGTGGATACGGACACGACCTCTGAAGAGGAGCTCCATCCAAGTCGTGGAGGAGACCCAGCCCATCGGGAGGGATCCCGACGAGGGCGATGACTAGGGCGACGGTGACGCAGACGAGGCTCCTCAAGAGCCCTCACGCCCGTCGTTTCCGGCGACGCAGGACACCTCGGCAGCCATTTTGTCAGCCATCCAGTCCTTATGCTCGGAGAGAAGGACTAGGTTGCCCCTTCCCCCGGCGGAGGAGCCTGAGCCAGACCCGACGGAGGATCCGGAGCCAGGACCTTCGGGGAGCCCACTGCCAAAGAGGAGGACGACGCATCCTAGGCCTCCTCTCCCGCCTCTGCGGCCTTCTCTGCCTTCCCCCCGGTCCACTACCCACGGGGATGATCCAGGCATGGACACAACTACGACGGGTACGCATGACGACGGGACGTGCCCCCCTCGTCGCCCCCTGGCCAGGCGTCCCCGCCCGACGAGATTGGATCCTTCCATGCAATGATCTCCAGGGCATCCGAGCTCTTCCAGCTCTGCCCCGAGGAAAAGAAGAAGGAGGGGTTCCTTTACGAGCGGCGCGAGGCTAAAAGGAAGACGGTCCTCGCCGTACCGCTTCTTGATGACATCTGGGATGAGGGGCTCGCCCTCTTCAAGAACCCTGCCACGGCTCCTGCGAAAAGGGACCGGTACGAGAAGAAGTACCGGTCCCCGACGCTGCCCCCTTGTGCCTTAGGGCGCAACCTACCCCGGACTCGGTCGTTTCGGCGGCGGCCAAGAAGAAAGCGGGGGGGCATCGGCCTCAACTTCAACCTCCTCTCCGGACAGTGAGGGTAGGAAACTGGATGCGATGGGACGACGGGTCATCTCATCTGCAGCGACGACCATCAAGGCGGCCAACGCCCTGGCCATCGTAGCCCGCTACGACAGGGAGTTGTGGTTCAAGATTGCCCCTCTGTTGGACTTCCTTCCGGATGCGAAGAGGGCTGAGGCCCTGGAGATCTTGCAGGAAGGTGAGATTGCCTCAGACCACGCCATTACGGTGGCTACGGACATCGCAGACACCGGTTTCCGTCAGTTGGGCAACGGCGTTTGCCTGAGACGACGAGGATGGCTCAGGGCGACAGATTTCTGCCAGGACGTTCAGACCAAGGTTTTGGACATGCCCTTCGATGGGAACAACCTTTTTGGCAAGGCGGTTGATGAATCCCTTCAGGCGATCAAGACGGACACGGAGACGGCCCGTGCACTGGGTGTGCTCCAACGATGGCCGCCCTTTCAGAGTTCCGGAGGCAGACAGGGTGTCTCCAAGGGAGCCGGCAGCAACTCCTCTACTTACCGTCAGGCGGCAAGGTCTTCGTCGCAGGAGGCCTACAGGGGACGCGGCAAGTCGGGTGGATCCCGCCGTCATCGCCAAGGTGGTCTAGGAGGCAAAGCGGCCTCCAAGCAAGATTGAACCGTCGGGTCGGGTCCCCGCCGAAGCACCCCGGTGGGAGGCCGGCTGACGAAGTTCGTCGGCGTGTGGGAGTCCATCTCCACCGACCGTTGGGTGCTGGATATCCTGGCCCTGGGGCACGCCCTCGAGTTCCAGAAGAGGTGCCCCGCATTCCTCCCGAGGCTAGGAAGGAAAATCACGTCCCTCAACTGCTGTTGGAAGTACGGGCGATGCTCAGGAAAGGTGCCATCGAGCTCGTCCCGAAGAGGCTTCGGGGCTCCGGAGTTTACTCAAGATACTTCCTTGTGAGGAAGAAGACAGGAGGATGGCGTCCCATCCTGGACCTGCGACGACTAAACAAATACATCGAGGCACAGAAGTTCCGGATGGTCACCCTCCAGCACGTGCTGGGACAGCTGGAGGAGGGCGATTTCCTGTCGTCGTTGGACTTGGAGGATGCTTACTTCCACATCCCTATTCTAAAGAGGCACCGAAAGTTCCTCAGGTTCGTGGTCAAAGGGCGGTACTACCAGTTGAAGGCCCTCCCGTTCGGATTAAAATCGGCGCCCAGGGTGTTCACCAAGTGCCTAGCACTGGTGGCGGCGTGGCTGCGTCTGCAGGGGATCCACCAACGTCTACTGGCCACGGATGTGGCCAGAGTGAGGTCTATCAAGTCCCTCCTCAGAATGATGTCCTCCTGCATTTATCTGGTGCCCCATTGCAGACTTCGGATGCGGCCCTTGCAAGAATTCCTCGACGCCCACTGGATCCAGACGACGGGCAGCTTAGAGGACAGGATCTCGCTCGACGAAACGTTCTATCAGGCAATACGATGGTGGGGTGTCCGCGCTCATCTGACAGCGGGAACAGGCTTCCTAGCCCCGGCCCACCAGGTGACGGTGACGACGGATGTCTCCATGGAAGGTTGGGGAGCGCACACCGGGAGCCTCCACGCGAGAGGCCTTTGGTGCTCGGAGGAGAAGACTCTCCACATCAACATCTTGGAGCTCCGTGTAGTGTTCTGGGCCCTCAGGTCCTTCCTTCCGTCCCTCAAGGGCAAGGTGGTGAGGATCTTCACCGACAACACCACCACGATGTTTTACATTTGGAAGCAGGGCGGAACCAGATCCCCCCTGCCCTGTCCAAGGAAGCCCAGGATCTGTGGCATTGGGCCATCGCACAAGGGATGTTTCTGGTACCCTTTCATCTGGCAGGGATAAAAAACACCATCGCCGACTCACTCAGCAGGGAGCTGCGCTCGTGCCATGAGTGGGAACTGTGCCAGGATCAAGTGAACCGACTCTTCCGACGATGGGGCGAACCCCAGATTGATCTCTTCGCGACGGCGGCGAACTCCAAGTGCCGGAGGTTCGCCAGCAGGTTTCCCCAACCGAGGAGCATGGGCGATGCTTTCTCGTTCCCCTGGGACGGCCTGTTCCTTTATGCATTCCCGCCGTTGCTACTCCGGCTCGTCAACCAGCTCAAGAGGTCCCGGTGCAGGATGATCCTCGTCGCACCGGCGTGGCCGAGGCAGATCTGGTTCCCGGACCTTCTGGACTTGTCAGCGTCCACACCAGTCAAGCTACCGACGGACGCGGATCTTCTCTCCAGAGAAGGAGGCGCCATTCTTCATCACAAACCAGAGTCGCTGAACTTGCAGGCCTGGCTCCTGCAGCACTAGAGTTTGGAGGATACGACATCCCGGCCAACTGCAGAGAGGTTCTTGCAAAGGCCAGGGCATCCTCAACTCTCAAGTGCTACGGACACAAATGGAAGAGGTTCTCTGTCTGGTGCCGGGCACAGAAGATTAACCCTCTGCGGATTACGGCCCCTCAAGTATTGCCGACCCTACTGTCTTTGGCCAAGGCTGGCCTATCTCACGCTTCCATCAAGGTACATCTGGCTGCCGTCTCACGTTACACCAGAACTACAGGACGGGCGTCCTTGTGGTCTCATCGTCTGGTGAAGGAATTTATGAAAGGACTGTTCTGATCATTCCCGCCGGTGAAGGCCCCTGCTCCGGCGTGGGAGCTCAACGTGGTACTAACTACGCTCATGGGGGCCCCATTCGAGCCTATGCATTCAGTGCCGTTGAAGTTTCTGTCGTGGAAGACAGCATTCCTCGTGGTCATCACCTCTGCACGATGAGTGGGAGAGATCCAGGCCCTGTCTTGCAAGCCTCCATACTTGACTTTTCACGACACAAGGGTGGTGCTGAGGGCGCACCCCTCCTTCATGCCCAAGGTGCCGTCGGACTTCCACCTCAACGAGCCCTTGGTGTTGCCAGTTTTCTTACCGTTGCCTTCGTCGCCGGCTGAGAGGACTCTGCACTTGCTAGATGTAGCTAGAGCGCTGAAGTTCTACGTGGACCGCACGAAGAGTTTCCGGAAGACATCACAGCTGTTTGTGAACTTTGGACCTGTGAATCAAGGGAAGGCTCTCTCGAAGACTTCCATTTCCAGATGACTCTCCGGCTGCATCATGCACTGTCACTGGTTGGCAAACCGACCGCTGCCCGACCGTCCGAGAGCCCATTCGACCAGAGCGATCGCTGCTACTACGGCGTTCCTGTCTGGTGTGCCCCTGCTCGACATCTGCAGGGCTGCTACGTGGAGGTCGACGCACACCTTCACGAGATTCTACTGCGTCGACCGGGATTCCAGGGAGGAGTCCAGAGTCGGCCAGGCAGTGCTGCGCAACCTGTTTGTCTAAGGTGAGCCTGGTGAGGAGGTAAGAGTTGCTTAATGTTGAGTTGTTGTATTGCTTGATATTGAGCCTTGTGCCACCTGCCGTGGTTGTGCATGTGTATACTGCTATGTATTCTTATATTCATGAGCATGTGAATCCATGCCAGACCCCATGCTGGAGAAGGAACCAGTTACTTACCTGTAACTGTTGTTCTCCAGCATGGGTCTGGCATGGATTCACGTGCTACCAAATCTGAGGATGGCTGCCAGGGGAGGGGCTTAGGGAGAGGGCAGTCATTGGCTGGGGGCAGTATGACCCAGAGACCAGTGATTGGTGACTACTGAGAAAGACAGATCAGAAACGATTCTGATACTGATTTTTTCTATACCGAGGATTCCCGGCCTGACGACGGGGAATATTCATGAGCATGTGAATCCATGCCAGACCCATGCTGGAGAACAACAGTTACAGGTAAGTAACTTGTTCCTTATGTGCTCCTTTCAGCTCAGAGACCTGCCACAGTCTATTTATGCCTGCAGATGGCGTACATTTTCGGCTTGCTGCCGGGAGAAGGATCTTCACCCCTCATCCTGTCTGTCCATTAGCCCTTGTTTTGGATTTTTTTTCTGTCCTTGGCCCAACCAGGCCTGCTTTCTGGCACTGTTAAGGGATACCTCACCTCTATTTCAGTTTTCAAGAGGTCACCTTAACAGGGCTAGCTCTTCACAATCCCCAATGTCATTCAGTTCTTGCAGGGTTTGTGTAACCAGTTTCCCCTACGACAGTTTGTTGTCCTCAAGTGGGATTTAAATTTGGTTTTGACATTCCTTATGGAAGCTCTGTCCTCCATTCACGTTCTATTAGATTGCTCATCCTTAAGGTGATTTTCTTGGTTGCAATCACTTCTGCAAGAAGAGAATGAACTGCAGGCGTTGTCTATTAAACCTCCGTACTTGGTTTTCTCTAAGGAGAAGATGACTTTGAGAGTGAGCCCTCTTTGCTTCCAAAAGTAGTCTCAGATTTTCATCGCTCTCAAAAAGGTCCATCTCCCTGTGTTATTTCCTCAGCCTCATCCTTCAACGGAAGAGGAGCGGTTCTATGGGCTGGACCCATTGCGGACCCTCCGCTACTATGTCTCTCAGACGAGTGAGGCTAGGAAAGATGACCTGCTTCTTCGTTGGTTACGCAGTGCTTGTGCTGGCATGACTGTGACTAAATTGACCCTGTCAAGGTGGATCATTCTCTGCATCCCGGAATGATATGATCTGCCTGGGAAGGATGTGCATGATGGTCTTGGGGCCCATTCTACCAGAGGAGTGGCTGCCAGCTCTGCCCTGCAGAGGGGAGTTCCTATCCTGGACATCTGCCAGGCGGCAAAGTGGGCATCTCTGCAGAACAACTCACACTTCCTGTTCACGCTATAAGCAAAGAGGTCCACTTGCGGAGTCTCGCACGTTTGCTAAGCATTACTGCTTGGATTCCCGTTCAGGCCAGGACGCCTGCTTTGGTAGGGCAGTCCTTCAGAGTTTTCTGGTCTAAGTGGTGTACTGCCTCTAGATTTTCATACTGCTTTGGGAGTCTATCATAGATGAGGAATCTGTGGGAGAAAGGAATCCATTAGAACAAAAAATTACTTATCTATCGGTAATGTTCCTACTGATGGATGTTCCTCCCATGGATTCATCATCGCCCTCCATGCCTGCCCCTCTTGGTGGATAGCTAGTGTATCGGTTCCGCTGTCCCTTCACCTCTGAGTACTAGGGGAAAAGGGTGGAAGTGAGGTCACGGCACGGCACCTCTATATATTCTGGCCACAGCACCTCTATATATTCTGGCCACAGCTTCATGTCCGGCTCGTAGATGCATCAGAAGGAGCCTACACAGCGCTGCTTTGCACCTCCTTTCGGCAGAAAGGTTTCCGAAGAACAGCTGCGCTGTGGATAGGATTTCACAGATGAGGAATCCATTGGAGGAACGTCCTTCGGAAAGAACATTACCAAGAGGTTATTTTGTTAACTTGGAGTAGTTCAAGAGGTTTCCCCATAGAATTTAAAGTGACACAGGTTCACAGTTGTGGGTTAATACTAGGTAAGTACTTGTTCTACTCCACAGGTGCGTATAAAGAAGCAACCAACCCCAGAGAAGTCCTAATTGAAGAGCTTCAGTCCCAGGTTCGAGTCCTAACTGACCAGAGAAGGAAGGAAGCTGAACAGGATTCGGCCCAATGCAAGTCGATTGTGAACCACAGTAAAGGGAAGCCTACAACACCCCACTACCTCAGAACCCACTGGTCCCCTGAAGAGGATTCCAAAGAATATATCAGGATCCAAGAACCATGGAACTGATACTCAAGTTGCCAGTTGTTTCGGATTCATCTCAGAAGAGGCTGGAGAACCTAGGACGTACAGGGATCCTTTTACAGGGATGGTGATTGGAACTGGCACTCTGGGCCTTGAAATGTGGACCAGCGACAACTGGTGAAAAGAATAACCATTGATGCACGCATGATGACGACCCACCAACCAGAAGTCTAGAAGCAGTGACCAAGGAGATCTAGGCAGCTTGAGGACACGAAGGTGCAGCCAGCCAACAAATAAGAGTCCCATCACAGGGGTTACTGTTGGAGGGTCACCAGAGACAATGCAAGACAAAGCTGAAGCATAGTGATGGGACCCACCGCTCTTCCAAGATGGGAGGACTCCCTACCTCAAGGTGCTTTGTTAAATTTTTGCAGGAAAGTGCCACTGCAGAAACTCAAAGGGTCCCAGCACAGAACAGCCAGTCCATCCAGTAGGTCAGACTGGGAGGAAGACGATGAATGGCCAAGGGAGGCCATCCAGCAGCCTTTACAAGAAACCCAAGGCTAAGACAACAAAACCAGGGCTCATCCAGTCTGGCCCAACCTGATACTTAATAATCAGCAGCCCATATTTATGGTAAACCTCCAGCAACTCAAGAAACAATCTTCTGGTGTGGAATGGGCAGTGTCTCTCCTAGATATTCAAATCAATTCATGGGCTGGCGTTAGCCAGTCCTCAATTTACACACCAGTGTGATGAAGAAAGGTTTTGGTGGCCAGTCAATCAGGCTGATAACTGCCAAACACTGAAATGCTCCTACACAGGATTCGTACTGGCGATGTATGGGTTGAAAAAACGGTCTATGTCAGTTTAAACCACAATAGAGGCAGCAGGACTGGACTCTGTGGAAACCCATGTCAGCAGCACCGCCACTTTAGGCCTGCCTCATGGTCCCCACTGACAAAGGGATGGCACAAACAAAATGGATTACAACTTAAACAAATGCATTAATACCCCAATGACTACCATACCAGTGCATTGTGCTACTAATGCAGTAAAACTGGCTGCTTCCCTGTTCAAGCAAAAACTAAATTACAGCTGGCCAGCCTGCTCCATAACACAAGCGTAGGGTGATCGAATCACCAGGGGCCCAAAAGGGTGTCCTTAAAAAGCATGATAGAGAAGTCTGTGATCATTCACTGACAGTAACTCGCATGCCCCAGGAATGGTGTGCAGTTATGTCGAATGCAAAAATGTTGAGAAAAAAAAAGTCTAAAAAAGAAAATTCGAATGTGTTTTTTTTTTATGGTATGTTTTTTTGGGTTTAGCTAGTAAAAATAAACAGGGGGTTGGGGAGCAACCCCCCCCCATTTAAAAAAAAAAAAAAACATTCGACATTTTTTTTTTCGTCATTTTTGGAGTAGACATATTCACTATAAACCCCCAGGAATGCTTGAAATTCCTTTTTCATCGTTGGCCTACTGCAGGAAAGCACACACAAAATCTTTGCAGCGATGGGGGCACTGTCCCTCTGGCCACAAAAATAAGTTGAAAGAGCCCGGAGAGACAACAGAAAAAAGGAAATTGGGGGGCAACATGAAATGGGACACGAAATACCCCAAAATAAAATGCTGTCCTAATATTATGGACTTCAAAGTAAATGGGACTGGAGTTTCCCTTAATGATTAAAGTAAAGTACCTGCTGCACTTTCATATTTTGAGCTTCAAATGCAGAATTTTTTTAAAGGAAAACTTGCCTCTATTACACATGCACAGTATGGTAGGATAATTGCGGTTCGGGTATTGTAGATGTGCTTGCAAATGTACACTTGCAAAGATGTATTTGCTTTCTAACCCTGTAGAAATATATACAATGAAAAAGCAGAACAGTAATATAACATCTATAAAAATAGTATTAGGCAACAACGCTGTAATTGCTTATTGTGGGCTAACGTTTGAATGACATGATTTGTTGGTGTGGCAACGTTTAGTTTTAGGAAGGGCAAACTCTTGTTCACTTTTAAAGGAGACAGGCTGTAGCTTTTTCCAGCACCTCACAGTGAGCTAACTGGTATTTAATGTTACTTCTCTTTTGCTCTGTTAGAAATAAACAAATGCAATTCTGAATTAACAAAGCAGAATTTTGGAAAGCAAATAATTAAAGATGAAACTGTTCCCTTGAAAACTGCTGGTGCTAGACATGTGCAAACTATGCGTAAGCTTCATTGTTGTTGAAGTGGAGGACAAATCACTGCCTTCAGAAATGTAGATCTGTGCAGTAGCCTATGCACTCGTCTCCCAGATACACCAACATCTAGTTTTAAGAGGGTTTGGTGAGGTGGTACTAATTGATGTTTTCCTCTTTGTTCAAGTCGTAGGCAGTGGGGATCATGACCTGGAAGATCAAATGATTGTGACAAATCCTCCAGATGTTTGCCAAGTTGTCGAGGTGACAACGGAGAGCGAAGAACAGAACATCAGCAAAATTCAGCACTACCCACTGCAAATATCCCCAGCCTATTCCTATGCAGGTCAGCAGACCACTGTTCATGTTGATTTATCTACTTTTGTAAACTATCTTTTAATGTTAGAGGGAGATTAGCCCACTAAATATACACTTGGAACGGTAACATGTGATGCCACAGTGCTGAGGGTCTTGTTCGGGCACTGTGCAGTGGAGGCGACCATCTGATGCGGCAAGTCTGCTTCTCCAGCCTGCCCATGCTCACTGGGACTTTAAAACATCTTAATTTTGGTGTTTTTCCCCTCTCTCCGAAGCCCCCTTACTGACCCTCCTCTCCCCCACATCCCATTCCGCCCACTCCTCTGCCGGGTTGGTTGGTGCCTGCTGCACGTGTCTGGAAGGCCTTCCAGAGGCCTTGGAGTTTTCTCGCCTGTTTCTGCCTGAAATATATCTTTAGCTCCCACCTCGTAAAAGTGACCATGTAATGCGGCAAGCCTGCTTCTTCAGCCTGCCCGTGCCCACTGGGACTTATTTCTGAGTTTTTCACCTCTTTTCCATCTCCCAAGCCCCTTTTCTTACCCTCCTCTCCCCCACCTCGCATCCTGCCCACTTAACTGCCAGTTTGGTTGCTGCCTGCTGGCGTGTCCAGAAGGCTCTCCTTCTGGGAACCCCGCAGGGCAGCATTACCTGGGCAGCCGGCTAAGGGCCAGAGACGCGAAGGGCATCTCCCCACCAAGCAGCCCCACTCTGTGTTTACCCGTGTTCACCGGGGACACCTAAAGAAGACAACCTACTGCGACAGGAAAGGTACGTGTATTGTGGGGAGGAGTACAACCATTACTGTACTCCAGTAAACCCCACCACTCGTATTACTCTTACTACCTAATATCACACGCCAAACTACAGGTAGCCTAATTGTGTAAGTCGGCCAGAGTTTGCATTTAGTCTAACTGTAATTCAGCCAGCATTTACATTTAGCCTAATTGTATTGTATTGTAATTATATATAGCGCCATTACCATTATTATAGTCTCAAAGCGCTGGTAGTGGGGATGCCCTTGGTGGATCGAAGTCCAGACTGTTGGAGGTCATAGAGTAATAAGGCTTGGCAGGGCTGGCCATGCTCCGGTAGAGAGCAAACCGTGCGGTCAGGCATGTGGATGGGTGCACAGAGGGGTCAGGGGATGGTGTGAGTGCTAGAGCCTCACTGTTTTCAACGTGCCCAAATGTCATAGGTCTTTGCTGCATTCTGATGTCGGAGGTGTTGAGGCATAGTCTGGTGTAAGTAGGTAGAGCAGTATGTGGCCCGCACAACTGAATTTTGCTGTATTCTGATGTGTGCGGGAAAGCCATGCCTGCGACCAGTGTCCACCAGAGTGGTGCATTATACGTACCTAGCAGATTTGGTGGTGATTTGTTGTTTGTGCGCCCAATCAGGTATTGGATTCTTCTATCGATTCTTGCGGCTGCAATAAAACGGTTCGCAACAGCGACAGTCTATGCTCCAACTATTTGCAGCTGAAGGAGCACGGGCTGTACTTTCAGGTTCTTATAGGCAGATAGCGTGACGAGTCTATCCAGATATTGAGCAATTACTGAACTAATTGTGCAAGTCTGCTAGAGTTTGCATTTAGCCTAATGGTATAAGTCAACCAGCGTTTGCATTTAGCCCATGTAAGTCAGCCAGCGTTTGCATTTAGCCTTACTATGTAAGTCAGCCAGAGTTTGAATTTAGCCTAATTGTGTGCATCAACCACAGTTTGCATTTAGCCTGTGTGGGAGTCAGCTACAGTTTGCATTTAGCCTAATTGTGTAAGTCTGCCAGAGTTTGCATTTAGCCTGACTGTGTGGGTCAGCTGGAGTTTGAATTTAGTCTAACTCTGTGATCAGCGACAGTTGCAATTATCCTAACTGTATCAAGTTGCAACAGCTGACATTTAACCTAACTGAGTAAGTTTGCCTGCTTCGCATCTGGCTCAGATTGTATAGGTTGGCGGTATGCCCCTGTAACGCTCTGGGATAGGCTTGTGTGGCATTTATATTGTGTGGGGTTCTGCTTGCTGCTACATTCAGAGATACGCATTGTGACATAGTCATAGTCAGCTGGACTCTGCGCTCAGAGATAGGTAGTATATTTATTTTATTGTTTATTTTATTGAGCATCTGTAAGGGGCTTTATACAACAGAATTGTGTTTCAAAGCACCACAAGGCTAAATGGGAACGGAACATGGGAAATAATAACAATGGCAAGAACAGTAATATACAGTGATGGTCCTACTAGGCCTTCTGGCATTCAGCCGAGCAAGTGCATTGGGGAGAAGTGCAAGGGGAAGAGGGTGGAAGGAGGAGCAGAGGAGTGGACAAGTTTTGGAGGAGGGCCTGGTGGGTAAGTGCTAAGGGGAGCCAAGGAGGAGGACCTCAAGCTAGGTGCTAGTGCAGACAGCTCTCGAGCGTGGTATGTGGAGCCACCAGACAGGGGCCTGAAGGGCAGTGCAATGGGGGCTCTCAGGGGTGCTGGTAATGACTAGGAGGAAGGGCATGGGATCCTGTGAAATTTATGAGGATCAGGCCACTGGTTGAACGTGGGATGATTATCAGGGAGGGGAAAGAGGTAGAGAAGAACAGATTTTGAGCAGTTTTCGGAACTTGAGGAGGTCTGAAAGGGGCAAGGAGGGTGTTCCAAAGGGAGGGGCCACCCGAGGAGAGAGACCTGCCCCCCCCCCACTCTCTGCTTGGAGAAGCGTTTGACAGTCAGAGGGTTGGAATTAGTAGGGCTCTAGCAGGGGAGCATTTAGGGGGGGAAAGTTGGAGACAGCGTGGTGCCAGTCCCCAGAAGACCTTGTGGATGATGCAGAGGGTCTTGAATTTGATCCTTGCAGTGACCGGGAGCCAGTGGAGAGAATTCAGGGCTGGAGAGATTCAGTCCTTTGGCTTGACGCCGAGGATAAGTCTCGAAGCCCTATTCTGGATTACCTGGATGGGGCAAAGGGAGGAAAGAGGGAGATTGAGAAAAAGGCTGTAGCAGTAGTCCAGCATGGAGAGGACCAGAGCTCTGGAGATATTGAGCTTCTGGGGGAAGGTCAGAAAAGGAAGAATGCCTCTGAGGAGGTGGAGCTGGAAGTGGGACTTCTTGGTAAGGTCCATGATGTGAGGGGTGAAGGAGAGAGCGGAGTGGAAGATGACCCCAAGGTTTTTGGCCTCAGAAGATCGTAGGGGTTGAGGGCCCAACGAGGGTGGCCAGAGGGTAGAAGGAAAAGGGTGCACAGGTGTCCCGATGAGGAGGATCTCCGTCTTACTGGCATTCAGACCGAGATCATTCGCTGCACACCATGCCTGAATGGCGGGGATGAGGGAGGAGGAAGAGGGGAAAGTAGAGGGAAGTTTGACGGAAAGCTGTCTCATCAGCATAACACTGGGGATGAGGAGAGGAAATGATATAAACGATTTGGGAACAACCTGCCCGATATTAATCAAACTGGGATAGCGACTGTGTGGTGTCCTGTGGTCAGGGATAGCAACTCTGCGGTTTGCTGACCTTTGACCAGCTAAGCCCACTAGGACCTTGTCCCTTCCCCTACCCCTAGAGGTAGTAATACTCATCTTGGCTCTCAATATAGCTGTGGTGTATCCCATTGGAAATCACAGTCCCCTTAACATCGTCCCACTCACAATTCACCAACAATGAGAAACTGACAATACACAGAAACTGTTGTTACATGCCCACAGGGGTTCCCATGACAACCTCCTAAACACTTTCATTAACGCAACAGAGAAGCACGTGCACCTGCGACGTCTCCACAGACAGCAATCTGTTGCTAAGCGGTAAGAGATCACGGTACGATAGTTACATCACAGTATAGAGGTATACTAGCGTTCTGACTTCATTTTCTTGATATTTTTTGCAGCGCATGGTTCGCGCTAATGGCAAAACGAATAGTGATTAGAGCAAATCCACGCCTGTTAAATTCTGGTAAAACTCGCCACGTATCTATCAGCACATTGGTGTCACGCATGTATAAAGCAGAGATTAGGATTTACCGCTTTCTGTCTGTCTTTGTAGATTACTCACTTGCAGAAGCATATACAGGTTAGTAAATATACGGAACATGGCAATAATGTATCCTAAGTAGCAAGACATTTTTTGCTAATCTGGGTCACCATTTCTTTTCTATCCTGCATTCCTGACACTACAGGTGGCAATATGAAAATACATCCGTATATAAATGATATACATAATATGAATGTGAAATGACCCGCACTGGTTATACATACATGTGTTAACAATATTATGATAATGATGAACTGTCTCCATGTATACCTCTCTTGCTGTTAACCATTGAATTGGACAATGTGGGATTGTGAACCTGTAAATCTGTAAATGATGGTTTTAATGAACACACGGACATGGTATTCTGCAACTTTGAAAAATCACACTAAGTTGAATAAAAAAAAATGAGTTGAAAGAATTTTCCCGAAAGAGCTTACTAAGAGAATTATACCACACGAGTGGTATTTGGGAGTGCAGTCCACACCGCTGGATTCACGGCCAAGGTCCTTTTTTGCTTCTATTTTGCTTGCCATTTCACAGAGGCACCCTACCAGTTGGTTTGCACCCCACGGAGTATTAAGTATTTGACGTAACCAGTCTAAACCAGAAGAACAGCAGGTTGTGCATGCTCACCTCTCCTAAATACAAAAACTCCCACACTATAAAGGAACCTGCAAACCTAACAACCACTCGGGAACCTATAAGGTCGACAAAATCTATTCAACATCACACGAAGGCTAACGCCTATATGATTCAATAACATATACAACAAATACCCAACCACAGGAACCCAAAAGGAAAGGAGGAAAACGAGAGGAAAAATAACCATCATTTAAACCACAGAAAACTCCTCAACAACCTCTGCACTTGGAACAAAGCCACAAGAATACACTAGAATGAAATAGCAAACTTCAGATTCTCAGGAAAGCATTTGCAACTGTGAAATGCAGCAACAAATCAAAGTATTCAAAGGAAGACCACTAGAAGACAACATAGTAGCACAGAATATAGCATGCCACAGGAGAGGACGACGTGCAAGAAAACACAGAAAAAGGACAAGCGAAATGGAATTTCCAGGCTACCACACCAGGAAACATTAACACAGCAATGGAACGCACAACCACATGCCCGACGGAAATAAGAGCCACCACGAACACCAGACAATAAACACTCGATAACGCCTTACCAGTCAACAGACCACCCGCCAGAGCAGGGACCAACAATCAGAAACATTAGACACATCAGCAGGATATCGGAGTTCCAAAGGGAAAGGCAAGAAATACTCAGAAGGAAACACCTCCACTCCATACATCAACAGAAAACCAAGGGGATCATCGGCACCATCAACCTGAAACCGAAGAGGATCCAGAAGAAGACGTGCACCCAATACGAAACCGAACCAAACTACTTAATGATGAAACAAATCCAATCGAACATAACTTGCACCTTATGACAATAATGAGCATCATCAACAAGACCACCAAAAGACACACTCAAAGACAAAACGGACCACAATAAAGAATACAAATTTGAAAGATTATATTCTGCCCGAAGGTACATCACTGGCATATTCCATCTTAATGTGGCTGGATGTGAGAAGCCTCTCCCAATTCCGGCTCGTCTGAATCTGGGCACCACTAATAAACCACTAGACTGATTGCAGATGCGCAATAGCATTAAAACATCTACATCAGTGCAGTCTGTTTACTGCCATTGTTTGCTTTATGGACCAAACTCCTGTCCTCAAACACCACTCTTTCTCTAACTGGTAACCTATGTAATTGTCAATACTGGGGAGATATTCTTGATTTTTAGAATGAGCCTGGCCACAGTATTTTGCAGATGTCTCATAGGTCTCTCTGGTAGACACAGGTAAACACCAGTCCAGTCCAGTCGGGATGATGAAAAAGCATTCATGACTTTGACTTTATGTGGGAATGATTAAGAAAAAGGTAGCAGATGTTTGAGTTTTTTCTCAGATGGAAAAAGCAGGTCTGTATGTCTGCAGAAACCTTCTGGCCCATCAGCAGTTCCTAGTCCATAACGATGCCAAGATTCCTGACTGTTGGTGAATGATGAAGACATTCCAAAAATGAGGTAGGCGTGGACAAAAATGTGATGTTTCTGTGGAAACCGTATTTTGTGCACGAAAACGTTGATGAAACTTCATACATTTGGCTACATCATTTGAATGCCAAATGTGGTGAACTTTCATGGTTCGAGTTAAGGAGGTAAACTTCCTATTTAAAGTGCAATGCAGTCACAGCGCTTCTCTTTTTCTTTCTTTGTCTCTTTTACATGAATTCAGTTGTTTATTGGCATTTCTCATGGAGAGAAAAGTATTGCTAAAGCATTCAGATTAACTATCATACTGTGCATGTGGTTTCTGATGGTGTTTCAGGCCTCCTGGTATTTTGCTGCTTTTTCTGTCTTTGGCTTTGCTTTTCTCCTATCAGGATTTAGATGTTTCCTGTTCTTTGATTGTAAAGCTGTTAATGTTTCTGGCAAATTTTCATAGTATTTTCATTTTCTTCTAATATTTTGGGTAGTCAGAGTTTTTCAACAGGCCCAGGACCTACCTTATACTCTGGTCAGTGACCCTTTTTGTCATCATCTGGCTGTGCTTCATGTTTTTGCTCTTACAAAATAGTATAGCCCTTTAGGGTTTAGCATCCTGTAGCATTTACTTTTCTTTGTAGTGTGAGTCTGAGCTTCCCTGTGGGTGATATAGCGATGTGTTCTCTTATTCTGTGAGTAGGTGTGGTTGGAATTATTCTGGTTTCCCTTACTTTCTCTTGTTGAGTTTAGCCTTTGATTCTTGATTGTGTGTAGCTCCTGCATTTGTAGGGCTTTTTCCAGTTGGGTTTTGATAGATTTGATCTGGAAGGATTTTTTTATTTAGCTGTAGCACAAACTTTGTCGAATATTTCTCAATTTCTATCATTTAGAGCTACTGCCCTACGTCTTCTTGGAAAGATGTTTGTGAGCATATATGTGGATCTTGGGTACCTTTCTGAAGATCAGCAGATGCATACTGTGGGTTGGTCCGGTGCCCCATTTAGTGCTTAGGAGTATTTTGGACTCCATGACTCCATGCCTCACTGGCATATAGACATTTAAGCTTGATAACGGGAATTGTCCAACTTTATTGCACTTTGGTTTTTTCAACATATTGTTTAGAAGGAAATGTCTTGATTTATGTACAAAAAATGTTTTATTGACTGTTTATGCCCTTATGTCTTTTTGGGCACTGTTTTCACTTGATACACGATTTTTCAATATAAAACTTTGTTTCACGCATACAAATTTGTATGACTTTTCTTGATGTTGTGGAATGTGATGTATATCATCCATATGTAGATGGTATTACCCTAATGAGTTCACATAGCTTTGAGCCAGAGGCAGGATTTTGATTTAATTACACCTCCTCTCAGGCCACTATATGCATGCACCAGTACTTTGTGTTTAACTTCAGTTCTTTCTGCCCGTTTACTGGTGCAATAGCCCCTGGGCACAACCACAGCCACAGCAGTGTGGCGGTTTTCTTTGTCGAATGTGGAAACGGGAATGAAGTCAGGTATGACCAATTGACTTCTGCCCTTCAGGAATACAAGGATGAGTATAGACTAAAGCACCCTCACACTTCTACAAACCAAGAGCCAACACAATCATAAATGTAAAATAAGCACAGTTAAGAGATACACCTCCTTTGCTTTATTTTGGTAATGTGGGCCAAAGGAAGGCTATACTCTCAAGAGGGGTGTGCATTTGGTTCAGTAGCAACCCAAACAGTGAATTAGAACAGTCTAAAATAAAGGAATGTCCAATCAAGGTTCTATAAAAACTATGTACTTTTAATCAAATACACCATGCACATTAATAATGAACTACAAAACTCTGTAAAAACCCACCCCTGTAGAATGAGCACAGAATATGCAAAGATGGAATAGATGCAGTACTCTGCATAATGAGACGAGAGCAAAGGGCAATTAAAAGACGACAATGCTCAAAAAGGGTATTTCTTTAGCTTGCAAAGGGGATTAAAGTGATTTATCCAGTCTCTAGGGCCCAAAGATGGACCAAGGGAGCAGATATCAGTAAATAATACCTTTGCAGCCAACTTGGTGGTTCAGCAACGTCAAACTAGGCTTCTTGGTACAGTTCGATGGTTCAGTTTGGTTTGAACATAGTGGCAACTGCGGTGATCTAGCGGTTAGCAGATGTCGAACCGTGGTCGAACAGGAAGGTAGCTGTGGTTGAAACGTTGCACCAGCGATGCACATCAGGGTGTCACCAGGTTCGGTTCGATGGTCGAGGTCTGACGGTGATGAGCTGGTACCAGGACAGGCAAGTGATTTGGTTCGATGCTGAAGCTTGAAGGTTGTGGTTCGAGGGGCACCAGGTTGAACTGTCTTACAGTGGTGGCAGCGATGAAGCAGGTGGCAGTTCGAAAGCGGCTCGATCAAATTCGATAGCAGCAGTACTTCATGGTTCGAGCCGAGGCAACGACACGCTTCAGCTGGCGCGGCAGCAAACTGGTTCATAAACGGACAACTGGGGTTCGAAGAAGGAAGAATGTCAAAGGCACCTCCAGATGTTCCTGCTGGTTCGTACAATGCCAAACATGCTCAAATAATGGCTCGTAGCAGTTCATTGCGGTTCTGGTTTTCAAGTGCTAGGCTCAATCCAGGGGTCAGGAACAAGACGACTTTGTTCTTGTGCTACTAAACCTGGGGGAGGCTGGCAAACAACTGCAGGTGTCCTCCAACATGGTGAGCTCTTGGGTACCACTGTGGGTGGAAAAGAGGCAAGTCTTGTTCCAGCAGCAGGTCACCCCCAATGGTCCCTGAGAATGGTTATGGAACAGAGCTCCCCTCTGCCTGGAAACACCTGCCATCACCTCTCAACTTGAGAACTCTGGAAAGGACTGCTCTGCCAGAAGGGTCCAAGGAAATCTCCTCAAGTGATGATATAAAGATGCTTCAAGATGATTCAAAGAAGTGGCGAGAGACACCTTCTTTTAAAGGTAAATGGTCTGCAGATGATTGAACTAATGCTAGCCTGCCTTTGTGGTCCAATCCCTGTTCTTGAATAGAAAGGTCTTTGCCCTTCTGACATCACACCCAAAGGGCTTTACTCTAGAGGAAGTGTAGGGAACAGGAAGGAGAGAGGAAGGCAGAGAGAAACAAGATGGTGGAAGTCTTCCTCCACTGTACAGAGCCCCCCCTGTCTACTCGAACCCGGCCCTCTTCCCTTCTCACTAGGAACAAAGACCTTTAAAAATGCAGCACCCTGTTGTGAGGCTCCCCCGTTTAAATGGGTGTGCACCTTTGATGCTTGGGCCCAGGACAGCTGCCTGTTGTATTGCTGTCCCTTGCGGTTGGGTGTTTCAAAGAGATCAACGATGAGACATGGCCATTCAGGTTTCAGTCCTGCCATTTGTCAGGCTCACTCAGGCATTGCTTATATTTAGAGTTTACCCACCCACCAGCTTGGGCTACTTAGATCATCATCATAGTTTTGGTACAGGGGTGTATATATTAAAGGCAGACCCTGCGCTGCAGAGACTTGGCTGTCACTGCAGCTGTGACCTCTAAACCTGTTTTTGCTGCTGTTAGAGCAGGTGCTGCAAATCAGGATACTGATGCAGCAGGGCACCGGTAGACACTTTTGGCATGGAGTTTCTGAAAGGAGAATGTGATGTGCAGATTACCGTATCGGAGAGTGATTAACCTGCTTCATTTTATTATTTAATAAAAGTCAAAGTGAGGGCTTTTGCTCCCTTGCCAGATGGCAATTTATCATAGCAAGATAACGCTGTGTGATTAAAAAAAAATGTATCTGGCTCTCATATGGGAGAGAGAGCCCCATGTGTTTCAGATGGGAGCACATGTAACGGCACTTCCCTTGAGGACTTTAAATGTTTCATTATTCCTGTTCCCACTATCCTAGATAATGCAAGCAAACCATGTGCTTTGGACAAAATGGCTTTCTTCTATAGTCCATTTGCAAAGAAGGATAGTATTTTATTGTCTTTTTGTTCCCTGAGGTGACACTGGCGATTACTTTTTTCCTAAAGCAAGGCATAAAATAAGCAGTGTTGCATAGCAATTTGCTATGCAATTCTGTAGGTTTGCTAATCAAATGTACACTTGTATTGCAAAGTTAGCTATTTAAGTTGCCATCTTCAATGAAAGCACAGCTTGCCCTGGAGTCCTCTCTTGCCCTTGGTGCTCTCTTGACCCTCTTTTTACTGGTCACTTCAAGTGCTAATGAAGGGAAAGTGCATCAGTAATCCTCTCCTCCACTCAGTGCCAAAGGTATGTGTAGGAGTACAGACAAGAATTTCTCTTTCAAATAATTGCAAACCTGAAGTAATCGAGATTATACTTTTATTAGGCTTTCTATATCCTGTTTTGCAAAGACCAGTATGTGTCAACTTTGTTTCCTTTAAAAGGACCGTCATGCAATTCCATTACTAAAATGTAAGTTGTTACATAATGCCCAATTACAGTATTGATGCTGTAAAACACTGCATCATCTCCATGCTTTAGCTTTAGACTAAAGGTCAGGTTAGTGTATCTGGATTTCATAGTGTCAACTATATTTAATTTTGTTGGTGAAGATGTATCATGTTGACTAGTGAACTTTTGAAAATGTACATGATCACATGATGAAATGTTTTTGATGGCAAACCTAGTTATGTAACCTGCAGGGTGCATACATCTTGCAACTGGTACTCAACCCATGACTGAATCCATACTCTGAGATTCTATATTATCACCCTGTTGCGTTATACTTGGTACCCTAAAGGTGAGATGACCACAAACTACAATATTCCACCTAGTTTGTCCAGTTCTCTGCCTGCTATGCAATCCACTCTACTTAGTCTTTCTCTTCTCTTACATAATGAATACACATAGCAAACTAAATGCTTATGCAAAGTAGTGATCAATAGTTCCATCCCTTCTGTACATCCACAGATCTACTGCAATACCAAACAGTATAGTTAGCCTCGAGCTCGCTTTGCTTTATGGTTCTTTTATATAATACCACCTGCAGGAGAACGCTGGCCAAGCTGTTTTCAGAGCCTTTTTATCAAATCTACTTATTTGTGTCCATTCATGCAGCTGACCTTTTACATTTTACTGACACTCACCTACGGCTCGCAAAGTCTTTTCACCCACTCGCACAGTCGAGTAGATTTTATGAACGACTAGTAGCATTTACAAGAGATGTTTGAAACTTTTATTTAACGTTTACTTTGTTTGCAATACATGTCAAATACAAGTTTCACTGTGTATGGATGATCTCTGGGTGGCAGCAGTGTGCCAAACATTGCGTGGGTTTGTAGTGACATGCACCATTTTACAGAAATCACGTTTTAAATGCGTTTTCCGTTGCTGTGGGTCAAATGCATTTCTCTTCGGTTGAATAGGTAAACTAAGTTACCCAACCTGCAGGTCTAGCTGAAGTTTAAAGAATTTGCAAGGCCTGACTCCTCTCACTACTGTCTTATTTCAGTGGTATGAAAAACTGCTGTATTGTTGCTCATTTCATGTCTTGGGTACAAATAACCTCTGGTGAATTTAACAATATGAGTACAAAATTGCTATTCAAATGGGTCTGTTTGCTAATCAAAAACATTTTGATTAGCAAACCCTGCTAATCAATTTTAGAAAACTAATGTATGCCTTGTAAAGAATGTGGTGCATGAGAGTTCCACATTCAAGAGCGGTCCATTAAAACAAAATCTGATTTTGAAGTAGTTATCTACCTTCATCAAATATTTCACTAACACCTGCCTTTTGAAAATATGTTTGTGTTTAAGGATGGGGAGGAATCAGGCTTTGGATAAATCATTCTGGGAACCCTTCCGAGTCTTCCCCTTTCAGGCCAAGCTATCAAAACTGCCAGGGTGGGTAACCCCCCATTCCTCAGGCACGACTGTCTGACAACAGTGGGGTACCATGGCAGGACTGTGGCACTCACAGGCACTGAGGGTGACCAGATTCTCACTGAAAACATGGAATATGACTAGTCGTCAGTCTTCAGAACATTTCTCTCAGCTTCCCTTTTAGAAGAGACTCTATGGCCTCCATGCACTGGACTTGGAAAACACATTAAAGCAACGTAGAAGGGACCTTACCAGGGGACTACTACATCGCACCAGCCCTGTTTCGATAAGAATCTGGCATCCTGAGCTCCAAAACCAATGGAGAAATCCCTGAGGTCAGCGTCTTGTGGTTTTAGGGAAAGGATTCTGCCAAGGCATACCACTTCCACAAGAGTTCCGTCCTCAGCAAGACCTAAAATGGATACAAACTTGGATTGGAGCAATTTCTCTCCAAAGAATGCAGACTTGGATCTGCCAAAGATATCCTCAATGGATAATATTCTAGATTGTTTGCTCACCTGTCAGAAAAGACAACCAAGGGAGGGAAGGGGGCATTGATAAAGCAGAACTTATTAGTTCAATACATATTTGACTGCTCTACATTCCTTTGAACCCATACAACTGAAGGAGGCACCTTGCCCCCTAGACTCCTTAGTGCCCAGTATATTGGCCCCGATTTTGAAGACTTTCTGTCCCGAGTGTTGACCAAGAATGAGTGAACCTTGGGCTAGAAATACAGAACACCTGAATCTCTACCTTATTCCTGAGAAAGGATCGGCAACCAGTTTCTTTAATTATGTTGGCAGTCATGTAGAGATTGCTGTTTTCTTTGTAGTCCACCTTACTTTCCTCCAGACAGTGAAAGCATACACATGGACTTTGTGGGGAACAAATAATGTACAGAAGGAGCCGCTACTAAATTGTGGGCAGATATGGGAGCTTCCTTTCAATTAATAGAGTGCATGGCCAATTATTTACGATTTGAGTATAAGCAAGGTCTTCGGGTGAGTGTTATGAAAAGGCTATGTACTCTCCAGTTAAGTCATGAGCATGTGTTGTGTTATTATGAATGGTATTAGACTCGTTTACAACTGAGGCACCATGGTGTGTTGCAAAATACTCCTCTCTGGGTAATCGCCTACCAGCGATTGACTTGACTGGATGAATGAGTGTAGCTTCTGCCTTCTTTGTTTCCCTCTCTTGCTGTGATGGTTTACAGCTTCATCTGACATCCAGCTGTGGGTACATTACATCCCACAATTTCTTGCGCTTAGATTACAGCTTGTATGTCTCATTTGTGAGCTGCTTTTCTTCCCGTCTGCAGATCGTTTTTGTTCATGCTCTAGCTTGTTTTGTCGGGATCTTTGTTTCTCTACAAGCACTGTTCACCAACCTTCCTCCCTGGCTCTCGCAGGCATACTCCACCATCTGGCCAATACTGCTTGTGAGCTTTTCCCCTCTGCTCACACAGGGACTTCTCACTTTCCAGCCAGTTTTGCTATTCTGCCTTTGTTCTCGGCTCTTGTAGCAGCTCTTGTAGGATCACTTAACCATCTACCCACTACTGCTGGTCATCCTCTCTCCTTGGCTCCCACCGGAAACCCGTTGTTGATGTTATTGTGCTTCGTTTATATCATCTGCGGTGCTGTAGGTTTGCTCATGAACGGACATGGAGCATTCCGTTTTGGCCAGTGTGGAAGCACCTCAGCATACATGAGCATTGACCAGCTCTCTTTCAACAACTTCAGCCATTTCTGGTCATATTCAGTGTCTCTGGTTGCTACTTTATAACTGTGATACATTCCCACTAAGTGTATTTGAAAGATCATTTATTATTATTGTATTTATTAAGCGCCGACGTAGCTTCGAGAAGCAACATAGCACTTTACAGTGGTATACAACAATACAGGCACGTAACAGAGTGCTTTACAGAGGTATACAACAGTACAGATGCATAACAGAGCCCTTTTCAGAGGTAACAGAACCAATATACAGCAGGTAGGATACAGAGGGGCATAGAGGTGGGGTTGAGCTGTGGCGGGGTGGAGGCGGGCGGGTGGCCAGAGTCTGTCGAGTTGTGTCTCAAGGAGCGATGTGATTGCCTAGGTGTTGAGGAGGAGAGGTTCCTTGAAAAGGTGGATTTTGAGTTATTTTCTGAATTGGATGAGCGAGTCTGATGCTGACGGGGAGGAAGTTCCATAGTCCTGGGGCATAGGCAGAGAAGGCTTGTTTTCTTTGCAGCAGCACATTTCAAGTCTGCACGTGTCCTGGCTTCTGGTGGTGTGCTGTCCGCCAGAGAGGCTCAGTTTCTCTGCAAGGTATCTGGGTGACTTGAGGCCGACTGCCTTATAGATAGTTGTCTGCAAACGAAGATAAGGTACACATAGGGCTGTAACTTTTGTGTGGATAGTGCTTTATTTGAGCCAGTAGTTTCGTGTACTGTATTTTCCACCCCACACCTGTCTGGAGAAGTTTGCCTTGGCTTCTCAACCATAGCTATCCGAGGTGGGCTAAGGACACTTGGAAAGTACAGTGAGCTTGCTTGGATCAGGTTGTGGATCTGGGGACATGAACACAAGTGGCAGGAGATTGCTCCTGACACATCTTTTTCATGTATATTGTTTGGAGCTTGTGAGGTTGAAGAGATCCGACTTAAAAGCAGTTGCTGAAACCCTTAAATTGGTGGGGTGGATGTGGACCCCAACAAAAAGTTCAAACTCGCTTTTCCCAGTTCCAGAATTAGGTATTTCCCACAGCAGTTTCAAGACCCCCTACCAGCAGCAGGAACAACATCATCAAAGCAGCGTTAGTTGAAGCCTCAGTATCAACAAACATATTAGGAATGCATAGGGTAGAAACCACCCTCTACTGTGTCAGGATAACATCCAACAATGCAGGAGCAATCACTTTGTGAAGTCTTCCCCACTACAGGGCACTCAATTGGAAGGAAGCATAGTTATTCTTTCTCTAGCGCAGCAAAACCTCTCAAAAGCCAATCTGGTGAATATTATTTCTGTTGCCAGTATATAGGGTACTTTATTTTGGTTTGAAATCAATGTTGCAAGTATTTTCTAAATGAATGGTGGTGGTGGCTTTCCTCAGGAAAATAAAAAAGACTTATGCTAATATATCTAGTCAGCGCATGTCTGAAAAATGCAAGCATCTGTCAGGAAGTGCAAAATAGGTTTCAGAATATTTTGTAGGTGCTTTAACCAGCTTCGGTTTCAAGTGAACATGATAAAATATGCGCTACATACAATGCAAAAGATTGCCCCGTTAGGAGATATCTTAAAGTGAAAGTGTGCCGTTCAGGGAAGGGACTTTATTCTATTCACCAGAAGTGCCACCTGCTGAAGGCAATTCCTCAACCATCTGACAGATTCAGACCATCCTGTGTGAAATGGCTTCATGCATTTTTATAGTACCCCATGTTTGGATGCATATGATACATCTTAAGGAGTGTCCTGAGGGCCAGCAATCTCAGGAATTTGATTCTTGGGCAACAAAGCTAACCAAACCATGGTACAAGACAAGTTTACTACAGTAGTGCTGTTGACAGCAGAATCCAAGAAGGTCCTGTATTTGTGCATCACCAATGCAAGGCTTTTTCTGACACTAGTCTACATAAAAAATATATTGCTGTTGTAGTTTTTATGGCAATCTGCATTCCTCATGGTCCTTTGATATCCCACAACTTGTTGTTGTAATGGATTCTGGCATTTCCTCAACACCAGCCATTGTTGCACTGTCTCTCTGCTTGTGCCAGTTTCATTACTATTAAACATACATTATACAACTAAGTAGTACAGGTAATGAGTGTGCTGCAATCACAGTTTATTAACACCATTACAATTGGACCTTAAAAGGGCGAGGCTTGTTGGGTATTGTTTGAAAATGTTTTCATGATAGAGTGAAAGAACATGAATTCATTTGAAGAGTTACAGGATTGGACATGGTGGCACAAAAGTATAGGGTAAGCCAGGTTAAAACTGGATACTTATTTATTTTATTTATTGAATATTTGAGGGACGACAGGGAGACTCATAAGAATAGAACAACAAAGAAGAGTTATATTTGCTTTGTGGCAATCCTACTGTGCAAGTGCGTGAACAAGCTGATAAGTGCAAGAGGGTAGAGGGAGACGTGCAGACGTGGGTTGGCCCCATGGGTGGGTGTGGGCAAGTTAAGGGTGGGGCAAGGCGGCAAGTGCCAGGGCAGAAGTGCGGGGTAAGGAAGAGTGCAGTGGACAGGTGGACAAGTTGCAGTAGTCTGGGAAGGGGAGCCCAAGGGCAAGTGTTAGCAGAGGATACTGGTGGGGGGGGGGGTGGCCTGGCCCTATGTGACTCTGAAGGGAAACAGGCCCCAGTCCACCGGCAGATGGAGAGTTTTGCAAGGGAGGGGCAAAGGGAAGGAAGAGGAGAAAAGGAAGGTCTTGAGAAGTTTCCGAAACGTAAGAAGATCCGGTTCAGGTCTGAGCAGGGGAGGCTGTTCCAAGGGAGGCGCCAGCCGAGGAGAGGGATCTACCTCCCACTCTCTGCTTAGAGAAGCATTTGACCTGCAGAGAGTTGGTGCCTGAAGACCGCAGGACTCTGTCTGAGAGGTATTTTGGGAGATAACACTGGATGCAGAGAGGTCCCAAGCCCCAGACAGCCTTGTGGATGATGCAGAAGGTCTTGAATTTGAACCCTGCAGTCACTGGGAGCCAGTGGAGGGATTTCAGGGCTGGAGATATGCGATCTCTGGGCTTGAGGCCCAGGATAAGTCTTGCAGTCCTATTCTGGGTTTGTTGGAGGGGGTGAAGGGAGGAAATTGGAAGGTTGAGGAAGAGGCTATTGCAGTAGTTAAACCTGGAGAGAACCAGAGCTCTGGAGACATTGAGCATCTGGCGGAAGGTGAGGAAAGGCAGAATGCCCCTGAGGAGATGAAGCTGAACATTGGACTTCTTGGCAAGGTCTGTGATCTGCGGAGAGACGGAGAGAGCGGGGTCAAAGATGATCCCGAGGTTTTTTGCCTCACACGTGGGTGAGTGGAGGGTACACAAGGAGTCTGGCCAGAGAGTGAGGGGAGAACTAGGAGCAGGCGTCCCAATGAGAAGGAGCTCTGTCTTGCTGGCATTGAGGCAGAGATCATTGGCAGAGCACCATGCCTGAATAGCAGTCAGGTATGAAGGAGGAATAGGAGGAGGAGGAGGAGGAGGAGGTAGGGCAAGGCAACTGGAAAAAGAGCTGTGTGTCGTCTGCGTAACACTGGAAATGAGGGGAGTAGGTGGTGATCAGGTGGGCCAGAAGGGTCAGGTAGATTTTGAAGCGGCATTTGTATTTGTATTTGTTTATTTATAACGCGCAAACCAACAGGCCCAAGGGCATCAGGGCGCAATTTGTACGAGGTTGCAAGAAAAGAACATACAGGGATATAAATTACAATAAAAGTGTGTCAAAACAGCAAAAAACAAACTTAATAATTACAAATATTACACAGGGTACAGTATCCCTAGGCTCAGCAGAGGAAGTATCCCTGAGGTAGTTGGGAGGGTAGCAGCCCGGAAATCATGTAAGGGAACAGGCGGGCTGGGTAAGTAGGACAAATGTCTGACACAACTATTGCTGGTCAAAGAGCCAGGATTTGGTTTTATTCTTGAAGGTGTTGAAGGAGTCTTCAGCTCTGATGGCAGCGGGGAGGGTATTCCAAAGTTTGGAGGCTAGGACAGGGAAGCTGGTGCCTCCGGCTTTTTGGAGCTTAAACCTGGGGATAGTAAGGCAGTTAGTCTGGGCAGTTCTTAGTGGACGGGCAGTGGAATGGCGCGAAAGCCGACTGCAGAGATAGATCGGAGCCTTGTTGGCTAGGCATTTGTGCGTGAGGGCAAGCGTTTTTAGGGAAATTCTCTGCTTCACGGGTAACCACTTAAGGCTAGTTCTGGCTTCTGAGATGTGGTGGTTACGAGGGATGTTCAGGGCCGCTCGAATTGCATTGTTCTGGGTGGTTTGGAGTTTGGATAGGTTTTCTTGGCTAGTGCCTAAATATAGAGCACTGCAGTAATCTGTTTTTGCCATGATAAGTGTTTTCGCTAGTGTGACGCTATTGTGGGTGGTGAGGAAAGGTCTACAGGCTGAAATGAGTTTGCACGTGTAGGCGGAGGTGGACCTGACTGCATTAGTTTGTCTTGACAAGGATAAGGTGGAATCTAGGTAAAAGCCTAGTGTTTTGGTGTCTTTCGAGACTTGTATGGAGTTGCCGTCTATGATGAATGACTGATAGGATGGCTCAAGTTTGCTAAGGCGTTGTGAAGTACCCAGGATAAGTAGCTCCGTCTTATCGTCGTTCAGACATAGCTGGTGCTGGGCCATCCAGGCTTGGATGACCAAGTAGACGTCATTGAGGGCCTTGGTGTCAGCAAGATAATCACCAGAGATGGGAATGAGTATCTGGGTGTCGTCCGCATAGTTGGTGTAGGAGACACCCAGATAATCAAGCACATCAAAGAGTGGTTTCGTGAAGATATTGTAAAGAGTAGGTGACACGCAAGAACCCTGAGGAACACCGCAATGAATAGGGGAGGGAGCTGCGGCAGCGGAGGGTGCAAAGACCCTCATAGATCTGTTGCTCAGGAAGGATTTGATCCAGGCCGCTGCGGAGGGAGAGAAGTTGGCAGCAGAGTGGAGGTGCCTGCAAAGGATCTGGTGGTTAACCAAATCAAATGCGGCGGAGAGGTCGAGGAGTAATAGCATTGCTAATTTGCCCTTGTCCTTCAGGACTTCGATCTGGGTTTTTAGGTCTAGTAAAGCCGTTTCCGTCCCATGTCTGGGCCGAAATCCGGATTGTCGTAGACCTAACAGATTGTTAGATTCAAGGTAGTTTTGGATCTGCAGATAAGCTGCCCGGTCCAGTATCTTCAGCAGAAATGGTACTGTAGTGATGGGTCGGAAGTTCGTGGGTATGCTTGGGTCAAGGGACGTTTTTTTTAGTAGCGGGATCACCCAGGCGTCTTTAAGGTTGTCCGGGACAATACCTGTTTCAAAGGATGAGTTAATGAAGGTTGTAATGAATGGGGCTAGGTCATGGGCGGAGTCCTTAATGATGGGAGCTGGGCACGGGTCACCTTGGCAGTTGGAAGGTTTCATCCTGAGGATGATGTTTTCTACTTCGGTGACAGTGAGCGGTGCGAAGGTGAAAGGTTTGATGTTGGCCGAGTTGGAGAAGGTGGGCCTAGTGGGGGAGAATGAGCGGTTGTCCCGCCTCAGGCAGTCCTGTTTTTCATTTATTTTAGATTGGAGCGTAGAGATTTTGTTTAGAAGGGCTGCTTGAATGTTAGCACACCATTTGCTGTCTTTCGTGCAAGTGTCTGGCGGGGAGACTGGGGTTTCGAGCTCTTTTAGGACTCTAAAGAGTTCCTTGGAATTAGAGTCGGCTTGCATGATACGATTATTAAGCGATTCTTTTTTAGCAGTGATGATGGCGTCTTTATAAGTGAGGGAGGCGAGAAGGAAGCCGTCTTTATGCTCATCAGAAGGGTGGCTTTTCCAACGGTTTTCCGCGCAGCGTTTGGCTTTGCGGAGGATTCTTAGCTGTGGAGTGAACCATGAGTTGAGATGTGCTCGTGGTTTAGCCTTCCTGGTTTTAATTGGTGCTATGGTGTCAATGGCCGTGAGCATCGTTTGGTTGTAGATGTCTGCTAGGGAGGTGGGATCAGAACAGGCGTTGGTCGCCGCATTAAGAGAGGGGAGTAGCAGTGGGAGGAGTTGTTCTCTTGTTGTGTTTTTTTTATTACGGGTGGGGAGGGCTGGGGCTATGGGTGTTGGGGCTCGCGGGGTAGCTTCAATGTTAAATGTTATGATGTGATGGTCAGACCATAAGCAAGGGGAGTTATTGAGGACCTGGATGTTGCAGTTGGAACCGGCTAACCAATCGATGGTCCTGCCTTTGATGTGGGTCGGTTCTTGTATGTACAAGGTGAGGCCAAGGTCGGTAAGAGCATATTCCAGGTCAGTTGCTACAGGATCCTTAGGGTCACCGCGACCAAGATTGAAGTCACCTAAGATGATTGTTTGGGAGTTGTTTTTTGTTTTGTCAAGAAGAAGAGTGGAAATTTCACTGACAAAGGTGGGTGCCGGCCCTGGAGGCCTGTAGATAAGGTGAAGGGTGGCCGTTTGGTTAGGTGTTAGTAGTAATTTGATTGTCAGCAGTTCAGCTGATTCAAGTTTGGATTCGGATACCACTCTTAGGTCAAGGGAGTTTTTGTGGATGAATGCCACGCCGCCACCTCTAGTATGGGTAGAGGAGCGGTCACAGCGAGTGATGCCATAGTCAGGCGGTAAGGCCAAGGATAGAGAAGGGCCAGAGGCGGCATGTAGCCAGGTTTCAGATATGGCAATGAAGTCAAGGTCGGCGGTGGTGATAAGGTCGGCTATGTCAAGAGCGTGTGCTGTGAGAGATCTAGCATTGATGAGGGCACCCTTGAACACAGGCAATTTAACCCCTGTGGTCTTAGTTTTGCAAGTGGCGGTGGGCGAAGGTGGGCTGGGTGGAGTGCGTGGGGCTTGCTTGGTAGTGTTGGTGCGGGAAGGACGAATGCGGAATCTGGTGCCTAGTCTCGTGTTCCTGAGAGTGAGAGGGCAGGGTTGGTTGGGGGTAGGTTTTGTGGCAAAGTGTTTGAGCCAGAGGGCTGGGTCATTGAGGTATTGGTTAATCTGGTTGCAGGGGTGGTGAGCGTCAACGGTAGTTACTGAAGGACTCGTTGAGGGTGTCAAGGTCATGGTAGGTGACGCTAGGTCAAGTGGGTAAGGGCAGGCCAGGTTATTAGCCTCAATGGTAGGAGTGGTTGACTTGGGTGGTTGAGTGAATAGGGACAGATGTGTGGTAAGGAGGTAGTGCAATAGAAGGCGCACGCTGATGTGCATTATGATGGTGGTGCTGGCTGCCAGAGTGGGTTCCCTATGAGCTAGTTGGCAGGGACAGGAAATGGTCTGTAGGCGACCAAGAGGCACAACACAATTGAAGTGGTCTGTAAACGACCTTAAGGCACAACACAATTGAAATAGACTGTAAGAGACCTTAAGGCACAACACAATTGAAATAGTCTGTAAGAGACCTTAAGGCACAACACAATTGAAGTGGTCTGAATGAATGGCAATAGGATATAGCCCTGAGGGATGACACAGGTAGAGAGTGAGGTGGAGGCGAGAAAATGACCCATTTGCACTTTGGAGGGTCTTTTAGAGAAGAAAGAGGTAAGCCACGCCAGTGCCTTATCCGTGATGCCAAGGGTATCACAAAGACGGTTTATAAGGATGGAGTGGTCACACCCCCAGACCCTCCAGGCGGCAACTCGCCCCCCGACCCCACTGGAGCTAACCCTCGTGGACCTGCCGGCTAGAGGAAGAACTTCAGCCATATATAGACGCTTCTCGAGGGACTTTCTGGCGGCAAAAACTCGATCCATGGCTCAGTGGGAGGCAGACCTAGGCCATCCGATTGATGACCAAACTTGGGTAGACATATGGTCCCGCACCCACTCCTCCTCCACCTGCGTCACCAACAAAGAATGCGCATATAAACTCACCCTGCGCTGGTATTACCCCCCTCTCAGACTCCACCACATGAATCCACAAGTGGACCCCGCCTGCTGGAGAGGCTGCAATCAACCAGGCTCTTACTTTCACATGTGGTGGACGTGCCCCAAGATCCGGCAATTCTGGACCAGGTGTCTCTCGACCATTGAACAAATCACCGGCTCCGCCCTCCCGATGGACCCTGGAACAATTCTACTGGGGATCCCGATCCCCGGAATCTACCCCCGCTCCGGCAATAGGGCTAAGCTCCTCACACAATGCCTCTTGGCGGGCAAGACAGTTCTGGCCCGTTTCTGGAAGTCACAAGACGGCCCCTGCCTTGCCCACTGGTGGGGAAAATTATGGGACATTTTAATAGCGGAAAAGGTCACCGCAGCGAGAGCAGGGACTCTGTACCGCTTCCAGAACGTATGGGCCCCAGTGCTGGACTATGATCAGCGATTTCCCGCAATGACGTTCAAACCAATCAACGCCCGTTGGGCCCTGAGGGACCAGGAGAGTACGCACCAGGCGGGGGTGATAGACTGAATCTCTGGCCCGGGAAAACCGGAATGATGAGGGGAAAAGGGACACAAAGCCTAAATCTTGTTCTTGCTATGTTATACTGCCATCCGATACTGTTTGTAACCTATACTGCCTTGCTATAAATAAACATATTTAAAAAAAAAAAAAGGATGGAGTGGTAGACGGTGTCAAAAGCAGAGGAAAGATACCATGCTGGGACTTCATCTCAGGTCGTGGAAAGACAGGGTGAACCGAGGTGTTCGTTAACTACCTTCAAATGTGATGTCTCCTTTACTAGAAAAGTTAACACTAAAAGATGCAACACTTAGGGACTACTATTTGCAGTCCCTCATAGTTCTCAGTATTGCTGTGTATTTATCCTGTATCACTATTGAAATAAATTCCTTCATTTTGGAGATCACACAATGTAAGTCTATTGGATGTGACCTTTCAGAAGCATAGTAACTGTAGTAATGTGTTGTGATGTGAAACAATGTGCTGTTGTATGTGGCTTATTCTCAAGTCTGGTCTGTTTCAACTTGATGGAAGCAGCTATCTTTTTTTTAAAAAAAATTGAATTGGTGCCAGCCTGCAATTCAGATCTTTTTTTTAACATTTTTAAAGTAGAATTCGGTTTACAATTGAACACGTTGTATGCTATAAAATAGCTACATAATCACAGAATACAAATGCAACATCTGATTAAATCAAACAGTTGATACACACAATTCCATAACATTAAAATTATCATATTCAAAATGACAATTTGTGTATCTTAAGTATTGATAACAGACACTCTCTTTATGAAATCGGCCCTTTATGAAAATAATGTAACTAACTCCAATGTATCAATTTGTTTCTAAAACAAACGTTATTAAAGCTTAATCAATAATTATTGTGTATATCTTTCCACAATTTCAATATGACTAGGCATAATTATATTTCCTTGCTACTCAAGCCATTCAACAAACACTTCTCTCTCTCAATTTTGGAATCTTGCTTAGTAAATATACCAATAGCCCACAATTTCTTCCCTTCACCCTAAAGGCAATCATTAAATATCAGAATGTTTCTACTGCTTACTTTCTTTACATGTCAATGTCCATGTAGCGCCGTCAAGACTGCTACTTCGTATGCTCACCGGGAGCTCTGGTATAACATTACACTGCCCCTGCTCTAAAACTGGTGATAATGTTGCATTATGGACTCCTAATCTAAATTTACAAGTCGCCTCCTTAAGTTTCCCTATTGCATGCTTTCTCGCATAGATCTATCACATATTGTTGGATTTCGACTCTTATTTGCCATGAGATCAACCTGTCAGCTTCTCTACCACTACTGTTTTACTCCCCTTGCCTCACATTTCCTACTCCATTGTCTCTCGATCCACTATCCCCTTACATGTCTATTGTTGTTCCCTGCTAATAGAGGTGAACTAGTATGCTTTACCGTGCCGATAATGTCCGAGAAATCTGTTTCACTTAAAGACCTTACCATTCAATTCCCCTTCATTCTTTTTGCTCGCTTGTTTGCTTAATGTGGCATTCTATGTCTAGACTGCCTCCTCCCATATATGCAGTTTACCGCCATCCACGTTACCTCTGGATTGCATTTTTAACCATAATTATCTGTAACAACTGACGTACCGCCTCATGCATGCACTGTAAGTACTATCTTTGTCCATCTCATGTACCCTGTTGCAAGATATGAACATTCTCATCTATGTACCGCTCGCACCTAGTATGTTCCTTTTATGTACCTGCGGTTGTTCCTGCAACACAAGGCGAGCTCTCCCAAGTATATATCTATGTACCTATTATGACCTGTTATATAACTGATGTAGCTCCCCGCATCAAGAGGCGAGCTCTCCCAAGTATACATTTTGCCTACTTATGTCCCCATATGTATCTGATGTAGTTCCCCAGAACAAGAGATGAGCTTTACCAGTATACATCTATGTACCTTTTATGTGCCCATATGTGCCTGATGTAGCTCCCCGAAACGAGAGGTGCACTTTTCCATGTATGTATTCTCCTGCACTACCCATGTCCAATGTAGGCCTCATTTGTAATTATTGTAACCATATCTGTAAGCTAATGCACCTAGATGCCCCTGGGTTTTGTGCGCTATATTAATTAAAAAAAACATACCATATCTCGGCACTTTAAATCTTGAAACCATCAATTCTCCTAGTTCAAGCAACTTTAGCCTAAACGTCATGAATAACCGCCATTTTTTCATGCCCGGCAAAGTGTACCAAATACAACTATGGCTGTAGTACGAAAGGTAAGACCTACACATTTTCCACTGCCTCAGACTTACTCTTCAGCTGTTGGATAATGATTTGAGTTTCTAGTTCAATAAATGTGTTCTTTATATAATTTTTGCCAACTGGATGGTATGTGTTGATCATCATGAATTTGGATGGTGTCCAAGATGAACCTAAAGATGCCATTAAATCATTACATAGAGTCCTCCTCGCCAGTGAACAACTATCCTTCAAATACTTCAGTAAAATTTTGCCTACTGTGTTTTTGATTTTAACAAATTATATTGCCCGCTTAGTTCTGCAAGGATGGCAAGAGAGGATATATCAAACTCAGCTGCTACATATTAAATGGGGGTACTCCTAAGGGAGACGCCTTGCTGTCAAGTCCACTGCCTCTGACTAAGACAGAGAGCCTCCGAATAGGAGAGAGGCAGTCTTTAAACCCTAGTCTCCTAGTTGTAGTAGGTCTCTAGACCCTAGATATGAACAGAAGAAACCCCTACCACCAGTGGGTAATATACAATTGATTGTTTTTTTTGACCAAATTTATTCAAATATTAGGACATTTACTTTCCAAAGAACTTGAACCAACACTGTGTCTCATAAGGACTCCTTTAAACTGTATATGAAATGTTTATAAATGTATTTTTGTTTTGAAGAAACGGTTATTTCATTAAACCTTCTTTAGTGCAGAATAAATATTAAAATAAAACATATGGCTTATGAGAAAGTAGTGTAACAAAAATGGGCTAGGATAGGGTGTTGTAGACAAACGTATAATCCCAGAGATGGTCACGTTTCAGAGGCGTTCTTGGAGTGGTGCCGCCTTCCTCAGGCCATCATTCAAAGGACCCTGCAGATACATAGGTGTATTAGGGTGGCTTGGCATGTGTTTGTGTATTACTAAGTATCAAATATCAGAAAGGTTGTGCCTCATATGGATCCCTAGGGATTAACTTACCCCTAGGTATCAAAACTCCATAGCTCCTGGCCCGGGAGCAGGTGTACACTTCATACGGCTGGCAGAGGGGGAAATCTTGTGGTCAAGATGGATTAGACCCTAGTCTTAGTCTATCAGTCTTTCAGCCCGAGTCTCCTAGTCGTAGTCAGTCTCTGTCATAGTCGATATTTAAGTCCTAGTTGTGTAGCTCCTGTCTGTCATTGGTTCATAATGTCTCTCTTCCCCCTCTGTATTGCCTCATCTATCTTTCCTCCTCCATGTGTAGCTCTTTTTGTATGTATCTCTCGCTCTCTCTCACTCCCCATCTCACTTGGGAGTGTGGTGCAGATAGATTAAATAGTGTAAGCAAAGGCTAAAAAAAAAATAATTAAAGGCTGCTTGGTGTAAAGGGGCTGGACGATGAAGGCAGATATTTGTACAACCCCTACTGCTATTGTTATGCTTTTGAAGCGCTGCAGTGGTTGTACACTCTTCGGAAAACCGTAGTCTGTGCAGAAAGGAGCAATACAATGCATGTGAACAGTAATTGCCATTTGGTGGTAAGCAGAGATGACTAGGTTAAAGCATTTTAAATCATGTAGCACAAATTGCAAGGCATAAGGGATACTGCTATGTCAGTGAGAAGTGAATTCTCACATGCTGAAACAACCACAACCTAAGCTTGCATATGGAGGCGTTGGAGTTGGAAGTCTCGCTGGATTGGCGGGTTTGAGTTAAGCATTCAATTTAAATCTGTTATCAAGCATGGTACTTTCAAGCGAGAAGAACATCTCCCCTAGTTGTCAAGGAGGTAATTGGTAAGGTTTACATGCAGCTTGACTTGTGTTTCAGACAGGCATGGGCATATGGCCTTTACGCTATCAGTTCTTCCTTACTTCAGTTATGACTCCTCTTTGCATGAGGATAGCTGGTACCCATGCTGGGTCTTGGTAAAACACAACATTCTCATGTTTCTGCTAACGGTAGTCGTCAAGCAGTGCATGTGCTCCTACACATAGTTCTGTACATAGCATATGTTTGTTTTCTATTCTGAACTCTTAGTCCTACTCTTTGGCCCTGTGGTAATATGATTGTTAGGGGTTACACTGTTCTGTTGAGCATATTTCACGGACCTACATAATTGGGGCTTGAAGGTGTGCTTAACATTATTCAGGTTACCATGCAACATGGTACAGATATGAAAAGCATGTTACGGTCCTCTGTAGCAGACTTTGTAAGATGCAGGCTTGTTGCCTCAGCTACCAATGTCCATGTGTTTACTCAGCTAGCAGAAGTAAACGGCTCACAAAATAATAGTCCGGTGAAGACCGGCCCTTCAGGTTGTGTGCTCTTTAAGCCAGGTCCATTCTTTATGGGGCCAACATATTCATGCTAAGAGAACTGCAAATGTCAAAACTATTGTTTTTGCCAGTGGTTGTTTTTATTACATGTTCAAAAGTCTTCTCATTTATACTCTTGTTTTTTTTTCCCCGAACAGAAAGTGAAACGGATAGTGTGCCGAGTGATGAAGAAAGAATTGCTGCTGTGACCGTGAGTTGCTGTTTTTTTTTGTATCTTTTTGGCCAAATGGTTTCAGTGGTCTTGTTGGTTTCTTTGCAAGCCAACTCTATGTGAAAGTAGAAGTGGTATATCCCTCAGTTATCTTGCAGGGATATTTTTTAGGGAGAATATGAAATTTGAGGTGTTAAAGGTTATTTTCTAGCGCAACACCTTCAGTTTTTCTTTCAGGCTTCTTTCTGTGTTCAGCATGAAAAAAGTAATTTTTAATCCCAGAAAGGATGGCTCAGTCATCACCATTTCAATGTTGACAAATTCTATTCTATTAAATTGGGTAATAACACTGGTTATTGCAGAGTTCTGAAGCAGAAGTAATCTGGCAGGAATCGATCTATAAAAACGCATTATTATGTTGTTTTTTTTTATTTTGAAATTACCCTTAGTGCCTGCCTCAACTACCAAACGTGTAAAATGGTTTGACCACCATCTTTTTAAAATTGATATGCAAGGAACATTCTTTCTTGTAGAATAAGATGCAGGTTGTTGACCTTTTTAAGCGCAGTTAATCTTAGAATGTATAGCCTGTCACTGGAACAGAACTGAGCTCGGGGTTCTGGATGTTTGACTGTCTCATCCATTGTAACCACAAACCTGCAGTTGATAAATGAGCACACAACAACAGGAGCAACCTCTTTTGAAAGGGATCCTCACCTATCCCTATCTGCCCTTATACTGGTGACTTTCCCAATAATGTTTGAATACAAACAAACAAAACAATTCACAAAGATAATTTGATATACCAAATCTGTAATTGTGTCCTACTTCTACTGTTGAAGTGTGGCATACAAGTGTGCATGGTTAAGAGTTCATATCTTCTGCAAAATGTAATCTGTGAAAGGAGAGCAACACATACGGTACTCGGAACAATGCTGAATAAAGCAGTGTTTTAAGTATCCCGCCCAACTATAAGCAATCTTCATGTTAGAACATTCAGAAGATGCATTTGTTTAAAGAGAAAAGGCAACATAGGAGTTACTGAACCTCATTCTTGAGATTAATCAGTGATGTGTAGGTGTTATATAAATGCACAATATTATCAACTCCAATTGACTTCAAATTGGTTTACCAATCTTGAGGATGGTATAATTTAACAAAACAATCGTTTTGGGGGGGAATGTGACTATGAATTCTATACATTTGTATTTGAATGTGCCATTACTATCCTTCAAAAATACCTTATGGTCGAATCATGTGTTGGCTGGGCTCGAGATTGACCAGGTTTGGCTAGGCTCAAGAATGACCATGTTTTGGACGACCTTATGTATGCCAGATGGCAATTATTGAAGGGTTGGATTTATTTGACCAGGGCATGTTTTCTTTATGGAATGCCTTAGGCCTTTGACCTGAATGGTTGGATGTATTGCCTTAAACTTGGCCTACACATTAAAATGTTTTAGTACTTCACATGAATAAATACACTAAATCCAAATACAGGGCAGCGCATCAAGCATAGAAAAATCTTGGCATTATATATTATTGGTGGAGAAGAGGCATAACCACTGTTTCTCCAGAAGTGGATCTTTCATAGATTCACATGCTGTGAATCCTTGGTAACATAGAGCAGTTTAATTATAAACTGAAAACCAATAGAAAGGGCTCCCTTGGCTCCACCCCTGGAGGCATCTTTGGATTTTGGCATGGTGAACATAAAGTGGAACTATGAGCCAAGCGGGGTAGGTGGGAGGGTCACATGTTGGAAGATACTAATGCTGGAGAACAGGAGTTACAGGTAAGTAACTAGATCCTTCTCCAGCATTGGATCTTTCATAGATTTACATGCTGTGACTAGATTACAAAGCAGTGCCATATAACAATAAACAGGCGGAAGCAAGCTCCTTGCAGAAAACACTTATCACAGGAGACATGAACCTCACGCAAACAGGGTTACGTAGTACCACCTGGCCGATTCTCGACTCTGCAACAGTATCCCTGTCGACGCAGTTGAACTTGTGTGCATCAACCTCCATGTCGCTTCCCTGCAGATGTCTAGAAGTGGGACGCCAGAAAGGAAAGCCGTAATAGCGGCCACTGATCTTATGGAGTGAGCCTTGGGCCTGCCAGGGAGAGGTCTGCCAGCTTGCTGATGGCAGAAAGGAATGCAGGAGGAAATCCATCTGGCAATAGAAGGTTTAGACAGTGCTCTTGGACGACCAAACGTCACGAAAAGCTGTGAAGTCTGCCGCAAGGGTTTGGTGCGGGAGACGTATTTTAAAGCTTGCACTATGTCTAAAGTGTGCATAGAGCACTCTGCCGGAGTAACCGGCGAACCAAAGACCACTGGCAACACAACAGGTTCATTGAGATGAAATGTGGATGGCACCTTGGGTACAAACGAGTGGTTGGTGCGAAGAACTACCTTGGCTTTGATGGAACATTAGTTAAGGCGCCTTGCAGGAAAATGCTTGTATTTCGCCTACACGCCAGGCAAAGGTGTAGGCCACTAGAAAAGCAGTCTTCCAATATAAGAATGTCAGCAGGGCCTTGTGCATTGGCTCAAACAGTGACTTCATGAGGATGGAGAGGACCACGTTGAGCTCCCAAACTGGAGCTGGCTGTTTGATTGGTGGAAAAGAACGAAAGAGGCCCTTCAGGAACTCTTTAATTAATCTTTGGGACCAGAGCGAAGGTGGTGCAGGAGAACGGGAATACATTGGTAACTGCTTAATGCACTTTAATGCAGGAGTGAGCCAAACCAGCATGTGCCCAGGACAACAAGTACGGCTAAAGGATTTAGCTTCTTGGTTCTGCACCATATTTTAAACCTTCTCCCTTTGCTCCTGTAACAATCAAGCGTAGAGGGAGCGTGAGCCCGTGCTAGAATGTCCCTGCAGTCTTGAAGTAGCGGGATAGAGCCAAATTCTAGGAACACAGGAACCGGGCCGGGTCGTGGTGGAGAAGGTCTCATTTGTTCCTGGACAGTAGATCGTGATGAGGGTAGAGTTTCATTGGGGAGCCGAGGAGAACTCTAGGAGGTTGGAGTACCAGAAATGCCTCCGCCTTCGAGGGGCCACTAAAATCAGTTTGCATTAATGTTGTCTGACTCGCGCCACCAGTGGAATCAGTGGGAAAGCATAGAGGGATTTCCCCTAGCACAGGAACAAGATGGCATCCCCAATCTTTCCGGATGGGGAAACCTGCTGGCAAATGCTCTGCACTATTTGTTGTTGTAGGTGGCAAAAATGTCTGTCTGGGGTTCCCCAACAGTGAAAGAAACCTCTTGACAGGAGCGATGTTCCCTGCTGAGGGAATCTGCCATGGTATTCTGACATCCCGAGAGGTGAAGAGGAACGAGGACTATGTGGTGTTTCAACAGCCCTTGCCACAGGGACTGTGCTTCCAATGATGGGTAGGGAGATCTTGTTCCTCCCTGCTTGCGAATGTAGAACATTGTGGTGGCTTCAGCTCTGCCCAGGTGCAAGGTTCAGTACAAACTGGGATATATCTTGGACGATGCCTCCAAAAGGAGACACTCCTGCCTTTGAATGTGGCAGTGGGGGACCTGTGCTGGAAGTGTGGGACAAACCTGCCTCTGTTCAGGCAGTGGACGGGGAACTGGCAAAGTACCATCCTACACCATCGGACCCAGTGTTTCTCTCCTCTCATTCCTCCCACAGAGAGTTTGGTGGTTCAGGCGCAATGGCTAGCCTGAAGACCTCCACCTTCCCTTCTGGAGAGAAAGTTAGAGGCATGACGCCTGGGATAAGAAGATATTTGCATCCAGCAGTCTTGCCCTGCATACCATGAATGCCTCTTGCACCATGGCGAAGTTCTCCTTTGGACTGTTGTGGCCAATGCGGCTGAACGCTTCCCTGAAGGAGAGATGGGGATGGTGTTCTGTCCTTAGTTACTGATGGTAATGAGGCTGCCCGCCAGATGTTGAAGTCAGGACTGGACGCTGCGGATTGTGTGGGCAGTTTCATGGGCATGATTATGGTGGTCAGACGCCACTCTTGGCTGAGGACATCAAGGTTTGCAGCCAATGTCCAGGCCACGCTGTTGGACATTCCTTTCGATGCCCTGAATCTCTTTAGAGCCAAGACTGAAGTCGCTTCCCAGAAGGTCCAGTAATCAAAGGCGACAGCTCAGTCCTTGGTACTTGCCATGCAACAGCTTTCTGCTCGGTCGTCTTGGGGGTATAAGTTTTTGAAACTCCACCACCTATGCACCAAGAGGTTGTGGTGTGTCTTCCCTGGGAAGAATTTAGAACGGAGCCTTCCCAAAAGATAGTGGTGCCCAGAAGGGGGGCATTTCCTCAGGGACCTGCCACTCAACATCGCTGGGATGGAGGCTTTCCCTGTTCAGCCAGAAATGGTCGGGGACTGTTAGAAGGGATTTCTAAACTCTGGCCTGATGGACAGAAGTTTAGGAGGCCACCCTAGTTTAGTGAAACAGGGAACCTTCTGGACAAGCCAGACCAATCACGATAGCTTGGCAGGCGGTCAAAACTAAGTCTCAGGAGGGGTGAAAGTGACTAGAAGTGCACAATGAGCACACACAGTAAAGATACCACAGAATACTCTTAGACATGTATATATCAAAAATGCATGTACATTTATTTTAGGCACAATAAAACACAAATAACCAAATCAATGATGCAACAGTTACCACACAAGCATTTCACTATTTAACATATATACAACTACTGTAGCCTAATGCGATAAAGGCAGTAAAACATCCACAACCTGTAACATAAGGGAGGTTAACACGAATCCTGCATTTGGCAATCTTCAGGATGGAAACCCTAACTTATTCAGTCCAGCCCTACAAAGTGAGGAGCCTTGTGCTCAAAGTACAGCAGTGCGTAATAGCGTGCCGTCGTGCGTAAAGTGAAGATAGTACCTTTTCAAGAAGCTGTGACAGTTCAGTAAAGGGTCCTGAATGGGGTAGAAGAAGTTCCAATCACCTGCAAAGGGTCTGCCCTCGCGGACCGAGCATTTTCCGACTTTCGGAACAGGTCAGGGAGCGCAGGCTATCCCAGCCAAAAAGAGCATCCCACGGAACCCTTGTGCGTAAAGACAAATGGATGAGCCAGGGGCCACCGGTAAATTATGCAAGTACTCACCGCCCTTTCCTCCATCCAGACCAAACTATGCCATTTTAGTCGAGGTAGCCTGTGGTTGTAAATTCCACCTTTACATCTCGGATCCGGCTTTCTCTTGGATCTTCCTTTCTGGTGTTGAGCGACAACCCGGGATTTCCTTGGGTTTCTTCTTTCCAGGTCCCTGAGGAGGTCCTCCTTGGTAGTGATGGTGCAACCAGTACCAATCTATGAAAGAGAACACAAACTGGTTACTACCATTTCCCACTAATTTCCCTCCAATCAGGTTGACAGCAGTGGGATTGAATGAGTTATGCAAGATCTAGTGAGGCTCGTTTTTAGGATAATAGAGCAGTGAAAAGAGGAATCGGCTTTAAAATTGAAAGGCAAATCTCACTTAAACTAGATTTAATGGCTGGGGGGGGGCGCTGTTGAGCAGCCTACAAAATGGCTGCTTAGCTCGGAAGCTCCGTGCCTAGCCGCTGATTATCCGACTGAATCGGCGGTTCCTGTCATAATCCAGCATCTTCATCGGGCCCCCTGCGTTGCTGACTGCCTGGGCTACCTGCACGCCTGATCTCGAAGCGAATCGGACCCTCCAAGGCCCCCAATCGACCACTACGCTGTGCCTCGCTGGGGGCCGACTCCGGGCCTGCGGGGTACCGCGGTGGCCGCTGCGAGCCGGCTGAGTGCCGCCCTCTGGAGCCTTCGGACTCAACGCCTGCCCCGGAGGCTGGTCCGCTCCACGCGCGCAGCCTTCCTGACTGGACCCGGGCCGCCGGAGACACCCGCCCCCCGCGTGTGGCGTGCGGCTGCTGCTCGCCCTGGCGGTGGGGTGTTCCGGTCCTGCGCCGACTGGAGTGGGCAAGGGGGGCCGCTGCGGTGACCTGCGCTTCCTTGCCTGCTCTCTGGACCTGCAGCGAGGATCACGCTCTGACCGTCGGCGGGGGCCCGCGCCCGGCACCCTACGACGGGAGCTCATCCCGCCACTACGAGCTGGCGCTCCGACTCTGCTGAGCCGCTGGGGTGCGCGGCGCTCCTGCCTGGGGCCCTCTGCCCACCGCTGGAACTCTGGGGCTCCCTGCTGATTTCTTCCCGCTCGGAACTGCGGCCTACAGGTGAGGAGCTTTGCGGTGGGTCCATCTGCCAGCCCTGTCCCCGCGGCAGCTGCTTCCCCCCCCCCCCCGGACTGCCTATTAACAACCCATGTGACCCACTGGAGCTGCTCACGTTAAAGAGGGCCCCTGCCCCCCCGGTGACTGCGTGACTGGGTTCCCCGAAATTGGGACCCCCCCATAACTCGACCAACTGGATGGTCGGTTAACTGCATACCCACAGTAGCTGGTTGCCCTCACTACGCCTAGTGCAATCTGCCGACGCTGTCATACCCGCTGCAGACCCTCCACTCCACAGTGGCCCGCTCCTCCTCACCACCATCTCCCCCCACAGCGCGACCACACCGCACCCAGACTCCTACTTCCTGCAATGTCGAGCCGCTCCAAGGGAACTGCCAAAGGGGGCACCATGGACAGGTTCGCTAAGGCGATTCCTCGAGCTGAAGCGGCCCAACTGTCGCCCCCACACGAGGAGCTCGATAATGAAACCATTCCCGGGGCTGTGGCGCCAGATCTTACCACACTAATGGAATCGATGGCCAAAAACTTTGCCTCATTCCACGAAAAGCTTGATGACATCAATACAAACGTTGCCTCACTTAAAACACGGGTAGATCAGGCGGGATCCAGAATCACGGAGGCCGAAAATAGAATCTCCACTAATGAAGATGCTATACACACGCTCCAAGACACTGTGGCCTCCTTGTCGCGGGACATGGAGAGTGTAAGGGCGAAATGCGACGACTTGGAATCTCGTTCCCGCAGGAATAATCTGCGCATCATCGGGGTCCCCGAGAACGCCCTCAAAGGGCGGATGGAAGACGCTGTGGAGAAATTGCTTAAAGATCTGCTTGACAATCCGGCCCTCTCCCCATACTTCACGGTGGAGCGCGCCCACCGGGCCCTATCACCACGACCTAAACCGGGCGATAGCCCTAGGCCCATAATCGCTAAAATCCTCAACTACCGAGACAGGGACCTCATCCTCCGCCTGTCACGAGAGAAGGGTGACCTACGTCTGAGGGCCCACACCATTAGAATCTTCCCAGATTTCTCGGTGGCGGTGCAGGAGGAGAGACGTCAATTTCTCGGCGTTAAGAAACTGCTCAGGGAGCGCAACGTCCCATATGCCATCCTGTTCCCCGCACGGCTCAAGAACACCCATAATGGCAAATTGTACTTTTTCACCGTCCCAGATGAGGCGGTTAAATTCATCGAGATGCAAATACCGCTCCACAATCCGGGGGACGCCCACGCTGGCGGCATCTGAACACGCACTGTGTGGCCCAACGGAACTTACTGAGTCTGCTGATCCCTGATTTGTGATATGCTATAGGCAACATGGTTTTGTTTACTATGATGTTGTGTTTCGCTACTGCATGTATTTGTGTCGTGGCCTGGCTCCTGAAGGGTAGGAGCTGGTCACTCATTCCTGCCGGACTTGGGGGCTGACCAACCGCCCCGGCCTTCGGCCTTGGCTGACATGGGGGTGCTCTCAGGCTCCGGGGTCCGACCCCATAATCCGCCCGTTGCAGTAACATGTCCCGGTCTGCACATGCTGCCTTTGGTATGCTTAGATTCACGGCTGAGTAGTGTCAACTCATCCCACTAATGCTAGACCACGGCCCGTGCCTTTTAGGGGCTTTGCTTACACGAGACCCAGGAATCTTACTAGGCAAGGCTGGCACCCCCCGTAAACCTCGTCTCTGCACTCACCAGGATACATAGCTCTGGCAAGCACACTTCATTTGTCATCTCGTAGATAGACTCCATGGGGCCAATGCATCATTGATCCGGGCTGCCCTTTAATAATTAAACTAGATTTAATGGCTAAAAAAAGAGGAACGCCACCCGTGAATATCAAAAGTTACACTGCAGTTGTAACCATTCACACAGTGTACCCTTTTTCTTAAAGGAAAATAAATTTATTTAAACACAATATCGCTGATGACTTTGGATCTATGCAAGACAGAAATGAAGAGAAATGTGGCGATAACACTAGAAATCGATGAGCAGGGTTGCAAGAATGATTCTGACCATTTCAGCAAGTTATCAGGATAGGATGACTGAGAGAGTGGGATAAGGACAATGGCAAGATAGGCTATGGGTTTAGATGGGGTGGCGATACTTGCACTCCACTTTCAGTTTGGTATGTTGGACCGTCAACGGTTCTGGTCACTACACGGCAGGGCACCTGGCAAACAGCTGGGCAGTTCTGGTTACCGGATGGCACTGGACTGGAATGGCAATTCTGGTCACTGGATACTAAAGATCAGCTGGATGGCAGGTTTGCAGGATGCATGCAGTTAGTGGGATCAGGATGCTTCCCAAAAACACCACAGCTTTCCCCTTTATAATGGGAGATTCAGGGGTTTTCAGAATTGAGGCCTTGCCGGAGCAGGATCAGCAGTGCTTGGCTTTTGCAGTGGGCCCTGGAGTAGGGTCAGCAATGTTTTGGCCTTGTAGTTGGGATCTGGAATCTGGATAGATGAACAGGAACGCAGCGCAGGGACGTCAGGAAGAGTGTGTGTCTGGAGTCTTGTCAGGGACTCTTATTTATAATGCCTAATGACATCATAACAGTATATGACTGGGGCAGGCTTAACTAAACCCGCCTCTAACAAAGGGATTGGACAAGGGGGATGGTCTCCGCCTCGCTCTCAGCTGGTTCGATATGGTGTGAGTTTTACAATGTCCAAAAACCTCCCATAGTTACTTTAACTAAAATCCGATTTTGCCACAAACATACATATATAAAGTTGCAACCTGTTAGCAAATTATATACACAGATTACATATTTTGTGCAGCACCTTGCAGTCCAATCCTCCAGTCCGTGAGACCTTGTTTCGTCGTCCTACCAGTTTTTCACGCTTTTCAATGAGATTTATATTACTCAAAATTCTAGAACTTTATACATGGGTGTGGATTATCATAAGGGATTTATGTACAAAACTTCGCATTGGCAACATAAATGCTTTTCTCGTAATCTGCATATTTTGCCTTTTCTGTCCCCAAGGTGTCAATGAATTCTACCAAGTCTTAAAAGAAAGCCCATAAAATTATATTTAAAACTGCTAACTTTTTAAAAATGTTTACTAATTCTTGCTGCAGAAATAAGGCTTTACAGTTTATTTATAAAATAGTCTTTGAAGCAAATGGCAGTCCGTCACTGGATCATTTTTTTTTCCTTCCTTCAACTGTCACCAACTGTCCTTTCATTCAAAGCAAGGTGGGGGTTTCTCAGCTTAATTGAATGTTTTATTGCCCCTTCACACTTCACACGTTAGTGTCCCAGGACTTCTGTTGTACCAGCCTGGAACACAGACGAATGTCTGAACTTTCTTTGTCCTGGCCCATTCAAAGTTTTGCAAGCTGGCAATTATCACTTTCGTGTCCTGGAAGTTTATGGTGTATATCCCTTCTTAGGGAGGAAGTTTCGGGGCTGGCAACTGGAATAACTGGTTTTTTGAGAGCTTACAAATTCAGCCCATGTGTTTTTAAATCTTTACTTCCTTATTTTGAGTCTGGAATTAAAACATACCTGTGGAATAAAAAAATAGCCCATGTATGTATTTTCACCAGCCACAACCCCTTTAAATTTGCTAAATAAGGCAAGCTTTCCTTTCAAATTCGATTTTGCCATCTGACTTCCCAATATTGCCTTGCAGCCACAGTTATTTTCTTCAATGCAGGAGTTTTGTTTTGAAGCACAGATGCCTTGAAATTGACCTGGCTCGGAGAGTTAGTCTGTTTGAACTGCTGAGCCTGGATACTTTTGGAAATAAATAAATGCGTGTTCCGGTGCAAATGAAAGTGAAGTTGCTTATTGATTTCTCTGAGTTGAGTTGAAAGGGCCTGTCATTCAGGGATTATGCCTGGTTTTGGTGAGGCACAGTGAAATATCCTGGGCATGGCAGGGCCTTTTTAATCACAGTAGTTTTTAAGACAGAACAGATGGAATTAGCATCAATTTTAAAGGGTGAAAACGTTTAATTTCGAAGGGGAATTTTGGGTTTGCAGCAAAGCAGTGCTGCCTTTTTTTTACTTTATTCCACTGATATGTTTCAGAACACACTGGCACGCTCCTTCAGTGTGTCATCTTGTTCCATCATGCCTGAAGGGTGCTTGGCAGGACGGTGCAGCCATCTTTGTGTTGCTGCAAAAACACAATGTTGAGGTCCTGGTGCGCACAGGAGCCAGCGCAGCCATATTGCTGTATCTTGCAGCCAGGCAGCTTGGTGATGTGGTGAAATACTGTTGAGTGGGTCAATATATCCCACAGAACCTACTTGCACCCATGGCACATAGTTGTTGATGCAAGGCCCCACCCATGCATGGAGTGGGCTACAGGCCTCCCATATGCAACACACCGTAGTACACGCTATGTTACAATGTTCATGTCATGTGCAATGCACTCCCCTTCTTCAATTGAGCTGCCACGAGTCACCACAGTAAGAGGTGGCCGCACAAGCTATCGTGCTGTATCAAAGGCTGCTGGTATTCACCACACATGGTAGTCTCCTGTGGAGGGAACCGCGAATTGGCGCAGTACGCACGGATTCTGCCGGCACACCACTGTCTTCTTCCACCTAATGACATATATCAGATGAAGCACTTCTTACTCCCCCACCCTTTCCATCCCTTCTTCCCACCACCACATGGCATAAGGTCTGTTTGCCAGGCCCTTTCGCTGCCTCACTGTCCCCCGATACGCCATGGCGGCATTTCCCAAACGTTTTGACGCACAGCACGCTTCCCTCCAGCCGCGTCCAATGTTCGCCGCCATCACAGAATACTGCAAGCCAATGAGATTTTTGTCTGCGGACCGAACAGGAAATGGGTCCGTGGAGCGGAGCCAGATATCACACATTTTGTGAGATGTACATTTCTGTTCTTTGCAACAAAAGTACGGCTCAGATTTCCACCAAACCTACAAAAGCACGCTTTCGGAACCAAGCCCCCGCTCCTGCTGCAAATTTGGTAAAAATCCATCCAGCCGTTTGGGCTGTAGCCGTGCGCATGTTTTTTGGCCAATCAGCGAATGGAGAAAATAAAATTGGGACCCCCTATAACTTTGCCCCCCCTGCACAAAACCTCACCAAACTTGCTAACAAAAATTCAGAGCAGGCCATATACTTTTGTTGCTAACTTTGGTGAGGATTCCTCCGGGGGAGCAAAGTTATAAGCCGCCCAAAGAGTGGTCTTCCTATGGGTTTAGCAACTTAACCATAACCACACGGCTGCTACCGCGGGTCGTGTAATATATATATATATATTTCTGAGGCTTGTGGAATCTGCTTAGATCACATGCTGTGCATAGGCCGACATCTAGTGGAAGCTGCGGAGTATTACAGTTTGTTTTTCGAAAGTCGAAAATGGGCGTCGACACAGGCGTGCCAGTAATACTATCCCTAGTGTGACGTCCACTGTACCCAAGATCCCTCACGCGTGTAGGATCCTCAGATTGTTTTTTTCCGCCATACTGGTCGGAAGCATCTTGCGGAGTTCCCTGGCCTTAGCCATACTTTTGCTGTTATTATAATTATACTTCTTATTCATTCCCTTCCCCACCCCAACGTCGACCCTCAACCTCGACGACGGCTGGAGAAGTCATCGACCGTCGGCTGCTGCACGACGGATCTGGGCCTAGGAAGGCCGCCGGCCTCGGCCCGGGCCTAGTAGGCCGCTGGCCTCGGCCCTTACAAGTAGGGAGAGTGGGGGGTGGTACATACTCTTCACTCTTGATATATAGATTTACATTTATATATTCCTACACTTAGCAGCCCGCTGCCTTAAGGTGCGTATGGAGGGTACCCCTTTTCAATTCTGCCCCAAGTGCAATCGCAAATACCCTTGGGTCGACAGGCACGCCACGTGCAATCTCTGCTTGCCGAGGGATCACCCCGAAGCGAACTGCAGAGCGTGTAGTAGGTTTAAACCTAAGACACTTAAGGACCGTTCGACAAAGCGTTGGGCCCACCACGCCAGGCAGGAGGCCATGGCAGCGGAGGGCGCCTTCAGCGATGGCAGCGACGCCGTACTTTCGGACGGCGAGGGCATTATGGCGTCGAAAGACAGCCGACGAGCGCAGGTCCCCGACCTCGGAAGGTCGTCCGGCAGGGCGGCTATGGGGAAGACCCCCGGCGACGCAAGCGCTACACACATAGCATACACTAAACACACTAAGACCAACCGGACCTCGACGACGTCGACTTCCCGGAAAGAGGCACAAAAAGAACGGTCCGACTCGGTGTCCTCTGGGCGCTCTCGATCGAGATCACCTCACGACGCAAGGCAATCATCCACTCTTGCCAAGGGTGCCTCGCTACACACATTAACGGAAGTTCGATCGTCGGGAGACGAAGACGACTTCCACCCCCAGGCCGCGCTCCAAGATACCGAGACCGCGGTTAACACCAGTGAGGCCCCACGCCCAAATACCTCTCCAGACCCTCGGCGCCAGGCGTCGAAAGTCTCTGGGGCCTCCAAGGGACAGGGAAAACATTTTTCCACGCACGGGGAGGGGGGGAAACAGCGGAAAGCACAGCCTTCCACCCCTGTAAAGCCATCCTCTCACCCTAGGCAGACAAGTAAACTCAAGTCTACCCTTGAAAAGTCCCATAAATCATCACCTGCTAAAGTAATACCCTGTTCCAGGGAATGGTCCAGTGTAGACATAGACAGAGTTATGTCTAGGATGTCTTCCTTGGCTGATTTTTATGACAAGAACCCAGAACACTTTCTTTCATATAACCCTCAAGGGGCCACACCCTCAGGCTCCTCCGATCCTATCCCGCTAAGTAAAAAGCCCCGGGTCGAAAGTCCTGAACCCTTCAAGGTTCAGCCTTACTCCACTCCATATTCTACTCCACTCCCCAGTTACCAGGGACAAGTTTTCCCGAAAGAGGACCAGGAGTTAGAAATTATGGAAGAACAAACCGGGACAGATTACTATGCAGAAGATGAGGACCTGGAGGAGGAAGAAGATGAGCAGGAAATGTACAGAGTAGATTCCCCAGTACAAAGCGAAGCCCCAGTTACTGACTCTCCAGTTGATAACCAGCCCCTCCTTAACGAGGTTCTCGCGCGAGCAGCGGAACACTTCCACATCGACACCCACGGTGTACAGGAGGAAAGGGACTTCGCGGAGGAGTTTGTAGGAGAGAGAAGACCGGTCGCTCAGACCATCCCTATCCTCAAATCCATCCAACGAAGAATAGATCCTTCCCTGGTGAATCCTAACCTCACCAGAGCTGTCAACCCCAGAATTGAAAAGATTTTCCGGGCAGCCCAGTCTGACCCTCTGTATATAAGGGGACATCTTAGACCAGATTCCCTAGTGGTGACCAACACTAGAAAAAGGGCTGGCACGCCCTTATCTTCATCAGAAGCTCCTCCCGACAAGGAGAGCAAAAAGCTTTACGGGTTTGGCAGGAAGGTAGCCTCAACGTCCGCCTACCAAGCAAGGATTGCGAATTCCACCACCCTGTTGGCTAGTTACAATTGCCATCAATGGGAAGAAGTCGCGGCGCTCATTGCCTCTGCTCCAGAACCGTTAGAGGGCCAGCTGGCTCGGATCTCGGCAGAGGGGAGAGCCGTGTCTGGTTGCATTTTAAAGGCAACTTTCGACGCCGCTGACAACGCAGGGAGATTGATAGCAGAAGGTACTGTTATCAAGAAACATGCGTGGTTACGGCAGTCGGGATTCAAGACAGAGACCCAGGCTTCTTTAATAGACAAGCCAGTGGAACCCGACCTATTGTTTGGGAAAGCGGTCAAAGACGCACTTAAAAATGCCAAAGATGAATATGAGACTCTCAAATCCCTTGGCCAGCTTACCAACAAACCCCCTAACCAGAGGGGGAACAATAATTTTCGTCGCCCACGCGGCCAAAATTCACAAAGAGGCAACTATGCCCAGGGACAGGGTACACAATGGAATAACAACCAGCAGTCTACCCAAAGTTACGGCAGGGGTAACAAGAGAGGTCGTGGAAGAGGCAGAGGCAGCCCCAACAAGGGAGGGGGCACGCCTCCACCAAAACAGTGATGCTCAGTTCAGGGTCCCTTGCCACGCAACCCCAGTAGGGGGACGCATTTCCACCTTCACCCAGGCTTGGGAAGGGATCACCTCAGACAGATGGGTGCTATCAACAGTATCCGCAGGATATTGTATAGAACTACTGCAGCGTCCCCGGAATCATCCCCCACGACAAAGAGTGCACTCCCTAGAGCATCAAAGGATCCTTCTCGAGGAGATCGCCATTCTGCTAGAAAAGGACGCGATAGAACTCGTCCCAGGACACCAGGTAAACAAGGGTATCTATTCAACTTACTTCCTTGTGCCAAAGAAAGATTTGACAATGCGCCCAGTATTGGACTTACGGCCTGCCAACAAGTATGTCAAGCCCCAAAAATTCCGTATGACCACGCTACAAGAGGTAATCCCCCTCCTAAAAAAGGGGGATTACATGGCAACCTTGGATATGAAAGATGCTTATTTTCATATTTCCATGCTCCCAGCGCACAGAAAGTACTTGCGCTTCAAGGTAGACAGTCGCCACTACCAATTCAAGGTACTGCCCTTCGGGATAGCTTCAGCACCAAGGGTTTTCACCAAGGTACTGGCGGTGGCGGCTGCACACCTACGCAGGGAAGCAATCCCGGTGTACCCTTATCTGGACGACTGGCTCATAACGGGGGAAACCCCAGGAATTTGCAGATCAAACATTCAGAGGACTATCGACCTCCTCCACGAATTAGGCTTCTCCATCAACGAGAAAAAGTCAAGTCTGGTGCCAAGCACCTCAAAACAGTTTCTAGGAGCTATCCTAGATACTCAGAAAGGATTGACCTTCCCTTCGGAAGAGAGAATTCGGAATATACTTCTGCAAATTCCGCATTATCAGTCAGGTCAACAGATAACAGTACGCAAAGCAATGCGGTTACTGGGCATGATGGCGTCATGCATTTACCTGGTCCCCCACGCGCGTCTGCGCATGCGCCCCATGCAGGAATGGTTGGCGAAACAGTGGTCTCAGGCAAGTGGTCAGTGGGACGATCTAGTGGTCGTTTCGCCAACACTAGTACAAAGCCTACTCTGGTGGACAAGAGAGAATCTCGCAAGGGGAAAACCCTTTTACGATCCAGAAGTACAGGCAGTGGTGACTACAGACGCATGCCTGACTGGGTGGGGAGCTCACCATCTCCACCACACAGCTCAGGGTCTCTGGTCTCACTCAGTAGCCAAGAACCACATCAATCTGCTAGAGCTTCTGGCAGTATTCCGAGCGCTAAGGGCGTTCGAGCCCCATCTACTGACGGACAGCACGACAGCCATGTTCTATCTGAACAAACAAGGAGGGACTCGTTCGCCAAATCTGTCCAAGCTTGCCCAGAAAATATGGATATGGGCACTCAGACGGAACATCTTCCTGTCATCGCAACATGTTCCAGGGGAGCTCAATTCCCTAGCGGATGCTCTAAGCAGAGACTCCCTCCCAGAAGAACACGAATGGGTCCTTCACAGAGACGTAGTAGAAGATCTCTTCTCTCAGTGGGGTTTCCCCACTATAGACCTATTCGCCACAAGCGAAAACAAACAGTGCCCAGGATTTGCATCCAGGTTCCCCCAACCGGACTCCCAAGGGAATGCCCTGTGGATGAACTGGTCAGGGATGTTTGCGTACGCTTTTCCACCAACTCCTCTCATCAGGAAGGTGGTGTACAAGATGAACAAGGAATCGATGACGCTCATCCTAGTTGCTCCCATGTGGGCGAGACAACCATGGTTTCCACACCTACGCAGGATGGCGGTGTGCGAACCCATCAGACTCCCAGCCTGGTACAACCTACTGTCCCAGCAGCAGGGTCAAACAGTGCATCAGGAACCCAACTCTATGAACCTAGCAGCATGGCTCCTGAAGTCATAGAGTTTGGACATCTCAAATTACCTCAGAGGTGTATGGACATTCTAAAGGAGTCCAGGAAACCAAATACAAGGCACTGTTACTTTGATAAGTGGAAAATATTCGTTATCTGGTGCCAGTATAAACAAATCAACCCGGTTGATTGCACTCCTTCCAACGTTGTAACATACATGCTCCACCTGCTGGATGCAGGGTTGGTTTTTAACTCGCTGAAAGTACACCTGGCAGCCCTCTCGGCTTACACCACATCCCATAACAAGGTCTCGTGGTGGAAAGTACCAGTGGTTAAAGCCTTCATGGAAGGAGTAAAGAGACTTCACCCTCCTATTTCTAACCCACCGCCAGGATGGGACCTCAACGTGGTGCTAGCTAAGCTCATGGGACCCCCATTCGAACCCATGCATAAAAGTAGTCTCAAACACCTGACTTTTAAAACGGCCTTCTTAGTAGCCATTACCTCCATAAGAAGGGTCAGTGAAATTCAGGCTCTGTCAGTGCAGGATCCTTTCTTTACTATCCACAAGGACAAACTGGTTTTACGCACACACCCTAGGTTCTCACCTAAATTCATATCCAAGTTCCATGTAAACCAGTCCATCGAGCTTCCGGCTTTCTTCCAGAACCCGCAAAGCTCGGCTGAGGTGAAACTACACACTCTAGATGTGCGTAGGGCGGTCCTATACTATGTAAATAAAACCAGACCGCTAAGGAAAACAGATCAACTGTTTGTCTCCGTAGCTACAGGCAGAAAGGGGGATCGCGTCTCTAAGGGCGCTATCTCGAAGTGGATTATCAACTGTATACAGCTGTGTTACTCTCTTTCTGAAAAGACTCTGCCTTTTACGCCAAGGGCCCACTCTACTAGAGGCATTGGTGCCACTCTGGCTTTCATTGCAAATGTTCCCCTCGACACCATTTGCAAAGCGGCTACTTGGAGCTCTATTCACACTTTTACTCAGCATTACTGCATTGACACTCATTCCAAGGCAGATACACAAGTGGGACAAGCGGTTCTAAGACACCTGTTTGCTCATGACCCTTCTCACATCCCACCTCCTTCTTCTGGTACTGCTCGCTAATCTATGCACAGCATGTGATCTAAGCAGATTCCACAAGCCTCAGAAGGGATACATTACTCACCGTAATCGTATTTCTGATGCTTGTATCTGCTTAGATTCACATGCGACCCACCCTTCCTCCCCTCCGAGAGAAGGCGCATGATTGCTTGTGGTCTTACCTTTCTGTCTATCTGCTTGGATTATCTGTACTCACGCTACTCCTCATGCTTCCTCATGTCAGAAAAAATACAATCTGAGGATCCTACACGCGTGAGGGATCTTGGGTACAGTGGACGTCACACTAGGGATAGTATTACTGGCACGCCTGTGTCGACGCCCATTTTCGACTTTCGAAAAACAAACTGTAATACTCCGCAGCTTCCACTAGATGTCGGCCTATGCACAGCATGTGAATCTAAGCAGATACAAGCATCAGAAATACGATTACGGTGAGTAATGTATCCCATATATATATATATATATATATATATATATATATATACCCAAGTACCCTGTTCAGTCCGGGAGCTTTGTTCCATATTAACATGCGTATAGCCTGTTACCAACTCAGGTGCAAATTAGTTAAACGATTAGAACATATCTCTCTGCTACTGTGCTTTTAGTATTTACATCTTTACATCGTATATCTTATTGTAATATTTGTACCATTCTACGATGAGAACCTATTAATAGAAGTAAAGTACAGCGATTGTTGGGAGTAGTAGTGTTTCGATGTATTTATTGATGCTAAAAGGGTGACTTAAAGAAGGTTCACCTACGGTCTTACCATACATAAAAAACTTTCTGATGTTTGTTAATCTGCTTAGAATCACATGCTGTGCATAGGTCCGACATCCAGTGGTCACTGCGGAGTATTGCATTTTGTTTTTCGTAGTCGAAAAGGGGACGTCGACAAGGCGTGTCTGTAACACTATCCCTATAGTGACGTGCGTTGTACCCACAATCCCTCACGCGTCGAGGTCCCTCAGATTGTTTTTTTCCGCCCAGTTTCTGGTCGCCTTTCGCGGAGCTCCTAGAGAGACATTGCTATACTTACCACGGACCTCGGTCCTTTTGTCATAACTTAATATACTGGTAACAACCCCTCCCCCTCGACGTTAGCTGTGAAGCTGTTTCTCCGCCGAACTATTTTCGACGGAGAGGAAGAGCGGAGGAGATCCTTCGGCGCTGCCGAACACGTGGCCTGGCCTCGACGGCCAACTTACAGTAGGGAGAGTGGGGGTTAGAACTTTGTCTCTTCTCTTTGAGAATGTCTTTCTTTCTCCCTTTTCTTTCCCTTGGGGTTGTTATCGCCAGCTATTATTGCCTCAGCTATGGAGAGGACACCATTTAAGTTTTGCCCACGCTGCAGGGGCAAATATACTTGGAAAGATAAGCACAAGCTCTGTAATCGTTGCTTACCCCTCGATCACATAGAGAACAGCTGCGCAGCCTGCAAGCTCTTAAAACCCAGGACTCTTAAAGAACGTAGGGTTAAGAGGTGGGCGGACTACGCGATGTCGAAGTCAGTTTCCTCACCCGCTGCCGCTGTTACTGAAAGTGACGAGGAGTGCGATAACTCGACGTCCGTTACGGAAGTCATGAACCCCCAGAAGGAGCGCTCCCGCTCCTCGTCGTCCGTCCCCGGCCCCGACGGGCTCGGCTCACGCCCTGCTTATGGGGATGAACACCCCGGCGACAAGGACGCACACAAACCCCATAAGGCTAAACACACTACCCACGGCTCTTCTTCGTCGAGAACGAAGGATCCATCAGCGCCGAAGGGGACGCAGGGCACTCCGGCGTCTACCGCAGACCGTAAAGGTCACAAGCCCCACCCGCAAACGCAGCCGCGACCAGCGATTGGGCTTCCATCTAACACGGGCGCTACCCCAAAAACATCCGACGCAACGCTCCATAGAGCGACCGTCGAGGTACAACGCGCAACGCACACAACGTCGACACCAAAGCCCTCGACGGACAAAATCGTGGCCGAGAGCCTAGCGAGAATTGTCGCCGAAGACGAACGTACGCGGACGACGAAACAAACGTCGAATACCGCGTCGAAAAAACACAAAAGTAGCCAGGATCTGCCCCTTTCTCCAAAGGACGCTTCCGAACTACCTGAAGGTTTTTCAGAAGGAGACGGGAACCTCTCGTCGACGTTGTGGGAGCGTTCGAAACGATTCGACGGCGAAAACACTAATTTCCCCCCTCTAGACTATTCAGGGGTACCCCATGAGACCCTTGAAAGACTCCATTCTTGCATGGAGAAAATGGAAAGGTTTCTAGGAAACCAAGACCCACCCACTCACAAAAGGCAAAGAGAATGGCCACAGGATGACCCTAGAGTCAAGATTCCTAGGCTGGTTGATCTCACTGAGGAGGAGCAATACCTCCAAGAAGAAGAGGAGTGTTTGGGTGGAGAAGAAGAGGTAGAACTTGAGGAAGAGGGGTTCGAAGAAGATCCTTACACCACTGCTACAGGGTTTGAAGAGGATACAGCTACCTCGCAGCCCTGGCATTCACCGTCAGTGCAGCCTTGGCAATCCCCATCAGTACATTCAGACCCTGATGCCTTTCTCCCTTCTCCTCTCAAAGATTCACATGGGAACTCCTCTCCCATAGATGACCAACCTTCCCTCAATGCACTATTGCGCAAGGCAGCAGCGCATTTTGAGATTGATACAGGGGAAACTCTTCCAGACATTGACTTTGTAGAAAAAGTCATCAAAGAAAAAGCCCCTGTTAGCCAATCTATTCCACTTTTGGCTTCTATTAAAAGAAGAATTTCTCCTTCCCTTACTAACCCAGCTTTAGTAAGAGGGGTCAACCCTAGAATAGAAAAGCTTTTCAGCCCTTCATCCTCTGACCCTTTATACATCAGAGGACACTCTATCCCGGACTCCCTTGTGGTTACCAACACAAGAAAAAGAGCAGGGGTGCCACTATCCACTAGTGAAGCACCTCCAGACAAAGAAGGCAAAAAACTCTACGCACTGGGGAAGAGAATCACGACCTCCGCCGCCTTCTCTACTAGAATTGCTAATAACAACTCACTTTTAGCTAGCTACGCAGATGCACAGTGGAACAAGCTGCGCAGCGAAGCAGAGGAAGCACCTGAACCTCTGCGTTCTCGCCTGCTAGCTATAATATCAGAGGGCACACTGGTAAACCAGGGCATCGTTAAAAACTCCCTAGATGCCGCTGAGACGGCTGGCCGCTCCCTAGTGCAGGGAATACTTCTCAAGCGCCACGTTTGGCTACGCAATTCAGGTTTTAAGCCCGAAACCCAAGCCTCCCTCATAAATAAACCCATTGAACAGACGCATCTGTTTGGAAAAGCAGTAGATGAGGCCCTAGAACATGCTAAAAAAGAGTTTGATACCATCAAGACTCTTGATCAAATTTCTAGGCCCCCTAACAGGCGAGGCTATGGTAATAAACGCTCCTTTCGTGGCCAAAGACAGCAGCAGAACCAACAACAACAATATTACTCTGGCTCCAACTGGCCCACCAACCAGGGTAACACCCAGTTCACTCAAAGAGGCCAACGCCGTGGCAAAGGAAGAGGTCGTGGCTCCAGCCCCAGAGGTTCCACGCCCAATACCAGCAAATGACCCGAAAATTCGGGTCCCCTCCCATGCATCACCGGTCGGGGGCCGGCTAACATCGTTCCTTTCAGCATGGGAGGGAATCACGTCAGACCGTTGGGTATTATCCACCATAGCCCACGGATACTGCATCGAGTTCAACGGTTCCCCGAAGTACAAACCCCCACGGAACCGGCGCATGACACCGCAACACCTCTCCATTCTTCTTCAAGAGGTGGAAGAACTACTGAAAAAAGAAGCTATAGAGCCCGTCCCCCTATCACAGGTAACAGAAGGTATTTATTCAGTGTACTTCCTTGTACCCAAAAAGGACTTAACCATGCGCCCTGTATTAGATCTGCGCCCAGCGAACATTTTTGTCAAACCCCAAAAGTTTCGTATGGTGACCTTACAGGAGGTAATCCCACTGTTATCACAAGGGGATTACATGACAACACTGGACATGAAAGATGCATACTTTCATATTTTAATGTTGACATCGCACAGAAAATACCTCAGGTTCAAAATAGAGGACAAACACTACCAGTTCAGAGTACTACCCTTCGGGATAGCATCTGCACCAAGGGTATTCACGAAAGTACTGGCAGTGGCAGCGGCCCACCTGCGCAGATTATCCATCCCGGTATACCCTTACCTCGACGACTGGCTCATAACAGGGGATTCTTACGAAACATGCTTCTCCAATACCCAAAAGACCGTAGACCTCTTGTCCCAACTGGGCTTCTCCATCAACGAAAAGAAGTCAAGCTTAGACCCCAGCCAAACCAAACAATTCCTAGGGGCTCTAATTCGAACAAGGGACGGCCTCGTATTCCCCTCCAACGAGAGGGTCCAAAACATGCTGTTTCAAATTCCCCATTATGTAGCAGGCCGAGAGGTGACGGTACGCAAAGCAATGCGCTTGCTAGGGATGATGGCGTCATGTATTTATTTGGTACCTCACGCGCGCCTGCGCATGCGCCCAATGCAAGAGTGGCTCTACAGCCAGTGGTGTCAGGCCAGCGGACAATGGGACGATCTAGTGGTGGTCTCGCAGGCCTTGGTTCTCTCGCTACGGTGGTGGACAAAAGGAAACCTGTTATTAGGGAAAACTTTTGCCACACCCGCAGTGGAAGCCACTCTAACCACAGACGCATCCCTTACAGGATGGGGGGCTCACCTATCCCATCAAACGGCACACGGAGTGTGGACTCCGAGTTTAGCATCCAAGCATATAAACCTGCTGGAACTACTAGCGGTGTTCAAAGCACTGAAAGCCTTTCAGGAACACTTACAAGGAAAGACAGTGATGGTCCTCACAGACAGCACCACAGCCATGTACTACCTCAACAAGCAAGGGGGCACTCACTCTCCAGGACTGTCCAAGCTGTCACAGAATATATGGAAGTGGGCTCTCAAACACAACATGTTCCACTAGCACAACATGTACCAGGGGAACTCAATCTGCTAGCAGACAAACTCAGCAGAGACTTCCCCCTGCCCGAAGAGTACGAATGGCAATTGCACGAAGACATCGTCTTAGACATCTTCACGCAATGGGGATTCCCGGATATAGACCTGTTCGCAACCCTGGAGAACTCACAATGCCAAAGTTACGCCTCCAGGTACCCCCATAACCAGTCCAAGGGGAACGGTCTGTCGATTCAATGGTCAGGGAAATTTGTTTACGCCTTTCCCCCGACTCCCCTTCTCAACAAAGTGGTGCACAAGATGCACCAGGAGCAGGTTACCATGATACTAGTGGCCCCAATGTGGGCACGGCAACCTTGGTTCGCTCACTTGATGGAGATGTCCCTATCTCCCCCAGTGAAACTTCCCTGCCCGTACAACATGCTGTCACAAGACAAGGGCAGGACACTGCATCCATGCCCTCAGACCATGAACTTAGCAGCCTGGCTCCTGAGATCATAGAATTTGGACATTTACAACTCCCACAGAGATGTATGGACATCCTCAGGGAAGCCAGAAAACCTAATACTCGACACTGCTATTCTAGCAAATGGAAAAGATTCGTTATCTGGTGTAGAGGTACTAGCATCAACCCAGTTGACTGCTCTCCTACTGACATTATTCTATACTTGACCCATTTACTGGATTCAGGTTTAGTGTTCAATTCCATTAAAGTCCACCTAGCGGCACTTTCTGCATACACCACTTCCCAACTTAAAGTGTCGTGGTGGAAGATACCAGTTATCAAAGCCTTCATGGAGGGGGTAAAGAGGATACACCCTCCGATAGCTAACCCAGCTCCCGGATGGGACTTAAATGTGGTACTTTCCAGACTCATGGGCCCTCCCTTCGAACCCATGCACAAGGCAACTCTTAAAGATATCACCCTTAAGACTGCTTTCCTAATAGCTATCACCTCCATTAGGAGAGTAAGTGAACTACAGGCTCTTTCTGTACTAGACCCCTTCGTAACAGTTCACAAAAATAAAGTGGTTCTACGCACACACCCAAGGTTTGCACCCAAATTCATCTCGAAATTTCATGTAAACCAAACTATAGAACTACCAACGTTCTTTCAAAACCCTTCCAGCTCGGGAGAAAAAAGTTTGCATACACTAGATGTACGCAGAGCTGTCATGTTCTACATGGAAAGAACCAGACCACTGAGAAAGACTAATCAGTTCTTTGTCTCGGTGGCAGCAGGAAGAGAAGGAGATGCGGTCTCAAAATCCACTATATCTAGATGGATTGTTCAATGCATCACTCTCTGTTACACTCTTGCTAAGAGAGAACTACCCTTCAAGCCAAGAGCACATTCCACTCGAGGCACTGGGGCTTCCATAGCATTCATTGCAAATGTTCCCCTTGAGTCCATCTGCAAAGCGGCTACCTGGAGTTCTGTGCACACCTTTACAAAACACTACTGTCTAGATGCACACTCTAGATCTGACTCCCAGGTGGGACAGGCAGTATTAAGACATCTTTTCTCTACTGTTCCTTCTCATAACCCACCGCCAACTCCGGGTACTGCTCGCTAGTCTATGCACAGCATGTGATTCTAAGCAGATTAACAAACATCAGAAGACAATGCATTACTTACCGTAAAAGCATTTCTGATGGTTGTATCTGCTTAGATTCACATGCGCCCACCCTTCCTCCCCGCTCGGATGGAAGGAACATAGACTTCCTTTATATCTCTCTTTTCTGTACTCACTCACGTCTATAAGGCTCCCTCAGGGCAGAAAAATACAAACAGAGGGACCTCGACGCGTGAGGGATTGTGGGTACAACGCACGTCACTATAGGGATAGTGTTACAGACACGCCTTGTCGACGTCCCCTTTTCGACTACGAAAAACAAAATGCAATACTCCGCAGTGACCACTGGATGTCGGACCTATGCACAGCATGTGAATCTAAGCAGATACAACCATCAGAAATGCTTTTACGGTAAGTAATGCATTGTCATGTTTAGGGTGACTTTTAACTGCAACACTGTCAAGTGTTGCTCATTGCCTTTCAGTGCTACTGCTTTGTATTGTATGATGGTGAAGAACACCATTGCATTCATCTCCTGCCATTTATCAAATACCTGACTGGCAGTAAAATTACTTCAAATAAGCGGTTGCAGTGACGGCCATAGTGGCCCTTATGGGCCCCGAACACCACACAAGGGCCTTTGAGTTTCGAGAGACCATAACACTTGGTACTGCCCGAGGTGCGGCTTTGTAAACGATCATAACATGCCTTTCGAATGGATTGTCCTCTCCCACGTATTCCTCATTTTATGATATTTGTATCCCAGGTCTGCTGCTTCAGAAAAAAAAATGTCACCAGCGCGCGCTGTGCTTGAAGCCACGGAGTCGTAGTCCCTCAAGGGCCGCCGTCGAGCATTGACGTCATCCGCTGTGTAAAGGGCTCGAGCAGTGCCCATTACCTCTGTTCTGTTTTTCCGACGCAACTGCTTCGTGTTACGAATGGCGCATCAGATTTATCTTTCGAAGATGTCTTCTTCATCTACTCCCACCACACCCAAGACAGGGTTAAAAAAATGTCTAACGTGTGGTAGGAAAATGTCGATAACCGGCCCCCATCGGAATTGCCTCTGGTGCCTCATCCCAGACCATCGGGTTGACGAGTCCGGCTCCTGTCAGGCCATGTCCAATAAGGCTCTTAGGGAACGTAGAGGTAAGCTGGCGGTGGGAGAGAAATCATATACGTCTTCTAAAAGACAAAAGGATTCAGATGAATCCAGTCGAAAATCTCGTCATGAGTCGAGAAGGTCGAGATCGAAGACTCGCTTGGGGAAATCCTCCTCGTCTTCGACTAAAAAGTCAAAGAAGCAATGTCACAGGTCGTCTTCCTCCTCGTCCTCCTCTGAGAGGAAAGTATCTTACCCATCAAAGCACGATTTCCCAAAAAAATGGGAGGCCTTCAGGGCTTCGATGCTAAAAATATTTGAGAATGTGGCCCATACACCCTTGAAGTTGCCGCGTGGTGATCATACCTCTACCCACTTTAAAAGTGACAGAGGAAAATCAAGTTCCAAACGCGCAAGGGTTGAAAAGGAGTCGAGAGTGTCTTCACGGTAAAGTTCCCAGACGCCTCGCATTAAATCAAAACCTCTGGTGCATAAATCGGGGTTAGTAGAATCGACATCAAAGTCGAAGGAAAAACCTGACTCGACACAATCAGTGAAAATGACATTGACACCTCTGGCAGTATCAAAACCCCCTTCGATAGCGTTGAAGCCTCCTTCAACATCATCAAAGCCAGAGTCTTCTTTGTCGAGGCCTGCGACGCGACGCCTTTATCCAGGCCTTCTTTAATTCCAAGACCTAAGTCGACGCCATTACCCAAACCTAGGCCAATTGCAACCTCTTTACCAGAAGAGGCCTTCCATCCTCAACCTAGACAGGAATTTTTTAGATCAATGTCCTCTATTTTTGAGGAGCACTCCTCTGAAGAGGATGTAACTTCAGCTGGGGTTACGTTTGGAGCTAGAGAGGTCCCTGAAGAACTAGCGGACCCAAACTGTAAAATGACAGATCTTGTACTGTCTCCAAAACGCCAGTGGCCTAGACGCTTCACCTGAAGTGGATTTTGAAAGGCCAGACCCTACCGATCATGCTGATCCTAGTTATAGGAACCTTATGGGAAGAGTCATTGACTTTATGAGGTGGAAGGCAGCTTCCCCAGTGTTTGATCAGGATGACATGACAGACATCTTGAGTGAAGATCCTTTTTTTTTTTTTAAACTCTCTTTATTAGTGGTTACAAAAGATACATGGCACTCTTCCACATCGCACCTCACATATTGTACAGGGATATATTACATGGTTTGTTAATACATTAGATATTACAGGGACTCGTCATCATCAGAAATCATGTCACACAAATACATTCTAAAAGGGCCCCAGATGTCCTTGGGCCTACTTGTCACAGGTTGGGTCAGGACAAATTGTTCATTAACATGTGTTAGTTCACGAAGAAAATGATTCATGCTCGGGGGCCCGGCGTTTTTCCGTGTTTGTAAGATGCATTTCTTGGCCACCGTACATGAGATGTTGAACAATCTTCTGATTTTTTTCGAAGCACTTGCCAATGTCTCCAAACAAGTATTTTTGAGGGTTCAAGTCAGGGGACACGTGCGTAATTTCTTCCAACATCACAGCCACATCCCTCCAGAATCCCGCCACCACTGGGCACTCCCAATACATGTGGAAGGATTCTGCCCGAGGCGCCCTGCATTTGGGGCACTCGTCCGGGGTATCTATTGTACATTTTTCTACTTTAGCCGGTGTGTAGTGTAGTCTGTTTAAAATCTTAAATTGAATTAAGCGTAGCCCAGCGTTCAGTGAGACATTTTCAGTGAGCGAGCAGTACCCGGCCCATTTCTCATCTTCAATGGGCATCTGCAGATCTCTCTCCCACTTCTCCTTAACCTGGTTTACTGTGGGGGTATGGGCCTGCACCGCTACATATAGTTTAGAGATTCCCAGGCCTTCTTTAGCCGTAACCAATTGTGTACATGCAGTGAGGGAGGTTCATCCGGGAAGAGCGGCCACCTTTTTTAAAATGCAGATCGCATATGATAATATTGAAGTGTCTTAAGTGGCCCAGCGCCCTCACCAATTCCCTCAGGGCTACAAATTTCCCGTTGATTAACATGTCTCCCAGTCTCATCTCTCTATTTGGATCCCAGGGTTCTTGCAAGTTGCTATCATGCGTTGGGGGTATGCCCGGGAAATTCCCTAGGGCTATTTCTGGGTTATAGGGTGTTTCTAATCTCAGCCTTTTATATATAGCCTCCCATGCCCTGACTGTGCAATTTACCGGGTTATATTCGCAAGTATCTTTGTATCGTGAATCAAAAATTACAGATTGTATGTTCGTAGGGTGTGTGGTGTATTCCTCTATCCATGTGTGGGGTGGTCCATCTGAAGCATTATACCAATATTTTGCAAATTGTTCTTGAGCAACATAGTAGTAAAGCTCAAAGTCAGGGGCAGCTATACCACCCAAGGAGTACGGTTCAGTCATTTTTTTCCACCCTATCCTCGCTGTTTTCCCGTTCCAAAGGAATGTTACAACCATAGATGGGAGTCTGGCGAAGAAGGTCCTTCCTGGCCATATGGGGACGTTCACAAAAAAATATAGTAACTTGGCTAAGATTATCATTTTGAGAATTGCGACCCTGCCATATAACGAAATTGGGAGGCACCCCCACATCTGAAGTTTAGTGATTGCAGCACACTTTCATGATTATCTGAGTATAGTGTAAGTCTATCCCTGGAAACAAGGGTCCCCAAGTATCTGATGTGCTGTTCTGACCATTTGAGGCCACATATCGTGTCTGGGCATTTGGTAGCTGGTGTAAGTGGAAATATTTCGGATTTGGCATTATTTACAGTGTACCCAGAGTATGCTGCACACTCTTGTATTTCTGCCATGATGGGTGCAATGTTCTTCTCGGGCTCACGCACATATAATAGCGTATCATCAGCATATAATGAGATTAGTTGGGTGGAGCCTTTCATCTTTATCCCCCTATCTGAATGTCTTAGTCTCACCGCAGCTGCCATCGGCTCTATGGTTAGCGCAAATAGTATGGGCGAGAATGGGCACCCCTGCCTAGTACCTCTGCCCAGTAGGAATAATTCTCCAGCATGGGGTCTGTCATGGATTCACATGCTCATGAATATTCCCCGTCGTGAGGCTGGGAATCCTCGATAAAGAAAAAATCAGTATCAGTTTCGTTTCTGATCCGTCTTTCTTAGTAGTAACCAATCACTGATCTCTGGGTCATACTGCCCCCAGCCAATGACTGCCCTCTCCCTAAGCCCCGCCTCCGGCAGCCATCCTCAGATTTTTACTGCACGCTCAAGTGTTGGGAGTCCTCGTGTTTAGCTCTTGAGTTTTTGTGCTGCGTTTTCACGCTTTTTCAGGAGATTCTTTTTTTTCGGTTTAACCGAGCCTCAAGCTCCACCGTTTCCACTTCCAACAACAGGGACCCGTTTTGGAATTCTTCTATGCCCCTCAAGGGTGAAGTTTTCATCGAGTTTACACTTCTTGGAGCATTCCGGAAGATCTGCGGCCTACCTCAACGGACATTGCCCAGGACAAGGGAAGCTCGATGCCCGGATCCAAGCTGTTCAGGTGCTGCCCTGGATGCGGATTACAGAACGTTTTCAAGGAGGACGAGCATTTGCGTTGTCTCTACTGCTTTCATGAGGACAAGACGTACGTGGAGAAAGACTGTGCGTTCTGCAAGAACCTTTCGGAACGGACCAAACAAGATCGTCGTTCCCGCCTCACCGCCTGGCTGGAGAAGGGCACAGCAGGTGAGAAGGCGAAGAAGTCCATAGGCCTCAACGAGCGGTCCATAGGCCTCAACGAGAGGTCCATAGGCCTCAACGAGAGATTCGAGAAGGTTCGATCCCAGGGGGCGGTCCCTGCTGACGTGATCGAAGATAGGGACGATGACGACGAACAGGGCCCAGTGGAGCGGCCATCCTGTCCGTCGCAGCCATTGCCCGAACCCCAGGATAGCTCGGCAGCCATTTTGTTGGCAATCCAATCCTTATGCACCGAGATAAGGACGAGGTTACCACGGACCCCGACGGAGGATCCAGAACCATGCCCGTCGGGAAGCCCTCCGAACAAGTGGAGGAGAGTCCACCCCGCTCCGCCCTTCATGCCGGTGAGACCGGTGTACCCCTCATCCCCCTCGCCGGACCCTAGAGAGAATACGGCGACGGATACAGCGATGGGGACGGACGATGACGATGACACAGCAGACATCCCGTCGTCACTCCAGCCCCCCCCACCCCCGCGGCCATCTCCAGCCGACGAAATTGGCTCTTTCCACGCCATGATAACCAGGGCATCCGAGCTCTTCCATCTCTGCCCTGAAGAACAGAAAAAGGAGGGGTTTCTGTACCAACGACGAGAGGCCAAGAGGAAGACAGGCCTCGCGGTGCCTTTTCTCGATGACATGTGGGATGACGGGCTTGCTGTCCTCAAGAACCCTTCCACGACACCAGCCAAGAGGGACAGGTACGAGAAGAAGTACCGAGTCCCCGATGCCGCCCCCTTGTGCCTCAGGGCCCAGCCCACGCCGGACTCGTCTCGGCAGCGGCTAAGAAGAAGGCGGCCGGTGCGGCAGCTTCAACTTCCACTTCCGATCGTGGCCCGCTACGACAGGGAGCTCTGGTTCAAGATAGCTCCCCTGCTAGACTTCCTACCTGATGACAAAAGGGCGGAGGCCCTAGAAATTCTGCAGGAAGGCGAGGTGGCGTCGGATCATGCCATAACGGTGGCAACGGACGGGGGCGTGGCTTGATGGCTACGTGAGAGGACGTTCCTTGGAGGAGCTCCCGATGATCCGATCTTGATCCTGGGAAGAAGTGATGGTTATTGGCGGACTTTCGAGCCCACGGTGCATCCAACGGCGCATGAAAGTGGGGGGCACATGGTAAGTGCCCTCCCCACTAGCGAGACTGCATATCCACGGAACTAGACTTCGAAGAAGGTGGTGGTCGTGCAATGGAAGGGCAGCACCCAAGATGGCCGCCTGCGAACAAAGGGCCATAAATGGTCCGTGGAGCTGAGGAAGACAAAGTTGGTCGGAACGTGGTCGAGCCCAACCAGATAGACGTGTCGCATGCGCCTCTGGCTGAAGGCAAGAACATAAGGGCGAGCCCCCACTGAGGAGGCCCTGGATCGTGGCGGGCTAGCAAAGTGAACCCCGTGAGGTACTCTGCAGCGCCGAAGATACAGCTGGGCGCGCGGGCCCAACCGACGCAGCAGGATGTCCTCCAAGGTGGTGCGACCCCGGATCAAACAGCCCACGATGGAGGCCTATGCTAGGTCGCCCTCGGGCGCGGAAGGGGGCAAGAGCAAAGACACCCTCGCGGCAGCGATGGACCCACCGGGTACTATCCAGGAGGTGCTGGCGGCAATTGCCGACTTGAAGGTGGCCTGGGAGACGAAGCTGGTCCTGGCCATGAAAGAGCTGCAAGAGGGCCTAAACCTTAAGATCGGAGCGGTCCGAGAAGAGGTGAACCTGTTGCGCCAGGACGTGCGAACGATCGCAGAGCGCACTGGGGAACTGGAGAAGGAGTTGGCCCCGACCACGGAGGCGTGCAATACTCACACCAAGGAGCTTCATGCCCTCATGCAACAAGTGGGCAATTTGGAGGACAAAGCAGAGCAGGCAAGAGCAGGCAGAGGGGCACGCCAGGCCCAACAACATTTGCATAGTGGGGGTTCCGGAGGGAATGGAAGGATCGAACCCCACGGATTTCGTTGAAACTATGCTCTTGCAGGAGATTACAGGCGGGGAGCTGACCCAGGGGTTCACGGTCGAAAGGGCGCATAGGGCCCTGACCAGGAGACCGGCCCCAGGAGCCCTCCCGCGGCCGTTGATCGCGAAGATCCTGAACTATCGTGACCGCGAGAAGATTCTTGAATTTTTCCGGAAAGGAGGCACGATAGAAAGGGGGTCAGCGAATATAACGGCATATCCGGATTATACGCTGCTCGTACAACGGAGTCGAATGAACTTTGGAACGGTGAAGAGGAGGCTTAGAGAAGCAGGCCACCGCTACATGTCGCTCTACCCCGCCAGGTTAAAGGTGTTTCATAAGAACAGATCCGTCTTCTTTGAGATGCCGACTGAAGCGACGGAATGGTTGGATATGCAAGGTCGATCTCAGGAATTGGATGCCCAGACAGAAGCGGCTGGAGATAAGTAGCACGTTGCAGAGGCGCCCGTGAGGCCATAGTTATGATATTGGGACTGGAATATAGTATGATATTGTGCTTGTGGGGGGGAAGTCACGGTATCTGCCGGCGGGTCCCGTTGAATTCACTTCTCCTAAATAGACGACTGGGAGCTCCTGGGGAGCAACCTCTGCACCCAATAGTAGTATATTTAGTTGGTCACTGTTAGAGTGGTGACACCCCGCAGGGTCTTCGTTCTCAGACACGAGACGGGTCCAGACGTGGGTAGGCCTGAGATCCAGGGATGGAGCTGGGCTATTGTTGGGGGTTGGCGGGGAGGGGGGGGGGGAGTTGTGTGCAGTGGTGTGAAGTTGGGGAAGGGGGAGGAGGGCACTGTTCGTGAATAGAAGGTAAAGAGCCAGGGAACGACCCTACGTAGGGAGCATTATGGGAAGGGATGGGATGGAGATAGACCGACCGGATGGCATCGGGTAATCTCAGAATTGTGACCTGGAATGTACGGGGCCTCAACAGCTACCTTAAACATAACAGTGATGCTGTATTTAAAGAGGATGCGCATAGACATAGCCCTGCTGCAAGAGACCCACCTCACTAGGAAAAGGCTGGAGGTGGTCAGGAGGAAATGGAAGGGCACTGTAGTGGGGGCGGCGTACTCTGCGTATGCTAGAGGAGTTATTACTTGGGTGGCGCCCCATGTGCCATTTCGGGTGCTTGATTCTACGGTGGACCCGGAGGGTAGAATGGTGGTGGTAACAGGTCTCTTGGAAAACAGAGAAGTACACATCATAAATTTGTACGCCCCCAATAATGATACAGCGGCTTACTTTAGGACCCTCTACAGTAAATTTGGCTCCCTGGCAGGGAGTACGGTAGTGTGGGGGGGGCGGACTTTAACTGTACCGTAGATCCCAGAATGGACAGGTCCAAGGACAGGGCAGGAAAAACAGCACCGGCAGCTAAAGCGCTGAGTACCTTACTGAAAGACCTAGGCCTAGAGGATGCGTGGCAAAGGCTGCATCCCACGGATAGACAGTACTCACACTACGCAGCGCCACATGATTTGCACACAAGGTTAGATTACATGTTTGTAACAGCCGAGATGGTGAGAGACCTAGAAGGGGCGGAATACAAGGCCCGAGTACTATCGGACCACTCGCCCTTGGTGGTAGACTGGCGACACCAGCCCCCACGACCGCAGATCCCTACATGGAGACTTAGGACCGAAGCTCTGCAGGACGAGGGGTTTCGGGAGGGCCTGAAGGATGCCATCGAAGAGTACTTTGATATAAATACGGGAAGCGTAAGCTCTGTGGGCACACTGTGGGAAGCGTTTAAGGTGGTGGTGCGTGGGGTAGCTATTTCCCAAGCTAAGGGGCTACAGGGGGGGGTCCAAAGGGAACTCCAGGAGGTGGAAAGGGAGCTAGAGGATCGCACGCGTTCCGAGAGCACCGCTCATGGTAATAGAACCAAAGTAGAGGAGCTACAGTTGTCCTGCAATGCACTCTGGGATAGACTGTGCAGGCTCAACTACAGGAAATATACGGAGAGGATACACGCAGGGGGCGACTAGCCAGGCAGACTGCTGGCCTGGCTGTATAAGAGTGAGACCCCCCGCTCGGTGATTAGTGAGATTCAGGACGAGAGAGGTTGCATATGCAACACCCAGAAAGAGGTAAATGAGGAATTCCTTAAGTTTTACAGACCCTTGTATGAGGACACGGGGAGGATATGTGTCAAGACATACTGGATACATTGGGGGACATTGAGCTGCCCACCTTGGATGATCTAGAACGCACTGAGCTAGACGCACCCGTCACCTCGGATGAGCTGGAGGTGGTGATTCGGAACTTGCCCACTTGCAAGGCGCCGGGTTCGGATGGGCTGCCCAGCGAGTTCTACAAAACATACCAGCCAGAGTTGCTTCAGCCACTGCTTGCCACTTTCAACGAGGCCTATGAGCAGGGAGAACTCCCATTGTCCCTCCGTGAGGCTGTAATCATCCTACTCCTGAAACCAGGCAAGCCGGCCGTGGAGTGCGGGTCTTACAGACTGTTGTCCATGCTTAACCAGGACAGCAAAATACTCACAGCGTTGCTGGCTAATAGACTGAAGAGGGTGATTAAGAAACTGATACACCCAGATCAGACGGGATACGTGCCAGGTAGGAACATCACCGATAACCAAAGGAGGCTACACCATGTCATAGACCAAACTGAGGAAGACACGGGCGAGCTGGCTATAGTGTTGTTAGACGCGGTCAAGGCCTTCGACTCGGTACGATGCCCCTGGCTGAAAGCGGTCCTGAAGGGGTACGGAATGGGACCTGGATACCTCAGATGGGTCCAGTTGTTTTATAGCACCCCGAAGGCGAGGGTCAAGACAGGGTTCACAGTCTCAGATTCTTGGCAACTTTGCAGGGGAACCAGACAAGGATGCCCCTGGTCACCCATGCTATATATACTGGCATTAGAGCCGCTGGCAATATGCCTGCGACAACAATATGGGGAGGTGGGTATAAGCACTGCCAGTGGAGAGCATCTGATATCATTATATGCGGATGATATGCTCCTTTATTTGCGTTACCCAGAGGAAAACCTACAGTATGTGCTAGAGGTAATAGAACGGTACGCTATCCTCTTGGGCATATCGGTGAACCCTGGAAAGTCCAGTCTGTTCCCTTGGGCAGATATAGGAATGTCCCGGTGCAGAGGCTGCCTGTCCTGCCAATACCATGGCAGCCCGTGACATTTAGGTATTTGGGAATAAACATTTACCACAAGGTCGAGGCAGAACACAAGCACAACACGGAAAAGGCGATAGAGGGGATCAAGAACAGCATGGTATTTTGGTCCAGATTGCCCCTGACCATGATGGGGAGGGCGGCCTTGCTCAAGATGGTGGTCCTGCCTAGACTTTTGCACTTCTTCGTAAACGTTCCGCTTCTGATACCTAGGAGCCTATTTGCGAAACTTCATAGCGTGTGCAGGGGTTTCGTGTGGGGCAGCTCTAGGAATAGGGTTGCTCTGTGGAAGCTCCAGAACCCATGTGACAGGGGGGGGGATAGGCCTGCCTAATTTTGAACTCTTATTACCTGGCGGGGCAGCTGCAGTACGTGGCCAGGTGGCTCTCGGCTGAAGACTCGGCGGAAGCCAGGGTCCTGCGTGGAGATACAGCCCCATACTTTCTGATGGAAGTGGTGTGGTTGTGCAGAGACAAACTGGTGGGCAAGGGGCAGCTACTGAGGCTGGGCTGGGAGATCTGGCACAGGACATGGAAGATTTGGTGGGGGCTCGGAGCCGTACTCCCAGCAGGCCCCTTTGGCGGCGCTGTGCGGGAGTGACTCTCAACTACTTGAATCGGTCCGCAGATACTGGGAACAGGTAGGCTTAGCCACCCTCGGGGACATATGGCAGGAAGGGGAGGCAGTGGACTTTCAGAGGTTGCAGGAAGAAACGGGAGTACATGGTGCCAATATATAATCTACAATAGGCTTGTGAAAAAGACTAGAGAAAGATGGCCTGAGACAGTGCTAGCGGAAGACCCAGGCGCCTCCCTGGAAACCATGTATGATGTATCAGAGGGCGGGCACGAAATATCGAGGATATGAGCTCCTGCGAGTAAGGGCAGGGAAGGAGTTGCTCCAATTGAGACAAGATTGGGAGGAGGAGGTGGGAGGACCCATGACGGATGGGCAGTGGGAACGGGCCCAGAGGTACCACAAAAAGGTGTCCCGAAACGCGAGATTCCAACAGCTTCAATTGTACGTTACCCACAGGGCTTATTTAACCCCCGGGAAGATTGCAAAGTTTGGGGGACCAACTACGCAGCAATGCCCCAGGTGTGGGGAGGTGAATGTGGGACTGCTACACATGTTTTGGGCTTGCCCGGAGGTGCATAGATTTTGGGACGAGGTCAAGACGAAACTGGCAGGTTGGCGGGTGGTGCTGGATGTGGAATCGGCCTGGTCATGCATGCTTGGGCTTTTTCCTAGACCCCGGCATTTAAAAAACATAAGCAAGATGAAGGACCTGGCTTAAGTTTTGGCCACACTTAGGATTGCCATGGGCTGGAAGGCAGCCCACAGACCGAGGGTGGAGTTATGGTGGACGGACCTCTTGAGGTGGGCGGAAGCTGAATCTGTAGTCTGGTTTGAAGCGGTCACCAGGGGAGGCGAGGAGGAAGTAGGGCCCTTGCTGGCCTGGCGGCAACTGGTGGCCTCGTTGGAAAACCCTCACCAGGGTGACAACGAAACAAAGGACCCGGATGATGACTGCCTAAGTATTGTGCTACCCAATGATGCTCCCGTAAACGACATGTGAGAATCGGCTCTAGTTTAAGGGGGGAGAGGGGAGTTGGGGAGTTTTGATGAAAATGTGCTGGAATATGATGCTTTCTATGTTTTGAAACAGTTGTAGTGTGTTTGTTTGATTTTAAAATAAAGTGAAAATATTAAAAAAAAACGATGGCAACGGACATTGCTGATACCGGATTCCACCAACTGGGCAACAGAGTTTGCCTCTGACGACAAGGATGGCTCAAGGCGACAGACTTTTGCCAGGACGTCCAGACCAGAGTGTTGGACATGCCGTTCGACGGCAAAAACCTTTTTGGTAAGGCGGTGGACGAGTCCCTACAGGCCATCAAGACCGACTCGGCGATGGCCCGGGCCCTTGGGGTGCTTCAACAGCGATGGCCCTTTCGGAGCTGCGGAGGCAGACAAGGTGCCTCCAAAGGATCCAGCGGTGGCTCCTCCACTTACCGCCAGGCGGCCCGCTCCTCTTCCCAGGAGGCCTACAGAGGACGCGGCAAGCAAGGGGAATCCCGCCGTCGCCAAGGCGGCAAGGCCGCCTCCAAGCAAGACTGACCCGGCCGGGTTGTCGGGCCCCCACCAAAGCACCCCGGTGGGAGGCCGGCTGACGAAGTTCGTTAGCGTGTGGGAGTCCATCTCCACCGATCGTTGGGTGTTGAACACCCTGGCCAACGGGCACTCGCTGGAATTCCAAAAGAAGTGCCCTCACATTCCTCCTGTGGCCAGGAAGGAGAATCACGTCCCTCAACTGCTGTTGGAGGTAAAGGCGATGCTCAAGAAAGGTGCCATCGAGCTCGTCCCCAGGATGCTCCGGGGCTCCGGAGTGTACTCAAGGTACTTCCTCGTCAGAAAGAAGGCAGGCGGTTGGCGCCCCATCCTGGACCTTCGTCGGTTAAACAAGTACATCAAGGTGCACAAATTCAGGAGGGTCACCCTCCAGCACGTGCTGGGACAGCTGGAGGAAGGCGACTTCCTATCATCGTTGGACCTGGAGGATGCTTACTTCCACATTCTAAAAAGGCACAGGAAGTTCCTCAGGTTCGTGGTTCATGGACGTCACTACCAATTCAGAGCCCTACCGTTCGGATTAAAGTCGGCACCCAGGGTTTTCATCAAGTGCCTGGCACCAGTGGCGGCGCGGCTGCGCCTGCGGGGGATCCACGTCTACCCCTAGCTGGATGACTGGCTAATTCGGGCAAGGACGAGGGAACTCGCCGTCGAACATACGGCGAGGACCGTCCGGTTACTCACGGAGCTGGGGTTCGCCATCAACTACCCCAAATCCCACCTGGTTCCATCGCAAGTTACACTGTTTCTGGGAGCAAAGCTCGATACAGTGGGGCAATTGGCCTCCCCTTCAGAGGAGAGGACCAAGACCATCCTGGGCAAGGTGCGGCGCCTGCTAGCCACGGACGTGGCCAGGGTGAGGTCCATCAAGTCCCTCCTCGGGATGATGTCCTCATGCATCTATCTTGTACCCCTCTGCAGACTTCGGATGTGTCCGCTACAGGAGTTCCTCGATGCCTGCTGGTTTCAGGCGACGGGCTGTTTCGAGGACAGGATCCCTTTCGACGAGGAGTTCCGTCGGGCGATCTTGTGGTGGGGCATCTGTGCGTCAAATCCCGGCGTTTCAGGAGACGGTGACGACGGACGCCTCTCTGGAGGGTTGGGGGGCCCACACCGGAGGCCTCCACGCAAGAGGCCTTTGGCTCCCGGAGGAGAGCTCTCCCAACATCAACATTCTGGAGCTCCGAGCAGTGTTCTGGGCTCTCAAGTCATTCCTTCCGTCCCTCAAGGGCAAAGTGGTGAGGTTCTTCACCGACAACACCATCACAATGTTCTACATCCGGAAGCAGGGAGGCACCAGATCCCCAGCCCTATCCAAGGAGGCCCAGGATCTGTGGCACTGGGCCGTCGCCCAGGGGATGTTCCTGGTTCCCTTCCACCTGGCAGGAATAAAAAACGCCATTGCCGACTCACTCAGCAGGCAGCTGCGCTCGTGCCACGAGTGGGAACTGCGCCAGGATCAAGTGGATCGACTCTTCAAACGATGGGGCAAACCCCAGATCGACCTGTTCGCGACGGCGACGAACTCCAAGTGCCAGAGGTTCGCCAGCAGGTTCCCACAGCCGAGGAGCATGGGCGATGCTTTCTCGTTCCCTTGGGACGGCCTGTTTCTGTACGCGTTCCCTCCATTGCCGTTGCTGCTCCGCCTCATCAACCAGCTCAAGAAGTCCAGGTGCAGGATGATCCTCGTCGCACCGGCATGGCCGAGGCAGATCTGGTTCCCGGACCTTCTGGACTTGTCAACATCCCCGCCAGTCAGGCTGCCGGCGGACGTGGATCTTCTCTCCAGAGAAGGAGGCGCCATTCTCCATCACGACTCAGTCGCTGAGCTTGCAGGCCTGGCTCCTGCAGCACTAGAGTTTGGAGGGTACGATATCCCGGCTGATTGCAGAGAGGTTCTTACAAAGTCCAGGGCGTCCTCAACTGAAGTGTTACGGTCATAAATGGAAGAGGTTCTCTGTCTGGTGCCGTGCACAGAAGATTAACCCTCTGCGGATTACGGCCCCTCAAGTGCTGCCGTACCTACTGTCGCTGGCCAAAGCTGGACTGGCTCACGCCTCCATAAAAATACATCTGGCTGCCATCTCCCGATATACCAGGACTAAGGGACGGAATTTATGAAGGGACTATTCCGATCATTCCCGCCGGTGAAGGCTCCTGCCCCGGCGTGGGAGCTTAATGTGGTGCTGACCCAGGCTCATGGGAGCCCCATTCGAGCCTATGCATTCGGCGCTTTTGAAGTTCCTGTCATGGAAGACAGCGTTCCTCGTGGCCATCACCTCTGCATGACGAGTGGGAGAGATTCAGGCCCTATCTTGCAAGCCTCCATACTTGACTTTTCATGACACAAGGGTAGTGCTGAGGACGCATCCCTCCTTCATGCCCAAGGTGCCGTCGGACTTCCACCTGAACGAGCCCTGGTGTTACCAGTTTTCTTCCCGTCGCCTTCGATGCCAGCCGAGAGGACTTTGCACTCGCTGGATGTAGCTAGAGCGCTGAAGTTCTACGTGGACCGCACAAAGAGTTTTCGGAAGACGTCACAACTGTTTGTGAACTTTGGGGTCTGTGAATCAAGGGAAGGCTCTATTGAAGACTTCCATTTCCAGATGGCTCTCCGGCTGCATCATGCATTGTCACCGGTTGGCAAATCGACGGCTGCCCGGCGGTCCGAAAGCCCATTCGACCAGAGAGATCGCTGCTACCACGGCGTTCCTGTCTGGTGTGCCCCTGCTGGACATCTGCAGGGCTGCTACGTGGAGGTCGACGCACACCTTCACAAGATTCTACTGCGTCGATCGGGACTCCAGGGAGGAGTCCAAGGTCGGCCAAGCAGTGCTGCGCAACCTGTTCGCTTAAGGTGAGCCTGGTGAGGAGGTAAGAGATGCTTAATGTTGAGTTGTTGTATTGCTTAATGTTGAGCCTGTTGCCACCTCCCGTGGCTGTGCATGTGTATACTGCTATGTATTCTTTATTCATGAGCATGTGAATCCATGCCAGACCCCATGCTGGAGAAGGAACAAGTTACTTACCTGTAACTGTTGTTCTCCAGCATAGGTCTGGCATGGATTCACATGTGAACCCTCCCGCCTACCCCTCTGCGGCTCTTCACTTGGTCATACTGCCACTTGGCGTGCTACCAAATCTGTGGATGACTTCCGGAGGCGGGGCTTAGGGAGAGGGCAGTCATTGGCTGGGGGGGTGGTAGTATGACCCAGAGATCAGTGATTGGTTACTACTAAGAAAGACAGATCAGAAACGAAACTGATACTGATTTTTTCCTTACCGAGGATTCCCAGCTTGCTGACGGGGAATATTCATGAGCATGTGAATCCATGCCAGACCCATGCTGGAGAACAACAGTTACAGGTAAGTAACTTGTTCCTTCGGAGATGGATCGATTAGTTAGTAACCGAGCGCCGGGATCAGTATACAGCAACTTCACGTATCTAATAAAATTGGGGTCTATCCCAAACGCCTCCTGCACAGCCAGGAGATAAACCCACGAGACTGAGTCAAATGCCTTTTTGGCGTCGAGAGATATGGGAGTAGTATATTAGGGCTTCTTCCCATACCTGCATCAGCATTGGTACCAGCTCATGGCGGAACTCCTTATAGAATTCGGCGCCTATCCCGTCTGACCCCGGTGCTTTGCCTGATGACAGTGTTTTGATTGCCTCTATGATTTCCTCAGAAATTACAGGCTGCTCCATTGCCAACCGGTCCTCGTCTGGGAGTTTTGGTAGGGAAAGTGCTGCAAGGTATGATTTAATTTCAATGCCCGATTTCATGTCTTTGTTTGAATATAGTTCTTTATAGAATTTAACAAATTCCCCGTTGATCCCCTCTTCCCTCAGGAGTACCTCCCCCTGTGCTGTTTGTATGCTAGTGATCGAGTGAAGGTCCTTTAAAAGATCCTGTTCTGCCATTTCATAAGGCACTACAAAAAAGGGTGATGTCGAATTGGAATACTCCTGATACCATTTCAGCAGTAAATAAAAAGTTTGTACCAAAATATAGGCCATCCTTATCAGATCCTGAATATTTATCCCAACATCCCTCCCCTGAAAGTCTTGTGGTTCAAGCTGCAACCTCCACTAGGCAATCACCTTACCCATCTATACCACCAAACAGGGATGATAAAAAAAAAGTTGATGCTTGGGCCAGGAAAGTGTTTTCCTCGGGTAGCATGGCTCTTAAATCAACCAAAGTCACTTGCACATTAGTAAGATTTACTTATACCCTGTGGGACTGCATGTCATCAGCGGCTGAACGCATCCCGGAAGGTGAGGAACGGGATGGTTTCCTGGCTATAGTTAAAGATGATAAAAGAGGCTATGGAGGAATGCCTTCAGTCAGGATTGGACACTGCTGATAGTGTAAGCAGGTCCATGGCATCTAGCACGGCCCTACGCAGGTTTGCATGGCTAAGGAAATCTGGTTTTGCACCTTATGTGCAGTCTAGATTACTTAATATGCCCTTTGACGGCTTGAGGTTGTTTGGCAGCAAGGTGGACGAAAGCTTGGAGAAGCTGCAGACCTCAAAAGCGGCAGCACAATCACTTGGCGCCGCTATAAGACAACCTCAACAACACTCTTATGCAGGGTCATCTTCCTGGAAGTGTCGTCCCTTTCGTTTCTATTCCAACTTTGGAAGAGGGAGGGGGCAGGCCAGTCAGAGAGGCCAACAGAGAAAATCCTTTCATGGTGGAAAATGGAAAGGTGCTACATCAGCACAAGCAGCGGCCACTACCTCCTCAGCCACTGCTGCAGCTGCTGCAAAGCCACTTTGAGGTCTTCACCCACAAGACCCCGGTGGGAGGCAGAGTCACTCGGTATCTGGACGAATGGTGGGGCATTACGTCAGATTTATTTATTTATTTAGTATTTATAATGCGCCGGTAGCTCGCAAGCCTCAGGGCACAGATACAAGGACACAAAAACAGACAAACAGTGACTAGATAAGGAAGACGGGACAACCATATAAATTTACTCTGAACTAGGCATAGGCTGGGGATGTCATTTATTTGAAAATGTGGGTTTTCACCAGTTTGCGGAAACAGATGTAGTTGGTTTCCAGACTTAAGTGGTCTGGAAGATTGTTTCCGACCCTCGCAGCCAGTCTTTGGAACAGTCTGCCTAGGCCGCTTTTAAGTTTGTGTGGGGCCGCTGGATTTTACCAAGTTGGGACGATCTCAATGTTCTACTTGGAACATATGGTTTAATCCTGGTTTTTAGGTAAGCCGGAGCTTTTCCGTAGATACATCGGTGGGCGGTGGTTAAGGTCTTGAAATGCACCCTATCTTCGATTTTCAGCCAATGAAGCTCCCTTCTGGAGTTGCTGATGTGCTCTGATCTAGTTTTGTGCTTGACAATTCTTAATGCATTGTTCTGGACAACTTGGTAGCTTTGCAGACACTGCTTAGAGGCACCCAGGACTAGAGCGTTGCCATAGTCAAGGTGCAACATGATGGTAGCTCTTGCTATAGTCGCGCAGTTGTCCTCTGATATGAAGGGTCTGATAGCTTTTATTAGTCTGAGGTGGTAAGCACAGTTTTTTTGATGTACTGTACTTGGGCATCCGCCCCAAGAGATGCTTCTAGCATCATACCAAGGATTTTAACCTTACCCAGGACCGTTATAGGTGTATCTTTAATCTGGAAGGACGTGTAGGAGGAAGATAGTTTTGCTCGGGCTGAAGATGAGCCGAATATCATGAGCTCTGTTTTTTTCCCGTTGAGGCACATCCAATTGGAGTCCATCTATTGCTCCACGTTGTTGTAGATCATGGTAAGTTGCTCACTATCTTTCTGATAGTTGCCACTTAATTCAAACACCAGCTGCGTGTCGTCAGCGTAGTTTGTAAAATAGGTGTTGATATGATCGAGGACAATGCATTAGGTACCTCAGATAGAGGTTGAATAACAGTGGTGACATGCTAGCCCCTTGGGGGACTCCACAGAGGATTTCCTTTTCCAAACAGAACTTGTCCCCCAGTGCACCCTAGATATCCGCTTTTTTAGGAAAGACATTATCCAGCCGATGGCTTCATCAGAGCAGTTGGTGGTCTTTTTTAGTGCATTCTGGAGTAGGTTATGGTCGAGGAGGTCAAACGCGGCGCTGAGGTCAAGGAGAATGAGGAGTCCTGTCCTACCCTTGTCAATAATGCTGAGCATTTTGGTCTGTAGGTCTAGCATGGCCGTCTCAGTACTGTGGGCAGGGCGGAAGCCCGACTTTTGTGGGTGAAGGGAGTTCGAAACCTCCACATGTGCCTGGAGCTGCATGGTGGCAATCATATCCATGATTTGAAGGATAAAGTTGCAGTTGGTTATAGGTCTGAGGTTATTTGGATCTCGTTGGTCAAGATTGGGTTTCTTAACCAGAGGAGTCACGGTGACCTTTTTGATGGCATTGGGGACTGTCTGATCTCTGAAGGAGGCATTGATGATCTTTGTTAATATAGGGGCGAATATGTCAGTGTTGTCCAGTATTATTTTGGGCGGGACGATATTCTCTGCACATGTCATAGGTTTCAAGGAGGCAAGTACCTTAGTCATTTCACTGCTGGTAATTTCTGTGAACTTGAAGGTTTCGATATATGATGTTGCGGTCTCATCTGGCAGAGTGACTGGCGTTTTTTTGTTGGTCAGGGAGTTTGCGATAGAGTCCCTAGCTTTGGAGATTTTATTGAAGAAGGCGATCTGGGTTGCAATGCATTCTTCTTGTGAGGGTAGGAAAGGATGGGTGATGGCTCTGGGTTTTTCTATAGATTTTAGAATGTTGAACAGTTTGCTGGTGGAGTTAGCGGCTGTAGAAATCTGTTAATTATAGAAGTTTTTCTTAGCCTCAGTTATCATGTGTTTATATTTTACTTCACTTTCCTTCCATAGGGTTTAATTGGCAGGTGAGGGTTTTTTTTGCCAAACATTTTCTCCGATTCGTTTGACCCTTTTTTGTTCTGCTAGTTCTTTGGAGAACCATTGTTGTTTTTTTTTTAGTGGATCTAGTTGACTTGGTCTGAAGGGGCGCCACTTGATCCGTAAGTTTTTCGAGATGGCTAAATAAATTTGATAGTAAAGTTTCACAAGAGTCGTTCTCAGCTTCGTTATTTTCAACCTTCGCCAGGCATTGTATGAGATGGTTCCTATCGATGTTTTTGTAGTTTCGGTATGTCGAAAGGATGGAGCAGTTGGGGGTTTTACGTTTGGGAAGTGGCAGGATGATTTGGAAGGATATGCTGTGGTGATCTGGCCATATGCAAGGTTCCGTCTTGAACTCTCAGGTTTCGAGGTTGTTGGAGACGACCCAGTCAAGAAGATGACCGTTGTCCATTGTGGGCTCTTGGTTATTGATCTTAAAATCAATTTTGTTTAGGGATCTTTGTAGTTTGCCGGCTTCTTTATCCTTAGTATCGCCATACCATCGATTGAAGTCACCCATAATTAGTGTGGCTGTGTTGGGTCCTTTGAGCATGTTTAGCTGGTGTTATTTTGTCGTTAAAGTCTGGGGTAGATGTAGGGGGCCTGTAAAGAACTATCAAGTTTAGGCTGCTGTTAGCCGTAGGGGTATGCTTGAGGTGCATGATTTCACAGCCCAAACATGCTATGCTGCTGGGGAACATGTGAATGGAGTCTCTTGCAATAACTGCAACACCACTCCCCTGACCCTCTTCTCTGTTAGAGTAGAAGATGGAGTAACCTTCCGGAACTGCGGTGTCGCAGGTAGGGCCGATGGGGTCTTTAAGCCAGGTTTCAGTTATACAAAAGATGTGTATCATCAACAATTCTGCCATGAACACATTGTGCGTGTTTATTAAGAGAGCGAGTGTTAAGTAGGCATAGTTTTAGGTTGAGTTTAATTGTGGAGTGATGCTCAGGACTGTTCCGAGGGGGAGCGATCAGTTTCTCTTTGTTAGGGGGCCTTTTGGTAGCGGGTTTTTCCCTAGTTGGGGACATATCCTGGCTAGTGCGGTCTAGGACTGTGTACACAGCTTTTTGGACCATATTAATGCGTGCATGCTTATTGAGATCAAACGTAAGCTTATCAATATGGAGCAGCCCCATGACTACCTGTGAGGATGTTACTGTGATCTGTAGAGAATCGAGCAGCGGTTTCTGCCCTGGACGCTGTGGACGGCGAGGACCGGCGCAGACCGGCTTGCCCCTGAAAGCGCCGACGTATCGGGAAATAGGTAGATGTTGGGCATTTTGAAACTTCCTTACCAACTGCAGAATATGGTGAGCTTTCTCCTCGGGAGGTGTGTTTTCCCTGAGGAAGTGTCCGGGATTGCTCTGATGAATTGAAGTTTTTGGCTTGGAATCATTTGTGACTTCTTGTAATTGAGGGAGAAGCCCAGACTGTGCAAGAAGTGGCAGGTCAAGGCCAGATGTTCCTGGGCTTGTTCGGGTGAACTCGCCCTGAATAGCCAATCGTCCAGATAAGGGTAGACATGAATCCCCCTTCTTCCGATACTCGCTGCCACCACCGCCATCGGATGCCTGGGCAGTAGAGATAGTGATCCATGGTTACTGCCTTCCTTTTCATCAAAGACCTCAAGATCATCCACCGGGAGTCAACTCTGTAAAAATTCCAGACCCGCTCCTTGTGCAGTAGATTTTAACCCTGCTAGAGAAAGATGCAATAGAACATGTACCTGTAGCGGAAAGGAACGAGGGTTGGTACTCCCCTTATTTTCTCATCCCCAAAAAGGACAGAGGATTGAGACCGATCTTGAACTTAAGATATTTGAGCACATTCCTCAGGAAGGACAAATTCAAGATGGTGACCCTTTCTCAGATCCTCCAGGCTCTTCAGCTTCAGGATTGGCTGTTCTCATTGGATCTTCAGGATGCTTAATTTCATGTGCCAATCCATCTCAAGCACAGGAAGTACCTGAGGTTCGCAATTCGTGGTTCTCATTATCAGTTTCGGGTTCTACTATTTGGGCTGACCTCCCCCCGAGGGTTTTCACCAAACCGATGGCGGTGGTGACAACGAGTATCAGAAGAAGGTTCATGTCTACCCTTCTCTGGATGATTGGCTATTCAGGGCGAGTTTATATCAGATGAGGAATACATGGGAGGAACATCCAATCAAAGAACGTTACAGTTGGTAAGTAACTTGTTCTTCTGGTTCAAATGAACTGGGATATATTGGAGTCCCCGGATAGAATATGAATCTGCTGGAGCAGTTAGGGGGACATTGGTAGCGGGTGCACCCTGCATTGCTGAATGTAAGAGGCGTGACCCTCTGCAGATTGGCCAGTCTTCCAACATTATAATACATCAAACATACATTGATTCATTTATGAACTCACCATAGTGTAAGCCCTATGCATTAGTGATTTCCGCATGGTTTTACGCATGGGTTTTCATGCTGGAGGATTTTCAGGTAGAAGGGGACATGGAATGAAAGCAATATTTCTGCCTCCATTAAGCACTTGAATGCGTTTATGCCAGTCTCAGATGATGATGATGGTGTAGAATGCTTTGGATTCCTTTGAATCAGCAAGCTGCAGCATTTGCTAGAAGCTGGTGGATTCTATAGGAATCAATGTTAAATTGTTTGCACTGTCAACTGCAAATAATGCATGTAAACCTGGGCCCTCAGAAATGTAAGTGCGAGGTTTGCACTTCTTAACGAAAGCAACGGACATGGCTTTGAAGGGACTGCAATGTGAACTGTGCTTAACTACAATGTTAAAAAGATTTGATAACAAAACAGTTTGGTACTTATTTTCTCGAGCTTCTGGTTTTTTTTGTTTAGTTTTTTTAATGTAATGTCAAATTATACAAAGTCAGTAATAATATACTTCTTTTTGTAGGCACGTCTTCGTTGGGAAAAAAGAACAGACGAAAAAACGCGTCAATACAATCCTTTGACCAGGAGTAGCCATTCACTTCCCAACACGCCGACATTTGTCACATCCAGCAAACCTGATCTACAGGTCACCATCAAAGAAGAAAGTTGTCCGCTGCCTTACAACAGCTCCTGGCCTAAATTCCCTGAAATCCTATCCGTCCCGCAAGTGGGATCTACTGCTTCCACGAGCACCAAGCCAGACAGAGTGAGCGTCATTAAGAAAACCTCTGATATTACTCACCCCAGAGTCAAAACCTGTTAAGTCTTTCATATTTTTATTATTTTTTAATATATTTTCATTTTCCGGAAGTCGAGTCTCCCGACACAAATCTGACAAATCTAAGGGACAGCCTCGACAGTGACACATGGGATTTACATCTCCATACACACTGGAGCTATCAACTCAGGACTCCAGCCATCCTATATGATAAAGCGGTTGGACCTCTCAAGTTTACTTCAAAGGAAGAGCTAGATGTAACGACCATCGACACAGTATGAGTTCAATTGTGCTGCGCGTCTCATGGTTATGGCAATGATGGAACTGAAACCCTTAGAAAAGAAGAGAACATGTGAAATAGCTGGAATTTATTATTTTTTTTAAGAGATTCTTTATTGTAAATATGTATATTAGTGCAGTACTAGCAACAATGCAGTCTGCCTCTGCACCTTACAAAAAGCACTTGCAAAATAGGCCTTTTGTACCTTTGCTGTAATCGAAGGTGTATTGTAAATCCTTACCGATGGCCTAGCTTGCTACAGTGCGTCTATGAAATTAAAATACTTTAAAAATATTATTTAAAAATGCATCTTATGTACATTTCGTGCGTTTCTGAGAGTGCTTAGTTTTTTAATCTGATGTGCTTGAATGCTGAGGTACCATAGGAATGAAATGGAAAAAAGAGAAAATATGCAAATTCCCAAATAAAATCGAATGGAAAAAAAACTTTCTTGAATTAAGCTTTTAAAAATTATTTTATAAAGGATTATTTTTTATTCAAATTATATCAAACAGTATAATTATTTTGAACAATAACTTTATAATTTAGAGTTTAGTTTACATGTTCATATGCCGGAATTTTGCATTCTAATGGCACATTTCTTTTTACATTTTGTCAAGGTGAAACGGTTATGAACTTTCATGTGGCACCCACATTTTTCTGTGAATAGATAAATAAATATAATATACAGCTACATTTTAATGACCAATCAGTCTGCTTTTGTAAACCTTTTTCTTGTAACTTGTTATTCATAAAGTGTGGCAAGCCAGAAGTAGGACTCAGACTCTGCGACATAATGTTCATGGAATTAGTTATTCTGATCTCCTGGCCAGCTTCAAAGAAAATAACAAACTAGAATAATGAAAACTAACTCTAAGAGATATGTTCCCTATTCTAAAACATAAGGGTTCAAGGTAAGCATACTAGTGTCAAGATGTCTCCAAGCATAAGGTCCATAGCCCAAATCCTAAACTAGCCTACTGCTTTCCTAGAAAATCTAACACACATGGGTCTAAAGGGTTTAACCGCAGAGTAGTTGGGTAAGGATCTGCGCCAAAATTAATTGAAATCAATTCAAACATATATAGACAAAAAGGTTTATTATTTTAAAAAATTAGTCCTTGGGTATAGGAATACAGTGCTAAATCATCCTAAGCCAACGTCCTCCAAATGGTGGCACATGCTAAGGTTTCTCCCGTGACTGGGCTTTGACAAGGCGTAGCAAAAATTGAAACAATTTAAAACTAATTAGCCTGTCTAGAAATACAGGTTATGATGTCCTTGATCTCATTATCATACCATGTGCCCTTGGTTAGTTAGTGTCTTTAATATCCAATTGATTGTTTATCCATCCTGACATTGTTACTTCCCAATCTTAGATTTAAACAACCATTAGTTGATCTTAATCTGTCACAAAGCATGAAGTTATCCATATGTTAACACATGATCATATTTGTTACACTTCAAATAGTGTTTATAATCCTCATGCATAATTACATCAATTTACAGTAGGTCATTGCCCTTTTCTAAAGAGACCTGTTCAGAAAGGTAAGGTGGGGAAATAGAGAGGAGAAAGGAGAAGGGTATTAGGGAAGTGATAAAGTAAGTCTATATTCATTGTATTTCATTCTATAATTTTGAGTAAACTATAGTTTTCAGGTAAGCATCATGTTATTCATGCTTCATTTTTGACTGCCAGGCTCATGACATCACTGGCATCTCTGGTTTATATTCTATGTTTGTGCATCATTGCATGGATACAGTTTAGAGAGGTAGTTCCATGGTGACACGAGATTCTTTGTTATTGTTCTATACTATCGGTGCATGTATACCTTTTTAGAAACTGCAAGTCATTACATGAAGAACTTGCGCATAAGGATATTGTTATTGTTTTAAAAATGTTATCAGAACTAAGTAGTATACCTTCACAAGAGGACAAATTGCCTCTTAGGTCTCTTTCAGGAAGGTTGAGCGTGTGCGAGTCCTAGTTGGACAAGAATATAGTCGATCTCAATTCTTATTGTGTATCTGTGAATTAAAAAACCTTGAGTTGATACAAGCAACAAATATTGGTATGTGCATAACACACAGTTGGTCATAATCGTGGTACCCTATAGTATTTGAAAGGAAAATACCTTTTAGCCTTTGGTCATCCTTTCATTTTTTGTCCTTTGAACTTTGGTATTATTCTATGTCATGGTCCTTATATAGGTCTCCTAATGTATAGAGACAAAGATTGGTCTAAATATCTCGTGGCTCCAAGGTTGACTAAATATTAATGGTGTGCTCTAATTCTCAGTCTTACCTTGTTAGGTGGTTGCTTGTCTATTTTTAGGAAGGCGGAACTCCGCATGTGGGTGGTAGCACTGCCATCTTGAAAATGCGATTTATTATAATGCAATGATGTCACGCATTTCCCGATGCCGTGATGTCATCGTTGACTGCAGAAGTCACTCGCCGCAGCATTATAAGCCTGATTAAAATAATGTGGCGTTCTTAAGTAAAAGATTAGTAATCTGGAGGTGAGACCCTGTATAATTCAAGAGGAGGGTATTCCATATAAACCTTTTGTATGGTCCATCCAATAGCTAGTGGGATGGATTCCTTGCCCCTGTCTGAGCAGGATGATTACCCTGTGCACTATGTTGGGTGCCTGTTGTTTAAACAGCAAATTATGGCCATTATTGATAGCCGGATGGCTAAATAAGTATTTAGTCTCGAATTCAAAACCTTGCACTGTTTTGTAGTATAGACGATATCCGTTATTACTCTCATACTTCAAAATAGTTATTGCATTCTAATACATTTGGATAAATTATGTGGATCATATATTCCATTCCAAGATATCATGGGTTTTCACAAGAAGTAGTGAATCTCGTTGTCTGTGTTGAGTCTCTCTGTGATGGTTCGCAAATTGCAGATGGTCTTGGCCTCTTCTTGCCGTAGGATTTTCTCCTATGCTCCCAGTCTAGGGCCATTTTGATATGTTTGATGCCGAAAAATGCCACGTTGTTCTTTTTTTCCCCAAGAATGTTCTTTATGCCAATGTTCTGCCAGTGAAGTTTTTCGTTCAGGCATGGTTAGAGGTGTTCCCTAATTCTTGTTTTTTTTTTTTTTTTTAATTTCAATTTTATTGGTTTTGTAAAAGTTCAACAATTAATTACATGCAAATTCCATCACTGAGTCGGAAGAAAAAGAATGTTCACAGCAAATAACATTTTCATATAAAGCGTGTAAAGTCTCTTGGAATCAGATAATTAACCAATAACGTCAACAAAACCCACTTTCTTTACGAATGGGGTAAGGTCCCTCTGCAAGTGTTCTTTCCATATCGGCCTTGTCAATACCCCCTTGAGTCTCATGTACAGGAAAACCGAGAGCGGGCCTATGCCAAGCGCCTCCTGAAGCTCCTGAATGGTTATAAAAGACCCATTTCTCCATAGTTGACCTGCCCTTTCTAGCCCCGCCTGGTACCAGGTCTCAAAGCTTCCTGGTTCCGGGATTGCATCTCGGATCCCCGGGGACCATAAGTGACCCAGAGGAGAGGCCCATGTCGTAACTCCAACCATTTTCTTGCCTGGCTTACATATTGCCCGTATTGTACCTATAATGGGCCGAGATTTGATGCTATTACGTAATTGGGACCCAGGCACCTATAGGCATTCACCCAAAATAAAGGGACAGTGGTGATAGTTATCCAGGGCTATCCACTGTGGTTCTGACTGCTGCCTGACATGTGGAACGAGGACCCGTAGTTGGGCCGCCCTATAATATGTTTTGATGTCCGGTAGGTCTACCCCTGCATTATCTTTTCGAAGTTGGAGCAAGGATCTCGGAATTCTAGGCTTTTGGCCGTGCCACAAGAAGGCTAGTAGCGATTTTCTCGTGTCCGTGAAGTATTCTGGGGGCATTTTGATGGGAAGCATTTGGAACAAATATAGTATCTTAGGGAGGATCACCATTTTTATGGCATTTAGGCGGCCCAGCCAAGAGATGGTGAGCTTGGACCATCTTTGAATATCTTTTTGAAGGGCAAGTGACAATGGTGGGAAATTGGCTTCGTATAGGGATCCTAGGTCGCGAGTAACAGTAATACCCAAGTATCGGAGCGTGGTGAGGCTGACTTTTACTCCTAGTGGGGCAAAGCGTTTGACCTCAGTCTCTCTACTTTTGTCAATTGGGAGGAGGACAGATTTCGCAGTGTTAATTTTCAGACCGGCCAACTGACACAATTCTTCAATTATGCCGAGCGTGGCCGGGACCGAATATAAAGGATCAGTTAAGTGTAGTAAGATATCATCGGCATATAGGCCCAGTTTGTATTCTCGATCATCTACTGTGATACCCTTAAGTCTACTATCGTGTCTCAATTTTTGAGCTAACGGCTCAAGGGACATTACAAATAATATCGCTGACAGTGGGCAGCCCTGCCTCGTCCCCCTTTCCAGGGGAAACCATTGTGAATAACCTCTGTTCACCACTACTGATGTTGTGGGGAGGCATACATCGATTTGATGGCGCGGCAGAGTTTTGGCCCTAATCCGTTCGAAACCAATACCTTTTCCAGAAAATCCCATGACACCCTATCAAAGGCCTTCTCGGCATCTAATGACAAAAGTAATGGGTCCCCTCCCATTCCCTGTGCCTCATGGAGTAAGTGAAGTGTTTTTCTCATAGTGTCCGAGTCCTGTCTCCCAAGAACAAAGCCAACTTGGTCAGAATGTATTAGTCTAGGGAGGTGCGTTTCAAGCCGAGCCGCAATGACTCTGGCATATATCTTAGCGTCGATATTGAGAAGAGAAATAGGGCGATAGGAGCGGCAGTATTTAGGATCTCTACCCTCCTTTGGAATGACTGCAAGGAGGGCTTGAGAGAAGGATGGAGGAGCTTGACCTGTGTCGAAGATGTGGTTGAACAGGGATGCAAGAAAGGGGGCAATGAGAGTGGAGAATGTCTTGTAGAAACCGGGCGTGAATCCGTCATCTCCTGGGGCTTTACCTGTCTTCAAGCGCTTTATAGCTTCTACAACTTCCTCCTCTGTGACTGGCATATCTAGGGAATCGGCCTCCGTGAGTGTGTGTGGGGATCCGCACCTCCTTGAGGTATGTGTCTATGCTTCCCACGGGAGGAGGGGGGTCACACACATGTAGATCTTCATAGAAGAAGGCAAATGCTTCTTGTACGTCCTCGGGGGAAGTCACTGTCGTGTCTGTGAGGGTGCCATCTGTCCTTTCGATAAGATCAACCCATCTCTCCGCCTTCTGTGCACGGAGACGAGCCGCCAAGAGGGCATCCGCTTTGTCGCCCTTCTCATAATATTTCTGTTTGAGGTATTGTAGGGTCTGGGCAGTTTTGCCCGCAATAAGTATTTTCAACTCCTCTCTGAGTAGTTTAGCTTCTGCAATATACTTGGGTCTTTCAGATGGGGAGGACTGTGCCAGGCTCTGAGCCTTACAGAGCCTTTCCCTGATGCCCTTCTCTATCAAGGCACGTTCTCGTTTTTTTTGGGCCCCTTCCCTTATAAGCAACCCCCTCCAAGTTGCCTTGGCTGCCTCCCACACGGATGTCTTCCCTACCTCCCCTGTGTCATTAGAAGCGAAGAACTGCTCGATCTCGCTTTCCAAAGCTTCCTTGAAGACCGAGTCAGCCCATAAGGAGTCGTTACATCTCCATTTGGTATTCTGGGGGGCCAGGTCGTTCCAGAGTATATCCACCATAACCATATCATGGTCCGTCCAAGCAGAGGGGTATATAGTTGCCGCTTGCAATATGCGCAAGAGGCCATCGGAGAGGAAGATGTAATCGATACGAGTGAGCGTGTCATGGGGAGGGAGTGGAAGGTGAAGCCTCTGTCCGTCGGGTGCAAATGGCGCCAACTGTCCACGAGACCATAAAGATTAAGGGTTAATTTAATGTCCGCCTTGTTCCGCGTGTTGGGTGGATCTGCTACGTCGGGTCTAGTTTGTCTATCCTTTGAACTGTCCATCCACGTGTTAAAATCCCCACCGAGAACCATGTGTCCCCTGGCCATGCCGAAAACCTTCTCACTGATTTTGTGGAGGAACATATTTTGCCCTTAGTTAGGCGCATAAAGCGTAGCAAGGGTAACTGTTGTGCCCCGTATGTTTCCCACGAATATGAGAGCCCTCCCCTCCCTGTCCATCCATGTCTCAAGAATTGTCATCCGGAGGCCTTTGCGGATTAGGATCCCCACTCCCGCCTTTTTTGAGATACCTGAGCTCCAGAAGGAGGGTCCGACTTCCCGAGCTGGGATCACTCTCTCCTCACCCTTTCGATATCGCGTTTCCTGGAGGAATAGAATATCTATATTTGATCTCCTGAATTCCCTGGCGACCATGGATCTCTTTGTGGGGGAGTTCAAACCCTTGACATTGAGTGTGCAAATGCGTAACGTGTCCTTATAGAGTGTAGGTGCCATCTTGAGCTTTGGGTGAGTGTGTAAGCGGCCAGTTCGTCTGCTTCATGGCCCGTGTCATGTTTGTTGTTATAGTGTGTGGTTCGTATTCTTCGGAATGGGCCTCAGTTAGTCCTTCGGAGGACAAAGACTGACCCTTCCAGTATGTATAATGTCCCTTTATGTATCCAGATTGTGTTTTCCTGCCACTCAGGTCTGTGCTGCGACAAAATACGTGTTTCCCACCCGCACCACCCCCCCCCCCCCCCCCCCCCCCCCCCCCCATTTTCCCCCAACGTTCGGCGCCCGACCCGTCTGGGTTAACATCACCCAGTCGGTCTCGGACCAGCAGTGGAGACCGCGAAACAAGCGGTCCTATCTTAGTATAGGCATAGATAACAGTGAGCCCCCAACCATGTGCTCATAACTTAACATCAACAAACCAAAAGCAAGAATTACGACCCCCCCCCCCCCAAGGCATCGTTCCAGCATAAATATTACCTCATATCTCTTTCTGGGCACCTTAAACATACATGGTCAAGTTCACCATTCGTACGAAAGGAGTAACACATTTGAGTCTAAAGGTGCGACCAAGGGATCGGGCGCATCATTGGTGTATGTTATACGTGAACTCTCCAGTCTGACGCACCCTCATCGCTTCTCTATGCCTCGGGCAGCGCCCAATCAATCAGCTTCAGCCAGATCACTCACCAGAAGGTTCCTTTGTCCCAAGCGGCCTAGCATGCCAGTCTGGTGGCCAGGTTAGTGTTCCATGTCCTGTGAGTTGTTCATTCTCTGAAATGTCCTGGAACCCTGGATCCGTCTGTGCCGCGGGCCATTAGTATGTCATTCACCTTCCTCCCTCCTCGACTCTCCAAGGGAGGGGCCCTCCTCCTGGGTACCCAACAGGTCAGTTATGCAGTCTGCAATGTCCTTTTCCGAAACCCGTTTCACTGTTGAGCTCTCCCACTCACAGGTGAGTGAGAACGGATAACCCCACCGATACCTAGTGCCTTTGTCCTTCAGCATTTTCGTAATAGGGGAGCATTTCTTCCTCATTGCGAGCGTGAGCGATGATAGGTCTTGATAAAGCGAGATGGTTGCGTCGCCCAGAGTAAGCAACGAAGCGTGTCTGGCTTTTTCTAAAATCCTGGCTCTGCCCGCATAGTTGTGAAACCTAGCTAGGACCGAACGCGGACCTCCTGGCCTGCCTCCGGTTCTGTGGATGCGATCAAGTTCAGGTTCATCCACTGTCTCATCTTTAAAAAGGAGCTTCAGGATGGCGTGCAGGGTCTGTTTCAGGTCTGAATCCGATTCTCCTTCCTTTTCGGGGATGGCGAAGACACGTATGTTATTGCGGTTCCCTGTTTTCAAGATCGTCAACCTTTAGGCGTAGTGCCTCTCCGCTGTGTTCTACTTCTGCAATGCTGTGGTCCATCTGGGCTTCCAGCGTATTCAAGGAGGTTTGATTGTGTTCGACCTGCTCCAACCTGCCCTCCATTTTGTCCATTCTCTGTGTGATTTTGTCGATTTTGCTGCCTATGTCTGCCCTCATGCTTTACATCTCTGCAAGTAGATCAGCGACATCCGCCTTGGTTGCTGCGGCCTCAGACCCAACAGTCGACATCTTGAGCTCAATGGGGGACTTCGGGGTTTCGTGGGTTGGTGTGAACTTGTATTTTGCCAACCTGTCCTTATGGTCCATGGGCGGTGGAACCCCGTTGATGAGGTGGGTAGGTCTCAACAATGCGCCAGAGGTCAGCCCCGCCAGAGTGGGCGCTTGATAAGTATGAGCTTATGTGCTTAACCTCCGTTTTCCAATGACAAAACGTGGCGAAAGCAGGATGTCGTGTGAGAATCCAATATCCAATGTTCTCGTTCGCTCGGTGTATTGACCTTTAATTCGTTCACTTTGAAATTGCTTGGTTAGAGTATGGGGCGTCCTGTGTTAAGGGACATAAGGAAGATCCAGGGCGGTCTCCCAAGGAGAGGAGTCCCCATCCGCGGTCCACGCACAGCCTCTTCAGGCAACCCTCATGCGTGCGGGCTAGCCCAGGCCAGATGCTCAGTGTACCCCGTTTCGGTAAACCTCTGGATTCGAGTTGGGGCCGAGGAGGGCACAAGCCCTGAGAAATAGGGGCCCAATCCTCAGCCCTCTGCTGCCTGGGGAAGCCTGCCCAGGGCCTCCTCCCGTACCTCCGGTGCCCAGAGCACCGCGGTTCTTTCCACCTATGCCGGGGTTGTGGCGCAGATCTTTCAGGCCCCGCGCAAGGCAGGGAGCGAGGGCAAGCCACTGGGGGGGAGGGCGGATCTCAACGGGCACCCCAACAGCCCCATGCCTCACTCACCAATCGGTTCATCAGCCGAGTTGGAATCCAGGAGAGGGCTTGGCGCACACGGCGAGCAACAGGGGCAGCTCGAGCAAGCGGGGTGAAGAGGTGATGCCGCGTCACCGCAGGGCAGGGATGTTTCACGGACCAAGGCCAACGCCGCATGGGCTCCGGCGACCAGACGGCCCTCGTCCGGGACTCAAATTCACGGACCTAGGGGCCGCGGGACAGTTAGACGGGCTCTGCGGGGGGAGATGTGCGTGTACTTTAGAATGGGCCCCAGCAGCGATGTGGATTGGAGCGCTCTCCCTGGTGCCGCACGAATCACGGCTCGGCGTGTGGAAGAGGCTCGCAGGCCCTTCCTGCCTTTGTGCTGCGTGTGGCGCAGGGGGAGTTTTCTCCGTGAAAAAGGCTCCGTTTTGCTTCGGGTTTTCTCCGGGTGGTGCCTGGACACTTCTGATGCTGGTTTTCATCGATGATGTAGCAGATGGGGGTCTCGTGGTGGGGGCTCAACCCACTTTTCAGGACCCTTGCGCGGAGCCTACACAGAGAGTGATATCATCCGTGCGCCCCCTGGTGTCCAGTCCCTAATTTCTGTTTTTAATTCCTGTATGGTACTCCCTAGATACAGTTTATTACAAATGCATATGTTATGTAATTGTGCATTTGCATAGCACCTTTTATATCATTGGTTAGATCTCAAAGCAATGTGGGTTGAACGCCCTTGGGGACCGGGGTCCAGTTCAGTGGAGAGAATAGGGTATTATATAGTGCTTGGGTGCAGTATGTGTGCAGCCAGTGCAGTTTGTGTGGTGGGTGGCTGCATTCCAATGCTAGGCATGGTGCAGTGGTTGTGAGTGATCAGCGGAATGTGGGCAGCAAGATAGATGTCCTCCTAGTTTGCATTCTGGTGGCGGTGGAGCCTGTATGTGAGATTGTGTGCAGTTAGGTCTATTTTCTTTTGTGGGGTTTAACTGCGTTCTAAAGACTATTGAGGTGTTCTTGGGGTAGTGTAGGTATGTGTGCAGCTAGGCCAAATTAATCGAGGGGTATAGCTGCGTTCTATTGTTTGTTTATGCAAAGGAGAGAGTGAGCATATTGGTATGGGTGAATGTCTGTGCTTAATGGTGAGAAGTCTGTATTTCTGGTTACCTTTCCAGAGCCCGCTGAGCTGGCCGTGTCTGTCCTGGTGATTCGTTGTCATGGACCTCACAGAGAAATTCTCTGACTAGTGCAGAGTATGTTGTGATTGCCCGGTTAGAGGGGCCTTGTTTCTGAGGCTCGGTTGTAAGTCCCAGGGGGCCCGTGGTCCATGTCCCTAGTCATTGTTTATATCGAGTGGGTGGGTATTCCCGGTACGTTTATGGTTTCAGTTGTGGAAATGATATTGCATCAGCGTTGTCTCTCCAAGAGCATGGGTGCTAAAGAGCTGACTGGCTGCAGGACGTAGTGCATCTTCTCAGGGGAGAAGAGTAAGTCCAGCCAAGCATAGTTGCTATATCGCCTCGGGTGATGGGGTTCAAGGCATTATTCCTAGGTAGGCCAGGGTAACTTTACTTGATCAGATACTGCCTTGTGTACCCGTTGAGTGACATGATCTGGCTCAATTGTTATATTTGAAAGATGAGTGCTATTAGGCTCTGCAATAGTGGCTCTGCGTGTTAATTCCCAGATAGGTAAAGCCCAAGGGTTAACAGGAACAGGCCCAATCATATTTGAACTGACAGAGGAGCTATTACTCTCTGGGATAAGTTTGTACGACAACGTTTGCGTCTCCTGGAGTGATAGCGCTGTGCTTACTTAGGGGAAAATAATATTTAAGCTCAATTATGGTGGCATGCATAGGTGCTGTTGGGCTCTATTTAGGAGTTGGGGTATTTATTTCCAGGTTGAAAGATACAGACCGACATCCCCAGGTCTTGGTGCGATTCTTGTCGGTTGACAGTGAGCAGGCCTGGTGATAGCATACGATTCTGGTGTTACGTCTCAGGTTTGGAGTCGTGGGCTTTTAAGATTGGAGCTCATGGTCAGCTTGCTGGCACAAGTGGGCTGCTAGGCAATTGTAGTCAAGCCAGCAGCTACCTAGCCCAGACTGATCCCTTGAGCTGGCTTCCGAGAACAGACTGTTCCTACTTTTCTGTGATGATGCCGTTCTGGCCGGCTCCTGTGTCCCACCGTTGTTACTTTTATGTGATAATGCTGTTCTAGCCATATTGTGGCCAGGTTTAGTGTCCCTAGGCGGTCCCTTACATGGTTTAGGGAAAGAGCCAGGTTTTCAGTGCTTTACGGAAAGCCATGTTGCCTTGGTTGTGTCGAATGTGGGGGTGGCAGTGAGTTCCACAGTGTTGGCGACAAGATTTAGTAGGCGGACCCTCCCATCCTGGCTGAATTGGAGGCTGGAATCACTAGTATGAGAGTCGTGCTTGACCTTAGAGGGTGTGTTGGGAGGTAAGGCATAATCTTTTCTAGGTATATTGGGCTGGCCTTGTGCACTGCTCGGTGTGTAATGCATAGGATTTTAAAAGGGGCCCTTTGTTCAATTGGGAGCCAGTGAAGGGTGCGGAGAGCAGGTGACATGTGATCCCTTTGTCCCAGATCAAGCAGGAAACTGGCAGCCGCGTTTTGGACTCTTTGGAGTGTACGTTTGTAGGCCGGTGCACCCAGGTAGATAGTCCAGTTTGAAAATGACAATGGACATAATTGCTGCATATGATAATATATATCACAAATGTCCTGCAATTATTTATTTTGTTTATAAAGCGCTGAAAGCCCACAAGCATCAGGGCGCTGACAAACACACAAATGGACTATAAATGAAATAGGACAAAACGTAAAACTCGAGGCATGACTTATTCACAAAGGGGTATCAGTCAGTTAAACAGGAAAGATGCAGTCAATGCAAGCTATCCAAATTGATGAAATCATTGATGTTAATGACATTTCCATACCTGATGGTTTGAGAGTGGATAATGTTGAGTGCATATCTGCACATGCTACAGTTAAAGCATTTATAGAATCCTTTTATTGGGTTGCCTGTTGTGATGCTGGTCTGCCCTCCTTGTCTCTTGGTGGCCATGAACCTAGGGCTCAGTTTCATTCCTATATTGGATTGATCAGTGATGTAGTCTTTTAAGTCTGGTAATATTCTCCTGATATTGTTGTTGTCATTAGAATACTGGGTTATGAGTCTGACCGTATCCTTTCTGGGTTCATTTGTCCTGTTTCTAGGTGTCAGTAATTCTATTCTGTCTGTGGCTATGATTCTTTCTCTAGCCTTTTGGACACATTGCTTAGAGTATCCCCTATTTAGGAATCTGTCTTTGATAAGTTCACATTCTTGATGGCATGTTAGGTCTGTACTACAATTTCTCCTAGCTCTGGTAAATTCACCAATGGGTATATTGTTAATAGAACTGTTTAGGTGTGAGCTATCAGCATGCAGTGTTGTCTTAGCCTCAGTTTTATTTCAGTATGTTCTAGTTCGTATCACACCCTCTTCAATGGAAATGCATAGATCCAAGTAATTCATCATTTCTTTACTCTTTTATAAAGGTAAGGTTTTACAGACTTATTGAAGAATTGTCTCAAGCTACGTAAGACATTAAATAGGTTTGTGAATTGTGAAGCCACCCTAAAGGAAACTCTGAGGATACGCGCCAAAATCATTTGAGACAAAAGATGATGCAGAATTGAGAGTTTGGATATTACAAATGGTGCGTAATAGAGGTTTGGTAGAATCTGATGCTTCAAAACTTCAATGTTCATCTTTGTAGCACTTTGAACTTGAAAAACAAAATTAATTTTGACCTCAATGATTGACAATTGAAAATATTTGAATCCTAAAAGTTTTTTTTTCAGCACTTATGTTTTGAATAAAAATATTCATTTCTGAATAAAAATTCGAAAAGTTAAATTGTCCTTTCTGTATATTTTGGGAATTAACGTTGGGTATTGAAAAATGGTGACTCAGGCGTTCTTCCAAAAGTAAACGACACTACTTTTGAAATTCTATTAACTCTTGGGCAGACACAAGAGTAGCAGTTACAGGCAAGCAATGAGACCACCACATCATAAGGGATATCGCCCTGAGAACAAATAATGCCTGCAATTTAGAAACCTTTTTTTTAGTTCATATATGTGCATTCCCAAGGTCCCTCGCACTCCAGTTAAGGCAGCACATGCGGCTCTCAACTTTGGCTGTGATGGTTCAGTAAGTAGTATGTAAGGATTGTTCCATCTCCAATATTGTGTTTTATAAATTCACAAGCATTTCAATTTTCCCATTTCTCAGACTGGGAACCCCCAGGGTTCTTATCAGTTAAATAGAAAAACAACTTTTTCTAGTGTAAACCTAACTACTTGAATAGGCCCTTGCGCCTTTAAGGTCACATGCTTAGCTAGCCTTCTATTACCAAATCAGTGCTAATTATCTGTTTTCCAAACCCACAGTTTCACTCTTCATTTTCCACCTTTTGAGAGAGGAAACCCTTAAAAGATAGCTCCTGCTTTGTTACCTATGTGTGGGAAAGTTCACTTTGGGAAAAAAACATTCCGATGGTGGTCTGTACCAGGGCTTTGAAGTCTGCTTTAATTTCATCTGCACAGCTGGCTGTGATACTTGGTCGTTGTCGTTGTTGATTGTGGTGAAGAATTACATTTTTGAGATCTGCATCAAGTATTTAATATTAGACATGGTTCTACAGAACCCACCCACAAGTTCTGCAATTATTGCTTACGCCCCATATGAAGTTCTACTGCTGTCATTGGATGAAGAATTGGCTCTAAATGTGCCACCAAGGTTAGTGGCGAAGCCAGTTCCAGAGCAGTCAGTGTTCCGAGTATTTTTTTTAAAACTTCGTTAATTAGTGGTCACATAGAGCTACACAGCATCTTTTCACACTGCACCATAAACAATCAAGATATATTCATTTTACAGTCATAGTCCTATACATTTATATGGATTCATAATCATCAGAGGTCATATCACATAAATAAACACGAAATGGGGCCGATATGTCTTTGGGTCTGCAGGTCGGAGGTTAGGTCAGGACATACTGTTCTTCAGTTTCATTTACATGCGTGAGTTCACGAAGAAATTGGTTCATGCTGGGTGGGGCTGCATTTTTCCATTTTTGTAGGATGCATTTTTTGACTACTGCGCAATTGATGTTAAATAGTCTTCTTGTTTTTTCAGAGCATTTGCCTATGTCCCTAAATAGATATTTTTGGGGCGTCAATTTGGGGGGGGGGGAATCTGTGTAATTTCCTCCAACATCGCAGCCACCTTTTTCCAGAAGCCCGCCACCACCCGACATTCCCAGTACATATGTAAGTGTCCTGCCTGTGGCATATTGCACTTGGGGCATGCATCTGAGACCTCCGTGGTAAATTTTGCTATTTTAGTCGGTGTTTAGTGCAGTCTGTTAAGCATTTTGAATTGAATTAGCCGCAGACCAGAATTCAGGGAAACCTTCTTAGTGAGTGAGCAGTATCTGGTCCATTTCTCTTCCCCAATAGGTGTCTGTAAGTCCCTCTACCATTTCTCTTTGATTTGGTTAACTGTGGAGGCGTGGGCCTGCACTGCAGAGTATAGTCTGGAAATTCCTAGGCCCTCCGTGGCGGTTACCAGCTGTATGCACGGGTGTGGCTGGGGTTCATCTGGGAATAGCGGCCATTTTTTCTGAAATTCCGACCTCATACGGTAGTATTGAAGAGTTCTAAGTGGTCCGCCTCCCAAAGCTCTCACCAGTTCCCCTAGGGTCACAAATTTGCCATTAATAAACATGTCCCCTATTTTCATTTCATAATCAAGGTCCCATGATTCCTGTATTGTACTGTCATGTGTGGGGGGTATACCCGGATAATTCCATAAAGGTATCTCTGGGTTGTAGGGTGTTGTCAACTTCAATCTCTTGTATATAGCCTCCCATGCTTTTACCGTACAGCTGACCGGATTGTATTCACACGTGTTTTTGTATTGCGTGTCGAAGATGACTGATTGTATATCCGTGGGGTGTGTGGTGTATTCTTCTATCCATGCATGGGGTATCTCGTGTGTTGTATTGTACCAATATTTTGCAAATTGTGCTTGCGCAACATAATATAGCTCAAAGTCGGGGGCCGCTATACCACCAGTAGACACATATTGCTGCTGGAGATTGCGGTGGTCCTAATGTTTGGGCCCTTCCCCCACACCACCGATAGCAATGAGGCATAAGGGACACTGATTAGTCGGCATTGGGAGTCTGCCATCGATACTCATTGAGGGAATCAGTCTTACAGGTCCCATCATCATGACTTTGTCGAGAAGCTGTACTTTGTCATTGTTCTCAGAGCGACCAGTGTTTTGGTAAAGGAAACTATATGGAGAGGTACTGGACAGTGTCACTCCAACATTTATGGACACAATTGTTTAGGTGATGGGGCAGCGCTGCGCTTAACAGCAGGCCCGGGTGGTATTCAGATGAGAAATCGGTCCATAATGCTATGGAGAATGGAGTGGTGACATAATCCCATGACAGCTCAAGTGACACCAGCCTAAGTACTGCTGGCACAGTTACCTCCAGCTATAAATGTGGTCTTCTAAGTGCTCATGACGCAGATGCCAATCATCTGAGGTTGGATGTATGTCGGCCCCAGCAGCAATATTTTGGGGGGGGGGACCGAAAAGTTTAACGGGTCAAGCAAGTCAGTTTTGCTGCTTACATTTATGCACAAGAAATGGAAGGTGCGCCAGCGGATGCCGAGGACACCAATGTCCACTATGTCTGTGGCTAGCCTCCAGGATGAGTAGAAGCCTCTTGAGGTGGCTCCTCTGTGTCTTTGGAATCAGATGTGACCTGACTGTGCCTTCTGTAGTGAGGCGAATGTCAAGTCCCTGGTGTCATCAATGTTGATTTCAGAGAAAAAGGTGAGAAAACTGGATGGCAGAGGAAAACAGCCATGCTTTCTTAAGGATGAAAGTGGACAGAGTTGTATTCAAGGTTCTTTTTTAATAATTAAACATGAGAAAGGATACCGGCCATTTTGGATCTGCCAGATTGGATCAAGTTCATTGTGCAATGTCACCATCTTGAACATATAACGTAATCTTTCACTGACCCAGCATGATTATTATTTGCTCTAGCTATAAAGGGTGCGTACTTCCTTCTGCAAATGTTAAGAAGTATAGATCATTTCTGAGGTTCAGGTTTTCTAAAGAACATGGTCAATTTGAGATTGTCCCTTTGGCCTTAGGTTATTGAAATATTTTCACAAAATGCCTCACTCATGTTGAAGCACGAGTTGGCTCAGGATGGATGTGTATTGTTGCCTGATGATTTCTGATTTGGACAGCAACAAGAGAAGGAGCAAGAAAGGATGTGCAGGACACAGTAGGTTTGCTGTATCTTCTTGGTTTGGTGATCATTATGGAAGCAAATACTGTATTGAACTCATGGTGGCAACAGTAAAGACCGATACAAGTGATCACAGTTCAAGGGTGTTTATTAAACTGTAAAATGGGTGAGAGAAACAACCCCTAATCTAAACCTAAATCTAAGACGGGAGCAAGCTACGACCATCAAATAATAATAATAATAAGGCAGTCCTAGTGGCATCTTGTCAAATAAAAAGGGCCTATACTAAAAAGAAAACTATGGCCAGTCCTTACAACCAAGTTACAAAATAGTATGGCATAATGTTCACAAGAAAAGAAAGACGTGTTCAAATGATAAGTCAGGATGGTATGGCTGGTGTCTCCCTTCTTCCATGTTTTTAGCATGGGACAAGGCAGGACCTTTGAGCACAGCACTCTCCTGGTCCTTGCCAGCACGAGTTTACAGTACCTTTCAACGTTGCCAGGACCTTCTGGGGCCAAGGCTCTTCCCTGTAAAGTCTCTTGCCTTAGAAGGCCTGCTGGACCATAAACAAACAAAAGTTCCTTTGGTAATCTTTCACATTGGGCGATTGCTCTTCAACCCCTTGGATCGCCCCTCAGCCGGGCTCTGATCCTTCTTGCAAGGTTAGCATCTCTCAGTTGGGTTCACTACGGCCTTTCACTCAAAATGTAACATTCAAAAAGTCTCGATGTCTTCAGAGGCATCCCTCAGTCGGGTTCACATTTGCCCTTATCAAAGATTACAATCTCATCAGAGAGGGGGGTTCCCTTCTCCTGGCATCCCCATTGGATTCACACTTGCCACAGTTCACAAGAGCCCTTAGGTTCTTTCTTTTACCTAAGTTTGGGTCTCCGCCCCCGGTCAGGCTCCCTTAAAGCCCCCAGCCAGGCTTCACACAGTTCTATTAATACCTTGTTCTTGGGTGCGTTACTGGTTACCTTGATTTGTAGGTAACCCTCAGTCTGGTTCACATTTGCCAATTTCACAGTTTACTCCGTTTTCCTCAATGTGTCAAAGACTTCTGAGTGTACGAGGGGTTTTGCTCAACCCTCGTAGGACTACTTCGACACTTCACGCTGGCTTCTCCTAAGGCATCTTGGTTCTTGAAGTTTCACAAAACAACCCAACACAAAAAGGCTCCAGTCGAGTCCTTCGAATGAGCGCCCCCCGCAGCGCTGGACCACTCTGCTTCTCTACCTTTAACTACGGTTTCTTTAAAGTTCAATTTACACAAGTTCTTAGTTCAACAATGTTGCTGCCTGTAACCTTGGGCCCACACAGTTCGGGTTTACTATCAGTCTGCTCCGACTCACTGGCTGTGCTCAACTGTCGGAGCTTCTTGGTTCGGGAGTCAAGGATGGCACCACAGCAGCAATCGCTTCTCCCCACTTTGGCTATCAGTGTGGGATGTCACTGTGTGCCGTCGCACCACTCGCCAGCTGGACTTCCCGGTCTTATGATTTCTTTTTTGGAGGCTTCGGGTCTGAGTTGAAAAGGGCAAGGGCAACTCCCTCCAGGTCTCGCCACCTTTCTCCTCCATTTGAACTGCTGGTCCGGAATGGCTGTTTCCTCGTGTGTTTGGCCTTGCTCAAAGTGTGCTCTCGTGCTCTGCCTTTTATCCGTGTGGGGAAGGGAAAGGGCTGTCAGGTGTGCGTAGTTTTTGTCAATTGCCTGACCCTTGTGTTGGGACATGTCAGGTAAACAGCTCTGGTGTTAGTCCGTTGTCTTTCACAGTGTAATAAAGTGTTCATGTTAGAAGGGGGGGGGGGGTAGAGCTTCCAAATATCCTACTGGGTAGAATGAAAAAAAGGTGTTGTAAGGAAGGGAGTACCGCGTCTCGCCTGTCGGCATCCCACTTCCACTCCCTGAGGACCCCCCATCCAGGTGATCCTCCCGCACTGGTCCACCCAAAGGAACTGGATCCAATAGCAATGGCTGTGTCCTGGCTACCTGGATGACAGATCCCCGGGGACTAGTAAGCCGGTAGCCTTGTTGCATAAAGAGAAGTTGTGGCTAATCGACCGATCACAGATTTAAGTCCTTACAAGACATGACATTCCTTCTGCAACAGAAACCTAGTTAGAGTGTACAAAAGGTTGTTGCATCACATGTTCTCGAGTGTACCCCTGATAATGATTTTCAGTCTGCAGATTAGACAGATGCGGGAACTTTGTCCTCCACTTCCTTTGTGAACTTCGTTTCGTGGAGCCACGCCAGGCGGGAGATGTCAACCCCAGCCATAATGCCTCGAGCTGAGGTATCTACATGGTGCACGGAGAAAAGGACTGAAGGGCGATATGCGGGCGGAGCTCAGGAGGGCAAGGTTACGACCTTGTGCGGTACCCCACGTAAAAATCAAATGAAGTAAAAAATCAAATTTGTGATGCTTTTTTTACAAAAGTGCTCTGGTCCAGTCCGGAAGGACGGAATGTCCCAAAAGTATGGAGGAAAGGGGAATATGGGACTATGAGTAAGGTAGTCACTATGATGAGTAACTTTGTTATTAGTGGTGCCAGTTTGATGGAGATTGGGACGATGGGATTGTGTTGAGCAGCAAAATGATGTCTGTCTTGGTGGTCACACAAGGGAAATCGAATATAAAACTTGCCATTTCAGGAAAGAATGCACCAGATAATGTTGGTGAAAGTTGTGCCATTGTCAGCTTGGGAAGCTCATCTGGGTTAATACAAGGTGCAAAGACTTTGGTTACATGAGGACGCAGAGCTGCAAAACAACCTATTGGAGTTGAGGGCAATCCATTGGTCTCTTAAGTCCTTTCTCTCATTGATGGTGGCTAATGGTGTTGGGATACAAACAGCACAACCACAACGTGTTATCTGTAAGAGGGGACATGCTTTTATCACCCAAATGCGATACTGTAAAAAAAGAGGAGTTGGTGTGCGTCTCAACTTTTTGCCAACACAGTAACGCCATTAGAGGTATCATCTTAAAAAATGGTGTATCCTTAATGCATCAGGAACTAACATATCTAAGCCACTGTTTGCATTCAAAAAAAGTAAAAATTTGAAACAAAAGATGAATCGTGCAAGTAGATCTCTACTAAAAACTTCCACCATTTGAGATACTAGTTTAAATCCAGTGGTTGGACATTATCCATGTACCTCATGTATTGCCTGCAAATGCTCAAAGAAAACCATCTCTTTTTATGCGCAGAAGTAAAACTGGGCCTCCGTACTTTCACGACATGCAGGAGCAAGAATGTCATTTATGCCATTCGCTGCCCCTGCAAGTTGTTTTATATTGGTAAAACAACTAGAGAGGTGAGTAGCCGCATTAATGAACATCGTTCAAAAATCAAAACACGGAATCTCAATGCGCCAATGGTTATCCATTTTGTATAGATGGGACACAACGGAGAACAAATAGTGGTTCTGCATAGAAAAGGTGCATGCTCTAAATCAGACCCAAATGATACAAAATTTGGATTATAAAGAAAAACTGTGGATCTTTAACCTTAAAACATTAACACAAGGTCTGAACACTCTAGAGCCATGGCACCCGAATAATTAATACCAGCATTTACTACACATTGAGTTATAGACTCCTCTTTTATTTTTTTTTTGTTGCCGTCAATATAGGGCTTAGTTAATACCAGCAAGGTTTTAGTAAGCACTCTTCGCCCAAAGCGAGCGCAAGTTTTCAATTGTTAGTCAGCACTTTATGACGGGCAGTACATTGTGCCCGTAGCATAGGGCATACTTTCCATCAGTAATGTTTAGTAAGTATTTTTTTGACCGGAGCGAGCGCATGTGTCTATTTGGAAGTCAGGGTTTCAGGTTATGCAATATATCTTGTACTCGTCAGCCCATACTCACCTTCACATACTTGACCTTAGGGACCCTGGCGGCTTTCGAATTTAGATGAGTCCCGACCAATGAGGGGGTGCAGACCTATATTAGAAAGAAGTGTCCTCTACTGGGTCTGTTACTCTTTTTCGCCGCTAAAACGGTTGTAGTATGATGATCGAATCTTATATATATATTTGTGTGTTGGATAATTGTCGCTAAATAACACGAGTCCTCATATTAAAAAATGTCCTGTTATATTATTTCACCGGAAATGACGGCAGTACGACAATGGGGCAATGGATTTTTGCCGCGTTTAAATTCAATTCCTGAAATAAGCTTCCCTAGATACATCATATTATTCAGGATCCCTTGGGTGAATTTAAACTCTGTACTCGTATCAAGTAATACGAGCCCTTAAGCCTCACGGAATAATATCGAAAACATCACACCACGTGACTATGACAGCACGTCCTAACAGAAGGTCATGTGATACAACTAATGATCACGTGACCAAGAGGACGCGATATCAATGCCTGGCGAGAGTAACAGTGCTGTTTAGCGTTGGTGTCCGCCAGAGCCGAGTCATTTTACGGCTCTCAGTAAGGGATCGGGAGCAGAGCAACACTTTTCAATTGCCGAAGGTGAGTGAACTTAGGTTCTAGAGACCAATGCACGGAATCACATGTGCGATAGTTTGGGGATACGGGCGGTTTGGTCGTTAGACAGGCGAGGCTGACTATTCCTTGCTTCCATGGTGCATAGTCTGCAACCTTTACACCATACTCACCCGGGTTTCAGTTATTCAACCTCCGGTATTCCGTATTGATAATGGGGATTTTGTATGGCTGAATCATCGTGACCATAAGCAGTATTTATAAGACACATATTTAGTTCAGTGATTGGGTGTCGTTTTGTCATTTAGGGATGCATTACACCCATGTGACCCAGCGCGACACGTTTGCAAAACGTCGGCACACTCATCCCGTGAGGGCTGCCATCAACTGAACACATTAGGTAAGATCCGATGATGTGCTTATATATGTGTTATAGATGTGTTATTATACCTTTTCTGTATTATGGAGGTGTATAGTATACATTTGTACCGATTCATGTCTATACTTTACAGGGCGAAGCACGACTGGGAGCTTAGAAATCTCCCTGGCAGGAACTAGTTTCTGGACGCTGTCAATACGAGCAAAACAGCCAATCCAGTTCGCTATAAAAAGGAAGAATGGATTGCCTCCTCTCCCCTTTTTCTATGCCAAGGTTAGTTATGATATTATCTTAGTCAGTTTTGGGGCAGTTGAGCTAGCTTGTTCATATAGGAAGGGACTACTTGCAGTTCGTCTTTCTTGAATGTCTAGTAGCTATGTGGCCTCCATATTCTGAGCAGTCTCTGCATTTATACTACCAGTGGGTCGAACAGCCCTTAGGCCCATGCCTTTCCACCTCTAAAGAGGGTCCCATGATTGGGTTATCCAAAATTGTTGTTATCGGTTCTGTCCATGACCTGATTCCACTACACTTGAGGACATCAATTTATGATGGTTGCACTTTTTCTGTCGGACACCTACGGTCTACTTCAGAGATATGAACTCTGGGTGGCAGCAGGCTGTTGTTTATGTTTACACATTGTTTTTAATGATATTATTATTGTACATTTGGTTTTAATATATTGTATCATGTTGTCATCATAGTCAAGGGGATTCATGAGTTTGTTTCCCGCTTTTCTTTTAGAATGTACCTCCTGATGAAGACGACCCTATAATAAAGTATTACGTCGAAACTGGTAGAGGAAAACTTGTGATGAGGTCGTGGTTGAAGATTTTTGGGACCCATCTCAAATTTGGCCACCTTTTTATTATCTATTGTTGCCAAGCATATTGATTTTACATTCTCTCTATAAATAATCCAATTGATGAATTATATGTCATGATTGTTTTATAGATTTTATACTCTACACCCATTGGTGTTCTGTATGAGTGGATTGGTGGTTGACGGATGCTTGTGGATGAATGTTTGAACAATTGAATAGTATGACATTTTTTATATAGATGTGTCCTTAACCATTGTTTTCTGCTATGTAAATTGTCGCCATAAGTGCGGATTAAATCATGAATTAGCTCATATATTTAAAATTGTATCAGGTTTGATAAAATCCCTTGATACCTACTTTCAAATTGTATCCTCTGGATGTTTTTCCATGATCCATGTGTAAGAGGGGAACCAGGTTGTTGCAGTAGTCTCAGGTGGCACAAGCCTTGCAGTGGTGGGCATGTTAATAACTGGTCTAGGCCATTCATCTAGTAAGAAAAGACTGTTGCCTACTGCTACGTCCCGTCCCCTTTCCTCCATACTGTATGGGGCGTCCCATGCTAGGGATGGGAAACTGAACCTTTTTCACCAGAAAAAAATCCTCTTCTCCTTTAAATTTGGATGCGGGCGGGGCGCGGCCCCGGGATTATGTGCTCCCCTGACTCTGTCCACCGGCGCCACTCCTCCATCCTCATTTCCGCGTTGACGTGAATAGACTGCTTTCACCAGCGCTCCTGGGTTAGGCCACTGGCCTTTTAATTCCACGCGCTCTTTCTCTTCCAATTGTCAGTTATTGGTGTCTGCCCTAATCTTTTCACGACTTTTCTACTGCGCTTTTGCACTTTTTGGGCTTCCAATTTATCGCTTGGCTCTGCTTAAATCTGTTTTTCAGGCTTCTATTCGCGTCCTTAGTTATCTGGCTCCTCGTGACTCTATCGCTTCCTCTCTGGCTCAACTTGGTTGGCTCTCTTTTGACAAACCATTAAAGTTACATTTCTTATCTTTGGTTTTTAAAGCACTTTATGGTCTTGCCCCTCCCTGTCTTTCTTTGCTTGTTTCCTTTTATCTTCCTTCACGTTCTCTCCGGTCTGCTTCTCATTTCCGCTTTGTCGTCCCCTTTCCTCTTTGTGCCCAATTTCGTTTCCGATCTTTTTCTCTCCTTGCACCTTTGAATAGTAAAACTCTCCCTCTCTCTGATCTATCACTGTCTACTCCTCCTTTTGAGCTTCTCTACGCTCTTACTTTCATCTGGTTAGCAAGGTACTATTTGCAATTTTTTAAATACTTAATGTTGATCCTACTGTATGTACTATTTTAATGCTATGTAAAGGCTTCGGTGTAAGGCGCAAAATAAAATACAAATACAGATGCTGATCTGTCCTCTGGTGCCACGCTCCTCCCTGGCGCATGTCGACGGCGGGTTTCAGCGGGTGTCTAGCCTGCGAGGGTCCCTTCCCTACGTCAGAACCTCACACACTCTGCCTCCGGTGCCTTGGCCCACACCACGGTTGGGACATCTGTACTGTGTGCAATGCCTTGACTCTGTGCACTTTGAAGAAGCATACGTGATAAGGAAGACCAGGCCGAAGGTAGGAGCTCTGTTCTTCTCTGCACGCCGCAAGGTCTGTTCTCCTCTGCACAATTTCTTCCCCGGGAAGCGCCCAAGCGCGAGGGACCTCCCAGGTTCTAAAACCAGCAAGAAAACCAAGGCTACACCAGCTACGGGCCCGCGGGCCGAGGGGTCACAAGATCCTACCGCTGAGGGGCTGCAAGGCTCTATTACCGGGCTACGTCCCGATGGGCTTCGCCCTAGTACTGAACCCATGTCCGAGTCAGCGCCTGTATGCAGCACTACTGGCACCATGGCCAAGGTCACTCCACCTTACAGGTCTCGGCCTGAGGTGCAGGGAAGGTCGCAAGCTTCGCTATTCAGCATGCAGGGTAGACCCTGGACCCCGCTCAGCAAGCACCACGCCTCAGGCATGTGGAGCCGAGCAAGACAAAATGACTGCTGGGCCAGGCAAAATGGTGGCTCACCTGGCGCCCGCTCAGCTCGGAGACCAGGCAGGGGAGCGCGCATCCAGATGGAATTGGACAACGCTTGTCACTTGGTCCACATCATATCCCTCCACTTTGCAGGGAATGTACTCATTCCCCAGTTTGGTGAGACTTGGGCCGCACAGGACAACGCAGCCTCAGGGCCCGGCCCAAACGCCCTCAGGGGCTCCTACACCATTAGGCGCCGCTCCTGCTTGCGAGGATAGGTTCTTTGAGAAGTTCCTCACCTTCATGAGATCACCACAGATGGGTACCATCCTCAGGGATGTAATCGGGGACATGCTCCCTCCGGTTCAGCCACAGACACCCACTGGGGTAGAAGCCTTGGGTCCAGCTCAGCCCCTGGCTCCCACGCCTGTGCCAATCATGGCAGCTCAGCCTGCGGCTCCGCACCCTCAGCAGCCCCGGGCACTGACAGTCAGCCCACCACAGCTGCCCAAGCCCAACACTCCTCCTACAGTGGTGGATATGGACAAGGAGGAAGACACACTGTTGTCAGCCAAAGTATTCCATGAGAGGCTGGCGGGTCTGGCTGAGGACCTAGGCATCCCTCAGCCATAGGTGAAGCAACCCGAGGCGGGGGTCCTGTAGAAGGTGCTTATGCTGCGTCGTCCTACTAGAAATGGAATCCCTCTTCAGAAGGACGTCGAGGCCTTAGTAAAAAGGGCTGGGTCAAGCCACACTCTACCCAGCCTACCAACAAGTGCCTGGATGCCAAATACAGGCAGACGGAGGGGGATTCCCGCCTATTGTCGGTGCATCCCAGCCACACACCTCTGTTATAGCAGCAGCATCGCTATATTCCAAACCGCAGTCATCCTCAGCTGCATCAGCTTCCACACCCCTAGTCAAGGAGGAAAAGCTTTGGAGGCGTTTGGAAAAAACATGTACTCAAATGCTACGCTCCACCTGCGTCCGGCCAATGCTGATGCCGTGTTGGCGGGCGTTAATCAAAACCTGTGGTGGGAGATCGGAGACTTCCTTCCGTGGCTCCCTGCCCAAAGCCAGGCACGGTTCAAGGCTGGGTTAGCGGAGGCAAAAATTGTGGCCCAGGATATAATGGAATCCACTGTGGCCCACATTGACGCCTTAGGCAGAGCCATATGCATTGCCACTGACATGAGAAGGACGGCTTGACTCAGGGCAACAAAATTCAAGATGTGCAGGAACGCATACTCGACCTGCCTTTTGAGGGGAGAGACTTGTTCCACTCAACAACAGAGGAGGAACTCGACAAGAAAAAGAATAGCTCCCAGACAGATAAATCCTTGTCTATCCTAACAAAATCTACACCCAAGACCTACAGCCAAGCGCACCAGTGCTCGGACAAAGGTCGGGCCTTCAGAGACTTTAGGGGCTTCCAGCAGAGACCGTCTAGACAACCTGATCCCCAAGCTAACATAGACGCAAGCAGCACAAGGCGACCAAGAAGGGTTTTTCCAGTCCCCCTCCTCATCACCAGCCTCAGAGGGAAAGAAGTTGTGACAGGTCCATCGGATCCACAAGTCTCTGGTGGGGGGGGGGGGGCAGGCTTGCCTTTCATGTACACTCGTGTCGGATAAGGTTTGCGGACCCGTGGATCCTCTCTGTGGTGTTCACGGGCTTCCGGTTACCAATTCCTCAGTTTCCTCCTTACTCACCTCCACTCCCGTAGATTGTTATGGCAACTCTGTTGGCAGAAATCCGCTCGCTCGTAGTGAGCAGGCGTCGGAGGAAGTCCCAGCTTCACAGCGAGGCAAGGACTTCTATTCATGAATTTTCACCATACGAAAGAAGGAATTTTTATTCCTTGAACCTTTCCCTCCCCCTCCAAAAGTTAAGATGGTTACCCCAGCCTTCATTGCGGAGACCTTGTGTTTGGGAGACTGGAGGTGCTCCCTGGATCTGTAGGATGCTTACCTGCACGTTCCGATTTGGGAACCCCATTGGTCCTTCCTGTGATTCAGGATCATGGGTTTCCACTTTCAATACAGAGTTCTACCCTTTGGACTCAACTCGGCCCTGAGGGTCTTTACAACGCTAATGAAAGTGGTGGCAGCGCTACTCAGGCCTGGGGACGTTCTCCTGCAGACGCAGAGAGAACTGGGGAATCGTTATGAAACAGGAGAAACTTGTCCCAGTGAAATTGGCGAGATATTAAACATAAACTCGATAAAATGGAACTGTACTTATGTGAGAGTCACGTTTAAACCTGAAAGAGAAATCATTAAGACTTGGGTACTAATACCCTGGGACAATGTTCCCTCTAATTTCTTTGGGCTGTGTGCGCAAAAGAAAAGTTGTGTGCGGGTTGTTTTTCAGTCATGGGCGCAACTGAGTGATGCGCTGCCAGACTGGGGGTGGTCGGCGCCGGCGCGGCGCCCCACCAGTGAGCAATGCTTAGTGATCAGATTCCACAGTGTGCAAGCGAGGAATGTGAATTTGCGGCGCAACAAGCTCTACTTCAAGGGACATTTGGGTGCTCTATTCTCCTCCCAAGACTTTAGTTCATCTCAAATTGTGTCCTTTTACATCTCTAAACATTAGCAAGATCTTTCATTTTATGATGGGTTGGTACAAGTCAAGAACAGAGGGGTTCTTGTAGTGGAACACAGATTCTGCCTCACAAATTAATATTAGCACAGCATTAGCTTCTCCATTCACTAAATGTATGGAATATAAAGGAAATGCTTTCTATTGGTTTAATGAAATAAACAGTACATGAACATGATTAATGACAAAGACGACTTAATAGAAGGTGGGGTATGACACACAAAGCAACACAAAAATAGTTGTACAGAGGAACTGCACACAACCACAAGCAGAAGCAAAGCCGCAGAGCAGGGAACTGGCTACTAAGTGTGGATACAGACCAACAAAGGTTCACAGGTGTAAACCCTTCCGCTGCATCTTGACACTCTGACCTTACAGTATGAAAGGGGGTTACAGGCATCCAATGAGCGATAACCCTGGGAGATGAGCAGGGAGTCTTGGACGAGATCCTTGAAAACACTCAGCATTACCTGAGCAGCGCGTGCACTATTGGCCAGTGACAACTGGTACACACTGTGTCCTTGCCACTGTACACAGGATGCCGTGCTGCTCAGATGACAGTATGCACATGACACACAGTGTCCTCCCCAGGCCCAAACACATTATGCATACACGAAGAGTCCCCGCTTACAGTGTACACAGATGAAGCCCCTGGACGGTACAGAGCATGTGCCAACAATGTGCACAGCCGGTCTGACCTCTGTGCTTCTACAGTCCTTCAGTACACACGTGTGCCATGCTTCGATCGTGACGAGTATGTTAATGTTATAAACCCTCTGCTTCAGATGTGAATGTGCATGCCATCTTCTCTATATCTGTGCATGACCACGTTATTGTGTGCAACACCCGCCTGCCAACCTTCATGGAGTCAACGAGGCAAATTCGGACATGGATGCTATGTGTGACATGAGTATTTGAATTTGAAACACAATCTTTCACCCTCCCGCAGCCTTTCATATCCCCATGAGAGCACCGTCATACCCATCCCCATGAATAATTCATGGGAGATCAAATGCATAAATTCATACTCAATACACCTAAATGAGATCACAGTATTGTGCATTGCATTTCGCTGCAATACAAAATTGAACACAATTCATCATGACGAATACCCATTCTTGTCATGGTCTCCCCCTCTCATGCATGACGCGAGAGTTGATTTTAGCTACAGCCGGCAATTATTCGCACCAGTACCACGAGATAATCTGCAATCCTTTTCTCATTAACCTGCATAGCGCATAATATTTGTGTTTAGCAGATTTGTGAAAGTGATTATGGGTCAGCATTTCGGGTGCTGCACAGTTCGGTGGTCGCACGCAATCTAATGTCAACTCCTCAGACGGGTATTGCAACACATGTCTGTCCCCTGACCCCCTGTTAATCCAATGTTTGCATATACATTGTGAAGGGGAATGCATTCATATTACGCAGATGGTGTAAAAAGAATTGGGTGAGACTGAGATTGTTACAGGTAGTGCATTCTGGGAGATGTATTCTTGATTTAACATGCCGAACACATTCATAAATGAAAGCATAGGGCGTTGTAGAATGTTCACATCCGATAGAAACATCTCCAACCTAGCCCAAGGCATTAACAACATAAATATAGTTCAAGCATGAAATAGTCCAGATAACGTTGTAGACCTATATATTTAAAGGATAATCAGGCCCCTTTGTTTGCTACAGCACTGTATTTTCTGAGTTTAACGGCTGATTTTTATAATTCTGTAATTTTACAAAGTATTGAGGCGTGCTAGAGCAGTCTTGGACCACAGTGGCAGCTCTACACAAAACATATGCGTCTCTCCCTATCAAAACTTAGCAGGCAGGTCGGCAATTCTGATATATATAATTCCAGTTCGGGTACAGGTATCTACAAACTAGGGCCCACGGCCACGTTTATTTTCTGGGCCATCTTCGAAAAGAGGAAGTATTTACGGAGGTCAGGTGAGGGCAAGAGTCTCAGCAAAGCACTGCACAATTCCCACAGCTCTAATGTGATGCTAGGAGGAGAGACAACATCCCATTCCCAAGAGCTGTCAGCAAGTCCCAGACCCACGCACGCACTGAATATGTCACACATACCATTCTCCGTGAACACACACTTAGCCCGGGGCCTCTGTCACTAGGGTGGCAACGTGAGTCTCCTTTAGATCTGAGACTCTCCTTTGGCGGCGTAAGCAAACGTGGATTACAGGGAAATCAGACGATTATTCGGCGCTCCTGTCGCCGACCCGCCAAGACTGACTCTGGCCGAGACTGACAAGCTTTTCAGAGGCACACCACACACTTTCACTGTCACATGCCTATATTGAATGGGGGATGGGGGGTAGGTACAAACATTGCATGTATCCAATGTTGCAGAATGCTTGCACTGTGTCGTCGTAATACGACCACGGTTTCAGAGCAAAAACCGAATATCCCTGGAGCCACAAAATGCACCCTCTTTCCAAAAGAAACACGCGGGGACTACCTCCACAACCAACCAACTTGTGCACCATTTATTTCAGAATACAACCACTCCATGGCATACATGGGGATAGTGGTTCCACTGTACTAGTACCCACTCACAGGTTATAGCAACATTGAGCACTGGAACTTCAGAGGGAGCAGGTGCCAAAGCACTCACTAAGCACTGGTGCACAATACATATGGTTTCTCGTTCTGTCGGTAAGCAAGGTCTCTTCTATGCATCCATCATACCATAGTACTACCTACCTAGGCTAGGTGCACACTGCGCTGCATGGCATGGGGCCCGAGCCGGGCGGCAGCTCTTAAATTCTTCACAGGGGGCCGGGGGGCCGGGTCAGGAAGGTGGTAGCAGCTCGAGCTCGGAGCTAGTCCTCGCAGTCCGCAGCACGTGCCAGCACCACTCTGCAGGAACGGGGCGTCTCTCACACCGCTACTGCACAAGTGCGCATGCGGGATGAACTCAGGGCACGTGCATTTGGGCCCGGGGCTGGGCGGTGGCTCGGCTCCCTATGCGCAAGTGCTGCAGACTTCACTGCGCAGCCACGGACATGAGCCATCAGCACAGCAGCAGCACGAGTAGATGCAGGCCTGCCAGCCCCAGGAGGCAGCAAAGTTCGTGTCTTTGACTTGGATTGTCAATCTAATCAGTCACGAACGTGCTGCCTCCTGCTGGGCCTGCATCTACCCGTGCCGATACTCGTCAGCGTAATCATTTCCTTTCCATTGGAAAGGAAATTATTCCAGGCAAATAATGTTCGGGGCTAGCCTTTGTTTGTAGCCCTCCGATCTTCATCCGAGGCTACAAGCAAAGGATCCGGGGCTATAGCCCCTCTAGCCCCCCCCCCCTAGCAACGACCCTGATTCAATCTGACCTTACACAAAGCCAGTCTCTAAAGTTAATACAGGGAAGCAGGAAGGACAAGGGGGGAAACCGTGCTACGGGCGCACAGTACGTTCTTTTGAGGGCACTCAGACCATTTCTAGCCAGTGGGCTATTGAGTAGGAGGAGGCCACACACTCATCTTGGCAGGGATTGCGGGAAAATGGCTCACGGCCGCGCATGCAGCAGGTCTTTAGGCCTATGTTGCTGGTGGAATCTCTGCTCCAATCAGGAGCGGGGGATGTCAGAGAGCCGGGGTCAGGCACACAAGGAAGCCGGAAGGACAAGGGGGGAAACCGTGCTACGGGCGCACAGTACGTTCTTTTGAGGGCACTCAGACCATTTCTAGCCGGTGGGCTATGGAGTAGGAGGTGGCCACACACTCATCTTGCTAGGGATGGCCTAAAAATTATGAATAATAATGAATAATGAAGGGAGGGAGGGCTGGGAAGCACACTGCGCGGTAATGAAAAGGATATGCGCGGCTCCAGAATCAAAGGTGCGCGGCCGCACAGCCGCGCACCTTACAGGGAACATTGCCCTGGGAAGAGGGGAAAGTATCGCGCACGTTAAAAAATAGGGAGTGGAGCATTTTGGAGAGAGAGAATGTTCAAATGAGAAGAAAAGAAAAGCTGGAGAATGTCTTCCCAGTGGTATTAACGAGGTATTAAATATAAAGTCGATCAAGTGGAATTGTACTAATGTGAGAAGGATACTCATGTTTAAGCCTGAAAGAGATCATTATGACTTTGGCACACACACCTTGGGAAGGGGGAAAAATATCCCATAGTTCAAGAAGTACAGAGTGGAGCATACCAGAAAGAGAAGTCAATGGTTGTGAAGTGAAGTAACCTGAACAATCCTCTTTTGCTTTCTGCGCCCTAATACCCTTGGATCTGATGCGCATTATAAATAAACAAACAAACAAGTCAAGTGAACCCCATCATGGAAAGGATATGCAAAGTGAGCCACCCCAGGAGAGGCTAAACATTAACTGCCAAGTAAGGATATCTCGCCTAAGAAACTATAGCTTACCGAAATCAAAATCATGCCCACCTGGAACAGAAGATAAAAATGGATTATTGCAAAGCTATCCTTAGAGACCCGGAGACAGTGTGAGAGAATTGCAGGAACTTACACAGAAAGTGACAAGAACCTATTTAAAACTAGTATGCTAAGAAGAAGTCTGGAGTGAAGGAGAAACAGAATTAGGAGAAGGGAGACATTATCTTGACCTTATTTAAGCTGGTTAGAATAGTGGTATGGTCAGTTATTTGAGACTTTCTCACAACTGACGAGCACCTTAATTATTTATATAAGCAGCAAACACCCATATAGCAATAGGGAAAGATAGGCAATATTCTCATCATTTAATAAATAACCAGTGGAGATGTCATCAGTGTCCTCGTCCTCCTGACCTACCACAGCAGCTACACGGATGAATGTGCATACTTTAAGTATTAATATCTGGACATGACAATGCAGGAGAATACACAAGATGGCCAGGCATGGTGAGGACTTTTGACAAGCAGCCTCCTACCCACCATTCTAGGTATGCAAACGGTTGTGCTGCTGATGTATATAAAATAATGTATTTTGAAGTTATTCATGTTTTTATTGTTTGCAATATTGCTTAATTATGCTCAAAGGTATGTGTCCCAACACTGGAAATGAATGTTTTTTAGCTGAAAGTTTAGATCTGTAGGTCTTTTATAGATTCACATATGCCTGCCATCCTACCCTAGGAGGCTTGGGTTATGCTATTATGTATGTCAATCTGAGAGTTAGACTGTGGGTTTGGAATACAAGTTGTCTGCACTGATTGAATAATAGTGGGCTGGCTGTGTATGTGTCCTTAAAAGGGCAAGTGCCTGTCTGTTAGCAATAGTTCAAGCAATAGTAAGACATTGTCTATGTGAATGATAATGTAAATATTGTGGGGGTTCCACTGAGAGCTAGGGAATATTCGAGAGCATACACATCTATAAAACACTCCAATACTGGATAGCTACACTTGTAATTCACGTATTTGTCCTCTGCATGTGTGCAAGGGCAGCTTGAGAAAAGTGTAACCCAAACTATTATGTCTGTTGGGCCTATTTTCCCCAGCAACCCAGTCAGTCAATAGGTGTAATCCAATACAAAGTACAGGCATTCATTTGGTTGGGTTTAACATATTCATGTACCCCCAGTCCCTGTACAAAATTATGAAAGGTGAGCAAACGATAATTTGGAGAATTCAAATGGTGTGAACAGGAACCCTAGATGGGTTCATCTCTCACATGGTCTATTATTTAAAATATTCAAAAATTGGGGATTCTGAAGGAGTTTCCACAGGGAGCTGATGAAAAGTTGAACTTAATAGGAAGGCTGGTAAATGAGATGCGTAAGACGTGCCCTGAAAATAAATGATTTGCTCATGGACTATGATCTTGGCCACATGTCTGCAGTAAAATCATGGCCGTCAAATCCGCAGAGTGCAGCAGCACACATTCTCCTGATGCATTGATTTTCAGGAGACTTGACTATGGACCAGGAGGATTGGGTAGTTGGCAAAGATATGATTCTCCAAGAGGGATTAGACTCTTATACCAAAGACCTAATCCACTTACCGGAGGCTGGCCGGGTGCAGAGGGCAACGTCGATGATGGTGACAGGATGAACTGGAAGAGGGTAAGAGGGCTTGACCAAGAACGTTCACTTCTTGCTATCACAGAAATCTGGATATGCCCTCATGACTGTTACACTAGCGGGCGGTTCTCCACACTGACGCTTCTATCTTCTGCCACTCTCCCTGGCCTGTAGGGAAGGGTGGTGGAGTAGGGTTCATTATCAATAAGATCCTCAAAACAAACATGTGTTGGGACCTACGACGCTGGCGCAAATCAGACCCCCACCCTATTCCAAGCCTACATGACTTCTCTTGCTGCCCTCGCCTCTGCACTCTGACAAATCATTCTTCACAATCTTAATTAACACCCTGCACAATCACCCGTGCGAATGTTCATCTACCCTTCAAACTTTGATCACACCTCCCAAGCCAATATCAATTACCTCCTCCCTTTCTGCTACTGCCCTGGTACACTACTTTTTCTGTAAAATCTCTAAAATATATGGTACTCACAGGCCCTCCTTCATCTCCCCGCCTCTTTCTGTCCACCTCTCCCCTACCTTTCTACTTCCAACTACTTCTCACATACTTCTACTGAATGAGAACCGATCCTTCACAGTGCCAGCCCATCTTGTGCTCCTATCATCCCATTTGCTCCTCAAAATAGTTGAAGACTTTGTCCCACTCATCTGCCCTTAGCTCCCTAAGCTCTTCAACCTTTCTCTCTCTCTACACTGGACTCGTCCCTGCCTCCTTCAAATCTGCAACCCTTGCCCCCCTTTTTTAAGATACCCGCTTGTTAGGGAAGGTTTCCTAGAGTCCCCCTAGAGGCAAGACTTTAGTAAACTATCCCAGTGGCTTGTAGATCCCCAACTCTTAGTATCAGTCTGTACTAACTAAGGTCCTTGGTAGAGTGGCAGAGCAGTCCGGCTTATTTTAAGTGGAAGATGTTAGCTGTAGGTTAATTCACTGAACCCAGTAAATAAAGTACATCAAAGAAAGATTTATACTTAGATGTGTATTAAAATATATATTTATTATATTTACATAACACATTAAACAATCACGCATAGTTAAACCTTTGAACACATACAATTGTTGCAAGAGTTTGACATTCTTATCAGTAATACTGCATGTGCACACAAAATAATAGAGTAATTGTATTTAGTCTACATACACATATAAGATAGTGATTTTGGGGGAAGAAAACAGTTGCTTAATGATACCCTAGTAGAGCTTAAAGTTCTAGAGGCAGTTTCACAGCACAATAAATAAAACGCTACACTAGTTAAAAGGTAGTTCGAATCGGGGTTTAAAGTCTTGCAAAGCAGAAGAAATCAAATGTTTCTGTGGATACTTTCTAGTCTCTAGGGAAGAAGATGCAAGAAGACTTAAGCAATGTTGGGGACCCTGAGAAAGGACTCTCTAAAGGGGCACACGGCTTGAGTTGGAGGTTAGAGGTGGTTGCCCTGGACACTTCTACCTGCACTCCAATGCTGAGGAGCGATTTTCTAGAATCAGGTAAGCAATACCCTTTTCCCCAAAGTACCTTGGGTTAGAAGAAAATGTTCATGCTTGATGCTCTGCGATGTTGCAGCTCTGGACCCGACCTCTAGATTCCTTGGTCTGGTGACTGAAGGCATGGCAATGGATGGGATCTCTCGGCAGCCGTCACAAGGGAGGACCTGGGGCACGACTTTCAACAACTTCTTGGTTCACTTGGCGGATTTGGCGCCTTTGGCGCCAACAAAGGGCTCGATTCACTCGGTCAATCTTATTCGCTTCCTGCACTCTGATGAGGGGGTCTGATGAGTTGGATCGGATCTCTGGAGGGTCCTTGAGGGCTCCACAAAGATTTGGATGGAATCGGCCTTTCCACGACTATGCACTCAAAATGGGAAGCAGGTCTCCTGGTAATGGGGTAACACAGCTCTGGAAACTCCTAGGAACTCGGGAGATGGCTCAATTCAAAATTTGCCTTGGGACTGATTGTTCCCACCAGCCAAAGGTAAGGAGTCATCCTCTGTCGCACAGAAAACAGGGTCAGGACAGCACTGGTTGCTTCAGTGTTGCCAAGGGTAGGCAGGTGTCTCTGGTTGTCTTCTTCGGTTACTTCAGCTTCTAGTGGTCGACTTCCTTTTCACTCCAGAAGCCTCACCTTTTATACAGTTTCAGCACACACTCCTCTGCAATTTCTCTCAGCATTTTACAGACTGGGGCGTTTGGCTGCCCAATCAGGATGGGAGCTGGTCCTCTTCAGGCACACTGGTGGACAAAGGACAGGGGGGTGGAAGACTCCTCCCCCACTTCCTGCCTGCCCAGGCACTCCAAAAGACAGACCCCACAAGAATGAATGAGCGGAAAAAGGCTCCCCTCATTCAGGATTTAAAGAAACAGGTCCAGAAGTCCAGCAGAAAGTGCTGGGGGTCTCACTAGGAGAGGGGATGAAGCATACAAATGATAAATATCCCTAACATCTCTTCTGAAACAAGTGTTGTGGTGAACTATCGCCCAGTTTCCCACCTTCTCCGTTAGTCAAACGTTCATCAGCAGGTGGTCTTCAACAATATAAATAAGTACATTGAGGATAATGGCCTTGGAGAACCACTTCAGTCTGGCTTCCTTTGTAAACACTTCTGAGACACCACTTGCGCTGGTCTCCAACTTTCTCTCTGATTCTCACTAATACAAACTTTTTATTATGCTCATCCTTTTGGATCTCTCTGCCACTTTTGGCACGTCAAACATTCCTCTCTCATCCTCTCTCTCTCCAGGACCTGGGGCTACACAAATCTGCTCTCGCCTGAACTACCCCTTGCCCGGAAGATCGCTCCTTTAAAATCTCCTGGAACTTGCAAACCTCTAATCCCCTGTTAGGCAAGATTGTATGCAGTACCCTATGGGAGACTGCACCAGCCTTGTCCTCTTGGCAATAGTTAACCCAACCTTTGGTATAAGCATGTACTACACAAGTTGGTAGAGTGACTGAGCAGCCAGGCTTATCTAAAGAGGGGTCAATGTGAGCTGTAGGCTTGTAACATAGAGATTCACAGTGACAAGTATCCAAATAAACACTCACACTCAAGGTTTCTTGATTAAACAATTATTTATTAATTTAACAGTCAGTTGAATAAGCCTTCTTTAGAAGGGAGTAAATATATGTAACACAAAAGAAATACTTCAAAATACACACTCTGTTTCTTTAAATCAGTAAATACCCATTTGGGAAGGCAAGCACAGACACTTCCTACGCCCTGAGGTGACTTAAATAACTAGGACTCTGTGGACATTGATATATCACTGGCACATTTAGAGCAATACTGAGGTTAGTGTCAAAAGGAAAAGACGTGGGAATAAAACAATGGTTAACAAATAATCTTAAGCAGGTAAGCACTTTTTGAACCCGCCAATGCAGAGTAAATTAACCCTTTCCCAGCTACACAAGTTATGGAATGTGTGATTTTTGTTGTGGGATAGTTAAAGCACCAAGTCAGAATTTGTTCGTCTTGGGGTTGATTGGTCCCAACAACCCAAGGGGAGAAGTCGTCCTTTGCAGGTCTTCTATAGGCGAGGTGAATTCCGAGCTTCACTGGGCAAACCAACGGTCCAGGAGTTGCAGCAAGCGTCTCTTCCAAGTTCTTCTTTGGATTCCTTCGCCCCGTGGCCTTCCAAGCAAAAGACCTCGCCTTTTTAGGCAGGTTTTTCCCATTCATTCACAGCCTCTCTGTCAGGGTGGCTGTCTGCCGAGGGCAGCCAGCCAGCCAATCACCTTTGGGTGCATTGCTGTAACCAAGGATACTAAGCACAGGGAGTTTCAGGCCCCTCTCAAACTTCCTGCCCTGCCAGGCACGCTGGAGCCAGAGGCGGCTTCACCTTTTGAATCCCACCAAAGACAAAGCAAACAAAGGGACCAAACCTGGTTTGATGCGCAGAGTAAATCTCGAGAAGGACCTTTCCAACAAGAAATGGTCAAAAAAGACGACCAGGACCATTTTGACAAAATGGACACCCATGGGTGCCTTACTGCAGCTGCAATTGCAGCCCGCGCTAGTCACACACAATGGTAGGAAGAGGTAAACCACTGCCACCAGTCATTAATTGTAGAAATGGTAACATAAAAATGTTACATGAGAAACTAGGCAAAGGGGATACTAAGTAACCCCTCCAGCACCCTATAGTTAAATGTTAGTTATTTATATAGCACACCGTCGTCAATGGAGTTGGTCTCCAGGTGATCGGGCGGATCTATAAACAAAGAGGTGGGGTTGGGTTAGTGGGTGAAGAGGGCGTAGCAAAGTGGGAGGTGTGGTATCCGGTTGGCAGCTTCAGTTCGATTTTCACTGTGTGCTGTGCTTGGGTGTGAAATAGGATCGAAGCATGTGCTTGTGTGCTATTGTTGCGATCTATGTGTTGATTATTGTTGCACTGTGGTGAAGTGTGTGCGGTCTGCTGTGAGAGAAGTGGTTGTTTGGGGTTTTGTGTGAGTTAAGTATGCAGAAATTTGAGGTTTTGGTTAGTGGGTTATAGGTCTCTTAATCCTCGTAGTTTTGTTATGTATCCGGTTGTCATACTAGATAGGTATTTTCTTCTCTTTCTTGCCTGTCTAGTTTCTAGGGCGATGGCATGGCTGGTTCCCAGCTAAATTATTAGAGCCTAGTCCACTTGTTCAGGCTAGCATTATCCCTTAGTTCGATAGTGGTTTTATAATGTCATTCCCCCGCTTCTTCCTATCTATTTACTGTTGGTGGCCCGTGGGTAGGTATATTCTTTCTCTTCCCTTTCCTGGCTGTCTAGTCTCTAGGGCAATGGTGTGGTTGGTTCCCAGCTAAGTTATTAAGCTTAGTACACCCACTGGGAGAGCAATATCCTTACTTAGGCAGTGGTGTTATATTATCATTCCCACTCCTTTCTATCTATTGGTGGTCTATTGCTGCCTGCAATTACAGTGTGGGCCAAGGTGTTAATGCTAAGTCGTACCTTGCCTTCCTTTCCGATTGATCTGTGGATTTTCTTGGGTATGATTCTAGGTTGTCTATCTTCAATTGATGAGTAGATATATAACAGTATATCCATACTTCTTTTAAGGCGGAAGGCTTAGGGAATAGGGCATAGGTTCCTTTGTCAGCCTAGTTTCGCTATGTATGCCCCTATGGGCATTCTTTCTAGTTATGATGTGAAGAGCCAGGATTTGAGGAGTTTCCTGAATTGTAGGTGGTCTCTTGTGTTCTGTATCTTCTTAGGTAGTTTGTTCAAGGTTTTTGGTGCAAGGTGAGACAAGGATGATCCTCAGTTTTCTTTTGATGTATGCTTTAGGTTCCAAACGGATGTCTCTACTGGATCTGAGTGGCCTTGTAGTGTGATGTATGTTTATTTTTCTTCTAAGGAATTCTGCGCCTTGGTAGTGGATTGCTCTGTGCGTCATTGATTTGAACTTGATCCGCTGTTTGATGGGTAGCCAGTGTAGCATTCTCAGTGCTGGTGTGATGTGTTCTCTTCGAGGTAGTTTAAGGAGCAGTCTGGCCACCGCATTTTGTATGCATTGGAGTTTATTTAGAAGTCGTTCAGGCATGTCTAGATATAAGCTACTGGCGTAGTCTTATCTGGACAAGATGAGGGCGATGACAGTAGTTGTTTTGTTGGTGAATGGGAGGAATGGTACGATCGTTTTAGCCGCTCGCAGAAGAAAGAAGCATTTCTCCAGCATGGGGTCTGGCATGGATTCACATGCTCAAGAATATTCCCCGTCGTCAGGCCCGGAATCCTCGGTATAGAAAAAATCAGTATCAGTTTCGTTTCTGATCTGTCTTTCTTAGTAGTAACCAATCACTGGTCTCTGGGTCATACTGCCCCCAGCCAATTACTGCCCTCTCCCTAAGCCCCGCCTCTGGGAGCCATCCTCAGATTTTTACCGCACGTTCAAGTGTTGGGAGTCCTCGTGCTGTAGCTCTTGAGCTTTTGCTGCGTTTTCGCACTTTTTTCAGGAGACTTTTCTCATTTTTCGGTTAAATAGAGCCTCAAGCTCCACCGTTTGTACATCCGATCAACGAGGATCCGTTTCAGAGTTTTCTACGCCCCTCAAGGGTGAAGATTTCGTCGAGTTACGCTTTTGGAGGATTCCAGAAGTTCCGAGGCCTACCCCGGACATGGCCCAGGAGAAAGGAAGCTCGACGCCCGGGAAGCTTTTCAGGACCTGCCCTGAATGCCAGCTTCAGAATGTTTTCAAGGAGGGTGAGCATTCGTTATGCCTCTACTGTCTCCATGAGGACAAGACGCACACGGAGAAGGACTGCGCGTTTTGTGGGAACATGTCGGAGCGGACCATGAAGGATCGCCACCTCCGTCTCGCCAACTGGCTGGAAGGGAAGAGCCCGTCGGGCGAGAAGAAGAAAAAGAAGTCAGAGCGGTCTTCTAAGTCCTGTGAGGGCGCCCCGGCGACCCAACATAAGGCTAAGCACCGCGAGTCTGCGGGCACCGGGAGCGCCGAACGGTCGGGCTCCTTGGCTGCCAGGCAGGGCGCATCCTCCCTGGCGCCATCAACCACGAGCCAACGCTCTGGCATGGGTAAGAGGAAGTCCGAGAACCCGGCGAAGCTTCTGGAGAGGCCCCGGTCGATCTCGAAGATTCCGGCAGAGGGGGAGCGAGGCTCGGACACTCCCCCCCCCCCCCCCCCCAAGGTGAAGGCCCCAGGCGTCCAGAAGGTGACGATGGCCTTAATTCACCCTGCTAAGACCTCGATTGAGGATGTCGCCGCGGCCCTGGCTCAGCCTGTGGAGGCTCCACCAGTGGTCGTCTTTCAGGCCCATTGAGAAGACCCCCACGAAGTCCTTGTTGGAAAAGGTGGGGGAGGGGCTGGTGGCCATCGTGGATACGGACACGACCTCTGAAGAAGAGCTCATCGAAGTCGTGGAAGGGGCCCAGCCCATCGGGAGGGATCCCGACGAGGGCGACGACGAAAGCGACGGGGTCGCCGACAAGGTTCCTCAAGAGCCCTCACGCCCGTCGTTTCCGGCGCCGCAGGACACTTCGGCGGCCATTTTGTCAGCGATTCAGTCCTTATGTTCGGAGGTACCTGAGCCAGACCCGAAGGGGGAACCGGAGCCAGGACCTTCGGAAAGTCCACCACATAAGAGGAGGAGGACGCATCCTACGCCACCTCTCCCACCTGCTCTGCCTTCCCCCCGGTCTACTACCCACGGGGATGATACAGGCACGGACACAGCTACGACAGGTACAGATGACGACGGAGGCGACGACGGGACGTGTCCCCCGTCGCTCCCTGCTCGGGCGTCCCCGCCCGACGAGATTGGATCTTTTCATGCCATGATTTCCAGGGCATCCGAGTTCTTCCAGCTCTGCCCAGATGAGAAGAAGAAGGAAGGATTCCTTTACCAACTTCGCAAGGCTAAAAGGAAGACGGTCCTCGCCGTACCGCTTCTTGATGACATCTGGGATGAGGGGCTGGCCCTCCTCAAGAACCCTGCCACGGCGCTGGCAAAGTGGGACCGGTACGAGAAGAAGTACCGGGTCCCCGACGCTGCCCCATTGTGCCTTTGGGCGCAACCTACCCCGGATTCGGTCGTCTCTGCGGCGGCAAAGAAGAAAGCTTGGGGGGGCATCGGCCTCGACATCAACTTCCCCGCTGGACGGCGAGGGAGGGAAGTTGGACACGATGGGACGGCGGATCATCTCATCCGCAGCGACGACTATCAAGGCGGCCAATGCCCTGGCTATCGTAGCCCGCTACGACAGGGAGTTGTGGTTCAAAATCGCCCTTCTGTTGGACTTCCTTCCGGACACCAAAAGGGCTGAGGCCCTTGAAATCCTTCAGGAGGGTGAGATTGCTTCGGACCACGCCATCACGGTGGCAACGGACATCGCCGACACCGGTTTCCGTCAGTTGGGCAACGGCATTTGCTTGAGACGACGAGGATGGCTCAAGGCCACGGATTTCTGCCAGGACGTACAAACCAAGGTTTTCGACATGCCCTTCGACGGGAACATCCTGTTGGGAAGGCGGTTGATGAGTCCCTTCAGGCCATCAAGACAGACACAGAGACTGCCCGGGCACTGGGAGTGCTCCAACGACGACGGCCGTCCTTTCGGAGCTCCGGAGGCAGACAAGGTGCCTCCAAGGGATACAGCAGTGGCTCCTCCATGTACCGCCAAGCGGCAAGATCTTCGTCACAGGAAGCCTACAGGGGACGCGGCAAGTCAGGTGGTGCCCGTCGTCGTTGACAGGGAGGTCAAGGAGGCAAGGCGTCCTCCAAACAAGATTGAACCGACCGTGGGGTCGGGCCCCCGCCGAAGCACCCCAGTGGGAGGCCAGCTGGCGAGGTTCATCAGCGTGTGGGAGTCCATCTCCACTGACCGTGGGTGCTGGACGCCCTGGCCCAAGGGCACGCCCTCGCGTTCCACCCATGGCCAGGAAGGAAAATCACGTCCCTCAACTACTGTTGGAAGTAAGGGCGATGCTCAAGAAGGGTGCCATCGAGCTCGTCCCAAAGAGGCTTCGGGGCTCCGGAGTTTACTCAAGGTACTTCCTTGTAAAAAAGAAGACAGGAGGATGGCGCCCCATCCTGGACCTACGACGGCTGAACAAGTACATCAAGGCACAGAAGTTCCGTATGGTCACCCTCCAGCACGTGCTGGGACAGCTGGAGGAGGGCGATTTCCTGTCGTCGTTGGACTTGGAGGATGCGTACTTCCACATCCCAATTCTAAAAAGACACCAAAACTTCCTCAGGTTCGTGGTCCAAGGGCGGCACTACCAGTTCAAAGCCCTCCCGTTCGGATTGAAGTCGGCACCCAGGGTGTTCACCAAGTGCCTTGCACCGGTGGCGGCGCGGCTGCGCCTACAGGGGATCCACATCTACCCCTACCCGGACGACTGGCTCATCCGGGCAAGGACAAGGGAGCTCGCCCTGGAGCACACTTCGAAGACCGTCCAGCTGCTCACGGACCTGGGATTCTCCATCAACTTTCCAAAATCCCACCTGGTTCCGTCGCAAGTCGCCCTGTTTCTGGGAGCCAAGCTTGACACAGTGGCGCGGCTGGCCTCGCCATCGGAGGAAAGGACCAGGACCATTCTGGGCAAGGTTCAGCGTCTGCTGGCCACAGACATGGCCAGGGTAAGATCCATCAAATCCCTCCTCGGGATGATGTCCTCCTGCATTTATCTGGTGCGCCTTTGCAGGCTTCGGATGCGCCCCTTACAAGAGTTCCTCGACGCCCGCTGGGTCCAGTCGACGGGCAGCTTTGAGGACAGGATCCCTCTCAACGAGACGTTCCGTCAGGTGATCCGGTGGTGGGGTACTCGCTCCCATCTGTCGGCGGGCACGGACTTTCAGACCCCAGCTCACCAGGTGACGGTGACGACGGACGTCTCCCTGGAAGGTTGGGGAGCGCACTCCGGAGATCTTCACGCGAGAGGCCTTTGGCTCCCGGAGGAGAAGTCTCTCCACATCAACATCTTGATGCTCCGCGCAGTGTTCTGGGCCCTCAGGTCCTTTCCCTCAGGTCCTTTCTTCCGTCCCTCAAGGGCAAGGTGAGGATCTTCACCGACAACACCACCGCGATGTTCTACATCCGGAAGCAGGGCGGAACCAGGTCCCCTGCCCTATCCAAGGAAGCCCAGGATCTGTTGCATTGGGCCGTCGGCCAGGGGATGTTTCTGGTGCCTCTTCATCTGGCAGGAATAAAAAACACGATCGCCGACTCACTCAGCAGGGAGCTGCGCTCGTGCCACGAGTGGGAACTATGCCAGGATCAGGTGAATCGACTCTTCCGACGATGGGGCGAACCCCAAATCGATCTCTTCGCGACGGCATTGAATTCCAAGTGCCAGATGTTCGCCAGCAGGTTCCCCCAGCCGAGGAGCATGGGCGATGCTTTCTCGTTCCCCTGGGACGGCCTATTTCTTTGTGTTCCCTCCGTTGCCGTTGCTGCTCCGGCTCATCAACCAGCTCAAGAGGTCCCGGTGCAGGATGATCCTCGTCGCACCGGCGTGCCCGAGACAGATCTGGTTCCCGGACCTTCTGGACTTGTCAACGTCCCCACCAGTCAAGCTGCCGACGGGCGCAGACCTTCTCTCCAGAGAAGGAGGCGCCATTCTTCACCACAACCCGGAGTCGCTGAACTTGCAGGCCTGGCTCCTGCAGCACTAGAGTTTGGAGGGTACGACATCCCGGCCGACTGCAGAGAGGTTCTTGCAAAGGCCAGGGCGTCCTCAACTCTCAAGTGCAACGGACATAAATGGAAGAGGTCTCTGTCTGGTGCCGTGCACAGAAGATTAACCCTCTGTGGATTACGGCCCCTCAAGTACTGCCGTACCTACTGTCGCTGGCAAAAGCTGGACTGGCTCACGCCTCCATCAAAATACATCTGGCTGCAATCTCCCGATATACCAGGACTATGGGACGGGTGTCCTTGTGGTCTCATAGCCTGGTGAAAGAATTCATGAAGGGACTATTCTGATCATTCCCGCCGGTGAAGGCTCCTGCCCCGGCGTGGGAGCTTAATGTGGTGCTGACCAGGCTCATGGGGGCCCCATTCGAGCCTATGCATTCGGCGCCTTTGAAGTTCCTGTCATGGAAGACCGCTTTCCTCGTGGCCATCACCTCCGCACGACGAGAGGGAGAGATCCAGGCCCTATCTTGCAAGCCTCCATACTTGACTTTTCATGACACGAGGGTGGTGCTGAGGACACACCCCTCCTTTACGCCCAAGGTGCCGTCGGACTTCCACCTCAACGAGCCCTTGGTGTTGCCAGTTTTCTTCCCGTCGCCTTCGTCGCCGGCCTAGAGGACTTTGCACTCGCTGGATGTAGCTAAAGCGCTGAAGTTCTACGTGGACCGCACAAAGAGTTTTCGGAAGACGTCACAGCTGTTTGTGAACTTTGGGACTGTGAATCAAGGGAAGGCTCTCTCAAAGACTTCCATTTCCAGATGGCTCTCCGGCTGCATCATGCACTGTCACCGGTTGGCAAACCGACCGCTGCCCGGCCGTCCGAAAGCCCATTCGACCAGAGCGATCGCTGCTACCACAGCGTTCCTTTCTGGTGTGCCCCTGCTGGACATTTGCAGGGCTGCGATGTGGAGGTCGACGCAAACCTTCACAAGATTCTACTGCGTCGATCGGGACTCCAGGGAGGAGTCCAGGGTCGGCCAAGCAGTGCTGCACAACCTGTTCACCTAAGGTGAGCCTGGTGAGGAGGTAAGAGTTGCTTAATGTTGAGTTATTGTATTGCTTAATGTTGAGCCTGTTGCCACCTCCCGTGGTTGTGCATGTGTGTACTGCTATGTATTCTCTTATTCATGAGCATGTGAATCCATGCCAGACCCCATGCTGGAGAAGGAACAAAGTTACTTACCTGGAACTGTTGTTCTCCAGCATGGCTCTGGCATGGATTCACATGCGAACCCTCCCGCCTACCCCTCTGCGGCTCTTCACTTGGTCATACAGCCACTTTACGTGCTACCAAATCTGAGGATGGCTGCCAGAGGCGGGGCTTGGGGAGAAGGCAGTCATTGGCTGGGGGAAGTATGACCCAGAGACCAGTGATTGGTTACTACTAAAAAAGACAGATCAGAAACGAAACTGATACTGATTTTTTTTCTATACCGAGGATTCCCGGCCTGACGACAGGGAATATTCATGAGCATGTGAATCCATGCCAGACCCATGCTGGAGAACAACAGTTACAGGTAAGTAACTTGTTCTTTCTTGATTAGGGCGTTAACTTGTGGCTCTAGTGAGTTCATTGCAAAAAACCTGGGGGGACTGATGGACAATCGATGATGGGGCTGGGGTTTCACCAAGTTCTGTTGGTCACGGAATGTATGTATTTCTGTTTTGCCTGGGTTGAGTTTGCGGTAGTTTAAGTTCATCCAGTTGTATATTTCATGAAGGCAGTTCTCTAGTGTTGTTTTCTTCTTGTGAGTCTTGTATTTTATGGACTATTTGTGTGTCGTCAGCATAGACGTAACAGGTGAGGCCATGTTTTTCGATGATTTTATTTAGTTGGGTCAGGTAGATGTTGAATAGTAGTGGTGAGAAGGAATATCCTTGTGGGACTCTGCATGATGATTCTCTTGGGCTTGATTTGAAAGGTTTCATCCATGTTGTTGATGTTCTGTTTGTTAGGAAGGATTTGATCCATAGTAAGGCGTTGTCAGTGATTCTGAAGTCTCATGATGAGGATGTCGTGGTTAACTGTGTCGAATGCCGCAGAGAGGTCTAAAAGTATTAAAACGGTGCTGTTGTTTGAGTCTGTGTTTGCCTTTAGATCATCCCAGATTGAAATAACTGCTGTTTCTGTTCCTCTCATCTGTCTGAAGCCTATTTGAGCCTGGTTTTATAGGCTGTGTTCTTCTATGAATTCTTGGGTTGTTCTATATGCGTGTGTTTCCAGGAGTTTAGTTGGGTAGGGGATGTTTGATTTGGGTCTGTAATTGGAGAGCTCTTCTACGTTTCCTACTGTATCCTTGAGGACCGGTTTGATGTATGCTGCTTTGAAGGATTGTGGCACTTGTAAAGGCTCACTCCCCGACTTACACATGCAAATTATAAAAATACAACACACCCCGAGTGGGGAATGAGACTAGGAGGACGGGTTGCAAGATTTAGTAAGTTTATATAAAGTTGGCATCCAGAGAACTCTGCTGCCTCGAGAGAGCTCTGGCAAACAATACAATTACATGGAACTAAAAAGGAAAAAAACCTAATCGGTGACATCATTACATAAGGGGTTACAATAGCACAGGATTGGATGGGAAGCAAGGTAACATATGTATCTGTAGGTGCTGCTTCCTCTAGGTTGGCTGCTCCGTTGGCGGGAGGGTGAGCGTCACGAGGTCCATCTGCCTGTGTCTGGGCAGGATGAGGGTTAGGTCACGGTGAGATAGGGCGGACACTAACTAAGCTAGCGTGAACAACTACCACTAGACATACAATAAACAATGATCATTAGTATATCTGTGAGTAAATCTTTACAATCCTATAAATTGCATTTATGTGATTATACCATCTTCCATTGGGATTTTACGGGGTACAAGGCGTAGAGGGCTTGTCCTCTATGATAACCTGGGGGACTGGGTGGTTCTTAGCACATCAAGGCAAGTGGGGAGTTGTAATGACATGTGTTGGTTTTAGGGCACAATATACTGAGACAGAGGTCTGGGTTTATTGGGGGCACTGCAGGGTGGGCTGCACAGCAGGGTCACACTTCTGGTACATCAAGAGAATAACTTGGGAGGGCACAAGTTACATTGGCAGTAATTTTCCAACAGCGGGGGCAAGGGAGCAGGGGCAGGTTTTGTGGAGATGGATGAGAAACGAGGCATGTTTCGAGCCGGTTCACACACAGGACAGTGATCACAGAGGTAGAGTGAGATGATACATTAGTTCATTTGTTTCAAATATTCCTGGCGCATCTGTGAGAAAGGGAGTTGTGAAGCTTTCAGACAGGGGAGAAAAGGTGGGGGCCATGGTTGCGCTGTGCGCGGCTCTGCAGAGGAGAGAGAAGCCTTTTCGTACTATCGAAGTGAGGCCTAATCCAAAGATGGAGTCGAGGGCACACAAAATGGACGCCAAGTGTGTCCCGCAATAGCCTCACTTATGCTAATGTTAACATACGGGCAATGAGGCGTCCCCACTATTGCACGAGGAAGTGGTCCATAACGTGCAGAATGTGCGACGGGGGCCCAAACGACCCCTCGCCCCCACACACACACTCCCTGTTGCAATCGATTGGTTGAGGAAGTTCCTGTAATATTCCATTGGTGTTCCTTGCGAGAGGTTTGATTTGTAGATATCAGGGGGCAGGGATCCGCGGGGAGCCTGATTTGTTGCTTTGATTTACCAGTTTGATGAAAGTCTCCACTGATATGTGCAGGAAGTTTTGGAGCTTGTTCTGGTGTTCCTTGCATCGATGGGTGTCTTCAGTGTTGTGGTTGCATGGTCTGTTTTGGTCTGTTGGATGGTCATGATTTTATTTTTGAAGTGGTTGCAAGGTCACTGCATAGTTTCTCCGATGGTATTGGAGTGTTGTTGCAGCTGGGTGGTTTTCTTTATTTTGTTCATGATTTTAAATAGTTCTTTTTGGGTGTTTGGTTTGTTGAGGATTCTCTTGTCGTAGAAGTTCCTTTTTGCTTTTTGTATTTCCTTTTAGTATGAACGGGGTACGTTGTTGAAGTTAGAATTTTTTTCTGGCAGTTTTATTGATCCTCCATTCTATTTCTAGTTTTCGTTTTTTCCTTTTCATGGCGCCTAGTAATGGGGTGAACCATTTTGCCATTGCTCTTTTGCGGGATGGGTTGAACGTTTTTTCGTTGGTGATCTTGTCAATTTTTGTGGGGATCCAGTTGTGAAGTATATCTATTTTAGTTTCTAGGTCAGCTTCCTCCATAGTTGTTGCTTGTGGTTTGGCGATCTCCAGTAGTTCAGTTAAGTTGGAGTTTTTTATGGTTCTCCAGTTTCTTTTCATTATGATCGGTAGCTTTTCCTGTTTCTTGGTTGTTGGGGAGGGCAGTGTGATTACAAAGGGTATGATGAGGTGGTCACTCCAGAGGGTCTGAATCGGTGGCGCTGTGGTCATTGGTTTTCTGTTGGGGAAGATTGCGTCCAGTATATGTTCTGCGGTGTGGGTTGCTCCTTTGAGCAGCTGATGATGTTTCATTGTTATTTGGCTGGTAACCGATTTTTTGCGGTTGTGATTTCTTCAACAAACCTGATGGTGAAGTCTCGGAGGATAATCAGGTGGTTATGCTTGATAGCTATGTTGGTGGTGGCTTCTATGAAGGCGTCTACGAAGGCTACATCATACGTAGGTGGTCTGTATATCAGTATGAATTTAAAGTTTATTCTGGGATTTATTGATAGACGTATGATTAGGGATTCTCATTTGTTGATGTTCAATGGGTATACCGCTTTGATTTCCTCCAAGTGTTCCTTGTGGATGATTGCCAATCCACCACCTCTTTTGGTTTTCCTGGATGCATTTGAAGGTGTCGGGCAGGCAGTTATTGAGAATGATCTTGTAGTTTTCATCTAGCCATGTTTCGGCACGAAAAGGATGTCGATGCCTCCGTCACTTAGGAGGTCCTCAATTTCGGTGGCATGTTTGGACATTGATCTTGCGTTAATTAGATTGCAGTGGATCTTTTTGGTGTGATTTGGTATTTGTTGTTACCGGTTTTGATTTGTGGACGTTCAGTTGGGGTGCTTTTATGTTGACTCTGGTTGGTTGAGGTTCTGTGAAGGCGGCTTAGTCGTTGAATCGATCTGTGAGATTGATAATTGGGTTGCTGAATTCCATTGCTTCATCATCTCTTGTCATTTGATGTGGGTATCGATAGTGCCCTTCTATTCTCGTGATGTAGGGAATAAGGGGGATGGCGTCATCCCATTCTCTTCATGGTTCCTCTCTTCTTTTGTTCCATTGTCCTTTTTTTTTTTTTTTTAAATCTGTCGGAAATGTTGGTGTTGTTGAAGTGTATAGGTTCTTTTGTTGGTGTGAGGTATGGTGTAAGGTATAAGGATTTTTCTCTTATGATGTTTGTTCTGTCGATAGTATTGTTTGGCGAGGTGTGTTCTGTATTGAAAGCGTCTTCTGCTGGTTGCGGTTGGGCTTGTGCATCCATATTATTTGTATCGTGTTCCTTTTCTCTTCGTCAGCGTCCAATTCTGCGTCGTGGCATTTTGGGTCCTTGGGGGTGGAACGTGGGGGGGTTAGTCTGGGTGTTGGGTTTTTAAGGGCAGTTGTCCCACTGTTGTTCCTTGTGCCAAGCCAGTGTTGATTTTAATCTTCTTTTCTTAGGTTGTTGCATCTGGAAGTTTTCGAGGGTGTCGGGATCTTAGGATTCAATTATGGCAGGTATTGATAATATCCAGACGTGTGGGAAGCAAGAGGAGAGCCTAGGTTTTGCAGGTGGTTTACAGTTCGTTGTACTCTTGGGTGTAGATTATCAGATGGTGAATGTAGGTTTCGGTGGAAGATGTAGTTGGGAGATGTAGTTGGTAATTAACGCCCAATTAAGACACCTAGATATCGGGAGGTAGGTCCAGGCCTGTAGAGTGTTAGGCAGCAATTGAACACCTAGGCTGGGACACCCAGACAGCAGGAGAGGCTTCGGCCTCACAGTGTAGCAGGTTTAACAATTATAAGGTAAGGGTGGGAACACCTAGAGTTGGCTCTCGTGTACAGAGGCAGAGAGTTTCAGGTTTCACAGTGCAGTTCAGGCACAGGGGAGTACACCTAGGTAAGGTTTGGTACAGGGAACACACCCAGATGTGAGCCTTGCGTGGTTGGGGAGGCCTAGGTTCCACAATGCAGCTTGGTACGGGAGGGTACACCCAGACTCGAGAATACTGTATTGAGGTGGAGGGACCTAGGTTTCACTGTGCAGTTTAGTAAAGTTTAACACACTGAGATTTGAGAGGCTTGTACAGTGGGATGGAGCCCTGAACTTTACAGGATAATTAGGTACGGGACACACCTAGAGTGGGGTCCTGTATAGGGAGAGGGCTCAGGCTTCACAATGCAGCTTGAAATGCATCTTCAAAAGCAGCTTCAAATACAGGAGAGCACACTTGGAAGGCTCCTGTATAGTGGGAGAGAGGCCTAAACTTCACAATACAGTTTGGTACAGGAGGTTTCGTATGACAGTGTCTGTATATGTTGTGCATAGAAATGTGTTCCTACCTTATCCGTTGATGCTGGTTGACGGCAGCCTATTCAGCGCAGTTTTGTCAGGGTGCTGTTGCCTGTTGCAACTGCTTGTTTGGTGGGGTGACTTTGCTCTGTAGGGTACTCTTGGGCTTACGGTGTAGGGCTAGCTAGGTAGTGGTGTGCTTGTTACATGGAGGAGGGCCACAGGAATAGGGAAGGTGACGGTTAGGTTTGGTGGATGTTAGTGTCTGGCCCTCTGACTTCCCTGGCTGACACCTGCAGATACTAACTGGAGCCGCTACTACAGTAGCTGCCCTTTGCCTTGGGCCCTTAGCCGCTGGGCTGCACGGGCAGAGGGCTGTCTTGGGAGGTAGTGTTAAAAGGAAGGAAGGACCAATCGGGGGAGGGGGTTGGGGGAGAAGCATCTGGGGCCAGGCTGGTGCGCTTAATTGATAGCAACCACCAAGTACAATTACAATTTTAAATGCACACAATGGATTAAATCAATTCAAAACCACTGTATTCAATTAATTACCTCTGTGGGGCCAGGCAATGGTAAGCGTGCTGGGTCTAGAAAGTTACAAAATGTAAGTAAAGTCAATTTCATGTCACTGCTCTTGGAAACAGTAGTTTAACCAAGAGAAGGTATTTCCCTGTGTCACTGCACTGAGGGTGCTGGGTGACGCAATGTAAAAAGATGATGCCAAGAAACAGTGTTCAAATCAATGAAAAATACATGAGGGAGTGGGAGATGGGTCACACTCTCTCCAGGATAAAAATTAAAAGTCCAGCAAAAGTGCTGGGGGTCTCTAAGGTAGAAGGGAATTAGAACATTTTTGAGAATTCTCACTAACACTCGTCCCCCCAGACTAAGGGACAGGAGGATTTAATCCACTCCTGGATGAATCTCCTTACTCCAGTCGGTCAGACTTTCTGGAGAGACCATCAGCATTTTGGTGATTACACACTGACCTGTGTTCAATGGTGAAATCAAACCCCTGAAGGCTGATTGACCATTTTAATAAATTGGGATCTCCCCTCCCCCCCCCTTCGTCTGCATTAACCATCTCAAGGGTTGGTGGTCTGTTTGGTTACAAAAGTAGATCCATACAAGTATGGTCTGAACTTCTTCAAAGACCACACAATTGTAAACATTCTCTTTCAATTGTTGCCCTCCTTGTTTCATGGTCCTTCAGTTTCCTACTGATGAAGCAGATAGGGTGTTCCCTGCCTTTCTCATCCAGCTTTCTCATCCAGCTGACTCAAACTGCACCCATTCCTGTATTTGAAGCATCCGTTTATACAATAAAGGATTGGTTGTAGTCAGGAGCTCTCAAGACTGGAGCTTGACAAAGGGCTTTCTTAAGTCCTTCAAATGCATCAATGCACTCCTCATTACACCTGACCTTCTTGCAGAATTTGGGTGAGATCACATTCAAAGGAGAAGCGATGGTCTCCTAGTTCTTAATGAAGTTCCTATAGTAACCTGTAAGACCTAGACAGGCTCTCACTTGGGTGTGAGTAGTAGGGATGGCCCAGTCCTCCTACCCCATGTCCAAGGTAGACCACTTTACTCTGACCAATTTGACACTTGTTTGCCTTTATGGTCAGATGGGCCTGTTCAAGAGCCTGCAATACACATCCTAGGTGTTCAAGATGTTCTTCCCAACGGGAGCTGAACACTGAAATGTCATCCAAGTATGCCATACAAAGTCCTCCATCCCATTCAGAACATGATTTACCATCCTTTGGAATGTAGCAGATGCATTATTTTGTCCAAAAGGCATAACCTTAAACTGGTAGAGGCCTCCCGGGGTGGAAAATGCAGTTTTCCCCTTGGCATGGTCTGTCAGAGCTATTTGCCAATAGCCTGATGTTGGGTCAAATGTACTGAGGAACTTGACTGAACCAGGTTTATCCACCAGCTCATCTGTCCTAGGTAAAGGATGTGCATCAGGTGTGGTGACTCCATTAAGAGCTCTATAGTCCACACAGAATCTCAACCCCTTGGATCCTGCCTTTGGCACTAGAACAACTGGACTAGCCCATGGACTTGTAGATGGCTCTATTACCCTGAGATTAAGCATCCTCTTGACCTATTCCTTTGTGTGTTCTTACATGGTCTGACATTCTGTAACCCCTGCTTTTGACAGGGAGACAGTCACCAGTGAGGATATCATGCTGGCCCCAAGGGGTCAAGCCTGGTGTCAGTGAAAACAGGGAGGCAAACTGATTTAACAGAACTTTGCCACCCTCCTGTTGCAGTGTCAGATCAGAAGAGAGATTAACTCCTATTTTTCCATCTAAAGGCTGTCCCCTGAGAAGGTCAGATAGAGGTTCAATCTCCTCCTGTCCTCTTGATCAGATGCTAAGAGCATATCTCCCAGTTCTGGTCTGGATACATATGCCTTTAGGCGGTTAGTGTGAAAGACCCTAGGGGCTACCTTGGGGTTGCCCAAGTCCACTAAGTAATTGACCTCTCCAGGTTTGCCCACAACCTTGAAATGTCCTGTAAAGCCCTCTGCCTTGTAGGCACCATAACTAGAACAAGCTGGTCTGGCATAAACTCCACCATGTTGGCCTTCTGGTCATGCCAATTTTTAACCAGAGCCTGAATGACCTGCTTTCAAGTTATTAGAATCTTCTGTTATCATTTGTGTCATTCTTCTTCGGAGACCTAACACTTAGTCAGTGACTCTCACTGGCTTGAGGGAAGGAGCACTCTCCAACCCTTCCTTGATTAGGGCCAATGGACCTCTAACCGGATGACCATAGAGGAGCTCAAAGGGGCTGAACCCAACCATTTCCTGAGAGACTTCTCTATAAGAGAAGGCATGGCAGTAGAAGGTCCCACTTTCTTCTAAGGGGTACCTCTAAAGCACCAATCATGGTCTTCCTAGTTATATTAAACCACTCCACCAACCCATTAGTTTGGGGATGGTAGGCTGTTGAGAACTTCTAGGTCACTCCACAGTTTTTACACATGGCTTGCATGTAGTGGGGCATAAAATTGGTCCCCCTGTCTGAGAAAACCTCCTTAGGAAAACTAACCCTGGTAGAAATACCAAGGAGGGCCTTAGCCACTGCCTGGGCAATAACTGTCCTAATAGGTATGGCTTCAGAATACCTCGTAGGATGGTCTACCACAACCAATATAAATCGGTTGCCTGAAGATGTGGGAGGGTCAGGGGACCAACAATGTCAATCCCTACACTCTCAAAAGGAACTCCCACCACTTGGAGGGGCACCAAGGCAAGTGTGACAGCTTCTACAGAATGTATCTACATCACACCCCATATTGGGCCAGTAGAAATGGAGAAATCCTTTCCTTGGTCTTCTTAAAACCTAAGTGACCAGCTAGAGGAATCTCATGGGCTAGCTGTAGAAACGGGGGTCTCGCCACCTGAGGCACTACAAGTCTTCTGTAGTCCCTTGGGGTAGACTCATTAGGCTCACTGTAAAGGAGGCCTTCCTCCCAGCACAGCCAATGTTTCCCTGGCTCTTGCCCTTCCAGTTAGGAAACTGCCTGTTGACGAAGTCCTTCAAGAGTAGGACACACTCTTTTGACCTCTGCTGAAGTCTGCCCTAGAGGGTCCACCTTCTGCAAGGAAAGTCTGCAGCTCAGTGTGGTCTTTAGGATCCAAATCTCCAACATAGGGAGGGGCATCTTCCAGCTATGTTTAACCAGTAGCTGATTCACCATTCTCTGGTGGAGGGGTCACAGGTGTGACCTTGGACTGTCCTCTCAGGGATGTCCTGGTTTTGTGCACAGGGGTGACACCGTCTTCTTTCCTGAAACCTTGGGTTTCCCCTTTGTCCCCTCCTTTGTCCTAGAAGTAGAAGGGTGTTTTTCCTGTGGACTGGTAGTTATAGGTACCTCTGTAACTTCCCACTGAGACTCATCTAAAGTTGCCTCTCTGGCCAATCTAGTTTGCTCCTGCTTCCTTTTACTGGGAGGCCTGGGGGTGCTTGATACAAATCCAAGAGTCTTTAAGTCATTCCTCAACAGGACTCTCCCAGGTACCTCACTTTGAGACTTGAGACTCGTGCAAAATCATTTGTAAAGTTTCGAGTTACACTGACAGGTATTCTTACAGTCATATTGTTGCACTGGATGGGAGCTAGTAGCATAGGAACCATCTGGAGTGGGCCTCCAGCAAGCTTAGTGGGGTGCCTTAGCAACTTCCTCAGGTTTGTACAAAGTTTCATCCACTACTGTAATGATGGCCCCAGTGTCTTTAATGGCAGTGGTCGCCTGTCCGTTCACAAGTACACTGTCCTTGTAATATTCTTTGGTGTTGTCTGGAATAGAGTTATACACATCTACATTCTGCTGTTCCCACAGACCCAGGTACACTAAAGAAACACTGGCTGAGACTCCAATCGGGTCTTCAGCCAATAGTTGAAAGTGACCACTTGCTATATGAAATTCTTCCTCAGGGATGAAGGCTAAGGAGGCAGTGCGGACCCCTGAAGGTTTACCCTTGCATCTGGGATCCCCTGTCGCATGGTCAGTTGACCCACAAGCATAACATTTACCAAATGTTCTTTCGAATGGGGGCGTCTGCTGACCTCCCTCTGGTTTAGCACCAGGGGTTTCACTAGACTGACCTGGTTTCCCATGGGTCTTACCCTTCTTATGTTTGTGGCTCTCTTTTGGGCGGTTGGAATTTGAATTTTATTTTCCATCTTTCTTGTGCTGCTTCCCCTCATTCTTTTTGTGAGTGGGCCCAAAATCCTTGTGAGTGGCCCTGTTGGCAACCCACAAGTCGACAGCCTTTGCTAACTTCTTGGGATCAATCTCTTTTGAGTCAGCCAAGTGCTGTCTCAGCTCAGGAGAGCAGGCATCAAACATAGATGTATCATTCCTTCAAAGGAGTTCACTCTGTAACCCTTAACCCAACCATCTAGGTTTTTCAAACATTCACACACCCAGGTAGCCCAAGGGGTACCATCAGTCTTTTTGAGGGTCATAAACCGCTTAGGGTACTGGGAAGGAGTTTTCCCAAATCTGTCTATCAAAGCCAGCTTCACATTCTCATACTCCATTCTTTCAAGTTCACCCACCTCCATTACAGCATCAGTTGCAACCTGGGGGAGCCTAGACAAAAGCCAAGGAATTAACCAATTCCTTGTGAGACCGTGAATCACATGATTGTATTCAAAGGCAATCAACAAATCCAAAATATGAAGTTTCACATCGTACATTCTCACTTCTTCTTTAGGTAGGCAAGGCATCTTGGGACTGGAAGACCTAGAGGACTATGGGAGGGAAATATTTTTAAGAGACAATCTTTTCGTTTCAAGAGCATGTTGCATTTCCAATTCCCTGAGCTTGATGTCCTGATGTTTGGCTTCAGCTTGAGCTTGCAACCTTTTGAATTCAAGTCTTGTTTTCTCAAGAGACACATATTCTGGACTCAGTGATGGACCTTGTGGGGGTCCCAGTGGACATAGCTTGAGGCAAAAGAGCAGTCTGTGGCAAAGAGGGGCTCCTATCCTGGGACTCCTCTACCTCCTCTAACTCTTCTAAGACATTAGATTTAGACTGTGAACGATCATCCTCATTATCCATTTCCACATGTATGTTAGTAGGTGTTACAGGCCTACTACCCAAACTTGGATGGTTCAACAACCTTGTAATGAACTCATGTTTCTTGCCTTTTACTGTAAGATTCCTGACTTAACGCATTTCTTTCAGTTGATCTGTCAAAATGATCATGGCTTCCTGACTGAAGCTATCCATATTAGGCATGTTACAATTGCTGTTCTGATGGATCTTAGCCTTGTGAAGGTTTTAGTTGAACAAAAGCAAAGCAAATACCTAATGTAACAACTCTACAATAGATCCTCACCGCCTGCCACTGGATGGGAGCTAGTAGTATAGGAACCATCTGGAGTGGGCCTCCAGCAAGCTTAGTGGGGTGCCTTAGCAACTTCCAACGTACCCTGTGGGAGACAGCACCAGCGTTGTCCTCTTGGCAATAGTTAACCCAAACATTGGTATAAGCATGTACTACACAAGTTGGTAGAGTGACTGAGCAGCCAGGCTTATCTCAAGATGGGTCAATGTGAGCTGTAGGCTTGTAACATAGAGATTCACAGTGACAAGTGTCTAAATAAACACTCGCACTCAAGGTTTCTTGATTAAACACTTATTCAATGGACTGTTAAATTAATAAATAAGGCTTCTTTAGAAGGGAGAAAATATATGTAACACAAAATAAATACTTCAAAATACACACTCTGTATCTTTAAATCCGTAGATACCCATTCGAATGGATTGTGTCCTCTCACATATTTCTCATTTTATGATAATCGTATCCCAGCTTCAGCTGCTTCGGAAAAACCTTTCACCAGGGGGCGCTTTGTTGGAGGCCGTGGAGTCGATGTCCCTCGAGGGCTGCCGTCGGGCGTCAACGTCATCCGCTGTATAAAGGGCTCGAGGAGCGCCCATTACCTCAGTTCCGTTTTTCCGACACAACTGCTTCGTGTCACAAACGGCACATTTAAACTATCTTAGAAGGTGTCTTCGTCTTCAACTCCCTCCACACCCAAGAGAGGGTTAAAAAAATGTCTGAAGTGTGGCAGGAAGATGTCTATTACCGACCCCCATCGGAATTGCCTCTGGTGCCTCATCCCAGACCATCGGGTTGATGAATGCCGGTCCTGGCAGACCATGTCAAATAAGGCTGTTAGGGAGCGCAGAGGTAAGCTGGCGGTGGGAGAGGACAAGTATAAGTCTTCGAAAAGACAAAAGGATTCGGACTAATCCATTAGAAAATCTGGTCACGAGTCGAGGAGGTCAAGATCGGAAAGTCGCTCGAGGAAGTCTTCCCCGTCTTCGACGAAAAAGTCAAGAAAGCGACATCATAGGTCTTCTTCCTCCTCGTCCTCTTTAGAGAGGAGAGTATCTTACTCTTCAAAACACGATTCCCCAAATAAATGGGAGGCCTTCACGGCTTTGATGTTGAAATTATTCGAGAAAGCGGCCCAGACCCCCTCGAAGTTGCCACGTGGTGATCATGCCTCTACTCACTCTAAAAGTGACAGAGGACAATCAAGATCCAAACACGCAAGGGTTGAAAAAGAGATGAGAGTATCTTCAAGGGAAAGTTCCGACACCTCACTCTAAATCTAAGCCTCCAGTGTACAAATCGGGGCAAAATGAATCGGCATCGACGTCGAAGACAAAACTTGACTCGACATTGTCGACGACCATAGCGTCGAAACAGATTACAAAGATGGCGTCGACACCTGTAGCTTCGATAGCATCGAAGCCTTCTTTGACAGCATCGAAGCCTCCTTCGACACTGTTGAAGCCAGCGCCTAACCTATCGACGCCTTCAACGCCTTTATCGAGGCCTTCTCTAATACCAAGGCCCAAGTCGACGCCATTTTTTATGCCTAGACAAGTTCCACCTTCTTTGCCTGAAAAGGCTTTTCACCCTCAATCTAGACAGGAATTCTTTACATCCATGTCTTCTATATGTGAGGAACATTCCTCTGAAGAGGATGTCACTCCAGCTGGAGTTAGATTTGGGACCAGAGAGGTCCCTGAAGAACTAGTGGACCCACAATCAAGAATAACAGGCTTGTATGATTGCTTACAAAATGCCAGTGGCTTGGACACTTCTCCTGAAGTGGATTTTGAGAGGCCAGACCCTACAGATCATGCTGATCCCAGTTATAGAAATCTTATGGGTAGAGTCATCGATTTTATGAGATGGAGAGCAGCTTCCCCGGATTTTGACCAGGATTACATGACTGATATCCTGAGTGAGGGTCCCTTAAAAGATCCTGTTTTACCATTCCATAAAGCTTTACAAAAAAGGGTAATGGTAAATTGGAATAATCCTGATTCGATTCCAGCAGTGAAGAAAAAACTGGTACCAAAATATAGACCAGCCTTATCAGACTCAGAGTATTTATCCAAGCATCCCTCTCCCAAAAGCCTTGTAGTTCAAGCTGCAACTTCCACTAGGCAATCAGCTTATCCATCAATACCATTAGATAAGGACGATTAAAAATGTTGATGCTTGGTCCCGGAAAGCCTTTACTTCGGGCAGAATGGCCCTGAAATCAACGAATGTCACTTGCACATTAGCAAGATTTACTTTTACCCTGTGGAACAGTATGTCATCAGCGGCTGAACGCATCCCGGAAGGTGGCTATAGTGAGGGATGGTAAAGAGGCTTTGGAGGAATGCCTTCAGTCAGAATTGGACACTGCGGATAGTATAAGCAGGTCCATGGCTTCTAGCACGGTCTTGCGCAGATTCGCATGGCTAAGAAAATCTGGATTTGCACCCAATGTGCAGTCTAGACTACTTAATATGCCCTTTGACGGCTTGAGGTTGTTTGGCAGCAAGGCAGATGAGAGCCTGGAGAAGCTGCAGACCTCAAAAGCAGCAGCAAAATCACTCAGCGCCGCTATAAGACAACCTCATCAACACTCTTACGCAGGCTCATCTTCCTGGAAGAATTGCCCTTTTTGCTTTTATTCCTCTTTTGGAAAAGGGAGGGGGCAGGCCAGTCAGAGGCCAACAGAGAAAACCTTTTTGTGGTGGAAAAGGGAGAGGTGCTAGATCAGCCACAGCAGCGCCTACTACCTCCTGAGCCACTGCTGCAGCCACTGCAAAGCCACTTTGAGGTCTTAACCCACAAAACCCGGTGGGAGGCAGAATCACTCAGTATCTGGACGAATGGCGGGGCATTACGTCAGATGCTTGGGCGCTAGGGATAGTGACCCATGGTTACTGCCTTCCTTTTCATCAAAGGCCTCAAGATCATCCACCGGGAGCCAACTCTGTAAACATTCCAGACCCGCTCCTTGTGCAGGAGATTTTAACCCTGCTAGAGAAAGGTGCAATAGAACACGTGCCTGTAGCGGAGAGGAGCAAGGGTTGGTACTCGCGCCATTTTCTCATCCCCAAAAAGGACAGAGGATTGAGACCCATCTTGGACTTGAGAAGCTTGAACAAGTTTCTCAGGAAGGACAAGTTCAAGATGGTGACCCTTTCTCAGATCCTTCAGGCTCTTCAACTTCAGGACTGGCTGGTTTCATTGGACCTTCAGGATGCTTACTTTCATGTGCCAATTCATCTCAAGCACAGAAAGTACCTGAGGTTCGCAATTGGTTGTTCTCATTATCAGTTTCGAGTTCTACCATTTGGGCTAACCTCCGCCCGAGGGTTTTCACCAAACTGATGGCGGTGGTGGCAGCGAGTATCAGAAGAAGGGGGGATTCATGTCTATCCTTAGCTGGATGATTGGCTAATAAGGGCGAGTTCATCCGAATGAACCCAGAAACATCTGGCCTTAACCTGCCATTTCTTACACAGTCTGGGCTTCTCCCTCAATTACAAGAAGTCACAAATGATTCCAAGCCAAAAACTCCAATTCATCGGAGCGATCCTGGATACTTCCTCAGGGAAAGCCTCGCCTCTCGAGGAGAGAGCTCACCACATTCTGCAGATGGTAACGAAATTTCAAAATGCCGTACATCTACCGGCATTCGACTTCCTAAGGTTGCTAGTTCTCATGGCATCCTGCATTTTTCTGGTGCTAGAGGCCAGATTGAGAATGAGATCCCTTCAGTGGGCCCTCAGGACTCAATGGTGCCAGTTTTCGGGGGAGATGTCAGATCTTCTACAAGTCTCAACCAAAGTGGCTCAAGATCTTCTATGGTGGGCTTGCAAGGAGAATATCCTCAAGGGGGAACCGTTTTGGCAACCATGGCCGGAGGTAACGGTAGTGACGGATGCCTCACTCACGGGGTGGGGAGCCCACACCAACGATCTGACAATCGTTGGTCTCCATCTGAGTCCAAACTACACATCAACCTTTTGGAGCTGATCGCAATCAGACTAGCGCTGAAGGCTTTTCTGCCCTCTGTACAAGGAAAGAATGTCCTGATAATGATGGACAACACAGTGTCCATGTACTACCTCAACAAAAGAGGAGGCGTAGGACCACTTCCACTGTGCAGAGAGGCAATGCAGCTCTGGTTCTGGGAAATGCAAGAAGGAATCTCCCTATCGGCAGTTCATCTAGCTGGGGAGCTAAACACGGCGGCAGACGCTCTTAGCAGGCAGAGCACAGTCTCCCACGAATGGGAGCTAGCTCAGGAAGTCCTTCAAGAGATGTTCACCCTTTGGGGAACCCCTCAAGTAGATCTGTTCGCGACCGGGACAAACCGGAAGTGCGAACTGTATTGCTCAAGGGAACTTCCCCGAGAGGAGCTCTAGGGGTCGCGTTCGTAGTGGACTGGGTGTTTCCACTTCTTTACGCGTTTCCTCCAGTCCCCGTGATTCCTCATGTAATCAGGAGGTGGAGAAAGTTCAGGAAAACCATGATCCTAATTGCCCCGGATTGGGCCAGGAGGACGTGGTACCCAGACCTTCTGGACATGTCCATCTGCCCTCCAATGCGTCTTCGACAAAGAGAGGATCTTCTCTCGCAAGGGAAAGGTCGAGTTCTCCATCCAGAGGTCAAGACACTCCACCTTCACGCATGGTTTCTGAGAGGCTAAGATATAAGGATTGGTACCTCCAGGATGACGTAATGGAGATTTTGCTTTCGGCCAGAAGGCCAGCAACAAAATCCCTGTACCGGTGTCGATGGAATAAATTCAGTAACTGGTGCAGGAACAAGAATGTGGATCCATTTCTTTGTAATACTCCAACAGTACTTTCTTTTCTCTTGCACTTAGCCAATTTGAGGCTCCAAGTTGGTACGATAAAAGGTTACTTGGCAGCGCTATCGATCTTTAAGCGCTCCTCAGAAGAGGTGTCCTATTTTAAAATGCCTTTAGTCATTCAATTCTTGAAAGGGTTGACAAATGTATACCCTCCAACATCTTTTCAGGTGCCCGTCTGGGACTTAAATCTAGTCTTAAAATTTCTCATGTGTGCTCCTTTTGAGCCCTTACATTCTTGCCCATTAAGACTGCTCACTCTTAAGACAATTCTGTTAGTGGCTATAACATCAGCCCGCAGGGTAAGTGAGTTGCAGGCACCATCTTGTAAGCCTCCTCACACCATTTTCCATAGGGACAAGGTAATTTTAAAAGTTAAACCATCTTTCTTGCCTAAAATAGTGTCTGATTTTCATCTGTCACAGAAGATTGTTCTACCTTCCTTTTATCCTCTACCTCACGCTAGTAAGGAAGAGGAAAGGTTACATAGAATGAACCCAGAAAGGGCTCTCAGTTTCTATATTTCCAGATTGACAAATCTCCGACAATGTGACCAACTATCCTTTGGATATACTCGGCACAAATTGGGCCTTGCAGTAACTAAACAAACTCTATCCAGAGCCATCTCTGAGTGCTATAAATTGGCTGGAAAAGAGCCTTTGGAAGGATTAAGGGCTCATTCAACCAGAGGCATGGCAACTTCCACGGCCCTTCAGAGGGGTGTCGCTGTGCAGAATATTTGTGCTGCGGCCACCTGGTCATCAATGCAGACCTTTTGTAAATCACTACTGCTTGGACTCTACTTCACACCAAGGAGGACTATTTGCAAAAGCTGTCCTTCATTCTGTCCATAATTAAAATTTCTAGTACTCCCACCTCCAAAATTACCACTTCTATGGGAGTCTATCATAAGATGAGGAATACGTGGGAGGACACAATCCATTCGAAGAACAAGTTACTTACCAACTGTAACGTTCTTTCGATTGGATGTTCCTCCCACGTATTCCTCATTGACCCTCCCATCCTACCCTTCCGTACAGTTTATGCCAGTTGCACTCTAACTTCCTTAAGAGCCTCAAGACTTAAAGCCTGATCCACTAATGCGACCATGAACACCGTAAAAACAGAACTGAGGTAACGGGCGCTGCTCGAGCCCTTTATACAGCGGATGACGTTGACGCCCGACGACAGCCCTCGAGGGACATCGACTCCGCGGTCTCGAAAACAGCACCCCCTGGTGAAAACTTTTTCCGAAGCAGCTGAAGCTGGGCTACGATTATCATAAGATGAGGAATACGTGGGAGTAACATCCAATCGAAACAACGTTACAGTTGGTAAGTAACTTGTTCTTTGGGATGGCACGCAGACACTCTGAGGTGACTTAAATAACTAGGACACTGTGGACATTGATATATCACTGGCACATTTAGAGCAATACTGAGGTTAGTGTCAAAAGGAAAAGACGAGGGAATAAAACAATGGTTAACAAATATTCTTAAGCAGGCAAGTACTTTTTGAACGCCCAATGCAAAGTAAATTAACCCGGGGGCATGTCTTGGAGCGCCTTCGATGTGGCTGCTCCCCTAAAGCCAGCTGAGTGAAGCCCGCCGTACAAGCTGAAAAGATGCGGCATCCTGTTACCCAGCTGGGGCCCAATTAATATCCAGGCCGTCGGAACACCTAAGGCATGACTGGGCCGAAGAGGAAAGCATAACGCTCATGCAGGACGTAGTTATTCCGCCAGAGCTTTTGAACTCCAAATGGTGCCAAAAATCCAAGATGGCGACCGCTCCTACGCCCGGTGAACGGAGGCAGCACTGACGGCTCCCACAGCATCCACCGTTCTCTAGAGCCCCGAGGATGGCCCCCAGCAACAGCGGAGGCAGTCCCAGGACCCGAGACTGCTGGGGACACGCGGCATCAACCCCGACCCAGAGTCGTGTGGGAGGTGCCCTCGGATTCCCCTCCCGCAACACCACCGAAGCAAGCGGCCCCCAGCGTGCCGCTCAGCGGGGTCCGTAGGGCCCCTCAAGGCTGGGGGAGTCCCCCTCAGCGCACTCCAGGCCGGCCCGCGGCCCCCACGGGGTGCGGCGCCTCTCCTGCACGGAGTTACAACACCGGCTCCGGCACCAACGTGGAAGGCGGTGCGGACAGTGCATCGGCAGATAGGGGGTGAGGGAGGGGTGGGGGCCATCTCACACCCGACCCGTGCCCCCTCTAGAGGAGTTCACAGAACGCGCACCAAAGGGGTGCAAAGAAACTGCTTCCACCCCCCCCCCCGGGCAACCCCTGGAACTTGCTCCAGATCTCTTTCTGCTTCAAACAGCGCTGGAGAGAGAGATCACATCCAGCACTGAGCCCCCACCCCCAATTCCTGGGGCGCCCCGGCCCATACCCCCACGCAGAGTCTCTCCTCTGGCCCAAGAATCGGAGGAACCTCCTCAACCTCTCCTTCAACGAGTCTGATGACCCCACGCCTCGCTCATCATACACTTGGGCAAACCCCATCGGCTAAGCGCTGAAAGCCCAACTGCACCCAACTCCAGACCTATGGCCCTCTGCCTGCAGCCCCAACCCCTGGAACTCACAGCCACTACTCAGCAGGGGCAGGCAGTCTCGCCAGGCAGCGACACCATCCACTTGGCCCCCCAAGCAGGTAGTAGTGCACACAGGCCCCGGTGCAAGAGGACTGTACACCAGAACTGGCGGCCCCACTTCAGCCCCTTCCCCTCCCATCCAAGGAAGAGGTCCAGACCTCACATCGTTCCCGAAGCGGCACACTCTCCAGCCATCCACTTGGTGGGGCGCCCTGACCCATCACCCCACTCAGGCTCCTTCCTCTATCCTGAAACCTGAGGGGATCCATCAGAGTTGATGCCTCACCGTAGCAGAGTGACTTATCTCCTCTCCCCACCAGGTAGAGGGGTCATACTCTCCACCGAAATCCCCAGACCTGTCGGGACTGAGCCTCTATGCTTGGGAGCTTCACGCCTTCAGACTCCAGGACCAACACTCCCAAGCCTAAACCGGCTCCCCTGAAGCGAACGCAAAATCAGCCTCTTTGACATTTCTTCCGCCCCACGATCCGGTATTATGTCCAAACAAACGAAAACCAGCAAAAACGCTGACATTGCCACCATGCTTACAGCACCAGACTGGGGAAGAAAACCTGACCTTCCCAAGCCTACTCCACAGGATCCCCAGGAGGAGGGTGATCCCCCAGCCACCAGGGGCGATTTATTAGTTTTCATGGCAGATATTAAAGCCGAATTTAGGTCCTGCATGACGGAACTCACTACCAAATTGGAGAAAACCGACCACAGGGTAACTGAGGTGGAGCAGAGGCTGGGGGAGGTCAAAGACCGCTCCCAAGACCAGGCAACTACGCTGGGGAACATTCAACAAGCAGTAAGGGCGCTCCAAGACAAGTGTGAAATCCTCGAGTTCAAGCAGGAGGACTTGGAGAACAGGGCCCGCCGCAACAACCTTCGGATCCAGGGAATCCCATCCTCGGTCCCAGACAAAAACCTGCCGGAATATGTGGGGGACTTCTTCCTGGCCCTACTCCCGCAACTGGACAAACCCCAATTACAGCTAGACTGCACCCACAGACTCTGCCCAGATGTCATCACAAGGGTCCATTTCTTCTCCACAAAAGAAGCCGTTTCCGCCATCATCCACTCACGAGATGAGCTCACCTTCCAGGGCTCGCCTCTTCAGATTAATCAAGATCTCTCACTCCTGACTCTCTGGAGGAGAAAGGCACTCCGACCCCTAGCCCTCTTCCTTCAGGAACGTCAGGTCCAGTACAGATGGCTTTTCCCAACGGCACTGCAATTCTCATTTAATGGTACACTGCGGAGAATCAGCCACCTGGAAGATGCCAGCAAGATCATGCACCCATCTTCCCCCAAAGAGGCCACCTCACCGAACCCAGAGGCGACGGGGAACCCGGAGGCTGCCCCCGCACCTCCTGCAAGGCAGTCCTCATGGTCGAGGGCATCCCGAAACAGGAGGAGGTAAACAGATCTCAGGTCACACTATAGGAACCATTGGTGCACACTCGGATTAGGCGCCCAACCCGTTTCTACAGCGAAGCGCCATTTCCGGCCCTGCACAAGATCATTACTACCCACTACGGCGGGCTTCACCCACGGCCTATGCCCATTCCAAGGTACGTTCCATCTTTGTGTCCTTGGAAACGCATGTTATTTCTACTGACTCAATTGGCCCAGTTGGCCAGGGGCTTGACCGCACTCACAATGTCGACCACCCCGCCAGTTAATATGTTGGCCTCCTGATGGGGGCCGGTGTTAAAATCTCAAGAGCAGGACAATACGCAGTTAACCCACTCCTATGATTGCAACTAATGGGCTCCCTTCCAACCGAACCCCCCCACCACCCCCCCGGATCAGGGGCTGGCTGAGGCGTTGGCCCGTAGACATCAAACATTACGGTGCCTCTCGCTAAATGTTAACGGGCTGAACTCCCCCTCCAAGCGCAAGTCGATCCTACAGAAACTGCACGACGAAGAAGCTGGGGTGGCGTCGCTCCAAGAAACTCATCTCCTTCCGGCAGACTTTGGACACCTACGATCCCGCATATATCCACGGCAGTTTCTCGCCTCGGGAGGCTCTAAGAAGGGGGGCACGGCGATCCTGTTCAGGAAAGACCTAAATCCCCAGATATTGGACTCAATAACCTGCCCAGAAGGCCGCTTTGTGGCAGTTAAATGCCTTTTGCTGGGAGACCTCTATACCTTCGTATCAGCATACGCCCCCAATTCGGGGCAAGCAAGCTTCTACGACTCATTGGGTACCTCCCTCTCGGGCTTCATAGAAGGCCAAACAATAACAGGAGGAGACTTCAATGGAGTACCAGACCCCACCAGAGATAAATCCCACCCCCCCACCCCTGGTGATTTCACGAAAGCCCTTTGCCTCTTGCGCTTCTTCAGAACCCTGGAAGTAGTGGACTCATGGCGGGTGCTCCACCCCACCGAGAAAGATTACTCCTTTTCATCCTATGTTCACCGAACTTTCTCAAGAATTGACCTCCTCCTAACTTCGCCCCAAACCCTCGCCTACGCCAACGAGGTATCCATAGGCCCAAGGATCCTATCGGATCATGCTCCAATAATAATGGAGCTTCGAACCCAGGACCCCGATCCTCAGACATGCTAATTAGAGACAAGATTGCAACCACCATTAAAAATTTCTTCGAGGAGAACCCGGCCATAAACACTTCCCCTGCTAACAACTGGGACGCAATGAAAGCAGTGATCAGGGGAGCCCTGATGGCTCAAGGGGTGGCATTCCACCGGAAGCGGAGACAAACCCGGAAAGCCCTGGAAGAGGAACTGCAAACAGCAGAGGAAGCTCAAAAGAAGAATGGGTGGTCCCCCAGGACTCAACGAGCCATCCGCACAGTCAGAAAGAAGCTAGAGGCCCACTACGCCGAGCATACCGCACAACTCTTGGCCAAGACCAGACAATTCTATTATGCCAAGAACAACAAAGCCAACAAGCTAGTGGTAGCTAAGCTGGCCAAAACAAGACGCACCAATACCATCACAGGGCTCCGCGACCCCCAAGGGGTGACTCATTACACTGAGACAAAGAAACAACAACTGGCGGCAGACCACCTAACCCAAGTAATGACAGCACCCCCACGGGACCGCTGCAAACAAGCGGAATACCTGCGAGGGGCAGCCTTGCCACGCCTGCCCGACCCAACGAGAGAGAGGCTGGAGGCACCAATAACGACCAAGGAGGTAGACGAAGCCATCAAATCTCTAAAGACGGGTTCTCCTCGAGATTCTACAAAATATTCAAACCCCTGCTGATCCCCCTTCTGGTGACACTTTTCAACTCATTCAAGGAAACAGGGTTGGTGACCCCCTCAATGCAGCAATCCACAACTATCCTCCTTCCTAAGCCAGGGAAGGACCCGAGGGACCGAGCTTCGTACAGACCAATTGCCCTACTGAACAGACGCCAACCTCTATTCCAAGATCCTGGCCAAGCTGCTCTCACACATACTTCCAGACATAATCCACCCCAACCAAACGGGCTTCATTCTGAACAGAGCCGCAGGAGATAATATTCAGAGAATCCTGAACCTGGTAGACATTGCTCACCGAAAATCCCAGGGCCTCACGCTGATGGCCCTAGACGCCACCAAAGCATTCTACACGGTAGACTGGTCATTCATGAAGCTCACTCTAGAGGCCTTCGGCTTCGGTCCTGCGTTCCAGTCTATGGTTCTGGCCAACTACAAATCCCCAAAAACCCTCCTGAGGATCAATGGTGCCCTATCAACCCCGATCTTCATGACCTGTGGGACAAGACAGGGCTGCCCTCTATCACCCCTTCTCTTCACACTAATCATGGAATCCTTCACCCAGAGGATCAGGTTGAACGAGCTCATCAAAGGCCCCCAAGTTGGCCCATCCCAACACAAAATTGCATTATACGCCGACGATGTTCTGCTAACACTTTCAGAAGCTAGCACCTCAGCAAAGCACTCCTTGGTGGAAATAAAGAACTACGGGAAGGTCACCGGCTTCACTGTTAACTTCTCCAAATCAGTGGCCCTGGGCATCGGCCTACAACGGGAGGCACTAACCAGGCTGCGCCCGATCTTGTGGCAGGAAAAGTCCATCCCCTACCTGGGAGTTCACATCTCGGCAAACCCAAAAGACGCATATCAGGCAAACTTTCCCAGACTATTCTGAGAGCTGGAAGGGGACCTAAAGCGCTGGACCACACAGGAAATCTCATTAATGGGACTAATCACGGCCGCCAAAATGAACCTGCTCCCGAGATTCCTCTATGCCTGCTCCTCCCTCGCAGTAGCCATCCCAGCCCTGCAGGATCTACAGAGGAAAATGCTAAAGTTTATATGGAAGGGCAAGAAGGCCAGAATCCCCTATAAGACTCTGATTGGCAGCGCTAGACTGAGGGTCTGGGGGTCCCCGATCTCTGGGCGTATAGAGCGGCAGCGCAGCTAGCACACAAATCACGCTTGGCAGATAATCACAGACTGCCCCAGATGGGTGGAACTGGAGCAAGCGCAACTTACGCTTCCCCTGCGATTCCTCCCACATATCCAGCCCCCCCTTAGAGAGCACTGGAAGAACCTCTTGCTGACGACCAAACGCAGGCTAAACTCCTGGGACTGGGCTCTGAAACAAAAGGGAATCCCAAGAGGTCAAAGCCCTCTCACCAATCTTTCATAACCCAAACTTCTCGCTGGGGATGAACCCCTGTAACTTCCAGAACTGGATAGACGGAGGCCTCGAAACCCTGGAACAGCTATACTTCGGGAACAAACCCAGCACTTTCGAACAGTGCAAGGAGGTGTTCCAACTCCAGGAAAGAGACAGATTCACTTACTGTCAGCTCTGCGACTGGTGCTCGCACCCCCAGACCCTCCAGGCGGCCACTCGCCCCCTTACTCCCCTGAAGCTAACGCTTAAGGACCTACCATCTAGGGGCAGGACCTCGACTATACAGACACTTCCTGGGGGACTTCCTAATGGCAAAAACTCGAGGGATGGCTCAATGGGATGCTGACCTGGGTCACTCGATTGACGAGCAAACCTGGGTGGACATCTGGAAGGCGCACCCATGCCTCATCTACCTGTGTCAACAACAAGGAATGCGCATACAAGCTCATACTGCGATGGTACTACCCCCTGCTTAGGCTACACCACATGAACCCACGAGTGGACTACTCCTGCTGTAGGGGAATGCGCCCAACCTGGTTCCTTCTTTCACATGTGGTGGACGTGCCCAAAGATCCGGCAGTTCTGGGAACGGTGCCTGTCAACTATCGAACAGATTACCTGGAGTGCTCTCCCACTGGACCCCGAAACCGTCCTACTGGGGGTCCCGACCCCTGGGGTCTACCCCCGCTCCGGAAACAGAGCGAAACTATTAACGCAATGCCTCCCGGCAGGCAACACTGTGCTGGGTCGCTTCTGGAAATCCCCGGATGGCTCACTGGTGGGGAGAACTATGGGACATCCTGATCATGGAAAAGGTAACTGCAGCGAGGGTGGTAGTCCTGCACCGCTTCCAGAACGTCTGGGCCCCAGTACTGGACTATGAGAAGCGATTCCCCGCCATTGACATTCAAACCGATCAACACTCGATGGGCCCTGATGGACCAGGAGACCACTTAAGAGGCAGGGGCAGCGGGCGGAGCCGCGGAATGGGAGAACTGGGGGTGGGGGGACAGAGGACCAGAGGGGGGGGAAGAGTATGAACTAAAGGGAACTATTCAAAATAAGTAAAGGTGTCGTGCAATGCTATTTGTAACCTGTCCTGCCTTGGTTTAAAATAAACATGTTTTTTTTAAAAAAAAGTAAATTAACCCATTCTCAGCTACACAAGTTATGGAATATGTGACTCTTGTTGAGGGATAGTTAAAGCACCAAGTCAGAAGATTGAAGTCTTTCAGGGAGCAAGGACAGCCAATGTTAATTGAGCAAAAGTCTAGGTGAGCTGAAGCACTTCTTGAAGGTAAGTAAAAAGTCTTGCACAATGTTTTAGAAATCTTTGTAGAAAATGAAATCACTGTTGGGCCACAAACTGGGAGGCTTGTGGGGGCAAAGCTGCAAGCTACTCTGCAAAAGCAACCAAGGCAAGTCTCAACTGAGAGCTAGCAAGGCTACACAACAAGACGTAAGTAACCCCTTAGTTTTACAGCACCTTTGGTTTGAAGAAATTGGTTCCAGCTGGCTTCTGTTCCAGTTGTAGTATGGCAGATTCTGTTGTTCCTGGGCCTCAGTCGTGTGGACAAGAGGGGTGCTGTCTGGGGACTCCTGCACTACAAATTGAAGGTCAGCATCAGAAGCAATGGGCAAACTTCAGAACAGCAGCATTTCGCAGTTTCAGCTTCTCACGAATAGCACCACTGCAGTTCTCGGATACCTTATGGACTTTCCTCGCATCTGGGGTCCAGCACTCTGTTGTGGCTCAGACTTGGTCAGTCCTGCATCATGTGAGTCTGGAGGATCTTCCTGGAGCTCGTGTCTGACTTAAAGACGACGCACTCGATTCTGGTGTTCCTCTCCCTGGCAATTAGTTCCTGCAGCAACAATGAAAGTACAGCCAGCTCCGAGAGGATGTCCAGATGAGTTCGTCTTGGGGTTGATTGGTCCCACCAACCCAAGGGGAGAAGTCATCGTTTGCAGGGCTTCTCTAGTCGAGGCAAATTCAGAGCTTCGGCAATGCAGCAGGGCTTCACCGGGCAAACCAACGGACCAGGAGTTGCAGCAAGTGTCTCTTCCAAGTTCTTCGGATTCCTTTGTCCAGTAGTTGACTCTCCCATTAATTTCCAGCCTAGCTGTCAATCACACAGCAGAGTGGCTGTCTGCCGAGGGCAGTAAGATGGCCAATCACCTTTGGGTGCATTCCTGTAACCAAGGAGACTAAGCACAGGGAGTTTCGGGCACCTCCCTCGCTTCCTGCCCTGCCAGAGATGCTGGAGCCAGAGGCGGCTTCACCAGTGAATCCCGCTAAAGACAAAACAAAGTGACCAAACCTAGTTTGGCGCGTAGAGTAAATCTCAAGAAGGACCTTTCCAACAAGAAATGGCAAAAAAAGAAGACCGGGACCATTTAGACAAAATGGGCACCTATGGGTGCTTTACTGCAGCTGCAATTGCAGCCCGCGGTAGAAACATACAATGGTAGTAAAAAGTAAACCACTGCCACCAGCTATTAATTATAGAAAGGGTAACATAAAAATGTTACATGAGAAACTAGACAAAGGGAATACTACGTAACCCCTCCAGCACCCTATGGTAAGATAGTGTGTGCTGGGTCTAGAAAGTTACAAAATGTAAGTAAAGTCAATTTCACTTCACTGCTCTTGGAAACCGTGGTTTAACCAAAAGCAGGTATTTAAACCTTTGGGAAATCTGGAAGACTTCCCTGTGTCAATGCACTTGAGGGCACAGGGTGACCCAATGTAAAATGATTATGCCTATGGAGTTTGTCAGACTCCAAAGTCAAAGGTAACTGTGTTCAAATCAATAAAAAATACATGAGAGAGTGGGGGAAAAGGTCTCACTCTCTCCAAGATAGAAATGTAAAGTCCTCAAGTCCAGCAACAGTTCTGGGGGTCTCTAAGATAGAAGAAGATTGGCACATTTCTGAGAATTCTCCCTAACATCCCCTATCTCTCCCTGTCAACGTCCCCACCAGGATCAGTCCTTGGACTTTTGCTCTTCACTCTCTAAACCTTTGCCCTAGAAGACTTCTCTGGTCCTTTGGGTATCACTATCCCCTCTTTATTGACGACACTCAAATCTTTTTCTACTTTCCCTTCTTCAACCCAGCCACCTCGGGCCAGATTACCAACTGTGTCATTGCAGTCAGTCTTTGGGATGTTCTGTTGGTGTTATTTTTTAATGTTAAAGCCTTTGATTTACTCTAGAAGCGAAGATGGTTATGCTCCATCATTAGATATGTAGGGAGGTTGAAGGCACCAGCTCTGTCCAATATTCTACCCCCAAACCTCTTCTTTCTGAAAACTGTAGGAACGATCTTTTGTGATGGTGAGGATCTGAGTAACCTCAGAGGACGTTATAATCTTGATTTTCTTTTTATTCTTTTGCTTTGTTTTAGGTATGCCAGTCGAATGCCCCAAAAAGGTTTTACAACTGATGCACAAGTCTTTGAAAGTTATGCGGGCAGACAATGGGAGCCAATGACTTTGGATGCAGTATAAGCCTGGCAATCTTGTTCTGGATGGCATGGAGCTTGTTTGTGAGATGGTTAGGCAGTCCAAGAAGCAGAATATTGCAATAGTACATGTACATGTCACTAAGGTTGTCGTCACTTGAAACCTTTGAGTAAGGTTTAAGAAAGGGAGGATGTGTTTAAGCACGGGGAGCCGGAAGGAGAAAAGGATAATTGCGCGTCAAAGAAGAGGTTCAGCTTTTTAGCCACAAGAATAAAGTAGGTGGAGGTGCCCAAGGTGGTGGGACAAGAGAAAGGGAAATGCTGGAGATAGGAGAAACCAATAAAAATAGGATTTTAGTTTTGGATGTGTTGGGTCGGAGGCAATTGACAATGAACCAACTGTGAATATGTAGAAGAAATGCTGATATGTAAGGTTGGTCTATGAAGGAGGAGCTCTGAAACATAAATTGATCTGTTTCATCAGCGTATTTCTGAAAGGAATCTGAGAAGGTGAAGAGTGACAAAGGCTTGAGGTAGGTGTTGAAAAGACAAAGTGACAGGATGGAACCTTTGCTCAAAGCCACAGGTGAGGAGGGTGGGAGCATAAAGAAAAGTCCACATCTAACTTGTAGCTCTTTCCAAAAGCAAGTTAGAGATACATTAATGTGAAGGAGGTTGATGCTATCAAAGGCCACTGTGACCACTAGGCAGATGAGGATGGTTGGGATGTTGTTATCCAGGGACATTTGGTCCCTCATGAAGAGAACGGTTATATCCGTCCGTCTGGCTGGCTTAAATGCAGATTGGTGGTCATGGTGAAGGTGGGCTTCACTATAGGATTTGAAGCTCATGAGTGCCTGTTTTGTTGAGGACCTTTCCCAAGAAGATGGTGCTTGTGATTGCCTGGTAGTTGGAGAGAATATTGTAAATGGCATTTTAAGGGGCGGTGAGATCTGTATCATCTTCTCCTCGAACAGTTGATCTGTTGGGTGAAGGCAAGAGCTAAAGTCTCAATGCTCTTTAATGTTTTAGCAGGGCATGGGAAGACTTGCTTAAATGAAGCGTTCATTGTTTTAGCAAAAGCAACCATCCCTGGGATAGATATAGGTTGGAAAGAAACAAAAAACAATCTTTTTGTCTGGAGACGATGGTACTGCATAGGTTCTGAAAAGCGTTGAAAGGGAGGTTTGAATGGAAGATAGTTTGTAAGAGGTAAAGGTCAACAGAGTCCACCAGTGGTAGCAAGACCACTGGTTTGGATGCTGCATTCAGCTCGGGACCCACGTTTGTGGTAAATCTTGAAAAGGTCTGCTGCTAACTTGTTACCGTGTGCAATGCGGCCATGTAGAACGTTTTGTTTTCCTTTCTTGTGATAGTAGCAAGATACCCTTTCAATTGTCTTGGGCAAGAATTTCTGTCAAAAATGCTTTGAAATTGGATGTATCAGATTGCAAGGGCTTTATTCGTTATTTTATGAAAAGTCCGTTTTCGTGTAAAAAACTTGTTTTATTTTGGCTTATATGTGGCATATGAAGGGTTCTTGCAGGAACTCTTTGCCTTCTGGAGCTTGGTAAGCAGTATATGATGGTCAATCCAAGAATGGGGAGTGACTTGTGGAACCACCAGAGATAACTGCAAGGGTGTAGGGATGGCTCAGCAGATTGAGAAGGGGATGAGGGGAGGATGTTTAGATGCAGGGAAGTGCAGGTGTTCTTTTTTTATATTTAGTTTTTTTTTATTTAGGCATCTGGTTAAAAGCAGAATCTTTACACCATATAAAACACAGCAGGTTATACAAAAAATATATGAAATAACAGTAATAATATCACTGTACGCTATACAACTTATTCATTCTAGAATCAATTCAAATAGACATTGATATATAATCTAGTTAAAATATCTATTTACCAATTCCACCCAAATGTGATATGCTTCATTTTAATAATAACTTTCGCAGAGTATAAAACAAGCCCAACATTGATCTGTTTCGATATTATTAAGATTACTTACAAACTTTCCATAACCTTTCCTAATCCATAGTTAATGTAGAACAACAAGAGGGTAAAAGGTGGCAGATAGTTTCCACTTCCAATCCACATATCCAACATATTCTGTATTGTTATGGTATATTAGACCATCCACCCAAAGGTACATTAGTCGGCAGTTGGTCAAAACTTTCACAATCTTTACAAAGAAGAGGTATCTGAGTAGATGGCCTTAGTTATGTATAGGATAGACAAATTAAGTCCTATTTCTCAAGTTTACACAATATTTTTTGTCGATTTAACTGTGTTGAACTCCCCTGCATAATCAACAAAGCAAATATGTAAAGACCTATCCTTGGAGCACAACGTAGATCAAATTAAATAAAGCAAACACCAGAGATCAGTCATATTATTGACTCCTTTCTGAAAGCCTGTTTGCTGTATTTTTAATTATTTTTTGCTGACTAATCCAGGGATTCACCTTCCCCAACAAAATATAGGATAACATTTTTGTAAAGGTGTCGACCATGGCCAGATGGCGATAATTGGATGGACACTCACAAAGTCCCTTCTTAAAAATTGAAATAAAAATGGATTTTTTCAAACTCTCTGGGACAATGCCATCAGACACGATCTGAATGTAAATTTGATAAATAACATCTGCCATAGAGTCAGGACTTTCTTAATTATTACATTAGCAATCCCATCGGGACTGGTTGCCAGAGAGGGTTTCAGTTTGTTAATAATCATTAAAATGTCCCCAATCGTGACGTTAAGGCAATTTTTATTGTATATCATCTTTAAACTAGGCATCTTTTCAATGGAAGCCCATTCTCTAAAATAAAAATCATATACATATTTGCGCCAATTTGAAAATGGGGTTAACCTCACATTTATCGATATAAGGAGTCATGTGACGGTTATAAATGGGCCAACATTTTCGAGAACCCTGGGAACGCAGGGCACTAAATATGAACTGCCTTTGTGCAGTCACAATAGAATCTTTATGTATCCGAAGGCAATTTTTATATTTCGTTTTTTGTTTAGTTACTGCACAGTGTGCTTCCACTTGCGTCAATACCCGTTTATTAATTGTCCTCAAATTTACACTAAGTTCTCCTGTTCTTGCAGCAATCAACACGTCATATATTTTACCCAGTTGTCTTGCACAACTATTTATTTTTTGTTGTAACTTTGTGATGACTTCAAAGAGCTCATAATTCTCGTCATAGTACTCATTCGGCTCAAGAGGACATTTACTGTGTTCCTTTACAAATAATCAGGCCCTCTGTGACGAATCATCAGATGGCGTCACTTCTCCCCAGAGGGGGGCACCTTTTCATGAGGCCAGGGAGGTGACAACGCTAACCGATAGTCCCCCTGGGGGTGGTAACATGCAGGAGGAACTCGTGGGGAGGAACTCCACTCCTGAGGACAAGGACGCTAGTCTGGAACAAGGCCTCTCTAACCCTAAACCCCACAAGGCAGTAATAGCACCAGATCCTTCTAGGGATAAAGATTCTCATCCCATGATGGAACTTTTTTATTCTTGCTTCCTTGAGACTCTGAAGCCTATAAGGTCTATAAAGAGTTATTCGGAAAGTGCTCATGTATACTGTGATCATATCCCTTCTTCTAAGTTTATCACTGAGCTTGTTAGAAAAGCCTAAGGTAGACCAATTAGCTAATGATAGCCCTTCTTTTAACAGTACTGGAAGGGAGAATCGCGACGGAAGACAGACTTACCCCTTTATTGAAGGTTGAAAAGACTGAGATGAAGAAGAGCACGAGAACATTACAGAGAAGTGTGAAACATTTTCCCACAGCTTCTGACAATCAAACCAACGTTATGGAGGACCAAATTATATGAAATAGAAACAGAAGTGGGACTAGAGAGAAATGTGAAAGGGCAAGCATGCAGGACGCCAGCGAGATCCAGGATATTGTAATCTCCAAACTGGAGAGTGAAATTGGAAGAAGTTCGATTCCTTTGGGTTCTTCATCCTCTGACCCATCAGGCAATGGTCTGTGCGGTTCTGACATGCTGGAATCTGTTATACAACCAGAGGGACAACCAGGCAACCGAGGAGTCCCCATTGAAGCCTGGAAAGCAGGCACAGGGCTTCGAGAGACTGCAGCGAAGATCATCTCTAAGGCTGAGAAGAGGAATAGCGGGACGCTCAAGAAGTGTCTTGCGAGTCGGTTGGGAACCGGTGGGATAAACTTGCAGAGACTTGAAAGGTGGTGGTATGACGTGTAGTGGGTGGACCGGGTGGTCTGATAACTGTACCGAGACCACATACCATATTCTACAGCAGAGTTGCATAGGTGACTATCAGGAGAGAGGCATAACTGGTCACAGTGGGACTCAGAGGCCTGACAGCTATGCCGAGATGGTCCACAACAACTAGAGGTGGAGACTACTAAAGAAAGAAGTTGAGCTAAGAAATGTGGACCCGTGACCCCTGGGGAAATCGGTGAAGAGTTCCCCAGGAGAAGGTAAAGGGAACACTCACAAGTCCGGGAGGGGGCCAGGAAGTTACGAGACTGTGAACTGTAAAGAAATAGAGCATTTATGGAACTTTTGTTTTGAACCACCCCAAAGGCGTTTGGACACTTTGCATCCCGTAGAAGGGCGTCATTCTCCTGGATGACGAACAATAGCTGGACTTTATCCCTGTCTCTATAACAAAACACCATAGAGTAGGGGCCTTTGTGACCGGGGTGGTGCCTTTTTGTTTTGACTCACACAGACCGGACGGGCTCCTGAGTTTCTTTAATTTAGGTAGGGAAATCCCCTTACAGTTAGGTATAGATAGGTTTGGTTTATCATTTTGTAAAAGTCTATAGCAACCACTATGGCACCACTTGGTCAGTCTCTTCATTCCTTGTCGCCACACATCACAGTATTAAAATTAAATTATTTTCTGTCCAAGTGAGTCTGTTACCACACAAGTTAGTATAATAGTAACCTTTAAAATATTTTGCAGAAACACCACCTTGGACCTGAAACATACACTTCAAAACAATATGATCACTAAGATTATCTGAGATTCATTTGAAATCTATCACATGTTTAAATAGTGTATTTGTTAGAAGAAAGAAAATCGATCCAGGAGTAGAATTGATCATTAGTCCTGGTGTAATGAGGCCCAGTTAAAAGATCATCTCCTAAGTATAACTGAAGTAGACCGAAGCTCTCCCGAAGCTAGACTGGGAGTTTCAAAGACATCAGCATTCAAGGCAACTACACGGTTACAATTTTCTGTTATTAAAAAAACCTTTTGGGTATTACTTTCTGACTCGTAAACCGCAAGGGAGCAGCTTTGGAAATTAAAATCACCAAGTATCTTGTAGTGGGCACGTCGGTGAGTACATGCCCATTCAACTAAAATCTGTTCTACATAGTGTAAAATATTAAGCGTTTAAGATCCCCTTGGGGGGTCATAAACATTAATGAGTAATATAGACTGAAAAGGAAAATCATAAGAAGTAGTTAGAACGGTTCCATGTGTTAATATTACTGCAAAAATATTGCCATATTTTTGCGGCGATATTAAAGCATGGAACCTGTGGGGGAGACCCCCGCAACCCCTGCATTATTTTTAAAGGAGCGGGCGACACCCCCGCAACCCCTGCTCCCAAAAACCCCAAAAGTTATCCCCCCCAAAAATATCGCCCATGGCCGTTTCAGACGACCATATATACAGCGATATTTTTGGTGGGGATAATATGTAGTGATACCGTTAGAACTAACACAAAAACAAAATTATTTGCGTTATAAGGCAACATTTCCTTCATATACAAATGACTCGTTTCTACAATAATTAAGCCTCCAAAGAACCTCACAAGAGGCTTTTTGTATAGCAATTTCTGAACAATAGAATACCCATCTAACTGGTAAGATTGAGTAAGCCACATTTTCTGCCAAAAAGAGGTTAGATTCTAATAGTAATGATTGGCCTTGTGGTTTGGTAATAAAGAAGTTGATGCCTCTAGTTTTCCATGTATTAACTACAAAAGATGTGTGCCAACTAGGTGGAGTTCAAAATAAGTTATCGAAGTCGACTCTATGACGCAAAGAGATTGAATTGGAAAAACATCCAAAGGATCTTTCAAAGCTAAGATTATTAATTGAACTATCATTTCTACTTTCTTAGATGTAATATTCTGCATCACAGGTACATTCTGACCCTTTGTATGATTAATCTTCTCAGGCACACAGGTGTCCAGGCATCATATAAGAGCATAGCCCATGCACAACAAATCTTGAGAAAAAGACATTAGGAGGCCTGCAATAATAGGTGATATAAAATGAACTAAGGACTAGTTAGTATCACACAATTACTTTGTAATCTCTACAAGCAAAAGATCTTTAGTAGTTATGGAATGCAGTTGCAGCAAAGCAATGTATCAATTTTAAGACATTATTCCTATTGAGGAAAGGACTGGCTGAAGTTGCAGAGAGCTTGACGATCTTCATCAGATTGCCAAGAGGTTTACTCTTCAATTATATTTTTGGTGCTTGTGTATTATTACCCTCCAACTCCTGTCCTGTCATGGTTTGGTTAGGGTGCAAGTGGGTAGATCTCTATAATCGACCATAGCTTCCTGATTTTCATCCCCCCGCCCCTCCCTAAAGGAATTCAACTTGGATGACTGTTTGTAGACTCACAATCGAATATAGGCATAGATGGAACTTTCTCAGGTTGAATGTCCCAGGAATCCAGAGGGCCAGCCTGAGATTTTAAAACAACTGGTTTTGTACTAACAGCAGATGTTGGAGCTCAGTAACTCAAATCAGTTTGAGATTGCCACACAAGTGTGGTCAGGAGAGTAAGTGGTTTCCAAGGATTGTTTATGCCCCTTAGCAAAATACAAGAGGTGATGGCTGGAAGTTTTACAATTAGTCCTAACCCCTGCGATTGCTCTGGGCAACTCTCCAGATTATCATTCTTTGCCTGCCAAGCCATTACAAAAGGGGAAAGACCATATGCAAATCAGGCTTGGTCCTATCCCAAAAGGGGCAGTCCAGCCTGAACTGCTAAGTCACATCTCTTCTGCAGGAGACCACAAGCATCCCAGATATGTTTCTGCCTTACTGGGCCTCATCACTGAAGAGTAGGTTGGGTCTCTAGGCCCAGTAGGCAAGGGGCCCACGTCTGGACATACCAGTCCCACTCGGGTGACTATAGCACAACACAATAGGTGATGGCTGAAAGGTTTAGAATTAATCTTAGCCCGTGGTATTGCTCTGGGCAGCACTCTAGACCATCGTTCTTCACCTTTGTTGTCTTTCAGTTGGGAATGATCCCAGAGGCAGAAATATGATGCAAAATAACGCGATTTGACTCCCACACGCGAAAGAACATGCAGAGTACATGATTCACTGCCTAACTGTTTGTATATCCAAAGATTGATAGTGTCCTGAGGAAGGGGGCAGATTACACACCTAATATCAAGATCTATTCGGTTGTGTTGTTTTTCTACCTCCAGAAACTCAAGTAGGTGTAGACGTGGCATGACAAAGAGTTATGTCGTCATGCTAACCAAATGTCACATTGGTACTAACATCACAATTGTCTAAATAGAAATAATGAGATAACTATCTATTAAAAAAATTGAAAAGCTGTCACTACTATGTTTTTGTGACGTATGTGATGTTGATGTCTTGATTTGTACTCTGAAGTACCCCAAAATAACGCTGATATATTTTTTGTGTTTTAGTCACACCATTGAAATGCCTGGCTTACAGATGGTCGTTTTAAACATGTGTATATTAAAAAATGTTTCTTCTGATACCGATGTGAATGTGATCAATACAGCTAAGTGGAATTAATGACCGCTTATAGGAGTACCCATCCCATTACCACTTTGTAATGAAGTTCGGTAGCTAGTGGTATTCTTGTGCTCTTAATATAATCGTTCGTCACCTGCCAAGCCATTACAGAAGGAGAAAGACCATATGTAAATCAGGCTTGGTCCAACCCCAAAAGGGCCAGTCCAGCCTGAACTGCTAGGTCCCATCCCTCCTGCACGAGACCACAAGAATCCCCAGACATGTTTCAGCCTTGTTGGGCCTCATCATTGAGTAGTAGTTTGGATCTCTAGGCCATCAACCTTCAAGTGTTTTCTTGTTTATGCACCTTTACAGCCTTTGATCATGCAACAGAGGAATAGATTGTCTATTGTGTTTCTTCTTATTTGGTAGTCTTCTTGTTTGATGTCGAGAACCTTGCTTAAAATGTGCAGAGGTCTCCATTGAAGAAACACCCTCATGACAGTCTGGCCGGGGCAACTAAAGGATGGACTAGCATGAATCTTCTTTAAATTTGCCTCTCCCATAATATTAAGGTCTGAAGTTTGGGTGATCAGCTGCAAATCATCATCAAGGACAGGGTATCTGATTTCTGTGTTCCTTTGCTTTTCATTTAAACAACCAGTTTCCATACAGTTTGCAAATATCACACCCACCAATCTCACAAAGCCTTTTTTAATGTGTTGTTGCTCTTTATACATATTACTACCAAGTGAAAATAAGGCTTTCACAATTACTAATAATTCAGAATCCAAAATCTCCTCATCTGAAGCGTCAGTGGATATAGAGCTAAATAAGGCTTCAGGAGCATGCAAAGAAGCATAAGCATGTTCTGCAATTTGCACTAGGTCAGACGATTTAGAGAGATTAGGCGATTTAGAACGGTTAAAACCAATTACATTAGCCGACTAATCAAAAGTTTGCAGCGGGAGCTTGGGATCAGAAAACTCAGTTACTCCCTTTGGAGGCTGAGGCACATATTCAGAATGGAGTTATTCTCTATAGGGGAAGAAAAGAAGATTGAGCCTGAGCTGTTGTGACAAAGTCCCCACTTTCAATAATAAGTTACTCGCCTTTATGAGCGGAGAGTCTACTTTGTTGTGGCTTAAGACATTCTGTAATCTTGACTTGCTCATTATCAACTTTATCGATACCAGCCTTCACTTTGCCACCCTTAACAGGAGCAGAATCATTCAAATTTGTTTGTGGTTTATCGCTAGTGCGTGTCTTAGAACCCACATTCGTATTAGATTGTCTGCCATGGGCTGAACTTTGTAGCGGTTATCTCCTGCGATTTGTGGCCATATCCAGTACCAAGATATGGATTGGAGAGAGAAACCACACCCAACAACCAACCAAACTGCACTAACTGTGCTCTTGCATGCGTGTACAACATGTGCTTTTAAAGTTCCCTGAGAGTAGGAGGAGTCTGTCTTAGGTTGTTGGTTTCTTTGATGTCAGGAGAAAAAAGAAATGCCACCAGCCACCACATCAAAACTACACTTACTGTGCATTTTGATGTGCAGAAATTCTGGAAAGTTGAGGCTGAATGAATTGGTGGGCATTGTAGCGAGAGCTTGTACTCTTGGGATATATTGATGCAGTTAGAGATTGTTGGTTGAAGATGAAGTCAAACCATTCTGCTAAGAATCATGAGAGATCCCATTGCAGTCTATAGGAAGTGACTACAGTAATACAGGTTTTTGGTTAGGCTAGCATTTGTGGGTACTGCTGTCAAAAGAATAGGAATTAAGGGTCTGAACCCCTGTGACAAGGAACGTGGAAGGAAAGATCAAGGCAACTCCTCTCACAGATTTGACCCATCTATCATTGACCAAGATGTTGAAGTTAGAAGACAGTCAAGTGTCAACAAGAGTAGTATAGTTAGCTGAAAACCATGTTTCAGTAAGGGCAAGAGAAATCAATGTTCAGGTCATCAATCGGGTTGTGACTGTTGGTTGCATGTTTGTTAGGTTATGTAGTGTTAAGTGTGCCTAAGTTGTAGGGTGGGCTTATAGGATGAAGTGAAGGTATAGACTTGGACTTAAAGGCTATGTGGTACAGCCATAGAACTAGAGATATCTGGATAGTTGGGAGAAAGAGCAATGAACTCTCCAGCAGCAGAGTAGGAAAGAGCTTGGGGAGGAGACTTAGCCTCTGAAGACAAGCAGTCAAGAAGGAGATGGAACTGAGTGGGTAGCACCCCATGGAAGAAGAGAGCAAAGGAAAGAGTCAAAGATCAGGAAGTTCCTATGGCTGTCGTGGATCATGACAGTGCCATTAATGCAGAGTCCTCATGTTACCCAAGATGGGAGGAGCATGTTCCTGGAGATAGTTCTGTCCTACTCGATGAGGGGGTGGAGGCTGAGGGGCAACGCGTTTGTCTTGGAAGCAAGACAAGACAGCGCAACACAGGTTCAAATCCCAACCCTGCGCTTAGAAACCAGTCTCTGGTATTAAGCTTGCTATAATTTTTTTTTTTGATAATTTATTTACAATACAAATAAGAATACACCAAATTAATAATTATAATTACTATAGATAGTATATTGCTAACTAGCTTTAGGAAGTGTGGGGCACCCGGAAGGATGTGCCATTTTCCCCACTTTAATCGCAGTGAAGCCTGCAGGTGGGAGTTGCAGGATAATGGCTTCCTAAACAGTGTGGTCCCAAAAATAAGTAAATCAGTGATAGTCTCCATCAATACAGTGTTCGTGTAGGAGTTAGCAATGAACAGCATAGGGTTGTAGATGATCAAGGTTTTTTTACACTTTTTTTTCCGATGACAACAGCCACAGATGACCCGTTCTGAAAGGTGGATGATGTGCTTGTGGCTATGAAGAGAGCCAGGTGGGAGAGGTTAGAGCATACATTTTCTGTGAGTCAGGGAAGGTAAGGAACAAGTATTTGTGTAATAGGAGGGATATGGGAGGAATTACATCAGCAAATAGAGTGTTAGGTAATGAAACGAATGAGCGGAAGCACAAAGGTAAGGTGGCCAAGGTAGGTGAAGGTGCGAAAGAGCAAGGAAGAATGGGGGTGAGGCGGGAAGTCTAGAGAAGGAAGCAGACAGCAAGAGGAGGGATGAGGTAGAACAAAGAAGATCCAGAGTATCGGTGGGCTATGGAATAGGGAGGCAGGAGTGAGACAGAGGAAAAAGGGAGAGATATGGTTGAACTAAGAATGCAGTAGACTTCAGAGGAGGTGAGATGGGGCAGCAGGAGGAGGATATTGTAGAGAACAGAGGAGAGCGGGGAGAGAAGTTAGGGAAGTGGCAAAACAGTCTACTAGGAGTTAGGTAAGGGGATAACAACACAACACTAAACAAGGTGGGAGCACTTATTTTGCAGGGGGGAATAAGATTGTGGTATAAGGGATGAAAGATAAAGAGTGAGTGGGACAGGGCAAGTGAGGAGGAAAGTGGAAGAACACTTTAAGGGGAGAGGTAGCAGAAAAAGGGAATTGTGGAGGATTGGCAACTCAGTGGGGCTTGCTGGTGGCGACTAAGGGATGAGGCAAAGTGCTGAGGGGAGTGTTACAAGGGCAGAGGTGAGCACAAGAATGCACAAGTTGTGGTAATGGGAGAGATGAGATGACCAAGCAGACCAAGGTAAGTATCGCAAGGCAGGAGGGTGGGGAGTGTGAGGTACAAAACCCACGGAAGCTGAGGCAGGATGGAGCAGAGGATGACAAGAAAAGGGTGCAGTGTGAGAGGCCAGAGAAGGGAGTGAACAGATGAAATGGTAGAGATGAAAGCAAGATACTGGGGAATGTTGGCACTGGAAGAAAGAGAAGACCAAGGGCAATCTGAACAGGCAGACGAAGGAGAAACCAAGGACTGTACTTGGTGGGTAAGGGGGAGCTGGGAAAGGAGCAGATGTGTAGGCAGAGGAGAAGTTTACTAAAGGGGGCTCGTCCAGCAGGGGAATCCTGGGCGCGCGAAAGGCAGGATTAGGAACATTATAGATCTAAAGACCCTGCAATAGTAAGGTCTTCAGTCTGTCTGAAAGCAAGGTGGCAGTGCTAGTCTAAGTGAGGATTGCAGATTGTTCCACTTTTTGAAAGCTAGCACTGAAGCATAGTCTCTTTCCTGTATTGAGGCATGACTAGCTATAGGGAGAGGGTGGATCTAAGTCGTCTAGTCCGGGTATACCATTGTAGTCTGTGGAGAAGACTAGCCTTATCAATCTTAGCGCCTAAGGCACTAGATTTGAGATTTACATAACTGCAAGTCTCAAAATCCAGTTCTCCACTTCCTTTTGGTGTTCCAGAACATTTTAGAACCCCTTTGAGAGTCACTGGACTGCAAATCTCAGCATTCAGCTCTTTTTGGTTTGCTTTCAGTGTTCCTATAGGGAATCACAGCATCTAGCTCTCCTTTCAGTGGGTCAGCAACCCCTGCCCAAACACCATCCAGCAGATTGGAACAACAAACTTAGACCTTTGCTCTTGTCCATGCTCTAAGCACCACCCTTGCTCTGGTGTTCTATCACCATCTCCTCATTTGCGGATCCAGGCTGTGTCCGAGGGCTTCATGTTGTTTTCAGCTCGCCCCATCTCAACGTTTATTCGATCTCTGCCGGTTCTTTGCTCGGCGTGTGCGGTGCTACGTATCCAGTCAGATGGCCAGAGACTGGGACAACAGATTCATGGTTAGGCAGTTTGTTTTTCTCTTGTGATGTCTCTTCACCACATATCGGTGAGATTGGCAACATTATGCAAGCTGTGACAGTGAAGCATTTTACTCAGCTGCCAAACGCAGTATAAATACCTAGTGTGTGCTGCCTCCTCTGCTTTCCTCTGCTTTCCTGTTTTCTGCTGAGGCTGGGCTTTTGGAGAAAACAAGCCCAACCTCCATAAAAACCCCTCTGCCGCGCGGAGCGCGCGCGGAGTTCCGGGCAGAGTTCCAGTCTGCTCCAGTCCCTGGCTACGAGAGGACGTGTGTGCTGCCTCCTCTGCTTTCCTCTGCTTTCCTGTTTTCGGCTGAGGCTGGGCTTTTGGAGAAAACAAGCCCAACCTCCATAAAAACCCCTCTGCCGCGCGGAGCGCGCGCGGAGTTCCGGGCAGAGTTCCAGTCTGCTCCAGTCCGCTCCGGGAGCTGGGGCTGTGGGGGGTGACTCCCTGACTCACCGCCTAAGAGGGGTGTACGAGAACTGTACGAGAACTGCCAGGACACAGAGGTAGGCGTTTAACACCCTCTCTTCGCCCTCCTGTTCCTCCACTGTTCCTCTTTTCAGGACTTGATTTGAACTAACCTGTTCAGGATATATTTCGAACAGATCTGTGCTCAACAGAAACCGAACTGTGTTTGACAGCCACAGAAAACAGAAACGAGTGCGGGTCATAAACGTGAGGCCTGATCCTTCTCGGGCCCCACTCGGGTCCACGCGGCCAATCCATCTCAGCTGCCTGTTATCACTCCCACCGTATCCTTCCGCTCCCCACCCTATTTCACCCCATTCCGTCCCACCCTACCCGGTCTTTCCCTGCCCCTTCCTCTTCCCTTCCCTTCCTGTCCTCGTGTCGGCCCTTCGTCCTGTTCCGTCCCACCCTTTCCCACCCTTTCCCCTCCTTTCTCTGCCCCCCCCTTCAGCAGCCTCTATTCAAGATGGACGAAGACTCTGATCAACGATTATTAAGGAGTCATATGAAAAGGACTCCACTTACCTCGACCCAGCCTCCTGCAGTCTTAACGAATGGCCTTCCCCAAGACCTACGACAACGCTCATCAGCATCAACCGATGATGGCCGCCCCCTCACCGCTTCGGCGAGCGACCCAGGCTGTGTGGGAGCCGGAGGGCCCCCGCCAGGGGGTCTGAGGGTGGCCACATCGATGACGGGCCCCGCGCCCGGCGCCTGCCGCCAGACTTCTTCGACTACCATCTTAAAGCCAACGGCCACTTGTGAAGCGCCCAGCACCCGGGACGTCACGGGTAAACAGGCACCAGCCCCGCTCGGCACAGAAGTGCCGAACTCCACTCCGCGGACCATCAATTCTCCTGAGGCTGAGATTCCCCGCAACCGGCAGAAGAGCCTGCTCCCCCGGACCACCACGGCCCAGGTCCACCTGGCCCAGGAAGTCCAACCGGGCTCACTTGGCGCGGGCGGCGCCACTGTTCCACGGAGCCTAACCATATCAAAGGGGGATGAAGAGCCTGCCCTACACCTGTCCCCTTGCAGGTCTACCTCGCCTCTGAGGGCAACGACCACTGTGCCCCCCGCAGACCCAACTGGCTCTCCGGTAAATGGGGCCTACGACGTCACGTCAGCTCACTCCGACACTGATCCTTTACTTGTGAGTGCCTTTCATGAGGAGAGTCTGGACTTAGACTCTGACCTCTCCAACGGCACACTGGACAACTCCGGCTCCAAACTTCCCATCAACCATCCTGCAAAAAAATCAATGCATAGGATTAAAAGCAAACTGTCACACAAGCCCATGGCGGCTGTAGCCACATCCGCCAAAACGCTTCCGATAAAGAAACATCAAAACCCAACGTCTGGCTCTTACAAAACTAACAATCAGCATAAAAGGGGCATTCTACAGCAGACACAAAGGAAAAAGGGCCACGCAAAACTCGCTCTATCCACCCCGCGTCTGTCCAATGTTCTAATGAATTTTTTCAAAACACAAGGAAAAAGAAAACTGCCCATTGACTCTGAGTTATCAGACGCGGAACTCCTGGAAGCTTTTGACGAGACCTCTCCACTGCTCAAATCCACGAAAAGCCCAGCTCCTACTGTGCCTCATTTATTCTCAGCCGAGCAAAGTCTGCCTCTAAGTCCTCTACTTCTTGGTCCCGCATTGGACGCACAGACCGAGTTTCACCCGGGCTCTGACGGCCCATCTGCTGACACTCTGGTCGGACCTTCAGACCTGCTGGCGAGGCCTCAACTACCACCCTCCCCGGGGCGGCTGGTGTCCGCGAATGTAGATCCAACAAATACCACCAGATCGTCACTTAAGGGCTTTACGGACATTCTAGAGCTATTACAACCAATAGCAGGGTCACATAGAGAAGTGCTTCCCCACCTGCAGGCAAAGCCCGTTTTAACTCTTGCCTCGCCCAAGTCCAGTCATCCAGTCCCTGCATCCCAATTCTTTTGCCAGGACGACCCCATTTTCGAACCAAGACTACCAGCTTCAAGATCATCGTCTACGCAGGACGTCGGATCCACCAATTCCACTCGTAGACACTCTCTGGCGAACCCCATATCTCTGGGAATTAGAGACACACCACTGAGGACGGGTAGAAGACGGGACCTTCCTCCATCGCCCCATAAAGAGTCCCCCAACAATAGAAAGGATCTGACCACAATCATGTCAGCCATAACCATCGCCATGGCCCCATTCTGTAAGCTGTATGAAACGCTAAGTGACGTCTCAAAAGACAACACGGCCATTTTGGCGAACATTCAGTCTAAACTTACCTTCTTAGAAGGGTACATAACAGCTATCGATTTGAAGTATGACCTAACACACACAACAAGCCAGGAGGCAGGTTCTGGGTCGCCCATGTCCACAGCTCCCTCATGTTTGAAAAAAGGTTTCGCCTCAAATATACGATCACATAAATCAACTCAGACCTCTCCTCTGACAAATCTTAACGACCCGGTCATAACATCTGCGAACAAGCGACAATCATCGTCAAGTTCAAATACGACCATAACTAAGAAAGTGCTAAAATTAGCCACGTCGGATCAACCATTTGGCCTAGCCCAACAACGGACCCAACGAAAGGACGAGTTGGGAGTGCTGCCGATCAACCGCACTTCAGACGTGGGACCCTCTGTTTGTGGGCTTACTAGAGCGACCCGTGTAAGGGACCTACCCAAGGCCCTGGTCCTAACAGAAGATCCCTCAGACTCAAGTCTTATACTGATGGAATCATCTGACGACGCTCAAGCAGTGCCTGAGGCGGGCATCTCCAAAGGCATTCCGCAATCATCGCCGCTTACTGCAACCCTCAAGCACTCAGAGGGCCCCCACCTTCAACCAGTGACGACTCAGAGCCCCATTAAGCCCATTCAGGGCGTCGACAATATAGACCTTCCAAGCCACTCGACGGTCACACAAAGAAGTCCAAGTGCAAAAACTAGATCAGCGAGATCGCCTGTGTCAGGCACCTGCCCATTCCGACAGCATCCACCAAAACAAGCTGACAATACGAGGGCCAACCCCACCCGCATCTTCAAGCTAGAACAAATTTCTAGCAAAGACAAATACATCATTCTGAACAGAAGAACGGTACTAACGATAATATCGTCCTTACCGTCCCTAAAGACTCTAAACTCGGCTGACTTCAAGTGGATTGAGCCTTACCATAGAGACAACAAGGCTAAAGCCTATCTCCACATTTACTCCTCTGCAATACAAGATATCTGCCGTCAAGCCGGGGAAGACTTAAAAGCCCAAGGTCTGTGGATTTCGGAACTACCAACTAGGGATCCCAAGCTCTTTAATAGAGAAACACACCATAATAAAGGAAGGTCTGGTGCCGTTACTCCATCTAATCGACACGACAACCGTAGAACTGAATTGAAATCTCACTTCATACTCTCACCCGGGACATCGAAAATGTGCCTAGATTCATCCGCCCGCTCGACACGACCAGTCTGTGAACATCCCGAGCTAAACTGGTCACCACAGAAAAGTCAAGCTATTAGAAAACAAGACTCTGTTAAAGCACGTCCGTCCTATTCTCAAGCCCTCAGACCACGCCGGGAGAACAGAAAGCTTAGCTGGAGAGACCAGTCCCCGCGAAGAGCCCGGCTCAATTACAGCCCCCGAGCCCAACGCAAACCATCTTCGTCGACGGCTAGTGCAAACTCGACAACTGCACCTGGCCCATGGGAACGGATAAAAGAGGCCCTATCATTAAAGCGCTCCAGATAGCAATCATCAAAAGAATCCGATACTCAACTCCACCAAAAGCCCTTATCTTTGGCCTCCTGGAACACCAGAGGGCACTCCCATCTAACCGATCATAACGCTGTAGACCTGGGTCAATTTGACATATTTTGCCTCCAAGAAACATGGCTCCAGGATAAACCATCTATGGATGGTTACGAAATTGTGATTTCGCCAGCCGTTAAAGGCCGACTAGGCCGTCCATCAGCAGGCCTTCTGATTGGGATTCGGTCAGATCAAAACCTGAAACTCATTAAAACAACGGCAAGATCCTATGAGGTGTTGGCGGTCTTAATTGAATGGAACCCGGCACACGATGCCTTGACATCACAAGCAAAGCTGCCCTCATCCTTACAGCTCGCTCTGCTCACTACCTACTGGAATCCACAAAGGTCTTCGACATCGCTTTTCTGTCAAGCTATTGCGGAGGCAATTGATGAGATCCTTAATGAATGGAACACCCCCTACTTACTTATTTGCGGGGACCTTAATGCGAAATGCAGTCTACCACAAAACATTCCCCGAAACTCGACCACTGCTACAGCAGCGGAGCTCAGGGGCCAAGCTTGGATGACCCTGATGACATCAAGAAACCTGCATAACACCGCCTGGATCTTAAAAGACCAACCACAGTTACCGACTTGGGAGAGAAATCGTTCTTCAGCCACTTTAGACTACATCTTCGCCTCCCAAGCACTGTGTGCAATTATTCAAGATTTTCGTGTAGTCAAAACCCTACCAAGCGACCATAATATGCTAACAGTATCCTGGCCTTCGACTGGCCGCAGTGTACAGACCTACTTGGCACAGGTCGAAACGAACCCCCAACAATCGCGCCTCCGCTTGACATCGTCTAGCATCAGAATGATCACGCAACAGTTTGTCTCAGACATCGCGTCAGTAACAGATCGTGCTTCATCACCAAGGCCAAACTACCTACCTATGCTTCTCAAGCACATGCACCAGGTGAAACAACGGCCGGTGTCCGCCATAACTCATACCCATCACTATGATAAACAAATAGCATTGAGGAAAAAAGCACTGAGATTACTCAGAAGACGCGCCAAGGCGGACAACACCACTGCTGCATGGGCCCGATGGAAAGACGAAAATACAATCTATAAATCATGGATAAGAGCGCGCCGAGCGGCACTCTATCAGCACGACGCGGAATCCATGACGAAAGTTCTAATGTCGAAAAAAACTGCAGACTTCTGGTCCCTGGTAAACGCCTCTCATGGTAGTACAACTTCAACCTTGATCAACGCCGTCCCGGAACAAGTCTGGGTCACATTTTTCACCAATCTTTTTGCCAGCCCGCCCTCTGCCACCAATACGTCTTTTGATACTACGGCCGCCCCATGGATTGACCTGTCAATTCCAGCAGACATAAGTGCGGCCATTCTAAAACTAAACTCGTCACGAGCCCCGGGCCCAGACGGATTGACGAACATAGACCTAAAGAAACACCACCTGGAATGGTCTAGCTTCATCAGTATTCTGTTTGACCACTGCCGATTCACTAGAAAGATTCCAGCATCTTGGTCTAAAGCAATCGTCATCCCAATTTTTAAGCAAGGAAGCAGGGAAGCGCCTGAAAATTATCGTCCAATCGCTCTACTGGATATAATAGGCAAACTTTTTGCGTCTCTCCTCTTGATCCATTTCAACCGATGGGCGAAACTGGCCCCCTGCAGTGACCCGTTCCAACTAGGCTTCAAGAAAAACGGCGGCACAGCACTAAACATCCTCATACTCACTATTCTGAAAGCCAAAATAAAGCAAGGGTCCCCCACAGTTTACGTGGCGTTCATTGACCTCTCTCAGGCATTCGACAAAGTGGAGAGATGCAAACTGTGGAGAAAGTTGGAAAACTGGAACTGCCCAAAAGATGTGCTACTACCAATAATAGCCCTTCACACCAACAATAGACTCAGCGTCCGGTTGAACAGACAGGGAGCACTGTCTAAAGAAATCCCCGCTCATAGAGGAGTCAAACAAGGCTGTCCATTAGCCCCGGCCTTGTTTGTGGCTTTCCTGGGGGACTTTAAAGACTCGGAAGCCCAGGTCCGAAGCTTCCCGCCAAAGCTTGGCAAAAGTTCACTTTCACGCCTTCTCTACGCGGACGATATGATTCTGTTCGACCAGACCCCGATCGGCCTCCAGCGGCAGTTGGATAATCTAGAAACCTACATGACCACCAATAATCTCCAGATCAATCAGTCGAAAACGAAAATTATGATCCTCTCCAGATCGGGTCGCTCCAAGAAAAAAATACGACCCTGGTCAATCTGCAAAACCAACATTGAAGTGGTTTCGCACTTCAAATACTTAGGAGTGACTTTCGACGGCTCCTCGCAGGAACTTACAATGCAACAGCGCCTGTGGTCTAAAACCAAACAACTTACATCACAACTAAGAGCGATCGACAGAAAATATGGCAAATTTTCGCTAGTACCGGCCATTAATTTCTATAAAGGTAAAATGGTACCGACCCTGACCTACGGCATGGACGCCATGTTCACTGTTCCACCCACACTGTGGCGATCTTTGGAAGCCTACATTTGGAAATCACTCCTAGGCCTACCCACCGCCATTCCAATCGAAGCTATTAGACGGGACCTGGGCCTGGTATCACTAAGCGCCACCGTCAGTGGGTCTTCATTGGCCCTCTTTAGGAAGACTCTTATTAAGGACGACCTGCCTATCGCCAACATCATCGCCCAAGAACTTGACTCATCGAACTGCAAGGCCGTCAAAAAATGGACCCTTCTTCAAAAAACCAAACTGGAAGATTTGCACTGCACTTTAGACGACCTGATCTTAAACCCGCAAAGAGTCAGTGAAAAATTGAAGCTACAAGATTGGATCAACACTTCTGACAAAGCGGCGGCAACTAAGTTTCTCAATCATCTTCCCCCGACTTTTAATAAACTGAAACTCCCAATGGCATACTGTTTGAGATTCCCAGACAAAAAGCTGCGCACTATATTTCTAAGAGCGCGCTTAAACCTGCTTCATACGCGGGAAATCCTAGCAATGAGAAGGTTGGCGTCCGAGACTACATGCAGACTGTGCAAACTTCCGGACTCTACTGAGACCGTGCGCCACCTGCTCTTAAACTGCTCTGCTTTAACTCAAATTCGCACAGCGTTCCTATCTCCCCTATGGCTGGACTCGATACTGATTGATGAACAAACATGGTGGTATCGCTTGATATCTGGCGAAAAACCCCGCTGGGCTGTTGCGACAGCCAAAATATTGGAGGCTGCTTTCAACAAAATCAATGCGGCAACCTAGGTTGTTGAGACTAACACTGTACACGACACGCTCCGATCTCTTTGACATTCTTGTAAAAATCTTCCTCTTTGATTATATGCAAGTAATAATAAAAAAAAAAAAAAAAAAAAAAAAAATACCTAGTCATAATTTCTTTGTTTTGTTCAGATCTCCTTAAAGAGGTACTTCAGAATGTAGCAATATATGATTAATTCAGCCCTATCTTCAATGTTGAGCACAAGGACTTGGATCATCAGTCAATTGTATAAATGGTTGGTTTCCATTTGCTCATATGACATCTCAAAAAGAACTAAAAGATGTCCAAAAGTTTTTGAATCCACTATAGACACCAGAGCATAGCTCAAAGTGCAACACTATAAGGGTCTTTGACCTTACTATAGCCCCCAGGATCGAAAACAATTAACTCTCCATACCTCTTCAAATGTTTTGAACTACACTTCCCATCAGCCCATCCCGCACAGTCAAGGGAGAGGCATCATGTGGAGAGAGGCTGCTGGCAAACCTCTACCAATGTTCTCTTTAATTCAAATATGCTCTCTAATTGTGGTTGAATCAAGAAGGTAAACTGTCCCGAAAGTGAACAATTAGCCCATTCTTGGCAAAGGTATTCACAGACATAGGCAAGATTGAGGAATCTGTTACTCAGTGCTCCACCATTGCAGCGATTCGTCTCGTGGGACGTGGAGAAAAGCAGAATGATCAAAGATCAATCCTTCCTTCTGATTTCAATGTACCCCTATTCCGCCCCTATGACAATGGGGATTGGAGGTCTGGGACATATAGGTCTTTGGGCGGATATTACATGTGACAAGGCTGCACAAAACAGTTCAAGCAACAATGGGGTTAATGCTCGAATTAGTTACTGGTAATCTTCATTACTCCTAGTCATATGCTTCCCAGTCACAGTACTTACTTGTGAGGAACCCACATCCATGTCGGGGACCTTTTCTTTATTTCTATTTTCATCTGCCCCACCCTCTCCACTCGAAGTATAACACTCTCATTCTTCAGTTAATTATCAAGCCTTTGGCCCAATCCATCTATGTTGCGTCGGAGAGGCAGGAAGAGTAGGACTATGAGTAACGATTCCCTTTGCGTCCCTCTTAATCCTGCCAGTACTTAATTATGAGGCATACCGACTCCAATGATGGATGGGCCCAAATAACCAGACTCAGACCACCAGATGCTATGTACACTGACCACCAACAATTGTGGCTCATCTAGAATCGCAAGTGTGAATCTTTAGTGTGCTTCAAGATGTCCTGTACTGAAATACAAGGAGTTTGTACCGTGGAGGTCGCGAACACCTTTCTTGACAGTCCTTGCACTCATAAGGGAGATGGAGTGTGACAAAATGACTGCTTCTCTGCAGGAGGATGGGGGTGAATAATGAAGAAACCACCTACTCAGCCCTCATATTTCTATAAACCAACTGAGATTCCAATCATAAAGGTAAAACAGGCACAGGCAAGAAATATACCTCCTTCTCTTTTTGTGGTAATTTGGGCACAGGGAAGGCTATACTCTTAAGAGGGGTGTAAATGTGATTCAGTAGTGACCCAAACAGAAAAGTATCACAGCTGAAAATAAAGGGAATGTCCAATCAAGGCTCTATAAAAATATATATACTTTAAAAACATTGTCTGCAAAAAAACAAAAATAGGAAAACTATCCAAAACCCACCCCTGTGGAAAGAAAAGAGAAAATGCAAGAAATGTAAGAATGGAGCATTTATGGGTAAGAATACAGGGATTATATGCAACTTCAATGAACACAATGTTCTTTTAAAAGGATATGTCTTGAGGAAAAAGGCTCACAAGGTAGGTAGACAGCTAAGACCCTGGACACTTGAATGCACAGGTTTGGTTTGAGCGGTTCGATGTTTCATCCGATGAGCTGGGCTTGAGAGTCCACCAAGGTCGGTTTGACCTGCCATGACAATGGGCATCGAAGATGCTGGCGCAGCAAACTGCGGTTCAAAGGTGGCAGATGCAATAAAGAGCTGGTAGTTTGAGCTGAGGCAACGACAGGCTCTGCTAGCGCATGTAGCCTCAAACAGGTTTGAATGTGCAGTTTGAGTTTGAAGAGCTTAGCGAGTGCCTAGGGCAGCTCCAGCGGGTCTTGCTGGTTCGTGATGTGGTGTAACTGGTTAGAAGACAGTTCAACTGGTTCAATGTGGTGAAACACAAGGATCTTGTCTTCCTTAGCTCTCTTGTTGCTGTTAGTCCCACTATGGGGTCAAGGGGACAAGTTCAGTCCTTGTTCTCTGGCTCCTAGCAAGTGAGACTAGGTCACACCTTCAGGGATTCTTCACTGTGATGAGGTCCTGACAACAGTGAGGCTGGCAGAGATGCAGGTCTTGTTCCATCAGCAGGTTCACCCCCAATGTTCTCTGGGGATGGGTAGGTGAGGAAATAAGGGTTCCAGGCAGCAGTGATGAAGAAACAGTAATTTATTTCATTACATCGACAGCGGCCTATGAGAGCCGAGTGCCAACATGGCTCTCTCCCTGCAGTCTCTACTGTCTCTCCTCAACATTATTAGAATAACATTCTTAGAACTTAATGAGCTCATAGTGCAGCTCAATGTTTAACTAGGATCTGGTAATACATTTTTATGAACTTGTTTTAACTTACACTTACATCATAACACATCTCATCCCTTATGTGCATACAGCTGTTTATTCCACATAATAATCCTTAAACCAGCTGGGTTTGTTCTTGACTCTATTTGAATGTGTCTCTGCTGCAGACCTTGAATTGTTGTCATCCTTGGAACACTTCTCTATGACACTAGAGTCTCTGATACTGTTATTAGCAAATTCACCATTGTCATGTTCACCATTGTCATGTTTATCATGTGCATTGTCCTTCATGCATTCTGGACATTTCACAATTCTGGACATTGACCAACACTCCCCCCCCTTCTACAATTACTACATTGGTTCTTACCACAGATATTTTCTTGGGGCCAATGTATTTGCTTTGTACACATTTGGGAGTGAATCTAGGGTTCTTTATGAGAATACAATCTCCCACTTTCCAGGTATTACTTTTGACACTCTTGTCCTCATCAAATCTTTCTTTGTACACCTCCTGTGCTTCTTTGATGAGTCATAATTCTCTCGCGATCAATGTTGGAACTCTTGGCTAAGTCCATCCACCCTGGACATAGTTTTGTTTCAGGTTGTCTCCCTTTCAATGACATGAACGGAGATACATTTGTAACCGAGTGTGGTGTGGTACAGTAGTTCCATATCATTTCTCTTACTACACCAAACAATCTTAGATTAGAAGCCATGGCCAATTGCAAACCACCCTTTATGAACCTATTGGCTCTCTCAACGAGGCTGTTGGCCCTTGGATGATATAAAGCAGTTCTAGTGTGTTTGATGCAAAATTTCTTCAAGAAAGTTAACATCCTTTCAGATCAGAATTGTACTCCAGTATCCGTGATTAATTCTGTCGGGAAACCCTCCCTGTAAAACACTTCCTCGAAGAATAACACCATCTCTGCAGTGGTTGCCTCACGCAAAGCCTTCCATTCAATCCATTTGGAATGGCAGTCTACTAACACAACAATGTATTTATACCCATTGTCAAGGTTTTGTAATGGTCCTATCAAATCAACTGCAACTTTTTGCCATGGTTCACTCGGTACTTTGACAGGATCTATTGGTACTTCTCTAACCATCTTGGTCTTGTCACTCTTACCACACTCTCTACAACCCCTAACACACTTCTCTGCATCGCTGTCAATCCCGGGCCACCAGAAATATTGCCGCAAATATCTCTTTGTTCCTCCCATGCCCAGGTGACCTTGATGTGTTATATTTACTAAATGAGATCTGACTCCACTGGGGGGTATTATCCTATTTCCTTTTCTAAGTTTACATCCGTCCTCAGACATACTTAACTTGTCCTTCACACCAAAATATCTGTCAAACTCTTTTCCCACAATATTCTTGTGAGGCCATCCTTCTCCGTTCCAAATCATAACTTGATTCAACATTAAATCCTCCTCACCAGCTCTTATCCACATCTCTATCAATGGCATCATGCTCAATTTCTACAATGCTCACATCTTGAAATTCAGGTGCTCCCACCAATTCACCATCACACACAGGTAATCTGGATAAACAATCTGGTACCACATTCTCCCTCCCGGAAATGTAACACACCTTGAAATTATAACCCAAGAGTTCTACCATCCACCTCGAAACTCTTGGAGACCCTTTGGCCCACTCAGAACCGTTCATCAATTGAACCAAAGGCTTGTGATCTGATCTGACAATAAAAGGTCGACCCCATAGAAAGAACTTGAAGTGCGTGACTGCCCAAAATACTGCTAGTGCCTCTCTTTCAATGACCGAGTAATTTTTTTCTGCTCCTCTAAGTGGCCTGGATGCAAATGCAATTTTGTATTCAGTTTTACCTGAGTCAAACTGAGTCAAAACTGCTCCTAAGCCAAGGGTACTAGCATCAACTGAAAGCAACGTTTTCCTGCCAAACATGAATCCACTTAAGGATGGGGCCTTGACTATACAATCTTTGATTTGCAAGAATGCTTCCTGACAATCTTTGGACCATGTGTACTTCACGTTCTTTTTCAGTAACTCCCTCAATGGAGATGAGATGGATGCAAAGCCATTCACAAATTTATGGTAATATTCCGCTAGTCCCATGAAAGAACGTAGTTGGTCTTTGTCTTGGGGGTGAGGAGTATTACTAATGCTTTCTATGAGTGACTTTTTGGGAGAAATACCTTCTTTCGAAACTTTGTGTCCCAGATACTCCACTTCCTCAACACTTATTTTACATTTGCTTCTTTGTACCGTTATCCCAACCTCTTTTAGTCTGCATAGTACTGCCCTAAGTACTCTGTCAAGCTCATTACTTGCGAAAATCAGAATGTCATCTTGAAACACCTTAACATTTTCCAACCCTTTTAACACTTCCTCCATCACCTTTTGGAACACAGATGCGGCCGAGGCCAACCCAAATGGCATGCGATTGTATTTATAAGTGCCTTCACGTGTGATAAAGGCAGTGAGATGTTGCGATTCTCGGGAAAGGGGAACTTGGTGATAGGCAGCAGAGAGATCAATGACGGAGAACAATTTGGGTTCGCCAAGAGTGGAGAGTGTCTCGGAAATGTTGGGTAGGGGATGTCTCTCCACCAGAATATTGTGATTAAGACTGCGCAAATCTACACACAGTCTTAATTTACCATTATTTTTGGCCACTAAAACAATGGGGGACAACCACTCTGTGGCCTCAACAGGTTCAATGACACCCTTATCTACTAAGTTATCGAGTTCACTGCGTAGTTGCGCTCTCATGTTTAACGGCACATGTCTCACTTTATGAACAATAGGCTGAGATTCTTTCTTTAGTCTAATATGGTGTTCGAAGTTCTTGAGTCTGCCCAGACCTTCGGTGAAGACCTCTGGGAACTCTCTTGACCACATATCATCAATCTCGGCAATGGTGACAGGCTCAGTGGCACTAGCTTGCACCCTGACTCTCAACTTCCTTTGTTCCTCCCAACTTAAAAGGGAGGCTCCCTTTCTTGCAACCAAAATGTCAGCTATGCATTCTCCACCACTGTATTGCACACTTGCAGTAAACTGTCCCAGCATCTCAATAGGGGATTCCGCATAGCCGCAGGGCCGAATTCTTGGTGGATCCAGCATTGATTCATCCTTTTTTAGAACATCTTTAAATGTCTCTTTAGAAATGATGGTCCATGGGGAACATGTGTCAACTTTCATGAGTATTTCTTGACCATCAATTACAAAAACATCTGTTGGACCTTTGCTGTCTCCCCCTCCAATGGTCGAAATCTCGAAGACATGTCTGGGGTTGTCTTGCGAGGAGTATACCTTCTGTATGTTGTAAGCTGAGTGAGCACCTTCTTCTTGGTTGTCTCTGGTTTCTAAGAGATTTATTGATGACCTCTTGCATACATTAGCGAAATGTCCTCTGGTCCTACACTTGAAACATTCAGCATTCCTTGCTGGGCACGAAGGGTAGTTCGGACCATGCTTGACACTGCCACATCTGGTACACTTCGCACCCCATGTTCCTTTCCTGCTTGTATTGACATTAAGTCTCTTCCTGTGATCAACTGCGCACACAGCTTGGGTACTCTGTTTGTCAGACTTCAGTTCTTTGACATATTGTGAGGTTTGTTCTATGCTTCTGGCTAGGTCCACTGCTTCATCCAACTTCATGTCTTTTGCCAACAATTTCTCCTGTATCCTAATATTATTTGTGCACCTCACTAACTGATCTCTAATTAACGAGTCAGATAGATGTTCGAATTCACAGGAGTGGCTTAATGTTCTTAATGAGGCTATGTACGATTCCACGGATTCTGAGGACTCCTGCGTATGCTGAAAGAACTTGTGCCTCTCGAATGTAACATTTTTTTTAGGCTCAAAATGATCCTTGAGTTGTTTAATCGCAAGGGCATATTCATCTGTGTCCTCAGCTTCACCAGCTTGTGCACTCCTTCAGTTGTTTAATCGCAAGGGCATATTCATCTGTGTCCTTCGCTTCACCAGCTTGTGCACTGCCTAACCCATCAAACACTGCACGGCCTTCCACACCAAGATTGTGAAGTAATAATGCCTTTTTGCGAGTTGAGCTGAATCTCTCTCCTCCCATTGCCACCAGGTAGTTTTCAAACATGTCTTTCCACCTGTCCCACCTAACTTGGGGGCGTCGAGGTTCATTCAAAAATGACATTGGCGGAGGTATTGAAGCTGCCATGTCTTAAGCGGTAAAAAGGTGGTAAAGAGTGGGCTTGCTAGATGCAACCAATAGACTCTGGATCAGTTCAAGTATGCCCAGTGGATGCACAGACTGAGCAGTGACAGTGCTGTGCTATGCAGACAAAGGGATCAGTCTTGTATGAGTACAATCCCTTGTGTATGATGTCACAATCCTCCTTACATCAGTCTGAATTGGAACGTGATGGCTGCTCATCCACAGAATGGATACATGTCATAATGGCTGGCTCCTGAAACTTGCCAGAACTGCATGGGCAGGTTGCTCAGCAACGATAATGTCAATGCTAGGGATCCTTGAAAGTAAACACTGTTGCTTTGAGACAGAGTCAATACAGTAATGGGGAAGGCAAGATTACACCCCCAGGGGACGCACCGACTGACCTGTTGTTCCGCTCCTCCTGACCTTCCTCAGCGTCTGCTGTCGCACGGGAGTGTGGAATAATGCAGGCCGCGCTATGACGAGACTTCAAAGGAGTACGGAGACACTGCTGAGAGCCATCCTCGTCGCCAATGAGCAAATAAGGGCTCCAGGCAGCAGTGATGAAGAAACAGTAATTTATTTCATTACAGCGACAGCGGCCTATGAGAGCCGAGTGCCAACATGACTCTCTCCCTGCAGTCTCTACTGTCTCTCCTCAACATTCTTAGAATAACATTCTTAGAACTTAATAAGCTCATAGTGCAGCTCAATGTTTAACTAGGATCTGGTAATACATTTTTATGAACTTGTTTTAACTTACACTTACATCATAACAGTAGGCAACAGAGCTTGCCTCTGCCTTGGACGCTCAGTCTTCACCTCACTGGTAGAGGGCTCTATGAAGTCAACTCTACTAACAGAGGTCCAACGCAATTCTTCTTTGGTATTTGTTCCAAAGTGAGTCTCCGAAGTGGAGGGAAACCCCTTCTTTTAATGGCAAAAGCCCCCAGGTGATTGGATTAAATCTAACCTGCTTTAGGGGGCCAATCACTATCTTTGGAACAAGTGGACCTTGCTTTGTGACATCACACCCAAAGTGCTTTGTGCTACAGGAAGTGGAGGGGACAGGAGGAAGGCAAGAGAGGTAGAGTGTTGAATTCAGGGTCCGGCCATAAATGACTGTGGTACTCCAGTGAACTGTTAACTTATTTACTTAAGTTCAGGTACATCAAATACAGTTCTTAGAGTCAGGTAAGTAAACGGGGACATAGGACATCCACTGGCATCCTGTCTCAGGGATTACATCCTTGCAAGTGAGAAACCTGGAACACAGTCATAGATAAACATTCTAAGCCCTACATTCCATCTCAAGATTCTAGTCACTTGCACCAGATGCATGCAAAGTTAATCACAACATAGAGAGAAACAAGATTGTGGAACCTTCCTCCAGATGTGAAGCACTCCCTCTGTCTACACTAACCCTGCCCTCTTCCCTTCTCAATAGAATCAAAGGCCTTTAGATATGCAGCACCCAGGTGCGAGGCCAATACTTTTGTGAATGGGTGTGCTCTTTGATTACTGTCCTCAGGCCAGCTTCCCATGGAGTGGCTGTCTCTCTGAGGAGGGTGTTACATGCCCTCACAAAGGAACAAAGAGAGGCAATCCCCAAGGCTACAGTCCTGTTGGCAGTAGCTGGGACAGTTTTGTCTGGGAAGAATACACGACCCTCTCATAGCTGGGCTGGGCTCGCAGGGCGGTCACATGTGATATCAAACTGTTGTGGCTGTGATAATCATGAGAATTACCACCCACCTTACTATCTCAGGTGTGACTTATATTTAAAGGAGTGATCTCCAACCAGAACAGTAACTCAAAATTATAGTGTTTTGGTACAGGGGTGCATCTCTTAAAAATGTGGTTTCTTTCAACCATCTATTGATAGTAAGTATTGATGCCTTCATGCGTGGGTGTGAACCCCCAAAGGTAATTAATAAACCCTGATTTTCTGTGGGGCCTCTACCATTCCAGATATATCAACAATGCCCTCTTCACAACTAGCAGACTGCATTCTATTTCCTCTGGCGAGGAAGGATTCGGGGGAAAAATAAAGCAGTACACTCCCCTGTGATGGATTAAATTTTGATTCCTCCTCAGGCAAGAAAACAGGATCACTACGAAGGAAAAGGTCATCTGCCTGAGTCACCAAAAAAGATGCCTTGCATGTCAAGTTCAATGAACTAATCTCTACCAGCCTTCACACTGAAGTAATAGCAACCAATAACATAGTTTTCTCTACATATGACTCTCTAAATGCCCTGATAACAGCCCAGTTCCAGATCAAAAACCACCTGAAGGAATTGCAGAAGGTCTGGCAAGGAACAAATCAATGCCAGGATCCCTGTTCTTTCACACCAGCACTGAAAATTGCTCCAATGTCTGTCATAAGCCCCTTAATGTGGCAGGCCACTTTTTCTTTATTGCCTCAGCTAACCTGGAGGGCAGCCCTGGAGTAGTAACCCCTGCCTTGCAATTTCCAGACCCATGCATGCTGGAATTTGTGGAGCTTCCCTTCCCCCTTAATAGACATTGGTGACCTGAGAGGAGATATACAGGGCCTACTGCCGGCTCAAACACCAACGGGAACCATGACCGTGGGAGCCAAAACAGAGCAACAAGGATGACTTCTATCGATGAGTCCTAAATCTTCACCATCAAGATTAATGGGAGACGTGGGAAAACATACAACAGACATACTGGCCACTGTTTGTATATTTCATCCATCCCTCAATCTCCTGGATCTGGGAACCTGGAGCAGAATTGGTTTATAGTCATAAAATTGAAAACAAAAAAGTCGAAAGTCAAAAAATCAAAAATAAAATGTTGGAAAAAAAGTCGCATTTCTTTTTTATTACGTTTTTTATTCGAAATGTATGAATGTTTTGTTTTTACCTTTTTTTTACATGCGAGAGCCAAAAAAGAAATATAAATAAAAAAAGAAATCATTCGACTTTTTTTTTTAGACATTGTTTTCGATTTTTTTGACTTTCGACATTTTTTTTTCTCGATTTTATGACTGCACACCAGCAGAATTGAGGTGTTTCTGCATTCTGCTGTGATGCAAAATATCAAACCTTGTGTTGCAACTCCCACATTTCGATAAGAACGCCCTGCTTTGCTTGTCTGCCTTGGCATTGTTGATGTGCATCGCACCGATAAAGAATAGAACCCCCCGCCCCCACCCCAATGCCCCAGTTTTTTTGCGAAGTTGCTGATGTGTTATCTGTTTGAAGAACCTCTGCTTTCCCCAGCAGTACTGGAGAGAATAACTTTAGGGCTTGGAACTTTTCAGCTAGTTCCCTCTAATGAGAGGACTGTGCGCCTCCTTGAAGCGTCCTCTTCTCCTGATGGCTCCCACTGTCCCTCATTCTGCCTTGCTGGACTCAGTGGAATGACTGATCGGCAAGGGTTGCGTCAAGGGAAATCCTCTCAGTAGATAGTTTTTCTGCAACTACCACTGCAATTTGCTTTTCAATTCCTGTTGAATCGGGTTAACTTTTTCAAAGTCCTGCAAACCCCCCTCAAATGCTTGTGCAGATGGGGTAATAAAGGCCTCATGTGTAGCCGTGCTCATGGAACCGGGAAGATGCAAGCAGCCATATGTCCCTGTAGAAAAACACTAGCTGCTACCTGTGTCTAGGTCAGTGGATCCTAGTGGGCTGTATGCAGTCTGACTGCCCTGTCCTCTGGTACCATCGCCTTCCAGAACCTCACTCTGATGAATTTGATGTCCTGAGAGGGGGTTGGGTGAGACTTCTCTTTGCTGATCATGAACCCAAATGATTCTAGGGTTTTGCACATGACCTCCATATGCCGAACCAGTTTCTTCTGCAATGATGCTCTAAGAAACAGTTGTCTAGATATGGAAAACGTTGTACCACCCTCCCCCTCTCCATCCTCTACCTTCTGATAGAGTAACACCTTTTTCAGACCCGGAATCTTAGTGAAGATCCTCGGTACAGACTTGAGCCCGAACAACAGCGTACTGATTAGGAAATTATGCTTGCAGACTGAAGCGCAGGACTTGTTGGTGCTCTCTCCAGATTGGAATGAGAAAATAAGTGTTCTGTAAGTCTAATGATGCCAGAAAATCTCCTTCCTGTGTCAAGGGAATCGTTTTCTGTAGGCACTCCATCTTGAAGTGCTTGGTAGTGGTAAACAAATTCAATCTCTTCAAGTCTGAGATCAGCCTGAATTTCCTTGATGGTTTTGGAACCAGAGCTGCCAGAAAAAAGATGCAGTAGACACCTTCACTCTTTATATGTCTGGGCATCTTCATTATCCTCTTCTTCGAGCCCATTCCCTGAATGGCCTGCAACATTGCCTTCTTCTTTGCCCAACCCTTTGGGAATGGAGTTTGAATAACCCCTGAGTTCACTGGCACTGCTCTGTATTCAATCTGGTATCCCAAGCGGACCAGCATGTTGACCCACACATCCATTGACAGACACCCTGCACTGCAATTCATAGAACCAACAAAGTCAACCACCAACAGACCTGCATCAATGCTTTTTATGTTTTGGAGGCTGACAGAAGCCTCAAGTTCCTCTAAGATCATTTCTACCTTTCTCCCCCTGGATGTCTCCTTGGGGTATTGCTTGAAGACTTATGTCTGCCACTCCTTCTTGATGAGTAAAATGAGCATTTGGTCTTCAGGTCCGACGTATTCCTTAGTTTCCTGGTGTGTTTATCCACCTTGAAAACCTCATGCACCTTTTCTTCAAGTATATCTCCATACGCCATCCGACCTTAGAAGGACTTTTCAATGCGGTCACCTTCTGGTGTGAGTCAGTGTGCCAGCCTCTAATATGCAGCTGCCGGTGGCATGCAATTGTTGAACCCGTGGCCATTGCTGAAGCTTTAACTCGATCATATGTTATGTCCAACATGAACTCTTCCTTTTGACATCCTGCAATATAGGGGCAGCATCTGTACCCTCAAGGAGTGCTTTTTACAGTTTCTTGAGGCACCCTAAAGTTATTTCAGGCATATCGGATATACATATATGGTGACCCTTAGTGAAAGATGTACCCCTTACGAAACCTTTTTCAGGGTGGTGTCCACCTTTCTGTCAGTCACATGTTTGATTTTCTCTTCCAGGGCCATTAATGATCTACCCACTAGGGACAATAGTGTCCACCTGGACGGATTGAGGTAAGGACCTCTCCCCCGTCCCCCTTTCAGGGGATATAACTTGGTTACAAATGTTTCTGGCTCTTTCCATTCCTTCAGGATCTTTTTCTTCACTTCTGAGAGCAGGGACAACTCAGCTGTCAAGGTGTGTTTGAATTGGGGCAAGGGTGCCCTGGTTGATCTTTCTAGCGCCTGAGGGGAATATGGTTCAGTAATTCCCACATAGTTTGCCACCTGTATTAATACTGTTACCACTGTTTACTTATATTTCTCCTTTTGGTCATCCTCCTCAGATGATACTGAATCTCCAAAAGTCTATTCAGAGAAATTCCTATTTTTTCTCTGTGGCTCTTCCTGTGAAAGAGAAACAGGAGGACTCAAGGTCTGCTTTCACATGTTTACGTTGCTGAGTTCTTTTCTGCATTCCTGCTGTCCCCTCCCTTTCTGACTGTAATCTGTAGCCATCCTGCACAACAACCACTTGGTAAGGAGATTGGGGCCTGTTTGGTGCCTTTTTGAAGGGATCTATCTGTGTTTTTACTGTAATTTCCAATCCGTTTTTTGAGCTAGATTGCTCCAAGAGTGCACTGTCTTTGTGGTCTAGAGCTTTGTTTGTTTCTGGCCTTTTGCCTTTCCCATTCTCCCTTTGTTAAGCACTGCTCCCAGGGCAGCCGAAAAAAGTGCAAGTGCCTACCTTACCTGTTTTCCCTGGTGTCTCAACCATTCCTGATGTCTCACTTGCCCTCTGCATCTACTCCAGGTAAGAAACCTCGGCTTTGATATAGGCTATGCAGTTTGGAATCTCGCCACTGTTGTGACCTGCCACAATTGCATTTTCTCTTTCCCCTAATGCTTCCAGGGGTGCATTTGCAGTCTTGAATCTCGCTACTGTCGGGTTCGGGCACACTTGCATTTCTCTTCCCACAGTGCCTCCAGGTGTGGGTTGTGCTCTTTTTGATCTCGCCACTACTATATGCCGCCACTCTTGTATTTTCTCTTCCCTCAGGTTTTCCAGGAGTTGGTTGACGTCTTCATAGAATCTCATCACAATTGCATATTATAACATAATTAGGGCATTGTGCTTTCCAAGGTGTTCCAACTGGGGCTTTGTTGCATTGAATCTCCTCACTGTTCTGTGTCTTCCCAGTATAGTGTAACAACTGATTGTGTTCTGACGCACTTGCAGTTGTCCCAACTAGGGCTCCTAAACTGGATTGCTACTTAGAATCTTGCCACTTTCTCTCTCCGCCACATTCACTTCTGCCTGATTAAGGCTCCCAATTTAGATTGCTGCTTTGAAGCTCAGCAGTATTTGTGCTTTGCCACACTTGCACTACCTGACTAGGTATCCCCAGTTATATTGCTGCTTTAAATCACCCCACTGCTTGCATCTCGCCACCTTTGCTTTTTTTAACAGACTAAGTTTCCCAGTTTAGTTTGCCGCTTTAAATCCTGCCACTGTTTTTATTTCACCACATTCACTTCTGCCTGACTAGAGCTCCCAGTTTAGATTGCTGCTTTAAAGCTCACCACTGTTGGTACTTTGCCGCACTGGAATTTTACCTGACCAGGTTTCCCAGTTTAGATTCATACTTTGAATCTGGCCAATGTTTATATTTTGAGACTGAGACACAACCACCTGCATTTGTCCCGGCCCTGGAAGGTATGGCATTGATGGTATGGTATCGTAAGGCTTGATTGCCATTCAGAAGCGTCAGGCTCGGTCTAGCCTTCCACCAAGATGGCCGCCGCCTCACAGCGTTTCTATAACAACACACAGAAGCTTGCATCCTGTGCATTGTATCGCTCCTTGGTTCCTGTTGGCATTCTGTGTCTCTTTGTATTTGTATTTATTTTATTTATAAAGCACACCAGGCCCAAGGGCAACCGGGCGCATCACTTAGTTACAGGCATGATACAGGCAGAGACAATTGAATTATATATACATAAAATATACAAACATTAGAATTAAATATACAGAAATATACAAATAATGCAGGGAATATACAGATGTAGAGTAGCAGGTTAAGGCAGTAGGCAGTAAATGCTGTAGCTGATAACTCTAAAGGTAGGGTCATGGTAAGTCGTGGGTGGACAGCCAGGCTTTGGCTTTGCGCTTGAAAACTAGGAAGGAGGTTTCAGCTCTCAGGGGATTAGGCAGCGAGTTCCATAGCTTGGCTGCTAGGACTGGGAAACTACGTCCACCGGATCGTTGGAGGTTAAAGCGTGGGATATCGAGGCAATTAGTTTGGGCACTTCTGAGTGATCTGGACGTGGTGTGTTGTGTAAATCTGCTGGCTAAGTAGCTGGGGGCATGGAGCGTTCACCGCCCTTCTAGTAGCGAGTTGTCGCCTTCCTTCCTCGCTGCTGCTTTAACTCACCGATGTTCGCTCACCTGACTCCTTCTCCTCCGCTCTGAGAACTGCTGCCTCTCTCTTTCAGTGCTTCTCCTAGCTGCTCTCCCGCTCTCCGGTTTACCGGCGTTTGGATCTGCTCTTCCAGCTGAGTCTCTACCCTCCTCACGGCACACTTCTGGGTGTACCGTGAGCTTCCTCCTGTTCCTGTGCTCCTGCACGCTCTGTGGCCATTCTGGCATTCTCCCTCTAGCTTCCCATTCCTCACTCACTCATTCATTCTTTCATTACCTTCTTTTCTACTTACCAATATTATACTCACAGCTGATTCCATCTGGGACATTAAACAATTTAAAGGTTGCCGCGGCACGCCTCCGCCTGCCTCACGAGAGGCCTACCTTGTTCAAAGCGGAATCGTCCTCCAGAACTGCCAGAGTCTATCAGGGTTTTTTGACGCCGAAGAAGCTTTTTCCCTGAATCTGAGTTGGGCTTTCTGGGGGTCCCTTTTTGTTAGGAACTTGTTTCCTGTAAAGGTGGCCTCCAGCAAGCCCGTCCGTACCTACACGATAAGAGGGAAAAGGTAAAGAAAACCAAGAAGGCAACTTCCCGAAGGAGAGAGACCTCACAGACACGGAACACTTCATCAGAAGAGTCAGGTGAGGAGGGGGTCACGTGAGAGTTCCATAGACAATCTCAGCCATGACACCACCATAGAGAGGCTTTCGCCATTGTGAACCTGATACCACTACAAGGCCCCAACAAAGTGAGCCCAGACAATTTGAAAGCTAAAGCCACATGAAGCCATTCGTCAACACAAGGCCACCATTGTTACGAGGACTTACGACCAGGAAGCCTGAGAACAGAAAGGATTCACCGCTCAGAGATCCTGCCATTGGGAGACACTGCCCCCCTCATCAAAATCTCCCAGCACTAAGAGGCCTCCATCAGAGGAAAACCACACTGGAAAAAAACAAAAAACAGCTCTGCCCTGGGAATCGGCTCTGCCCCAGAGAACAGCTCTGCCCGAAAACGGCTCTGCCCCAGGTTAGCTTGAGCCCCTGGGATAGTGCCAGCCACTGGGATCGCGCCAGCCCCGAGATAGGCCTACCCCAACGATAAGGTTTCTAGCCCTGGGATAAGGTTTCAGACCAGGGACAAGGCTAGCCCCCGGGATAAGGTTGACCCCCGGGATAGGTTTACCCATAGGACAGTTTGACACCTGAAACATTCCAACCCCTTGGACAGCTCGTCCACTGGGATAGTCCTGTAATATCCTACAAACTACACCGAGCAACACGTCCACTCCATGCTGGAATAGCACAAACAGCCCATGCGAACAGAAAAACCATGAGAATAAACAGACCATCAACCAGTAAAAAAACAGAACAACCAAATGGATTGGGCAAAAATAGAAAGAAACAAGAAACCCAAGCAACAAGCATGCACAGCAAAATGCACCATACTGAGAAAGGCTGATATACAAGAAATAGTAAAAAAAGAACAGACCAGACCAAACGGAACAAGGCCAACCATCTCAAAACATCCTCCAATTCAGAAAAACTGAAAATCCATAACAATTTTTGGCTTAAACACCAGACTGGAAGCTACAAAATCATCACTCACCATCTTGGATTCATCCAGCATCCAAGAAGGAACTTAGAAAATCCAAAAATGGATCACAAAAACACTAGATGACATTTCCCATGAAAAACCATTCAACCCCTCACCAATAAAAACAATGGTGAGATGGTTGACACCCCGACCCGAGAACACTGAAGAAAACTAACAGGAAACTGGAACAAGAATGGAGGAAAAATTACGATCATCAGGAAAAAAAAAATCACTTACCAAAGACAGATAAGATTATACAAAGCAGAAATGCTCACATCAAAAAAAGATAATTACAACAAACGAATCACAAACTCAAGCAACACCCAGAAAGAGATGTTTCCCATCATGTTATGTTATGTTACTTTGCATTTATATAGCGCCTTATGTACCATTGGTATGATCTCAAGGCGCTGGTAGGTTGAACGCCCTCGGAAACCGTAGTTCAAGTCAGTAGAGAGAGAGAGTCCTAAGGTGCGTGTGTGCACTGGATGTGTGTACAGCAGGTGCGGCATTCGTATGATAGCTGCTTCTTAGAGGCATGTGTGGTGGTTGGGAGATCAGGAGTATGTGTTCGTTCTGGCAGGGTGATACCAGTCTGGTTCTGGCTGCGTTAGGCCTGTGGAGAACGCCTAGGCTGGCAGGTGTGCAGCCAGATGTGTTTAGTTAGGATGATGTGGAGTATGTGGGAGGTGTTGGTATGAGAACAGCTATACCGAAGGTGTCGTAGTATCGGTGTGTTCTAGTTGAGTGGTGGTGTATAGAAGAGCGTGAGGGTGGTGATGTGATATGGTGGTTTTCAGTGGGTGCTTGAGATCGAGTGCCTTCGTGCTCATCATCTATTTCATGCACATCAACCGTTCTGTGCACTCCAACCGTTCTGTGCACTCCAACTGTTCTTGTACAATGTCCACTCCATGCTCCCTACTGTTCCAAGCATTCCATCCGTCGCATGTACTCCCTTGTTTCTATGCAGTCCATCTGTTTGATCAGTTCCATGCATTCCTTCTGATCCATGCACTTCGTCCGATCATGCATTCCATCTGCTCCGACACCTCTTCATCCGCTCGACACTCTTCATCCGCTCGACACTCTTCATCCGCTCGACACTCTTCATCCGCTCGACACTCTTCATCCATTTCACACTCTTCATCCGCTCCACACTTCTTCATCCGCTCCACACTTCTTCATCCGCTACACACTTCTTCATCCACTCCATACTCTTCATCCGCTCCACTCTTCCTTCGTTCCACAGCCTTTATCCATTCCACCCACTTCACGCGTTCCACCCACTTCATCCGTCCCATGCTCTCCATCCGTCCCCATGCAGCCCATCCGTCCCCATGCAGCCCATCCATCCCCATGCACTCCATCCGTCCCCATGCACTCCATCCGTCCCCATGCACTCCATCCGTCCCCATGCACTCTATCTGTTCCATGCACTCTATCTATTCCGTGCACACCAGCCGTATCGTGCACTCATCCTTTCAATCCTCTTGTCCACTTTATTCCTCTCGACCACTTCGAACATCTCTTCTATTTCATTGATTTCATCCATTTCCTTAATTTCATCTACTTCACGGCTTTGATCCAGTTTATTCCTTTCATCGACTTTACTAATTTCATCCAGTTCACTCATTCTATTCAGTATTATCAGTTTTAATTTACATTGGCGGTTATTAGTTTTCGATTTCTCACTCGGATCATGATGTTGGTTTGTTATTTATGATAAAGCAGCTTTGGGCTAAGGTCATTGATTGCTGTTATCTAGTTTGAGTTAAGAGTCGATTTTAGGGGAAAAGCCATGTTTTCAGTAATTTGGGGAAGGACACGAGGTCCTCTGTGTTGGATGTGGGGTGGAAGTGCGTTCCACAGAGTGGGGGCGAAGGTTGAGAATGATGATCCACCTAACCTGAGTTGGTTTTTGGTATGACTAGGAGGCTGGCGTAGCTTGATTTTAGAGTGTGTGGAGGATGGTAGGGTTTTAGTTTGTCTTGAAGATATTGAGGTCCGGTTTCATGCATTGCTCAGTGCGAGATGCATAGGGTTTTGAAGGTCACCCTTCAGGCAACTGGAAGCCAGTGCAGAGTGTTGAGCGCTGGGGAGATGTGATCTCTTGGGCCAAGTGCTAGTAGCAGTTTGGCTGCAGCGTTTTGTGCTGTTTGTAGTTTAGTCAGTTGGTACGCGTGGACTCTGAGGTAGAGGGGGTTAGCATAGTCGAGTCTTGACATAACAATTGATTGGACCGTGGAGAGTATGTTGGGAAAGCAGAGGTATGGAAAAATGCGTCTAATAGTTTTAAGGTGGTAGTGGCAAGACTTGGAGACGTTGTTGACTTGGAGCGAGAGTGTTAGGTCTGAGTCTAGGGTGCAACCAAGGTTTTTTACTGAGTTTGAGGGTGTCGGTGAATTGCCCATGGCAGATGGCCAGGGTAGGGAGTGCGGAAGAAGTTCGGTGTTGCCACATTCCATGATTTCAGTTTTGGAGGGGTTTACCAAGAGGTGGTTTGTGGTCATCCAGTGATCTATGTCGAGCAGGCTGTAAGCGAGGTCGGGATGGCAGTTGGGTTTTTAGTTCAGGAGTTTTAGGATTAGTTGTGTGTCACCGGCGTAGTTATAGCAGAGGATATTGTGCGAGCAGATTATTCGTGGGAGGGTGGACATATAGAGGTTAAACAGGAGGGCTGATAGGCATGCTCCTTGTGGAACTCCAGTGTTGACTGGTCGGGGGTGGGAAGCATAGGTGGAGAGTAGGGTTATTTGGTTCCTATTGTTGAGGAAGGAAGCTATCCATTTGAGAGCGTTTCTGCGGATTCCCAGGGAGTGGCGGCGGTCAAGGAGGATTGAGTGGTTGATTGTGTCGAAGGCGGTGGATAGGTCAAGAAGGATTAGAGCGGTGCATCCCGTTGAATCAGCAGTGCTTTTAAGGTCATCCCAGATTGAGGTTAGGGTGGTTTCGGTTCTGTTTCGGGCTCTGAAACCTGATTGAGCGGGGTCAAGGAGATTGTTGGCTTTGACAAAGGCATTTAGTTGGGAGTAGGCGGTTCGGTCAATGAGTTTGGCAAGGAACCTGGTGTTTGAGATGGGGCGGTAGTTTTTGGGCTCGAGAGGGTCGAGGGAAGATTTTTTTTTAGGAGAGGCTTGACATGAGCAGTTTTGAACGCGTCGGGAAAGATTCCCGAGGAGAGGGAGTCGTTTATGATGGTTCTTGTGTGTTCTCCAGCGCAGGTAGATGCAAACATTTCTTTTGAGGGTTGAGGCTGGGCAGGGGTCGAACGGGGAGCCGGACGGTTTGCGGGCAGGGAGAAGTTTGAGAAATTGGTCAGTTGATATTGGAGTGAACGAGTCGAAAGTCGGTTGGGTGAGCGAATGGTGAAAGAGACAATTAAATGATCGGACCAGATGATAGGGGTGGGGGATTTAGATGTATCAGGTTGTGGGAGCTGAAGATGGCAACAAGTGTGTGTCCTTTATAGTGAGTCGGCCCGTTTATGTGCGTTTGGAGGTTAATTGCATCTAGGCCGTCAACCAGGGAGTGGGTCATAGGCTTGGTGGGGATGTCAAGCCATATGTTGAAGTCTCCTAGAATGGTGAGGGTGGGATGGTTTAGTTGGAGGGTGGCAATGTAGTCGCAGAGGTTGTTTGACAATTGTCTATCATAGCCATGTGGTCTGTAGATGATTAGGAAGCTGTGGGAGAACGAAGGGGGGAGGGATAGTTTTACGAGGAGTGATTAACAGCAAGGAATGGATGGCTGGTTGTCGATGATTGAGGCGTGGAAGTGAGACTTGAAGGCGATTGCTGTGCCTCCTCCTCTAGAGGGACGGTTCATTGGGATGAGGGAGTAGTCTGGTGGGAAGGCTTCATTGGCGATAGGGGCGAAGTCGTCAGAGAACCAGGTTTCTGTGATAAAGACCAGGTCCGGTTTGTCAGTGGTGAGGAGGTCAAAGATGCTGTGTCTGTTTTTTTCTACAGATTGGGCATTAAAAAGGATGCAATTTACTTTGGTGCAGCAGGATGATGAGGGGGTTGCGGAGGTGGGGGGTGGGAGGGGAGAGGGTGGAAAAAGGAGAGTTAGCGGGGGGTGCTTGGTGGTCGATGGTAAGAGTAGGCGGGCTGTTGAGTTGGTGGGTTTGGGGAGGAGGGGTTGGACTGGTGTAATGGGCTGATTGGATTTGGGTCAGAGGATTTGAAGGTTGGGTGTGGGGGGTTAGGAGTTTCGGTTGTGGTCGGTGAGAATTCGAGGGAGAGGGGTTTCAGGTAGGGAGAGGCAGGAGGGGTGGGTGGTGATGATCGAGAATGAGAGGATGAGGAGGTGGGTCGAGCCAGGAGTGGCGATGAGTACTGAGAGATTGAGGGAGACCAAGTACATTTTCTCTTCAGAGTTTTTGTTGCAGTTGGTGTGTGAGAGAGGGCATGGGAGGCGGCTACTGTTCTTGCCAGGGCGAGGCGTGCAATTATTTGGGAGGGGAAGGAGTGGGGTTGGGGGGGAAGATGGAGGGAGTTGAGGGGGAGGATGGGTGTGGTTGGGAGGTTAGGCTGGCCGTTAGTAGGGGGAGTCGGGAGAGCGGGTATGTTGATATTAGGCGGGTGGGAGGAGGGGATGGGAGGAGGAGTGGTCTTGGGATGGTTGGCTCGCCATCGTGCCCCTCTGGCTTGGTGTTTGGATAGGAGATGTGTAGTTGATGTGGTGGAGGGCAGGATGGTTTGGAGAAGGGGGGTGGGAGGTAGGGCGGGCGGGAAGAGAGGCTGGCACGACTGGGTCATTTTCGGCGGACCATGGTGGGTTGGGAGGACTCATGGTTTGGGTTAGTTTGAGCTGTGTTATAGATGGCGTTGGATGATTTCGTTCAGACCTTCTCACTTCAACAATACCACCGGATGTTAGTTGTACACACTCTCTATGATTAACTGTACTATCGCTGTACCAACTTTTCTAAGTTCAACTATACCACCGGGTGAGATTATTCACAGTTTCTAGGTACAACTGTACCACCGGGTGAGATTGTTCACAGTTGTTAAGTTTAACTAAACCACAAGGTGATATTATTTGCTTATTCTAAGTTCAACTATACCATAGGGTGATATTATTCACATTTCTAAGTTCAGCTATACTATAGGGTGAGATTATTCACAGTTTCTAAATTCAACCATACCATAGGGTCCGGTTGTTCACAGTTTCTCAGTTCACCTACACCACAGGTGAGATTATTCGCAGTTTCTGAGTACAACTATATCACGGTTTCTATTTAGATTTTCAGAACGCAACTAGATCACACAATTCTATACTAGATGCAACTAAACCACGGATGGATTATCTGAGTGGAACTAAACCACCGATATGCTATTAGCAGACTTTCTAAATGCAACCAGAACGCGGATATGCTATTGGGCAGACTTTTGAACGCAGCTACACCACCTATATGATGTTAGGCGACTTTCTAATGCAACTACACCACAGATATGTTGTTAGGTGGACTTTCAAAAATGCAGTTATACCACTGATATGCTATTAGGTGGACTTTTTAAATGCAGCTATATGTCATGATGCCTACCCTCTGGGACCCAGACCAAGTCCAGCAACCCCGGAAGCAGGCATCAAGTTACCCCAAGCAAACCCAGCAACCCCCGCTAGGGGCTATTTGGGTCAGTCCTGGCGCCTATGGCGCCAGGCTCATATGGAGAGTCAGTCCTGGCGCCATAGGTGCCAGGCTCATAGATTAAAACTTACCTGATGTAGACCATGCTACAAACTTACCTGATGCAGACCATGCTGCAAGAGCTCCAAGCCAAACGAGGTTTGGAAGGGACTATTTTACCTAGGGACTATTTTTTTTACTCGGGTGGGGCTGGGGAGGAATACTTACCTGGGACTACTTTGGAGGCTATTTAAACCACGCCCGAAGAGCAGCACATGCTTTGCGTTATTCTGCATCCAGCAGCGTAACGCTCACCGTGCCTGCAAGTCTGCATCCAGTCTTCTGCCACGCCTGCCTCGAGTTTGGAGCTCCTAAAAAAAGGGAGAAAGAAGGAGAAAAGGTTAGAACAAGAGCAATACCTTTGATCCTTACCTGAATTCCCGATCCATCGCGCCTTCGAGCTAGAAGAAAGAAGTTATTTAATGCGCATCGCCTCGCCTGCTGCAGCACCGCGCTGAACTCACCGGCCTTCGCAGCATCTTCACATTTCACCGCATCCTCCTGCATGTTACCGCTGCACTCTGGCACCTAAGGAGAAGACAAGAACAGCAAGGTGAGCCAAGGGAATACACAGAGGAATACCCCCCATGGATTTACCTGATTTACCACCGGGGTACTAGTCTTCTTCACGGGTCGGCACAGCTTCCACTGCATCCTAGCCGAACCCCGGCCCCTAAGGGGAAACAAAAGGACAGCAAGGTGAAACAAGGGACTAACAAGGGGAACCCTCCTCACCACAAAAGACTTACCTAATTTCACCGCCAGAGGCATTATTTCCCGAGACTTCATACTTTCTCTCAGCGCCTGAATAAGGGAGAAAGCAACAGGTTACATATGGACATTATTTTATCGAACTGTGTTGGAGAATACAAATCCTTACCAGAACATTACCGGTTGCCACGAGGAACTCTTCAGTAGGGTCAAGCTGCAACCTGAATCGGACAAGAGTGAAAGTCAGGCATTTGAACTCTTACGAACTACATACTTACGGCGTCTTGCCGGGAATATCAGAGTCAATATTGTCCTGGAACTCACCAATTCCTTCGAGCCAGTGAAGCAACTGGTTATCTACGCGCCCCTGTGCTCAATGCAGGATGGAGAGCTCATCTTTTCAAATCATCAGGTGAGACTATAAGAGGGAACATCCAAGGTAATCAGTGGGGAGAACAGCGCGGTGGGGGGATTTACGCTCAACTCCACGGGTGGTTAATTCCCTTTCTCCACTTGCAGAAGAATATTCCTACGGGCCAAGCGAAGGAAGCTAGGTGGGCCAGTCCAGTCCATCATCTCGGCCCTAAGCGTCACATTGGTGGAGACCGCAGCAGTCCAGTCCAGATCGACGCCTCTGTGGGAGCCAGGTGAACGCGAAGCCTACCCACAAATTCCCACCCGGGCGTTATGGATACCTCAGAGACTGACCAATTGGCCAACTACTAGGGGAACTGAGGGCTGAAGTGCATTCCGCCCATCAAGAAACCAATGCTCTTAGGAGAGAACTGATTTTGTCAAAGGAGCGAACTGATGATCTTGCTAGGCAACTATTGCAAAGCCAAGCTGGACAAGCACCCCTACCTGGTTCTGGGGGAAATCCGGCTCCTGTGTTATCGAATAACCCTGTGCAAATAAACCTACCAGGACATATTCCATTAGCCCCACCCGAACGCTTTGCCGGAAATCCCGAAAGGTTTGCTGTGTTTATGAACCAATGCCGCTTGCACTTTTTATGCAGACCTGGAGCCTTCCCAAACGATCAAGCCAAGGTAGCCTTTGTATTGTCATATCTCAGCGGCAGTGCAGCTGATTGGTCAATTCCGCTAGTTACTCAGGATGACCCAATTCTTCGGGATTATCAGGGCTTTCAAACTAGCATGGAAAGACTATTTGCCCGGCACTCCCAAGGACAGGCCCTGGATAATGAACTTTTGTCCCTACGACAGGGTAACCAGGACCTTCTATCCTACATCGCGACCTTTAATAGGTTAATAGTGGAACCTGGATGGCCTGAGGCAAAACGAATCACGTTATTTCATTGAGGGCTTCAAGGAGAACTCAAGGATGTCTTGGCTCAAGTCGTGAACCCACCTCAAGACTGCGCTGAATATATAGACTTAGTGATCCAGTTAGATCACAGACTTCAGAACAGAAAGGCTGATCGAGCCAAGTTTGAGCATCGGGTGTTGGTCAAAACCCACGCTAACCCCAAAGGAGCAGATGCATCAGAACCCATGCAAATCGGAGGGGTTAAAAGGACCCTTAACCCAGAAGGAAAGAGAAAGGAGACGGCAAATGCAATTGTGTCTATATTGTGGAACTTCTGGACATTTTCTACGGGATTGCCCTGTAAAACCACCCAAGAAGGTGGTAGGAACTGCTGTTAAGAGCCATATGGAGTCAGATTTGGGAAACGACCACGCCCGACAAGCGTAGATGTCCGCTTGCCGAGCTTGAAGAAGGATACTCAGACCTCGCATTTCATCATACCAATGGTCCTCGTAGATCCAGGGCAGCCATCGTGTATGCATGCAGTAAGGGCATACATTGATAGCGGGGCCATAGGAAACTATGTGGACTATGAATTGGCTTCCAGGATCAATCTACCTCTCTGCCGAAAAACCACCTCAGATGTCATCACCACAGTCGATGGAACTGAAATTGCCTCTGGGCCTGTAACTCATTCCACCGTAGAGATGACACTATTGGGTCAGGATGGGCATTGAGAGACTATTGTGTTTGATCTAATCAAAGCCCCACAGTTCCAAATAATACTGGGGATACCTTGGTTGGAAACACATAATCCTTGTATTGATTGGCGAGAGAAGAAAATAACCTTCCCGGATTGTGCACAAACCTGTTACCCAAAGAAAAATCAGAACGCAGGCCTGACCACAGTAACCACAGCAGTCATGCAACTACCTCCAGAATACCAAGAATTCCAGGATGTCTTCCAAAAGAGGCAGGCAAACACCTTACTTCCTCACAGACCGTACAATTGTCAAATCGATCTCATACCCGGTGCACAACCCCCTTGCAGCAGGATCTATGCCCTTACGGAACCTGAGAACCTTCACCTACGACAATACTTAGACCAGTACCTTGCCAATGGCTTTATTCGCCCATCCAAGTCCCTTGCATCTTCAGCTTTGTTCTTCGTACCCAAAAAGGAAGGTGACCTCAGAACGTGCGTAGACTACCGCGCATTAAACCAGATAACTGTTAAGAACCGATACCCGTTGCCTCTGATCCCTGAACTACTAGACCAAGTGAAGGACGCTTGTATATACACTAAATTAGATCACCGGGGGGGGTATACCATCTGGTACGTGTAAAAGAGGGTGACGAATGGAAGACTGCTTTCCGCACAAAGTATGGGTTATTCGAATACCAGGTGATGCCTTTCGGGTTGTGCAATGCAGCAGCAGCCTTCCAATACTTCATGAACGATGTCCTTCGTGAACTCATTGACGTTTGTGTTGTCGTGTATATCGATGATATTCTAGTATACTCCTCTTCAGTATCTGACCATGTGAAGCACGTCCGAGCTGTCCTTGAGAAATTGCGCCAGCACAAACTATATGCAAAACTAGAAAAATGCTTTTTCATGCCACAGAAGTTGAATTCCTTGGGTTTATCCTGACCCCAGAGGGAGTCCGAATGGACTCACGAAAGGTGGATGCAATCCTTAAGTGGCCATCACCAAGTTCAGTTAAAGGAGTACAAAGCATGCTGGGCTTTGCCAATTTCTACCGCAGATTCATCCCAGATTTTTCACATGTCGTACATCCCATCACAGCACTCTTGCGAAAAAATAAACGCTTTATGTGGACTGAAGAAGCTGAAAATGCCTTCCAAGAGCTGAAAGCGAAATTCACGTCTGCACCTGTGTTAAAGCACCCGCGCCCTGAACTTCCATACATAGTGGAAACTGATGCATCCAGTCAAGCCATGGGAGCTGTCCTGTCTCAAAAGGACCCTGAAACTGGCCAGCTTCACACAGTAGCATTTTGGTCCAGAAAGTTCTCGGCACCCGAGTTAAACTATGCGGTTACCGACAAGGAGTTATTAGCCATTAAATCTGCCTTCAAGGCTTGGCGGCACTATCTTCTCGGTGCCAGGCATACCATTACTGTGATCACCGATCACCGGAACTTACAGTATTTAAAAACAGCCAAGGCCCAATTGTCATGTCAACTCAGATGGGCATTGTTCTTTGCCGAGTTTGATTTCGTGATAACCTATCAACCAGGTTGTAAGAATGGTAAAGCAGACGCCTTATCCCGAATAGGGATGGGAGAGGCAGAAGTGAACCCAGAACCAGTACCTATTTATTTTATTTATTTATTTTTTTACATTTGTAGAGCGCTCTACAGCCCACGGGCATTGAGGCGCTTAAAACGGATCGTAAGAAGGCATATTTAAGGGTTACAAAAAGCCGCCCAGCAAGTATTCTTGAAATTACATGTTACAGAACACATTGGTACATACATTAGCAGCAAACATCCAGACTGTTAGGATGTATACGTAGCTATAATTTCCAAACAAAGGATTCTTGGCATGACTACTCTACAGAACACACAGTTTCTTTGTTAAAAGAGAGAGTTGCAAGGGAGCAGACGTGTCTCTGGTTTAATCCACAAGCGAATGTTCATGCACAGTGTCTTGCTGAAAAAAAACGTATTAGACCATGCTGGGTCATGCGTTTGCTGTTTCTTAGATGAAAAGAAAAACAACATTTTTTTAATAGGTTTTCTCTATTAAGCAGGTGCAAAGTGTTAAAAACAAGCGAAGAGTGATGGACTGTTCTTTGATAGCTTTTTCAATGAAATTTTCAATCAATTTTTTCTCTTAGTTTTTTCATTAGAAAAGGGATCCTCAGGGTTGTTTAAATTGGGGATCCATGAACAAAATGCACTGCCTCCAGGTAATGTCGTTATGCTCTTGGGTCAGGTCATTTCATAGCCGACCGGTTTCTGTGGTAAGGGGTGATTACGCCACATTCATCAGGGCTCGAAATGTGGGCCAGTAGGTAAAAGCCCTCTTCATTACTGGTGCAGCATTGTCTGCATTAATAATATACCTCTCCCTATAAGGATGACAGGAGGGGATAGGGAGAAAGAGGTCACAGTTTAGAACCTATGGTGTGATGATTACATAACATACTGCACAAAAAATCTAAAAATGGAAGGGGAGTCTTACCCTGTCCATGTTGCTCATTTGCGCACGGAGGGATAATGGCGGCCTGGGACCTAGGGGCCAGAAAGGACAGCGTTAATGCCATATGGATTGTGCATATACACAATCGGTTCAGTGCATGTAAGTATCTATTCATTGATTTACATAACCAAAGATCGCAGTTGAATGCTATGCTGGGTCGGCCGCCTATGGCGTACCCGCTCACAATTGCAAAGATAACTCGCGGGCGGGATGCGGTCTAGCACAAACACGTCTGCGCGCTCATCTTGAAAGAGCCGTCTCCCGATGATCGGGGACATCGCCTACTGTGTAGGCACAAGAAAATTACCTACAGCATCAGTCTGGGTCTGGCGAGCCGCGCGCGAGAGGTTTCGACGCTGTGGCTCTCCAGATCCTTCTGTTTATAGTTGTCATGGCGCCAGGGTCATGAGTGTGTTTCCAAAATGGCCGCCCAGAATGGGACACTAGGCCTCCATTTTGAAGTCAGGCTGAATGCCACTGAATGTCCGATATCTGACAATGCTTGTCAGGGAGGGGCCAAAATTGATGGAGGGGTGTATATGAATGGACTAAGTGTATGCACAGGCACCGATTACCAGAAGCTGGCGGTGCTGGTGGGTGGCATCAAATGGCATACTCATGTTTGGCACCATCCACAATGCATTCGGAGGTGACAGGCAAAAAAAGAGAATGACAGAAGAGGATGCATGTAAAATCACAGAATGTGTACAAATCAGCAAAGGACTAGAAAGGCACATCTTCATAGGGTGGCTAGGGTTTGCCAGCTCGTTGGTTCGTTCAGGCCAGTCTTGTCAGATCATCGGGAGACGGCTCTTTCGAGATGAGCGCGCGGACGGGATTGTGCTAGACCGCATCCCGCCCGCGAGTTATCTTTGCAATTGTGAGCAGGTACGCCATAGGCGGCCGCCCCAGCATAGCATTCAACTGCGATCTTTGGTTATGTAAATCAATGAATAGATACTTGCATGCACCGAAGCGATTGTGTATTATCCCTCCGTGCGCAAATGAGCAACATGGACAGGGTAAGACTCCCCTTCCATTTTTAGATTTTTTGTGCAGTATGTTATGTAATCATCACACCATAGGTTCTAAACTGTGACCTCTTTCTCCCTATCCCCTCCTGTCATCCTTACAGGGAGAGGTATATTATTAATGCAGACAATGCTGCACCAGTAATGAAGAGGGCTTTTACCTACTGGCCCACATTTCGAGCCCTGATAAATGTGGCGTAATCACCCCTTACCACAGAAACCGGTCGGCTATGAAATGACCTGACCCAAGAACATAACGACATTACCTGGAGTCAGCGCATTTGGTTCATGGATCCCCAATTTAAACAACCCTGAGGATCCCTTTTCTAATGAAAAAACTAAGAGAAAAAATGTATTGAAAATTTAATTGAAAAAGCTATCGAAGAACAGTCCATCAATCTTCGCTTGTTTTTAACACTTTGCACCTGCTTAATAGAGAAAACCTATTAAAAAAATGTTGTTTTTCTTTTCATCTAAGAAGCAGCAAACGCATGACCCAGCATGGTCTAATATGTGTTTTATAGCACAACACTGTGCATGAACATTTGCTTGTGGATTAAACCAGAGACACGTCTGCTCCCTTGCAACTCTCTGTTTTGACAAAGAAACTGTGTGTTTCGTAAGTGTGAATACTGAACTGGGTAACTCACAGTATGAAATCACAAAACGGTCCTCCTTGTTATATATACATGACTACTCTACAGACACTAGAGGACATTCAGTTAAAGATCCAGCAACTCTTTGATCCTACAGCCCTGCAGGACTGGGTAAAGAAAGGCCCGGACAACTCCGTCACCAATGATCTGCCTTATTACCAGGGGCGGCTATTTCTGCCACACAAGGAACTACAAGAGCTAGTCATTTCCCGTTATCATGATACCCTAATGGAGGGGCACCCAGATATTGCAAAAACTGAAGCTAAAATTAAAAGACAATTCTGGTGGCCCACCTGGTGAAAGGATATTAAATCATTTGTGATGTCTTGTGGCATTTGCACCCAAAAGAAAAAACCAGCTGGACTCTTACAACCTTTATATATTCCGCCTACACCATGGCACACCTTATCGTTAGACTTTATTACCGATCTACTGTAATGGGTTTAACACCATTCTAGTTCTGGTGGATCTTTTTTCCACTTTATTCCTTTAAAAGGATTACCTTCAGCCTCAATCCTGGCAAAAGAATTCCTCGAAAACATTGTTCGCATACATGGATTTCCGTCCGTGTTGTTCTCTGACCGGGGCAGTCAATTCATTTCACATTTTTGGAAAAAATGCTGTCAATTGGCGCAAATCGATGTGAGGTTATCGACCAGTCACCACCCCCAGACCGATGGTCAAACGGAGAGGACCAACCAGACTCTCGAACAATACCTGCGCTGTATGTTACATCAGACAGAGAGTAATTGTAAAGACATTCTTTGGATCGCCGTATATGTATACAATAATTCAGTACACTCTGGAACTGGACAAAGCCCCTTATATGGGCACCATCCTCGAACCTCAGACCTTGACTCACCCCAAGACTTAGAAATGTCCGCAGTGGACCATCTGCACGCTATGATTACACAAGCCTTTAAGGAAGCAACTACACATTTAAAACAGGTGAAAGAAAAATACAAGAAAGATGCTGATCGGCATAGAAGAGATTCTCCACGATACCAAATAGGGGACCAAGTATGGTTAGCCACAAAACATATACCTCTAAAGGGAACACGGACCTTTAACCCCAGATATTTGGGACCTTACTCTATTAAGGCCATTATCAACCCGGTGGCTGTCAAGTTGGACTTACCTGCTAATATGCGAATTCATCCCGTCTTTCATGTGTCACTTTTGAAGCCAGTACCACCAGGGACAAGACTAACCAAGCCACCAGACCCCATCCTTGTAGACGGAGAACCCAAATTTGAAGTTAAGAACATCCTGGACTCCAAGCTGATAAAGTCAAAACTTTTTTATTTAATCGACTGGAAAGGTTACGGACCACAGGAAAGGTCATGGGAACCTAGTGATCATGTTCATGCACCCCGATTGGTGAAAACAAATTCCACCGAAATTTCCCAGACAAACCGAAACCACAGGGAAGAATGACTTTAGGAGGGGCCTTGGGGGGGGTGGGGGGTTGGAGTGCTGCCATGATGCCTACCTCCGGGGACCCAGACCAAGTCCAGCAACCCCGGAAGCAGGCATCAAGTTACCCCAAGCAAACCCAACAACCCCCACTAGGGGCTATTTGGGTGCAGTCCTGGCGCCTATGGCGCCAGGCTCATATGGAGAGTCAGTCCTGGCACCATAGGCGCCAGGCTCATAGATTAAAATTTACCCGATGCAGCCCATGCTGCAAACTTACCTGATGCAGACCATGCTGCAAGAGCTCCGAGCCAAACGAGGCTTGGAAGGGACTATTTTACCTAGGGACTATTTTTTTTACTCGGGTGGGGCTGGGGAGGAATACTTACCTGGGACTACTTTGGAGGCTATTTAAACCACGCCCTAAGAGCAGCACATGCTTTGCGTTATTCTGCATCCAGCAGCGTAACGCTCACCGTGCCTGCAAGTCTGCATCCAGTCTTCTGCCACGCCCGCCTCAAGTTTGGAGCTCCTAGAAAAAAGGGAGAAAGAAGGAGAAAAGGTTAGAACAAGAGCAATACCTTTGATCCTTACCTGAATTCCCAATCCATCGCGACTTCGAGCTGGAAGAAAGAAGTTATTTTATGCGCATCGCCTCGCCTGCTGCAGCGCCGCGCTGAACTCAACGGCCTTCGCAGCATCTTCACATTTCACTGCATCCTCCTGCATGTTACCGCTGTACTCAGACACCTAAGGAGAAGACAAGAACAGCAAGGTGAGCCAAGGGAATACACAGAGGAATACCCCCCATAGACTTACCTGATTTACCACCGCGGGTACTATTCTTCTTCACGGGTTGGCGCAGCTTCCACTGCATCCTAGCCGAACCTCGCCCCCTAAGGGGAAACAAAAGGACAGCAAGGTGAAACAAGGGACTAACAAGGGGAACCCTCCTCACCACAAAAGACTTACCTAATTTGACCGCCGGATGCATTATTCCCCGAGACTTCATACTTTCTCTCAGCGCCTGAATAAGGGAGAAAGCAACAGGTTACATATGGACATTATTTTATCGAACTGTGTTGGATAATACAAATCCTTACCAGAACATTACCGGTTGCCACGAGGAACTCTTCAGTAGGGTCAAGCTGCAACCTGCAAGGAATCGGACAAGAGTGAAAGTCGGGTATTAGAACTCTTACGAACTACATACTTACGGCGTCTTGCCGGGAATATCGGAGTCAATATTGTCCTGGAATTCACCAATTCCTTCGAGCCAGTGAAGCAACTGGTTATCTACGTGCCCCTGCGCTGAATGCAGGATGGAGAGCTCATCTTTTCAAATCATCAGGTGTGACTATAAGAGGGAACATCCAAGGTGATCAGTGGGGAGAACAGCGGGGTGGGGGGATTTACGCTCAACTCCACGGGTGGTTAATTCCCTTTCTCCACTTGCAGAAGAATATTCCTACGGGCCAAGCGAAGGAAGCTAGGTGGGCCAGTCCAGTCCATCATCTCGGCCCTAAGCGTCACATTGGTGGAGACCACAGCAGTCCAGTCCAGATCGACACCTCTGTGGGAGCCAGGTGAGCTTAACACTATATCACAGATATGTTATTAGGTGGACTTTCTAAGTGCTAGGTGGATGTTGGTGGTTAGGTGGATTTTTAAATGCACTTTCAGATATGCTATAAGGCATACTTTCTACGTGCAGCTAAACCACAGATAGGCTATTCAGCACACTTCTAAATGCAATTATACCATAGATATGCTGTTAGGCAGACGTTCTAAATGCAACTACACCATAGATATGCTATTAGGCAGACGTTCTAAATGCAACTAGACCATAGATATGCTACTAGGCGCACTTTATAAATGCAATTATACCACAGATATGCTATTCAGCACACTTCTAAATGCAATTATACCACAAATATGATTTTAGGCACGCTTTCTAAATGCAATTATACCACAGATATGCTATTCAGCACACTTCTGAATGTAATTATACCACAGATTTGCTATTACGCACACTTTCTAAATGCAACTACACCACAGATATGCTGTTAGGCAGACTTTCTAAATGCAATTATACCACAGATATGCTATTCAGCCCGCTTCTGAATGCAATTATACCACAGATATGCTATCAGGCAGACTTTCTAAATGCAGTTAATCCAAGGATATGCTTTTAGGCAGACTTTCTCAATGCAATTACACCACAGATATGCTGTTAGGCAGTCTTTCTAAATGCAATTATACCACAGATATGCTATTAAGCACACTTTTAAATGCGGTTATACCACACACATGCTATTAGGCAGACTTTCTAAATGCAGTTAATCCGCAGATATGATTTTAGGTAGACTTTCCAAGTGTGGTTAATCCACAGATATGCTTTTAGGTAGACTTTCTAAATGCAACTACAGCACAGATATGCTATTAGGTAGACTTTCTAAATGCAACTAGACCACAGATATGCTATCGGGCAGAGTTTCTAAATGCAATTATACCACAGATATGCTACTAGGCATGCGTATTCTCAATGCAATTACACCATAGATAAGCTATTAGGCAGCCTTTCTAAACGCAATTACACCACAGATATGCTATTCAGCATGCCTCTAAATGCAACTACACCAGTGATATGTTATTAAGCAGGCTTCCTATATGCAACTAGACCACAGATATGCTATTCAGTGCACTTCTAAATGCAATTATACTACAGATATGCTATTAGGCAGACTTTCTAAATGCAACAAGACCACAGATATGCTAATCAGCACACTTTCTAAATGCAGTTACACCACAGATATGCTATTAGGCAGCCTTTCTAAATGCAACTACACCACAGATATGCTATTCAGTACGCTTCTAAATGCAATTATACCACAGATATGCTATTCACACACTTTCTAAATGCAACTAGACCATAGATATGCACACTTTTAAATGCAGTTATATCACAGATATGCTATTAGGGACACTTTCTAAATGTAATTATACCACAGATATGCTATTAGGCACACTTTCTAAATGCAGTTACACCATAGGTATGCTATTAGTCAGACTTTCTAAATGCAACTAGACCACAGATATGCTATTCAGCACACTTCTAAATGCAACTAGACCACAGATATGCTATTCAGCACACTTCTAAATGCAATTACACCACAGAATGCTATTTGGTACGCTTCTAAATGCAATTATACTGCAGATATGCTATTCAGTACGCTTCTAAATGGAATTATACCACAGATATGCTATTAGGCACACTTTCTAAATGGAACTACACCACAGATGGAAGAGATTACAACAGTTCAGCATTCAGGGTTGAGTGGTAGGGTAGGATGGCGTGAAGTAATTGCTTCAGTCCCTGCCCTTGCCACACTTACATATTGTTGGGTTCTTGTTTCTCCTGTGGATACCTGCAGATACGATCTGGAGTTGTCCTTTGCCTTGAGGTCCTTAGCCAATGGGGCTGCAGGGGCAGAGGGCTGCCCTGGGAGGGTCAATAATGGCTTGGGTAAGATGGTCACTAGACCAATCAGGGCAGGGTGGGCGGGTCGGGAGGTGGGAGGGAGTCTACGAGGAAGTGGGAATTCAGCTTCAGTCCCATGAGAGGAACAGTAACTGCGTTATTATGTATATGGGATGACCTAAAAAGCAACACAGACTCCAACATCAAATCGGCACTAATACTACTTGATCTATCAGTAGCCTTTGACAGAGTCCACCACAAAACACTTGTCAAAAGACTTGAAGATATAGGAATCGGCAACACAGCATTACTTTGGCTAAAATCCTTCATGGCAGAACATCCTTGAACTCCTAAAACTGAAATCATGATCACGCCCAATGACCCATCAAACCAACACTACATTCCATGGCCTACTGAAATGGGAAACTAACCGGAACCATCCAAAGTGGTCAAAAATCCTGGAATATTAATGGATGACTTAACACTCAAACCATAAGTCAATGCAGTAATAAAGAAATGCAATTCCACCTACACACAATCAAGCGGATACTCCCCTTTTTTTACCTTTCCACATAAAACACTTGTCGTCATTCCTCTAGTAATGTCAAGAATATACTACGGCAACAGCATCTATCTTGAAATTACAGACTACCTAATTAAAAAACGACAATGAATACAGAACGCAGCAGCAAGACTACTGCTCAGATTAATTGAGAGAACACATCACACCAGCACTGAGAAACCTACATGGACTCAGAGTAAAAACAAAACAAATTTTCTGGAAAACTCTCTGCATTACACATATAGCAATCCACGGCCAAGGAGAAGAATTCAAACAGGAAACAATTTCCATCTACAAATGAAACCGAATACTATGTTCCAGCAATGACATTTGCCTCGAAACTCAACAAAACCTAAAGCAAACATTTAGGGGAACAGCGTTCTCCTGCATTGTGGCAAAACTCTGGAACTCGCTCCCAAAGGAAATATGAACAACATAAGATCACCTAAAGTTCAGAAACTGCTAAAATCATGACTCTAACTCACCGACTAAATAGGAAAAATCAAGCATGGAAAACTCCTAAGACATCACAATGGAAAAAGTAAAACAACCGAAAATTGATGAACCAAAACAAGACCACCCAATGAAATAACAGTCCACCATAGAATTGTATGAATTGGGCAGATCAACATAACCATGGCACAAAAGGATACAGGCAAATCTCTACTACCCCTACTGAAAAATCGCCTATATCCTTCATACTCACCCTCAAACACTGAATAACGTCAGAAAAACATCTACATGGAGGACCTCCATCAGAATTGCATTTTTCTTCATCCAGACAATGTAATTGAAGGATGTCCCATCTGCCAGTCCTTCTCAAAGCCGAGGAAGGATCGCCATTGGAGGTTGGTGGTGTGGCTTGAGGAAGGTAAGGCCTCTGACTCTGCGTCGGTACGCAGTCATGCCTCTTCCAGGGTTAGCAGGCACAACAAGCGTACTCCCTCTGGCAAGGGGTTGTGGTCCTTTGAGGATGTTTCCAAGGGGAAGGTACCCAAAAAAAGTGAAGTCCTTGATCACTCCGAATTTCCTCGTCGACCCATGATTGTCCACTCCCTCAACGAGATATAAATCATTGTCGTTGAAAACCTTGCTGATGACCCCAAGACCATTGTTGTCCAAGACATCTTCGTCGAATAGTACATCCGCCAAACTAGCTGTGCCTGGTTTTGGCTCGTCATTGGACTCGCTGACTACCACAGTCACTGCCTCTATAGTCAGGACGGCTGAGTCCAGGGTAGCATTGCCTCTAAGGCCTCCATCAACCCTGGCTGGGTCTGCGTCACCATCCCTACCTTCTCCAGGTGTGCCTGTATTAGCCACCTTCCTGAGAGGTTCCAACAGGGATAAGGAGTTACCCCCGCCAATCCCTTATCTCCCAAAGCCCACTCAGCTGCAGGACACATTCCCTGTGAAGCCTCCCGGGACATTAATCCCTTCCCCTGGGGTTCAGCCTTCCACACTTTCTGAAGAGGAGGAGGAGGACGAATTTCCAGAGGACATGTGCCTACACCCAGAAGAGGAACAATTGTGGCCTCGTCCTACAACCAGCTCTGCAGCTTGCACAGCCAGCTCGCACTACATGTCCCTGGCCCCATGTTCCAATTCTGATACCTCTAGCTCAGAGGGATGTCTCCTTGAACATTTTGACGACTCACCACACTGGTAATGCCTTTGGCTCCTGGGGATCCAGTGGTTCTCGACCCGGTTCCTGACACCAGTCCAACAAGGCCTTCTCAGCACCTTCTGGCGCCACATCTCCCAGTGCCTGCGGTCCCGCAGCAGCCACTTGCTCTGCGGCCCCCTGTTGTGGTGGTGCCAGACCTGAGTGGAACTAACACAGGAATGGATGCCAACCTGGATACGGATGGTACTCTGGGAACAGATGAGTTTGAAGACTACATCCCAGCAGACAGGCAACCACCGGATGTAGATTTTCCATCTAGAGACTCCCCTCCAGACGAGGTCAGATCTTTCCAAGCAATAATCTTGCGGGCTGCTAAGCTCCTCAACCTGGTCTCAGAAGAGAAAAAGGAGGGATTCCTGTTCCAACTCTGTGGATCTTCCAGAAATACTGTGGTTGTTGTCCCGCTACTAGATGACATCTGGGAAGACGGATTAGTGGTTATAAGGAATCCTTGCTCTGCCCCTACTTAAAAAGAGTGGCTGTAAAAGAATAGGGTCCCGGACACAACCCCTAAATACCTCAAAGGCCATACAACACCAGACTAGGTAGTCTCAGCTGCTGCAAGGAAGAGGTCTTCCAACCCATCGTCCTCTTGCTCAGTCCCTGGGACCAAGAGGGCTAGAAGCTGCATGCGGCTGGTAAACTCATCGCTACCACTGCAGCGTCTATGGTCAAGACTGCCAACGCCCTAGCTATCTCTGTACGCTACAACAGGGAGCTCCGGTACAAGTTGGGCCCCCTTCTCAATTTCCTGCTGGACGACATAAAAGAGGAGGCCACGGCCATTTTTCATGCGGGTGAAGTGGCATCACACCATGTGATTAATGTCGCCCTAGACTTTGCAGACTCCGGCTTCAGACAAATGGGAAATGGTATTGCACTACGCTACAAAGGTTGGCTTAAGGCCACTAACTTCAGGCAGGATGTGCATGCCAGGGTTGTCGACATGTCTTTTGACAGGGAGAATCTATTTGGCAAGGCATTGGACAAATCTCTCCTAGCCATTAAAACAGACACAAAGACGGCACACTCTATGGGCTCACGTCAGGAGAGGAAACAGTACTTTCTCTCCCCAAAAGGGAAGGTCTCTTGAACGCCGACTTCAACACCCCACTGGGAGCCCTGCTATCACAATTCGTCAACAAGTGGTGCAACATCTACATGGATAAATGGGTGCTAAACGTCTTTGGTCAGGGTTACACGCTAGAATTCCAGGGCAAATGACCTTGCTTTCGTCCTGTGACAAGATAGGAGCAGCATGGAACCCAACTCCTCAAAGAAGTTCAGGCTATACTGTGAAAAGGGTCAATAGAAGCTGTCCTCCTGCGCCTCTGGGGTGCCGAAGTATACTCCAGATACTTTGTTTCACAAGAAGTCAGGCGGTTGGAGGCCCATCCCAGACTTACGACACAAGGGAGTGTATGTTTACCTGTACCTGGAAGATTGGCTGGACCAGGCAAGGTCTCATGCCCTGGTGGCGCGACATACAGCGGAGATAGTCCACACTCTAACCTCTATGGGATTCTCTATAAACTATTCTAAATCTTGCATGGTGCCATCCCAAGACGTACTGTTTTTGGGGGCCACACTCAGCACAGTATTGTGCCTCGTGACCCCATTGGAGTAAAGGATAAGCACCATCCTAGGGAAATTCCAACGGCTGTCGTCGACCAGCATTGCTACAGTTTGGTCCATCAAAACCATATTGGGGATGATGTCCTTGTGGATCCTTCTGGTCCCTCATTGCAGACTGCAAATGAGACTGCTTCAGGAGTTCCTGGACGCCAGATGGAAGCAGATCTCTAGCTCATGGAACAACAGGATAGCCCTCAATCAAAATTTCCACCAAGCTCTACACTGGTGGTTCGTTCGTCCTCACATCACGCAGGGAGCTCCCTTCAAGACCCCTGCACATCAGGAGATGGTCACGACCTTCACCTTACTGGAACGCTTGAGCCCCCACACCAGCCAACTATATGCCAGAGGCCTATGGCTTCCGGAGGAGAAGGCGTTGCATATCAACAAACAGGAAGTAAGAGCAATTTTCTGAGCTCGCAAGTCTTTCAAACCTCATCTCTTGGGAAAGGTGGTCAGGGTCTTCACGGACAACACAACCACCATGTTTTACATCAGGAAGCAGGGTGGGACAAGGTTGCCCTTCCTCTCTCTGGAGGCACAGAACCTGTGGTGCTGGGCCATTGCTCACCAGATGTTTCTAGCCCTGTTCCAGCTGGCAGGCATTCAAAACACCATTGCACACCCGCTAAACAGGGAGCTGCGGTCCTGCCATGAGTGTGAGCTCCAGCAAGCTCAAGCTTCTCATATTTTTGGCGAGGGGGGCTAGCCTCAGATGGACCTGTTCGTGACAGCAGCCAATAGCAAGTGCCAGTGGTTTGTCAGCAGGTATCCTCAGGCAAGGACTCTGGGGGACGCCTTCTCATTCTCTTGGGAAGGCCTATTCCTTTTAGCATTCCCATCAATTCAGCCGCTCCTACGTGTGATCAACACACTCAAACTATCCTGCTGCAAGATGACCCTCATTGCCCCAGCGTGGCCCAGACAGATCTGGTACCTGGAACCTCTTCACCTGTCAGTGGTTCTGGGCATCAAGCTACCTCCTCTTCTGGCACTTGTGCATCCATCGGGTTATTCAGGGAAGGAGGGTCAATCCTGCACCACGACCAAGAGTCCCTGAACCTGTTGGCCTGGCTCCCTTAGAATTTGGGCATTTCTCACTGCCGTTAGAATGCAAGAATATTCTGGCCTGGGCTCTGCCTACACTTGCATTCTACTAACGCAAGTGGAAGCGCTTTAGACGGGGTGCCAGCAACAGAAGATATCTCCACAGTGCATCACAGCACTGCAACTTCTGCCTGACCTGCTCTCGCTGGCTAAGGCTGGCTTTGCCCATGCATCCATCAAGGTGCAATTAGCCGCAATATCCTGGTACACCCGCGCTGCCTGTGGTCTCACAGGCTCTTGAAGGAGTTCAAGGGCCTCTTCAGAGCATTCCCCTGGTGAAGGCTTCTGCTCCGGCTTGGGAGTTTAATGTGGTCCTGTCCAAACTAATGGATGCTCTGTTTGAGCCTATGTATCGAACATCTTTGAAGTTCCTCTTGTGGAAGATTGCCTTCTTAGCGACAATCACCTCAGCAGGGTGTGTTGGAGAAATCCAGGCTCTATCCTGTAAGCCTCCATATTTGTCTTTCCACCCATACAAGGTGGTTCTATGAACTCATCTGTTCTTTATGCCAAAGGTCCTGTTTGACTTTCATTTAAACTAACCTTTGGTCTTAACAGTTTTCTTTGTAAACCCTTCTATGCCTGCTGAAAGGTCCTTGCATTCACTGGCCTTAAAATTCTATGGGGCATGGGCTAAAGATTTTTGAAAGACTTCTCAACTTTTCATCAACTTTGGACCTATGGGACATGGGAAGGCCCTATTGAAGGCTTCCATCTCCAGCTGGCTCTCCAGCGGTATCATGCATTGCCATCAGTTGGCCAACAGGCCATTGCCAGGCCGTCTGAGAGCCCATTCCACCAGAGGCATCGCTTAGGCTACTGCAACTTGTTTGCATGGGGTGAGTCTGTTCCAGGGGTGATTGTATTCCTTCTGTTGAGCTTTGCCACTTCTTGTGTAATCATATTCATAACATGTGAATCCATGTAAGACTCCATGCTGGGGAAGGTACAAGTTACCTGTATCTCTTGTTCTCCAGCGTGGGTCTTACATGGATTCACATCTGAACACTCCCTCCTTCCACTCTCTGGCTCTTCTTGGTTTCTAGTGCCACTTTACACAGCCAACCAAATCTGAAGATGGCCACCAGGGTTTGAGCTATGGAGGAGCTATGTCTCTGGCTGGGGCGGTATGACCCAATGTTACAGCGGCTAGGCAAGCGATAAGAAGTTTTTATTTTTAGCTTAAAGCTATACTGCTTTGTATTACCGAGGATTCCCAGCCTGACGCCGGGGAATTTCCATAGCATGATGGGAGCAGGTGCAAGTGGATCTAGGCCACCTGGCCTAAGCCCCGCCCACCAGCTGCCTTCCTGGTTACTGCTCCTTTTCCCTATTAAGTAGCCCTCCAGCCTCTTTTCCTTTGCAGATGGAGGAGCAGGTGCAAGTGGATCTAGGTCACCTGGCCTAAGCCCCGGCCACCTGGTGCCTTACCGGTTGCTGCTCTCTTTCCCTACTTAAACCGCCCTCCAGACTCTTTTCCTTTGCAGCTGGGGAGCAAGTGCAAGTGGATCTCGGTCAGCTGACCTAGGCCCCGCCAACCTGGTGCCTTCCTGGTTGCTGCTCTTTTTCCCTACTTAAGCAGCCCTCCAGCCTCTTTACCTTTGCAGATGGGGAGCAGGTGCAAGTGGATCTAGCTCAGCTGGCCTAAGCACTACCCACCTTCTTAGCCATGCCTCTTCCTTTTTGCTCTTAACACTTAGATCAAGGGTGCCTCTTGCCTGGGCGTCCGAAGTGAAGGGCAGATGAAGAAAAGGGCAATTCCTGTTTGGACATGTTCAGACCAAGAACCCCTTCCCAGACAGCAGGTAAGCATGAACCAACATGTGTGTACTCCCTCTGTCTCCAAAGGCAATCCCCACCATCATCTGGTGCTGGGGTAAGAACAGGTGCTCCGTGGCACAGTAAGTTGTGCATTTGTAAGTTTTATTCTTGCGCCGCAGTTTGTGCGTGCCTGCTTCCCCCTCCCTCCATACCACCGACCCTCCCATTGGTTGGCAGGCACTTTAAATCGGCCAACCAAGTCACCCCCTGCCGTGACAGCCCCCTCGGCCAAGGATCAGAGGCTTTGCCCTTCCCTGCATTGCCCCTCGCATTCCTTGATCGTGTACCCACCCATGCCCCTCTAGCCCTGCTTGCTATGTGCGCGCCCTCGCCACCTCCATCCTAGCATCGCTCGTACCTCCATTACCTGCGTGGTCCCTCACAATCCTGCAATCATGTGTGCTCTTGCGCCCTCTCCCTCCTTGGCCACACTCTCGCCTGTGCGCTTTTAGCCCGCGTGGTCCCTCGCAACCCCCTATCGCGTGTGCCTCCCTCCCCCTTCTACAGCCTCTTGCACCACATGCCCCATTTGCTCTTCCTCACTGACTGCCCTGTTTTGCATTGTATTGCTTTGTGTTCTACTGCATTCTTCCTTCTTCTAAGTTTACATTAGTCCACTGCTTTGTTCTTTTGTATATTTTTCTGTGTTCTGCTATGCTCCACCCTCCTCTAGGTTCTCTTGTTAATGACTGCTCTGTTACCGATGCCCTGGTAACCTGATTTGCTTACCGGACTGCCTTGTTTTCTGCCAGCTCTTCCATCTGAGCTCTTGTCTACTTAGTCAATCGTCCACGATTGTCTTGTCCCTTTCTGTCTCGTCTGCTTGCACCCCTTCTTGTGGCCTCCCCTAGTGTCTCCCCTCGACCTTTCCCCTCCACCCCTCTTCCTCTCTCCTCTTCCCCCACCTACTCTATGGTGCTCACTGTTTCTCCTATCTTTTCAAACGGTTTCTCTATCGACTAATCCTGCTCTCCTCACTAAGGGCCTCATCACGAGTTTGGCGGTAACGCTGGCGCTAATAGCACTGGCGTTATTAGCCCTACCGCCAAATCCACCGGTGCTATTAACGCCGGATCGCAGGTTTTGCAGAACAGGAAATCCCCATTCCCCATTGAGCCCATTCGGGAATTCCCCATTCCCCATTGGGCTCAATGGGGAAATTTTGCTCTTTTACCTCCGGCGGATTTCCTGCGGCGGGAAACGCGCTGAAAATCAGCAAAATCTCGGGGCAGATTTCCCCCCAGCTAAGAGCTGTGGGGAAATCAGCCAAAGCCGTGATTTGGCAGATCATTAAATCTGGCGGGAACAGCGCTACCCCCGGATTTAAGGGCTACCGCCGTACTCGTACTGGGGCACTAAGTCTGGTAGGAAGAAGTTAAAAAATTATACCCTGATCTCCAACCCAGGCCCCGTTATCGCTGACACCTATACCAGTGCTTCCTCTAGACAGACCCTCACCGACATCCGTTTTGTCGTTCCCTCGGCAGACCTATGGACTCTTCATATGGTCTCTGTGCCCTCTCCTTTCTCTTCTTCTCCCATTAATGGTGGCAACCGGTGGGAGGCCCTCCTGGTCCCATTCCACTCCTCTAAAGTAATCATTAATGTTTACCTGAATGGCACTGTCTTGGTCCAAGGCATTCAGCCAACCTTGGGCTCCTTCTACACCTCCGCAGGGCGTACCTCTGATTTGTACCCCTCCCCGGAAGTCTTTCAAGGTTGGCAACTGTCTCCATATTGCCACTCTCGCTCAGCTGTCAAACACTCCTCTGACATCTGCCGCCACCTGGAAGAACTTGATCTCGATGTCCTCGGTCTCACCGAGACATGGTTCACGGCCAGATCTGTCACGAGCTTTGACACTCTCCTCCCCGACGGCTACAAGATCCTCTCTGTGCCCAGATCCAACTGTTCTGGAGGGGGTGTAGCCTTGATCTTCCCGGAATGGACTCCTGCCTCTGTCATTCCTATGCAGGCCTAGTCCTCTTTCGAAGGCCTGTCGGCAGGCTGTCTCTCTCTCCTGGCTACTCTCTTACCGTGGCTACTATCTATCGGCCACCTGGTCAGATCACCTCCATCCTCTCTAAGTGGGCGGACCTCTCCTCCTCGCTCCTGGCCTCAACCACTCAACTCCTCCTTCTTGGAGACTTTAACATCTACCTGGATACTTCCTGTCCCTCCTCTTGACTCTTTTGTGACTTCTGCAACTCTCTCTCTCTCTTTCTGTTCTCCCCTCTGGCCTGACTCACGCTGCAGGACACACTCTGGATGTTCTGATCTCCTCCGACTGCCCCCTCGCTATCCCCCTTACCACCTCTCTCTCCTGGAGTGATAACTTTCTCCTTTCCTCAAATCTCTCTCTCTACCCCTCAGGCCAAGCCAACTCCAGCACTGCCACCTACTTTCTTGGTCATCCGACCCATGAAGCGTTTTTCAGTTGAGGCTTTTGCCACCACTTTCTCTCTGACTCCTCCTTCTCTGGCTGACCCACATCCTGACACAGCGCTTTCCATGCTCCACTCTTCTATCTCTGATACTCTTGATGTTCTTGCCCCTGACAGGAGGATCTGCTTGAAGCCCAAAGCCAAGTGCAACTCATGGTATGACTCTAACCTCGTCACCCTTAAACGCAAGTGCGGGGTGGCTGAGAGGAAATGGATTGGTTCCTGTGAATCCTCTGAAAAACTGACCTGCCACCTGCTCCAAAGGCAATGCTGTCTCTCTGTCCGCACTAAGAAGAGAGCCCACATCCAAGCCCGCGTCTCTGCAGCATCTAACAACTCAGCCAAACTCTTTAAAATCTGCAACAAGCTGGCCAATCCTGCTGCAGGCTCTACTTCTCCTGTCCCCTCCCAGGCCCTCTGCACTGCCCTGGCTTCTCATTTCATCTATAAAACCAGGACATCCTGTCCACCATCCCGTCCTCTCCTCCTCCTCCCTCTACTCTATCCTCTAACTCTGGCCCCCCTGTGGCCCCTCTCCCTTCGTTTCCTCTGTTCTCCCCTGACGAGGTTTCTAGACAAATCTGATCTATGAAAGTCTTGTCAAAACAGGTTCTTCCCTGTTCTTCCAAAACCATCAAGGACCAATTTGACACCTTTGCTCCTGCCCTGGCTGACTTCTGCAACCACTCCTTTGCCACTGGAGCCGTCCCTTTATCCCCTGAAGCACTCTCTTGTGCACCCTTTTCTCAAGGGACTCTCAGCCGACCCCTCCTGCCCGGTTAACTATAGTTGATCTCCATCACTCCTTTCCTGGGCAAACTCCTACAAAAGCTGGCCATCTCCCAGCTTAATATTCACACTTAATCTGTTGGTTGTCTCCATGATCATCAGTCTGGCTTCAGACCAGCCAGAAGCACAGAAACTACTCTCCTGAACATCCATGAAGACCTGCTTTCTAACCTCTAATCACCCCTCTGTCCTCATCTTACTCGATCTCTCTTCTGCCCTTGACACGGTCAACCATGCCATCTTGCACAATCGCCTCTGTGATAAACCTGGGTATCACCGATCAGGCCCTGGCCTGGTTGACTTCGTTCCTCTCTGATCGACCCTCCCAGGTCCAACTTAGGTCCTTCCTTTCCTCTATCTCACTCTCAGCCTGTGGTGTTCCCCAGGTGTATAACCTCTCTCCCTGGCTGTTCAACCAATACCTTGCACCTCTCGCCCACTGCATTGCCGCTCTCTGCTCCAACTTTCAGTGCTATGTGGATGACACTCTGCTTGTTTTCAAGCTCCCCTCGGCCACCTCTTCTCCTTCTCTGATCTCTGACTGTCTGTCTACTATCCAGGCATGGTGTGCCGCCAACGATCTCTGCCTTAATGCCGGTAAAACAGAGAATCTCCTCATTGGCACACCTGCACCCTCCTTTCCTGTCACCCTCTGGCTTGCCTCCCTTGGCCCTCTACCTGCTCCCACCTTTGTGGCTAAGAACTTCAGGGTCATCTTCGACTCCACACTCTCCTTTTCTCCTCACATCTATGACGTCTCTAAGAAGTCAAACTACCAACTGCACATCCTCCGAGGTATTCTTCCTTTTCTCTCCTTCCCCCAGAAGCTCACTGTCTCTAGAGCTCTGGTTCTCTCTAGGCTGGACTACTGCAACAGCCTCTTTTTAAATCTGCCTGCTTCTACTCTCTGCAACTCATCCAGAACAGGACTGCGAGACTTGTCCTTGGCCTCAAGCCTAGGGATCGTATCTCTCCATCACTGAAATCTCTGCATTGGCTCCCAGCGGATGCAAGGATTGCGTTCAAGACCTTCTGCATTGTCCACAAGGCCTTCTGGGGCCTAGGGCCTCAGTACCTCCAACTCTCTCTTCGTAAATACCTTCCTTCTCGCGCTCTTCGCTCCTCCACCTCCAACTCCCTCAGGGTCAGTCGCTTCTCTAAGCAACAAGTTGGTGGTAGATCTTTCTTTGGCTGGGGCCTTCCTATGGAACAGCCTCCCTGCCTCCCTGAAACTTGAGGAGATCCATCTCTAGTTCCAGAAGCACTTCAAGATCTTCCTCTTTGCCTTCTCTCTTCCTCTCCCCTGCTGATTTCCTGTCTGATATGCCCTGGTCACCTGGCTACCCTCTGATTCCGGGCCAAGGTCCTCCCCACCCAGTTGCACACCCGCACTCCCTCCCGGCAACCCTTGCACTTGGGTCTGTATCTGTAACCTTACAGTCCCCCTACCTGCACTTTTGGACACCTGCTGTCTGCACTTACTCTTGCACCTGCCATCTGCTGGCTGCACTACTTGTTATTGTTTTGAACCCACGTACAGCACTGCCCCCTCCCCAAACCAGCATGGCTTCAGCCCAGGTACCTTCTCTGGTCCCTGCCAGAGGCAAGAACAATTTTGACTGAGACATGATGGTAGTGTTCTATTCCTGGGATGAGGGTAAGGCAGATTAAAGAATTGAAATAGAGAAAGGCTTCCTGACATGGAGGTGGGTTCCTCACAAGTAAGTACTGGGACGAGGAAGAGAGACATGAAGGTAACGTTTGACATACTGGACAGAAAGGCTATTCACAGTGACACTATAACGGCTTGCTGATGTCTGAGGGCAAGCTTTATTTACATTTTGTGCATATTGTATTGTGCTTGAATGTGTTAATGTACTCGATGACCAACAGGGTCAGACTGGGGCATAACATTGTCTCAGGCACCAATGGAAAAAGTTGTAAATGGCAATTCATTCCTTTTGTTACAGGTAGTTTGAGTAGTACCCAAGGGGGGATGCTTTTGATAAAAATGTGATGTATTTTAAAGAATATTTATTCAGAAACACTGGTCAAAACTACTAGCCGTGTGGTGAAGAAACTTATCACACTGGCCCACATGGGCCAAAAAAGTGGCCCACACTAGCATTTTGTGTTTTTGATTTGGGCTTTGCCCAATAGGCCAGTCCGAGTCTGACCACCATACTAACAGTTGAAATTTTGAAGTTAAGCATTATAATATAATAAGGTGTTGGTGTACACATGGTCACGTGTATCTTAAAGTTTATACGCCTGACTGCAATATGATATTACAGTAATATGTATGTAGCACCATACTTGTACGTATGTATGATTCAATAAAAAGGGAACTATGAATTAAATTACAAGTGCTCCTGTAAAACAAGCTCGTCTGTGTGGGGCGAGGCGGGATGACTTCTTTTCTTTCAAACTGTTTCCACGGTTGTAATTTCTGAAAAATGCGGTTAGTATGCAGCTTAGTCTGAGAGCTGGAAATCCCCGGTTTAACGGTTAGTGGGTCTCTGTGGCACTCGCCCACCATTAAGCAGCAACACGTCTGCTGGACCTGTAGGCAGAATTACGTTTGCTAAGGGGCTCACAGGCTCAGAGTTAGCCATGACTAAAATAATGTTTAGGTCGGGAAGACTTTTAGGTCTCAGCTAACGCTGTTGCATATAAACTTTTTTTTAAAAAAATAATGTTCGCTAGATTGCAAAAATTAAGTCATATCATGGAAGATGTATGTGTATCAGTTTCGTTGGTGCGTCAGTTTCCCTTTTCGTGAGCGAGTTCCTCTTTCAATTTCCTACAGATCCAACTATTGGCCGCCTGAATAACTACCCATCCCCCTACACCTCCAGCCTTCTCTGAACAGTCTGCAGGCCCTGCTTTAAGAACACCCCAACCGCCCTCATCGATGGAAACTCGGGTGGGTGGGGTTCATGGCAAGTATTGTCATTTCCTGGCAGGCTTGGGAAGAGGGGGCCCTGTTAAGGACTGCATTTGTACCCAGGGAATGTTCACCCTCTCAGCCCTTTGGGCGTTCATGGGGTCTGGGAACCATGTGCCTCCTCACATGTCTGCTCCTTTATCCTCCTTGCCACCTACCACTGGAACGCCATACCACCTGAAATGAAGTCCATGTTTTCATTATCACAGATGCTCACTGTAGTCTGCTGTCCATGTTTTCATTATCACCGATGGTCACAGTGGTCTGCAGTCCATGTTCTCATTACTATCAATGGTCACTGTGGTCTGCAGTCCATGTTCTCATTACTATCAATGGTCACTGTGGTCTGCAGTCCATGTTCACATTACTATCAATGGTCACAGTGGTTTGCATTCCATGTTCTCATTACTATCAATGGTCACTGTGGTCTGCAGTCCATGTTCTCATTACTATCAATGGTCACTGTAGTCTGCAGTCCATGTTTTCACTATCACCGATGGTCACTGTGGTCTGCAGTCCATGTTCTCATTACTATCAATGGTCACTGTGGTCTGCAGTCCATGTTCTCATTACTATCAATGGTCACTGTGGTCTGCAGTCCATGTTCTCATTACTATCAATGGTCACTGTAATCTGCAGTCCATGTTTTCACTATCACCGATGGTCACTGTGGTCTGCAGTGCATGTTTTCATTATCATCGATGGTCACTGTGGTCTGCAGTCCACGTTCTCATTACTATCAATGGTCACTGTAATCTGCAGTCCATGTTTTCACTATCACCGATGGTCACTGTGGTCTGCAGTGCATGTTTTCATTATCATCGATGGTCACTGTGGTCTGCAGTCCACGTTCTCATTATCACCGATGGTAACTGTGGTCTGCAGTCCATGTTTTCATTATCACAGATGGTCACTGTGGGGTGCAGTCCATGTTCTCATTACTATCAATGGTCACTGTCGACTCCAGTCCATGTTCTCATTATCACCAATCGGTTGTGTGTCCTCTTATCTTTGTGCCACCATTGTTAAAGTTCCCGGCATTGGCAATGTTCCAATTACTGTTGTTCCAAAACTACAAATACATTCTCGGTTGGGCTGTTGTGGAATCAAATTCTTTGTCCATTGAAGAGAAAACGCTCAACACTGCCTGTGTTGGGGGCACGATCCCGCATAGTATGCTGTAACTAAAATAGTTGGGTCTGAGCTGCCACTCCTTTATACCTTACAGATCTGAATGATGAGTCAAGGAGGAAAACCACTGCCAAGTCCTGATCCCACTACGCCAAATGACAGAAGGGAGGGGGCTGTGCGCTGTGCTTTATACTATGCCCCACTGCTCTGCCGGGTCCTGGCTGGCCCTGATGGACAGTGGCTCATGTTAAAACTTTAAAAAGAAAAGCTTTTTTTTGTCTTTAATGCGAGTGATGTGGCAGATCAACAAGAACCATGTGATTCAAAAATACGTTTGGGCTGATTTAATTTCTCACACAGGATTAGGATGGGGTAAATGTGTATCAGTATATGGGGTAACATCTGAAGCAAGATAACATTACCCTTTCAGGACTCAATCTCAAGAAACAGTGTCGAGATGGGATAAACAATATGGCGGTAGGTCTTCCCTATCGAAGGGATATTGATCTTGCTCATGATCTGCAAGTATCACACAATCTCTGAGGTATAGCGCCCAGATGCTTCTTGGCCCAGGTCACATCCTCTGGGATATAGCACTGGGCCACTGCTTTTCTGCAGGCCCTCTTCCTAGGTTTATGTCTTCCAGCCCGTTACTTGTCATCCACTCTAGAAGGGCACCCTCTAAGCGACCTGCTACACTCCTGCCACCCTCTCTTCAGCTTCTTTCTTTAGATATGCATATAAGGGATGCATTGCTCTTTCCACTACTTGACTTGTATAGAGGCTGGAGTGCTCTTCCCACTGCTTGACTCGTGTAAGGGATATGGTGCTCTTCCCACTCTGGGAGACAAAGGTGAATTTCACACTGGGGCAGGTTTTGGGGGTTGAGTAGGCTAATAGAGTCCAGGTCCCGAGGGCTCTTGCTGGGGTTTTACACCATTGCATTGCCTCTTTACTGAGTGACTTGTGGTTCTTCACAGCTGCCCCCTTCTTGGACTTAACCATCTGTTTCCCATAACCACATTTTACCTGCCGTCCTACAATTGGTATTTCACAACTGGTTTCAGGCTCTGCCTCCTGGGGTCTCTGTTTCGGCACTTTCTACTGCTGCCATTGTCCTCACTACTGCCCCCTTCTTCTGCTACATTCTCTTTTACAGTTTCTGTTCTATTTCCAATTTTGCTTTCCTCGTAGTGATCATCCCCCTGTAATCTTTCTCTGTATTGTGCATTAGTTGTGTTAGCCATTAGTGCCTTCTCTTGGGATATGCCGAGCTGATCAAATGTCTGTCTGCTATTTATAAGCCATGTGGAAGTCCCATTTTACAGCATGCCGCATTCTGGTCCCCCGTCGGCTCCACTCTTTCTACTCTGCACATGATTGGCGTTTGCAGTGTTTCCAGAGTGCTTGTGTCCTCTCTTGCTTCTGCTACCACAATGCTTGAAATTGTGGGTAAGTGGTTGTTTCTGAGACAGTAAAAGATGTCTCTCCATGCTTGAGGCAGGAGCATGCTCTCTGATGCTTGTCTGACAGAGCTCCTTCCTCTACGTCAACAGTGGTGCTTACCTGCTGTACAAAATATTGGATTCTAATAAAGTCAGACTTTTCAGTTTGAGTCTGCCTGCCTTTGCCTTTCTGGCCTATGCTAAAACTTTGGGTTTGGCACAACCGGGGCCCAAAGACATTAACTTTGATATGTTAATGTTAATGTTAAAGGACATTTGTACCACGCACTATCACCACCGTAGTGGTCCCTTGGGGCTCTGGCGGCTCTGAAAGAGGAGGGGAGGTTGAGTTAGTGGGAGGAAGCAGGAAAAGTGCAAGAAAGCAGTGATGTGCTGTTGACAGCCTCAGCCCGGTGGGTCCGTTGGCTGGGCTTGGGGTGTTTTGTGGTCCGTAGTCGTGTGCTGTTGTGCAAGTCTGTGTGGTTTGTTTTGTTGTTGCATTGTTGTGAAGATTGTGCGGATTGCTGCGTTTTAGGTTTGTGGTTGTGTTTGGTTAGAGTTTGAGAGGTGTATGCAGAGGGATGGAATTGTTAGTTGGCATTGCTGTCATTGCAATTGTGGGATTCCATCTAGGTGCGGCACCTGCTGACAGTTACCTCTCTATCTAGATTTGATGCAAGCTTGGTTCATAATTCTAAGTGCTAACAGTCACATTTCTATCTAGATGCGACGCAAGTTAGGTTCAGAACTCTAAGTGTGGTGCATGCTGAGAATCATATGTGCTAAGGATTAATGCAATGTACATTCAAAACATGGATGGCAGGATACTCTAAATACAGACATGCCATAACTTATATGAGGTCATGGACCCTCGACAGAGGGAATATTATGTACTGCTTCCAAGGAGCACCCAGGGCTACAGATGGCCTTCTGGTTCAGGTGACCAATGTGATGTTCCCACTTCATCACATTCCCTCACCCTTTCTCTGTTGCCTTTTCTAGAAGGGAGTTTCTCCATTGGTGGATGGAATTTAAAATCCAGGTTGGCTTGCAGCTTCCCTTTCCAGTGATGGATTGCGTTGGAATATGGTTAAAGACTGAGTAACATCTCATCACTCGGGTGCTGTTATCTTTGCTTCCACAACCACATGAGGTGCGTGGCCCATCAGGAGTCTGACTTTTCCTTCTGCAAGATATTTTGGTATTTTGATGGCCCACTTCATTGCCAAGCATCGTATCCAATGATGGGATAATTATGTTCACTTGGGAGAAGCTGTCATCTGATGCATAGTATTCATTCTCTCCGTTGAACCTCTGACTGCAGGGCAGCCACGATTACCGACCTTGGAAGAATTGGTTTGCATGATAAACTCCTTTCTTAAGTCTGGCATGATGTATAGGATGGACTTCCCAGTGTGTCCTGCAAAAGGTTAACTTAAGTGCCAAGAGAGAGGTATCTCGTCCTTGGGTTTACCTCCCTGTTGCCAAGGACGAGTTACCTCGTCCTTGGCACTTAAGGGGTTAATGAAACAGAAAACGTTAGAAGGCATTGAATGGCGAAATACCAAAATCACCAAAAAAGGCCTTGGCACTGGGGGGGGCCATGGCAGTTAAAAGGTTTTAAGCAGGTATTCATAGTCTCACTGCACTGGTGGAATATGTCAACATATGCGTGAGGAGAATGGCTTTTTTGGAAAATGTGGGGACGAACATGCATTAGTAATTGAGGAGTCCTAGAAAGGATCGTACCTCCTTTTTGTTGGTAGGAAGGGCCACTAATTGATTAGCCCTTAGTTCTCTGTTTACTGTTTTACCTTCCCAATCCCTAATGTAAAGCCTGGGTATTTGATGGTATACTTGGTGATCTTGCATTTGGTGGGGTTATCCTAAGTCTAGCTCACCTTAGGTTTGACAGACCAAATAGATTCATTTTATATGATCTTGCAATGCCCAACTGTGGAGGAGAAGACCATTTTACGTACAGCCCAGCACGCTTCATGTGTCGTTTCAAAAGGTTGGGCCATAAGACACTGGGACATAGCTGGGGCTTCAAGTATCTCAAAGGGTAGGGTTGTGTATTGCAATAGTCCCTCTGGAGTAGTTACCTGCATCTGTTGCCTGCAGATCTTGAGAGGCCAGGGTTACCATCCAATACCTTTTGGCCAGGCCCAGGGCTGAAATTATGGTGGAGGATTGAAATTCCTCCAGTGTTCCATACACACGTTGCATGGGGTAGACCTCATACTTTAGTCATTTACTTTTCAGAAGTTGATGCAAAATTTCCAAAGTTCATCAGGCTGAACCACCAGTACTATAAGCGGTATCCACTCACAATGAGATCTTTCCATGATGTGTCCCCAGGCTACAGGTATCCGATAAAATATTAGAATGATTTACCTGTGGGTGTTCAGTCATAGTGGAAAAATCCTTCAAGCAGACCTGATGTTTCTGACAAGACATTCTTGAAAGTAGTTTGGGGGGTATTTTAATTCTTGTTGGGTGGCAATTGGAATTTTGGTTGGTATCTGTATGAAAGCTGGTTCAGAATACATCAGAATGTTTTCAGGATTCCTGGCATCAACCAGGATCACCAGCTCTGGGTCACTCCAGAACTCCCTAAGCCAGTTGATATGCTGGTCATGTGCTCTTTTCTGCTGGTCTGGCTGTCCTGTCCAGTAGTTGAGGTCACCCGAGACCTCCATCACTACATACTGGCCATACCATCGATAGAGCAGTTTATTTTCTGGTGGGTGGAGGACCATGACCTTATCTCCTGCTTTAAATATTTGTAACTTAGTATTTTGTATTTATTTGTTTGTATTTAGAAAGTGCATTCACCAAAGCGCTGTACAATAAGAAAGACAAACGGCACAAATGTAAATGCAAAAGGACAAAATTGAATCATGGAACGGTTTATCAGGTAGAAAGAGTAGAGGGAAAGTGGACTATACGCCGAGTACTAAAGATGTGGAGAGACAGAAAGTTCTGTCCGACAGGAGGAAGGCATTCCAGAGCTTGGGCACAAGAAGGACACAAGAATGGAATTGGGAGGTAGTGAAAGAGCAGAGAGAATGAGACTAAAGATGAGGTAGGATGGAGCAAGACCATGAAGAGCTTTAAAGACAATACAGAGAAAGTGAAAGGATAGCTGTAAGTCAAAAGGCAAGAGAGACACAGAAAGAAGAGAGGGAACTATTGAAGATCGAGGAGATAGTTGAAAGAAGACGAAAAGCTGGATTGAAAATAGATCTCAGAGGAGTGAGATGATAGAGCTGGATGCCCACCAGGAGAGGGGAACACTAGTCAAGTCTAGAAAAGATGCATGAAAATATAAGGAGCTTAGTATGAGAGAAGGTGACGAGCACGACAGAGCTTGAACAAATAAAAATGACAAGTGCTTGCAGTATTAGAAATAAATAAAGAGAAGGACAGAGATGTGTAAAAATGACTGAAAAAGAAAAGTGGGAGGAAAAAGAAGACCAGTAGTATGGGTGTGGGGAGGGGGAGAAGAGGGAAAGAAAAGTTTTTTCAGTTTTAGAAGGAGTAACATGGAGAAGGTGCGAGGACATCCGGGATTGTATTGCGGTAGGAGAGGAGGCGACAGTTATGGAGAGAGTCGGGAAACTATGAAAAAGAGAGGAAGATCTGCATGAAAGAGATGAACAGGTTTGAAGCCGTTAATGATAGCTCAAAGAGGTACAGAATAGAGTAGTGGTCCAAGAGCCGAGCCTTTAGGAACCCCAGAGAGGAATGGCATAGAAGAGGAAGAGTTACAAGCCCAGGAGACAGAGTAAGAGCGACCGAAAAGATAAGAGCGGAACCACTGAACACAAGAAGCCAAGAGAGGCCAGTGGCTATGTCGAATGCAGCAGAGAGATCCAAGAGTTACTGAAGACGACCGTTTATGATGACATACAGCAAGGAGAGAATTTGAGGCTTAGGCTTTTTTTTAGGCTTTTTTTTTTTATATAGCGCTACAAACCCTCAGGTATCTGAGCGCTGCTTATTATTACCCACGGTGTGTGGTGCTCATTTATCGACCTCGGAAGGATGAAAGGCTGAGTTTGGCCCCGCCGGGATTCGAACCTGCGTTAACAGTCTCTGCACGGGTGTCAAAGCGGGCGCTCTACTCGCTGTGCCACTTGAGACCTGTAATAAGGCTATTTCCATTGAATGGGAGGCACGGAAGCCAGATTTAAAAGAGGGAGAATAGAGTGCTACTAAGGAAGGCTGAGACTTGGGTTGTAGACAGACCTTTCAAGAAGTTTAGAAAGGAATGAAAGAAGAGAGAGAGGTCTGAAATGGATCAGAAGAATGTTTTTTGAGAATGGGGCTAATTGTAGTGTGCTTAAGAGTTGGGAAAAGTGGGGGAAGAGAGAGAAAGATTGAACAAGGAAGTCCAAGATAGTAGAATAAATGGATAAAAGGAGGGTATTAGCGATGAAGGAAGGGGATTGAGAGGTGAGGCAGTGGGGGGAGCATGTGTAAGTAGGGAGGCAGTGTCACAGTCAGATAGTGAAGAGAAATGAGAGGCAGGCATGGTCTTGCAGAGGGAGGGTTTGAACAGAAGAGTTATTTGTCGAAAAGGAACCACTCATTGGAGATACTGTAGTACCGAAATAATCAGCCAAGTCAGATGTCGAAAGATGAGATGAAAGAGAATGGTCAGTGGGGCGAGGAGAAATAATACAATTTTAAGAGTTGAAAGTGACGTCTGGCATGAGGAGAAGGGAAAGTGTAATTTCAGAGAAACAGTTTTTTTTAGCAGAGAGTAAAAGGGAATCGTAGGAAGATGAAGCATTATGAGGGTAGACAAGTCGGTAGAAGACTGCGATTTCTTCTATCTTTCTGCATTTTGAAGAGAGGAGCAAAGGGAGATAATCCAATATTGAGGGTATTTAAGAGATGGGGTGAAATGTAAGGATGGGTAATGTGTGTCAAGTGTTGACAGAACATTAAGATCTTCCACGTCATTGTAGAGGAGAGAAAATAGGTGTGTAGGTCGTAAGGAAGAATTAAGTGAAGAAATAAATAATGAAGAGTCGAAGAGACGGGAAGAATTGGAAAGAGGTATAGATGGTGAGAAAGTGAGTAGAATAGGATCAGAAGATGAAATAAGATGAGATGTAACAGAAGTGTTGGGAGTAAAAGATTTAAAGATAAAGTCGAGGGATGATCCAGAAATATGGGAAGAGGGAATGTCTAGAGGGTATGGATAAGTTTTGATCAGAATGAGGATAAGTGAATAGTAGTAAGATTGTAAATTAAAGTCACCAAGGAGAATGAAGGGAAAGGAAAGAGGGAGTAAGGATTAAAGGTCTTCAATTAAGGTTGTGAGCAGGTCCGGGGGTTGACAGAGAGTAAGAAAAGTGAAAGGAAGAGGCTGGGAGAAAGCAGCGAAGTCCCTTGATTACATCAAGTCTGTTGTTTTTCTTGGAATACTAATAGATATTTCCAGCCTAGAGTTTGGCATACAGCCTTCCATGTTTTTGTACAAACTGGGTGTGATTGAATGATGTCTTTCTGCTCCTCTCTGCCCTCTAATATCCAACCTGCGTGAGGTTCTTCTTTATAGTCCTAGAGTTCTGAAGGGGAAAACCCTCGTGAGGACAGAGATGTCTTACAAATAACTAGGGTCCAAGGATTCAAATCGTCCCATGTTTTACTGGGTTGGTCAACCAACTTCCTTAATACAGGTTTTACGTTTTTATTTAAGCACTTAATACATCAGTTCGACTGGGGATAGTATATTGAGGTTGAAGCATTTTGATATTCAGTAAGACTTTCATGTCTTCCATCAATTTAGACATAACATTGAATCCCTAACCCATATGCATTTCTTAAAAGAATCCCAATACAGCAGAAAAACAAGAGCAGATGTTTAAAAAATGTTCCGAGAGATACTGGATTGGATAGGAAATCCCCCTAGATATCTTGTACCGTAGGTTAATATCACAAGTATGTATTGATTTCCTCTTTTGGATGATTCCAGGGGTTCTACTATGTCCAACACTATCTAGCTGAATGGCACCTCATAACTGGGAGCGGTTGTAAGGACAATTTCATAAAATTGGCTGCCATGGTCTTCTTGCATTTAGGACATCATACAAAAACTTCTTTCAAGTGCTGGTAAATACCTGACCAATTGAATATGCACAGGACACGTTCCTCGGTATTAGGCAATGCAAGATATGCAGCTGCCAGATGAGAGCAAGCTAACTTTATCAGGGCTTTCCGATAATTGTTGGGGAACACTAGCTGATAACAGTTCTGTCCATCTACTTTTAGGATCTGTTCTACCCCGTAGACCAGGCTCCATTTCTCCAGAAAGAAGGGTTCTTGACAACGAAGTCCCTGTTCCTCAGTGGTTATTGTCTCAAAGACGTTTTTGGATGCAGGGTGTTTTCATTGAATGGCTTCAAATGTGGGACTTAATATGAGTTCTTCTCCACTGTGCAGTTTGAGATCATTATGGTGATGATCTGACACAGCATAAAAGCTAATAATTACTTCATGTGGACAACCAAAAAGGTGCGTGCGGGGTAATTGGTAGACCCAACCCCCTTTTCTCCTCTCTCTGGTGGACTCGGAGTGGAGTCCTATTGTACCTTGGGCATGTCTGTCTTCTAAAACATCAGTTGGATGATGGAATGGCATATCTCTACCATGAAGAGCTGGTCCACATAGTTGAGTAAGAATGTTGACATTTCTGGTACGTTCATTGTCAACCACTCCAGTTATTACGTCTATACTATACTTTGCTGCATGTCCATACTTTGGGGTTTATCCCTCCATATGTTTCCTTAAGCACTGAAATCCATTAATCTATCTGAATGAGGGCACTCTTTCCCCAGGAGATGACTTCTCTCCTGGCATTACATAAGTTATATGATGCTGCTCCAGAGTAGTCCGAATAGGGAGGGCAACCCTATCTGATGTCTCGACTATGTCCAACGAGATCTCTTGTTAACTTTGAGGCTGGTCGGGTTGAACCTTTGAGTCCGGGCTTGTTGATCCCACCTCTGACACTGTGTTTGCATGCAACGACGTTGTACAGTAAGATTAACTCCTTTATGCGTTCAAAGGGAAAACAGAATGCACTAGTGGTATATTGTGTGAGGCACAACGTCTTGTTATCGCAGAGTACATGCTATTGACATTTGTAGCATCTGACGTAATGTACCCTTTTCTGCAATACAAAACCCTTTGTCTCGCTGAGCAAACTCTGACACGTTTGTAACTCATCTCTCTTCAGGGTATGGAGCTAGAGATAAATTGAACTGCTCATCGAGGCACGGTTTTGGCCATATCCAACATGTTGCATTATCCACTGTCCTGCAGAGCAGACCCTGAGTGTCATTTTCAAGATTGCACAGAGTTCATGTTGATGTATGGTGACATAACATGCTGTGCTGTCTTCATGGTCGTAGTGTTGGGAGTGCAGAGGTGTAACAACTCAACTTGTAAAAGGAGGCAGACATATGGCTTTGAATCTCTACGTCGATGCTCTTTTTAATGGCCGAAAACGGCCTACAGTTAAAACAAAAAACAATTAATAATATGATCAGTTGCACAAAGTCCCATCCATCTTAAACAAAGGGATGTTTGACTAAAGACTAGAGCACAGAATCGTAGATGCCAGAAGAGCAGCATCTGAACACACTACTGCTTTGGGTGGGGGAGCACCAGAGAATCAGCAATCTTTTAATTTAGTTTTATTTTGGGGAAGCAATGTGTGCTGCCTGTGTGAGGGTTAGCCAGAGACAGTCCACCCAAGAATCACATCTCAAACATTCAAACCTCTAGGTAAGTGGCCAATGGAGTTTTTTTCCATTTTTTTTAATTTATACAGTTAAGACACTGCTTCACTCACATTTGAGCTACTTTTTGTAGAGCAAATTAGGGGAATATGGGGCCGGTTAGTGACCTTTATCATGTATCTTACTTTGTAATATTGTAATACACATCCAATAAGGCCTTGGATAGAGAAATGAAAGTGCAGGCTGCTTTACGGCTTGTGGGGGCGATTTAACAGCTACTTACTGCCCGAGCCCAGGGAGGATATTCCAAGGAAACTGAACAAAGTATTGATCGATCGATCGATTGAAAAGTGTGCTATTGTTTATAAACAGAGTGGCTGAAAATAAAATAAAACTAAGATATACAATAAGGTGATTGATTACAAGGAGGAACAGAAGTGCCCAGCGATATCCCAAAATTAACCTTGGGAACTGCACTCAACCCCCTGCGCCACCCACTGCTTATCCACTGCTTATTTTTCATAAGGCCAGGCCAGACCCCATGTTGTGTGTGAATTATCAGTGTCTGTCTTGTCTCATAGCTTAGTTTCCTTGATGTGCGGCGGTCGTTCTCACATGGTATTCTAGTAGTGCGTGGCGCCTTGCTGATATGAAATCATGTGTTAACCTCCTGAAAAGCGCCTTATATGGGCGCCAGCTGACCTCTTGTAAAGTGCTGATTCACACCTTTTCAGATGCAAAGGCCGAGTGACCCTGCTGACTAAGGTGTCAAGCCTTCATAGCTTTATTCATCCCAGTACTTTATAACAGAACCACTTACCAATGTTCCCTGCAATAAGCGTGCATGTGCGCTTGTCCATCACACCATGTTCTGTAGCTCACTGCATGTTCCATGGGCACACAGACGATCCAAGGAAAGAAAAATGCACAGCAGTGTTTGTACACCCCTCTGCATTCCTCATACCGTGCTCTTGTCTCGCTGTATTTTTTATTTCCAGGTCACACCTTCACATCACCTCTACCCCCATTGCCCAGATACTTATTTATTTGTACATTTGTAAAGCGCGCAAAGCCCAGAGGCATCTAGGCGCTAGAGCTTAAGAAGACGGTTACAGTTTTGACACTTTGATTGATTACAGTTGCTCAGCAAAGCATGGTTACATTACAAATTCAAGGTATACAGAGGTGAGTTTAGAATGAACTTGGCTAGACTTACTTAAAGGTGATTGGGTCAGTTTGAGAAAGTGCGATTTGAACAGTGATAACAAGTGCATTGCACGTTCAAGGTTTACTAGATGGCAGGATTAGAAGGTAAAAGGTCGGATCTGAAAAGTAAAGTGTTAAGGTTTTTTTTAAATGACCAAAGTGAGGAGTTATTCCTGAGTTGTGTGGGGAGGGCATTCCACTGCTTGGCGGCTATCACTGGAAAGCTAGATCCTCCAGCCTTCTGCCTTCTGTATTTGGGTATGATGAGCAGATTGGTGTAGGATGATCGAGTAGGTCTATTGGATTGAGTTTTATTGATCAAGTTGTTGAGGTAGGCTGGTGCGCTATTTGAGATAGATTTGTGTGTGAGCATAAGTATTTTAAATGTGATCATGTCATGGACTGGGAGCCAATGGATGTTGCGCCTAGTGGAAGAGATGTGGTCATGGAGAGGAGGAATGTTCAGTGCCGCTCTAATGGCGTCGTTTTGTACCGTTTTCAGTTTTTTGATATTCCTAGCACTGGTTCCGGGTGAAAATAGAGAGTTACAGTAATCAATCCTATTATTATTTATTATTGGTGTCAGGGCCCTGGCCAGTGTGATGGAATTGTCAGTAGAAAGGAATAGTTTGCTTGCTCTTATCAGTTTAGCTGTGTAGGCCGTGGATGAGACTATGGCGTTGACCTGTCTATTTAGGGTGAGGGACGAGTCGGTGTAGACTCCCAGAGTTTTTATTTCATTGGCATCCATGATAATATTGCTGTCACTATTAAATGATTTGTACTCTTGTGGGAGATTGCTGATCTTAGATTTATTGCCTTTTAGGATTAGCTTGGTCTTATTGTCGTTAAGACACAATTCGTTGAGGGCCATCCATGCCTGGATTGCCTGATCGATTTCGTTTAGCCTTATGGAATCAGAATTATAACAGCCGGTGATCGGAATGAGTATCTGAGTATCATTCGCATAGTTTGTATACGTGATGCCCATTTTATCTAGCTTATCGAATAGGAGTTTTGTAAATGCGTTGTAAAGGGTTGGCGACATGCAGGAGCCTTGTGGTACGATGCAGGTTACCCATGCAGGGGGGGGGGGCGCTGCTGTGGTGTCTGAGAAAACCCTTGTCATCCAGTCAGAGAGAAAGGATTTGATCCAGTTGATGGCTTCATGGGAGAAATGGGCTGCTAGTTCAAGGTGTTGGCATAGGATATCGTGATTCACCAGGTCAAATGCTGTAGAGAAGAAAGTAAGAGAAGGATGCATAGTTCTCAATTATCTTTGAAGCGGTCCATTTGTGTTTTCAAGTCTAGAAGGGAGGTTTCAGTACTGTGGCCTGGTCTGAATCCTGATTGTCTTAGGCTCAGAAGCTTATTGTCTTCCAGGAATTTTCGGATCTGCAGGTAGGCTGCGCAATCAATCATTTTTAGTAAAAATGGGACAGTGGTGATGGGGCGGAAATTAGTGGGCATGCTAGGGTCCAAGGTAGGGTTTTTTCAATAATGGTAAGACCCAGGCTTCTTTTAGATCTTTAGGTATTGTATTGGTCGCAAACGAGCTATTGATGGTGTTCGTGATGAGAGGTGCAAGTTCGGGCGTGCATTCTTTTATCAATGTTGCAGGGCATATGTCGCCTTTGCATCTGGATGGTTTTAGACCTTTAATGATATTGATAGTGTCTGATGTAGACAGAGGGGTGAAGAAAAATGTGTTCACTTTTAGGAAATCCAAAGGAGTGAGTGTGGGTAGGTGGGTGGCATGGAGGTTAAGTTTCGATTTTTTTTTAGTGCTATTTTATTTTCTAATGATGTGATTTTATCTGCGAGGGCATTTTGAATATTGGAGCACCATAGTTCGTCTTTAGTGGAGTGATCTATGGTAGGTGCTGGTGATTCCAGTCCTCGGAGAATGGTGAATAATTCTCTAGTATTATATTGGGCATTTGAAATTCTTTGGTTGTAGACTTCACTCTTGGCTTTGATAGTTTCATTTTTGTAATTATTGGATAGGGTCTGGAAGAGAATTTTATTCTCAGATGTTGGAGATTTGAGCCAGTTATTTTCTACCGACCTTTTGGTAGCATGCATAGAGTGAAGCTCTGGGGTAAACCAGCGGTTGATGTGTGCCGAGGGTTTGGCCTTTTTGTTTTGTAGGGGGACTACTTTTTTAATGGCGGCAAGCATAGTTTTGTTATATTGACTGACCAGCGCTGATGGGTCGGAGTCGGTCAGGTATCCAGTTTAGGGTGCGCTCTTTTTCGTGGGTAGGAGAGTCCAATCTTTGTGTGAAGCCAATTTACATACAATTTAAAGCCTGCAGTAAAAGCAGCCTAATTTTCACCACCCCTCCCGCACAGGCTGTGTCCCTGTGCAGAATCATTTTGAAAGCTGACAAGTTGTGTTTAATGTGTTAAACAAATGCATATTTCTCGCTTGTAAGCTTTGTCTGCGCTCCTATTACATGCACTGTATCCCTGGAATTGCCCAAATGATTTAACGGTTGACAAGGTGCAGAAATGTACAGTAGGTCCCAGTTCATTGTGTATTGGTACAATGAGTAAGAAGAATCAAAGCCAACTTTGCACATGTGGCGATTTTGATAGACTAGTGATTTATTGACCAGTTGATGCTGGATCATTCCACATTGTAAATTGCATTTTGCTATTAGGCTAAACGGGCCTGTTAATCTGATAAGTTGCAGTTGACAACTATTGAAAGGAATCAGCCACATCCAAAAACAAAACTGCCAACACGTGTTTTGACGAAGGGAATGGTCTCTGTCAAGGTGAATAGGGTGGCCTGTGGGGCCCACAGTGTTCTTGGTCCACTTAGAATGGTAGGATATTGTACCAAGGATGGTCTCAGTTTAGTAGCAGGTTGGGAATTATCAGTTGTCTCAGTTACATATCATGCATTGTCTGCTTTTTTGGGAGCCCTACTCCTCCTTTCAAAGATTGGTCTGCAAGCTTGGCAGCTCTCCTACTTTTTGACCATTGCCACTATTTACAGGCCCCGGGCCCTATCTCCACTTTCCTTTCAGAATGGGCTGATTTCTCCTCTTCTCTCCTGACCTCACCTCTAAACTCCTCCTTCTGGCTGACTTCAACATCCACCTGGATTCTTCAATCATGGCCTCCACTCTCTTCTGTGACCTCTGCACCCTCCTCTCCCTCTCTATTCTCCCCTCTGGACCTACCCACTCAGCTGGACACACTCAATGCCTTCATCCATACTGATCTTTTGCTCTCTACCCCTCTCTCCTGGTCTGACCACTCCCTCTTTTCCTCCCACCTAGGACCTCTCGACCCTCTGACTGAAGCTCCCCCAGCTCTGCCAGCCTTGTTTGTGGACAACCGTCCCATGAAACGAGTGTCAATTGCTGCATTTGCTTTCTCCTTCACCCCCCCACTACCGACTCAGCTATTGATTCTGCTCCGAGCAATCTCCATCTCGCTATCACTAACACTCTCGATATTCTTGGCCCTATCATGAGGATCCGTCTGAAATGTGCCACCAAGCTTAACACTTGGTACGATTCCGATTTAGCTGCCCTGAAACGTGAGTGCAGAGCTGCTGAACGGAAGTGACAGACCTTAAGTTCATCCTCTGATAAACTGGCCTGTCACCTTCTCCAAGGCAAACCACGGCAATCACAAATACAACAACGTTGTTCTTCTGAATGCTGCAGCTTTCGCTGGGAGTCTCCTGAGCTCCCCCAACCCTGAGGGAGTCCAGGAGACTCTCAGCGAAAGCTGCAGCATTCTGAATAACGTTTTTGGATTTGTAAATACTGCGGCATTTACAAATACAAAAACGTTGTATTTCTGAACACCGCGGCACGGAAACACAACCGCGTTGCGCTTCTGCCTACAGCAGCTTTCACTTTGGGGTTCTCGGGCTCCCCCGAGAGCCCAAAAGTGAAAGCTGCTGTAGGCAGAAAGACCGCTGCATTTCTAAACACCCGCTGTGTTTCTGCCTACAGCAGCTTTCACTTTGGAGCTCCAAAGTGAAAGCTGCTGTAGGCAGAAACACAGCGGCATTCTTTATAAGTTTCTCAGGCTCCTCCGGTTTGGAGGAGCGCGAGAAACATGGAAAGAAAAACCGCAGCGTTTTTGAAACACAACAACGTTGTATTTATGTTTGCGGTAGCTTCATCTTGGAGCCTAGGTTTTATTTCCAAGTTTTCCATGCTCCTCCAGCCCGGAAAACTTACCGAGGTGCAGCTGTAGCTTTCCTGCCTGTAGTCTCTGGTCCCTGTCCTCCGAGTCCGGCACCAATGAAGCAAAAGCCACCCAGTGGTAGCTTTTGTTTACTACAACTGGCTGGCTTGTCTTCATTCGTGCCGCAAACGCAAGCACAGGCGGCATCCATTTCACAAAATGGATGCCCCCTAGTGCTTGCAATTTTAAAGTTTGTGCTTCATTTGCTCGAAACTTTGCATAGGGACTTAAAAAATATATATATTTTAGGTATTTGTTTTATTATTGGCCATCTTTCTGCCAATAATATTTCTGAATGAACTATTTCTTTAAGGACCTACAATGCCTATTCCCAAATGTTTCCATGTCCCTGCAGTCATGAGCAACGAGCAAAGGGGTTGACTGTTTATTTTTTTCCTTTATCCGAATTTAAGTTCAATCATAACACCCATACCTGGCCCCCAGTATTTCTCCCTTGCTTTTCCCTTTGTGTGCATAATTCCTGGATGACCTGCATATGTAATCAAAGTATCAATTAGGGTTTTGAGTGGAACTAACTTTTGACCCCTGAGAACCATGCCTTCCATTGATAGTTTTTCCTTCACTTTCCAATACATCTTCAACCTTTCAGGCACCTTCCCTTTCTTAGGCCACCCTTCTATTTACTCTTTGCAATGACCATATCACTACGAGCTACATATAATGACGAATATGGGAAATTTGTTACGTTACCCCAAAGGGGAGCCCCCCCATTGAGGCTAGGGAGGTGAACCTGCTTGGCATGAACGTCCCTAGAGGTTTGGCAAGTGGGACCTCACTGGGATTGACTCGCCCTTTGGGGACAAGGACTCCCAGGGTAGACTAAGAAACACTATGACATCTGTACACTATCCCTAAATGGGGACCACAGCAGTTGTAAAGGTGATAAAGCCTTTTGAATTGTCTAACACCCATACTGAACCCTCTTCAGACTTAATACAAAATAATCAGAAGCATGTTCCTTACTAGGACCAAGACTCCTATAAGAACATGGAAGTCCTTAGTTGGAGGAGATTCCCCGAAGTGAAGCCGAAGGAGAGACATGCCCAGCAGACACTGCCACTGGAGTGCGGAACACAGGGAGTTTGGAGGCGAGTCCAAAAAGATGATGTGGTGTGCGTGTAGCCTGCACAACCTTGCTGAATCCAGGAACCCTGGGGTGAAAGCTCCACAACCCTGGCGTTGAGAATCCAAGGAGAGACATGAGCCCAGGCGAGAGGCAACCGAGCAGCAGGCAGAGATGGACGCCCCTGATGCAGGCATCATGGATCCTTCCTGGCAGAAACACTGCAAGGAAGCAGGTATATGAGCCATACAGGAACAAGGGCAACACGGGCGGTTGAGTGCTACGAGAGGGAATTCCAAACCCCAAATAGCTAATGGACAAAAGAGCCAGAGAACAATCTAATACAGGACCGAGGAGCCCTGAGTGATACAGAAGAAACCCAATGCAGGGAAAGTCAAGAGAATCATATTGGCAATCCCGGGAGGAGACGGGGACGCAAACCCTGGCTGGAAGCTGCAAGGGGATTCCAGAGGCTCCACAGCCTGCAAATAGCCTACACCAGAGCCAAGGTGTTCTGAGAGACATTAGATTTGAAAATATTGAAAGTCAAGAGAACATTGAAGAACAAAGTGTGATGACCATGTTACCCAGGAGTGGGAAGATGTGAGGTTTGGGAAGAGATATGTCGAATAATTCACTGGAGGAGAAGGTATGAAAGCTTTGAGTTTAAGGAAAAAGGGTTGAGTGTCTTTGTACTTTTTTCTGAGAGGAACATTCATTTGAACTGAATTTGCTTTGTGAGAACTGTTGTGGAAATCCTAGCCAGGAACTGTGTCCTGGGAGAACCATTTACGCTGAAGCTGGTCTGAACAAAGGGGGGGTCAGCTGGGAAGTATTGTCAAACCCCAGTGTGAAAACAACCTGTTTCTTTGTTTTGTTTCTTTTCATCTAGCGGTAGTGCCCGGTAGCTGGAAAGGTTTGGAACGAGGACTGTTTTTGGTTATTTTGACATTATGATGTGCACCTTAGGAAGGGAATCCCGTCTTAGCCATAGTGAAAGCTAGGTGCTTTCTTTTAATGGAATAAACATGAGTTGAATCCTGTCCTCTGGTCTGAGTCCTGCTTCTGGTTCGCCACAATATCCAACCATAGATTCACCATATTCCTCCATTTCGTCATGCCCACTACTTGTCAGCAGAGGTAAACGAGACAAAAAGTCAGCAACTTTATTGTTTGCACCTGGGATGTACGTTAATTTGTAATCATACTCAATTAGTCTAAATGATAAACCAGCTATTCTGAAGGTCGACCTTGATAACCCGTGTATTGTTAAGGTCTGTGATCAGTACGTATGGTGACTGGCCTACATACTTCCTGAAATACTCAACACCGCATACACAAGCTAGTAGGTTTCACTCGATCACTGAATACTTCACCTCAGCCTTGCTGACCATTCTTGAGGTGTGAAAGGCGTCAGCGCTCCTCTTATCACTTTCTTGGCATCTAATTTAGGTTTGTAAGCACATCCGTTGATTAGATGCCCAAGATACTCCACTTCAGTTCCCCTGAAGACACATGTGCTTAATTCAGTGGTCAATCCACCCTTCTTGATATGTTCCAGGACCCTATCCAACCATTCATCATGTTCCTTCTGATCCTTGCCATATAGCAATATGTAGTCCTGATACACCAATATCCCAGCACTCTTTCAGTAGGTGAGTGATGACACTTTGTAGCAATATGTAGTCCTGATACACCAATATCCCAGCACTCTTTCAGTAGGTGAGTGATGACACTTTGTAGCAATATGTAGTCCTGATACACCAATATCCCAGCACTCTTTCAGTAGGTGAGTGATGACACTTTGTAGCAATATGTAGTCCTGATACACCAATATCCCAGCACTCTTTCAGTAGGTGAGTGATGACACTTTGTAGCAATATGTAGTCCTGATAGACCAATATCCCAGCACTCTTTCAGTAGGTGAGTGATGACACTTTGTAGCAATATGTAGTCCTGATACACCAATATCCCAGCACTCTTTCAGTAGGTGAGTGATGACACTTTGTAGCAATATGTAGTCCTGATACACCAATATCCCAGCACTCTTTCAGTAGGTGAGTGATGACACTTTGTAGCAATATGTAGTCCTGATACACCAATATCCCAGCACTCTTTCAGTAGGTGAGTGATGACACTTTGATAAACTGCCCCAGCAGACGCAAGCTCCGATGAAGGGGGGGGGGGGCAATAAAAGCGAACCAACTCCCCACCTGTTCTGGCTCTGCGGGTGATGCAGAGGATGTGTTATTTTCACTATTATTGGTTGTCCAAACTCTTTTTGAACAATCTGTTTTTTGTGCACATGGAATAGTTGGGTGATGTTGGTACACTGTGGTGAAGCGTGATCATTGAGTTTAATATTTTTTGGTAGGGTCAGTCTCTCTTCCCTGTCCTCTTTTTACTTCTTTCACTAGCCAGTCGTCGAAGCCAGACATTCCGGTACAGCACTTTGGGCATCAGCCGTTTCGGCGCTGCACTTTTGGTGCATATACCCGTTAGCCACGCCCTGTTGGCCACAACCAGCAGGGCATATGGACCTACGAGCCGAGATTTTTTTAAACTTAAATATATTGTCAACCCAAGCACAGGAGAATGAAGTGCTTTGGTTGACAGTATATTTAAGCAACACGTAGCCACTCAGTACGTGGAGCTGCACTGTTAATGCACGCTCCATGCTGTATCCTGCAAAAAATAACATGTGGGACACAGCAACCCATTTGTGCATGGCGCGTGCACTCACGGTTGGTTGACAATATATTTAAGTAATACATAAATATATTGACGTGCAGGTCCCTGCGCCCTGCTGCAAAGCTGCCAACAGGACACGCCTAAAGGGGACTTGTGCCATAAGCACCACATTGAAACGGCCGGCGACCAAAGCGCTCTGCCAAAACGTGGCGTGCCGGCCAGTCATTGCCAAAATGTGAAGATCGATGGCGTGACCAAAGAAAGAGAGGAAGTGGTATTTCTGGTAAGTAGAGGGTTTTTTCTTCATATTAAAGTATTGTTGAGAAGCTCCCCACTGGAGCCTCTGCATCGTGGTGCATCTTCTCTCCCCTTTCCCAACTGGCCACCTGCCCTCGCGCATGCTGCACAGCCTGCCCCTGGCACCTTGAGGAACGCTCCTGCCTTCCCCATGGTGCCCGAGATCCTTGCAAGGGCAGCGTCACCCGACTGCCCAGCATCCACCAGGGGGAGCCTAGCGCCGTCAACCGCCCCGGGGCAGCTGTAGTTTTAGTCTAGATGCCCGGTGACGGGGCAACCCAGAGCAACTCCCCAACCGGTCGCCCACGACATCATCCATCAGAAAACGAATTAACGTAAATGCCTATGGCTGCAGATGGTAAATCTTTAGCAAAGCATCCTTTATTTCCCTCTATTGTTAACAGTAAATTGATATTGTAAGCCCGAGGAGGAGCAAGGAGAAGGGAAGATACGAGATCAGATAGTAACTGGAGAAATAGTACAGATGCGAAACATGGTCAAATGGGAGAAAAAAGAGGGAGTTGCACATTGAAAATAGGCCACAGAAGTGGCCTTGATCCTTAAGGTAATGGAATACAGGAAAAGACAGAGACAGCAAGAGTAATCCTTGTGCTCCAGGAAAGGACGGATACTAAGAAACAAGGATGAAGTGAGTCTGGTGGCAGAGAGAAATACAGGAAGCACGCTTGTAGAAGTAGGGAGAAAGAGCACTAGAAGGAGAGTTAAAAAAAAGGAGAGGGAAGGAGAAAAACCTGGGAGCTTAGAGAGAGAGAGAGACAGAAAGAGAGCATTGACGCCCCCAGAAATGTTTCATAGGGGTGGCCTGATGAGGCTACAGGAAATCTTGGGGTGGCACACAGGGTGCACATGAGGGCGGATCCAGCCTCAAAATTTTGGCGGGCCTGGATGGCAATTTTGAAAACTATTAGTAAGACTGGAAATTGAACCTATTGAGCTTGTGATTTCCCCCCAAACCCACCCATCCTACCGCCCTCTCCCCAAGCCCAGGAGGCTGAGTAGATATCACGCCTTCCTTTGGCCCATTAGATCCATCTTTCACCCAAACTGACCAGAGGCGTAGCCATTATTCTGTAACAAGTGGGGCCTGGAGCTAATGTAGGATGGCCCACATTAAGAAGAGCTTGCGGAAGGAAGGGCGCTTGTTCTGCCCCCAGCCAAATGCATGGGAGTGACGGAGAGTAGTGAGGGAGAGAGAACCAATCAAGGGGGGTTAAAATAGTGCATTTTACAGTACACTTTCTGTGATAAATTAGGTAAAAAGTCACACAGTTTACAATCGGTTTTGTAGGGTAAAACATAAAAAATAAGTTAGATGCCAAGCCACCAACAATGTACAGGAGCATTTCATTTTGTCCGTTACATGCCAGTACTCTGCAAGTGTAAAAAAGCATGTTCATATTGATTGTGCTCACACATGTCCATTCTGGTGCACCTGTATATATGCCACTATTCCCACATAGGAAAGTACTCATGTTTGCTTTGTCCATAATACCAGTAACCATGCATTGACAAAGCATGTTCATGCTGGCTCTCCCAATACATGCCAGTATCTCCATGTAAGAACATACTCTTGTTGGCTTTGCCTTAATGCCAGTGAAAAAAGCCATGCCACAGTAAGAAAATATATTCTTGCTGGCTACACAAATCCTCCACTCCCCATATAAGAACACTCATGTTGTATTTGCTCCCTAACGGCAGTAAACATGTCATGCCACAGTAAACAAAACAGCCCAAATGACCCCACCCCAACGTAAGAACACTTATGTAGCACGTTGGCCTGAACACCAGCAATAAACTGCAATGCCACAGAAAGAAGACATGCTCTTGCTGGCTAGCTGGTAAGATAGCTCAGCGGGCTGAGCGCATGCTGTTGTAATCTGAGTGTGATTTGCAGGTTCAAATCACAGCAAGGCCAACTCAGCCTTTCATACATACTTCAAAAAGAGCCCTCTGTGATCTCTACCATCCACTATGGACCTTGTACTATTATGTTGCTTTTGCACCTTGTTACCCCTCTCTTACTCTGTACTGTACTGTTTTCCCTGCTCACCAAGTTGTATCACTGCCGTGATACTTACGGGTTTGGGCGATGTCAATAAATGCAATAAATAAAGCTCCTTAAATGAGTGCAAACTTCGGCTGGGTGATATATGTGATGTAAATATGTTCTCTGTGCATCGCTTTGGCGAAAGTACTATATAAATAGCATATCATTACACAAATCCCCCCCATATGAATACAATTATGTTGCACACATCATGTTATATTCCCCATGTAAGAATATGTATGTTGCCTTTGACCTTAAACACCAGTAAAATAAAGACCCGAGTCAAAATAAGGAAACATGCGCTCCCCATGTAAGAACACTCATCATGTTGCCTTTGACCTTAATGCAAGTACAACATTCTATGCCACAGTAAGACCCAGCCAGGTCAGCCCCACTGTAGTATTCTCCCCCATCCCACCCATCCCACCCCAACCCCACCATCACATAAAAACACTCACGTTGGCTTGCCTTTGCCCAAAAATGGTAGTAAAACATGCCAAGCTCTTGTCAAAAAATGTCCATGATGTTCATGCTCCAATGCCCCTCCTCAGATACACAGAGATATGGGGACATTCAGACACATGCACCCACACAGCTGATCTGTCATTCACACGAGCACCCAGAACATTTAGACTGTGTGCTCATTAACACGCACAGTCACACCATCCACACTGCATTCATTCACAGATGTGCACTTGCAGACAAGGCCTAGCATACAAACACACAACCACCTACACACTCCCTTGCATGCATGCAGCACGCATACATTCATCCATGCATGCATGCATACACACATGCATACAATCCTCACATGCACACAAATATACTTTTTTTGTTCATGGTAATTATTGAAAGCATGGGCCATGTAAAAGCTGAACCAGCAGTTAAGCCTTTAGCTGCAACATGGGGGTGCTGGGAGTCCTACTGATGGGCTGTCGGGGTTTTGTCCTCAGCCTCTACCCTTCAATGCCTGTCTTCTCACCTCGAAGAGCAGTTTATTTGTTTATGTAAATACACCGCTCTCTGAGGTGAGAAATGTGACAGGTTCATTCTGGCTGGGCCCAGGCGGGGCATAACAGCAGTGATGACTGCTGTGTCAAAGGGGGAGGGGCTTTAGCCCTCCCAAGCCCAGGAGCACAGGAGGGCCCAAATAATCCATGCCATAGTGATATTAACTGGCCATTGATAGTAGTAGGTGCAAATGGTGTGAGTGCCTGGGCATCTAATAGCAGTGCCTTGCAATGCCTCATACGTCTACACAAGCCAAAACTGTTGACTTTGCTAATACTTATTTTTAACAGGACTTCAGCACTGGACACGCATTGTGTTTATAAATTGGGTGGCAGACCTGGTTAAGGCATTTCTATTACACCAGTATCACGTTTACAGCACAAATGAAGTCATTAACACTCAGAGGACCGCACTTGAAGGGCCTGCCAGTGTTTTTTTCAAAGCAAAGTTTGATGGCAAAGCTTGAACAAAGAGAGCTCAAAGAATTCCCATGAGGAGGTGCTTTGGCAGGGTTGAGGAGAGGGGGAGGGTACTTGGTTGGAGGGACCATAGGGGTAAGCACAGCCATGGGCAGTCAATGGATGGGTAAATAACCAAACAACACATTCAAGCTTTCTTTCCCTCCTCATATGCCATCTCTCCCCGTCTGCCCATCACAAACTAAAAAGGGGCATTTAAAACAGGGGCCTAGTAGGGCATACTCCAACTCATTGTAGGGTTAGGGTGTGCCTTAGAGTGGTCTAATCTGCCTCTTTTTAGCCAAGTAAATATCAGATTTGGCAAAGAGGCCGACGGACAACACAGGATAGTGGGCCAGTCAGAGAGAAAAAGGCAAGTCTAGGAAATATGGCAGTACTGGTACTGCAGGGCATGCTCGGATGTGAGGAAATGCAATACGTTAGAAACGTGGCATGGTTGTGGGGTAGTGCAACATAGGTGCAAAAGAAATCCTGCTAGTTAGACGACAGAGTGCATCATCTTTACTGTCAGAATGGGCTGGGGATACAGACCTATCAGGGAAAAGGGTCTTTCCACAACAAAATAGGATATTGTTCTCTGAGAACACTAAGAGCAGAGTCAGAATGGGATTTATTATTTGAGTGTCACTATTTATAACCTAATAGGGATACTGGACACCCTTAGAGGCTTCTATTCCAGCACACATTTGCTAACTTATAGCCCACCAGGCCTCGAACATGCTTATTTCTAGTCGAAGGAAGGGTTTGGGTAAAACACCTAGAGGTTCAAGAGGCATTACATTAGACCTCATAAAGGTTGATTCCCTATGATAAATGTGGCAACACTTGGAGAGACATATTTTGCTGACCATCCTAGCAATGACACCATTGATCTTTCCCAGGATTCCCAGATTCGTGACTAGTCTTGCCACGCCACCCCCCGGTGCCACACACATACCATCCTCAGCTGGCTCTGAAGTGTTTGCCAGGAACCACTCGATCCCTCAGTCAGCGCCACAGCCCAAGTCTTCTTTTCAGAGCCTGAAACACAGAATGGAAGTGCGAGCCAAAGCAGAAATGCGTGCGCTCAGGCTGTGTTTCCGGGTCCACTAAGCATGCGCAAATCGATCAATGGGGTTTAGGGCCACCTTGACTCTCTGATGTGACTCCAGTCCAGCCCTGGCCGCGGCAAAAAAACACAAAAATGCACTGAACAAGGCATGTTATTGTTCATGTACAGTTCAGTGCGAAAAAAATGTTTTTTTTTCCGCAGGGTTGGCCGATGGGGGGGCCAGCATTTTTATAAAGGTGGCCACGGCCCCCCCTGGCCACCCCTTGGTGGCGCCCCTGCCACCGCTTTTTACCAGTACGTGTTATATAGAGCGAACACAAGCAAAAGGTCACATGGGTAAGTACAAAAATTATTCAAGTACAAATTGAGTCGAATAAATGTAGAGAGGAAAGAGGCTCAGTCAGATAACCAATTTTAACTTCATATTTTAATATTAATCAATAACATCATAATAGCATAAACATATATACATGCACACACTAACATCCTAAAAATTAATTCAATTTTATAACAGTGCAAAAATGTATCAAAAATATCAAAAAAGAAGAGTTAAATCTAAAAGCAACTTATCCATTGCTACTTAATGTGATGCATATCCATACATTCTGTAAACACTGTCATTTAATCATGGTCGAGGTGTTGTCACAAAAAATGCTAAGTGCCAAAAGTGCTATGTGCCTACTGTAGATCCAGAATAACATAGTATCTTCAAAAATACAGTTTCGGCGACAACATGTTATCTAGTTCAATAATTAGAACCGATAGTCGCCTTCATCAGGGCGCACTATTGAGTAAACATATAACATTGGAGACACACTGATATTGGAATTTATGTAAATTTGTAATTCAACCAGTGGATCCCGTAGGTGTATCACTGTGGTATTCCAAACTTGATTGCAGATCTCAATTTTAATAAGAGCATCAAGCCAAAAAAAAAACATTTAAAACAACAAAAAAAGTAAAGTTTATGGGAAAAAACCCAAAAAATAAACATTCAAATAAAAAACTGACTGAACCTCAACAAACCCCACACTCAATTAGAATTCAAAATGATGGACTACCAATAATAAACAAAACATGTTCACCTTGATTAATCCAAAAGGGGCGCTGAGAACCAATACTTCATTCACGGAGCCCAATGAGTAAACATATGATAGCCATATTGCATCTGAAGAGACAAAAAGTAGTGTTGGAGATATAACTAATTTATCCCCACTTCTAACCATTTTACACAAAGGAGACACGGGCCCACACCGGGCCGTGGTTTCGATTCCCATCTGATTCATTCTGAAGTTGAACAACAACAGTGGGGGAGAGGGAGGAGAACGACGCAGGACCATGAGCAAGAGTTGTTGACAACAACTCTTGCTTGTGGGTTCCCCTCCCGCACCCCCAGGGAATAACGGCACGTGCCAGCCCACTGGGCTGGAGTGCGCAGTGCACTGCTGCGCAGCTTGCAGCCTCCTCACCTTCAGCCAGCAGCAGGCAGCGCGTGCTGTAAGCTTCCAAGGCTCGGGACGAGGACAACGGTGAGTGAGAGACACTATACTTCACTGAACCCGCACAGAACAGCCGTGCGGTCAATATCAGCGCCCACCCCACAGGCGGTCATTTATAGAGGAGCGTGGAGAGGGCAATGAATGCCATGCAACATCTCCCGCGCACATCGCTGGGGGAGAGGGGAAAGGGCTTCAATCTCACACCGAGGACTGGGCCAGATTCAACCCGAGGCGAGCACCAGTCTCCCACTGAAGACCGGGATATAATCGCGCTCTATGATGCCTGGGGCTCTAATATTGTACAGAGGACTGGGGTTTCAGGACTGGACTACAGTGCAATTTCACACTGGCGTCCGGAAAATCACTCCTGATATGCACGCACACGAACACACTTCATCACGATTTCAAATGCCTAAAGAAAGTTAAGTATGCATAATGCCTACAAATGCAGGTGCTAATAATGAAACGCTTTACACGACTAATTGCCGGACCTTTGTTAACAGTGCTGCTGCAGGTCAACTGCGTCAGGTCGATATAGCCCAAAATGTCAGCGGTGGCCTACAACCTGATCTGCCCAATGGCCGTTGGCAGAACGATGGTGTGCGTTTCATGTTCTTAATGAGTTCAAAGAAAATACAATTTGTATTGTGGTCACGTGCTCAGAGTTCCATGTTAATTAAGGGCATTGCTTGCTTAGCCTTTATTGATGAAAAGGAATAGTGTTCACTAAAGTCTTACTAGCGAGCTCACGTTGAACTATTTGTACCTTATGCTCTTCTGTGATCCAGTGCTGCTTTTCTCACAAGGACCTCTAGTAGTTTAATGTTGTACCACACTCTGATGCATCCAGTGCTGATTTCTGCCCTCATAGGGACCTCTAGTAACAACTGTAACACCCTGTGTTACTGCACTCTGTTACATACAGTTCATCTGCCTGTCTTCAGTGACCGAGGTCTACTCCTTCATATATTGCCCCAAACTTGACCAGTGCCGCAGAATGGGGAACCCATTGCATCCGAAAGGCATGGACGCTTAAGCTGGGGCAGAAGGGTGAACACAGTGCATACTCAGCAGTCACAGGCAACGAGGGGCAGAGAGCCGGCCCCCCCACCCCACCTCCCTACTCCTGTCCCCATTGTATCCAAAATAGTCACATTGGTCGGTGGACTTCTGGCTCCACTCTTACGGTGGAGACAGACTGATGGCAAATTACACGCTGCGGACCCACAGCATCTGCCTATCAGACTGATTGGGGTCAGTCTCCATGTCATTCAGTGTTCAACTTGCACAGCATGAATAGATAGGTACTGCCCCGGCTGCTGGTACAGAGCAGTGTCAAACTTCCAGCGTTGTGTGATTACCTTCTGTGAAGTTAGGTAATTGAATTTGGTGTTAACTTAACATTCAGAATTATACATTTTTAACATTTGAACATCTTTCCATGTTGTGCTGTTTGATGGGTTGTGTATTTTAGAATGGTTCAATGGTACCAACAATTCATGTTTTGCATTTGCCTGTGATGTAATTGTTATGCAAATTATTATTTTTGAAACTTGAAAAATCCTACATCTTTTTGGTCACAGAATGTTGTCAATTATGCGTTCGTGCCCATCTATATTTCCCCATTGGTTTTCGTGTCTTGCATGAGCCCTTTGCGCCGGGCGGTGTTTGAAATGACTGCGGCTGCGGGCGCTCCAGTGGCGTGTCATTTGCGCCGAGCAGTGTTTTTAATGATGCTTGCAGGGCGGGCGCTGTTTTTGAGGTAGGGAGTGTGTTTGGTATCTGAAGAGCATTCTGGTGGGCCCTGGCCTGAGTGGGCAAAGGGGGCATGAAGGACTGGCGCACTACATTCTGCTGGGTCGCGGGACTGGCACCTTGCATTCAGCGGGGTTAACAACCAAATGACAGATTGGGGACTGGCGCTTTGAATTCTGTGGAGTTGGGCAAAGGAATGACAGTCTGGGGGACTGGCGCCTTGCATTCTGCAGGGCTGTGCTACAGAATGGCAGCCTGGGGGCCTGGCCCCTTGCATTCTGCAGGGTTGGAGGACTGGCACCTTGCATTCTGTGGAGTTGGGCAACGGAATGACAGTGAGGGACTGGCACCTTGCATTCTGCAAGGTTGGAGGACTGACTGGCACATTGCATTCTGTGGAGTTAGGCAAAAGTATGACAGTCTGGGGGACTGGCGCCTTGCATTCTGCAGGGTTGGAAAACAGAATGGGGGACTGGGGCCTTGCATTGTGCAGTGTTGGAGACTAGCACCTTGCAGCGTGCAGGGTTGGGGGACTGGTCTGGCACCTTGCATTCTGTACAGATGGGCCACAGAATGACAGTCTGGGGGACTGGCACCTTGCATTCTGCAGGGTTGGACCACAAGAATGATTGCCTGGGCCTTGCATTCAGGAGGGTTGGACCACAGGATGGGGGACTGCAGTCTGCAGTAATTACAAAGTGAAATGTCCTTAATATAGCATCCTCTTGGGGAAACCGATCACAGATGTATAATGTTTATATTTTATTGACAACTTTATAATCCATTTAAAGCTTAGAGGAGTATTGGTTGAATTCGACTGAAGATATGGAGGGGGAATGGGTGTTGTGTCGCGGGGTGCGACATGGGTTTGGAGGGGGTGGGAGTAGGACATGGATTTCGGGGGGCATCATGGGTTTCGGGGGGAGGGGGGCAAGGCTGTCTGTGCCGTGGGCCCCCAAAACTGTTAAGATGGTCCTGATGTCGTGTTATATAGAGCGACACAACCAAGGTTGCTGACTCAGACATCAATGTTCTGATCTTGTTTGTACTATGTTACTGTGCATTACTTGGCTGGCATGCACTCTAAAAAGCGGCTTTCAGCCTTATGTCCAATAATTATCTACTTGCTCATGATAACCTGCCGGCCATAACTCCATTGCAGGAATTTGTAAACCGGTGAAGTCGCAAATTCAGATGGCTGGTTGCCAGCGTGCGCACATGCACATTGTTTGGAGAGTCAAAGGGCAGATTGAATTTACGACCGGCCAGCCAATCATTTACTTTAAATGTGCTCGTAACTTCTACTGTAGGACAATGCCGACATCTAGTGGACGCAATGAAACCAAACTGTTTGCCAGTGGCTGCAAGAATAAATGTGTTACAGAAACAATTAGCAGACGAGCCGTCAGTACTTTTGGGAACAACTGTAAGGACTCAAAATCAGTTCAGTTTTGTTCAATGAGCTTGAAGATCTGAGCGCCTAAAAAAACTCTCTAAGAAGCCGGTTGGCTCTGGCTTCATGATGGAAAAAAAAAATATTCTTTGCACATGAAAATCATGTACTGAAGCCAAAATCAGGGACACCATTTGGGGGTCGCCAGGGGTTTTAAATGGAAGCGCCTGCGCCATGTGGCTCTTTGTTTCTGGAGTGTCTAGCATTCTTGTTCAGACCTCTTAAAAAAAAAAAAAGGTATTGGGTGACTGAGAAGACCGTAGGGCCGGAGAGAAGTGGAAGGTGCCTGAAGAAGACCAGAAGGAATCAGAGGAAAGCTTTAACACAGAGGGGCCTCAGCTGTACCAATCACCTACCCAAAAGGATGGTCACCAGAAAGATCACCTTAGCTGAAAGGGTGCGAAGAAATGGTCTCAAGCGGTTCAAAAGGAGCAATCTGGAGTTCCCCGAGAAGAGAGGTGTTGTATAATTCGCACAATAAATGATAGGAGGCGGTGTAGTTGCAAGTTGTGTCTTTTATTCTTCGGTACCAGTCAAGTAAATCTGCAACATATATAATATGAGTCAATGATGGGCAACAGGCCCAGGAGCTGCGCCACAACTCGTGTAAATGCTGAGAGTCACTCTTCCGGCTTGGAGGCCTCTTCTTAGGAGGAGTGCCCGGGAGCGCGTCCTGCTCCGTGGATTTCTCCCGCTCAAATGCCGCGCTGAGCGCACGGGGCCCGCACTTCCGGCCGCGCACGAGATCCCGCGAGACCGGGAGGTCTTGCGATATCTCTACACACCTCCCTCTGATAATGCAAAGGCAGTTCATTGCAATACATAGTCATTGTATCTCACTGGTCTTCTGTGTTCCCTTCGCGGACGATCGCCTCTCTCACTGCACACGTCATGCTGGTCATTTTCTTGCTCAACTGTGGGGGCATCCACTTGAAACTCCTTTTCTTCAACTTCTCTTCTGTCTGTCTCCGGCTCTCGTTCTTCCCCCCTCTCATTGTCCATTACTCCTTCAGCTTCAGACCTTTCAAAAGTCCTTTCTCTCTCTTGCCTCTTTTCAAACATGGCTACTCTTTCCATGTTCCATGTGCGCCCATCTTCGGTGCGGACATGGTTGGCTCCTTGGTGAATCACCTTCACAGGTTTGCTGAACCGTGAGCCTGTGATTTGATCCTTGGTCGGTAACCGTATTTTGATCCAATCTCCTTCTTTTACTTCTGACTCTTGTTTGGTCCTTCTTCTTCTGTCGCTCCACCTTTTCATGCGTGCCTTGCTGTTCTCTATTCTCCATACCACTTCCGACATGTCTACTTCTTCGTCTTCTCTTACTCTGGCCAACCATGGCGGCACTAGCGTGGATGCTGCTCTCCTCCCTCTCAGCATGCGAAAAGGAGAAATTTGGGTGATCCCGTTGGGGGTCAGTCTGTGAGCTGCGATGGCCTCTTTCGTTGTTTTGAGGATATCCATTCCTGAAGCGGTTGCTAATTGGATGGCTCCCTTAATAAACCTATTGGCTCTCTCGACGAGCCCATTTGCTTGGGGATGGTAGAGTGCTGCTTTCTTCTGGTGTATGTTGTGCTTCCTCAGAAACAGTTCCATGTCTCTGGATATAAGTTGTACTCCGTTGTCTGTTACTAACTCGTTGGCGACCCCTTCCCTCTGAAAAATGGCCGTGAGGACCTCTATTACGGTTGCGGTCGTGATGTTAGGAACAAACGCTGCCTCGACCCATTTCGATAAGTAGTCCACTAGCACTATGCCGTACCGATGCTCGGGCGCCATCGCCTCCAATGGTCCTATAAAGTCTAGACCCACTTTTGACCACACGGCTTCTGGGGTTTCTGTGGGAATCATGGGCGCCTGTCCGATCTTCAGGCGCTTGTCACTGTTGAGACACTCATGGCATCTCTCAATCATGGTGCGGATCTCCTGGTCCATGGACGGCCACTAGTAGGCTTCTCTCACTCTGCGACGTGTCATGGTGTTCCCCAGATGGCCCGCATGGGCCCTGCACAGAATGATATTTCTCATGCCTGTGGGCGGGATTACCTGTTCGGTTTTCATAATTATGCCGTCGGCTTCTGAGATCTCATCTGCCACTTTCCAATAAGGTCTCATACCTTCTGGCACTGCCCTTTCATCTGGCCATCCGTTTTTGATCCATTCTCTGATTCTCACCATGGTAGGATCCTTTCTGTCTTCTTCCATCCAGTGTTTTTCGCTGAGTTCCAGGTAGTCGGGCACCTTGAGATCTGTAATGGATGCTACAATGCATTCTTCTTGTAAGAAAGTGGTGGCATTGTCCTTGCCCTCTGGGAATCTTGACATGCAGTCTGCCTGCGAATTCTTCCATCCGGAGATGTGTTGCACCTCGAAGGAGTATTCCTGCAGTTTTGCTGCTATGCGTGCTAATCTGGGCGTTGACACTTTGGTGCCACCTGGGCTGAGCATGTGGATGAGGGGCTTATGGTCGGTAACCAACTTGAACTTTGTGCCCCACACATATGTCCTGAAATGTTCCACGGCCCATGCACACGCTAGCATCTCCTTCTCTATGGTGGAGTAGTTTTGTTCAGCTGACGATAGGGCTTTCAAGGCAAACGCTACCACATGTTCCGTGTCGCCCTTCTTCTGAGTGAGGACCGCCCCTAGTCCATATGCACTGGCGTCTGTAGTGATGACTGTACTCCACTCTGGGTTGAACGGTTGCAAGCATGGCGCTTCTACTATGTGTCGTTTTATGCTTTCCACCGCTTTCTTCTGATCTTCCTGCCACGTGTACTCCGACCCTTTTTTGAGGAGCTCTCGGAGCGGCGCTGAGGTTTCCGAGAATTTGGGGATGAATTTTGCATAGTACTCCGCCAACCCGAGGAATGACCTCACTTCGTCTTTGTTGGCGGGTTCTGGAGCTTTAATTATGGCCTGCAGTAAATTTTGCTTGGCACTTATACCTTTCTCTGATATTTTGTACCCCAAATACTCAACTTCTTTTGCTTTGAACACACATTTTTCGTACCTTAATCTCACACCCGCTTCTTGCAGTTTGGTGAGGACTGTTCTCAATGTGACGTTGTGTATCTGTTCGTCCTTTGCGTAGATAAGGATGTCAGCCTGGAAATAGGCCACATTCCTGACGTTCCGCAGTAGAGCATCCATCGTGCGTTGAAACGCAGAGGCTGCAGATGATAAACCAAATGGCATTTTGATTAACTGGTACGTGCCAAACGGGGTGATGAAAGCGGTGAGTGGCTTGGACTCCTTGTGCAGCTCAATTTGATGGTAGGCGTTCCTCATGTCCAGTTTCGAGAATACTTTGGCTTCCTTCATCATGAGGATTAACTCATTGATGCTCGGCAGTGGGTAGCTGCCTGCAATAACTTCCAGGTTTAAGCTGCGGAGATCAATGCATACTCTTAGCTCTTGTGAGTTCTGTTTTTTTATGAGTACCACTGGGCTCAGCCACTCAGAAGCTTCAATTTCTTCGATGACGCCATCTTTCTTCATTCTGTCCAGTTGGCTTCTGAGTGTGTCTCTTACAGTTGCTGGTACTGGCCTTACTCTGTGCTTGACCGGGACTGTGTTGGTTTTGAGTAATATTTTGTGGACAAAGCCCTTGATGTGTCCAGGTTCTTCTGAAAATAGTTTGGGGTAATCACTTTTCGCTACTGGTGCGTTCCTCCAACTGACTGACAGTACCTGATCCTCTGTGCTGGGGTCCAGCTTGATTTTCAGTTTCGCCTGGTCGTTCCACCCTAATACCGCTGGGCCTTCTTGACCAAAGTAAACTTTACTGGTAGTCTCTCTTCCTTTCAACTCTACTTTCCCTTTGATGTAGCCCAACAAGTCTACAGACGCACCACCAAAAACTGTGGGCTTGTGCCGTGTGCTGAGTACTTGGACCGTCTCTGTACCCATCATCTCTTTGTACGTGCGTAGGGGTATTATGGTGAGATCAGAACCCGAATCAGCCATGACCCTTGTTTCCAGTCCATTGATTTTGATTGCACAATGGGGCTTTTCCCTTCAGGCCCGTGAGCTGTTCACCATGATGACTGTCGGTCTCCCTTCATCTTTCGAGGACGTGTCCCTCTCCGTGTTGTGTTCAGCGTTGACACTCGTGATCTTCTTGTTGCGCCACCGACACACGATTGAGAAGTGACCAATCTTTTTGCATACTGAGCACTCCTTGTCTCTTGCTGGGCACTCTCTATCGAAGGCTAGGTGCTTCGTGCTGGTGCACTGGCATTTCAACGGTTCTTTCTTCCCCCATTTTCCTTCTCTCGCATCGAGGACCGGCCTCTCCTTCTTTGGGCGGAATGCCACAGATTATACTTCGGTAGGGCCGTGGCCGCTTGCAAATTCTTTCCTTCTGCCTACCGTTTCCTCAACTGCTCTCGCTATTTCGATAGCTTTTTCCAGCTTCTCTAAAATGAACTTATCTTGTACTTTTCTGCTGTTGGTGTGGACCACCAGCATGTCGCAGATGAGACTCTCAGCGTTGTTATCAAAGCTGCAGAGCGCCGCCAGTTCGCGCAGTTTGGTGACATAATCATCAATGGGTTCGGACGCCTCCTGTTTGCGGCTGTAGAATCGAATCCTGTGCAGGACGGTATTCTCCTTACTGGCGAACCTTTTAACAATCCTTCGTACAGCCTCCTTGAATACATCATCGTTAACACCCTCTGTCCTTCGACGCCCAGGGCATTTAGTAACATCGCCCTGCGTCTCGCCGCCGAGTAGCCCGCACCGCCCATGGCTTCTACATACATTGTGAATAAGGGTTGCCATTGTGGACACAGAATGGTAGGCCTACCTGGAGTTTGCAGGAAGGGCGGTGGTGGTGTCGCTCCTTGCATGGCTCCACGTGGGTTTTAGTGGGGATCCTCGTCGCCAATTATGTTGTATAATTTGCACAATAAATGATAGGAGGCGGTGTAGTTGCAAGTTGTGTCCTTTATTCTTCGGTACCACTCAATTAAATCTGCAACATATATAATATGAGTCAATGATGGGCCCCAGAGCTGCGACACAACTCGTGTACATGCTGAGAGTCACTCTTCCGGCTTGGAGGACTCTTCTTGGGAGGAGTGCCCGGGAGCGCATCCTGCTCCGTGGCTTTCTCCCGTTCGAATGCAGCGCAGAGCGCGCGGGGCCCGCACTTCCGGCCCCGCACGAGATCTCGCGAGACCGCGAGGTCTCGCGATATCTCTACAAGAGGGGCTGTCCCTGTCCCAAGATGCAAAAGGAGACCCGGTAGCGGATTTATAAAGCTAAAAGCGCTTCAAGAGGTACTGGAATGCTAGCCAAGGGTTCTCTGAAGACCCAAAATGACAGAGCAACCAAGTGGCGCACAGAGTAGCCTACCTGAAGAAGTTACAGAAAGTTAGCAGGTAAATTACCCTGAAAAAGACTTGGGTTCAGGGAAAATTTGAGGGGAGGAAGGTAAGCTTCTGTTTAGGTTGCCTGCCAATCGGGGCCATTGGAAGGAATGTTGCCATTCTAGGCAAAGTGTCAGGTTGGCACCCCCTACTCCGGGTCCTAACCCTTCTCAACCAACCATCCCCATTTTGTTACCGTTTTGCGGGTAAAGGGCATGCACTTGGAACATGACAACCTGGGTGAAATCCTTGTAGCCAAACACTTGAGCAAGTTTGCCACCCTCAGAAACACCCAAGCAGGGTAGCATCCGCCTTCTGAAAAAAAGTGTTCCCATCCACATTTATCCTCTGCTTGTGCCCTGAAACGTAACACATGGCCACAACGAGAGAAAACAACCTCTCCAGGATTGCAACCTCATACTACATACTGGGCATATATAAATGACCCAATTGCCCGCTCATCGTTTCTGCTCACCCCATGTTTGGCTTTGAACAGTACTCTGTTTTATAAAGTTGACTTTAAAAGTACACAAACCATAGTAAGGCATTCACAAAAATAATTAAGTCCGTATAAAAAAATGTTAGATCAAAAAGTGTACAATTCTGACATTAGTCTCCCCCATCTTCAATGGGAGGCTACAAATACCAGAATGCAATTCAACAGAAGGCATAAAATGGCCTATGAGTTTTGAAAATGCACTTTCAAGACTTAGCCTCATAACAAAAGGTAATGTGTGATAAAGGTTACCTGTTTGGGTACCTGTTTCTGTTTCAGTGTTTGACAAATACAGGCTTAATATATGGTGCGATGAAAATATTACATTGTAACAAAAATAAATGCTTTTTGGTGTGTTAAATATGAACACCTGAAAAGAATGTAGTTAGTTTAAAAATGCTTTCTAGGCTATATTGTAAGTGGCCTGGAGGAGGGTGTAGCTTTAGGCAGCAGATTGGTGGTTTGTGTGGGCTTTTGGAATAAAAAACGACCCTTTGCATGTCTTAACACGGAAAAGTTTAGAATGTCTTGTCCAAAACAGCGGTCTCTTAAATGGGCCGCTTGTAAAATCACTGCCACTTTAAAAGCTCTGCTGGATGAAAGTAAGTGATAAGCCATAATTATGGGTCCTGCAGCTTTTAATGGGCCACTGGGAGGGGGTATATTTGTGTTAAGAGCATCAGGGGCTTGGGACATGACACCATAGCCTCACTCCGACAAACAGACAAGTTCTAATTGTCCAAGAAAGCATCACAACCCACTTTTAAAATAATGTGATTTGATATAAAGTAGGGGCAGGCACTGGTGTCTGCGGATCCCTTGGCCCCCTTGACAGCGAGGGCTTGTGCCACTGCACAGACTGCACATGCCTCAGGAGTCAGGCCGACGCTGTGTAGGTCCATGTGAGGCTGACTTGACTTCAAGTCATGGACAGGGCTAAAGAAATAAACACTGAGTGCATGAAGAGCCACAAACACCTCACCTGGTCAGGGAGAGCTGTTTATTGAGGAAGTTGGTAAGTCAGCAAAATCCCATCAAAAAGCCTCCCCTTCCCCCAGACCTATCTCGCAGTCGTTTTCGATCCCCTGCCATCACAGAATATACAGAGCAGTGCATGCCACACACCTTCTAGCTTTTCTGGGACACACACCCTTTGAACAGCACAAACATTGACATCCATTTATCCTGTCACAGTTTATCAAGACTTGGCTCGTCACATATCCAGGTTCCAACCAACCCGTGTTTGACCTGTGGCCACGGGTGCAGCTCCAAGAAGCCACCTGCCAGGGGAAGGTGGCGCTTTACAAACCTGCATAATACAACCATCCAGAACAGAATTGTCATATACTTAGTACTGACGACTGTAGTGCCATATTGAATGAGGACTTTGCCGATTAGTGGTAAATACTGCAGACTACAGTGTCATGCTGAATGAGGATTTGTAGATTAGTGGTAAATACCACTGTGGGACTGTGATATTGTACCTACCCATACAATCCTCCTCATACTACCAAATCCCACAGGGCATCCCATAAAGCAAAAAAAATATGTGTTGTTCAAATTCCCTGTGCATCGTAGACAAACCATGATATCGAATACCCATCGCATCTCCTGGAAATCTCACAACATTCCTAATCCCAGCAACGCAACCTTTTCTACTCTTGAAGACATTCTGCAGTACTCGGTGAACAGCATATGTATGAACGAACTGGTATACCTGATCAAAACCCCAGTACATACAACTCACACGTCATGCTACTGCACATATCACACATATGGCTCAATTAACTGCTTCAGTCAGGCTATAACATTAACCAAATCCTGTGCTAACCCTGAACATAACACACATGGAATTCAGCTACACCAATACATTTTACACACAAACCAATGCCCTGCAGTAACTGTACATGGAGCATGCGAATCAATGCATCATGTCCCTGTACATATCACTCACACAAGGCATAAAATAAGCAGTGTTGCGGAGCAATTTGCTAAGCAATTCTGTAGGTTTGCTAATTAAATTGGCATTTGTGTAGCAAAGTTAGCTATTTAAGTTACCCTTTTCAATGAAAGCACAGTTTACCCTGCATTCCTCCCTTGCCTTCAGAGCTCTCGCCACCCTCTTTTCTCTGTTCACTGCAAGTTCAAATGGGCTAGTGGAGAGAGAGTGCAGCAGTAATCATCTCCTTCACTTATGTGGCAAAAGTCCTGTATGAGAGTGCTATGCACATTTTATTTTTATTTTTCAAATAATTGCAAACCAGAAATTATCAGGATAATACTGTTATTAAGCTAACTGTATCCTGTCTGCGAAAGACCAGTATGTGTTATTTTCTTTTTAAAAGGCTTTCAATTCCTTTTCTAAAAATGTAATAGGTTACATAATGCGTAATTACAGTATTACTACTGTAAAACACTGCATTGTCTGAATTCTTTACAGCGAAGTGTATCTAAATCTGTGACAACTAGATTTCATTTTGTTGGGGAAGATGCATCATATTGATGAGTGGACATCTTTGAACATGTACATGACCAAGTGGCCAAATGCTTTCATGGCAAACCTAGTCCTGTGGCCTGCTGGTTACATACAGCTTGGAACTGGTGCTCAACCCATGAGCTGATCCCCATACTCCTTGACATCTATCTTACAATGTTGATTTATACCCTGAAAGTGAGATGGCCGCAAATTACAATATTCTGCCCAGCTTGCCCAGTTGTCTGCCTGCTATGCCATCCACTCTGCTTAGTCTTTTACATAATGAGTACACAAAGCTAACTTGATATTTACTTAAATTAGCGATCAATAGTTTTATCCAGTCTGTACATCTACAGACCTACTGCAAAACTGTACACTGTAGTTGGCCTCCAGAGCTCATTTTGCTCTATGATTATGATTATATATTTGCACCTAGAGAGAGCTGCCCAAACTGTTTTAATAGCCTTTTTTTATCATATCTATTTATTTGTGTCCATTCATGCAGCTAACCTTTTTGCAGACACTCATCCAGGGCTCACAAAGTCTTTTCACCCACTAGCATAGTCGAGTAGATTTTAAGAAGGGCCAGTACCATTTGCAGGGGATGTTGGAAACTTTTATTTAAAGTTTACTTTATTTGCAGTAAATGTCGAATAAAAGTTTCACTGTGCATGGCTGGCCTCTGGGTGGCAGCAGTGTGCCAAACTAAAGTGGGTTTATGGTGACACGCACCATTTTACTGAAAGAATTTGCAAGGCCTGACCTATTTCACTAATGTCTTACTTCAGCGGTATACAAAACTGCTGTATTGTTGCTCATTTTATATCTTGGGGACAAGTATCTTCTGGTGGCGTTAAAAACATTAGTACACAATTGCTAATCAAATGGGTTTGTTTGCTAGTCAAGAAAAATTGAATTAGAAAACTCTGCTAATGAATTTTTGAAAACTAATTTATGCCTTGCTCACATGGATCAATGACTTGCTAGGTTTATAGACTTTTCAACGAAAAAAAATGCATTGAAAAAGAAATCCATCGAAGTAAAAGCACTGAATGGAAATGTATTGAAAAGCTACCTTTTACATTAAAAAAGTACATATCCATCGAAACTTGTCCATCTAATATAAGAACGGACAAGTTTTGATGGATATGTACTTTTAAATGTAAAAGATAGCATTTTGATGCATTTGTTTTTCACGTTAAAACGTTACATAGAGCTGTCCAGTGCTGAAATCTTCAAAGTATTTCTGCACTGGCCAGCTTCATGTAACGTTTCAGTGTTTATTGTTTTGGGGGGTCCCCCCTTGTACTCCTCTGACCCCCAAGGGCACCCCCCCAACCCTAACTAAAATCCAACTAAATGTATTCAATGAAAGTGCATTTTGATGGAAATGGCTTTCAATGAATATAATTCATTGGATATTCATTCGATGACTCTAATTTCGATGGATAGTCTAGATACCGACTTGATGCTGGTCTATGCCTAACAAGCATGAATGCATGCCCCACTGTCAGTTCCTGGATGCTGCCCTTGAACATATCACGCACATGTTCAGCCAGTGTCCCCGAAATGATGAAATCTGAATAAATGCCCAGGTACTGCCCCAGTAAATAACACACAGAAATCGATGCACACACAAGCACTGGTACTGTGCGGCTGATCCACTGTGAATCTAGGTTCCAGTGCCCTGCTGCTGGTCTCATCACACGTTTCAATAAATGCCCTGCTGTCCTGCCCTCTGCCAGGTCAGCTTGCATTCCCCCACATATGCGGGATTGCTTCTCTGTGCCCCACTCTCGCTGTTGTGCGTTTCACCCCATGTATTCCGACTTTTTGCTGATCAGATCACCCTCCATCCCCTCCCACACACCACTTATGCTTTTACCCAAACTGCAGCCCTCCTTCTGGATACCACAGACAGTTTGGCAAGCAGCCCGAAACCCTTGTGGAACACCACGCGGTGCAATAACAGAAACTTTCTCCTGCTATGTCACATTTTAAAACAAGACATGAACCCATTTGAATTGTTGGCACCACTGCATCCTAGCAAAATCTGAATGTATTTCTGTCATAATAATTAATAATGGACAGAGCGTACATTGTACCTGTACTAGCCTACAAACATTTCAATCGGAATTTCGTAATACTCGTAGTATCACATACCCTCGAGTCCTCCTGTGATACACAAAGCTCCAGCTAGTGTGCAGCAGAGCGGGCCACCACGGACGGTCCAGTCACCAAAAGACTGCCCACTGGTCCAGAGGTCGGACAAGAAAGAGCATTTTCATGAGCGAGCTTCAGTCACGAGGGCAGTGGGCACGTGTTGTTCTAATGTGCAGGTGCTGCCTGAGGCCCTGCGCACGGTACAGTGTGCCACGCCCACACCCGAGTCCGACCCTCAAAGTGAGGTGCCTTCTCAGAGGCACAGTGCAGCTGAGAGTGCTGCCCCCCTTATGAGAGAGAGAGAGAACAAATTATAATGAATATTATGCAAACAACGATTAAAACTATATAAAATATTTGATGCTCTAACATTTTCACATTATAGGCAAGTACCTAACCTTGCCTAGCCGGTAGCACCGGCCCTGCTGCCAATATACTTTCCACCCCCGTGATGTTGGATACTTTGATCGAGTAACGGTGGCGGTCTGCCCACCTGAACATCTGAGGCCACCCAGGCCCGTAAGAGAGACCTAGTTCTGCCCCGCAGTTTCTTCTCATTGAACTTGATTGTTAGTCCTTATATCTCTGACCCCTCCAGGAGGGGAGAAAAGTGCTGGACATCTCATTGCTCCAAGTGCCCTCCAATTTGACACCACAGATTCTGTGAAGTCAAGTCTAGCAGCCTGCCCCCTCATCCCACTGTGCTGCCACATGTGGCTACGACGATGGGTGACAGAAGGGTCATATTCACATGCTTTAGGACCTTGTGGGGGGGGGGGGGAGGAAGCGCAGCCACTGGAGGTTTGCCTTGACAACTAGTGGTGACAAAACGACGCTCACTGAGTAGTTCTTGGATTTTGGGGACGAGTGTCCCCGAAGGGGTTGGGAGCCACTTTAATATAAGAACATTACTGCGATAATTGGGAACTGTGGAGGCCTCCCTAATGAAGGCATCAATTCTTTTCCTGCGTTTATAGACTCCCACCTGTTTGAAGTCCGAGTAAGAATATTCACCAACATGGGCTTCCATTTTGAAGAGAATGCTCTTCTGATGGAAATGTTGAGCAATTAAATATCTGAGCTATCAGAGCCCTGCAAATGAGGCTAGGGTGCAAATTGACCGCAACTGCAACCGAAAAGAGGCTGCGATTGCAAGGGGCACGAAGTTACAGAGTTCAGAACAACTTTTTGTTTTCTTGGTTTATGGGTGAAATAGCTGATAGTGCTTGACCATAACATTTTATATGGTAAATTGAATCGGAAACATCAGGGTTATATTTAGAATTACTTGTACCACTGTTAGAATGTTGAGGTTCATTGATTCAGGTATCTGCTGGGGGTGCGGGCATGGGGCATATTCTTGATAGTGGACCTATTTTGGGCAAAAGCCTCAGACAGGTTGGGGTTTGCGTCTGTCAACGAAATGGAGAGAAAAACAGCCACACCCCGTGCTCCAGATAGGATTTTGGAGTGACAGTATTTTACTCCCAATTTTTTGAATTGGAGAGCAAATCCAATTTTTAGTGAGTAAAAATAAATTTCCTTCTTCGCAAGTGCATGACAACTATCCAATTTGTACGTAAAAATTAAAACTTTGTTCAACAACATTAGTGACAAAACAGCTGTATTTAAAAGTGGTTCTAAATAATGTATTGCACCTGTGGAAATCTTTTTCCCCACACAAGAACCTTGTAGATGCACACTACTCAGCTTCATCTTCATGATACTTGGGCACAAACTCTGTTAAGAGTTACTGATGCCAGCTAGTTACATCGGGCGATTCATAAATCAAGTCCCTCACTCTACCAGCATCACTTATCTGCCTTTCAGGCCTACCGTTGCTGCCTGGAACTACCTGCTTTACAGCCACCCATGTTTTTGTTCCATTTCTCCTTCCCTTTGCTACTTTCTCTTACGTTATTGGCCTGCCCTTGTCTAGTCTTGCTTTTCTATGTCCATCTCTCTCCGCCTGCTGTTGATCTGGGTTTGATTTTACTGTCTCTAAATGTCTCATTTGCTCGGCTTCTATCCCTCACTCCTATTGTGTGCTTTTCCTATTATTAACTCTGTTTCCCTTCTCACTTTCTTTGTTGCCCTATCATGCCACCACCCTCCCCCCAACACCTGTGTTCACGTGTATTGCTTAGATTCAGTGTTGCTCTTCCTTTCCTGTTTTTCTGTTTGTTTTTAGCATAGCACCAACAAATAGCCAACAAGCTGAAATGCCTTTTCTATTGGAAAATCTAGTGCAGCTTTACCATTGGGTTCTCCTTTGTAGATGTGTGAAAACCTTCTTTTGGCCATTAGGCTCGGAATTATAGAATTAGAGGTTTGTCTGACCAGGCGCAGCACTTGCTTCTATGCAGATGTCTACAGACACCAAAACCAACTGTCCCACACTTTTATCTCTTACCAAAGATACACAAAGGATTGACAAACCCACCTGGGAGACCAATAGTGGCGGCCACAGGTGGCATCTTGCAACCACTTGGCACTTACATCGACTACTTTCTCAATCCGTTAATACAAAAAACGCAAACCCATGTCAAGGACAGCACACACTTTCTGAACATTCTGGAAAAGATACAATTGTCTGAACATGATATTCTATTCACAATTGATGTGGCGAGCCTCAACACGAGCATTCCCCACAATATGGGTCAATAAGCAGTCGAATGGCTCCTCTTACAAGAAGGAGAAATAGGGGCAGCCAAAGAATTCATCATGTCTCTCCTGATTTTCATCTCTACAAACTCCTATTTCAGATACAAGAATGACTATTATATTCAAACATCAGGCATAGCCATGGGTGCAACCATGGCACCGTCATATGCCATTCTTTCATGTATCGCTTTGAAATGATGAACATCTTAGAAAAAGCGCAATGGAAAGACAAGCTCAAAGTGTGGGTACGATATATCAACAAACTTTTCGGTATATGGCAGGACACAAGAGAAACATTGAATGGATTTCTTCAATGCATCAATAGTATTGACCACCGGATACAATTTACCTCCGAAATAGGGAACCCTGGGATACATTATCTCGACATACAAGTCAAAGTACATAATCAGCAGATCACCACAACTCTTTTTTCCAAACCTACAGATAGGAATAACTTACTGCACAGGATGAGTTTTCATCCTCAGAACACTTTACGCAATCTACCCTACGGACAAATGCTTCGCCTCAAGATAATTATCAGTGACCAAAGTGAGTTTGAGCAAGAACTAGCTAAATTAAGTAAGAGATTGGAAGACCGAGGATATCCCGAGGAGGATATCAAAATGGCCACAGAGAAAGTAGCAACCAAAACAAGATTAAGCACTCTGACTCCTAAAGATACTAAAACATCACCATCTCTGGTATACGTGTCCAAATTCTCAACCCAGAGTATGCAAATCAAGAGGTGCATTAACAAACATTGGCAAATTTTGACCAAAGATGAAAGAACCAAAGAGTTGTTTACTGATCCACCCACATTCGTTTATCAGAGATTTAACAACCTAAGAGACCTTCTTGTGAACACACGCGATGACAAACCAAGAAGAAGTTCAACAAAAAGAACTGGCACGTATCATGTCTGAACTGCAGCAACTGCAATAACATAATAAAAGGGTCCTTTGTGTTACACCCATACACAGGAGAAAAAATTCTTTTAAAATGCTACGCCACATGTAACACAGAGAACTGTGTATATTGCATACGGTGTCCTTGTGGACTGTACTACGTGGGCGAAACAGGACGAAAAGTACGGATTCGTCTTAATGAGCAAAAGTCATGCATTCGAAACAAAAACATTAATTCAGCAGTAGCTAAACATTTCAATGAAAAGAAGCACAACATCTCACAAATCAAATTTCAGGTATTAGAAGTCATTGTGAATACCTGCACGGATACCAAGAAGAAGAGACAACAAAGAGAATCCTTTTGGATTGACAGACTGGAAGCATTGTCACCTCGAGGAATGAATGACGAGTTAGACCTTAATTGTTTCTTATAAAATATCCAATCAACCTGTCTTTCAGACATGTCAATTTTGAGCATCCAAGTACTCACCAGTATTGTAACAACAAGCGCTATATGCCACAAAGTGGAATATGGATTGTATGTTAACTAACCCATGCAATTCACAGAGAACTAAATTTAGTTTGCTTTGTATGTATAAGCATACATGATACATTCTTTGGTATTGTTTTGTTTGTTTTCAGTTCATTCATTCACTTTGTTATATTTGTGTATATTGTTACTCACAATCTACTCCAAAGGTTTATATAGCTCTCTGTTTAGAGTGGTTCTTACTCCAAGTGTTTACTCAATATTCCCTTCAGAAGTTTATTATCCTCATCTTCTTCTTCTTATAATTACACGCTCGCATCCACATACTTCACTATCATACGACAGTAACGTCATAACAAGGTAGAGAGGGGATTTTCTCCTTATCGCTGACATCATCCCAACTTTTAAAGAGATGGTCTTGCCAAGTATCGGCCCAAACACGATTACCAGATTTTGTAATTGCCCACACCAAAATGGCCATTTCACGTACCCGTGATCCGCCATCTTGGTATTCACATCACCATGGCAACGTTAGATATGCATACACAGACGTGAGTACAGCTTTTAAGCTATCCGCCATCGGAGAAGCACATCGTTTGAGAGTGTCAAGCATTTACAAGGTAAGCGGTCACTACTTTCACATAGATAAGCGCACGTTAGAACAGACCATGAGCGGCCATAACTAAATGCAGCATACCATTTTGTCTTGCAGCGTTCTGGGAAGGAACGCTTCGAACTGAACGCTCGCTTCTAACATTTTCAGGTTAGTGACACCGCCAGGCGAAGTTGTTTGATTTATATGACACCACTTTACTCTTTAGACATAGGAGCAAGCAATATCTCACTGAGGACTTTGCCATAGAACACAGGTGGATTAGTGAATTAATACGTGAATCAGAGCTACTGGAGGATTTTACTTAAACACAACTTTATTATTATTATGTTTTTGAGTTAACCTGGCTTAAATAATTCTGCATCATATATGTGCAATGTGATATATACAATTTACTGACTATTCAATGTTCTCTTCTCTCTGTGTTATATGTATGTGTTTGTTATTTGTGAGTACCCTGTTTTTTTGAATGCATGCATACCTGATGTTTTTCTAAATGTTCTAACAGCAAGATTTTTTGTGCATTTAATCTGGCTCTGAAGAAGGAAAGTTACCTTTCCGAAATGCATTAGCCCTAGGTTATTTTTCCTTTGCCATTGTATCAGCAAATAACGATTTGGTGAAGTTTAACCATTCTTTAACCCTAAGAAAGAAAGTACAAAGGATTAACTTGCTAAATAAAAGCACTTTTTGAAGAAACACTATGGAACTTGATTTTACTGTCATGTTATAATCTCAACCAAATGTTTTAAACCCTATTGGGTAAATTTAGGAGTGCGGCCCACACCGATGGCTATTTAGCCTAGGTCCTTTCTTTCTCAGCACATAACGTGTGCCCAACACGGTGGCACAGTACTATGGGCTGCACCCTTCTAAGTAAGTCTAAGCGAATACTCAACGGATATTAACTCAATCAACACTAAAGAAACAAGCTGTGCGCCCTCTCCTATTCTTCAATTCTTACCAACACTCTATGCCATTCCAAGTATAAGAGCCCACATGAGCTGTGTGTTCTGAGCCATTACAAGTATAGTAGCCCCACTGAGATGTGTCTGTTATGAGCCATTAAAAGCACAGCAGCCCTGATGAGGTGTGTGTTCTGAGCCATTACATGTAGAGCATCCCAATCACAATTGTGTCTTCTGAATCACTGGACACTTAGTAGTCCCTTGGATAAGTCAAAAGTTAAGTCAACTCAACTCTGTTACAATTGAATGTTACCTGCATCTTAAATGCACTCCCCTGATGCAGGCTCATTTATTCACCCATCAACAGGATTTGAACTAACAGGTTACTCAATCTCTGCAGAAGGGTTATTGACCCACTGAGTTGTCTTTCCCAACAGGCTGTTGACACTGAAAGGCACATAGGGTTAGGGCACTGACATTTGTAGTAGCCCCAGGAGCGCCCCGGTACGTGTGTTCCCTCTGATTCACTCACTGGTCTTTGGCATCTCCTCCGGGTGTTTGTTCTCTTTGTTCTCGTCTCCGCGCACACTTCTCTGGAGCTCGGCTTTCGGAAAACTCGCTGTGGGTTGCCGGCAGCTCTGCTCGTCACTTGCGGACGCTACTGGTGGTCTGCAGCACTGGGAATCTTCTGTGCCCCAAAGCTCTGACTGTGGGCACCCGACCAACGAGGCTCTGGCAGCTTTGACCCTCTCACAGTCCACTCAGGGCCCGGCGTCACAGTCTCCCGTTGACAATTGTCGGTGTCCTGGCCTCCAGGCAGTACCCTCCTTGGCAGCATCGTTTGTAGCAGGATTTCTCCTCTCTGTGCCCTGTACCTAATGCCCCAGCTTCTCTTCTGCAGGTCTCCCCTTCTTTGCTGATGGCGCCACCTTTTATGCACCTGTGACTCCAATTACTTATGTTCTTGGGACATTCCTGACCTTTGCAATAGTTCCCAGGCCTCTTCCTTGTCTCGGTACCAGAGTGGTGTGCTTGAATGTTGGTGTGCACAATTCCTAATCGCCTCTTCCTCATCCCAGTACTAGATTGGTGTGACTGAGGGGAAATCAGAGGAAAGGAATGGCAACAACCAATGAAGGTAGGGGAGGGTAAGGTTTGTTACCACAAGGGAAAGGGTGATACCATCCCTCACCCAAAGACATCCTCTCCCCACTCTCTAAGGACCCTTTGTCCAGGTGATCCTTCTTCGCATCTCCATCCCCAGGATCAGGATCCGAATGCAATGGCCTTTCCTTGGCCACCTGAGAAGAGGATCCAAGGGGAGCAGGTGTGAAGAGGGCTTCAGGTTTTTCACAGAATAAAAGCATATACCATTTTTTCTGCTTTTTGCTTTTGCCCCCTCGCCCTAAATGTATAAATGCTCAAACATCTCATCAATCATCAATAGAACATAAAACCTCTAGACTTAGTTCTCCCTGTCAATAGATGTATCCAGAATTCTTCTGGATAAAAAAACCTATAGTCTATTACAAAAGGAAGAAGATACTGACATCTCAAAGACCAAGTGCGTGGGCAGATTAATACAATGTGATGAGTTGTTTCAAATGCTCCATCAACAGCACAGAGTCAGCATAGCCTTTCCCACTTCTCCATCCCAGTTGTAGCCCATCAGTTTCTCGCAAGTAGGAAGGAGATTTCGCTGAAACCGCAGAAACTTTGCTCTCCATAGCGGTGATGGAAATGTCTGCACATACACTTCAGGACAAAAAGGCGGCTTTGCAACTGTATTGATGTTCTAGAATAGAGAGTACTTGGACAAAGGGAATCTGATTTTTCCCATTTTGGAGTCTCAACCGTTGGACAGTTGTGTTAATTTGTTGTGGGGCTTGAAAGTGCAAGTACAGAACTCAGAATTGAGTTTTTAAGCTCACCATTAGTTTCTGTTTTGGCATTTGTAGTCTTCTGCTCAGGAAGAAGAACTTAAAACTACAATCATTCCTCTTTTGCTTAGTATGTTTGTACCAAAATATATCTATTTGTCAGCTGTATTTATTTTGTGATATCTGTAATTTTGAAGAGTATTATTTAAGTCTTTGGAAGCAACACACGAATCCAAACCCGTACCAACCAGAGTTGAGAGGATATGCAGTCAAGTGATCAAATTGTAAACTTGCCTTCACTACTGTGTGTGATCGTGGGCAAATCATATCAGCCGCCAAAATGCGTAGTTCCTAAAAAATAATTTAATTTACAATGGCGACTATTCAAAATCAGCCCAAATCATGGTTTAATAGTTTATACTAATGTTGTTACATATATAACGGTAGTTGTCATTCCTACATTGCACTCCAATTATTTGTGCTTTGGAACACTCATGGTAACTTGTAACATCTAATGATGCTCTTGAGTTCAAAGGCTGCTGTCACTTCTGTGATGTCTTTTTCTGAGCTCTCCCTTCCAGCATTGCCCATGAATATGCACATCAAATGGCTTGCACACCCTTTACTGCACATGGCCTTGCAAACATTCGAACTGGCCTGGTTTTCATCTTCTCGCTGATGAAATAAGAGGTGGGCAAGACCTAAGGGAAAGCAGGGCGACAGGTATGAGTTTGTGTTATGGGAGGTGGGGAAGCAGGATGCCAGGTATGCGTCTTGTGTTGCAAGTCGTGGGGAGACAAGGCACCAGGTATTGGCATGGCCATTCTGTTGCCAGATCAATTTTAGTTTTGCTCTGAGAGTCAGGCCACAGAGCACCTGGCTTGTTTGTGGTTCTGTGTTGGCACTCACTTTGAATTCCCTGGCTTATCTGCCTTTATTTTATGGATAATGGTTTTATTGTCAGGCAGGGTAATTGTATTTGCCAATTGGCTTCACTGACCCCACCCATTATTGCCACCTGTCCTCCAGGTATCCCCATCGCACTAGACTATCACACTAGACTATAACTACTACCTCTAAAACGGCAGTAGGCATGGGGTTGGGTTAGTCACAAACCATGATTCTGGCATGTAATGTACCTAGCGCAGTCCAACCAGCCTTTCATAAGCACCAACATATTGGTCATTTACCCATCTATGCTGCCAGTTGATGTCCAACCCATCTCTCAGCCAGGATGCTTTGACAACATAGGGAAGTAGTCCAAAGGACCAGCCTGGAAGCACATATGAGAGTCTACTTGAAAACCATTAAGTTGCTACAGAAATGCTTTGGGTGGGCAGGGGATAATTGCCCTCAAAGGTTGGGTGATAGGGATTACAGGGGGTTAGCCATGTGGCTCCTAATCACCCAACTAAATCATCCATACCCAATGCACCAGTGAGATTCCATTGCTATATACATGCCGGATGCAGGGGAGGTTAAACTGTCCCCCGCAGAGTGAGGAGAGAAGGAATTTCGGTGTACACATCTGGCTCCTGGTCTTCCATGATCATGCAGTGCCTACTGGATTGACCCTACACTACAGGGGTTTCCAACCGGTGATCCCCTTACAGTAGAGATCAGAGATGCAAGGCCCTTTCTTTTTTTAAAGGATGAATTAGTATATTGGGGAGAGAATAATGTAAAGGAGTTTTGAAATGTAGAGAAGGTCCCAGACATGGCCTGCACCCCTTCCCCTAATTTTGAGGTGCCGGGAGCGTACTCGCCAAGGTATGTGACGTATGAAGAGCAAATGAACCTACAAAGAGCTGCACTGGGACTCTGCCCAGTATACATCAGAAGATCCATACCGGTTGAAGCACCCATAACCAGACAACCCTGGGCAGCACGGTACCCTATCAGACAGCCATACCAGCCGCTGATATGAAATGAGGAGTACCTACACACGGTCCACGAAGAGACCCCAAAAGCCTTAATGGAAGGCCAGTGGAAATGACACAAGAGCCTGAACAGATCCGAGAATGAACAAGAGCAGCTATCGGAGATAACACGCCAGTGCGAGTAACTACGAAATTAAATGGAAAAGGCACACAGAGGAGACAATGTTACAACGTGAGGAAACTGTGTTACGAGACAAGATGGAAGCAACCGTCCTGTTAAACGTGTGTAAATAGGCTTGAAACGCAAGATGCTAAGAAATCGATATTGCTTGTAATGCTTAATAGAAGATAGAGTGGCAAGTGCCAACCACATATCTACCTCAATAAGGCATATTATAAAAGTGCAACTCCATTTTGTAAAAGCAGAAAGGTACCCAGGCGGCCAGAGGCCTGACAGGCCAAGTTTCGAAACCCAGCCAAAGGCAAGAAAAGGAGCGGAATCGAAACTCAACAAAGAGTGGCTCATGCCTAGGAAATCGAGTTCAACCAGAGAAGGGGAGGAGAGCGTCAGCTCACAAGACTCCAACTTCAGAGCATACCAGCCTGCCTCATGAAGGTCAAGATAAGGGGGGCCCATGCAGGTGGCTAGGCCGAAACAGAATTGAATGCACTAAAAGCTGGAAACTGAAGCAGATTCATGGTGAACTAACACGTGACCAGCCAGGCACGAAGAAGTACCATCGCCTGATGTCATCCAGGACCCGAGGATGCCATAACTTTTCCCGATATGAGACTACAGTTTCAAGGCCATCCTTAGCCAACTAATTGACACGTCGCCCTAAAACACTGATTGATGGAAGGGAGGCAGGGTGAAACTTGAGACACCAGGCACAGGGGTGTCCATTCTGCATGCTGCTAATTAAAAGTGGAAATTTATGTCTAGGTTTGTAACCTGCCCAATCACAATGGACCAAGTTATCTGAAGTCCTATAGATTTTGTAACCAATAGGACGTCGTGGTTGTAGTGACGTCTATCACGCGTGATGTAGAGGGATGGGCGAAGACACCCACCCTATAAGAGTTATCCAATCCGCATGCCCTACTATCATATACAGATATAACACCTATACTTAAGTTACCTTTCCTAACCAATTAATATTGCATTGTGATTTTTGTAAAGTTAGACATCAGTAATGACTATTTCTGCCTATAAGAAGTGCTGTCCGACTGAAGTTCGAGGAAGTCGGAGCGAGACAGGTGATCGCACTACAGCTGATTCCCATTTGTTTCCCTGTTTGATGTACTTGTCATTAAACGGACTTCCCTTTGCCAACCTATTGAGTCCTTGTTATTGAGTCGTGTCGGAGTAAGTGAATCCTGCACCTCCTGTCCTTGCATGGTGCAGCTATCTTGTCTTACAAGTTCTAGAGGGTGAGTGCCCTCAGCGAATTGCTCTCCTCCAGAACAGAACCACCCAGTATTAAATGCTAGTTCCCCTCCCATTTTACGAGACATTATTGGAGAGGGCCTTTGTATCAGCAGGGTACCAGGGTATCTGCGAAACACAAGAATATCTGCTAATCAGGTGTTATGGGCATGCAATCCATCACCAGGTTGCCAGTATTGTGAGTAATACCGCATATGCAAGAAGGTCTCGGGGCCAATGTGGGTGGGGCCCTCTTCTTATTAATATACTATTTTCTCAAATGGGGATGGAAATCATGTGGCCCTAGCACCCTCCTTGGAGGTGAACCAGTATATACTGAAAATAAAAGGCAATGCTACCTGGAGTCCATGCTACCTGGAATCCATGCTACCTGGAGTTCATGCTACCTGGAGTTCATGCTACCTGGAGTCCATGCTACCTGGAGTTATTTTTCTCTGGAACAGCACCACCCAACATAAACTGAAACACCTGGTACCTTTTTTGTTTTACCTGGTTGGGTTTCCTGAAAGAGACCTTCACAAATCAGAGACCCACTTTCATGTCCAAACTCTTGAGGGAGGTAAAGTTATGCACCTCCATTTATCAGCTTTAATTTAATGGCTTAGTGAAATGCTTACAACCAAAATATGAAGAATCTACTATATAAGCTGCAAGACGTATAATTTGTGCCCTCTTTGCAGTCTGGAAGATTAACAAGCCTCTATCGGGGTCTCCCTCCCTTTTGCGCTAGTTTACGGGATGATAACACAGGACATCCTATACATGCTCAAGGAAGGATGGGAGGCAAAGGATAACCTGAAGGGCAACACTGCCAAGTTTGTTCAGAGGACAAAGAAGCATAATATTCTAGTTTGGGAACTCGTCCATAAAGACCGGAAAAAAAGCCCATAAAATACAGAAGAAAACATAAGGTAATCAAATCAGATCGTGGATGTTTCACATGGGTGATAAAGTATTGGTGCTTCTTCCTACCGCCGAGAAGACGTTTTGATCCCAATGGTGCAGTCCCTACTTCATTACAGAGGTAATGCGGATTTGAATTACCGAGTTCAACAGTTGAATCCAAATGTACCATATCAATTGGCCAATTGAGTGTAAAGAAGACCGCAAGCCCAACGTGATGGCTGCAGCAAAAAAACCTGAGGAGCTAGAAATCCAGGCACCGTAGCAACATAGCTTGATTCATGTAGGCCTACAACCATACCATTCTTGAAGTCTCCAGGATTTTCTGGCCCGTTTTGCTGGAATGTTCTTGGATAGACCCGGAAGGGCAACAGGGTTTCTTCAACATCTCCACGCCACCGTGGAAAAATCACTCTGTATGTGGCTATTCGGATGCCTGTACCAGATGCCAAATAGCCTGAGATGAAATTCAGAAGAGGCTGGATCCACACCTCATGAAGCACTCCCATAGTCAGCGGTCTATTCTGTGATTGTGCTGGTGCGGAAGGCACATGGCAGCTGGCATCTCTGTGTTGATTTCAAGAAGATCAAGGACATCTCTCAGTTCAACAGCTGCCTCAGACCACCCGGAAATAAAATGATTGAGAAGATTGGGGGCTCCACCTATGCGACCACTCTACATCACACCAAAGGATACTAGCAATTTCCTCTGGTACTGGAATATAAAGAGAGGAACAGCTTTCCCCACCACAGACCGGTTAATCCCAATGTACATTTCTTTCATTTGGATTACATGGATCCCTGGCAACCTTTCAGTGGTTTATAGAGGTTCTGCTTTGACCACATCGAGGATACTCAGGAACATATGTTGATGATTTTGTCAGACACAGTAAAACCTAAGAGGGTCACATGAGACATCAATATATAGTCGACAAATCCTCAGGAAGTGCATAATAACAACACATTTAGAGAAATATCACCTGGCACAGCCCATCTGTAATTATGTAGGCTTCCAAGTTGGCAATGGGTTAGTACAACCATAGTCCAGGAAGTTGGAGGCCATGCAGACAAAACTATTAAACAACATACAAAAAAAAGAATTCAGGGCATTCCTTGCATATTATAAATGCTTTATTACAAGATTTCCCATCGCTGCTGTTCCTCAAAGAGATCAACTGAAGGCTAACAAGCTCCACCAGCTACGATGGGATGCCTTCCAAAATACTTTGCCATTCGACCCTTCTCATAACGCCAGACTTTACTCAACTATTCATTCTTTAGACTTCTGCCTCCCACATGAGCCTTGAAGGCATGCTTTCACGAGAAAGAGAAGGGAATAAGAGGCCTTTAGTATTTCTCAGGAGGACCTCTTTCCAGTGGGGATACAATTACACCTTTGTAGAGTTGGACTGTCTGGCCATCAATTGAGCTATTTAGGCTTCTAAATATAATATAACTCCAGCCCCATCTTTCAATTGGGGCCAGGTACAGCATTTATGTTTGTCTGTTGGTGATGTGTTTCTTAATTTTAGGCTGCTGCATGGCATGTGTAGTATCTTGTTGTTCCCCTCCAGCAATTAATTTTACACTGTCCAGACATCTCTTATGTTCCCCATTACAAAATCTCTGGTGTGGTTTCTCAAAACACCCAGAACGACCATCACTGCTTGTGTACAAAATGCCACACTTGGGGCCACTCATGCATGTAAAGTTGCCGTGGATTAGGGGCTGTTGCACTGTGCCCACTTCATACGCCCAGGACACTCTGCTGTTTGACCAACTTAACTTTGACCAACTGTTATTGAGAGGCTACCAAATTAAATTAAATTCTCAAAAAAGTTCAAACCCACTGATACCCCATCCATCTTTTATGGAAACAGTGGGCCACACAGGTCCACTGCTATTTCCTGGAATTACTCAACAGCTGAGCACCTTCTCCCTACTCCTTCTCACCAGCAGGAAGTCATTATGTGCAGCACTCAATAAATGTCCACTTCAAGAAGGAAGTGAAATACTCCAAGACCGCACACCCCATTGGCTTCACTTCGTACACATATTATTGCCCCTAAATTGAATCCAGATCAGCTGGAAGACATCTGGGTGAACAGACAATAAAGGGGAAACTAACTTAATGTCACACTTTTCGGATTTCCGCCACTCTCCCACAATCATTCACCAATTCAATGACCCTCTCCACATTTGAATATGTCACCTTGAGAGATAAGATCATTCACAGGCCCCCACCCTTTGGCCAGGACAGAGGATGTATTAAGTAATAGAAATTGACATTTTGTTTCTGGGGTTCTGTGAGGTTTTGTGCCCGGAGTGACAACTCCACACTGCTTCTATGCTCCAAAAGTGTTTTATTGAGGGTTCAGATAAACGCGGTTAGACACAATTACTTTATTGTAATCTTCCCAAATAGTTCCTTCAATCCTGTTTATGTTCTACCTGCTGGGTTTTTCCGCTGTTCGGCTTCTTCCCTTCAATAGACCCAGACGTCCTCCACCGGCTCAGCTTCCTCGCTCTCTTCTTGCTGTAACACAAATCACACTCACCATTTAGTTTCCCCTCCTTTTTATACCTCCCCTCCCTCTGTCTGATAGGGTTGTGTGTATGTCCCGTCCTCGTCTTCTCCCTTCCCGGTGTCCTACACCAATAGCAACAGTCCTTTCTCTTCTCTTCCTTAAGCCTCGCACCAAAGAGTTCTGCGTCTCCTGGTCGCCATGTTGTTCGCTGATGATCGTGGTCTCTTGCTTCCCATGGGCCCAGAGGGTACCCCTCCTCAGTAGCTGTTCCTGTTGTCTTCTCTGCCCTGTGGCAGCCTCCGAGGAGCTCTCTCCAGGTAAGCGATGGCGTGTTCCTTCCGCTGCTCTGTTGCGGTAACTGGTTCTTCAGGGCCTGTTGCTCTCAGGACCCGCATCGGAGCAGCATGCGCAGGGAACAGACGGTCTCCTGCTCTTCGCCCCTCTCTGCCACCCTTTAGACCAGAGACGTGCACCTCGTTCATTACCGTCCAATCGGCTCCATGCTGACCGGAGCTGTGGGTACAGGTGGTGTTTGCCTTGCTTTCTCCCTGCAAGTCCTCACAGGTTCATTATCTGCCAGGAAAATGATTAGGTGTCATAAAGGGAGCCATACATCATCAGCTTCTTCTGCCTTTTTTTATTTCTGCCTTTGAGATTAGAAAAGCCCTGTTTTTTGTCTAGGTAGAGGACCAGCCATTCCCGCAGCATGTCCTGTTTAACCGGCATAAAACCCCTTCCCAGTCGTACTCTTTTGTCACCCTCAATCCTACCTTAGACCTGCCATTTCCTCATCTCTATATATATATAAAAGGGAAATTTGTGGATGTGTGTGTGTCTGTATGAAACGTTCAGCGTACTTCCCAACATGCTACAAACCCGAAATTTGGCATGTGGGTAGGTTCCACGGTGTAGACAATGTAAAAAGTATAAAATATGAATATACCTTTGTCTAATTTTTTTCTTTTAGGATTTGCTGTGCAAAGCACGGATACAACAGCTAGTTGTCTACAAAACTGCACCAGTGGTTGTTTTCACCAGGAATTTGCATGCTTATTTTTGAAACCTCACACAGGTTTAGTGCACTTTCCTCTTTTGAAAGCCCAGCATGTACCTTCTCCTGTGTTTGCATTCCACATCTGCCCGCCCGCTCCTTGCTGGATGGGACGCCCCTGAAACAGATGTGTATGAAAAGGGAGAGCAAGTGTGCAGACCTCATCAGCAATATTAATTACCACCAAAGTCCAGGACCCCTCAAGCCATGAATTGGTCCTCCTCCATAAATTCATGTGAGACGTCCACATCATGTCCATGTACTTCATCACCACTCCATGAACGTATCACACTTGCTCAGATGTGGGAGGCCGATGGTCAATTTCAATTGTCTTTGACACCCGAGGGCTCTGTGCCAATTCCCTCTCCTCCGCCTTCAAGCTTTCCTTACACCTGATCTTCCTATTTAGTAAAGTGACTATCTCTACAACCTCTCCTAGCCATATCTTATCTTTCTTGGCCACTATCCAATGGATGCACAAGGGTTTTGTTACACCCATTCATGACAACCAGATACCCCTTTTTAAACACTCTTATTTTCCACCTTTTTTCCCTGCAATCCCCACCAGCACTACATGCCTCACGGGGAGACCTTTTTCATCACCTGCACCATTAGTCTAGGTCTAATACACCTTCACCCCCCCTGCAACACTATCCCCCTGCCAACTTCTCCTATCTTCTTCCGCCGCAATGTTTCACCACTCTTACTCCCTCTTCCCTTCCTTTCTCTGCCATCTGTTAGTCTTGGCTCCTCTTTCTCCATGCAACTGTTCCATTACTTCCACCGACACTCTATGGCATTGCCACTCTTTTATTTTCTTTGCCTGCTTGCATTCCTCCTGCCCCTTCCCTTTGCAACTTCATTCCCGACTACTTTCCTCTACATTCTCCTCATTCCACCCATCTTCTACCATCATAACATTGTTATTTATATTCCCCCATCAGGACTCTTAAAACCAGTTATTCTCGCCTCATCTCATGCACACCATCTCCTGTCCGGCAATGCGTGCTGCAGCTCGGTTGGCTTATGTGCACTCTTTCTGCCAGGCTAGGGAGGGACCACTAAGTGACCAACCGTCCTCCCCAGTCCAGCTGATAGAGAGAGGTTAGTCAACCGGCAAGGTACTGATGACATCCAACTAAAACACAATAATTAGACGTGACACCTGGGTTGGATTTTGTCAATACTCAAAGGGTAGGTCTATTTTTTTGAACAAGTAAACAATCCTACAGCAATTTAAAAAAAAAAACATGTACCTTCATCGTAGCAGAATGAACTCTGACTTAATCCTCCTCCAGATGTCCTTGTCAGCCTACCCGCTGCACCCACACAAAGATCACAAAAAGACGCCCATGTTGGATACTGAAAGGAGCCCCTCGTTTCCTCATTCCACTGTCAACCATTAGCAGGTGGGCTAGGAGTTAGCCCCTCAGATGACCTATCTGCTAGGAGGCCATTAACAGGCCACTTCTCTTGCTTTCCACCAGACTCCCATTTAACATCACATATATAAACTGTGTGCCCTGCCTCAAGCCCTCTGTCATTTGTACTTAGCATCTGTCCTTACACACATAACTGAACGTGAACTGTATTACAGGGCCTGCGGTAGTGGCCCTGTAGTTATAGTTAAGTTGCTCAACCCAAAGAAAGAGCACTTTTTGGACGGCTTATAATTCCCCTCCCACCTTGGACGAATCCTTAACAAACTATGCAAAATAAAGTAAATGGCCCCGTCAGATTGATTCTGTGAAGTTTGGTGAGTTTTCGTCAAGGGAGGGGGCAAAGTGGAGTCCCAAAATCTCTGTTTTTTTCCATAGACGCAATGGAAAATTTAATTTGCTCACGTCTACAGCCCAAACCGCTGGATGGATTGTCACTAAATTTGTGGCAGGAGCGGCGGATTGGTCCCATGCTTTTGTAATTCTGGTGTAAATCCGTCCAGTTGTTTTTTTTAAACGGCCCAAAAGAAGGTAAAATAATTATTGATATCTGGGTTCGGTCCGCAGACAGGCATCCGATTGGTCTAGGAGGCAACGTGATGTCCGCGGACATCAGACGCGCCCACTGAAGTGCGTCAGATTTCTGGAAACGGCCGCCATTATGCGAACATCGCAGTAAAAACATATTAAAAAAGACAACATTGCACTTGTCAAACTCATCAAATAATCTATGGGTAAGTGGGGGGTGATGAGGATGGGATGGGATATGGCCACAAGAAGCCTAAAAAAGGGGTGTTTTTCATCCCCGAAGTACAGTACTGTAATGTCCGCGAACACTTTAGATGTTCGGGGACATCTTTGCCTATTTCTGCATTACAGGATTGGGTTGGTGAAAAGCAGTTTTTGGATGGCTTGGAACTTTGGCGCCACTCAATGAAACTGCATGACAGTTTGGAATTTTATTCTAGACCAGTTTTTGAATGGGTTTGGAAAGTATGGAGTTGTTTTGTCAAGAGGGAACAAAATATTGTAAAGGCTTATAAATGTGGTGCCATTTGACGAATCTGCACAAAAGCTTGCAAAAAGATTTTAAATCTAGATATAAATGTTTTTCACAAAGTTTGGTGGGATTTTGTCAAGAGGGGGTTAAATTAGAGATGGTGTCCCAACAGTTTTAGATGGCTTATACCTTTGTTGCCGTTTGACGAATGTGGACAAAGGTTTTCAGGAAGATTAGAGACCCAACCTTGAATTTTTGTGCAATGTCTGAATGGATTTTGGCAATTGGGGGCTAAGTTATATGACTATTGTATGTACATACATTCTGACACTTTTGAAACTATAAAACATGGGCAGATTTCCAGCAAACTTGTGTAAGGAGCATTGGCAAAGACCTTAAAGCATGGTTTTGCAAATGTACCTGTGTTTTATTTTTTGACAAGTGTCATATTGTAGGTACAAAAAATAGTGATAAACCTTTGGTGACTGAAGTAGAGCCTGTGGAATGGGCAGTGGCCAGATTGTCCGGGTCATGGCATAAGGTCATGACCCGGACAATCTGGCTACTGGCCATGACCACGAAGGATGACCAATGGGGTTAAAGTGTCCATGTCACTTGGGACTGGCTATGTGGTAAAGTTATTCGAAAGTGGGATAGGTTTGAAGTTTGAAAGGGAAGAAAAATCGCTTGTGGTAATATGATCATAGGGTTCTCTATTCACCTTCTGCAGGCTGCCATGGAAAGGGAAGAGGGGCGCTGTACGGAGCCCCACCTTCCCTTTCTATGGTGGCCATCTTGGAAAAGGATTTTCCTTCCTACAGCAGGATGCTGCGCACGTCCCGGTGCAGGAAGAAAAATCCTTTTTTTTTCTAAAGTAAAGTAGATGGAGTCTATAAGATTTTTTTTAGGTCTATTTTTTTACTTTGAAAGGTGGTTCCTAAAGGAACCTTTCTTTTGTTGTTTTTTTATTTATTTTTGTAGGAGAGGTTAGAACGTAAGGTGGGGAGGGAAATGAGGGAAGAGGCACCAAGCACTAATATGGAGAGGCTGGGGGGCAGGGGAAGATGTTGCGCGTGTGTTATTTCTAAGGTAGGGGGCAGTGTTTTTCATGCGTCTTGATTACAGCTTCAAAAGCACTTTGAAATTGCTCCCCCCTGAAGAGTGGTGTGTTGCAGTATATACAGAGGACTGTTGTCTTCGAAAGATATGGATCAACAGCCTCTTATATTGCTTGTAAGGTAGCTAGTGGGATTTTGTGTCCCACAGAAGTAGGCTGTGTGTTTACAGTATTGGTTGAGGAAGATGAAATAGAAGAAGACAGCCGGCTGTGTGGTTACAGTATTGGTTGAGGAAGATGAAATTGAGGAAGACAGCCTACTACTTGCTAAGAAAGGAACAGCCTTTCTGAGAGCATTGCGCTGGTTGGATTTGGTGTGGCAGAGCATGGAGGTGGTCCTGTAGGAGTACTGTCCAGGTAGCATTTCACTTTGGTAGCTTTAGCCTTTGGTACATTCCCAAAAGTGGTAAAGAACTGCCACACCCATGATTCTCTCTGGGTGCTAGAGGTAGGCACCTCCTCTACCTCATCTTCTTGGTCCTCTTCATTGTCTTTGGAAGTACTGTGGTTGTGTAGTTCCTCCAGCTGGTAGACTGAAATTGAAATGGGCAGGAACAGAGGGAGTATTGGTAGAAGATGAGACAATAGAAACATTCTACGATATCTTGGAAGGGGGACATGCAGTGTCAAGCTTATATGAGATTCTGATGGCGAAGCAGAGGCGTAGCCAGGATTGTCTATCGAGTGGGGCCTGAAGCTAATGTAGTTGACATCTGTAAATGCCCAAACAGCGCTGCTGAGTGGGCATTTGCAGATTTTGGGTGGGCCTTGCCCGCTCAGGCCCTACCCTGTCTACGCCTCTGTGGCGAAGCCAGATAGCAATTTAATACAGCTTAAGCAAAGCTGGGAGGTTGATTTGCAAGAGCATTTGCCAGATGACGCTTGGAGTAAGACCATGGGGTATCACAAGAAAGTTTTCAGAAACACGAAACTACAACTGATTCAATGATATGTTACTCATAAAGCATATTTAACCCAAAGAAAATTGCAAAATTTTGTAAGACATCAGGACAAGTTTGTCCGAAGTGTGGCCTGATAGACGCAGACCTGATACACATGTTTTGGGCCTGCGCTGACATACGTTTATTTTGGGAGTACGTGGCCCAGACCCTAGCCAGGATCGGTCTCTCGGCAGATTCGGTCTCCCCCAAGGCATGCCTGCTAGGTATCTTCCCAAGACCAAAGCAGACAAGACATGTTAGTAAATTGAGAGACTAAGCGTACATCTTGGCGAAGCACAGAATTGCAATGGGTTGGAAGGCGCGTAAAGTCCCAGTCACTAGCGTGTGGTTGAGAGACCCCCAGAAATGGTCACTAGCAGGAACTGTGGTCTGGCAAGAAGCATCCCGCCATGGCCAGGAGGAGCAGAACCCAAATTTAATGGCCTGGACACATATGATACAAGAACTGAAGCCCCTGCACAGGATGACACGCAAACGCAGACACAAGCAACATTACTAACAGTGGGATAGAGTGTGGGTTAGGAGTTCAAGCAGATTTATACATACCATTGGTAGACATCACAAGTGGTATAGGCTCGGGGGCTGGAGGAGAGGAGGGCGTTGGGGGAGTTGAGAAGATGCGTAACAGGATGTATCATTAATGTTATTGATATGTTTGTATGTTGTATGCTTCGAAAACCAAAAATAAATGTCACAGAATAGGTAGAAAACCAGCCAGTGGAATGGTATTGTTGCCGGTAATTTCGCTCGCTCGCACTTAGAAGTATGGACCAGGGCTGGGGCGTATTTTGACTTGCCCACCAACCTACATTAGCAGTGACATTTTCGATCACTGTACTGGTTTAGCCCAAGTTCTACCCCATAAAGACCCTTTGACATGCCCTTTGACAGTGGCATCAACAACATACAGTGAGGCATTTTGTTTAATGTTGACTCTGTCCTGGGCATATGCTAGCCTGGCTTTACCTGGCATATAATGGCAGAAGAGCATGTGGCTCTGCACCTGATGGCAATATCTGGATGCGCCAGGTTGTCCCCGGGCAAATGATGAAGGTAGCTGGACACACAAGTACACAAGTGGCATCAGGGAAAGCCATAATGATCGGGTTCGTGAATACCTGTTTTTCTTTTTTTTTCTTTAGTTTTCACTTGAAATGGTACTTTGAACTGGGACTTTGAGGTGGTCCTTCAAGGATACTTCAACTTAGTGGAGGCTACAGACCACTCTGTGTGGCCTGGCTCTGCTGGTGACCGAAAAGGTGCAGGCGTAGGAAATGTCGAAAGAAAATGTACACTGCTCAACGCATTGTGTGGTCCATTAACAGTGGCTAGATTCAGAGGCGCGTGTGTATTTTATAAACCGGATTGGATGCACTGCAGAGAAGTAACGCATCCTCGTTTTCCAAATACAGGCAATATCACATGGTCCCTGATGGCACTCCAAACACCACACTTATTTGGGAGCGATCATCGGCTGTGCCCTTCGCTGTGTGTGTATCCACCATTAAGCACTCGGACGGTTCAAACCAATAGACTTTCCCAGCCACAGAACACGCATTTTGTAATGCTACAGATGCGGTGCTACTTGCACTACTTGCACTGCGCTGCTTTCTGTGTGACCAGACTCGCCCTCTGTTCCCCTGTCCCCTGTCCTGAGAGGTTTTTTAAAAACTTAAAATCCCCGTCCAGATTTGTGGGAAAGGGAGTGTGATCACTGGCATAGTCACAGCTGTGTCTGCGTACATCGTTTGCTCACCGCATGGGCGTAGGACATGGGGGGAGTAAGGGGGACAACCCCCCCCACAATTTTAAGTGGGGGGGAGCAATGGCATTTACCCCGCACCAGTTTCCACCAGTTTGTGTGTCTCTCTGCTGCACCAGTTTGTGTGTCTGCAGCGTGTCCATGGAAGACCCCAGGCTGGAGGCGTCCATGTCATGGGGTGGGGAGTCCTATGACTTCAAAAAGAAATATTTCATTTTTGAAGGCACTCTGCCTTCATAAAGAAATTATTTCCGTTATAGATCGGTCCTTAATGGAAATAATTTCTTTATGAAGTCAGAGTGACTTCAAAAAGAAACAATTTCTTTTTGAAGTAATATGGCTCCCCTCAACCCCATAACGTGTGTGTGTCTGAGTGAATTGTGAAAGGGTGTCCACTTAAACGTGTAGGTGGCTGCCTGTGTGAGTGTATGGTGAAAGGGTGTACACTTAAATGTACGGGTGGGTGCTTGGGTGTGCCTGCATGGTGAAAGGATGCACACTTATATGTATGGATGGCTGGGTGTGGGTGTGTGTATATGGTGTGTGTGTTTGTATTCAGGGGTGCAACAAAACCTACATTTCTGGGGGCTAATCCTTCAAATGTTGGGAGAGGTGCTAACTTCACAAGCAGTGGGGGAGGGGCAAACTTCTTTGTGTGGGGGCATCTAACTTCTTTGAGGTAATGCCTGACTTAGCTACCAGTAAGCTTCATTACTCCTAGTCTCACTCTTCCACTCTTCCTCATCCCAATACTTACCTATGAGGCAAGGAGCCTCATACGTAAGCTTTGGGACAAGGAAGAGGGACGTGAAGGTATTTCTGGGCCAATTAGCTGATTTTGGAGGATGGGGTAGGAGGTGGGAGATAGAGGGGATGTGTGGGGATTGTGTGATTAATCATAATGGTTGTCCATGTACAGGCTAAGCAGGCATGATATGTGCTATTAGTGCCGCATTTTGGTGCAGCCAGTCTAGTCACTCCTCAGTTTGGTCTGACTTTTTTTTTAACTGCACATTTCTGATAAAGCAGACCTGCTAAGTGTAATTACCTGGCTAGACTGGCACTTGGGTGCTTCCAGTCTAGCCGTTTCTTACTATGGCATTGTATATTTTTCTGAACATCTGTAATAAAATGATATGATATAAGTCATTTATAACAGGCCTGTACACAAGTGTTTCTAGGCACAACAAGAAAAGGGTTGGGAAGATAGAGGGAGAATAAGACAAACAATCTTACCAGGCCTTGTGTCATTCAGATCGTGCAAGTGCAAGAACAAGAAATGGGAGGGGGAGTGCAAGGAAGAGGGGAGGGGAAAACAGGGCAGTAATGCTCTGAGTGGGTGCAGCCAGGGCAGCACGGCTCTGGGTAGTGCAAGTTGACCAATGGACTGTAGGGTTACAGTTACAGCCCCTTTCTGCACGGTAGGCCTGAAGGCAGTGCAAGGGTGACTGATCAAGAAAGAGCCTGGACTAGGTGAGACTCTGAGGGTAGCCAACCAGTCGGTACAGCAGACGGGTAGGTCAAGTAGGTCAGCAGGGGAGGGAGAGAAAGCAGAGGAGAAGAGGAAAGTTCTGACCTGCTTCCGGAACTTCAGGTGGTCCGCTCAAGTTTGAGAGGGGCAGGGAGGCCATTCCAGAGGGAGGCACCTGCAAAGGAGAGAGATCTATCCCCCACTCTCTGCCTGGAGAAGAGTCTAACCCTTAGAGATTTGGAGGTATCTGGGGGGAAGGGCTCGAGAAGGAAGGTATTTTGGAAGAGAGCGTTGGATGTAGTGTGGGCCCCGGCCCCAGAAAGCCTTGTGGACAATGCAAAGGGTCTTGAACTTGATCCTTGCAGCCACCGGGAGCCAGTGGAGAGATTTCAGGGCTGGAAAGATACAATCCCTCAGTTTAAGGCCAAGGATACATCTCTCAGTCCTGTTCTGGATTAGTTGCAGAGGGCGGAATGTAGAGGAAGGCAGATTGAGAAAGAGGTTGTTGCAGTAGTCCAGTCTAGAGCGAAGCATGGCTCTGGAAACAGTGACTTCTTGGTGACGTCCATGATGTGAGGAGAGAAAGAGAGAGGTTTTTTGCCTTGAAGGAAGGTGAAGGAAGAGTGCCCAAGGTGGGCGGCCAGAGTGAGAGAGGGAAATCAGGGGCACGGGTCGCAATGAGAATGATCTCTGTCTTACTGGCATTAAGGCAGAGATCGCTGGAGGCGCACCAATCCTGAATCGCGGATTGACAGTCAGGAATGAGCGAGAGAGGAGAGGATCCTGAAGGAAAGCTGTTTGTCAACCGCATAACACTGAAGGTTAGAGGAGAAGGTAGAGATCAGGTGGGCCAAGTAGAGTTTGAAAAACCCAGGTGAGAGGATAGAGCCCTGGGGAATGCCACAGGTAGAGAGAGAGGTGGCATATCGAAAGGGACCAAGTTGGACCTACAGGGGCAGTCATGAGGAAGGAGGTTGGCCACTCCAGGGCCTGATCCGTGATGCCCAGGTTCTCAGGATGGCATGGTTGACTGTGTAAAAAGTAGAGGAAAGATCAGAAGGATTAGGACAGAAGGAATGCTGGAATCAAGGTTAGAGAGCAGATCTTCACGGGTGTACAGCAGAGCAGTTTCCATGCCTCCGGCAGCTCTAAAGCCAGACTGATGGTCATGGAGATAACCAACAGATTCAGTGTGGAGAGTAAGCTGGGAGATGGCCAGCTTTTCCAAGAGTTTGCCCAGGAAAGGGGTGATGGAGATTGGGCAATAGTTTGCCGGGCAGGTAGGATCGGCAGACAGCTTCTTGAGGAGTTGGTGCATAAGGGAGTGCTTAACGGGAGAGGTGAACGTTCCAGTGGCGAAAGAGTGATTTCAGAAATCGGCCAAGGCTGGAGCGAGGGTGTCAATATGGTCCTTGATGGTTCTAGAGGAGCAGGGGAGCACCTGTTTGGACGACACTTTCATAGATCGAACTTGTCTAGAAACCTTGTCAGGTGTTGTCAGGGAGAAAGAGGACAAAGGTGGAGAAGAGGTAGAGATGGCCAAAGGGGGGCAGAGAGAGGAAGAGGGAGAGGAAGAGGAGATAGAGGAGGAGATAGAGGACAGCATGTCCTGAGTTTAGCAGAGACGTGAGAGGCCAGAGCCATACAGAGGGCCTAGGAGGGAACAGGAGGGGCGGAGACCGCAACAGGATTGACCAGTTTCTTGCAGATTTTAAAGAGTTTGGTTGTGTTGTTAGAGGCCGCAGAGACCCAGGCTTCAATGAGTGCTTTCTTCTTGATGAGTGTTATTGCTTTGACTGGCAATTTGGTGCAACCAGTCTAGGCTTGTCTAAATGTGGCCTGGCATGCTTTACTGTAATGTTATTATGTGTCTACACTGGTCTACATTGTGCAGAAGTGGGACATGTTTTCAATGTGGCATGGAATTTTTAATAGCAAAGCATTAATGTTCCTGTGCACTGTGGGTGACTTGAATGTATTAGATTGGCATTACCCTACAAACCAATTGCAAACACTCTGACTTTTTAGCCAATTTTTCTCAGAAAGTGTGCTGTATATTGCATTAAAACACATATTTATATATTTCTCTTAGTACAGTGTGCGGCATACCCCTTCAGCAGCACGTTTGTGCGTATTGTGCAAGCGTGATCATCTAGGCCGGCCCAGAGTTTGGCATGACCCGTAATTTGTTGCCGAGATGGGGGGCCCCTCTCAGCATGGCTCGCAGGGGGGCCCACATTTTGTCTCACGCCACTGAGTTCAGACAGTCAGCAGCAGCGCCGCAGCCCGGGTAATGGTAATGGTAAACAAACAAGATTCTTAACTCTGCTGCCTTCTGCGCAGCTTGCTCATGCGTTCCCCCTCCCCCCGCGCCGGCCGCCTGCGCATTTGGAGCGTCACGTGTCCAGGCCAGCATACTGCACATGCACCTGTGAGTGCGCAGTCTCAGCTTCAGAAGCCACTAGCCAGGCAGCGATGCATGCTCCTGACTACTGACAGCGTGAGAGAAGTGTGACTCCGCCGACTCAACCTCCTGGGCTGGAGTCCTGAGGAGAGACCTCACACTTACTCAGCCTACTAAGTAAGGTAAGTCAAGTTAAAGTAGCCCCAGGCAGGTGTGTTTTTGTGCAGGGGTGCCACAGCGATGCAACACTTCCTGTTTAGTCAATGTTTCAAATTCAGGAAAAGCCAGCGAGCCCCTTAATTCGTCCCACTTGTTAATTATGTTGCACGCGATCAATTGTAACACTTCCCCATGTTTCCAGTCTGGCACCTTTAAAGCTGCATAAACTGCTGATGGCGCCAAGCGGGGAGCGAGGGGGTTTTGTGCAGCACGGTTTCTCACCACACAAACCTGCGCAGCTTGTTCACACGCCGTGGATCTAAGCAAAAGATCGTGCACAGCTGTGAAGTGCCCCCCCCTGCACCCCCATGTCCTGTCTGACACCCTGGGAGGTGCAGTGCATGCCGGGCCGAGCCGGCATCGCGTGTTGGTGGAGGAGGGTTTAATTAGAGGGAACAAATGAGCAACTGTCATATATAATACGCTGCACGTGTTAACTGTACAAATGTGATATTTATACAGTTAACACATGTGGCGCCTTGAAGTTGAAGGAGCTGCTTGTGCTTCCTCAGTGTGGGCCCGCCCCATGCAGCCTTGCATGCCCCCCGTGGGCAGGCGGCATACTTGCCAACATTCTGTGACCAAAAAGTCTAAGATGTAGGATTTTTCAAGTTTCAAAAATAATACTTAGCATAGCAATGACATCACAGGAAATTACAAACCATACATTGTTGGCACCACTGGAGCATTCTAAAATGCACAACCCATCAAACAGCACAACATGGAGAGATGTTGAAATGTTTACAATGTATAATTTTGAATGGTAAGTTAACACTAAATTTAATTACCCACCTTCACAGAAGGTAATCACACAGAGCTGGTAGGCAAGGTTTGCCACCCCTCAGAAGCGTCAGCCCAGTAAGTACATTTTTATTACTGCAGTGGAGGTGGAACACTGAACAACATGGAGACTGATACCCTCCTCAGTCTGATAGGCAGATGCTGTGTGATGGCGGTACGCTCTGCAACTTGCCTTCACTGGTGGTAAACATAAGGTCTGTCCCTGCAAGAGTGCAGGGCAGAGTCATGTAGCTGTCAGGTCAGTGGATTGATCTGAGCCCATCACTCAAATGTATCACTTATCCACCCACCGCACAGACAGATTAATTGCCTTAGAGTCACATAAATTACCTGCCACTATAAAAAGCAGTAGGATCTGTCACCCAAATCTCTTTAGGCAGTAAGACTGCTTAAAAAGCAGCAGCCCGCGTACTGCCTAAATCAGTAGGGTTGGCATATATGGGGTGGTACACAGGCCCAAAACCGCTGTCAGTCTGGGGCCATGCTGTTTGCGCAAAAGTTGAGGTGCAGCCATTCCAGACCTCTTATACCCTGCCGGCCTCCAAAGAATAAACCTATGCTATCTTTGTCTTGCCCTTTAGGCACTGATCAAAAAAACAAACATGTTTTTGCACAGGATCTGCCCCTACACGACCCCACAACATTGCACTGCAATCCGCTGCAGAGGACAGAAAAAGAGAGGAGCAAGGGAACGGAGAAATGGGAACAAGAACGGAGTGCAGAGGAAAGATAGGGATGGTTTGCAGCACGGGGTGACCAGTGTGTGCAGGGGAGTGAGGGGTGCAGGAAATACCAGAACACAGGACAAGCCTAATCACACGCTCTTCTCAATACAATCACACTCACAGTGCTGCCACACTGATTGTTTTTCACAGGCTTTCACTCCCAACTCACCTTCTCTACACAATGTTCTACATCCTAATTATGGCCCTCCCCATCAAGAAGACATTGCCAGTAGCCTAACAATCTAACTGCGCCATGAGGCTACCATTCCACTGAAAGCTATGCCCAAGTCAGGCTGGAAATCTCTAGGTGTAAGAAAGAGAAGACACGCAAAGCCTGTCTTCACTGTATGACCAAGGATTTAGCGTGTGCTCTCAGTTCCGTCAGACAGTTGGACTGCAAAGTGAAAAAAGGGTAGAAAGGGTGCAGAGGACAGAAAAAGAGAGGAGCAAGGGAGGGGAGAAATAGGAACAAGAACGGAGTGCAGAGGAAAGATAGGGATGGTTTGCAGCAGAGGGTGACCAGTGTGTGCAGGGGAGAGAGGGGTGCAGGAAAGACCAGAACACAGGACAAGCCAGGAATGGTGGGTGGACACCCATTCATTTTGGGACGAGCTATGCTCAGGCCATGAAAGCCTTTTGACCTGGCAAGTGGTAACATTTTTACGTGAACTGAGCCTTCTGATGTGCGATGCCAAATTGAAGGATTTTGTACTCTGAACTGCTTTTCTTTTTCTTAATTTTCTTCTGTTTTCTTTTCTTCTTTTCTCTTGTTTTATACAGTGATGATATATGTGATTTAATACGTACTGCTATTTTAATTTTGGGAAAAGTCGAGTTCTTTGACTAAAACACAATAAATCAATAAAAAAAGCAAAGTCCCAATGTGTGCCCTGTCCCCCCCAGATTTAATGGGTCTCCTACGGCCCTGGCTCAACGACAGTTATAAACCAAATAAACCTCATAGTTTGGGGATCTCGCATTAAGAGCAAGCTACCCATAAGTGGGCACGAACCCCAAAACCTTTCAGCGCCGCAGAAAAAAGAGGCTAAAGGGGGCATGAAAAGGGGCTAAAAGGGGGTTGGGGCGAGCAAAGCATGAAGAGAAGAGGCTAAAAGGGACTGGACAAGAAAATGGGCTAAAGGTGGCGCAAAGAGGGCTAAATGGGCAAGAAAAGGGGCTCTTCTTGGACTGGGGGCAAAGAATGAGGATAAAGCGCAGGAGCTTTAGTGAGTGTGGTGGCTGGGAATATGGGATGGTTCTGGCTTTGAGGGGGGCTCGAGGGCCAGAGGAACACATAGTTGGTAGGTAATCAATGAATGGCTGGGGTAGGACAACGAGTCAGGCAGCAGAACCCGAAAGTCAGATGGGAGGGCTGTGTTTGTATTTATTATTTATTTATTTTTTAATTTCGCAAGTGGGCCTAGTGGCTGACCCCTGTTTTGGGCAGGCACTGACCCGAGAGGAGGGTTGGCCAGAGCCCAAGCTGTAACCCGGGCCGGCCCGAGTCCTGTCAGGCTCGCCCACCTCCAGTGAACAGGGTCACGTTATGGATGTATTGTTTAGCCCATTCCCGGTTCTTTCTATGAATGAATGTCATATAATGATGTGTTATTTATAGAGCGCTTTTGCCAAAGAGCTTTACAGAGAACATATTTACATACTATACCACCCAACCGAAATTGGTACTCATTTATCGACCTCGAAAGGTTGACAGGCTGAGTTGGCCTTGCCTGGATTCAAACCTGCGATCTGCAGATCACACACAGATTGCAGCAGCGAGTGTTCACCACGCTGAGCTATCCAACCAGCTTGTATCAAAGGCCATAGACAAACGAGAGCTGACCAAACGTCACAGACTGCAGCCAAGCTTATTTTCTGGTCTGGTTATTTTACATACATTTTTTTTTGCTTTTTTAGAATTTCAAATGTTCCTCACATAATCCACCAAACGGCTAGTCAGTGTCACACAATGAATACATTCAGTATTACTGCACAATTTAATTTGCTCAGTGTATTTACATTTTTTTGATTTCAGTAATAAAACCCAGCTGAGATTTCTTTAAGATGACATCAATTAAGGTTCTTGTACTTTAAGATTTCAATTTAAGAGGGCCAACATGAAGGTACAATTCTGCTTCTTTTGCACAGCATGCTTCTATAAGGATTTTGATAAGATATCATCATGTTGGTTTATCATGAGATGTGTGTACAGTTCTACAAAACGGGATATCACAGTCGTTTTTGAAAGTCAAATATTCACATAAAAAACTCCTTGCTACAGGACAAGAACTGGAAAAGACTGTGATCAAGTAGCAATATTACGGACTGGGCTCCAATCCCAGCATTAACACTTAACCATAGTGTGTGATCTTGGGAAACATTGAATCTCACAATGTCTAAAGTGTTAACATTGCCAGCCTGTAAATATTTCCAAAATGTCAAACACGACGTGTCTGGTTTTTATAGTAGCCCCACTCGTAGATCCACAGTGTACTTTAAGATTTCCTCTCGTGCTTGGCCTTGGATGTAAACCTGCTAAATCGAGGACTGAACAATAGGCGTCCTCCACTTGACCCTAATTTCCAGTGACACTTTGGCTCTTGAGCTGCCCCCTCTCGACCTTCCTGGCCCAGGTCTTGATGAGTTCACCTCTCCTCTTCCTCCCAGTAATTGCTCTCCTTTTCTCCTTCCCCTCTACTATCTCTCTTAGATGTCCCTCCATTTTCTTCTTTGCTTTCACTCTGCATTGATGTTCTTCTTCACCCCCTTCGTTTCCCGGTCTCTCTCTGCCTCTCGCTCAAGCTCTCTCCATTCTCATTGTACCCCTTCCGTCTCCTCTCCTTCCTCTATGCTCTTCTCCTCCTGTCCTTTCTCTCCCTGCAGGCAGGCAGGGGTGTTGCTGGGTCTGTAAAAGATCAGGGGCTACACTATTGTCGGGGTTGTCGTAACTCGGGGCTAGCTAGCCGTGGCTACAACCAGAAGACCAGGGGCTATAGCCCCCCCTAAGCCCATCCCCCTAGCAACGCCTCTGCCTGCAGGGATGTCTTTTTGCTCTCCTTTCATTCCTCCTCCTCCCCTTACTTTCTTCCTATCCGTTTTCCTCTACTTTCTCCCATTCCTCCCTCCAGTTATGTCTCCTCCAACTCTTCTACTTTTTCTATCCATAACTCCTTTCCAACATCTCCCTCTCCCCCTGTTCACCAACTATCTCCCAACTCCCACACCTACCTCTCTGTCCTTCCTTTTATACTGTGCGGTCAAGTGGCACAGCGAGTAGAGCGCTCGCTTTGACATCCGTGCGCGGGGCCAAACTCAGCCTTTCATCCTTCCGAGGTCGATAAATGAGCACCACACACCGTGGGTAATATAAGCAGCGCTCAGATACCCGAGGGTTCATAGTGCTATATAAATGCCAAATTATTATTATTATTATACTTTACTTGTAATTGGGCTCATTTGTTTTGTTTGTTTGTTTTATTCACTTTTTGTGCGCGCCAGACCCAGGGGTAGCAGGGCGCAGTGGCAAGAAAATGCGAAATTTACAAGATTACATCATAGCAAAATGTACATTAGAAAATACAATCATGAGCAGGAAACCCAACACAACTGGGCACTAATTGGTAGAAGGCTTTATGATTGGCAGGGGGCGGGATAAATGGGAAATGTTCCCCATGTGTGGCTGTTCTAGCCGCACAGCACATCCTGGTTCCCTATAGCAAGGAAGCATAAAGATGGTCTGCCATCTTGAAGTCTGGCAGCCCACTCTCCATGCCTCCCCGACTTCAGATTGGCGTTGTGGAACTCCCTGTCTCTACATTGGGCTGACTTGTGGCACTCCCCAACAGCAGCTCTCATGCACTTGTCTCGCATGAGCCTAACATGCCTATTCGTTTTATTAGGTTGTTTACAGAGGCACATGCCCTCACGCTTGCAAGTGGCAAACTCTGTCCTTACAACATCTCTCCTTTTCAAACTGCAGGGGATACTTCAGGGGTTCTGGGTCTGCAAGATGGAATAGCATACAAGGTTAAGGATGAGACTGAGACCCTGGGGGGCTTTGCTATATACAGTGCCTTAAGTGGCACTACAAATCGAGCCGAGGCTCATCGAGGGGGCGTGGCCTAACAACGGGGGTCTTCGTGGCCCGTTAGGCAACGCCCCCTTGACGAGCCCCGGCTCAATGGGCTACTGGCACCCCTGCCAGGCAGCCTTTTGTAGAGATCAGCACCCTCTCCTCAATAGAGGAGAGGGTGCTGATCTCTGCATTTATTTTTTATAGGCCTGCCTGGCAGGGGACAGCGCCTCGCCTATTCAGCCTTAATGGTGGTGCTGCCCCTCACCAGCTGGGGAGGGGCAGCGTCACCATTAAGGCTGAAAGGGTGAGGTCACTGGAAGCAGAGGCCTTTTTCCTAAAGACTGAAACTCCCGCGAATCCGCCGGTGCTTCAGTATTTAGAAAGCAAGGCCTCTGCTTTCAGCGGCCTCACGTTTTCTCCATAATGGTGGCGCCAGCCTACGTGCATCACTTGATTAAAGGGATGCCTCGCAGGTGCAGGGCCACCATTACGGCTAAAAGGCATTTTTTTCTGAAGCCTGAAGCTTTCGCTCACGAGTGAGAGCTTCAGGCTGTAGAAAAACATGCCTTTTCATGTAGTGGCCGGGGCTGCCAGGGGAGATTAGTGGGCCCCGGTAGGGCCCCGCCTCAAAACGAAATTTCCCACTTAAAGCCCTGGCTATATACCACCTGTGGGGCCAGCGTCACAGAGCAGTCAATGGGCCACAGCCACCACGGTCTCCCAAGTCCCCATCCCCTAGCATCATGACACTGACGTAGTCACATCATCCCTATATTGCACATCACAAAGTAATTTGTTCTTGAATCTATCAATGCTATGGTATGTGCACCCTTCTAGTTGCTTCCCATCGGTCTACTTATCCATCTTGAGCACTTGGTTATTCTGTGATGTTCTGCATCTGTGTGGGGAAGGTGGGGCAGAACATTGTTCACACGGCTACTCATCTGTGTCTCCATAACATGGCCTGTTTACCTTCCTCTCGGCTAGTATTGTTGAAATGCGTCATGTATCTATGCTAGAACACATGTAGCCTCACCGGAGACTGCCAATGTTGCCCTTGTGATGCCACTTGTCTATTATTCTGAATCCAGCACTGATTAAAGGAAGTCTGTAAAACTCCATTCTTATTTGATTGCTGCCATGGCAGCCTCTCAGGTTAAGGATTCAGCGAAACTGTTTGATGGTGGCACTAATCCTGATAGGGAGATAGTTAGGAGAATCAGGAGGTGGTGACGGGTTTCTCAACCCACCATTAATTGACATGTCACCCAGAGGGCTTGAGCAATCATTTAATAACAGAACATGTACTCTAGAGATTTCTAAGAGGGCTAAATAACCACTACATGGGTGCATAAGATCACCTCCCCGGGGACCTCTAGTTATGGATGTTAGAAGCAGGTCATCTGTCCTCAAGATGATCTCCTGGAATGTAGCGGGGCTTAAGGTCAAAGCCATTCACACAGAGAGGGTCATTTACATTGTAAGCAACGATATTGTCTGTCTGTCTATACAGTGGGCCTCATTCTGCCCTATTATGAGGTTCCCTTGCGGTACCCGCTCTGGACGTCTGGTCAGACCAGACGTCCTTTGCGGGTCCCACGAGGGGACCAGGGAGCTAACAACGGCCCCGTTGTTAGCTCCCTCCCCATTCCCATTGAGCCCTATAGGGGCTCGAATGGGAATGGGGATTGTCCGGGTCCGGGTTCCCTGAATGGGGAAATACCGGGCCCTCCTAGGTCGGAATGGCCCGGTATTTCCCCATTCAGGGAACCTGGACCCGGACCCAAGTTTGGAGGCAGCCTACCTCCAAACTCGTAATGAGGCCAAGTGTGTCATGGAGCAATGGCAGCCGATGGAGAAGACTGTTGGGGTCATTACGACCCTGGAGGTAGCCATGCCGCTGTTTGCGGCATGGCTAACTCCTTTCCGGGTACCGGGTCCGGGTTCCCAGAGTGGGGAAATAACAGGCCATTCCGACCTTGGAGGGTCCGGTATTTCCCCATTCAGGGAACCCGGACCCAGTTCATCCCCATTCCCATTCGAGCCCCCATAGGGCTCAATGGGAATGGGGAGCATGCTAACAACGGCCCGTTAATAACGGGCCGTTGTTAGCATGCTGGTTTGCTTGCGGGACCAGCTAAGGCCGCCTGATACCGGGTCCCGCGAGCAAACCTCGTAATGAGGCGGTAGGGGTTTAACGGGGCCGGCAGCTCTAGCGGCCCCGTTAAACCCCTACCGCCAGGGTCGTAATGACCCCCTGTGTCGTTGAAAGACTGTAAGCTTTTCTAGAGGTTGATAGCAAAGGGATTTGACCTCATAACGAACAAGTTTAGGGTTCAATTCCCCCAGATAGTTGGGTAAACCATTTCCAGAATTTGTTTTTTGACCCCGATAGTGTAGAAAAGGCTACAGCAGTAGACTATAGAATTAGTGACATTGTTTTCTCTAAGGAGGAAATATTTGCTTGCATTAAGGTTTTTCGTAATGGGAAAGCGGCTGGACCAGCAGGGATGCCATTTCACCAAAATGCCAGTGGTAGCGGAAGTTACATCACACGACCCTTGATCACTGACGACATCTTAGGAAGTGATGTCATTTGACCCCTTCCCCAAGTGGAATAACAGGAACTGATGGCATATGACATTTTAATTGTCATTGTAATGGGTTATTTATATCAATAATTATTTTTGAAAACACTTATATGAAGTGCGCTTCTGGCACGAACAGTATTATTACACCAACAAAATAACTTTTTCAGTAGTATTTATTTTTTGCATTGAGATCATGCGGTTTCCTTTTTTATACATTGGTACACATCCTTATAATTATTTCTTCTCAGTACACATCCTTATAATTCTTTCCTCTCATTTCCTCTCAGTACACATCGTTATAATTATTTCCTCTCAACACGTGTTTCCCCACGTGAAATACACGTGGTTCATCAGGAGAGATTCTAATTAAGAGAAGAAAATTATACAAAAAGTAAGACAAGATTAACTCTTTTTTAAAACAAACAATAGTGGTGGTAAGTGTTATAAGCAACTGTAACAGTATTGCCTTTCAGTTATACTCACCAAAATTCTGTGTTTTGTAGTATTATTTCAGATATATTAGTCCTTTGTTCATAATTATCTCTCTCATTTATGAAAATCTTTCTTTATTAAAGTAAGATATAAGCAGGTTTCTGTGAAATAGTAAGAAAGGGTATCATGCGTTAAACCCAAGCTTTCCTGTTTCTCCATGGCCTAAAGCTGTATAGTCCTTAAGATGTTCCATTAAAGCCCAGATTCTATTCCTCTCATACGAAAGTTACCTTTTGTTGCCCTTGGTATGATTGCCTCCGGTCTGCCTCGATCCGCACTGCTTAACTATACGATTTTCTCTTTCTTTTATATAAACAGGTATCTCGCAACGTATGATGTCATCACGTCACGCTGCATGATGATGTCACATGTTACGCTGCGCAGTGACATCACACACCACACAGAGACGTCTGGCAGCCATTTTGATTCCATAATTTTACCGTGAGACCTTGATAATTTGTAAGATTTCCTAATTTTAATTTGTCTTACTTATGAGACCTATATTTTAATGATACCCAGCCTCAAAGAATATATGAAGGGTAAGAATAAACGAAAGACTACAGAAAACAAACGAAATCCTAAGAAATAGAAAATCACCTCTTAACAAACAGCTTGACTTTTCTTTGCTACTTCTTGATACATTCCATATTTTAACCCTGAAACAATACTTATCTTTAGCGAACAACTTGTACAGTCTATGCTACTGCTTCATACATTCCATAATTTAACCATAAAACAATACATGTTTAGACCTAACGAAAAAAACAAAAGTTGAGTGAATATGCTTTAAACTTGGTGCTTTTTCAAAGTCTTATACATTTATTTCCAGAAGAATTTGAGTGTAGTAGTGTGTTATAACCAATAAGCCATCTCATTTTCTGAGTTCAAACCAGAATAACAGGTGTCCAAAGTACATATCCATTTAGTTTCTCTTTTCCTTAATTGTAGCTCTCTATTACCACATCTTTCCATTGTGTAAACTCTTTCAATACCTAGAAACTTAATTTCTTTGATGTCAGTTATTTTATGTTCTTGATTGAAGTGTACTGCCATTGGGTATCTCATGTCCTTATTTTTGATTGCTCTTATATGTTCTTGTAATCTAACCTTTAGTGTTCTAATTGTGCTTCCCACATATCTTTTTTTGCATATGCATGTTATTACGTAAATCACATATTTTGTATTGCAATGAATATATTGTTTTATCTTTTGGCATCTTCCATTTGGTAGTCTTATTTCTTTGATTCCATTCTCCATTTGATCGCAAATACCACAATTCCCACAGCTGTGGGTTCTTATTGGTGCCGGCACTTTTAGGAATTGACTGAGAACCTCAGGTTTATCTTCTTTGAGATGACTTGGACTAATTTTTTGCTTTAATGTTGGAGCTCTTCGGTAAATTATCCTTGGTTTGACGTCTATATTCTGTTTGATCGTATCATCACTTTGTAGAATATTCCAATGTTTAGTCAAACATTTCTTTAGAATATATGCTTCGCTGTTGTAAGTGGTGATAAAGTCTACCTTTGTTTCTTTATTCTTCAACTTTGGTTTATCTTTCAGTAGTTCAATTCTGGGTATTTTTTCAGCTCTTCTTATAGCTTTTTCTACTTCTTGAGGTTTATAGCCTCTCTGTATACATTTTTCTTTAAGAAGTAGGACATGATTTTCATATTTTTCTTGTGAGCTACAATTCCGTTTTGTTCTTAGAATTTCACCATACGGTATATTTTTGATTATATGCTTCACATGGTTACTTTCTACATGTAACACTTTGTTTACTGATGTTGGTTTTATGTATAGATCAGTCAGGATTTTCTCTCCATTCGTGTAAATTTGCAGATCCAAGAATTCTATACTTTCTGGGCTTGTTTTGTCTGTGAATTTGATATTATAATCATTTGTGTTTAAATAACCAATGTATTCATGTAGTTGACTCGTATCTCCATTCCATCATTAGAATATCATCGATATACCTTCCCCAGTATACGATACGTCCTTCTGTAAATACTGGGTGCTGCCATGCATGATTGATCTCAGTGACCCATGAACAGGTTTGCGTATAGGGGTGAAAACTTAGCCCCCATCGCTGTACCCTGCTCTCGTCTATAGATTATTTTATTGAACATAAAAATGTTGTTGGTTAAAGCAAAATGCAACATTTCTAAAATCATTTTATTTTGTTGAAAAAATTAGATTGATCTTGATTTCAGAAAGAATTCAGTTGTTTCTAAGCCTTTAAGATGTTTAATACTGGTATATGAAGACACCACGTCCAAAGTTACAAAAAGAAAACTTTTCTCCCAGGGTATTTCTTCCATCTGTTGGATAACATGTTAGCTGTTTCTTAAGTATGATGCTAAATTAGTTGTTAGTGGCTGAAGATGTAGATCAATATATTGTGATGCTCTTTCTGTTAATGAACCTTTACCGTTTATTATCAGTCTGCAGACTGGAAATTGATCGAATGTTTTGTGAATTTTTGGCAGAAAGTATATTATGGGCATAATTGGGTGGGTGTATTCAAATAGTTGTATTCTTCTTCAGAGAGTAGACCCATTTTTTCCCAGTTTTTGATCATGCAATGCCATTCAATCTGCAATTCCTTAATTGGGTTTTTTTGAAGTATGGAGAAACAGTTCCTGTCATTCAAGTGTCTATTTCCTTCAGTTATGTAATCCTTTCTTGGCATAATAACAATGTTACCTCCTTTATCTGCACTTTTAGTTACCCATTGTTTATTTTTGGCTAGAACATCAATAGCTTTTGATTCTTTGAGTGAAAGATTATGTTTGAATTTTATTTAGTTGGTTTATTTTTGAGATAATTTTGTCTCAAGTCTTCAATCACCATTTTTTTAAAAACATCTATCACATTGTTTTCTGCCATTTTAGGAATGAATTTTGATTTCAATTTTAAATTTGATTCTTCTGCTTGCAAAGGATTGATGTTCTGTTCTTCCAAGAACATTTCTGTGGTATAATTTTCCTCAGTAAGATTCATAATATTCAATGTACCTTCTACAATTTCAACTGAAAGTGGTGAAATTTCTTGTTCTGCCTTTTTTTGTTTTTTAATCATTACTTCAGCAAAGTATTTTTTTTATAATTTCAAGCAGAATTTGAACAAATCTACTTGTGTATGAAAGTAATCAGCCTTGTTTGATGGACTGTAATTTAATCCTTTATTCAGCACTGTAGTTATTGTTTTGTCTACTTCCTGTCCAGTTAGATTCATTACTAAATTCACCTGATCCTTTTGTCTTGTGATCTGGTTTGCATTCCCCCTTGTCCGCTTCCTTTGTTTTTGCGTTCCTGCTCTCTTTCCTCTCTTGTTTTTGGTAAATTGGTTGATGTACTTTCGCTTGTGCCAGGTCTTGTGCCCTTTATATTCATCATGTCTTGTTGAATGTTTGATTTCGTGATGGACTTGTGCCTGCGGAATTCTTCTAAAAAATTGAATTCATGTATTCTGTTCGATGTACTTGGTTCTTCTGTTTCTCTTTCCACTTCACTACTTGTTTCTGTATCTGATGATTGAGTGGTTGAGGGTAGTATATTCACATTTTTATTGATTTTAGAATAAGCTTTTGAGATTGGTGTGGTTTTTCCTTTTATATCATATTTTCTCTGATATGTGTATACTCTTCCAATCTTATAATCAATTTCGTCCCTTAGAAACGCTTTTTGTTTTTTGAATTTCAATTCTTCAGTAAATTTGTTCAAGTAATCATCCAATATCTGATCATTTTTAAAGGTTATTTCAGCAAGATTGAATTTTTCAATTGTTTCTTTTAATATTTTTATTTCTTCTAATGCTTTCTAATGTGCTAATGCCGAATGATTTATAATTTTAACCATCATGTCTTTTGAAGTTTTAGTGAGGAGTGCCTCCCAATTTTCCAAATCTTCTGTGTCTTCATCTTCGAAAGATGGGAAGATACATATCCTTAAGCCTCGTGGGATTCTTCCCATATCCATATACATTCTTAAAGTTTTCATCTCCCACCACTTTGCTAATTCTTTTTTAGAAACTGCTTCCAGTCTTTCAAATAGATTTCTCAGTTATGGGTTATTTATAACCTGATTAATACCCAGAGGGTGCTAAGCGCGGACCCGATGATTGAACTTGTGTAGCCCCATCTTGTCTTGCTTTCAAGACAAGCACGTTGCCCCTGAGCTATCCTCCCAAGCTATCCTTGCCCCTTGACAAAACAGAAAGTGGCATCCCATAGTATTGTTCATCAGTACAGAAAGAAAAATGTGGTTACGATATCACTGTAATATGATATACATTTCACACAAGAATGGATTACCATATGGAGCGTTAATATCATTGTGTATAGGCTCATATTACCAAATGACTGTGAATGTAATCAGATGTCCAACACAACAACCTGGACTATTGTACATCACTCGGGCTAAACTGTGAACAGACAGAGCATCTCGAAGAGACCTAAACCCCAAAGCACAGGCATCCAGTGCCTGCCAAGTGTCTGGCCCTAGACTGGAAACGGCAACTGACCAACACAAGTCCAACCAGAAGACAATCAGAAGCTGTACCACTTGGACAAAACCCGGAGGGATTTTCTTGTGAACAGTGCACTTTGAACGATTGCACAGCAACCCACTCATGCCAGTCACCCAGAGCCTGAATATCCCCCAACCATTTTTATCATGGGCACCCCACTATCCACTGGGAGTCGCTAAAGGTCCTCCATCAACAGCTTTAAATGTCTGCCACCCACTCCCGCCCTCCAACACCATACACCTCCAATGCCTTGCTCCAACACCTTCATGTTTACACAGTGCCACTCTGCAGCAACTTAAGTCTCCATCATTCTCCAACACCATTAACCTGAAGCAAACTAGCAACTTAAGTCTCCAGTACCCTCCTTCAACACCCCAACCGTGTGAGTCTCAATTACCCTCCTCAAACTGCTTATATCTGCATTCAATGCATTTCAATTCTCTAACAACACATTGGCCCTCATCATAAGGTTGGCATAATGGGTTTACCGGCACCGGTAAACCCATTCCGCCCCACCATGAGGCCTCCTTGCGGGACCCGCAATGGGCGCCTGGAAAAACCAGGCGTCCATACCGGGTCCCGCGAGGACACCAGGGAGCTAACAACGGGCCTGTCATTAACGGGCCCTTTGTTAGCTCCATCCCCATTCCCATTGAGCCCTATGGGGGCTCAAATGGGAATGGGGATGGACCGGGTCCGGGTTCCTCGGACGGGGAATTACCGGATCCGCCAAGGTTGTGATGGCCTGGTAAATCCTCATTCGAGGGACCCGGGCCCGGATTGCGGTAAGAAGGTAACCATGCCGCTAAAAACGGCATGGTTACCTCCAACCTCCTGATGAGGGCCATTACGTCTCAAATACGCTCTGCCACATCTGTAAGTCACTAGTACAACATCTCATGTCTCCAGTACCGGCCTCCATAACATTGAGCCTCATGCACACACCTCAAACCCAGAGCTGTGCCAGTGTTTATGAATGATTTGAAACCTTCTAGCATCACCTATCTGTTTTGCTCATTTGGTAAGAAACCCAAAGTTTTATTTGTCCGATGGGAGATCGAGGGGAAGGATATGTTGCAGGTCACAGTAACTGCAGGATTTTTTAATTTTAAAATGTAAACAGCAGCAGCAGCAGCTCCATGAGATCACCCCTAGAAAAGGCCCATTTTATTATTTTCTTTGATCCTTTATATGTTGCTTAATGCCAGCCTCCTCCAGTTTCTAAGCACTGGAACAGGAACTGAACCCATGTTGCACTGCATCTTCTTATCCCCGAAGCACGGGCGTTGCCCCTGAACTGTCCTTCGAAATATATATATTTTTATTGCTTGAGGAAGCAACAGATGGTTTACTTAAAAGGCGGAGGACAACTTCATGTAAATTAATTACCTCACCCTGCGTCTATCTACAGTGTGCCTGTGATGCAGGTCTGGCAGATCTGGGTCAGGACACACAGTGCCCAGGCAGGATTGATGGCAGAAGCCACTGGGCTCACCCCTCTCATCACATGCCCAGTGGCTCACTGGATGTGCAAATCAGACAACGCGAACCACTGATGAGATTTGCGTTCATGCTGTGCTGCAGACTGCTCTTACCCATTCCCAGCTAGCTAGACCTAGCCCCCACACCCTGCCTGTTGCTACAGTACTGGGTATGAGCTGTACAGACAGCCCCGCCTCTAAACCCAACCGGTCAGGCATTATTCGCAAATGGACTGCCAACCTGTTAGTGATGGCGGCTTCATGGTTTTTCCTGCATCCCTGTTATTTCTCCAGCTAACAAGATCGAGATTCCAGGTGAAAAAAGCTGTGGCACATTTAGCTGCATTTACAACCACCTTTTTCAGGTGCAACACAGATATCTGCTCTTGGCACTGCCTCTTTATCCAGTAGCCCAGGGTTTGCAAGGACAGGTCTAGGGGTAGCAGAGGGGGAACCAGGGGTAGCAGTTGCTACCCCTGGCAACCCCTAAATAAGGTCCCTGTGGACCAGATGGATTGAGTGGGTGCTGATCTTGGAAAAATGCCATTAGCCAGTCTGAGGCAATTCCAAGCTTCTAGAAAAGTGCCATAATTGTTCAAATGTTTAAAAAGGACTGTATTAATGACCCACACTGCTACTGTTCCATTACTCTTTTGGATATAGGGAGCAAAATATTTAATAACTGCCTGAAAAACAGATTGGAGGAGTGAGCATTCCCAAACAACATACCCCAAGCTGCACAAGCAGGGTTTAGGAAGGAGCTTTCGATCATTTATCATTGTTTTATTTTAAATGCTTTAATCTAAAAATATTGCTCTGTGAGAGGGGCGTAGGCTGTATGTAGCCTTTTTGAACTTTTAGTGCCTCATTACGAGGCTGGCGGAATGGGTTTAATGGCGCCGGTAATTGTGCCGGCGCCATTAAACCCATTCCGCCCTATTACGAGGTTCCCTTGCGGGACTCGCTCTGGACGTCTGGTTTTACCAGGCGGACTAAGTGGGTCCCGCGAGGGGACCAGGGAACTAACAACGGGCCTGTTATGAATGGGCCCATTGTTAGCTCCCTCCCCATTCCCATTGAGCCCTATGGGGGCTCGAATGGGAATGGGGATGGTCCGGGGTCCCTGAAAGGGGAAATACCGGGCCCTCCTAGGTCGGAATGGCCCGGTAATTCCCCATTCAGGGAAGCCGGACCCAGACCCGAGTTTGGAGGTAGCCATGCCCTTATTAAGGGCATGGCTACCTCCAAACTCATAATGAGGCCCTTAGAAAGCGATTGATTCATTCGACAGGGAGGCCATGTGGGGGAAGATGGCATTCTAGAAGGTCCCCATGGGCTTACTTCAACTAAGAGAAAGGAGCTATATGAACACTCATGCACTAGTCGGGTGTTCAAAAGAACATAATAAGGGGGTTAAACAAGGATGCTCTTTAACCCCTCGTTTATTCATACTATTATTAGCAGATTTGAACCCCATATCTAGTGCTAGTGCTGGGAAATGTGCCCGTGGGACCTCTCCTGTATGCAGATGATACGGCCTTGCTTGACCTAACTCCCGGTGGGCTGCAGCAAAGCCTAAACTATGCAGATAACTACTTCAGAACTCATAATCTAAAGTTGAATATGAATAAAACAAAAATCATGGTTTTTGAGAAAGGCAAAAACAACCACTCATTGGGCCTCATCACGACCCAGGCGGTAAGTTACCGCCTGGGCCGTGACTTTACCACCATGGCGTAAACTACGTTTACGCCATGGTGGTTGGCGGACTTACCGCCCCATTCGGACCTTGGCGGGGCGGTAAGTCCCCAATCCCCATTTACCCTTCCCCATTCCCATTTTTGCCCCATAGGGCATAATGGGAGTGGGGAAGGCGTTAATTACGCCACCGTAAATTACGGTGGCGTAATTAACTCCATGGTCCCTTAGCGCCATGGATTTTAACACCTGCTAAAAGCAGGTGTTAAATTCGCCATGGCGCTAAGGGACCTCGTACTCAGGCGGTAAGGGTCGGCGCTGTTTACGGCGCCGTAAACCCCTTACCGCCTGGGTCGTAATGAGGCCCATTGTTTTTAAAAGATGTGAAAATTGAGGTAGTGGCCAGCATTTGCCATTTAGGATTATTTTTTGCAGAAAATGGGAAATGGACCAAACATATAGACATGGTAGCCGAGAAAGCTCAGATGAGGATGGGCGGCCAATTAAGATTTTATCATAAGTACGGAGGATGCATTTTAAACCAGTTTAAATGTTTACAAAATTAAGGTGGGGACAGCACTGTTACACGGAAGTGGAATGTAGGGGTACACTTACTGTTATACAGAATAGCATTTTTAAAAAGTTCACGCGACTCCCACTGGACACTCCAAACAGTGCTCTACTTTTAGAATTAGGGGGTCTCAAAATTTGAAACACAGGCAAGTATCGGATTTGAGTCTTTTTCATGAAGACCCAAATATCCAAAATGCACTAATGGAAATTGGAAACTCCCCCGCGAGAAACAGATATACTTCGTATAATGAGGGAGGGCTGATAATTACTTGTGAAATGGGAGCTTGGATATGTGAATATATTAAAGCAAGCAACTTATGCCCACCTAAGATCTGTTTTAATGCACAGAGCCGCATACGTTGATTTGGAAGCAGATAGGAGAACGGCATGCAACTTGGGAACCCTATGCTTGTATGCCGCTCTGCGGGTGTACACAGCGACAGGAGGTAAAGTGTGTAACGAATATTCCGATGACATGTGCTTCCTCTAAACGCACGTATTTGATGGGGCGGGTAGAAATGACTAATGCTTGCTTTTGTGATACGGCTTCCCGGAGGACGGGTGTCATTTTCTACTGATCGGTAACTGCGTTGTGGACCTGTGTAAGAAACTGCTGAAACAGCGCTTTATCCGGAATAACATTAGGCGGTGCAGGGGAGGCAATGTGCTATATTATGAATTACAATCATGCAGTTTTTTTTTGTCACTTGTATTAATATGTAAGGCTTGCGTTAATTCCTCGAGCAGGATATCTGAAATGTTATGTTTTGATTTTTGATTTTAAGAGGAATTTTATAAAGTTATTAAACGAGCGGTCTGGAATAAAGTCTACACAATGTTTTACCAACTGGTGATGGGTGGTATTTGCAAATTGTCTTTGTATTTATTTGACCTTATCTAATGCAAATGGAGAAATTAGAATTTAATAAACTATGATGATGACTGGGGCAAAAGGGTGTGGGCCAACAGAGATCCTTGGATCCTTTAATTTATTTGATTTGGTTGGGGGGGCACATTTTCTGTGCCTGGGGCCCTAAAATCTGTTTAGACAGCCCTGTCTGTGCTACGTTCAGTCTGATCACAAGAAATGCAGTGCTGCACTGCAAGAGAGGGGTTGGGCCTTCCATCAGTGTCAGGGCATTTCAGTCTTTTCATTTGAAATCTTTCTTGCAGCCTTGATTGCTATTTCTTTCCAGGAGATCAGACACTGATTCGGTGACGCCCACAGTCCTGCCATGGCAGTTGCAGACATAAAAGCTGCAAAGTTACAATCCCAGCTACAAATCAGTGTGATGAGCTGAAATTGAGCTAAGCATAGCTGCAGCCTGCTTCGGCAGCTTAAGATTTGTTGAACCTGAGGCATCTGCATGTGTTTGGCAGTCATATACTTTCTCCATCCCACACGTATCCCAATAATATTTGGACCAATCGGTGTTGTGAAATCAATCGAATCCCACTAAACAAGGCAACTGTCATGTCCAGGTAAATTCTCATAGGTGTAGTAATTCTGAATGTATCTTTGCATCTTATCCCCTACCTTTCTGTAGTAACCAAAAGGAATGCTAGTGGTTGTCCAGAAGCAGAGACCAGTTGTTAGCCTCTTAGTTAAAAAAGTCCTGGTAGCTTTATTATACATATATCTAGTTACCCTTAATGTATTTGCAGGACGGAGCACCTATCAGACATCCTCATGCACTCCAGCTCATGCCTCCAACGGACACATGCAGAAAACTCACACTCATCAACATTGGCCTGAGCTGTCAGTCACACACTTGCATCAATATTCTGTCAGCACGCAACAGGACAATGTTCAGCCGGTCACTTCACTCTCCGACAGAAGCCAACTTGCCCATCTGGCCCGCGACAGGACCACCCAGTAAACTGCTGAGTTTGACAATGTCCATCTTGTCCCCTGTCATCTTCGATCTCTACATGGAACCTCTTGTGGAACTCGCCAACACAGACATCAATATACACCAGTACACAGATGGCACGCAGCTTTACGTAAAGATCAATTGCATCAATGGCATCCATCGACTGAAGCACTGCAAGTCTGGATGTCAAGTACCAACCTGAAGAAAGTCGACCTGACAAATATCGAAACATTCACCTAGGAAAGTCCAGAAAGTATGCCCAAGACCAGAATTGGCTGCGGGACATGAAGCACGATAGATTCATGACTCAACTCTCACCCAAAGCAAAATCTCTCAGCTTGACCATCGACTATGACCTATCATTCAAATCTTCAAGAAAAGACTCAAACAGCATGGTACCAGCTTGCACTTCTCCACAAAGTCAAGCCTTTTAGCTTCACTGCCAGTTTTAGAATAGTTGTCCAAGCCCTGGTCATCTCCAACCAGGAAGCAGACAATGTTCAGTTCACAGGAGTTCCAAATGCTGCTCCGGACCATTTGAAAGCCATCCAGTGTGGTGCAGCGTGCCTTATCACCTGAATGAGAAATCTTGACCACATTACCCCCATCCTTAAAGTACTGCACTACCCATTTAAGCATGCATCAGGTTCAGGACAAACTGCATCCTCTACAAAGCATTAACAACCAAAAGACCACTCTACCTGGAGGGAAACCCATCATCTCTGAAGGCCAGCACTCCACCAGAAGCACGAAATCGCCTGACTGGAAACAAAGGACTGCCTAAGAGAAACAACTAAAACACGCTTTTTTATGCTAAGCACCCTGACGTGGAACAAGTTACTAACACAGATAAGACTGAAACCCTCTAACCTACCTGAAGACCCTACTCTTAAAAGAACATCTTACCAATTGCTGATTACTCCACTCAAACCTACTTTTTCCCCTTCAGAGATGCCCCCCGTAACCCTCTGGGTGTCTCCCCCTGTGTACAGAGCTACGCCGCTTGGCAGATATAGGTTCTCATTTTATATATCCTATACATGCAAAAAAGGAGTGTGAGAATTTGAGTGAAGGTTTGGCAAGACGCAGATTAGTCCCAGAAAAAAACATCTGAACTGGAGAACTTCCAGCCCTTTAAGACGAGGTAGCAATACTAGAGATGAATGGGGACGCAGAGATTACTCATAACATCAATAATAAAACGACTCCAAAAGTAGACAAAAAGATAACTGTTTGAATGTCAATTATCTAAAACAGGGAGTACAACGAACGTCATCGGACGTATCATAGCAAGATCTCAACGAACTCCACAAAAAAGCACTCTTTTATACTAAAATCTCGTCATAGGTGACGTACAACCTGCGTATTACTAACGCCATCCTATGTGGCAAACTAAAAAACCTACTAACAAGTGTGATTGGGCCTAAGGGAATATCTTTGTATATGTTCCATACTAGTCTAATGGGCGTGAAAGAGGTGATGGGTTTCGTAACATCAGTGGGGCAACTAAGCCCTTCCCTTAAAACAGGTCACTATGAACATCATTAAATACACAACGTCCCATTGGTTACTTAACTATAGGGCCCTTAATCATGCAGCCCTCTATCATTGGCTGATTTCTAACCCCTGTCAGCCCTCCTCCACCCACGCTAGCGGCACACAGGCCAGACTGCCATTGCTTGGTGAGCTGGTCATGACCATAGCTTCTCACCAATAAGAACATCATCCAACATCACCTAAGTGGTCTACTGTCAATCAGGCCTTTTGACCCTGTCCTTGAAAATGTTCTCTGTTCCTGCAGAATACAGGGGAGTAGAGATACACTCATTTCTCATGCGTAGGTGTGACCATCATGCGCGTCCAACTTCCTCCCTCCACGTGACTGAAGACCACAAGATTGAGCTAAGCCGTATTAAAGAGACTATTTTCCAATGAGCCTCTGATATCTTCTTTGTTCTTATCCACGTCTTCAGAACAGGTGGTTCATTCCTTCACAGATTGCAACTAATTTCTGTTCCTTCCAGCCTGAAACGACCTTGGCTTCTTGGCTCATTCAACCTCGCCTTTCTGCAATTCGCCTGTATTTCAGTTATTTTCCTACTGCAACACATTTGGAAAAGAACGCAAGGGACCAGTCAGCTCTCAAGCTTTCTTTAACCACACCAACTAACAAGGGTAGAAAAAGATCTAGGCCGTGAAATAGAGGTTGAAGAGTGGGGGAAAATATGGACGAGGTTGCACAAAAGCTCTCAATGCGTCACAAATAGGGAAGGTGGCTATAAGTTATGCTACAGATGCTATAAAACCCCAGTCCAGATTCAGAAGGCTGATCCAACCGCTTCGGGATGCTGCTGGCGTGGTTGCCCCGCTCCCGGATCACTGTTCCACATGGTATGGGACTGCCCAAAGGCAGAATCATACTGGAGAGAAATATTAAAACATATCAAAGACATCACTGGACTCTCTTTACCCTGGGATCCGGGGATTGTTTTACTGGGGTAGACGGGGCGGCGCATACCCATTGTCAGGGCAAAGATCCAGCCTGTGCACCCACCTGCTCTTAGCGGCAAAGATTGCCATGGCCAAACTATGGAAAGATGAAGGGGGCCCATCAACGACGATGTGGTGGTTCAAATGTTGGGACATAGAAGTGGCCAAGAAAATTTCAGCCATCCGAGCAGGCGCCCTGAATAGAATACTGACCACTTGGGATCCGTTTTCGACTTTGCGGCTAAATTCCCAACCCTTACCAGGAGGCCCCCTCTCACCAGATGGCTGCATCATAGCCTGCTTCTCTGAACAATGGGTGCTATGGGGAACAGCCAATGGTAGCATAACTAGAGACAGAAGGGGTCCGAATGGTGCCAAAGCGGTCTCCCACAAACACAGGAAGCCTCTAACATTTCCATGTATTCGACAGCCACCTCGGGGAAACATGACAATATGAATTATCGTGTACTTGTTGCTGCACTGTGATTTTTGTATTAATCTGTAAAATCTAATAAAAAGTTGTTTTTAAAAAAAAAAGAACGTTTTTCCTTCTTTTGATCCCGCTCTGCTATAATGCGTGGTGGAAGACTCCATTCCTTACTTGTACTTTATACACATACATATATTGGCGCTTGGCGCAATCTAATTTACTATAAAGCTAGCCTCCTGAAAACTTTGTCTGCTTGCGTTACTTTGCATCTTTACACGTGTGAATTGGCTTTAATAATTTAATTGTTTCTTCAGCATAAGCCTCTTCATCTTGAGCCTAAGATGTTGCTTATCTTTGATATTTTCTTGATGCCTTATAGAATATCCGCATTCCCTTGTCTCTGCATCTTTTCTAAGTACGTCAGCTCAACTCTCGCATGACGTCACCAATCAGCTCTCTCATGCATTCGTCCTTTTCCTTCTGGGTTTTCATTCAAATAACCATCATATCGTCTTGGATGTAGGTATGGGTTTCCCAACGGGAACCTTGCCTCCAGGATTCTCTTGGGTATAGGCACTTCCCCTGGTATTGCTCGAGTTTCCCACTCTGGTACCCAACATATAGGCAATATGGGCGAGGTGATTGAGGTGGGGGTACTTAAATCCTTCTTTACACATCCATGTCGGGTGTCAAGCTGTTGAGTTTCAGAAGTTGGTCATTCAGTCTAGAATTGAAGGGTTTCACTCCAAAGGTGCCCCAGAGCTCTTTTGTCCCTGACTAGGTGTCCTCATATTGTTTCTAGCTGTTGTAAACTGTCAGTTGTCTTGAATGAGAGTCTGAAAGGGCAGAAATTCTGCTTTGAAGGTGATTCTGTTCTCAAGGGAAATTCCTCATTAAGTCTGTAATTGGTGCCAACTAGATGGCTTACGTATCAGGCTCATGCCTGGTGTGCATGTATAATAGTACTCAGCATGTGTGACAGTTCCTCGCAGGTGAAGGTGCCCATTACCCTTATCCCCTGGAGGGTCAATGTCCTACTCCTTTCACTTTGGATAATCGTTTAACAACCATATTAGTTGGTTCCTCGAGTCTTGATCCAACGCTCTAAGCTTCTGGGGGGCTCTGAAGTGCAGTGGGACCAGAAATGTGTCTTGGGTTGTAGGAGAAAAGAGGCGCATATTGTCTGCCGTGTGCCCTAGGAGCATTGAATCCTTAAATAAGATGTCTGATGTTTCATATCTCGCTAGCTTCATTCAGTCTGGACGTCTTAACAGCCTTGATGCGAAGGCGATGTTGAAACCTGGAGACTCCATGCTGCAATTTAGGATAAAATGCATGACCACTTGTTACAGGCTGTAGAGGAAGCCTCTGGGGAGACATGGTGTGACTTCATGTGGTCGGGCATTGAGTCATGATCCAGGTATCCCCCAGGTATGTATAGATCCCGACAACCCTTGTGGGCAAATAGTACCAACATTAGTACATTTGTTAAAGAACCTGGGGTAAAGGGAAGGCATGCAGGGCAGGCATACATGAATTGCTAGTGCTCGCCTCTCCCATGGGAATGTATTTATTTATTTTATTTGTAAAGCGCGTAAACACGGCCCACAGGCATAACAGCGCTGGACATGACGCACACACGACGACAAAAAAGATCAGGTCAGATAGGACAGGTCTGCACAGGGCTCAGTCTGGAGAGACCGTTGCAGGGAGGACAAGCCAATGGAAAAGTTTGGTACTGAGGTCACGTTTGAATGTCGAGAAGCTGGAGCACGCTATTAAGTCAGGGGGCGGGGCATTCCAGCATCTAGGCGCGGAGTGCGGAAAAGGACCCCAGTGAAACTATGGACAGTTTCGATGTGGGGGAGTGCAGGGGTGGGAGTTGTTAGATCCTAGGAATCCTAGGGGCCTGTAGTATGGTTGGAATCTGGTTATTCCTGCCATTGTATATGGAGGGCCCTCTTGATGAGAAATGTTTTGTTCACATACTCTTCGACGGTTAGCTTGTAGGGATCTCGATTCCGCCTGGTACTAACAACAGCTTTACTGCCTCAATGAAAATTGGGAACTGGGAGGCAGCGATTTACCAGTTCTTGTTAAATATCAAACCTGAAAATCAGTTTGGAGAACTTTGTAAACGCCTGTGAACTTGATCCATCCAGAACACTGATTTCAGTGCCCTGCCTTTGCGCGTGAAGGCAGCATGAGAAGAATTGCCTTTTTGGGCTGCCAAGGATTCTCTTTAGGTTCTTTGCTGAATGAGCCCTGTCTCAGGGAAGAGGGAATGTGATGCTTGCAGTGTGAGATGGTCACTCGCAGAGATCTAGGGAAAAAGTGGGCACCACCTGTAATGAAACAAGTATTGAGATATTCAAGCCAAAAATAACGTAATCAGATCATTCAAATTTCAGAAGGAATGTGTTAAGACCCAAAGCACTTGGGTGCTTAAAGGCATGGTCTAGTAAAAACATTTATTGTCCCTACGGGTTGGCCATGTTTTTTTAAGCCTAAGTGGCTCGATTTTAGAAAACTTTCCTATGGACCTTACCCGAGTTTTCGTCCATTAAACGCACGCGAAATCAAGCACCAGGGAGCCGCCATTTTCTGATAATCCTATCTTTTCCCCCATCGCCCTGGCTGACTCGTTTCAGTGCTCTGGTCAGCTACCTTCGCCGCTTGTAGCCCGTGTGAACAGATACCAGTACCACCGCTATAAATTATTTTAGTTTGTTTAACACACAATGGCTACAATAATGCCCTACATGTACGAGCCCGAGTATACTGAGGAGGAACTACTGGAAAGAGAAGCACGCGAAAACGATGGGGATTCGGACGGCAGTTGGCAGGACGAATCAACAGATGAAGAGCCTGGGCCTAGTCGAATGGACGGCGTCTCCACCTGGTGCACATGCAATTGGTGTGAGCTAATGCCGACCGAGGAGGAGAACTGCTGTTGCCGAGAAAACTCGGGATGCCTGGCCTACATTTCGGAAGGCGAGCCACGACCGCAATGCATCACCGAGCTGCCAGACTTCAGGGCAGCCTGCCTCACACGGGCCGTGTTGAGAATAATGATGGTGCTTATGCACGAACTTCGCGCAACTGTTCGTCCTTGTAATCCAAGTAACGAGTAAGTATACTCTGCTTATCATGCCACTCCTATTTCATGTTCTTCTACTATATCCAAAATTACATCTACATATCATTGTAACGCATGTAAGTCGTTCAATAGTGTGCATTGTCTAGATAGCATTTGTCCGTGCAGAATGCCATTAGTTACAAGAATTGTCATTGACAACAAACGTTTATTAAACTTATCTTGGTCATTTAAAAACAGTTTGATTCATTCCTTTTCACAGGTGGTACAGGCTGGTGGCCTATCGTTCCTTTACATGGTGGCTCCACGGGAGGCTCGGGCACCGCGTTCGAAGAGTGATATCCGCCTGTGCCGTTCATGCCATTAGAGAAACGTTCCCGAGTGACAGCGGTCAGTACAGGGGATTTTCTCTCGCTGTGCTGCAACCTGAACTGTACAATGTTTAAAGTCTTGTATTTTTGTGTCATCAAAATAAGATACAAAATAAAACACCACATATATTTTAACAACGGTTGTTTCAATTTTTTAAATGAATCAAGTGTGTCTCCATTCAAGGATGGACATCAGACATCTGTGCTCCGAATGGGTGAAGGTCTGGTCGCTGTGAAGCAGGGTGGTCACTATCTATCTATCTATCTAAGCTAACATAACATATTCTCGATAATGCATGCACTAAATACCACTTGTTCAAAGTCTTTCAGTGGGTTATGTCTCTATAAAAGTCACACATATGTCTATACTAACAATAACCATTGGATTATACAGGTCTTGGGTCTTGACCACTATAATACACCGGTTGAAGTGTGGGTCTGTGCTCACAAGAATCTCTGGTATGTGGCATTTGTTATTGATAGGCAACGATATACTATCATTGATTTAAAGACGATATACTATATATTGATATAAAGGCGGTTCGTGCCGGTGGATGCGCGCTGGCATGGGGGACTGTCAGGGGCACGAAAGGCCAAGGTGCCAAACTACATGTACACTTCAAAAGGTGTCCCACGCCAAGGGGCCATCGGTCACATGGCCTCCTCAGACCCTGTGTCTCCAGCCAGGCCTCCCCTTGAAGCAGGCCGCCCCCCTGCAATCCACATAAGTGTGTCTCCATTCAGCAGTCTTCCTGTGCCTTATCTGCACGCCCCAGGCCCATCCATCCCACCCCCCTATATCAAAGGCGGTTCGCGCCGGTGGATGCGCGCTGGCATGGGGTGCTGTCAGGGGCGCGAAAGGCCAATGTGCCAAACTACATGTGCACTTCAAAAGGTGTCCCACGCTAAGGGGCCATCGGTCACATGGCCTCCTCAGACCCCGTGTCTCCAGCCAGGCCTCCCCTTGAAGCAGGCCGCCCCCCTGCAATCCACATAAGTGTGTCTCCACTCAGCAGTCTTCCTGTGCCTTATCTGCACGCCCCAGGCCCATCCATCCCACCCCCCTGTATCAAAGGCGGTTCGCGCCGGTGGATGCGCGCTGGCATGGGGGGCTGTCAGGGGCGCGAAAGGCCAAGGTGCCAAACTACATGTGCACTTCAAAAGGTGTCCCACGCCAAGAGGCCATCGGTCACATGGCCTCCTCAGACCCTGTGTCTCCAGCCAGGCCTCCCCTTGAAGCAGGCCGCCCCCCTAAGACCACGACATACATACGTCATTCATTCACAAACACACCCCTGTTTCTAATACTTTATAAACCACTTGATATTTCTCATGAGAACATCTTTGTGCTTTGCAAGTCAACTCCTGAACGTGTTACCTGGCAACCACTGAAATCTACGCTAATCTGCTCGTCGTCGTGCTATCCGTGAACTTCTGTGACCGCTTAGAGCAAACCCATCATTGTGCTACCTGCGGCCACCCACCTATTCTCCTGCAAAATACTGCTCTGCTTGCTGAATCCAACTGTTTGTTGGTCAAGGTAAGGCCATGTATCCTAGTCATATTTCGCAGATTTTTAAATTTCTATCTATTTGCGAGTTGAGTACACAATAGTGCTAGGTTCATTAGTCTCATTGCTATTGACTTGAGTTTCCATTGCTATGCTATCAATAGATCTATTTATTTTCATCTGTGTCTATTGTCATCGAATTGCACCCTTCGGGGGTCCAGTCTATGATGCAAGCATGTTTCCTTCTCGTGAAATACAGAACATCCAAGGGATGAGTCACATGTTCAGTTTTTAGTCACATCATTTATACATTTCTGCAACTTATGCAAATACTAAGCCGCACATAATGAACTGATATAGTTTCTGCGACCAAAACAAACCTTGCATTGATCATTGTATGATTCATTTACTTTTGTATCAAATCTTTATTCTTGAAGATTGTATAATAATGTCGATATTTACTTTTCAGATTTATCAACAATGCCTGCCTGTTCGATTAGCGGTTGCCCTTCGAAGACCCATGCTAAATCTGAAGGCACTACAATGCATGTATTCCCGAAAACTGTTGATCGAATAAGAGAATGGGTCAGACATTGCGGATATCCACTGGATGAGCTGGAAAGTAGAGTCCAACAAGTCTTACAGGACAAGAGGGGTGATCGATACCGCATCTGCAGCCAGCACTTTTCCTTGGACATGTACACAACATCTTGGGTAACAAAGAAGAATAAACGGCGAACGACACGGAAATTGCTCGAAAATGCTATTCCCACTCTATTCGTCCACATTCCGCCACCGGTGAGTCAAGTGTCCGGATTTAGCTTTAGGCCTTGCGGTAGTGTGTAGGTATCCGAACGGATTAATTGATATTGTAGGTGTTCTATCCCTTGTAATAATTTCGATATTGATATGAGTGTATAGTTTTTTGAATAATGACATTTACCAATATATTCTTTTTCGATTTCATAACCCACAAACACAATGTATATAAATGGGAACAGGGAACTGTGCTGTATTGAGCATTTTACAATTATTCTGTCGCCTTACATGGCTATTTTTAATATTGGCATTTCATTATCAATCATTAATTTACCTTTACAACTTCTTGACTATCCCTTGAATCTGAAGCAAGAACATTCTACATCCTTGACGTGGTCGCAGTTATCAACCACTTCTAGCGCGTATCAGGTAATCTTAATAGGCTAATCCGCTACAGACCTGTTTTATGCATGTCAAGTAATATTTTTATTTTATCGTGTAATCTTTTTACCGAATGTTTGGTTAGTGCTTTCCAATTGATATACACCTTAGTTATCGTCCACTGGTGTTTGTTTTCAGTTATAATTAGTGTTATCCATACTAATGCAAGTACTGTCTTTCAGGGAGATGCTGAAGCGTCCGCCACATCAACAACATTTCTAGATGTTCTTCAACAGCAGGAGGTATGGATACTGACAGCTCCATCGAGCGTCATCATCCGAGCTGGAATTCTTGTCGTTTGGTTGTTCTACACAATGTTTCATTCGTGGTTAGCCGTTGATATGTACCTGTGCTGTCGACCCCAGGTGTGTGTTATGTTTTCACTATTGTAATCCTCACTAATGCAAGTACTATGTTTCAGGCAGTTGATGGAGCGTCAACCCCTGCACTTGATGCAGAGCCTGACATTCAAGTAATTCCAGGGGAAGTGGAAGCGGGACCATGCGTATACGAATCGGCGCAACAGCTTTCGGAAGTGCGCACTACATTTGCAACATCCATGGATATTCTTCAGCAGCACGAGGTATGGATAATGACAGCTCCATCATGCGTGATCATATAACCTGATTCCATTTGCTATACTTTCTTCCCTATTAACGCAAGTGCTAAGTTTCAGGGAGACGGCGAAGCTTCCACTACAATCACAACATCCAATTTAGATGATGCAGATGTAAATAAATCGGCGAAATAAGTCGATGAAATGTGATCATATTTAGATTTTCCTTGATTCTTTTGGACAATGCATCATTTGCAGTTATCTCTTTATATGTACCTGTGCGTTCGACCCCAAGTGTGTGTTATGTTTCCAATATTGAAAACCAAACTAATCCAAGTACTGTGTTTCAGAGAGACGACGGAGCTTCCACCACAATCACAACATCTCATTTAGATGATGCAGATGTAAAGGAATCGTTGAAATAAGTCGATGAAATGTGATCATATTTGGATTTTCCTTGATTCTTTTGGACAATGCATCATTTGTGGTTATCTCTTTATATGTACCTGTGCCGTCGACCCCAAGTGTGTGTTGTGTTTCCAATATTGAAAAGCATACTAATGCAAGTACTGTGGTTCAGGGAGATGCGGATGCCTCCTCTCCAATACAACCATTCATGGCAGTCCATGCAGAGGTATGGATACTGACAGTTCCATCGAAATAGATCATCACTGGTCGAATACTTGTCGTTTGATTGTTCCACACAATGTTTAAATCGTGTTTGGCTATTGAGATGTACATGTGTGTTCGTCCTCACGTGTGTTTTATGCTAACAATATTTTGATACATAGTAATGAAAGTACTATGTTTCAGGGAGACGATGGGGCCTCATTCCGTGCTGTCTATGCGGATACAGAAAATATAGTTGTTGCAGCGCAAGAGGAAGGGAGGACATGCGGAAACTAATCGGAGCTACAGCGTGCAGATGTTGACGGTCGAGTCAAAAAAGTTGCAAAGAAAAAAAAACAAAAAAAGGTTAGTTACAAACAGTTCATAACTTTAAAAAAATTTTGTGCTGGGGACTATTTTATGTTATTTTCCAGTCAATTCTACTACACTCCATCTTGTGTTTAAACTGAACATCCCTTTTCCAATCTCTCCTCCAGTTACCCGTGGGTGTCAGAACTATACACACACAGACAGTGAAGCGAATGAGAGATTTGGCTTGCCAGACCATGTACACTATGGAGGAACTATTAATTGAGGCGAGGCGTGTTCAGGCTCGAGATGCTCATGTCCAATGGCCAGAACATGAATTAACTGTGTTTGGAGACTAGAGCAAAGTTGCATTGGACCATAGCTACAGTGCGACCGCACCACCACAAGAAGATGTTATTGAATGTATTGAAGATAGCTCTGAAGTAGTTGCAGATCAATTTACAAAATCTACACCCGCCAAAAATTTGCCACCAAAAAACCTGTCAACATTGTTGTGTTCTCCCATCAATGTTGAAGTAATAGATGTCGAAATGACAGAGAATGAACCAGCCGCAGCATCCATAGACGCATCAAACCTTGATATCAGCGATATTACTTTCCAATGTGTTGAAATCTCCACAACGTCATAGGCCGAAACAACGTTGACGCAGGATGACAGTCTAATGAAAGAGAGCAAATACATTGTATTCGACAGTTGTTTGATGGAAATTATAAGTATGCTGAAATGTGTGCATTCCATTAGAGGGAAAGTATGTGGGAAGCCATTGATTAATGTGACTCGTCAAATAAAAGGCAGTAACGTCAAAATAAATGCCGCCTGTAGATCAAATCATAGGTTCTCACGGGCTGCACAACCGATGCTGGGGAAACTGCCAGCAGGCAATCTACTGTGTGCAGCTGCATCACTTTTTAGTGGCTCCAGTTTTAGAAAGTTAGAGGCTTTCTTTCAGTTTGTGGGACTCCATTTCATTTCTAAAGCGCTGTACTACATATACCAACGTGATTATCTGTTTCCGGCCATTAGTGATGCTTGGAAAATTGAACAATTGTCTCTAGCAAGTACATGCGAAGGCAAACGATTCAGGCAAGCCGGCGATGGACAGTGCGACAGCCCTGGATTTTCTGCCAAGTACTGGACCTACCACTTACAATCAAGGGGAATGCACATCAACCTCATAGCCACGGATAGACACATTTCAATTGCCAAGACAATGAGAGAGCAGTTCCCACATATTAAACATCAATTTGACGTATGGCATCTTGCTAAATAAATCAATAAGAAAATCTCGGCTGCAGGGAAAAAAAGGTTTTGAAAGTATTTTGCAGTGGTCACATTCTATCACCAACCATCTTTGTGGAGCTCAAAAACTTGTGAGGGGTCAGTGGAAATACTACTTGAAAAATGGCGGTCACTGATGCACCACTGTACCAACGTTCACCGGTGGACAGCAAATGAACATTTCCACCAATGTGAACATGGCCCTTTGTCCCCAGAGGAGGCACGGAAGAAGAAGTGGTTGATTCCATCTTCACTGACACACAAAGCCATTGAGAAGATTGTTTTCGACAAAACTCTATCAAGAGATTTGAGAGGACTGACAGAATTCTGTCACACAGGAGATTTGGAGGTGTTCCACAATATGTGCCTAAAGTACAGGCCAAAGCGCTTGCATTTTAGCTTTCGGGGCATGAAACATCGCACTCTACTAGCGGTCTTGGCCCAAAACAGCAATGTCGGACGTGAACAATCTAGGACTAGGGGTAAAGTAAGGATGCCTCGCTACACTAAGGTGTTTTCAAAAAGAAGTAAGCAATGGGTGATCAAACCAGTCTATGATCAAATGCAGTTCGACTTTGTGAAAGGCCTTATTGTTGCTGTGTTAGAGAAGCACAGATATGGAATTTTGAACGTTTCTGTGCAGAGCAGTGATCCATTGCCACCGAACATTGCGACTGTGCCATGCCCACCCGAAGCACAGCTGAATGTGAAGTACAAATCCCGGTTTAAATAATTGCAATACGATTGTCTTTTTGTAAATAAATGTTATTGTACAGTGTACCTGTAAACCTAACCCCCACCTTCACCATCATGGGTGGCGGACAAGCTGGGTGTCATCTTTGAATTCTCTCTATTCACCTCACATATGTGTATGTATATATTTTTCTCATGTCTCATCTCATGTAAATGTAAATGTTGCGCACTGTTAACGGAGGGGAGGCTTGTGTATTGCAAATAATAAAACAAACAAACAAACAATAAATCTCACTTTTAACTCAACTCCTATGGTACTTTATACTTTCCCTGACCTTCCGCAAAAAATTAAATGTCTCAATTTGGGCTGCAAAGCTTGCAGACAACGGGGACAAAATTGGGGCACTTAGAACGCGCCAGCCAAGCGGGCCGTGGCATTTGGGAGAGAAGCCAGTTCGCATTTGCACATTGAGGCGCACTACATAGACGGATTCTAAACTTCAAGTTCTCACAGATGCCTATACTACGTGATGTTGCAAATAAAGAATGCGAAGGACAGCGCCCAGATGAGGCCCACAAGTCGCACTGGAAGTATAAGGGTCTATTGTTTTTTGACCTTGAGACAGGGACCATGCCGAAAGAACTACATTTGAAGGGAGTGCGCAATAACGTAAGAGACGATAAGGCAGAAAATTCAGAAACTAGACCGAGTTTCATTTTAGTTCAGTATACGAAAAATCGTTGTCAAGAGCACGGTCCGTTTTACAGACTGCATTACGAAGAGACACAATGGAAATTTCAAATATAATGTAAGTAAATCTTTACACGCTTTTATACCGGAATGAAGATTTAATGAATGGATGCATGAATAAATGAATGAATGAAGAGCTAGGAAAAGCAAGTAAAACGTGTTCGTAGTGGGCACATGGGCATGCAGGTCCACTGGTCTCACCGATATCGGTCCTTGGCCCAGCCACTTTTCCCTGCACTGCCTACCTGCACTACGGGACTGTCTCTGTATCCTTCAGCCCCTTCTCCCAGCATTTACCTTGCACTTGCCACCAGCTGGCCCTATTATTTAATTTGTATTCAACTAACCATGTACAGCCCTTCCCATGCGCGATCAGAAAGACACCTGGCCTAGTAGGATCGTTGTCTGTCTGCCCTTGTTCCCCACCTGCCTCGTCACGCCTAGAAACACTTGAGTATAGGCGCGTTACAAATGCCATATCATATATCATATCATTCCTCACGCATGTAGACTAACTGTCGTTTATCATTGTGTGTTGGCCTCGATTTATCTCGTTACTTTTCGCATTGATTTTAGAGACAAACATACTCCATTGAACTATCCTTGCAAGCAAATAGTTTCTGATCGGCCGTAATAAATAAAATGAGTAATATTAATGAAGTTCGGCTAGCGAGACTAATTATAATTTTTTTGTTTTCATAACAGGTATTTGATCCCATTCTGCCACTGCCATCTGTTTGAGACACCGGCGGATGGATTCTTCAGCAGACACCTGCAGCTTCGTGTCAACAACTGGAGCACGATCACCATATTATGGGACGATCGCCAAGGGCCCACATGACCTTATGCTGTGCTAGTGGCTAGAAGCAACATATCAACCTTTAGGCTGGACTAGTGCCTAGTTGATGGAACAGCCTTGCGGTTCACCGTGCTTCCAAAGTGATTCTTTTTACGAAAATGAACACTGTGTGTACCATAAAGGAACAGCGCGTGACTCAAGATGAAACGGAACAGTTATTGCGGATACAGATAAAAGAAAATAAATGGCTTTCGGAGTTCATATGGCAATTGCTGAATATTCTATAAACATTTAATGTCAAATAAATGTACTTTACCAAATGTACCGTGTTGCTGTTTCATTTTAAAGTACAGTTTCATATTCCGAATTGTGGCGCGCTGTGTTGTGAGTTGATCTGTGTTGGTTTCCGGGTTCTGTGTGGAGTCGCGCAGAAGACGACTGAGCGCGTTTGCCTGCGCAGCACAGTAACGTCACGGAGAGAGGCGGGGAATATGTATGTTTTGATAATGTCAGGCTCTTGGGCGGGGGAATTGATTTAGTGCCGCAAAAGCAGGTCAGCCAGGGCGATGGGGGAAAAGATAGGATTATCAGAAAATGGCGGCTCCCTGGTGCTTGTTTTCGCGTGCGTTTAATGGACGAAAACTCGGGTAAGGTCAATAGGAAAGTTTTCTAAAATCGAGCCACTTAGGCTTAAAAAAACATGGCCGACCCGTAGGGACAATAACATTTTTTACTAGACCATGCCTTTAAATACTCCAAGAGAAATCCAGGGACAGCCGTCCCAGGAAATCGTATGCTCGACCTAAACTCACATCATTTCATCAAATCGATCAAATCTATGCGAACTGTTAACCTAATAGTGACATATGCATTAGATATAACAAAACCACAGAAAAAGCCATAAACATATAGTGGACAGAGCTTTTGTTCTACAAAAAGAGGAGGACAATGGGTATTACCCAAGTTGACCAAGGCCGATTTGCCCGAGACCGATTTGGTCGAATTTTTTGTAGCTGTTTTTTTACCGCAAATATATGTAGTGGGTGGGTTTGGGGTATTAAATAATATCGGGAGATTTTGGGGGGCTGCAGGGGGATTCCCCCCTCATATATTTGAGTTAAAAAAAGAAGAAAAAAACAGCCAAATCGCCCACGGGCAAATTGATACGAACAAATCGTATACATCCGGACACTGCACATGACGGGCGGTCAGCCATTGCATTTCAGACAAGGCCCGTCTTCAGGGCGACCTCCAGATGTCCACAGCTCCATATGATCTGTGCCACGTCACAACATTGAAAGATACACCAGTACCATCTCCTGAACAAGGCGAGAACTGCAGCCTCGGTTTAGCTCGTTGCGTGCACACATCCCCGTGTGCTTGTGGGCCCACTATCAGAGCTCTACCACATTGCAATCTGGGCCTCTCTGAAATGGCTGGACACAAGCAGTTAAAAGAAGCGATGGGCTTATAAAAGGTCTTGACACCCAATGGTCTCCTCAGAGCACTTTATCTGTGGGCCCATGGATGGGCAGGGTACTGATCTCTGCAGCTTGGGTAGCACAACTCAAACAGGCACTTTTGGCCTCAGGCAACAATTGGTGGTAATTTGGTGGTAATCCCATTACTGCTACATTACTGCCACATTACCGCACCGCCCAACTACGAGTTAGGTGCAGAGGTGGAGGATTCACCTCCAGCTAATAGCTGGAGGTAAATCCACCACCTTTCTGCCAAAAAAACCTGCAAAATCAGCAGAATTACCACAAGCAGTAATTCCACCAAAATCCCAAACTAATGGGGACTAATACTGCCTGCTACGACTTGTAATCCAGCTGTAATTTTTCCACACCAAGGGGTGGTAACAGTAATTCCGTTTGGTGGTAGCTTGGCAGATTTACTGCCGAAATACCAGCAAACTCATTAGGAGGCTGTGTGTCTTTCTATGTCATTAGGAGGCTGTGTGTCTTTCTATGTCTAACCAATGAAAGTAATTAATCTATGGGTATACACCATATTTAGTAGTTTAGAATTAACCAATTTTCAGTATATTTAGTATTCCGTCAAATAACTAATAGTTTGTAAAGTATTCGGCCGAAGCCAAATATGAAGCCGAATAGTTGTTTATTTAATAAATCCTAGTACAAACATAAAGGTGGGACTTACTATCCCATAATGCTGTTTGTTAACCTAAAGGGCAAGACTGTTTTATGTGTTCAGAACTGATATGGAACAACTTGAGTCCTATACAAATTATCCCATGGGTTGCACGAATGCTCCAAAAGAGCTGTGATTTATTTTGTGCATGTGTAACCATTGTTTGCAGACATGAAAGTGACTTGGGACCAATGCACAACGAGCCTGAACTTTACACTTGTGCAAATAAAGGCTTTAAAAGCCATTTCAAAACATTCCCAGGTAGAGCGGCTGCCTTTGCATGCGTTGGGCAGGGCATGTCCACTTATTAAGGCGCCTTTTTGTTGCATTTCTCTGCAGGTGCACCTAGTGTTTGATTTTATTGCACAGCGCTCTGTGTCTAAAAGTGCAGGGTGTGCAGCTAATATCTGCATGTATGCAGGGACGTCATTTAGGGGTCGCCAGCAGTTGCACCTGCAACCCCTGTGGTATGCCTTGCTACCCCTAAAAAAAAAAAAACGAACAAAAAAAAGTTTTTTTTCCTTTTTTTAAATTGAGGCTCCTGGTCTGTGGCCAGCAGCATGTGGCTCTTTGTTTCTGGAGTGGATGGTTTTCAGATAGGTATAGCCGGTAAGATAGCTCACTGGGTTGAGCGCTTGTGGCTGCACTGTGTGTGTGTGATCTGCAGGTTGCAGGTTCGACTTTCGGCAAGCTCAACTCATCCTGCTGAGGTTGATTAATGAGTACCAACACAGGTTGGGTGATATTGTATGTATATATGTTCAATATGAAGTGCTTAAGCTTAAGTGATGTATCATACCACATCATTATCATTTGGCATTGGACGTCTGCTTGCATTCACAGTCATTTGGTGATATAGGCCTACAGGCGCTGATATTAACGATACATATGGTGATCCATTCTTGTATGAAACATATATCACTTTACAGTGATATCGTAACCATGTTTTACGTATTCTACTTGGAAACAATGCTATGTGCTGCCCCTTCCGGTTTTCACAAGGGGTGAACGGTTGTGTTCCATCGCTTCCCGTGATGTCACTTCAAGGTGGGGTAAATTGACATCACTTCCTGTGATGTCATCAGATGTCAAAGGTCATGTGATGTCACTTCCGCAACCCCTGGCATTTTGGTGAAATGACTCCCTGCATGTACGATGTGTAGAAGTATGCAGAGAAGATAATTACTTCCCAAACACAGATGTGTCTCTTTAAACCTGTGTGCAGCTTTATTTTCCATCCGTGGATGACTCACAAATAGGTGATTATAGTTTATTTTATTCAATGGAGAAAAGAACCTTGAGACTGATGTTGTTTTTGTGTCTTCTTTGCCTGATGTCGTGTGCTAGTGTGAGTAAAACCTTTGAAATACTGTATGAACAGTAAAGCAGTCCTCGGTATCCAGCGTATAAAGGTGAAGGTTTGGCGATGGACGAAAGAGGGGGGACCTTGCCCTCAGGATACAGCCCATCTACACCACTGGGCCCAAATCCTGGCAAGTCAGACTCAGCCTTTCACCTCCCTGCAGCAAATGAATGTGTGTATATGAATGAATGAACGTATTCACCACAGTCATTTGAAAAGACACATACGTACATAGTACATCAAAGAAACAGTAAACGATCTTGCCCCACTGAAAATGAAGACAATAAAGACTGAAACCATAAAGAACACCTGGTTCACCAATGAAATTCTTGTAGCCAGACAAGAAAAAAGAGCACTCGAAAGAGCCTGGAGGAAGGATCCTAACGCAAATACACAGGCTAATTACAAAAAATCCATCCTTAATTATAAAAAACTCATCACAGAAGCAAAGGCCACACATTACAATGCAAGAATAGTGAATGCTCAATCTAATACAGGGGAGCTTTTTAAAATCCTAGCAGAATTCCAAAATCAGCCCCCAACCACTCACAACATCATCAAGGACAATAAATGGTGCCAGAGTATTCATGAAGCTTTTTCACTCAAGATTGACTCTCATAAGGAAAAAATAAAAAAAGCCCTAGGCAATGTAACATCCACGCAAAACATTACTGACACCACTTCACCCAGTAACACTTTTAAACACTATACTGAAGATGAAGTATTTAAAATCATAAAAGACCTCAAAGACACGTCCTGTCCTGCGGATGACTGTCCCACAAGCACTCTTAAAGAGTCTTTAGAAACTCTGGTTCCATGGACCACTAAACTGGTTAACCTCTCTTTTGATGAGGGTCTGGTGCCGGAACTGTTAAAGTCGGCATGGATCACACCCTTGTTGAAAAAGGAGAACCTCGATCCAGTGAATAACGACAATTACAGGCCTATTACCAACGTGCCTTATGTTCTCAAAATAATCGATAAATTGGCCTACTTACACCTACAGGCCCATGTCGAAAAATACAATATCCTGGGCACCCGTCAGTCGGGCTATAGGGCACGTCACGGGACTGAGACAGCTATGCTAGATCTCAAATCTACCTTAGCTAGCATAGCTGATAATAATCAAGCTGCCCTGCTCATGTTACTTGACCTCTCCGCAGCCTTTGACCTAGTTGATCACAGCTTACTGGTGTCAAGGCTCGGAGAGGTCGCCAAGTGCTCCGCAAATGCATCCAGATGGATTGCCTCCTTTCTGGGTCCCAGAATAGTGAGAGTTTGCGTGGGCGATAGCCAATCTGCTCCAATTTCTCAGACATGCGGAGTTCCGCAGGGCTCCTGTCTTTCACCCTTGCTCTTCAATCTATATATTCATCCCCTTCTTGACCTCTTAAACAAACTAGGCGTACAATATACGAACTACGCCGATGACACTCAGGTGGTTATACAGCTGAGTGGCCTATATAGCAGCGATTCTGCAACCATCAACAAAATATATAAAGCTATACAAGATTGGATGGCCTGCAACTCTCTTGCCCTTAATGATAAAAAAACTGAAATCCTCATCGTGGCATCTAAAAACATTAGGGCGAAACTAGATCCCGACTATGCTAGCTTCCATATTGCTGATAACACCATTCTCGTCCAGAAGAAGGTCAAGACCTTGGGAGTTGTTCTCGACGAAGATCTGTCAATGAAATTTCACGTTTCCAGCATTAAATCAAGCTGTGGTCTCATAAATAAGAGAATAGGGTACATTCGCCCATTCATATCACAAGAGAACTGCGCTCTTCTTTCCACCGCACTAATCAATTCTAGATTGGATTACTGTAACAGCCTCCTTGCGGGCACCACAGCTCTCAATATCCAATCATTACAAGTGGCTCAGAATAATGCTGTGCGCAATATTTTCATTCAGTCCCGTCGCACACACATTTCCAATTTCAGGAAAAAACTTCATTGGCTCCCTGTCAAACATCGGATAACCCATAAGATATTAACCACGACCCATAAATGTCTTAGTCTCAGCAGTCCCACCTACCTGTCAGACCACATAAGCATTAAGCCAAACGTCAGGAACCTTCGGTCATCCTCAGCCATTATACTCAAACAGCCAAAAACTAGGACAGCTAAATTTGGAGGTACTACTCTTGACGCACAGGGACCCCTACTATGGAATAAACTTCCAGCCCAGATGCGGCAGATTCAGAACTACACCGTATTGAAACGCGCCGTAAAAACATACTTTTTCAACATGGAATAAATTCTTTGACTTATCTCCTTCTCTGCTCTATACAGGTTACTCTATATGTTTGTCTGTCCTGTTAAGTTTCTATGTGCGCCCTGAGGCCTACGGGCATGTTGGCGTGTTACAAGAATTAAAATATATATAAATAAATAAAATAAAAATAGTGCCTGAAGCACATGCGTCGTTGTGCTCTTTGCAGAGGTGCGCTGTGGCGAGAGTGTGACGCAGGAGTCCGGTGAAGAAAGGCATAGAAAGATGCTAAGCTCTCTGTTTCCACCAGGCAGGGTGGAGTATAGCAAGGGCAGCTGGTATGGGTTTGGGGTGCATGGAAGGGGGGCATCTCTGAAGGGGTAGGTTTGAGTGGAGTAATCAGCAGTTTGCAAGATGTTCTTTTAAGAGTAGGGTCTTCAGGTAGGTTAGAGGGGTTCAGTCTTTTCTATGTTGGTAACTTGTTCCACGTCAGGGTGCTTAGCATAAAAAGGCTGTTTCTCTTTTGCAGTCCTTTGTTTCCGGTCGCGCAAGGTCATGGCTTCTGGTGGAGCGCTGGCCTTCAGAGATGATGCGCTTCCCTCCAGGTAGAGTGGTCTTTTGGTTGTGAATGCTTTGTAGAGGATTAAAAGAGGAATCCAAATAGTGTTATTTGTTCAGAATTTTTTGTTTATTGTCAAAGTTGTTAAATGCCCTTTAATAAATACCCTGCCTTGACACGTGTTTCACTGTCTTGAGTGTTCAGATAGTTCATCAGGAGGGAATAGAGAGTCTTTTAGCGGCTCAAAAAGCAAGAGAAGCCTATTGTCGGCTAACAAAATGTCCAATTTTATCTAAAAATAAAGGAAGGTTAACATTTTTTACTGCATTGCTTTCTAGTATATTGCAGACAGTTACTTTGTAGGTTCCCTTAAACATTTCGCTTGAAACCACTACGTTTTATTTTAGCAAATTAGTGCTCAAAATACCATTGATTATTAAGGTGTGTGTGACTTTAACAAATCGTATTTGTGAATAGCTGCTGGTGTTGTTAATAAATTGAGTGAATAGTAAGGAGAAAAAAAGCACTCACTTTTGAGATATTCTGTGGCCAGAATATATTTTGGAGATTGTCCTTGTAAAGCGTTTTGTATTTTTCCCCCGCTTCCTCTATAGTTTCCAATTTTGAAAAAGACTGTAAAAATAGACCTAAGCGAAACAAAACTCTGTAATATTGTGGTCAGTCTTTGTTTTTTACATTCGTCTTATAACTAGCATGAAGGATTCTAATTCAATATTTTGTCGTTTAAGTTTGTATGGGTAAGTTCTAGTTAGGCTTACCTTTTCTGTTGCAGAGACGATCCTACTCTGCTGCAGAAAGAAGATCCTTTCGGGTACGGGATCTGCTGCCTTGATAACCTGCATTCCGCACAGTGTGTAGCCGTATTAAGTGCTTGTTTGGAAGCGCGGTCACGTGATAGTGGTTGTCACGTGACCGTGAGTCCTCCATCTTAGATTGGGACCATTTAGGTTTTTTGTTGAGGTTTTGCTGTTTTTTTTGGTTCCTTTTTAACTAGTAATATTAATTACGCTACGGGGAGTCAGTGAAGGGATTTCAGCGCCAGAGAGATGCGGTCCCTGGGCTTGAGGCCAAGGATAAGCCTCGCAGTTCTGTTCTGTATGAGTTGCAGAGGGCGCAGGGTGGAAGCAGGGAGGTTGAGGAAGAGGCTGTTGCAATAGTCCAGCTTAGAGAGAACCAGGGCTCTGGAGACAGTGAGCCGCTGGGGGAAAGTGAGAAAAGGTAGAGTTCCTCTAAGGGGGGCCGGCCAGGGTGAGAGTGGGAAAGCGAGAGCAGGGGTCCCAATGCTAACAATCTCAGTCTTACTGGTATTGAGACAGAGGTTGTTTGCAGCACACCATTATTGAATAGCGGACAGACAGTCAGATATGAGGGAGGATGAGGTTGAGGGTAGCCTGAAAGATAGTTGCGTGACATCCGCGTAACACTGGAAGTTGGGGTGAAAGTGGCAATCACACTTGCCAAGGCAGCCATATAGAAGTTGAAGAACCAGGGGATAGGTGAGATCCCCGGGGAACACCACAAGTTGAGAGAGCGATAGTCGAGAGAAAGACTCTGAGTTCCACCTGGGATGGGCGGTGGGAGAGAAAGGTGGTTAACCATGCCAGAGCCTCACCTGTGATTCCCAGGGTGTCACAGAGATGTGCAATCAGGATGTTGTGGTTAACCCGTGTCAAAGGCAGAGGAGAGGTCAAGGGGAATGAGGACAGAGGGAGTGTTAGTGTCAAGATTTGAGAGCACGTTTTCACAGGTGTACAGAAGAGCAATGTACGTGCCCCTGGATGCTCTAAAGCCAGATTGACGGTCATGGAAGCAACCAATAGATTCAGTGTGGATGGTCAGCTGAGAGATAGCCAACTTCTCCAGGAGTTTGCCCAGGAAAGGAGTGATAGAGATAGGGTTATAGTTTGCCGGAATGAAGGGTTCGGCAGAGGGTTTCTTGAGCAGAGGGTGCACAACGGAGTGCTTAAGAGCAGTTGGGGAAACGCCAGTGGAAAAGGAGAGATTGCAGAGATCAGCCAATGCTTGGGGCGAGGGAATCAATGTTGTCCTTAATGGTTTTGGAGGGCAGGGGTCCACCTATTTGGATGAAGCCTTCAGAAGTCAAGTAAGCTGAGTGTAGGCATGACTGCACTGTTCAGACCAATTGTTTTTTCTGGTCTTTTACCCCCTGTCTCCTGGAATCCAATAACACTTTCCCTGCTGACACTCATTCTTGCTTCCTAAATGTAATTATGATTGTAAATGAGTGTCAGTGAGGGTTCTGTGGTTCCATTCTACTGCTGGCACCTATCCAATAGCCAATAACTTCCTTACTTCCCATCAGCCCCACAGTCTCTGCCATACTATGAACCCTATGTACCCGCATCAGCCTATATGTCTCTTCGGTAGCCACCGATGTCTCTCCCTCAGCTCACCCAGGTCATCTCCACGAAATCACAGGTCTACCCACCAACATTCTCAGCCTCCTGATATCACCCCCTTGTCTATCATGTCCCCTCAGCAGCTGCCCCATCAGTCCAATTTCTCCTGCTTGGCACACTATGCTTTTCCCCTAATAGACTATCCCATCTTGCCCCCATGCCTCCATAAACGACCTCCTCAATGTTGCGGATGTGTACCAAGCAAACTCTACATATCTGCCTCTAAGCATATGTCACATTTATTCCGCCTTGCCCACCACATCAGAGCTCCATGGCTCTTCTTGTCTCCTATATAAAACCCTCCCCCTACATCACCCATGTCTCTCAATCAGTCTGCCTTGCCTCGCCACATCAGCGCTCCATGGCTCATCATGTTCCTTGTATAACCAGCCCACAACACCTATGTCTCTCATGCAGACCGTCTTGCCCCCCACATCAACAATCCATGGCTCATCCTGTTTGTGAGTATTATTGCTGATTTAAGTATTCATTTTGCCACATTACACCCTCACTATGGAGGTCATATACAATTTCTCCAATGCATTATGTTGTGGGCTTTCTTACATTCAAATATCTGTTCCGACACTTTCCACAGTTTCCTACATTTTGGGGCCGATTCATGGAACAAACGTGCGCCGAAAATCTACGCGCAAGCAGGCGCAAGCAGGCGCAAGCGGAAAAAAAGAGTCCCTGCGCGTGTCTTCCTCGGGATGTGCGCCAAACCCGTGCATGGCGCACACGTCACTGCAACATCCCGAAAGACGTGCGCGACGCGCACAGTGAAAGCGCACAACCTCTGCGCATACACTAGAAAGTGGGCGGAACACGGGGCGTAACGCGCGGAATGGGGAACAACTTGCGAAAACAAGGGCGTTACTGGGGATGTACTGCAGGGAAGCAGAGGGAACGCCCACACGCACCCGAACCACACGTATTCATGGAACGGAATAGGGCAAAGCCACGCACAGCGAAAGACACGCACAAGCCGATACACGTCCGCCACACGAAGGCAGGCGGTAGCGTCCCTGCGCATTACAAAAGTGGCAACATACAGCAATTGTGCGAGCGGGGCACGTGTATTTCGGGGGTTCGCGGGAAGTCACACACGCGACCTGGCCTGGGGGAGCGGGCTACGTGTATTACAGGGGTTCGCGTGAACTTTTTCACGCGATCGGGCCTGGGGGAGCGGGCTACGTGTATTACAGGGGTTCGCGTGAACTTTTTCACGCGATCGGGCCTGGGGGAGCGGGCTACGTGTATTTCAGGGGTTCGCGTGAACTTTTTCACGCGATCGGGCCAGGGGGAGCGGGCTACGTGTATTACAGGGGTTCGCGTGAACTTCATCACGCGATCGGGCCTGGGGGAGCGGGCTACGTGTATTACAGGGGTTCGCGTGAACTTTTTCACGCGATCGGGCCTGGGGGAGCGGGGTACCACTCACCGTCTGCCTTGCGTGTAGTAGAACGCGTAGCCAACACCAGCTGTGAAGTAATAGCGTGTGAACCCCAACGGATGGAAAACACACGCACCGCACGAAAAGCACGTACAGAACATAAAGGCACGCGGGATCTCCAAGCCCTGCCAGGGCAACGCCCGTGCGCAAAACATCACAGACGCGCTTACGCTGTAAGGGCCTTTGGTCCAATGAAATCGCGTACGCGTGCTGACGCGCTTACGCGCTAAGGGCCTTTCCTCGAATTACACGCTGACGTGCAGATTTTTCACGTGCCAAATCACTCCGTATCAAGCTGGCCACGCGAAAACACACGGAAGACCACGCTCCTGCCCAGAAGGCCGAATTACTGCCCCCAGTGCCCCGAGCAGCCTCCCACGTGCCATCTGCTGCTGCCTGCCTGCCTGCTGCCACCGTGCCCTGCCATTTGGTGCCTGCACATCAGCCATCTGCAGGGGTCCAGTTGCTGTGTCCACCCCTGCTGGAACAGTAGACTCCCGACTGGGATACCATCGCTCCACAGCCCAGCCCCAGGACCCAGTTGCCCACCCACGCCTGCCTCGGGGGTCGCCATGTCGGGGCAAGCACCATCTGAGACCAGTGGCGACCCCCAGCCAGAGAGGCAGAGGGCCACCAGCTTCAGTGAGAAGGAAGTTGGTGTCCTGGTGGAGCATGTCCTGGGGCATTATGATGCCCTCTTCGGAAGACCACGCGCCAACAAGGAAGGACGGGAGAGGATCTGGGACGATGTAGTGGTTGCCATCAACGCGGAGGGGGTGGCAACCCGCGACATCAAGCACATCAAGAAGCGCTGGGAGGACTTGAGGTCCAGGACCCTCAATAAGGCCCGGCGCCTCGCGGAGGGGGGCCGGGCACGCCTGAGTGACATCCAGATGAGGGTCCTGGAACGCGTAGACCCAGTGCTCCACGCCCAGATCCTTCGGAGGCAGACCCATCTGGAGTTGGCCGGTAAGTGGCCAAGCATTGCTGTGTGAGACAGGGCATGTTGCAGTGTGCTGGTTGTCTGATACCTGCCTGTATGTGTGACATAGGCCATGTACATATGTGTGTGTGCAGGGACATCATGGTCAGGCATGTGAGTACAGTGATGTGTTCTATTGCAACATGGGGGGCTCTGTGCGGAATGGACACATGGAAGCATGGCAGTCTCTGTTCCTGGACATGGGTGGGGGTGAGGGATGGGTGCTGGTCCCATGTACACGTATGGTGTCCATGTGTGTGTGTCTGACCTGCGTGTCTGTGACTTGTAAATGCCATGGATGCATGACACATGTCTGTGACAATGTTCAGATTCACTGATGCAGCCTAGTCATCCTTGTATCCACTGCGTCTGTGGTGTACGAGGCCAGATGGATGGAACTACGGTGAGGTGTGTGCATGTGATGGCAAGACCCATGATGCATGTGAGTTTAAAACCAACATTGTATGAATCATGAGTCCCTTGGTCATGTATGCCAATGTCCATGGCATGCGCCATGCCTGTTACTGTATGTGTTTTGCCTGCACTGACCCATGTGTTGTGGAGGGACATGATGGAAGTGATGTATGACAGTGCCACTCATCTGCTGTTGCTTCCTGTCTAGGGGACCATTGTACAGTACCCTGATGCTTGTGTTCTATGTCTCCCTCTACACAGTGGCAAGTGAAGAAGAGGGCGGAGAAGGCGCTGTGGAGCAGAGCGGCGGGGATGCCGCCACGGCTGCAGCTGAAGGGGTGGGTGAGCCCCCACAGGGGCTTGCACCAGCGGAAGACGGCGTGGAGACATCCAGGTTGGTGGTTTCCACAGAGGGGGAGGAGGCCGCTACTGAGCCACACATGGGGCCTGGTGGGGGCATCCCCGCTGGTGCAAGTGGTGCAGTCCAGGGCCAGGGGCAGGAGGCAGCACAGGTCGCCGTGGAGGTGCCTGTGCATGTCACTGTCCCTGACACTGTGACTGCACCACCATGCACCAGCAGGGATGCCCCATCCCAGGCCCGTCCGCAGGTAGGGGAGATGTCCATGTCATCTGACACTCCTCTACCTGCGGACGAGGGGACCCCTGGCCATGTGGAGAGGGTCCTGATTGGTGTCGCGTTGCGCACGGCTGGCATTCGTGATGAGGTGCATGCTTCCCGGGAGGAGCATGCACATCATCACGAAGAGCACCGTGCGTACGTGAACCATTTGGGAGCCGCCATGGTCGGGGGTTTCCTACATGTGTGTGGCCTTCTGGCGACCCTCTCCTCCTCTGTGGGGGCTATGCGCCAGTCGTGCTCCATGCCGTCTTCCGGCCCAGATGCCACCAGGGCCCCCCAGGGTCGGACTGGGACTAGAAATAGGCCCGGACACACAAAAAAAAGTGGCCCACCCCTCGCCTCAGAAAAGTGGCCCACCCCTCGCCTCAGAAAAGTGGCCCACCCCTCACCTAAAAAAAGTGGCCCTCAAACCATCATCCGTGAATCGCGTCAATTCACAACTTAACAGAAAATGCTACTTATGGAGGGTTCATGTGTCTGTTGCATGTTATGTTTTATGTAAAACGCCTGGGAAAGTGATAACTGGTCCGATAGCACAGCGAGTAAAGCACTATAAAAAAAAACAATTAGAATTAGAGCACTTGCTTTGACATTTGTGCAGAGCCTGCTGATGCAGGTTCAAATCCCGGCAGGATCAAACTCAGCCTTTCATCCTTCCGAGGTCGATAAATGAGCACCACACACCGTGGGTATTAATAAGCGGTGCTCAGATACCTGAGGGTTCGTAGCGCTATATAAATGCTAAATTATTATTATTATTATTTTATAACATTCCTTTTGTTCTTTTTAAAAAATAAAAACATCATCACTTAGTAAAATACTTATTTTGCAGAACCAGACTCAAAGCATGTCTACTCGTTGACACCAGTAATGAAAATAGAGTTGCATTTAATAAGCAGTACACAGCCAAATGATGACACAATAACAACACAACTCATAAAATAACATAACGTTGCATACAGTTCTGTGACAGGGTCCACAGCTCCTGGAAATCCTGCTTCCAGCTTCATGAAAATCCTGGAAATCACTCAATCAAGAGTTCCTGCAACAATGCACTTTTATGTGCAACCAGGTCGATTATGTCCGGATTTTGCAATTGGACAAGCACATTACGCTCCACTGACATGAGCATAAAGGCTTCGAGGTTGTCCTGGCAGAGGTGGTTTCTTAGGCGGGTTTTAATATTCTTCAATTTTGAAAAACTTCTTTCACATGCTACCTGTGTGCAAGATAAGGTCAAGATGAACTTGTATGCCAAATACAATTGCCGGTAAGCACTACTAAAAAGTTCATACCTTTTTAGAATTGCATAGCAACATATTGCACAGTTACGGCATGTATTGCATTTCTGTACTAAAGGTAGCTCTCCAAAATCTTGTAGTGCTAGATCTTCACTGTGTAGGGCTTCAAAGGCATACTCTTCTGGTAGTGTCCTCCTCAGTTTAGTCCACTTGCTTGCAAAGTCTGAGAGTTCTTCCCTTAACCCCTGTAGCGTTATGGAGTCATCCAGTCTTTCAAGCAAGGAGCACATATTTGTAAGAGCATTGTCGGGTAGACTTTCATTGAAATTTTTGGGATCCAGGCATGCTATATCTGCGGCAAGTGATGAGTGGGTTTTAAAACGACTAGTTAGGCTTTGAAGAATGTTGTCCATAATGGCATTATGTACAGTAACTCTAAACCGGTCTTTAGCCAAGGTGATTGGCTCATCCCTTGCATTCATTCCAGGCATCCTCTTTTTGTGGGCCACTCTCCCCTCTGGAAGTGCAGTTTCTACTCTTTTATCATAGCCTCTCTCTTCCAAGCCCACGTTGGCCCATTCTGCAAATTTTTCAGCTGCAGAATACACAGAATCAAAATTTCTTGACTGTGCAGCAAGCGCTTTTGTAGTGTCCAAGACCATTCTTTGTGCCTGTAGGATGTCCATTCCACTTGTCTGGAGGTACTTAGATAATGGAGTTGTCGAATTAAATACTCTGAGATATAACTGAGCTGTGAGCACTGTTTGGAATTTGCACAGAGATTCAGAAAAGTTTAAAGCTTGGTAACGGACGTTTGCATTGAATTTATCTGTATTTGAGCCAATATTATTGAGTGCAACAACCACATCAATGAACATTGCTTTGTTTGGGTTATTAAAGGAGCCAAAAACATTCCGTAGTGCTGCATCCTTTGCCCACCACCTTGTTTCTCCTATTATTTGGATTGTGCGGCCTTCCACAGACAGCTCACGCCACACATCCATCCTTTTGTAGGACTCCCTGAAAAAAACGGCACAGGAGTTTAACAGGCCAAACAAAGCCATGGATTCATTTGATACTTGTGTCCCCTCTACAAGTACAAGATTTAATACATGTGCATAGCACCAGACATGTATTTGACCAGGGGATTCCTTACTGAGCCAGGATGTGAGACCATTGTACTGCCCCTGCATATTGGATGCACCATCGGTTGAATTCCCAATGCACTTGCGTAGGTCCAGACCATTATCTTTAATAACACTCTGCACCAACTCAAACAGCCCCTTTCCAGTAGACAAAGTGCAGTTGGTTACTGCTAGTAGGCGTTCATGTACAGTGTCAGTAACATATCTAATAATTATAGAGCACTGATCAGTAACACTCACATCTTGGGTTGAGTCTATCTGAATGGAAAATATCTCTGCTTCCTTTATTTCTTGACAGATTACCATTTTGATCAGTTTGGAAATGGCTTCAATCACATACCCAACTGTAGTCTTTGACATGAAGGTCACAGAAGCACCCCGGCCTTGCCCAGTTTTCTTTTTGGATTTGGTTTGAATGACCTCAATATGTTCCTTTAGAGGTCTGTCATATTTACTTAGGAAGGATTTCAAGGAAGTTGCCATGATCCAGCTCTTCATTATCCAGCTCGGACATGGACTCTGATTTCCCACGAAAACTGAGCCCCCTTTTCCCAATGACTTTTACAACATCAATAACGCGCTCCAATATGTCTCTCCTTTTTCTGATTTGCTCACTTCGAGCTAATTTCTGTCGGTGAAAGAGTAAACCGCCTATGTCAACCCCTGAAAAGTTTAACATATATGAATCTGTGCACCTCCGGTGACCTTGGCCTGCCTCATGTTCTGCAATGCGCTGGTAAATACGCCTCCAGTTTTTCATCCCGTTGATGAAAAGACCCCTCTCTCCACGTTTAGTAAACGCTAAACAAACTGTGCAAAAAAGGGCCTTTTGTATTTCAGAGTAACTTAACCAATACCGTTTTGCCCCATCTTTCCTCCAAAAGGCTAAGCTGGCTTTGATGTGTCTATGTTTGGGAGGTTGAATTGGATGGTGCTGAAAGAAATAGGAAAGTTGATCTGGTTTTGGACGTTGAAACAAGTAGTCTGCCACCTGTAGATCATCTTTCCGTGCTCTGTGCTTCACACCCCCGTTCCCTGAGTCTTCAGTATGTTGTAAAGCAGATAAAGATTCTTCCGAATGACTAGTACCTGCCACTTCCTCTGGGGAGATGATGTTGTCTCCAATTATTTCTGGCAGACTTGATTCTGACACTTCCTCCTTGGGGGAATCTTCAATTGTTCGTGGCAGACTGGTGCCACCACTGGCTGCCTCTTCCTCGAGATGGACAGCCTCAATTATTTCTGGAAGACTTGATTCCAACACTTCTTCCTTGGGGGAATCTTCAATTGTTTGTGGCAGACTGGTACCACCACCGACTGCCTCTTCCTCGAGATGTACAGTCTCAATTATTTCTGGCAGACTTGATTCCGACACTTCCTCTTGGGGGGCACATTCAATGATTGCTGACATTGTAGTTGCTGAAGCATCTGCCTCTGTTGAGATGTCTCCAATAACTGCAGAGACTCTGGCTTCTAGTCTTCTCACATCTTGATCTCTTGTTGATGGGTCCAGTGAAGAACCAGGTTTAACACTTATACCTGAAGAAGATGGCTGGTCACCCTCATCCACTTTTCTCCCAGCAACACCACTTGACATTTTGATGGTCTGACCTGTAAACAGATCTTCAATTTTTTTGTTTTGCCGGATTTCCTCTTCAATTCGCCTTTTCTTCTTTTCTCTTAGTTTTTCTGCTCCTCCCTTTCTTTTTTTTGAATCCATTTCTCCCCTAAAAAATAAAATTAGCTTAATTGTGCATCGGATTCCTACCTTTATCACAGTAGGTCTAAGTAACCTGGCTGCCAGTGCCAACATCCAAAATATAATTTCAGTAAGAGGAAACAAGTGCTTGTCAGCATTTTCAGATGCGACTGTCCCCAGCCTCACCATAACCTCCCTCCCAAAAAAGAGAACAATATCCAGCTGGGTCTATAAAATGCTGAGTCTAACAGTAATCCAGTCCCATGGCATGGTAAATGAACTGGATGCATGCATCTTATTTCTCCAGGCGAGCAAGCAGTGGCCTGGACGTTGTATTATGGCATGACGTCTCAGAAAAAAATAGTACCCAAAAAGGAAAGCTGCATTGTAATTAACTTATGAAAAACACCAAGGGTGCATGCAGCAACATACATATAGCAAGTGAATGCCTGCTGCATGCACACAAATGCACACATTTGTGTAATCATCCTACCCTCCACCCCAGTGTTTGAGAGTGGTATAATCCAGGTTTTCCTTTTGCCCTAGCATACATTAGGCCTGGATGCAAATTCACAATAACAAAACGTGGCCAGATTGAAAGAGGAGGAATAGGCTAGGAGTTCTGCCTGGTCACTGTTCTGCTTATATGCTGGACTGGAGCCTAGGGTGGCCGTGCATCTGTGGGGAGACAACAGGTGTGCACAATAAAGGCTGCCAAAGTAGTTTGAGTGTGCTATACAGGACCACCTTACATTGCACTGCATTGAATATGTACAGTCACTAGTGGTTACTTACCCACAGGGATGAGCTTGCCTGGCTGGCTGTTGGTAGCTCCGCGCTAAGGCCTGACTCGAGTGGATACTTGAACAGTGACCTGCCTGCAAAAAGAAACAAGGTAAAGATGACGAAAACCCAATAAACACAGTATATAGCATATAAATACAGTGCATGGCTTGTAACAAAGATATGATGGGCACCGAAGCAAGCATCCCCCAATAGCTAGGGGCTAAACCGTAGTCTGTCACAAAAAAAGGAGTAGAGCATCCAGGTCCATAAAGGCTATATGCAAATTGAGCTAAAAAACAATAGAGGATGATTTGTGATGTGTTGATGTATTCCTTGTTTCATTTGGAGGATGCAAATTGCTAAAGCATTTCCAGATAGTAATGTGCTATTGCAGGGAACTGGGATTGCAGTAAACAGGTAAAGGTCATTTGAATATAAGCTCTAAACTAGACATCAACTACAAGGGCTTGTAAAAAACAATGTGTGTGAGTGAGACTTGATACAGAGTGAACACTGACTGAGGAATCTGTGCCCAGCAAAGCGCAATGCTATAGAAAGGAATGCATTGCCTACCACGGTTCTCACTGCGCAAACACAGATGTTTCTACAGAATCAGTGCCATTAATGAAACACTACCTTTCACCCCTTGACAAAACAGGAAATGGCCATGAAATAGCATTGTTCCTAAGTACACTATGAAAAATATGGTTATGATTTCACTAATGTGATATACATTTAATACAAGAAAGGATCACCATATGTATCAATAATATCTGTGTCTATAGATCCATATTGTCAAATTACTGTGAATACAAGCAGACGTCCAAGGCCAAATGATAATGTTATTGTATAGCACTTACGCGTAAGCTCTTTTTTATAGAATAAATATGCATACAATATCACCCAACCTGTCTTGGTATTCATTTATCGCCCTCAGGATGAAAGGCTGAGATGACCTTGCTGGGATTCGAACCTGCAGATCACACAGACATCACAGCAGCGAGCGCTCAACCCACTAAGCTATCATATCGGCTATAGTAAAATGAGCATCTGCAGGTCTGGTGCAAATTTGGCCGCATTTCAAGACTGTGTGCAATGCATCTACTTTTCAGGCTCTGCCCACAGTAGTGCTTGTGTGACAAGGGCCTCAGCAAATACAAGTGCATGCATGACACAAGGCAATGGCGCCTGACTGTTGAGGGTAGTTTCTAAGATCCCAACGTGCAGTCTCTAGTAAATCACGTCCATGACAAGCTGCCAGCCAATCCCAGGGCCTTGAGCACCTGATGGTAGGCTGATGTTGTTAGCTGGATGTCAAAGCCAGCCTGAAAACAACAACATCACGTCAGTAAAACACTGTCAGTAAAGGCCCTGTTTCTGGAACAAACCACCAAGGCATCTTTCTCCCTTTCAGCCCTACAAAGGGAACCCGGCGCAGTGGAGCATGGTCGGGGAGACAGCAGGGTATGGTCATACATGTCAGCATGCCCCATTCCATTCAGAAGATGGTAGTCAGGTCAGGTGCTGCTTGTTTCTTAGCGTTCTGGGACTTGTAGTCTAGGATTGCCCCTTATGACTCCAAGACTACAAGGAACAGAAGGCAAAGATAAAAACAGGAATGGACTACCATCTCATAAATTGAATGGGTCCTACATGTTGGCATGTATGTGGTGGACATGCAGCAAAGCCACAACATGCTTGAGTGGTGCAACGACCATTGTGCAGATTGGGGTTTAGTCGCCCCCTAAATTTTGGGTTAAGTTGATTTGTCCTGGGTGATCTACACAGCGTTGGCAGAACAAGACACAGACAACGCCTGCAGCTGCACAGTTAACAAAGGCCTGCAATTAGTAACGCAAAGCATTTCATTGTTGGAAACTGCATTTGAATGCATACATTTTTAGGCAGTTGAAATCGTGATGGGGTGTTAGTACTAACATGTCAAGGGAGTGATTGGAAGGGTGGTGGGGGACAGGACACAGCTCATTCACACGGCAGTCTTTCTGTGGGCGCTTTCAGACTTAAATGAGAGAGTTAACTGCTTGTAACATTGAAGCTGAACCAAAATAGTCTCATTAGACTGTGTAAAGAAGTTAGATGCCAGCACACAAGTAAGTTTGACCCCTCCTACCTGTCGAATACCTATCACTTGCCCACACAAAAGCTAAAACTACCATAATGTCCGCTTCAAAATGGTGAAAGGAAAGCACCTGGGCATATGCCTTCCTATTTAGTCCCGATAAACAATCCAAATGATTGTTTTTGTTACCGAGGATCACTGATTGCATAGAAAGTTAACATAAAGATGCACTGAAAGTATCGGGCTATTCAAAGCTTGATAAACGGCAGTGCACCAGCAGTCTTTGGTTCATGCACTAATGAATCATTGCTGCCCAGTTGTCGTTCTTTCGTCGTGCAAGCGAGGGGACGGGTTATATTTATCAGTGTGAGTTGTGACCAATCACGGCTGTCAACTTCAAGCCGGTAAAGTGGCAAACGGACCATAGATAAACTCTAGCGCCGGTGACTGTGCATTCTTACGTATGACTGCTCATACTGCTAGTGCCTAGTAGTTCCCCAAGGCATTGGCAGTGTACTTCTGAAAGAAGTCGGCCACACTGGCGCTGCGGCACCTCCACCCTGAGTTACCCGTAACCCACCCAACGGTGTCGCGTCGTCGTTCATTAACCCCGGGTCACAATGGACGCCGGCGGGATGTGAAATTGGAACGTCATTAACACTGATGATATGATAGTGAAGTTGGCATGGAGGAGTTTGAACCCAACCCAGGTGTTCAGATTATAGAGTTTGCAATGGACCACTGCTAAACATTAGGCAAACCACCAGCCAGCTATACACTTAGAAAAAGGCAAAGGAGCGCGGGAGCCCGATAACGTATGCGCAATTAGAATGCAAATTCCAGCAAAGTGAATTTTAAATGCGCCTATGCCGTTCTCCACAGTAAAAAGCGAGATGCATGTACAGAAGTTAATCAACTGTATTTGTTAAAATAGTACACTAATGGCCAGTTATGTAAAAAGTTGACAACGCTCATGAAAAAGTACACTTCCACATATCATTTAGATAGGGATAGATACTGTGGTGCATTTGGAGATAGGCAACAGCATATACATTACCAAATACAATTAAAAAGGCTCAGCGAGTTCAATGCTTGCTATTGCTACATAGACAAAGGAACACATACACATTGCCGTTTCCAGCTCAAGCCCCCAGCCCCGCACGCACACCCTGTTCCTTAAAATTGCACATTGCATCACATTTTAACAGAAAACTCCGCCTTGGGCACTATTCAAACAGTGCCACAAAAGGAAGTTAAGGAACCGTTCCAGCTCAAGCCCCCCAGCCCCACGGCACACCCTGTTCCTCTTAAATTGCACAATTTGCATGATCACATTTTAACAGAAAACTCCCAGTGCCACAAAAGGAACACATTGTGGGCAGTGGGCTGTTCCGTGCGTGGCGTGCCCGAGTGAGTCCGAGACAAATATGCCCCACTTCTTCGACTCGAGTCGAGCCAGCCCAGCAGTGGCCCGCCGCCAGCACCCGCGGCGCCGGCCGGCGGCCGCCACCAAGAAGAGAGTTAGCTAAGCTAGCTGCTAAGCTCAAACTGGGCTCCAGCCTCCAGGGGCCCTACTACACCTCCCCGCCCCGGCCGGCTGTAGTGTAAAGGGGCGGGCAGGGGTCAGACTCAGAGCCCCACCGTGGTGCACGTGCACGTGCACCGTGCATGCATCTCTTACCTGAGCAGCCTGGCTCGGACGGTGGAGGCTCCTCCTGCTGAACTTCGTCTGCGGTCTCGCTGCTGTCTCTGTCTCTCTCTCGTACTCGAGTCGTCTCTGGGATGATCTGATCATGGTGGAGAGAGAGGCCCGCGAACGCCCAATTTATTCTCTAGGTAGTTGCCGCGGCCCGCCGCCCGGCGACACAGAGTCTGGGACAGCGCCGCAGCCTGAGCCACATCCATATTCCAGAGTCCCCGGCCCAGCCCCGCCCAGGCACAACAGTTGTTTCAACTTTGCACAAAGGGCAACACCTTCTCCTGAAAAGTTGAAAGCAAATTGTTGGGCCCGGGCGGGCGTGGAGGAGGCCGGCGCCTGTGTGCTGTGCCCCCTGGGGGCCTGGGCCCAAGTCCAGCCCCCCGGCCCAGCCCTGGCGGCAGGAGGAGGCCGCAGGCGGCGCAGGCCTGCTAATTTCATTAGCAGAGCGACGACGGCGAGCCGGGGGGCGGCCCCCCAGGCCCACAAGGCGAGGGAGTGAGCACTAGTGACAGTGAGCACCATCTACGCCCATGCCATGGCTGCACGGTGCATCTGCATGATGCATAAATTATAATGCACGATGGCATCATGCAAATTTGCTAATTAATGTGCTGCTTCCTCCTGCTTTATCAAATCATCAAAGCAAGGTAACAACAACGTGTGTGTTGTTACCTTGCTTTGATGCGTGACAGCCAGCCTGACCCCTGCCCGCCCCCCCCCCTGCTGCAGTCGGTGTGTCAGTTTCCTGCGCCTGAAGTGCGAGTGCGAGCGAGGCAGCAGCAGCCAGCCTGGCCGGCCCTGCTGAGTCGATGCAAAGTTAACATGTAAAAAAAAAAACACGGCCCGGGCCCGGCAGCGCTGGCACACTCTCTCTGCCACTGCTAGCCACTGCCAGTGCCGTGCAACAAACAGTAAATAAAAAAAAAAAAACAGTAAATTTAAAAAAAAAAACGGCCCAGGGGGTGGCTTCACGAAAAACTGGCCCCCAGTTCTCAAAGTACACCGGCCAGTGGCCGATCGGCCGATGCGGCCAGTCCAACCCTGGGGCCCCCTGTGGACCTGCCCCGACCAACGCAGCCAGCTCGGTGGGGACCCCATCCCTGCCACAGTCGGGAGTCGAAGGTCCAGCAGGGGTGGACACACCAGCAACTGTCCCCCTGCAGATGGAGGATGTGCCGGCATCATCTGGCAGGGCACGTGCACAACGGCATCAGTGGATTCCATCAGCCTGGATGCCGTCGTGCTGGCAGAGGCAGTGGCGTCGGAGGCAGCAGCAGGCTCGACGTGGGAGGCATCATGGCTCGGGGCCATCAAGATCAGAGGGGCAGGCATCGGCCGGAGGGCAGGAGAACCCTGGGATGGCAGTGTCTTCCGTGTGGGAGCAGTTGGTCCAGCGGATAGGTGCGGAGCGGCAGCGGGCGGAAGAGGAGCGGCTCACCATGGTCAGGGCGGAGTTCTCCATGCGTCGGGCGTTGAGGCGGGCTGAGTGCCTCGAGGAAGCTCACAGGGAGTTTGAGCTGGACACGGGGTTGTCCCTGCGAGACCTCGGGGCCAGGACAGAGTCCCGCCTCCGGGACATCGACATGGAGTTCGATGATGCCCTGGCCGGCAACATCACAGAGTGAGCCGCAGGACTTGCCCGCTGCCATTGTATATAGTTCTTTAGTTAGTTAGTGTTAGGTTTCCTTTATTTTTTAAGTTTTTTTTGGACCGCTCGGACAATGGCCACTTTTCTGTATATATTTTTTTCATTAGTTAGTAGTAGTAGGTTTTATTTATGGTGTTGGGCTCATGGACCCTGGGATCTTCTTGTACATAGTTTGATGTTTGGAAAACATTTGTTGGATTTATATTTCTGTTCACCATGAGGCAATGGTTTTTCCTTATTTTTTCCCCCCATTATTTTGCTTTGGACTACATTAGTTTTTGGATTCCTTTGTTTTTTGATTTTTTCTATTAGTTCTCGGACATGGACCATTTGTATTGTCATCCCCATTGTTGTGTGTTTTTTTTCTTTACTTCATTTTCATCTTTAATACATATATTTATTACTTACATTTGTGGTATTTTCTCATTGGTTTCATGCATGTCATGATATGGGTTTTGACATTCACTTGCACCCATTGTGTATGTGTGTGTGACGGACATGTGTTCATTTACATACTTGCCATTGGGGTTGTATCATGTAATTGCATCTACTATGTGGGTGGATGCAATCCTTGGCTGGGTGTTTGTGCTGGGTATGCTGCCCATTACTGCCATGATTGCGTTTCGTCAGGACCTGGGGGCTGGGGGACATGAGTGGGGGCCTGCTGGGGGGTGGGGGTGCAAGTGGACATGGTTGGGGGCCTGCTGGCAGGTGCCCCACAGTGCTGGGGGGTGGGGGTGCAAGGGGACATGGTTGGGGGCCTGCTGGCAGGTGCCCCACAGTGCTGGGGGGTGGGGGTGCAAGGGGACATGGTTGGGGGCCTGCTGGCAGGTGCCCCACAGTGCTGGGGGGTGGGGGTGCAAGGGGACATGAGTGGGGGCCTGCTGGGGGGTGGGGTGCAAGGGGACATGGTTGGGGGCCTGTTGGCAGGTGCCCCACAGTTCCGGGGGGTGGGGGTGCAAGGGGACATGGTTGGGGGCCTGCTGGCAGGTGCCCCACAGTGCTGGGGGGTGGGGGTGCAAGGGGACATGGTTGGGGGCCTGCTGGCAGGTGCCCCACAGTGCTGGGGGGGTGGGGGTGCAAGGGGACATGAGTGGGGGCCTGCTGGGGGGTGGGGGTGCAAGGGGACATGGTTGGGGGCCTGCTGGCAGGTGCCCCACAGTGCTGGGGGGTGGGGGTGCAGGGGGACATGAGTGGGGGCCTGCTGGGGGGTGGGGGTGCAAGGGGACATGAGTGGGGGCCTGCTGGGGGGTGGGGGTGCAAGGGGACATGTGGCTTGGCTGGGGGGCATGCCCATGGTGGATGGGCTGCCTGCGGGACATGACCAGGGGTGCAGGGTAGTCCCCTGTGGTGTGGGCTGCTTGCAGAGGTCGTGGAGGGGGTAGAGGGGAGACCTGGGAGGACCCAAACTGGCAATTCACCTCTTCAACTTCCCGCACACCCACGTAATACACTGCCCCACTCGCACAGGCCCAATCGCATGTAGAATTTCTCGCGCACCCCTGAAATCCACGTACCCAGGCCAATCGCGTGTAGAATTTCTCACGCACCCCTGAAATACACGTACCCTGCTGAAATCGCGTGTAGAATTTCTCGCGCACCCCTGAAATACACGCGCCCAGGCTATTCGCGTGTAGAATTTCTCGCGCACCCCTGAAATACACGCGCCCAGGCTATTCACGTGTGGAACTTCACGCGCACCCCTGAAATACACGCGCCCAGGCTATTCGCGTGTGGAACTTCACGCGCACCCCTGAAATACACGCGCCCAGGCTATTCGCGTGTGGAACTTCACGCGAACCCCTGAAATACACGTAGCACGCTCCCCCAGGCCCGATCGCGTGAAAAAGTTCACGCGAACCCCTGAAATGCACGTAGCACGCTCCCCCAGGCCCGATCGCGTGAAAAAGTTCACGCGAACCCCTGAAATACACGTAGCACGCTCCCCCAGGCCCGATCGTGTGAAAAAGTTCACGCGAACCCCTGAAATACACGTAGCACGCTCCCCCAGGCCCGATCGCGTGAAAAAGTTCACGCGAACCCCTGAAATACACGTAGCACGCTCCCCCAGGCCCGATCGCGTGAAAAAGTTCACGCGAACCCCTGAAATACACGTAGCCCGCTCCCCCAGGCCCGATCGGGTGAATAAGTTCACGCGAACCCCTGAAATACACGTAGCACGCTCCCCCAGGCCCGATCGCGTGAAAAAATTCACGCGAACCCCTGAAATACACGTAGCCCGCTCCCCCAGGCCCGATCGCGTGAATAAGTTCACGCGAACCCCTGAAATACACGTAGCACGCTCCCCCAGGCCCGATCGCGTGTAAAAGTTCACGCGAACCCCTGAAATACACGTAGCACGCTCCCCCAGGCCCGATCGCGTGAAAAAGTTCACGCGAACCCCTGAAATACACGTAGCACGCTCCCCCAGGCCCGATCGTGTGAAAAAATTCACGCGAACCCCTGAAATACACGTAGCCCGCTCCCCCAGGCCCGATCGCGTGAATAAGTTCACGCGAACCCCTGAAATACACGTAGCACGCTCCCCCAGGCCCGATCGCGTGAGTGACTTCACGTGAACCCCTGGAATACATGTAGCCCGCTTGCCGTGCTGGTACAGGGTTAGCGCAGCCCTTTGCGCTGGATTGGGGATTTTCATGGCTTTTCCCTGCGCGGAAGGCGTTCTTGGGGGCGTAACTGGCGCTGCTGCAAGGTCGCTGCGCCACTATGCGCCACGGCTGGTTTTGGTGGCTGGAATCCATGAATACGCTGTGCGCGGAAATGGGTTTTGGCGCACGCGGCTGGCGCAGGGATTCGCACGCGCACACTGTGCGCCAGCCGCGTGCGCCACTTGTGCGCTGAATTCTATGAATTACCCCCTTTGTCTTTCCATGACTCAATATCTTGCAACAGCTATTTCCCATGCAAATTCCACCTCTGCATTTACCCTCACATCTTATGATGACATGGCTAGATTGCATACTAGATCAGAAATATGGATCAATATATATATATATATATATATATATATATATATATATATATATATATATATATATATATTAATCACCAATCTATAATCAAATAAACAACCTACCTGAATTATATTTCTCACTTCAAAATCATTTTTTCCCAAGGTACAGCTCCACAAATTCTAGGTGCCATATATAACTAAATTACCTCTCTAATGTTCCCAAAAAACAACCTGTCTACTATGCAATACAATACACTAATGCAACTTCACATTCATATGTGATCTTGCACACAATCTGTGATACACAATGCATATGTGTGTTGACAGTGATGTCACTATCCTAGGTCCCCAGACTGAGCCCACATTGTGTAGAGTATAATTGTGGATTAAGTATTAATTTAGCTAACATACACCCTCTGATTTCACACACCCTAGTACACAATCACACCCCACACTTTTTAGACAAGAAACATGCTGCATTTGGAGTTTAAAATCTATTTATTTAAATGAAACCAAAGCTGGTTCCCTAACATTTTGCTGGGGAAGACGCCACAATATAAAACAAACATATGCAGCTTTTTTTTTTTTTTTACAAAATGAAGAATTTACCTGCCTGTGAAAATCTCACTAACTATTTTTATTTTATTTATTTTATTGAGCATTTGTTGGCCGCTTATACATCAGAATTGTGTTTCAAAGCGCCACAAGGCTAAATCGGAAGGGAACAGGGGAAATAAAAAAAACATTGGCAAAACAGTAAATGTACAGTTGTGGTCCTACTAGGCCTTGTGGTATTCAGATTTGCAAGTACAGTGAAGAAAAGTGAAGGAGGAAGGAATGGTTGGGGGGCAAGGAATGGACAAGGGCTGGTGGGGGGACCAGGAGGGCAGTGCCGAGGGGAGCCAAAGAGGAGGCCTCAGACTAAGCGGTAGTGCCGCCGACTCACATGGGTGGGATGTAGAGCCGCCAAGCAGGGGCCTGCAGGCCAGTGCAGTGGGGGTGGAAGTGCTGGTATCGACTGGGTACTGGGCCTGGTATCCTGTGGGATTCATGAAGACCAGGCCACCGGTCGCAGTGGCAGTGGGGTGATTAGCAGGGAAGGGAAAGAGGTGGAGAAAAGCAGGGTTTTCAGCAGTTATGAGAATTTAAAGAGATCTGGCTTAAGTCTGAGAGGGGCAAGGAGGCTGTTCCAAAGGGAGGCGCCAGCCAAGGAGAGAGGCCTGCCCCCTACTCTCTACTTGGAGAAGCATTTGACAATCAAAGAGTTAGAGTTAGAGGAGCAGAGGGCTGTAGCAGGGAAGAATTTGGGGAGGCAAAGTTGGAGATAGCATGGTCTCAGGCCCCAGAGAGTCTTGTGGATGATGGAGGGGGTCTTGAATTTGATCCTTGCAACCACTGGGTGCCAGTGGAGAGATTTTAGGGCTGGAGAAATGCAGACTTGAGACCATGGATACGTTTTGTAGCCCTGTTCTGGATTAGCTGGAGGTGGCATAGGGAGGAACAAGGGGGGTTGAGAAAGAGGCTGTTAACATATCTAGACATCGATTTCTAAATAGCAGAATGCAATTGACAGTTCCTTTGTTTCATCACCACTTTCTGGCTATTGTAAGTTAAAGACATTTGCAAAACATAGGCCATTCAAGCCAGTATTGGCATCCGCAAAAAATTAAACAGAAAAATGACATTACACTTTTATTATATTCAATGTACATTCCCCATTAGCAATGTGTTCCCAGGTGCAATGTAGTGTGGTTGGTTTCTAGCATATGCATGTAAATATAAGCAATGGTGGGATGCATCAAAATCAACAAGCTTGAGTTTAGGGAAGCTCTGCTATCAATTTAGAACACACATATTATCGATTCATCTACACTGCATAGGAATATTATTTTATAATGTTCTGACACTGTAATAAGTGTCCATCTCACTTCACTTTACAGATCTGGTATATTTAATGCAGGGTCCTCCCCTTTCTGCACTATGTCATGAGCAAGGTTTTAATTTTCATTTAAATTCATATCATTTTCTAAATTGAACTGGCCCAGCTAACTTCCCTTTTATCCCAATAACTCTTTTTAAATGACTATGCCTTCACAGGTCTTGATTTATACATTCTCTGTTAGGCTATGGAGTGCTGGCAACAGGTTCACAGCCCCAGTTGTTGAGAATACCTGTGAAAACACTGGGTTATGTTTGCTTGGCTATGGCTTAAAAAGACTGTCTATGCTGCCTAGAAATGCTGTTGGGTCCCAGTTTAGATTAATCTTATCTTGGCTATGAAGATGCTTAAAAATGTGCAATATACACAGGAAAAAGTGATTTCTTCTACACTGAATTAAATCTTCCTCGGGTTTGAATACAGTGAAAACGCAAGGTGCATTTCACAACAGAATGCTAAAGAATTCGATTTGGAATCGGTTGCCTCCTAATTGTTCCCCCTCCCAGTTCCACCCATTTCAGGGACTTAGTCAAGAGCAGAGTATAGAGGGGGGCATATAGAGGGCATATATACATAATTGCATTGGGGCTTTGCATAGTCACCTTTACATACTTTCTTTAAGGCACAGAGCCAGCATGTGCCCTCAAAGCCTGCAGGTATTCTTCCCATTCAGCTAGGCGTATTTGCTGTCTGATCTGTCTGCTTTAGGGTAATCAGATATTCCTCAAGGATATTATGTATCACTCCAGGTAAAAACCACTTCAGTGTTCTTCTTGGGCATGGCACATTGTCTCTCTTATCATAAGATGTCATTTCATCTCACCACCCATCCGATTAGACAGATTCCACTTTCTGAAGCTTTCAGAATCCCAGAGCTCCTTCCCTACTTCCTGTTTGTGCCTTCTTACATAGGCTCTCATTTTCCCACACTATGCTATATTACATCACAATTTTTGAGAGGTCAAATCTGCCCATTGGCTGGCTTAACATATTGACACCCCCATAGGACACACTCCTTAATGTCATAGGTTAATCATATTCTGAATATGTGACAGGGATTGGTTTTGGGCAATTTGGACACAATCTTATTTTCTTCCATATCTTCCAGTAAACATTTTTCCCCCATCAGCGAGACATAGAATTCCAGATTTGCATGATCAAGCCAAATTCAGGCATGTGCAAAATGTTTGTGAGATGAAATTCGACTGAATTATTAATATTTTTACAGGTTATTAGTTATTAATAAATGTTAATATATCATGTTTGGTCTTGTAGTTCAGGGGAGACTCACAATGTCAGCTCAGTTGTCCTTTTTTCAAAAAACCTATGCATTATGAAGAAGATCTCCCCTGACATACTAGCAACTATCACTGCTGCCATAAACAATTACTGCCAGTCAGGATTGGTTCCTTCAGAGCTGAAATCTGCAAGGGTTCTCCCCTTCTCAAGAAGCCCTCCCTTGACCCCACAATTCCTGCAAATTTCAGACCTATCTCTGTGCTTCCCTTTTTGTCTAAACTCTTGGAATCTCTTATCACCCCCCTCCTATCTTCTTACCTGGAATCTTCCAAATGTTTTAACCATGCCCAGGCTGGTTTTAGGCCAGGGAGGGGCATGGAAAGTGTGCTTGTTTCTGTACAAGACGACATGTCCAGATTAGTTGATGCGGGTGGACTCAGTGTTCTGATCCTGTTAGATTTGTCAGCTGCATTTGACACGGTCGACCACCCAATTCTGCTCTCACGCCTGACACAGATCGGGATATCTGGTCCAGTCCTTGTGTGGTTTGCCTCCTTTTTCTCAGAATGTACCCATGACTCTCGCCATGCCCCCTTTTCTTTCGTCTGCCTGTCCCCTCACCTGTGGTGTCTCGCAGGGATCCTCACTTTCCCCGATCCTGTTTGATATCTATATTTGGGCTCTGGTCTGCCTCATTCGCTCCTACGGACTCAATTGTTATTCATATGCTGATGACACCCAAATCCTGATCCGTCTAGACCAAGATCGGGCTGGGATCTTGTCACGCCTTCATGACTGTCTGCAGGCGGTTGGGCACTGGATGGACCAGAACTGGCTTAAACTCAATGGCGACAAAATGGAGGGAATGGTGGTGGGTTGTCCTCTCTGTGGACCCCTGATTTCTGGCCTACCTCTCTGGGTCCTTTTCCTGGCCCAGTGAGCAAAGTGAAAAATCTAGGTGTCACTCTTTCCGCCTCCCTCTCTATGTCGAACCTGGTCACTGCTGTGTGCCAGTCTGCCCACCATCAGATTAGAGTCCTCAAGAGGGTCTTGCCCATGATACCAGAAGCCGTCCGCCCCCCCCGTGGTGGCGGTAGTCCTTACACGGTTAAATTACTGTAACTCTCTCTATCTATCCCAACCGATCGGCCTTATGCAGCGTCTTCAGCGCATGCAGAACCTGGCGGCCAGGTTAGCCACTGGCTCTCCCTACGGTGCCCATATTTCGCCAGTGCTCCATCGACTTCATTGGCTTCCAGTGGCCCAACGTGTCCATTTCAAGTCACTCTGTATTGTACATCGTGCGGTCCATGGCCAAGGAGCAGAGTTTCTGCAGTCCACATTCCTTCGCCATACCCCTGAACGTGACTTACGATCCTCCACCACTAATCTCCTTACTGTCCCTAGTTTTAATCGTGAAAGGGTTGGCGGCAGAGCTTTTTCCATTGCCGCCGCCAAACTCTGGAATAATCTTCCACTGTCACTCAGAAGCACTCTGAACCATTTCGGTTTCAGAAGAGCTCTCAAGACCATTCTATTCTAGCCTCTGCGTTCTTTCTTCACTGGTTCTCCCTTCGATAAGCAGTCTTCTTCTCCAGTGACATGATGCCCTTGGGCGACCGTGCACTATGCACATTCAATTAACATAACATTATAAATATATAGCCAACATTTTTTTCTCCACCAAATGATTGGTCATTTAAATGGTGAGCTTTATTCCTGTTGAACTCTGCATGTTAATTCCTCCTTTCAATTAATGATTAATATGAGCGACTGGCAGGTGCCTTTATTGGATTTTCCATTAGCTCGCAAATGGTTATATTTATGGGTGATGTAATGTCAAAGTTGATACTTTAAGTGCATTATATTGCCTTTGAAGCTGTGGTTTTAAAACCCAGACCATTCTCTCATGTGACCACTAAGATTTCATCAGAATGGAGGACCATGCAGTGGGCTCTTCCAGAATGTGTTTCAATGTATTTGTAGGAGCATGTCTCTTAAATCGAGCCCATGCTGCTTGTGCAGCCCATTAATCGGAGGCATTGAACATGGAATTATTTTGTAGTGTTGGACTAAAGGGGCCTATTTGATGACAGGATAAACAGATATGGCTTTCCAAATGGCTGAGCTAATCCCTGGGACCTCCAATATAGTTTGCCTTTCCCATTCAATTTAATCTGAGTTTTACCTTATAGTAGACACACTGAAGAACCAGCAAAAACATGTTTTTGGCCAATATGCCTAATTCCTAATATGTTAAATACACCCAATTATATCTGTGTTTTAACATGTAGGCCTTCATTTATAGTTACATCAAAGTGATTTCTCTTCCATAGTGTGTACAGAAAATGATAAGGCACGTGTACTGCTTCCAGGGAAAGAAACATGTTTTACATTTTACATTATTTCACATGCCTTGAATGAAATACATTACAGAAGAAATCAAACATTGTCAATTCTGAAACATATATTGATCTTTGTAGAAAGAAGTTTAGTATTCAGAGGAGAAGTAATTTTCTTCATGTAGGAAATGAAGCTTTGCTCCATCTGCAAATACATGGCATGTTGGCTTAGGAAATTAAAGGTGAAATGCTTTGCTTGTGTGATTTATGTAAATAGACATTGCAGTGGCACAAGCTGGTATTTCTTTATATAGTTGCTGATGTTTCTCACATATGTAGAAACAGGCAGCAATTCTGTCGGATTTCTCCTTCCATTTCACAAGTGCGCATTCCCTAACATGTATTTGATAGAAAAGTAGTTCTCAGCATGTCTTGCTCGTAATTGACAGTTTAATAGAACCCAAGGTGCTGTGTACATGAATAAACATGCACTTCTCAACACTATGCACTCTGATTCAGCCAGTCTCTATCTTTCTTCCACTTTCTCCTACAATGTTCTGTATGTAAACTGTCCTCCCATCCCATGTATCTCATTCAGTCAGCCTTGCCTCCCCACATTTGCGCTCCATGGCTCATCCTGTCCCTTATGTAACCTGCCCCCCCATAGCACCCATGTCTATCATTCCGTCCACCTTGCACCCCCACATCATAGCTCCATAGCTCATTGTGTCTCCTATATAACCTGCCCCAGCTGTAAGGAAGGCATGGTACCAACAGTAAGACAGACACAAGGGACCACAGTTCAAGGGTGTTTATCAAACTTAAACAAGGGTTTGAAAAACACCTATCCTAAAACAAAAGATAGGAGCATGCTACGACTATAAAATAATAATAATGCAGTCCTAGTGGTATCTTGTCAAAGTAAAAGGGCCTATACTAATGAACCTATTGCCAGTCCTTACCTCTAAATACAAATAGTGTGGGAAACAATGTTACGAAAAAGAAAGAAGGGTTCATAAAATGGTATGTCAGGGCCTTCCTTCCCCATGTTTTCAGCACGGGATAAGGCAGTACACTCCAGCTTAGCACAGTCTCTGGCTTCTCTAGCATGAGGATATAGTTAAATCATTAGCAACAGGGCATTCTGTTCCCAAGTCTCTTTGTCTTTCAAAGTCTCTTCATTCAGACGGCCTGATACGACAAATAAATTATACGTTCTTTTCTTCTTTCAGATCTTAACAACTACTCAATTTCATAGGCGATTCACTATTCACCTCGGATGCCCCTCAGCTGGGCTCAGATCCTCTCAACACAATGTTCTTCACATTGGATCCCCCTCATCGGGGCTCAGATCCTTCTCTTATCACAATGCCTACAATCTCGGGTGTCTCTGTTCACCTTGCATTCCCCTCAGCTGGGCTCAGATCCCGGATCCCTCTCAGCCGGGCTCAGATCCCCCTCAGTTGGACTCTGCTCAACTTCATATACTTTTTCACCAATTATCGAAGACTTTCGAATCTGCACAGGGTTTTGCTTGACCCGTTGCAGGACCACTTTGATTTCACAATTCTTTATCACTTTTACAATACCATCTTTCAGCTGGAACCCTAACAGAGACTTTAGAATGAGCACCCATGTGGTACCAGACCACTCTCTCTAGGGTATCGTATCTTGGCTTCAAAGTTCAATCACTCCTCTGCTGTTTAATTATGTTTGCATCGCTTGCCAGATATGCTTCGTACACTGTTCTCCTCAGTTTTCACTATACAATGTTGCCGCTTGCAACCTTGGCTTCAACACAGAGCGGTCTGGTACCAGTCTCCTCAACTCACCTGCTGTGCTGACTTCACTGGTCGTTGCTTTGTTGCAAGAGCCAAGGACAGTGCCACAGCGGCAAACGATTCTCCCAGCCTTCACTGTCGACCCAGGAGAGCCCCGGGTACCTCCGACACACAATGCAGGTTTCTTCAGCCCTGATTCCTGGTCTTAAATTTTTGTTATTCTCGAAGGTGCATGAAAGTAACTGTCTTTTGGTGAAAAGGTCAAGGGCACGTCCCTCCTTGCAATCCTCTTCGGCCTTGCCTTCATTCGCCTTGTGTTAAACTGCTATCTTGGAACTGCTACTTCCTCGTGTGCTTTGCCTCGTTCCGAGTGTGCTTTCGTGCTCTGCATTTTATCCATGTGGGGAAGTGTGATGGAAGTCTGGTGTGTGTAATAATCAGTAATTGCCTGACCCTGCCTGACCATTGTATTGGGACATGTCAGGTATACAGCTCAGGTGTTAGTCCGTTTTCTCTCACAGTGAGCTGTCCATGAGAAAGTGTTTGTGTTGGAAAAGGGGCGTGGGGGCTGAGTTCCTAAGTATCCTACCTGGTAGGATGGGGTAAAGATGTTACAGGGAAGGGGATACCACGTCTCACCATCCGGTGTCCCACTTCCACTCCCCAAAGACCCCTCACCCAGGTGAACCTCCTGCACTGGTCCACCCCCAGGAACTGGATTCAAAAGCGATAGCCATAACCTGGCCACCTGGATAACAGATCCCCGGGGACTACTGGGTGAGACACCTTCAGGTTTCTCACACAGCCCACAAAACCTATGTCTCTCTTTCAGGCCGCTTTCCCCCCACATCAGTGATATGTGGCTCATCCTGCCCCCTATGTAACCTTCCCTTGTGCCCCACTGCACCCATGTCTCTCATTGAGTCTGCCTTGTCCCCCCACGTTATTTCTCCACGGTCCATCCTGTACCATATTTAACCCACTGAGTGGCAAATAATGACCACTCATGATTCTGGTGGATTGATGAACACTTTATTTAGTAAAGCAATAAGCAAACAAATGACCAACGGCAATACAAGACTTCCGCGCATGTGAAAGTGAACCCCTCTCCCTCCTTGTTCCAGATCTCTTATGCTCACAGTAATATATGAATGTCAATGGAAGAAGGGTCGTATCAGCCTGCCAAGGAGGTCACACCTTGCAACTTTAATTGCTGACTGAGACAAACCCTCATTGTACAGACTTTCGATGCCAGCTGCACTCGGCAGTGCTTGTTAGTGTTATCAGTAAAAGCAGCACAGTGCAAGGCGACTACACTCCCTAATACTTCACACTCTCCTTGAGGCAGGCGAGAGGTCTAGTAACATGACATCCACCAGCTAAAGCTGCCTTTCAGTAAAAGGCAAGAGCAGAGAATACGCTCAGCTATGTCAAAACAGATATGTGTCCAAAGCGTGAACAGTGGAGGCGAGCATTCTTAAGTGGTGTGTGAAGCGCTGTTCTAAGGGTGACATGGGCAGTGCAGTGTACCATCTACCCTTCATGCAGGCTAGAGGCAGTGGTTTAAACATAGTGTAAAGACAAGCAGAATATACAGTCACACAGTGGAGGGTAACAGGAGGGTACTTATATGATTATGCCGTATTACATTTTTTCTATGAGACCTTCACTCCAGTCTCATTACACACATTTTTAATAGTGCATTCTTCGCATCCAGGCATGTCATGACAAATTGTATCTACATTAACCTGACAGTACATTACTCGAGCAGTTGGCGAAACATCTGAACAGGAGCTGATTGCCCCTTGACAAAAGCATTCACATACCATGGACAGACAGGATAACCCTAGAGGTATGACCACAGCTATGAGCGGAATTCGCCCAATAGACTATCCTAACGGCCCCAACGACACGCAAACTCATTGCTGCTGTGTAGGGGGGTTACGGCATTATGAATGTGTGTGATGATATCCGTGATATTGCTAGGGTAATCTGGAAGAAATATACAGCACTCGCTCTTTATGACTGCGCATGTGCCCCCTGGGAGGCTAATATGATATGTAGGGTCATACAGTTCTAGAGTACCATTGTGCGGATGGACAGCTATCCATGGGACAATAGTGACAGGGACACAGTGGTGGCGTTGGCCATGTCTTCCACTAACAGGGATAGCTGGGTCAAGCGGTTTTGGTTTATTTTGACCCCAAGGGCTGGTATCAGGTACTCCACCCCTGCAACAAAAGACTCCCAATCTGAGTTTCTCTTAAAGTGGGGTGGAGCACGGAAAGTGCGGGGGTGGCACACCGCAGGCAAGATATATCCCAGGTAACAGCTACCTCCCCAGTTAATGGGCAACCATGCATAAGCCTTATCCCCACAAATGAAATAAGTTCCAGAGTATGTTGCTTACACAGATTGAGTGAACATGAACCCAGGGTCAAATGCGAGCATAACATTGTTAATTACTACACTAGAGCAGGTGGACATTTAGTGCATACATTTTGTTGTTCCCATATACAGGGACCCTTAATTGGTATAGCATAGGAGCCTAGTTGCCATTGAGGGCAGACGAAGTGCAGCAGGTTTGGTCTGCACCTGGTCTGGGGTGGGGATTTTCGGCGGCTCCTTGAACCACATGTTCCCGACAGGGTCTGGAGCCTTTGGAATGGATAGTCAGCATGAGGTCCAGGAAGAGATCCCCCCACTGGAAAGGAATGAGGGCAATCTGAAACTGGGCAGACATGCTGTGAGTCAGGTGGGCACACACACAGCTGTCCGTAAGGTTGAAAATACATTCATTCGGAGCCAGGATACCGTGGAGGGCCGCTGAGCGAGCTGCACCATCAGCTGAAGCATTTCCCAAAGCGGTAAAGGACTGCGAGGGGTCCTGTCCTTCGCATTTCACTATGGCTAAAATAGCAGGGAGGAGCAATGCGCCCAATAGAGTTGCCTCATATCTTCCATTCTGTATTGGGGTACCAGTGGATGTCAACTATCCACGCTGTTTCCAGAGGACAACAAAGTCATGGACCACCCTGTGGGCGTACCTGGAGTCGGTGTAGATCGTGACTGATCTACCCTGAGCCAGCACACAAGCACGTGTGAGGGCCAAGAGCTCAGCTACTTGTGCTGACTTGGTGGTGGGCAACCTGTGGGCTTCTAGGACTGAGTGGGGTGTGCATATGGCATACGCATAGAACAATTTTCTGGTCTATGGAATACATGTGCATGAACCATCGGTGAAGAGAATGAGCTCTGGGTTCAACAGGGGCTCATCAACCAGATCAGTGCGAGGGGACAGCAATGTCTCTACGACCACCTGACAGTCATGTGGCTCCCTATCTTCAAGGGTTGGTAACAGTGAGGCAGGATTAAGGACAGGGCAGCGATTTAGGGTCACATTGGCAATGGAAATGAGCATCTTATCATACCTCGTAAGGCGGCAATTAGATACATGTTGGGTTTTACCTTTTAGCAATAATGACAATATAGTGTGGGGGAAAGAAATAGTGACGGGATGCCCTTGGACCAAGGAGTCATTTTTCTGAATCAATAGGGCAGCGGCAGTGACAGCCTGCTGACAAGCTTGGAGCCTCACCATCACTGGTTCCAGAGCTACGTTGTTGAAGGATACAGGTCGATCGATACTTATCCCCATGTAACGGGGTAAACACACCTTGAGCAAACCCGTTGCGCTCATCGCAATATAAGACAAAGGGCTTGCTATTATCTGGCAGACCTAAGGCCGAAGTCGATGCGAGCGCCTGCTTAATGGTGACAAAGGCATCTTTGGCTTCCTGGGACCATGGCAGGGGTTTGGGGTCAAATCATGGGTGAAGTTCTGAAGGGGCTTCATGATAGCTACAAACCCGGGGACCCTTTGCCTACAGTAACTAAACATCCAGATGAACCCTCTGATCTGTTTCTTGGTCCAGGGTTTTGGGACTTTCTGGATTATGGAAATCTGATTTCTTAGCAAGTACTTTCAACAGAACCATTATGACTTTCTCACACACTTCTAAGGAGGGGAGGCTATGAACAGATAGTCTACGTACTGCACTAGCATCTACACTCCTGGGAACTGCACCAAATGAAGGTCTTTCTTTGGAATTTGGGAAACCAGTGTGGGGCTTTTCTAAATACCCCATTGGAAGATGAGTGAATGTATATTGCATCATTTTAGGCGTGAACGCGAAGAGATAGTGACTCTCTGGGTCTATGGGTATAGAGAAGGTGTATGGGTATAGAGAAAAAGGCTGAACACAAATCTACAACAGTGCAATACTTGGCAGTGTAGGGAATACACAACAAGATTGTAGTGGGAATGGGTGCCATGGGATAAGATGGTAGCACAGCGGAATTCACTGTATGCAGGTCCTGAATAAAACGGTACACTTCTTTCTGGCTTCTTTTTAGACAGCATCAGGGTATTACAGGGACTGGGTTTGGCACAATGATACCTTGTTGGAGCAGCGATTCTATTAACGGGTGAATACCCTCTTCTGCTCATCACTAAATAGGGTACTGAGACGCACATGGCAATGGTTTAGCAGGATTTAGTGTGATTGTAACTGGTTCAGCACTCACCATGTAACCAGTGTCATTCGCATGGGTTGACCATAAGCAGACCGGGAGCTGGTCCAATATCCACTGTCACGGACAGGGGCTATCAATCCGATCATCAGGTTTCGAGTGGGCTACTTCTTGTAACAGCTAGCACTTCGTGCTCTCTATGAGCGAGGATAACCAAATACACACCATCCGAGGAACAATGAATGCTACAACTCAGTTTACACAACAAATCTAATCCAAACAAATTCACAGGAGAACAGGGGCTTAGTAAAAATGCATGCTGTTCAGAAATAGGTAATAACGTGGCCATCATAGGGGTGGACATGGGGTGAGGTATTGGCATACCTCTTATGCCTATGGCATATACTATCTATTCTGTCGGGGCAAACTTGCATGCTCTTAGAGTGGAGTGTGAAGGCCCTGAATCCACATAGCGTTACACCTTTTGACCCGCCACCTTACATTCGACATAAGGGGCAGCAGGATTGATCGATATAAGCGGTGCAACAAGCTCTGGGACCCCCTGGCAATCCTATACATTGGTCATAAGTAGTGACTGTGTGGGCAGACACTGCGCAGCCCCTCCTGGGACGGTCATATGTTCACCCCGACCGTCATAATGAGGCTGATTCAGGCACTTGGCTTTCTAATGCCCAGACTGCAATAATTGCACTGGTCAATGTTTGTGCTTGATGATATCCTTCGGCAGCTTGTCCTGCCTGAAATGACTGGGGATCCCCCTTTCCCTATCCACTGCCCCGTGCCCGGAACCCTCCTCTTCCTTGAGAGGGTTGTAAGCTCTGTATTTGTAGTGCCATAAACTTGGCTTCTGTTGTTTCTTTCTGCCTTTCGACCTTCTTGTGAAAATGTTGTGCGGCCAACACAACCTCAGCCAACCCCTTTCCTTCCCATCCAATCATTATAGCCTTGATCCCTTCTGCTACCTTGGGTTGCAACCCCATAATACACTGTGCCAGTACCTCATGTGGTGCGGTAATCGTGGCATCCACAATCCCTGAATGTTGTTCAAAGCATAATTTCAGTCGTTCAAGATACTCCGCAGAGTGTTCTCCCTTGGACTGATTGCACGAGTTAATCTTGGCACAATTAGTTTTCCGAGGACAAATGGTAGGAATAATTGGCACCAGTCTATCAGTAAAGGTCTTTCAATCTCTGGGCACAGCGCGTCCTTTGGCTGGCCAATTTCCCTGTGTTTTAAGCAGAGCAAACGAGTCCAGGGGTAACACTGCACGCAATAGCTGGTTTAAGTCTATGCAAGTGGGATGGTAACAGTCTATTATTACTTGGAGCTCTTTCTGGAATTTAACAGGATCTTCTCGTTTCTTGGGGAATCACTGCAGCATGTTAAATATGTCAGTGGTGCTCCAAGGGGCATGTACTGTGACTAGGGTGTTGCTTCCTCCCGGGAGCTGTCTGAATGGAAATACGCCAGTGCTCGAGTTTAGTATAGAGTCTGGGAAGCCTTTGAACGTGCCTCAGGATGGTGAAAATAATTGGGGTTTCCTGTTTTATGGGTTTATTTATTTTACTTCCGGTGGTGTTTTTCCAATTTTTTCAAAACATTTTAGAATCTGTGTTTATCATTGCTTTCCCATTTGCCTCTTTCAAAAAATCGCGGGCAACGGTTTTTTTCCAGCGTCAACACAGAAATATTCTTTTATTTTTTCATTGCGTGCATAAGTAGGGTAATATCTCTCAGTGCAAGATGTTATGAACACATTCACGTTATCCCAGTAATATCTAAAAAAAAGGTAGCAGGCGCTCCTCTCCAGAAAGAACACGGCATGATAACCTGCTCTGAGATGAGAGTTTGCAGCACACGCTTTTTGCTCACTGTACCCTTCACAGATGGGAAATATCCATTTGCATATCAGCCTTTGTCCCGCCCACATGGGCAGTCCAGCACCGAAATGCTATGGCAATTCCTCTCTGAACAAGAGTACCAAAAGCAACCCCATACACGTGTTTCAGCCTTGTTGGGCCTCATCATTGAGGTGAAGCTTTGTCTCTCTGAGCACAGTGAGCAGGGAGTCCACGTCTGGTTGCCCCCAGGTAACTCAGGGTGACCAAACCCAAGTTCCTTTCAAATATTTCAAAAAAGGTAACAGGCGCTCCTCTCCAGAAAGAACATGGCATGATAACCTGCTCTGAGATGAGAGTTTGCAGCACACGCTTTTTGCTCACTGTACCCTTCACAGATGGGAAATATCCATTTGCATATCAGCCTTTGTTCCGCCCACATGGGCAGTCCAGCACTGAAATGCTATGGCAATTCCTCTCTGAACAAGAGTACCAAAAGCAACCCCATACACGTGTTTCAGCCTTGTTGGGCCTCATCATTGAGGTGAAGCTTTGTCTCTCTGAGCACAGTGAGCAGGGAGTCCACGTCTGGTTGCCCCCAGGTAACTCAGGGTGACCAACCCCAAGTTCCTTTCAAATATTTCAAAAAAGGTAACAGGCGCTCCTCTCCAGAAAGAACATGGCATGATAACCTGCTCTGAGATGAGAGTTTGCAGCACACGCTTTTTGCTCACTGTACCTTTCACAGATGGGAAATATCCATTTGCATATCAGTCTTTGTCCCGCCCACATGGGCAGTCCAGCACCGAAATGCTATGGCAATTCCTCTCTGAACAAGAGTACCAAAAGCAACCCCATACACATGTTCAGCCTTGTTGGGTAATATCTAGCAATTCTACAAGTCAAAATGATTGTAGTAAATCATGCAGTACTTTTTCAGGGACTATTTGCCCATCCTTGCCCTTTCTTTTCTTCCCAACTGTCTTTGATGAACATACAGTTTAAAGCTTAGCTATCAATATTACTTTGGCAACCACATTATAGCAGTGATGACTGGTGTGTGACCTGGATGGGTACAGATCCCTTGAGTCACTCAGTGTGGTAATTTCTGCCCTCTGTAGAGACAATCAAAAGCGGGCACCCATTAATATATGCAAAGTAAGTGAACATTTATTAAAGTGAAACACACACATTTAGTTGAATTTAACTTTCCCCTTAGAACAGGGGTCTGCAACTGGCAACTCTCTAGATGTTTTGGACTATGACTCCCATGATCCCTCACCACTGACTATGCTGGCTAGGACTGTTGGGGTGTGTAGTCCACTACATTTGGCGAGCCAAACGTTGCAGACCCCTGCCTTAGAAGAAAGTGCACAAAACAAATTAGCATTTACCATTTAATAAACATGAATCAACCTGGAAATATAATCAGAGGGACGAGAATGTTCAATAACTATGCTGGCAAAGTATAAAGGTGCCCCCCTTTTAAACATGATTGCATGATTAATGTAATGTGCAGAATTCCTTTGAAATAGGTGTTTTCAAGCATTTAGGGTTTAAACAGAGTAATCTCCGACAGAAAGTGAGGCCTGTGCACTATTGCGCCATTGGTAGATATGCCAAGTTAACCTCCACACTCCACCAGACCCATGGGACATTGTTTCCTCAGAGAGTCAGTGGGATGCGGAGTACGTGCCTGCAGGGACTACATGCGGTCAATGAAAGTCTAATATGACACATTGTGCAATCTTGAGTGTATGGTGCAATGTGTGTATGTGCAGTGCACATGCTATAAGCCGCAGCTGCAACAAACAGTGGCCAGTGCAAATGTGTCGATGCTTTGCACAAAGGGCCAACATACAGGACAACATTAATCACCAATAATGCCTTTTGAGAACCCTAATAAAGTTAATGAAATCGAAACTAATGGGTACGTGTTCCTTCATACTTGATTTAAATTGACCCTAATTAATTAATGTATCCAATATTACGATTATGGTAATTAATATGTATTTTCTTTTACTCCTTTTAATGTAGAGTCACTACTTCATAAGACAAAATGTCGTTGGAATGCGAAAAATGCATTGTCATTTTGGGACTCATGCCGCCCTCAGGAACCGAACCACGGTTGCCCGGTTCGCAGGCCAGCACTTCGCCTCTACCCCCTATAACATGTTTTTTTTTTTAAACATTCTTTATTAAGTTTTTTAAAACAGTCAAACATGACCTGACCGTCCCCCTGCCCTCCCCAACTCACTCCCTCCCCATCCAGTCCCCCCACCCCCTCTCCCATCCACCCCGTGCCTCAAGCGCCATCCAGTCCCTACCCCGACTCCCGCAGCGCCCGACATCTACCCTATAATATGTTGAGTCTTTACATTGTTATTTTTCCTTTCCTTGGCCCAGCAATGCGGCTAATTTCTGGTAGCCTGCTGTGCCCTTCCATATTGCATGAAATATTCAGAGTCTTCGCAAACAATGCCCCCAGAGGGAGTTTTATGGCACAGTACTGCACTGTGTGACCACCTGTCAGGGGCTGCCGTTCGGCAGATGTTTATTCTGCAACATGAAAATGCCCTAGTAGTGGTTGAGATCACGCTATATAGGTAGCTATACATGCCATACCTGAGGAGAGGCCCCAACAGAGACCCTTCTGAGTGGACCACTTCAAGGGACGCCATTTGGGGGTAACCAGGGGTCACAGCTGCGACCCCTGAGGTCTCCCTTTCTACCCCTGTGGTCTCCCTGGCTACCCCAAAAAAGAAATAGTTTTTAAACGTAAGCTCCTGGACTGCGGCCAGCGCCCTGTGTCTCTTTGTTTCTGGAGGAGCTTTAATGTTCAGGCCTCTTAAAAAAAAGTGGGGGTTCCACAAGTCTAACACTTTGAGCAGTGACCCTAAATAAGAAAGACTAGGAATAACACATGTTTTGTCTTTCTGGCATTCTATACAATAAATGCTAGACTCATTAAAGGGTTATTTCAGGCACACTTCAGGGGGGTGAGTCACTGATTTAGTCTGTTCTTAAACACCTCAACTCAGCCGTTCATCCTTCTGAGGTTGATAAATGAGTAACAACACAGGTTGGGTGATATTGTATGATTATTTGTTAAGTGCTATATAATAACACATCATTCTCATTTGGCCTTGGACATCTTCTTACATTGACAGTAATTTGGAAATATGGGCCTATACCCACTGATATTAACGATACATATGGTGATTCATTCTTGTATGGAATGTATATCACATTATAGTGATATTGTAATCATATTTTTCGTAGTGTACTTAGGAACAATGCTATGTGATGCCACTTCTTGTTTTGTCAAGGGGTGAAAGGTCGTGTTCCATCACTTCCCGTAATATCACTTCAGGGTGGGGTCAAATGACATCACTTCATGATATGATATGATGATATGATATGGCATTTATAACGTGCCTATACACAGGTGTTTCAAGGCGTGACGAGTCAAGGGAGGGGAACAGAGGGAAGACAGACAGCGATCCTACTAGGCCAGGTGTCATTCAGATCGCCCAAGTGTATGGCAAGGGGAGGGGGGAGAAGTGCGGGGTGGGAAGGGGGCGAGGACAGTGCAGTATATGGGATAAGAAAATAAATAACAATAGGTAAAGTACGACCAGCAGGTGGCAAGTGCAAGGGTAAGTACAGACAACAGATGTCAAGTGCTGGTAGTGGGACTGTAGGGATATAGAAAACAGTCCCCAAGTGCGGGGTTGCCAGGAGGGCAGTGCAGGAGTGCGACTGGCGGGGGCGGGGACCTGGGCCCGAGATCAGAGGGCGGCCAGGCAACCAGTGCAAAGTCAGTGTAGGCCAGGAAGTCAGCAAGGGAGAGGAGGAGAAAAAGCAGAAGCAAAGAGAAAGGTTTTGAGGTGCTTTCGGAACTGAAGATGATGCTCCTCAAGTTTCAGGGAGGCTAGTAGGCTGTTCCAGAGGGAGGCCCCAGCCGAAGAAAGATCTACCACCAACTCGTTGCTTGGAGAAGCGACTGACCCTGAGGGAGTTTGAGGCAGATGAGCGAAGAGCTCGAGGAGGAAGGTATTTAGGAAGAGAGAGTTGAAGGTATTGAGGCCCCAGGCCCCAGAAGGCCTTGTGGACGATGCAGAGGGTTTTGAACTCAATCCTCGCAGCCACAGGGAGCCAGTGCAGAGATTTCAGTCCTGGAGAGATACGATCCCTGGGCTTGAGGCCAAGGACAAGTCTTGCAGTCCTGTTCTGGATAAGTTGCAGAGGGCGGAGATTAGCAGCAGGCAGATTTAGAAAGAGGCTGTTGCAGTAGTCCAGCCTAGAGATAACCAGAGCTCTGGAGAACGTGAGTTTGTCATGTTATGTCATCAGAGGTCAAGGGTCGAGTGATGTCACTTCCGCTACCCCTGGCATTTTGGTGAAATTACATCCCTGACCACTTCCCACAAAAACACGTTAGGTAGCCTTGTTCTTTCTACTTAAAGGGGGGGCTCCCCCATGTTTATGAAAGATAAGCGTGATAGTTTCCGTTCTAAACACCCTTTTTGCAAAGTCAGACTTTGTAATTGTAATGCATTGTTAATGTCTGTCGAACTCAGTCCCTCACCTCAGCAGGGCTTGCGACTGATGAGTGTGGGGGGCCTTTAATTGCAGCAGCTTGTGTGGCAGAGGACTCACGTTACACCGGGAACCCTCCACAGTATGTGGCTTCCGCTGTAAAACAGAGCTGCTCCAGCGAGGCAGTGAACAGAAGGCTCCCCCCGCTTCTGACTGGGAACAGAAGGCTTGCCCACTCTTGGATTGTTGCAAAAACCATATCAATATCCACTGTTGTGCCCTACTTGTTTTTCGAGGTGGCGCTTTTAGCTCCTACTTTAGAGCTGATCCACTCCCTTAAACAGCAGAGGCCCTGTCTGTCTGGTGCCCGCTCTGCGTAACGTGAGACTTTTGCTCCCACTTCCTTGGAGCTCAGTTCCCTCACCAACACAGGCCCTGTGATGATCCGTTTGCTCCAATGAGCATGGGGGCCTTTGACTGTAGCTGGCTGGGTGGCAGAGGACCTGCGTTGTGCTGGGGCGTTAAATATGTTCTTGTGGAGTGATCAATGTGCAACTCCAGGTGCTGCCACACAGAAGCTGCCAATCAGGAAGTTTCCGATTCAATGGAGCCGACAGGATAGCGCAGGGGCAATGTCTTTGTCTAGGATGCAAAAGCAAGCAGAGCAATACAGCTTCGAATCCCACTCCTGCACGTTTGATTAATTAATTCTCTAAAATAACCAAAGTTTTTCAGAGTCCACTGAGTAAGCGAAAAACAATCTGGGGAACTTAAGGCGGTTGTGAGGAAAAATCAGGACCATCACTCGTTGATTTGGTGGGTTGTTCAAAATGGCTGGGTTGTGACTGTCCAGAATGTCTTCAGGGCTTCCTTTTGTCTGGGGCTCCCCTTAGAGGACTGGATATAATCGGTTGTATCTGGTTTTGTGGGTCGGGACCCGCTGGTTTGCGCACTCATTCTTCGTGTATTTTACTTGCTCCTGGAGCTTCACCTGCGAGTCCTTTAGTGCCCGGATCTTAGATTCAGTTATTCTCTTAGTGGCTTTGGTATACCATTCGAGGTAGCCATCCAACTGGCGTTGGTGTACATGTGAGCCCTTTTTCTCTAATGCTGTTTGCAAGTTTGTTATTCTGTCTAGAACAAATGTGCCCTCCTAGGTGACTCAGTCTGTGTGCATTCATTCCATTCCTGCCATTCATCCAGGTACTTGCATGCTTTTTGCGAATAGTGAGCAAACACAAAGTGGGCTGGACTCCCTTTAGGAGGAAGCAGTACTTGTCTAAATTGCCCTGCACTCATTTTCTTGGGGGTGGTGAGAGGGTTAAGACAAGGTTTGGCTCATTATGGGTCCGGATCCATTCCTAACCCTGTCTGCACTGGGACAACATCGAGTCCCGTGGCTGGCAGTGTGGGTATGGCTCATGAACTTAATCGGTCTGCCATGTCTATTTGGCAGCTCGGGTATCCTCTGGGCCCTGTTCCTCCCCATTACAGATATTTCAGAGAAACACTGCAAGTGTAGGTCAGGTTCAGATAAGTGCTGCATCACATTTCATTTCCCCCATAATCCTACCTACAATGCAGAGCAGTATTCACTTCTTCAGAGACGTGGTATGTAAGGGTCAATGCCAAGACACATAATCGGTAGAAACACAGCCTATTACAGCTCCCGTACTAGGATAGAGGAGAGTGTGAAATGTAAAGCAGGGTTGCAAACTTTCGTTGCACAGAGGGTTTCAAGTGACAAGGTCTGGGTCGAGAAAAGGCAATCCTGAACGACATCATGGTCTCATGCCTTCTCAAGTCACTAGGGAGCATGGATGCGCTGCTTTTTAAACTCCGGTGGCCAACCATCTTACTCTTTTTTTACTTCTGATAACTAGTTTTAGTTTTAGGCATACCACCTGCATTCCCATTACTCCAGACAGATTCTATACTTTGAATCCACATACAGCTTTTTTGACCAGATTCAGACAACACAACACATGACATCACAATACATTGAGGAAGTTCCCTGTGTTCATCAATCCACGAATTTTCTTTCGATCAGCTCTTTCCTCTGCATCCGCTCTGTTTGCCCCCTTCGAGTCTCCGGGCGTTGAGGCCAGCCCTCCTCTCTGACGAAATCATCCTTTCTTGGGCCCAACGGGGATCACCGGGAAGTGCGCCCGGCGGCCCTTGTCTGCCCACAGAGCAGCAAGATCTGACATCTAAGGCACCAGATTGTAGTCGAAAATAACGACCACTCACAATTCTGGTGAATTGACAAACACTTTAGACGTAAGTAAACAAATGACCAACGGCAATACAAGCCTGTGGCGCAAGTGAACCCTCCTCCCTCCTTGGTCTAGATCGCTTATACTCAAAGGAATAGATGATTGTCAATGGAAGAGGGATGGTCTCAGCCTGGCAAGGTCACACCTTGCAACTTTAATTGCTGACGGAGACAAACCCTCATTGTACAGTCTTTCAATGCCAGCTGCACTCAGCAGAGCGTGTTAGTTTTATCAGTAAAATAAGCATAGTGCAAGGCATTTCTTTAAGGGGAATACACTCTCTAATAATTTGCACGCACAGCGAGGGAGGCGAGATGTTTAGTAATATGATGAAAACCGTCAGCTAAAGCCGCCTTTCAGAAAAAACGAGAGCGGGGAACATGCTTAGCTATACCAAAACAGATGTGTCAGATGCGTGAGCATTAAAGGCGAGCATTCTTGAATGGTGAGTGAAGCGCAGTTCTAAGGGTGTCATGCGCAGTGTACCATCTACCCTTTATGCAGGCCAGAGACAGTGATTTAAACATGGCATGAAGACAAGCAGAACATACTGTCACACAGTGGTAGAGTGATAGAGGGGTACTTATATGATCATGCCTTATTCAATGTTTCCCCCACACCACCCTTTCCCCCTCCTCCACAGCATCCATGTCGCTTTAAGGCTGCATGACCTTCTAGAGCCTCATGCGTCCCTCAGATCCCCAATGTTTTCCCCTTTGCTAGACCAGTTTCTCCAGACATGTCTGTTTCATCCAACTCCAGGTCAGCATATGGCACCCCTCATATCTCTGTATTGTCCCAGTCATTGTCTCCCAGGCCATCCATTTATGCCTGCCTCATCACTGCCCTGGTTCCCCATGTCTGGCCCCAGCCCCCCTGTCTCACCCATGTGCCCCATGAAGACTTCATGGTTCCTGCTCACGTCTATCCCTCTCCCCTCAGGCGCTTGCTGGAGAGGGATCAAATTCTCCTTTGGCCCATGTAGCTGCGCATGGGCAGTCTGGAGGAAAATGATGCTTAGGAAATCCATGTGTCCATTGGCCGGAGAGGAACTAGGTGCGGAAAAAGAGCAGCAGGTGGCTTGCAATGAAGGAAATAGGATTCTTTTTTATGTTTGTATAATCTTTATTAAAAATTCCAGTTTGCAGCCTGCCAATAAACAATGGTTGATAACAGCCACAAACAACCAACTACTAAAACGAGCAGAATCGAAGGCATCGTTAATTTCAAGGGACAGTGGTGAGCCTGGTTGGATCAGAGGTTGCAAAGAAATTCACAAAAGTCGAAAACAGCCACTTATGGGAAGCAACTGGAAATCTGAGCTCCCCTAAATGGTGCTCCGGGCAGGGGTTCCCCTCATCAAACCTACTGGTACATTACAACTATATGGCCCAGGGCTTGTTCAATATCGTATACACTTTTACCTGATGAGAGATACAGTGATGAGACATACAGTGAGGCACATTCTTACAGATTAAAAGAATGAATATAGGCACGAGTTGTACCGAATGTGCAGACACTATCAATATTACAATCATTCAATGGCCTGTGTGTGTTCTAGAGAAAAGCTGCCAGATGGTATGTATCCACCAGAAGACCAGCCACACAGTCTTCCACTAAAATATTTAAACAATTCAAGAAATATATATGCCCTCTTAACAGTTGCACTATAGAAGGCACTCCAGGTGTTCACATCCCTGCCCGCTGCAGACTTCAAACTGGAATAGGTTTAGAGCCCTAAACACGGACGTTGCATCGCATATCATTAATTCCGAAGAGCAGTGTGCAAGCCAGCAGCGGTACTCACTTGGCGAAGGTATTCAAGCAATGGCGAAGCAGTGGGGGATTACCTATGGTACAAGCCCCTTCCTGGACATGAACATTCTAATGGGATTCTTTTGCTGAGGCTTCTGTCCCTGTCATCTTGCTAAATGCCCAAACTCCTTAGATTTTGCCCCCCACCCCAACAGGGATATTCCTGATCTATTGTCTCCCGCCTCTGCTCCACGTCCAAGTCCTTAGCCCTTTCCTCCCCATCGATGGCCAAACTGCCTAGTTCTCTCTCCACTGACAAACAAATGAATCCTGCTTCTCAAGTGCCCCATTACCAATCTCCTACTACACGCTCCCACCTCTCTCTCCACTGTCAAATTCCAGAGCCCTTTCCTCGCCTTTCACCAAAGGCGTCTGGGGTTCATGATGGCCAGGCAGATGAGGCGCTTCCCACCACCCATGGCGTTCACTACTAATTCAATGACAACTAAGGATCCGCCCCTAAACAGAAGTATGGTTGTTGATCAGTTATATCTAACTCCATCATTACACGTCTTAAGCAGCAAAGACATAGGTTTTATAGAATTTCTATCAAACTAGGCACAAACTGTCTCAATGCACTTCTGTAGTTTGATATCTACGGATTTCGGTTCCCGCAATGCAGGGGTCTCCGTTGCACGGTAGAGATTACCACTCTGATTAATTCTAATATTGAGATGGAAGATCCCCCAACCTCATAAAAGGGAGGAAAAGGTAATAATGGAGAAGAGTGGAAAATTATCACTGAGTAATAACTATTTTTGGCTGGAGTGGGGTCCTTTGCTACCCTATTGTTTAAGAAATGCTGTTTTGGGAATTCTAAAAGAGGGGCAGAGAATCAATATAATAACCCCCATTTGGTTAGGGGGTGATGCTACAATGCAGAAGTAGGTTAACGGATGGGAGCTATCCCTGAAGATGAAAGAAGGGTTGGAGGAATATTCGGGAACGTCTTGGTTCAAAACAATTCCAACGCATACTATGTTACCACTCCAGACAATGATCACTCCATTCCTAGCTTTGATTCCATCCTGGTAAAAATAAATGTCAATACTGGCTTTCTGCAGGACATTAATGGCTAGAAAGTAAAAAATTGGTGCCGCAACAAAAATCCCTCAAAGTAATCACATTTCCCAGAAGAAAAGTTGATACATTAAATCACCTTTATATTACATGTCCGAAGTTAGCATCAATAAGCAATGTTGTATTCTGCATATATAGAACATATAAGTGAAACCAGGAAAACACATTTTTTGGCAGAGGGCATTGGGTGGACAGGAGCATTTATTAAAATTCTCCATTTTGAGATAGACGGACATTTTAGGTATTTAAAAGTGTGTTAATACTTTCCCACTGGTTACTATATAATTTGATTTAACTAAATTGAAGAAATGATCTAATGTATTAATCTATGCAATATTTCTTATGTGGATTTTTCATGTTCATTCTCGTGTATAAGTTATTATAAACCATATGATACTATAATGAATTGAAAAAGAATGTCAACTATAACAGAATCGATGCAAAGTCCGATTGTGTGGTCAGGCTGTAAAACATTCATTTACAGTCAGGTCCCTGGGTGGGAGGCAGAGGGGCTCTGCAGCACTGGAGTAAACCATCTGTGCCTCCCAGGAAAGGGGATTTGTATATGACCATTCTTCCTTCAAAGGGGGTAATATTCTTACAGCTCTAAAGACCTGGCTGGGCATTACACAAAGGCTGAATAATGCCCACATGTCTTTCATTACCACCTAGCGAGAGGAATTTAGGAGGTGGGGGGATATTACCTAGTTCAGCCCACCTGGCCTGTTTATCAGATTGCATTCACAAATGAGTAGCAGGACAGCCAATCACAGTCTTCAGAATGCATTCCTTAACTGCTAGTATAGGACTGCTTTGGGGCCGCCTTTAGAGCACGGCGCAGCCTGATTAGAGGACTGAGGACTGGGGCAGGAGAGGGCGGTGGCACTGCCGACACGGTCATGTTCTTATACAATGAGTGGCCTTAGAAACCTTCAGTAAGTAACACCATTGCCCCCTCCCCTCTTTCTTGAGGCCTCTGCACCTAAGTTTAAGTTGATAGATTGGGGGAGGGCCAAAACACCATTATTCATGATCAATAAGGGTACTGCGAGAACTTCCTTCTCCTACCCTTCGCAGCATGCATTTAAGACTGAGGCCCCTACTTGTAGTCAAGTAGACGAAGGCCCTGAATACAGAAAGTTGCATTGAAAAGTGATTGTGGGCCAGTCCCATAGAAACAAAGAACTTGCTCAGTTGAGGACCACGGTGTGCTGTTACGCAGTGCTTACATAATGTATAAATGCAGGCCATGTCAAGTTACTGGTCGAAGTGTTTCGTGACTGTATGTTCAAGGGCTGCTAGGCAAACACATAAAATAGGACGAGAGCCAGCACACCGGTGCTCAGCTGGACAGACTGGGTGGGCACCGCCCGGCTTGGCTGGCTGCACAGCATGCACGCCACCCTGGACCAGGATCCATCGTTCGGCTGTGCCTTTGTTCCAGTAATATTGCACATGATGTTGTAAACATCCACTGATCTGATCGGAGCAGCTTTGAAGTTTTGTTTGAAATCTGAAAAAACACAGTAAAATGATATTGGTCTCTGAATGATGAAAGGTGTGCACTTAAGAGTAATACTGGTTTTCCCATCATGTCAATTAAAAGTAACACACGTGCATTGCAGGCTACATTTTTGGTTATTATTTATACATAAACATGTTGGGCATCATTGTGCTTGTGGTGCAGGTCTGCGCTTGTATTGGTGTGTGCATGCCTTTGATGGGGTGTTCACATAGTGTGCAGGCGCTGGCATGTGTGGATTTTGAGGTCTGTATTGTCATGTGTGTTTTGCAGTGTGTTGGTTTTGGTGTTCGGAGATGAACAGCGAGAAAAAAAAAATCAAATGATATGTTAGTCAAGAAAGGCCCCAAACAAAGATGATGATTTTTTTTTCACAGCGATTCATACATTAATGACACAAACGTTCTCTCTTCCATCCTTCCTCCCACCTTTCCGCTTCTCATCCCCACATTGTTGCGCTACACTTCCGTTTCTACCTCACTAAGTGGGAGGCTGCATGCAAGGAGGGATGCACAGCCTGCAGTCATCCTTCTGTTATCTACCAACACACTGCACGCCCCTGGCTGTGCCATTCACCAGGGGCGTTGCTAGATCTGGAAAAGATCCGGGGCTGATGTCGGGACTCGAGGCTAGCTAGCCTTTTGGTTGTAGCCCCTGAGCTTCTATACAGGGCTACCACCAAAACACCCGAGGCTATAACCCATCCCCTAGCGACGGCTCTGCCATTAGCTAAAATCCCACCCACTGTACACTGTAACCATGCATGCCCCCTGCAATATCCTTTTTCTGAGTGTTTAGTAGCAGACGTATGGAAAGAGGCTATTTTGACACTCAAAATGGCTCACCTGGCAAAATAAAATACATTATGTAACACTGTCTTTGTTTATTGTACATGCACCCATCAATACACACAATGGGCCTGATTCACAACGTGTTTTTCAATGGGACATACCCATTGAAAAACACTTTATGAATCAGGAGGTTGGACCGCTGCAGTGTTCTTTGGATCTGAAGATGCTTTTTCACTGCTTTAAGAAAATGCACCAGTGAGAGTGGGCGGGGGATATAAGATATACCTGAATTCGGGCTAGTGAGGTTGTGGGAGGCAGACTTATTTAGAAAATGAGCACCAAGGGTGTTGCTAGGTCTGGAAAAGACTCGGGGCTAAGCTAATGTCGGAACTGTTGGGACTGGGGGCTAGCTAGCCTTTTGGCTGTAGCTCCTGAGATTCTATCCGGGGCTACAACCAAAAGACCAGGGGCTATAGCCCCCTTAACCACCCCTAGCAATGCCTCTGATGAGCACTATCTACTTTGGAGAAAGGCACCCGCAAAGCAAACAAGGGCAGCCACTCACAAACATAACTGTCATACCCCTTCGAGATTGCCCTCCTCCCCAAAGCAGAAGACTTGCCATTGTGCCACATTGCTTGCATCTGCACAGTTCCTCTCTGGGAGCTGGCAAGAAGGGGACAGTCTTTCACCTGGTCTTCCACAGTCAAAACAGGAATTGCAGGCAATGATGAACAGTGCTGTTCATGTAGCTTCGGTGTAGGAGCTGTTAGGAAAGATTTCCATTCATGTGTAATTTCCCTCCACTCGTGAACCCCCAAACTTTTTGCTTTTGTCTGACCATCCTAGCCTGACTTTTACCAGTGAAGCTCAGCCTTCTGCTGTACTCAGCTGGGCTTTTGCTCATTTTGTTAAGAGGAAACTGACATGCCCTTCAGATTGTCAGTACCGGGAGACTTTGTTTCCCTTAGTCTTTCACTTTGTTACCATTTCTTGGTAACTTTTTATTAGTGCACAATGCACCTTCCAGTACAGTGTGGTGGGGTCTCTTTTTCATTTTTAAGGCCCTAGACACCCTTGAAGGATTTTTGGTGAATGTCTAAGTGTGCCCAGGACAGAGCTGGTGGCAGCTTTTACTTTTAAAGCATTTATGACTCTTTTCAATGGTCGAAACCTTGTTTGCCGCGTTTGGCCCAGGACAGTGGCCAGTGCCTAAAATGGCCCTGCCACAAAGTCCTTTGTTCTGTCCTTTGGCCATTTTGTCCCTTTGCCTTCCCAAGGTCGAGTAGACCTGGGAAAGTCCTTATTTGGTCATGCAGACCCCTGCGCAAACCGAAGTTTTCGCGGGCTTCTGCATGTCTTGTGTGTGTTCGCCCCCATGATGTAAGCTGGACTGTCTAGTTCCAATACACATCCAGGGGGGCCTGAATGTCTGGTGTGCTGGGAGGACTGTGACACTGTGGTCCATGATTGGTCCATGTCTGGGATGGTTGAATGTGAGCAGATCTCCCATTGGATGCCCTTCATTTGGCGTGAAGCAAACTTTGGATAAGAGAAGGCACCCTACACCCATTCCAGGTTGATCTTCTGAGTTCACACTGAACTCAGTAAAGGAGCCAAGTATCCTGACCAGAAGAAACAGATCCGTGAAACCGCTGGTGACCCGCTGGAAGGTTTGGCATTCTGACCCCACTTTTGTCCCATCGGAGCCCCTGTTTCTCATCGATAATAGTAGGCCTGCAAGGGTGCTTCGACCCGTTGGAGTAGTGGGACCAACTACTCTCGGCACCTCCTGCTTAACCTACAAACGAGCCCCTTCGGAAGTGTTCCTGGACCGCCCAGAGAACTGACCAGCTCGTACGGGACCTTTGCTTTGGAATCGCCGCTATCTTGCGTTTCGACTTGAGACTTTGGAAACCGTAAGCTGTTGGTAGAAGGCACTCTTTTGCCGACCTTCGTACACCTAGCATTCCTAGGTCTGGAATTAGGAGAGTCTGCCCAAACCTGAGCCTATGCGAAACCCGTTTCACCCCGCTGTTGTGGCGAGCTTCGTGGGTGCCTTCCTGCTGTGACCCCATGTGCCCTAAGATGACCTGCAGTGGAACTGACATGGTCCCTACTCCAGAAGCAGAGAACAGGCCACTGTCCCGATACGGACTAAGATCCTGGAACGCAGCCCTGAAAGGCAGAGAGACGCGTAATGGCTGGACTCGAACCTGCAAGCGAAATGGACTTGACAAGCAAAGTTTGGTCCGGACTGCGTCGAGGGTCAGTGAGTAGTTGCAACACATACCGGTGGCCCCTGGTGCATCCATAGACTTTTACGCACAAGTGTCCCCCAAGGGCCACTCACCTTTGTTAGGGTAGCCTGTGCTACCATCCTATTCCTGATTCCTGGAAATCACTCTGCCCCCTTGTGGAGACCTTCCTTGAATAGTGGAACCTTATTCTTCATCGTCTCATCCACCTTCCTGAGACACTACAGCCCCTTGAAGAGACTTAAACGCCCAATCGAGCTCTGCCGCACTAAACGTACTTTTGAGCACACTGCTCCACACTTCGTAAGGATTGGACTACCTATTAGTTAGAATTGCCTAAAGTATATTTGCACTGTCTGACCCTCTTCTGTTATGGGTTGTGGATCTATACCAGCTTAATATTGCTTTAGGATAATAGTTACTGTGTATATATTCCCTAGTATTTTGTTGTGTTAGCATTGTTAATAATTACTGTGGTTTCATCTTGTGTTTGACTTAAAAGGCCTTTAATAAATGTATATGTATTTTTGATATATACACCTGACTGAGAGTAATTTGTGGTGTTGTTTACTGTGTGCGCTCATTGTGGTCCTTCGATCACCCTCACCCCTCCTGAAACCTAGTCTTGACCTCCGCCAATGCGACCTTGATTGGTCTGGCTTGTCCAGAAGCTTACCCTGTTCCAAGAAACTAGGCTGGCCTTTTGTACTTTGGCCCACCTTTTCAGAGTTCAGAAATTCATATTAACAAATTGGTGTACAGTGGTGGGATAGGATCGAGGGTACTCATTGTTGCGCACTGGTAAATGTACCCGAGTTACACTTACCCAGGACACAGTGACCTTAGTGAAAACTGCAAAGCTAATGACCTATCTTTGAACATGAAAGCAATAACTAACATAACTTTTCTTTTTTTTTTTAAATATTTTGTTTATTAACATTTAAAAACACAAACTGCTGGATGCCAGCACCAATTAATCAACTTTTAAACTTCTTCTACATTTGCACAAACGATTAAGAGGCTCTATGGGGGGAGGGGTATGAGGGGTTACATGCAGATCAAGCATTATGTGTTACTTAAAGAAGGAGTCTGATAGAGCGGACCCTGGTCAATAGGTTGCGACACAGCTGGAGGGAGTCCGGGGAGGGCCGTAACCAGTCCCGGCCTTCTGTCATGTGCTCTTCATGCATGGTCTGAGTAAAGTGGGCTGGCAGTTCCCATGTTTGCCAGCGTGAGGCTGGTATTGATGACCCAACTATGCTCCGGGGCTGTGAACATTGATGATTCTCCTAACCTATATCACACTACTCTGCTCGCTAATGCATTGGGTTTGACTGGGTTCAGTGGCCTCCTCATCCCCGGAGTTCAGCAGGTAATATATATATGGGTCCCACATGTTGGTTGGTGCAGTTCGATAGGAGGTGAGGTTCCGATACCCTGACTCCAAATCATTACTCCTGGCAACGTCCTCAAGGGAGTCTTCCACTTTGGGGGGCTTGGAGCCTTTCCAATCTATTGCCACTTGTCTTCTGGCCAGGAGTTGCAGTAGACCAGCCAGTCATCGTCTACTCTTGGGGATAGATCTGGAGTGCCCCAGACGCGCTACCATGGGGTCCATTCCTAGTTCTCGTCCCAGTATCTTCCCGACTGTTTTGTGAAGCGCCCTCCAGAAGGCACACGCCATGTGGAGAAAGTCTGCCCTTGGGTCGCTACATCTAATACAGTCAGTGGTTGCCTCAGGAAAGAACCCATGGATCTGCACCGGAGTATAGTAGTATTGGTGCAGGTATTTCCAGTGTATCAACTTATATCTGGCATTTACTGCAATACACTTGGTACCCATACAGCAGAATCTCCACTCTTGGTCTGAAATTGTGTGACCTAGCGAGTGCTCCCAACTCCTCCTGGGCGTGTCGTCTGCCACTTTGATTCCCTGAAATAAAGCGTACATAACGGTGGGTCCCCGGTGAGCATTCTGTTGAATATTGGGGCTGACATTGGTTGCTCTGGGAAGGTAGAAAACATCTTTTGGAAGGTAGTCTTTAACCTAAAATACGAGAACACATCTAGGGGACTGAGATTCCCTTTCATTTTGAGCTCATTCAGCATGATAAACCTCCCCTTTGGGAACAGTTCCCCCAATTTGGTTATCTGCAGTCTGTTTATAAAGCTGACACAGCCCCTCTCTGAGGTGAGTGGGATGCCCGGAGTGAATAAGAGCAGCAGCTCTGGGGAATATATGACTTCTGTCCCAGCCCTACCTTCTAGCTTTGCCCAGGACATGCAAGTGAGTTCTACCATGTTTCTGGAACGTCGTCTTCTCCCGGGTGCTGTAAGGATACTGGACCTGAGCAATTTAGGGGCTGCAAGAGCCCTTTCCACCTCTACATGCCTCCTCTCCCTCTGACCTCAAAACCAGTGTAGGGCATATCCCGCCTGTGCAACTGTGTAATAAGCTTATAGGTCTGGTACAGCCAGCCCCCCCCCCCCGATGCACTGGTGCCGTTATATTGTCCCAAGATACTCTTAGTTGTTTACCGGCCCAAAGAAAGTGAATGAGTGATGATTTCACCTCCCTGAAATACTCTGGGGAATCCCCTATGGGTACATTATTGAACACATATAAGAATCGGGGGAGCAAGATCATTTTAATTAAAGAGACCCTACCATACAATTGAAGTGGCAGGTGCCTCCACCTGGCAACGGCCTCTTTCGCGTGTTCCAGTGCCTTCTGGTAATTGCTTTCGAAGAGTGTGCGTGCATCTCAGGCTATCATGACTCCGAGGTAGTGGGTCTGTGAGAGTTGCCATTGGAAGCCCCATTTATCGGCATATTGTGCCACACTGTTAGTCAGCGGGAAAAGGACTGATTTGGCTGCATTAATTACCAGGCCTGAGAATAATCCAAACTCAACCACCTCCTCCATGACAGGGTCCAAGTTTAGTTCTGGATCCTTGATATATAACACCATGTTGTCGGCATATAGTAAGATCATCACCCTATGTTTAAAGAGCTGATTTCCTCTATGTATGTGAGCCTCTCTGACCCTTTCCGCCAAAGGCTCGATCGCCAGGGCAAATAGGAGCGGGGCAAGGGGGTAGCCCTGCCGCATGCCCCTGTGTAGAAGTATGGTTTGGGTGAATCGGCCATTCACCTTTATTTTAGCTGTCGGGGACTTGTATAATAGTGCCACCATTGCTATATGGTGTTCTCCGATCCCCATCCTGCGTAACACTGTGAACAAGAAGGGCCACTCCACCGATGGCGTCCAGCATTGCAGCCACCACCTTGTCCTCCGGATTGATCACCGATATCAGCCCCCGCATTCTCCTAATCCCAAAAGAAGTCAAGCGGCCAGGAATGAATCCTGACTGATCTGCCTTTACCATTTTCGATATCTGCGGTGCCAATCTGGAAGCTACTATTTTGGCTAATATTTTATTATCTAAATTTATTAGGGAAATTGATCTATACGACACACAGTCGTTAGGTGGCTTCCCTGGTTTGGGTAGCACCGTCACCACTGCCTCCCATAGGGACTCCGGTAGCTTCCCCTCCCAGATGCTCTGTCGTTACATTGATACGATATGTGGGCCTAGTTTGGGAGCGTAGTACTGATAGAAGTCGGCACTGAAGCTGTCCGGTCCTGGAGCTTTCCCAGACGGGGGATTTGATGGTTGACAGTACCTGCTCCAAAGTTATAGAACTGTTAAATCCTGCCCTTTCCTCCCCAGTACACCTGCACAGTGCTGTTTGGTCAAGGTACCCTTCTAATTCAGTTTGGGTTGCCGATAATTGGGAGAAGTATAGGTTTGTGTAAAACCTGCCAAACTCCCGGTTTATTGCTTCATCGTCAAACCGCTCCTCTCCCCGACCAAATATTATAGATGGAACTCATTCCTTATGCGCCTCCACTCTTGCCGCCCTTGCCAGAAGCCTGTCTAACTTTTGTCCTTCTCCATATTGCCTCACGGACGCTCCCCAACCCAGCAACTTCACCTCCCTGTGTGCCAACGTCTTGAATTGCTCTATTAGCTGTCTGGTTTCGGCCTGTCGTTCGGGGGTCCCCAGCGTGCCCACGGCTTGTAATGAGCCAAGATGGGTCTCGATGGCCGTAAGCTCCTGTCTAATTTGTTTAAGTATGCCAACCTCCTTTGCAATGCACTCCCCTCAGATCACGCATTTAAAGCTCTCCCAAAGGGTTCCCGTGGACTCTAGTGATCCTGCATTGAACTCAAAGAAGGTATCAATGGCCGCCGCGATCCCATCTCTAAACAGTGTATCTGATAAGGCCTCCCCCTTAAATCGCCATGGTTCCCTTTCCCTCCCCCACCCTACCAGTTCTACTTCTAGGAGTACCGGGGCGTGATCTGAGAGGGTGCGGGCCAGAATGGTAACCACAGTGACTGATCCCATCATCCCCTGCAATATTAAGAAAAGGTCCAGGCGAAAGGACTGAGGAGTGGAAGGTATATTGTCGTGTCTCCCTGTTTTTCAGCTGCCATACATCCTTTAGCTTCCACATCTGAACCATCCCCCTATCTCATTTTGGCTTCTCGTGGGAGGCCGTGTTGGGCCAGGTGTCTGATCTAGTACATGGTCTATGACGTCGTTAAAGTCACCGGCCCAGATTACCTCTCCTTCTGGAACTCCACTTAGTTGTTGGGATAGCCACTCTAGGGTCGTAACCAAGTCTTGATTGGGCCCGTAGCAATTGACCAAGGTGTATAGACAGCCTTGAATTGTACCTTGAACTACAAGTTCCCTTCCCTCAGGCTGAATCCTACCTTGCTGTGAATGAGAGTCGGATTAGAGTAGGAAGAGAAGTATATGTGATTACCCCAAGTTTTCCCGAACCACATCTCACCTGCTTTCCCAAGATGCATTTCCTGTAAGAATGCCACCCCACTCTGTGACATTGCAGGTATAGCAGTACCCTCCGGCACTTGGATGGACAGTTTAGCCCCTGCACATTCCATGTTAGGAGCCTAATTGACCCTGCCATAGTTGGAGTTCTTCATTCCCCTGTCCCAGTAATGCACCACCAGACTCAAGCCTATCCGCATTGTGTGTTTGCCATCCTCCTCCCTCTCCCCGCCACAGCCTCCTGTGCGTCAAAATATAACCTCCCATTGTGCCTCTTCTCCCTCCCCCCACCCCCTTCGACTTCCCCAACCTGTCAGTACCATCCATGCCTCCCCATTCCCTATGCTGGCTTCCCCAACTTGCCAGACCGTGAACTGTTACCTGCTTATGCTTGGGTGTAAGCTAATGGGCCGACCTTTTCACCACACCATTGACGATAGTGTCTGTTACTTGTCCTTTAGTCTCAGCCCTTCTTGCCATCTGTTTTGGGAACCAACAGTGTGATCAAAGGCCGGATCTGTCACATGCGTTGTTCCCTCTGGGCCTCGGATTACGAGGTAGGCATTCCAAGAATTTGTTGGCCTCCATTGGGGTTTTAAAGAACATCGTCTGCTCCTCGTGTTCTACCCAGAGTTTGGCCGGGAACATTATGGCGTAACGTATGCCCTGTTGTTGCAGTCTCTTTTTAACATCTATGTATGTGCGGCGCGATGCTTGGACTTTGTCGGAGGAGTCAGGGATGATCCTAATGCGGTCTCCTTTGTATGTGAGGGTCCCTAGTTCCCAGCTCTCTGAAGTGCTGAATCCCGGTTGCGGTAATTCAGCATTCTTGCAATAATTGGGTGTGGCGGTGCTCCGGGAATCGGTTTCCTGCCGCTGGGAATTCTGTGTGCTCGTTCCACAATAAAGATTTCCAAAAAGTTCCCCCGGCCCAGTACCTCCCCCAGGATTTCCTCCGTTATTGTTTCCATGTTTCGTTGGTCAATCGATTTGGGAACTCCAATTATCATCAGATTGTTTCTTTTCCTGAGCTCCTTCAGTGTTCTTGTTACTTGTTGTAGGTCCCTTGATGTAGAGGCTGTCTCGTCTTTGACCGTGGAGATCCTCCTCTCCGTCAAGTCGTTCCCCATGCTTGTCTAAGCAGACCTGCATGTGGTAAGCGTGTTCATTTTCCCGTCTAGGGACTGTATGCTGCTTTGGAGCTGGCCGAACATTACCTTTATATCTTGGAATGCAGTCGAAGTCGAAGAGTCCTGGGTGTCCTGCATGCTGCCTTCGGACGAGTGCCGTGTCTCGGCTTGTCGTGGCTGTGATGCATCTTCGAATTGGAGCTTTGTCTGCTGTTTTCCTCCCTTGCCCGCTTTGGACATGTTCCAAGCCTGTGTGCTTCAGTTGGTGTTGCTCCCGGGTGATACTTGATTTGTTCCACTCAAGGGGTCGCAAGGTGCATGCTCTGCACTTCGGTGTCAATGTGGTCGTCGCTGCCTGCTGTGCGGTGTGCTACATTGTTCTTGTGTGACCACTGGAGTGGAGTGTGCACCACCACCTCAGTGCTAGGGGAGAGCACCAGTTGGGTTGACCTTGCTCCGGTTTGTCAGTAGGGGGGGTGTCGTCCAATTGAGTGGCCACCCCCAGTATTGCGGGACTAACGGGCCCCCTCTGATTTTACCACCTTCAATTCCCCCCAACTTGACACCCAGGTCAGGCCTGTGTGGTGGTCCCGTCATGGTTTGTCTTCTATCCGTCCTTTGTTATGAGGGCCCAGGGTCCCCGCTTGTGCCAGCTTTTGCCTGAGAGGCCCCTGTGGTGTTGCACCCGGTTATCTTTGGGCTGTTGCCAGTTCTGACTGGTTCGGTGTCGTGTGGTCCTGTTCTGCTGTGGCCTTTTCTCTGGACTTGTGGGTTGTGTTCCCCACTATTCAGATTGGATGACCCACCACACCAGTGTAGAGCAGCTGGGGAATCAGGGCTAAGGCCGTGTTGACCACCCCTTTACAATGTGTTCAGCAGTGCACCTCGCAGTGCGTTGTTCGGAGTTTTGTATTCGTGCTGCCTCAAACGTTGCCTGCTGCACACCCCTCATGTGCGGGGTCTAGGGACCGGGTTACAAGCTCCAGCCCACAGCTATCGCCTTGATGTGGGTGAGGGGGAACGCTTCTGCCACTGCTGTGCATTCAGGGACGGCCCTCTGACAGGGTCCTGTTCCCAGTACCAACTCCTGCATGTGGTTGGGGCGCTCCAGCAATGTCACTCCCCCGTGGCCACCCGTGGTCCTCTGGTTTCTCCTCCAGCCCCGTCTCCCCTAGACGTATGGCCAGCAAGTGGGTTGATTTTATAGGCCGCGCGGGACCCTGTGAGGTGGCTGCAGTCACTGGGGTTGGGGGTGGCCTTCCCACTCCACTAAGCACGGTCATCCCCGCGTGGCCCTGCTATCCAGGGTGGCTTTGACGCTACTGCAGGGATATTCTCCCCTCATTGATGCTCTGCTGCTCCTCCTTGTTGCTGCGGGTGTTGCTCCTAGATTCTGTTGGCTTCCCTCGGGCCTTGTTGCCTGCTGCAGCTGACGTCCAGGTGTCCAAGACCTGTTGTTCCTGAGGCGGGTGTCTGGGCTGCAACTTTCACTCTCCGCCCGGCACCCGCCTCTGAAAGTGTCCGCTCCTGTTTCCGTACCCGAATCAGGACGCTCTTTGTGTAAGAAGTCTTCTTTTCCCAGTTGTGCAGTGGTAGGAGACGTCGGGCTTGTTGTGGGTTTCTCTGTGTCCTGATGCAGGTGCGATGCCGTCCCCCTGGTCCCACAGTGTCTGCGAAGAGTCTGATTACCGTTCCAGGTCAGCAGCAAGTCCTGGCGCGCGGCCCCCTTGGGTCACTCTTGACAGGGTGCAGTACCACACCTGAGGTGGTTCTTCAGAGACTCTCGGGTATCAGGGCGAGAGTCCGCCAGTGGGTGTCTCACTCTGCTACTTATCATAAGTTTCCGAGACAACACTGTTTCACCTGGCATTTCCTCTCCCCTCTGCCGTGATATTGGGAGCTGGTGTCGGGTCTCCAGCGTAGGATGGTTTCCCTCGGGCTGATTTGCTCCTCCCATGTCGCAGCCGTTGCCAGTGAAGCGGCTCGCTCTGCTCTTCCCCAGGATCGTCAGAGCTTTAAAATCAGTCTGATTGCTCCATGGGTGATCAGCCACTGTACCCTACGCTTCTGGCTGGTTTCAGGGCAGTTTAACGGCTGGATTTCTGACGAATATTGAGTATGGTGTGGCAAGCTCACGGGCCTGCAGTGATCTTGGTTGGGCTCTCTAGCGCCCCCCCATAACTAACATAACTTTGAATGCTTCCAAATCATAGACACTAAGAATGTTGTGTACCGAAAGAGGCTTATCAGCTCGAGGTATCAAAGTTGAAATGATCCAAAGGATGATGGATTGGCAAGAGCATCAACTCAATGACCTCACTTCAGATGATAGTGCAGAAGGTGGTGGGGTTGCTGTAACTGACAGTTCTTACAAACAGTTCTTACAGGTGTCCTGCCTGTGGTATTTAAGCAATTGCAATATATTTCAATGCAAATTCGGTCAATAAGAGACATTCATGCAAATTACTAATTTTTGTCGTGTAACTGTTACACTCACCTGGTGTCCACAGGGACGCCACCCAGCCGGGTTACTCGCTGGTATGCTTCTCAGCTTTGCCCTGATGTGGTCTGCGGGGAAGGTTCTGCCTTGTGGTAGAATTGGGCGTGCTCTCTGTCCTGCCTTCTTTGCAGGGGCGCGTTGTCTTTCATGGGCGAGTGCGGTCCAGTTACTTCACTGACGCCGGCCCGTTTGATATTGTTCAGGTAGGTCTTATTGCTGTTCTTTAGGTTTGTTGCTATCCTGCATGCCTTTCTTTGTTTAAAATGTCTCTTTTTTTCTCCCTTAGGTATGCAGAGCTTCAGCGCGGCGAACTGGCTTGGTTGAGCCCCGCTGGTAAATGATGGCGCATTAAGAGCGCTATGATGCGGTAAGTAAGCGTTATGCGCAGCGCTGCAAAGTCTTGCCTTTGCTAACTTGTGTTTTCCTTCCTTGTAGGTCGCGGTGTTCTTCAGCGCGAGTGGAATGTTCGGAGTGGTGCCAGCCGAGAGGCGACCAGTCAGGTTAGCCTTTTGAGCAGTTCATAATTTGTAAATGTCTCTACAGCTTTCTTTAATGTTGCCTCTATCTTTCTCTTTCAGGTCGTTCTGTCCAGGAGGCGTGCAGATTCGAGGAAGCTGTTCTCAGTAGCTGCGAGGGTTTAAACATGAAGACTGCAGGTAAGATGCTGCTGCTAATGATGTTCCTTTTGCCTTCTTGCAGGTTCTGCTCCTCCGAGGTTCGAGGGAATAGCTGGACACGGTGAGCGTCACGTTGCAAGCTGCAAAGTAACACGAAGCATGTTCTGCAGTCAGGGTGTGGTTTATATAGCCCAGGTAAAGTAGTACCAGGGAAAGTAGTTCCAGGCCTGCCACACCCAAAACACTAGACCGCATAGCTTGGTTCTTACGGAACCAAGCTATGTGGATGCCTCCATGTTGGCTGACAATAAAGTAGTTCACAAGCACATTGTTGTTCATGGTGTATAAGGAATGGCCCCATGAGGACTTTTGAAGAGGATGCCAGGCTCTAGAGGCCCGAGTCCTGACTCCACCTGGCCAATGGGTTTGCCAGAGGGGGTTTTTGGGCAAGGGTCGTGACAGCACTACCCCCTAAGGCCCCTCCCATGGTGTTCCTTCTGTCTGGCCCAGGTTTGGTTGGGAAGTTCTGTGGATATTCTCACTGGGCTCCCAGGATCTATCTTGTGGTCCAAATCCTTTCCAATCGACGAGATAATATAGCTTGGTCCTAGAGTATTTAGAGTCCAAGATATCTTTGACTTCGAATTCTGGTTCTCCGTCAACAAGTATGGGTTTAGGTGGTGTCCCAATCCGTGTGCCCGGTTGCATTGGTTTCAGGAGGGACACATGGAATACCGGGTGGATGTGTAGATTAGGTGGTAAATCCAGTTTCACGGGTGCCGGCTTGATAATTGCCTTAATGGTATAGGGTCCTAAGAATCTGGGATGAAAGGTCCGGGTTCCCTTGATGGGTACGAATTTAACTGCTAACCAAACTTTGTCTCCTACTTGATAATCAGGGGCCTTTTTCCGGTGTTGGTCAGCGAATCTCTTTTGTTTTTCTTTGGCATGAATAAGGTGTTCCTTGCCCTTTTGAAAGCCTGACTAATGGTTGTGTGTAGAGTCTTTACCGCTGGCATTTCCAAGCTGGCTGGAAGGTCTAGTTCAGAGGTACGTGGATGTCTGCCATGAAGGGTATAGAAGGGCGTTTGTCCCGTGCTTGAATGCAAAGAATTGTTATATGCATATTCGGCTATCCATAGTGGTCTTTCCAATTCCTTTCTTCCTGCTGCATGATGCACTATAAATATTGCTCAAGTGTCTAATTGGTTCTCTTGGTTTGGCCGTCCGTTTGGGGATGGTGACTGGTAGATAGCTGAACATCGATCTGCGCCATTGCACAGCATTATTTCCAGAAGTTTGAAACAAACTGGTTGCAGCGATCAGAGACCAGAACCGAAGGAAGCCATGTAGCTTAACCACAACCTCCAGGAACACTTTTGCTAAAGTGGCTCCGTCTGGGAGGCCTTTGAGAGGAATAAAATGCACCATCTTCGAGAATAAGTCCACAACTACAAGGATGGTGTTGAACCATTGGCTTGGAGATAGATCAGTGATGAAGGGAAAGAGTGTGCCATGGAACTGGAGGAATGTCCAATGGTTGTAGGAGACCAGATGGTTTTTGTTTCTGTGATTTATTTTGTGCACAGACACCGCAGGACTGAATATACTGAATGATGTCCTTACGCCAGGTAGGCCACCAAAAGTTCTCTTTCACCTTAGCTAGGGTTTTGGTGATCCCAGGATGCCCTTCGATCAGTGAATCGTGATTGTTTGAAATAATATGCTGTTGTAATTCCTTCTTGGGTACATATAGATGATCCCTAAAAAAGGGTAGGCGGTCCTTGATGGTATATTGTTCTCCTTGAGTTTGCCATGCGAGGTAGGCATCAGGATTCATTGTCTGTTGGATTTCTTTTCGTAGTTCTGCTTGTGTTAAGGCTGTCATGATACCCAAGAGTTTGTCTTCAGGTATAATAGGTACTGGGTCTGGGGTTTGTTTATACTATTTAATCTATGCCCATGCGAGATAAGGCATCCGCCTTTCCGTTTCTGACTCCTGGTCAAAATGTGATTACATAATCATATTCGGCGAAGAAAAGGGCCCACCGTAATTGGCACGAGGACTGGGCCTTGGCTGTTTTGAGATATTGCAGGTTTCGGTGGTCTGTGATGATTGTAATGGTGTGTCTGGCCCCCAGAAGGTAGTGCCTCCAGGCTTTAAAGGTGGATTTGATAACCAGGAGTTCCTTGTCCGTGATGGCATAATTAATCTCTGGAGGTGAGAACTTTTTCGACCAGAAGGCCACAGGATGTAGCTGGCCGTTTTCCGGGTCTCTGTGTGAAAGAACAGCCCCAATTGCGAGACTGGACGCATCAGTTTCAACGACATAAGGGAGGTCTGGTCTAGTGAAATATAGCGTTGCTATGACTGATGTAAGTTTATATTTATGCAACCAAATACTTGTTTTTCCGAATTAAGTTGGGAGTGTGGATTTATTCACAAATATGCGTCGATCTCGTTACAGAGACCACTGCGGAATAGATATCCCCCATGGACGAATCCGCGGGTGACGTGCAAGTCATTTTTGAACACTCGCATTTTTTGAAGGTTAGTGGATTCGGCGTGGCAAACCTTTCTGAAAGGAAGGTTATGTTATGGATAAGGAGGTTTACACCATGACCATCACACTGATTATTGTTCTTTTGTTATTTTTCATTATTTGTTTTTTATGGTGTCTCAATCTTGGTAATCTCGACATGATTAATGGAACCTACATCACCAATATGAAAATGGGGTAATGTACTAACGCTATTGTGTTTTAATTTATTTCTTTTGACTTTTGATGATTTGGTCAATATATGTATGAATACATTGATATGTGAATGTTTCATTGATGTTTTGGGAACTGATGATTTTTTTGTTTGATTTTGTGATGCAATGTTAATTATGCTATGATAGTTGAAATTTAATACCTTGGGAAAAGGTGTAATCACAGGCCCTGAGGAAGGGTTCATACCCGAAATGCATAAGCCATTTATGTGATGAATTCTGTCATGAAAATTTGATTTGAAGAAAACGTATGAAGGTTGATGAATTAAAGAGCATTCGTAAAGAAAGACGCAATATGAGAATATTCTTTACCATTATTTTTGAATTATACCACTTTATAGTGGATTAAGGATGTGCAGCCCACACCGCTGGCCACACGGCCAAGGTCTGTTCTTGTAGGGGTTCCGAACTGGCGTCATCATGTAGGTGATAATGTCTATCATCAGTGGGGTTTTCACATTACTCAGTATCTAACATGCATGCATGTGCAGAGGCATTTATACTCACCAATCAGCCATGTGTCGCCATGCCGCCCAGCTTCCAGGTCCCGGTTCAGGGGTGACCATCTGAAAATGAAACTATAATGGCTTGACCCTGGATAGTTGGCATATACTGAAGTGATGATTCTCTTGGCATCACATACTACCTGCATGTTGATTGAATGCCAGTGCTTGCGGTTTCGATATATGTGCTCAGTGGCCCTGGGAGGACGTAGAGCCACATGGGTGCAATCAATGGCACCTAGCACTTTGAGGAAGTGTGCCACCCCGTAAAAGTCCTGGACCACGGCCTGCCTTTCTGCTGGTGTTCTGGGCATGTTTATGTGCCTGCGGACTGAGGGGCATGCAGTCATGATGGCCAACACATGGTGTAGGCAGCGTGACTGTGTGGCCTGGGACACCCCCCCCACTATGGCACTTGTCCGCTGAAAAGAACCAGTAGCCAAGAAGTGCAGTACATTGAGTGCTTGCGAGCACAGGGTGGGTGATGTGAGGTCATCCTCCCACTCACTCACCAGGTCTAGGATTATGTGTGTTGGAAATCTGTACCTCCCATCCACCTGGTCATCAGGCATCCCAAAAAGGCTGGTCCTGGGTAAAAAAATGCAGGGCCTGGCTATCCTCCTCCTCTGCGGTGTCCCAAGACCATTGCTGCGAGGAACAGTATATTCATCATACCGTCTGAGCTTGTTTGTCGTTTGCACGCACTTTTATGCTGCGCAGGGCCGCTTACGGCTGCTTCCTGCTGGCGTACGTGTTTCCGGATTAGCGTGTCTTTTTTGGTGCACGCCTTTCCCCGTTCGATTCCATGAATACGTGTTGTTAGTGTGCGTGTGGGCGTTGCGAGCATTTAACTCCTGTACTTCCCCCGTAACGCCCACATTTTCACACGTTGTTCCCCATGCCGTGTGTTATGCCCCGTGTTCCACCCACTTTTCTTGTGTGCGCTGCACTATGTGCGCTTTCTGTAAAGATACCGGTGGGGGGTGTCTGTACTTCCGCTCTCTATATGGTAGAGGAGAGGCACAGCGGACCCCAGCCAAGATTCTCTATAGGGTAGCAATGGATGAGCAATCAAGGCCTAGCTTCTCAGGAGGTGATGCGGGCTGGTTCTTTAGTACAGTGTAGTCCCCGAACCCCCACAAAGGAATGTCCGCACACTGTATTACTGAAAACACAGTCTTTATATAATTAATATTCAAAGGTATGTACACGATCACAATAACGCTTTTTGTACTCGGAAATCAACCATGATAAATATATACAATTCTTAAGTGGTACCACCAATGTTATCAAATCTCATTAAAGTGAATCAACTGTACGGTTAAAATGACGCACAGATCAATAACAAGGAAACCAGCAATAGAGATAGGAGGTAAAGCAAGAGGGTTGAAACAATAGGCAGAATACTGGCCCCTACCGATAGACACCGTTCTGTGTGGAGATCCCCCCACCTGGGCAACCTGTAAAATAAAGATATATAGCACAAGCCCAGTCCATATATTGTTCACTAGTCTTATTTCCTCCTATTAAGTTTTTACCCCCCCCCAATGTACCTGGTGGAGTAGAGTTCTTCGAAGACACGTCGAAGGATCCTTCTTGAATGACTCCCTTTAAAGCAGGAGCCACGGATCGTCGAGAGGCGTCGAAGATGGTGAACTTGTCGACGGCGGTGATGGGAAGTTCTAGGGTGCCGAGACCACGGCGTCGATCCAGGCGGTGCTCGTCAGCGACGTCCTGCCAGGATGAGGTGTGCGGGGAACCTCGGCGATTGATTGTTCAGGACCGCAAAGAGTTTCAGAAGAACTGTGGCCCAACAAGGGCATCGAGTCGTCAAAGTCTTTGTGGCCTTCAGGTGGCGGGAAACCCACCGGCGGATTCTCCTCGGCGTGTTGGTCGTCCTCGACTTTCTCCGGTGGGACAAAGCGGTCGACGTTGCAGACAAGGGAGTCCTTGGATTCAAATATTCTTAGGCAAAGGAGCGGGCGGCTCCGGTCGTCGGTGGCACGGCATCAAGGGGTCCTCACGGCTGGGCAACACAACTTCGACGGGCCTCCAGTGGTTACACAACCCTGCGAACCCTGGTCAACGGCAATAGACCTTGACAGCGGCGAAGTCCGGATGCTTTGCTTCGTTTTCCTCGGCAGTCCCATCTCGGGTCGGCAGCCTTTCAAGGGTCTGACTTCCAGGGAGCTTCGGCAAAGGTTAGCGGTGCTCGATGGTCCCTCGGAGTACGGGAAGAGGGCGCCTTCCCAGGTCCTCTCTCGGATCAGTCTTCGATGAATACAGCAGCTTTCAGATCAGGTCGAAGCAAATGCAACAGCAAGTCTTCTTCTTCCAGCTGGGCGTTGAGGATCAGCAGTTCCAGTTACTCTTGAAGTGTAGACACAGCTTCTGAACAATTTCCAGTGGTGAGAGGTCCCCAGATATACTATCTTGTCTCTCATCCACACTGCTGGGTCACTCTCAGCAGCCAATCATACAGAAGGGCATTCATGCAGTCAGTCAGCTAATCAGGCACACAGTGCATTCAGGCCATCCTCCTCCCTCTCAGACACTCACAACAAGGAATGTGGATTGGGACAAGTACCCAGCCATTCAATACTACACACTGCATTCAGGCCAGTTTTGGGCAGGGCTGTCTCAGTCTTTGTCTCTCATACCAGAAACAAGACAGCGACAACAAGAAGTGCATATTGGTCACACACTTCATTCACCCAGGTCCCACCCACAGGGTGTATCCACAACATACAGTCACTGGGAAGGCTCCAGCTAGTCTGGACTGGACTTTACAACAACACCATATATGGAACTTCCACCCAACAGCCAGTCGGGGGGAAGGGACAGAGTCAGGGCTTCCCAGGACTTTGGGAAAACAAGGTAACAGGCAATAGAAAGCAAGAGGCCACAGGGGCCATCTTGTTTTCTATCAGGAATCAACTGATTTCAGTGGCAGGGCCTGGGTATCCCAAAATGGAGGATACTCAGAGCACCTGTCAAATTCAGCATGGAGCTGCCACCAGCCCATACCCTGCTCTGAGGGCCACCCACAGTTGCCCAAAAACATACATTAGGGGCACAGGGCTGTACCCCCACACATGGGTGCCGTAAGGGTATCCCATGGGTCTGTGCACCAAACCAAAAGAGAGAGAGCTGCACCGCCAGGAGTCCCACATGAACTGTGCGGAAAACACGACAGAACACACGATAAAAAGGCAATAAAGGACAAGGATACGGAGGCCCTGTCCCTCCAATGCATTTCCAGCATCACAGTGGCCCCCCCCAGACTGAGGTGGAGGGTGCCTAATCTCCCACGGGATAGACACCCTCATCCAGACGGTCAACATGCCTTCTGGAAAGGCCATCTGCATTATCGTGAGTCTTCCCTGGTCTGTGCTCTATGGTGAAGTCTAGCCCTTGCAGGCTAATGGACCACCTGAGCAGTTTCGGGTTTTCACCCTTCATCTGCATAAGCCACTTCAGGGGCTTATGATCTGTTTGGACCTTGAAGGTAGACCCCGTAAGGTAGGGCCTAAAACTCCTAAGGCTCCAAACTATACTGAAACATTCCTTCTCAACAGTAGCCCACCTAAGTTATCTACCCTTGAGTTGTCTACTGATGAAGATGATAGGATGTTCCCTCCCTTTGTCATCTAACTGGGACAAGACAGCTCCGATTCCAGTGTTGCAGGCATCCGTCTGGACGATAAAGGGTCGGCTGTAGTCAGGCGCACACAACACAGGTGCCTTACACAGACTTTCTTTCAAGCCATCAAAGTCCCTCTGACAGTCTTCAGTCCAATTAACCTTCCTAGGCTGTTTGGGTGAAGTCAGAGCTGTCAGGGGTGCAGCTATGGTCCCATAGTCTGCCATGAAATTGCGATAATACCCAGTGAGGCCCAAAAAGGCTCTCACCTGGGTTTGAGTAGTGGGAGTCTCCCAGTCCTGTACATCCTGTACCTTACTGGGGAGAGGTTGGATTTGACCCCCTCCTACCTCATGACCAAGATATGTGACTTTCCCCTGAGCTATCTGGCACTTGGTGGCTTTGATAGTGAGGTTAGCCCTTTTCAAGGCCTGCAACACCTTACCCAGATGTGTCAAATGCTCTTCCCAAGTGGAACTGTAGACGGCAATGTCATCTAAATAAGCCACACAAAAGCCTTCCAGCCCACTGAGCGCATGGTTGACCAATCTCTGGAAGGTGGCAGGGGCATTCTTCAACCCAAAAGGCATGACCCTAAACTGGTAGAGTACCTCTGGTGTTGAGAATGCCATATTTTCCTTGTCATGGTCCGTCGGAGCTATTTGCCAATAGCCTGAGGTGAGGTCAAAGGTGCTCACAAATTTGGCAGCACCTATGGTGTCCACGAGCTCATCAGCCCTGGGCAATGGGTGCGCGTCAGTCTTGGTGACTGCATTGACTCCTCGGTAGTCCACACAGAACATCCAATCTTTGGTACCTGCCTGGGAACTTGCCTTGTGGACAAGGACCCCGGGACTGGACCAGGGACTGGTTGAGGGTTCAATAACACCCAGATCCAACATCTTGACAAAACCTCAGCCTGGATGTGGTTCTTAACAGTATCTGACATACGGTAGCTCCTGCTTTTGACAGGCACGCTGTCACCACTGTCAATCTTGTGCTTACACCACGGTGTAAGGCCTGGCGTCAGTGAAAATAAAGAGGCGTACTGTTGGAGCAAAGTCCTGAAGGCCCTCTGCTGCTCGGTTGTCAAATCTGGAGAGAGATGCACTCCCTCCACTGAGCCATCCTGAGGGTTGCTATACAGCAAATCAGAAAGGGCTCACTCTCATCCTCTTCTTGCTCTGAAGCTAGCAAGAGACATGAGACTTCTGCTCACCGGTGGAAAGGCTTGAGCCTGTTAACATGGAATACCTGGGGGGCTACCACAGAGGCTCCCATGTCAACCAGAAAATTGACCTCGCCCATCTTGGAGATTATCCTGAAGGGTCCAGTCCATTTATCTGCCAATGCCCGAGGCTTGGTGGGCTCCATCACGAGGACCTCCTGTCCCGGAGTCCAATCCACTTGCGACGCTTTAAGGTCATGCCAGTACTTGTTCAATTCCTGGCTGGCCTTGAAATTTGCTGTTGCCTGACCCATCATCTGTGTCATCCTCTGTCTGAGGCCTAACACATAGTCCCCCACTTGCTTGGCGGGTCCTGGAGGGTTGGCTTCCAAACCTTCTCTGATGAAGGCAAGGGGCCCCCTCACGGGATGTCCAAAGAGTAACTCAAAGGGGCTGAAACCAACACTCTCTTGAGGTACCTCTCTGTAAGCAAACAGCAGGCATGGCAGGAGGAGATCCCATTTCCTCCTTAGGGGCTCTCCCAAAGCACCTATCATGCCCTTGAGAGTTTTATTAAATCTCTCAACCAGACCATTGGTCTGGGGATGGTAAGAGGTGGAGAACTTGTAGGTTACTCCGCACTCTTTCCACATGGTCTTCATGTAACTAGACATGAATTTGGATCCTCTGTCAGAGACAACCTCCTTAGGGAATCCAACATGGGTGAAAATGCCCAGGAGAGCCCTGGCAAACACCTTGGCAGTTACGGTCCGAACGGGTATAGCCTCAGGGTACCTGGTGGCATGATCTACCAAGACCAGGATGAACCGATGTCCACCTGAAGTGGGAGGGTCCAGGGGACCAACAATGTCGATGCCCACCCTCTCAAATGGTGTGCCAACCACTGGCAATGGCTGCAGTGGGGCAATGATACTGCCTCCAGTCTTGCCAGAAAACTAACAAGTTGGGCAGGTCCTGCAGTGTGACTCCACTTCTACTCCCATCCAAGGCCAGTAGAAATGGGCAGAGAGCCTCTGCTTAGTCTTCTTGGTACCAAGATGACCAGCTAAGGGTACCTCATGCGCCAACTGCAGTAGGAAGGGCCTGTAAACCTGGGGTACCACCAACCTCTTGTGGGCACCAGGTTCAGGCTTAGTGGGCTCACTAACAAGGAGCTCACCCTCCCAATAAATCCGGAATGTCCTAGGCACTTCTCCTTGCGCCTGGGACAGGGCCTGTTTCCTCATACCTTCGAGAGAGTGGCACTCTCTCTGTCCTTTACAGAAGTCTGCCCGGGAGGGTTCCCCTTCAGCTAACAAGCATTGAAAATCGGGATGATCCTCCGGGTTCAGAACCTCTCCCACAGGAGAGTCTTCTGGCTCTTCTCCCACAGGAGTTGAAACAGGGTTTACCGCTGGACCCAGCCTGTCCGGAGCATGGATCCCAATGGGTGCTGTAGGAACAGCAGGAAGAGAAGGAGCTCCCTCCACAGAGGTGGCCTTCTTGGTTTTCCTTCTTCTTGCCTTAGGCCTTGCCTTTGGCTCGGGTACCTGACTCACAGCCAGACCCTGTGTCACCTGTGACCTAGTGGCCGCAGCAGCAGTCATGGGAAGACCATCCGAGATCAATCCCAACTCTACTAGATCATTACCTAACAGAATGTTAGCAGGGACATTGTCCTGAACCAGGACAGGAAGCTTTGCTGTCTTGTCTCCAATTACGAGTGTGACTAAGGCTATAGACGATAATTTGGGAGGCCCACCAGCTAACCTAATGGTTCTCAGAGGAGCACCTACATAGTCCTCTGGCTTGAGCAGGGTTCTGTCCACCACTGTCATGCTTGCCCCAGTGTCTCTCAAACCAGAAGAAGGCTGGCCGTTCAGGAGGACACTTCTCAAAAACCTACGGGTGTTCTGTGGGATAGTCGCCAGTACTTCTGCGTACTGGTCCCAGGCCCCAAGGGACACTAACGAAATTTCTACAGAAGCACCAAATGTGATCCCAGTAGAGGAGAGGAGGACAGTGGCCTCTACCTCAGACATGGGGTGAGGGTAGGTCACGCTGACAGCCTATACTCCAAGTGCCTTACCTTTACACTTGGAGTCACCCCTCTTGTGATCCAGAGCCCCACAATCCCAACAAGTGCCGGGAGTGCGGGTTACGGTACTGGCACCACTGGGAGCCTGCTTTGCAGCAGGTGGATCACTACTCTTATTCCCATCCACAGATGACTTATCCCCACTAGAATTTTGAGTTTTAGGAGAGGAGGGTTTAGGTTCACCCGACTGTGACTGCTTTTGGGACTCCTCAGCTTTCTGAGAGGCCCCCTTTTCTTTGTCCTTATCCTTCCCACTGGAGTCCTTAGGGGACACCCGGTGGGAGACCCACTTGTCAGCCAGCCTAGCCAGCTTCAAGGGATCCAAAATGTTCTGGTCAGCAAAATACTGACACAGCTCCGGTGAACAGGCTTCAGAAAAATGCTCAAAAAACAACAGGTGGGACAATTCAACAAAAGTTTTCACCTTGTAACCATCAATCCACCCCATCATGTTCATATGCGCAGCACTCACCCAGTCAACCCAAGTCACATTCTCTCTTTTCTTAAAATCCCTGAACCTTTTAAGGTATTGGGTAGGTGTCTTGCCAAACTTGGCAATTAAAGCAGACTTCATACACTCATACTGACCCCGGTCTTCCACACTCAGCTTCAGAATACAGTCATATCCAGTCTGAGGCACTCTGCTTAACAAACACTTAGCCCAATCTCTTTTGCCAACATCATGAATTGCACAAGCCATTTCAAACGCTTCAATCTATTGGAGGATATGAGAACCCACCACAAACACACCAACCAAATCTTTCATACATTTGGTGGCTGGAGACCTGCCACTCTCAAATGGTTTAGCTGAAGTCTCCACTCTAGCTTTCTCTAGCTGGATTCTTTGGTGCCCAGTGTCCCTGTCTTTGAGTATCACTTGCTGTGCCAACTCCTCTTTCTTCAACTCAGCTTCTGTTGCCAACTTTTTGTATTCAAAGGCTAACTGTTCCCGTTGTAGCTCCAATTTTAAAAGTTCAATCTTCAGGGCTTCCCCTGAAGAGCAGTGGTGGGGTTCGGAACAGAGGCATCAGGAATGGTGGCATTCCCAGAAACAGATTCAGTAGAACCCCCAGGAGCAGAGTCCTCATTGGTTGCATTCCCCCCTCATCAAGAGTTTCACCATCAGTCTAGTAGTCCACCAGGGCAGCTATCAGCTCAGCCCTAGATTTATCCACAAAGTCTAACTCCCTGGCTTCACAAGCACTCTGGAGAGCCTCTAAACTCATCCTAGTCAATTTACTATTTGCAATAGACTCCATTGCTTGTAATGCAGTTTATTTAATTAAGGTTTGGTTGTGTACAAAAAAAGTGCAGATATTTTGTAAGTGGCACGGTTATACACTGATTCTTAAAACCATAAGCATCCCACCGCTGCCACCAGTGTAAAGATACCGGTGTGGGGTGTCTGTACTTCCGCTCTCTATATGGTAGAGGAGAGGCACAGCGGACCCCCAGCCAAGATTCTCTATAGGGTAGCAATGGATGAGCAATCAAGGCCTAGCTTCTCAGGAGGTGATGCGGGCTGATTCTTAAGTACAGTGTAGTCCCCGAACCCCCACAAAGGAATGTCCACACACTGTATTACTGAAAACACAGTCTTTATATAATTAATATTCAAAGGTATGTACACGATCACAATAACGCACTTTGTACTCGGAAATCAACCATGATAAATATATACAATTCTAAAGTGGTACCACCAATTTTATCAAATCTCAAAGTGCATCAACTGTACGGTTAAAATGTCACACAGATCAATAACGAGGAAACTAGTAATAGAGATAGGAGGGAAAGCAAGAGGGTTGAAACAATAGGCAGAATACTGGCCCCTACCGATAGACACCATTCTGTGTGGAGATACCCCCACCTGGGCAACCTGTAAAATAAAGATATATAGCACAAGCCCAGTCCACATATTATTCACTAGTCTTATTTCCTCCTATTAAGGTTTTACCCCCCCAATGTACCTGGTGGAGTAGACTTATTCGAAGACGCGTCAAAGGATCCTTCTTGAGTGACTCCTTTTAAAGCAGGAGCCACGGATCGTCGAGAGGCATCGAAGATGGTGAACTTGTAGTCGACGGCGGCGATGAGAAGTTTGAGGGTGCTGAGACCACGGCGTCGTTCCAGGCGGTGATCGTCAGTGACGTCCTGCGAGGATGAGGTGTGCGGGGCATCTCGGTGATTGATTGTTCAGGACCGCAAAGAGTTTCAGAAGAACTGTGGCCCAACAAGGGCGTTGAGTCGTCGAAGTCTTTGTGGCTGTAACGCTCACCTGATTCTCGCAGAGGCGCCGGTCTTGACTGGGCGACTACCGTATCTTCAAAGGTGATGTGTAGCACCCGGTTGGCTCTTTGGGCTGGACCTCTGTGCACTGTATGCCTGACGTGTAGAGTAAGATGTCTGCAGATAGAAAATATGGGGTTAATGAACTGGGGTTATTGGGGTGTCCCTATCTCTTTCCTCTTCTCCTCTCCTGTAGACCCCAAAGGTTAACGCTCTCACCTTAGGTAAGTGAATGCCGAGCTCTCCATCTGCCTCGGGGCAGGGTGCTGTAGCCAGTTTCTTCACTGGATAGGTAGCGCAGGCCTCTTGACTTCAGAGGACTGCTGTCCGTCGTTTACTGCACGAACGGTAAGTTTCGAGTCATTCAAATGTCTTTTTAAAGTCTTTAGTAATGATGTCTCTTGTTTTGCAGGGTTCCGGCGATGGCGGATGACGGGCTGAAGTGAGTTGAAGATGGAGCCCGTGTGATGAATAGAAGCGCCTGGAAGCACGTGAGTAAGCGCTTGTTGCCTGCTTCACGATGCGCTCTAACTGTCTTTTTATTTTGCAGGTACGAGTTCGGAGCGGCTGCAGGGTGCCGGAATACCCACTGGATTAGATGTGGAAAGGAGTAATGGCACGTGAGTATTAAAGTTCCCCAATGTCTTTAAACGCACCTTGTTTTGTCTTTCAGATGCGGATGCAGCGCCGAAGGCCTCCGGAGCGTGCGAAGAGTTGGTAAGCCTTTGCCTTTCCGATGCCGGAATGCTAACCTGTTCTTTCTTGTCTTTATAGGTGTTGCTGAAGACTGGATTCAGGATGGTAAGCCTTTGCCTTTCAGATGCCGGAATGCTAACCTGTTCTTTCTTGTCTTTATAGGTGTTGCTGAAGACTGGATTCAGGATGGTAAGCCTTTTTCCTTAGGCCCAGGACTGGATGCAGAAGACACGATGAGCGTCCTGCTGCAGAGGGTGCAGAATAACGCAAAGCAAGATTCATCCACCGGGTGTGGTTTAAATAGCCTCCTGTAGTGCTTAGGTGTCTCCTTCCACAGCCACGCCTAAGTAAGAAAAGAGTTCCTGGTAAGAAAAGAGTTCCTGCCTTCCAGAAGAGTTCCAGTGTTCTAAATCTAGGGAGTGGCTCCAGCCCCACCCAACAGGAAAAGTAGTTCCAAACAGAAGAGGATCAGAGGCTCAACTGGCAGGCAAGTAAGCAGCATGGTCTGCTGCAGGTAAGTCCACCCAAGCATTATGAGCCCGGCGCTTCCAGCGCTGGGACTGGGCATATTTATGAGCCTGGTGCCACTGGCGCCAGGACTGGGTCCAAAAGGTCCCAATTGGGACTGGTTGGCACTCGGAACCTGGGTTATGGATTTGCTTCCAAGGGAGTTGGGAAAACCCTGACCTTTTGGAAGCAGAGATCATGACAGTACCCCCCCTCAAGGCCCCTCCCAAACCGGGCTTCTCCGGGGGTTTTGGCTTGTCAGGAAATGTTCGGTGAAATCTTTTGATTAGGCGAGGAGCGTGGACATATTCAGCAGGTTCCCAGGATCTCTCTTGGGGGCCGTAGCCTTTCCAGTCAATTAGGTAGAATAGTTTAGATTTGGAGATTTTTGAGTCCAGAATGCTTTTGACTTCAAACTCGAGTTCTCCATCCACTAGGATAGGTTTTGGAGATTTGGTTAGTCGGGTTTGAGGTTGCACGGGTTTTAATAGAGAGACGTGGAAGACCGGATGTATCTTCATGTGCGGGGGCAAGTCCAACTTGACCGCTACTGGGTTTACTATGGTAGTGATGGAATAGGGACCAAGGTATCTTGGGTTGAATGTGCGTGGCCCTTTTAGAGATAGATATTTGGTGGATAACCAGACTTGATCCCCTACTTGATAGTGAGGGGCTTCCTTCCGATGTTGGTCTGCTCCTTTCTTGTATTGTTCTTTAGCCCTTTGAAGGTGAGAAACAGCTTCCTTAAAGGCTTGGGTGATTGTAGAATGCAGGTAGTCTACTGCTGGTGTTTCAAGATCTTGGAGGGGATCCAACTCCGAGGTTCGAGGGTGACTGCCGTACAAAAGAAAAAACGGGGTTTTCCCAGTTCCCGAGTGGACAGAGTTATTGTAGGCATGCTCGGCTATCCAAAGGATATCTTTCCAAGTTTTTTCAGTTTGTTGCAGCATGCAGCGTAAATACTGTTCCAGAGTTTGATTGGTCCTCTCGGTTTGTCCGTCGGTCTGAGGGTGGTGACTGGTCGATAGTCTCACATCAATTTGAGCCGACCGACAGCAACTTCGCCAAAAATGAGAAATAAATTGACTACCTCGATCCGAAATTAGAATCGAAGGAAAACCGTGCAGTCGGACGATGTTTTCGAGAAATTCTCGGGCCAGAGTTGCTGCTGTTGGCAAGCCTTTGAGCGGAATGAAATGCGCCATCTTGGAGAATAAGTCCACGATTACTAGAATCGTATTGTATCCGGAGCATGGAGGTAGATCGGTGATGAAGTCCATAGAAAGCGTATGCCAAGGGCGAGGTGGGATGTCAATAGGGCGTAAGAGGCCTGCTGGTCTTTCCTTTTGACTCTTGTTTTGGGCGCATACTCCACAGGACATTATAAAGTCTCTGATATCTTTTTTCCAAGACGGCCACCAGAAGTAGCGCTTGATCTTTTCTGAGGTCTTGGCTATACCGGGATGACCTTCCATTAAAGAGTCGTGATAACAAGAGATTACTTTTTTCTGTAAATCTGTGCTGGGTAGGTATAATCGTTCTTGGAAATACAATAAGTTGTCCTTTACTGCAAAGTCCTTTCCCTGCAGATGCCAATTCTGTATATCTGCTGGAGTTACAAGTTGCCTGGCTTTATCCTTAACTTCCTCTATGGATTCTGTGGCGATTACACCCAGAATTCTTTGCTCGGGAATGATTGGTACAGGTTTAGGGTTGATCAAGTGTTCTTCCACTCCCATCCGAGAAAGGGCATCGGCTTTACCGTTCTTTGTACCTGGTCGATAGGTAATTATGAAGTCAAACTCGGCAAAGAATAATGCCCAACGGAGTTGTCTAGAGGATTGGGCTTTTGCGGTTTTCAAATATTGCAGGTTTCGGTGATCCGTAATCACAGTAACGGTGTGTCGGGCCCCCAGCAGATAATGCCGCCAAGCCTTAAAGGCAGACTTGATAGCCAGAAGTTCCTTGTCAGTAATCGTGTAATTGACTTCAGGAGGCGAGAATTTGCGGGACCAAAATGCCACGGGATGCAACTGATTGGTTACCGGGTCCTTTTGTGATAGAACTGCCCCCATGGCAAGGCTTGAAGCATCAGTTTCCACGATGTAGGGGAGTTCGGGGCGAGGGTGTTTTAAGATTGGTGCAGAGATAAATTTAGTCTTCAAATCCTGGAAAGCTTGTTCCGCCTCGGTAGACCATTCAAAACGTTTGTTTTTCTTTAACAAGGCAGTGATGGGCTGGACTATTCGAGAGAACTCGGGGATAAACCTGCAGTAAAAGTTAGCGAAGCCTAACATGCTTTGCACACCTTTTACGGAGGATGGTGATGGCCATTTGAGAACTGCATCGACCTTCTTTGAATCCATACGCACCCCGCCAGGTGATAATATGAATCCCAAGAATTCAACTTCAGTCACGTTGAAAACACATTTTTCCAACTTAGCGAAAAGTTTGTGTTGACGCAATCTTTCGAGGACCATTTTCACGTGTTTCCGATGTTCAGATTCCGATGAAGAATAAACGAGGATGTCGTCAATGTAAACAACAACACATACATCTATGAGCTCTCTGAGGACATCGTTCATAAAATATTGAAAGGCGGCCGGGGCATTGCAAAGTCCGAAGGGCATGACCTGATATTCAAATAGCCCATACTTGGTGCGGAAGGCCGTCTTCCATTCATCGCCCTCTTTTACTCGTACCAAGTGGTAAGCTCCTCTAAGATCCAGCTTTGTATATATGCATGCTTTTCTGACTTGGTCCAGGAGTTCAGGGATCAAAGGTAACGGATATCTATTCTTAACGGTGATCTGGTTCAGGGAGCGATAATCGATACAAGTTATAAGGTCTCCTTCCTTTTTTGGAACGAAGAACAAAGCTGAAGAAGCAGGGGACTTGGAAGGACGAATAAACCCATTTGCCAGGTATTGATCCAGGTATTGTCGAAGGTGAAGGTTCTCAGGCTCGGTGAGGGCATAAATTCTACTACAAGGAGGAGTAGATCCAGGTATCAGGTCTATCTGGCAGTCATAAGACCTATGAGGAGGTAGAGAGTTAGCCTGATCCTTCCGGAAAACATCTTGGTATTCTAGGTATTCGGGAGGTAACTGGGGAGTCTCTGAAGAAATTGCGGCCAGTGCAACACCAGGTGGAGGGTGACAAGTAGAGACACATTCTGGAAACTGGACCGTTCTTGCTCGCCAATCGATCAGAGGATTGTGTTTCTCTAACCAAGGTATTCCTAGAATAATCTGAAACTGAGGGGCCTTGATCACATCGAACACGATCTTCTCATGGTGTCCATCTTGACTTACTAGCGTCACTTCTTGAGTGGTATGCGTTACTGGCCCGGAGGCTATCTCCGTACCATCCACCGTAGTAATGACGTCCTTTACAGCCTTGGGACAAAGAGTTAGATTCATCCTCAAAACCATTTCATGATCCACATAATTGCCGATGGCACCGCTGTCGACGTAAGCTTCAATTGCATGTAATCGATCCGGATTATCAGGGCTAATGAGGACCATAGGTATCACGAAATGCGAGGTCACGGAACTGGTTTTTACACTCGGCAAGAGGACCTCTATTCTTGTCGGGCGAGGTTGTTTCCCTGCTCAGAGTTTGTAACTTTGGTAACTGCAGCTCCTACTGCCTTCTTGGCAGGTTTCACCGGACAGTCTCGAAGAAAGTGCCCTGAGTTTCCGCAATATAGGCATAATTGCAACTGTTTCCTCCTTTCCCGCTCCCGTTGTGTTAGAGGACCTCTCAGACCCCCTATTTGCATGGATTCCCCGGAGTCTACCCCTTTGGAAGGAGTTGGCGGTTTGGAAAATACTCGAGCATCAAACTTGGAACGATCGGCCTTCCTGTTCTGCAGCCTGTGATCTATTTGAACGACCAAGTCTATGTAATCCGAACAGTCTTGTGGGGGATTCACTACTTGGGCTAAAACGTCTTTGAGCTCTCCACGTAGACCTCTATAAAACAGCGTAATCCTTTTGTCCTCAGGCCATTGAGTTTCCACTATTAGTCTATTGAAAGATGCAATATAAGCCAAAAGGTCTTGATTACCCTGTCGCAACGAAAGAAGCTCATTGTCCAAGGCCTGTCCCTGTGAATGTCTTGCGAACAGTTTTTCCATACTAAGCTGAAAGGCTTGAAAATCATGGAGAACCGGATCATCTTGATGAACTAGAGGGATCGACCAGTCTGCCGCATTGCCACTAAGGTACGAAAGTACAAAAGCTACTTTAGCTTGATCAGTTGGAAAGGCTGCTGGCCGGCATAAGAAGTGCAACCGGCACTGATTGATAAATACTGCAAACCTCTTTGGGTCACCAGAAAATCGCTCGGGCGGAGCCAGAGGTACATTCCCAGGTAGGTTGATCTGCACTGGATTCATAGAGGATGTTGAAGGAAGATTTGCCCCTGATGCGGGTAACGGGGTCTGTCCGGCTTGTGACTGTAGCACTTGTCTAGCAAGATTGTCTGTTTTCTCCTTGGAAATAATTAGTTCCCTTCTTAGAGCATTCGTTTCCTGACGAGTTGCATGCACTTCTGCCCTTAGTTCCCCAAGTAACCGGGCTAGGGGGTCAGTATCCGAGGTTTCCATAGCGCCTGGGCGAGAGTTTTGCGGTAGGCTTTGCGTTCTGTAACGCTCACCTGATTCTCGCAGAGGCGCCGGTCTTGACTGGGCGACTACCGTATCTTCAAAGGTGATTTGTAGCACCCGGTTGGCTCTTTGGGCTGGACCTCTGTGCACTGTATGCCTGATGTGTAGAGTAAGATGTCTGCAGATAGAAAATATGGGGTTAATGAACTGGGGTTATTGGGGTGTCCCTATCTCTTTCCTCTTCTCCTCTCCTGTAGACCCCAAAGGTTAACGCTCTCACCTTAGGTAAGTGAATGCCGAGCTCTCCATCTGCCTCGGGGCAGGGTGCTGTAGCCAGTTTCTTCACTGGATAGGTAGCGCAGGCCTCTTGACTTCAGAGGACTGCTGTCCGTCGTTTACTGCACGAACGGTAAGTTTCGAGTCATTCAAATGTCTTTTTAAAGTCTTTAGTAATGATGTCTCTTGTTTTGCAGGGTTCCGGCGATGGCGGATGACGGGCTGAAGTGAGTTGAAGATGGAGCCCGTGTGATGAATAGAAGCGCCTGGAAGCACGTGAGTAAGCGCTTGTTGCCTGCTTCACGATGCGCTCTAACTGTCTTTTTATTTTGCAGGTACGAGTTCGGAGCGGCTGCAGGGTGCCGGAATACCCACTGGATTAGATGTGGAAAGGAGTAATGGCACGTGAGTATTAAAGTTCCCCAATGTCTTTAAACGCACCTTGTTTTGTCTTTCAGATGCGGATGCAGCGCCGAAGGCCTCCGGAGCGTGCGAAGAGTTGGTAAGCCTTTGCCTTTCCGATGCCGGAATGCTAACCTGTTCTTTCTTGTCTTTATAGGTGTTGCTGAAGACTGGATTCAGGATGGTAAGCCTTTTTCCTTAGGCCCAGGACTGGATGCAGAAGACACGATGAGCGTCCTGCTGCAGAGGGTGCAGAATAACGCAAAGCAAGATTCATCCACCGGGTGTGGTTTAAATAGCCTCCTGTAGTGCTTAGGTGTCTCCTTCCACAGCCACGCCTAAGTAAGAAAAGAGTTCCTGGTAAGAAAAGAGTTCCTGCCTTCCAGAAGAGTTCCAGTGTTCTAAATCTAGGGAGTGGCTCCAGCCCCACCCAACAGGAAAAGTAGTTCCAAACAGAAGAGGATCAGAGGCTCAACTGGCAGGCAAGTAAGCAGCATGGTCTGCTGCAGGTAAGTCCACCCAAGCATTATGAGCCCGGCGCTTCCAGCGCTGGGACTGGGCATATTTATGAGCCTGGTGCCACTGGCGCCAGGACTGGGTCCAAAAGGTCCCAATTGGGACTGGTTGGCACTCGGAACCTGGGTTATGGATTTGCTTCCAAGGGAGTTGGGAAAACCCTGACCTTTTGGAAGCAGAGATCATGACAGTGGCCTTCAGGTGGCGGGAAACCCACCGGCGGATTCACCTCGGCGCGTTGGTCGTCCTCGACTTTCTCCGGCGGGACAAAGCGGTCGACGTTGCAGACAAGGGAGTCCTTGGATTCAAATGTTCTTAGGCAAAGGAGCGGGCGGCTCCAGTCGTCGGTGGCATTGCGTCAAGGGGTCCCCACGGCTGGGCAACACAACTTCGACGGGCCTCCAGCAGTTACACAACCCTGCGAACCCTGGTCGACGGCAATAGACCTCAACAGCGGCGAAGTCTGGGTGCTTTGCTTCGTTCTCCTCGGCAGTCCCGTCTCGGGTCGGCAGCCTTTCAAGGGTCTGATTTCCAGGGAGCTTCGGCGAAGGTTAGCAGTGCTCGATGGTCCCTCGGAGCACAGGAAGAGGGCGCCTTACCAGGTCCTCTCTCGGATCAGTCTTTGACGAATTCGGCAGCTTTCAGATCAGGTCGAAGCAAATGCAACAGCAAGTCTTCTTCTTCTAGCTGGGCATCGAGGATCAGCAGTTCCAGTTACTCTTCAAGTGTAGACACAGCTTCTGAACAATTTCCAGTGGTGAAAGGTCCCCAGATATACTATCTTGTCTCTCATCCACACTGCTGGGTCACTCTCAGCAGCCAATCATACAGAAGGGCATTCATGCAGTCAGACAGCCAATCAGGCACACAGTGCATTCAGGCCATCCTCCTCCCTCTCAGACACTCACAACAAGGAATGTGGATTGGGACAAGTACCCAGCCATTCAACACTACACACTGCATTCAGGCCAGTTTCGGGCAGGGCTGTCTCAGTCTTTGTCGCTCATACCAGAAACCAGACAGCCACAACAAGAAGTGCATATTGGTCACACACTCCATTCACCCAGGTCCCACCCACAGGGTGTACCCACAACATACAGTCACTGGGAAGGCTCCAGCCAGTCTGGACTGGACTTCACAACAACACCATATATGGAACTTCCACCCAACAGCCAGTCGGGGGGAAGGGACAGAGTCAGGGCTTCCCAGGACTTTGGGAAAACAAGGTAACAGGCAATAGAAAGCAAGAGGCCACAGGGGCCATCTTGTTTTCTATCAGGAATCAACTGATTCCAGTGGCAGGGCCTGGGTATCCCAAAATGGAGGATACTCAGAGCACCTGTCAAATTCAGCATGGAGCTGCCACCAGCCCATACCCTGCTCTGAGGGCCACCCACAGGTGCCCAAAAACATACACTAGGGGCACAGGTTTGTACCCCCACCCATGGGTGCCGTAAGGGTATCCCATGGGTCTGTTCACCAAACCAAAAGAGAGAGAGCTGCACCGCCAGGAGTCCCACATGAACTCCTGTGCGGAAAACACAACAGAACACACGATAAAAAGGCAATAAAGGACAAGGATACGGAGGCCCTGTCCCTCCGATGCATTTCCAGCATCACACTTTCCCTGTGTGCATAGCGCATGCCGTTTAGTGACGTGTGCGCCCGCGTGCGCCCCCAACGAATTTCACGCACATCCCAGGATTTACACGCGCACTGAATTCCATGAATCAATGTGCGTGGCTTTGCCATGCGTGCGCTGTGATTTTCACACTTGTTCTGCGATTTTCACGCTTGCGCTCCCCTTTTTGGCACACATTTATTCCATGAATCGGCCGCTTAAATTCTTCAAAAGCTATCCTCAGCCTTTTAATATTCATGTACCACTTTTCTGTCTTTGCTCTATGGGCACACAGTCCCAATCTCTACTACTAGACCAAAAATTGTTCTCTCTTTGCCATGTTACTTTTTGGCACTTTTAAAACCTGGTGCTCCTAACAATTCTGAACTTATCAGGTCACCCTATGAGGTTGTCCTACTGCGAATGCATTCCTTCCTTCTTTTTGAGCTAACAACTTTTATTCCTGTGTGTTTTTGTGCATTCTGTGTCTACATATAGTTGAGCTTACATGTGAGCTTACTTACTCGTCCTCTGTAGTAAATTCATTTTGCATGCCGTGCACTTTATTTTCACAAAATGCAACATTCTCTTACTCTTATTTGAACCCGAACCATTCCTCGCATTCATTGCGGCGTGGTTCCTTTTTATTGCCATACTCGCATCAGCATAGCTACTTTATCGCTCTACTATAATGACTACTGGGAGTCATTATGCCCGCTCTCATGGGTTTATTCACTAATGGCTTGCTGCACAGGAGTGCTGCTCGCTTGGAGGTCACCCCTCCTTTTTCCAACGTGCTAGTTCTGTGCATGCTGTCGACGTCACATAGGCTGGCACTGTACACCATTACTTCCTGGTCTACAAGATTTCTCTGCTGCAGTAATCGGCGCCACTTAATTCAGCAGCCTAAGATGCAAGGCACGACGGTAACCATATATTCTGTCAATACTTCAGACATCCCAACTGATAAGATAGCTCAGCGAGTTGAGCGCTTGCTGCTGCGATCTTGAGCGTGATCTATAGGTTGCAGGCTCAAATCTCTGGCAGGGCTAACTCAGCCCTTCATCCTTCTGAGGTTGACACATGAGCACCAATTTCAGTTTGGTGACATTGTATATGACTGTGTGCTCTGTAAAAGCGCTTTCAATAAAGGCGCTATAACACATCATTATCTCCATTAGTCGTGTGCTTTACCCCAGCGGCACCTGTACTCTAAATCTATTACCCTGATTGATTCTTAAAGAACCGTTAGGGAAGAGAATCTCTCCCGCTGGCACTATTTCTTCCTTTACCCTTGAGGATTCATCATGTACAACATATTCACCCTCCCACTTTTCAATGACCTGGATCGTCGCGACATAGCCTACACCAACGACACTCAAGTCCTACTCCCTCTAACCAGCATCTATTAACAAGATGCTGCGGCCCTAACCAAGATCTACAAAGCCATCCAAACATGGATGGCAGCCAACGGCCTCTGTTTAAATGTGGACAAAACAGAGATCCTCATAGTAGGCACCAAAGAAACCCTTATGAAGCTCCCACCACAATACAAAACCTTTACTATCGACAACCCCACCATCACTTTCCCAGCAGCTGTAAAAACCCTAGTAGTATACCTTGACTCAACCCTGTCCATGTCACATCAGGTTAATGCTATAGCCTCCTCCGCCACACTCACCACTAAGGTTATCAATGCAGTCAAGCCCTTCCTCTCTACCAAAAATTGCCTATCTATTGCCAGAGCTACAGTAGGCACCAAACTAGACTACTGCAATGCCCACTTCCTGGGCACCTCAGCAAAAAACCTCAACAAATTGCAAGTCACACTGAATAATGCCTTGAGGGCGGCACTGAGTAGCCCCAAAAGGGAACACATCTCACAGGCTAGGAAAGATGCACGCTAGCTACCAATAAAAGAACGCATTCTTTTCAAAACCATGGCCATCACACATAAATGCCTAAATGTAACCTAGTGAACCTACATAGCATATCAATACTGCCATCCCTTGTACTATTTTTACCTGTTCAATGTATTCCTTTACCAAGTGAGCATTCTGTAACATCGCCACAATGCCCCAGGGCTGGCAGAGTGCTGTAAAAATGCAAAATAAACAAAATAACCAAATCTTATCACTGTGCTGTCAGCCCTCATAATGGCATACTCAATGGTTGTCATCTCTACTCACAAGGGGAGTGACCCCTTATCATTGGGTCCAAAGATTCCCCTGCAGTGTGCATGAGGCTTACCCTAATATGAGTCTCTGAATGTGCATATTCATTAATATCAGTTCTATTTACATATGGAATAAGAATATTTCTTCAGAAGTATTTTTGAACTGGAGTCCACTCTGTACTCCTCCTCTCATTCATCAAAGCCCTTCCTTGATTTGTCAGATGTACACTAGGGGGCATACTGTCCCTTTTTCTTATAGACTGTTCATTCTGCACACATCTTTGGCTTCCATGCATCTATGCAAACATGTTCTAACCTACCTTATGTGTAATGCACAAGAGTAAGGCTCCCAACCCGTCCATCCTGCATATTTTGATCGTCTCGCTGCATATTTTAAAACTCACCCGGGTTATTCTGAGAATGTCCCTAACTTTTTTAGATGCCTCTATCCTAGAAGCTTCCCCCATTTTAAGATATTGCTAACTATGAATTCGATTTACCTCTACCATTCCCGTTGCCTTTCCCATGGTGTATTTTAACACTTGTTTTGCATTGTTTTTTGTGCTATTCTTTTCTTGCAGAAGCCTGCACTTAATGCACAAAAGTAGTTCATGCCAGCATGAGCTTTTAACAGCTTATGGCATTTCTAATAGCTCCCCCATCTAATATGTCTGGAAGCAGCACTATAAACGCTTTCAAGACCAATGCACTTTAATTGTTTGCACAGCGCTTCATTATGAGCAGTAATGCTTAAATATCTTCCCTTTGGCCAACTGTCATCAGTTTTGTATCCCCACAGCTAGAAGACCGTTGCTGTCTCCTTTAGCTAATGTGATCTCTGCCACTTTTCCTTGTACATGCATCCACTTCTCGGCGCTAGAGTTTCTGATGCCCAAAATACAGAATGCATTTCAATCTGACCACCCTCAAAGAAATGCCCTTCAAAGTCACACTGTCCAATTGGCTGTTATGCTTAAGGCAAACAAAACCTTTCACATTTTCCAATATGCATTGATACACGCTTTTGATTTAAAAAATCTTATCAGAGGCTCATTCATTTGTACGCGATTTATAACTCTTCTCATCCCTTTGTTTTCCCCAGCTATAGCCTCCACGAGCTGACATATTTTCAACTAATTAATTTTGCTCACAATGCTCCCGAGTGCTGCATTCCTTTATTCTCTCTTAACTTAAGCCAATTTTTGTTTGCCAAACTTCTTCCTCAAGGCTGCTTCATCGCGCGATATTACAGCATTCCTGTCTAACTAATCTCCGTCTCACTCCCTCATGTTTTGCCTCAGTTTTGCCACTAGGCAAACTAAAACATAATTGATGTTTGTATTCCTGCTTGCGTACTACAAGAATCTCATTATTTCTGCATACTTCCTTTTTAAACTGTATTTTACTATTTCTTTCCAAATCTCTCATGTCTATTCTCAAAAACGTTTGTCAAAATTTTGTTTTGTCTCATATATCACTGTCACTTCTCATAACTCATTTTGATGTGTTTGGTCCAAGTACAATCTCTTTACGCATTGGCCTGACTTTCTACTGCATTCTACACATAAAAACACCATTTAAATCTCAGCTACATCTCTCTGAAATTGTGCGCTCCTGGGCACCTTTTCTCTGCCTTCATGTCCACATGCCTTCCAATTTTTGGAATCTTAATCAGCTGTAGCTTTTGCATGCAGCTGCACAAGTGTCCTTTATCACGCACACATTTTTCTCTAAACCAAATGCCTTCTAAATTTTTAAACAACACATTTTTCTTAAAACCAAAAATGACACGACGCCAGATAGCCTTATTCATGCTTCAAACAATAGCATACATTTTTGATAGCCTATTGTTCTATCAATGCAAGCTTTCTCATTTTAAAAAGACACCAATCTTGTCAACACCTCAGTTCATGTCTTAGAGGCTAGCTTTGTCTTGAAACAAAAACAAAAACTGGCATTCCTTTCCACTGCAGTTCCTGCGCGCCTCTGCCTTCATGTTACGCGCTTCATACTCTATTCTAGTTCTTTGTTCAAGAACCATTTATAAATTAATGCGATTCTTCTGCCATACAAAGCCTATCATCTGTCTGAAAGGTCTGACCTCATTAACTGTTTGCAATCCCACACAGTGTTTTTTCAAACATGCTCCTGCGTCATTTTTTTTTTAAACACCAACTTTAGTCTATCTTTGAAATACTGTATCTTTATCTACTAAACACGATTCACTGTAGTTTGCGGTGCATGTCGTAAATTCCGTTGTCAAGTGTTAGAAAATCAAGAATCAAGAATTTAACTACAGAGTTGCTGGGTTTCAATATTTTATAAAGGGAAGCAGTTTCTTCCACGCAATTTGTGTTTATCTCACAAGGGTTTGTCTTTTTTAACATGAAAGCAACACAGATTTGTTTACTTTGATCTCTAGTATCTATTAATCTCAGAATTTATTTACATTTGATCACTTTTAAATCTTGGCTAAATGGCAATTCTTTTAAAATCAATTTGAAAATGCATTTTTTCTTACTCATAGTCATAAACAGTACTGCAAAGTGCACACATTGGGACATAAAACATGACACATAAACAAAACCAAACAAACAACACACTTGGCCGACCACATACAACCTATGCTATCTGCTCTCTCAGACGCATCTTGACCCTAATGTCTGTTCCGACATGGAACTTAAGCCTATCTCTTTCGGATTGTCTTTAATCAATCTGGTCTCCTAGGTCATCCCATTTACAGGACTTTAGAAAAGGGCTTCTGCTAGCATTCTTTAAAATGTAGGAACTGGGCGTGTACTCTTATCGTGTCCACACTCCCGATAACTCTTACTTGCTCTGCAACACTCAAGTCAGGTTTCTCAATAACTCCTTAACGTCTTGAGTTAATTTCTATTGTCTCTTACTCTTTCTAAACTACTTATATTACACTTAAAAAAAAAATCTTAAAAAAATTTCTTTAGTGAGGTTCCCTACACTTGGTACATCTTGTGTCTAAAAAGACCATCAACAAATAATCTCAAACATTTTTCTTAGTTCCCCATGAGTGTTTTAAGTTGTTTCTAAAAAGCTGTTAAAATTAAACTGAAAAATAATTTTCTAAGAGTGGTCTCCCAATGATTTCTAAAAATGGCACCCCGAAATAGGCCCCTAAAGATGCCCCCCCCAAAGCGGTACCACAATAATTTCTAGGGGGGTACCCCAATACTAGCCTCCCCAATCCACAGATGATAAAGGCTCTCTGTCATGCTATCAAGCCTGCAAGACCCTCAGAGGTCCAAGGTCTTATGCCATACTGTTCTGCCTGCATGTCCCTCCTCTTCTACTGGCTAGGGCAGCTGCAGACTGCCCTTCCCCCATCTTACTTTCTAATCCATTCTCATCCCTCCCATCCAGGCAGAACAGTATAGCTTACCTCATTCCTTGGTCCGTCATTACTGGAGACATTTTGCTCAGATCCTGGCTAGGCTCACCAAATGTGAAGATAGTTCCATCACCATCTTTTCCTCTTAGGCCTGGCATCTCTAATGGCAGAAAGGGGACTCAGGTACAAGCAGGAGACTGAAGCAGGTTTTCCAAGACATCAGGTTTTTTATTCTTCCAACAGACCGGCACACGGCATACATCTTAGACAGCACAAGAACTCAGCACAAATTCATAGAATTTCCCTCCTTTTATACACATCTAGATTGGCTCTGTTCCCTACCTATGATGCAGAACACTCTCATAGATTCAGGCACTCCGAGACAAGCCCCTTCCCCCTTTCGGGTTGGCTGACTGAGCTGCCAATTCACAAAAGTTTCCATGTCATGTCCACACCTGTTACTGATTAGATTGTGTGTGCTGTACTTAACCTTTAAATGAGAACATTTACTGACGCCCAGTCTGGGATTATTTTGGCACCGGCCACACAATTCCCTGTCCCAGAGGCCCTAATATGGGCACGAGCTGCATCCTCTTTGCTAACTAAACCAGCCAAATTCATCATTCACTGTCTTCCCTTGAATATTATCTTGCTTCCTCAGAGCACACTGTCACGATTAGAGATATGACACACGGAAAGTCCCATTCTCTGACTACTGACTGTCCTTGAACTTATCAAGAGGTAATTCTTTTTATTTTAACACTGTTCTACAGAAATTCACTTAATTAAATATACAGCATTTCTCTTCAAGGTAATTTGCCTTAAAGCAGTGGCCTGTCACAAAATGGTGGATTAGCCTATTTCTAGTCATATCTTGACACCTGGTTAGTTTCTAATCTAGTTTTCTTAGTACATGTACTTATCATGTACTACTTAGCCTTTCATTATTTAAAACATTCTGACCTTATAATCATAACTCAGTAAAAAGCGCTTGTGCTTTGAAGCGCTATGATTTCAGTTTTCTGCACATTTAAAGACATAAATCGCTCCACCAAGTTCCTTACGCTTGGTTTAAGTGAGGGGGGTCTGTCCCCACTGAATTCAGTTTAAGGGGTGGGGAGTTTAGACTTCCTGTTCACTTCAGTGACGACAGTTTACCAAAGCCAGATGCAGGACACAGAGAGCCTCTCTCTCCTCTTGGATAGCCAGCCTCCACATTGCTTCTCGCTGCGCATCCTCTGCATCTACCTGGGGTTCCGACCTTCAGCACTTGATCTGCACAGTGTCCTACTGCTGGCATCGTGTCGGTCCCCACTTCTGATTTCTCCTGCTGCTGCTCTCACAGCTTCCACTGCTCGCACTGCTTCTCTTAACCTGCAGCTGAAGGGCCTTTAAATGTTTAAAGGTGCCGCTCGGATGTGGGTGGTTACAACCACTAGACCACTCACTGCAGTTTAGTAACTCTGCATCCCTCTTCCTCATCTAAGTACTAAGAGCATTATGGGACTTGAAGTCCATAATTTGCTTAGTTGTTTTAACGTTAGAATCTTCAACTCCACAATAAGCCATCAAAACTTTATGATCATTAGGGAAATTATTCAGAATGTTCTCTCGTTCATCCTGACCCGATCCTCCTTCCATGTGATCTTCCCACATAATACCACCCGCAGGGTCAGAACCAGGTAGCGGCTGCCTTTCCCTGGCCACATGAGAATCGTTCCAGGCCAGGGCTGCCGGCATGATCTCCTCTGATTCATCACATACATTGCTGCCTGTTTCTCTGATCCATTGCCTATCAGCCGCTTTCTGGTCTGAGGACTCTTTCCTGTGCAAAGTGGGTAGAACAGTCTGACAGCTACCTAGCGTGTTGGTTGTGTAAGCAGCCATTTAAGAGTTTATAGTGGTTGGTGTGGTATGATACCGCAGGTTGATAAGCCACTCTAGATAAAGTCACTTTCACTAATTGCGGTTTGGTTATTTCAACAGGATTTGAATATTGTTAGTGTAAAGTTGGGCACATGAGGCAAAACTAGTAATACCATGTGCTAGGGAGTGCATGTAAGCAATAATTAAACAGGGAGAGAAAGTGGAGCCCTGAGGTACCCTACATGTTAGGGGATGGGTTTGGGTTGGGGGCAGGCTGGGATCCCAAGTGTCATCTTTGTGGATCAGGCTTGTAGAATGGATTTTTCCCAGGTGTGTTGGACGTGGTAAACAGAGCTAATATAGTCCCTTTTATATAGCTGCTGTCAGAGCCGAGGGCTTAGCAGATGATTAAAAACCATGTACAAGGTCACCTTTGTCTTTTATTTTGTACCAAGTCAAACAAGCATTAAGTTTGGCTAGGCCCATGGGGATTTTCGTAAATCAGTTGATCTTTCAATTAGGACCGTAGTTCCTTCCTCTCCCTTAGATCAGGTCAGCCTTTTTGTCAGCAAAGTCATTCACATCATCTCTGAGGTTTATAGTGTCCCACACTTATTTCTTGGCCTTCGTTTGTCTTTCTTGGTTGCTGCTGATGTTGTCAGGGTCCGGTGATGGTCCACCTGGATTCTCCTACCAGGAACCTCAATCTGATAACTATAAGTCTCCTGGCAATTGCTCAGATGCTAAGTCGTCAGGGGTTACCAGGCTTCCTGCCAGGCCTTCAAGATCTTTTCTTGGAACCACTGTATGGTATTGGGTCCTTTTGCTGACACCCATTTTTCAGACAGGTGTTTTGACGCTGGGGTTTTGCCAAAAATTCCCATCTAAATGTTGGGGGGGTGGGAAAGGGTAAATAAAAGGTAAATAAAAAAAATGAATGGGAGCTTGGGGGTGAACCCCCCCAAAAATAATTGAAAAATGTTTTGAAGAAGTTTTTTGGCAAAGCTCCTGTGGCAAAACACCCATCGGAAAAAATGGGAAATCACATGGAACCCACTGTATGATCTTTCTTAGGAACAAGGTTCTAGGGACCTTCTCTCGCTTGCCTCCATTTTGTCCTCCAAACCCTCTCTGTTGTTTCCCATCTCTTTCCTTGTTCTCTCTGCTCTCACCCTGGCTCCTCTCTTCTTCCTCTCCACAATTCCCTCTAGTCTTCCCCTTCTACTTCTCTCTTACTCCTCTCTGTTCTCTTCTCCTTACTGCATTCTCTCTCTTCCTCCCCTTCAGCCCTTCTTATCTGCTCCCGCTTTCTCCTCTTCACTTCCATATTCTCTCTTTCTCCGTGTAGTAAATACCCTCCATTGATGTGACAGTCCACTCACAGACCAGACCAGCTGCAGGGCAATGATGGATTCCAATGATGGATTCCAGGTGACTTTATTGTACATAAGTGCATATATAGAGAACTCCAGTTACCTGCAGGGTATTTACATAGTACATGGAAAGTATGTCATGGTAACATCCAGTGCCAGGGAAGACACCCACCGGCCATCCTCATACATCCAGCTCAGGCCCCCAACTGCCAATCCATGGAACACTCATGCATCACACTCACTCAACATTCCCCTGAGCTGACATCATCCATACACCAACATTATGTAAGCATACATTCATGGCCAGTGAGACAAACAGGACTAGCTCACTACATAATATCTCCCGTTCATACAAACAGTCATAACCCACAACATCTCCCTTTCATACGGAAGACACTCACCAGGAAAACATGCATAACAGATGCACACCAGTCATACGCCTACTGCAACACCAAGCAACCTCCCATCCAGAGCTGCCAACCCTGAACACAAGGTCTGCCACACCCTGGCACCCCCCCGCATAGCGGGAATCAACCACACAGCAACTATACACCAAAAGCGGGACACAGGTGGGGAAAAGGAAAGAGAGTGGCGATTACCCAACACTGGAACAGGGAAGCAACCTGCCTCAAGGATGCAAACTCCTGCGCAGAACTTAATGCCCGCCAACGTCCAAACTCACGTCCATTCAAAGAGAGTGGCGCTGCCCATACCCAGAACAGCATGCACAGAAGGGGACGTGTCCACACCTCTTCCACCCTCACAACCTCACACTCATAACACATGCAATCACCTTCCAAACCCAGTCCAACCACTCAATCCCAAGAAAAATACAAGAAGAAACACCTACCTACATTCATCAAAGATAGCAAGAACACATGCGCCTAGATAACGTACATCAATCACCACACAGTTTCCCCAATAGTTTCACCACACCCGGCATACCAGTTTCTCACACAACAACACTCACCCACATAAAACAAATGGGGAAGAAACGGTACTCCTGGCAGTACCAAATTAACTGCATAGCACACTATATAACTATAATATGCAAAACATTTTTATCTTACAAACTTATTACAATACACTCTTGGCCAACCTATACACACATAACTATACAAAGGTACCTTACATAGATCCACTAATAATCTTCATATTGCGTAAAACCATTAAATCTCTTGAAAACAATATTTTTTAATATATTTTTTTAAGATATTAATCTCTTTTTTATTTTTTATTTTATTAATCTATTTTTGTTAAAGATATTAATCTCTACGGCACACATCTTTTATCTTTTATAATTTTCCCAATGTAACATCCCTTAATTCAAATTAGAGTACTCTTGTAAATTGGCCCAAACCACAACCATTTGAGGCAACCAAAACCCACAGTAACTTAAAGTAGGTGCAATTCGATGCTCCCTAGTAGCACCTCATAACGAGTGCTATCAGAAAATTTCCCACAAAACCACATTTCATTTTTGGTCAAAAATTCCCACAAAAAATACACTTTTAAAATTTCTCAAATGAACCACACTTTTCCCTATGACCCTCCCTGACGCCAACAAAACAATGAGGCGCTAGGTACCGGGTAGCATAATACCATCCTATTCATATGTAATGCAAAACAACAAAATACTTTTCCTATTTAATCCATAATGTAGGCCACAAGACATAACGTTACTTCGACAAGACAACGTCCCACAGAACTGCATACACATGACATTACCTCATATTATTCTAGTTGCAGTCTCCAAACATTTGCATTTCACCAAACATTTGCATCATTATACAACATTCCCTGCATTGCCTTGCATGCAATTTCAAAAATTCACTTAACAAAAAAAAAATGTCTTTTAAAATACCCAAATGCTGCATTACCACTCATTGTTGCATTCCCACATAATATCGTATTGTCCCAAATAGTGGAGGATTGGTCAGGGCCACGCACTAAATACCCTGAATAAAATATTCGTTGAATTATTAGGCTGTATTCCCAATCAATTCCGCAAGGCTGCTTTTCTTTAAAGAAACAAGTAATGAGAACAGCAGTGATCTATCGCTTCCCTTGTTCATTATGCATAACATCCCCTTTTCACTGGGACTGAAAAATATCAGCTCTCAACTGCACCTCGTTCCGTTGAGCACAACATTTTAATTACTGTCAGTTGTACATCACCATAAAAAATGTTTCCGAGTTCATATCCGCTGCGGAGCCATGGACAACCACACCAGTCTTCATTTATTTATTTATTTTCTCTGCCAACTTCCAGGCCATGCTGTGACTTTCATAACACACGTCATTACTGCGCCAGACGCACAGCTGGTGCATTCCTCAGATGACTTGGAACTCCAAGTGCTGACAATTGAAGGCTTTCCTGCTCCCAGGTGTCAAACCGCCCCTCCCATCTCACGCCGCCGTCGCCATACCATGTGGAGATTCCAGGTACGTCATCGTATATTCTGTGGCACCGAAGGAGTCTGAACTAGCTGAGCACTGCTAACAGTCACTTTCAGCTGACGCCGTCCATAAATCCGGCAAGTTTGATCACCATTCTGCCCCGTAAAATATAAAAAAAATAAAAACTACAGCACTGAATATATATTATTTTTGGTCGTACTCTTTGTCAAAATACCAGCATCAATACACCGCACTTATTTACAAACAGCTAATGGCCATTCATCCCGTTTTCGTTTCCCATTTATCTTGATGGACACATGGAGTACTGCCGCCACCTGCTGTACCATTAAGTCGATACATGTCTATTTCGATATTTGATTGTGTAAAGTTCCAAGGTTGTCCAACATACGGCCGCTGGCCACAATGCGGCCCTCCAAGCCATTTCATGTGGCCCGCAAGGCTGTACAGACAACATTGAACAAATAAATAAACCGAGCCGTGGCGGAGGACTGTTACTGCCTCTGGTGCCGCATGCAAGGGGGCACCAGAGGCAGTTACAGGCCACGGCCCAGTTTATTTATTTATTTGTTCAATGTTTGTCGGGTCCGTGGATCCGATTTATTTATTTATTTCTGCAATGTTGGGTCCGACCAACATTGCAGGAATAAATAAATTAATCGGGTCCACAGACCCGACAAACATTGAACAAATAAATAAATAACCCGGGCCGTGGCCTGTAACTGCCTCTAGTGCCACCGGCAGCAGAGGCAGTTACAGGCCACAGCCCGGTTTCAGGGGTGCCGAGTACGTGGGTGCTCCGGGCCCAGGCACCCGCCGGCAGAATGAAGTTGGGGCTGAGACCCCCCCTTCCGCAAGCCGGATAAAAGAGACGCAGTATGGTGGCCCTTTGTTCCATCCATGCTGTGTCTCTGTCTGGCGGCCCGGGTAAAAGCCGGATAAAAAATGATGTTTAAAAATTGAGGGACGGATGCAAAGCAAAATGCTCTTGTTTTACATCTGCCCCTCAATTTCTAAAAATCGTTTTGGTTCGGGTACCTCTGTGTGCACGGATGTAGAGGTACACCCAACCCAAAACGATTTTTTTTTAGAAATGGAGGCACAGATGCAAAGCAAGTCTGTCCCTCAATTTCTAAAAATCTTTTTGGGTTGGATGTATTTGTACATCTGTGATATGATATGATAGTTTATTTATATAGCGCCTATACACAATGTGTTTCAAAGCGCTTCAAGGCAAGGGAGGGAACAAGGGAAAATACAATGACATTCTTACAGGCCATGAACAGTAAGGATGTGCCACCCCTCTTGGCAAGAGGGGTCCACAGATGTAGAAGTACAACCAACCCAAAATGATTTTTAGAAATCGAGGCACAGATGCAAAGCAAGTCTGTCCCTCAATTTCTAAAAATCGTTTGGGGTTGGGTGTATTTGTACATCTGTGCACCCCTCTTGGAAAGAGGGGTGCACAGATGTAGAGGTACACCCAACCCAAAACGATTTTTAGAAATGGAGGCAGAGATGCAAATCAAGTCTGTCCCTCAATTTCTAAAAATAATTTTGTGTTGGATGTATTTGTACATCTGTGCACCCCTCTTTTGAAGAGGGGTGCACAGATGTAGAAGTACACCCAACCCAAAACTATTTTTAGAAATTGAGGCACAGGTGCAAATCAAGTCTGTTCCTCAATTTCTAAAAGCCTTTTTGGGTTGGATGTATTTGTACTTCTGTGCACCCCTCTTGGCAAAAGGGGTGCACAGAGTAGAGGTACACCCAACCCAAAACGATTTTTAGAAATTGAGGCACAGGTGCAAATCAAGTCTGTTCCTCAATTTCTAAAAGCCTTTTTGGGTTGGATGTATTTGTACTTCTGTGCACCCCTCTTGGCAAAAGGGGTGCACAGAGTAGAGGTACACCCAACCCAAAACGATTTTTAGAAATGGAGGCAGAGATGCAAAGCAAGTCTGTCCCTCAATTTCTAAAAATCTTTTTGGGTTGGATGTATTTGTACATCTGTGCACCCCTCTTTTGAAGAGGGGTGCACAGATGTAGAAGTACACCCAACCCAAAACGATTTTTAGAAATCGAGGCACAGGTGCAAAGCAAGTCTGTCTCCCAATTTCTAAAAATCGTTTTGGGTTGGTATTTGTACATCTGTGCACCCCTCTTGGTAAGAGGGGTGCACAGATGTAGAGGTACACCCAACCCAAAACTATTTTTAGAAATGGAGGCACAGATGCAAATCAAGTCTGTCCCCCAATTTCTAAAAATCATTTTGGGTTGGATGTATTTGTACATCTGTGCACCCCTCTTTGGAAGAGGGGTGCACAGATGAAGAGGTATACCCAACCCAAAACGATTTTTAGAAATGGAGGCACAGATGCAAAGCAAGTCTGTCCCCCAATTTCTAAAAATCGTTTTGGGTTGGGTGTATTTGTTCATCTGTGCACCCCTCTTGGCAAGAGGGCTGCACAGATGTAGAGGTACACCCAACCCAAAACGATTTTTAGAAATTGAGGCACAGATGCAAAGCAAGTCTGTCCCCCAATTTCTAAAAATATTTTTGGGTTGGATGTATTTGTACATCTGTGCACCCCTCTTAGCAAGAGGGGTGCACAGATGTAGAGGTACACCCAACACAAAACATTTTTTTAGAAATGGAGGCACAGATGCAAAGCAAGTCTGTCCCTCAATTTCTAAAATTCTTTTTGGGCACCCTTCTTGCATTGCATCTGCGAAGGGAGGTGGCAGGGAGAGGGCAAATGAGACTGTTTGCATGTTTCTGAGTGTGTACGTGATGAGGGTGAATGCTATGCTAGGGGCGGGGAACGGAGGCGTTGAGAGAGCTAACTCCCCTGAATTCTAAGGAAGGTAACAGCGTGGGAGAGGGTGGGAGTGTGGGGTGAGGTGGGATCACCTTCTTCAGGGGTTTAGCGGGGTGGGTGGGCAGTAGAATGTGATAATTCTGCCTTTTGACCACACAAATCGGCCAAAATAAATCAGTCTTTTTTGTATTTGTTCTTCAAAATGCAAAGTTATCACATAGAACCCAGTATGGACCTTGCCATAGTGTTGACCTTGTTCAGTGTAATAGCATTCAATGGGACAGTACTTGCAGGGCATAATGGTGTAGAGCTAATGGGCTTCTATATTTTTAAAGAGACAGTAACAGCACTTCTCAGCAGGGCTGTGTAATCTATTTCCTACTAGAGCTGCCATATTTGAAATGGGGCAATGCTGGTACTCCTCAGTTAGCTCGCTGAACAGCGCTTCTATAATTGTAATGCTATGCTTTTGTTGAGGCAATGCTAGTTCATCTTAGTGGGGCTGCTAAACTTTTGATGGGACAACATCAGTACCTCACAGTTGAGCTGGTACACTCTTATTGACAAGGCCCTAGCACTTCTCAGCAGATATATTTATTTTAATTGGTTATTTATAATGCGCATAATATACCCAAAGGGATCGAACCTGTGTTGCTCCATGTCGTCTTGCTTCCAAGGCGAGCACGTTGCCCCTGAGCTATCCTCCCAAGACTCTGAAGATCTGAAATATATTTAATGATACAGAACCAGAACTATTGAGCAAGTCTAACATCATCTTCATCATCATCAGAATAACTCAACACTGTTGTGGTTATACAAGAGCTAATATATTTAAAGGGATGGAATTACTCAGAATGTAGCAGCACTATTCAATAACCCAAAGTGCTTAAGCATGGTTAAGGTGAAAATACAACACTTTTCACCATTGCGACAGTACTGCCTTGGTCAGAGTTTCACACTGAAGAAGTGAGTAAGTGATCCGGGTTCTGCAGCCCACACACACACATGGGATTCCCATGCACCCACTTGCGAGATTTGCACAAAATTAGTGAGATTGTGCTCCAAGGTAGGAGGCACATGCACAGTCTTTGCTCTGAGGTTTGACACACTCACAGGATGGGATGGCATTTCGTTCTCCCATCCTAGTTGTGTTGCTCTGCCTTTTGAGGGCTACTACAACCTGGATGATTATAGAGGGGTGGAGTAGGGGCAGTATTGGCCTACTGGAATGCAACTGGAAGGCTTAAACCTCCTTCTTACTTGACTTTAGTATATGCAGTACATGCTAGTCAATGTTTCCACTGTTCTGCACCCCCCAGCCCCCTCGCACCAAGTTGGCGACTACGTGCAAATGCGGTCATATAACTGCTGGTGATGTCACTTCCTATATTTGGGCACCCCTCGGGAAATTCATATGTCGGCTCCCCTGCCCGGTTTATTTATTTGTTCATTGTTTGTCGGGTCCGTGGACACGATTAATTTATTTCTTTCTGCACTGTTGGGTCTGACCAATAAACCGGGCCGTGGCGGAGGACTTTTACTGCCTCAGGTGCCCCCTGGAATTGGATTATGCTTCTTTCATTACCACAGAAGTAATATATGTGTATTACAGAGATAATCTGACATATGTATTGGGCACACTGCACATGCTCAGGCAGAATCAATCATGCTCTGGCCTAATTTGGGAAGAGCCAGCATAGACATGTTGCTACAGAGGCATAATTTGGGCACAACCAGCATACCAATGTGTTACACCAGTGACAGTGCTGTCTTACACTGTGGACACTTTGATCATTAAAATGTGTTGTGTTCTACAATGTTCTTTTCTGCTGTTGGTGACATGGAATGTACATGTTCCCCTTTAGAACTGATTATAAACTTATGGCTTTTTGGTCACTTTTCCTGCTGTAAAATGTACAATTTCAGCCCCATATTTGGAAAACAAATCTTGGGGGGGACCCCCCCCAAACCCTCCCTAGATCGTTATAGCTTCATCGCTACGCTTGGTCTCCCCCACTATTTCAGAGAAATATCAACACATACATACTGGAAGAAATCACAAGAAACTAACCTTTGATCACTGCCCTTGAGACCAAAAGCTATCTTTGGGACTGCATAGCTATGCCTGTGATGTTATTGTGTCAAACCTCACACACCATCGCCTTTGAATATACTGCTTTGGGTGAGGGTGTTCACTTTTGGCTCACCGGCCCACCAGGTGACAAAAAGTTAATGCGTCGGCCCCACATTCAAAAAGGTTGGACAGGCCTATACCAACACCATGCCTTTAATGGGAAAGTGGACTCTCATTCATTTATCCTTATCTTGGACTTGAAATGATCATAGTTAATACCATAAGTGGATATTAAGTGTTTTTTTTCCTTTCATATTTCCTTAAATGTGGATTCCTGGAATCTCTTTTCTACTGGATGAGGGCCTCCCTCCCAGGAAATCCTCTTCATTTTTTTTTTCATTTAGCTGGGCAGGATGTTTTTTTTAATCTGGACATGGGGGAGCGGTGGGTGTCATTATTGGGCTGTCCCCCCCCCCCACTGCTTCTCCTTACTTATAGTCAGTTGCAGAAGTCATCTTCCACTTTACCATGCTCCTTTTTCATCTGGTTTTCCTCGTCGTCAATTGTAGTACATACCCTCCATTGATTTGACAGTCCACCCACAGACCAGCGGCAGAGCCATGATGGATTCCAGGTGACTTTATTGTACATAAGTACATACATAGAGAACTCCAGTTACCTGCAAGGTATTTACATAGTACATGGAAAGTATATCATGGTAACATCCAGTGCCAGAGAAGACGCCCACCGGCCATCCTCGTATATCCAGCTCAGGCCCCCAACTGTCAATCCATGGAACACTCATGCATCACACGCACTCAACATTCCCCTCAGCTGACATCATCCATACACCAACATTATGTAAGCATACATTCATGGCCAGTGAGACAAACAGGACTAGCTCACTACATAATATCTCCCTTTCATCCAGTGGTCGAAGTGTACAATAAAAAGTAGAGGAATGACGTTCCCTCTGCCTCACCCCATTGCCCCACCCCCTTTTCTGCTCCTTTCACTCCCAAATACCAACCGTCATTCCCCCCACTCCCACCCCCAATTCAAACCAACCCTCAACCTGGGTCCACTCCTTCCTTTCCTCCCCTCGACCATACACCATGCTGTTTTTTAAACCAGTTCTCGCAAGTCTGAAGAAAACACAGTGAAAGAATATTAATTTAAATTACCACTATTAGTGTGTCATTGTCCCCCATCAGCACGCAGCTTTATGAAGCCCCCCCCTTCCAATCACCCACCATTCACACCTCTCAAATGACATTCCCAGGACTACAGCCACGGACGCCCTCCTCCATCACCTGCAAACCGAACTGTGCCACAATCACCACAGAGCCTACAGCAATTCCCAGATTGCTGCCTGACTGCTTGGGAATGGGTTTCATGCGCGAGCAGTCCATTGAAATAAACAAAGTTTAGCCAGCACTTGTCAGATAGCACAACGAGGCCTGACACAGGATTGTTACCGCCACAGCCAGTGATTCAAATCCCCAGCTAGGGGAACATTCTTTTTTTAAGTGGTCTTTCCAACCGTCCTGGAATGGTACTCCGGGTCACATAAAGTAAGGGAACTATAACACATTTCCCTGAGAAGTAAGGGAACATCGTCCCCTTTAGTACCCTCTCACTTTGACCTCTACCCTCATCTCCTCTCTCTCTAATCTTCCTCTCCTTTGTGCCTCCATTCCCTTTCTTCTTACCATTAAGCTCCTCTCCTCTCTGTCTCACCTCTCCCCTGCTCCCTCTCTTTTTCCCCATCATCTTCTCTCTCCATGCTCACTCCTCCTCCTTGCCACCTCTTAGCCACTCTGCCGCTGTCTCTCTCACCGTCTATCCTTCTCCCCCTTCTCTCCTCTATGCCTCCTCCTCTCCCATTTCACTCCTCTCACCTGCCCTTCTCCTCTCCGGCCTCCACTCTTCTCTGTACTCTCCATCTCTTGCCAGCTCTTCCACGCTCTTCTCTAAACTTGCAATTCTACACTGACTCCAAGCTCCTGCATAACTCCTCTGCTTTGTCCCGTTTATACAGGGCTGCAGGGCTGGGCCAAGTCATTGTGGGAATGGTGTCAGCTGTGCAGATGGTATAAATGTGCCCAAAGATGGGGCAGAAGCTATGCCAACTACTAAGCCACCAAGTGATTTGAATTGTGGAACAGAAGGATCTACATGTTCACTCTCCATGTCTACAAAGTGAGCGTCTACTATTCTGAAAACATTATGAAAGCCTCCCTCGTTCTGAGGAGTCTTTGCAAAGGCTGGCAGGTCCGCCCTTTGAATTCTCTCTGCTGCCTTCTGACTTTCCTCTGAGCTCTGCAGGCCTTAGCGAACAGGTAGGCATGGGGCTTGGAGTGTTCATCTTGCACACGTTTTATAAACGTTGCTCGAAAAAACATGTACCTGAAAAATGTAGCTCACTCCCGTACTCCCGCCAGGACAGGTTCCGTTTCTAATATGCATCATAATCAATGTTATGGCCTACACAACTTCCAGGAAAATAGTGGGGTCTCCAGGGGAACGGTAATCCACCTGCACTTGAGCTAGGGATAGGATGGGAATCCATCGCACCCCCCAAACACTGCTCCCAGAGCCTGCATACAGATCGGGTGGTCGTCGGCAGCCCTTAGGGTCACCCACCTCCCATTCTCTAGCGTCCACAATGCTGGCATGTTTAGTAAGATCAGTATACGCTGCCGGTTAGTGGGAACCATTTTGAGAATGTCCTCTCTGAGGTAAATCTGTACAGTTCCTGTGCTCCTTGATGGACGGGAAATAGATTGTTGTGAAATAAGTCTTCTGTTTCTAAAAAACCTTGACCTCTTGGGCAGAGCTTACAATGTAGTTCAGGACAAAGGTATACACCCTCAGAAGCTATGAGGTTGTCAATCCTCCTAGGATCTTCCCCAAGGGTTCTAGGTGGTCTTATCGAATGATTTTTGTTGAATTCCATTTGGTTGAATTCCCTTTGTTCTTTTTTTACAATTGACAGCAAATATATGCTGGGGGAAACCTCCGCAGTCGCCCAACCTCCCTCAATCTTTATTATGATGATTAACCCCGCACCCCCTCAACATATATTTGCAGCCAAATTCGTCACAAACATTTCGACCAATTCGACTTCGACCAATAAAATGTGATAGCATCTCCCATTACCTCCTCGAGAAGGAAAGTTGGAGTTGGGCCTATAGGATAATTCCTGGGGGTGTGTGCTTCTTCGGCAGATTTTTTGCAGCGGCCGACTTTAGATAGCCTGGTACTGTGTGATTAAGGAGTGTGTGACACGGTACAGAGCTGTGTTACTGAGGGTTTAAGCATCTTCCAGCACTATAAGGGCTTCCAGGCGGGAGAGGCCCTGGAATGTGAAGTTCTCATTGTCTTTCACTTTAATCGGTTCTTCAGTTGTTGTGCGGGTGAGCGTATTGAGCCTCTGAGTGGTGTGGGGTGCGGGGTGACGGAGCTAGGGATAGTTGGAAAGGTGGGCTTTTGGAGAGGATAGGTAGGTATGTTTAAATATTTGTCATTTTATTTGTGGTGAATGTCCCATCACTGTGAAGGCACTGGCTGAGAAGCCAAGTGGGGGCTTAGAAATGTAGATGGGCAGATCCCAAACATTAACACTTCAAAGGAGCGTTGACTAATTGAGGAAAGGGTCGCTCCTACGCCTTTTGCTCTGTTAAGACCAATAAAAAAGAGCTGCATGTTTAACAGTGAAGAGAACGTGTGAACAAAGAATTGGAGCTCTGTACACCCTTCTGAAGGTACTGTGGGAGCGGGTCCGGACACTTTGTGCCACCTGCACCTCTCCTGACGGCTGTCTGTGTGGTACCGTGTGGCAAAATAAATCATGAGCTCCCCCATTTGGTATGCCAGTGGCGTGTGGGAAACTGAGTAGCAGCAAACTATATCATTTAATGCGAGTGCTACTTAATTTTTCTTTCTCCAGGAGATGTTCAGAAGTTGTTAAACGCCCACGGACCATAGCAACGAAACCTTAATTAGTGAAAGGAACTACTCTTGCCCGCTGACCAGTGAGCCGGGACGTATCTACCTTGGGCCACGTGCTTTCAGTGGACGCCTGACGCCTGTTTCTCAAGTGCATACAGTATTAATTTTCTCGGATATATCTAGTGTGGTAGTCCACTCTTATTTCTTCTATCAGTGAATTGTCCTACGTCTTTTAAGCAATTTTTGTTTTTCACAGAGAGTCTGTTGTGATGCCGTTTAGCTATGGCTTCCCACTAGCACAATACAGGAACGGCCGAGAGTTTCATATCCAGCTGCTGGCATAAAACTCTCTCCACAGAGCAAACGACCACAGCCTTGCTTAGGCTGCGTTGGTTGTGGTGTAAGCTGGGGTGATAGTCAAGGTCATGTGCTTGGTGCATCGAGCAATTCACCAGAAGGCCCGCCTACTCCTTGAGATGGCCGTGCACGCAATACTCCCTCAAGATCTCCATAACTTGTGTCTCAAGGCCTATTAGAGGTCCCCAAATTTAGATCTGCTGCTGGGGAGCAAGAGCAGCTTCTATTCGGGATTCAGCCGGGAGGATAGCTCAAGCAGAGCATGCTGGCCCTGGGAATGGGACCATGCGATATCCCAGCCAAGCCATCTCAGCCCTTCACTCCCTTCAACCCCATGTGACAAACCGGGGATAGAAACAAGCAACAGCAATGACCAAGTGCTCTGAAACTGATACAACACCAACACAAAGAAAGCCTTCCATTAGATCGTAGGGCAACAATTGACCACCTTTCAATCAATTGAAATGGTTTCTATTTCCAAGTTATTTTGGAGCTGGTTACGACCTGCTAGAATGTCCGGGCTCTCACCTCTGAATCGTGTGTTCTGAGGGTCAAGCTGCCTTGTTGAGGTGTTTGTACTCTACCTATAGCATGATGTGCCATTCCATACCATTGCACACCTTACAAATCACCACCTCAAGCTTTTGAAATGTTTCAAAGTCTCACCAAACAGAGAGACCAGAATCTGATTCCCCCCAGAGGAAAAGTGTGCACTGGAGTTGGCAAAGGCAAACCAGATGAAGCTCACCTGGTGGTCGTTTTCTTTAACACATTGGGGACAGCTGCATGTTTGCAGTCCTCTTCGTGCAATTGTCATTGTTTGCAGTAGACCTGGCGTGTTTTGACTCTTTTGACTGGGGTAGCCCAAGTGGGGCACTGCCCTATGCATGGGTGGCATGAAGTACGGGCGCACAGAAACATAATGATCATAGCTTAGGATAATGGGGTGGCACTTGGGGAGGCCAATCAGATTCCAGGGATAGCACGTGCCACCGCAGGCCACTCCCTGGACACGCCACTGGAGCTCTGGACACATGGCAGGAGGCATTTAACACGGATTGCTTTTGCAGCAGGTGTTGCAAGATGTTGGAATCCTCAGGAATTGAATGCTTTTCCTCTAGCATCCAAAGGTGGCAAAAAGCATGTGTTTGACAGGGTGGGTGGCTGGTAGTGACAGGGATGTCAAGTACCCAATCAGGTGAAAAAACGTTATGCATACTTTTTACACCTGATGTAGAATTCTGCAGCGTTGGAAAATTGTGACTAATGTGTTTATGAGGATTTGAGGCACTAATATTACTGTTCACCTGTGTTGTACAAACCGTGTTGCTTAGACTCCAGGCTGCAAGACGAATGGCCAAGGTTCTCACCTCAGTCTGTTCCAAACCCGTCTCTCCATCCTTGCTATGCTTTCTCAGACTTAGTTGGCCTGCAGTTACTGTGTCGCCCCAAACCATTGTAGCTAGCAAGGTTGTAACTTACCCATTAGCCTGCATTTGAAATACCGTGTGGTCTAAGCAAGGGCACCCGTTTGACTGACCAGTAATATGAAAAGTTTGCCAACGCATTTCCAAGCTAGTGTACGTCGGGCCTTTGTTAGCAAACAATGGTACTCCTCCCACGCAAACCAAGCAAACCAAACACAAACCACCTGTGAGTGCCACGATGAGGATACAGGGTTTCCTGGCATTAACAGGGACAGGCCACCTATGCTTTGGCTGCGATCAGATCTCAAGTGAAGTACATGAGTAATGGCCTGCATTTAGAAATCAAATGCTGCAGCCCCCAAACGAAAGGTGGGTGCATGCCAACTGCATGTACGGCTAACAACCGAAAACGCACCAACGCTCAGTGACTGGGTTCTCCGACCTGAAGCTGCCAACAGCACATCAAAGCTCTATTGCTCTTCTCCCTCTCAATCCCACTAACAAAGTTTCCCCAGCCCTCCTTCTTTTTCTGATCCGCCAAAGCGCCAGGAGACCACGCAAGCGGCAGCTGTGTCCGGCAAAGACCAACTAGCATAATATTACCAGCTTTGGGAAATGTAAACACCGGACGTGGAGCCCAACGACATACTAAAGAGCCGCACCCCTGTAACATACCCGTAACATACCCATTTTTAAACGTATGTAAGGTCATTTCTATTAAGGTTTGATTTGAGATCCTCCAGTCTTTGCTGGTTTACTAAACTGTTATACTTCTTTGAAAACAAGCCTTGAGGAGTGTTTCTTAGCAGCACGTTTAACCCCCTTTCACCTCACTGATAATGCTGCCGGTGGCGAATGGAAGTGACCTACTACTTATATCATCATTAAAAACATTTTACTAAATTGTGCAGTTGCTTCTATATGGAGACTTATCATACCATGATCTGCCTCGAACTTAAAATCAATACATTTTCGGAACAGTCTTTCCTGTTTTAGGCCCGTTACTATGCATTTTCCTAGTTTAAAGTTAACAAAAAAGGCCTAGGTTCTTCCAAATTGGGAAGCATCTGTTATGATTCTATTATTGTGAGCTAGCCCTGTGCCGTTTCAGAGTCCCCCATGGATTCTAGAGCGGCACGGGAGAGCCGGTAGTAGGTGCAGCCAAGACAGGAAGTAGCACTGCTGCCCCGGTGCTCCAGGGTCTTTCTGTGCCAATTACTTTGGTGAAATCCCATCGCTGCATGACTTCTTTCCACAAAAAATTGGCTACGAGCTAGCTAAGTGGAGTGAGCGGTAGTGCTGGGGAGCTGTGGGATACAGAGTGAAGGAGCCCCATCGAGCGACTGCAGCGGGGCCTTGGCTTTGCGCCTGCTGTGCTAGTGGGCAGCGGCTGGTTTGCAGAGAGCGCCCATAATGGCACTGGCAACCCTGCAGTTGATTTTTTGGAGAGTGCGAGCTCCGCTGTTGGAATGACCATGTGTGGGCTTGTTGCGCTGATGCTGATGAAGAAACATGTAGCTGTACATGCTAGAGGAAAACACCTGAAGTTGTGAGTGTGCGTTTCTCCATTTTGGATTGGCTTCGAGTTCTGTTCTTCAGAGCGCACTCCTACTCATACCGAATATGTTCAAGGAAGGCAATTGGGTCAGCGTCAGTGAGCATCGAAAAGTGACGAAAGGTCAGTCCACGTTCAGGAACCCGCAGAAGATTGAGAGAGTGGGCAGAAGACTGGGGTCCTGGATGATGGAAAGGTATGGTCGTTTGATGACATTGTTCGGTCCTCTGTTAATGCACCCAATGATGATTCGCTGGGTGCAGGAAGTTTGGTGCAGTTCCCGAGTCATGAGGAGCAAGCAAGTGGCTCTGGAGTGTCTGCTCGGAGGAGGAAGATTTTGCCCAACATCAAAGATGACTTTGTATATTATTGAGTTTTATCCTTTGCAGTTACCCAACTGTCAGTCTGTCTCCCTTTTCTCTTCTCCATCCTCTCCCCTGTGCCCCCCTTCTTTTTCCCCCCTCTTGATTCCCCACCACTGTCTGCAGGGAAAGATGTTATGATGCTATTATTCTGAGCTAGCCACCTGCCATTCTAGAGTCCCCCGTGAGATTCTAGAGTAGCATGGGAGAGACGTTAATAGGAGCCGCTAAGGCAGGAAGTAGCACCGGTGCTCCAGGGGTCTTTCTGTCCCAATAAACCGCTTACCTTGGTGAAATCCCATCCCTGCATGACTTCTTTCCACAACAAATTGGCGATGAGCTAGCTAAGTGGAGTGAGCAGTAGTGCTGCGGAGCTGTGGGACAGAGAGTGAAATTAGCCCTGTCGAGCAACTGCAGCTGGGCCTTGGCTGTGCACCTGCTGTGCTAGTGGGCAATGGCAGGTTTGCAGAGAGCACCCATAACGGAACCAGCAACCGTACAGCTGGTTTTGGAAGAGTGCGAACTGCGCTGTTGAAATGACGGTGCGTGGGCTTGTTGTTCTGATGCTGATGAAGAAATGTGTAGCCGTGCATGGTAGAGGAAAGCACCTCAAGTCGTGAGTGTGCGTGCCTCCATTTTGGACTAACTTTGAGTTCTGTTCTTCAGAGCGCACTCCTACTTGTGCTGAATATGTTCAAGATAGGTGATTGGGTCGAGGTCAGAGAGCATTGAAAAGTAACTAAAGGTCAGTCTAAGTTCAGGAATATGCAGAAGATTGATAGAGTAGGCAGGAAGACAGTGGTCCTCGAGGATGGAATGGTATGGTCGTTTGATGACATTGTTCGATCCTCTGCCAATGCAGCCCATGCTGGTACGCTAGGTTGAGGAAGTTTGGTGCAGTTCCCGAGTCATGAGGATCAAGCAAGTGATTCTGGAGTGTCTGCTCGGAGGAGGAAGATTTTGCCCAAAATCAAAGATGACTTTGTATATCATTAAATTATATCCTTTGAAGTTGCCCAACTGTCAGTCCGTCTTCCTTTCCTCTTCCCCATCCTCTCCCCATGCACACCCTCTTTTTCCCTGCCACTGTCTGTGGGGGGAGATGTTATGATCCTATTATTCTGAGCTAGCCCTGTGTCGTTCTAGAGTCCCCCATGGATTCTAGAGCGGCATGGGAGAGCCATTAGTCAGCGCTGCTATGGCAGGAAATAGCACTGCTGCCCTGGTGCTCCGGGTGTCTTTCTGTCCCAAGAAGCCACTCACCTTGGTGAACTCCCGTCTCTGCATACCTCCTTACCACAACATGACCTTCTTCTTCAAAATCTTGGCAAGACCATCCTCCAGGGAAAATACATAAGTGTGTATAAGTATTCAAGATGGGCACCACCTTGCATTGAAGTGGCTAGACATGATCTGACAATAACTGAAGCTGAAAATTATGAATAATAAAAATATGGAACATAGGGACAAAAATGAAACTCTTTTCATTTAACATGGGGGCAGGGAGCAGGCCGAGTTGGGAGCAGTGGACCCCTTGTTGTTCAGTAGAAATAGGAACAGGATGAAGGGTAGCCACCTCTGAGATGTGGCAAGTCAGTGTGCCTGAGGTGGATACAGATCCTGTGGCTGGGGGCTGCCCACCCAGAAGCTTAAACCTGCTGACTCTTCTCCTAGGGCTAGACCTGCGGTGCTTGGATGTCTCCAAATCTTGTATGGCCGAACACTGCAGCTGAGCTGCCGACCTACAGATTCACTACAATGAGGTTTAACATCCTCATCTTCACAAATCTGGCCACCTCATATTCCCGACCGCTAAGGGGTTGTCCAAGCCCCAAAGGGGCCGCTAGGGGGAAACCCGCATAACAGGACTCCCCTCTGTCCACCCCCTCCTCTCTGCAGTCATCTCCCACCATCTCTCCGAGAGGTAGGGTCATCTCCAGGGTGAGAACATTCGGTGCGCCTTGGAGACAGCCTATAAGGCGGGGGGGACGGGAGCTCAGTCTCTTTCCAGTTCCCCCCTGCCTGAACACCCACCCACACCCTTCTTGGCTAGTGCAGAGCAGACAAGGACCCCATAGGTGGTTGCTGACAGGGGAGAGTTACAGAATAAAATTGTGTAAATATGATTAATTTTGTTTCAGGGGATTTCGAGGTGTAAGTTGGTGAACACTGTTTGATCGTTTTCTTCATTGACATAAATGTAGATGTGATCAAGATGTGGAGGTTTCTAAAGTAAACATTTTTGTTTCAGCAGATTCCGAGGTGTAAATTGGTGAATACTGTTTAAATGTTTTCTTCGCTGTCATAAATGTAAGGGATCAAGATGTGTACATTTTAAATTCTGGTTCAGAGAACTTCGAGGTGTAAGTGGTTAAAGTACTGTTTGCTTGTTTTGCCTTTACCATGTATTAACTGTTCCATTTCTGTCACAGGCGGAGTTTGGGGCAGTCCTAGCGAACTCTCCTAGGAGGAGAGTAACGCTGCGGTGTGAACCATGGTCAGGTTTCCGGATGGCCGCACTCGAGCCAAAATCAGACGATGAGCACTGAGTCCCTTAGGGACTTTGCAAGTGAGGATTCCTCACTTGCAAGATTCAGTGGCCCGAGGAAGAAGTACTCTGTGCAGTACAATCTGGAGCATATGTCCTGTGCCTTGCAAATGCCGTGGGGCCGCAAGGGGACACCGTGAACATTCAGAACTATAACATTGCCCTACTTTTGGGCCACTTTTAAAACGTATGGTCGTGAACCATGATGTGTTTAGGGCTGGGACTGCCCCCTTTTTGTTGTTATGCTCCAATAAATTGTGATCTTTTCTTTCCAAATGTTAAATTAGTGTCTGTCTATTACTGTGGTAGTAGGGTTAGGGTCTATGATTGGTTCTGCCCCCCAAGGAAGTGCGGTGGGGGGCCGATGGGGGCTGACACCAATATGTTTATGTTTGTTTTTAAATGTTTGACCGGTCGCTTCACTTTATTTGCCTGCCAGCCTTTTCCCCACCTCACAATGAGTGTTCAGTTATCCCAGCGCCTATATGCCGTTACTATACACACTTTGCACGCTTTAAAGCAAAACACTGAAATACTTAAAGGGATAGTCCAGTAAAAAATGTTATTTAAAAAATAGATAGGCAACATTAAAAAAAAAATACCTGCACTTTTTTTTTAAACTTCCTATGTAAAATTTTGAGCTATTCAAGCTCAAAATTTGCAAAAGCAAGCTCATGGGCGTATCCATTTTGTGAAATGGATGCCCGCCTGTGCTGGCTTTTGCTTTTGCGGCACTAATGAAGGAAAAGCAGCCATCTGTAGTAAACAAATCTACCGCTGGGTGGCTTTTCCTTCATTGGTGCTGTACGCGGAGGACGGGGACCGGAGACCAGAGCAGGAAAGCTGCAGCTGAATCTCGGTAAATGCTATTAGAAATAAATACTTAGAAATAAAACCGCAGCTTTAAAAACGTTGTATTTATGTTTGCGGTCGCTTTTGAAGCGACCGCAAACATAAATACAACGTTGTGTTTGAAAACGCTGCAGTTTTTCTTTCCAAGTTTCTCAGGCTACTCCGGCTCGGAGGAGCCTGAGAAACTCGGAAAGAAAAACCGCAGCGTTTTCAAACACAACCGCGTTGTGTTTCTGCCTGCTGTGGCTATCACTTTGGGTCTCCGGTGCTCCCCCATGGGGGAACCGGAGACCCAAAGTGAAAGCCAAGGCAGGCAGAAACACAACGCGGTTGTGTTTACATGCCGCACTGTTTCTGCCTACAGCTGATTTCCCATTTGGGGCTCTCGGGCTCCCCACGGGGGGCCCGAGAGCCCAAAATGGGAAATGCTAAATGCTGCAGTGTTTCTGCCTAAATCTGATTTCCCATTTGGGGCTCTCAGGCTCCCCACGGGGGGCCCAAGAGCCCAAAATGGGAAATGCTAAATGCTGCAGTGTTTCTGCCTAAATCTGCTTTCCCATTTGGGGCTCTCGGGCCCCCCGTGGGAGCCCGAGAGCCCCAAATGGGAAAGCAGATTTAGGCAGAAACACAACCGCGTTGTGTTTCTGCCTGCCTTGGCTTTCACTTTGGGTCTCCGGTGCTCCCCTAGAGCCGGAGGAGCCTGAGAAACTTGGAAAGAAAAACTGCAGCGTTTTCAAACACAACGTTGTATTTATGTTTGCGGTCGCTTCAAAAGCGACCACAAACATAAATACAACGTTTTTAAAGCTGCGGTTTTATTTCTACGTTTTCCGGGCTCCTCCAGCCCGGAAAACTTAGAAAAAAAACGCAGCTAGTTCTTATTTTTTAAAAAAAAATAAATAGCACTTACCGAGATTCAGCTGCAGCTTTCCTGCTCTGGTCTCCGGTCCCCGTCCTCCGCGTACAGCACCAATGAAGGAAAAGCCACCCAGCTCTGGCTTTTCCTTCATTAGTGCCGCAAAAGCCAGCATAGGCGGGCATCCATTTCACAAAATGGATGCACCCATGTGCTTGCTTTTGCAAATTTTGAGCTTGAATAGCTCAAAATTTTACATAGGAAGTTTACAAAAAAAAGTGCTAGTATTTTTTTTAATGTTGCCTATCTATTTTTTAAATAACATTTTTTACTGGACTATCCCTTTAAATAACAAGGTCTTATTTGCAGACTTGTTTGAAAAAAATTGCATGCTGAAAGTAGGCAATAGGAATTAAAATAATTACAAAAATAAATGTTTTGAAAGAGAAAGGCTAAACGTACGATTTAATAAGTCCCAATTGAATACAATTGCACTCGGGGAGAAGCATTGTATGTTGTTGCCCCCTTGAAATATTCTTTCATCTTGGCCTTATGATTTGCCTTAAGACCTAATGAGATTGGGCCTCATCATGAGTTGGGCATTAGCCCTTAAATGCGGCGGTAACGCTATTACTGCCACATGCATGGGTTGGCCCAATCATGAATAGGTGGATAAATGAGAGTTTTACCTCCAGTTTTTTGCTGGAGGTGAAAATGTCCCTTTACCACCCGTTTTCAGCCGTTTTGATACTATTACCACTGGCGTAATTACCGGCGGCAGTAATGGTGCCATCCAACCCCATTGAGACAAGGGTACGTACCGCTACTCTTGATCTGACGCTAGTAGCATCACCTGAGTATCGGTAACCCTATTTGCACTAGCGGTATTACCGCCAGGATACCGCCAGACTCCTGATGAGACCTATTGTGTGGACACAATATTGGGGCCCATTACGAGTTTGCCAGTGTGAGGGAAAAAAGTGGAGGTAATACCGTTCACCTCTATTTTTCCTGCAGCGCCAAGCTAAAAGTTTACCTGTATTGCCTTTGGCAATATTACCAGATGCTAATACTGCTGATTTTTGGAGGCAAAAAGGAGGAGATACCTCCAGCTCCAAACATCAGTGGTCTTACCATCTGGTAATAGCACCGGAGTTAATACTGGCAAAAATCCCCAATGGAGTAGGACTCCATAAAATGAGAATTTACACCGTCAAATACCTACAGTGGTATTACCGCATGACCAAGTGGAGGTAATGGTAATTCTGTTTTTGCGGTATTGCGGCAGATTTACCGGCAGAATGTCAGCAACCTCGTAATGAGCCCCATTCAACCTTAACTTGTTCCTAATTTGTGCAGCTATCACTGGTCTTCTTTTCTAATTGTATGCCTCTATACAAATATCCATAGTGGTTTACAGCGGGGGGTGGAGGGGGGATTGGATGGATATACTTGCTTCCAGGAGATGACCAATGAACGGTGAAACAATCAACTTGGTGTTTGAATTGCAAACAAAATGCATCAATAGCAGCACTGTGAGGGATTTCATGGGCCAAAAATATTTGCTTACAGAATAAAGATATTAACACCAACTGCAGAGCATACATCCGGCACTTCAGAGAGAGCTATAGAAAAACTCTCAGTCCGGTAGATATTCGGATGGGTGGCAACGATGTGACTAACAATGCCTCGTGTTTGGCACGGTGCATGCGTTGAGGCCTATATGAGACAGGGCACCTCTGCTCACCATCCTCTATGGGAAATGCTGCTACTGTGAGATTTGTGCATGAAAGACCCTGAAGACATCATGCTCACCATGCTCATATGCACCACCGAAGAAAATGGGAGAAATGAACTTGGGCAACCCACCAGCAGCGAAGGTGTGGCGGTGGCAATGGTCTACAGGATTGGTCTGGGCAAGTGCTCCACTTGGCCTAGAGTTATGGCATGACCCTGCGTTGATGCCTGCTCACCAGCAGCGTCCCAGATTGGTGCGTTCTTCCTTCACATCTGCTGGAGAGAAGTTACATGAAGACCCAGGCGAGCTAGGCAGATGGGCAATGAGACAGACAGACCCATTTTAGCCAGGTGTGCACTGGGATCTAAAAGTGGCCCTGGAAGTGGTTTTCAAGTGGCCCTATATTACACCAGCCAAGCTTGTCTTACCCCTCTAAGTGAGGTTTGGGGGGTTCTATGTTCAAGAACATTTTGGAAAATGGGTGCAACTAGTGTATTGTAAAGCACATTTGTCCCTATATAGGGGCTAAAAAGTAGTTAAAACAAAAAACAGACACATAACATGCTACGGGTGGAGAAGGATTTACTGGAAAATTTATGGCAAATTGTTTTTCACAAGCGAAGTGGGGGAGTGGGGATGGGGTCAGATGGAAGAAAGAGACTAAGATTACTGGGAGAGGGAGGAGCACAAAACCAGGTCATCCACACAAAAGAGGTTCATGATAGAGAGGCCCACTAGGAAATTCCCAGATCACCCTGTGGGCCAGTCCACTGATTTCAGCCCCTGGCTTCTGGGATGTATGCTGTTTATTTGACAGGTTTGTGCAATTTCTTTCCCCGATGAGTCCTCATCAGAGGCACACACAACATGTATGCCCCCTTTGGGTCCATTATCTTGCCAGGATACACTGCGTCCTTGTTCTCCTGTGCGAGTCTTCTCCGAGTGTATTGTTGAAAGTGTGTGGTGACAAAGTAACCTCGAGCTAAGCATCTGTCAGTCTGTGGACATATGACATGGTATCAGATAGGTCAGTGTACCTGAGACTAGGATTCAGGGTCAATCGCGGAGGAAGAGCCCGATGAATGGTGGTCTGTATGCTCAAGGAGGTTGCAAGAAACCAGACAACGGGATTCAAGCAATTACAGTGAAGAGAGGGTCCCCGAAATGGCCCTTATGTCCCCTATGCGCATGTCAGCCCAAAGGATAAGAAACAAGGGCTGCCACTCGTTGTTTGGCCAACCACCGGGTGAACCAGTGCATATCACGTATGGCAACAGATATTCTCTTAGACAACCATTCAAACCATATCCAGCTGATGTCTTTTCGCATACCGGCACCTCATCATTGGATCAGGTTGGCTGATAATAACAACCAGCTATGTTGACATCATTAGTGACAACACGACATAGCAACATTAGTCACAAAGTAAATTCGCATTTCTGCACGAAGTTACGCAGACAAACATACACACACGAAGAACATGCTTACACCATTCTGTAGAGGACAGATACATATACATACTGTCAGAAGCTTTTTCTTTAGACTAGCAGTGATCGAAGTGAGGGGAAGCGGCTAGGAGCGGTGCTCCTCTACTTTTTTTTTTCACACGGTTACCATTACTATACTTTTATTTTAAAAAGAAACCGCTCCGGAGCGGTTCTTTTTAAAATAAAAGTATAGGATTTTACAGAGGTCGGGAAGTCAATCACAGCACTGCACTCGGACTAAACACCCATGTTGCAGCTGCGGAGCCGCCAGCTGAGCCTTCTTTTTTACGTTGAGGAGTTGCAGGTATGTAATGGTGGAGGAGGCCGAGAGGCCAGTGGACAGTACTACTGGGTCAGGAGAGAGGGACTATTCAGTGGACTGTTCAGTGAAGTCCACTGTACCGTCACTCTCTTCCGACCATATTTTTACTGTGTGTGGGACGTCACGGGACCGCCACCTTCAGCCTGCCTTTCATTGCTCTGCAGAGGCAGAGACATAAACTTCCCGTTTGGTGCCATTAATGAAGGCCTGTGTTCCGCACTGAAATACTTGTGCGGAAGACAGGCCCTCGCCTCGTTATTGGCACCAAATACTAAATACATGTTCTATTTGTTCTTTTGACTTTGTATTCAGCTGTGACGCGCTGTCGAGTTGACAGCATTTTCCCGCTGAATACAAACTTAAAAGAACAGTGACACTGGACCTTATCAGTGGCCAGCCGACCTTTCATTGCTCTGCAGAGGCAGAGCCATAATCTTCACATGTATTTGGTGCCAATAACGAGGGCTCGTCTTCCACACTAAAATACTAAATACTAGCTAGTATTTTAGTGCAGAACTCAGTATGCATTAGGGTCTGCTGCAACAAGATAGAATTACGATTACACCTGCAAAAAATGCTTTGAAAATGATACGTTTAGTTAAGAGTCATTTGTTGCAGTGTGACTGGTGTCTTGGGCATGGGGACACAACAGCTGTTTAATGCAGTTTGTGCAGCGAAGTTCAACGAGCCTACAACACTCAGAATGCATTGGTTTGATGCATGGAAAGCACAAGACTGTGACATTTATGCCATAGCTTCATGAGTCATATGGTCACTTTGCAAGTGAAGGCACACTTTCCATGGATACAACCTGCACTATGATGACGAGTTCCTGGTATGAATACAATTTGGTAGGACATATCGGGATAGTACGATAACAAAACGCATCTTTCAAATATTAATAGGTCGGAACTTCCAGACTGAGACATGAAGAGGGATTGTGCAGGGAAGGGTTCATGTGCTCCCAAACCGTCATTTGGACGAGTCTATGAGAACACTAAGCACCAGGAGGCTGTGCAAATATGTCGCTGAAATACAGCAATTAAACGAATAAAAACAGCGTCAGTCCTTGCAAACAACAAGTTCTGCTACACTGATAATATACTGCATGGCGCTCTAAAAACCAATAACAAATGCCAACATTTACATATCCAGTCCTGATTTATTTTAGTGAACAGGTTTTACGTGCTGTGACTTCAAGTCCCATATATGTAAAGAAAAATGGAACTAACTACAAGTCCTAGCATGCAAAGTGATGTGACAAAAAATCTAGAAATCCAGCTGTCAACAGAGAATGCCCAACAAATACGTTGTTCTTGAATTTTAGCAATCTGCAATTGAAACCACATGCTGTTTGCACAGGTACAATAATGCTGCCATGGAGAAAAAATGTGGGCTGTGGGGGCAGGCCAACAGGGAACATAGCTCCACTACTTCTTTTCATGCACTTCGATCACTGTTGACTAGCCAAACACAGAAATGCAAGAGAACAAAGCATGCATGCAACTAGCTTGCAACCACTTCATCTCAACTAACTATGAGGAACTGCAGGGACGTAGAAAGAACCTGTAAGGCCCTGATCCTTACTAATATATAAAGAAAATATTAGAACGTATAGGGAAACCATAGAAGGACTGTAGTGAATTTGCGCAAAGCCACAGGCCTCAAAACACGGAAGAAGAGATGCAGACTCTGCAGCGTGAAGCACAGAGCCAGTGTTCGCAGCCAAGGACATGGGCCGGTGGAGAATTCCTGATTTCCAAGGCAGTGATCCACCTGCAAAATACAGAATAAAATCCTCAATAATTGCAAACTAAAGGTTTTGTGGTCCTCTCCCATGTGACCCAGCCGAGCCGAACAATGGCATTAGACACATGGTGGGAAGAGGAGCTGTTCACAGCGTAGCAGACAAGACGGATGCATGCGTTGTCCACAGAACATTGCAACCTGCAGGCACTCTCCCAGGCTGGGTGGCTATATCAGTCGCAACAATGGGGACACACAGTCTTTCCCATTACCTTGAAAAGGTACACCGAGCGCATTGAACAGAATAGGGTCCAAGGCCTGGGGAGACCCACTCCAGCCAATTCAGTGCTCCAACCGGGGGTGGTGTATAATGTTGCAGGGGTCAATGGTCATCGTGCGACCCTGAAACAAAGTAATAGATAGTTTTTGGGGACGTCTCAGGCGAACCCACCTGACATGGGAAGACCAATGGAATAACTCCTGTAGGGGATTTTCATAGGTGGTATCACCCGAGCTACCCAATGGATACAGCCCTTAGGTTTTTGGGATGGGTTGGTGGTTGTGATGTCACTAAGAAACCAAAACCAACTGATGGCGGCTCTGGAGCTGTGATTGCCAGAGATTTTGTCGTTTCCGGTATGAACCCTGTCTTTTGGAGAATTAAGATGGTTTATTTGCCCCATGACTGAGTTCTCCATTATTGCCGGAGGGAAGGGCTCGGCTTGGCCCCACATACTCTGCTGACTTGTGACAGTATGGATACGAACACCCCCTCTCCTCTGGTATACTATTACAACATATTTCCAAAAGAGCTGGTACTCTGATGGATCCACAAAGGCAGTCAGAAGAAGAGAAACAAAATGACAGACAGTGCACTTATTGATTGTCCTATGAAGGAAGGCTTGCTGAATGGTCATGTGCAACAGAAAATGTCTGTATATGGGGTTGTTCTGTGAAATCCTTGGAAGTAGGGCTCAAGTCAAGGGAACACGTGGGTGAATGGAGTCCCCCACATTTTTCAGAGAGCACCTTGTTAATGCTTATTTCTGGTGACACCACATTCAGTTGATAGGTTAATGAGTCCCCTCACTTTTTTTCTTTTTTTTAGGACTTGACCCCTGCTTGCATGCCATGATCATTTAAAAATAAATGGACACAACTATAATATAGCCTGGACTATGTGACGTTGTTGTGGCTGTGTTTCCCTGAGTCCACAGTAATTTAGCAGAGTGATTCCTGCCCCTCATGTCCCCAGCCCTCCAAGATGTCAGGCTGGATCCAGGTCATGATCACCTACATGGCCCTCAAGGGCCTCTCCATCCCTCCAAAGACACACTTGGAGTCAGACTTAGCGCTTGTGGCACCAGACTCACTCACTCCCATAGGATAACATTGGGGATTGGACTTGTAGTGCATTGATGGGGACAAGATGGATGCCCCCACATATTTCGGTTCCCAGAACTGCATGTGCAGTCTAGTCTTTTGGGTGTGGTTCAGCCCAGAGACACCTCGGATACCCAGAGACTATTTAAGCCACGCCCAGGCTGAGAAACATGCTTTGTGTTTTCTGCACCTGCAGCGTGACACTCACCGTGTTCGGATCGGTCTCCAGTAGGCCTGCATCTTTCTTCTGCGCTCAGCTCCTGCAAAAACAGGAACACTATTAGGAACAGCCTTACCTTGTGGCGCTTCTGCCCCTCATTCATCGCTCCTTCTGTTCTGTGGGCATCTTCGGCGGTGTCATTCCCATCCCGGCACGCCGCTTCCGAAGGAAAAAGGAAAAGAACAGAAAAAAGGCATTAGTAAGCATTCAGCAAATCTTCGCTTATTTTTTAAAGACTGTACGAGCTTCAAATGCTTACCTGAATCCCAGCCGCTCTGGGAGAACTCTATCTCCGGAACTTCTCATCCATCTGCAAGAGGGAAAAGACACTCCAGGTTAGCGTTGAAACATCTAGAGGTGCCGCATACCGCGCTTACTCACCGCATTTCTTCTTCATAACTGGCATCCATGCTGAAAACGTCGCGGCACCTAAAAGACACAGAAAAATAACTCAGTTCAATATAAACACGAAAGGGTCGCATCGCGCATCGTGCTCTCACTCACCTTCAGCGCTACTCATCTCAGCAGCACATCGCCATCCATGGACGCCGGCCATCATCTAAGGAAGGAAAGGAACGAAGTTAGAGAACTGTTCAAAAGACTCATTATACTTACCTGTCGGACTGTTGCCAGTGAAGTAACTAGGCAGCAACGAGCCCGCATCAATCAACGCGCCCCTGCGCTCAAAGCAGGACGGAGAGCACACTTTCCAAGAAAATAAGGCCCAGTCTCCAGTCTAGTAGACTCCAGGGAAGGGTTTGAGGTCATAAGAGGTCAGAACAGGCTGAGTGACGTCCCTGTGGATACCAGGTGAGCGTTACTGTGACCTGTATGCAGAGGAGTACAGAAGAGATACCCCTTGGATCATGACCCTGTTGTCAGCAATTGCCTCACTCTTAAAGATATTCTATGCTATGCACTTATGCTATGTTGTCCTGGAATGCCATGCTAAACGTAATTGTGTTGTCGAGAAAGGCAATGATGTTACCTATTGTGACACATTCACAGACTGGAGGATATGAGTATGGTGACCATGGGATGCTGGGGACTGAAGCCCACTCTGCAGTGCTAAATTTGTGCCGGTATTTGTCGGTGGCCAACACTGCCACTCTTTCTTCAGCATCAGACAGATCTTAAAAGAAAAGAAAATGCCAACACGAGGCGGCCCACGGCCGCACTCCACAGTGTTTCAATAGCAGACTAGCAGTTGCAGAGGCCTTGCCTTGGTGCTCTGTGCTGTCCACCTTTGACACGGCCGCCTCATTGTGGCATTTCATTTTTGGAAGCAGATCTGACTGCTCAGCCACACACTCAGATCTTAATTTATTAACAAATAAAATGGCAACAATGACTGGCGCGGAGGTGCCTGTGCAGCCGCTGTGTTGGAATTTTTTTTGTGGACGAGGAGGTGGTTCATAAGATCACTGGGCACTCCCTTCACTGCTGCAGTGCTGATGTACTGCAGCAGCAGCACTGCACAATTGCTGTTGCCGACGGGTCTGGCAATATGTAGCAATAATTGATCGCTGTCGGGCCTGCCGGGCCTATGGATGCTGCTGCGGCGGGTCGGGTCCTGCTCCAGGCCAGTTCACTAACTTGTGACAAGTAAGTGAAGTGGCCTGGATGAGGGTGACCCGACCCATCATAATGCATAAATATATACTTACTTTAAGTAAGTAATGTTGGTTGCCGCTGGGGCCTGGATTTGCCCCGCTGACAAATAATTGCTGCTGGCTATGCCGCCGGTAAGCAAATCCTGCTCTCCGAGCGGTGCACCGCTCTAGCTAATTAATTTTTTTCTCTTGACGCTGTGGTGTTAAAGATTTTAAAGAGGCGTCACACTCCAGACCAGGACTCTTTATACTGGCCAGGGATGCAGCGCACAATCAAAATGCTTTAAAATGTATGAATTTGGATTCAGCTTTGAAAAGGCAGCCAACCCGTCTCACACCCCATTAACGTACAGCCTTTGTCGCAATGGACCATGAACCACGGTGTGTAATGATAGAATATTTATTTATGTTTAATCATGAAAACAAATCAAACACATTCAATATAGCGCAGCAATCACCAGTGTGGTGATAATTACACAGGAAAATAATAGAATACACTTAGTTTGACCTTTTAACATAAGATACACAATGCACAATTCAATGAAAGCAAGATTACTTTTGGGTAGTGCTTTTAAATGGCACCACAGTTAAGTATTCCCCCTGCAGCACTATTTCAAACCCCTGTTAACCAAATTTTGTGTGGGTGAAAAGGAGTAGCAAGGAGTCAGGCAAACTATGCAGAAATCAGATTGAAAATCTGACCTACCATGCCTGAATAGGAGACAAAATCGGATTGAGTTCCCAAGAAAAATGAGCAAAATGGCACTCGGAATTACTGAATGGTGATTTTACAGGTGGGGTTCAATGAATAAGGCAAGAATGTATGGGGCTGTACTAACAAGGCAAGAAAACTCGCAAGCTACAAGGCAAGGTACTAAACAATGGGCATACAGTGTAGAAAATTGACTTTGGAAGGAAAAGCAGTGCAGCAAGAACCACACGTGGCAAAATTGCAATTGCTACGTTTCACAGGTTTAAAATAGCAAAACATCTTGGAAAAGGAGCTAAACAGACAAAAATCGGAATACGGTTTTAAAGCTAAGGTACAAAGGCACATCACAGGTATGATATGAAAGAAAGTGAAAGGGAAACTGTGGATGGATGCCAGTATGGGATTCTTAAATGGAAAGGAAAATGAGCTTTTTAAATGAAACAGTTGCATAGGGAAAATCGGTTTTAAAAGGAAAATGACAAGCTTTACTGAGACTATATTGTAGTGGCTAGAAAAGAGGAATGTTGCTCGCGACAAAGCTTAATTTGCAATTTTAACCTCTTCACGCTGTGTGTCTCTTTATATGGGAATTAATTAATTTATTCCAAATAGTACTAAGACTTATAAAGCGGACTGAAATGATTTGGAAAGAATGGCGCTAACACATGGAAATTAACACAGATTTTCCTAAGAACAGGATACACAGAGGATTCAGACCAATTTTAAGGATTTTGCTAGTGTATTTATAGGATTTCTATGGGATTGGACATAATACCAGGTAACATAGCATGGGATGCAGTTTTGGGTTACCTGGGAAGGGAAATACTTACAACAAGCACTTGAATGGAATAGTTTGAACAGCCTGCCGGGCCTTTGGACAGCGGAACTTGGGGCTGGTCACTGTGCAGCAGGGGCTCTCCTCTTGGAGTGGAAAAGCTGGGCCTGGTGTGGTCTCTGTAGACAACGGGGTGCATCAGCTGGGCAAAGCAGGCGGCTGGGCAAAGCAGGATAATCCCAAAAGGGTTTAGCAGCCTTCTCCCCTTTTACCCTGAATTATTGGGATTTTTGTAGGGTTTAATTCTGGATTAGAGGTTTAGCCTGGGTAAGAGGTTCTGCCTGGATCTGCTATCAGCTACCCCTGGCCTGTCACTGGAATCTGGAATCTTGCAGGGTGAATGTGGAATGTCTGGATCTCTGGATGTTGATTTATGAATGCTGGATTTTCTTGAATCTTGGATTTTTGAATCTTGGATTTTTTTGAATGTCCTGACTGTCTGTATGTGTCCACCCTATATAGACCAGATGACATCAGAGGATTTTTACTATGTGGGCAGAACTAAACTAGACATACCTCCAAATTAAATAGGTCAGCCTGTAACTATCTCCCTGTAAGCAGATTGGACTGAAGGAAGTGACTCAGTTTTAGTGTGGGTGTTTTTTACAATGTGCTTTGTTCTACCAAAGTTACTTTTGCCAAAATCAGTTATGACACAAAATGCTAATTTTTATAAATGTCACCCTTATAAAAATTAGGAAGGCAAATGCCATATTTCACAAGGAACATTTCTGTCCACACGCCAAGTGTGTGCGATGCTGTTTAGTCATTCTGGCAATCTTTCACCATTTCCATGGAAAACATTTCACCTAAAAGTCTACAATTTCCTAGATATATACATATTATCACTGGACATATTTTCATTAAGTTGCAAGACTGTACCATGTATGCTTTCCCCAAAAATGACATTTTACTGCCGTTTGCGTCCACAACATGTCCAAAAAAAACAATGATGTCTTATTTTAATGGCGCAAAAATGACATTTAAAATGGTCATAATTTCACATTACTGTTTCTTTAGATTACTGACAAAAATGTCCTGATATGAACAGTTTTTGAAATCAAATGGATGGCATCTGTCACTGGAGGGCGGTCCTTAAGATTTCCCCAGTCATCCTACCCCAACTGTGTCAGTTCTGGGCACATGGTTAACGTAGCACCCTTTCATTCTGGCAAATGCAGCTGAAGAGAGGTGTCACAAGGAATTCACACTTGCCTGTGACAAGGCCAGTTCCCCTGATCCATTGTCCCATGCTGGAGAAATTCCAGGAAGTCTGAAGAGGTCAGAATTCCCACACCTTGGTCCTTTCATGCTGTAAGGAAACTTCCTTTCCCATGAAGCTGGTACATTTAGAAGTGCCTGCCTTGCAAGAACAGGTTTGGCAGCAATTTCAGGGCCTTGCCATGATGTGGAAGTTCTTTTTGTGGGGTAAAATACAGTACACAGAGTACAATATACTTATATTTTGGCAGCATTTCTTCCCAACATATATAGTTTTGTTTCAGGGCATGTCACAGCATTATTTTCATTGAGCTGGTACAATATCCACTCACTGCTTTGCAGAGCAGTACAACGCAGGTTTATTTTTACTTTCCCTGGTCATTTACAAATGCGATTTTCTTTGCATCTTTATTCTTTACATTTCCATAGCTCTGGTCAATTTCTAACACACAGGAATATGTTCAAACACAAGAGTTCTTTGAACTGACATAAACAAAGGGAGAAAGAGAGCGTCTTGTGAGGAATTTTGCCAGTGTCACTTTGTTGTAAGAGTAAACGCTTGCCGTACAGCCTGGAGTGAATTTCTCTGCTATTTTACAGTTTTACTTGACACACATGTCATTCAGTGAGGAACGCCATCCTTTGCTGGTGCACAACCTGAAGATAGATGGGCATGAATGTGTCTTATCAGCAACCAAACTGTGTAATGGTGAAAAGATGGAAATAGCATCAGTGCACAGTCATTTTAAACACAGAACATTTTCTCTTTCAGTTAGAAATCTTGAGCATAGCAACGCTGCACCAGGCTGCTTTTTTCTTTTTGGTGCATAGGAAAAAATAACTGCAGCAATTTTCGGGGTGTTCTATGTTTCCTCTCGCCTCATATGTGCTCAACATAGCCAGCGCAGCCATTATTTTTGGTAACTGCTAAAACACAGTTTTGATGTCAGGGAATAAGTGCTCAGCAGAGCCAATACAGCCATTCTTCTTTTAACTGCTGAAAATGCAGTTTGGTGGTGCAGGGGAGTACTGCTCGCCTGGTAAATGTACCCCACAATGGTGCCCTGTGGATCAGCAAGGTGACAGGTCACCCAACATATGTCGTGCCGTGGCCCGTGACTGTATGTGTGGCAGCCAGGCAGGGGTGTGCAGACTCAGTGAGTCTGTAGACACACCCTTGCTGGTGCGCACAGGGTGACAGTGGTTGGTACACTGCTGAGGCGGTCAGCGGCAAACATCCTTTTTTTGGTCCCAGGACTCCATCGTCCCCTTGCAGTCGGGTCAGGACCAGTGCCTCCGGAGTCTTGGTGCCGGTGGGCTCAAAGAAGCAAAAGGTAAGTTAATTAAACCAGCCAGAGCCAGGCAAGCAACACTCTCATGCACGCACAGTGAGATTGGACGAGTTCAGTTGCTGCAACTCATTCAATCTCACTTTGCATGCGTGGAAGTGGAAGTGGAACGAAGGAACTGTGGTACTGGCTGCCTGCAATGCATCCAAAAAAGAAGGAGTGGGGTCGTCAGACAGATGGCTGGGGCGGGCGGGGCGGCGGCTATTGAAAGGGTTTGGGGTGTCTGAACAGGATCACAAACTTTGGCTCAAGTAGTTGGATTTCAGATGCATCTAATAATGTGTAGATTGCTTACAAAAAACACAAATTGCATAATAAATCCAAATGGCAGCATGTAAATCCTTAACATGTTAAGCCAGAAGAATATCATTGTGGCTTTAACTTCCACATACTGAATGGTAAACTACAAGTCCCAGAATGCAAGGTAATGCTAACTTGAAAAATCTAGCTAAGCCCACGGTACTTTCAGTGATTTAAGACATGTAATAAAAGAAGTTGTGTAATAAACAAAGGTAGATTTGCAGATTCTCTTTGTCACACACTACCAGCACATTATTATTCATGGTGTTGAAACTTTTGATTAGTGGCTTAAAACAACTTTGTTTTGCATGTCAAAATAGTAGACATGATGGATGTAAACAATCTTCAAATGGGCACTTTGTGTTGCCCACTTTAACTTGCAGAGATTTACAAGGTAACTGGTATTTTTGAGCTCTCTTTGTGATGGAAATGTTCCATCATGCACATGAAAGTCTCTGCCACTGAAATCTGTTTTCGATCTGAGCACCTCCACGACCTGTAAAGCAACAGACGGTGTGTGCGACAGTGCGTGTTTGTGTCAGTGTGTTTGACAGTGTGTGTGTGTGCAGTGCTTGAATGTCCAGCCTGAACCGATTCTATATTTGGCTCAGGTGAAAGGAGCTGTTTCTTGAGCCTATGAACTAAAGGTACGCACTGTAAAGGTATTAGTGGTACGGCGTACCAATGATTCATACTACACTTCTATCTCTTGCATGACCTGTAAATATTGCCAGGCCCGTTCCCTGATATTTCAAAATGGCCAACTCCTCAGAGTAATTTTGTTCTCAGTGTGCGCACTTCAAGAAAGCTGCGCTCATGGTTTATTGGCGATAGCACTGCTTTGTGTATAGTAATAGGGAGTTCTGGCATATAGCTCATCACAATTTGTTTCTTGGCACTCTCATGGCAACACTACTTAAAGAAATGGGACCTCTAATCTGTCTTCCCCATCTATACTGTGTTATGTGTTATCTGCTCATTGCTACAGGTGTGTCGTTTTCATTAATGGGCAGGTGGTGGGCCAGCACTGAGTCAGGGCACCACGGTGCCGCCAGAGCCGGCATTAAAGGGCCAAGATTTTATAGGCCATGCCACTTATTTATTTTACAAATTAAGCACTGCCGCCTTGTGATGCAGGACCAGTTACAGCATACAGAGGATCCCCCTGGTTACCCACTCCAGTCCTAGCCTCATCTGTAGGACCCAGAGCACCAAATGGAGAACTATTTATGCCTGGGGAGTAAAAGTATGCAACAGAGATTCCATAGAGTTGGAGAGAAAGCCGAGTGCATTGCAGATATGAGCCCTAAGGCATTCACAAGTCGGTGGGTACAATTCCTGAAATCGAGCTGTTACAACAACTGAGATCCCAGGACATTCTTAATACAGAGAACCACAAACCCACTCAGCTCCACGCGCAGGGTCCCATGGTTGTCAGAGTGGAGATGAGAAAAGCTTTGCTCTCACATGTTTGTAAATTTAGTGGCATGCACAGAGCCAGGACAGAAGAAGCAGCAAGTCTCCAAATTGTTGGAGACATGCAAGCCACATACAAAATGATTTCAAGATCGCGAAGACATACTGCCACCACAGCCAGCTGTACTGCGTAGCAGTTCACTGGTCAACTCAAGATAGATAGGAAATCTGTAGTCTGTATAAGAGGCGTCCAAGGAGTTATCTTTGGTAAATTTGGAACAAAGGATTGGAAAGCTTGAATCCAATTGGTCATCTTATCAAGACTTAAATGTACACTCAGGCCCTTCCATTCTTCAGCGTATTTCGCATTTAGAGAGGATGATGCAAGATCCCTTAAAAACTACGCCATCTTTACCAATGTTTTCTAATATAATTCGACCTATTGAATGTGATGACGTTGAAGACATAGCTAATCCTAATGAATCTTGGATTAGTATTGATTCCCATGTGAGAACTGAGGGTCAACCAATACCGAGCCAGACATGTCGAGACTCTATCCTAAAACCACAGAAGCTGGGAGGCTCTTTGTTAAATAAGAAAAAAATTAAACAGTTGTCATCTAAGCTTATACAAAGAAATAAAAAAGCTCTCTCAGAGTTAAAAATAACATCGCAGATACCTCTTCTTCCAGATGTTTCTACGTCTCTCCCTCATAAATCTGCTGCCCTGCTAGCATTAAGCAATGAGATATCTAATAATGACTATGTTAATATACCCGATAATACGCGGGTTGATGGAACTACACAAGATATTCCTCCTCCCTCTCATATTGCTCCCGCTCACAGGAGCCTAGCCGAAGTTTCTAAATCATTCCCCAACTATGATCCACTGCATGAGCTGGTCTCTCTTTTAACATCTAATACTGATAACATACCGCCAACACAGGCCTGCTCGAATGTTCATACGAAATCAGTAATCCAAAATGAGGTTGATTCGACAGGTGCTACAAAAGTATTTCTTCCTAACGCTCCGATAGAAAAAGTAGAAGATCGTTTAACTGCTTTGAGAAATGCAGTCGATTCTTATCTACTTAACAGAAGATCTGAAGTGCTATCTGATACTTTACATACCCTTGAACAGCCCCCTCATACACATAATGTTAATAAAAACCCACAAAATGACGTTAATGTTCTCAAAAACCGATCTGATAATTATATGAAAATCATGCCTCCTCCCTCTAATATGCAGCACCTTCGAAATCAATCTAAAGATAGAAATAGGTGTAACATGAATATACACAATGGTAGTAATAAACGTTATGTAAACGACGATAGTACTGCTTTTTTAAAGAAACTTAACCAGTATCACACTCTGATCTTAAAGTGCCGGGATGGTTCTTTTCCAAAATATGATTTATGTTGTGCAAGTGTCTTCAATATATTTGGAGACATAGAGGGCCTAGAAGCCATTTCCTCATCAGATGTGGATCAAGTGGAGTTTCTTTGTGATAAAAACCTTTCCATCGTTAGGCTATGGATAAAATCTGGTATTGTTCGCAATACACTATGGAATGCCAGAATGGAATTGTTTAATCTGGGTTTTCTGTTAGCCCAAGACCCAGCACGCCAGCAATTTAAAGAGACTGATGGAAATAAGGCTATTGGTGGTATAAATTCTGATCCTTCATGTAACTGCAATTATTGTACTAATTATTCGTCTTCTGATCCCAATGTAGGACCCAATGTCTACTCGTAACCACGAATAACCGTTTCCATCAATACTTTTTCACTTGCTAGTTGGAATACTAGAGGGTACTCTCATTTGCAGTGGAACTTAGATAATAATTTGAATAGTTATGATATTGTAGCCCTACAAGAAACATGGTTATTAAATCTTCCCATATGGGACGATCATGAGATTAGTTTACTACCAGCAGCACATGGTGGTAAAGGTAGACCTACAGCCGGGTTGTTAGTAGCAGTAAAAGTGAGCAGGGGATTGAAAATCATACCCTGGCAAACACCAAATAAATTCATTCAATTGGTTAAGATTCTTTTCAACTCACAGACATATGCACTTATTAATCTATATAGAAACCCCGTAGGCATCACTGACGATAGCTTTTATGATGCCCTGCCCTGTATGTTTGAGCTTATCTCAAATGAAACTAATATTGTTGGAATATTGCTAATGGGCGATTTGAACTTCTCCTGTTTCTATTCTAATAAGAGGAATTGGAGTCAAGAAGGTGCAAGATGGAATTCCTTTATGGAAGATCATGGATTAAGGTTGATAAATGGTGCAATCACAGGTGATATTCCACCTATGAATACCTGGGAAAGAGGTTCCTCTAAATCTACCATCGATTACATCTTTGTTTCGAACTCCATATTTACAAACATTAGCAAATTTGAGATAATCAAACAAACATCTAGTGATCATCACCTTCTATCTTTACATTGGTTGGCAGATAGTGGTGACCACACGAAAATTGCAATGTTCTATAAACATACTCTATCTGTTAATAATGGTAGAAATCGATTCAAATGGTCTTCCAACAAATTACTTGCTTTGAATGATGCAATTCTAGAAAATCAAATTTTACCCGGGCCCAACTCTTATATAGATATTCTTAGCACCTTCGCGAATCCTCTTCCTGTTCATAGTAAACCAGGTAAAAGACATGTTCATAGCTTTGATCTGCTGCTGTATGAACGAAAGAAAGCCTATAGAAGAGAGATTAGAATTGCTCAGAAATTACCACTAATTGATCAAAATAAGGCTGTTAAAAATGCTTCTTCGAAATATCGCAACTGGGTACGAGCAAGGAGAGCTACCTTGTATCAAAAAGATAGTGAATGTTTTTTATCAGCTTGCCGGGGTAAAAATTCAGGCCTTATATGGGAACTCCTGAATAGATGTAACATCTCAGCCCTACCACATGTGCAGCTCAATGGCGCACCTGAATCGATGTGGGTTACACATTTTTCATCCTTGTATAGTGATCCTACGATGAACCATTATATTTACAATAGTATCGTTGTAAACAGTTGGTCTTTACATTTTACAAAAATGACCATTCAAACTTTCATCAAAGCTTCTTCGTCATCTAGAGCGGCAGGTTTAGATGGACTGACCAATGTAATGCTCAAACAAAATATACCAGAGTGGTCATTAATTTTGAATAATATGTTTCTGCAGATACTACAAACTAAAAACATTCCGCAATCATGGCGTTCTTCTGTAATTATTCCAGTCTATAAAAAAGTGATCGGACTAACCCGAAAAATTATCGTCCAATAACGTTACTAGACGTACCGGGAACAATTTTTTGTAGACTGGTGTTAAGAGATTTTATTGACTGGACAAAGAAAGTAAACCAGCGTGATTCAGCACAGACTGGATTTGTAGCAGGGCTGGGCACGAGCATTAATTTAATAACTTTAAATGCTATAAAACAACAAGCAATATATAAAAAGCAAGCCAGATATTTTGCGTTTGTAGATCTTCATTCCGCATTTGATTCGGTCTCAAGACCAAAACTTATAGATAAGTTAGTCAAAGCAAATTGCCCGTCCACTCTTACTGACATTATTTTTGCCCTCCATTCACAAACCAGGGTTTATGTAAGGCTAAACTCTGAGGGGCTTCTATCAACCCCTATTTTAACATTTAGAGGGCTGAAACAGGGATGCATTTTGGCGGCTGCCTTATTTAACTTTTTTATTAATGATGTGCAGGATATTATTCACAAAGTAATCGCTGACGCTCCTAAATTGAACAATGTAAAAATCTGCGCATTGTGGTATGCAGATGATCTTGTGTTGGTATCAAAAACCCCAAGTGGTTTACACAATCTCTTGTTAGCTTTATGCTCCTATTTCAAAGAAAATGAACTTGTAGTGAACACGAGTAAAACACAAATAGTTACATATGTTCCTAAAGGCGCATAGAAACATCTAATGAATTGGCAGATTGATGGAATATCCTTAAAAACGGTACCAAATTATGTTTATTTGGGCCTGATTTTTGAGGGCACTCCAACGTTAGACTCACATCTGAATAAAATTAAGCAGAAGCTAACCATAGCAATTTGTCAGACACGAGTATGCATTTCTAAATATGGTAAATTTTCCATCAAAGCTGCCATCACTTATTGGGATCAGAATGTTGTAGCAACCATTCCTTATGGTATGGAAACACTAATTGTTCCTTTAGGGTTTTTGAATTTATTAGAAGCCAAGTTTTGGCGTTCAATCTTAAATCTACCTCAATGTATTCCAGGAGTGTTAATAAGATACGAATTGGGATTAATTTCTCTAAGTGCACTATATAATTGGCGTTTATGTGCCTTATTTCGTAAATGTTTACTATCTACATATGGTGACTCTACATTATCTACTATTTCAAGTTACCTAATTAATTCTACAGAAATGTTCCCAAAATACTGGACTATGAAAATTTTAACAATCATGGTACATGCTGATATCTCACTAAAACTGCTTATTGCTCATCCAGAGCTGGCAAAGAAGAAGGTGTATATGATGGACTGGATCGACACCAGAACTTTGTGTCTAACTTATAAAGACTTTGATCCTACAATCTTTGGTCCAAAACGCTATAAAAACATTGCGTCCTATTTGCTTTTAGCACCATCTGCTGCTTTAAGATCTGCAATTCTTCGCTTAAGGTTTAACATCTGGCCTACCGGTGAGGTCAAAGCAAGAAGGAAACAAATTGCTTTTGAACATAACTGGTGTCGGTTCTGTAAAAATGTTATGATTGTGGAATCCCTTCAACACTTAATACTGGATTTCCCTGCACTTAGTACACTAAGAAAATTGCACTTTGTTAATCATTTTGCATACTTTGCACAACTCGACCCAAAAAATAGATGGGTCGCCTTGGCTGCTACTGATTGTATGAGTATAAGAATTGCAACAATCAATTTTTTACAGGCCTTGAACCTAGAATGATGATGATTGTATAATATGAATTAATAAAGTTTTTGACTGTTTTATTTGGATTTCTATGTTTAAGAATTTTCTAAATGTATAAATTGAAAAAGTTGATATAAATTCAACTATATTCAATAAAATAAAAATAAAAAAAATAAGAGGCATCCATCACCGAACACACACACACACCCCCACACCCCCTCCCCCCCACACACACATCCCCCCTACCTGATGGCAGTCAGATACTTACATGATCCCGACCCAGCTCTGCTGACCCATAAAAAGGGAATGCAGCCATGTAGGAGTGTGGGAGTTAAGAATCAGTTTGCAGAGTAGTAGGGCAGTGCAGTGAGGAGGAAGAGATAGGCAAAGGAAGTGGAGATGAGAGAGCGAAGACTGGAGGAGATGGAGAGTGAGGAGCAAAGCAGGCAGAGGAGGGAGAGCAAGGTGGAGAGGAGATCAAGAAAAGTAGAGGTAACATGGGAATGAGCAAAGGAGGCAGAGGGAAGCCAAAGGGAAACAGTGTGGAAAAGGGACAGAAGAGAGAAGGAAAGAAGGAATATCAAGATCAGAAGGGAGGAAGAGGAGAGGAGTAGCTGAAAGAGGGAAGGGCCCAGAGAGGGTGCAGAGAAGGGGAGGCTACCCCAAGACTGGGGACTCCGCTAAAACCCTTGAACTGGTGAAGGAGAAGCACAAGGAGACTAGTACCGGCCTAAAAAGAGGTGTGTGGTGCGTGATGATCCCAGGGGTCAAACGAGTCTGAAAGAGTCTGATGCCTGACCCCCATCCAGATTGCCCACTCTACCAAGGGTGGTGGTGCCAAGTAATCAGCAGGTCCTGCAGGGCCGATGCAACCCCCTGAGAAAATGATCAACAGTCAAGAAAGACCAATAAATGGCAAGAAAGAAGTGTGGGACACTGTTAAACTCAGAAACTGTGAGTGACTGTTTGCTGCCAACAAAAAGCAGACCTGGTTAGGAAAATGGGAAGAAATGAGGACAACTTCTTTGGTGTGAACAAAATAAACTTGTTGTGAAGTTTTACTTGGCCTTGAGTCTTCTGTTGATCCTGCTGTCTGTCTAGCACTATGCAGCTAGGGCGTGGTACGTGTGGCAAGGAAAATACACTAAGCTATAGCACCAAATAGAGCAACCTTTCATACCGTGCTAGGTATGATGTCTTACCACACTATTTCATTATGCTAGGCTATGCCATGATATGATATGTTCTGTTTTGCTGTGCTATGTGGCTGTGCTAGACTAGGAAACGCTATGTGATCTTTTTAATGGATTGCAGGCCATAGTGAACTTATGTATATATGCACTATCATTGTTATCGGTTGTGCAGGCAGCGTCTCATTATGGCCTGCCTGGTGCCGTGGACCATTGCACACGCAAGGTGGGCCATGCATCCATGTGATTGGTGGATGGCCGCTTCACAGATGACTGTTAACAATTCATTGTTTGCTGTACATATTAACCAGTACACTCAGGCATCCCTCCCTATCTCGTCTAGAGATGGGAGATCCATCCATAGCCCAGTCATCCCTCCACCCCAGCATGGTTGCTAGAGATTTGCATGTACAATCTATCTCATTTAATGATGATGGCCTAAAGGCAGAATGCAGTATTGCAGTGTGGGGCTTGCATTGCATATGGCAATGCAAGCCATGGAATGTTGGCTAGTGGTGGAACCATGGGTTCCCTCAGGGTTCCACAGATTACAGTTAGGCACTCAGGATAGGAGATGTTACTGGAAGGATGTTATCACTTATGCTCTCCCCATCCCTCTAACCTGTTACCCAGAAACTGAAATAAAGCTTATCTACTTTCTCACCTTTTGGCTCCTGCATAGTCCCTGGATTCTGTCTGCCATTCCTGAGTCTACACACTACACGTATCTATCGAAGTCTCCCTCAGGGAACAGTCTAGATGGTCCCTGCTCTAAAGGCATTAAAATGACTTAGGTTGAATTATGTGCCTTTCAGACACGCAGGCGCCACTTGCTCTTACCCTAACGACACGCCCACTATTCCTCTGCCTAAGTCTAGCTGTCAATCTGACTTGCCTCCATCTACTCATCTCCCTCCTACTCCACCGCCTGCCTCGTCTCTGTCTCCCTGTCACTCCGATGATATTTCTCTCTCTACTTCTGCTACTCCATTGCACCCACAAACATGGACATGACCGCTATGTTATAGTACTGCCGAATATCACGTGAGGTCATACATGATTGTGAAGAGAAGTGTAGAGGAGCAGTCGAATACCTCTACCAGAAGTCTGACCCCCCCATTTTGCCTATATGTTGGAAGCCAGACATTGTGACATGCGCAATGCCAGTAATGATGCCTATACCACAAAAAGCCTTTGAGACAAGGTATCCATTAAGAAAAACCTAGCTGATGTATCGCTGGAGAACTGACGGTCTCCTGGAAGAAGTTCCCAAAGGAATATGAAGATAAATAAAAGAGAAGATTGGTGACGTCAAATGAAGTAAAGGTGATGCACTGAGAAGAGTGACCAAAGGAAAGGGTGTATAGTCCTTATATAATCTGACAACGAAGTAAAGAATCGAGACGGCTTCCACAAGTGGAATGAAGATTGCATGTTTGAAGAGCAATGCAGAACATGCAAGCCGTTTTATAACTGTACAGATGCAGCAACGCAAGTAGACTTAGTAATCATGAGGCTGGCTATAAGTAGTAAATATATATTTTTTTATTTAAAGTTTTATTGGTTTCACAAAGCACAAAGAAACCTTTAACGATGGATACCTTTGAATCTATATGTATCATGTTTCCTTCTTCATAATAATACTTATTGAAAACAAATAAAAACATTTTTAACCCATAATAAACCCAATCAAGAGTCCAAAAAATGAAAGTAGCAAATGAGGTCTAACATTCAATTGTAACACCAAATCAGCCCAAAGCAAAACTACCATAAGAAGGGATCTGTCAGCAAGACCCTATCCTTCATTAAGTACTGGTGAAGGTTTCCCCTTAAGACCAAAGAGTATGTCCATGAATTTCAGCATTCCCAGTACCAGGCCCATCCTTTCCCCTATTAGTATCCAATCCCACCACTCTGTGGCAAATAGAGATATTATTTGATTAAGTTGTGTTCATTAAGCATACGACATTCACTGACCACATGGAAGAGAGATTCTAATTTCTATCTATTCTCACAGAATCTACAAAAGGCACTTACTACCCCTATTTGATGTCTCTTCAATGTACCTCTCAGGTGGGCATGATGTTTAAACGGAATCTGAGAAGAAGGTCTCTGTAGAATGCTGATGGAAATTTCTGAAGATATACTGGCAGATCATTCAGACACTTCTTCGCCTTCCACCAATTATAGCACAGGGATTTTTTGTTTCTCGCCTCACCAGTTTGAATCTAATCTGCTCTTTCCAGAATTCCCTTCACTTTCAGGGTTTTTTTCATCAGCAATTCAATGTCTATTTCATGGTAACGTAGCACATTGACTATCTGAAGTGCCGACTCGCTAAAGAGATTATCATTTGGCATGTCCTGGGTTCTTAATATGGAGGAACATATCAACCCATCAATTGACATACATTTCCAGTTTAATGAGACCGTTTTCCATAGAACTATGGAGGCCTTCGAGGGCAGTCGCAATTCATGGCGGATTACCTCTATATAAAGAGAATTTGGTCATCTTAAATTTTGCACCAAAAGAACCCCTCCATCAAGGCCCATACCTTCCATTCCAAGCTCAGGAGCATCTCTGCCCTATAGGTTATTAAATACGAAAAAGGGGCCGAAGCATGGTCTCTTGTCACATGGATTGGATGGAAATAGAAACTGGGCGTGCATCACCAGACCTGAAGATAAGAACGTGCTCACACTCCCTTCTATTCTGAGGAGCAATGATACTTTGCAAGGCCAATTTCAAAGACAATTGGAATGGCAGAAGGCATGAGTGATGATAGATGGTGGACTAATAGAAATAGTCAAGTCCACCCACTGACACCTGGGGTACCATCTAATGTGCTGCTAGCAAATCAAATGTTCCGTAAGGGCACAATCGTGCGAACCAATTATAGAGGGCCATATAACAAAGAGCCCTATAGTTTAAGAGCAAATGATATACCTTGTATTAAGTAACTGTTGAATATGGCTTGCACTAGGGGTGGGCATAAGTTGTCCACCTGACTGTAGAGACCCAATCACAATCCAATCCCTTACAGAAAGTATACTTAGATGTTCCCCTTAAGCCAATCACAATCCCAAGTAGGTTTTCTTGGTTGCCACATTTTCTATATAAGTATGTTTTTTTATGAACTACTTTGAGACTATGCTGTGTGACATCCGTTGATGTCTGTTGTAACTCCCTGTTTTAGACAATTGAAATTAAAACAGTCTTTCGGGACACTTTGCCAATTTACTGAGTCGGTCTGATCATTTGGTGTGAGAGTTACTCTGCATCTCCCTCCATCGTACAATGTGTTACCTCGATTAAAAGGGCCATATAGTTCATGTGGTAGTTCATGCGGTAGCAGAGGATGGTTACGATCCATCGACCTTTAAGGCTCGAGAGTTTCGGACGATCGAGCACCCTTCACCATCTAGCCAGAAGATCACGGGTTTCATGTGGAGAGCAGTCGAATAGAAATCTTGCAAGAAAATCGAGACGGTGGGCAGAGCCCCTCTTTGACCAAATACCTACCTGGAGGTTGGAAGGCGAATATGGTCGATTGGAGGAGTGAGCCGATACCGAAGGCCTCGAGCTGAACTTACAAATGGTGAGAAAACTAAGGGGAATGGCAAACTGAGGGGATGGGATTGTGATAATTTAGAAAGTAACGGGATTGTATTAATTTAGAAAGTAACAGGATTGGGATAATTTAAAAAGTAACAGGAAATGTAACGGGGTAATTATAAAAGTAACTAGAGATATTTATTTGTGTCTAATAAGAGAGAGAGAGAAGAAAAAAGCCCAGGATTCCTAACCCAAGGGGGTTCTAGAAGAGGTTATCTCACACTCTGATTGGAGTAAACTAGGCTGCGTACAGTACAGGTCTGTATGAGGAGACAATCTACACTCTGTGATCAGGGTATTATTAGGGGCAGGATGATGAGTGTGATCACCGTGATTTAATGTGAAGAGTCGACTAGTCTGTGTGTTTGTGTATATGTGTCAAGCTAAGGTGTCGAAGAGCGACATATGTAAAGGAATTCAAAGAGAAAGTCAAGGAGTTATACTGTCTATCTAGAGAAACTGTCGGTACCGACTTAGAGGCAGATTGAGATTGATGAAAAATAGAGGTTCTGAGCAGCGACTGTTGGAGCGTGCTCATATTTATTGTTTTCATAAAAGTATTGTTTGTAAACACAGGTAAGTAGTGACAGTCAATTGAGACTCATCACAATGGGACACAGTACTCCTCTGATTTATGTAAGACATTGCCGAAACATATGCCCAAGCTCAAACAGTATAGTGCAGAATGGGTAAAGGGCACACCAGACAAGATGTTCATGACATGGCCACAATGGGGAACGCTTTCAAAAGCGGTACTGCAGCACATGAGCACATAATTGCACACTGCGTACACATGGAAGAAATCAGAAAAAAAGTTAGCTATTTTAGAGCTTTGGAAGATGTACCAGGAAGAGAGAGAGGATCTGCCGCCTGAGGAGTGAATGCTTAACCAATGCAGGGAGGAAGGTGTCGAGCCTTCTGCTCCCCTTGTCTCACCTGAAGTAAACAGCGATAGTACGGAAGACGTAGGATTGTATCCGTTAAAGGAACTGAAAGCAGCAACGGGGTATAGTAATCCGATGTACGAACCACCTACTTATAGCAGTGATGATAGTCCTGAGGAGACAAAGAAAAAGGAGGAGATCTTTAAGATCTTACAAAACAAGAAGGAGAAAAGTGAGAGAACAAATGCATCGACAGACATAGAACGAGATATAAAGATATGAAAAGAATAGAAGGATAAAGCTGATGAGGTAGCGCTCGTACAGAATGAATGGATGGGAGGACAGATATTACTCAAGCTAGATGGAAAAAGTATTGAGGAAGTCAGGCAAAGGGAAGATCAAGACGAACAAGATAGGAAGGACAGGGAACGAGAAAAGAGATTGAAGGAGGATGAAAGCAAAAGAAATAGTAGACTACAGCGAGAACAGATGTATCAGGAGGAGCAACAAAAGAAGGAAGAATGGGCAGAGGAGCAAAGAAAGTATGATAATAGGCAGAGAGCAATGGAAGAAAGAGACAGATGAGAGAGGAAAAGAGAAGAGGAGAAGGCACAGGAATTAAGGGATAGAAGAATGCAGAGACGAAAGGAAGAGGAAGAACGAAGAGCAGGGATAAGGAGAGAGGAAACAAGACCGGAGGAGGAGAGAGTTAGATGGGAGACGAGAAAGCGAAGAGAGTTAGATGAAGAATTGGAACAAAAAATGAGACAACGGGAGCACGACATAGATCGTATTCAAATGGAGCTAATGGAACCGAGTCCAGTAATACAATGGGGCAATATAGAGGAGTTTCTTCCATTAAAAGAGGCAATGCCAGGGCCATCTAGAATGACCCTAGAATAGCACTTCGATATAGGAAGCATCAGAGATAGGACCGATAAAGCCTATCCAGACTTAAGAGAAGGTAGCAAATTGGGAAGCCGAGGGAAGGGAGAACGATCCCTGGTTTTTCAATCACGAAGCGAAAAAAGTGATCCATTCAGCCTCGAGTATAGAGCCTTTTCCTTAAGTAGACTAACCTTAGATAACGATAAAGGGGATGAAAGTCACACTAGTTGAGGACTAAACATGTCAGACACAGAGAGAGAATTCTTCCGTGGGGAAAAGGGAGGACGTGCATGCGCCCCGAGTGACGCCTGCAGGCAAACAAGGAAGTAAGATGGTTTGATCTAGAGCAACCTAAGGATAGGACGCCAGATCCTATAGCATATCCAGAGCATCTCAAAGGACAATCGCATAGCGAGAAAGGATAATCACAGCCATATGTAAACAGGTTAAGATCATTGCAAGGAAAGAGACGATCGGGAACCATTGTTCCTACTATGGATAGGCAGACAATGGGAGCTGATTGCGGTTTGGGTTTCAAGCAGTTTCCCTTACTGGAAGAAGGAGGAGCAAGACCACAATATGTTCCATGGACACAGATGGATAAAGAAAATTTGAGGTGTAAACTCCCTAGTTTAACGGCAGGTGCAGGAAAATGGATTTATGAATTAGAGCTGCATGGCTCTTTCCTGACCTTGTTTCTCTCTACCACAGCTTGCGTAAAGCCGAATTGCAATGGAAAAACTCTCAATCTACTTCTGAATTTATTGCACTTTCATCTTTGCATTCTTCCTTTGACTGTGCATTACTTCCTGCAAAAAAACATTATTTTTCTGAACTCACACTTTCTCTATCCCATCACCCTCTTCGTCAACTTCTTCAAATTGGAAAAGGAAGAATGCAAAGATGAAAGCGCAATGCATTCAGAAGAAGATCGAGAGTTTTTCCATTGCCATTCGGCTTTACGCAAACTGTGGCAGAGAGAAACAAGGTCAGCAGAGAGCCAGGGCTGAGGAGTGTTACAAGTAGGAGAAAAAGAGCACAGAGGAGAAACTGAGTCTAGCATGGATAGTACAGAGGAATTCAGGGTACTAGCAGCCGTATCAAGAGAAAAGGAAGAGAAGATAGAAATTGATGGAAAAGACGAGTGCAAGGAAGAAAGAAAAGATGCAGAGCCAAATGAAGAGAGATTACGATGAGAAAAGATAGACAAGGAAGAAGAAGAAATTGGCAGAGCAGAAGGCGAGGCAGAAAAGTAAAGTTGTAAGTGATCAGAGGCATAGAAGTGTCAAACGGTAATTATATAGTGCCTCCTTAGTATTTATATTGGCCAAAGCCCAATCACTTTACGTGGAAAACCATGTTGCAAAGGTCCGATTTTTGGGTTAACTTCGCCGCCATTTTAAGATTCAGCTGCCATTTTAATTTCTACTTGTGTGTTCTTCATTCTAAAATGGTGGACTATGTTTTCAGCTTGAAACCAAGCCTCCGGACCTTTGAGTTCTGTCAATGTTTAGGCTGTCCAAGACCCGACTGTTTAGACTGGGTAAAGAGACCTTGCGCTCCATATAAACTGTCATCTAAGTATTGTCTGCGCACACAATCCTCATCCTTGTATAAACATTGCAATTGTGAGGAGACAACAAACAATGCTTGCTGCAGGATTTGAGAACATACATTGTCATTGTGTCTTCATGGACATGCAAACCCATCTAATCCTTTGCATATTATTGTATAAGCTATATGTGAACTAGGCACGAACTCTAGACCAGGAATTATTACCATGTAGAGAGACTGGACAATATTACTCAGAATTGTGTAAAAGCACAAATGTTTCTAATGTCCAGCACTCTCTCCTCTCTTTGATGGGCTGGTAATCATTGCGGGGTGTTGAGAGCCAGATAGCTATCTGTGTTTCTTTGTAACTGTACAGAATAAAGATCTGTGAATCTTTTTAGCCTGTGATTGGTTTATTTCCTTTTGTGGTACTCAGCCTCGATATTCCTTTGTTTTTACAGATGGCGCTCGAATAGGGACCCTCAAGATTGATGCCACCTTGTTGAAGAGTTGCCGTGGCTATCGGACAGGGATCGGATGGTGAGAAAAGGGGGCCCCTTTTTGGATGAGATGCGATACCTCAACAGTACTGCAAAATCTGATCCCTGGACGGTGAGCACGTGATCCGAAATGGCATCTTGACGATGGTCCATATACCGAGGCGGCCACTTTTGCTGAAATCACCAACCACGAGGGTCCTTTGTTGTCCTTAGTAATCCGATCGGACCTCCCTTAGTCCTTTGAATCAGGTGAGTCGTGCCCCGATTCCTAAGTATCCTGATATTTGATTTGGAGTATTGTCCTCGCGAGCACAATTATTGCCAGGTAACACCAGTAATCTGACATGCCTGAGAAATTGTCTGCCTGTTCCAGGGCGTTATTCTGCAGAGACAGACAATCTTTGATATTTGGCCGACCGGCGCCACTGGATGGGTCGCCGGCATGTCTATGAACTGTAAGAACGGCATTTGGTAGTAGAGTATTCGATAATATTTGGCACAGACAAGCTAGACATGTTTCTGAATTTTAGTGGACAGTCAATGGTAGTTTTGAGATTGCCCGAATAGTGTTCAGAAACTATATTTTTAAAGAAAGGGAAAAAAATGCTAGACCTGCAGTGTTTTGATGTAATACAGAATTAGAAAAGAGAAGCTATGTAGTAACTTAAGAGTAAATAGAAGTATGCATGTCATCATATGTTAAAATTCTGAAGAAAACCACAATTTTATGGTCAACAAAAACAGTCAGAGTCTGTTAGGAGCATAGATAGGGTGCTTTAAACTTGCTGTATAGAAAATATATCTGTCTAAAGATGTGTATGCCCTAAATGAACTAATTGATAAACTCCTAAATGAACAAAGGCTTGGTGCCACTGCATCACCTCCTTATGTACCTATTCCTGCTGTCTTACCTCTTCTTGCTGTTGCTCCTTCTCCGGTAGTAATTCCTGTTCTTCCTGTTGTTCCTCCGTCACTAGTTATTTGTTTTCTAGTGTTGTTTCTCTACTTGCATCTCCACCTTTTCTGACTGTTATTGTTCCAGTAAGTTCATCTTTTGTTGTCAGTAGTAGTGTCTTCACTATTTATTGTACAGGATTTATCTACTCTCTTTCTTTCCCAAGCGGTTTTGCTTCGCTTGTAGCTGATAAAGGGGCGAACACTGAATCAAAAGTTGTAACATAGGACATGGTTTCCAAAGAGAAGAGGAAAAGATTTGAATGCATGGGCTAAGCAATGTATAGAGAAAAGAGAAAAATGTAATGTTTTAGCTAAAACTCCTTATTCTAGACTGTATTCCCGATCAGGATGTCTTTATTGAGGGGATGGGGATACATTTGGTTGAAATGTGGAATAGATTGACGGACGCGGATGTCCCACAAGGGTTGAGGGATTTAAATGTTTTAGGCTATTCAAGCGATTCTGCAGAGAAAGTACCTGAGCATGTCGAGAGGGTTTTGAGTTAAGAAGGGAGTTAGAACGGTTACAGAATGTTGAAATAGATGGTGATAGTTTGGATGCTTTTATGCGCAGAACGGTACCTTCCTCCTTGTAAGTCAAAGAGTGAAGAAACGCGAATCTGCACAAGGGATGCGCTTAGATGGATTTTTGAATGTGTTGATGTCTCCCACAGAAGTATATGCTACGTATAGCTAGTATACTCCAGAAATGCAGAAAATAAGTGTTACAGGTAATGATAGAATACCTGAAGGAGGAGTGTATAAAAAAGAAATGTGTTGTCCCGCAGAATTGATGATTGTCTATAAGGGAGCTCTTTTGCACCCGATATTATTCCTACCACTTTTTAGCACCTGATCTGGTTTTTTCTTTCTTAAACAAATGATCTGAGTTACCTACTTCTCAGTTGCTTATGAGGGAGGGTCCTCCAACATTTGTTCTTAGAGTTGAGATTCAGATAGTTAGAGAGATTGCTCAGAATTCTCTGTTCTTTTCGCGAAATAATCAGCTAAATAATCAAATAATATGTAGATAGTAGAAATATCTTTGATAATGCTTCCACTGTCTTTCTTTCTAAAGATCTTGTCTTTGACGACATATTGTTCCATTAGGGTGGCCCGAACAGGGTCTGAAACCGATGCCTATTCCTGTTAATCAAAGAGGTCTCTATGATGTGATGACGGTGGGGAATAGGAAGCATCTATTTATTCATAGATATGTGGGCACAGAAGTGTTCCGTTGATCATTCACGGGTTCCAGACATTCCACTGTGAGGGAAGAATAACGTTTTTAGGATTCTCTGGTACGCCAGAGGTTAGTTTGATTTCTTTTTTGGTACTGATTTGACGGGGTCCATTCGCGGATTACTGTTTGTTCCTTCTGACAACGAACTGTGGAGAGAATTTTGTTGGGGTTGAATCTGATGAAGGAATTAAATGCGGTAATTAATTGTTCTTAGGATGGAGTGCGTTTGACGATTTCACCTCAGTAATGTTCTGCCTCACAGTTTCCGACTAGACCTTTACCGCCAGAATTTAGGGAAGTTCCAACGCGTTTTTGGGGGGTTCATGATAATGATGTTGGTACTTTACAGACTGAGCCTGTTAAAATTGTTTTGAAACTTGAAGTTAAGTTGTCAAGAATTCCACAACATAAGATTTCAGTTGATGGTGAGCAAGCTTTTGAAGTGTATAGTTTTCAATTTTATACATCAGGGAGTGATTGAGGTATTGCAGGAAGTTGGTGCAATAGCCTGATTTCACCGGAGTACAGGAAAGGGGATCATGCGATTCTATTCCGTTTCATTGTCGATTTACGCGCTATCAATAAAATTGTTGCTCCACAATTTCCTATTTGTGCCTGATGTAACAACAATACTGACAATGATTCCAGCTTCTGTTACTCCTTTTAGTATTATGGATCTTAAGAATGCCTTCTTTGCATTCCCATGTACATGAACAGTAGATATTTGTTCGCGTTCACCTTAGGGGGGCGCTCGTTTAGATTCACCCGTACACCACAAGGGTACACAGAGAGTCAGAGTATTTATAGTAGGGCTTTGGAAGGGCAGTTTGAGACACTTGAGTTGACTTCCGCTTGCACATTATTGTACATTGATGACCTTCTCTTAGCTACAGACTCGGAAAGTGCTTGCAAAGAGGGTACCGTGTTATTGCGTATTAATCTAGTAGAACATAGACATAAAGCTTCATTTGATAACGTTTTAGTACTGTTGACAGGAGGTCGCCTATTCAGGGTATCTCCTGTCAAAGGAGGGATCCTGTCAAAGGAGGGAAGAAGATTGACACACAAATAAAATAAGCATTTCTAGCATGTCTGTCCCAAATACACAGAAAGAAGTTAGAGACTTGATAGGAATGGCGTCTTACTGTAGATAGTGGATCCAAAATAAAATTAAAAAACACAATGTTGGCATTCACAAAGAAGGACATTTCTTTGCCACTACAGTGGAACTTGGATTACCAGAAAGCTTTTGATCTGCTCTAGACTGCGCTGTGTTCAGCACCAGTTTTTGGCACACCAAAGTATGATGAAGCCTTTGTGTTGTATGTGCATGAATGTGATGAATGTGCTTTGGCTGTGTTAATACAGGAGCATGAAGGGGGGGGCGGGAGAATAGACTGTGCGGTTATTTTTTCCTCCACACTTGATCCTGTTGCATGCGCTTTTGCTGCGTTGTCTGAGAGCTGTCGCTGCAGCTGCTGCATTTGTAAAGCAGAGTGAGGGGATGGTTCTAGGCCATACTTTAACTGGCATGACACCTCACTCTGTAGATGTTCTGTTAATAAGAACACAAAACGCAACACCTTACTTCCGCACGATCAACAAAATATGAATTGATCCTATTTGTACCGCATATTCATATTGAACGGTGATGCGTATTTAATTTGGCTGAATTGATTCCTCTTCCGCAAGAAATTGCTTGCAGTGACGAAATGTGACATGACCGCCTTTATACCGCAGAGTAAGAAATTAAAGACGGGATTGATTTAAATGATGCACCTTTGAACGATCTACAAGGAGAGCTGTTTTTTCGATGGCTCCTGTTTTAAAACTTTCGGATGGTACTTCCATTGCTGCTCATGCCATCACTACACTAGGCAAGATTGTGGAAACCAGGAGAACTTTTGCATAACTCTGCCAGGCCGCAGAGATTATTGCACCGATTTAAGCTTGTGAACTTTTTAGAAAGATTTAGAGTGAATATATTTACAGATAACTGGTATACCTTTGGAGTGGTTCATAACTTGTGTTAACAAAGGGTAGAACAACGTTTCTTGACCTCACACGGAAAACAAAAAAATCCAACATGGCACCCCGATAGTTCAGCTACTCTCAGCACTTGAGCTTCCTACTCAACTAACGATCATGAAGTGCATAACACATTGAAAGATAGTAGATGACGTAGGGAAAGGAAACATTTTTGCTGACAGAATAGCTGTATGGATCTCTATTGATTTGTACTTAGAAATGTATGTCAGGAAAGAGACCACAAATATATGTACAGTAGATGAAGGTATTGATTTGATGAAGGACATTCAAGCTGATGCTACTCCAAAAGAATTTAGATACTGGGCTGCGGGTTTTAGCGAGTTTGGATGAGGAAAGGTGTTGGGTAGACAGTTCAAAGGGGAGACGTATGCTACCCGATACAAGCCACCTCCATGATCACAAAGGCTTGTGGCCCCGTTTACATACGTGCTAGAAAAATCCATAAAATACTAGAATCTGTCTGGGTAAACGCAAAACATCTCAGTAATTTGAAATAACTAGACACTTATATATAGCTCCATTGTCCATATGGATGACCCCACAGATTAGAACTGGAATCCCCCCCTGGATGAAACCATGGAGGGGAGGCCAGCTAATATTTGAAGTCTACCAAAAACCTAGAGTGTTAAAAATATGTGGAGTATTTGCTTCTTGCTAAATGCTGTAAAGTAACTCAAGACTTTTATTTGATTTATTAACAGGTGCGAGAAGCCCTCCCAGTTAAGTATGAGGGGCCAGGTCACAGAATTCGACCAGGTAGATGGGTGCTCCCGAAGTTATTTGAGAGAGCATCCAGTCTCGCACCACGTAGAAGAGGACTGCTCCAGGTCCCGTTGGCCACACAGACTGCTGTACGAGTAGATGGGAAAAGACACTGGATCGGCACACATCAAGAAAATACCTTGCTCTTTTGTCATCTGACGGAGAAGAAAAGAAGAAAAACTACTTGCCCTGCTTCTAAGGATCAATCAATCTTGAATAACATCAAGGGTGCTTCGGAGATACTTCCTGAGCCTGTGGGGCCTGGGGAGACAGCTGCTTTGTCTTCGAAATCTTCTTTGGATTGTCCTGCACCCTTGAGTAATCTTTCCCTTATTTCATCACTTCCATCAGGAAGCAACGACACTCTGTTCGCAGATCACGCAGTACCAGGAGTCTTAAGGTATGGTCTGCACCCACGGCACTAGACTTACTGCACAGTGCGGCTGTGTTCACAGGAAATGATTGTTTAGCGTGTCCTTTGCCACTTTTGCGCTCAAATATAAGCAAGTGGTTAGGGACTGGGAAAGACTATCTTAAATCAAGAAACCACGTTTTCAGGAGATCACCAGCAAACGGACTACAGTGTTTTTCGCAGGAACTTTTCGGGGAAGAGCTGTGAGGAACAATGCCTGTCGTTATCTCTACTCGTACAGAGCAATTGAATGACTGTGTGGCTAATAAGGACATTGGACGATCAAATACATAGTCCGTGAGGACGTATTGTTTCCTCTTAACTGTGTTAACCAGTCTTACAGTATTGATCACTTTTAGGTTTTGGTACATAGAAGGGGAATCCGTCTGCTCAAAAACTTTGATACCTGTTGATAAATGTTTTTATTATGTCTTTTACTTTCGTGCATCTGTACACTCTATCCTCTAGGGAGTCCCAACATAGATGGGGCTATTACAATAATGCCCTTTTGTTAATTATGAATGTGATCCATGTCATTTCCAATAGAATTAATTAATGGGTATGTTTGCATTTACTACAATATGGGGAAAGGGGTGGGGCTGGTAAATTGATCCTTTGCCTTTAACTACTGTATGCGATGCCTCTCTAAGGGCACTATTCTTTGGTCAATTGGAGTGACAGCATCTCAGGGAATTTAGATGGCACTAACTCGGATGAGTTGAAAGGCGAGTTCTGACACCACTGGGATGTTCTCTTTTTTAAATAGGATTAACCCTAACGTTGCTTTATTTAGGCCTTTTTGATAAATTTTCCAAGCCCTTCTAATCATTAGTTTCTTTTTCATAATGCCACCCGTAGGCAACCGGGATGCCACGTCTCCTTCTTACACTATCAATCAGAGCCCCTACTCTGTTTCCTTCTGCATACAAAGAGATAGTTCTTAGTCAATGGGTACCTTTAAGGGTTGTATCAATATTGTGAATTTGATTAGTGAGGACAGACCTCTGTATGTAGATGATTCTGTTCACTTAATTTATAGCAATAAAGGTATTACTGCCAAGGGTCTACTGGCAGACAATATATTCGATGAATATCATTTAGGATCATACTTTATAAGCTATTGGCTTAGGCCAAAAGGAGGGTTTGTCAAACCTCCTTAGTATTTATATTGGCCTAAGCACAATCGCTTTACATGGAAAACCGCATTGCAAAGGTCTGATTTTTGGGTTAACTTCGCCGCCATTTTAAGATTCAGCTGCCATTTTAATTTCTACTTGTGTGTTCTTCATTCTAAAATGGTGGACTATGTTTTCAGCTTGCAACCAAGCCTCCTGACCTTTCAGTTCTGTTAATGTTTAGGCTGTCCAAGACCCGACTGTTTAGACTGGGTAAAGAGACCTTGCGCTCCATATCAACTGTCATCTAAGTATTGTCTGCGCACAAAATCCTCATCCTTCTATAATCATTAGGACAATATAAAGCAAACCTTCAGCGTGGACGCAGGCCGAATGCAATTGCGAGGAGACAACACACAGTGCTTGCTGCAGGATTTGAGAACACACATCGTCATTGTGTCTTCATGGAAATGCAAACCTATGTAATCCTTTTCATATTATTGTATAAGCTGTATGTAAACTAGGCACAAACTCTAGACCACGAATTATTAACATGTAGAGAGGCTGGACAATATTACTCAGAATTGTATAAAAGCATGAATGTTTCTAATGTCCAGCACTCTCTCTCCTCTCTTTGACGGGCTGGTACTCATTGTGGGGTGTTGAGAGCCAGATATCTACGTTTGTTTCTTTGTAACTCTACAGAATAAAGATCTGTGAATCCTTCTAGGCCATGATTGGTGTATTTCCTTTTGTGGTACTCAGCCTCCATATTTCTTTGTTTTTACAGAAGGGGCAAGAAGACACAGGAGAAGAAAAAGGAAGTGAAGAAACAATTTGATCAAGGCAAGAACCAGATTGATGAGAAGGAAGGGAGGGATGAATATGTAAATGATAAGAATTAGTGAGTGAGAGTGACATAGAGAAAGATGAATTGGAGGAGGGGAGATTGAAGTCCCTGAGAAGAAACAGAGGCGAGGAAGATGGGAGAAGATGGGATAATAGAAGATCTAGATGTTCAAGAAAATCAGTAGCTAAACCAGGAGGACGATAAAAAAGAAGCGAAACCAGGAAAGGATTCGAAAAGGAAGACAAAAGATATTCAAAGGAAGGAAAACTTGGGAGGCTTAAAGGAGGAGTTAGAAGTCCAGGAAGAATTATAGAGGATTCCAGTGCCCCCACCACGCATCCATGGGCGAGAACTGTGGGAGAACGAAGTGGAAGCAAAGTGAAAGGAAGCTGCAATGAAAGAATTGTCACGGGTAATCCAGGGTTCTGTTAAGCAGAGAAAATGAAAATTACAGCAAAAAATGAAATGAAGGATAGAGTGAGATTTGTTACAAACTGATTGAGCATTCAGAAGACCAGAATTCTACTGGGGGAGAGCATCAGAAGTGATTAGAGCACAGAAAAAATTAGAATGATGGCATGTACGAGCAGAGGATTACTGAGGAAAAGTATGGTGGGTTATCCTAGATGGAATAGGACAGGGCATGAAGACAGAAAAGAATCTGAGAAGAAAATAGATAGATGACTAAATGGCTGGTCAGTGCATGATGAGGCGCGAACAGGGGAAACAGGAATAGTCAAAACCCTTAGAAGGTCGCCCTTTGAATGGGACGCCCAGGGTTTATGACGTCCTAGAGGCACTTGCAACCTCAGCCAAAGACCTTTTACTGCTAACTGGCTCTGCTAATAGCCCTCAGCTTCCTGCTCAGTAGGTTCTCTCAGATCCTATTGGGTAATTGAGTCAGCTGCTACCTGGTGCCTACCTCTTTCTAATCTATCCCCAACACCTTTCATCTCCCTCTAGAGGCTGTAACTTCCCCTGAAAGTCTTCATAAGGGCCTTTAACGCTGCCCCTTTTTCAGTCTCCATTCCTGTCCAGCAGGCCATGGGGTCTTCTGCATCTTTGTCCTATGGTTCTCTTCTATATTCGGGAAGTTATGCTTCAAACAGGGTTTTGGCAGTGTTCCTCAGTCTCCCCTATTACTTAGCAGTCTTTTGCTAGTTCCAGATTCACCACTTCTGCCCAATGCTCCTCTTTAGTTGTTAATATGGGGTTTGTAGGGTAGGTTTTGGGCCGCCCATTCAGCTACTTAATGGGGAAGGGAGTCCATTTTCATTAGGGCAACCAGGTCCATCCTCCTGTTTTGGGCCAGGTCTTGTCAACTACACCCAGCTACATTGTAATACTTGTGGTCCCTGGTGTTGTGTTGCTTCCCGGGATCCATGCTCCATCCTAGTGGTCTGTGGAGCTGTGAATCCTGACAGCTGTAGTCCCTTGCGTCGAGATACCAAGGCATTCTGATCACTATGCCACTGAGGAACCCCCTTAAATATTAGAAAGAGACCTGGCCAGGCAATAGGCAACAATGTACACACATGGCGCCACGCACACTGGAGACTCATAGACCAGGTCCCCCTTGTCTTCCCCAAACCGACTTTGGAGTAGGTCTGGCTCAGGTGTTTCCCTGGCTACCTACCCCATTATCTCAAGGGTCCTGGGACCCCCTTCACAGGACCCTGTCACAACAGTGCCTACTGCAAAACAGAGTTACTTTGTGGCGTGTTCTCATGGGTTTGGATACATTTTCCCTGATACCAGTGGTATCACACTCTTGTGGAGCTCTCTTAGAAGTTATTGATATAATAAGCTTTCGACACAGTTTGTTTTCGTGATTATTAAACAAAAATTATTTTATCTCTGACAGGTCATGCCTGCAATCATGATTGCATGTGTTGTTTAGATACTCAGCTGCAACAGTTCTTCTAAATACTCAAGTACTCATCATGATAATGGTTGACCCACAAACACAGGTTTGTCCCCTAGTGCCAGTGATTTTGAGCAATACCATACAAATCCAACTGTGACATGATGATGAAGAATTGCCCAACATTCGAAGATAAAACTGGGAATTACATCCCACCCTGCTGGAGCAAATCTCAGCGTAAGCAATACAATTACGTTGTCCTGCTGTGGTTTTGTGGATACCACACATTTTGCCTTACACTTAATTGACATGAAGCATGCCTCCTCCTGTACCTGTTGTATGACAACAGTGCCGCTGTCTATCACCCTATCCCTGCGCAGCCCCATTCTGGCCAGTGTCCTTCTCTTTGTCGCCCCGAAACTACGAGGTCATGAGTCTTGACAGCAGCACAATCATCAGACATCCGGGGAGTGAGAATCCTGAACAAATAAGAGCCGGAGGCAACAGAAAATCAGCCCAAATGTAGCCAGCCACTATGTGACCTGATCCAGCCCAAAGATCAGCACAGAGAGAGGTAGTCAAGTCTGCAGGTCGCACCACCATCACGCCAGTGTGAGATGGGGCGAGTTGCGCACAGTAGCATTTTACAGCTACACAAACTACACAGATGACACCCAGGTTCTCATCACGCTGTCAGGATGCTACGATGTTGACTCTAAGCTAATCAACGATATCATATTCGGAAATACAGGCATGGATGGCTGCACACATCCTTTGCCTCAATGACGAAATAATGGAGCTCCTGATTGTCGGCACTCAGGCTCGCCTTAACAAATTGGACCTGCAGTATATGTCCTTCAACATTGATGGACACCCGATCAAAGTTGCGAAGGAGATAAAAACCTTAGGTGTCTATCTCGACGCCACACTGTCCTTAAACAAACAAGTGAGCTCCATTGCCTCATCCACAGATTACACCAACAAGCTAATCAACGCCTGTAAATCATACTTGTCCCCCACCAGTTGCATGACATTAGCTAGAGCTCTAGCGCTCTCTAAATTAGAATACTGCAACACGCTGTTCCTAGGGACCTCTGAACAGAATCTCAACAGACTCCAAGTCCTACAGAACAACGCCTTATGAGCAGCACTAAATATTCCCAGATCCATCCATATTACCAGCATTAGACAGAAATCCAACTGGCTGCCAGTGCGCGGTAGAAGCTCACTTCACGCTTTGGCTATCACCCACAAATGTATGGCCAACTCTGAACCTAAATATTTCTCAGATAAATTCTCCTTATACCAGCCAGCCCAACCCACCAGATCCTCCCAAACACACCTACTATCAGTTCCCAGGTTTAACCTAAAAACTGGAGCCAGCTTCCTTGTCTAAGCTGCCAACCATTGGAACTCCCTGCCTCCCACCATTAGAATGGAACCCTCCCTCAGTGCCTTCAAAAACAGGGCAAAAATCTGGCTCACTGATAAATCTAACATCTGAAGCCCCGGCTGCCAGTGGACCTGTACCGTATCTGCATTATTCTGATTGTTTTGCCCTTAACTGTATCATATCTGCACTATTCTGTTTGTTATGCCCTTACTGTATTTATCTGTTTTCCAGACCTCTCTAACCTTGGTCGACCCACCTGCTAGCTTCTTATGTATGCCTTTTTTTGTAAGTATGTTTCTGCAACATGTTAAGCTCTCCAGCACCAAGTTACCTCAGAGTTAGGTGTGCAATACAAATAATAAAAAAATACAAATACAAAATACAGCTGAGTGATCCTCATTCGAACTGGGACAAGGACTTTGTTGGACCACCATTGTGGGAGACTGGCAGACCTGCGTGTGTAAAAGGTGTGGTGGTTAACCTCCTTTTGAATGTTTTGATGATTCTAACACCTCTCCGGGGAAAAGGGCTGTCAGGGTTTGGCCTATGGAACCTGAAGAGGAAGGCAGCTAATGAAGAGGGTGAGGGAAGGATAAAAGTGTGGGTTGTTTGGGTGAGGTCAAGGGAGGAGCATGATGACCAAGGGATCAGGTGGAGGAAGGACAATGCACAGGAACGTGGAGGAGACTTTTTCATGGGTGTTCAAGGTGAGGTATTAGTTGGTGGGAGTGAGTGGAACTGGTGTTTGAGTGTGCATGAAAGGTGTGCAAGCGATATTAGTAGTGGGAGAGTAGAAAGCAAAATAGAGGTGACTCGGGAGATGAAAGGAGGGTCACTAAGAAAGATGGTGGGGTTGGACCCAATTCTTATAGTGTGGAGAAAGGAATAGTAGTTGTGTGGAGAGGGGAGAGTATTAGAACAGAGGGAAAAGAGAAAGAGTAATAAGGACTAAGATCGGAGGGTGGAGGCAGACAGTAATGGGAGGAATGGACAAAAACTGGAGAAATCTCCAACAGTGTTAGTTCCACCTAAGTACTAAACACAGTGGTTAACTTGAACATATACACAATACAGTTAAAAATGTGTAACAGTCTTCTTATCTGCATAGACCATCTTTATTTGAATATCTCCTTCACCAAAAATACACAGTGACAGAAACAGCAGCAGTGGCCAATGCATTTCGGACCAACGTCCTTCGTCAGGGCAATCTCTGGCATCAAGTGGAGCTAAGATGCCCTTTTAATCGAGGTAACAGATTGTACGATGGAGGGAGATGTAGAGTAACTCTTACACCAAATGATAAGACCGACTCAGGAAGTTGGCAAAGTGTCCTGAAAAACGTTTCAAATTTCAGTTGTCTACAACGGAGTTACAACGGACATCAACGGATGTCACACAGCATAATCTCAAAGTATTTCATAAAAAAACATACTTATATAGCAGATATTCATCATACGTGATGTTATACTACGTGGAAAACTAAGAAAACCTACTTGGGATTGTGATTGGCTTAAGGGGAACATCTAGGTATACTTTCTGTAAGGGATTGGATTGTGATTGGGTCACTACAGTCAGGTGGACAACTAATGCCCACCCCTAGTGCAAGTCATCTTCAGCAGTTACTTAATACAAGGTATATCATTGGCTCTTAAACTATAGGGCTCTTCGTTATATGGCCGTCTATATTTGGTTGGCACACTTGTGCCCTTCTGGAACATTCGACTCTCTAGCAGCACGTGTCAGTGGGTGGACTTGACTATGTCTTCCCATCCAATTAGCCCACCATCTATCATCAATCATGCCTTCTGCCATTTGAATTGTCTTTGAACTTGGCCTTGCAAAGTATCATTGCTCCTGAGAATAGAAGGGAGTGTGAGCACGTTGTGATCTTCAGGTCTGGTGCTGCATGCCCAGTTCTATTTCCATCCAACCCATGTGACAGGAGACCGTGCTTCGGCTCCTTTTTCGTATTTAATAGTATTAAATGAATAAAACTTGGCGCTCATGGTGTCTTTTCTTCGCACCTTACGTTCTCTGTTTCTTTAAGGATAAATAACCAGTTCTTGGCTGCCCCAGCTTTTGACACCAGGTCAGACAGCCTTCTCGAGCCTTCCTCGATCTTCATCTGCTTTATTCGCTGTGCGACACTCTCAGCTATTAATCCTTCCTTCTCCATAAATCTGAGCTTACTAAAGTTGTGACGTCGAATATCTAGATTCTATATATATATAGTGGCGGCACCGCCTGCAGTCTATTAACTAGGTATAGCCAGCCTCATGAATAATTAGGCTATTTGCATTCCTGCATCTATACAGTTATGAAACTGCTCGCATGCTCTGCAGTGCTCTTCACACGTGCAATCTTCATTCCGGTTGTGGAAGTCTTCTCGATTCTTTACTTCATCAAATTCTATAAGGACTATACATCCTTTCCTTTGGTCACTCTTCTCAGTGCGTCATCTTTACTTTATGTAACGTCACCAATCAGCTCTTTTATTTAACTTCATATTCCTTAGGGAACTTCTTCCAGGAGACCTTCAGTTCCCCAGGGATACATCCGTGTTAGGAAGAATTCTCCAGAATGGCTAATTTCCTTTACCTACTGAGTCCCTCAGCAGCTTTGCTGGATTTCTAGGATACATTTTTTTCACCTGGTAAGAGTGTGAGCCTTTTTTCCCACTCTTACATGTGTTTTGCTGTGTGTGTTTAACATTTTTGTGTTCATAGACTCTGGAGCCTCACCTACTCCGTAGGCATCATCTTTTACTGTGTGTGTTACAGAGCACCTTCAGTGCATTGACACAGGGTTGTCTTTTTCAGACTTCCCACTGAAACTCAATTTTTCTGGGACTGACTACTGTCTCCCAGAAACATGTAAAGTTGCCATTGACTTTATTAGTCTTTTTAAATCACAGACCCAGTACAAACTATCTTACATAGAGTTTTGGAAAGGGTTAATAGTTATCCTTTTTGTCTGTTTCTCATGGAACATTGTTTCGTTCCCTTTCCATTAAGAGTTGGCTGGTGGCAGTGGTAACTACCCTATGTTTCATACCGCAGTGGTTTTAAAAACCTTGGTATTGTTTTAGGCTATCTTAGTAGCCTCGAACTTAAACCCGCTGACCATATGTATTTTTATACGGTTCCGGCTGGGTTTATTTGCCATTTCTTTTTGTAAAAGTCTTTCTCGTGTTTTACTCTGTGCGCCAAACCAGGTTTGGTTCCTTTGTTCGCCGTCCTTTGGCGGACTTCTGCACAGAAGCCCTCCTTAGGGGCCTGAATGTCTGAGGGGGACAGGATGTGAGGGAGGGGTTTGGGACTCCCTGCACAGGGTCTCCTTGGAGACCCATGTCACACTCTGGTATGATTGGCTGTGGTGTACTGCCCCGGCGGGACAGCCACCCTGCAGTGTGATTGACAGCCAGGCTGTGTGAATGGGGGAAAACTGCATAAAAAGCAGGTCTCTGGGACTGAGAAGGCAGAGTCGCCACTGGATCGAGAGAACCGACGAGAAGCTGACAGAAGAGCACCTCTACCACGACTGAACCTCCCGGTGAAGCCCTGCTGCGGGTCTGAATCTTCAAACTTTGACGACAGGGAAGATCTGCAAGGAATCTTCTCCCCTTGAGTTGGTGGGACCAACCAGTTCACCAAACTGCAAGCCAGGCCTCCCATCTCTGGTCGAATTTGCTGTGCACAGCTACAGTGAACCAGATAGCCACGAGGAACAGACCCTGCTTAGGTTTTAAGGAGTGCACCTTTTATTTGTTGCTTTGCTCTACTGCTGGTTTCTTCCCTGGGCAGTGCAGGAGCCTCCAGTCTTCCTACTTTCTGTCAGTCTTACAGTCGCTTCAGGAACCGTGAGTCTGCAGGACCTGCCGGTACGTCCGCCTCACTACAGCCTTCTTCATCATTTAAGGTACTGTTCAAATCCGGTCGCCCGTTTCGTCCGACCGCGGTAAAAGTGCTTGAAAGCTTTTGCCAATCCGAGGGCTTGTCCTTCTCTATTCTTTAAAGTAACTTTTCGTCCGACCAACTTCGTTCTGAACTCTTGGCAAATCCTTAACCGCAAACTACTCTGAACTGTGTGATCCTCTGCATAGACTTTGGTCCATTGACTTTGGCCCAGGCCTCTTGATTTGATTTCCTCACTGTAGTTCCTTTTTCTAGATTGCCCTGCTTACTTACTTGTTGGTGCTGCTCAACTTCAGTCTAACTTTGTCTTTCCCTCCCTTTTAAATTGCTGGAGTGCCATTTTGCTCACCCTTCATTTTGAGCCTAACTTGTCCAGAACCTATTGGGTGTGGTGTAGTGTATTAAGCTTGTGATTTTTCAACTGCTTGATAATAGTGAAATGTTTTATAAGTGAGGTTTAAATAAATGTATATTCTTTTACCCAGAAACCTTGAGTGAGCGTTTGCTTGAACCGTAGTAATTGCTGTCCTTTGTGTAGCTATTGTTTCTGCTCACTTTACTCTTGAGATGAGTCTGGCTGCTCAGCCATCGCTACCACTTTACTGTGTAGTACAGGCTTTTACCAAAGGTGAATTTGTACTGTCACTTGTAGTCTTAATTGTGAGTGGTGTTCCCAAAGGGTACTGCGTATGATTCTACCTAACAATCAGATAAGGTTTTCTTAATGGATACCTTGTCTCAAAGTATTTTCTTGGTATAGGCATCATTACTGGCATTGCGCATGTCGCAATGTCTGGATTCCAACATATAGGCAAAATGGGTTCGGGACTTCCGGTAGAGGTATTTGGCTGCTGCTCTACACTCCAAAGCAGCTCTGCTCTGTTGGGAGAACACAAAAAATCTTGGCTTCTCAGTAAGGGGCAAATCTACACGAGTTACTGGAGTAGGGAGAATCAAAGGAACTTCTGCCTTCTTTGGATCCATAAATAATAAATCAGAAGAAACAAGAAAGCACAATGCGATCCTGCAAAAAAGTATTAATGTCAACACCATGCCTAACATGAGCAGGATAAGCTTGAAGGTTAAATACAAAAATAGTAAGCACAAGACAATGCACATCTCCCTCTGGCATAACCATAAAATCAGCCAATCAAATATGCTGTAAGAAACGAATCTGGGTACTGCTCAAGTGCGGTCGGTTAAGCATAGTCATGGCATATCAACAACTTTCTAAAGTTAATTTCCAAAGATTCCTGTGGCTCAAGCAGTGGGTTTGCACACCTTCTATAATATCTATAAGGAGTGTCTGAGGGGAGCCACCGTCCAAAATCAAAGTTTGCATTTATCACATCTTTGCCTTATCGTCCTTCTTCTTCGTCATCGATCGAGTCTGCACATGCTGATATTCAAATTCTTTTCTTGCTTCTGGATCAATCATTGGGGGTGCGACGGTCTCACTGATATGCCGCTTTACGTCATTGAGGTAGATCCAAGCTCGCCTTTCTTGGACCTTTACTGCTGAGGGAGTAACATTTTCAACTAAGTACGGGCCGTCGAACCTTGGCTCGTGCCACTTCCTAGTGTAGTTTCTAATTAGCATGGTATTTCAGTGTTGATAATAGTTCTGAAGGTCTGGTTGCTGAATGGTTTTCATCTGTGTTCTGAGACCGACCACCTAGCGCTTGAGTTGATCTGAAATGACAGAGATACTTGCGGTCATACATGTCAAATATGCACATAGCTCATTTCCTAACAGTTCTGCAGTTTTCTGGGCATCACTTCTACTCCTCAATGGAGGAGTTAAAGGTATTCTCATTCACCTCCCTGTCACTAGCTTGTGGGGTGTGTGGTGGTGATCCAAACGAGGCTGATTTCTTAATGCATACAAAGCTAAGGGCAAGCAATGTAGACATCCCTTCTTCAGTGTTAATTTAAGCTTGGCAATCCTCTCTTTAAGAAGACCGTTGAGTCTCTCACATAGACTGTTTGCTTGCAGTTCATAAGCAGAAGAAAATGTGTGCTTAATACTCAATAACAGACTTATCTGTTCAAACACTCCCTTAACAAAATGTGGTCCATTGTCAGATCTCAGCACCTCATACACTCCCCATCTTGGTAAGACTTCTCATACTAAAAATTTCGCTGCGCAAGTGGCATCAGGGTGTGCACGCTGACCTGCTTCCATCCACCTGGGGAAGGAACACACCACCACTATCACGTACCTATATCCATTACATACTTGCAACATATCAACATAGTCAATATGTAAATGCTGAAAAGGACCATTCGGTTGAGGAATTACTCCTCTAATCACAGTGTATGCCTAGTGGTAAACTTTTGACATACGATGCAGTTTACTACATAAAATGCAATGTGTTTGAACAAATTTGGCACAAACCATTCTTCTGCAACAGTTGCATCAAGGCTTTTCCTAGTTACATGTGCAGGATAGTGCAGCTGTTCAAGCACTACCTTTAATAATGCTACTGGCATCACTGGCCTTCCAGTGCTCTCCTATCGCCATAATGCTTCTGTGGGGATAAAGAACACCCCCTTTGTTTCCATAATTCCTGCTCTTCCCGTCGTGCACTGCCTTGAATCTCCATTAATTGTGTTCTTGGTAAATGATTAAATCCTTCGGTCACTACCATAATCGTGACTACTTTTTCCTTAACATCTGGAGTAACAAAATTTAAAAATCTGGTGAATATACAACCCTTTTGGCTTCTGCATCTGCGGCTTCGTTCCCGCAAGAGATAAAATCAGTTTGCTTAGTATTCGCTGCACATTTAACTTTCGCTATGGCTACTGGGAGTTGTAGTGCCTTAATAGGCCTGTCCAATGAAGATGCGTGTTGCACTGGAGTGCCGTCTGTTCTGAGGTAGCCCCTCCTTTTTTGGCATGCTAGCCTTGCGTGTACGGTTGATGTCACATAGGTGGAGTCACTGTACACTGTCACATCCTGCCCTGCATGATTTTCAAGCGCGACAATAAGCGCTACCAATTCTGCAGCTTGCGCAAAAAAGTGAGATGGTAGTCTTGCACTTGCTACAAACTCAAATTCGTCATTTGCTCTATGCCTCACTACAGCTGCGCCAGAATGCCTTTCTCCACTAGTTTGCTAAATTTTCAAAGAACCATCAATAAATAGAATTTCCCCTCCTGACAGTGCATTTTCCTTTACACGCAGTATGTCATCATAAAACTCTGTGTAATTTGCGCAATCATGCACCTGCTCTCCTTGGCAAGGTTCACTATTTTACAATCAATATGATCACCTCATAAGCAGAGGCTCTCTGAGATGTTAATGTACCCTTGGGTTTTTCTAAAATGGCAAACAAAGCATGCTCTACAAAAGCATCATAGAACAACCCATTATAATACTTGTAGATTTCTCAATCGCGAACGCAGCTGCTGCTAATAACTGTTTGCAAGGGAAGTGTCCTTTCATAACTGGGTCTAAAATCCCACTGAAATATGCCAGAGGTTTGTACCCTAATGTATTCCTCTGTGTAAGCACTGCTGTCATGACCTCCCATTTGTGTGTGAAACCAAGAAAAACTCCTCAGCATAATTTGCAATTCCTAAAACAGGAGCTGTACAAATTGCCTTCTTCAAACTCTTCCTCCATTATCTCAATCCATTCTATTTTCTCTTTATTCACTTCAAGCCTGCAAAAGGGGTCTTGTGTACAAACTATAGTCAAACACCCATGCTCTTACATAACTAAATAGTCCTAAAAACTGTTGCATCTGCTTTACCATGTGCGGTTTTACAGTTTTCATGATCGCCTCAGCTCTTTCAGGCGTTACCCTCTTTCCTTCATGTGAGATCAACTGGCCTATGTACAACACCTCTTCTTGACAGTACTGTAACTTCTCTTTGTCTACCTTGTATCCCTTGTCTGCTAGGATAGTCATTAACTGAACTGAGTCTTGTCTGAATTCGTCTTCTGTCATGCTACAAATCAAGATATTATCTACGTACTGTATCACAGCGCTCTTCAAATCAATATTGCCTAGGTCCATCTGCAGGACCCTGTTAAAGATCAATGGGTACTCACAGTACCCTTTGGGCAAACAAGTATTTTTCAGTCGGATTTGGCAAAACGTAAATGAAGACAAGTCTTCTGAGTCCTTGTGCAACGGGATTGAGAAAAACGCATTTTTCAAATCGATGACCGTAAAATATTGCGCTTCTAGTGGGATACTGCATAGTATCATCGCAGGATTAGGAACTATAGGAAACTCTGCCTCTACAATCTGGTTAATCGGTCTCATGTCCTGTATGAATCTCCATGTCTCTCCCTTTGATTTTTTCACAGTGTACACCGCGGTGTTGCACGACAATTTTGACGGTACAAGGATACCTTCTTCAATCAGTGCTGAAATAGTCTTAAAAATACCCTCATCAGCCTCTCGAGACATTGGGTGCTGTCTTGCTCGAGGTAAAATCACTCCTGGCTTCGGTTTTACCTCCCCTAGCCCATTCAATAGGCCTACATCATAAGGGCCTGTAGTCCATAAAGCAATTGGCACCTTCCCCAAGTCTTCATCTAAGAATGCTGGGCACTGCCACATTATCACCATTCACTGTGGGATCTCTCTTTTCTCTATTCTAACCCAATATGTAATGCTCATAGAGAATACCACTTCATCATCTGATGGGTCATCTTTAAACATTTCATCATCAGTGACGTCAGTCAGTCTCTACCCTTCCCCAATGGCAATCACTGTTCTCCACGGTCTACCCTCATTACCTGTTCCTTAGAGCATTGCCATTTCCACTCGTACTATGGCTGCATCTAACTCTAGGGAACAGTCGGTGCCCCAAATTCATCTATGGGTATCTGTGGTCTAAATAAAAATTCATAGTCCTTCCCACTAAGCCAGGTAACCATGTTAACAGAATGCTCACTCCATAAATAAAAACTTCTGGTTCCATTTGGCACCCCTCATAGAGCCATTTGCCCTGTAAATGCCAATATTCATTCGCCCACATTCATATAATGTATCCCAGGTGTGGAACACACTGGGCCTCATTAGGACCCAGGCTGTAAGGGCTTTACGGGAGCGTAAACAGCGCCGACCCTTACCGCCTGATTCCGAGGTCCCTTAGCGCCATGGAGGATTTAACACCTGCTTTTAGCAGGTGTTAAAATCCATGGCGCTAAGGGACCTTGTTGTTAATTACACCACCGTAATTTACGGTGGCGTAATTAACGCCTTCCCCACTCCCATTATGCCCTATGGGGCAAAAATGGGAATGGGGAAGGGTAAATGGGGATTGGGGACTTACCGCCCCGCCAACCTCGGAATGGGGCGGTAAGTCTGCCAACCACCATGGCGTAAACATAGTTTACGCCATGGTGGTAAAGGTACGACCCAGGCGGTAACTTACCGCCTGGGTCGTAATGAGGCCCACTATGCCTTTATCAGTAAAAGAAATCGTCATGTTAAGTTTCGTCATTAAATCTCTCCCCAGAATGTTAACTGGTGTCTGCCGTGAATACAAAAATGGAACAGACATGTCACACTCTCCTATAGAGACTGGCAATTCATCAGTAAAAGGAACTTGGCCGGTAGCTCCAGAGAATCCCTGAGCATTCATGGCAATTCCCGACATTGGATATTTTCAATCTCTTATACATGAGCGAGTTGCGCCAGTATCTACTAAAAACAAAAAAGATTTGCCTCCTATCGTCACATCAACCCTTGGTTCCTCTTGGGGGTCGGGTATCACTGATAGTACTGAACACATCAGGTAGTTCTGTGAGCTGTCCTATTGCGGATACAGAAAGAAAAAGAACCACCGCTACCTCCTGCTCCTGTTAACCTACCGACTCTTATTAGTCAACAAACCCCACAGACCAACCCACGGGGGTTAGTCACAGACTTAACTCCCGTAGACCAAAATAGTTTTAACACAATTTATTCAGAAAAAACATCCTATCAATATCTAAACCATGACATATAGTTATTCATACATCAATAAAAACAAATCAATAGGCACAAATCACAACTCATTCGTACAGGGTTAGTCCATTGTCATACCAAGCATATAATGCTATTGTTAAATTCAGAAAGAAGTTCTATTGGATCTAATGAGCTGCCAAGATCATATCAGTGTCTTACATAGAGTGTTACAAGGGTAAATCTTAATATCCAGACCCCCTATTGTTATTCACTGTGGGAAGAACACTCCCTAAACGTGTTCTATAGAGTTTGTAGTCACTCTTTTCCTTGAAAGAAGTCTCAGCACCGTGTCTGGAAAGTGCTTGTTGACTGTCACTTTCCTTCGGTTTTTAAATGAAAAACATGGATAAGCAAAATTGTTGTCGACGCACTGCGTTTTGGGCTTTTATGTTGAGATAGCACCCATCCATGCAGTGGTCTTCTGAAATGATGTAGCAGGGCCTTCATCAGGACAGAAAATGAACCATTTCGAGTAGAACATAAAACTTCTAACCCCCTATTCGCCTTCTACAATTTAAAAAGAGTAAAACTATATGAGGATATTGGTCTACAACTGAGGAATAAATACACAGTCACAGGCAGGTAGGACTGTGAGGGTAGCACCACTCACCTGGTTGAGTGGTCCAGACAGGGACAGATAATCGAAAATGAAAATCACCCAAAGGATGTTCTTGGTTTGTTTCGACCCACAACTCCAGGTCGTTAATGGCAGAAGATACGGCTAATATACCTGGAGGCTAAAAATATGTGTATATATTATAATACCCATGCTGATGACTATCAACAAAAGGTAAATGCTCACACAGGTGAAGAACATACCTTCAAAGCAGAACACTGAAGCACGGATCTTGCGCCGAGGAAATCACTGAATGTGCTGCGTCTGGGCAGCCCCCCATTTTTGGATCACGGGATGACTCAGGTTTGAAAAAAGGCCTGGGAAAAAGATGTACAGAAAAACTATAATCCCGGCACTATAGCATAGCTGACCAACCGGAGGGCATTCACTGTACCCGGTCATACCTTGTAGTAGACCTGTTTGCTGCACTGGAATACGGCCGAGGCAATCGTGTCCGTCTCACAGTGGGAGCCCCAAAATTCTTCTATTATACAAGCCTGGGGCAAGCGCCTCCATTGTTAACCTATGAGTAGGAAAAACGGGCAGGTATCACACCGCTGTTCGAGCCCACCACTAATGCACAAATTGAAAGCCAGCCTTATTGGAACGCTGAGGTGTCATATTGCGAAACTCCCTGTGCCACTGTATCAATACCCGTGCTGGCCGAAAGGCGTCTTAATACACCCTTGCTAGTGTTCGTGATCACCTTACAGAGGGTGGGAAACCATGGGGGCCTTACCTGCTCCCGCTTGATCAATATCCATCTTCAAACCTTCCGTGCACTAAGGAACCGCTCTGCCATCTGCACCATGTCAGGGCAGGCAGGTCCTAAACCAGAATGGAAATAGGACTACTAAACCAGAATGGAAATAGGACTACATTGAGCATGCTCTCAGTAACGAGGAACAGCCGTAAACACAAACAATGGACTAGGGGCCAAAAAGAGTAAGCTCCTAAATACTGCTGATGGCTATACTGCAACAGACGTGTACTTTACCGACCGTGGTGGACATTATTTTAAATAAATGTAAGACTTGTGGTCCTGCAAACGAGTTAGACTTAAATATAATCTGACTTGTACAAGGGACCTGGCACCTATTCTGATAGTTGCAGGAGTGTGTAGGTCCGGTCAACCCCACGCCGTCATGCCTATTCAAGGATACACGGCTATGCATACACAGGTCCTAAAGTGGTATAACTTGCATGACATGCGCTGTGTACAACAAAAAAAGGTCGACTGTGGAACACTCATAACCAGACACCACACGAGAAAGATGTTATTGTTTATACGAATAGTGGAATAGTAATTAGCCCGCGCTATGCTGACATGAAATGCTGAAGTGTGACCATTTGCACACCCAGGTGTAGTGCTAAATAGATGTAACGCTGTCAAAATGTATATAACCACTCTGTGCCTTGACACAACATCAAAATATATCAAAAAACAAACAATATATAAGCGATCAACAAATGGTATCTTATACATCACGTGGGGATAAATACAATATAGCTGTTGTCCGCTATATACAGCCACCGCCTTTGACACATACATGTTGTTGTTTTAAACAGATGGTAAATCAGATGTACATGAAATACTGAGATGTGACCAAACACACACAAAGGTTAGTGCTATATAGATGTAACTATGTCAAAATGTATACACCGACTCTCTGCCGTGACACAACATCGAATTTATCAAAAAAACACAAGCAGACAACAAACAGTACATGGGCGATCAACACATGGTATCTTATACATGACATGGAAATATATACAATATAGCTGTTGTCCGCTGTATACACCCACCACCTTTAACACATAGGTGTTGTGGTTATTAAACAGATGTACCACAACCGCAGCTTCTACTTTTCTGACTGAGAACTGTACAGTGAGAGATTGTATTTTCATATGGTTTACATCTTCCATCTTCCGCACACACACCACCTCTCTCCTACAGTGACAAGGGAACATGTATCAATCTACAAAATTAGATGTGTACCAACAATGGTGGGGCTCTATACATATCCCAGTGCTACACTGATGGATGAATCCCTCATCTCTTAAAAGAACAGGTTCCACTCAATACTAGTGTTCAAAAGAAAGAGCGAAAGACGACTCCCAAGGGAAAGAGGGATACAAAGGTCAGACACTGGCGAGTCCGCACCGAGGACATCAGAGTCAGCCATGCAGTCTGACCGACATGAAGGAGTACCTCATGGTCGGAGGGGGGTGTCTTCACTGCCCTATGTAGACAGGCTAAGGACATTGCCAGGTAGATGGTGATGCAGGAATATTACCCCTGCAATAGACAGGAGAACTATGAGAGAAGAGAAAGAGGGCTGTGCTTTCCAATTTCCGCTACTAGAGAAGGGGGGAGTAAGACCACAATATATTCCATGGCCACACAGGGATTGAGAAAACTTGAAAAACAAGCTTCCAATGCTGACATCGGGAGCCGGAAAATGGATACATGAGTTAGAAAAAATGACAGGAGGAAACACGCTAGCTATAGGGGACATCAAAGGTCTCCTGATCGCCGTACTTGGTGAGAGAGCAGACAATGTGTGGACACGGGCAGGCTACCCTGGTGTACCCACAATTAATACTGCGCATGATGGAGCACAATTTAATAATTGTAGAGCAGCAGTATGGAAAGCGCTACGAGTACTTTACCCAGATATTTCCGATATGGGAGCTATAATGACTCGAAAAATGAAGGATTCTGAAGATCCGTTAATTTATATACAGAATTTCCAAGAAGCATCGGTGCTCAAAACGCATGAATCTTTGACCAAATCTATGCCCGTATTTTACCATATATTATGCCAAGGATTGCCAGAACCGGTACAAAAAACAGCTCAAGAAATTGGTGGGAATCGAAGCTAAACCTTGGGCTGAAATACAATTGACTATTGCACATTATTGTAGACTGTTGCAAGAAAAGAATCGCAAAAAGGAAGCAACTCAAAAGGGTGAGGAAGCAAAGTTGGTGCAAAAGAAATTATCAAAGTATGCTCTTGAAGGAGCCATGCTAACTAGCGCAGCTGAACAAAGCATGCAGCAGGTGGCTGGTCCACAACAGAATAATCAGGGTAACGTAGGGTTTTACCCACGGGGAAGAGGATTTAGTGGAAAAGGATAGCAGAGCAATCAGGGAGGTTTCCAAAATAATCAAGGAGGCTTTCAAAATATGCAAAATGAAAACTCGGATATGTCAAATGGGCAAATAATCTGACCACTGCCAGTATGTTGGCTGTGTGGAAAGACAGAGCATTTGGCGGGCACATGCAGAAGTCAAGTCATGATGCAGAACGGCCAAGGAATGGGAGCAGGCACGGCGAATCCACCTGCAATTTTACAACAGGGCACTGCACAGAAATACACGATGCAACAACAAGCGCCAGGACCGTAACAAGGAGTGCAACCTCAGAGCATGGGCAGTTTTCTACAAAGACAAACCCAACAGGCACCGTTGCAAGTGTCACACACAATGAGCACAGCGCAGACCCAGAACCCTGGAAGGTAAAGTAACAATGGGAATGGGGAAAATCCACAAGTGTACAGTGGGCCAAACTTATATATGGACTAGGACAGCTCACTGGGAACCCTGATGTGCTCTATCCTATCAGTGACACCAGACCCTCATAGGGGACCTAGGGTGGATGTCGTTATGGGGTTAAAGAACATTCCTTCCTAGTGGACACGGGTGCAACACGCTTGTGTATACGTGAAGGCAAGTTTTCCTTGTCCGGCGAGGCCATAGATACTGAGAGTTTTACAGGAGCTCACAGTCGAGTTCCCTTTACAGACGCACTCCCAGTCTCCATAGGAGAGTGCAAAATGAATGTACCTCTATCATATTCACGTCAGACCCCAGTAAACATTTTGGGTCGAGACTTAATGACAAAGTTGAACATGACAATTTCGTTTACGGAGGAGGGCATAGTATGCTCCACTCCAGGAATGCACTACTCAAATGTATGCGAAATGATTAGAGCATACTCAGGACACATAGCCATGAGGGCCATACCATTGGAGTCAGAAATTTTCGCATATGGCATGCGTGTGCTTATGGCGGGATTGCCAGACCTTGCAGACAGGTTCATGAGAACCCCAGATGAGTTTTTATTCAGACAAGGAATACCTATGCATGAGGAGGAGGGACATGTATTTCCCTTGATGATACATGCAGCTGCAGTGCAAGGGAAAGTGGTATTGGTTGACGGTTACGATGATGAAGGCAGAAAATGGTGCGTGATTATCGCCATCGAAGAAGGATATCAAATGACTGATGTCACTGATGATGATCTGTTTGAAGAACAAGCACACATGGGAGAGACAATGGTGGAAGTAAGTCTCACCTTTTGGGTAAAGATGATCAAAACAGAAGTGCCTCAGAGAATGATGTTGGCGCTAAAACGTTCTGAATATTTTTATGATGATATAGCTAAAGTGCCTGTCTCAGTGTGGACTACAGGACCCTATGACATAGGCTTCTTGAAGGGGGTGGGAGAAGAGAAATTTAAAATGAAACCAGGAGCAATTTTACCGATAGCCCAACAATATCCCATGTCCAGAGAGGCAGATGGAGGGATTGCTAAGACAATTTCTAACATGATGGGCCAAGGCATCTTAGTGACGTCAGAGTCACCATGTAATATGGCAGTTTATCCTGTAAAGAAATCAAAGGGGGGGTCTTGGAGGCTAATTCAAGATCTTAGACCGACAAACAATATTGTTGAGGCCGAGTTACCTTTAGTCCCGAACCCTGCTACAATATTATGTAATATACCCATCGAGGCAAAATATTTCACGGTGATTGACTTGAAAAATGCCTTTTTCTCAATCCCGTTGCATCGTGACTCACAAGATCTGACGTCATTCACGTTCAGACAAATGCGTCTGAAAAGCATGAGGCTACCACAGGGATACTGTGAGTCTCCGTCTATTTTCAACAGAGTCCTGCAGAGGCTCTTGGGCACTATTGCATTAGAAAGTATCGTCTTGCAGTATGTGGATGACATCCTAATCTGTAGCACCACAGAAGAGCAATGCAGGCACGATTCTGTTCAGCTACTGACTATACTGGCTCAGAAAGGATATAAGGTTGACAAGGAAAAGTTACAATATTGTCAACAGGAAGTGTTGTACATAGGCAGCTAATCTCACATGAAGGCAAGAAAGTGACCCCAGAAAGGGCTGAAGCCATATTGAACATGGCTAAGCCACACACGATAAAGCAAATGCAGAGCTTTCTAGGCCTGTGCAACTATGTTAGGGCATGGGTTTTCGATTACAGCTCTTATACTAAGCCTTTACTTCAGGCCCTAAAGAAGGCCCAAGTGACAAAAGAAAAGATTGTATGGTCTGAGACAATGGAGAAAAGGTTTTCTGAACTCAAGAGAGCGATTTGTACAGCTCCAGTTCTCGGAATTCCCAATTATGCAGAGGAACTTTACCTGTTTTCACACACAGATGGCAGCGTTATGACGGCAGTGCTCGCTTAAAAAACCTGGTTGGGGTACAAGCCCCTAGCATATTACAGTGGGAATCTGGACCCAGTAATGAGAGGCCACTTCCCATGCAAACAAAGTTTAGCTGCCACAGCGTTCGCCATACAGAAGGCGACAACCATTGTAATGGGATGCTCCATGACCTTGTACGTCGAGCACTCATTATTTGCCATTCTAGAGAAACCAAAGGGCACATTGACATCTCAGAGACCTTCTGCCTATGAAGTGATCATATCAAACCCATTGATTAAAATAATCTGATGTAAGATAATGAACCCAGCTATGTTTATAGCAGAGCGGTCACTGAAGGAGAGCCGATACATGACTGCACAAATTATGAAGAATTCTATGATAAAATTCCCAGGGTAAAAGAAAATGCCTTGGCAGGAGGAGAGATCGTCTTTATTGACGGGTTTTCGAGAATCGAACAATGTGGCGTCGCTGTGATAAAGAACACAGCGAATGGAGAGTTTCAAGTGCTTCTTCATGCTCACGCAGGCTTAGCATGCTGGAAAAGGAGGGGCTACCTCCGAGTGGACGGCATGCCAGTGCAGCACGCAGCCTTATTGGACAGGCTGATAAAGGCACTACAGCTCCCAGTGGGCATAGCGGTTGTGAAATGTGCAGCCACATGAAAGGGACAGATTTTGTCTCATGCGGAAATCACGCAGCAGACACAGAAGCCAAGCGTATGGCATCCAAAAGTGAGACGATTATGGAAGTGGAAGTGGCGTGCACCCATGAAAGAATTATGGTTACACGCACCACACCTGAAGCCTATAACAATCTTGGGCAAACACAACTAATGGAGCTCAAAGGGGAGGCACCACAGGAAGTGAAAAACCTGTGGAAACGTCTTGGGTGTTCCTTAAACCCCTCTGACAGCTTGTGGTGACAAGACAGCACTGGTAAACCAGGAATGCCTGTAGCCCTACTAAAAATAGCGCTGGAGCAGTTACATTACCTGGCGCATATGACAAAGGAGAATCTAGCAGCAACGCTCGCGAAGACTGGTTCATACCGAATTTAGCTGAGCATGTTGCATTCTTTATGGTAAACTGCATAATCTGCCAGCAATTCACCACTGGGCACACATTAAAAGTAATAAGAGGAGTCATCCCCAGGCCAAATGGGCCTTTTCAGCACTTGCATGTCGATTACGTCGACATGATTCAAGTATGCAATGGGTACAGATACTTAATTGTTGTGGTATGTCCATTCTCTAGATGGATAGAAGCAGGTCCATGTACGCACCCAAACTCTACCTGTGCAGCCACATTTTTTGTGAGGGAAGTGTTCCCCAGGTGGGGGGTTGTGAAGTCATGAGATCAGATAATGGGGCTCACTTTGTCAATGCAGTCTTCGAGCAGATTAGCTTGCTGCTTGGTATAAAGCACAAGTTCTCATCGCCATATCATCCAGAAGGTAATGGGTTCTGTGAGAGGCTCAACGGCTTGTTAAAGAAAAGGATAGCCAAGTTGAAGCTTACGCTAAAGAAGGGATGCTTGCACTGCCTTCCACAGGCACTGTATGCTCTTTGGAACCAACCTGGCTCTGACCATCATCTTACGCCTCACGAGATAGCCACAGGAAGAATAATGAGAACTCCCCTCACTCCCCGAGATAGAGCTAAATGTGATGCCCAGTTGACAGGAGAGGTTTTTGGGTCTGAAATGCAAAACTATCTCAACTGTATGACATCTTGCCTTACTGTAATTTCAGACCAGCTGCAGTGACGACGAAAAGGGTGCAGTGCAGCACACAACACAGAAGGAGACACTACACCAGACTCAGCTCAAGGTCTACGTGTTCCACTCATCTTCCCTGGAGACGCCGTCTTGGTGAGAAACCGTACAAGGAAAAAGTGGTACGAGCCAAGGTTCAACGGACCGTTCACAGTTGAAGACGTTACTCCATCCGCAGTCAAGCTACAAGTAAGAAGAGCTTGAATCTTCCTGGGTGATATCAAGCCATACATCAGAGGAGCCCCCCTGCCTGCACCCCACCACGAAGAGACTACAGACAACGGGGAAGAACCACAGCATGTGCAGACGAGATCCATGATGAGGAAGAAGGACGCACCAAGTGGAGGGCCAGCTGAGCGCCTCTTCGCCTACCCGCTCTCTTCAGCTGCTCCACGAGTGCGTTTTACTGCTCCGCTGATTCGTGCTCCGTGAGCTTTCCTGCACGTATCATCATATTGGTGCTGTCTGAGACCACGCCCCCTTTCTCCTGGAGGACGTAAAGGTGGACACCCGCGCGCACGAGCAGTGCCTCTTCGCCTACCCGCTATCTTCAGCTGCTCCACGAGTGTGTTTTACTGCTCTGCTGATTCGTGCTCCGTGAACTTTCCTGCACAGTACATTTTACTTAATGGCCTGTGAATAACTAGAGCCGATTTGAAACTTCATACCACAGACTATAGCTTGTTTTCTTTTACTCTAGTATCATCATTTTGGTGCCGTCTGAGACCACGGCCCCTTTTTCCTGGAGGACGCAAAGGCGGACACCAGCACCAGTGTGCGCGCACCAAGCGGAGTGCCAGCTGAGTGCCTCTTCGCCTCTCTGCTAAGTGAGCAAGGGTGAGGGTTCACTCGGCTGGTCCCACCGGGTGCGACGGGGTGTTAATTAGCGGAGTACGATATCATTGCATAATACTGCCGTGCATTAGAAATCGCGTCTTCAACATGCAGCGCAGACTGCAATCACTGAAGGCGGGCATGCCGGTTTCTGCCCACTCCCTCGCTAATCCTTTAAACTCTGGCTCTTCAATCATTAAAAGTATGAAGCGGCCCGCTGCCTTAATGAGCTCTATGCCTGCTAAACATCCTCCAACACCGAAAGGGAAAAAACCCATATCGAAATTGGCGGTACTGGCGGACATTCGGAAGTATTGCAAAGACTTTAACCTGGAGGTGACTACGGCTCCGGTCCATCAAACAAGTCAATCAGAGAATCGTGTGGCTGTCTTGTCGCCACCAACTTCACAAGACAAAGCGTGTGAAACCCATTACACGCCTGGTGAGACAACCAAATCAGTGGTCGTTTTATCACATCATGCTCCATCGGATAACACGCTTCTGGGCTCGATCTCTAATGCACCTTTTCTTGCAGGGCATGTTGTGCATGCTTTGCCTCGTGTAAGTGAACTAAATGTGATTAACCTGAGTGATCAAACATCAAGATCATATCACAAGGTGCCCCCACATTCATTATCAAAGTCTCTGGTGTTGTTCTTAGACTCGAGTCACACTTCTGCTAGCAGCATAGCTTCTTACTCTGCCCCAACACCGCGCAAAGTATGTGATTCCCCTGAACCACCTAGAGCTCCTCCTCCTGACTCTATCACTAAAGTGCTTGAAATTACTTTCACAACTATGAATTTAGCACTACAAACAATGACTAAACTTTTTGAAACTTTAGAAGGAAAATGTGCATTCAGCATGCGCAGATAGAACAAATACTACAATGGCAACGTGAAACATCTGTCTTCTTGCATAAATCTTTATCACAACAAACATTAAATTCTAACCAAAGAGTCCCTTTGTCACTGACATCAGTATCTTCACAGACGGTCAGTGATCCGACATCTGACTCAATATTGCCGGTGTTTCAGAACCCCATCACTGAAATCAGTATAAGACCCACGGAGGGTAATTTTGCCGGTGGTTGTCTCCTCTGATTTGAAATTTGCTGATTCCCAACAACCACAGAGTGCACAACAATTTGCAGTTGTTCCTCCAAAAAATAAAAAAAACTGCCTATACCATCTTCAATAAAGCCAAAACAACCCCTCCAATGACAACGAAAGAATTGAAACTTCCCAAAAATCAGAAAGCTCAAACGAAAAGCAATGGAGCAAAAACTAAGCAGTTCATTAAAACAATATCGATGCCAAAAGCGACAAAGAACTCACTCTTCACGACCTTCGCTTCCAACAGTATGGAGAATGTAGAAGTAATATCTTATGCTTCCCTTGACGATTTGGTAAATGTGATTACAGAACAACAACCCCGACAGGTCCACCAATCAAATCTGCCCCAAAAAACAAAAGATCCCTTAGTGTTGCAGAGGTCTGAAATTCGAAAAGCGGTGGACGCCTATATGTCGGCTCATTTACCATCAAATAGAATAACGGCTAATCCTTTGACTTCAGAGATCAAAAAGCTAAAAATTGGGAGTAACTCTAATGTAGACAGTAAAACTTCACAATCCATACATAATCATATCCAACCCAAAAGAAAGTGTGCGAAAGAGTCTTTAGTTTCACCTGTTCAAACGGAAATTCCTAAACTGAATAACCAAGACTGTAATCCTCCCAATTGTGAGATTGAGTCCCTGGCTCGCTTTGATCCGGGATTGGGTGAGCCTCTTACAATTGATTCGACCCAAATTATACAATTACTTCAATCAATTTTGACAAAATTCTTTACCCCAACTCAAGCTAAGAGTTTGAAGAAAAGCGAAGGGACAAAGGCTTGTGATTCTAAAGAAGATCTGTTTCCGCTAGTAAGCCAGATACCAGCCTCCTATGCGGTGACCCTAACGTGTCGACCAACACCATCACCACAATATGTTTTGAATCGACGTGCGGCCTTGGCAATCTTTTCAGACATACCACAGTTGGCAGACATCAGGTCATCCAACATCATACTTGTTGACTTGTCAAATTAGAAATTATATTGTGCCTCCTATTGCTATGAATATATGTATATTGGCCTACGCCAAGCTGCTAACAAGCTGCTTATAAACTACATGTGAATAAACTCGCATTGCAAGGTCCTGACCTTAGAAACCATGTAAACTGTCATTTTGGGTCAAGCCGCCATTTTAGGTTTTCTTGTTCTATAAAGTCACCATGTGAGCTAAAATGGTAGCCTATGTTATTCAGAACAGAACTCGATTGTCATGACCTCTGTACAGCTAATGTATAACTTGCCTGCAGGCCACTTGTTAGGGTCATGAGCTGAGACCTTGTCCTTCTGCTGACCTGTGTGCAATGGATTACCTGTATCACCGAAACTGATCTATAATTGAATGAGAACACCTGCTTAACTACATTATATAAACTAAGTCCCGCATTGTAATGTTAGGCCTAGAGCATACATTATTACCATTTCTTCTTGTTAATGTATAAACCTAAGATGAACTAGATTTGACCTGGCAAGGGACCCAAGAGCAGTAACTTATTTATGGAATGGTTAACCTGCAGAAAGGCTGGACAACAGGCTGGAGAAATGTATAAAAGCCTGACTGTTTCAATGAATATTTGCACTCACTGAGCACACCGAACCACGCCGGAGTTCGCTGTGTTGTACTGAGGGTCGATAGCTATCTGAATTTTGTTCTGTTCTTTTGTAACTGGATTCAGTATAAAATAAAGTGCTTTGTATGTTCCTTTGTAACCTGTGTTTGGTGTGTTTCCTTTTTGGTTACCCTGCCTCATATTATTTCCTTGTTTTCACAGTTGGCGCCCGGAATAGGGACCCTAAAGATTGATGCCGGATTATTGAAGGTTGACGCACGCTATCGGACCGGGATCGGACGGTGTGACATAACGGGCCCGACTGAACGAGACGCGACACCTCAACAGCGCTGCACGATCCGTTCCCTGGACGATAGCCATGTGGTCTGAGACGGCATCTTGACGAGGGTCAATTTTTTGAGGCGGGCAGATTTGCCGAAAATCACCATACACAAGGTAAAATTCATTAGGTAAGTCCTTTGTAAACCGATCGGTCCTCCTTAGGTTTGGTCAGGTGAGTCGTTACCCGACTCTTAATTCAACCCTGACAATTTGAATTTGGCGCATTGTATCTGCAGACACAATTATTGACCAGGTAACACTGAGTATTTGAGAAATGCCTGGGAAATTGTCTAGCTGCTTTAGGGCATTATTCCGCAGCGATAGACAATCTTTGGAATTTAGCCGTCCGGCACCACAGGAGGGATCACCGGCATGTACTAAGTACTGTAAGCATGGCATTGGAAGTGTAGTATTTAATACAATTTGGCACAGACAAACCAGACATGCCTCCGAACTTCATTGGCCAGTCAATGGTAGTTTTGAGATCCCTCGTATTGAATATTTAGAGTCAGTCTTGTTAAAAAAGAAGGCCAGACCTGCAGCATTTGATGTTTTGCAAAATTGGAAAAGAGAAGCGTTGCAGCAGCTTAAAAGTAGGGGAAAACATGTGCGCCGTCATAAAACAAATGCTGAAAAGGCGTTGTTATATGATCAGGACAAACAGTCTGAGTCGGTTAGGAATATGGACAGGGCTTTCTCACTCGATATTCAGAAAATCTATCCTTCTAAAGATCTTCATGTTTCTGATGAGTTTATCGACAAATTGTTAAATGAACCAAGGCCTGGTGCCTCTGCACCACCTCCGTATGTTCCTCTTCCTCCTGCTGTACCTCTTCCTGCTGTTATTCCTGCTCTTCCTGCTCAACATATTGTTCCTATTCCTCCGGTTGTTGTTCCTCCACCTGCTCCTCTGCCTCTTCCCATTGCACCAGTAATAGTACCTCCATTGAATTTGCCTGCACCCTCACTCCCAAGTAGTTCTGTACCGCTTGTAGTTGATCAGGGTGCGGGGTCGAGGATTGTTACTTGTAATACTGTACCTATAGAAAAGAAACAGGATTTGTTTGCATGGGCTAAGCATTGTATGGAGAGAGATGATCGAGCTAATGTTCTTGCCACACTTTCTAATATGGATAATTTTCCTGAGAAAAATGTTTTCATTGAAGGTTTAGGGATTCATTTATGTGTAATGTGGGGTAAATTAAATAATGCAGACCTCCCACAAGGGTTGAGGGACCTGAATACTTTAGCGTTTTCAAGAGACACTGTGGAGAAGGTACATGAGCATGTTGAGAGGATATTTGAGTATAGAAAGGAGTTGGAAAGGTAACGGAATGAGGATGACGAAGAAGAAAGTATGTATGTACAGAAACGATTTCTTCCGTGTCATAAATCGACATGTGAGGAGGCGCGAATTTGTACAAAAGATGCGATAAGATGGATTTCAGACATATCGATAACTCCAGTTGAGGTATATGGCACATACAGTCAATATACGCTAGAAATGCAGAGGAAAGTGATGCAGGTAATGGTAGAGTACCTGCAGGATGAATGTTTAAAGAGAAAGGTTAGTTGTCCCACAGAGTTATTGAGCATTTATAAGAGAGCTTTTTCACTTGACACTTCTTCAACTGCTTTAGCGCTCAACTTAACTCTGTTGCTTAGTAAGTGTTCGGAGTTGCCTACATCTCAGTTGCCTATGAGAGAGGTTCCTCCGACATTTGTCCCAAAGGTTGAGATTCCTGCTAATGCTGCAGCAGGTACACCTGCTGTGGACATTCCTGCACATTATGTATCGCAGTTTGTTCACGTCCCGTTTTCACGACAGGAAGTGAATACTATTAGACAAACTATTCCTGACATTAGGAAAAATCCGACAGGGTTCTATAAAGAGATAGAGTCCGTTTTGCAGTCCTCAGTGTTTACCCTAGGCGACATTGATTTGTTATTCCCTGTACTCCTGCCTGTAGATTTGTGGAAACAAGTTAGAACTATAGACGATGTACCAGGGTTGGGAGATACATGGGCTAACATAGTTAGGCTTGATGGGGAAAGGCCAGCTGGTGAGAGACCACCTCAGGTGATACTAACTTTGCCTGACAGAATAATTGCAAAACTGAAAACTATAATCCCCGAAAAGAGAATTATTTGGGACAAGCTTACGGCCTGTGTCCAAGGAAAATCTGAGGGTGCTACCGAGTTCTTTAATCAGTTCGAACAGGTATTCTCGGATTTCAGTGGACAAGACTTAGGCATAGAGTCTGGGAAAAGATTATTTGTGGACAAATTTGTACGTGGATTGCTGCCTGACATCAAGTCACAAATTATGTCTTTTGAGAGCGCTTGGCAGGCGAAATCCCAATCAGAAGTACTGCACATGGCTCAGTACTACGAGAACCGTGTCAATAATGAAAAAGATAGAGTCGAGAAGAGAAAAGGTGATTTGAAGACTAAAGTATTGTTACAGAAAATTGTTAGAGGCCCCAGAGGGGGTAGTTCGCAGATTAGAGGTCAGTATGTTCCACAAGGGAATGTGCCCTTGGGTCCTGTGAATATTAACCAGTGTGCCTATTGTCGCCAGGAGGGTCATTGGCGTGCACAATGCCCCGTCCTTCGACAGAGGTCGAATAACACATTTGGAAATATGGGTAGACGATCCAGAGGTCGCCCGGGTGTAGGGGGCCCTGGTAGAGGCCAGTTTTCGCAGGATCCCCAACGACCTTTTTCACAGGATAATCAGACTTCGAGTGTGGATACTAGAAACATATTTGATCATCCTTCTGCTGCATATCTATCTGAGGAGCTTCCTTTTGATGATATTTTGTTTTGTTAGGATTGCCCGAATCAGGGTTTGGAACCTACACCTATTCCCGTTAATCAGAAAGGTCCCTACGTTGAAATGGTAGTGGGAAATAGGAAACATCAATTTTTGATAGACACTCATTCTCGGGTTCCAAACATTCCACTGTCAGGGCAAACCAATGTTTCTGTAGGGTTTTCTGGCACACCAGTTGTTGGTCCGGTTTCTTCACTGGTACCTATTTCTTTGGGTCCCTTTACGGACCACTGTCCATTTCTCTTGAATTCGAATTGTGGAGAGAATTTGCTGGGGTTGAATCTGTTGAAGGAATTAAATGCGGTAATTCATTGTTCTTTTGATGGAGTGCGTTTGACGATTTCACCACAGCAATGTTCTGTTTCGCAATTCTTGACTAGACCTTTGCCGCCAGAATTCAGCAATGTACCAGAGTGTTTGTGGGCAGTTGGCGACAATGATGTCGGTGTTTTGCAGATTGAGCCTGTTAAAATAGTTTTGAAACATGGAATTAAGCTGCCCCGTATTCCACAGTATAAGATCTCAGTTGAAGGCGAGCGAGCTTTGAAGAGCATTGTTTCCGATTTTGTGCATCGTGGGGTGATTGAGGAGATTGCAGGAAGTTTGTGCAATAGTCCGATTTTACCCGTGTACAAAAAAGCTGATAATGCAATTCAATTTCGTTTTATAATTGATTTACGTGCCATTAATAAAGTCGTCGCTCCACAATTTCCAATTGTGCCTGATGTGACGACAATATTAACCATGATTCCAGCTACTGCTACTCACTTCAGTGTTGTGGACCTAAAGAATGCTTTCTTCAGTATTCCTATACATGAGGATAGTAGATACTTGTTCGCGTTCACCTTAGGGGGACGCTCATTCACATTTACTCGTGCACCTCAAGGTTATACTGAGAGTCCTAGTATTTATAGTAGGGCTTTGAAAGAGCAGCTTGATACCCTTGGATTGCCCCCTACTTGTACGTTGCTTCAATATGTTGATGATTTGCTTTTAGCCGCTGACTCTGAGAGCTCTTGTAAAGAGGGCACTGTGTTGTTGCTCATCCATCTAGCTAAGCATGGTCACAAAGCTTCGCTTAAAAAGTTTCAATATTGTTGCCAGGAGGTCGCCTATTTAGGCTATCTCCTGTCAAAGGAGGGAAGAAGATTGACACCTGAAAGAATAAAACACATTTCTGGCATGTCTGTCCCAAATACACAAAAGGAAGTTAGAGCCTTGATAGGTATGTCTTCTTACTGTAGGTTATGGATCCCAAACTTCTCACTAGTGATAAAAACGATGTTGGCCTTGACGAAGAAGGGTATTTCTTCGCCATTGCCATGGAATACGGAGCATCAACATTCATTCGAGTTGCTCAAGACTGCATTATGTTCGGCGCCAGTTTTGGGCACACTGAACTATGAGAAGGCCTTTGTGTTGTTTGTGCATGAATGTGATGGATGTGCTTTGGCTGTATTAACGCAGGAACATGGAGGGAAGAATAGGCCATGCGGTTACTACTCTTCCGCCCTTGATCCTGTTGCATGCGCTTTGCCAAGATGTTTGCGCGCTGTCGCTGCTGCTGCTGCGTCTGTAAAACAGAGTGAGGGAATGGTCCTAGGCCATGATTTAACCCTGATGATGCCTCACTCTGTAGATATTCTATTGAACAAAACCCAAACGCAACACCTCACTTACGCACGACTGACAAGATATGAATTAATCTTGTTTGCTCCCCACATTCAAATTAGGAGGTGCTGCGTTCTTAATCCGGCTGAACTCCTACCTTTCCCGCAAAATACTTTTTGCGGTGACGAAGAGTCACATGACTGCCTGTATACTACTGAACAAGATACAAAAGGCAGAGTTGATTTGAAGGACACTCCTTTGGATAACCCACAAGGGGAGCTGTTTTGTGATGGCTCCTGCTTCAAACTACTGGATGGTACATCCACAGCTGCTTATGCAGTCACTACATTGAGTACGGTTGTGGAGACCAAGAGAATTACGCATAACTCTGCGCAGGCCGCAGAGATTATAGCATTGACTCGAGCTTGTGAGCTTTCTGAAGGGCTAACAGTAAACATATATACTGTTAGCCAGTATGCCTTTCGGGTAGCTCACAACTTTGGGAGACTTTGGTCAGAGAGAGGGTTTTTAATTTCGCATGGCACCAAGATTCTACATGGCTCCCTGATAGTACAATTGCTTTCAGCGCTTGCGCTCCCTAGTCAGTTAGCAATCATTAAGTGCTCAGCACATCGCAAGATTATAGATGATGTAGGGAAAGGGAATGCTTTCGCTGATCAAATAGCTAGACAAACTGCCTCTGATCTCTTCACGGAGATGTATGTTTCAAGGGAGACTCTAGATGCCTATGCAATGGATGAGGGTGTTGGGTCTGCACGGGATATCCAAGCCGATGCCACATTAGAAGAATCCAAGAGGTGGGCTGAGGGCTTGGGGAAACTCGATGATGATGGGTGTTGGGTGGACATGGTTGAAGGGAAACGGTTGCTTCCTAATGCCTATATAGTAATGATGGTTACCATGGCACACGGTCCCACACATGTGTGCGCTCAACAGATCACGAGAATGTTAGAGAAAGTCTGGGTGAATGATAAGATTTCAAAAATTGCCCAGCATTATGTCCAAAATTGCATGATTTGCCTACAACACAATGTGGGAAAGGGGACAGCAACTCCAAGAGGTAGCTTTGGGCCTCCTTCTGTCCCGTTTGAAGTGATTCACTTTGACTTTATTGAAATGGAGCGATGTAACAATCTAAAATATGTCCTTGTGGTCATTTGCGCCTTTAGTAAGTGGGTCGAGGCTTTCCCTGGTAAAGACGCTTCAGCCATGACCACTGCAAAGACCATGTTAAAGGAATTCTTCCCACGGTTCGGTTTGCCGAGAGTTATCTGGTAGGATAATGGTCCACATTTTATCGCTGCTGTAATTCTACAGATATATACGGCATTGCAAATTGACAAACCATTCCATTTGGCCAGACATGCTCAGAGCGCCGGATTAGTGGAAAGACACAATGGTATCATAAAAAACAAGCTCGCTAAGACGTGTGCCGGCACCAAACTAAAATGGCCGGACGCCTTACCGATCGTGTTACTTTCAATGCGGACAACCCCTCAAACTAAGACTGGGCTCTCTCCCTTTGAGGTGGTAATGGGAAAACCTGCTAATATTTGGGGTTTGCCTAAAAGCTGCGCATTGCGCGATGTAGAAAATGTACTTCTCTCCGACTATTGTAACCAGTTAACTAAAAACCTCTATTTCATTTATCACCAGGTGTTTTCAGCTTTACCTGTACGGTTCACGGGCCCAGGACACGATATACAGCCTGGAGGTTGGGTCCCAGTGAAGGCCTACGCAAGGTCTTCCTGTCTCGCTCCTCGTTGGAAGGGACCCTACCAGGTGCTGTTGGTCACTCGGACAGCAGTGCGGGTCGCTGGAAAGAAACACTGGATCCACGCGACGCATGTCAAGAAACTTCCTCACCCGACGCCACACGTTACAGAAGAAGCAGAACCCCTTGCTGATGCTACAGTCCCTGATCTTGGAGTAGCAAACAGCGCTGTGAGTGCGTCGGAGAATTTCTCTGAGCCCGTGGAGCTTGGGGAACAGTCCATTTCGTCTCCGCACTCTTTTGAAAAATCACTTCCGGAAAATACTGTTTCAAGCTCTGCGACTTCCGTCGCCTCTGATACGTTGCTTCCCTCAGGAAGTGACGACACCTTATTTTCGGACCAAACAATCTTGGGTACCACCAGGTACAACCTTCGACGAAGAAAATAGAACTACGGCACAGGTTTTTCCGTGCATTTGAGAAAGAGAAGTGATCGAAAGTTTTCCTTTGTATAAGAAAGTTTCTGTTGAACAAAAGGGAAAAAAAGGGATTCTGCTGGCTAGGGTTGGGAAGGACTAAGAAATCGCACGACAGTAGCGTCGCCAGCAACGAACATTGGGGTCGTCGATTGAGGAACTACAATGCCTGCCACCTCCACTGCTGCTCCCCGCACTGGACCTGTGAATAAAGGGGTGACCAACTTGGACAATGAACAATGTGCCTGGGCCCTGAAAACGTACTGCTGTGTTTTGATAACGATAATTGTTATTTTTGCAATTACTGCTGTAGGACTTTGGTACTTTGAAGAAATCTATCCTCTAAAACTTTTACTACCGACCGAGATTGTACCGACTGCTTTGACTCCCTCTGTACAACTTCACACTCTGTCCCCTAGAGACTCCCAACATATTCAAAAGTATCATAATAACACTCTAATGATAGTAATGAATGCAACGCATGCCATTTTCAATAAGAGTAATTGTTGGATTTGCACTCATTTACCGCAACATGGGAACAAGGGACTGGGATGGTATATTCACCCTTTACCTTTAACGACTGCTTGTTATGCTTCACTTAGAGCACTGTTCTTTGGCCGATGAAATGATAGCATCTCGGGGAACTTTGATGGCACTAATTGAAATAGTTTTGAGAAATGGTTTCTGACTCCCCTGGGATGCTCGCTTTTCGTAAATAGGAGTAAGCTCAATATTGCTTCTATTAGGCCTTCTGATAGACTGTCTCGTCCTTTCCAATCTTTGATTTCCTTTAAAATGGCTCCGATAGGCAATAAGGATGCCGTGCCTCCTTCTTATACTGTTAACCATAGCCCCGATTCAGTTTCTTTTTGCATACAGAGGAATGGCACCCGGTCAATGGGAGATTTTAAAGGTTGTGCCAACGTTGCAAATTTGATTGGGGAAGACAGACCTTTGTATGTAGGCGAACCTATCTATTTTGTTTGCGGTAATGTAGCATTTCCATGGTTGCCCAGGGATTGGCAGGGAACTTGTTATCTAGGAATCCTGTTACCTGGGGTGTTTATAGCAAGTACTGTAGAGGTTTCGAAGGCTCGTCCACGGCAGGACGAGAATGGCGACACTCCAGCACAGGTTTTAGGAGATGTAGCGAAATCATTCCTTCCATTCTTTGGGCAGATAGCGAATTCTGAGGATATCAGGAAACTAGCGAGAGTACTGGAGAGAACCATCAACCGGACCACAGATATACTCTATAATATGACTTTAGAGCAGAAAGCGATCAGATTGGTAGCGCTTCAGAACCGGATGGCATTAGATGTCATTCTGGCTGAACGTGGTGAAGTATGTAATCTAGTGGGGTCCGCTTGCTGTGTTTTCATACCGGATTCCTCCCCAACTATTTTTAAGGCAATACAGAATCTGCACATTCTTAGTTCAGAAGTGCATGTTCCCGAGGGAAATTGGGATCTTAGCGCTTGGTTCTGGGACTTCTTGCGGTCTTGGGTTTGGAAAGTGTTTTCAGTCTTGCTGATTATTTTAGGAATTCTGCTATTACTTTGTTGTTGTATCCAATGTCTACCAAGTATATGTTCAATGCTAGGGGGATGTTGCGCTCAGGCGATAGGTACAATAGGACATAAAGTGTATGCCCCGGATAAAACCTCTAAGGAGTATGTACTGAAAGAGATCTTAGTAAAAGATCTAATGGTGATAGATATTTCTGACAGCTATTCAGGGTGTATGGACGATGACACATGGAGTTTTTTGCAGGGAGATCAGAAGTAGTTTAGCACTTGGCTTAGGCCAAAAGGAGGGTTTGTCAAACTAGAAATGATATCGTGCCTCCTATTGCTATGAATATATGTATATTGGCCTACGCCAAGCTGCTAACAAGCTGCTTATAAACTACATGTGAATAAACTCGCATTGCAAGGTCCTGACCTTAGAAACCATGAATACTGTCATTTTGGTTCAAGCCGCCATTTTAGGTTTTCTTGTTCTATAAAGTCACCATGTGAGCTAAAATGGTAGCCTATGTTATTCAGAACAGAACTCGATTGTCATGACCTCTGTACAGCTAATGTATAACTTGCCTGCAGGCCACTTGTTAGGGTCATGAGCTGAGACCTTGTCCTTCTGCTGACCTGTGTGCAATGGATTACCTGTATCACCGAAACTGATCTATAATTGAATGAGAACACCTGCTTAACTACATTGTATAAACTAAGTCCTGCATTGTAATGTTAGGCTTAGAACATACATTATTATCATTTCTTCTTGTTAATGTATAAACCTAAGATGAACTAGATTTGACCTGGCAAGGGACCCTAGAGCAGTAACTTATTTATGGAATGGTTAACCTGCAGAAAGGCTGGACAACAGGCTGGAGAAATGTATAAAAGCCTAACTGTTTCAATGAATATTTGCACTCACTGAGCACACCGAACCACGCCAGAGTTCGCTGTGTTGTACTGAGGGTCGATAGCTATCTGAATTTTGTTCTGTTCTTTTGTAACTGGATTCAGTATAAAATAAAGTGCTTTGTATGTTCCTTTGTAACCTGTGTTTGGTGTGTTTCCTTTTTGGTTACCCTGCCTCATATTATTTCCTTGTTTTCACAGACTTCCCTAGAAACAAAGTGATCCTGAGCATAAAACTTTGGATTAATTCTAGAGTTGTGCAAAAAAAACCATATGGCAAGCAAAAGATTCTCTTTATAATTTGGGCTTTGAAAGGGCTGTTGTTGACGTTTAAAACCTTCAAATGAACCCAAAAAAGAGCTCTCTAGTGGTAAAAATCCCAATTTTATTCGCAAAGATGATCCCAACCCTCATACGAAATCAGTAGCATGCACATGTTCACAAGCTCAAAGATAGCCAATACAAGCTGTTTCGGGAAATTGGGGCATATTGTTCAGCTGGAACACGAGAGGTTATAAGCATCTATCAGTGAGTTTCAGTGATCTCATGAAATACGATTTTATAATGCTTCAAGAAACTTGGCTTATGAATCCCCCCCTTAATAGATGTTTTTGATGTTTTTCTTAATGCTGCTTTCAAATCAGCCAATAGGCGCCCCTCGTCAGGCCTGCTAATCGCTATTAAAACGCAAACAGGAACCATAGCTTGTCAATGGCCAACGACAAATTGTTTCATGCAAATGGTAAAGGTTAGTAGTATATTGAATGTATATGCACTTATCAATTTGTACTGGAACTCAGCAGGCATTTTGGACGTACGGTTTATGGAGAATCTATACAACCTTATGCTAACAATTTCATTGGATAGTTCAATTAAACATGTCATCATTGGAGGTGATCTCAATCTCAATTGTTTAGGCAAAACTGCACAGCAATCTAATTCAAGACGTAAAATTTGGGACAAATAAATTACTTCCCATAATCTGGTGATGCTCAATGAATCATGTGAGTCCGACTTGCCTGCTCATGCAACCTGGCGGCGGGGAGTCTCTGTCGCCTGGATCGATTACATCTATGTAAGTGCCTCCTTGTTCTCAACAGTGGATGTGTTTCAGATTGTGAATACGCACTATAGCAATCATGAATTACTCACTGTTAAATGGCGAATTTGAACAGGACCAAGAATTATTGAGAAAGCCCCAGCCCTTACAGATTTGTCTGTTAATACCAGAGGCAATAGACTATGATGTTCAGAACAACACTTGCAAAACTACAATAAGTTTTTAGTGGACCAGCTTTATTCCATAGAAAATTCTCTTAGTACTGATACAACATTTTATACAAAGATGCCTCTTTTTCTGACTGGAAGTCAAAGAAACCTATACACTCAAGCAATCAGTTGCATCAATATGATGGTGAGCTAAAAGTGAGGAAATCGCAATTTAGAGCCAAAAAAAGATCTATCTGCCATCTTCAAGTAAATTTAAGAAGTGTGGCCCTAGTGAACATCAAAACCCGATATAAACACTGGTTAAGAGCAAGACGGGCTTCACTATATCAAAAAGATGGCTCTCACATGTTGAATCTTATTCAAACCAAAAATTCTGCAAGAGTATGGTCTATCATCAATGGCACCCATACTGGATCTCAGATGCTTGCTCAAGTAAATAGCGTAACAGAAAGCAACTGGATTACTCATTTCACTAATCTTTATGCTACTCCAGCAAACAAGGCGAGTCTCGATGAAATGCCCTGCCCCTCCAAGTTCTATCTGAAGTATGATCTCCTGGATATACATTTATGTATCAAATCTATTAGTCGCTCAAGAGCCTGTGGCCCCGGCGGCCTTTCTAACTACATGCTTAAACAAAATCCAATCTTGTGGGCCCAAATTCTTTATAATATCTTCACTTTAGTAAATAAACACCAAACCATCCCGCAATCTTGGCGGCATTTGGTAACTGTTCCGATATACAAAAAGGGCGACCGTCAGGCACCAAGCAGCTACCGTACAATAGCTCTTTTGGATGCTCCTGGCAACATTTTTGCCCGCTTTCTGTTGAAGGAACTTAAGAGTTGGATTTGTAACTCAAACTTACTCGATCCTTTACAGGTGGGTTTTGTATCAGGAGCGGGCACGATCCCGAATATTATGATTCTACATCTTATCAAAACAAATGTAAACCGTGGCCAAAATTTATTTATGTCCTTCGTAGATTTCAGAGTTGCTTTTGACTCGATTGATAGATTACTACTATATCAGAAATTAATTAAATATAATTGTCCCCCATCGTTACTAGCCCTTATTATGCTTTTACATACCCACACCTCAATGCAAGTGAGGTTAACATTGGATGGGCTACTATCTGCAGATATTTGTACTCAAAGAGGATTAAAACAAGGGTGCATCTTAGCATCTACTCTCTTTATTTATATTGGATATTAGATGCGCCTTTCAAAACATCATCTGTGATGCACCAAAATTGGGTCCACATTCCATTAATTACTTATTATATGCTGATGACTTAATTTTGATAGCTCAAACGCCGAGTGGGTTGCAAAATATGCTAGACAAGTTAAATAGTTATGCTTCTTCAAATAACATGATCATAAACACTTCCAAAACAAAAGTTCTTGCACAAGCTTGTAAGTTTAAGACAACCATCAAATTGCTACACTGGCACTTGGGCGCAGAAAAACTTGGAAAAGTTATAACCTATAAATATCTAGGAGTTTCAATAACTAATTCATTGAGGATGGATAATGGTACTGTAGAGCTTCAACAAAAACTGCAACCTCTAATTAATCAAGCAAAACTCTTATCGCATAAATTTGCAAAATTTTCCTATAATCATATCGTAATGTTTTATAGACAAAAAGTAGTACCCATACTAACATATGGTGAGGAGACGTCATTACCTCGACAATAAGCCATTTGGGATGCGACTGAGGCGAAATTTTGGAGAAAGACTCTATGGACCTCATTACATGGTATGCGGTAAGGGTTTACCGGTACCGGTAAGGGCACCGGTACCGGTAAACCCTTACCGCCTTACTACGAGGTCCCTTTGCCGGACTCGACCTCAACGGCTGATTTTACCAGCCATTAAGGAACGGGTCCGCAAAGGGACCCTGGTGCTAATTATGGTACCGCAATTTGCGGTACAGTAATTACCTCCTTGCCCATTCCCATTGAGCCCAATGGGGGCAAAAATGGGAATGGGGACGTGCCTTGGTGAATGGGGAATTACCGGCCCCGCTCACCTTGGAGTAGGCCGGTAATTCTGCCATCCACCAAGGCGGACACGGTAAAATACCGGCAGCAACCATGGCGCTAATAGCGCCATGGTTACCGCATACCGTGTACTGAGGCCCTATGTCTTCCTAATTGTACACCTCGAGCAATGATACGATTTGAAGTTGGCTTGTCTTCATTAGTTTCTCAAGTACAATGGAAAAGATGTGCCCTGTTAAGAAAGTGCCTAAGCAATTTAACAGCTGTAAATGTAGTTGGTATGTTGGCCCGATATTTAATGACCTCTAAGGATTCATTTCCAAGTAAATGGTTGGAACATACTTTAAATATTCTCGCTGATGCAGACATTCCACTGGAAATGCTATTACATAATCCTGGCAGAGCCAAAATAAAATTGTACCAGATGGACTGGATTAATATGATCAGTCAATGCTCTCAGTTAAAAGATTTTGATATAATGCTGTTTGGCCATAAGAAATTAGGAACAATGGTGGACTATCTTTACAGATGGCCCTCTCCCCAATTGCGCAGTGAGTATCTACGTTTTAGATTTAATCTTTGGCATACACTAGATGTATTAGCAAAAAGAAAATTGATAGCAAACAAGCAAAACTATTGTAGATGGTGCAAATCAAGAGTGCAGAAAGAAACATTGCAGCACTGCCTAATTGAATGTCCGGATCTAACAGATTTGAGAAAGAAGTATTTTTCAAGAGTGACTATGCTTTTATCCCTTATGAATCAAACACAAGCGTGGCATTGGCTTTTTACTAATAAGACACTCACAGTTCGTATTGCAATTGTACAATATCTTAATGCATTGTTTGTTTGTTTGTTTGTTTATTATTTATAGCGCGCACCAAACCCGAGGGTAACCGGGCGCGTTGTTCAAGGATACTTTAAACTTTACAGGTTACGCATGCTTACAAGTGGTACATCGTAGAAATTACATAATGCAGGACAGTAGGGAGAATATACATTGAGTATAGTATAAGCATATAACATAATATATACAGGAAATATGCAGTAGGAGATGGAGAGTATATAATTATGTGCATAGTACGTCGGTAGAACAGTAGTTGTGTTGGTGTAGGGCAGGACTATTGGTCATTTTCTTTGATCCAGTTAATACAGTTAGATCTGAAGAGAGCGTAGGATTGGGTAGATCTCAGGCCGGGCGGGAGGGAGTTCCAAAGCTGGGCAGCTTTGACCGGGAAGCTGTTTCCTCCGGCCGTACTTAGTTTAAATGGGGGTATCACTAGCTGGTTGGAATATGCTTCTCTGGTGGGTCTAGTGGAGATTTTTCTGTTGAATCTAGCAGCTAGGTATTTGGGTGCTAGATGGTTGATACTTTTGAAGGTAAGAGAAGCTGTCTTGAGTTTGATTTTGTCCGCTGTGGAGAGCCAATTGGATTGTCTTCTAGCCTCTGAAATATGCTCCCTTCTTGGAATTCCTAAGGCAGCTCTAAGAGCATTGTTCTGTAGTGTTTGAATCTTTTGCAACGTATGTTTATTGGCCCCTAAGTATAGTGCGTTACAGTAGTCCAATTTCGACAGCACTAATGCTCGAGCAAGGGTTAGGCAGTTGGCAGTGGATAGGTATGGTTTTGCGGCTCTAATCAGCTTGCAGGTATATGCGGTGCTGGATGCCATTGCGCTCACCTGTTTGGTTAGGGAGAGGTGGGAATCAAGGTAAAACCCTAAAGTTTTTACCTCTTTTGCCACCTTGATAGTGTTGCCGTCTATGACGAAGGAGGAGTATTCTTCTTTTAATCTATTGATGTTTTGTGTGTTCCCCAGTATGATAAGTTCCGTTTTGTCATCATTCAGGCATAGCCCGTGGGTGGCCATCCATGCCTGAATGATGAGATAAATCTTGTTCACCAAGGCCAAATCTTGTTCATAATCCCCTGAAAGTGGTATGAGAATCTTTGCATTGTTCAAATCTGGCTAATAGACCATGGCCAACTTTTCATTATTTTTAATGTCATATTTTTTATTGTTTCTTTTAATGTTATGAATTTCGTGTTGCCGATGTATTATTTATGTTCTTATCAAAAATATGTATTTGTAAAGAAATCATGAGATATATTGATCAAGTTGTTATATAATCAAGTAATCATGATCTGCTTTTTATACGTTTTGAAAGGTTTAATACTTTGAACCCACCAAAATAAAAATAAATTTAAAAAAAAGAAAGACGCATGACACGCAAAGTAAAGATAAAGAACTTTTTGCAGGTTGTGGCTTAAATTGGACACTTTCTCTAAGCAAAAAAGGGAATAAGGACATAAAAACGGACACTCTGTGCATCCTAGTTGCAGGGTGAAGAAGAAAATTGCGCGTATAAGCCACCACATGTTTTGTTGATTTGAACTTTTGAACTGAGGCACACTTAAGCCGTGATGAGAAAAAAGACTATGACAAATTTCGACCAAGGATATTTACATTAGAAACAGATACAGTATCCCGATTCACCCAAAACCGAGACTTTGTTTGGAAGCACTTATGGTGTCCCACAGTAGACACATCACAAAGGACGTGGTCACCTATTTCAACCTAGTGTTAAGATCATACCCGTCACTGGTAGGGAGGCTCACCAGGGTCACAGACTTTCTCCAAGATCCTAAAAACGAAAAAAATAATAAGACAACTGCTTACTGTCATTGCCGAACAATTCATCATATTTCCTGAGTACAGCGAGAAAGAAGCAAATGCTCCCAACACATGCGGAAATAGATGAGCTTATCAACACACTGTTCTGTTGCATAATTGAAGACTGTCCAACTCTTATTGGAAGGACGACAGACACTCTCACATTCCTTCGAGATCCAGCGAACACTGAACATTTAAGCCATCTTTTAAATAAAGTAATCATTTTGTTCGCACTCCACGCAAACGGACAGTGCAGACATTGTTTACATCAAGGGAAACACATATAACCTTGAAACAAGCAAAGACAGGACAAATGTCCCTGTCACCATAAGACAGCAGATTGGTGCACAATGTCCTTTTTCGTCTAGTTACTGACTTTCCAGAATTGATGGGGAGACCTATCGAGGTTGACGTCCTCACCTTCACCAGAGATCCAGCTAATGTCGCACAGATGGGAATGCTCCTGCACGGAATCATACCCCAAGTGGAACTTTCCAACCATCAGAGAGATTATCTGAGGAGATTCTGAGGAAACTTTCTGCTAAAGGGACAGATCGAGGGAGCAGGAATAAAGTCAAGAACTTTATTTGTTATATTTGTTGTCATTTTTTCCCTATTTCTACATACTGACCAGTGTCCAATATGTCCTCGGGACTGAAGCAAATTCGAGGAGTGGACTGGGAACGTACTTTGAACATGCACAGTAAAGGTGACTCATCGAAGTATTATTTTAATCTATTTTTCCCATACTTTAGCAAAGGAACTGTATCCTGTATTAAGAGACAATTGTCACTCGCAAGAGGGGGGACACTTGTGAAGCACCTGACACTTTTGACACAGAACGTGAAGAACAATATTGGGTGGGGGAACAATAACACTGACATTTGGCGAATGATCGAGATGGGGGCCCAGAGCAGCAACCTGGTCCTCCCACAAGCAGAGAGGCACCCCCGCTTCTCTGGAAGAAAATGCTGTCGCCTTACATATCGAACCATAATGTACTCATGCATTGTATTTATCATTATTTTACTGTCATTAACATTGAGAACTGCATTTTTTATTGGTGCACTGAGCGTTTCAATTTCAGTGCACCCACCTGATGATACACGCATGAAACCCACAAGAGCACCCAGACCCTATATAGTCATTCCAGTCCCTAGAAAATCGATGGTAGAGTAAATGAACTTGAAATTATCGTGATTAATAGTGATATACACACATTTATGGTAACAAATGAGTAGGAAAGCCGGAGACAGGGTCGGCATGAAAATAATGAAGAAAAAGCACTGACAACTACACGCACACACACACTGAATGCACACGAAACAGGCCTAGTGTCAATGACCACAGAACCACAAACGAAAGCAGCAGAAAAGATGGGACTGCCTACTATAAAATTCTTCAAAGAAGATAGTGGGAGAAAACAAGAAGAATTAAGAGAAAGGCCAACAGAAGCAGTCATATCAGAAGCCCTTAAGAAAATAGAAGCGGCCTCAGAAAAACTCTCCGCAAGGACACAAATGTTAGTAAACTTACTATTCCCATACAAAGACAGAGCGAGGAAAACGACAAGAGGAACTGAAGAACAGAACAACAGACTGTATTACCCATCACACATATTCTAACACAAGGAACAAGTTCCAGGTCTACAATACAGCCATATACCGGACCAGTGTCAGCCTGGTTGGCATGGGCATTTGCATGCAGCAGAGAAAAGATGCATGAGGACCAGGAAAGAGCTGCCAGACTCTTGTCCACTCAAATGGCGCAGATGAGGAAGCCTGAGGAAGCCTGCACCATGGACCAGGATACCTGAAAACCCTCGAGCAAGAAAAAGCACTACAGAGGCATTCAGAGATGTTGTTATAGCAAACTACAGGAAAACCTTAAGAATCAAGAGAAGCATGCATGAAGATAATAATGAACTAAACGACTACCTGGACAGCACAGCACATCTAAGAAACAACATTTGGTACCAGCACATGAAAGAAGTTGGAAGACAAAATTCAGAAGGAGAATGCTTTGTTTGTGCACTTCTACCGTACAGCATGGGGAAATCCAAGATCTTTGTGGCTGTAGAAATCGATGTCCCAACAGCACACTGTCTCTCACACATAGCAATGTGCAACACCAGAGGCCAGTTCATGGGAAATGATGCCTCGTTGATCTGGGCAACTGAAACAGCTTATCCCGATGAAGATGATTATGTCAAGGATATTAAGACGAGAAATAGAGCCCATACTAGGAATCACGTGATTAGGTACGAGAAACCTGAAGTTAAAGGAGCAGGAATAAGATGGGAAATAAACCCGAGACTGAATGTGCAAGGAAAAACACCAGAAGAGGCTCATATTTGGAAAAACAGAGGCCAAATGCAGATTTGGGGAACAGTGCTTTCACCAAACGGATGGGAAGAAGGAGTAGTGATCTGCCGAGCATGGATGGTCCTTGGAGCCTGCAACGAAGCAATAGAAAACTCACTCAGACTGTGCAAACCACTATGGCCAAAAAGTACAAAATTACTGACATGGGTCGAAGACAGAGGAGGACCCTTGCAGATAGTGGCACTAGAAAGCCCGAAATTGTGCTTCAGGAACAATGGCACAAGGAAGATGGGAGAGAATCAGAACTGCGGACACATTTTTGAAGCTCCAGGAATGACTCATGGGACTGCAGTAATTATGGATCCTTATTGGGCATGTGGATCAAAAGCATACATCAGACTGCCGAAAAACTGGGGAGGCATATGCACAATAATGTCCATGTTCCAGCACTAGTGAACCCGAAAAGGGACCTAAATATTGACAGTTTCCCAAAAGCAGATGCCCATCTGAGGAAGAGGAGATCTGTGGAACTGATAACTCGAGTGAAGAGAGAAAAAAAAATCTGGCAAATCAGAAGAAGTATTTCATGCAATCCCATATGAACACAGGCTGTTCAGCCTCACCTCATCAGTGTTTGCGACAACCTTCATGCCAAGATTCCAAGTTGGAGCAAATACTAAATGGTTGCAGATAACCAGATGGGAGTTACTGCAAACCATCAACACGACAATAAAAGGATTCAATGCGATCAAGGAAGAGTTAAGAGCCATCTGACTGATGAATCTCCAGAACAGATATGTACTTGACATGATCACAGCTATGGATGGAGGAGTTTATGCAAAAATTGGAGAATCATGTTGCACATTTATACCTTCTCACAACAAAGAAAATGGAACTTTAACAGAGGCCATAGGTATGCTGACAAACCTACAGAACCAGATGATCAATGAAACCGATGAAGTTGATGATGACATCTGGTTTGGATCGCTGTTTTCATGGGTTCCGCAATGGATGGCTGATGCATTCAAGTTCCTAGGAGCCCTGCTAATAATGATATTACTAGGATTTTGTGTTATCAAGATAATAATCTCGCAATGCCAGAAAACTGCAAAGAAAGCCATAGGGATGAAGATCATGATTGATGTCAAACCAGGATGGAAGCCCATCTAACTGATGATGAAATAAGAAACTTTGTAAAGGCCAGCGAGCATGCGCCAGAAGGTACAAAGTTTCTTTATCCCAGGAAAAGCAGAAATTATGAAGGAAAATGGAACTATTGCAGCCCAAATGGACAATGTCAGCTAATGACATGGAACAAAGACGAACATGTAAGGACAGCAGGAAGTCTGAAAGGAGTGATAAAAATATGGACTCCAAAGAGACACTACTTCAAACCATCATGTACAAACCCAGAAGATGAAGAAGAAATGAATACAGAAGAACCAAGTAAGACGAATCCAAAAGAGGAAGCGGAAGTGGTCGATGTATCGACCAGAGGGGGCAGTGTACAGGAGGTCCCAAATATAGCCTGCACTCCAGTCGCCCATTTTGAAGTACAAGGAACATTCACACCTAGATATGTGACGTATGATGAGCAAATAAACCAGCAGAGAGCCGCAGTAGGGTTCTGCCCAGTGCCTATCAGAAGAACAATACCTATTGAAGCACCAATAACCAGACAACCATGGACAGTAAGGTATCCATTGAGAAAACCTTACCAGCAAATGAAACAAAATGAAGATTGCTTAAACACTGTCCCGGAAGAAACTCAAAAGGCCTTAATTGAAGACGAATGGTGACGACACGAGGGCCCGGACAGACTCACAGATGAAAGAAGCAACATCCAAAAGATGACACACAGAGACGAAACGCCATGAATAAGGATATTGTGAACTTAGAAGGAGAGACGATGTTGAAATAAAAAGAAACTTAAGCCGTAAGCAGGATGAAGATATTCAACCAGCTAAACAACCTGTAAGAAAGCTAAGAAAACAGTGCAGCTTGATTTGCTAAGTAGAAGAATAGAGCGGCAAGCGCCACCTATACATATCTACCTCAACGAAGCACAATATATAAGTGCGAGTCCACTTTACACAAAAGCAAAATTAACTCAGGTTACTAGGGGTCAAACAGGACAGGATTCGTATTCCCGCTAAAAACGAGAAGAGATGGCTGAATCAAAACTCAGCAAGAGCAGCTTGTGCATGGGAAGCCAAGGTCAGACCGAGAGAAGGAGCAAACAGTAGCTTAGAGGAATCAAAACTTAAGAACAGAATAGTCTATCTCAGGAATGGCGAGATAAGGAGGCCCAGGCAGGTGGCAAGCCGAATAAAAATGAAATGCGCAAATAGAAGGAAAACTAGGCAGATTCACGGTGTGCTAGCCCGTGACCAGCCGAGCGAGAAGAGGCACAGTTTCACACCTACGCCTGGCTGTCGCCCAGACAGAGATATCATAACTTTTTCTGACAAGAAGATACAGTTTCACAGCCAACTAATTGACACATAGCCACTAAAGTAATGATTGATGGAAGGGAGGCCGGGTGAATCTTGGAGCATCCTGCACCTGGTTGACCATTCTCCGTGCTGCCATTAAAGTGGAGCTTTATGCATGCCAACCCAATCACAATGGACCAAATAATCCAGGATCCTATAGATAGTAGAACCAATGGGACGTTGTACTTTTAGTGACGTCCACCGTAGTCATTTGTGAAAGAAGGGCTTAGATGCCCACCTGATAGTGTTTATCCAATCCCCACACTCCGTTACCATATACAGATATAGCACCTATATTAAAGTTACCTTTTTCCAACCAATAGAATTGCATGTTAACTTTTGAGTGTTACACGTCAATGATGATGAGTTTTGGGTATAAATGTTACTGTTTGCATGAAGTTTTTGGGAGTTGAAGCGAGACGGGCTATCGCATCACTGTTGATTTCCATGTTTCCCCGTTTTTTGTACTTGTCATTAAACGGACTCCCCTTTGCCAAAACATTGAGTTGTCCTTATTGATTGGTGTTGGAGCAAGAAAACCTGCACCCCCATCCATCTCAAGGTGCAGCTATCTCGTTTTAAAGTACTGCCGAGCATACCCTGACTCTATGGGCCGGCCGAGGGTCTCTCGGTTCACATCAAGTAGGGTCTTCGCAATGGATACCTTGTCCCAAAGGCTTTTTGTGGTATAGGCATCATTACAGGCATTGCGCATGTCGCATTTTCTAGTTTCCAACATATAGGCAAAATGGGGGCGGGACTTCCGGTAGAGGTATTTGGCGGCTGTTCTACACTTCTCTTCACAATCATGTATGCCCTCAGGTGATATTCGGCAGTACTATAACATAATGGTCCTGTCCATGTTTGTGGGTGCATTGGGGTAGCAGAAGTAGAGAGAGTAGGAGGGAGGAGAAAAGGTGGAGGCAAGTCAGATTGACAGCTAGAATAGTGGGCATGTCGCTAGGGTAACAGCAAGTGGCGCCTGCGTGTCTGAAAGGCACATAATCCAACCTAAGGCATTTCAAAGTCTTTAGAGCAGGGACCATCTAGATTGTTCCCTGAGGGAGACTTCGATAGATAGGTGTAGTGTGCAGCCTCAGGAATGGCAGACAGGATGCAGGGACCATGCAGAAGCCAACGGGTAAGAAAGTAGATGAGCTTTATTACAGTTTCAGGGTAACAGGTTAGAGGGATGGGGAGAGCATAAGTGATAACATCCTTCCAGTAACATCTCATCTCCCATCCTGAGTGCCTAACTGTAATCTGTGGAACCCTGAGAGAACCCATGGTTCCACCACTAGCCAACATTCCATAGCTTGCATTGCCATATGCAATGCAAGCCCCACACTGCAATAATGCATTCTGCCTTTAGGCCATCATCATTAAATGAGATAGATTGTACATACAAATCTCTAGCAACCATGCTGGGGTGGAGAGATGACTCGGCTATGGATGGATCTCCCATCTCTAGACGAGATAGGGAGGAATGCCTGAGTGTACTGGTTAATATGTACAGCAAACAATGAATTGTTAACAGTCATCTGTGAAGCGGCCATCCACCAATCACATGGATGCATGGCCCACCTTGCGTGTGCAATGGTCCACGGCACCAGGCAGGCCATAATGAGACGCTGCCTGCACAACCGATAACAATGATAGTGCATATATACATAAGTTCACTATGGCATGCAATCCAGTCAAAAGATCACATAGCGTTACCTAGTCTAGCACAGCCACATAGCACAGCAAAACAAAACAGAACATACCATGGCATAGCCTAGCATAATGAAACAGTGTGGTAAGACACCATTACCGACCACAGCATTAGAGATTGCTGCATTGGGTGCTATAGCTTAGTATACCTTCCTTGCAACACATACCACGCCCTAGCCGCATAGTGCTAGACGGACAGCAGGATCAACAGAAGACTTGAGGCCAAGTAAAACTTCACAACAAGTTTTTTTTGTTCACACCAAAGAGTTTGTCCTCAGGTAATTCTTCCCATTTTCCTAACCAGGTCTGCTTTATGTTGGCAGCTTACAGTCACTCACAGTTTCTGGGTTTAACAGTGTGCCACATTACTTTCTTGGCATTTATTGGTCTTTCTTGGCGTTGATAGTTTTCTCAGGGGGGGTTGCATCGGCCCTGCAGGACCTACTGATTACTTGGCACCACCACCTTTGGTAGAGTGGGCAATCTGGATGGGGGTCAGTCCTGTTTGACCCCTGGGATCATCACGCACCACACACCTCTTTTTAGGCCGGGACTAGTCTCCTTGAGCTTCTATTTCACCACGTAAAGAGTTTTAGCAGAGTCCCCAGTCTTGGGGTAGTCTCCCCTTCTTTGCACCCTCTCTGGGACCTGCCCTCTTTCAGCTACTCCTCTCTTCTTCCTCCCTTCTGATATTGATATTCCTTCTTTCCTTCTCTCTTCTGGCCATTTTCTACACTGTTTCCCTTTGGCTTCCCTCTGCCTCCTTTGCTCATTCCTATGTTACCTCTACTTTTCTTGATCTTCTCTCCTCCTTGCTCTCTCTCCTTTCCCTGCTTTGCTCCTCACTCTTTATTTCCTCCAATCTTCTCTCTCTCCACTCCACTTCCTTTGCTTATTTCTTCTTCCTCACTGCATTGCCACACACTACTCTCCAACTCTGCAAACTCATTCTTAACTCCCACACTCCTACTTGGCTGCATTCCCTTTTTATGGGTCACCGGAGCTAGGCCGGGGTCATGCAAGTATCTGACTGCCATCAGTTGTGTTTTTAGTGTGTGTGTGTGTGTATGTTCGGTGATGGACGCCTCTTAGACTACAGATTTCCTATCTATCTTGAGTTGACCAGTGGACTGCTACACAGTACAGCTGGCTGAGGTGACAGTATATCTTTGCCATCTTGGAATCATTTTGTATATGGCTTGCATTTCTCCAACAACTTGGAGACTTGCTGCTTTTTTTTACCTGGCTCTGTGCATGCCACTAAATTTACAGAAATGTGAGAGCCACGCTTTTCTTGTCTCCACTCTGATAACCATGGGACCCTGCGAGGGTAGCTGAGTTGTCCTAACAACTTGATTCTAGGAATGTTACCCACCGACTTGTGAATTCCTTAGGGCTCATATCTGCCATGAACTGGGCTTTCTCTCCATCTCTATAGAATCTAGGTTGCATACTTTTGCTCCCCAGGCATAAAGGAGTTCTCCATTTGGTGGTCGGGCCCTACATATGAGGCTAGGACTGCAGTGGGTAACCAGGGGGATCTTCTGTATAATGTAACTGGTCCTACATCACAGAGTGGCAGTGCTTCATTTGTAAAATAAATAAATGGCATGGCCCAAACAATCTTGGCTCTTTAATGCCGGCCCCGGCGGCACTGTGGTGCCCTGGCTCAGTGCTAGATCGGCCCACCACCTGCCCATTGATGAAAGCAACACATTTGGTGCAATGAGCAAAATACACATAGCACAGAGTAGATGGGGGATACAGATTAGAGGTCCCGTTCTTTAAGTAGTGTTGCCACGAGTGAGCCGAGAAACTAATTGTGATGCTCTATATGCCAGAGTTCCCTATTACTATACATGAAGCAGTGCTATCACCAATAAACCATGAGTGCAGATTTCTTGAAGTGCGCACACTGAGAACAAAATTACTCTGAGGAGCTGGCCATTTTGAAATATTTGGGAATGGGCTGGCAATTTTTGCCGGTTATGCCAGAGATAGATGTACACTATAAATCATTGGCAAACCGTACCACTAATTCTATGACAAGACAGGAGACTCATAATATGCATTACAATCTTTACTCTGAAACCACAGCAGCAAAGAAAAAAACTTTTACAAACATAAAAGTTGTAAAGAACAGAACTAAATAGAGTTCAATGTCAATGTAAGGGAGCTCCCCAATCCATCATGGAGGACAGGTCATGCCCTGCAGGAGACCAATGAGCAGGACCCATCCTTATATAAGTCCATTACTCTAAACCCAATTCCTCTTTTTTTGCTGCTGACACCACAGCTAAGTCCTTCCTTTCAGTTTGTGTCTTGCATGTTGTCAGTAGAAATAATAAACCTTAATTTGTTGTAGCATTTTGGTGTTACATTTAATGCATATTGGTCCTTTATAAGGCATGTATCTGGCTTTGCATGGTGTGCCCAAGTACTGTTTATTTAACTTTGTAACCTCGCGCTGGATTGTGTCACGCCCACCTGGTCTCCACAGGGGCGTGCTCGTGTCCGCAGGATGATGTCTGCACTGGTGTTGCTCTGCTTAAATGAGGGTGCTAGCTTGCGTCTTCCCTTCGTTCTTGCCTCAGGAGATGTTCGCCTGCAAGTCAAAACAAGATATTAGCCAATTGAATGGAGCTGGTTTTGGTTTTCACCTCCTTCCGATTTTCCTTGTCTTCCTCTGGCTCACCTTGGTTTTTTAATGGGTGATCTCTCCGTCCTGCACACTCTGGCAGGGGCACGGTTACACTGTCATTCATGATCAAGTTACTTCACTGATCCGATGGAGGTTGCTGAAGTGGAAGGACAGGAGTAAGCAGGTAAGTCTCTATTCCAATAGCTCCTTGGAAAAGCTGCTTTAAGTCTTTCTGCTCAAGGTATCTAATGTTCGTTCTTGTCTTTCAGGTGCGGCATTAAGCCGCTTTCGGATGATGGGATGACTCTTCTGACAATGATGAGCAGGATTCCTGCCGGTAAGTATAGTGCTGTGCGGGATGCGCTAATTGTTCGCTTTATTTAGCTTTCCTTTGCTGTGTGCGACTAACCTGCTTTGTCTTTTCTGTTCGGCAGGTGCGGCGCAATTCCAGGAAGAAGATGGAAGAACCGTTTGACGGTGTCGAGTGGCGGTGCAATGCAGAATGATGGAGAACTGCTCGATGGAGTACCTGGAGGTGGCCGATTCAGGTGAGTAGTTACCCGAGAGGGTACCTTCTGTTCGGTTGTTCTACAGATGCGGCGGTCCGTGGGTAAGAAGAAGGCGAGGTCAGGATGTTCTGCAGGTAAGGCCTTCAATGCGTGAATAACTCCTGTTCTTCTCTTTTCACAGGTGCCGATGGATAGAAAACTCTAGCTGGGCGTGGGAGAAGGGAAGCAAGAGCTGGACTGACACGGTGAGCGTTACGCTGCAGGAGTGCAGAATAACGCGAACCGTGTTCAGTTTGCAGGGTGCGGTTTAAATAGCCTTGCAAGTAGTTCCAGGAAAATAGTCCCCTTAACTGTATCCTGCCTCTCAGGTAAAATAGTCCCAAGCCACACCCTGTACTGAATGGCTTAGCATCTCAGAGCCAAGTATATGGACCACATGTTTAACACCTACCAGGACTGAGTCCAGGTAAGCCTAGCTGGGGCCTGAGAAGCCCCCAACGAAGCCCGAGGCAGGGATGGGCTCGCCAGTTTCAGGGTTTTGGGAGGATGCACCATGACGGCTTGCCTCTGGGCATTATGTTTAGGCATGTACTGTTTTCTTTGCTTTGGTCTGAATGGAAGCTTTGCTTCAGACCCGGCGCACAAGGGTCTCTCTTTTATGTAGGATTTATGGTCTTCACAGAAGCTGCTAATGCTTTGTGCCGACGTGCATGAGCATTCGCTTTCTTGGTCTGAATGGAAGTTTAATTGATGTTTATTTTAGGTTTTACTGCCGTCAAGCGCATGTCTGATTGAAGCTGATACAGCTTCTAGGCCAGCTCACGCGAGCCTCTGTTTTGTTTGTTTAGCCCTCAGTGTTTGTTGGGGCTGGGTGCCCTCCGTGTTCAGAAGGCCTGGGAGTTCCAGGTGCTGGATGAACAATACTACGGTGGCGCAATAGCTTATTCAGGCCTGCAGTGCTGGCGACCCGAGTGCAAAGCCCTTTTGTGGGCTGCAGTATTCTTTCGGAAAGCACAACCTCCAGTGGCTCAACGGCTAAGTGCTTGGTGTTGGAATGCTGGGGACCTGTGTTCTAATACAATGTCTGGAACATCATGGGTATTTAGAAAAATGTATATTGATTAAATGTACTTCTCTTTTTCCTTTAAATTGCACCTGGGACTGCCAGATGCTGCGGGCGCGCTCGGTCCGCTATGTTTTTCCTATGTTTTCCTTGTTTTTTTTAAATATATTTTGAAGCCAGACTCTGTAGCACAGTTGTCACTTGTATCTGGAAGGTTTCAGGTTTGAACCAATCCTCCAACTTCAAAATTCTGAACGTGTTGGGAAAAATAATTACAATTTTAATTACCATACGCCCAGCCATGCAAAACCCGGTCGGGGTTTCTAAAAGGAAAACCGGGTTGTCTGGTCGCCCTAGTTATGCGGGACAACTTGAGCAAGCCCAGCCCGGATTTTTTCACTTTAACAAAATTATATATAATTTTAATTACATTTTAAGTAGGAATATTTTGTAATATACATGTTTGGAACCTGCCCGCTCAAGTGCCTGATGCGCTTCTAGTCTGCAGCCTTGTTTAAGCGCGGCATATGGCATAGATGATTACCTTTACTATAGGTGTGCCACAAACTTGCTTGGTTGCAGGCTTTGCCTGTATTCTTCTGCGAGATGAACACCTCGTGTGCTGCTGGTTCCACACCCTGCTCGGGTGAGCAGTTTGAAGTGCACTTGCTCAGTGTATTCCTCCCTTAAGGTCGGCAGCTTGGTTTAGGTGATGAATATGGCAGATGTCATTATTTTCCCTGTAAGCGTGTCATAACCTGAGCGGTTTCAGGCTTTGCCTGGGTTTTACTGCGAGGTGCTCCCTCGTGTACTGCTGGTTGCCACACCCTGCTAGGGTGAGCAGTTTGAGGTAAACTTGCTCAGTGTATTCCTCGCTTAAGGTCGGCAACTTTGTTTGTGCAGCAGATGGCATTGGTGGATACCTTCACGGTCTGTGTGCTATAACCTGCTCGGTGGCAGGCTTGGCCTGTGTTCTTCTACGAGGTGAACCCCTCGTGAACTGCTGGCCGCACACCCTGCTAGGGTGAGCAGTGGAGGTGCACTTGCTCAGTGTACTCTTTGTTAAACAATATATTTAAGGGGCCTGGAGCACATTTACGTTTTCAGAATTGTCAGTAGCCCGGATAGCTAAGTAAGCTTCAGCTTCTATATGGGGCCAGGGTTCGGACCCCTGTGGGGGTGTAACCCCACTTCCTTGGCATATTATATTATTTTATATTATTTTATATTATTTTATATAATCATTAAGTACTTTAAAGAAAAGAGTGTGTGGATATGGTTGTAAACAGACCCATGTGGGGGGTTGTACCTTCCTCTTTAGCCATCTCTCAGGTGTTAACCTTTGGCTTTTAGTTAAATTCTGTCACCCTTTATGCTAGTTAGTTTCAGGACAACTCAGTCCGTTTCCTTAGGCATTTCCTTCCCCAATAACAATTGCTCCACTCAGTACCCGTGTTCATTAAGTTGCAGAATTTTCTCTCGACATGAGGAGGAGAAAAATGGCACTTTTATGTCCCTATTGAGGGCTGCAGGGCTTGGTTCTCTCTTTAGAGGGTGGCATGTTTCCCTTACTATTTGTCCCATTATGACATTCATTATACAATTAGGAAGGCTTTGTTGAGCAACCATGTTCTGATTTGGATTAGTGTTTGGAAACACTTGCTGGTATCAGAGGGATGGGTTACTAAATATTATTTTTTTAGCGCCAGCCCCATGGTTTTTCCTCCCATGGCTTGGCCTGTTTTCCGCTAATCGTCTAGCGGTGTGTTATAATTTCTCCTCTGCTCGAGGAGTACAAGCAGGGTTCTGTACCCTCAAGAGAGTTGTTTAGTTTCTTTCATTTTATATTTTGAATACAGTGCAGCGAATAGAGTGCTTGCTTTCAGATCTGTGCAGAGCCTACTGCTGTAGGTTCCTATTTTGTAAGATCTAAATCAGTCTTTCATCCTGTTGGGATCGATAAGTGAACACCTCACCACACACTATTGGTAGTAATGATGAGCAACATTTGTATACCTTCGGGTTCGTAACACTATATAAGTGCTATTTTAGCTATGGGCAATGTGCTTAATTTTTTCCTTCCCCTGATCCCCAGAGAGGCCAGTCAGCTTTAAATGCATACAGAGGCTCAGGCCTCAGTCTTTGAGGGGACAGTGGTCCCAGTATTCTTTCACAACCGTTCATTTTCAGAGCATGATAATTGTCCAAACGTGCTTTCCCCCCTCGTTCCCCTTCCCGCCATCCTTGGGGGAGATTGCATCATAATAGTACACCTCTTGGAGTAACACCTGATGGTTTCCGTTTTCCTTTTACAGGAGTTCTGGCTCATGACCAGTGCAGACTCGCACTGAGCATTTCCCTCCCGTCAGTTTACATTCCTTTGCGCCAATTTCCTGATATTTCACCAAGTTAAGCGGAGCCCCCTTCCACGGTCAGGGGTTGTTGGTTAGAAGTGCAAGAGTGTATTTATTTTAAGGGTGTAAAGTGGGGCTTTAGTGTGGTCCTCAGGGTAGCCTTCTTCTGGGTTGCAAGGTTTTCCTTAGATAAGTGGGGGAGGTTTCTCCTCCTTTGGGAAGGCACAATATCCCTTGGTGGGATAGAGGAGTCTGGGTGTGCTACTCACCTTCCATTCAAGGTATTACGGCCCTCTATCACAAGGCGTTCCGTCTCTACATTAACTATCTCAGAAGGTGTCTGTCAGTGCGATTTCCAGAGGGCTGGGATATATTTAGTTAATGACTTGGTTCTCCTAGTCACCTGCATGGCAGGTAGACCTTTTGGGTTTTCACAGGAGATGGTTCGCAATAAGGTACCAGCACAGGGTGCTGGGGCCTTTAAGATTCCTCAGATTGGCTAAGATAGAGGTTAGTCCTCTCCTGGTGAGCACTTCATTTTAACTGTTTAGTGATCAGTTCTGTGCATTTTAAAGTCTTTGCTAAGACTATGGAATTTAGTGGTCCTCCTTCGGTTAGTTTATGATCCTCTAGGGGATTTATCAACCATGGAGGAGGGAACTGGGTCCAAGCACCTGGCACATCTACAAAGGGGTTCAGATATCACTATGATGGTAGCGATTGGATGTAAGATACATTTTTTCTCCTTCCCAAGTTCGGTCTTTTAGGGGTCAGGTTTTGTAAATATCTTCCTTTTGTCATGATAGCAGAGTCCTTCTGCAAGAGCTCGGGAGATCTGTTGGTCTCCGTCTTGGCGGTTTGGCAGGTTTAACCTTTCAGGTGGGGCCCCTCTCTTCCATTCTGCTTCTGCCTCCAGAAGACATACCTTTCTTAGTATACACATATGTCGGGGGACAATTGTGGGTTAAGTCTATTGTTTTTCAGTTCCGCTCAGCACTGATCGTCCTATTACAGATTAACAAAAATGACATTTGACTCCCATTTTACCTTTTATGAACATTTGTCTTTCCCCCTTGGTTCCCCAGTGTAGTTATGTGACATGTCCTGTTTCTAATACGATATCTTCCTTTAACGCATGGGAAGGAACCTACAAAGCTTTCATCCATTATGGGGTGTTTTTCTTTATCTCCAGGAGACCTAAGTTTTTATCTTCTTTTGTTTGCTATCTAGGTTCCCAAAGATGGTATGAATTTAAGGGTTTTAAATGTTTGATTGGACAACAGAGGAGTTTATTACTCTGATGAGTTTTTCCCTAACCTATTAGTATAGGAAAACTTTGTTCAGTGTACCCCCCCCCCCCTTTAACCAGTTGGTTTTGGTGGCCCGTAAGGAACGCTGGATTTGACACATCTTCCAGTTGTTTTTCTTGCAGTGGATTTGGCTATGCCTTATAAAACAGTTATTCGGGCAACCTAGCCTAGTCAGCTGATTGATCAAATGAAACCATTTAAAATATTTTCTTCTCCTATTATTTTTATTATATTGTCACTATTGTATTGATCATGTTGTAATAATGGGATGCAAGGGCTTCAAACTTGCATAATATGAGCCTCCTGTCTTGTCATAGAATGGCTAATCCCCCACACTAACGTGAGATGGGGGTTTAGATTCTATTAAAGACAAGGAGCCAAGTATTATGCCACCCACCCACCCTTGATATGATATGTTATGACAGTTATGACACGCATATAAACAGGTGTTTCAAGAGAGAACATTCTTTGGTTTGTTGTTCTTCCCATCCACCAACCCTTCTTGCTTGTTGTTCTTACGGCTACGAGTTGAGGTTCTGATCAGGAGTGTGGCTCACAGTTTCAAGATGTGGAGTGTGTGGTACGAGAGTTTCGCTGGATTTGTCGTCATTGTTTATCATCTGATCTGTGCAGTGGACGTCTGGTTCAAGACAGCAACAGAAAGAGGAATTGGGTTTAGAGTAATGGCCTTATATAAGGAAGGGTCCCTGCTCATTGGTCTCATGCAGGGCATGACCTGTCCTCCATGATGGATTGGGGAGCTCCCTTACATTGACATTGAACTCTATTTAGTTCTGTTCTTTACAACTTTTTTGTTTGTAAAAGTTTTTTTCTTTGCTGCTGTGGTTTCAGAGTAAAGATTGTAATGCATAATACTTGCCTCCTTGCCTTTAATAGAATCTAAACCCCCATCGCACGTTGGTGTGGGGGATTAGCCATTCTTTTAATGTTTTCAGAGTGTACCTTTACTTCATAGGCTCAAGAAACAGGTCCTTTCTCCTGAGCCAAATATAGAATCGGCTCAGGCTGGACATTCAAGCCTTGCCTATTTCCCAAATCACAGCCACATACATACATAAATACACACATACACACGCACACGTGCGCACACACACACATACACACACACTGTGGCATGGCATGCACGGACAGTCACTGGCCACGGCACGACATAAGTTGAGTGGCCTGTCACCTTGCTGACTCACAGGACACCATAGCGTCAAGAGAAAAGCGACGGCAATCAATTATTGCTACATATTGCCAGACCCGGCAGCAATGGCAATGAGCATTTCATTGCTGGGATGCTGCCAGGCAGGTGTGGTGCTACTCATACCTGCCTAACCTCCGGAATTTTTCTAGAGACTCCGGAATTTTAAGCATTTCTCTGGGTCTCGGAAAAGTCCCTTGAATCTCAGGAATTTTGAGATTCTTTCCGGTCCGTCATATTCTCCACCTGATTGGCTGCTGCTGTTAGCCAATCAGGTGGAGAATATGACGGGACCGGACACAGCGCGAAATGTTCGTGCCCACTGCCTGCACCACTGTAATAATAGTGCTTTCAATCCATGTCATTGGATTGAAAGCAGCATTATTTCTGATGCGGCGCCGCCTTCATTTTGCTTACAATAGCACTGAAAATCAATAATTCAATTCTATAGTAAGCAAACTGAAAGCGCCGTCGCCGCAATAATAGTGTTTTCAATCCAATTACATGGATTGAAAGCACTATTATTTCGGGGGCGGCGCTGCCTTCATTTTGCTTACTATAGCATTGAATGAATTATTTTCAATGCTATAGTAAGCAAACTGAAGGCTACAACAACCTAGTTTACCTTTTTGACAGGTGGGCAGGGCGTGTGGGCGGAACCGTGTGCAAACGGGCGGAGTCTTGTGTGGCTGTGGGCGGGGCTTACATCTCTGGAATTTTTATTTTCAAATGTAGGCAGGTATGGTGCTGCTGCTGCAGTGCATTAGCACTGCAGCAGCGCAGGGAGTGCCCAGTGATCTTCTCAACCACCCCATCCTCCACCACAAAAAATGTCAACACAGCGGCCTTACAGGCACTGCGCACCAGTCGTTGTTGGCAATATTTTTGTAAATAAATCAAGATCTGAGCGTGTGACTGAACAATCAGACCTTCTTCCAAAAATGGAATGCCACAACGAGGCAGGCGCACCACAGGCAGACGGCACAGGGCACCAAGGCAAGGCCTCTGCAACTGCTGGCCTACTATTGAAACACTGTGGAGGCTATAGCAGGCCAGCTGCTGCAGACGCCTTGGTACACTGTGCGGTCGCGGGTCGCCATTTTCTTTTCTTTTATGATTTGTCTGCTCCTGAAGAAAGAGTGCCAGTGCTGGACCGGCAAATACCAGCACTTCCGACTGGGCTTCAGTTCCCAGCACCCCATGGTCACCATACTCCTATCCTCCAGCATCCGGCCTGGGAATTTGTCACAATAGGTACACATCGTTGCCTTTCTCAACAAAACAATTACGTATAGCATGGTATTCTAGCACAATATAGCATAAGTGCATATAATGAAATATCATTAATAGTGAGTCAATTGCTGACAACAGTGTCATGATACAAGGGGTATCTCTGCTGTGCTCCTCTGCATACAGGTCACTCTGCTAAATTACTGTGGACTCAGGGAAACACAGCCACAACAACGTCACATAGCCCAGGCTATATTGTAGTTGTGTCCATTTATGTTTAAATTATCATGGCATGCAAGGGTCAAGTCCTAGAAAAAAAGTGGGGGGACTCATTAACATACCAACTGAATGTGGTGCCACCAGAAATAAGCATTAACAAGGTGCTCTCTGAAAAAACTGGGGGGACTCCATCCACCCACGTGTTCCCGCGGCTTGAGCCCTACTTGCAAGGATTTCACAGAACAACCCCATATACAAACATTTTGTGCTGCACATGACCATTCAGCAAGCCTTCCTTCATTGGACAATCAATAAGTGCACTGTCTGCCATTTTGTTTCTCTTCTTCTGACTGCCTTTGTAGATCCATGAGAGTACCAGCTCTTTTGGAAATATGTTGTTATAGTATACCAGAGGAGACGGGGTGTTCATATCCATACTTTCACACTGTCACAAGTCAGCAGATTATGTGGGGCCAAGCCGAACCGTTCCCTCTGGTAATAACGGAGAAGTCAGCCATGGGGCAAATAAACCATCTTTATTCTCCAAAAGACAGGGTTCATACAGGAAACGACAAAATCTCTGGCAATCACAGCTCCTGAGCCACCGTCAGTTGGTTTTGGTTTCTTAGTGACGTCACAAACACCAACCCATCCCAAAAACCTAAGGGCTGTATCCATGGGGTAGCTCGGGTGATACCACCTACGGAAATCCCCTATATGAGTTATTCCATTGGTCTTCCCATGTCAGGTGGGTTCGCCTGAGACTTCCCCAAAAACTATCTATTACTTTGTTTCATGGTCGCACGATGACCATTGGCCTCTGCAACATTATACACCACCCCTGGGTTGGAGCATCTGGATTGGCTGGAGCGGGTCTCCCCAGGCCTGGGACCCTGTTTTGTTCACAGCGCTCGGTGTACCTTTTCAAGGTAATGGGAAAGACTGTGGGTCCCCATTGTTGCCACTGATATAGCCACCCAGCTTGGGAGAGTGCCTGCAGGTTGCAATTTTCTGTGGACAACGCATGCATCCGTCTTGTCTGCTACGCTGGGAACAGCTCCTCTTTCCACCATGATTATAATGCCATTGTTCGGCTCAGCTGGGTCACGTGGGCGAGGACCACGAAACCTTCAGTTTGCAATTATTGAGGATTTTATTCTGTATTTCGCAGGTGGCTTACTGCCTTGGAAATCAGGAATTTTCCACCCGCCCATGTCCTTGGCTGCGAACACTGGCTCTGTGCTTCACGCTGCAGAGTCTGCATGTCTTTTATCTAAATAAATAAATGGCCCAAACAATCTTGGCTCTTTAATGCCGGCCCCGGCGGCACCGTGGTGCCCTGGCTCAGTGCTAGATCGGCCCACCACCTGCCCATTGATGAAAGCAACACATTTGGTGCAATGAGCAAAATACACATAGCACAGTATAGATGGGGGATACAAATTAGAAGTCCCGTTCTTTAAGTAGTGTTGCCACGAGTGAGCCGAGAAACTAATTGTGATGCACTATATGCCAGATTTCCCTATTACTATACATGAAGCAGTGCTATCTGTAACGCTCACCTGGTTCCCACGGGGGCGCTGGTCTAGTCTGGATTGCTGTGGCCTCTTCTAGCGTGATGCGCAGGACCCTGAACACCGATTGGACAGGACCTCCAAATCGTGCTTGCCTGGCCCGTAGGAATATCCTTCTGCAGATGAGAAAGGGGATTAACAGTCTGCAGAATAGTGTGCTAGCTCCCCCCTTTCCCCCTTCGTTCCTCTCTAACTTCCTCCAAACCCCGGTTTAAGCTCACCTTATGGTTTGGAAGGATGAACTCTCCATCCTGCTTCTGGTGCAGGGGCGCGCATTCGTCCAGTTACTTCACTGGTTTTCAGAATGGCGCTGGCAAAATCCACTTGACTTTCCTGAGCGATGCGCCGTAAGTATGAAAGTTCAAAGTTCAAGTGAGGCCCCCTTTATGTTGTCTTTCTAACCTGTGACCTGTCCTTTATTTCAGGTGCAGAATGAAGGCGATGCGTCGAGGGGTTAAACTGCCGAGGTGAGTAGTGATGAGGGCGATCCCTCTAAATGTCCTTATCATTCCCCAGAAATGTCTCTTGTCCTTTCCCCATAGGGGCCGGGGTACGGTACCTGCCAACGGGGCGGCGCCGACCCGAAATGTGGAAGAAAAGCCGGTAAGTATTATGGCTGTTAATCAGGCTTTCCTTCTGTGTTCCTTCTGCTCACCTTTTGTTTCTTCCTCTCTCCCCTAGGTGCAGAGATGTGGCGTCCGATGCTGACAGCCGCGATGGAGCCGGGAGATGTCTCGAGGACAGGTGAGTGAAGCGTGGCGCTGCAGCGAGCAATGCGATGCTTTTAAATGGAAGTCTTTCTTCAGGGATGCTGGCGAGAAGATTCCGGATGCAGGTAAGAAGTTTGAAATAGTCCTTGGTTTTCACCTTTCTCTTCTCTTCCTTCCTTGCAGGTCTTCCAGGTTCGAGGCGGGCGTGGCTGGAGTCCAGGTGCAGGAGCAGACACGGTGAGCGTTAAGCTGCAGGAAGCAGAACAACGCGAAGCATGAGCTGCTGTCTGGGCGTGGCTTAAATAGCCTCCAAAGAAGTCCCAGGTATGTATCCTTCACCAACTAGGTATGTATCCTTCCCTGGCCACGCCCGAGTGAAAAAATAGTCCCTATGAAAAAATAGTCCCTTTCAGGTCTCAGGGAGGCCTGAAGCGTGCAGCATGGTCTGCATCAGGTAAGTGCACAAAACACCTCCCTTTATGAGCCTGGCGCCTATGGCGCCAGGACTGATGTCCAACATGAGCCTGGCGCCAAAGGCGCCAGGACTGAGTCCAAAGAGCCCCTATAAGGGGCAGCTGGGCTTTTACCCGAGGGCATGATGCCTGCTTCCGGGGGTGCTGGGCCTGGCCTGGTGCTCCGGGGGTAGGCATCATGACACTATCACCAATAAACCATGAGTGCATATTTCTTGAAGTGCGCACACTGAGAACAAAATTACTCTGAGGAGCTGGCCATTTTGAAATATTAGGGAATGGGCTGGCAATTTTTGCAGGTTATGCCAGAGATAGATGTATAGTATAAATCATTGGCAAACCGTACCACTAATTCTATGACAAGACAGGAGGCTCATAATATGCATTACAATCTTTACTCTGAAACCACAGGAGCACAGAAAAAAACTTTTACAAACATAAAAGTTGTAAAGAACAGAACTAAATAGAGTTCAATGTCAATGTAAGGGAGCTCCCCAATCCATCATGGAGGACAGGTCATGCCCTGCAGGAGACCAATGATCAGGACCCTTCCTTATATAAGTCCATTACTCTAAACCCAATTCCTCTTTATTTGCTGCTGACACCACAGCTAAGTCCTTCCTTTCAGTTTGTGTCTTGCATGTTGTCAGTAGAAATAATAAACCTTAATTTGTTGTAGCATTTTGGTGTTACATTTAATGTATATTGGTCCTTTATATTATAAGGCATGTATCTGGCTTTGCATGGTGTTCCCAAGTACTGTTTATTTAACTTTGTAACCTCGCGCTGGTTTGTGTCACGCCCACCTGGTCTCCACGGGGGCGTGCTCGTGTCCGCAGGATGATGTCTGCACTGGTGTTGCTCTGCTTAAATGAGGGTGCTAGCTTGCATCTTCCCTTCGTTCTTGCCTCAGGAGATGTTCGCCTGCAAGTCGAAACAAGATATTAGCCAATTGAATGGAGCTGGTTTTGGTTTTCACCTCCTTCCGATTTTCCTTCTCTTCCTCTGGCTCACCTTGGTTTTTTAATGGGTGATCTCTCCGTCCTGCACACTCTGGCAGGGGCGCGGTTACACTGTCGTTCCATGATCAAGTTACTTCACTGATCCGATGGAGGTTGCTGAAGTGGAAGGACAGGAGTAAGCAGGTAAGTCTCTATTCCAATAGCTCCTTGGAAAAGCTGCTTTAAGTCTTTCTGCTCAAGGTATCTAATGTTCGTTCTTGTCTTTCAGGTGCGGCATTAAGCGGCTTTCGGATGATGGGATGACTCTTCTGACAATGATGAGCAGGATTCCTGCCGGTAAGTATAGTGCTGTGCGGGAGGCGCTAATTGTTTGCTTTATTTAGCTTTCCTTTGCTGTGTGCGACTAACCTGCTTTGTCTTTTCTGTTCGGCAGGTGCAGCGCAATTCCAGGAAGAAGATGGAAGAACCGTTTGACGGTGTCGAGTGGCGGTGCAATGCAGAATGATGGAGAACTGCTCGATGGAGTACCTGGAGGCGGCCGATTCAGGTGAGTAGTTACCCGAGAGGGTACCTTCTGTTCGGTTCTTCTACAGATGCGGCGGTCCGTGGGTAAGAAGAAGGCGAGGTCAGGATGTTCTGCAGGTAAGGCCTTCAATGCGTGAATAACTCCTGTTCTTCTCTTTTCACAGGTGCTGATGGTGTCATGATCTCTGCTTCCAAAAGGTCAGGGTTTTCCCAACTCCCTTGGAAGCAGATCCATAACCCAGGTTCCGAGTGCCAACCAGTCCCAATTGGGACCTTTTGGACCCAGTCCTGGCGCCAGTGGCACCAGGCTCATAAATATGCCCAGTCCCAGCGCTGGAAGCGCCGGGCTCATAATGCTTGGGTGGACTTACCTGCAGCAGACCATGCTGCTTACTTGCCTGCCAGTTGAGCCTCTGATCCTCTTCTGTTTGGAACTACTTTTCCTGTTGGGTGGGGCAGGAGCCACTCCCTAGATTCAGAACACTGGAACTCTTCTGGAAAGCAGGAACTCTTTTCTTACCTAGGCGTGGCTGTGGAAGGAGACATCTAAGCACTACAGGAGGCTTTTTAAACCACACCCGATGGATGAATCTTGCTTTGCGTTATTCTGCATCCTCTGCAGCAGAACGCTCATCGTGTCTTCTGCATCTGATCCTGGGCCTAAGGAAAAAGGCTTACCGTCCTGAATCCAGTCTTCAGCAACACCTATAAAGACAAGAAAGAACAGGTTAGCATTACGGTCTTCAGTGACAGCTCTTCACTTACCTGGTCCATCGGCTGTCACCAACGCCTCGCAACGCCTCGCGCTGCATTCCGGCATCTGAAAGACAAAGGCTTACCTACTCTTCGTGCGCTCCGGAGGTCTTCACACTGCATTCCGGCATCTGAAAGACAAAAGCTTACCAACTCTTCGCACGCTCCGGAGGCCTTCGGCGCTGCATCCCGCATCTGAAAGACAAAACAAGGTGCGTTTAAAGACATTGGGGAACTTTAATACTCACGTGCCATTACTCCTTTCCACATCTAACCCAGTGGGTATTCCGGCACCCTGCAGCCGCTCCGAACTTGTACCTGCAAAATAAAAAGACAGTTAGAGCGCATCGTGAAGCAGGCAACAAGCGCTTACTTACGTGCTTCCAGGCGCTTCTATTCATCACACGGGCTCCATCTTCAACTCACTTCAGCCCATCATCCGCCATCGCCGGAACCCTGCAAAACAAGAAACATCATTACTAAAGACTTTAAAGACATTAGAATTACTCGAAACTTACCGTTCGTGCAGTAAACGACGGACAGCAGTCCTCTGAAGTCAAGAGGCCTGCTCCCCTTATCCAGTGAAGAAACTGGTTACAGCACCCTGCCCCGAGGCAGATGGAGAGCACGGCGTTCACTTACCTAAGGTGAGAGCGTTAACCTTTGGGGTTCTACAGGAGAAGAGAAAGGGAAGAAGAGAGAGACATTCAATAACCCAGTTCCTTAATCCCATATTTTCTATCTGCAGACATCTTACCCTTCGAGTCAGACATGCAGTGCACAGAGGTCCAGCCCAAAGAGCCAGCCGTGTGTTACACATCACCTTTGAAGATACGGTATACGCCCAGTCAAGACCGGCGCCTCTACGGGAATCAGGTGAGCGTTACAGAACGCAAAGCCTACCACAAAACTCCCGTCCAGGCGCTATGGAAACCTCGGATACCGACCAGCTAGCCCAGTTACTTGGGGAACTAAGGGCAGAAGTGCATGCAGCCCGTCAGGAAACGAACGCTCTAAGAAGGGAACTGATTATTTCCAAGGAGCGAACAGATGATCTCGCTAGACAATTGCTACAGTCACAAGCCGGACAGACCCCATTACCCGCATCTGGGGGAAATCTTCCTTCTACATCCTCTATGAATCCAGTGCAGATCAACCTACCCGGGAATGTACCTCTGGCTCCGCCCGAACGATTTTCTGGTGACCCAAAGAGGTTTGCAGTATTTATCAATCAGTGCCGGTTGCATTTCTTATGCCGGCCAGCAGCCTTTCCAACTGATCAAGCTAAAGTAGCTTTCGTGCTTTCGTACCTTAGTGGCAATGCGGCAGACTGGTCGATCCCTCTAGTAAATCAAGATGATCCGGTCCTCCATGATTTTCAAGCTTTTCAGCTCAGTATGGAAAAACTGTTCGCAAGACATTCACAGGGGCAGGCCTTGGACAATGAGCTTCTTTCGTTGCAACAAGGTAATCAAGACCTTTTGGCTTATATTGCGTCTTTCAACAGACTGATAGTGGAAACTCAATGGCCTGAGGACAAAAGGATTACGCTGTTTTATAGAGGTATACGTGGAGAGCTCAAAGATGTGTTAGCCCAAGTAGTGAATCCCCCACAAGATTGTTCGGACTATTTAGACTTAGTCGTTCAAATAGATCACAGACTGCAGAACAGGAAGGCCGATCGTTCCAAGTTTGATGCTCGAGTATTTTCCAAACCGCCAACTCCTTCCAAAGGAGTAGACTCCGGGGAACCCATGCAAATAGGGGGTCTGAAAGGTCCTCTAACACAAAAGGAGCGGGAAAGGAGAAAACAGTTGCAATTATGCCTCTTTTGCGGAAACTCAGGGCACTTTCTTCGAGACTGTCCGGTGAAACCTGCCAAGAAGGCAGTAGGAGCTGCAGTTACCAAAGTTACAAACTCTGAGCAGGGAAACGACCTCGCCCGACAAGAATAGAGGTCCTCTTGCCGAGCGTGAAAACCAGTTCCGTGACCTCGCATTTCGTGATACCTATGGTCCTCATTAGCCCTGATAATCCGGATCGATTACATGCAATTGAAGCTTACGTCGACAGCGGTGCCATCGGCAATTATGTGGATCATGAAATGGTTTTGAGGATGAATCTAATTCTTTGTCCCAAGGCTGTAAAGGACGTCATTACTACGGTGGATGGTACGGAGATAGCCTCCGGGCCAGTAACGCATACCACTCAAGAGGTGACGCTAGTTAGTCAAGATGGTCACCATGAGACGATCGTGTTCGATGTGATCAAGGCCCCTCAGTTTCAGATTATTCTAGGAATACCTTGGTTAGAGAAACACAATCCTCTGATCGATTGGCGAGCAAGAACGGTCCAGTTTCCAGAATGTGTCTCTACTTGTCACCCTCCACCTGGTGTTGCACTGGCAGCAATTTCTTCAGAGACTCCCCAGTTACCTCCCGAATACCTAGAATACCAAGATGTTTTCCGGAAGGATCAGGCTAACTCTCTACCTCCTCATAGGTCTTATGACTGCCAGATAGACCTGATACCTGGATCTACTCCTCCTTGTAGTAGAATTTATGCCCTCACCGAGCCTGAGAACCTTCACCTTCGACAATACCTGGATCAATATCTGGCAAATGGGTTTATTCGTCCTTCCAAGTCCCCTGCTTCTTCAGCTTTGTTCTTCGTTCCAAAAAAGGAAGGAGACCTTAGAACTTGTATAGATTATCGGTCCCTGAACCAGATCACCGTTAAGAATAGATATCCGTTACCTTTGATCCCTGAACTCCTGGACCAAGTCAGAAAAGCATGCTTTTTTACAAAGCTGGATCTTAGAGGAGCTTACCACTTGGTACGAGTAAAAGAGGGCGATGAATGGAAGACGGCCTTCCGCACCAAGTATGGGCTATTTGAATATCAGGTCATGCCCTTCGGACTTTGCAATGCCCCGGCCGCCTTTCAATATTTTATGAACAATGTCCTCAGAGAGCTCATAGATGTGTGTGTTGTTGTTTACATTGACGACATCCTCGTTTATTCTTCATCGGAATCTGAACATCGGAAACACGTGAAAATGGTCCTCGAAAGATTGCGTCAACACAAACTTTTCGCTAAGTTGGAAAAATGTGTTTTCAACGTGACTGAAGTTGAATTCTTGGGATTCATATTATCACCTGGCGGAGTGCGTATGGATTCAAAGAAGGTCGATGCAGTTCTCAAATGGCCATCACCATCCTCCGTAAAAGGTGTGCAAAGCATGTTAGGCTTCGCTAACTTTTACCGCAGGTTTATCCCCGAATTCTCTCGAATAGTCCAGCCCATCACTGCCTTGTTAAAGAAAAACAAACGTTTTGAATGGTCTACCGAGGCGGAACAAGCTTTCCAGGATTTGAAGACTAAATTTATCTCTGCACCAATCTTAAAACACCCTCGCCCCGAACTCCCCTACATCATGGAAACTGATGCTTCAAGCCTTGCCATGGGGGCAGTTCTATCACAAAAGGACCCGGTAACCAATCAGTTGCATCCCGTGGCATTTTGGTCACGCAAATTCTCGCCTCCTGAAATCAATTACACGATTACTGACAAGGAACTTCTGGCTATCAAGTCTGCCTTTAAGGCTTGGCGGCATTATCTGCTGGGGGCCCGACACACCGTTACTGTGATTACAGATCACCGAAACCTGCAATATTTGAAAACCGCAAAAGCCCAATCCTCTAGACAACTCCGTTGGGCATTATTCTTTGCCGAGTTTGACTTCATAATTACCTATCGACCTGGTACAAAGAACGGTAAAGCTGATGCCCTTTCTCGGATGGGAGTGGAAGAACACTTGATCAACCCTAAACCTGTACCAATCATTCCCGAACAAAGAATTCTGGGTGTAATCGCCACAGAATCCATAGAGGAAGTTAAGGATAAAGCCAGGCAACTTGTAACTCCAGCAGACATACAGAATTGGCATCTGCAGGGAAAGGACTTTGCAGTAAAGGACAACTTATTGTATTTCCAAGAACGATTATACCTACCCAGCACAGATTTACAGAAAAAAGTAATCTCTTGTTATCACGATTCTTTAATGGAAGGACATCCCGGTATGGCCAAGACCTCAGAAAAGATCAAGCGCTACTTCTGGTGGCCGTCTTGGAAAAAAGATATCAGAGACTTTATAATGTCCTGTGGAGTATGCGCCCAAAACAAGAGTCAAAAGGAAAGACCAGCAGGCCTCTTACGCCCTATTGACATCCCACCTCGCCCTTGGCATACGCTTTCTATGGACTTCATCACCGATCTACCTCCATGCTCCGGATACAATACGATTCTAGTAATCGTGGACTTATTCTCCGAGATGGCGCATTTCATTCCGCTCAAAGGCTTGCCAACAGCAGCAACTCTGGCCCGAGAATTTCTCGAAAACATCGTCCGACTGCACGGTTTTCCTTCGGTTCTTATTTCGGATCGAGGTAGTCAATTGATTTCTCATTTTTGGCGAAGTTGCTGTCGGTCGGCTCAAATTGATGTGAGACTATCGACCAGTCACCACCCTCAGACCGACGGACAAACCGAGAGGACCAATCAAACTCTGGAACAGTATTTACGCTGCATGCTGCAACAAACTGAAAAAACTTGGAAAGACATCCTTTGGATAGCCGAATATGCCTACAATAACTCTGTCCATTCGGGAACTGGGAAAACCCTGTTTTTTCTTTTGTACGGCAGTCACCCTCGAACCTCGGAGTTGGATGCCCTCCAAGATCTTGAAACACCAGCAGTAGACTACCTGCATTCTACAATCACTCAAGCCTTTAAGGAAGCTGTTTCTCACCTTCAAAGGGCTAAAGAACAATACAAGAAAGGAGCAGATCAACATCGGAAGGAAGCCCCTCAATATCAAGTAGGGGATCAAGTCTGGTTATCCACCAAATATCTACCTCTAAAAGGGCCACGCGCATTCAACCCAAGATACCTTGGTCCCTATTCCATCACTACCATAGTAAACCCAGTAGCGGTCAAGTTGGACTTGCCCCCGCACATGAAGATACATCCGGTCTTCCACGTCTCTCTATTAAAACCCGTGCAACCTCAAACCCGACTAACTAAATCTCCAAAACCTATCCTAGTTGATGGAGAACTCGAGTTTGAAGTCAAAAGCATTCTGGACTCCAAGATCTCCAAATCTAAACTATTTTACCTAATTGACTGGAAAGGCTACGGCCCCCAAGAGAGATCCTGGGAACCTGCTGAATATGTCCACGCTCCTCGCCTAATCAAAATATTTCACCGAACATTTCCTGACAAGCCAAAACCCCCGGAGAAGCCCGGTTTGGGAGGGGCCTTGAGGGGGGGTACTGTCATGATCTCTGCTTCCAAAAGGTCAGGGTTTTCCCAACTCCCTTGGAAGCAGATCCATAACCCAGGTTCCGAGTGCCAACGAGTCCCAATTGGGACCTTTTGGACCCAGTCCTGGCGCCAGTGGCACCAGGCTCATAAATATGCCCAGTCCCAGCGCTGGAAGCGCCGGGCTCATAATGCTTGGGTGGACTTACCTGCAGCAGACCATGATGCTTACTTGCCTGCCAGTTGAGCCTCTGATCCTCTTCTGTTTGGAACTACTTTTCCTGTTGGGTGGGGCAGGAGCCACTCCCTAGATTCAGAACACTGGAACTCTTCTGGAAAGCAGGAACTCTTTTCTTACCTAGGCGTGGCTGTGGAAAGAGACATCTAAGCACTACAGGAGGCTATTTAAACCACACCCGATGGATGAATCTTGCTTTGCGTTATTCTGCATCCTCTGCAGCAGAACGCTCATCGTGTCTTCTGCATCTGATCCTGGGCCTAAGGAAAAAGGCTTACCGTCCTGAATCCAGTCTTCAGCAACACCTATAAAGACAAGAAAGAACAGGTTAGCATTACGGTCTTCAGTGACAGCTCTTCACTTACCTGGTCCATCGGCTGTCACCAACGCCTCGCAACGCCTCGCGCTGCATTCCGGCATCTGAAAGACAAAGGCTTACCTACTCTTCGTGCACTCCGGAGGTCTTCACACTGCATTCCGGCATCTGAAAGACAAAAGCTTACCAACTCTTCGCACGCTCCGGAGGCCTTCGGCGCTGCATCCCGCATCTGAAAGACAAAACAAGGTGCGTTTAAAGACATTGGGGAACTTTAATACTCACGTGCCATTACTCCTTTCCACATCTAACCCAGTGGGTATTCCGGCACCCTGCAGCCGCTCCGAACTTGTACCTGCAAAATAAAAAGACAGTTAGAGCGCATCGTGAAGCAGGCAACAAGCGCTTACTTACGTGCTTCCAGGCGCTTCTATTCATCACACAGGCTCCATCTTCAACTCACTTCAGCCCGTCATCCGCCATCGCCGGAACCCTGCAAAACAAGAAACATCATTACTAAAGACTTTAAAGACATTAGAATTACTCGAAACTTACCGTTCGTGCAGTAAACGACGGACAGCAGTCCTCTGAAGTCAAGAGGCCTGCTCCCCTTATCCAGTGAAGAAACTGGTTACAGCACCCTGCCCCGAGGCAGATGGAGAGCACGGCGTTCACTTACCTAAGGTGAGAGCGTTAACCTTTGGGGTTCTACAGGAGAAGAGAAAGGGAAGAAGAGAGAGACATTCAATAACCCAGTTCCTTAATCCCATATTTTCTATCTGCAGACATCTTACCCTTCGAGTCAGACATACAGTGCACAGAGGTCCAGCCCAAAGAGCCAGCCGTGTGTTACACATCACCTTTGAAGATACGGTATACGCCCAGTCAAGACCGGCGCCTCTACGGGAATCAGGTGAGCGTTACAGAACGCAAAGCCTACCACAAAACTCCCGTCCAGGCGCTATGGAAACCTCGGATACCGACCAGCTAGCCCAGTTACTTGGGGAACTAAGGGCAGAAGTGCATGCAGCCCGTCAGGAAACGAACGCTCTAAGAAGGGAACTGATTATTTCCAAGGAGCGAACAGATGATCTCGCTAGACAATTGCTACAGTCACAAGCCGGACAGACCCCATTACCCGCATCTGGGGGAAATCTTCCTTCTACATCCTCTATGAATCCAGTGCAGATCAACCTACCTGGGAATGTACCTCTGGCTCCGCCCGAACGATTTTCTGGTGACCCAAAGAGGTTTGCAGTATTTATCAATCAGTGCCGGTTTCATTTCTTATGCCGGCCAGCAGCCTTTCCAACTGATCAAGCTAAAGTAGCTTTCGTGCTTTCGTACCTTAGTGGCAATGCGGCAGACTGGTCGATCCCTCTAGTAAATCAAGATGATCCGGTCCTCCATGATTTTCAAGCTTTTCAGCTCAGTATGGAAAAACTGTTCGCAAGACATTCACAGGGGCAGGCCTTGGACAATGAGCTTCTTTCGTTGCAACAAGGTAATCAAGACCTTTTGGCTTATATTGCGTCTTTCAACAGACTGATAGTGGAAACTCAATGGCCTGAGGACAAAAGGATTACGCTGTTTTATAGAGGTATACGTGGAGAGCTCAAAGATGTGTTAGCCCAAGTAGTGAATCCCCCACAAGATTGTTCGGACTATATAGACTTAGTCGTTCAAATAGATCACAGACTGCAGAACAGGAAGGCCGATCGTTCCAAGTTTGATGCTCGAGTATTTTCCAAACCGCCAACTCCTTCCAAAGGAGTAGACTCCGGGGAACCCATGCAAATAGGGGGTCTGAAAGGTCCTCTAACACAAAAGGAGCGGGAAAGGAGAAAACAGTTGCAATTATACCTCTTTTGCGGAAACTCAGGGCACTTTCTTCGAGACTGTCCGGTGAAACCTGCCAAGAAGGCAGTAGGAGCTGCAGTTACCAAAGTTACAAACTCTGAGCAGGGAAACGACCTCACCCGACAAGAATAGAGGTCCTCTTGCCGAGCGTGAAAACCAGTTCCGTGACCTCGCATTTCGTGATACCTATGGTCCTCATTAGCCCTGATAATCCGGATCGATTACATGCAATTGAAGCTTACGTCGACAGCGGTGCCATCGGCAATTATGTGGATCATGAAATGGTTTTGAGGATGAATCTAACTCTTTGTCCCAAGGCTGTAAAGGACGTCATTACTACGGTGGATGGTACGGAGATAGCCTCCGGGCCAGTAACGCATACCACTCAAGAGGTGACGCTAGTAAGTCAAGATGGACACCATGAGACGATCGTGTTCGATGTGATCAAGGCCCCTCAGTTTCAGATTATTCTAGGAATACCTTGGTTAGAGAAACACAATCCTCTGATCGATTGGCGAGCAAGAACGGTCCAGTTTCCAGAATGTGTCTCTACTTGTCACCCTCCACCTGGTGTTGCACTGGCAGCAATTTCTTCAGAGACTCCCCAGTTACCTCCAGAATACCTAGAATACCAAGATGTTTTCCGGAAGGATCAGGCTAACTCTCTACCTCCTCATAGGTCTTATGACTGCCAGATAGACCTGATACCTGGATCTACTCCTCCTTGTAGTAGAATTTATGCCCTCACCGAGCCTGAGAACCTTCACCTTCGACAATACCTGGATCAATACCTGGCAAATGGGTTTATTCGTCCTTCCAAGTCCCCTGCTTCTTCAGCTTTGTTCTTCGTTCCAAAAAAGGAAGGAGACCTTAGAACTTGTATAGATTATCGCTCCCTGAACCAGATCACCGTTAAGAATAGATATCCGTTACCTTTGATCCCTGAACTCCTGGACCAAGTCAGAAAAGCATGCATATATACAAAGCTGGATCTTTGAGGAGCTTACCACTTGGTACGAGTAAAAGAGGGCGATGAATGGAAGACGGCCTTCCGCACCAAGTATGGGCTATTTGAATATCAGGTCATGCCCTTCGGACTTTGCAATGCCCCGGCCGCCTTTCAATATTTTATGAACGATGTCCTCAGAGAGCTCATAGATGTGTGTGTTGTTGTTTACATTGACGACATCCTCGTTTATTCTTCATCGGAATCTGAACATCGGAAACACGTGAAAATGGTCCTCGAAAGATTGCGTCAACACAAACTTTTCGCTAAGTTGGAAAAATGTGTTTTCAACGTGACTGAAGTTGAATTCTTGGGATTTATATTATCACCTGGCGGAGTGCGTATGGATTCAAAGAAGGTCGATGCAGTTCTCAAATGGCCATCACCATCCTCCGTAAAAGGTGTGCAAAGCATGTTAGGCTTCGCTAACTTTTACCGCAGGTTTATCCCCGAATTCTCTCGAATAGTCCAGCCCATCACTGCCTTGTTAAAGAAAAACAAACGTTTTGAATGGTCTACCGAGGCGGAACAAGCTTTCCAGGATTTGAAGACTAAATTTATCTCTGCACCAATCTTAAAACACCCTCGCCCCGAACTCCCCTACATCATTGAAACTGATGCTTCAAGCCTTGCCATGGGGGCAGTTCTATCACAAAAGGACCCGGTAACCAATCAGTTGCATCCCGTGGCATTTTGGTCACGCAAATTCTCGCCTCCTGAAATCAATTACACGATTACTGACAAGGAACTTCTGGCTATCAAGTCTGCCTTTAAGGCTTGGCGGCATTATCTGCTGGGGGCCCGACACACCGTTACTGTGATTACGGATCACCGAAACCTGCAATATTTGAAAACCGCAAAAGCCCAATCCTCTAGACAACTCCGTTGGGCATTATTCTTTGCCGAGTTTGACTTCATAATTACCTATCGACCTGGTACAAAGAACGGTAAAGCTGATACTTTTTCTCGGATGGGAGTGGAAGAACACTTGATCAACCCTAAACCTGTACCAATCATTCCCGAACAAAGAATTCTGGGTGTAATCGCCACAGAATCCATAGAGGAAGTTAAGGATAAAGCCAGGCAACTTGTAACTCCAGCAGACATACAGAATTGGCATCTGCAGGGAAAGGACTTTGCAGTAAAGGACAACTTATTGTATTTCCAAGAACGATTATACCTACCCAGCACAGATTTACAGAAAAAAGTAATCTCTTGTTATCACGATTCTTTAATGGAAGGACATCCCGGTATGGCCAAGACCTCAGAAAAGATCAAGCGCTACTTCTGGTGGCCGTCTTGGAAAAAAGATATCAGAGACTTTATAATGTCCTGTGGAGTATGCGCCCAAAACAAGAGTCAAAAGGAAAGACCAGCAGGCCTCTTACGCCCTATTGACATCCCACCTCGCCCTTGGCATACGCTTTCTATGGACTTCATCACCGATCTACCTCCATGCTCCGGATACAATACGATTCTAGTAATCGTGGACTTATTCTCCAAGATGGCGCATTTCATTCCGCTCAAAGGCTTGCCAACAGCAGCAACTCTGGCCCGAGAATTTCTCGAAAACATCGTCCGACTACACGGTTTTCCTTCGGTTCTTATTTCGGATCGAGGTAGTCAATTTATTTCTCATTTTTGGCGAAGTTGCTGTCGGTCGGCTCAAATTGATGTGAGACTATCGACCAGTCACCACCCTCAGACCGACGGACAAACCGAGAGGACCAATCAAACTCTGGAAGAGTATTTACGCTGCATGCTGCAACAAACTGAAAAAACTTGGAAAGACATCCTTTGGATAGCCGAATATGCCTACAATAACTCTGTCCATTCGGGAACTGGGAAAACCCCGTTTTTTCTTTTGTACGGCAGTCACCCTCGAACCTCGGAGTTGGATCCCCTCCAAGATCTTGAAACACCAGCAGTAGACTACCTGCATTCTACAATCACTCAAGCCTTTAAGGAAGCTGTTTCTCACCTTCAAAGGGCTAAAGAACAATACAAGAAAGGAGCAGATCAACATCGGAAGGAAGCCCCTCAATATCAAGTAGGGGATCAAGTCTGGTTATCCACCAAATATCTACCTCTAAAAGGGCCACGCGCATTCAACCCAAGATACCTTGGTCCCTATTCCATCACTACCATAGTAAACCCAGTAGCGGTCAAGTTGGACTTGCCCCCGCACATGAAGATACATCTGGTCTTCCACGTCTCTCTATTAAAACCCGTGCAACCTCAAACCCGACTAACTAAATCTCCAAAACCTATCCTAGTTGATGGAGAACTCGAGTTTGAAGTCAAAAGCATTCTGGACTCCAAGATCTCCAAATCTAAACTATTTTACCTAATTGACTGGAAAGGCTACGGCCCCCAAGAGAGATCCTGGGAACCTGCTGAATATGTCCACGCTCCTCGCCTAATCAAAAGATTTCACCGAACATTTCCTGACAAGCCAAAACCCCCGGAGAAGCCCTGATCCTGGGCCTAAGGAAAAAGGCTTACCGTCCTGAATCCAGTCTTCAGCAACACCTATAAAGACAAGAAAGAACAGGTTAGCATTACGGTCTTCAGTGACAGCTCTTCACTTACCTGGTCCATCGGCTGTCACCAACGCCTCGCAACGCCTCGCGCTGCATTCCGGCATCTGAAAGACAAAGGCTTACCTACTCTTCGTGCGCTCCGGAGGTCTTCACACTGCATTCCGGCATCTGAAAGACAAAAGCTTACCAACTCTTCGCACGCTCCGGAGGCCTTCGGCGCTGCATCCCGCATCTGAAAGACAAAACAAGGTGCGTTTAAAGACATTGGGGAACTTTAATACTCACGTGCCATTACTCCTTTCCACATCTAACCCAGTGGGTATTCCGGCACCCTGCAGCCGCTCCGAACTTGTACCTGCAAAATAAAAAGACAGTTAGAGCGCATCGTGAAGCAGGCAACAAGCGCTTACTTACGTGCTTCCAGGCGCTTCTATTCATCACACGGGCTCCATCTTCAACTCACTTCAGCCCGTCATCCGCCATCGCCGGAACCCTGCAAAACAAGAAACATCATTACTAAAGACTTTAAAGACATTAGAATTACTCGAAACTTACCGTTCGTGCAGTAAACGACGGACAGCAGTCCTCTGAAGTCAAGAGGCCTGCTCCCCTTATCCAGTGAAGAAACTGGTTACAGCACCCTGCCCCGAGGCAGATGGAGAGCACGGCGTTCACTTACCTAAGGTGAGAGCGTTAACCTTTGGGGTTCTACAGGAGAAGAGAAAGGGAAGAAGAGAGAGACATTCAATAACCCAGTTCCTTAATCCCATATTTTCTATCTGCAGACATCTTACCCTTCGAGTCAGACATACAGTGCACAGAGGTCCAGCCCAAAGAGCCAGCCGTGTGTTACACATCACCTTTGAAGATACGGTATACGCCCAGTCAAGACCGGCGCCTCTACGGGAATCAGGTGAGCGTTACAGATGGATAGAAAATTCTGGCTGGGCGTGGCAGAAGGGAAGCAAGAGCTGGACTGACACGGTGAGCGTTACGCTGCAGGAGTGCAGAATAACGCGAACCGTGTTCAGTTTGCAGGGTGCGGTTTAAATAGCCTTGCAAGTAGTTCCAGGAAAATAGTCCCCTTAACTGTATCCTGCCTCTCAGGTAAAATAGTCCCAAGCCACACCCTGTACTGAATGGCTTAGCATCTCAGAGCCAAGTATATGGACCACATGTTTAACACCTACCAGGACTGAGTCCAGGTAAGCCTAGCTGGGGCCTGAGAAGCCCCCAACGAAGCCCGAGGAAGGGATGGGCTCGCCAGTTTCAGGGTTTTGGGAGCATGCACCATGACGGCTTGCCTCTGGGCATTATGTTTAAGCATGTACTGTTTTCTTTGCTTTGGTCTGAATGGAAGCTTTGCTTCAGACCCGGCGCACAAGGGTCTCTCTTTTATGTAAGATTTATGGACTTCACAGAAGCTGCTAATGCTTTGTGCCGACGTGCATGAGCATTCGCTTTCTTGGTCTGAATGGAAGTTTAATTGATGTTTATTTTAGGTTTTACTGCCGTCAAGCGCATGTCTGATTGAAGCTGATACAGCCTCTAGGCCAGCTCACGCGAGCCTCTGTTTTGTTTGTTTAGCCCTCAGTGTTTGTTGGGGTGGCTGCCTTCCGTGTTCAGAAGGCCTGGGAGTTCCAGGTGCTGGATGAACAATACTACGGTGGCGCAATAGCTTATTCAGGCCTGCAGTGCTGGCGACCCGAGTGCAAAGCCCTTTTGTGGGCTGCAGTATTTTTTCAGAAAGCACAACCTCCAGTGGCTCAACTGCTAAGTGCTTGGTGTTGGAATGCTGGGGACCTGAGTTCTAATACAATGTCCGGAACATCATGGGTATTTAGAAAAATGTATATTGATTAAATGTACTTCTCTTTTTCCTTTAAATTGCACCTGGGACTGCCAGATGCTGCGGGCGCGCTCGGTCCGCTATGTTTTCCTTGTTTTTTTTTATATATTTTGAAGCCAGACTCTGTAGCACAGTTGTCACTTGTATCTGGAAGGTTTCAGGTTCGAACCAATCCTCCAACTTCAAAATTCTGAACGTGTTGGGAAAAATAATTACAATTTTAATTACCATACGCCCAGCCATGCAAAACCCGGTCGGGGTTTCTACAAGGAAAACCGGGTTGTCTGGTCGCCCTAGTTATGCGGGACAACTTGAGCCAGCCCAGACCGGATTTTTTCACTTTAACAAAATTATATATAATTTTAATTACATTTTAAGTAGGAATATTTTGTAATATACATGTTTGGAACCTGCCCGCTCAAGTGCCTGATGCGCTGCTAGTCTGCAGCCTTGTTTAAGCGCGGCATATGGCATAGATGATTACCTTTACTATAGGTGTGCCACAAATTTGCTTGGTTGCAGGCTTTGCCTGTATTCTTCTGCGAGATGAACACCTCATGTGCTGCTGGTTCCACACCCTGCTCGGGTGAGCAGTTTGAAGTGCACTTGCTCAGTGTATTCCTCCCTTAAGGTCGGCAGCTTGGTTTAGGTGCTGAATATGGCAGATGTCATTATTTTCCCTGTAAGCGTGTCATAACCTGAGCGGTTTCAGGCTTTGCCTGGGTTCTACTGCGAGGTGCTCCCTCGTGTACTGCTGGTTGCCACACCCTGCTAGGGTGAGCAGTTTGAGGTACACTTGCTCAGTGTATTCCTCGCTTAAGGTCGCCAACTTTGTTTGTGCAGCAGATGGCATTGGTGGATACCTTCACGGTCTGTGTGCTATAACCTGCTCGGTGGCAGGCTTGGCCTGTGTTCTTCTACGAGGTGAACCCCTCGTGTACTGCTGGCCGCACACCCTGCTAGGGTGAGCAGTGGAGGTGCACTTGCTCAGTGTACTCTTTGTTAAACAATATATTTAAGGGGCCTGGAGCACATTTACGTTTTCAGAATTGTCAGTAGCCCGGATAGCTAAGTAAGCTTCAGCTTCTATATGGGGCCAGGGTTCGGACCCCTGTGGGGGTGTAACCCCACTTCCTTGGGCATATTATATTATTTTATATTATTTTATATTATTTTATATAATCATTAAGTACTTTAAAGAAAAGAGTGTGTGGATATGGTTGTAAACAGACCCATGTGGGGGGGTTGTACCTTCCTCTTTAGCCATCTCTCAGGTGTTAACCTTCGGCTTTTAGTTAAATTCTGTCACCCTTTATGCTAGTTAGTTTCAGGACAACTGAGTCCATTTCCTTAGGCATTTCCTTCCCCAATAACAATTGCTCCACTCAGTACCCGTGTTCATTAAGTTGCAGAATTTTCTCTCGACATGAGGAGGAGAAAAATGGCACTTTTATGTCCCTATTGAGGGCTGCAGGGCTTGGTTCTCTCTTTAGAGGGTGGCGTGTTTCCCTTACTATTTGTCCCATTATGGCATTCATTATACAATTAGGAAGGCTTTGTTGAGCAACTATGTTCTGATTTGGATTAGTGTTTGGAAACACTTGCTGGTATCAGAGGGATGGGTTACTAAATATTATTTTTTTAGCGCCAGCCCCATGGTTTTTCCTCCCATGGCTTGGCCTGTTTTCCGCTAATCGTCTAGCGGTGTGTTATAATTTCTCCTCTGCTCGAGGAGTACAAGCAGGGTTCTGTACCCTCAAGAGAGTTGTTTAGTTTCTTTCATTTTATATTTTGAATACAGTGCAGCGAATAGAGTGCTTGCTTTCAGATCTGTGCAGAGCCTACTGCTGTAGGTTCCTATTTTGTAAGATCTAAATCAGTCTTTCATCCTGTTGGGATCGATAAGTGAACACCTCACCACACACCATTGGTAGTAATGATGAGCAACATTTGTATACCTTCGGGTTCGTAACACTATATAAGTGCTATTTTAGCTATGGGCAATGTGCTTAATTTTTTCCTTCCCCTGATCCCCAGAGAGGCCAGTCAGCTTTAAATGCATACAGAGGCTCAGGCCTCAGTGTTTGAGGGGACAGTGGTCCCAGTATTCTTTCACAACCGTTCATTTTCAGAGCATGATAATTGTCCAAACGTGCTTTCCCCCCTCGTTCCCCTTCCCGCCATCCTTGGGGGAGATTGCATCATAATAGTACACCTCTTGGAGTAACACCTGATGGTTTCCGTTTTCCTTTTACAGGAGTTCTGGCTCATGACCAGTGCAGACTCGCAATGAGCATTTCCCTACCGTCAGTTTACTTTCCTTTGCGCCAATTTCCTGATATTTCACCAAGTTAAGCGGAGCCCCCTTCCACGGTCAGGGGTTGTTGGTTAGAAGTGCAAGAGTGTATTTATTTTAAGGGTGTAAAGTGGGGCTTTTGTGTGGTCCTCAGGGTAACCTTCTTCTGGGCTGCAAGGTTTTCCTTAGATAAGTGGGGGAGGTTTCTCCTCCTTTGGGAAGGCACAATATCCCGTGGTGGGATAGAGGGGTCTGGGAGTGCTACTCACCTTCCATCCAAGGTATTACGGCCCTCTATCACAAGGCTTTCCGTCTCTACATTAACTATCTCAGAAGGTGTCTGTCAGTGCGATTTCCAGAGGGCTGGGATATATTTAGTTAATGACTTGGTTCTCCTAGTCACCTGCATGGCAGGTAGACCTTTTGGGTTTTCACAGGAGATGGTTTGCAATAAGGTACCAGCACAGGGTGCTGAGGGCTTTAAGATTCCTCAGATTGGCTAAGATAGAGGTTAGTCCTCTCCTGGTGAGCAACTTCATTTTAACTGTTTAGTGATCAGTTCTGTGCATTTTAAAGTCTTTGCTAAGACTATGGAATTTAGTGGTCCTCCTTCGGTTAGTTTATGATCCTCTAGGGGATTTATCAACCATGGAGGAGGGAACTGGGTCCAAGCACCTGGCACATCTACAAAGGGGTTCAGATATCACTATAATGGTAGCGATTGGATGTAAGATACATTTTTTCTCCTTCCCAAGTTCGGTCTTTTAGGGGTCAGGTTTTTGTAAATATCTTCCTTTTGTCATGATAGCAGAGTCCTTCTGCAAGAGCTCGGGAGATCTGTTGGTCTCCGTCTTGGCGGTTTGGCAGGTTTAACCTTTCAGGTGGGGCCCCTCTCTTCCATTCTGCTTCTGCCTCCAGAAGACATACCTTTCTTAGTATACACATATGTCGGGGGACAATTGTGGGTTAAGTCTATTGTTTTTCAGTTCCGCTCAGCACTGATCGTGCTATTACAGATTAACAAAAATGACATTTGACTCCCATTTTACCTTTTATGAACATTTGTCTTTCCCACTTGGTTCCCCAGTGTAGTTATGTGACATGTCCTGTTTCTAATACGATATCTTCCTTTAACGCATGGGATGGAACCTACAAAGCTTTCATCCATTATGGGGTGTTTTTCTTTATCTCCAGGAGACCTAAGTTTTTATCTTCTTTTGTTTGCTATCTAGGTTCCCAAAGATGGTATGAATTTAAGGGTTTTAAATGTTTGATTGGACAACAGAGGAGTTATAAACATATAAACAGGTGTTTCAAGAGAGAACATTCTTTGGTTTGTTGTTCTTCCCATCCACCCACCCTTCTTGCTTGTTGTTCTTACGGCTACGAGTTGAGGTTCTGATCAGGAGTGTGGCTCACAGTTTCAAGATGTGGAGTGTGTGGTACGAGAGTTTCGCTGGATTTGTCGTCATCGTTTATCATCTGATCTGTGCAGTGGACGTCTGGTTCAGACGTCCACTGCACAGAAAGAGGAATTGGGTTTAGAGTAATGGCCTTATATAAGGAAGGGTCCCTGCTCATTGGTCTCCTGCAGGACATGACCTGTCCTCCATGATGGATTGGGGAGCTCCCTTACATTGACATTGAACTCTATTTAGTTCTGTTCTTTACAACTTTTTTGTTTGTAAAAGTTTTTTTCTTTGCTGCTGTGGTTTCAGAGTAAAGATTGTAATGCATAATACTTGCCTCCTTGCCTTTAATAGAATCTAAACCCCCATCGCATGTTGGTGTGGGGGATTAGCCATTCTTTTAATGTTTTCAGAGTGTACCTTTACTTCATAGGCTCAAGAAACAGGTCCTTTCTCCTGAGCCAAATATAGAATCGGCTCAGGCTGGACATTCAAGCCTTGCCTATTTCCCAAATCACAGCCACATACATACATAAACACACACATACACACGCACACGTGTGCACACACACAAATACACACACACTGTGGCATGGCATGCACGGACAGTCACTGGCCACGGCACGACATAAGTTGAGTGGCCTGTCACCTTGCTGACTCACAGGACACCATAGCGTCAAGAGAAAAGCGACGGCAATCAATTATTGCTACATATTGCCGGACCCGGCAGCAATGGCAATGAGCATTTCATTGCTGGGCTGCTGCCAGGCAGGTGTGGTGCTACTCATACCTGCCTAACCTCCGCAATTTTTCCAGAGACTCCGGAATTTTAAGCATTTCTCTGGGTCTCGGAAAAGTCCCTTGAATCTCAGGAATTTTGAGATTCTTTCCGGTCCGTCATATTCTCCACCTGATTGGCTGCTGCTGTTAGCCAATCAGGTGGAGAATATGACGGGACCGGACACAGCGCGAAATGTTCGTGCCCACTGCCTGCACCACTGTAATAATAGTGCTTTCAATGCATGTCATTGGATTGAAAGCAGCATTATTTCTGATGCGGCGCCGCCTTCATTTTGCTTACAATAGCACTGAAAATCAATAATTCAATGCTATAGTAAGCAAACTGAAGGCGCCGCCGCCGCAATAATAGTGCTTTCAATCCAATTACATGGATTGAAAGCACTATTATTTCGGGGGCGGCGCTGCCTTCATTTTGCTTACTATAGCATTGAATTAATTATTTTCAATGCTATAGTAAGCAAACTGAAGGCTACAACAACCTAGTTTACCTTTTTGACAGGTGGGCAGGGCGTGTGGGCGGAACCGTGTGCAAACGGGCGGAGTCTTGTGTGGCTGTGGGCGGGGCCTACATCTCTGGAATTTTGATTTTCAAATGTAGGCAGGTATGGTGCTGGTGCTGCTGCTGCAGTGTATTAGCACTGCAGCAGCGCAGGGAGTGCCCAGTGATCTTCTCAACCACCCCATCCTCCACCACAAAAAATGCCAACACAGCGGCCTTACAGGCACTGCGCACCAGTCGTTGTTGGCAATATTTTTGTAAATAAATCAAGATCTGAGCGTGTGACTGAACAGTCAGACCTTCTTCCAAAAATGGAATGCCACAACGAGGCAGGCGCAACACAGGCAGACGGCACAGGGCACCAAGGCAAGGCCTCTGCAACTGCTGGCCTACTATTGAAACACTGTGGAGGCTATAGCAGGCCAGCTGCTGCAGACGCCTTGGTGCACTGTGCGGTCGCGGGTCGCCATTTTCTTTTCTTTTATGATTTGTCTGCTCCTGAAGAAAGAGTGCCAGTGTTGGACCGGCAAATACCAGCACTTCCGACTGGGCTTCAGTTCCCAGCACCCCATGGTCACCATACTCCTATCCTCCAGCATCCGGCCTGTGAATTTGTCACAATAGGTAACATCGTTGCCTTTCTCAACAAAACAATTACGTATAGCATGGTATTCTAGCACAATATAGCATAAGTGCATATAATGAAATATCATTAATAGTGAGGCAATTGCTGACAACAGTGTCATGATCCAAGGGGTATCTCTGCTGTACTCCTCTGCATACAGGTCACTCTGCTAAATTACTGTGGACTCAGGGAAACACAGCCACAACAACGTCACATAGCCCAGGCTATATTGTAGTTGTGTCCATTTATGTTTAAATGATCATGGCATGCAGGGGTCAAGTCCTAGAAAAAAAGTGGGGGGACTCATTAACATACCAACTGAATGTGGTGCCACCAGAAATAAGCATTAACAAGGTGCTCTCTGAAAAAACTGGGGGGACTCCATCCACCCACGTGTTCCCGCAGCTTGAGCCCTACTTGCAAGGATTTCACAGAACAACCCCATATACAAACATTTTGTGCTGCACATGACCATTCAGCAAGCCTTCCTTCATTGGACAATCAATAAGTGCACTGTCTGCCATTTTGTTTCTCTTCTTCTGACTGCCTTTGTGGATCTATGAGCGTACCAGCTCTTTTGGAAATATGTTGTTATAGTATACCAGAGGAGACGGGGTGTTCATATCCATACTTTCACACTGTCACAAGTCACCAGATTATGTGGGGCCAAGCCGAACCGTTCTCTCTGGTAATAACGGAGAATTCAGCCATGGGCCAAATAAACCATCTTTATTCTCCAAAAGACAGGGTTCATACACGAAACGACAAAATCTCTGGCAATCACAGCTCCTGAGCCACCGTCAGTTGGTTTTGGTTTCTTAGTGACGTCACAAACACCAACCCATCCCAAAAACCTAAGGGCTGTATCCATTGGGTAGCTCGGGTGATACCACCTACGGAAATCCCCTATATGAGTTATTCCATTGGTCTTCCCATGTCAGGTGGGTTCGCCTGAGACTTCCCCAAAAACTATCTATTACTTTGTTTCATGGTCGCACGATGACCATTGGGCTCTGCACCATTATACACCACCCCTGGGTTGGAGCATCTGGATTGGCTGGAGCGGGTCTCCCCAGGCCTGGGACCCTGTTTTGTTCACAGCGCTCGGTGTACCTTTTCAAGGTAATGGGAAAGACTGTGGGTCCCCATTGTTGCCACTGATATAGCCACCCAGCTTGGGAGAGTGCCTGCAGGTTGCAATTTTCTGTGGACAACGCATGCATCCGTCTTGTCTGCTACGTGGGAACAGCTCCTCTTTCCACCATGATTATAATGCCATTGTTCGGCTCAGCTGGGTCACGTGGGCGAGGACCACGAAACCTTCAGTTTGCAATTATTGAGGATTTTATTCTGTATTTCGCAGGTGGCTTACTGCCTTGGAAATCAGGAATTTTCCACCCGCCCATGTCCTTGGCTGCGAACACTGGCTCTGTGCTTCACGCTGCAGAGTCTGCATGTCTTCTTCCATGTTTTGAGGCCTGTGGCTTCGTGCAAATTCACTACAGTCCTTCTATGGTTTCCCTATACGTTCTAATATTTTCTTTATATATTAGTAAGGATCAGGGCCTTACAGGTTCTTTCTAAGTCCCTGCAGTTCCTCATAGTTAGTTGCGATTAAGCGGTTGCAAGCTAGTTCCATGTGTGCTTTGTTCTCTTGCGTTTCTGTGTTTGGCTAGTCAAAAGAAAAAGCTTCTGACAGTATGTGTATATATCTGTCCTCTATCTACAAAATGGTGTAAGCATGTTCTTCTTGTGTGTATGTTTGTCTGCGTAACTTCGTGCAGGAATGTAAATTTACTTCGTGACTAATGTTGCTAAGTTATGTTGTCACTAATGACGTCAGCATGGATGGTTGTTATTATCAGCCAACTTGATCCAGTGAGGAGGCACCGATCTCTGCGAAGACATCAGCTGGATAGGGTTTGAATGGCTGTCTAAGAGAATATCTGTTGCCGTACATGGGATACACTGGTTCACCCAGTGGTTGACCAAACAGGGAGTGGCATCCCTAATTTTTTATCCTTCGGGCTGTCATGCACATAGGGTACATGAGGGCCATTCCGGGGACACTCTCTTCACTGTAAATGCTTGAATCCCGTTGTCTGGTTTCGTGCAACCTCCTTGAGCATACAGACCACCACACTTCGGACTCATCCTCCGCGATTGACCCTGAATGCAAGTCTCAGGTACACTGACCCATCTGATACCACCTCATATGTCCACAGACTGACAGATGCTTAGCTCGACGTTACTTTGTCACGACACACTGTCAACAATGCACTCGGAGGAGACTCGCACAGGAGAAGAAGGACGCAGTGTATCCTGACAAGATAATGGACCCAAAGGGGGCATACATGTTGTGTGTGCCTCTGATGAGGACTCACCAGGGAAAGAAATTGCACAAACCTGTCAAAAAAACAGCATACATCCCAGAAGCCTGGGGCAATAATCCGTGGACTATCCCACAATTTGGGAATTTCCCAGTGGGCCTCTTTATCATGAACCTCTTTTGTGTGGATGACCTGGGTTTGTGCTCCTCCCTCTCCCAGTAATCTTAGTCTCTTTCTTCCATCTGACCCCATTCCCCCCTCCCCCACTTCGCTTGTGAAAAACAATTTGTCATACATTTTCTAGTAAATCCTTCTCCACCCGTAACATGTTATGTGTCTGTTTTTTGTTTTAACTACTTTTTAGCCCCTATATAGGGACAAATGTGCTTTACAATACACTAGTTGCACCCATTTTCCAAAATGTTCTTGAACAGAGAACCCCCTAAACCTCACATAGAGGGGTAAAACAAGCTTGGCTGGTGTGATATAGGGCCACTTGAAAACCACTTCCAGGGCCACTTTTGGATCCCAGTGCACACCTGGCTAAAATGGGTCTGTCTGTCTCATTGCCCATCTGCCTAGCTCGCCTGGGTCTTCATGTAACTTCTCTCCAGCAGATGTGAAGGAAGAACGCACCAATCGGGGACGCTGCTGGTGAGCAGACATCAAAGCAGGGGTTCCATGTGTTAAAATCGCAGCAAAAATGGCCATGAACACAAAATATTGCGGCAAAAAGGCTGTGGTTTTGCTGCCACAATCCATTTAAAGGATGTGGGGGACACCCCCACAACCCCCGGACCCATTATACCATTTAAGTGATGCAGGGGACACCCCTGAAATCCCTGCTCCTCTTAAATGGTGTAATGGGGCACACCTTTAAAGGGTCAAATGACAGCATTTTTGCAAGTTTTTTGTTCAGGCAACATTTTTGCCGCAATTCTATCACTGCATACCAAAGCAGGGTCATGCCATAACTCTAGGTCAAGTGGAGCACTTGCCCAGACCAATCCTGTAGACCATTGCCACCGCCACACCTTCGCTGCTGATGGGTTTCCCAAGTTCATTTCTCCCATTTTCTTCGGTGGTGCATATGAGCATGGTGAGCATGATGTCTTCAGGGTCTTTCATGCACAAATCTTACAGTATGGTGAGCAGAGGTGCACTGTCTCATATAGGCCTCAACGCATGCACCGTGCCAAACACGAGGCATTGTTAGTCACATCGTTGCTGCCCATCCGGATATCTACCGGACTGAGAGTTTTTCTATAGCTCTCTCTGAAGTGCCGGATGTATGCTCTGCAGTTGGTGTTAATATCTTTATTCTGTAAGCAAATATTTTTGGCCCATGAAATCCCTCACAGTGCTGCTATTGATGCATTTTGTTTGCAATTCAAACACCAAGTTGATGGTTTCACCGTTCATTGGTCCTCTCCTCGAAGCAAGTATATCCATCCAATCCCCCCTCCACCCCTGGCTGTAAACCACTATGGATATGTGTATAGAGGGAAGGGCATATACACTAAAATAGAGGTAAACGGTATTACCTCCACACAATGGGCCTCATCATGAGTCTGGCGGTGTCCCAGCAGAAATACTGCCAGGATAATAATAATAATTTGGCATTTATATAGCGCTGCGAACCCTCAGGCAGTTGAGCGCTGCTTATATATTACCCATGGTGTGTGGTGCTCATTTGCTGACTTCAGAAGGATGAAAGGCTGAGTCTGGCACTGCCGGGATTTGAACCTGCCTTGGTGGCAGGTTCAGCACGGATGTCAAAGCAAGCTCTCCACTCGCTGTGCTATCTGACTGGCTGATACAGCCAGTGCAAATAGCATTCCCGCTACTCAGGTGGCGCTATTAGCGGCATATCATGAGTAGCGGTACAGCAGTACGTTCCCTTGTCCCAGTGGGGTTGAAGGGCGCTATTACTGCCGGTTGTAATAGCATCAAAACGGGCGGTAAGGGGAAATGTTTACCTCCAGCAAAAAGCTGGAGTTAAAACTCCCACTTCATGATTGGGCCAACCCATGAATGTGGGAGTAATAGCGCTACCGCCACATTTAAGGGGTAAGGTCGAACTCATAATGAGGCCCACTCATTAGGTCTTAAGGTAAACCATTAGGCCAAGATGAAAGAATTTTTCAAGGGGGCAACAAAATACAATGCTTCTCCGCGAAGGCAATGGTATTCAATTGGGACTTATTAAACCGTAAGTTTAGCATTTCTCTTTCAAAAAATGTTTTTTAGTATTTTTTTGTATCCATATTGCCTACTTCAGTGGAAAATGTGCCTGGTAAGGGCATCTAGGCGCTGGGATAACTGAACGGTCATTGTGAGGAGAGGAAAAGGCTGGCAAGTGAAGCGAGCGGTCAAACGTTTAAAAAAAAACTAAACAGAAAAATAAGGGGGCAGCAGAGGAACGTGTCAGGGAGTGGAAGGGATTATAGAGCGAGGCAAAGGACTAGGAAGTATGGGGGACACCCTCCTTAAAGATCAGGTCGGCAATAAGAGGTGGGCAGATTTGTGAAGATGAGGATGTTAAACCTCATTGTAGTGAATCCGTCGGTCGGCAGCTCAGCGGCAGGGTTCGGCCATATAAGATTTGGAGACATTCAAGCACTGCAGGTCTAGCCCCAAGAGTCAGCAGGTTTAAGCTTCTGGGTGGGCAGCCCCCATCAGTATCCCCCTCAGGCACACTGAATTGCCACATCTCAGAGGTGGCTACCCTTCATCCTGGTTCTATTTCTACTGGCCAACAAGTGGTCCACTGCTCCCAACTCCGCCTGCTCCCTGCCACCATATTAAATGAAAAGAGTTTCATTTTTGTCCCTAGGGTCCATATTGTTATTATTCATAATTTTCAGCTGCAGTTATTGTCAGAACATGTCTAGCCACTTCAATGTGAGGTGGTGCCAATCTTGAATACTTATACACACTTATGTATTTTCCCTGGAGGATGGTCTTGCCAAGATTTTGAAGAACGTTCTGTTGTGGAACGGTGGTATGCAGACACAGGAGTTCACCAAGATAAGTGGTTTATTGGGAAAGATATATCCCCGGAGCACTGGGGCAGCAGTGCTACTTCCTGCCTTAGCGGCTCCGACTAATGGCTCTCCCAGGCCGCTCTAGAATCCATGGGGGACTCTAGAACGGCACAGGCCTAGCTCAGAATAATAGCATCATAACATCGCCCCCCGCAGGAAGTGGTGGGGAAAAAAGAAGGGGGGTATGCGGGAGAGGAAGGGGAAGAGGAAAGGAAGACAGACTGACAGTTGGGTAACTGCAAAGGATATAACTCAATAATATACAAAGCCATCTTTGATGTTGGGTGAAATCTTCCTCCTCCGAGCAGATACTCCAGAGCCACTTTCTTGCTACTCATAACTTGGGAACTGCACCAAACTTCCTCCACCCAGCGTACCATCATTGGGTGCATTGACAGAGGACCGAACAATGTCATCAAACGACCATACCTTTCCATCATCCAGGTCCACAGTCTTCCTGCCCACTCGCTCAATCTTCTGCTGGTTCCTGAATGTGGACTGACCTTTAGTCACTTTTCGATGCTCACTGACGCTGACCCAATTGCCTTCCTTGAACATATTCGGTACGAGTAGGAGTGTGCTCTGAAGAACAGAACTCAAAGCCAATCCAAAATGGAGGCACGCACACTCACGACTTGAGGGGCTTTCTTCTAGCATGCACAGCTACATGTTTCTTCATCAGGAGCAGCGCAACGAGCCCATGCACCTTCATTGCAACAGCACAGCTTGAACTCTCCCAAAACCAGCTGCAGGGTTGCCAGTGCCGTTATGGGCGCTCTCCACAAACCAGCCGCTGCCTACTATCACAGCTGGTGCACAGCCAAGGCCCAGCTGCAGTCGCTTGATGGGGCGCCTACACTCTCTGTCCTTCAGCTCCCCAGCACTACTGCTCACTGCACTTAACAAGCTCGTAGCCAATATGTTGTGGAAAGAAGTTGTGCGGAGATGGGGGTTCACCAAGTTAAGTGGTTTCTTGAGACAGAAAGACCCGTGGAGCACCGGGGCAGCAGTGCTACTTCCTGCCTTGGCGGCTCCCACTACCGGCTCTCCCGTGCCGCTCTAGAATCCTTGGTGGACTCTAGAACGGCATGGGGCTAGCTCAGAATAATAGCATCATATCAGGTCCTTCCCAATTTGGAGGAACCTAGGTCTTTTTTGTTAACTTTAAACTGGGAAAATTCATAGTAACGGGCTTAAAACAGGAGATACTCTTCTGAAAATGTATCGATTTTAAGTTCGAGGCAGATCACTGATGTGATGAGTCCCCATTTAGAAGCAAATGCACAATTTGGAAAAAATATTTTTAATGATGATTTAAGTAGTAGGTCACAGCATTATTAGTGAGGTGAAAGGGGGTTAAAAATGCAGCTAAGAAAAGTAAAACACTCCTCAAGGCTTGTTTTCAAAGTTGTATAACAGCTTAATAAACCAGCAAAGATTGGAGAATCTCAAATCAAACCTTAATAGAAATGACCTTACATACGTTTGAAAAGGGGTATGTTACGGGGGTGCGGCTCTTTAGTATGTGGTATGGGCTCCACATCCGGTGTTTACATTTCCAAAGCTGGTAATATTATTCTAGTTGGTCTTTTACTGGACACAGCTGCCACTTGCGTGGTCTCCTGGCGCTTTGGCGGATCTGAACAGGAAGCAGGGCTGGGAAACCTTTGTTAGAGGGATTGAGAGGGAGAAGAGCAAGAGAGGGTTGATGTGCTGTTGGCAGCTTCAGTTCGGAGAACCCAGTCACTGAGCGTTGGTGCATTTTCGGTTGTTAGCCGTCAATGCAGTTGACATGCACCCACCTTCTAGTTCTTTACATTTCATTTGGGGGCTGGAACATTTGATTTCAAAATGCAGGGCATTACTCATGTACTTCACTTGAGATCTGATCACAGCCAAAGCATAGGTGGCCCGCCCCTGTTTATGCCAGGAAACCCTATAGCCTCATCTTGGCACTCACAGGCGGTTTGTGTTTGTTTTGCTTGGGAGGAGTACCATTGTTTGCTAACAAAGGCCCGACCTAAACTAACTTGAAAATGCGTTGGCACACTTTTCATATTGCCAGTGAGTCAAACGGGAGTCCTTGTTTAGCCCACAACGTATTTCACAATGCAGACTAATGAGTAAATTACAACCTTGCTAGGCTCATAGTATAAATCAGTCCTGGAGCCTAAGGCGCCAGGCTCATAGTCATCACTTACCTCAGGCAGACCATGCTGCACATGCATCCAGGCCAACGTGATATCTGGAGGGACTATTTTTCCACAAGGACTACTTTTCACTCGGGTGTGGTTCTTGGGACTTCTTACCTGGGACTACTTTCAAAGCTATTTAAACCACGCCCGATCTTCAACACACGCTTCGCGTTATTCTGCATTTAGCAGCGTAACGCTCACCGTGTCAGCAAACCTGCATCCAGCCTTCTGCCACGCCCGCCTCGAACACGGAGCCCCTAGGAGAGAAAGGAAAATAGAAGAAGAGGTTAGATTACAGACTTTAATCTGATTCCTCATCTGATTTCGGATCCTGCATCACTCCGAGCCTGAAGGGACATTCTTCCGGCACGCGTCGCATCCCAGCTACAGCGCCGCTCCATTTTCACCAGCCCACAGCATCTCCGACTCGGCGCTGCCTCCGTCACTTTTTCAGTGATTTTCAACACCTGGGGAAAAGACATGAAAAAGCAAGGTGAGCCTAAAGAGACTAAAAAGACAATCACTTATATTACAAGACTTACCTGATTATCACCGGAGGCTTTATCCTTCAATACGCTGCATCTAGGAAAATAGGAAAAGACAGTGAGCAATTCTCACGCACCTTTACAGGACAGTTTGGGTAATACAGACTCTTACCTGGACACCGCCAGCAACCTCCAGACAGAATTTGCCGCCGCAAATCAACAGGGGAGTGCAAGAGTGAACTTTGGACATTTTGAACTCTTTAAAAACTTGGCAAACTCAGGACTCAATAATCGTCCAGAACCCCAACACCTAAAACCAGTGAAGTAACTAGTATCTATGCGCCCCTGCATGCCACGCAGGATGGAGAGCTCACCAATCAAAAATATAAGGTGAGAACACTGACTAGGAATATCGGAGGTGGCAAATGGGGAGAACGGGAGCAGGGAGAGGGGTCTGCATGCACACCCATGGGGCTAAATACCTTTCTCCATCTACAGGAGAATATTTCTACGAGTCAAGTTTACAAGACTGAGGGGGTCCGTCCAGACGGCCATCTTTGCCCTACGCTTCACGCTGGTGGAGGCTGCAGCTGTCCGGGTTCGATCTACACCCCTGTGGGAACCAGGTGAGCGTAACAACGTGTGACAATTGTGAGAGTTGCTGAAAAGATGGAAAATTAAATTAGGAATATGCTTGATAACTTACATATTCATAACTGTTCTACATTTTATGAAAATGACAAAAATGTGCCACATGGGATATGCTACATCATACGGATTTGGCGGTCAGCTTGTCTAATTCCCCATGATCAGCTAAAACTGAATATATGTTTTGTATGGCAGTTGCTAGTACAATTATGAAGTTGTGATACTTAACACATTTTTGCCCAAAAGTTGTAAGGAGAACAAAGGATGGTGACAAATGGAAAAAGACAGATGTTGCTCCAAACCCCTAAACCAATCCTGACTGGGGGCGGAGAGAGAGAGGGTAACTGTCCAATTCTAGTGCCAGGGATTATTGCAGGGTACTTCCCCTAGATTGTAAAATTAGTGAAGTAATTTCTCCTATATAAGGGGGAGTGTACTAGGACTTAGGACACATACAAAAACCAGGGAGACAGAAAAGGAGGATGGTCAGAAGGCTGCTTAAACTTACCATCTTTGAGAGAAGAGTGACCAGACCCCTGCCCTATCTTTGCAGAGTGTCCTGAGATGCAGCTGGCCTTCCTGAAACCTTTAAAAAAGGCTTGCCATGTAAGTAGCAATAACCCCAGCCCTAAATTGCATAAGCCCTTAATTTTTGTAGCAGTGCATGCAATATTTCCCCATTGAAAACCCAAATTGCCAGTGTAGTTCAGTCATCCCCCCATAGAAGAATCTCTTGTTTGCCTGTGTATGTTAGCATGTCCCCTTTGAAAAACTCTGCATTTGTCTGTGTAAATCCTTAGTATTTTTGCAAGTAAATCAATTAATTCCCCCATTATATTTCACAGGATTGAGAATGTTAGCATTCAAAACTAACTCTCGCTTCCCAGTGTCTTCTGAGTCATATAGTCATAAATTGCTTCCCCAAAGAATTAAATTCATTAGGAGCTAAAAACCAAATTTGTCTGTGTATTTAAAGTTTGCGTTGCCAAACGAATTCCTATTTGCATCTGTCAGTTTAAACCCCAACTGATTTCATTAGTGTGAGCAATCCCTTTGTCCAGAAGTCTACCTGTTATGTGCCTCTGTCATTGTAACTGAAAACCGATTTTCCTATTGTAAGCTTCCCTATTTCCCCGAGCTGCATGTCATTGTAATCCTTAGTGAAAACGAATTCCCATTTGCATTTTTCTTTTCCATTGCCCACGTGTTGAATTTCCCAGAAAACGATTTTCCTACTCTATTTCTATTTTCCCGGGTGTGCGGATTAGTATTCTCTAAACCTCTGCCTGTCTCCTAAGTGTAAGCAGTACGAATTTTCTATTCTCTCCCCTAGCAGTTGTGAGAAATTATAAAAAAAACATTCTTCCATTTTGCTCCAAAAACAGGTTTTCATTTTCTTTACTGGCTTCCCATATTGTGGTGGTGGGCTTCACCCCAAAACCGATTCCCCCCCCCCTATATCCTAATCCTTGTCACTGCCTTCGATTCAAAGTACCCAAGTCAAATTGATGTTTGCGGGTGAGTGTTGCAGGGGGGAGTGCTTAACTGTAGGTGCTATCACTTTGTGTGGAATGGTTGTTTTCCTGTGTTGTCATTAAAACAAAAGCGAGTGTAGCAGTCTATTTCAACGTGGTCACTCTAGATAGGATATTGCATTTGTGTTGCCACAATTTTGGTGGCTGTTGTATTTTGATTATCCTCCTTTACATTGAATAATAAATTAATAAAATATCTTATTAAGACCCACCAGCCTGGTTCCTAGTCCATTGTGTCACGGGGTGTTGGTGGAGGTTGGGTGCGGAACGGGTTGGAGGCCTGCTCAAAAAAGGATCCATAGTATACTAAAAATAAAAAGCGTATTATTGTGCGCCACATTCAGTGTAGGGGAAGGAGTTCCCTGGCTGGCGTCTGCCGTGTAATAAACCATGACACCTGTAAAACACTAATGTTTTTTGTCAGTATCTGATTTGGATGCTAGAGGAAAAGCAGTAAATTCTTGTGGATTCCAACATCTTGCAACACCTGCTGCATAAGGAATCTGTGTTAAATGCCTCCTGCCATGTGTCCAGAGCTCCAGTGGCGTGTCCAGGGAGTGGCCTGCGGTGGCACGTGCTACCCCTGGAATCTGATTGGCCTCCCCAAGTGCCACCCCATTACCCTAAACTATTATCATTATGTGTGTGTGCGCTCGTGTGTCTGCGCTCGAATCTGTAGTATACTAAAAATAAAAAGCGTTTTATTGTGTGCCACATTCAGTGTAGGGGAAGGAGTTCCATGGCTGGCGTGTGCTGTGTAATAAACTGTCACAAAGTGGGGGCTTGTTCCGTAATTGTGGAAGAGTTTTCACTTGTGACAGTGCAACACAGCAGACTAACCCATTGAAGGTATTGTTACTTTTAGTGGATAGAAAGCTGGGTTGCATTGTAAAGGCTCCATCCAAAAACTTGTACCCTAGGTGTCAGAGCTGTGTGTCTAAACAAAATATTGTAAGCATAAACTAGGCAGGAGCAGGGTGGGGATTTTGCCCTTGCATAGACAACCCAGCAGGTACAGAACACTCTTCACAATGAGCACAGTGGAAATTAACATGGCTAGGCAGCACCCCCTATACATATTTTTCATTAAAGGTGAATGGGCAGAACAAAAACATGAAGCCTGGCAATCTAGAATGATGCAAGAGGTGACCCCTATAAATATGAATGTGTGGCAGGACAGCGGCCTGTTACATCAAGCCCTGACAGAGTTCTATATGACGCAGAACAACAAAGATGAGCAAATTAAAATGGTCCAGCTCACAGCATATATGTACCTCCACATGATAGTTATGGAAGAAAGGTAACATAGATTCAACAAAAAAAAACAGAAAAATGCCAGGGCTGGTGGAAAATTATGACATGTAATGTAACTTTTATGTGCTTTTGTTTTTTACTAAATATTTTGTATCATCTTTGTAAAGGCTTAAGCCAAAACAAATAAAAAAAAAAAGAAAGGTACCAGGAGAGTGTAGCATTGGTGCAAAATCAATCTGAGCTTTTAGATTAAACACAGGGGGTCATTACGAGAATGGAGGTAGCCATGGTACTATTAGCGCCATGGCTACCCCCATACCGGGTCAGGGTTCCTTGAATGAGGAATTACCGGGCCATTCCAACCTTGGAGGAACCGGTAATTCCTCATTCAAAATACCCATCCCCATTCCCATTCGAGCCCCCATAGGGCTCAATGGGAATGGGGAGGGAGCTAATAACGGGCCGGTAGCTCCCTGGTCCTTTAGTGGCTCCCACTAAGGGCGCCTGGTAAAACCAGCCGCCCTTAGCAGGACCCGCAAAAGGACCTCGTAATGTGGCGGTAAGGGGTTAAAGGCACAGGCACCCTTACCGGAGCCATTAACCCCTTACCACCAGGGTCGAAATGAGGCCCACAGAGTGAGTTAAGGCAGGTACAGAGCCAAAACTCTGAGTTAGAATTAGGAAACATTATTCAGCAGCTAAAGGATGAGTTGGCAGCACAGCAACAAATTAATTCAAAGCGAGAGTCACAATTTTCTGTACTGAAAGAGGAGTGCCAAGAAGGGGTTGAGAACCTAAAAGAGAGTCCGCTAAAATTGAATCAACAAGTGATGCACATTAGACTCTATTTAGAGGATATGGGCGCTTTTCAAAATCAGATTACAAAGTTGAAAGAGGAGAACAACCAGTTGAGTATTAAAGAGGTCCATTCCCAAGAGGAATTTGACCAGGAGCAATGGAAGTTGAGCGCTATGAAACAGCAAAGAGATAACCTCAGTGAACAGAATAGCACACTGTATTGGGAAAAAGATGCCCTATGCCAGGAAGTGTGCCAGTTGAAGGCAGACCTGGAGAAAGGCGAGTCATGTTTTCAGGAACTAACTAACATAAAATTAGAGAATGAAAAATTAATGGGGCATATGAGACAAATAGAATGTGACCTAGAGCTGGTCAAGTGGCACAGCGAGTAGAGCGTTCGCTTTGACATCCCTACAGAGCTTGCAGAACGCAGGTTCAAATCCCGGCAGGGCCAAACTCAGCCTTTCATTCTTCCGAGGTCTATAAATGAGCACTGAAAAACTTACAAAGGACTGGGGAATTTTTGAACTAGAGAGGTTCAAGACAGTCCCCCTTACGAAAATTTAAATCAAAACAAAATAGTCTTGACACCTCTCAAGGAAAGGCCCTTTTGGGATCTAGATTCATCCCTGGGAGAACAATATGAACTGGATTCCTCCATGGCAACAACTGATGCTCAGACCAAATTGCAAAAAATATATTTATCTTTTATTTAATACAAATCATTAGGTAAAAAACATTTCATTAAGAAATAGCATTTAATTTTTTAAAAAGACTTTTCTTTAAAAGAACGGTAAATGAACCGTCAAACTCTCGAATATAATGGAAAACCACAATAGTATAGACCTAAGGAAAACTAGTGCCAAACAACCAAATAAAAAAAAAACTCAAATAAGTGGAAAAAAATATACAAACCTAATAACAAGAGACTAAACTCAAAAAATGTATACCAAAACAACTATATGACATGAAAACAATATGTGCAATTATCACATAACAGATGAGACACACTTTGATGTTCAATCTGAAAGAATGTCTACATTGAAACACTTATTTAGATTCTCAGTGACAAATGGCTGCAAATGCCTTATTAAGTTTGTGACAAAATTCTCACAATTAAAATATTAGCCCGACATGTTTCATTCCCATTAATCTTAAAGAAGACAGATGGTGGGAAATTCTTCAGGGGACGATGTTGAAAACATCGAGTAGCATGCCAATGACTCGGTGATGTGTCGTATTCAATTTGCAACACTTGAAGCCAAAAGAGGAGAGCAGTTCATAAAAGGAGCCTTCTTTTGATTATGAAGGAACAACCTGATGGACAGAAAAATGAAACAAAAGACCAAATCAATTGGAACCCTCCTGTCTAAAAGTGTGAATAGTGTCTCTATTCAAACTGATTGTCAAAATTAAGGCTTACCTTGCTGCTCACTTACCATTAGTGGCAGGGGTAGTAACGCGAACTGCTTTAGTGGGACCAATTTTTCTTTCTGAAAAAAGTATGGACAAGGGGGGATATTTAGAACATGATTAGTGGTTGCCTACTGCTAGCAAAAATGATTAACCTGACAAAAAAGGATAAACAGTCAAGAAAGTATCTAGATGCCTGACTGAAAACATGGCATTCACTATGCTTTAGACATTTGTAGCATCCGAAAAGAAAAAACGCCGCTCACACGTGAACAGGCTCTAAAATGTCAATAACAAACGGCTGCAGCAGAAGGGAAGCACAGCAACTTTTGTGCTCTTCGCCTACGGTTGTGGACCGGCTTTTTAACAAAAGGGGAAGAAAGAAGAAAGAAATCTACCGTGTCACATCACGCTATTTCTTTCTGCAACGCCAGCCGAGTGGATGGAAAAGAGACAAACAACAGGTGGAACTAACCTGTTCCGAGACCAAGTTCTCCAGTGTGTCCACAGCTCGCACGGGGGATGGAAAATACCTTCTACAGTTCCTCCGTGCTCTACAATGCTCAGCTGCCATCTCTAATGCGACCGGTGTCCGAGCGTTCTTTTCTCCGCCTGTGAAAAAGGAAATGGACACGCCTAAATATCGTATTCAGCATTGCTACGCTGAAAAACTACGGCGGTACCGCTAAACCTCTCTGCAGCAACAGCTGCGATCGGAATATCGTATAGTACACAGGCTCCTCTCACCTTACTATTTCGATGGAGGTGCTCTCTTTTGTTGTTCTTGCGCTTGTCTGGCTACTGCGAAACTCCGAGGTTGATCGGAACAGCAGTGTATTTCTACTGGGCTGGTATAGAGTGTAGAAACGGACGAGGGAATACAAGATCGCTGCATATCCAAATGTATGCCGGCGGCCATTTTCAAAGTGGGTGACCTTCTTATACCGAAATATAGGTCACCTAACTGGCCAAAGGCTAAGTCGGAGGGAAAGCAGTCTGGAAAAAGTGAACATGACAAAATAATATCAGAAGGAGGGGGAGCTTATAACACCTGTTTTTTGCCTCCTGGTCAACCCGTCTGTAAACGAAAATATTGCCAGCAAGAACCGTGTGGAGCCCCTACAGGGGAAGCAAACAACGGCTACATACGGAAGTAGTTAAGGTGCGGCAGATGCCTGAAAAATACAAGGGGGGAAGAGCAAAAAACCTTAGCTAACGCGGTCCCACTCGATGTTCTCGTTGAGGCCCAACTCTACCGAATTACATAGATAAATCAATCTTTGTTCTGTGTCAAACAATTTTTGCTTATTTGCCGATGTGTTCTCTTTAGAGGACATCTGTAACAAAACACTCAACTTGAACGACTCTGGTGAATGATCCATAGATAGAAAATGGCCTACCATAGGGGCTGAGATGTTCTTATTACGGATGCAGCTTTTGTGTTCGATGATTCTAGTTTTTATTTTGCGTTCAGTCATCTCAATGTGAATTTTGGGGCAAGGGCACCAAATAACATAGACCACCATATGTGAGTTACAATTGGTGAACTGCCTCTGTTGCCAAGGTTTGGACAGGCCTAAATCGATCTCCTTAGTGCGTTTGGTGCTTGAACAGCAGCTACACCGACCACAGGGTGCATGCCCGATGGTTTTTGGTAGCCCCCATGATTCAGTCAAAGTTAATTGAGATGACTGTACTGAAATATCATTCCTGGTGACCAAATCTTTTATATTATGGCCTCTTTTGAAAGCACACAGAGGTTTCTCGATCGGGTAATCACCGGTATCTAAAATCTGCCAATTGCGTTTAACAATGGCATTTACCTTGTTCGAGATGGTGTTGAAGGTACTGACAAATACGATTTTATCATTATCTGATGTTCCGTTGCGATATTCGAGAAGGGCTTCTCTGTTGTTATTTTTTGCGCGTTTAAAGGCTCTCCTCACAATCTTTTTCGGGTACCCTCTTCTGCACAACTTCTGGCTCAAAATAGCTGCTTCTGCTTCGAAAGTCGCCCTATTAGAGCTATTCCTCTTGAGTCGTAGGAATTGTCCTACTGGTAGATTGTTTCTAATATGGCTCGGGTGACAGCTGTCATACTGCAGGAGTGAATTTCTATCAGTCGGTTTATGATACGGCTTAACTTTCAACGTGTTGTCGCTCGCATCAGCCCAAATCGTGATGTCAAGAAAATTGATTGAGCTCCTGCTGGTGGTAGCAGTAAACTTCAAAAATGGGTTCTGTCCGTTAAGCCATATTTTGAAGTTATCAAACGTCGTATCGCCATCCCAAATAATGAGGATGTCGTCAATATAGCGCCTCCAAAGATGCAACTGACCCAAAAAAGGATTGAAGGAGCTATAAATGGCGCTTTTTTGAAATGATTCGACGAACAAATTGGCCGCAGAAGGCGCGACTGCTGCACCCATGGCAGTGTCATGTACTTGCTGAAACAGTTGCCGATTGAAACTGAAAACATTTTCTTTTAAAGACATAGATGCACACCAAAGTATGAAACTATTGGGACACGTTCCTTCTTTTCTTTTTTCAAGAAGCACCTCTTCCAACACTTCCAGAGTCTGATCTTGGGGGATACACGTATACAAAGATAAGATATCTAAGCTCACAAGCATTTGTTGTTCATTGTTGAAAGGGTAGTTCTCGATAAGAGTAATCACCTCTGTAGTATCCTGAATATATGAATACATCTCCAGGACATACGGCTTCAGATATTTGTCCGCAAATTTAGAAAGCGGTTCTAATATGGAACCTAGCCCTGAAACAATGGGGCGACCTGGAGGGTCAAGAAGGGATTTGTGAATCTTGGGTAAGATATAGAACTTAGATATAGAAGGTTTTGTGGCTGTCAAAAAGTCATATTCTTGTCTACAGATCCAGTTTCTTTCGAGAGCTTTACTTGTTTTTTCTTCAATCAACAGTTTTAGGCGGGGTCTAGGATCTTCTTGGATTTTCTTATAGAATGAAGTATCATTCAGTTGTCTAGTGCATTCTGAGATGTAAAAGGAGCGATTGAGTAATACAATAGCCCCTCCTTTGTCTGCCTTTCTGATAATGATCTGTTCATTATTTTTCAGTTGGTCGAGGGCTTTACGCTCTTCCCGCGTCAAATTTTGAAAGAAATTGGTGTTCGCATTTTTCTTTTCCAATAATAATAGTTCCGCAAGCACTCTTTTTTGAACACTAAAGCTTCAGGTGTAAGGCTCGAGAAGGGGGGGTGGAAATCAGAGCGGTTTTTCAAACCGCTGGCGTTGAGTTCACCCTCATAGCTCTTATCTGCAAAAAACTGTCTCAGATGTATCTTGCGAAACAGTTGGTGGAGCTCGGTCCTCATCTGGAAGCCATCGTAACTCGTAGTGGGAACAAACTCTAAGCCTTTGTTGAGCAATTTTTCTTCTGTCATGGTCGGGGTGTAGTTGGATAGATTAACTAGTAACCCCTGGTGCTCCTCAATTGGCGGGGTGCATAGTCGCAGTCGTCGTCATGCGTGTCCTCTTCTAAAAAATGTTGTATTTGGGGAGGGAGCCCTAGTCGGCCTCTAGACGGTCTATTGTAGTTCTGCCCCCTACTATTGTTCCTCCTTCCTCTACCTTGTTGTCTCATAGGGTAGCTGCTATTCTTCTGTGCTCTAGGATTCGAAGAGGCGTCTTCGCCAGAGGAACCGGATGAAAAAGAGGTGTTACCAAAGTGTACCTTCCGCTGATTCTGAAATTGGACTGTTTGGTTTTTGGCTGGATCATAACCTTCTTGTGTGTATTTAAACGCCTTTTCGTGGGAATATTCAGTAAGATCTTTTTTCATTCTTTTGATCCTTTCTTTCGTGGTGAATTCTTTAAAGTCGACCATCTCCTTCATGATTTCTTCTAGCCTCCGTTTAAAGGTATCTAGAGGGACTAGTTTCTTAATTTCAGCTTCCATTTCTGTCAGATCCTTTGAGATTTTGATGGACATCTCATTGGCTGTGTCTATAATAAGAACAAGCCAATCTCTCCCACATTTATTGGCGATATAACTCCATTTAATCACAAACTCCTTATTGTCCAAAAACAATCGGGGTTTGTTATGGACGATAAGTCCTTGGGGGAGGGTGCCGGCTCTTAAGTATTCAATCATAATGGAACCATGAAGCTCTGTCCTCACTAGACGTTTTTTTAGTTGGGACAGTTCATCCCAATTACTCAGGTTTGATATTAATGATCCTTCTCCTTCCTCTGAGAAGATGGAAGCTCTAGCCAAAAGTTCTTCAATGTATTTGTCGTCAAAACTGATTACCTTCTCCACACTCATTTTTAGGGGTGTACGTAGTTGGTAACAACCAGCTCAAAACGTGTGCTCTACAACTTTAAGATACCAATCAATTCTTATACGAACTAGGTGTGGTGCATATACAGGCAGGCAACTGGTACCCCCACTAACAGGATTTATGCCAGTCAGTCACTGTTAAATGTTCAATATATCAACCCCTTGAACCAATACGAGAAAAATCACCACTTTAAACAGTTGCTGTGCCCATATTAGGGACTACAATGAGGTCCTGCGGCGTGAACCGCGCTCAAAACTGAAAAACATACAAAGGACTGGTGAATTTTTTAACTAGAGAGGTTCAAGACAGTGCCCCTTACGAAAATTTAAATCAAAACAAAATAGTCTTGACACCTCTCGGGGAAAGGCCCTTTTGGGATCTAGATTCATCCCTGGGAGAACAATATGAACTGGATTCCTCCGTGGCAACAACTGATGCTCAGACCAAATTGCAAAAAATATATATATCTTTTATTTAATACAAATCATTAGGTAAAAAACATTTCATTAAGAAACAGCATTTAATTTTTTAAAAATACTTTTCTTTAAAACAACGGTAAATGAACCGTCAAACTCTCGAATATAATGGAAAACCACAATAGTACAGACCTAAAGAAAACTAGTGCAAAACAACCAAATAAAAAAAAACTCAAATAAGTGGAAAAAAATATACAAACCTAATAACAAAAGACTAAACTCAAAAAATGTATACCAAAACAACTATATGACATGAAAACAATATGTGCAATTATCACATAACAGATGAGACACACTTTGATGTTCAATCTGAAAGAATGTCTACAGTGAAACACTTATTTAGATTCTCAGTGACAAATGGCTGCAAATGCCTTATTAAGTTTGTGACAAAATTCTCACAATTAAAACATCAGCCTGACATGTTTCATTCCCATTAATCTTAAAGAAGACAGATGGTGGGAAATTCTTCAGGGGACGATGTTGATAAATGAGCACCACACACTCTGGGTAATAATAAGCAGCGCTCAGATACCTGAGGTTTTGTAGCGCTATATAAATGCCAAATTATTATTTTATTATTGTTAGAGCAGACAATATAGACCACAAATGCGCAGAGCGAGGAGATTAGTCTCCTGCAAAAGAAATGGTCTGACTATTCCCAGACAATACAAAACGCATAGAAAGAAAATTAGGCCCTTTCTGAGGAGAACAGGGGAATCCTGGGCCAAGTAGTAGCACAAGGTAAGGTCATAGAAGCCAGTCAAGCCCTGATAGAAGAGCACAAAGATCAGGCCTCTGCATACTATCAAGAAATAGGGGCTGAGAAAGATAAATCAGAGAGATTAGAGAAGGAGTGTGCTTGGTTTAATCAGGCATTGAGGAACCCTGAACTGTTAGGGAATGGAAGGGCAACCCCTGATCATGGTGTGGTGTCCTCTGTACCAGGGGCCTCAAGCCAACTCACCATCCTGTATGCGCAAGGCGCTGCTAACTTCATACCTATGAGTTCACAAGAACCAGGAACCCCATTAGGCAGCTGGACTCAAGTAGGCCTAGCATGGCTTAGACGGAAGGCTAGCCCCCATCAGAGATTGATGAACGTGCATCGTTCCTTAGGTTTAAAAATAGTTTGGCGAACACATCTGACCAAGAGGACACCTATGAAGAACAGATCAGGGAGCTAGACTGGCAGAGACATAGGTTACAAAGGGACCATCTGGTCCACATTGCAGATAAAGAAGAGTCAGAGTTAGGCCCCAAAAGAACATTCTGAAAACCTCCACCCATTCATGGAGATGGGGGGAGTTCTCCACCAATCCCGGAAGAAGGGAGGAGTCAGGTGAGAACGACCCCTGGGGGAAAAAGGGAGTCCAAGGGGAGTGAGCCAGAGGGCCCACAATACAGCAGGGGAGAAGAGACTAGGCCAGTCATTCTGGGAGAGACTCCCAGTCTCAAAGAATCAGGGAGCGCATAGAGGATAGGGACGGGACCACAAATAGTAGCAGCTCTGAGTCTGAGGGCATATGGACTCGGGTGCAGGGGAAAAAGAAGGCTGCCAAACAAGAAAGAACTCTGGTAAAAGACCCCATTCAGCAAATAAAAGCCATTAGAAACTTCATGGCCCTTTACCACAAGGGGAACAGACCCATTTTGGGGTACGTATGGACTCCCACAGCTCAAGGGGGGATCCAATCAGGTAAGTACGGCCCCAGGGAACTTTCCTCCAAATTTCCTACAAAACTTCCCTCAGGAGGACAGTAATATTCCACCCTCCAATTTAGGTTTCTTCCCTAGGCACCCTCCAAATCCCAACTTGCAGAATAATCCCCCTCTCTCTCCCTGCTTTCAGGATTCTACACCACCAAATCAGGGAGAAGGGAGACCAAGAATGAAGGGCTACCAGAGAAACCCTCAATACCCAAGCTACTCGGTAATAAGGGACAGCAACTCCTCCCGAGAGCAGAAAAGATTTGATCCTAGACCCCCATATCAACCAGAGAGAGTGTTGCAACTGGAGCGCCAGGTCCAGAGCTTGACCCAAGACCTGAGTCGCATGTTGATGGCTCAGCAGAGCCCTCAAATGAACATGGCTGCCCATAACAGCTCGAACCCAGGGTCTGGCACCCCGGAACAATGACGGGGAGAAATCCCTGACAACCAACAGGTTCCAGAGGAGGAGGCTCGGGAGGAAGGGGATGCAAAGCCCTAGAGGAAGCTTCCTTCCTCACCCGTGAAAAACCCCTAGAAACCTGAACATGAACCCATATCTCCTACCCCAGAAAAGCTGCAACCTAGGGCACAGAGGGCAAGTAGGAGAAACCAAGGGAGAAAGAGGACCCATTTTGTGGAGGAAGGCCACGTCCTCCAGTTTGAAGGGGAAGAGTCCCTGGAGGATTCTGGGAAGAAAGTCTTCTCTTTCAAGGATGGGGAATTCCTCCCAAAGAAAAATGGGTCCCAAAAGACCCTAACTTAGACTGGATAAGTATGGGGACTGACCTAGAACCGCCGATCCCTGATCCCCAGAAATGTCACACCATTGACTTAGAAATAAAGGAGGGATCCTACCCCCAAACCGGTTCAAGTGACTGCCTCCAGGAAGAGGGAGACAGCACAGAATCAGGGGAAAAGGGGGATTCCCAAACTCCCCAAATCTCAGGATGCCACATTTTTTCTACAGATTCATGAACTCCGACACAAAACTGCCCAAGGTCCCACAGTGTTGGAGTTGAAAATAAACAGATTAACTGCCCAGTTGGCCCAAAAAGCACATTTCCTTTGTCCCCTGGAGGAGAAAGAAGGTAGGTTTTATTCCCCCATGCGGGTACAGGGCCAGTGTGCATTTTCAGCGCTGGTGGACACAGGATCCCAAGCCACCCTTCTATCCAAAAAGGCATTTGATCAAATCAATTCAGGAAGGGAGGAGAGTCACCAAATTCCCCTCACACCTCTTCCTGGACAACTCCAGAACTTCAACGGAAATGACATTCCCGTCGAGGGGACTGCAGATCTGGAGATCAAAATTGGGCGACACAAGGTGAAACACCTGGTTATAGTCGTCACTCCAGAGGGAACATCCTGTCTCCTAGGGAATGACCTCCTCCGGAGGTTGTCACCCCTAATAGACTGTGTGAACAAGGTCCTCTGGACACAGACTAACTGGCCAATAAAATTAAAACAGAGCACCAACTATGTCAGTCTAAATGGCACATGCCATATGGTTGAGCAGCGGTCTGACAAAATATAGTTCCACTTTAGTAACAATCAAGTCGCTGACATAACTCTAATTGATGTAGGAGAACAAACTGGTGATGGGAACCCATCTCCATTCATGAAAATCAACCTTCCTCCCAGTTTTCAGTGGCATTCCACACTGAAAGGAAATACCCTGAAATGTTATACTGATCCACAATTTGAAGAAAATCCAAACCCCATGATAAAAGGCGATGAAAAGCCAGCTCAAAGCTTGGCTGATATTCAGAAAAAGGGTGAACAGCTGTTTTTCCCCATTCAAGTAAATGTGGGGGGCCTGTTCTCGCCAGAGTATGCCTGAATAATTTAAAAATCTTAATCAGCAAAGCGTTATTCAGGAAACTCCCAAAAGATCAGACCATTCCCACATTTAAGTTGATTGATAAGTGGGAAATGGGTCAGGAAACTCCCAATTCCAAACATCTGCTGCATGCTAAAAATTTCCATTGGTAATAAAAGCATGGAGCATAATTGTTGAGTTGTGCGAGATGTCCCCTCGGCCTTCTACTTAAGCAGTGACATTCTCAATCGATTAACAATTAATTTCGACCTAATTAATATCAAAGTCTAGTCCCGACTGGGGGGTAACCCCATGGGCTTTGATAATTGTGAAAAAGCATTCCAGTCAGCTCAATTGCTGCCGTATGCAGTTGAAGTTCAAACTGGAGAAGAGGTGACCATCCCAGGACTGGTCCGAAAATTCACTACCCCCCTAGAAATTAAGAGAGGACAAAAACTCCAAAACTTGGACGCTTATGTAAATTTAAATCACCATCTCCAACAGCAGGGTTTTTTTAACCTGACCCCACTAGTTGACTTAGAACACAACACCATTCGAATATTGATGGATAACAGCGATGGTATCACTCTGGGTGCAGACACCTTTATTGGAATGGCGGTTGATGCCCAACATTTCTCCATTGACTTAGAGGATGAAATCATGGAACAGATCCCCAATGACTGCTACGATTGTGACGATAACTTACCTCCCGAAAATATTATCACCCGGCAAGGGGGGAATTTCTTGGTGTACTTTTCCTCCCCCCCGGGGGAGGAAGAGGTGACCTGTGACATCAGGAAGGATGAGGTGGTATTTCAGGTCAACGGTAACTGCCTCTCCTACCTGAATCCTACTGTCCACGCCAACACCATAACAAGAGATCTCTCCACCCAGCTGGAGGATACTGCGGAGATTGCAAAACCGGAGATATTTCCAGGCTTCAGGCAGATGGTTGAGGAACAAATCAACTTTGCTGATGCCTGTGAGACCGAGGAGCAAAAGCAGAAGCTGAAGCAGGTGTTTCTGGATTTTCAAGAAATCTTTGCTGAGGACTCATATGACTGTGGTCGTACCGAGATACATTCGACATCAATACCCACCGACCCGGGGATGGCTCCTGTATTCGTGAAGCAATATGGGTTGACTCCCGCGTCTATGGAGTCACTCACGGAGATCATAAAGAACTTAGAGTCCCGTGGGATAATTCGTCCAGTCGACAGTACCTTTAAAAATCCGGGGATACTAAAACCCAGTGGCCAATGGAGACTGTACGCAGACCTTAGGGAGTTGAACAAACGGGTGCTCATGTCCCGATGGCCTCTTCCATAGTAGGGAAGACCAGTACAAGCTGGCCTTTACCTTTTGGGGGGCAGCAGTATAGGTGGACCCAAACCCCCTTTGGATACAGAAACTCTGGCAATGAATTTAAAAATGTTCTGCACAAGGACATGCCCGACTTAGGTGAAAGGGGAAACCTGGCCTATGTGGATGATGTTCTAATTAAAAGCTCAACTGTGGAGGAACATATTGCAGAAATCCGGTTTGTTCTGACTCAGTTTAAGGAAGCCAGAGCAAAACTGTCCTTCCAGAAGGCACAGTGGTGTAAGACCCGTGTGAACTTCCTAGGGAATGAAATCACCCCTGAGGGTCTCTGTCCCCAGGCGAAAAAGGTGAAGCCTTATTAAAATTGAAAGACCCCACAACTCTGCGTGAACTAAGAAGCCCTCTTGGACTGACTAATTATAGTAGAAAGTTCATAGAAGACTACGCAGACGTCATGAGACCCTTGGTCCATTTACTAAAGACCAGGGTCAAGTGGGAGTGGGATTTGTAAACATTAAAAGCAAAAACAACCTATACATGTGTTTGTAAAGAAAAACGGCTTTAAAAAGCCACAATGGAAAAAGATATCACTGCTCACAGAAAAATGTCAGGAAAGCAAAACATGATGTGTGGGGTGACCAAAGCAAATGTATATTATGTTTCACCCACAAAACTCCAGTAACATTTGAAGAGACACTTACTTCAGGAAAAACCTGTTGTGGCTGAGATCAAAATTTCACAATGAAAACCCCCACCTACAGGACGGGATGTTACATCTCCCATCTAATGACGACCTGCAATAGAATCTGCTGATTAAGGTGTTGAAAGCCCACTGTTCCCCAGACTGGCTGACCTTGAAGGTAGTTCAAACAGGGACTTCAAAATAAAGCCATCCTTGGCAGAAGCATGACAAAAAGGTGTGAGCCCTTGTTGCACCCACTTCAAAAGAGCCCACACTGACTTTAAAGAGGTTCATAAAAAAACTCTGGTCATAGGTGAGCCCGGGGAGACGGATGGCTGTGGGGGATGAAGCAGCCATCCATTTTGCTGACCAGGAGACGCTCCCAATTAATTTAATATACTATTTTCGTTTAAGAAATTTTGCGCAGCAATCAGACTGAGGATTGATTTAATTTTTATGCAATTTTTCATGTAATTTCCAGGCGATATTGGGGGTATAAAATGCATCTACCATTGACACTGGGAATTGTAATGGCCAGTTAGTCTAGGTTTCTGGTTGAACTGAACATGTGACAATTGTGAGAGTTGGTGAAAAGATGGGAAATGAAATTAGGAATATGCTTGATAACTTACATATTCATAACTGTTGTACATTTTATGAAAATAACAAAAATGTGACACATGGCCATGCTACATCGTACGGATTTGGCAGTTAGCTTATCTAATTCCCCATGATCACCTAAAACTGAATATATGTTTCATATGGCAGTTATTAGTACAATTATGAAGTTGTGATACATAGCTAGTTTTTGCCAAAAAGTTGTAAGGAGAACAAACGATGGTGACAAATGGGAAAAGACAGATGTTGCTCCCAACCCCAGAACCAATCCTGACGGGGGGCAGAGAGAGAAAGGGTAACTGTCCAATCCTAGTGCCAGGGATTATTGCAGGGTACTTCCCCTAGATTTTAAAATTAGTGAGGTCTTTTCTGCTATATAAGGGGGACTGTACTAGGACTCAAGACACACACAAAAACCAGGGAGGCAGAAAAGGAGGACGGTGAGAAGGCTGCTGAAACTTACCATCTTTGAGAGTGGAGTGGCCAGACCCCTGCCCTATCTTTCCAGAGTGTCCTGAGATGCAGCTGGCCTTCTTGAAACCTTAAACAAAGGCTTGCTATGTAAGTAGCAATAGCCCCTGCCCTAAATTGCATAAACCCTTCATTTTTGTAGCAGTGCATCCAACATTTCCCCATTGAAACCCCCAATTGCCAGTGTAGTTCAGTCATCTCCCCATAGAAGAATCTCTTGTTTGCCTGTGTATGTTAGCATTTCTCCATTGAAAAACCCTGCATATGTCTATGTAAATCCATAGTATTTTTGCAAGTAAATCAATTAATTCCCCCATTATATTTCACGGGATAATGAAAGTTAGCATTCAATACTAACTCTCGCTTCCCAGTGTCTTGTAAGTCATATATTGCTAAATTGTTTCCCCAAAGAATTAAATTCATTGGGAGCTCAAAACCGAATTTGTCTGTGCATTTAAAGTGTGTGTTACCAAATGAATTCCTATTTGCCTCTGTGACTTTAAACCCCAACTGATTTCATTAGTGTGAGCAATCCCTTTGCCCAGAAGTCTACCTGTTATGTGCCTCTGTCATTGTAACTGAAAACCGTTTTCCTATTGTAAGCTTCCCCATTTCCCCGAGCTGCCTGCCATAAGCCTCAGTGAAAACAAATTCCCATTTGCATTTTTCTTTTCCATTGCCCACATGTTGAATCTCACAAAAAACGATTTTCCTACTCTATTTCTATTTTCCCTGGTGTGCTGTTTAGTATTCTCTAAAACTGCCTGTCTCTTAAGTGTAAGCAGTATGAAAGTTCTTCTATTCTATCCCCTATTAGTTGTGAGAAATAATAAAAACCCCATTCTTCCATTTTGCTCCAAATACGTGTTTTCCCTTTCTTTGCTGGCTTCCCATATTGTGGTGGTGGGCTTCACCCCAAAACCGATTTCCCCCCTATTTCCTACTCCTTGCCAATGCCTTCTATTTAAAGTAACCAAGTCCAATTGATGTTTGGGGGTGAGTGTTGCAGGAGGGAGTGCTTAACTGTAGGTGCTGTCACTTTGTATGGAATGGTTGTTTTCCTGTGTTGTCATTAAAACAAAAGCGAGTGCAACAGGCTATTTCAACCTGGTTGCTCTAGATAGGATATTGCATTTGTGTTGCCACAATGTTGATGGCTGTTGTATTTTGAGTATCCTCCTTTACATTGAATAATACATTAATAAAATATCTTATTAATACACACCAGCCTGGTTCCTAGTCCATTGTGACACAGGGTGTTGGTGGAGGTTGGGTGTGAGACGGGTTGGAGGCTACTCAAAAAAGGATCCATAGTATACTAAAAATAAAAAGCGTATTATTGTGCGCCACATTCAGTGTAGGGGAAGGAGTTCTCTGCCTGGCGTCTGCCGTGTAATAAACCGTGACACCTGTAAAACACTAATGTTTTTTTGCCAGCATCTGATTTGGATGCTAGAGGAAAAGCAGTAAATTCTTGTGGATTCCAACATCTTGCAACACCTGCTGCATAAGGAATCTGTGTTAAATGCCACGTGCTACCCCTGGAATCTGATTGGCCTCCCCAAGTGCCACCCCATTACCCTAAACTATGATCATTGTGTGTGTGCGCTCGTACTTCATGCCATCCCTGCATAGGTCAGTGCCCCACTTGGTCAGTACCCCAGTCAGAAGACTCTGAACACGCCACTGCCCCGCTCCTATTTGCCATGGTTTGCACTATGAAGTGCAAAAAATGCATGGAAACCCAGGTCTACTCCACCAGGAGTTGTGCATTGTGTGCACTTTGCAGTGCAAACAATGAAAATTGCACGAAGAGAACTGCAAACATGTAGCAGTTCCCAATGTGTAATTAGCATGTTAAAGAAAACGACCACCAGGTGAGCTTCATCTGGTTTGCCTTTGCCAACTCCAGTGCACACTTTTCTTCTGGGGGAATCAGAGTCTGGTCTCTCTGTTTGGTGAGACTTTGAATCATTTCAAAAGCTTGAGGTGGTGATTTGAAAGGTGTGCAATGGTATGGAATGGCACATCATGCTATCGGTAGAGTACAAACACCTCAACGAGGCAGCTTGACCCTCAGAACACACGATTCAGAGGTGAGAGCCAGGACATTCTAGCAGGTTGTAACCAGCTCCAGACTAACTTGGAAATAGAAACCATTTCAATTGATTGATGGGTGGTCAATAGTTGCCCTACGATCTAATGGAAGGCTTTCTTTGTGTTGGTGTTGTATCAGTTTCAGAGCACTTGGTAATTGCTGTTGCTTATTTCCATACACGGTTTGTCACATGGGGTTGAAGGGAGTGAAGGGCTGAGATGGCTTGGCTGGGATATCGCATGGTCCCATTCCCAGGGCCAGCATGCTCCGCTTGAGCTATCCTCCCGGCTGTATTCCGAATAGAAGCTGCTCTTGCTCCCCGTCAGCAGATCTAAATTTGGGGACATCTAATAGGCCTTGAGACGCAAGTCATGGAGATCTCGAGGGAGTATCGTGTGCCTGCCCATCACAAGGAGTAGCTGTAACAAGGGGGTTGTCCTCCCCTCTGTGAGTCTAAGTGGTGTACGCAACTAGTTAGGAGTACACTGATTTATATTGACCCTAATGGGAGCACATGTCATTCTGGGCAACCATTAAGCAAACTAACATGATAGCTGGTACTAAACACATAACTCAAACAGTATATGGAACGAATTTTTAATTTTTCATTTAGCTTGTTATTGTAAGCTGTTTTTTTTTTTTTTTTTTTAAACTTTATTTTTGAGCTTTTCATAACATCGGTACACGTGCGCCAACATGGTGCACCCTCTTAATAACAAAGGAAAGAAAAGAGGGGAAAGGAGAGAGGGGGAGATGGAGGTGAAGGAAAGAACAAGAGAAAGGAATAATATAACGTTACCCACTAACAAGCTCTCCCGCCAAGGCCACCCCACCACTCCCGTGTCAGCAGAACAGGTATCAATGCGTTCATTGCTTAAAACGGACTCAAAGTTATACATTAGTTCTTCAGTCATAAAGCTCCATCTCACGTTCCAGTGGTATCGGAATCAAATGATACAGTACTATTTAGCAGATATGCGATGTATGGTCCCCAAATGTCCGGGGGGCGAGCGTGCAAAGGTAGGGTTCTAATAAATTCACTCTCTACGTCCTGGCAGTATGTTACGTCTTTCTTCCAGTCTTCGATTTTGGGTAGAGGGCCGCTGCCCCACGCCATGGCGACCCGCCTTCGGGCCAGGACCAGCAGGAGTGACGCTAGTTTACGGGATGCAGGTTGTAGATGTCTAGTGAGGCCGAGAAGAGCCGCCAATGGCAGCGGGGCCACCGGCTCCCCTATGATGTCTGCAATTATTTGTAAGACCGAGACCCAGAAGCGCTGAATTCCCGGGCAATCCCATGCTAGATGAAGGAAATCTGCACGCGGCGTCGTGCACCGTTCACATTGGGTCGAGGCTTCTGGATGATGTTGATGCTTCTTGACTGGAGTGTAGTATGTTTGATGAACGAAGTTGAAGTGTATTAGTTTAAAGCGCGTGTTTATGGCGACTTTTTGAGTTTGGCGCAGGATATAGGACCAGTCTTCAGCGCTTATTGATGTCTGAACGGCAGATTCCCATTTTTGCTGTATTTTAGGATTAGGTGTTCCTGTGTCTGCTACGAGGGAATTGTAAAGTCGCGATACCAGCCTCCCCTCTCCCCGCGCCTGGATGGTGTTGTGTAGCAGCTCCCATGTGGGGGGTTGTTTGGGGAATGAAGGAAACAGTTTGTGCAGGGTGTGGCGCAATCTAAAATAAAGGAATATATCCAGGGAGGTGTTCCCCCCTCTGTCCTTGGCCATTTGTGGGGTAAGGAAGGTGCCCTCCGGGAAGAGGTCCCCGAAGGAGTGGACATTTATCTTATCGGCCCAGATTAGGAAAACTTTTTCATTCGTGAGTGGGATGCCCGGTATGTGTCTGATGGGTAATAGGGGGGAATATCTTACGTTTACGCCGTATTTGACAGCCATCTTTTTCCAGATTGCATATGTGGACAGTGCTGTATTCAGCGAGTTATGTGGTACTGGGATTTGACTTATAATGATGGCACTGAGCAGGTCTGGTGAGGCTAGGGCGCGTTCTACCTGCACATGTGGGCGTACGAAGTGGGACATATACCAGTAGCTCAAAAAATGAGCTTGGGCTGCCCAATAGTATTTTTCTATGTCTGGTAATGCTAGGCCCCCCTTTGACGTTGGAAGAACTAGGGTGTTATACGCGACCCGCGCAGGTTTACCTGCCCATAGAAGTTCCAGGACTGCGGACTTGACTTTCAGGGGAAAGGCTTTGGGGAGTAGGAGCGGGATATTAGAGAACAGGTACAGGAGCTTAGGGAGAATGACCATTTTCGTCAAGGAGGTTCTGCCCCACAGTGTTAATGGAAGCGTCTTCCACCTGTGTATCCGTTCCTGGATGGCGTTCAGCGCGGACACATAGTTGTCTCTATATATGTCGTGGTGGTTGCGAGACATATAAATCCCCAAGTAGCGCACCCTTGAGTTTTCCCACTTGAAGCCGTGATCGTCTACAAATTCGACTGTATTGGGGGTCAGGGGGAACACTACAGATTTGGAATGATTAATCGTAAGGCCCGACATTTGGCCAAACTTTATTACTTCACGCATTACGGGGTTGAGGTTTTCTTGGGGGTTGCCAATAAACAGTATCACGTCATCGGCGTAGAGGGAGACAATCAGTTTGTGAGGACCTAGTTTAAGACCCCTATGAATTTGGTATTCCCTCAGTCGCGACGCCAGGGGTTCCATAATGAGGGCAAAGATCAGAGCAGAGAGTGGACATCCCTGTCTTGTTCCACGTTCCAGTGCTATGGCCGAGGACCTAGTGTTGCCCAGGGTGATGTAAGACCGGGGGTTGTTGTACAATAGTGACACTAACTTAATGAAGAATTTGCCAAAGCCCATTTGTGTAAGCGTTGCTAACATGAAAGGCCACTCCACGGAGTCAAACGCTTTTTCAGCGTCAAGAAGCACTGCTATTGCTTGTTGTGTGGGGTCTATGGCCTCGATAACACCAAACAGACGCCTAATGCCAAAGGTGGTGCTGCGACCCGGAATGAATCCGGCCTGGTCTCCAATTACCAGAGCCGGCATAAGAGGGAGAAGTCGTGATGCGAGAATTTTTGCGAGAATCTTATTGTCCAGGTTGATCAAAGAGATAGGCCTGTATGAAGCGCATTCGTCTGCGGGCTTACCGGTTTTATGCAGCACTATTATATTGGCTTCACGCATCGTAGGGGGGAGGCTGCCCCGTTCAACAGATTCTTGATAGACTTGGAGCAGGAGAGGCGCCAGGATAGCCGCGTGTGCTTTATAGAACTCTCCCGTGAGCCCGTCTGGTCCCGGCGCCTTGGAGCTCGGGAGGGATTTTATTGTGTCCAATATTTCTGTTTCTGTTATTGGTGTGTTCAGTGGTTCTCGTAGGACTGCCTCTACCCAGTACAACTCAGTGTCGTTGAGGTACTCTTGTATCGAATTTGAGCTCGAGCCACCCCTGGAACTGTATAGGTTCTGATAGAAGTCCTGGAATGTATTGGCGACGTCCTCTTCTGTGTACACCAGCTGTCCGCATGCGTCCTTGATGCATTCCACTCGGGTTGGGGTTTTGTCTATTGAGAGCAGCCGGGCTAGTAGCGCACCAGGTTTCTGTCCCTCTCCGTATTGACGGATTCGGTGGGCGCGGCTGAGGAATTTTAGTTCCCTTTCGGCTGTTTCCCTGTATTTCAGGAGTTCTTTTTTCAATTCTGCTTGGAGTTGAGGGTTTGGTGCCTTGGAGGCTCTCAACTCTATCTCTTTTAGACGTTGTTCGCTGTCGGAGAGCTCTCTACGGATTAGCTTTAACATCCCGTTTTCTTTGGATAGGCATATACCTCGAACGAAGCACTTCAGCGCTTCCCATACAGTGCTGGCCGAGTCGACAGAACCCTGGTTGATCTCAATGAAGGCTGTCAGTTCCTGACGCAACTCAGCTGCGAAGCCCGCATCCGAAAGTGAGCCCGGCTTGAATCTCCATCCCAGTCCGGGGACCGTTGTGCCTGCTAGAGAGGCCTCAAGTGTGACCATCGAGTGATCGGAGAGAGTGCGTGGTAGAATTTGACTCGTTCCCCATGAGAACGGACAGTGGGTAGATGCCATAATGTAATCAATCCGGGAGCTTGTGTTATGGACGGATGAGTAGAATGTGAAGTCTCTCGCGTTGCGGTTATGCTGTCTCCATGTGTCCGAAAGATCGAACGCTTGGCATATCTCTCGGACTTGCATGCTGGCTTTGGACGGGTTCCCAGTTGTGTTGTGGGATTTATCAAGTTTGGGGTCAATTGGCGTATTTAGGTCGGCTCCCCATACAATAGTTGCTGTATTGAACTTTCCAAGTTGGGACATTACCCAGTTGAAGTTGTCGGGGCCATCGGTGTTTGGAGCGTAGGAGTTCACAATCACCACTTCTCTCCCTGCGATTATTCCTCTCACCAGTAGGGCCCTTCCCTCAGAGTCTTTCTGTGATTCAATTAGGCTAAAGTTGGTCTTTCTATCTATCAGGATCGCAACCCCTCTGGCGTAGGACGAGTACGACGAGAAATATCTATGGCACCCCCAGGATTTGGCCCACTGAAGTTCCGTCGTTGGCAGGAGATGGGTCTCTTGGAGTATGGCAATGTTGATTTTGTGTCTGCGTAGATACTGGAAAATGTTCCTATTCTTCGCTGGTTGGTTACCGCCACGGATGTTCCAGGTGGCTATTTTAAATGTTCTTGCTGACATTTAGGAAGTCAGGTAGGTTCCTGTCCAGTATGATCTGAGGGTGAAACCGGAGTCTAGATCCAGGCAGGAGTGTGATGGGCTTGTCTTCCGAGTGACTTGTGAGTCGCGGTGCTGCTGCCTTGGGATGAGAGTGGGGGGAGGCCCGGGTGCGGTCGAGCATAAAAAGGTAACTGAAGAACATCAACTTCCCTCCCTTGCGTGGGCAACCCCCAACACGCCCACGATGTGCCCACCCGTGACTATAAACTACAGCCATTGCTGTGCTTAGGGCGCGGGTTGCCGAGCCGGAGGCCGCGTGGCCCCGAAATCGATAAATTTGGTGTACTGTGGTGAGTAGTATGTGGTTGCTCCGCTCAGCGGTGTCGAGAAAGGGACTCATGTCGGGTTTCTCCTCCTTCGATCGTCCCGTTGTAGATTCGGAGCATTGGCTGCAGGTCTGCAACCGGTCCTGTCCAGGTATTCGGCAGCCTCCTCAGGTGTGGTGAAGAAATGCGCCCTCCCGCCATGCTGGATGCGGAGTTTGGCGGGGTACAGCATGGAGTAAAGGATGTGGTTATCTTGCAGTCTGCGCTTAATTGACGTGAAGGAACGCCTCTGTGTTTGTACTGCCGATGAGAAATCGGGAAAAATTTGGATAGGGTCGCCGTCAAATTGGAGTTTCCCCTTTTCTCTGGCTGCTTTGAGTATTGCATCTCGGTCTCTATAGTTGAGTATCCTAGCTATGATCGGGCGTGGGTTCGCTCCCGGAATAGGTCTGGCTGCAGGAATCCTATGTGCTCTCTCGACTATGAATAGCGAGGAGAGGACCTCTGATCCGAACAGTTCGGTACACATGCGTTCAATATAGTCTTCCATTTTGGTCTGGGTTTGTTGTTCCCGGACCCCGACAATTCTGATGTTGTTTCTCCGGGAGCGGCCCTCTAAGTCTTCATTCTTAGCGGAGACGGCCTTCAGTTGGGATTCTAGCGCGGAGACCCTGGTGGTTAGGGCTACCGCACCATCATCGAGATCCGACACACGTTGCTCCAAGTTGTCTAATCTATCGGCATGTTGGTCGAGGCGGTGCTGGATACGATCTACTTTGGAAGACAGATTGTCCAGTTTGCTCCCCAGGCTGCCAATTCCGGCTTTCAAGTCTAGGAGAATTTCTTTGATATCGAGGCCGAGGGTCGGGTCTTCGGTGGGTTCCATGACTTTTATCGGGGATGCAGGTCTGCCGTTGGGATCTGTTTGCCTGGTGGAGGAGCTGGCCTCAAAGTTCAGTTTTTTCTGCGACTTGTCTGTCTTCCCCATTGTCTGCGCACTTCCACCTGCCCCCCCTTGGCTGTGCGTGTTGCTCACCCGCTAGTGTGATGGGCCTGAGGCCCTGTGCCGACGCTGGCGATGAAGATGCGTAGCCGCAGAGTTTGGTGTGTATGGGCAGAGAGCCCGGACTGTGGTGAGCTTGGAGGTCCCCTGCAGCCACCGGATCGCAAAGGGTATGCCGTTAGGTGTCCAGTTGTGGCCACTGGGCTAGTGTGCCGATGTCGCACTCAGCTGTCCCACCAGTGTAGTCGGTGCTCAAGGCGTTTTGGTGGAAAGCGGCATAAGCCTGTTCGCACTGGCTGGTACTGTTGTATTGGTTCCGGGGGCTGGAGGCCAGGGAGTGGGAAGAATGTCTCCGTGTCTGGCCTGCCCGCAGGAGAGAGCCGCCAGACGGAGGTGTTCGCCGCCCGGGGGGGCCGGGGCCGCGGCGCCGCAGGGGTACCGTCGGATCCGCAGGCGATACGGCTGGCGCCGGCACCAGCTCGTAGTACGCCGGGCTGGCGAGGGACCTGAATGCGCCGGCTGGCGCGCGCCCGGCTGGGCTCCTACCTCCTTCTCTCGCCGGACCACGAGCCCCCGCGGGGACGGAGACCACAGCGTCTCTATGCGCGCCTGGGGCGCGAACGTCAACCCGACTCCACTCGGTGGGCCGCCGCCGAAGAGACTGGCGTCGCAGCGATCCACACCGCCGGGGCACTCCACCCCCACCCGTCTCGGGCCTGCTCCGACGGGCCGCGGCCAGACGTCTGGAACTCCGTCGATTTTGGGATCCTCGGGGCCCGGATGGTATCAAAATGTGCAGCACGGCGTCTGGGATCCGAGCAGCGTGCTCTACGTTGAGTTTGGGCACCACAGCAGGATGGATGTTTCAGGATATTATCGGGGCCATGCAGAGCTCCCTAGGAAGCCGCCATCTTGCTCGGCTCGCTAGCGCCCCCCTATTGTAAGCTGTTTATTTTCTTTTTTATGCAGTAGTTCAAAGGTTACTTTGCATAGTTACTTTGCATTACAAACCATAGTGTCATAAAATCATGTACATAGTTAGATATTCACTGGAGAGTAATATTTGTGACATGGGATGTGGGTTAGTAATTTGTGCGCGTGAACACTATCTAGAAAATACAATGTCCCATGTCATTGGAAAAGAAGGGCACACTAAGAAAGTGTGAGTAAAAGAAACAATACGTCTTGGTCTCTTCTGCCCAGCTGAAATCTGACCTTATATTAGGTCTTTACACAAAGAGGTAATTTAAAGGGCCTCTATTATAGCTAGTGCTATATCAAGACAAAATATAACGAAAAAAGGCTGCCCTGAGGCGGGAAGGACTGGAGGGCTGGAGAAGCTGTAACAAGGGGGTTGTCCTCCCGTCTGTGAGTCTAAGTGGTGTACGCAACTAGTTAGGAGTACACTGATTTATATTGACCCTAATGGGAGCACATGTCATTCTGGGCAACCATTAAGCAAACTAACATGATAGCTGGTACTAAACACATAACTCAAACAGTATATGGAACAAATTTTTAATTTTTCATTTAGCTTGTTATTGTAAGCTGTTTATTTTCTTTTTTTATGCAGTAGTTCAAAGGTTACTTTGCATAGTTACTTTGCATTACAAACCATAGTGTCATAAAATCATGTACATAGTTAGATATTCACTGGAGAGTAATATTTGTGACATGGGATGTGGGTTAGTAATTTGTGCGTGTGAACACTATCTAGAAAATACAATGTCCCATGTCATTGGAAAAGAAGGGCACACTAAGAAAGTGTGAGTAAAAGAAACAATACGTCTTGGTCTCTTCTGCCCGGCTGAAATCTGACCTTATATTAGGTCGTAGGTATTTTTGGTCATCCAGGAATAATGCTGGTTCGTTCCGCACTAGGAGACCAAGAGGTATCATGTTGACACGGAGGTATTCCCGTAGAAAATGTCCGTGAACCTCGGTGCGGAAGCAACGTTTCTTGAGGTTCAGAAGATCGTCACCAGTGGCTGTGGAGGCTAGGTGTTGTTGTGCCCCCTCCATGTTGAACATGGATGGGCCTTGTATGATGTCATTGATCTCAGTTTCAGAGAAGCTGAAGGTCTGTTCCATTGTAGTCAGAATGGAACAGTGAGTAAGAGAAGGGAGCACGAGGAGTGGAAGGCTGGAATGCCTAAATGGGAACCTAAAAGGTAGGAGATGTGCTGGCCCAATTTGAATGGGGGGGCCCGTATGGGGGACCTTTACACAAAGAGGTAATTTAAAGTGCCTCTATTATAGCTAGTGCTATATCAAGACAAAATATAACAAAAGAGGCTGCCCTGAGGCGGGAAGGACTGGAGGGCTGGAGAAGCTGTAACAAGGGGGTTGTCCTCCCCTCTGTGAGTCTAAGTGGTGTACGCAACTAGTTAGGAGTACACTGATTTATATTGACCCTAATGGGAGCACATGTCATTCTGGGCAACCATTAAGCAAACTAACATGATAGCTGGTACTAAACACATAACTCAAACAGTATATGGAACGAATTTTTAATTTTTCATTTAGCTTGTTATTGTAAGCTGTTTATTTTCTTTTTTTATGCAGTAGTTCAAAGGTTACTTTGCATAGTTACTTTGCATTACAAACCATAGTGTCATAAAATCATGTACATAGTTAGATATTCACTGGAGAGTAATATTTGTGACATGGGATGTGGGTTAGTAATTTGTGCGCGTGAACACTATCTAGAAAATACAATGTCCCATGTCATTGGAAAAGAAGGGCACACTAAGAAAGTGTGAGTAAAAGAAACAATACGTCTTGGTCTCTTCTGCTCGGCTGAAATCTGACCTTATATTAGGTCATCACAAGGAGTAGGACGGCCTTCTGGTGATTTGCTGGATGCACCAAGCACATAACCTTGAATATGACCACTTTGGGATTACTGCACAAAAACACCCAGACTCGCTTGTAGTGGAAAAAGTCGCTTTAATGTGACAGGCCGCAGCTCACAAATAAACAGCACCACCCACTTCCTTTACTGTGCTAGTACCCCATTGTGGTTCCCCCCTTCCTCCAAAGGGCCATGTTCCCGGCATACCCCTGCAACTCCCCTCTACACCAAACTCCACTTTCCTATGACCTGTAGCCAGGCTGACCTGTCACATCAGCAACAAAGAACCTTACATCATAATGCCCAACTAACACCCCAGCCTGTCACACGAAAACTACCAGCCCCCTTGACCCTTTAACCCTCACACCCCAAAAACCCTGTCCTCAGATGTAGGGGGAAAAAACGGACATTCCAATTAAAATCTTCACCCCCCACTCTTTATACCCCAGACAAATCCCGAAAAAGAGGATGGGCGGGCGGGGACACACGCTCGTCCTCAACTGTCGCGAACCTTCCCTGCCCGCCTTTATACCCCGCAGCGGCGCACTATGCACAGCCCAGCTTGCTGGCCTGTGAAGCGCCCAAAACCACCCCGGGGGAAAAGCTTTGCTTTCCCCCGCAGCTCCCCTTTGGGCTTACAGCACAAAAACGCCCAGGCTCGCTGTTAGTGGAAAAGATTGCTTTACTGTGACAGGCCACAGCTCACAAATAAACGCTAACCTGGCTCCCTGGCCTTACATACTAACATATCTGTTTTTAACAAATTGCCAAACAATTTAATAATTAAACACTTTTCATTCTCCCACAATTAAATAATTAAAGCAATTCAAATTCCCCCTTCCTATCCCTTGCTCCCTTTCATCTCCTTAACATCTTCCTAAACCTTCCTTCCCGCTTTCTCCCTTCTTCTCCCCGAGGCCATGCCCCTCCATCTTCAATACCTGTTCCCCCTCTTTGTACCCCCAGGGTAGCCCATTCGTGCAAACAGCACCACTCCCTTCCTTTCCCGTGCGTGTACCCCATCGTGGTTCTCCTGACCCCTCCTCCAAAGGGCCATGTCCCCGGCACCTGAAAAACCCTCCCCTGAGGTGTTCTTTCTGCCCCACACGCCCTTTACGTTTCCTTCTACAACCAATTTTATATTGTCTCCTGCACTTGCAATGTTACATCCACAAGGTAGTAACTGTTCCCGAATACCGATAGATGCACTCTATCATCTTGGAAGACTGAGAAATCCTCATACACTATCTCTCTGTGCTCAAGTACTTGTAACCCAAGCCACCCTACAAAATGCTCCCATCTCCCTATTGATTTTTTTTACTTGTTCTTTCTACTGCCCCTTCATTCACTGCTCCCCTCCAAACTCTCATCGGCAATAACTTTGTCCAGACCAAAATTACCTTGACCCATATCTCCCGTAGCCATGCCAAATCCCTTTTCATTTTCCTCAACAAAGCCACACCCGTGTCTCGTACCAAATCATTCTCAACCGCATATATTATTACCCCTTCCGGGACCCCATAACGCTCTTTGAATCCCACCAACAGTTGAGTACCAAAACTCCTTTTTGCCGCCTCTTTCCCCACCCATTTCACTATTGAATGTCCACAAATCCAAATCTGTGGCAACTCGCCCCTCCTCCGAGCCGCATCTGCAAAAAAGTATTATATTGTGAATTTCCTCTCCTTGACCTCCCGAAATCCCCCCAGCCCGTCCTCTGTGCTAGCCCAAGCTCTCAAACAGCCCCTTTTCCAAAATCTCTGATATATCCTTTGTACTTCCCCGACCTCCACCGACCCAGGTTTTTAACCTTATTCTCTGATAACCTCATCCTCCCGGGCACCACTCCTTACTATACCTCCAGAAGCGCGCCCCACCCTTTCCTTTCTAGACCCATCTTTGATCCGCAGATCTTTTTCCACCTGCTTCTGATAAATGAACCTCCCCACGTTAGACCCCCTTCTTCTGTTATCATGTTCCCCACCTGTTCTCCCTTGTCCAACCCTCCAGCACCTTACGTCCATATCATCATGTTTCCCCCACTGCACCAAGGACCCTCGTGCACCCCCGTCCATGCAATCCCTTCTCACTGCTGTTCCCCCCAGGCACGAGGGGCCATCCTGCACCGCCGTCCATGTCACTCCTTCTCAATGCTGTTCCACCCCTCTGCACCAGGGGCCAATGAGCACCCCCATCCATGCAGTCCAATTCACATAACCTGCCACTTTACGTAGCCTCTCGGCACACTTATCCCCTTGATTGCTGCTCTTCTTCTGCTCCTTATTCGAGCCCGAAACTCTGATATAACCCCTTTTTTGCCCCCATTAAATACGTCCAATAATCTAAGCCAAACTTGCCATTACCTTTAACCGTACCTTCCACCTTCGCCTTGCGATGTGGGAACTGAGTTCCCACCCTAGCCCGTGCCATGTCTTCTACCAACCTGCGAACCAGGTCACTACCGGACACTCAAATTTGAGATACCCACTTAACCTCTGCTTGTCTCTCATTATTGTTTTCCATGCCGCTATCACCCTCTCAAACCACCCCACAAGCCTTCTCACCTTCTCGTGCGGCAAGCGTGAGGGTCCTAGCGCCGCCTTCCACTCCTTCCCTATAAAGGTCAACACCCCCACCGGCTCTTTTGTTATCCTACCACCACAGCACTCCCCCTTTCTGCATTGATGTCTGACAATCTCAACATCTTCGCATTCCTGTCCTCGCCCGCTCCCTTGCGATCATTTCGCTAATGCCCCCTCCTACATAACCCACTGCAGATAAAAAAAACCTGCACCAACAAAGCTAAAATGCAAAACCATGCACCTGAAAAAATGCCCAGCCCTCAGGCAATGCTTTGTCCCCATAACCTTGACCCCCCTCCCTTTAAGCGTAAACTGAGCCACACCCACGGAACCGCAACTTTAACTGGTGTACGGGCCTTCCCCGCCTACTCCTTGCCCTGTTCCTTGCCCTTTCCCTCTGTCCCCTAATTGGAAGCATTGTGTACTCGGGTGCCGACCCGCGCATCTGCTGCACTCGTGCTTGAATTTGCACACTGTCCTTGTGCATCCCTCCCTATTGAAGGTCCAACATGCTGCTGAGGGCTGACCCCTACCCCCTCCCTCCGGGGTGACGAGAAAGGGCCAGTAAGGCATGGGTAAACCGCTTGCTATGTGTAACATTGGAACTGGCCACCCCGGCGCCATCCATTGCTGCCAGAGATCCATGTCGATCTCACCCTACACCGCCTGGCTGTCCTCAGCCATCCTCGCCCTGAACTCCTCGTCATATCTTAGCCACGCAAAGCCCCCAAAACTTGTGAATGCCTTCCTTATCACATCCATGTATTTCAACAGTGCTACGCACCTCTCTGGGAACTTCTCCCAGTAAACGCTTGCATAAATAATAAAATCTGCTGTCCAATTCTCAATCGTGACTGGTACCTTTGGACGAGAGGCCAACTCCCTCTCCTTTTCCGTAGACCCCTCCTTCACCCATACTTCCCTATGCAGGAGCTTAAAAAAGTCCACAAATTCTCATGCCCATATCTTATCCTTTGTTACCCCCATCAAATCCGCAGCCAATAGCTTCGTAATGCCCATGTAGGGCAACCTTTTATCCTTCCCGGTACCTTCCGCAGCCTTCTATTTCGGAGCCTGTATTGCCTCAGGTGCTATGGGCTCGTCCGCATAGTCCGTCTGCACCTCCACCGAGGATACCATCCACTCCATCTCCATGGCCCCAGTGGCCAGTAAGCCCTTTTATCCCCCTTTCCCCTGTACCCCAACCCCTTCCCTTCCTGCCCCCCACCTTGTGCCACCCCTGTGCCAAGCTGCTGACCCCTTCCCGCTCCCCTCTTTCTGCCCTGCTGTCGCCCCACCACAGCGTGGCCTCCATTCCAACACTCCTCATCTCCTCCCTCTCCCGGCTCCTGCTGCGGGGACAAAACATATCAGCAGTCTCCCCTAACCGATTTTCCCGCCGTCCCCCTGGCCTCCTGCCCGCCATTCTTGGCCTTCCCCTTCCCACCTTAAACCCCTTCTCACCCTTTCCCTCCCCCTTACATGACTGTACCCTTCGTCCTACCACTGTCCCACATACTCCTCCTCCCCTTCGTCATCCTCGGTGCAATACCATGGCTGTTGCAAGGTCATGCTCGGGACGGGAAGCTCCGAGCCCGGGGTGTCTGCCCTGCCGCTCCATCAACGTCTTCCCAGTGGGGCTGTAGAAACCCCTACATGCTCCTCCCTTCTCGGGAGAGGGGTCCTCTCCTCCACCCTTTGGTCCTCCGTGCTAGGGGCCGTGCTGCGCCCCTAGTCTGTCTACGTAAGTCCTCCAGAGGAGCCGTTCTTAAGCCCTCTCCTGTCTCCACTTCAGGAACCGCGGGGGCCATACTATGCCCTCTGCCTGAAGTCCTCCTAGACGGGGAGGCCGTTCCGCACCTCTCCCTTTCCTCACTACTCGCTGGCGACCGTTTTTTCCTCCTCCCACCTGAACTCTTCTGCAGGTATTTTTCTCCCCTACCCCTCCGCACCGCCACCCCTCTGTGGTCCCCGGCGCCCCTATCTTCACCCCCAGCCTACCTTGCACCCACTTGCTGTCCCCTACCACCAGAGTCCTCCACTGGCTTTTTGTCTCCCAACTCCCTCCTTGACCCTTCACCTACCTCCCCCCCGAACGCTCTCCTGGCAATCTCCTCCCTGCTCATCCTGACCCCTTTATCCCAACCTCCCCTCTACCGGCCGCAGGGCTACATGCAACCACTGCAGCGAGAGCCCCATCTTCGGCCGCCCTCCGCTGTGGACTCGCCCCACCAGCTCTTGCTTTCCCTATAATTTCACCCACCGCCCCCTCGAGCTGGGCTTTGGTTGCCCTGCTAATAATCTTCAGGGCCTCCTTCAACGCCTGGGCAGCGGCCAGTCCTTTCCTCTTTGACCCTTGCTCCACCATCCTGCTGCAGCAGCACTGCTTTCACTGCGTGCAACTGCCCCTGGCTGCTCTTCAAAATATAAGCTGGCCCCCGAGCCGACGGCCCCCCGCGTGAACTGCTTTTACTGAGAGGGGGTAAATACCAGGCTTCGTAAATTAAACCTAAGTAATTCCCCCTGCTACCCTATAAATAACCCAACCTGAAAAAATGTATTTTCTATTTAAAACTTATTTCCCGACTTCTTTAATTTTATATATATATATATATTTTTTTTTTTCTTTTATATATCTAGCTGCGTGCCCCTCAGATCAATGAGCGTGCTGCTAATGAGGCCCCCTATACTGCTGTACGGGTCAGGCAACCGCTCGACCGTGCTGCAACCCACCGCGAGAAGGACCACGTGGGCGAACCTCACCTAAACCAGGAGCTAAACGACCCGTTGCGCCTTGGCGTCTTGCTGAGCTCACCGACACAGAAAATCCCCTCATTACGAGTGCCACACTTACCCACCAGCTCACAGCGTATGCCACGCCCGCGGAAGGTACTTAACAAGGTAAGGTGGGGGGGAGGGTACTTTATTTACAGTACCCCCGGCTATATCTCAAAATTAAATCGTAAGTGGGGGCCCCCGGGGTGGCTTTGGGCGCTGTAGAGGCCAGCGAACTGGCCTGAGCATAGCGCACTGCTGGGGGGATATTTAAGGGGCAGGGAAGGTTCGAGAGCAGGTGACCATTGAGGGCGAGTCTTTGTCTGGGTCGCCTGCTTCTGAGCCTTCCCTGCGTGGGGCCTGGTAGAGTAAGGGGAGGAGGTGAGGTAGGCGAAGGGGTAGTGTTGGCGAAGGGGAGCGGGTGCCTTTTAGTGAGGGCTATATAAAAAAAAATAATAATAATCTGGTGCCTGCAGTTGGCAATTATCGTGGTAGGTGTAGGTATTCAGAGTTCGGGGAGTTGCCGTATATAAGGTATTCCCCAGGCGTATCTCCGTTGGGGGGGTACCCATTGCGGTGTGGCGGGTCTGCTCATGTGTTCTTAGGCCCGTGGGGGGGCTCCCTGGTGGGTCGGCGTTGCCGTTTTCTGCTTGCGGGTCTCCCTGGGGGGTCCGGCGGGTGAAGTGCGCACCAACCCCGGTTGGCTAAGAGCGGACGCCTGTCACGGTCTCGGCGCGCGAGTGCAGTGCGGGTGGTCCCCCAGCAGGGGGCTGAGAGTAGAGAGAGGGAGGGGTTTAGGGGCTCGACAGCAGCCAGGAGAAGGAGACGGGTGTTCAAGGATGGGAGGGACGGTTGTGGGGGAATTTTGGCAGGTGGGACGGGATTTAAAAAAAAAAAAACGTTTTGATGATACTGAGTTAGGCAATACTTTTGGAACATTTATGTAGTGACATAGTTGAATTCAGGGTTGTTCATAGGGGGTTATCTATTCTGTCGCCTGTACCCACAGGTAATTGGGGATAGCTGTTGTTCACTTTGTTTCTGGGTTTTCTGATGCTGGAAAGGTGGTTTTAGTTTTGGGCTTTCTTGGTGTGATTCCTGTTAGGGAGGGGGTCGCGGTCCAGGTGTCAGTTAACAGGTCGCAGCAACTTATATGGGGTCCATTCGGGGGTGGGTGGCCAGAGCAAGTGCCTGGTAGCGCCAGGGAGTAGCTGGTGTTAGGGGTTTCGGCAGGAATTATTGTGGAGGTCAGGCTGCGGTGGCTGGGGTATTGCAGGGTTTTTTCTGGTGTTAGGGAATTGTGCCTGGTTCGCTGGAAGTTTTCCTTCCCGGGGTCGGCGGACGCGTTGGGGTGCTAGTGGTTTGTGTGGGTTGTTGGTGAGGAGTGTTTTATCGGGACGGCCCACGAGGTTTTGAGGGGTGCCGTACGAAGATGGTGGGCCAGAAGGCTAATAAGCAAGGGATCATTGATGCCAAGGCATTGAGGGAGGCCCTGGCGATAATCAGCAGGGCTTCCAAAGCGCAGCTTGAGGGGGCGGTGTCGGAGGTTACGGGAGGAAAGGAGGGAGATGGAGGTAGACCGCAGAGGAGAGCTGCAGCGGACTGAGTGCTTGCAGCAGTAGCGGCATGTAGCCCTTTGGCCGGTAGAGGGGGAGCCTGGGTGGTGGGGGGCAGGAGGTCCAGGAGGGAGACTCCTAGGAGAGCATCAAGAAGGGTCGGGGAGGGGGAAAATAGAGCAAGGAGGGTGTCGGGATAGTGGATGCAGGCAGAGAAGGAGGTGAGAGGAATGTGCGGGGGTGAGGGCCTGGCAGAGGAAGAGAGGAGGGGAGACGGGGTGCGGAAGGGGGCGGAAGCACAGAGAGGTAGGGGAGGTAAGTATCTACAGAAGAGTGTGAGGGCGAGAAGGAGGGAGTGGTCACCGGAGAGCAGTGAGGAGAGGGAGAGGTGCGGAACGACCTCCCCATTTAAGAGGGCATTAGGTGGAGGGTTTGGGACGGCCCCCACAGTTCGTCAGGAGCAGCCAAGGGAGGGTTCGAGAACAGCCCCCCTACAGGATATTGGGGTGCAGCCTACAGGGCGCAGCACAGCCCCTAGCGAGGAGGATCAGAGGGTGGAGATGAGGACCCCTCGCCCAGGAACAGAAGAGCAAGCAGGGGTTCCTACAGCCCCGCCTAGAAGAAGGAGAAGGAGCGGTGGGGCGGATGCCCTGAGTTCACCTGAGGAGGAGCTACCCGGAACAGGCATGTGCTTGCAACAGCCCTGGTATGGCATTGGGGATGATGATGGGGTGGAAGAGTATGCGGGCAATGGGGCGATGAGAGTTACATGGTGGCTAGGAGGATGGGGGAGAGGAAGCGAGGGGTTAAGGTGGGAAGAGGATGTGGAAAGGTATGGAGGTCAGCAGCTGCTTGGCCGGGGGAATATTGGGTTAGGCGAGTCTTCTGACATGTTTTCTTCCCGCAGCAGCAGCCCATTAAGGAGGGAGACGAGGAGCGTTGGAGTGGAGGCAAGGCTGCAGTCGGGCGACGGCAGGGCAGAGCGAGGTGAGCAGGGTAGGGAGTGGTCAGATGCATGGCAGAGGGGAGACACGTGGTCAGGGGTAAGTGGGCAGGGGGTGAGGGGGCAAGGGGTGAGGAGAGATGTGGGCATGCAGGCTGTGGGGGCTTTTTGTGGGGAGAGAAAGGTTTCATCAGTGGAGGTCCAGACTGATGGGGCGATCGAGCCCGGGGCAACGGAGGTGCAGGCAACGAAAGATAAGGAGACAGAGGGTAAAGTGAAAGATAAGAAGCTGCCATATATGGGCATCATTAAACCATTGGGAGCACACTTGATGGCTTCTACAAAGGATAAGATTTGGGCCGGTGAATTTGTGGACGTTTTCAAGCTGTTACACAGGGAGGTCATAGCCAAAGAGGGTTCGAAGGAAGAGGAGAGGGAGTTAGCCTTGCGCCCGAAAGTTCCTGTGACAATAGAGAATTGGACATCAGCATTTATCATATACGCCAGTGTTTACTGTGAGAAATTCACAGAGAGGTGTGTTGCACTGTGGAAGTATATGGATGTCATTAGGAAGGCTTTCACAAGCTTTGGAGGTTTTGCGTGGGTGAGATACGACGAGGAATTTAGGGCAAGATTGGCTGAGGATAGCCAGGCGGTTTGGGGGGAAATAGATATGGACCTCTGGCTGCAATGGATGGGGCCGACAAGGCCTGCGCAGACGGTGCACACGGCAAGTGGCTTACCTGTGCCTTGCCGGCCCTTTCTTGGTCGCCCCGCTCCCAAGGGGGCAGGGGGAGGAGGCAGGGGTCAGCAGGTGGCAGTGTGTTGGGGTTTCAACAAGGATGGATGCACACGGACGGCGTGCAGGTTCAGACATGAGTGCACCAGATGCGCAGGTCGGCACCCGGTTACACGGTGCTTCCAGCAAGGAGATCTTGGGCGGGGGCGGGGAGCAGGACGAGGGATTGTTGGGAAAGGCTTCTACTCCGGTTAAGGTAGAGGTTCTGGAGAGATGGCTCCATTTATATCCGGACAGGGAGCGGGTTGAAGATCCTGGGGGATGGTTTTAGGGACGGTTTCAGGTTAGGGTACCAAGGTCCGAGGGTGCGCAGATGGGCTGAAAACCTGAAATCGGCCAGAGAAAAGGGGGATGTGGTTAAGGAGAAGTTGCGCAAGGAAGTGGCAGCCGGGCGGGTGTTTGGTCCATTTGTGGATTTACCGGGCAATTTGGTGATATCCCCGTTGGGGGTGGTGCCCAAGAAGGTGCCGGGAGAATTCAGACTGATACATCATTTATCATGGCCGGAGGGCTTGTCAGTCAATGATTTCATTGCCCCGGAAGATTGTGGGGTTTCACATGCGAGCATGGACCAGGCAGTGGAATTGATAAGGAAAGTGGGTCGCGGAGCATTTTTGGCCAAGTGTGATATCAAGGCAGCGTTCAGGTTGCTGCCGGTGCACCCTGAGGATTTTTGGTTGCTGAGAATGCAATTTGAAGATTGCATCTATGTAGACAAGGCTCTACCATTGGAATGTGCAATTTCTTGTGCTTTGTTTGAACGTTTTAGTTCATTCTTGCAGTGGGTTTTTACTTATAGTTCAGGTGCGGAGGGGGTTTTACACTACCTGGACGATTTTTTGTTTATCGGCGGGGCGGATGATGAATCTGAGTGCAGGAACATGTTTCAGACTTTTCAGACATTGATGCAGGAGCTGGGGGTGCCTTTGGCCGAGGATAAAACAGAAGGGCCGACGGTGGTTTTAACATTTTTGGGGATTGAGCTGGATTCCAGGACAATGACATCACGCTTGCCGCATGACAAGGTGAGTCGGTTGGTGGGTTTGCTGGAGAAGGTGGTGGTGGCGCGGAAGGCGACTTTGCTCGAGATGCAGCAGTTGGTAGGGCATTTGAATTTCGCATGTAAGGTCGTGGCCCCGGGGCGTACCTTTAGTAGGAACATGTCGAGGGCCATAGCGGGAGCTAAATGCCCACATCATCGGGTGAGGGTTTCAGGGGCGGTGCGGGAGGATTGCAGGATCTGGCTACGTTTCTTGGAAGGATTTAACGGGGTGTCCACGTGGCTACAAGGGGATCCAGTAGTTTGGGAGGTGCAGATATTTTCAGATGCAGCAGGTGCGGGGGGGTTTCGGAGTCTTCTGGCAAGGTAGATGGTGTGCGGAGAGGTGGCCTTCGAGGTGGCTGGAAGAGGGGAGGAGTATTGCATTCCTTGAGTTCTTTCCATTGTTGGTGGCATTGGATCTGTGGGGCAGGGAGTTGTCAAATAAGGGTGAATTTCAATGTGGACAATGAGTGCGTGGTCAATGTCGTCAACAGGCAGTCAGCGAGGGACCAGAGGGTGGCGAGGTTATTGAGGGAGTTTGTGTTGCGATGTCTTGAATGGAATGTGCTGTTCAGGGCTACGCACGTACCGGGTAAAGATAATGGCATCGCTGATGCATTATCTCGTTTTCAATGGCAGAGATTCCGTGGATTGGCACCTGGAGCAGACCAGATCGGGCAGCGGATCACGGAGGAGCTGTGGAAGCTAGGAACCTGAGAGCTCTGTCGATAGTGGAGGGCTCTCTGGCACCGTCGTCTAGGGCACCGTACAGGAGGGCGTGGGGAGAATTTCTAAAGAGGGGGGCTCGTAGCTGGAAGGGCTGGGAGGATGCTGAGGAACGCAGAAGGGATGATGTGGTTAATTTTCTTTTGTGATGTATGGATAACGGTTGGTCGAAGGCCACCATAGCGGGGAAATTGGCTGGAATAGCCTTCTACGGCAAATGGTTTTGGGGGTTTTCACCTAATGGTGGGGAGTTGGCGAGCAGGATGTTAGAGGCCTGGGCGAGGGAAAAAGGTGGGGTGAAGGATAGCAGAAGACCGATATCAGCAACCCTGTTTGTCAGATTATGCCGGGCCCTGGAAGTAGTTTGCTGGTCGGGTTGGGAAGGGGTTATGTTTCAGGCTTGCTTTACATGGTTGTTTTTTGGGGCATTCAGGGTGTCGGAGCTTGTGGGAGCGAAAGGGGGTGCGGGTGGATGGGTTGCAGTGGGAGAATGTCAATTTTTCGGATTTCGGGGTAGATATTTGGATTGGAAAGTCGAAAACTGACCAGAAGGGGAAGGGCTGCTGGGTGTCGCTGGGGTGGGGAAGTAAGGCGCTGTGCCCGGTGAGGGTGGGTTTGGCATGGAAGGAATTATCAGGGGGAAGGTCGGGATGGTTTTTCGACATGCTGAGGGGTCAGGGGTGTTGGCAGCGCAGGTGCTGGGGGTTCTGAGGACAGCATTGGGGGTTGTGGGGGAAAAGCCTGAGGTTTTTGGTACGCATTCATTTAGGATGGGTGCGGCATCTGAGGGTAACCGTTTGGGGTTGTCGGAGGATAAGGTCAAGAGTTTGGGTAGGTGGAGGTCTGGGAAGTATAAGGGATATATCAGGGAGCTGGGGAAAGAGTCTGGTTGAGAAGGGGCAGTGGGGTCGTGGTGAGGGGGATCTTTGTGGGGGTGGAGGTTCGTAAGTGACACTGTGATTTCTTTTTCAGAGACTGTGAGGAGGCCGGGGCAGATTCGGCAGATTTGGATTGTCGGGCATTCGATTGTGAAGTGGACGGGCAAAGAGGCAGAAAAGAGGGTTTTTGGCATGCAATTGGGCTGCAGCTATGAAATGGGGATTGTGAGGTGGTCGGGTCTTGGGGGGCTGTGCTGGGATCAACTGCTGCCCATGCTAACGGGGATGAAGGAGCGTTTCGGGGCCCCAGACGGGTTAATCATACATGCTGGGGAGAATGATCTGGTGTGGGATACGGGGGTAGCTTTGTTGAAGAAAATGAAGAAGCATGGCTTAGGGAAATTTGGCCTAAGGTAAGTTTGGTATGGACTAAGTTGTTACCGAGGAGAGTGTGGAGGGGTGCAGTGAGTGAAGGCGTGGTAGAGCGTACAAGAAAGAAGATAAACAGGGAGATGATAAAGTTTTGTGGCCTGACAGCTGTGCGAGTTCTTGAGCACAAGGAGATTATATATGAGAACTTTGAGGTTTTTAGGGAAGATGGAGTTCATTTGTCGCTTTGCAGTAATAGCTACTAGCTTCTGGATTTAAGGTTGTTGGTGGAGGGTATGGTGAAGATTTGGAAGGGTTGAGCAACTCAGTGGTGGGGCAGAAAAGAACACCTCAGGGGAGGGCTTTTTCTGGTGACGGGGGGCATGGCCCCTTTGGACTAGGGGGGAGGCAAGCAATGGGGGGGACAGTGCGGGTAAGGATGGGGGTGGTGCTGTTTGCACGAATGGGCTACCCCGGGGTGCAGAGAGGGGAGCAGGTCTGGAAGATGGAGGGGCATGGCCCCGGGGAGAGGGTGGCAGAAAGCAGGGACGAAGGCTGGAGAAGATGGTTAGGGAATCGAAATGTTAAAGCGGTTAATTTAGTCTGGCCAGGTTAGCGTTTATTTGTGAGCTTTGGCCTGTCACATTAAAGCGACCTTTTCCACTTTTAAGCGAGTCTGGGTTTTTGTGCAGTAAGCCCAAAGGGGGGGACCGGGGGGAACGCGTAGCGTTTCACCCCGGGGTGGTTTTGGGCGCTGCACAGGCCAGCGAGCTGGCCTGCGCATTGCGCGCCGCTGGGGGGGGATTTAAGGGGCAGGGAAGGTTCGAGAGCAGGCAACCGTTGAGGGCGAGTCTTTGTCCCTGCCCCCCCCTCATTTTTTGTGAGGTCCATTGGGGTGAGGTAGGGGTGGTTGATTTGTGAGTGGGAATTCTTTTGTTTTTTTTATTTTCCCCCAGGTTTTGGGTTTTTTCAGGTTGTTATTGTGTTTAGGGCATAAGGTAAAGGGGGTTGTCGGTAGTTTTGGTGTGACAGGTCGGGGCGTTAGTTTGGAGGAATGTTAAGAGGTTTTGTTGCTGATGTGACAGGTCGGCCTGGCTGCGGGTCTGAGGTAGAAGGAGATTGGTGTTGAGGGGAGTTGTGGGGGTGCATGAAGTATGTGGCGGGGCATGGCACCTTTGGATGAGGGGGGAGGCAAGCAATGGGGGGATAGCAGGCAAGCAATGGGGGGATAGCACGGGTAAGGATGGGGGTGGTGCTGTTTGCACGAATGGGCTACCCCGGGGGTGCAGAGAGGGGAGCAGGTCTGGAAGATAGAGGGGCATGGCCCCCGGGGAGAGGGTGGCAGAAAGCAGGGATAAAGGCTGGAGAAGATGGTTAGGGGATGGTAAGGACCTGGAGATAGGTAGGGAGGAAGTTGGGGTTATTCATTCAATTGTTGGCGGCTTAAAGAGTTAATTAGTTATTTAATGTTCGGCAAAATGTTAAAGCGATTAATTTAGTCTGTAAGGCCAGGGGCCAGGTTAGCCTCTCACATTAAAGCAACCTTTTCCACTTTAAGCAAGTCTGGGTTTTTGTGCAGTAAGCCCAAATTAGCATGCACTCTCACCCTGGCCCCCCCCGCTCCACTGCCCTCAGCTTACCCTACTGGATCCTCAAATCCAGTTGCTGGCATTAAACTCTCCATAGAGCAAACGGCCATAGCCCTGCTTATGCTGCGTTGGTTGCCGGTGTAAGGAGTGGGGCCACACCCCTGCTTATGCTGAGTTGGTTGCTGGTGTAGGAAAAGGGGCACCGGAGGGAACGCGAAGCGTTTCCCCTGGGGTGGTGTTGGGCCCTGCACACCTGCGCATAGTGCGCCACTACAGGGTATAAAGGGGGGCAGGGAAGGTTTGGGAGCAGCAACACGGGACAAACGCTCGTCCTCAACTATCACCTGCTCCCAAACCTTCCCTGTCCCCCCTTTATAGCCCGTAGTGGCGCACTATGCGCAGTGCCCAAAACCACCCTGGGGGAAACGCTTCGTGTTCCCCCTGTGGGATGTATTTACCCATGCATCCGAGCCCTACCTCAAAACTGTGCAGTACTGACATGGAAAACATCATGATGGCCAGAGCTTCCCAGAAAATGCACAGGGAAATGCATGAAGAATAGGCTGCCACTCATTTTTGCCGATGTTATGGGCACAGAAGGACGCTGCCTAAAACCACCATTGGACTACCCACACAGTAGTCTGAAACCATTGGGAGTGGAAATGCTGATTGACAAAAGCAAACCCATAACTGTTGGGAATTCATTTTCTTAAATCCCAAAAAGGGGTGCAGTACCAGTACTCACCACTATCCAAAAGCCGGCGTTTTAAAACCACCAGATTTTGTAGAAAACTGAATAAATGAACCCAAAACATGCCAAAGAAAGACATTTTAAGAGGTGGATCCAATGTAAAGTTATATTCTGAAGTGACTTGAAGGTTTATAACAAGACTAGCTGAGCTGTGGATTTCAGCAGTTTAAGTAAATTTGGACTGAAAGACACTACAAATCTAAATGTTTAAAAGAAATGAGTGACCTACTTTGAGTGTCACATAGGTTGCAATTGTTTAAATGTCATAGTTTTAAACTTAGAATCAGCATCCTAGCTGCATATGTAAAAAAATGTCTTGACTTAAACTGGGGAACAGAAATGACATGTAGCTAAAAACTGGCTTAAAGAGATTCCAATTTTGCCTGGCAACTACCCCCCATCAGGAGTGAAACTTGAGTCACAGCTGTGTTCCCAGGCCTATCTGCCTTTTGCTGGCCACACTAAGGATATGCCATCTCTCTGATAATTGAATTAAGGGGAGCCCCCACAGAATACAGGAGCTCTGAACAAAGCCCTGTCCTGACTCAGGCAAATGTTTTATTGGCGGGAGTCGTAAATGGAGCTTCCTCTTGGCAGAAGCTGGGAGGGGCAGGGTCTCTGAGCTTGGCAGAAACTGGAAAGACTGGTTTCTGTACCATGTGACATGAAAAGACACACCTCTATAGCCAGAATATGGTTTTAGAAAAAGATGAATAACTCATAGAGCGGACTTGTGAAAATTATTTAAATGACACCATAATTCTTGTGATTTTTCTGCCCACATTTTAAGAGGTTTTTAGAACCGGTGGCATGTTCAGGGGGGTTTTAGCGGAAAAGAGGATATTACTCAAAATGTGTGCATGTGAAAAATCTGACACTTCATCAACTAATGTCCATACTCCTTGCGCACATGTGTGTAAATTTGGGGTAATGTCCGGTATTGCAAACCAGTTAAAAAGTGCAAAATATTGCCATTTCTGAATGCAAGCTCCCAGGAAGAGCAGAGTTTGAACAGGGTATACCTCCTGTGATATGTGATGGGTGCATGTAATTTCAAACCACTGTGTAGCTATGAAATATGTATTTGGGTCAAATCTAGATTTGTGTGCAAGTTGACAGGAGGAGTGGACTTTCTGCAGGCTGTAAAATGACATCACTCTGACACAACTTAGCTCCCCCAATCAGGGGAGAAATGAAAGCTTGGCCAATGATAAGTGGAGAGGGGCTGGCTAGTGATGCTGCTCACACACACCCATTTTAAAAACACATAAAAGCAGAGAGACAGGACAGATAGAGACCTTCAAATCCATTTGCAGCTGGAAGCTCTGCCGGGAAAATCCATACTTTACCTCCATCAACCTTCAGAGACCCAGACCAGACCAGCAGAGTAGAGCTGACCTGTTAGCAGAACCAGAGAGAGCTGACCCAGATCACTGTGAAGTGCAGAGACCAGAGTCCAGTCTAAAACCTGACCAGATCCGTGGCGACGCCCATTTAACTCAAGAATATAGTGTGAGTACCTAGAAAACTGTGCAGAACCAATCTCTTAGTTAAAATAATATAATTCAATCCTATTTTAATCTAAGTAGAACTGTCTCCTAACTGTCACCTGTCATTTGTAAAGCTGTCACTTGTCATTTTCTAGTTGCAAGCTGCACTTGTCTTTTTGAACTTTAAAATTTCAAATCTGAAAAACGACCTTTATTTAATCGCTCATATCTCCGTAACCGTTTGTGCTAGAGACTTGCAGTAACTTTCATCTGAAAGCTGGGATCCTAGGCTTTCCTAGGACCCCAAAACGATATTGATAGCCCTTGTAGTTCTTCTGTAATAGCGCCCGGCGCATTCGCGAATTTTGCCGCGATTTGCAAATTTCTTCACGTGTAAAAATCTGCTGCTGCTTGCCTTCCATTTGCCAGAAATTCGTTTAACCTGCTAATTATCCCTGAATCATTGCTAGTGTGAGCCTGGACTAATATTAACTAGATACCACTCACCCTGAACCTCTAGAGGGAATTAAAAGCATTTTAACATATTTTCACTCCATTGCCAGCACATATCAAAGCATTTGGGCCTGTGTTTTCAACGTCTGTAGTCTAAGTTGCTGGGGTGAACTGAATTACATTTGAATTGCATTTCTGAGAATTGTGTGCCTTCCTTCCATTTCCCTGAATTGCATAAAAGGGGGGGGGTGAATTGTACAAGAAAGTGATTACATTGTCTTTGCTGAAATTCTATCAAGTTATTTTCTTTACTGCATTTCATTCCACATTGCATCCATTTGAAACCATAAAAGTATTGTTGCTATCTTATCCATTTCATGTCAACTCCTTAGTGATTATCAAGAAGTGTGCTAGTGCCAGATTCTCCGTTGTTAATCTTTATCATCTCAGATTAAGTGTGATATTCAATTATTAATTTATTATAAAGCGTGATATATATATATATTGTTTAATTTATCAAATAAACCTTTAACTTGCAAAACAGAACTACTTCTTGGCTCAGTGGGGTCAGGAGGATTCCAAGAGAGGGGTGTTATATAAGGGTAGTCATCCAGAACGCATGAACTGGACATAAAGAAATATCAATAAGGGTTTCCATTCAGTATCCCAGACTAGGCATTGACTTAGCTGTAGTGTTGAATTGAATCCTCTTACAAATTGGGGGCTCGTGCCGGACGTTTGGATTAGATCTATCACTTGTGCAGATTAATACAGCGTGCCAGCTGACCAGATACACATATCCGGTCGGAGCACACGCTGTGTTACGCTGTAAAGCACTTCTCAAAGGAACGCTCTAAGAAAAAGGTCTGTTTTGCAAAAATAAAATACAAACTTCTGTAAGTCAGGACAGAGACCAATCTCTAGAATGACGACCTTAGTAGACATGAAAATAGCCAGAGAGCACTTCTTACATAAGTTATTTGTGAGAGGTGAGTGGACTCACCAGGACCAAACAGTCTGGTTGCAGGCCATCACACCCCAAATCACGGAAACAGGGTCAGATATATGGAGAGACCAGGGTCCCTTACATGTGGCCCTGAGTGAACTATATATGTCCTCTAAGGCCAAGGATGAGCACAACAAGATTGCCAGGGTAGCGGCATATTTATATTTACATATGGGAGCCATGCAGGACAAATGTGCTGAAGGCCAAGATCTGGCGAGTAGGCAACTGCTGGCATTACAGAAGGCCCAATCTGAGCTGGACTCTTCTGAGCAGAGGCTGCTCAGGAGCCAGGAGTCAGAAAATGACAGTAGGCAGTATATCATTAAAATAAAAGAGGACATGGATATACTGCAACAGGAAAAGGCTGACCAGGATACTAGATTTCTGGCCCTGCAGAAGGAGCACCGAGACAGTTTGGACTCCTTACTGCAGAGCCAGAAAAAGCTGGAGCAACAATTAGACTTTAACAGGGCATGCACGGAGCAGGTAGCCACCCTGCAAAGTCATCTAGATAGAGTGATGGTAGAGAGCAACAAGCTGATTTCGAAAGACCTGGATACTCAGGCAGAGTTTGATGAAGAACGCCAGAAAGCTGGTGCCTTTCAAAGGCAGAGGGACAACCTGGCGGCACAAATGCAGGCTCTTAGTCAGGAAAGAGACGCCTTAGGCCAGGAAGTCTGCCATTTAAAAAGAAAAATGGAAGAAAATCACCTGGCCCACCAGGGACTGGGTGACCTCCAAAAAGAACACCAGAACTTGTTAGAGCACACCAGGAGGGTGGAGGATGCTCTAGCAAGAAAGGAGCAGGCCAATAGGGACACAGCTCAGGAGGTAACCCTCCTGCAGCAAAGACTGGCCCAGTGCTCCAGGACCAATCAGGAAACACAGAGAGAGAATGAGGCTCTCTGCCAGCACAATGATAGGCTCCAGCAACAGGTAGCGATGCAGGAGAGACTGATAGAGTCTAGTAAGGCCTTAACTGAGGAACTGAAGGCACAAATGCAGGCTCTTGCATTGCAACAGGGAGCAGGGGCGGATAGAGATGAGGTTCGCTGGGAAAGGGAAGCTCCGGAGCATAACCTCAGGAGCCCTAGTACCAGAGGCCCTCATACCTCTCAGTCACTGGACTCTGCCACCCCCATATTCCCTGGCTCACATGAGCACCGGGCCACAGGGATGGCAGATTACTATCCAGCCAGAAGCATGGGGCTCATAGGCCAGTACCACCCAGGAATGGAGGGGCGGGCATCCGGGTATGGGCACCCAAGCACAGTGGAACTTAATGGGGAACCCCAGGAGAGTAGGCCCATTAAGGGCATCCTGAAAACCTCTGCCCAGTTAGGTCAGTGGAGGGGGTACCCATCAAATCCTGGCAGCAAGGAGGAATCTGAAGACTCCTCTGAACTGCGCAGGACACAGGAGACGAGGTCCCCACATTCTGCCAGCCATTCCCAGGCTCGCAGAATCCGGGAAAACCTGGAAGAGCAGACAGGAACCTCTGGGAGCAGTGCCTCTGAGTCAGAAGATGAATGGACCAGGGTTACCCGGACCAAAAGGGCCAATAAGGCAAAAAGGGCCTTGCTTAAGGACCCCTTAAAGCAGATTAAGGCGATCAGGAGCGTCCTCACGCCTTACCATAAGAACGCTAAGTATTCTGTTTGGGAGCACTTAGAGTTGTTTGAGCAAATGATGGAGACTTTCCATTTGAAGGACAGCCAAAGCTGTATTCAATATGTAAAGTGGACCTTCTCCCCGGAATACTCCAGTTTCTTTGCGGGGCTGGAGGACCAAAATCATGTAAGATGGTCCACCTATAAGGCGGCCATCTTGAAACATTTTTCTGTTCACAGAAATCCTCAAGAGGCTCGCAAGGCAGCCTACAATTTGCAGTGTGGGGAGGATCAGGCCCCACAAGAGTTTGTGCAAGAACTGAAACGTGCTTTTGCGCAGACCACCAGAAGGGTGCGCACAGACAGTAGAGAATTCATTAATACATTTTTTCATGCCTTGCCCAAATACATAATGACCCAGCTCGTGAGGGATTTTCACGAGAAAAGATCTTTAGACTGGGTCATTGAACAGGCTACCCGGATCTATGAGGCGCAGAAACCGGTAGATAGCAAAAGTAATGCCCAGAAAAACCCCAAAGCCAACAGCACCCCTGCTGCTGCCAAGGTGGCAGAGGTAAAGGTCACCCCCGTTTTGGATTTGGAGATGGGGGGGGCTAAAAACCTACATGCACCTAATAATGCTAGGCCCAGAAGGTCCTCGGGCCAGTCACAGACAGGGAGCCAGGGAGGCAGCCCCACAAATGGGCTCCCTCGCTCTCCTTATTATGTAAGTCCCCGTTACAAGGGAAATCGACCCATCCTGGGTTATGTGTGGACTCCTCCAGCCCAAGGGGGGAGATCCAGCCAAGAACCTAACCCAGGGAACTTCCCTCCTAACTTCCCACAGGAGGGCAGAAATTCTCCAAACCCTGGGCAGAACTTTTTCCCCAGGTATCCATCCAATTTCCAGCCCCAAAATCCTCCACCCTTCTTTCCCCAATTCCCTGAGCCCAGACAACCTAATCCGGGAGAGGGGAGGCCAAGGGTGGAGGGGTACCCAAATCTTCCCAACCCGGGGTATTACCAGAGGAGGGACAGCTACCCTTCCCGGGATCAGCCCAGGGGAGAAAACAGGGCCCCGTATCAGCCTGAGCGGGTTTCCCAGTTAGAGCACCAGGTTCAAAACATGGCGCGGGATCTGGGTCACATACTGAGGGCTCAGCAGAACCCTCAGATGGGCGTGCCGGCGCAGAACGCACCCAACTCTGGACCTGGTGCTCCAGAACAATGACGGGGGCAGCACCCCGATAACTCACCGGTTCCCAGGGTGGAGGCACAAAGGGAAGGGGGGTGTAAAGCCTTGGAGGAAGCTTCCTTCCTCACTTGTAAACAGCCCCTGGAAACCCAGGAACCGGAAACAAAATCTCTTGCCCCTGAAAGTCTGCCTCCTAAGGAGCAGAGGGGGGGTAGGAGAAACAAAAGACCCAAACAGACTCAGTTTGAGGAGGAGGTACAGATATTCCAATTTGAGGGAGAGGGATCCTCAGGGGATCCTGGGAAAAGGATCTTCTCCTTCAGAGAGGGGGGAACTCCTCCCAAAGAAAAATGGGTCCCTAGGGATGCAAATCCAGACTGGGGAGATGTGGAGACTGAGCTACCGCCGCCCACCATCTCATCCCAGAACCAACAGCAAGAAAATCCCCTGGTTCAAACCCATCCTGGTGACTGCCTCCAAAAAGGGGGGGGCGGCCCGGAACCGGAGCCAGGGGAACCCACAATGGCTCTGATCTCCAGTTGCCAAATTTTTCTTTCAGATTCCCAAGGCTCTCCACAGAATTCCGCCCAAATCTCTTCGCTAGCGATGTCCAAAACCAGAAAGCTAGCCCACCAGTTGTCCAAAAATGTGCATTATCTGTGCCCCCTTGAGGAGAAGGAGGGAAGATACTATGCCCCGGTACAAGTACAGGGGCAGGGTACAATTTCAGCGCTGGTGGACACGGGATCTCAAGCTACCCTTCTGTCCAGAAGGGCCTTTGATGAACTGAATGCAGGAAGGGGAGAGAATTACCAAATTCCTCTCACCTCACTTCCTGGACAACTCCAGAACTTTGACGGGAAGGAAATTCCCGTCGAGGGGGCGGCAGACTTGGACATTAAAATTGGGCGACACAAGTTGAAACACCCAGTCATAGTTGTGACTCCAGAGGGCACCCCTTGTTTACTAGGGAATGACCTCCTGAGAAGGTTGTCACCCCTAATAGATTGCATAAACAAGGTCCTCTGGACCCAGACTAGCCGACCAATAAAATTAAAACAGAGTGTCAACCATGTTAGTTTAAACGGCACCTGCCACATGGTTGAACAAAAATCTGACCAAGTAGAATTTCACTTCCAGAACAACCAGATTCCAGACGTGACAGTAATAGCAGTAGGACAACAGACTGGTGATGGGGGGTCCTCTCTATTTCTGAAAATCAACCTCCCTTCCAGTCTAAAGTGGTACTCCACGCTGGAAGGAAACACCCTGAAATTCTATACTAATCCACAATCAGAAACTCCCACTCCTATAGTCCAGAAAGATGTGAAATCAGCTCAGAGCCTGGCTGATATTCAGCAAATTGGAGAGCAGTTGTTCATCCCTGTTCAGTTAAATGATGGGAAGGACTCTGTTCTCGCTCGAGTGTGTGTGAACAACGGTAAGAGCTTCATCAGCGAAGCCATGTTCCGCCAACTCCCAAAAGATCCAGCCATTCCCACATTCAAACTGATAGACAAATGGGAAATGGACCTGGAAGCACCCAATTCAAAACATCTCCTGCCAAGCAGGTGTATGCTCAAAATCTCCATTGGCAACAAGAGCATAGTCCATAATTGTTGGGTCGTGCGAGACGTCACTGCCGCCTTTTACTTAGGCAGTGACATTCTCAATCGCTTTGCCATTAGTTTGGACCTAATAAACTTCAAAGCTTGGTACCGATTAGCGGATAATCCCATGGGCTTTGATGATCCAGAAAAAGTATTCAGGTCAGATCAATTGCTACCTTATGTAGTTGAAATTCAGGTTAAAGAGGAAGTCACCATCCCAGTAAGGACCCGACAATTCTCCCTGGAAGTGAAAGTTAAAAGGGGACAAGAGTTGAAAAACCCTGATGCTTACATACATCTAAATGCTTCTCTCCAACAGCAAGGGTTAGGGGTAAACCCAACTCCATTAGTCAACATAGAACATGACACCATTCCAATAGAGGTGGATAACAGCGACTTAAAGAGTATTACTCTAGCCGCAGGCACCATTATTGGAATGGCGGTTGATGACCGACATTTCTCCATTGATCTTGGAAATGAACTGTTAGGACCAATCCCCAAGGACTGTTTTGACAGTGACAGGGATGACAATACAACACCAGACAGAATTTTTACCCGGCATGGGGGGAACTTCCTGTTGTACACTTCTTGCCCTTATGGTAAGGAAGATGTGACTTGTGACTTCCGGAGGGATGAGGTGATTTTCCAGGTCCATGAGGGCTGCCTTTCCCACCTGAAGCCTCCAGTCCAAATCAGCACTCTGACCAGGGACTTCTCCACCCAGCTGGAGGAGGCCGCTGAAATAGCCAAACCAGAAGTCTTTCCAGGCTTCAGGCAGATGGTGGAAGAGAGAGTCAACCTAGCTGATGCCTGTGTGACTCTGGAACAAAAGCAAAAGTTGAAACAAGTTTTCTTGGATTTCCAAGATCTCTTTGCGGTAGACTCATATGACTGTGGTCGCACCGACATCCACACAACAACAATCCCCACGGACCCTGGCATGACTCCTGTGTTTGTGAAGCAATATCGCTTGCCTCTCGCATCCATGGAGTCCCTTACTGAAATAATTAAGAACCTTGAGTCCCGGGGAATAATCCGTCCAGTTCACAGCACCTTCAATAATCCGGTGCTGGGAATATTAAAGCCAAACGGCCAGTGGAGACTCTGCGCCGACCTCAGGGAGCTCAACAAACGGGTCCATACTTCCCGATGGCCTCTGCCTTACATTGACCAAGGGCTGGCCCAGATCCAGGGGTCACAGGTATTCACTGCAATAGACCTGACCAATGGATACTGGACTGTGCCTGTCAGTAGGGAGGACCAATACAAGCTGGCTTTTACCTTTGGGGGCCAGCAATACACATGGACCCGGACTCCCTTCGGATACCTTAACTCCGGTAATGAATTCAACATTTTCCTACATAAGGCCATGCCCGACCTGGGTGCGAGGGGTAACCTGGCTTATGTAGATGATGTCCTCATCAAAAGTTCATCTGTGGAGGAACACATAGCGGAGATCCGTTATGTTCTGACGCAGTGGAGGGCCGCCGGAGCAAAACTTTCCTTTCAGAAAGCACAGTGGTGTAGAACCCGTGTTAATTTCTTGGGGCATGAGATTACTCCTCAGGGTCTCTGTCCCCAGGAAAAGAAAGTGGAAGCACTTCAGAAACTGAAAGACCCCACAACTCTGCGGGAACTAAGGAGCCTCCTTGGACTGACTAATTACAGCAGAAAGTTCATTGAGGGCTACGCAGAGATCACCAGACCCCTGATTCATCTCCTGAAGGGGGGGTCAAGTGGGAATGGGGTCCAGAACAAGCCGAGGCGGTAAAACAACTCAAAAGAAGCCTCTCACAAGCGCCTTGCCTAGCTTACCCTGTCAGAAACAAGGAGTTCTTCCTGGAGACGGGGTTCTCTAATACGTGCTTGACGGCAGTATTATACCAAAAGCATGACAAGGTCAATAAAGTAATCTCCTATGCGAGCAAAACTTTATCCTCTGTGGAGGAAAAATTCAACAATTGTGAGAAGGCACTCCTGGCAACAGTGTGGGCATTGAAGAATTACTGCCCGTTTATCCAGGGGGAACACATCATAGTGGAGACTCCACACCAGCCTCTGCAATATCTCCAAAGTGACAGAATCCGGGCCGGAAATGTGAGTAATTCCCGAATTACTTCCTGGATTCTGTCAATGCAAGGCTTTCCTGTGGAGGTCAGATATGGCCAAAACAAGAAGAGTCCCCTCGCACAAGGTCTGGCTGACTTGCATGATTGTGCCAGAGAAAACTGTCTCGAGGACGAAAGTCTAAAAATCAAGGACAACATGGAGGCATACCTTAATTCCCCACACAAAGTCTTTGAAGAGGACAAGTGTGAGGGAATGCCCACTGTCTATGTGGATGGATGCTCGTACCATGTTGACAACAACGGGGAGAAAGAACTGGTGGCCGGCGTAGGGAATGCATGGGTGAATGAGTCCCCAGAACCCTCCGCTGGATACAAAATTGGTCCCCGAAGTAGTCAGGTGGCAGAATTGATGGCTGTGCATCAGGCCATCCTCACTGCTGTCCAGCATCAACTCCACGAACTGGTCATAATCACAGATTCGGATTATGTACGGAACGGGTTCGTGGAGCACCTGGTTAATTGGAAAACCAGAGGCATGTTATGTGCTAACAACAAACCCTTGAAACATGGGAAGTTGATTCAAAACATTGATGACCTGGTTACCTCGAATGGGATGACCATGTATTGGAAAAAGATCAAGGGTCATTCCAAAGTAGAGGGACCAGACAAAACTGGAAATGACTTAGCTGATCAGCTGGCCAAAACTGGGGCCATCCAAGGGGATCTAATTGAGATTGAGTCCCTGTTGGGGGAAATCCAGGTCACTGCTATCACTAGGTCCCAGACAAATGCTCACAACAACCTTTCAATTGCACAATGGAGTAAGGAGACCCCTGATGCTGATTTGATTACAGCTCAGAAGGGGGATCCAGTTATTGGTAAGTTTTACCAACACCTTGAGGACCCTGAGAACTTTCCCCTGACGGATACCGATTACATTGGGAAAGAGGACCTAAGAGTGTTGATGAAATGTCCAAAAATGTTCCGAATCCAAGACGGTTTGCTGGTAAGGAAATCCAAAGCTGGCCACGATCAGTGGGTGGTTCCTACCTCATTCCGAAGCCTGATGTTAAGTCACGCCCATGATGCGGCCACCGCCGGTCATAGGGGGTTTCACACAACATTGGAAATCTTAAGAGAGGTTGCATACTGGCCACACATGGGGCAGGACCTCGACCAATACTTGAAGGGGTGTCTTGTGTGTGCACAATTTCAGCCATCATCCCTCACGCACCGTGCGCCTCTCCAAAAGAGGGGGATGACACTGCCATGGTCAGATTTACAAATCGACTTTGTAGGCCCTGTGATTCGCTCTGCTAGGGGGAATAAGTACATGTTGACTGTGACCTGCTTGTTTACCAAGTGGGTGGAATGTCTCCCAGCCCCAAATTGCAAGGCAGAAACCGCAGCTGCCCTGATGATTAACCACATCTTTTCCCGTTTTGGTGTACCTCAAAGGATTGAGTCAGACAGGGGTAGCCACTTCACCAGTGAAGTAATGACAAAGATGTGGGAGATACTGGGGGTCAAAAGGAAGTTGCATATTGCTTATAGACCAGCTTCTTCTGGGGCAGTAGAGAGATATAACCGAACCATTGTGAGCATCTTAAAAAAGTTTGTGGCAGATTCTGGGCCAAGTTGGGATATCCGATTACCTCTGGTCCTAATGGCCATCAGATCTAACACTTCATCTGCAACCAAAATGTCACCATTTGAGTTGATGACTGGGCGCAAGATGGTGCTTCCTCAGCATTTGCTCTACAGGACCCAAGAGCAGACACTGATAAATGCCTCCACTACTCATGAGTATGTGGAGAATTTAAGGAAACACCTTCAACATGCTTTTGCTTATGCTCAGCGGAATCTAGAAAGATCGGCTGATAGCATGAAGACCCACTATGACCTGAAGACTTCCAGGAAGGAATATCAGGTGGGGGACCGGGTCTATCTATACAACTTCCAAAGAAACCAGGCAAAACAGCGGAAATTCTTGCCTACATGGAAAGGACCCTTTGAGATCATCGACAAGATCTCCCCTGTGGCCTACAAAATCCACATCCCCAAAGGCGGTTTGGCAGAGGGGGAAGACAAGTGGGTCCACATAAACCAGTTGAAATGTTGCCATCCCAGGCACACTCTGCAACAACTGGAGGAATCCTCTGGAATCCTAGCGGGTACTGTCTCAGACTAATTCAGTTCCAACCATAAAACATACCACATCTAGTCTCTAAAATATTGTGATTTGCATGAAACTGTCTCTTAGTTATACTGTTTTTTTTTCAAAATAAGAATGTAATGTTTCGTTATGATGAAATGCATATGCTGCCCCACTATCTCAACAGTGGTGGAAAATGTCTATGAATAGGTATTGCCGCTCTTCCTTTGTCGTCCTAGGAGAAAGAAAACCTGGAGACGGGACAAGGAGGACGATCCGGAGACCGGGAGCAGAGACGCAACGGGCCCGGGGTACCGCCCAATCTTCCCATCAGGACCGGCGAGGAGAACCGATCGATCAGTACCGGATGGAGGAAAAGATGCTGAACTGTGCCATCTATTGGAAGAAGATGAGGAAACATCCCAGGTCTTGCGAGTCCCATTAGTGAAATAGAATGGCCATCGCCAGAGGGGGGCTTGTGGGATGTATTTACCCATGCATCCGAGCCCTACCTCAAAACTGTGCAGTACTGACATGGAAAACATCATGATGGCCAGAGCTTCCCAGAAAATGCACAGGGAAATGCATGAAGAATAGGCTGCCACTCATTTTTGCCGATGTTATGGGCACAGAAGGACGCTGCCTAAAACCACCATTGGACTACCCACACAGTAGTCTGAAACCATTGGGAGTGGCAATGCTGATTGCCAAAAGCAAACCCATAACTTTTGGGAATTCATTTTCTTAAATCCCAAAAAGGGGTGCAGTACCAGTACTCACCACTATCCAAAAGCCGGCGTTTTAAAACCACCAGATTTTGTAGAAAACTGAATAAATGAACCCAAAACATGCCAAAGAAAGACATTTTAAGAGGTGGATCCAATGTAAAGTTATATTCTGAAGTGACTTGAAGGTTTATAACAAGACTGGCTGAGCTGTGGATTTCAGCAGTTTAAGTAAATTTGGACTGAAAGACACTACAAATCTAAATGTTTAAAAGAAATGAGTGACCTACTTTGAGTGTCACATAGGTTGCAATTGTTTAAATGTCATAGTTTTAAACTTAGAATCAGCATCCTAGCTGCATATGTAAAAAAATGTCTTGACTTAAACTGGGGAACAGAAATGACATGTAGCTAAAAACTGGCTTAAAGAGATTCCAATTTTGCCTGGCAACTACCCCCCATCAGGAGTGAAACTTGAGTCACAGCTGTGTTCCCAGGCCTATCTGCCTTTTGCTGGCCACACTAAGGATATGCCATCTCTCTGATAATTGAATTAAGGGGAGCCCCCACAGAATACAGGAGCTCTGAACAAAGCCCTGTCCCGACTCAGGCAAATGTTTTATTGGCGGGAGTCGTAAATGGAGCTTCCTCTTGGCAGAAGCTGGGAGGGGCAGGGTCTCTGAGCTTGGCAGAAACTGGAAAGACTGGTTTCTGTACCATGTGACATGAAAAGACACACCTCTATAGCCAGAATATGGTTTTAGAAAAAGATGAATAACTCATAGAGCGGACTTGTGAAAATTATTTAAATGACACCATAATTCTTGTGATTTTTCTGCCCACATTTTAAGAGGTTTTTAGAACCGGTGGCATGTTCAGGGGGGTTTTAGCGGAAAAGAGGATATTACTCAAAATGTGTGCATGTGAAAAATCTGACACTTCATCAACTAATGTCCATACTCCTTGCGCACATGTGTGTAAATTTGGGGTAATGTCCGGTATTGCAAACCAGTTAAAAAGTGCAAAATATTGCCATTTCTGAATGCAAGCTCCCAGGAAGAGCAGAGTTTGAACAGGGTATACCTCCTGTGATATGTGATGGGTGCATGTAATTTCAAACCACTGTGTAGCTATGAAATATGTATTTGGTTCAAATCTAGATTTGTGTGCAAGTTGACAGGAGGAGTGGACTTTCTGCAGGCTGTAAAATGACATCACTCTGACACAACTTAGCTCCCCCAATCAGGGGAGAAATGAAAGCTTGGCCAATGATAAGTGGAGAGGGGCTGGCTAGTGATGCTGCTCACACACACCCATTTTAAAAACACATAAAAGCAGAGAGACAGGACAGATAGAGACCTTCAAATCCATTTGCAGCTGGAAGCTCTGCCGGGAAAATCCATACTTTACCTCCATCAACCTTCAGAGACCCAGACCAGACCAGCAGAGTAGAGCTGACCTGTTAGCAGAACCAGAGAGAGCTGACCCAGATCACTGTGAAGTGCAGAGACCAGAGTCCAGTCTAAAACCTGACCAGATCCGTGGCGACGCCCATTTAACTCAAGAATATAGTGTGAGTACCTAGAAAACTGTGCAGAACCAATCTCTTAGTTAAAATAATATAATTCAATCCTATTTTAATCTAAGTAGAACTGTCTCCTAACTGTCACCTGTCATTTGTAAAGCTGTCACTTGCCATTTTCTAGTTGCAAGCTGCACTTGTCTTTTTGAACTTTAAAATTTCAAATCTGAAAAACGACCTTTATTTAATCGCTCATATCTCCGTAACCGTTTGTGCTAGAGACTTGCAGTAACTTTCATCTGAAAGCTGGGATCCTAGGCTTTCCTAGGACCCCAAAACGATATTGATAGCCCTTGTAGTTCTTCTGTAATAGCGCCTGGCGCATTCGCGAATTTTGCCGCGATTTGCAAATTTCTTCACGTGTAAAAATCTGCTGCTGCTTGCCTTCCATTTGCCAGAAATTCGTTTAACCTGCTAATTATCCCTGAATCATTGCTAGTGTGAGCCTGGACTAATATTAACTAGATACCACTCACCCTGAACCTCTAGAGGGAATTAAAAGCATTTTAACATATTTTCACTCCATTGCCAGCACATATCAAAGCATTTGGGCCTGTGTTTTCAACGTCTGTAGTCTAAGTTGCTGGGGTGAACTGAATTACATTTGAATTGCATTTCTGAGAATTGTGTGCCTTCCTTCCATTTCCCTGCATTGCATAAAAGGGGGGGGGTGAATTGTACAAGAAAGTGATTACATTGTCTTTGCTGAAATTCTATCAAGTTATTTTCTTTACTGCATTTCATTCCACATTGCATCCATTTGAAACCATAAAAGTATTGTTGCTATCTTATCCATTTCATGTCAACTCCTTAGTGATTATCAAGAAGTGTGCTAGTGCCAGATTCTCCGTTGTTAATCTTTATCATCTCAGATTAAGTGTGATATTCAATTATTAATTTATTATAAAGCGTGATATATATATATTGTTTAATTTATCAAATAAACCTTTAACTTGCAAAACAGAACTACTTCTTGGCTCAGTGGGGTCAGGAGGATTCCAAGAGAGGGGTGTTATATAAGGGTAGTCATCCAGAACGCATGAACTGGACATAAAGAAATATCAATAAGGGTTTCCATTCAGTATCCCAGACTAGGCATTGACTTAGCTGTAGTGTTGAATTGAATCCTCTTACACCCCTGTGCCCCCTTCTTACACCAGCAACCAACGCAGCATAAGCAGGGTGAGGCCGTTTGCTCTATGGAGAGAGTTTTATGCCAGCAGCTGGATTTTCCTCTCTCGGCAGTTCTTGTATTGTGATAGTGGGAAGCCGTAGCTAAACGGCATTACAACAGACTGTGAGAAACAACAAGAACTGCTTAAAAGACGTAGGGCAATTCACAGATAGTAGAAATGAGAGTGGAATGTGAAAGGGAGCCGACCAAGCTCCCTTACGTGCGGGGCTTCCGCAATGAGGCCTGTGGCAACGCAAATGAAGGAAGACAGACACAGCTGACAGGGTGAACCCCCAAAGTCACTTTCCCCCAACAGTTTGGCTCAAACTGGGGCCATAATGATGCGGGAGGGCGCGGGGGCGGGCAACGTCACGACGTGACAACTACCACACTAGATATTTCCGAGTCAATTAATACTGTATGCACCTGAGAAACAGGCTTAAGGCGTTCACCGTAGGCCCGTGGCCCAAGGTAAGATTAGGTCTCTGCTCACTGGTCAATGGGCCAGATTAGTTCCTTTCACTAATTAAGGTTTCGCTGCTATGGTCGGTGGGCGTTTAACAACTTCTGAACAGCTCCTGGAGAAAGGAAATTAAGTAGCACTCGTATTAAATGATATAGTTTGCTGCTACTCAGTTTCCCACACACCACTGGCATACCAAATGGGGGAGCTCATGATTTATTTTGCCACACGGTACCACACAGACAGCCGTCAGGAGATGTGCAGGTGGCACAAAGTGTCCGGACCCGCTCCCACAGTACCTTCAGAAGAGTGTACAGAGCTCCAATTCTTTGATCACACGTTCTCTTCGCTGTTAAACATGCATCTCTTTTTTCATTGGTTTTAACAGAGCAAAGGGCATAGGAGCGACCCTTTCCTCAATTAGTCAACGCTCCTTTGAAGTGTTAATGTTTGGTATCCGCCCATCTACATTTCTAAGCCCCCACTTGGCTTCTCAGCCAGTGCCTTCACAGTGATGGGACATTCACCACAGATAAAATGACAAAGATTTAAACGAGCCTACCTATCCTCTCCAAACGCCCACTTTTCCAACTATCCCTAGCTCCGTCACCCAGAACCACTCAGAGGCTCAGTACGCTCACCCGCACAACAACTGAAGAACCGATTAAAGTGATGGACAATGAAGAACTTCACAGTCCAGGGCCTCTCCCGCCTGGAAGCCCTTATAGTGCTGGAAGATGCTTAAACCCTCAGTAACACAGCTCTGTACCGTGTCACGCACTCCTTAATCACACAGTACCAGGCTATCGAAAGTTGGCCACTACAAAACATCTACCGAAGAATCACGCACCCCCTGGAATTATCCTATAGGGCCAACTCCAACTTTCCTTCTTGAGGAGGTAATGGGAGATGCTATCACATTTTATTGGTCGAAGTCGAATTGGTCGAAATGTTTGGGACGAATTTGTCCGCAACTATATGTGTGGGGCAGGGGGTTGGGGGGGTAATCATCATAATAAAGATAGGGGAGGTTGGTGGGCTGCGGGGGTCTCCCCAGCATATATCTGCTGCCAATTATAAAAAAAAAGAACAAAAGGAATTCAACCAAATCGAATTCGACAAAAAACGCTCGATAAGGTCACCTACAACCCTTGGGGAAGATCCTAGGAGGATTGACAACCTCACAGCTTCTAAGTGTGCATGCGTTTGTCCTGAACTACATTGTAAGCTCTGCCCAAGAGGTTAAGGTTTTTCAGAAACAGAAGACTTATTTTACAACATTCTATTTCCCGTCCATAAAGGAGCATAGGAACTGTACAGATTTACCTCAGAGAGGAAATTCTTAAAATGGTTCCCACTAACCGGCAACGTATACTATTCTTACTAAACATGCCAGCATTGTGGACGCTAGAGAATGGGAGGTGGGTGACCCTAAGGGCCGCCGACGACCACCTGATCTGTATGCAGGCTCTGGGAGGAGGCAGGGGTCAGCAGGTGGCAGTGTGTTGGAGTTTCAACAAGGATGGATGCACACGGACGGCGTGCAGGTTCAGACATGAGTGCACCAGATGCGCAGGTCGGCACCCGGTTACACAGTGCTTCCAGCAAGGCGATCGGGGGCGGGGAGCGGGACGAGGGATTGTGGGGAAAGGCTTCTACTCCGGTTAAGGTAGAGGTTCTGGAGAGATGGCTCCGTTTTTATCCGGACAAGGAGGGGGCGAAGATCCTGGGGGATGGTTTTAGGGACGGGTTCAGGTTAGGGTACCAAGGTCCGGGGGTGCGCAGATGGGCGGAAAACCTGAAATCGGCCAGAGAAAAGGGGGATGTGGTTAAGGAGAAGTTGCACAAGGAAGTGGCAGCCGGGCGGGTGGTTGGTCCATTTGTGGATTTACCGGGCGATTTGGTGATATCCCCGTTGGTGCCCAAGAAGGTGCCGGGAGAATTCAGACTGATACATCATTTATCATGGCCGGAGGGCTTGTCAGTCAATGATTTCATTGCCCCGGAAGATTGTGGGGTTTCATATGCGAGCGTGGACCATGCAGTGGAATTGATAAGGAAGGTGGATCGCGGAGCATTTTTGGCCAAGTGTGATATCAATGAGATCTTTTTCTGTAGGTCGAAAGGTATTGGTTTTACTTCTACCTTCGGAAAATAAAATGCTTTTCAGGTGGCATAGCCCTTATGAAGTCATAGAACAGATGGGACCTTCCAACTATAATATTTCTCAAACTGACAGAAAGATTGAACCTCACATCTATTACATTAATCTAATTAAAGAAGGGAAAGAGGACCCTATTAAAAATACTTCAGTGATATTAACCAGTCTTTAACTGAAGAAAATGAGACCAATAAATGAATAACTCTTGACTTGGCACAAAACCAAAAGCAAGATCTAATGGACCTCCTACAACAATTCCCTGATGTATTTCGAACTGAACCAGGAGGGGCTAAAGAATATATCATTATATTCATACTCCTTCAGGAATGGTTGTTCACCAGAAACCTTACAGAATCCCTGAGAATAGGAAGAAAATTATTCAAGAGGAATTAGAAGCTATGTTGAGAGCGCATATCATCAAACCATCTCAAAGTCCTTGGTCCTCACCCATTGTACTAGTTGCAAAACCTAATAATTCAAGGAGGCTTTGTATTGACTTCAGAAAGGTTAATGAAGTATCAGTTTGATAGCTACCCCATACCCAGGATAGATGATCTTATTGATTGATTAGGGGAAGGAAGGACAAAAAAAGATTATAAGTATATCTATCCACAATCGATTTAACAAAAGGATATTGGCAGGTACCAGTTAAAGGAATGGTTTGGTCAAAAATGTTTATTGCCCCTACGGGTCGGCCATGTGTTTTTAAGCCTAAGTCGCTCGATTTTAGAAAAATTTCCTATGGACCTTACCCAAGTTTTCGTCCATTAAACACATGCAAAAACAGGCACCAGGGAGCTGCCATTTTGTGATAATCCTATCATTTCCCCCATCGCCCTGGCTGACCTGCTTTTGCGGCACTAAATCATATCCCCCGCCCCTGAGCCTGTCATCAGCAGACGCGTACTACCCATTTCACAACGCCAAAGCACGTCTCGTGTCAACATTCGCTGCGCTTCAGCTAATGACGTGTCGCCATGGAAATGGCAGGACGCCTCTTTCCTCAATAAGTATAAACAGACCGTTTCACAACACACAGCAGCAGATTTTCGATTCCATTCCTCTCTCTGTGTTACTTTGAGTATTCTGTGACTCGTTTCTGTGCTCTGGTCAGCTACCTTCGTTGCTTGTAGCCCGTTTGGACAGATACCAGTACCACCGCTATCAATTATTTTACTTTGTGCAACACACAATGGATACAATAATGCCCTACATGTACGAGCCCGAGTATACCGAGGAGGAACTACTGGAAAGGGAAACACGCGAAAACGATGGGGCTTCGGACAGCAGTTGGCAGGACGGATCAACGGATGAAGACACTGGACCTAGTCGCATGGACGGTGTTTCCACTTGGTGCACATGCAATCGGTGCGAGCTAATGCCGACCGAGGAGGAGAACTGCTGCTGCTGTGAAAACTCGGGATGCGTGGCCTATATTTCGGAAGGCGAGCCACGACCGCAATGCATCACCGAGCTGCCAGACTTCAGGATAGCCTGCCTCACACGGTCCGTGTTGAGGATAATGATGGTGCTTATGCACGAACTTCGCGCAACTGTTCGTCCTCGTAATCCGAGTAACGAGTAAGTATACTCTGCTTGTCATGCCACTACTATTTCATGGTCGTCTCCTATATCCAAAATTACATATACATGTCATTGTAACGCATGAAAGTCGTTCAATAGTGTGCAGTGTCTAGATAGCATTTGTCCGAGCAGAATGCCATTAGTTACAAGAATTGTCATTGACAACAAACGTTTATTAAAATTATCTTGGTCATTTTAAAACAGTTTGTTTCATTCCTTTTCACAGGTGGTACAGGCTGGTGGCCTATCGTTCCTTTACATGGTGGCTTCACGGGAGGCTTGGACACCGCGTTCGAAGAGTGATACCCGCCTGTGCTGTTTGTGCCATAAGAGAAATATTCCCGAGTGACAGCGGTCAGTACAGGGGATTTTCTCTCGCTGTGCTGCAACCTGAACTGTACAATGTGTAAACTTTTGTATTTTTGTGTCATCAAAATAAGCTACAAAATAAAACACCACATATATTTTAACAACGGTTGTTTCGATTTTTTAAATCAATCAAGTGTGTCTCCATTCAAGGATGGACGTCAAACACCTGTGCTCGGAATGGGTGAAGTTCAGGTCGCTGTGAAGCGGGGTGGTCACTATCTAAGCTAACCAAATATATTATAAATAATGCATGCACTAAATAACACTTGTTCAAAGTCTTTCAGTCGGTTATGTCGCTATAAAAGTCACACATATATCAATACTATCAATGAACATTGGATTATACAGGCCTTAGGTCAAGGGTCTCGACCACTATAATACAGTATTTGAAGTGTGGGTCTGTGCTCACAAGAATCTCTGATATGTGGCATTTGTTATTGATAGGCAACGATATACTGCAGTAGGGGTCTAATGTTAGTTGGGGATCTGCTAGGTGGCCATCATGGCATGGTCAGTGGTCTGGCACATGAAGAGAATACCTTGCAGGGACACAGGGTCAGAATGGCAGTTACTTTCCACTGGCGAGGGTGCGTGGGCAAGGACACGTTTGTGGAGATGAACGAGCCATGTGCATGGTTCAAGCCGGTTCACATGCAGGACCGTGATCTCAGAGAGTGATGTGTTACATTTATTAGCTGTTGCAAATACCTCTGGAGTTTTCCAGTCAGAGTGGGAACGAGGGTGTGGGCCATGTGCTCTGCGCGCTGTGCTATCGCAGTGAGGCCTGGTCACCAAAATGGAGTGGAAAGGGGTACAAAAATGGATGCCCTGTGTCCTTTAACATCGCATAAGGGCAAGGGACAGGTGCAAACGGCCAAGGTGCCAAACAGAATGTACACTTCAAAAGGTATCCCACGCCCAGGGGCCATCGCTCACATGGCCTCCTCAGACCCCGTGTCTCCAGGCAGGCCTCCCCTGAGGCAGACCGCCCCCCTGCAATCCACATAAGTGTGTCTCCATTCAGCAGTCTTCCTGTGCCTTATCTGCACGGCCCAGGCCCATCCATCCCACTCCCTCTATCAAAGGCGGTTCGCACCCGGGGATGAGCGCTGGCATGGGGGGCTGTGACGAGCGCAAACGGCCAAGGTGCCAAACAGCATGTACACTTCAAAAGGCATCCCACGCCAAGGGGCCATCGCTCACATGGCCTCCTCAGACCCCATGTCTCCAGCAGGCCTCCCCTGAGGCAGGCCGCCCCCCTGCAATAAACATAATACCACGACATACACATCATTAATTCACAAACACACCCCTGTTTCTAATACTTTATAAACCACTTGATATGTCTCATGAGAACATCTTTGTGCTTTGCAAGTCAACTCCTGAACCTTCTACCTGAGAAGCACTGAGATCTATGCTAATTTGCTCGTCGCTGTGCTATCTGTGACCGCTTCGAGCAAACTCGTCAGTGTGCGACCTGTGGCCATCTACCTGTTCTCCTGCAACATACTGCTCGGCCTGCTGAATCCAACTGTTTGTTGGTCAAGGTAAGGCCATGTATCCTAGTCATATTTCGGTCATTTTTACATTTCAATCTATTTGCTATTACAGTACCCAATAGAGCTATGGTCATTGGTCTCATTGCTATTGACTTGAGTTTCAATTGTTATGAATTTCAGAATTTTCAACAATGCCTGCCTGTTCGATTAGCGGTTGCCCTTCGAAGACCCATGCTAAATCTGAAGGCACTACAATGCATGTATTCCCGAAAACTGTTGATCGAATAAGAGAATGGGTCAGACATTGCGGATATCCACTGGATGAGCTGGAAAGTAGAGTCCAACAAGTCTTTGAGGACAAGAGGGGTGATCGATACCGCATCTGCAGCCGACACTTTCCCTCGAACATGTACACCACATCTTGGGTAACAAAGAAGAACAAAAGGCGATCGACACGAAAATTGCTCGCAAACGCTATTCCCACTCTATTCATCCACAATCCGCCACTGGTGAGTCAAGTGTCTGTTTTTAGCTTTAGGCCTTGCAGTAGTGTGTAGGTAGCCGAATGGATTCATTGATATTTTAGGTGTTGTTTCCAATTTGTAATACTTTCGACATTGATATGAGTGTATAGCTTTTTGAATAATGACATTTATCAATATATTATTTTTAGATTTCATAACGCACAAACAAAATCTATATATGGGCACAGGGAACTGTGCTATATTGCGCATTACTCAAGTATTCTGTCTCCTTACAAGGCAATTTTAAATATTGGCATTTAATTATCAAACAATAATTTACCTTTACAACTTCTTGACTATCCCTTGAATCTGAAGCAGGAACATTCTACTTCTGTCACATGCTCGCAGTTATCAATCACTTCTAGCGCGTATCAGGTAATCATACTTGGCTATTCCGCTACAGACTTGTTTTATGCATGTCAAGTAATAGTTTGTATGTATCGTGTGATTATTTTACCAATTGTTTGGTTAGTGCTTTCCAATGGATATACACCTTGGTTGTCGTCCCCTGGTGTTTGTTTTCAGTTATAATTAGTGTTATCCATACTAATGCAAGTACTGTCTTTCAGGGAGATGCTGAAGCGTCCACCACATTGACAACAGCCCTAGATGTTCTTCAGCAGCCCCAGGTATGGATACTGACAGCTCAACTGACCGTGATCATCAGGACTGAAACACTTGTCGTTTGATTGTTCTACACCATGTTTCATTTGTGGTTAGCCGTTGATATGTACCTGTGCGGTCGTCCCCAAGCGTGTGTTGTGTTTTCAATATTGTAATCCGTACTAATGCAAATACTATGTTTCAGGCTGTTGTTGAATCGTCAACCCACGCACTTGATGCGGAGCATGACATTCAAGTAATTCCTGTGGAAGCGGGACCATGCGGATACGAATAGGCGCAACAGCTTTCGGAAGTGCGCCCCACATTGACAACAGCCCTAGATATTCTTCAGCAGCATGAGGTATGGATACTGACAGCTCCATCGAGCGTGATCATATAACGTGATTCCATTTGCTATACTTTCTTCCCTATTAACGCAAGTACTATGTTTCAGGGAGACGATGGAGCTCCCACTACAATCACAAGATCCCATTTAGATGATGCAGATGTAAAGAAATCGGAGAAATAAGTTGATTAAATCTGATCATATTTAAATATTCCTTGATTCTTTTAGGCAATGCAACATTTGTGGTTATCTCTTTATATGTACCTATGCCATCGACCCCAAGTGTGTGTTATGTTTATGATATTGAAAACCATACTAACGCAAGTACTGTGTTTCAGGGAGTTGCTGATGCCTCCTCTTCAATACAATCATTCGTGGCAGTCCACGTAGAGCCAGAGGTATGTTGTGACGATGTGACAGCATATGAGCCTTCTTACTTGTGTCTGCCGGTGGTTATGTACAGCGGGGAGTACTATTAAAGCCCGAATACAGAACCAGGAAGTGATCCCTGTATGGACTTTCCTCTAATCAAGGCTGTGTTTTGGTATCCTAGGAAACGGGAGACGAGGAGGAGCAGGAGATCGAGACCAACGGTTGCAGCTGGGCCTACTGAGGGAGTAGACGGCGAAACGAGAGAACCTCAAATCCTGGGGGTTTTTCCGGTCGAGACGTGAAGAGAAGTAAAGGAGAGGGAGCGTTTTAAACAAGGCGATCGTTGTCGCCAGTCCAGGTTATTGAGTTGGTCGCACTGTTGCGCACAACGAAGTTCGTTTTCAAGAGGGGACCGCTGTCCCGATGACGGGTTCGCTGTGAGTATCCGGGCCCGCCCGCTTAGAAAGAAGAAGCAGTGAAAACAGAGAGAGAGAGGGGTGATACTGAGGGAGAGGCGAAGGACTGGATGTCGACTCACGCATGGGAACCAAACCCAGTGAGAGAGGGGAATTAAAGATGCGGCCGCCTCACCAGCGGTGCTGAGCAAAGTCGGATGCTGTTGCGCTCATCAGCGACGCCGATTTAAAGGGAGAGTGAAGTAAAGGAGGAGATAAATAACAACAAGCACAACAGGCTACGGCGAAAAGGATCTTGTTGCCAAGAGGTGGAAGGAGACTAGCTAAAAGGCAACTGAAGTAAAAGCAAGGGTTGGGAAAAGGACAAGGAAAAGAGAGAGAGAGAGAGAAAAGGAGAGAAAGAGGAAAATTCAGGAAGATCAGAGGGAATCGGTAGGAGAAGGGCAAACCCCTTTAAAGACTGTTTGAGAGGAAAGAGACAGGTCGGAGGAAGCGAAGAACTCCTGAAAGTCATAGTGTACGGCAAATAATTAAATGAAGGAAATCCCGACCTGAAAGTGATCCAACAGACCTTCATTTAAGACCCCTGAGAAGATCTGAGAAACGTATCCTTTATCAGTAGTACTGAAGAAAGAGTTTTGTTAATAAAAGATTTGGGTTCTCGTTGAAACTCATACAACTACGCATTCGACTCAGAGTCTTATTGTTGTCAAAATTAATCAAACTATCACAGATTTGGTGTCAGAAGTGGGATCGTGAGAGCGCCATGGAGGACCTAATTAAGACACTAAGTGAAGGCCAACAGCTCTTACAACAAGCCTTACAAATGCAATCACAACAAGCTCAAGCTGATAGATTAGCCTTTCAACAGGCTCTACAAATGCAACAGGCCCAATTACTTGGAGTAACGAATGTACGAAGCAATCCTTAGGTCCCTACCACTGTGTTGCAAAAATATTCGGTAGGCGAGGATCCAGGACATTTTTTCGTGAATTTTGAGAGAGTGGCTCGCAATGCTCAGTGGCCCACCGAGAGATGGTGTCATTACATCGCACCATTGATGACCGGTGAAATGCAATGTGCATATCAGGCAGCAAACCCCACCGGCGACACCAGCTATGGGGACATGAAGAAGGTGGTGTTAGAACGGATGGGGCACGACGAGGAGACGTATCGAGTCAAGTTTAGAGAAGTCAAACTGAAAGGGGAAGAAACCCCGAGACAGTTATATTACAGAGTAAGAGAGTTGGCGGAGAAATGGTTACAGCCTGGTGCATCCACCACTGCAGAGATAACAGAAAAGGTCGTTTTGGAACAGTTCATCGAAGCCCTCCCTGGGCCTGTACAAAGATGGGTCAAACAACACCCCAGATTGTCATTAAGCGAGGCAGTGGAAGTAGCTTCAGCCTACCAAAAAGCTGGACAAGGCAAGGTCTTGACCTATACAACGAACTATAAACCACATCTCTTGTTGAATAAACCAGCGACTCAACCAAGATGGCCAAACTCAATGCTGCGAAGACCGGAAGGAGAAAATGTACGTTCCAGACCCAATAGTGAAGGTCCTATACATTTTCGTCAAACCACTCTTACCCCTAAGGGTCCACAGTGTTTTGACTGTGGGGACTGGGGACACCTTGCAAGATTTTGTCCGAAAAAGCTGAAAGTGGAACCAATGGATGTTGGAGTTCTCGAAACTCAAAAGAGAAATGAAATCCCAGAACAGATGAATGGGAGACAGCCCCAATATCTATATACCTGTGAGGCAGAGGTAGATGGAAGACCTACCACCGCGCTGGTCGACTCTGGAAGCCTACAGACGGCGGTGACATCGGAGCTGGTAGGTGAAGATTATTCTTCTTCAGGGGAAATACCTATCCGGTGTGTCCATGGAGATATAAGAGTTTACCCCTCCAAGAAAATACAAATTAAAATGGTCGGGGAGAAAATGGGGGTGACTGCAGCAGTGTTACCCCGGTTGCCTAAACCTCTTCTAATTGGCTCAGATATTCCAAAATTCTCAGAATTAGTTCATAAAATTGAGAAGAGCTGGTTGGAAACGGCCCCGTTTTGCAACGAAGAAATACCTAGCCCGAGTCCTAAATCACAAAAGAGCAAAAGGGTCAAGCGATTACTGAAGAAAGAGTGGAGAGCTAAAAATGTCTTCCCTGTGGCAGTCGACTGGAGGATAGAGGAAGACGGGGACAGTTTTAGGTCTGCACAAGAACTAGATCCCTTGCTACAATTTGCTCGAGAACGGGCCCGAGAAGAAACAACAGGACAAGGTCCACGCTTTATTAAGGAGAATGAATTATATTATAGATTGAGCAAGTCACGGAGTGGGGAGGATCTGAAACAATTACTAATACCCCGGAAATTCTACCAGACTATCCTAGAGGTCGCTCACCTTCAGGTTGGTGAAGGACACATGGGGACGGAGAAGACAACCAAGAAAATTCTAGACAGGTTCTATTGGCCAGGAGTGTACCAACAGGTGGCCCGGTTCTGTCAGTCATGTGAGGAGTGTCAGCTGAAGAACAGGGCCAATGTGAAGAAAGCGCCACTTCAACCTATGCCCCTGGTCATGGAACCATTCAGCAGAATAGGAATTGATATGGTAGGGCCATTGGAACCAACTCGAAGGGGTCACAAGTACATTCTTGTGGTGGTCGACTATGCTACGAGATATCCCGAGGCATTTCCTCTAAAGGCAACAAATACCCAACAGATTTGTGATGCAATAATTCCTTTTATTGGACGAGTTGGGATACCACGGGAGATTGTCACCGACAGGGGGTCGAATTTCATGTCCAAGGTGCTCCAACAAGTCTGTGAGACGCTTAAAATAGAACATCTGAAGACCGCTGTGTACCATCCACAGACGGACGGGTTGGTGGAGCGTTACAACCAAACCATCAAACAAATGCTGAAAAAAACAACGTCCTCAGAGAATAAGGACTGGGATAGAGTATTACCCTGGATTTTAATGACTCTTAGAAACACTCCTCAGTCATCAACTGGATTTTCGCCCTTTGAATTGTTATTCGGAAAACCTGTTCGTACTTTGTTGGACCTGTTAAAGGAAGGATGGGAGGAACAACCAAAACATGAGGTAACGTTGACGGAGTATGCCTCTCAGCTGCGAGAAAGGGTAGAAAAGCTACTAAGTATTGCCAAGGATAACCTTCTTCGAGCACAAATAAGACAAGAAAAATACTACAACCAGGGTGCGCAGTTAGGTACGTTCAAGAAGGGAGACCAGGTACTCGTGTTGGTACCGACCTCCGAAAATAAAATGCTAGCTACCTGGAAGGGACCTTATGAGATTCAAAAAGTTCTAGGTCCATTAACGTACAGGGTGAGACAGCCGGACAGTAAAATTCCCTATCAGACCTATCATGTCAACCTACTTAAAAAGTGGGCATCTCCAATCCCAACCATCGCCATGATATCTAGGGACATAACAGAAGAACATTTTCTGCCATTAAAAGAGAAGACGAGTTCAGAGGGACTGAATATCAGTCCAAACTTATCGCCTGTCCAAAAGGAGGAGTTGTCCAAATTAATACAAAGGTTTTCTTACATATTCTCCTCCTTACCAGGGAGGACCAACTTGATTAATCATCGCATAGTCACCAAACTGGAGGCCATAGTGAGGCTAAGACCTTATCGGATCCCCGAGTCGAAGATCAAAGCCTTCAATCAGGAGGTACAGGAAATGCTGGATCTGGGAATCATTGAACCCTCTTACAGTGAATGGTGCTCCCCTGTAGTCTTGGTTCCGAAGTCGGATGGGAGTATAAGATTCTGCATAGACTTTCGGAAGTTAAATGAAATTTCTAAGTTCGACGCGTATCCGATGCCCAGGATAGAAGATCTGCTTAATAAGTTAGGAAAGGTGAAGTTCTTGACTACGATTGACTTAACCAAAGGATACTGGCAAATTCCCCTGCTACCCGCGGATAAGGAGAAGACAGCGTTTGCCACGCCTACTGGTTTATATCAATTTACGATGCTACCCTTTGGGTTACATGGGGCGCCTGCGACCTTCCAGCGACTAATGAACCATATTACAAGGGGTCATGAACAGTATGTTGGGGCCTATCTCGATGACATCATAGTTTACAGCAACACCTGGACAGAACATCTGCAACATTTGGCGAAAATACTTGAAACCCTGAAACAGGCGGGATTACATATCAACCCCAAGAAAACTCACGTGGCCATGTCTCATACAAAGTATCTAGGATATCATGTTGGTCAAGGGGTAATCCGACCCCAGGAGGAGAAAATCAAGGCTATCAAACAGTTAAAGTTCCCCGAAACACCAAAACAAGTGCGAGCGTTTCTGGGGTTCGTGGGATATTATAGAAGATTTATCCCACATTTTTCTACCTTAGCCACTCCCCTCACCGATCTATTGAAGAAAATTCCATCGACAAGGAAAGTTTGGAAGACTGTGGAAACATTACAGGCTTTTAACAACTTGAAGGAGGCCCTCACCGAAAGAGCGGTATTACATTGCCCAGACTTTAGTGCCCCATTTTTCCTTCACACAGATGCCTCAGGTACGGGTCTTGGAGCTGTGTTGTTCCAAGATCAGGGTGAGAAGGAAAGACCAGTACTATTCATTAGTCGGAAGTTATTACCTCACGAGTTGAGTTATCCAACCATTGAAAAGGAGTGTTTGGCAGTAAAGTGGGCCATTGACGCCCTGAGGTACTATTTGCTAGGTCGAGAGTTCACCCTAATAACTGATCATGCTCCGTTAGTATGGCTTGCTCGTAACAAAGATTCCAATCAGAGAATCCTCAGATGGTTTCTTTCCCTCCAGCCCTTCTCTTTTAAAACAATTCATAAACCTGGGAAATTCTTGGCCCAAGCTGATTACCTGTCCAGAGCAGAAACCCTTACCGATCGTAAGGGCTTAGTAGAGGGGGTGTGATGATGTGACAGCATATGAGCCTTCTTACTTGTGTCTGCCGGTGGTTATGTACAGCGGGGAGTACTATTAAAGCCCGAATACAGAACCAGGAAGTGATCCCTGTATGGACTTTCCTCTAATCAAGGCTGTGTTTTGGTATCCTAGGAAACGGGAGACGAGGAGGAGCAGGAGATCGAGACCAACGGTTGCAGCTGGGCCTACTGAGGGAGAAGACGGCGAAACGAGAGAACCTCAAATCCTGGGGGTTTTTCCGGTCGAGACGTGAAGAGAAGTAAAGGAGAGGGAGCGTTTTAAACAAGGCGATCGTTGTCGCCAGTCCAGGTTATTGAGTTGGTCGCACTGTTGCGCACAACGAAGTTCGTTTTCAAGAGGGGACCGTTGTCCCGATGACGGGTTCGCTGTGAGTATCCGGGCCCGCCCGCTTAGAAAGAAGAAGCAGTGAAAACAGAGAGAGAGAGGGGTGATACTGAGGGAGAGGCGAAGGACTGGATGTCGACTCACGCATGGGAACCAAACCCAGTGAGAGAGGGGAATTAAAGATGCGGCCGCCTCACCAGCGGTGCTGAGCAAAGTCGGATGCTGTTGCGCTCATCAGCGACGCCGATTTAAAGGGAGAGTGAAGTAAAGGAGGAGATAAATAACAACAAGCACAACAGGCTACGGCGAAAAGGATCTTGTTGCCAAGAGGTGGAAGGAGACTAGCTAAAAGGCAACTGAAGTAAAAGCAAGGGTTGGAAAAAGGACAAGGAAAAGAGAGAGAGAGAGAGAAAAGGAGAGAAAGAGGAAAATTCAGGAAGATCAGAGGGAATCGGTAGGAGAAGGGCAAACCCCTTTAAAGTCTGTTTGAGAGGAAAGAGACAGGTCGGAGGAAGCGAAGAACTCCTGAAAGTCATAGTGTACGGCAAATAATTAAATAAAGGAAATCCCGACCTGAAAGTGATCCAACAGACCTTCATTTAAGACCCCTGAGAAGATCGGAGAAACGTATCCTTTATCAGTAGTACTGAAGAAAGAGTTTTGTTAATAAAAGATTTGGGTTCTCGTTGAAACTCATACAACTACGCATTCGACTCAGAGTCTTATTGTTGTCAAAATTAATCAAACTATCACATATGTATACTGACATCTCCATCAAACTAGGTCATCAGAGCTCGAATACTTGTCGTTTGATTGTTCCACACAATGTTTAAATCGTGTTTGGCTATTGAGATGTACATGTGTGTTCGTCCTCACGTGCGTTTTACGCTAACAATATTTTGAAACACAGTAATGAAAATACTATGTTTCAGCAAGTCGATGGAGCCTCATTCTGTGCTGTCTATGCGGATACAGAAAATATAGTCGTTGCAGCGCAAGAGGAAGGGGAGACATGCGGATACGTATCAGAGCAACAGCGTGCAGATGTTGAAGGTCGAGTCAAAAAGGTTGGAAAGAAAAGAAACCAAAATAAGGTTAGTTACAAACAGTTCATAACTTTAGAAAATGTTTTGTGCTGGGGACTATTTTGTTTTTTTCCAGTCAATTGTACTATACTTTATCTTGTGTTTAAACTGAACATCCCTTTTCCAATCTGTCCTCTAGTTACCCGTGGGTCTACGAACTATACATACACAGACAGTGAAGCGAATGAGAGATGTTGCTTGCCAGACCATTTACACTATGGAGGCTATGGAGGAACTATTAATTCAGACGCAGCGTGTTGAGACTCGGGATGCTCATGTCCAATGGCCAGAACATGAAATGAATGTGTCCGGAGAATCCAGCAAAGTTTTATTGGACCATTGCTCCAGTACGACCGCACCGCTGCAACAACATGATACTGTAAGTATTGAAGATAGCTCTGAAGTAGTCGCAGATCAATTCACACAATCTACACCCGCCAAAAAATTGCCACCAAAAAAGCTGTCGACATTGTTGTGTTCTCCCATCAATGTTGAGGTAGCAGATGTTGACATGACAGAGAATGAACCAGCAGCAGCATTCACCGACGCATCAGAACTTGATAGCAGCGATATTTCTTTCAAATGTGGTGATATGTCCTCAACGTCAAAGGCCGAATCAACTTTGACGCAGGATGACAGTCTAATGAAAGAGGGCAAATACATAGTATTCGAAAGTTGTTTGATGGATATTATAAGTATGCTGAAATGTGGGCATTCCGTCAGAGGGAAAGTATGTGGGAAGTCAATGATTCATGCGACTTGTCAAAAACAAGGCAGTAACGTCACAATACATGCCGCCTGTAGATTACATCATACGTTCTCATGGTCTGCACAACCGATGCTGGGGAAACTGCCAGCAGGCAATCTACTGTGTGCAGCTGCATCACTTTTTAGTGGCTCCAGTTTTAGAAAGTTAGAGTCTTTCTATCAGTTTGTGGGACTCCATTTCGTTTCAGGGAGTCGATGGAGCCTCATTCCACGCTGTCTATGCGGATACAGAAAATATAGTCGTTGCAGCGCAAGAGGAAGGGGAGACATGCGGATACGTATCAGAGCAACAGCATGCAGATGTTGAAGGTCGAGTCAAAAAAGTTGTAAAGAAAAGAAACCAAAATAAGGTTAGTTACAAACAGTTCATAACTTTAGAAAACTTTTTGTGCTGGGGACTATTTTATGTTTTTTTCCAGTCAATTGTACTATACTTTATCTTGTGTTTAAACTGAACATCCCTTTTCCAATCTGTCCTCTAGTTACCCGTGGGTCTACAAACTATACATACACAGACAGTGAAGCGAATGAGAGATGTTGCTTGCCAGACCATTTACACTATGGAGGCTATGGAGAACTATTAATTCAGACGCAGCGTGTTGAGACTCGGGATGCTCATGTCCAATGGCCAGAACATGAAATGAATGTGTCTGGAGAATCCAGCAAAGTTTTATTGGACCATTGCTTCAGTACGACCGCACCGCCACAACAACATGATACTGGAAGTATTGAAGATAGCTCTGAAGTAGTCGCAGATCAAATTCACACAATCTACACCCGCCAAAAAATTGCCACCAAAAAAGCTGTCGACATTGTTGTGCTCTCCCATCGATAGCAGATGTTGAAATGACAGAGAATGAACCAGCAGCAGCATTCACCGACGCATCAGAACTTGATAGCAGCGATATTTCTTTCAAATGTGGTGATATGTCCTCAATGTCACAGGCCGAATCAACTTTGACGCAGGATGACAGTCTAATGAAAGAGGGCAAATACATAGTATTCGACAGTTGTTTTATGGATATTATAAGTATTCTGAAATGTGGGCATTCCGTCAGAGGGAAAGTATGTGGGAAGTCATTGATTCATGTGACTCGTCAAAAACAAGGCAGTAACGTCACAATATATGCCGCCTGTAGATTACATCATACGTTCTCATGGTCTGCACAACCGATGCTGGGGAAACTGCCAGCAGGCAATCTACTGTGTGCAGCTGCATCACTTTTTAGTGGCTCCAGTTTTAGAAAGTTAGAGTCTTTCTATCAGTTTGTGGGACTATTTCGTTTCAGGGAGTCGATGGAGCCTCATTCCGCGCTGTCTATGCGGATACAGAAAATATAGTCGTTGCAGCGCAAGAGGAAGGGGAGACATGCGGATACGTATCAGAGCAACAGCATGCAGATGTTGAAGGTCGAGTCAAAAAAGTTGTAAAGAAAAGAAACCAAAATAAGGTTAGTTACAAACAGTTCATAACTTTAGAAAACTTTTTGTGCTGGGGACTATTTTATGTTTTTTTCCAGTCAATTGTACTATACTTTATCTTGTGTTTAAACTGAACATCCCTTTTCCAATCTGTCCTCTAGTTACCCGTGGGTCTACAAACTATACATACACAGACAGTGAAGCGAATGAGAGATGTTGCTTGCCAGACCATTTACACTATGGAGGATATGGAGGAACTATTAATTCAGACGCAGCGTGTTGAGACTCGGGATGCTCATGTCCAATGGCTAGAACATGAAATGAATGTGTCTGGAGAATCCAGCAAAGTTTTATTGGACCATTGCTTCAGTACGACCGCACCGCCACAACAACATGATACTGGAAGTATTGAAGATAGCTCTGAAGTAGTCGCAGATCAATTCACACAATCTACACCCGCCAAAAAATTGCCACCAAAAAAGCTGTCGACATTGTTGTGCTCTCCCATCGATAGCAGATGTTGAAATGACAGAGAATGAACCAGCAGCAGCATTCACCGACGCACCAGAACTTGATAGCAGCGATATTTCTTTCAAATGTGGTGATATGTCCTCAATGTCACAGGCCGAATCAACTTTGACGCAGGATGACAGTCTAATGAAAGAGGGCAAATACATAGTATTCGACAGTTGTTTTATGGATATTATAAGTATGCTGAAATGTGGGCATTCCGTCAGAGGGAAAGTATGTGGGAAGTCATTGATTCATGTGACTCGTCAAAAACAAGGCAGTAACGTCACAATATATGCCGCCTGTAGATTACATCATACGTTCTCATGGTCTGCACAACCGATGCTGGGGAAACTGCCAGCAGGCAATCTACTGTGTGCAGCTGCATCACTTTTTAGTGGCTCCAGTTTTAGAAAGTTTGTGGGACTCCATTTCATTTAAAAAACGCAGTACTACAAATACCAACATGATTATCTGTTTCCGGCCATTAGTGATGCTCGGAAAATCGAACAATTGTCTCTAGCAAGTACATTCGAAGGCAAATGATTCAGGCTAGCTGGAGATGGACAGTGCGACAGCCCTGGATTTTCTGCCAAGTACTGCACCTACCACTTTCAGGACATGGATAGTAAGAAAATTGTGAGTTTGGTGGTCGTGCAGGTAATAAAATGTACATCTTCAGTGGCCATGGAGAAACTAGGATTTATAAAATCAGTGGAATATCTACAATCGAGGGGAATGCACATTGACCTCATAGCCACGGACAGACACGTTTCAATTGCCAAGACAATGAGAGAGCAGTTCCCACATATTAAACATCAATTTGACGTATGGCATCTTGCTAAATCAATCAATAAGAAAATCTCGGCTGCAGGGAAAAAAAAAGGTTTGTAAAGTATTTCTGAGTGGTCCGAGTCTATCAGCAACCATCTTTGGTGATGCTCCAAAACTTGTGAAGGGTCAGTGGAAATACTACTTGAAAAATGGCAGTCACTGATGCACCACTGTACCAACGTTCCCCGCTGGTCAGAAAACCTACATTTCCACCAATGTGAACATGGCCCTTTATCCCCAGTGGAGGCGCGGAAGAAGAAGTGGTTGACTCCATCTTCACAGACACACAAAGCCATTGAGAAGATTGTTTTAGATAAAACTCTATCAAGAGATTTGAGGGGACTGACAGAATTCTGTCAAACAGGAGGTTTGGAGGTGTTCCACAATATGTGCTTAAAGTACAGGCCAAAGCGCTTGCATTTCAGCATACAAGGCATGAGACATAGGACTCTACTTGCCGTCTTGGCCCATAACGAGAATCTCGGCCGTGAACAATCTAGGACGAAGGGTATTGTAAGGATGCCTCGCTACACTAAGGCCTTTTCAAAAAGAAGTAAGCAATGGGTGATCAAACCAGTCTATGAGGAAATGGAGTTCGACTTTGTCAAAAGCCTTATTGTTGCTGTCTTAGAGAAACACAGATATGGAATTTTGAACGTTTCTGTGCAGAGCACTGATCCATTGCCACCCAACATTGCCACTGTGCCATGTCCACCCAAAGGAGAGCTGGTTGTGAAGTACAAATCCCGGTTTAAATAATTGTAAAACGATTGTCTTTTTGTAAATACATTTTATTGTACAGTGTGCATACAAAGTACGCTAATCCTAACCCCTACCTTCACCAACTTGGGTGCCGAACTACCTGGGTGTCATCTTTGAATTCTCTCTCTATTCACCTCATATTGCTGACCTTGTCTATATGTGTATGTATATATTTTTGTTGATGTAACTCATTTTTGCAATCTCTTATAAATGCTGGGCACTGTTAACCGAGGGGAGGCTTGCGTATTGCAAATAATAAAACAAACAAACAATAAATCTCACTTTCAAATCAACTGCTCGGGTACTTTATACTTTCACCTGACCTTCCCCAAAAAATTAAAAGTCTCAATAGTTATGGTTCTTTGGGGCTTCAAAGCTCGCAGACAACAAGGACACAATTGGGGTCTTAGAACGCGCCAAGCGAGCTGTTGCAGATGGGAGAGAAGCCAGTTTGCATTTGCACATTGAGGCGCACTACATAGATGGATTCGAAACTTCAAGTTCTCACAGATGGCTTTACTACGGGATGTTGCAAAGAAAGAATGTATGCTAATTTCTAGTGAAGGTCAGCGGCTTTGATTTTCAGCTCGCGCCCTGAAGAGGCCCACAACTCGCACTGGCAGTATAAGGTTCTATTGTTTTTTGACCTTGAGAGACAGGGGCCATGCAGAAAGAACTTCATTTGAAGGGGGGCTTGTGGGTGCAATAACGTTTGAGACGATAAGGCAGAAAATAGACCGAGTTTCATGTTAGTTCAGTATACGAAAAATCGTTGTCAAGAGCACAGTGGGATTTACGGACTGCATTATGCAGAGACACAATGGAAATTGCAAATATAATGTAAGTAACTCTTTAGATGCTTTTATACCAGAATGAAGAATTCATGAATGGATGCATGAATAAATGAATGAATGAAGAGCTTTGAAAAGGTTTGTGGGATCGTCCTTGCAGCGGGCACATGGGCATGCAGGTCCACATTCCACACGCATGTAGACAAAAAGTCGTTTCTCATTGTGTACCAACCTCGATGTATTTAGTTAGTTTTCGCATTGATTTTAGAGCCGAACATACTCCATTGCACTATACTTGAAAGCAAATAGTTTCAGCTCGGCCGTAATAAATAAAATGAACAATATTAATAAAGATCGGCTGGCGAGACTAATTATACATTTTATGTTTTCAAAATAGGTATATACTCCCATTTTGCCACTGTCACCAGTTTCAGACACCGGCAGACGTTTCTTCAGCCGCCAGCTGCAGCTTAATGTAAACAACTGCACCATTCTGATGATTTTATGGGACGATCGCCAAGAGCCCATATGCCCTTAGTAGCGGCTAGAAGCAACATATCAACCTTTACTCTGGCCTAGTGCCTACTTGATGGAACAGCCTTGCGGTTCAACGTGCGGCAAAAGTGCCTCTTTGAACGAAAACCAACACCCTGTGTACCATAAAGGAACAGCGCGTGACTCACGATAAAATTTTAAGGATTCGCGGATAGAGATAAAAGAAAATAAATGACTTTCGGAGTTCATATGGCAATTGCAGAATATTCCATAAACATTTAATGTCAAATAAATGTACTTTACCAAATTTACCGTGTTGCTGTTTGATTTTAAAGTACAGTTTCATATTCCGAATTGTGGCGTGCTGTGTTGTGAGCTGATCTGTGTTGGTTTCCGGGTTCTATGTGAAGTCGCGTAGAAGACGACTGGGCGCGTTTGCCTGCGCAGCACAGAAACGTCACGGAGAGAGGCGGGGAATATGAATGTTTTGATAATGTCAGGCTCAGGGGCGGGGGATATGATTTAGTGCCGCAAAAGCAGGTCAGCCAGGGCGATGGGGGAAATTATAGGATTATCACAAAATGGCAGCTCCCTGGGGCCTGTTTTCGCGTGCGTTTAATGGACGAAAACTTGGGTAAGGTCCATAGGAAATTTTTCTAAAATCGAGCGTCTTAGGCTTAAAAACACATGGCTGACCCGTAGGGGCAATAAAAGATTTTGACCGAACCATTCCTTTAATCCCATGGATAAACCAAAGACAGCCTTTTCTATTCTGCTAGGATTGTTTCAATGTAAGGATTTACCCTTTGGTTTATATAGTGCCCCAGCTACCTTCCAAAGACTAATGGACCAAGTTCTTAGACAATACGATTACTTTTGTGAGGCTTACATTGATGATATTATCAACCATAGTATGTCATGGCCAGAATATATGTCCCATTTATATAGGATAACTCGAGCTCTAAGAAAAATTGGACTTACTGCCAATCCCAAAAAATGCCATCTTGCCAGGTCTGCGGTCAGATATCCAGGCTTCTTTGTGGGAAATGGTTTGGTTCAGCCTCACAATTAAAAGGTTAGGGGAGTGGAAGAAACACAGGCCTTTACGACCAAGAAAGAACTACAGGCCTTTTTAGGCCTAGTTGGTTATTACTGACTATAATAATAGTAATAACAATAATAATAATAATTTCGCATTTATATTGCACTACTAACCCTCAGGTATCTGAGCGCTGCTTATTATTACCCACGGTGTGTGGTGCTCATGCTCATTTATTGACCTCGGAAGGATGAAAGGCTCAGTATCGACCTCGGAAGGATGAAAGGCTGAGTTTGGAGCGCTGCTTATTATTACCCACAGTGTGTGGTGCTCATGCTCATTTATTGACCTCGGAAGGATCAAAGGCTCAGTATCGACCTCGGAAGGATGAAAGGCTGAGTTTGGCCCTGCCGGGATTCGAACCAGCGTTAGCAAGCTCTGCACGGAAACGAGCGCTCTACTCGCTGTGTCACTTGACTGGCTGCCACTATTTATTCCTTACTTTGCTTCCATCACTTCCATTCTTACAGACAAGCTTAGAAATTCTGAACCGCAAAAACTTAAATGGTCCCCTGAAGATCAAATATGTGTTGATAAATTCAACACATTAAATGGAAATACAATTACATGAAAATACATTATATGAATAAGTACGAATTCTTGGAGGTTGGTAGAATGGAGGGGCCATGTCGTTTTAATGGCCTGCTGTGGCAAAATATTACAGAGGCGAGAGCAGGGGTAGATCGGGTTTCACTATCAGATGTAAACAGTCCGATTAAAGCTCCTCAATAGAGTGAAGCAAGGCAAGTGGGTTGGTTCATTTCTAGCGGTTCAGAACATCTGAAAACAATAGCAAATCAATATTGGCGCATTAGAACATTATCAAACAAGACAGTTTAGTGAGGGTGCCTCAGGGCAACAGCAATCAAACAGTTCAGTCTGGTGCTTCAAAGTAACATCAAACAGAGACTGTTCAGTACTGGCGCATTAGAATATTATCAAACAGGGCAATTCTGATATAGCGTTTTAAGTTACTTTTAACTCATCAACAAACAAGTGGCTCCGTTCAGTTATAGCTCTTCATTAGTTGGCGCAGGTAGGCAGAAGCAAATTACTGGATTGGATCTATGGTACGAGCAAGATAGCGCCTGGCCATTCAGAATAATTAAGAACGCACTGTTGCGGTATGCCTGCATCGGGTCAGGATAGTGGGGCGATCAGGTGATGGTCAACAAAGTGATACACCGCATTAGCCAAGTTGCGAGGCGTGGCAAATCAAGAACAAGGTGGGAAGGACGTAATGAGTACGAGGAAGCAGAGGCTGGAGGAGTTCACAGTGGCATCTCAGTTCTACACAAGGAGCTTTCGAAGTAGGTAATCATGCAAGCATACAAAGCCGTGGTGCATATCAACACAATACTGGTTAAAAAGGCAGTGTTACATTGGTAATTGTATTTATATTTGCAATGCGTACCAACAGGCATGCACAAGGTCCGGGTGGGCTAGATGCGGTGCATTGTGTTGAGTCAGGGAGCGGAGCGGTGGCCAGAGTTAGAGCAGCAGTTCGAGTAATTGGTGCTCGGCATGGAAGGGGGGAGTGTAATACAGATGTGTCTTTGGCTGCGGCATGTTCCGGGTACACAGCTTGGGATATACTTATGTAGAGGAGCAGGTGGGGTAAATGAACAGATATGTGTATGAGAGTGTTCAATGGTTCCACTAAGTGGTTTCCATTTTACCTGGCTGGGTCTTTTTCCATAACCTTCTCCATTCATCAAAATGGAGGTTGTATTTTTTTTGTCTGTGTCAAATAACTATCCATTGTACCTCTTTCTGTGTGCGAGGAGGGGGCCAGATTTGGCCAGTTGGTATGTGTCACAAGACTGGAAACCAATTCTGACTGGCAAATGCAGAAGCCTGTTCGGGACAGTGTGGATTCCTCCCTTTGTGCAATACCTTTCCAGAATGCCTGGGTGTGCTTTGATGATTGGCTGACCACACCTCTGTTGGTATTATTCTGTGTGAGGGATTTGGTGCTGTGTTCACTTATTAGTTACCAAGGGTGATAAAATCAGACATGCTTGCCCACAGTGCCTCCTGCTCAAGGAAGGTCGGATGCGCTGCACCAGCACCTTTGACTTCCCGGATAATCGAACTGCAAAGCAATGTCTCCCCAAAGACTTGCCTGGCAAAGTCCCAAGGCTCCCAATCTTGGTCTTTAATTGTTGCAGTCATGAGTTGTTATCAATCACTATGACTGCCGCTGCTACTCATATTTACCTCAACATTCGTAAAAATGCATCCTCTTCTTTCTAATTACTCTACAAAAGCTGTAATCTCCACTCTCATTCTCAGCAGACCTGACCACGGCTCAAGTCTACCCCTTGGCCTTCCTCTCTACTCCTTCCCTCTAGACAAAGTCCTAGACTTTGCTACCCGCACTCTCTACAATCTACCCACATCCTACCGACAACATGCTGGTTGGCTCTCCATTCACAACTGCTCTTCAAATTCAATCTCCTAATCTACAAAGCTAGCAATGATCTTGCTCCTCAGTAATAATCTGATTGTATCTCCTGTTACCCACCATCGCGTCATCTCCTTTCCTCCTCTGCACTCAACCTCACTGTCCCATACCCTCCCAGTGCTTTTCTCCTTACTCACCCTGCTCCACTGGGAACCCACTGCCCATACCAATCAAGGGCAGCCCAACTGTGGACCTCTTCAAGGCTCACCTTGAACTTGCATCTTTATTTCATTTGGCAGCCATCCCCTGCATCAGTGGGCCATGGCTGTAGTTCTTAGTTGCTGTGCATGTTGTTCAGTGACCACTGCCTCTGGAAATTGTCAACTTCATCCTGCAGAACTGCTACTTGATCCCATGGTATTGCTCTCCTGCCAGTGCTGCCAGGCTTTTGTTCATGCTCTTCATCCCTGAGCCCCATCTTTACAAACTCTTTAGGGTACCCCTCCCTCCAATGTTACTCCATGAACAGCTCCTTGAAGGCACTTTCGTATGAGGTAACTACCTCGCCAAAGACTACTCCTATTCTCAATACTGGTCCCTCTTGGTCTCTTGTGAACTTGCCTGCCTGAATTGAAAAGCTTTTTTTCCTTCTCAACTTTTATTTAAACAGGAAACAACGGGTGTAGCAGTAACCCTGGACAGTGGGTGAAACGAATACGAAAACTGTGTACCTGCACAATAACAATCACAACTCCTGCCCCCCAATAGAGGCGGGAAACTAATATACCACCCAGAAATAGAACTTCAATGATTAGCCCACATTTGAAAGTAAGGGACGAGACACAGTATTCTATGAATGGAGACCAAATATTGAAATATTTTCATTGTTGATTATTTATGAATACGGTGACCTTTTTTTGGCAATCAGTAGATCCCATAACTTTATCCACCATAATGACAATATCTGCCGTTCTGGGCTCTTCCAAACCCATGAAAGTGTGATTCTGGCAGCCAGCAGAAGTTGGGGTCACCAGCTGCGCCCGGTATCCTGACCTGCGATGGACCTCAACCCCCTCCACACACACCCCTAAGAGGACCACCAATGGGTCAATCAGCAGGTCTGTCCCAGTAATAACTTTAGTGAAAGTTAAAAATGTTACTCAAAATGTGTGGGTCATGGGGCAGGACCACCACATGTAAAAATAAAGCTGCCTGCTCCATCCTTCCTATCCCCCAAGCCCTCTTCTGCGAAGGCCACACCCATTCCAACAGTTCAGGTCCAGGTCAGGGTTCATTTTGTGTAAAAGTACCAGCTATAGCACAATTATTACATGCAGTCTCTATTGGTAATGCATTTTGAAGAAGCATGGTTTCAAGCAAAGGTATCGTCCTCTATAAGATGTCTCATATCATTTCCCCAATTAGTGACATAAGGTTTAGCTTGGAGTAAGTTTACCCCCAGCAATTTGTAAAGCCGGGAAATCCTGCCCCCATCAACACCCCGGATTAGAGTGAGCTGAAGTCCCACTGGATCTCTCAATATCCTACCGTTCACCAGGGAGTTGGTAACCCAGTGCAGGTTTAAAACAGTTGGACTTACCCAGGGCGAATTTAACTTTACAATCTTCAAACACGAGGGGGAACCGCCTTGATACAACTGGGGCAGAAAACAGAAACCTCCCCTAGTCCGGCTTGAGAAACTGTGTCCCAAAAACCCCGGAGTGAATTCCAGGTTCCCAAAAACCATGGTTCAGAGACTTGTCCCAGGAAGCACCCCCAATCCAAACGCCCTTTTCTAGTAATATAGCAAAGCCTGCATCGCACTCAGTATGACCCCTCTCCTGACTTTGCACAACACGAAAGATTTGGGAATCCTGGATTGGGTACCCCCTCCGACACGAAGTGCTGAATCTTATTTTGCAAAGTCAATAAGGCAGAAGTAGGCATTTTAACTGGGAATGCCTGGCAAAAGTATTCATTTTCACTGCAGTAATCTGCCTCATCAATGTGATATCTTGCTTACTCCATCGATGCAGATCGGCTAAATCTCTGAAAAGCCTCTGGGAGATTGGCCTGATAAATCTCTTGAGGGGAAGTAGGAATTTGCACAACTAGGTACTGTATGGAGGAAGGCCTGCACGCCAGAGGGCGAATATCGGAAGTCATAACATTCCCAGGTACCTGGATCGCCAAGGTGGCAGACTTCTGGTAATTGACGGAAATCCTGAGAACTTCTCAAATTGTTGCAACAGTCATGACGGCACCAAGAGCAGTTGGCAGACTAGTTGAAGTCAATATGACTTCTGCACAAAGCAAGATTTTGTGAGAGACATCACCAACGTTGTCTCGGATTCTTTAGGCAAAAGGTTTCATGATTAGGGTGAATATCTGAGGAAACAATGGACAGCCTTGTTGGGTCCTTCTGGTAATACGAAGGGGAGGGTTATAATCCTGATTTACCCTTATTCTGGTAGAGGGGGTGATAGCCAGGACCGTTCGTTGAAAAGCAAGACCAAAGGCCTGTAGGACCTCATGCAGGTAGGGCCACTGCACTTTATCAAAGGCCTTTGAGGCATGCAATGCAAGCACCTCCAGACGTAGGTTGTCCCTCCCAGCCACATTAATCAAGTTCAACACCCATCGAACGTTGAGTACTATGCCCTTGAAATAATCCCTGCCTTTCATTTGGGGCATAAAGGGAAATAAAGGTGAACAGGTGTCCAAATAACAAGCCCTTAACCCCTACAAACCACCCTCCCAGGTTATGCTTAACCTCCAGGTCGATAAAAGGGGCATCACTAGCAAACAACATCTTGGTCCCTCTGCTCTTGGAACCACTGGAGGCTTTATAGTGACGGGGAAAGAGTACACTACGTAATCTACAGAAGGGCACAGGAGAGTCTCCTGAAGTAAGGCGATAGAACAATGCCTTTCTTAGAGCCTTTGGGAGATGAACTTGCGTTTATTAGGTGAGTTAAGCCCCTGAACATCGAGGGTTAAAACTTTGATCCTAGACTTGGCAGGGTCTACCAAACCTTCGGAACCCACAGTTCAAGAAATAAAAGCATTGCAAAATCAACTGTTTACAACCAGAAGCAAACAAGAATGAGGTGACTCTGTTAGTCTCACACCCAGCTAACAATTTACCCCCACCACCCAACCAATGATAAGACAGAAAGAAAAGAACCCAAAAGGGAATCCAGCAAATAGTTGAGCTACTGTCTTCATAACTCTATGTTAATGCTGGCCATAGCCGGGCCTTATACTCATTAGCAGAACATTAAAGCAGCCACAGTCCACTCCAAAGCTTAACATCCAGATAGCAGAAGATGGTGGTTGGGACGCATGAGAGGCAAACAGTTATTACAGAGAACACGGAAGTATCACCTATGGGATCCATACCAAGGCAAGTACACATCCCTCATATGATCCCAGAGGGTCCACCAGCCTTCAAAGTCAGATGATACTGTTACATCGGGGTTAGAGAACTTCATTCGTTGTTTCTTTGAGGATAATAGAGGTACGGCTGGGGTTACATCTGTTTGGGATTGTTTTAAGGCAGTTCTTAGGGATGAACTGATTAGTAGATCAGCTCATGCTAGGAAGAAAGGTAAGGATGAACTTAAGAAGATGGAGGAAGAGATAAGGTCTATGCAGAAAGTCTGTGCGGATAATGACTCGGTACAGAACAGGACACGTCTAAGGAAGTTGGAGTCTGAGGTAAATGACTATGTACTATGTTTTGGCAGATAAAGGTATGTTTTATTCGAAGCAACGGTTTTGGGAGTTTGGGGCTAGGAGTGGGAGATTGTTGGCCAATAAGCTTAAGGGAATTGCGGTGGATACGAATGTTTCATCTATTCTGACGGAAGCTGGTGTTACTTTAAATAAGACTGAAGAAATTTGTGAACACTTCAGAGGTTTTTATGAGAATTTGTATAGAGAAGATGTACAGCCTGAGGATGACAGTTTAGCAGCTTTCTTTAGTAAGATTACTCATTCCAAGTTGTCTTTGGATAAAAGAAATCAGCTGGAGGCTATGATTGATGTGTCTGAAGTTAATTTGGCGATCTCACAAATGAAAGAGGGTAAATCCCCTGGACCGGATGGTATAGTCTCAGAATTTTATAGGAAATTTGAAGCAGACTTGGCTCCTATCTTGTGTGAGGTCTACAATGTACTTATGGAGTCGGGCGAGATGTGTGATTCAATGAAAGAGGCATTACTCATTGTGATCCCGAAGCCGAATAAGGATACTAAGCGATGTGGAAATTGTAGGCCAATTTCACTACTGAATGTAGACTTGAAAATGTTTACGAAAATATGGGCCAATAGATTGAAGTCATGTATGGGTGATTTGGTTGATGAATCTCAGGTAGGTTTTATACCAGGGCATTTTGGGTATGATAATATACGGACTGTGTTGGATGTGATAGGAGTACATTTTGGAAAGGAATCAGACAAGATCATTGGTTTTTTCGATGCTGAAAAAGAATTTGACAGAGTCAATTGGAGATTCATGGAATATACTTTGTTGCAGATGGGTTTTGGACCTGTATTTATGAAGATAATAGGATTTATTTATTTATTCACATTTGTTAGGCGCACATCAGACCGAAGGCATCGTGGCGCTGGTTACAGTGTTTCTTAAACTTAGTTACACGCAGTTGTGCCCTTGGTTACATTGGGCAATGGTTATGCTTAAGTACATGTACATAGAGAACACAGAGGTGGTCAGGTGCACAAGTTAGTTGAAGAGAGAGGTTTTAAGTTGTTTCCGGAAGGAGAGGAGGGATGATTCTGCTCTGAGGTTGGTGGGCAGTGCGTTCCAAAGCTTAGGTGCCAGGTATGGGAAGCCTATACCTCCTGCCTTGGATCTATTGATGCGTGGTATGGTGAGACGGTTGGCGTATGTGGATCTGGTGGGTCTTGTGGATTGGGATCTAGACAGTGTGTCAGATAGGTAGGATGGTGCTGTGAGGTTGATGCATTTATGCGTTGTGGTGAGTATTTTGAAAGCAATCCTGTCCTTGACTGGGAGCCAATGGACGGCTTTCCTGGCTAGGGTGATGTGCTCTCTTTTTGGTATGCCGAGTGCTGCTCTGAGGGCATTATTTTGGGTGGTTTGGAGCCTTGCTAGGTTGTTCTTGGAGGTGCCGGCTAGGAGCGCGTTGCAGTAGTCCAGTTTGGCTCCAATAGTGGCTCTTGCGATGGACAGGCAGTTTTCTTTTGTTAGGAACGGTTTTATAGCATTGATGAGTTTAGTGCTCAATGCCCATGCCGAGACGATTGCGCTTACTTGTTTATCCATAGATAGGGTGGCATCTATGTGAACTCCTAGTGTTTTAACTGATGATAGGACTGGGATAGTGCAGTTGTCTATGCTAAAGTTAGTGTAAAGTGGGTTGAGGTTGGCAAGGGTGGGCTTCTGGCCTAAGATGAGGATTTCAGTTTTGTCCCCATTCAAGCAGAGTCCGTTGGTGGCCATCCAGGCTTGTATGGTAGAGTAGATTAGTTGGAGGGAGGTGGAGTCTTGATGATAGTTACCAGTCAGGGGCAGGAGTATCTGCGTGTCGTCAGCGTAGTTCGTGTAAGTGATCCCCATAGCGTCCAGTTTGTCGAATAGGGGCTTGGTAAAGAGGTTGTATAGCGTAGGGGCCGTGCAGGAGCCTTGAGGAACCCCACAATGGATGATGGATGGCGCAGCATGAGCTGTGTTGGAGAAGACTTTCATTGCTCTGCCTTGTAGGAAGGAAGTCACCCATGAGGCCGCGTTCTTGGAAAAGTGTGCTACTTGTGTTAGATGATTGGTGAGAGTGTCGTGATCTACTAGGTCAAATGCTGCTGATAGGTCGAGGAGGAGGAGGAGGGCAGGCTTGCCCTTGTCGAGGATGTTAGTGATTTCATTTTTTAGGTCTAGAAGGGCGGTTTCGGTTCCGTGTCCCTTACGGAATCCAGATTGCCTTTTGCCTAGAATTGCGTTGGATTCTAGGTAGTGTTGGATCTGTATATGTGCGGCTTTGTCAAGTAATTTTAGAAGGAATGGGACTGTGGTTATGGGGCGATAGTTGTTAGGGTTTTCGGGGTCAAGTGTGGGTTTTTTTAGGAGGGGGCGCACCCAGGCCTCTTTGAGGGTGTCTGGGACTATGCCTGACCTAAATGATGCATTGATGAACGCAGTGAGGAGAGGAGCGAGCTGCTCAGCACATTCTTTGATGATTTTTGGGGGGCATATGTCACCCTTACAGAGTGAAGGTTTGAGATGTTTGAGGATGTTGATGACCTCAGTTTTGGTGATTTCGGTGAAAGTGAACTTGGGTATGTTGTTGGCTTTGACACTATGTTTCATGTGTGTGTGTGAACTTTGGTTAGGTAAGGAGTTGTAGTGGTGTGATATCTTTTTTTGGAGGAGGTTTATTTTTTCTAGCATGGCTGTTTGTATGCCTGTGCACCAGGCCTCGTCCTTGATGATCTCGTCTGGGCAAGAGGGCGGTATGGTTAGTTCTTTAAAGATACAGAATAGCTCTTTAGATTGAGAGTTGGCCGCCGTGATGCGTTGGTTGTAGGCTTCGGATTTGGCTCGGAAGATGGCCTCTTTGTATTTTTTGGCTATGGTTTTGAATATATCTTTTGTGTTGTCGCAGGGATTACGTTGCCAGTTCTTGAGCGCTTGGCGTTTGTCTGTGCGCATTGCTTGGAGATCCTCTGAGAACCAAGAGTTGGAGTGGAAGGATTTTTTCTCTTTTTTGCTTTCTAAAGGGGCGGCAGTGTTGACTGCCCTTGTGATAGAGTCTTTAAATATTTCAGCGAGTGTATTAGGGTCTGATGAGAAAGGGGGCTTTAGACAGGGCACGTTGAGTAGTGCACTGATATTAGCTGCTGTGAGTTTTTTGGCACTTCTGGCTAGAGTTGCCGCAGCTTTGGTGGGCACGCTACTGCTTACAGTGCAGGGGATATCGAATAGGATGAGGTTATGGTCTGTCCATGGGAGGCTGGTGTTGGCGGTGATTACTATGTCGCAGTTGTGGTCAGAGATCCAGTCTAGGGTGCGCCCTTTGGCGTGAGTGGGCGCTAAGATTTTTTGAGAGAATCCTAGGTTGTGGAGGTCCTTGGCTAGAGATAGGGCAGCTTTGTCCTTGAGGTCGTTGAGTCCTAAATTTAAGTCTCCTAAGAGGAGTGACTTCGTGGATTTTTTAATGTTGTTTCCTACGAGGTGGTTAATTTGGCCTTGGAAGTTGGTGGAGGGGCCAGGTGGACGGTAGATAGTATGGATATTAATAGTACAGTTAGGTGATGGTGCTAGTTTGATAGAAAGGATGTCAACATTTCCGTCCTCTTCATGAGGTCTGGTTCTAATGGGTATGGTTTCCTTGTGTATAAGGGCAACCCCCCCTCCTGTTTTGGTCATTCTATCTTGTCTGATGATGGCATACCCTGTAGGTAGGGCTAGAGTGATGGCAGGGCAGGACGCTTGGTGAAGCCATGTCTCGGTAATGGCCAGTATGTCTAAGTCATTGGAGGTAAGTAGGTCATGTACTTCTATGGCGTGGGCATTGAGGGATCTAACATTGAGGAGAGCGCACTTGTATGGAGTATGGCCGGAGTTCTGAGGTCGCATGGTAGGAGGATTTGGTGTAGTGGTATCGTTAATAGTGGCGCAGGGATTACTGCTGGGTATATTGATTGTAGACTTACTCCTGTGGTATGAGGTAGAGTTCCTTTGATAGTGTGGTGTACTAACTTTCGTGGTACGTGAGCTGAGTCTGTAATTTCTGAGTGTTAAGTGTGCAGTATTGGCCTGGTGTATGAAGGGAGCTGTGCGGGCTCTGAGTCTGCCTAATCTGAGGTTCGCATCTGGTGTCAGTGCCGTGAGTTGTGGTAGAGGTGTGGGCGTGCGCATACGGTCCATTATAGTTGGGTGTCTCTGTGAGTGTTGTGCGAGAGTGTGGTCTCTGTTGTGGCTGAGTATTGTGATCATGAGGGTTAGTAGTGCACATAGTAGGGAGGTGTGGAGGAGCGAGGAGAACATACTGGGCGTGAGTTAGATACACAGGGCAAACTAACACAGTGGAGTCAGGCTAACACAGTGGAGGCAGGCTAACACAGTGGAGGCAGGCTAAGACAGTGGAGGTAGGCTAGCACAGTGGAGGCAGGCTAACACAGTGGAGGTAGGCTAACACAGTGGAGGCAGGCTAACACAGTGGAGGCAGGCTAGCACAGTGGAGGTAGGCTAACACAGTAGAGGCAGGCTAACACAGTGTAGGTAGGCTAACACAGTGGAGGCAGGCTAACACAGTGGAGGCAGGCTAACAGTGGAGGCAGGCTAACACAGTGGAGGCAGGCTATCTCGGTGCTGGCTAAGGCGATTCTATGCATTAACATTAGCAGCAGCTGTGGTGACTTACGATTGCTCTGTCTTCCGTGTGTTGAGACTGAGCGCATTGTAGTCCATAGTTCTTAGCTCGATGGATTGCAGGGCAGCGTATGTATTCATAATGGTGTTAGGGCTAGGTTGTTGGTTAATGGAGTTATCTCAAGGTTATTTCAATTATGAAGAGGTACGCGCCAAGGCTGCCCATTGTCGCCGTTTTTGTTTAATTTAGCATTGGAACCACTTGCTGTGTATATTAGGCAATGTGAACTGATAAAGGGAATTAGTGTTGGGAAGGTCGAGGTTAAGCTTTTGTCTTATGCTGATGATATGTTGATTTTGTTGTCCAATCCAAGTGAATGTGGTGTTGTGGTAAGGGAGATGTTTGAGGAGGTTGGTAGGTTGTCTGGCCATAAAGTTAATTAGGAAAAAACTGAGATCTTTCCACTGTCTAGAACTTGCGATAATGGTATTAGGGACATTTGGAATTGTGGCTGTGGGGGTCACTTATTTGGGGATTTGTGTTGTTGGGGATTTGAATAAAATAGTGCAATGCAATTTAGTTAAGGTGTTGACTAAGATGGCCTTAATAGTTAGGAAATGGGAAAGATTGAACTTGTCTCTATGGGCTAAAATAAATGCCATTAAGATGGTTCTGTTGCTCAAAATATTGTATATTATTCAATCCATTCAATTGTTGATTTATAAAAAACTATTTTTGAAGATTGAGAATCTCTTTCAAACTTTTTTGAGGGGGGTTGAGAAAAGGCCTTATGTTCCGAAGTTCATTTTGATGCAGAAAGTGGATGAAGGAGGTTTTGGCTACCCGGATCTAGTAAAGTATTATCGGTCCTTTTTACTCAAAAAGGGCTCCCATTACTTTAGAGTAGAGACTGTTAAGGAGCCATTTTGGTTACAAATGGAGAGAGGGATGTGTGTGCCGTTTCAATTGGATAATCTTTATTGCATGGAAAAGTTGTCTAATAAGAAATTGGTTTTGAAGCCAATTGGGGTTACCAGACAGGTTTTGGGTGCTTGGTTTGATGAGAATGGACAGACTTATGGTTTCAGTGCAGATGCCTCCATTTGGCATAATGAAGCAATAAAGATTGATAATAAATGTCTTCATTGGAAGAGTTGGGTCTCAATGGGTATTTTGAAACTGGGAGATGTTTTGGATGGCACTTGGATGTTGAGTTTTGTGGAGTTGGTGGATAGATTTAATCTGGGTCAAAGAGAAATGGCTAGATATTTGAGATTGGCTCCGATGGTTGAACATAGAATTGCTATGGCAGGTGGCTCGCTTGGGAGGAGACCGGAGATTAGTAAATTATTGGATGGTCCAGAGTATGGTGCACGAACTTACATGAATTTCATGCCCATGAATGCGAAACACCTGTTAGCATGGGGTGGGTTGAGGACTGCTTGGTCGAATGATATTAGCAGGGTCATTACTGATGTTGAATGGAAAGATATTTTGAGAGTGGGTGTGAATCTAGGGAAAGATTTAACCTTGCATTTAATTCGGCAGAAAATTGTGGGTAGGTTGTATTGGACACCTGTGAGGATGTTTAAGTTGCGGTTGAGTTTGGATGATTTGTGTTGGAGTTGTGGTACGAATAGGGGTACTCTTTTACATCTATTGTGGGAATGCCCTAGAGTACTGTCCTTTTGGTGTGAGGTGATAGAAAGGATTGATTTCATTTTTGGAATACGTTTACCTAGATCTGCGGCGAATATAATCTTGCTCTCGCATGTTGAAAGGGGTGCTCAAATTAGGAAACATAATTTTTGGATTGATAGAGCTGTGATGGTTGCAATTAGATTAATCCTCGGGATCTGGAAAACTAGGAAGAAACCAGGCATTGAGGATTGGTTGATAGACCTGAGGGTGTTGTCTAGGTATGATAAGGTTTCGTTGAAGAATAGTGGCAAGGAGGACGAGTATTTGTTGCTGTGGGGTTCGTTTGATGCTCTCTATGATTGATTTGCTCATTCATGGAACATTTTGGTGGCAGGTGGAGATTGGTATAAGGTATTTTTTTTCTTTTTTTTTCTCATTTACTTCCCTTCTCCTTGTGATGTTGTGTTTTGTCTTCGTGGTGTTTTGTGTGTGTAGGGCTAGACATTTGGTGAGGTTCATTTAGCTGAGTTTTACATAGTTGATTTTATTGCAAGATTTGGTTTAATTGGTTTGTTCGTGTTTTCATTTGAATTGAGTGCTTTATTGTTTGTTTCAGCCTATGTGGAACTGATGTATTGTAAACCTAAAAAACAGAAGTTAGAAAAAGAAAAAAAAAGTCTCATGTTTCCTGAGACAATTTTATCACATGCTGTTTACCCTCAAGCATAAAGAGCAGGGCCATAGGGAAGCCACACCTAGAGCGGAATCCCTCCTCCCCGAGCCGAACAGTGAGCGGACAGAGCTCCCTGCACCTCTGAATTGTGTCCTCAGCCAGGTCCTGCAATATCTGAAGATTAGTGCTCTGGAAGTTCACATCTGAAGCAAGGCGAGTGGCATCCATTCTTCTTTGCCGGAGGGAGAAGACATAAACCATACTAGGAACATCGGGAGGCAAGTTCGTACCATCTCTCAGGGGACCTCGAAGAATCTGATCCAGATCAACCTCTGCATCATAGTATGTTGGGTTGTTGTCTTGTACCGCGTACTGTTGCTATTGGTGTGGTCTCTGGGCACTGACGTGGCTCTGTAGGAATGAGAGCAGGAGGGTTAGTGAGGGATAGGATAGAAATTGTGCTCTTCTGTTGGTGCTTTTGGAACAAGGAGAAACTGGTGTCTTGTGCGAGTCGGTTTTTTAATGCTGGCCATAGCCGGGCCTTATACTCATTAGCAGAACATTAAAGCAGCCACAGTCCACTCCAAAGCTTAACATCCAGATAGCAGAAGATGGTGGTTGGGGCGCATGAGAGGCAAACAGTTATTACAGAGAACACGGAAGTATCACCTATGGGATCCATGCCAAGGCAAGTACACATCCCTCATATGATCCCAGAGGGTCCACCAGCCTTCAAAGTCAGATGATACTGTTACGTCGGGGTTAGAGAACTTCATTCGTTGTTTCTTTGAGGATAATAGAGGTACGGCTGGGGTTACATCTGTTTGGGATTGTTTTAAGGCAGTTCTTAGGGATGAACTGATTAGTAGATCAGCTCATGCTAGGAAGAAAGGTAAGGATGAACTTAAGAAGATGGAGGAAGAGATAAGGTCTATGCAGAAAGTCTGTGCGGATAATGACTCGGTACAGAACAGGACACGTCTAAGGAAGTTGGAGTCTGAGGTAAATGACTATGTACTATGTTTTGGCAGATAAAGGTATGTTTTATTCGAAGCAACGGTTTTGGGAGTTTGGGGCTAGGAGTGGGAGATTGTTGGCTAATAAGCTTAAGGGAATTGCGGTGGATACGAATGTTTCATCTATTCTGACGGAAGTTGGTGTTACTTTAAATAAGACTGAAGAAATTTGTGAACACTTCAGAGGTTTTTATGAGAATTTGTATAGAGAAGATGTACAGCCTGAGGATGACAGTTTAGCAGCTTTCTTTAGTAAGATTACTCATTCCAAGTTGTCTTTGGATAAAAGAAATCAGCTGGAGGCTATGATTGATGTGTCTGAAGTTAATTTGGCGATCTCACAAATGAAAGAGGGTAAATCCCCTGGACCGGATGGTATAGTCTCAGAATTTTATAGGAAATTTGAAGCAGACTTGGCTCCTATCTTGTGTGAGGTCTACAATGTACTTATGGAGTCGGGCGAAATGTGTGATTCAATGAAAGAGGCATTACTCATTTTGATCCCGAAGCCGAATAAGGATACTAAGCGATGTGGAAATTATAGGCCAATTTCACTACTGAATGTATACTTGAAAATGTTTACGAAAATATGGGCCAATAGATTGAAGTCATGTATGGGTGATTTGGTTGATGAATCTCAGGTAGGTTTTATACCAGGGCATTTTGGGTATGATAATATACGGACTGTGTTGGATGTGATAGGAGTACATTTTGGAAAGGAATCAGACAAGATCATTGGTTTTTTCGATGCTGAAAAAGAATTTGACAGAGTCAATTGGAGATTCATGGAATATACTTTGTTGCAGATGGGTTTTGGACCTGTATTTATGAAGATAATAGGATTTATTTATTTATTCACATTTGTTAGGCGCACATCAGACCGAAGGCATCGTGGCGCTGGTTACAGTGTTTCTTAAACTTAGTTACACGCAGTTGTGCCCTTGGTTACATTGGGCAATGGTTATGCTTAAGTACATGTACATAGAGAACACAGAGGTGGTCAGGTGCACAAGTTAGTTGAAGAGAGAGGTTTTAAGTTGTTTCCGGAAGGAGAGGAGGGATGATTCTGCTCTGAGGTTGGTGGGCAGTGCGTTCCAAAGCTTAGGTGCCAGGTATGGGAAGCCTATACCTCCTGCCTTGGATCTATTGATGCGTGGTATGGTGAGACGGTTGGCGTATGTGGATCTGGTGGGTCTTGTGGATTGGGATCTAGACAGTGTGTCAGATAGGTAGGATGGTGCTGTGAGGTTGATGCATTTATGCGTTGTGGTGAGTATTTTGAAAGCAATCCTGTCCTTGACTGGGAGCCAATGGACGGCTTTCCTGGCTAGGGTGATGTGCTCTCTTTTTGGTATGCTGAGTGCTGCTCTGAAGGCATTATTTTGGGTGGTTTGGAGCCTTGCTAGGTTGTTCTTGGAGGTGCCGGCTAGGAGCGCGTTGCAGTAGTCCAGTTTGGCTCCAATAGTGGCTCTTGCGATGGACAGGCAGTTTTCTTTTGTTAGGAATGGTTTTATAGCATTGATGAGTTTAGTGCTCAATGCCCATGCCGAGACGATTGCGCTTACTTGTTTATCCATAGATAGGGTGGCATCTATGTGAACTCCTAGTGTTTTAACTGATGATAGGACTGGGATAGTGCAGTTGTCTATGCTAAAGTTAGTGTAAAGTGGGTTGAGGTTGGCAAGGGTGGGCTTCTGGCCTAAGATGAGGATTTCAGTTTTGTCCCCATTCAAGCAGAGTCCGTTGGTGGCCATCCAGGCTTGTATGGTAGAGTAGATTAGTTGGAGGGAGGTGGAGTCTTGATGATAGTTACCAGTCAGGGGCAGGAGTATCTGCGTGTCGTCAGCGTAGTTCGTGTAAGTGATCCCCATAGCGTCCAGTTTGTCGAATAGGGGCTTGGTAAAGAGGTTGTATAGCGTAGGGGCCGTGCAGGAGCCTTGAGGAACCCCACAATGGATGATGGATGGCGCAGCATGAGCTGTGTTGGAGAAGACTTTCATTGCTCTGCCTTGTAGGAAGGAAGTCACCCATGAGGCCGCGTTCTTGGAAAAGTGTGCTACTTGTGTTAGATGATTGGTGAGTGTCGTGATCTACTAGGTCAAATGCTGCTGATAGGTCGAGGAGGAGGGCAGGCTTGCCCTTGTCGAGGATGTTAGTGATTTCATTTTTTAGGTCTAGAAGGGCGGTTTCGGTTCCGTGTCCCTTACGGAATCCAGATTGCCTTTTGCCTAGAATTGCGTTGGATTCTAGGTAGTGTTGGATCTGTATATGTGCGGCTTTGTCAAGTAATTTTAGAAGGAATGGGACTGTGGTTATGGGGCGATAGTTGTTAGGGTTTTCGGGGTCAAGTGTGGGTTTTTTTAGGAGGGGGCGCACCCAGGCCTCTTTGAGGGTGTCTGGGACTATGCCTGACCTAAATGATGCATTGATGAACGCAGTGAGGAGAGGAGCGAGCTGCTCAGCACATTCTTTGATGATTTTTGGGGGGCATATGTCACCCTTACAGAGTGAAGGTTTGAGATGTTTGAGGATGTTGATGACCTCAGTTTTGGTGATTTCGGTGAAAGTGAACTTGGGTATGTTGTTGGCTTTGACACTATGTTTCATGTGTGTGTGTGAACTTTGGTTAGGTAAGGAGTTGTAGTGGTGCGATATCTTTTTTTGGAGGAGGTTTATTTTTTCTAGCATGGCTGTTTGTATGCCTGTGCACCAGGCCTCGTCCTTGATGATCTCGTCTGGGCAAGAGGGCGGTATGGTTAGTTCTTTAAAGATACAGAATAGCTCTTTAGATTGAGAGTTGGCCGCCGTGATGCGTTGGTTGTAGGCTTCGGATTTGGCTCGGAAGATGGCCTCTTTGTATTTTTTGGCTATGGTTTTGAATATATCTTTTGTGTTGTCGCAGGGATTAGGTTGCCAGTTCTTGAGCGCTTGGCGTTTGTCTGTGCGCATTGCTTGGAGATCCTCTGAGAACCAAGAGTTGGAGTGGAAGGATTTTTTCTCTTTTTTGCTTTCTAAAGGGGCGGCAGTGTTGACTGCCCTTGTGATAGAGTCTTTAAATATTTCAGCGAGTGTATTAGGGTCTGATGAGAAAGGGGGCTTTAGACAGGGCACGTTGAGTAGTGCACTGATATTAGCTGCTGTGAGTTTTTTGGCACTTCTGGCTAGAGTTGCCGCAGCTTTGGTGGGCACGCTACTGCTTACAGTGCAGGGGATATCGAATAGGATGAGGTATGGTTTGTCCATGGGAGGCTGGTGTTGGCGGTGATTACTATGTCGCAGTTGTGGTCAGAGATCCAGTCTAGGGTGCGCCCTTTGGCGTGAGTGGGCGCTAAGATTTTTTGAGAGAATCCTAGGTTGTGGAGGTCCTTGGCTAGAGATAGGGCAGCTTTGTCCTTGAGGTCGTTGAGTCCTAAATTTAAGTCTCCTAAGAGGAGTGACTTCGTGGATTTTTTAATGTTGTTTCCTACGAGGTGGTTAATTTGGCCTTGGAAGTTGGTGGAGGGGCCAGGTGGACGGTAGATAGTATGGATATTAATAGTACAGTTAGGTGATGGTGCTAGTTTGATAGAAAGGATGTCAACATTTCCGTCCTCTTCATGAGGTCTGGTTCTAATGGGTAGGGTTTCCTTGTGTATAAGGGCAACCCCCCCTCCTGTTTTGGTCATTCTATCTTGTCTGATGATGGCATACCCTGTAGGTAGGGCTAGAGTGATGGCAGGGCAGGACGCTTGGTGAAGCCATGTCTCGGTAATGGCCAGTATGTCTAAGTCATTGGAGGTAAGTAGGCCATGTACTTCTATGGCGTGGGCATTGAGGGATCTAACATTGAGGAGAGCGCACTTGTATGGAGTATGGCCGGAGTTCTGAGGTCGCATGGTAGGAGGATTTGGTGTAGTGGTATCGTTAATAGTGGCCCAGGGATTACTGCTGGGTATATTGATTGTAGACTTACTCCTGTGGTATGAGGTAGAGTTCCTTTGATAGTGTGGTGTACTAACTTTCGTGGTACGTGAGCTGAGTCTGTAATTTCTGAGTGTTAAGTGTGCAGTATTGGCCTGGGAGGGAGCTGTGCGGGCTCTGAGTCTGCCTAATCTGAGGTTCGCATCTGGTGTCAGTGCCGTGAGTTGTGGTAGAGGTGTGGGCGTGCGCATACGGTCCATTATAGTTGGGTGTCTCTGTGAGTGTTGTGCGAGAGTGTGGTCTCTGTTGTGGCTGAGTAGTGTGATCATGAGGGTTAGTAGTGCACATAGTAGGGAGGTGTGGAGGAGCGAGGAGAACATACTGGGCGTGAGTTAGATACACAGGGCAAACTAACACAGTGGAGGCAGGCTAACACAGTGGAGGCAGGCTAACACAGTGGAGGCAGGCTAACACAGTGGAGGTAGGCTAGCACAGTGGAGGCAGGCTAACACAGTGGAGGTAGGCTAACACAGTGGAGGCAGGCTAACACAGTGGAGGCAGGCTAACACAGTGGAGGCAGGCTAGCACAGTGGAGGTAGGCTAGCACAGTAGAGGCAGGCTAACACAGTGTAGGTAGGCTAACACAGTGGAGGCAGGCTAACAGTGGAGGCAGGCTAACACAGTGGAGGCAGGCTATCTCGGTGCTGGCTAAGGCGATTCTATGCATTAACATTAGCAGCAGCTGTGGTGACTTACGATTGCTCTGTCTTCCGTGTGTTGAGACTGAGCGCATTGTAGTCCATAGTTCTTAGCTCGATGGATTGCAGGGCAGCGTATGTATTCATAATGGTGTTAGGGCTAGGTTGTTGGTTAATGGAGTTATCTCAAGGTTATTTCAATTATGAAGAGATACGCGCCAAGGCTGCCCATTGTCGCCGTTTTTGTTTAATTTAGCATTGGAACCACTTGCTGTGTATATTAGGCAATGTGAACTGATAAAGGGAATTAGTGTTGGGAAGGTCGAGGTTAAGCTTTTGTCTTATGCTGATGATATGTTGATTTTGTTGTCCAATCCAAGTGAATGTGGTGTTGTGGTAAGGGAGATGTTTGAGGAGGTTGGTAGGTTGTCTGGCCATAAAGTTAATTGGGAAAAAACTGAGATCTTTCCACTGTCTAGAACTTGCGATAATGGTATTAGGGACATTTGGAATTGTGGCTGTGGGGGTTACTTATTTGGGGATTTGTGTTGTTGGGGATTTGAATAAAATAGTGCAATGCAATTTAGTTAAGGTGTTGACTAAGATGGCCTTAATAGTTAGGAAATGGGAAAGATTGAACTTGTCTCTATGGGCTAAAATAAATGCCATTAAGATGGTTCTGTTGCTCAAAATATTGTATATTATTCAATCCATTCAATTGTTGATTTATAAAAAACTATTTTTGAAGATTGAGAATCTCTTTCAAACTTTTTTGAGGGGGGTTGGGAAAAGGCCTTATGTTCCGAAGTTCATTTTGATGCAGAAAGTGGATGAAGGAGGTTTTGGCTACCCGGATCTAGTAAAGTATTATCAGTCCTTTTTACTCAAAAAGGGCTCCCATTACTTTAGAGTAGAGACTGTTAAGGAGCCATTTTGGTTACAAATGGAGAGAGGGATGTGTGTGCCGTTTCAATTGGATAATCTTTATTGCATGGAAAAGTTGTCTAATAAGAAATTGGTTTTGAAGCCAATTGGGGTTACCAGACAGGTTTTGGGTGCTTGGTTTGATGAGAATGGACAGACTTATGGTTTCAGTGCAGATGCCTCCATTTGGCATAATGAAGCAATAAAGATTGATAATAAATGTCTTCATTGGAAGAGTTGGGTCTCAATGGGTATTTTGAAACTGGGAGATGTTTTGGATGGCACTCGGATGTTGAGTTTTGTGGAGTTGGTGGATAGATTTAATCTGGGTCAAAGAGAAATGGCTAGATATTTGAGATTGGCTCTGATGGTTGAACATAGAATTGCTATGGCAGGTGGCTCGCTTGGGAGGAGACCGGAGATTAGTAAATTATTGGATGGTCCAGAGTATGGTGCACGAACTTACATGAATTTCATGCCCATGAATGCGAAACACCTGTTAGCATGGGGTGGGTTGAGGACTGCTTGGTCGAATGATATTAGCAGGGTCATTACTGATGTTGAATGGAAAGATATTTTGAGAGTGGGTGTGAATCTAGGGAAAGATTTAACCTTGCATTTAATTCGGCAGAAAATTGTGGGTAGGTTGTATTGGACACCTGTGAGGATGTTTAAGTTGCGGTTGAGTTTGGATGATTTGTGTTGGAGTTGTGGTACGAATAGGGGTACTCTTTTACATCTATTGTGGGAATCCCCTAGAGTACTGTCCTTTTGGTGTGAGGTGATAGAAAGGATTGATTTCATTTTTGGAATACGTTTACCTAGATCTGCGGCGAATATAATCTTGCTCTCGCATGTTGAAAGGGGTGCTCAAATTAGGAAACATAATTTTTGGATTGATAGAGCTGTGATGGTTGCAATTAGATTAATCCTCGGGATCTGGAAAACTAGGAAGAAACCAGGCATTGAGGATTGGTTGATAGACCTGAGGGTGTTGTCTAGGTATGATAAGGTTTCGTTGAAGAATAGTGGCAAGGAGGACGAGTATTTGTTGCTGTGGGGTTCGTTTGATGCTCTCTATGATTGATTTGCTCATTCATGGAACATTTTGGTGGCAGGTGGAGATTGGTATAAGGTATTTTTTTTCTTTTTTTTTCTCATTTACTTCCCTTCTCCTTGTGATGTTGTGTTTTGTCTTCGTGGTGTTTTGTGTGTGTAGGGCTAGACATTTGGTGAGGTTCATTTAGCTGAGTTTTACATAGTTGATTTTATTGCAAGATTTGGTTTAATTGGTTTGTTCGTGTTTTCATTTGAATTGAGTGCTTTATTGTTTGTTTCAGCCTATGTGGAACTGATGTATTGTAAACCTAATAAACAGAAGTTAGAAAAAGAAAAAAAAAAGTCTCATGTTTCCTGAGACAATTTTATCACATGCTGTTTACCCTCAAGCATAAAGAGCAGGGCCACAGGGAAGCCACACCTATAGCGGAATCCCTCCTCCCCGAGCCGAACAGTGAGCGGACAGAGCTCCCTGCACCTCTGAATTGTGTCCTCAGCCAGGTCCTGCAATATCTGAAGATTAGTGCTCTGGAAGTTCACATCTGAAGCAAGGCGAGTGGCATCCATTCTTCTTTGCCGGAGGGAGAAGACATGAACCATACTAGGAACATCGGGAGGCAAGTTCGTACCATCTCTCAGGGGACCTCGAAGAATCTGATCCAGATCAACCTCTGCATCATGGTATGTTGGGTTGTTGTCTTGTACCGCGTACTGTTGCTATTGGTGTGGTCTCCGGGCACTGACGTGGCTCTGTAGGAATGAGAGCAGGAGGGTTAGTGAGGGATAGGATAGAAATTGTGCTCTTCTGTTGGTGCTTTTGGAACAAGGAGAAACTGGTGTCTTGTGCGAGTCGGTTTTTTAAGTGGGTTTGATTCTGTACACTGGCTTGTTGTATCCAGAGGGGTAATGCCCAGTATTAGGGAGTGTTCGTTGTTTGAAAATATTTGTTATGTTGGATGTGTGTTATATGTGTGGCATTTGGTGGTATGCGGAGAGAGCAGGAGCAGTGGTCGTTAGTACGTTGGCTACTCTATATGCTCTTCTAAGTGCAATACCTTTGCTACCACCACAATACTTATAAGTTGTTGTGCTTAGGCTAACCTTCACCATTATTCCAAGCGCAGTACATTGTGCCGGCTTTCACGGTTTAAAGTGCAATAACTTGGTTACCCTTGAAAATTCTTCAAAGTGCAATACATAGCCTATCCTTCGTAGTTCTTCGAGGTGCAATACATTGGCATCACTTCACAATTCTTTCAATTCTTTTAAAGTGCAATACATGGTATCCAGTGAAATAGTGAATGAAAAACGGGGACTGAATTAATGACAAAAACATTTACAACGAAAAAATATCGATTTTTTATTTTACAAATATCTATGGGGGTTGGGTAAGACGTTAACATTGATGGGTTTAAAAGCATGGGGAAATAGGGACTTGCGGAGGAGGGCCCAAATAATAAAAAAAAGATATTTTATTTGTTAATGTTTCACTGTTCATTCTCTATTATTTCATTTATTATAATCACATAGAACCCAATACATAGGTTGCCTTTGCAGTTCTTCTAGATGCAATACATTAGTTGAGCTCCACAATTCTTCTAAACGTAATACATGGCTAGCCTTCACAATTCCTCTTAAAGCAATACATGTGTATTCTTCTAAGTGCAATAAATAGCATACCCTTCACAATTCTTCTAGGTGTGATACATTGGCAACCAAGGCAAACTAAAGAGCACAGTGCATATCAACACAATGTTAAGAGTAAGTTGTAGTTATGTAGGAGTGGCAGGGTTTTGCCGGAGTACAATGATGGCTGCACTTGCCGCCCGTACCGCCTTACCTTGTTGTCGCAGTTGGATGTTCTGTCAGGTGTCCACAGGCAAACTGGATGGTAGCTGCCCTAGGCAGCTGCCCTTTGCCTCTGGCCCTTGGTCAGCTGCCCGGGCAAGGCTGCCCTAGACGGTTCCCAGAAGATGGGAGCATTTGGTCACATGATGTAAAATAAAAGCCAATCAGCCCCAGTAGGGTTGGGCAGTGGGTGGGGGGAAGGCAGGCCTGTTCCTGCAAGCACACAGAAAGTAAGGGAAGCATTGAGAGGGAAAGGAAACCACAGCAACCATTTGAAGTGCAACCTTATCCAAAGCACTATGGAGAGAACATGCACACTTCCTGGTTGAGATCACATCAGGAAGACCCAGATCAGTCCTACGGAAGACCTAGGAGGAGGTGAAAGAGTGCGCATATAATCCGGTAAGTCAGCATCTCCCACCATGCAGATCGCTTCTCCATGTCCTCCTGCTTGTGTTCCAGAGCGTCGCACTTCTTTTCCAGGTCCAACAAACACTGGGATTTCAGATTTCCAGAGCATGTTCACGGGTGGTATCCTCAGTCTCTCCTATATGTTACTCTGCCTCGACAACCCTTTTTATCCAGAGTACAGATATTGGAGGAGAGATCAGCCATGCAGTTCTGAAATTCGTGCTTCCTCCCCCAGCACCCATGGCTGGAGGAGAGTACAGCAAGGCTGTTGCAGTATTGGTGTGCTTTGAATTGTCATGTACCTGGAGCATTGTTGCAATAGCTATGTTCCTGGGGTTTGCCATCCCTTTAGTGGTACCTCCGGAGGGGCAGAGAGTATTAGCTGGCAAGTCCAACTTGGGCAGTCATCAAAGCACCCCAGGAGAACACAACGCTCCAACTAAAGAGGGATCCAAGGAAGCCAGGTGCTAAAGTGTTGGCACAAACTACAACATGGGGCCAAACAGCCCGGTACCTAGCACCACAGAATCCAACAGCAGATGAGTCCAATCATCAAACCCATATTAGCACAGGTACTCTAGACTCATCAGCAAAGGCATTTAGCAGGGATTTGCCTTGTAGCCCAGAGAGCACCGCAGGTTAGGAGTACGGGTGCTAATGTCACCACAGAAGTACCCCTCCACCGGGCCCGAGCTTGCTGCCACCGCGGTTTTCCTCCAAGAACAGCCATGGGACCCAGACGAGCCTCGGTCCACCCCGCACCCACCCAGTGACACACGAAGCAAGTCGCTATGCAGAAACCCCACAGGGCCTCAGGCACTCCTGGAACCATCCTGTGCCAGCACACACCTCCAGGCTGCCTTACGAGGGCTCCCAACAGGCAGCGGGTACCATCATAGATCTGGAGCACAAGGCTCTGAATGGGAGCTTTAGCACAACAAAAGCAGGGACCATGGGAGCCAGCGGCGTGACCCCGGATGAACCATCGATTCCCCGCTCAGCTCCCCAGAGAGGGAGTCACAGAGTTTCGGGCTGCAGTAACATCACAATGGGCGCAGAGCTGTACAGAGGCACTTAGAGAGACATTGGCCTCATTCCGAGGTGGGCGCAAAGGGATACCGGGCACCGTTAAGGACATCGGTGATGGTAATCCCTTTGCCCCCTATTCCGAGGTCCCTTAGCGGGTCCCGCAATGGGCACCTGGTTTTACCAGGCGCCCTTAGCGGGAGCCGCTAAGGGACCAGAGAGCTAATAACGGTACCGCAAATTGTGGTACCGTTATTAGCTACTTCCCCATTCCCATTGAGCCCTATGTGGGCTGAAATGGTAAGGGGAATGGTTTTTTCAATCGGGATTTACCGGTCCCTCCAAGGTCGGAATGGACTGGTAAGTCCCCACTGAACCAGGGCGGACTCGGTACCAGTATAGGAGGTAGTCATGGCGCAAATAGCGCCATGATTACCTCCATAATCAGAATGAGGCTCTCAGTTTGATCCCGGCCACACCCAGAAAAGCTTTTATATATATACTGGTTACTTCTGTTTTCTTTTTCAGGAATGACTTTGGGCTTTATTACGAGTGTGGTGGTAAGTGGTAAAATTGGTGGTAACTCAGTTACTGCCAATTTTACCACTATGCCAAATTATGAGCTCGTGCCTGGAGTGGAGGATTTACCTCCAGGAAAATCCTGGAGGTAAATTCTGCTACTCACTCGCGAAAAATCTGGAGAATCAGCGGCATTACCACGGTGGACATTCCACCACAGTAATTCTGCCATGAAAGCCCCATTGAGTCCATGGACTTAAAATAAATGGGGAATTACACCGCCATTGTCACTTGTTATCCAGCGGTAATTCCGCCGGACCAAGTGGCAGTCACGGTAATTCCGTTGGTCCGCCCAACTCGTAATGAGGCCCTTGAACTCAGTATTTTACAAAGTTTTGCTGACCTGTTAGTGTATCGTTTTTCTCTTTGCCTTTCCTTAAACATCAAAGGTTGTATATTTTTATACGAATATAGTAGGTGGAACTTTTCTTACTTGGTATCTAACGAAAAGTATGTACTGTACATGTGAACCACCCTACTTCGTCTCCTTTGAGGTGGGCTGCTGTGCCGCGACAACCATTTGAAGAGCCTGGTGAGCTTGAGGGAATTGATAGTGGTACCCTAGTCAGGTGGCACCATACCAGGGGTCATAAGGAAAATATTCCTAACAACTACTACAATAGTGGCACGCGCGCCTGGTGAATGCGCCGCGATGGATGGTAAAGGCCCTACAATGATGGATAAACACCAACATGTAGAAGGACAAACATTTTGTCAACCCGCCATTTCAAGTAACGATTACAACTCCTCGCAAGCTGATTGGGAGGGGAAGAGAGTGGGGGGGAGGTGCATTGTCAAGAACTCCAAGCACAGGGAAGGTGGACAATTCAGCCGGCATCTCGGCACAGACATGTATTAGAAGTGCTAGCAATCAGAATGCCCCTATCCAAGCTCCAAGCGCACATTTCAAACAAGAGCATCCTTATCAACACAGACATTGCCGCAGCCATGTTTTACATAAACGGGACACCTGAAAGTGCTACCTTTTCTTGTCCAGCAAATTTGGCACTAGTGCACAAGCAGCACGTGCCACGAGTGATAGTTGCCTTGCAGACCACTTGAAGAGGGTGTTATTCCAGGAACATGAATGGGAACCCAACACAAACCTACTCAAACAGATTTTCACAGCTTGGGCTTCTCCATTAATAGAATTGTTTGCAACCAAGAAAATGCAAAAAAACGAGCATTGGCCTCCAGATACCCACTGCAGGGGTCCCTAGTCCACACACTATGGATTAAATGGTCAAGGATATTTACACAGTTCACTAACCACTTCAGGAAAGCTTAACCTTAATTCTCATTGCACCAATGTGGGCAAGGCAAGTGTTGCATCCAGGCCACCCGCGCATGTGAATGTGCCCACCAGTCAAGCTGCATCCATTTCCCAAACTTCTCACCCATCATCTGCATATTACACACCCAGGTCCCAAATGTATGAACATAGCAGCCTCCTCCGGATGTCAGAGTTTGGTAATGTACACCTGCCTCCATGATGTATGGAAATACTGTGCGAGGCAACTGTGGTGTCGTCACCATCCCTCATGTCACATGGAGAGGGATACAGGGACACGGGAAACGGGGAGGGGCGGGCAGTGGAAGGAAACGTCAGTTCTGGTTTTGCTATAAAGGAATAAAGACGTGTTTGAATCATCTCTCATGCCTCCGCCTCTTTGTGATACCAAGGTGGGCAGGAGGACCAACTGGAGATAGCAGGGTCCACATCAAAATTCCACACTGGCCGGCGAGGTGCATCCGAATGACTATGCTCGTGCACCCCGTGCTCGTGGCCGGTGGAAAAGGACGCCACTGTGAGCTGCGGTGCACTTCCAGGCAGCATTCTGGCGGGAAGGACTCCCCCAGCACCCGAGGGAGCAAACAGATACGTCTTTATGGGAGGGCAAAAGGGGCACTTGTCCAGGGTCCCCACCTTGGAGAGTGCCCCACAAGGCTGCCTGATCTAAGGAAGTAATATTCCTTTGTTCACCAGACTTAAATAGCACACATCAGGATATTGTATTACATGGTGCCAAGGCTCTAAGCCTATTGCCTGTCTGTTTTGGCAAGTACACTCGCCCTCAATCAATTTATCATGTAATGCTTTCTGTGCTCACTGTGGTATATATAGTTTGTGTGTTCCTTGCGGCACGACTCCTGTAGCATTCTTTCTTTCCTGTGGGAATTATGTTGATCATGTGCAATAAACAAATTTGAAATGCACATTGGTAAATTGAGTGCCACAATGGTTCAGAAGTTAGCTCAGTGTGTTAAGCACTCATTGAAGAGATATGTGTTCCTATGCAACATTAGAATAGCACATTCCTGTAAGGCCGGCTGAGCCTTTCCTATGTCTGAAGTTTATAGACCTGTCTGCATAGGTAATTGGTCTTGCAGCACAACAGGTGCTATTATCAGCAATGTACCTGCACCAGATAGAGGTTGCTATAAAAACGAACATGTCATCCTTATGGTGAAGGTCTAGAAAATGATTTGTTCATATGCGATGTTGTAAAACCTAGGCAATCACCTCCAACAATGAGTATAAACTGTTAGGTCAAGAGATGAATAAGTATCCGAATTTGGAACCAAAACATTCATGCTTGTATCCTGGCTTTCCCAGCAGACAATACAGTGATCCTGGTCAATCATCTAATATCTTGTACATTAATGTACTTTCTTCTGTGAAGTTTGACTCCTCGCATGCTGGTGGCATTGTTTACCCAATCTTTCCTGTTATGTAGGCCATTTGAGTGGAAGGGGTGGCAGACAGAAGTGAGTGGACCAGATGGTGAAGGACTCGGGCAAGCATATTTTAAAGTCTGCTTGTTTAACACAAAAAACGCTTTGCATTTTTGTAAAAGTCAAAGGTTTTTCTGCACGTTTATAAATGACAATTTCACAAGCCATTGTTTTGGAAGTATGTAAAGCTTTAAAATACAAAAGCCCAACCCAGATTAAATCTGTTAAATCACACTGATTGGTATGCTGGTACTTCTATACTTCCATTGATGAAGGAGAGAATTAAGCTAGAATCATTCCCATTTTGCGTAACACCTTTCTATAATATTTTATTGTTTTAAATGTTCATGTTTGGTAATGTGATTGGTGTACTTTCCAAGTCAGTTTTATAAAATGAGATTATTTTAGTTCATGGTAAGAACTGGAAAAGAAAGCGTTCAAATGCAGAAATTGCAGAGTTGGAACAAATCCCAGATTCACCCCTTAACCAGTGTGTATAATACCGGGCATCTAATTTAATCTTGTATTGCCTAGCCTCTCGAAATTGCCAGTACCTAAACGTTTCAAAATTGTCAGCACTTTTAGAGAGATTTCCTTCTTAGGGTATCTTCAAAACAGACCCACTCACGGTTTCACTGGCTATAGTGTTGCTTCCACTATAATAGTGAGCATTGATATATTGCACACCACAGGCACTTTATTCTTTTGATCTCTAATGGCAACACTTTTTGAAAACCATGTCCCACTTCTAATCTAAGTCTGTCTGGATACGGACGCTTTCCTGTTAGCTTCCAATTTGCATCCACTATCTATGCTATGGTATGTGTAGCTTTCTCCTTGCTTCCAGTTGGTCGCCTCTATCCATGCTTGAGCACGTTTGCGTTCTGTGAGGCAGCAAATGTGAGTTCTCTGTCTATTCTGGGTTACATATACCTTTTACATACAATCCTGCATTAATACTACAGGCTGCATACCTTCCTGAATTCTATTGATAAAAAGTCTCCTGTATCTATGCTTATTTGAAGGAAGCCCTGATTGAAAAAGCCAATATTAGGAACCTGCAATCTATGAACACCAATCAACTTAAAATCCCTAGATGCACTCTGCCTCAGACCTCCAAATGTACTTTTTATATGTCAGCCCCCAGGGCCTGGAATGTCATCCGTCCTCTCATTAGAACACTGAGGGATACAGCTCTGTTCAAGAAAAAACGTAAGACCTTGTTATTTCGATAATTGTTTTGACTTCTTCCTATACTGGTTGGCTTTGCTCTCTGTACCTGTTCAGATTGTTTGTTGCGCCCTTAAGCCTCCGGGTACCCAAGTGCATGTTACGAATACTTTAAAGTAAAGAACAGAAGTAACCTCTTCGTAGACTGCTAATGTTGGCCTTCAAATGGTACTTGTTTGTCATTCTGATTAGAGCTAGAAAGAAGAGGGTCAGGGGACTTAAATGGAGTAAATATCCTTATTTTGATTGCTGTGAGGCAGCATATCAACCTATGGGTTGTGATTGCGGTGGGGCGGGGGGCGCGGCAGATATTCTTGATCACTTAATTCCTTTGGTTTTGTGGAGGGGGCCCCAAAGATGTCCGTGCCCAGTGCTCCAAAAGTGCTTAAGAAGTCCCTGGGAGCAAAGGCAGGTAGGAGCGCGCAAGTTCCCCGCCAACGGGTTGTGCGCCACACACCATCTCCCCAGAGCACTCAGGCAGTCCGAGCAGCTGCTCCTGCCAATGGCAACTAGCGGGTTGGAGCCTGTAGACTCCTCCCTACCCCTTTTCACATCCGGGCGGTCGGAGGAAAATCTCCCGCCAACGGCAACGCATCATCAGAGCGGGTCGGAGCGAGAGGGCTTCCTGCTGCTCATTGTCATCCCAGACGGTCGGACAAGGCCTTGCCGGAGGTAAATCCAAGCAGAACGTTTTCCCGCCATCGCAGAATCTGATCCACACGGCCTGACGCGCCCTTCCTACAGAGGCACATCAGGACCGAGGAGTGGCCTGGACCCCGCAGGGTCAAAGGATATAACACAAACTGCTTGTGGCGCAGTGGTCACATCGGAACCAGCCACAAGAACTCCAAACAGAGCAAAATCACGCCAGAGGAGCATGCGGGCCCCACGGCCGTCCAGCCCGCGAAAGCTATGCGTCATCAAAACCATGTGCGCACCAACCACCACGGAGGAAGACATCACACTACGACCGGCCATCCCATTTCAAAACAAGGTCAGTGGGGGGGGAAGAGACAATCTAAACTCACCAGAACTTTCTAGCAGACGTACTCACAGACAAAATGCTGGAAATTGAGTCATTAACAGTGCCGTTAACACCGGCTCGAGCACTCCCTCCCAGGATGCATGACAGCCTCATAATGCAACTGCCTACTAACTTCGACCTCAGTGACACCAGCACTCTGGGCCCACGATGGAAGAGGTGGCTGAGAGACTTTGAGGTGTGTCTCAAAGCCATTGGCCCGGTTGATGATGATGAAAAAAAGCACAGTCTGCTTACATTTTCTATAGGCTCCAATGTAATAGACATTGTAGACGAACTCCCTGCAAGTGTCACCGACACCTACTCGAATTTGAAGGCAACACTTACAGACTACTTCACGCCACACACAAACGTAGATTACGAGACACACATCTTCCATACAACCAATCAGAGGGGAGACCATGGACGCTTTCGTGATGCGTTTGAGACTCAAATGAAGCATTGTGACTTCAACAATTACTCCAACAAAGAGGCGCTACGCTCGCAAATCATAGTTGGGTGTGAGAGCGTAGACTTTAGAAAATGACTGCTACTGAAGTCACGAAATTTGGAAGAAATCCTATGCCTTGCTTGTTCAGACGCCGCGCTAGCATCACAGGTGGAGTGACTGGATGACATCAAAATCACTCATGGCAAGCAGGAGTGTGTCAACAAGCTGGAAGGAGCATCTAAGGGTAATGCTGCATGAGGGACAATGGCCAGCCATGGGTCAACAGTGTTCCGCCTGTGGTGGGGAGAACCATTACAGTGCAGTATGCCTCATATACCACAGCAAGATACGAGGCAAAGGAAGACGCGGAAGACCAACCCAAGAAAGGGACCAAAGACTGCCCCGAATGACAAACCAGGCGTACAACACCGCTCATCGCAGGCACAGGGATGACAAGCCAGATAAAGAAGGAAACGAACGTCGAGTGACTGGAGAGACAGCACACCTGCCAAATCCAGACCAAGGAGAAGACCCAGAAGATACGTCAGATATCTGGTTGAACACTCACAGTCAGACAGCGCCTCCAGCACATTCTGCAAGGAAAACACCTGAAGAAGCAATAAACCAAGGGAAGAACCACGAAAAAAAGGATACTTGTATGCTCTACGCAAACCGACAGCAAAAGAGCACAGTCCAACTCTAGTCCTACAAATCAAAAAGACGGCGGCAGAATTCCTGGTGACACTGGAGCCACCGTAAATGTAATAAGTGAAGAGGCATACAACAACATACCACACGCCCCACGTCTACAACCCGCAAATGCATTGATCTTCCCCCACGGCGAGAAGACGCCCCTGCCCTGCAAGGGTTTTTTCACAGCATCATGCAGCTACAAAGGACAAGCCAAAGACATCCCCATGCACGTCCTGGAAGCTGCCACTGAAAGCGGATGTATCTGAAGCTACAAGGCCACAATTGGAATTGGCCTCATCCACATCCTCTATAGACTCATGGTGCACAAATACCTTGATCCCACAGCAAACATCGAACAAGTATTTCCAGCACTCTTCAAAGGGAAAGTTGAAAGGCTGCCAAAGCGAACTACACATCGACACCAAGGTCACCCCAGTGGCGCAACACTATCTGGGAATCCCCATAAACATACAAAGGCAAGTCGAAGAGGAGCTGACCAAATTGCTGGAAGCCAACATTGAACCAGCAGAGGGTCCCACACCATGTGTGTCCCCCATAGTGCCTGTACCCAAGACAGACTCGACGGACTTTTGTATATATGCGTGAACATGCGGCGGCCCAACAAGGCCATCATGAGAGAACGTCACCAGGCTCAGTGCATCACTGACATGGTGCACCTCCTCAACGAAGCCACAATCTTCTCCAAGCTGGATCTCAACAAAGGGTACCATCAACTGGAGCTCAGCAAGGCTTCCCAATATATAATCACGTTTGCCACTCATTTGGGCCTATACATGTATAAGTGTCTCAGCTTCGGAGATTCGTTGGCGGCGGAAATCTTTCAGTCAGAGATGCATAATGTCATCAAACGCATACCCAACTGTCTGAACTACAGTGACGATATTCTGGTGTTCGGACAAACCCAAGAACAGCACGACAACACACTCATGAGAGTGTGCATGGCCCTTGAAGAGGCCCAACTCAACCTAAACAAGGACAAATGTGAGTTCAGGAAACAGACACTTTGTTTCTTCGGACACATATTTTACTCCAAGGGAATGACGCCTGATCCAGAAAAGTTCAGCGCCCTCACTGACGCGGAACCTCCAAGCTCCATAACTGACCTCAGATCCTTCTTGGAATCAGCTAGCTACTGTACACGATACATAACAGACTTTACGTCTGTCAGTGAAACCCTCAGGGCATTCACCAAGCGAAACACAGAATTCAAGTGGTCTGAAAAATGCCAGCAAACGTTTCAACTAATAAAGCACCGCATCTCGGACACCAAGAACATGGCCTATTTCGACCCGAGGAGGGCCACTGAACTAATAGTGGACGCAAGCCCAGTAGGACTCAGAGCCATTTTGACCCAATTTGACGAGAGAGACAACCAATCCAAGCACATCATATCCTACGCAAGCAGGAGTTTATCCAAGACTGAACAGGCATACTGGCAGGCTGAGAAGAAGGGCTAGCCGTAGTATGGGCCTGTGAACATTTTCATTTATTTTTATATGGGAAACCTTTTACAATTGTCACAGATCACAAGGTAATCCTCAAGCCAAGATGTCACCACGAATCGCAAGATGGGCTCTGAGGCTACAAGACTATCACTTCAACATAATTCACAGGCCGGGGAAAGATCACAACCCAGTCGACTTCCTCTAACGACATCCAGGCAAGGAATTCTTACCAAATCAATCCATAGCGGATCAATATATTAGATATGTGATACAACGAAATACACCAAAAGGTCTTGACACGCACCAAATAGCTCAAGAAACAAACGCTGATCAAGGACTACAGATCATCTTGAGATGTCTGTAGACCGGACACTGGAAACAAGCCCAGCAGTTGAAGGAAAGCATGGGGGAGGATACCAAGCAAGATATCACCTGTTTTCTGGCCGTCAAGGATGAACTCGCAAACTCTGAAGGTCTACTGCTCAAGGGCACCAAACTAGTGATCCCACGCAGCCTAAGACATAAGGTCCTAGAACTAGAACATGAAGGGCACCGGGGCATAGTGTCCACAAAAAGGATGCTTAGGCAAAAACTACAGTTCCCTCATCTCGACACTCAAGTAGAGGAGCTGCTTAGAAACTGCCCCACATGTGCAATCATAAATCCACACACCAGACTAGAGCCGCTGTGCAGGACCACACTGCCAGAGGGCACCTGGGAAGAAATCGCTTTGGACTTTTTTTGGGCCACTAGAAGGGGGTGAGTACATACTAGTAGCGGTCGCCGAATATTCTCGATTCCCAGACATCCAGAACGTGCCGTCCACATCAGCATTCCACACCATTCCCACTCTCGACAGAATGTTCGCCACCTATGGTATCACCAAAGTAGTAAATTCGGACAATGCGCACCCATTCACAGGGCAAGAATTCAAGACATTCTCAGAATACATGGGATTCCATCACAGGAAAATAACACCTCTTTGGCCCCAGGCAAGCGGCACGGTAGAGCGCTTCATGAGCAACAGCAAACGAACAACACAAATTGCTCGATTTACAGGTGAGCCCGTAGCAAAGATGTTATGGCAACTAATGCGAGATTATAGAAATACCCCGCATAGCACCACCGGGTAAACACCCTCTGAAGTGATGTTTGGGAGAAACCCAAGGACCCGGCTGCCACACATAACAACAGAAGACAAAAGGTACAGCGGCAAATAGGAAATGCGAGAACAGGGCTCTCGACGGAAAGCAAAGATGAAAAGAGGAACCGATGAAAGGAGGAGAGTGAAAGAAAATGACCTCGAACCTGGAGACGTGGTCATGGGAAAACAAACCCAAAGTCGCAAAAATGAGGCTGCTTTTGGAGAAGAGCCCCTCACCGTCATTCAAGTGAAGGGATCCCTCATCACAGCTGAAGGTGCCCGGAAGACCGCAACAAGGAACTCTTCACATTTTAGGCGGATGCCCGGGATCATGCCAGTTGCCAACTCCTCTCAACGAGTGGGATGCACCTTATGAACGGGACGGAGAAGACTCCAGCGGCGAAGCACCACCCTGGCCGCATCTGGAACATAAGGAACAGACGGACACTGCGACCACAAAGAGCTCGTAAGGAACCCCAGAGGCTCATTGAAAAAATTAACTAAAGCGGGACTTAGTGTTTAGTATGGGGGGGTGATGTCATCACCATCCCTTATGTCACGTGGAGAGGGATACAGGGAAACGGGAAGGGGAGAGGCGGGCAGTGGAAGGAAATGTCAGTTCTGGTTTTGCTGTAAAGGAATAAAGACATGCTTGAATCCTCCCTCACGCCTCTGCCTCTTTGTGATACCAAGGTGGGTGGGAGGCCTGACCGGAAATAGCAGGGTCCACATATAAATTCCACAGCAACCAAACACCCAAATCTGCTACTTCAATAAATGGGGCGTGGCTTGTCTGGCATTTAAAACACATCAATCCAATCGTTACTGGTACACTAGGGTGAGTAGTATAATCTTTATACCTAGAGAATGGCTGATCTAACATTTGTATATTTTCCCATCCTATAGGGTTACCACACTAGCGACCCTGCAATCCATTTCCAGTCATTTTAACTATTTCAGCACACATCTGCACTAGTCACCCCCTCCCCACTCCACTTGCAGCCTGCTTCACTGCCTGCCTGCCTCCCATCCCTCCCACCGACCGTCTGATTAGGCCTTGCAGCCCACATTGGAACCAACAAGGCTCTAGGCTGCTCACACCCGTCCCCAGTTCCACTTGGCACCATCAGGCTTGGGGTAAGTGCATCCATCTTACCAGCGACCCTGAAATCCATTTTCATTAATTTTAATGATTTCAGTGCACATCCATGCTCATCTCCTCTACCCACTCCCCTCACAGCCCGCTTCCTGTTTTCACCGCCCTCTCGCCTCCCATCCCACCAACCGACCTTCTGATTGGGCCTTGTGGCCCCTTTAAGACACCCAATCAGGGCAGCCTCTGTCCGGGCAGCCCTTGGATAGGGGCCACAAGGCAAAGGGTAGCCCCACTCCGTGTTTCCCGTGTTCGCCTGGGTAGCCTGATGCAGACATCCTACAGCAACGGATAGGGTAAGTGTGCGGGCGGGGAGTGGAGCCATTGCTGTACTCCAGTAGAACCCCTTCCACTCTTATTACGTTATGCTATATTGCAACCTGCATTTAGCCTAAATTGTGTAAGGTAGCTTTATTTTGCATCTAGCCTTTTATTTGGCATTTAGCCTAAATTGTGCGGGATATCAATTTTTTGCATTTAGCCTAAATAGTGTACCATAGCCTTATTTTGCAACTAGTCTAAATTGTGTAAGGAAGCCATTTTTTTCTTTTTGTTGCTGCATTTAGCCTACATTGTGTATCGTAGCCATATTTGGCATCTAGCCTAACTTGTGTAAGGTAGCCTTATTTTGCATTTATCCTAAATTGAGTTAGGTGACCTTGCTCTTCTTTCAGCCTTATTGTGTAATATAGCCATCTCCCACTTTTAGCCCATGTGAGTTAGTTAGCCATATCTTGCACTTAGCCTAATAGGGTAAGATAGTCTTATTCTTCATCTATCCTAATTGTGGAAGGTAGCCAACCATGGCATTTAGCCTAAATTGTGTATGGTAACCTTGTCCTCATTCAGCCCACTGGAGTTATTTAGCCATATCTCACGTTTAGCCTAATTGTCTAAGGTAGACTCGTCCTGCATTTAGCCTAACTGTGTAAAGTAGCCATCTTGTGCATTAAGCCCAATTGAGTTTGTTATCCATATTCTGCTTTGTGCCTATCTGGACAAGACAGCCATTTTCTTCATTTGGCCTATTGGAATTAGTTAGCCATACTTCAATCTCAGCCCAATTGTGTAAGGTCTTTATTTTAGCCCCACTGTATAAGATTTCCATTCCGATTTTTAGCCTTCTTATCTTAGTTAGTTAGACATATTTCGCATCTATCTTAATTGTGTACGGTAGCTTTACTTTGCCTTGAATCTATGGTGTAAGGTACCAGTTCTCTGCTATTAGACCTTCTGAGTTAGCTATCCCTCTTCTGCTTTGAGCCCTTTTGTGTCAGTCAGCCATGTTCTTGCATTCAGTTTAATGGTGTAAAATAGCCATATTCTGTCTTAGCCTTATGGTGAAGGGTAGCCCTATCTAACTTTTTTGGCCCAACCGCATCATTCAGCCACAGCTTGCATCTAGCCTATTGCATTATCCTTGAATCCAAGTGTGTTAACCAGCCTATTTGCACCAGACTAATCTTGCAAAGTAACCATTTGAGCCTAATTGGTGTTGGGCAGCCTTCTACAAAAGGTATTTTCTTAATGTCTTCACTCTTCACCTTACATCTGTCTACACTTTCTAGGCCATACGCCCCTTCTCCCTCTGAATCTAGTCGCCACTCGCGGTCCTAACCAAGTCCTCCACCATGCCAAACAATTCCAAGGCCAGAGGAGCACTCTGGCGTATCAGTAACCAGAACCCCACCCCTCCACGTAATCCACCTCTTCCCCTACCAGTGCCACTGACCTTCAAAACTGATTGTCCCCCCTTCCCTCTCTGAAAGACCTCGTCACTCTCTGTCCTCCCCCTTCCCACACCTCCTTCGAGCTGCACTATCCACCCCTGTCCAACCGCTTCCCTCGCCCCCTGTTAAACCCCCTGCTGACTCCTCCACCTCACCCCTTATGTCCTCCCCGCTCCTCTTCCTCCTTTCTCTTCCTGCCCAAACCTCTCCTATCCAACACCAACATTCCCTTCCCTCATCACAGCCCACACAGCCTTGGCCAAATCTTCCAAATCAGCTGACCCTCTCCCACACACCCCTTACACCTACTCGCCGACCCAGGATCATAAGACCTTCCTTCCGCAGCTGCCCCACCCACCTCCACAATCTTCACTGACCCTACCCCCTCAACTTCACCTCCTCCTTCTGGCCTCATACATCACTAACCCCTCCCCCTCTACCCAACCCTGTCCATACGATATCCCTCTCCCCCGATAACCCTCCTTGCCCCTGTTTCACTCTCCACTGTCCGCACCTGCCCTCTCCACCACCCCCCATTTCTCCCGGCCCAATCCCCCCCTCCGTGACACTCAACCTTTGCCTCATTAAGCAGAGCCCGCTCAGCGATGGCCAAAACTCCGGACTCTGCAGACCTCCTACCCTCACACGCCTTTGGCAGCACACCATCGGCTGAGGCACAGAAGACCCACTCACAACTGCCAAACTCCTTCCCCTATACCCCTGCAACCCTTTCCATGCCCCTCTGCCGCACTCAGACCCCTCCCCCATGCCTAGTCCTGTCCATCAACTCCCCTCTTTCATCCTCTCCTTCTTCTTACCCAGCCTAACCCCCCCAGCTCCCTTTTCAGGACCGTGCACCCTCACCCACTCTCTTGCATCCTCATCAACACCAGATCAGTCGCCAGAAACAAACAATTGATTTTTTACTTTCGCTCAGACGAAAGCCCGGACATCCTTTTCATTACTGAAAACTGGTTCTCTGACGATTTTCTCCCCTCCGCACACGAGGCCTTCAACCCCAGGCTACTTCCTGATCACCCACAATAGAGCCAGCACGGTATAGCCATCCTCCACAAACTCTCACCATAGACCTCGAGAAACAACCCTGCAATGATGACTGCAAATCCCTGCAAGTCAAATAACAATCCTGTCCTTCTTTCTCCCTCAGCTTCCTCCTCCTTTTTAAATCCCTTGGCTATAACAGAACATTCACATACTCCTAGTTACTCTGTATCGGCCATCTTGATTTCTCATCCGACTCTCACTGTTTTTGGTGATCTAATCATCTGGTTCGACACCCCCTCCAGCCCCATGACCTGTCAACTCATTGGCAACATGGAAGCCTTTAATCTGTCAGGCAAACAAACATTGAAAGTCACACCTTAGATGTTTAGCTCGTCCAACCTGATCTCTTCCCCTCTCACTCGCCCCGTCATCTGGACTGATCACTCTGCTATCTTGTTCTCAGTCCTGACTCCTGCACTCCCTCTCTGCATCCCACCCACTGCCACCTCCCCCAGGACCCCGCTCTGAAACAAGGTCACCATCTGCCTTGATCTTTCCTCCATCCTACTCTTCTCCCTTCCCAATCTCCCCCTCCAGGGAGGGACCCCCTTCCCAGAATTTTTTGACCAATGGCTCTCAGCCGCTCTGTCTCCCTTACCCCCTACCAAACCTCCATCCCACCACACAAGTCGTTCCCCCAGGTGGTTCAGCCCTCGCCTCAAATTCCCCAAAACCCTCAACCATTGCATGGAACGACAATGGCAGACCAACCCTTCTGCCGAAAACAAAGCCACTCTGGCTAGACAGATGAGAGTCTACAGATTCAAATTTAGAAAAGCCAAACATGCCTTCTACAACTACTGCATCACCAATGCAAATAACCCATGCAAAGAACTCCACAAGAGTATATGAGTTCAAGACCCCCCTCTGCTCTTCCTTTCTAACCCGCCCCCCCCTTCTCCCAGGCACTGTGCGGCACACTTTCCGACCATTACTTCAACATAGCCATTAAAAGGAACCTCACAATCTACGCTAAACTACCAACCTATTCCGCCCAATAACAACAACCCCGTCCCGCTTCCCCAACACATACGCTCTTCAGTTCCTTCTCTGCAATCACCCACCCCTGAGGATCCCAGAGAGACCCCTGCCCCTCCTTAAAATCATCCTCTCCTTCACCTCTGCAGGCACCCTCGCAAGATCTATAATCAACCCCACACTACCAGCTGGGATCTGCCCACCAGCATACAGAACCTCTCACGTCAAACCACTACTAAAAAGCCCTCTTGATCCCCTCCTCACCTCCAATTACCACCCCATCTCCAACAATCACTTCCATAGCCGAAATACTTGATTACACAGCTTACTCCCAGCTCAGTCTCTTCACTAAATCCTACAGCCTTCTTGACCCTGACCAGTCCGGCTTCACACCACTCCATGTAACTGAATCCTGCCTTGTCTCTATCTGGGCTTACCTGAAAATAACAGCAGACTATGGAGGGCTGGGCTGCTCCCAGCCTTCTTGACCTTTAAGCAGCCTTCGACATGATTAACCACTCTATCCTCACAAACAGACTCTGATTTACGCATAAGGGAAACCACCCACAGATGGATCTCCTCTTTCCTCTCCTACCGCTCCCAAATCATCTCTCTCCATCCATTCTCCTCTGCCCCCCACGAAGTCCCTCAGGGACCCTACCTCTCCTCCCTCCTCTTCAATCTTTACTTCTCACCCCTCCCCAAGCTCATCCGTTCCCACAATCTCAGCTGTTACAACTATGCGGACTACAATCAGATCATCCTCAGGATTCCCAACTCCCCCTCCTCACCCCACCCAGAACTGGCATCCTGCCTCTCAGACATTTCGAACAATCACCTGCTCCTCAACCCCAGCAAAACCGAAATCCTAATCTGTGGAAAAACAGCTCTCCTTCCCCAACCTATCACATAGCCGCATTCATTAGGACCTGCACCCATTGCATCCCTCTCAGTCAAACCCGAGGATGCACTTTTAGCTCCTGTCACATCAATGCCATCTCCAGATAATGCACCTTCCACCTCTGCATCCTCAAGCAGATTTTTCCTCATCTATCCTACCCCCACAGGGTCTCCGCAATCATGGCTATCATCCTCTTGCGCCTCGACTACTCTAGGCACGCCTACATATCAACTCCGAAAGCTCCAACGGATTCAAAACGCCGCAGCAAGCCTCATCCTCGCACTCCACCACCACAATCTCCCCCAGAAAACACATGTCCCTGCAATGAAGCTACTTTTAATGACAAAAATTCGAACTGTAGCTTCCCATGTAACTATCTCCTTAAACACAATTCCACCAACCTTTCATTCGTAGCATACCTCTGCTGCACCCATACACACCCCAGTTAGATATGGGTGACTAGCAGGGTCTTAGCCACATTCGCATAACTTTAATGGCTGAAATGCACACACACATAATAGCACCTTCCAATCCTCCCAAATCTCTGGACTCTGGCCCCTCCTAGGGCGTTTGACCAACACTGCGTTGAGACCATAATTATGGTGAAAAGTGCTATACAAATGGCAAAACAAATGAATGAATGAAACCACAATTATTAAAACGTCTGGGTTTTTAGCAGGCTTTCTAATTTAAATGTTGGGTCTTGGAATTCTGGAGGCCATTCACTCCTCTTAAATAACTCAACTCTTTGTAGTCCATTTACAGATCGCTCGATCATCATGTTCCAAGAAACCCTCCTTTTACATGAAGTAATGTTAAATGGATTATTTAATTATTTTGTACAAAAGGCGCCCTGAGGAGATAAGGGTAGACCCCTGGGTGGTTTATTGATTGTAATTCTGTGTAGTTGGGCCTCTCAAACCTCAATCCTTGATGACTCTACTCCAGGCCTCCTAGCCCTTTACACTAATAGTGCGGCCTTGGGGAATTCATTACTTGTAAACGTATACAACAACAAAGTATTTATTCCTTTAGAAATATGTATTTGTAGAATTGGACGACTTCTAGCGAATTGGGCGAATTAATTTAAACATCATAATGTATTAATTGCAGAAGACTTTAATTGCCATTGCTTAGTAGACCACCCAAAGCATTACATTGGTGGATAGCTTGACCACCTACAAATTTAGGCAAAGCCGTAAAAGAAGTGGTGGCTACGACTATTCGAATAATGGAATTCATTTAAATGGAAATCTAATTGGCAGTTTGGAGGGGGTGGCACTTGGCACAGAGATGATTTAGAATCAACTATTGACTACATATTTGCCACAGAGACCTTATTCAAAATATGCGTTGCACTTAGTACTAGTGTGGAGGTTTTAAGTAATCATAATATGTTGTGTGCTGTGTTAAAAGGTTTTACTATTATCAACAACCCTTGTCACCCACTTAACGTGACTGTTTTCACAGGAGGTAATCGTTTGACATGGCCTTGCAATAATATCTATCAATTTAACAAACCTATATCTGACCCATTTGATACTTCTAAATTGGAATAGCGAAATGCAAACTTTCCCCTTCGAAATTTTAGTTATTTATTCGCCACAATTTGGGTGATTGATTTTTTCAAAGACAAGTGTGCATACTAAACGACTGCATACCTTTGATCTAAATATACAAAAGTTGAAAAACGAAATGAGATTGCAGATATGCCTTGCCACAAAATCCCAGCTGACCATTGAAAACAGAACTGAGCTAATCTGTTGAATGTGTCAATCTTATAAAAATCAAGGGGAACTAATGATTGACCCTCTACTCACGAAATCGGAGATAAAATATTGGGAAATGGTGAACTCCTTGGGACTATCTGCTTTCTGATTTTTAAAAAAGGCAATAGGCCTGACCAAAGAATTACAGGCCTATCATCCTACTAAATGCTTTTTTCCGCCCTCATACTCAGAATGTGGGAATGGGCATTTAATCACCTTAACCCAAAACAGGTCCACCACTTAAGAAGCAAGTACATGGTTATACATGAAGCAAGTTTATTGTGCAAAGATCTGGGTAGCAGTTAGATGGTGTTGCAGGACCAAACTAACCCAAGTCTCAACAATACATCAGTTGCCATCTTTTATACTTTTTGTAACAATTTAAAACACTCCCAGATACTTTATTACCATCCACCACCCAAATATGATTGGACAAAACCTCTTAAAAGAAATCCCATCTTTTCCTGAAACTTCAATTTCTATTGGCCAATCTTATATTGATTATTATCTTCAGAACATATTCAAAACACACCTCTTCTTGGAATGTGTCCATAGTAGGTCATGACGTCAGTACATAGTTAAGCATTGGTATTGAAAACATAATTCATTGCTAGCAATAACTGGCCTAAGGACTTTAAGTATGATTGCACATGGTCTGCACATGGTCTGCTTACGCATTTCAGTAATTAGAGGAAGGTCTGCATAAACAGGATTTTCTTTGAACTACTGATTGCGATCTCAATTCCCCAGACACCTGGCACCTCTAAAAACCTAATTTATGCAGCCACATACAGCCTCTGATGACCTGGAAACACACTTAACTGCCGGACACTGGCCTCGGGCCTCATGTTTATTACCACCAAACAAATGACTAACCCCCTCTAAAGATTTTAATACAAAGGGTGAGATAACATCTGTCCCCTTGTGGGACTGTAAACCTTGCCCTGTTCGTACGCTGACCTTCTTACTAGGTAACTAATTCAAGAATGTCCCCGCTACTTAGAATTCATGTATAACAGCTAACCGTGGAGCAAAGCACCCCATCGCGTGGACTTTGCTCGTGTTGCATTTGCAGTTTTAATATTGTATCTTTCTACGTGCGTGAAGATCTAATATGTATACATTCTAAACGATTCTAACACTAAAAGTAACAAATAATAAACTCCATTCAATTCATATGGATTTGCAACACTGCCCCATTTTACTGCCATCCCCCTGTCATCAATATGATGTGCGTAACATGAATCCCTTATGTTAATGTTAAAGGACATTTGTACCACGCACTATCACCACCGGAGTGGTCCCCTGGCGCTATGGCAGCTCTGAAAAAAGGGAAGGGGGGGTGGTGAGTTAGTGGGAATAAGCTGGAAAAGTGCAAGAGAGCAGTGATGTGCTGTTGGCGGCATCAGCCCGGTAACTGTTGGATGGGCTTGGGGTGTTTTCCGGTCGGTAGTCGTCATTTGCTGTTGTGCGAGTCTATGTGTGGTTTGTTTTGTTGTTGCAGTGTAGTGAGGTTTGTGCGGATTGTTGTGTTAAAGGCTTGTGGTTGCATTTGGTTAGAGATTGAGAGGTGTATGCAGAGGGGGAAATTGTTAGTGGATTGGTTAATTGGCACTGCTGTCTGGGAGCGAGGCGCTAGACGTCCGTATTCTCTCCAGGTGAGGTGGTGAGCATTTCTGCGTCTCCGTCGGGATCTGGGACCGTCCGACACTCAAAGACCCTTTCACACATGGCATCCACTCACATTCAGAACCTTGCTCTGGCCACCTATGTGATACCTGTCTGTGTGCGGGGCAGGCAGGCGTTTGTGTGACCTGGCCCATAGAGCATTTCCAATCCAGTCGGTGCGCGGCATCGGTCAGCCAAGGCTACTCCATCCATATTTGCTGGCTGGTTGGCATTCAGTTAAAAAATGTGTCACATTCCAACGCTTGCAATTAGTTCGGGGGCAGCGCCTGCCTTCATTCACAGCTCCATCCGGTCAATGCCCATGCCCACAACCTAGTTCAAGTGTGGCAAGTGCTAACATTCACACAACTCTGTGCAAGTATGATACCTGGTAGCAATTATGGAGCAGGTGAGGTTGTTGGCTGGAGTCGCTAGGGATGCTGATTCTGACCTTGTGGGTGTCGCTCATAATAATCGGGACCCCCCTTGACCACCCCAACAAGTGATCTAGACATGTGCCATCGAACAAGGCATTCTGAAACGGCAACAGGCCAGATTCCGTAAGGGAGTCATTACAAACCTTAATGGTTAAGTCAGTAAATGTATCCAAGCTGCATGGATTCAAAATTATCCACCTAGCTACGTGGCCAGTATTGATCTTTCAGTGAGTTTTGATAATGTCAATAGACATGTACTGTGGGCCAAACTGCACCACTGGGGCCTCCACGATCCTGGCTTAATATCATAATTGTTTTACATAAACAAACCACCCTAAAAATAAATTAGATTAAACACACAAGGCTGATTTATAAAGGCTGTCAGAGGCCTCAGACAAGGATGCATTTTGGCCCGAGCCTTCTTAATCTCCATCTGGCTGATTTGGATGAATTACTAGACGGAGCTGCCTTTATTTCTCCAAAGGTTAATGGCTAGAAGATAGCGCATCTCCTATGCGTGGATCTCCTATGCAGATGATATAATGCTGTTCGACTGTACGCCGGTTGGACTTCAACGGCTGCTGAATGTTTTTCAAGGGTATGCAACTGTGAATGCTTTAGTTATAAACAATCAAAAAACAAAAATGATGCCCTCTATCCTAGCAAAGACAGCTACACATAATTGGTGGTTGATGACCTAAAATATCTGGGTCTCAACATTACGTCACCCCTACCCCCCCCAATGAAGGTTTCCATCTTATTGTCCTTAAAAGTAAAGCCCTATAACCTGCGGCACAGTTAAAGCATTTTAACGATAGATTCAAATGATTTTCCCTCTTGACGGCCATTAAAATGTACGGCGGAAGGTTGGTCCATCTTTGATAGATGGCCTTGAATCCTATCATCAACTAAGGCATCTGGATGCATCCCCACTTTTAGGGATTATCTGGAGATAGGTGTTGTCCCTTCCTGACGGTATTCCAATGTCGATCATTCGTTTCGAATTATGAATTCCCTCTGCAAATATGGGCTTTACATGGAAGCGTCTTTTACTGTGCCAAAATCTGTTACTCCAGCCATCACATTCTATGTTTGAGAAACCACTGAGGGATGGCAACAGAAGCCCTTATGTTGCCAATTGCAGGAACCTGTTAACAACTAATGGTCTTGGACAACTCCGCCGCAATCATTGACTAATCATCCCTTCCTGCGAATCGCTTCTCGTCAAACTATCCCTCCCCCCAATGTTCTCCCACAGCTTCCTAATCATCTACAGACCTCCTGGCTACGAAAGACAATTCTCAAGCAACCTCTGTGATTCGATAGCCACCATCCAAATAAACCATCCCACCCTCACTCTTCTAGGAGACTTCAATATCTGGTTAGACATTCCCACCAACCCTATGACCCACTCACTGGTCGACAGCCTAGATGCGCTCAACCTCCGCCTCCACATAAACGGCCCAACCCACTCTAAAGGGCACACCCTTGATGCCATCTTCAGCTCCCACGACCAGATAAATCTAAACCCCCCCAAACATATCATCTGGTCTGATCACTTCATTGTGCTTTTCACCATTCGCTCGCCCGCTCCCCTCCCCTTACTCAAACCAGAACCCCCAAATCAACGCAAATGCTGGAAGAAACTAAAAATCCTCCCGGACCTTGCCGACGCGCTCCGTCAATCTCCTCCCCCATCCACCCTACGCAATGAACCCTTAACCACCGACACCTTTTACTCATGGCTCAATCTCTCATTAATCCCACTCACCCCCACTTGCAAATCTTCTGCTCGCCATGGCCCTTTTCCCAGATGGTTTACACCAGAACTGAAGATGGCAAAACAACTGTATAAATCCCTCGAACGCAAATGGCGGAAAGATAAAATCTTCCTGAGTAGATCCACCCTAGCCCGGCACCAAAGCCGAAATCCGAAAAGCAAAAAAAGTCCACTACAACTCTCCAATTCTCAACTGTGAAAACCTCAGCAAGGAACTCCACAAAATCATTGTTGAATTTCACCAAACCAACCTCTACCACCACCCAATCGACCCCATCTCAGTCTCTCTGAGACTCACTCTGTCTCCACTTCTACACCACTGCCCTTGAAAGAACAAATTCTTTAAACAACAAGCTGGCCCTCATGTCCCCGCCACGTAATCCTCCAACCTTACCTGTCACCCCCCGCCTGCCCCAACAACAGCAACCCAACCCACCTTCGACTCGTTCACTCCAATATCAACAGACCAATTTCTCAAACTTCTCTCCGTCCGGAAACCATCCTGCTCCCACCTAGACACTTGCCCCACCTCAAACCTCAAAGAAATATTTGCATCTACCTGCGCAGCAGAGCATGCAAGATCCATCATTAATGACTCCCTCTCCTCTGGAATTTTCCCTGATGCGTTCAAAACTGCTCATGTCAGGCCTCGTCTAAAAAAATCTTGCCTTGACCCTCTCGACCCCAAAAACTATCGCCCCATCTCAAACACCAGGTTCCTTGATCGAACCACATACTCCCAACTAAATGCCTTTGTCGAAGCCACCTTGACCCTGCACAATCAGGCTTCAGACCGTTACACAGAACCAAAACCACCCTGACCTCAATCTGGGACGACCTTAAAAATCACTGCAGACTCGGCAGGATGCGCTGCACTAATCCTTCTAGACCTATCCGCCGCCTTTGACACAATCAACCACTCAATCCTCCTCAACCACCTCCACTCCCTAGGAATCCGTGGAAACGCTCTCAAGTGGATAGCATCCTTGTGCACCAATAGGAAACAAATAACCCACCTCTTCTCCTATGCTTCCGCTGCCCGACCAGTCAATACCAGAGTTCCACAAGGAGCGTGCCCATCAGCCCTCGTGTTCAACCTCTATATGTCCACCCTCCCAGGAATAATCCGCTCACACAGTATCCGGTGCTATAACTACGCCGATAACACACAATTAATCCTAAAACTCCTCAACGCAAACCCCAACTGTCAGCCCGACCTCGCTGCCTGCCTCCTTGACATTGATCGCTGGATGACCACAACCCACCTCCTCTGAAATCATGGTGTGCGGCAACACCAAGCTTCTCCCCCACCCTCTACCCTGGCCATCATCCATCGGCAAACCACCAATCACCTCAACCACAGTAAAAAACCTTGGATGCACTCTCGACTCTGACCTAACACTCTCTCGCCAAACCACCAATATCTCCAAGTCCTGCCATTACCACCTCAAAATTCTTAGACACATTTTTCCATACCTCTCCTTTCCCAACAGACTCCCCGCTGTCCAACCCATTGTAATCTCAAGACTGGACTATGCCAACTCCCTCTACCTCGGGGTCCATGAATACCACCTCATTATATTACAAAGAGCACAAAAGGCTGCAGCCATATTGCTTATAGCACTTGGCCCAAGAGATCACACCTCTCCAGCTCTCAGAACTCTCCACTGGCTCCTGGTTGGACGAAGGGTGACTTTCAAAACTTTATGCATCTCCCACCGAGCAGTGCATAAAACCGGACCGCTATACCTACAGGACAAGCTAAAACCCTACCACCCACCGCGCACACTAAGATCAAGCTCTGCCCTCCTTCTAGTGATACCAAACATCAACTCAGTCAGGTTAGGAGGATCATCATTCTCAGCCTTAGCCCCCTCTGTGTGGAACTCACTTCCACCCCACATCTGACTCACCGAAGACTACATGTCTTACCGCAAACTACTGAAAAAGTGGCTCTTCCCTTAAAGAATCGGCACTCAGAACAAACAGAATAAATAGCCACAATAAATAGAAACACAATTTTGTTGAACAAAGAAAACAAAGAACAAAGGTAGTCGATCGAACAGATAGAAAGAGTAAAATGGATAATACAACTAAAACAGAAAGGCTGAGTGGAACGAATGAAGTGGATGGAACGGATGGAGCGGATGCAAACGGATGGGACGGACAGAGTGGATGGAACCAGATGAATTGGATGGGAAGAATGGAGTAGGTGGGTGGAATGGACGGAGTGGGTGGAATGGACAGACTGGATGGAGGGGATGAGTGGATGGAGGGGATGAATGGATGGAGGGGATGGAACGGATGAAGTGGAAGAAATGGATGGTATGGATAGAGTGGATGGAATGGATAGAGTACCTGAGCGAACAGATCAGATGAAGGGAATTGAACAGATGAAGAAAATGGAACGGACAAAGAGTGGAACGGACGAAGTGGATGGAACGGACGAAGTGGATGGAGCGGTTCGAAAGGATTGAGTGGATAGATGGATTGAGTGGATGGAATAGATGAAGTGGATAGATGGATGGAATACATAAATGAATTGATGGAGTGGATGGAATGGATGAAACGGATGGAACCGATGGAAGCAATGGACCCGATGAAACGGATAGAATGGATAAAGTGGATGGAACGGATGAAGTGAATGGGAAGGATGGAGGAGATGAGTGGATAGAATGGATGAGTGGAGTGGACGGATGGAGTGGACGGAACGGATGAAGTGAATGGAAAGGATGGAGGGGGTGGGTGGAATGGATGGAGTGGATGGAGAAGATGATTGGATAGAATGGATGAGTGGATGGAACGGATGAAGTAAATGCAATGGATGAAGTGGATGGAATGAATTAAGTGGATGAAGTGGACGGAACAGATGAAGTGGTTGGAATGACTGCTATGTACCTATACCGCCATGTTACCCTATCTATCCTGTCGCTTAATATATGTATGCCGCTATGTACGCCCCCTGTCCTGCTCTTGTGCCTGGCCGTAGGCGCTTCACTGATAAAACACCATATCACACCACTACGCTTACGATCTCCTATACACCATCATTCAACTATAACACAGCTATGCTATGACACATTCGGCCTAGCTGTTCTCATACTAGCATGACCCCACGAACACCTCATCATCCTAATAAAACACAGCTAGCAGAGCACATTCCGGCTAGCTTAGGCGTCTCCTCGGGCCAAACGCAGCCAGAACGCAGTCTGAGTGTCCACCCTCCAGACTGAACACATCCAACCGATTTCCTCAGCACCACACCTACTGCTAAGAAGCAGCTACCATGCAACAACCCCACCAGCTGCACACATATGCGGTGAACACGCACCATATGACACTCACTCTCTCTACTGACTTGAACTGCGGATTCCAAGGGCGTTCAACCTACCAGCTCTTTGAGATCATACCAATGATACATAAGGCGCTATATACATGCCAAGTAACATAACATGAATAACCGGTTACTTTACAAAATATATGATTTGATATGCAGAATGGTGTGAGACCTGTGGGTCTATACAGCAATACAAGGTCTTTACCATTGTGAACGAAACCAATAAAGGGCCTGGGGCGCTCCAACCCCTCCCAAACCTTTTAAAATGCCCTTCTCCTAAATTGAGAAACGCACTCCTTCCAATGACGTTTTATGCAGCGTGTGTTAATAGAACGTGTGGCTTCTATTGTATAACGTTGAAAAAAATAAACGTGCTTGTACATGCATATTCAGCCTCCTTCTTACAACGATGTCCCGGATGGATGTGGGTGTAAGAGCCCTCTTCCAGGCACCACGTGAAGCCCTATTGGGAACTCTTAGCTCGTCCGCTAAGCCGGCTCTTCCCAGGACTCGGGATTACCCTCCCAGCAGGGTGCGAGCTAACCCTTGAAATGTTGGGGAGGCACTAACTTCAGACACGTTGGGGGAGGGGGGAAACGTATTTGTGTGCGGGGCATCTAACTTCCTTAAGCAATCTACAGCGTCGATGTAACAAGCAGTTAACTCTCATTTAAATCCGTTCAGCTCAATGGTGTTGCGCCACTGCCTCGCAGTCCCAGCTGCTCGAGTGAACCGGGGGCACTGAGGCAGGCAATTGTCAGCACGTGCTGCTGGCTGACTAAAGGTCCACCCCACTGCACGGGTGGCTGCCGAGAGCACACCCGCGCTCGCTGGCACAAGTGGCAGGCGACAGAGACAGAAGGCTGGCAGCAGGAGCTCTGCAGACATGGCGAAGGCTGCAGCACTTTCTCTCGCCCTGGTCCTCCTTGCTTGCCTGCCAGGCTCCGCTCATGCCCGGCCGAAGTTCCTGGTCTTCCTGATAGACGGCTTTAGATGGGACTACCTCAATGCCAAGTCGCTGGAAGTGATGCCGGGCTTCAGGGCGCTTGTAGAACAAGGCGTGCAGGCGGAATACCTGACCCCCGACTTCCCTTCGCTTTCCTACCCCAACTATTACACGCTTATGACCGGTGAGTACCGATTGCCCTTCCCACGTCTCTTCGGCGACCAGAAATGCACGGATAATTGCCGATGTCCTTCTGTGCTGCTGACCCTGCCTGTCCCCTCTGCCGTGGAGCACGGGGAGCTGGGTGAACCCTGAAACGGATGGGCGGAGGGAGTGTGGGTGGGTGCTGCCTGATATGAGGGAGACACACATTCTGAAGAATCAGGGTAACCGGCGGGAAATTCTGCCGTTACTTTAGACTTGTTGTCGGCGTGGCGCCGGCACGCAGCACTCTACGCCGTATCCAGTTTACGGCATGGCGAGCTGTGTTCCCGGCTTTAATTCCATTGTGTCGGTATCGTCGTGTAGCCACAGCTCAGGAAAGTGATAGATGTCATTTTCCCATGACTTGAGAGACTAAGGAATACGCATAATAATGTATATTTGGCTCTTTGAATATTTTGCTAATGGCTAGCGCAGCAAGTAACGGAAGTCTCACGGTGACCCGCTGCACGCGTTCCCGCTGATCCTTTTAACGACTACCGCTTTGCATTCTGGTACCTGTAGTTTTATTTTTCTCACCGGGCCGACAAGAAGCAGACTTCAAAGCAATTTAAAGCCGGGCCTTGGTTTAATCTTCAGCAAATCTGTATTCTAAGAGTTCAGGAACAATGGCCACTGTGTTGCTTTTGCATTTAGTGTAGTCATGAGTTTCTGTGAGCTGCCAGTCACTGTTCTCTAGACACGCATCACTCATATTTGTGGGTTCGACACTCCGTTAGAGTAAAAAAACATTGAGTGCCACAAATACTTCAAATGATGGAAGCACCCACTCTCAGTGGCGTAACCCAAAATGTGAGAGGGCCCTTGCGAGCCATGCTGAAGGTCCCCCTTCCCCCTCCATGCTCGGCAACAGAACATGGGCCGCGGCCGCATTCCAGGCCAGCCTGGAACACCATGCATGTTTATTCAAGAACTGGGTATTTTCCCTATTTTTGTTAGCGGGGATCAGTTCTCAAGAGGGAAATTTTTAAGAACAAACGAGAGAAAAAATTATCAATAGTACCTGCAAGACTGAAAATAGTAAAAGTCTTCCATAAAAATGAATTTTCCAAAATATTGATATTTACCACAATGTGATTTGGGTTTCTCATTTATGTGGATGTCCAAAATGGGTGTTTTTTTTTTAGTAATTGTTAACCTGTATCATAGATGCCGTGTTGTATAGGATACCATTTTTAGGTACTATTGATAAATTAATACAGTGGAAGTTTTTGTAAATAAGTGTATGTGGTCTTGTGGTGGGGAGAATTGTCTTGTTAGTGCTTGATTTGTACAATGCACACATTTTAAAAGTCTCACCAATCTGTTATCAGCGGAGAGAGGGGTAATCAGTTTTCCAATTTTTTCCCACCACGCATGTGCAATGCGCATAGTGATCATGCTGCTGCAGGGGGCGCACCACACACACTGCACTCATTGAAAGATGCAAGCATGTGTTTTAATTAAACCTTAAATCTTTCACCTAGCAAAGGAACAAAGTGTCTGTGCCTGGCTCCTGGCACCCCAATGTGATCAACCAACTCTGGGTGTGAGCAGTCACAGGGGTGCAACGCAACCTACATTGCAGGGGGAGGGGCTAACTCGTGATAGGAGGGACCACTTCAGAAACTGGGAGGGGCAAACCTGGCAGCTCTTCCTCCTCTATTCAATACCAAAGGTGGTCCGTTGTGCGGCCCAAGTAAGCCAGGGGACCAGACGGTAGTACAGCATGTCACCCCCTTCCCTCTCCCACACACCCCCTCGCCTCGCCCTCCGCCACAACTCCTACCCTCTCCCCACCAAAATCAGCCCCTTAGCCCAGCATTACACACCCACAAACACTCCTTCACATACATAGCCACGTTCAATAGACTCATAGTTGAAGCAGAATGGCCAGTCGAGAAGAGAACCATGTTATTTCATCAGGGGTTGGGGGGGGGGGAGGGTCAAGGATGTTCTCGCACAAGTAGTGAACACATTACACAATTTATGTACACACTCCTTGCACACATGCATGCATACATAATGAGCTACCATGCAATAATGCTTCCCTCACCTCTTTGCTGAACAAAAAGTAAATGCGCACATCAGCCCCCTCGCCTCAGATGTGAAAGAGCACATACGTTATATGTTGGCTCGCATCCGTGGGTAGGGGGCTGATGTGTGCATTTGAGCGGAGAGGCGAAGGAAGACTTTCCTGAAACTAGCAGCTTTAAACTTTTGCTGCGTTTGTACGAATACTTTTTTCTGCACGAACACAGTGAAACTTTAATGCCACCAGTTTTAGGAAAGCCCCCTCCCTTTCTGCTTAGCAAAAAGCAAAGTGTGCATATCATCAGCCCCCTCCCCACAGGTGCGTGCCAACATATAACAACGTTTGTAATATGTTCTTTCAGGTTTGGGGTTGAATGAGCGAGGTGAAAATGTTCGAGGGATAAAAGATTGAAGATAATTTTTTCGAAATAACCTTTGGTCTTTTCTCCCCTGAACATTTCAGACTTGGCCAATTCCCTCTCACACCCCCCAACACACCCTAACCCCCAGCCTCCTACTTACCTTGCCTCCGACTTACTGGTCCCTGCGACAAATTGTTCCCTTTTACTGCCATGATCGGGAACCAGTGCCACGGGACAGCAGTGGCGTAGGAGACCCATACAATCTAAGGGGGACAGGAGACACCTTGGGGCCTATGCTTTTTTTATTTGTTTATTGTGTTTTAGTCAAAGAACTCAACTTTTCACAAAGTTAAAATAGCAGTACGTATTAAATTACATACATCATCACTGTATAAAACAAGAGAAAAGAAGAAAACAAAATAGAAGAAAATTAAGAAAAAGAAAAGCATGGAAAAGGCACTAGCTAGGCACCGCCATAGTGGTATTAGGTACCCACTGATGGTAGCAGCTGCAAAATGGTGCAAGTACCTGGACATATAATAGCAGTGCTAGGCAAATGACCAATACGTATACACAAGCAAACACCTGCCATTGCTGGTTTTTAGCAGGACTTCGGTGAAGGAAATGCCCAGTGCTAATAGAGTGGCTGTAGGCAGCTCTGGATAAGACATTTGTATTACACCAGTAGTATGTTCCCAGCTCCAATTAAGTTATTAACTACACAGGGCTTTGTTGTAAACATGCCTAAGCCAATGGCTTTTTCTAAACAAGAACTGGCACTTTACGTGCCTTTTATGGATAATTCTAGTGTTTTTTAAAGGAATCGGTTATGGCGTAAAATGAGTCCGCTGCCTGCATGGCATCCACCAAAGACCCATGAAAGTTGCTAAAATAGCCCAAATAACAGGAGGCTGTGTCGCAAGGCAAGATGCCATGCACCCTGGCACCAGCTCCCACTACAGGACAGGTCAGGGGTGAATATATACCTAACTTAAGGTTTGTGCTGACTTTATCTTAGCTCGGGTAAAACTCAGACAATCTGCATGCAAACCCCCATAAACCTTTCCTGCACCAAGCTACCGTACGTACACGCACCCCTAAATCAGATCGGAACCCGGGCTGCATACACACACCCCTAAATCTGACACCCGATCTTACCTCTGTGTGTTAGATTGATATTTTGTTTCTATCGCGCTCGTACACAAGTATACAAGGATGTTGAATCCTATGTGCAAGTGTCTGTATGCCTGCCTTCGGATAGCATGAGGGCTTTGCATTGCCATTTCCCCGCCGAGAGGTTGCGCACTCGGATATATGAATATGGGTCATTCCAAGCAATAGTAGGCGTGCAATGGACTGCCAGCGGGCCGTTCCTCGTAATGGCCACATTTTCCCTGTTCTTCCTCTTTTTCCGCGTTCCACCCTCTACCCTGGACTCCGCGCAAGCCACGCCAAAGCTCTGCGTGGCGTCTCGCACAAGACCCTCTGCCTCTCGCAGTGACGTGCCGAGCCTGCACTAAGTCCCTGCGAAAAAGTACAGCGCTGTCGATTCCATGAATTGACAAACAGGATTTCGGGTGCAGTTAGGTGGCCAAAGTCCCTATTTTCTGTGCAGATATTTCCATGAATTGGGTCCTAAATATGCAACTTTTAAATCTCTAGCAAAACCCTTCACAATGTAACACACAACCCCACTCCACTCTCTTCCAAGGTCTTGGTTTTAAGTCTACTTCATGCCCCGCACCTTAATGGTCACTATTATATTGGTGTGAATGTGCTTTCATTTTGTAATTTTAGTGAGTTTCTCAAACACCCGTCTGGGTGCATTGTGGAAAATACCTGCACATCTCCCCAAACAGACACCGAGTATTAGAAACAACCGTGCAGAACTGCCGCTGGCTATGGCCAATACAAACACCTTTCCCCGTCCATCGAGTTGTGTTCATGTGTGTAAGAATGCCACAAAAGAAGAGTGCATCAGGTCCACCATTGCCAAGGATGGGGCGCCTAGGCGGTTTCAGGGTGATTAACAACTGATGTCACAGAAAGGCAACACCACCGCCGCCTTTAGCCAACTCAAGAGTGTACTCATGTGCAAACGGAAAGCCCACTGGGGTATGAAAAGTCGAGGGCCCCAGTTCTGGACTATGGTAAGATCTCTGCTGCAAGTGCATTAACCCGATGAGCTCCCACAACTCCTACATTCCTAGAAAGACAACAGATCGGATGCAGGCCCAGAAACGTGAAGGTTGCCAGCAGGCCAGACAAAGCCTTTCATTGGCTAAAGGTGAATACATTGGCCATTGGAATCAAGCTCATTAAAAAAAAAAAAAAACTACATTCTGAAAACGTGGTGCGCAAGCTCTCAGCACTGGTATTTACACACACCATTGGCGAATAGGCTCCTGAGTGCCACAGACCCAACTGGAGCAGTGTTGTGTGTTCAAGCAGTGCTCAAGTGGAATAAGGGAGCTCACACTCTTCTAATAAGTCCCTCTTTTACTTGGTAGTTTTGCTCAGACGCCTCTATTTCCTGACGTGCGGCCCTACAGTACAAGGAAGCATGTTTAATCACATGAAACTCTAAAACCAGTTTTCCATGTCTATAATCTCTTCTGGATAAGTTGCCCAATGTCAGTTTTATTTTCTTTGCTCAGTGGGTGATTATGTAGCTCAGCACACTAAGCGCTTCAAATATTTAATCTAACTACTTATTTTTGTGTCATATACTTATGCAGTTTGCACGGTCTCATGGTACGTTGGGTCCTGCAAGAAATAAGGGTCCGTTAGTGGGAGAAGAGCAAAGGTTCGCATTTTATTCCTGAAGACAGTACATTTATGCACAAACACAAAATCTACGGGAAATATTTTCAAAATCCGTCTATGCTATGGTTGATGAGGGGTGGGCGGCCCGAGGTTGTGTCATGCCCAGTCGAGTGACCAACTCAAGGACAGGGTACAGATTACAGAATTACACTTCACTTACCTTAGGTACGTAGTAGCTGAGGAGGTCAAGTCGGAGTCTCACTCTGTCTCTAGTCTCTCCCTCGATCAGCACGAGCACGCGTCACTGCCTGACTTATCCTTTGTTCTGGAAAAACAAAGGCTGAGGCTCAGTCTGCGCAGCAGTGCACTGTACAGGGGCACGTGCAGTTTGTTCCCCTGCCTGGGCACGTTCCATATGCGCAGGCGCGGGGCATGCATGAGCGAGCAGCAGAAGTACTTGTTAGTTATAACTTATACTTTTGCTGTTTTGCACGCATGCTGACATGACAGCTGCAGCCTGCAGTCTGAAGGCTGCCAGTGCCAGATGTATTTTTACATGCTGCAGAGACACAATTTTGGGGGGGATAAATGCCATTATATCCCCCCACTTAAAATTGTGGGGGGGATTTGATCCCCTGTCCCCCTCATGTCCTACGCTCATGTGATTCAGCTGCGGGGGTGTCCCCAGCAACCCCTGTATAGTATAGGGAGAGGGGGTTGCTGCGGACTGCCGCGCAGTCCTTTTTTTGGGGGGGGTGATTGCAGGACAGCTGCGGGGGTGAACATTTTAACCCCCGCTCTCTGTACTGTATAGTATAGTAAGTGGGGGTTGAGGGGACACCCCCGCAGCCCTGGTCCAAATTGAAAAGACCTTCCAAACCAAAAGGCAAACTTTTAGAAGGTAGAACATTTGGTAGTACCTTATTTCAGACTTTTGGTTGGGTAGGTCTTTTCAATTCAGTCTTTTTGGATGATACCTTCTTTCACATCCATGGGGAGGGGGCTGATGTGTGCACTTGCTTTTTGTTAAGTAGAGAGGTGGAGGAAGCCTTTAATGCCGCAAGTTTCAGAAAAGGCTTCCCTCCCCTCTCTGTATAACAAAGAGAAAGCGTGGAAGCCCTGTCCCCTCACCTCACATTTCTGAGGGGCTAGAGCCCAATTAGCTCAATGGCGTTGCACCACTGAGCAGTGATATTATGCACAGTAATGATACCGTAAGGAAACATGTTCATGCTGGCCCTGCCAGTACATGCCAGGATCCCCATGTACGAACATTCTCTTCTTGGCTTTTCCCTTAATGCCAATAAAAATGTATTTATTAATTTATGTTAATATACAGGAAGGAACTATGCTTTTTTGGTCACAAAAGAATGTACAATAGATAAGAAACAAGATTTTATGGGAAGCAGTGAGCTTCTTGCAATGGGTTGAGTTTGACTGGGACGTTATTAGGGGGTTGCTATGGGTGCCCCTCTGCCACCCCTAGACCTGGACAAAGAGGCAGTGCCAAGAGTTCTGTGTTGCACTGGAAAAAGGTGGTTGTAAATGCAGCTAAAAGTGCCACTGCTTTTTTCACCTGGAATCTCGATCTTGTTAGCTGGAGAAATAACAGGGATGCAGGAAAAGCCATGACGCCACCATCGCTCACAGGCTGGCAGTCCGTTCGTGAAGAATGCCTGAATAGTTGGGTTCAGAGGTGGGCTGTCTGTGCAGCTCATACCCAGTAATATAGCAACAGGAAGGGCTGATCTAGCTAGCTGGGAATGAGTATGATATGATATGGCATTTATAACGTGCCTGTACACAAGCAGCCTGCAGTACTCAGTGACTGCACATCAGGAACACAGATCTCAACAGTGTTTCTCTTTGTCTGCTTTGCACATCAAGTGAGCCACTGGGCCTGTGATGAGAGGGCTGTGCCCAACTGACTTCTGCCGCCAATCCTGCCTGGGCACTGTGTGTCCTGACCCAGATCTGCTAGATCTGCATCACAGGCACACTGTAGATAGACGCATGGTGAGATTTATTTACAAGAGGTTGTCCACTGCCTTTGAAGTAAACCATCTGTTGCTTCCTCAAGCAAAAACATACATATCTGTGAAAGGATAGCTCAGGGGCAATGCACTTGCTCTGGGAACAATAGGTTGCAGTGCAACATGGGTTCAGTTCCTGTTCCAGCGCTTAGAAGCTGGAGGGGGCTGGCGTTAAGCAAGATGTAAAGGACCAAAGAAAATAAGAAAATGGGTCTTTTGTATGGGTGATGTCATTGAACTTCTGCTGCTTGCATTTCAAAATAAAAGAAAACCTGCAATTACTGCGAACTGCAACATATCCTTCCCCTCTATCTTCCATTTTACAGAAAAACTGTGGGTTACTTACCAAATAAGAAAAACCTGGAAGGTTTCATTCATAACCACTTAACCACTAGCGCAGCTCTGGGCAACCCTCCAGACAGTGGCAGGCACTGGATGTCTGCACTTTGGGTTTAGGCCTCTTCGAAATGCTCTGTTTAAAGTTTAGTCCAAGTGATGCACAATCGTCCCGGCTGTTGTGTTGGACGTCTGATTACATTCACAGTAATTTGGTTATATGGGCCTATAGACACTTATATTAAATCTACATACATCAATGCCCTCAGAGCAGTCTGGGGTCTGAAATGCTCTGACCACATTTCGCTAGTAAGATGAGAAGCACACTGGTTACCCATCAAGGCACGGATCGAATTAAATATTTTTTCCATCACACATTGCTGCCTCACAATACTGCCTCTCCCTACCTCGCCCATCACATTGCTAGGAAACTCAACCCTCTCCTCCTGCGATCCTCTTCCCCCACCTCCCCAAGCTCCCTGAGATTCACCAGAAAAAGTGCTGGAGGCATCAGCTTCACCTCTGCTACCCTCTGGAGTACACTCCCATCCTGCACCCAAGGTGAACCCTCCTACCTGAACTTCAGAGAAAGAAAAAGTAAAAAGCGTAAATTCTGCAAATCTGCCTCACCTTTTTCACCCCTTACTGCTCACATAGAAAGCTGGCTGTTCATTGTCCTAATCTACCCCTCCACTGCTCACTGCCACAATGCTGAAGCCTGTTCAGCTCAATGGTGTTGTGCCACTTCCTCCCAGTCCCAGCTGTTTGAGTGAATCAGGGGCACCGAGGCAGGCAATTGACAGCACGTGCTACCAAGTGCAAATGTGCTGCTGGCTGACTAAAGGCAAAAAACAAGGGGGGTCCTGGGAGGCCCTCTGCTAGATATTAGTCCTGGTTACGAGAGCCTTACCCAGAGTCTTTAGCTCACTATCTTTCACAGAGGAGAAATATCTTACAGTAAGTTACTAGGGGAATCCAGACGTGGACCCCTTGCTCACTATTCTTAAAGAGGCACAGCTCCACCCTACTGATGAGGTCCAACCAGACCATAACACATGTCTGGGGTTGCTGTTGGTCCTCTTGTTCAGAGAAGAATTGCCCAGAATTTCGGTGCTGGGCTGCCCCAGGGTAGGACAAAGACTGATATGTTTATGATATTTCTCCTCTGTGAAAGATGGTGTGGTAAAGAATCTGGGTAAGGCTCTCATAACCAGGACTAATGTCTGGCAGAGGGACTCCCAGAACCCCCCTTGTTAATTTGCATTATTTAATTTACTTTGGCTCTCACGCTAAGTTACTAGGGGAATCCAGACTTGGACCCCTTGCTCACTATTCTTAGAGAGGCAGAGCTCCACCCTACTGTTGAGGTCCAACCAGACCGAAAGACGTGTCTGGGGTTGCTGTTGGTACTCTTGTTCAGAGAAGAATTGCCTAGCATTTCGGTGCTGGACTGCCCCATGGCAGGACAAAGACTGATATGTTTAGGATATTTCTCCTCTGTGAAAGATAGGGAGCTAAAGCATCTGGGTAAAGCTCTCATAACCAGGACTAATGTCTGGCACAGGAACTCCCGACCCCCCATTGTTAATTTGCCTGACTAAAGGTCCATCCCACTGCACGGGTGGCTGCGGAGAGCACACCCACGCTCGCTGGCACAAGTGGCAGGCAACAGAGACAGAAGGCTGGCAGCAGGAGCTCTGCAGACATGGCGAAGGCTTCAACACTTTCTCTCGTCCTGGTCCTCCTTGCTTGCCTGTAAGGCTCTGCTCATGCTCGGCTGAAGTTCCTGGTCTTCTGGATGGATGGCTTTAGATGGGACTACCTCAATGCCAATTCGCTGGAAGCTTCAGGGCGCTTGTAGAACAAGGCGTGCAGGCGGAATCCCTGACCTCCGACTTCCCTTTGCTTTCCTACCCCAACTATTACACGCTTATGACCGGTGAGTACCGAGTGCCTATTGCCCTTCCCACGAATCTGCGGAGACCAGAAATGCGCAGATAATTGGTGATGTTGTTCTGTGCTGCTGACCCTGCACCGGGAGCTATGTAACCCCTGAAACCGATGGGTGGAGGGAGTGTGGGTGGGTGCTGCCTGATATGAGGGAGAAATAACTGCTGAACCCATATGCATGCATAATTATTTGCCGACCCCATACCCTCACCCGGAATAATTTGGCTCACACATTGTTGTCAAGTGTTGGCAATAAAAGGCTGTAGGTTTTTATTGTACAGATATGGTTATGGAGATAACAATAATCACATATCATTTTAGTAACATACTTTTGGGCACCGGGTCTTGTGGTTACCCCCTCTGGCCCGTGCCTCCACACGTGGGCAGGTTGGTGCTGACCACGTTCCCCCGAAAGTATCTCCTAGTGGCAACCCCTGGAGGCTAGAGTTGCTGTAATTTCTCTAAATAAATGTTCCATGCCCTGGTTTGATAAATGGGTGCCGTCTTTGTGAAAAAGGTCCAGGTCACCCAGTGTAATGGCCGGGTGCTTTATGAAGCCCAGTCCTCTTGCTGTACAGAATTTCTCTAGCCCCCTGTTGAGTTTTCTTCTGGAAATGTCTATCGATTTGTAGCAGTTGGCCCCTTGCCATTTCTTTCTTGTTAGGATGGCGAGAAATATATTTCTGTTCCCCTCCAATTATGTGAAATGCCTGCTACGGAGGAGCACATGTCCTCGAATACATCTCTCCTTCCAATGGATACCAGGTCATTGCCCCCTAGGTGTATGACCAAAAATTCTGGCGGGTCTCTGTATGCGACCAGTTCTGCTAGGGTTTTGTGGATCTCGGCCCATCGTAGGCCTCTGTATCCCCACCATGAAGAAATGGTGTTTCTGACAGGTGGCTTTTCTTTAGTCTCCTCTGCCCATCGGCCCGTCCTGAAGATAAATGAGTGGCTGACTATCCATGCTGATTGGAGAGCAGTCCTCCCTTCGCCTGTTGTTTCTGTAGGAAGGGGGAGAAAGAGAAATGAGGGAGGATGGCTATATTAGCTGTGGTCTGATGTATCATTTGTAGCAATCTGACTTCCATCCCCCTATGTTTTTTATTTGTTGGGGAGCTATGTCTCCTTGCCATGCTGAGGTGGCGGCACCTATTCGGAATGAATGGGTGCCAAAACCCTTGGGGTCCCACCGTGCTTTGCTGATTGCTTTCATCAGCACCCCTTTGAATTGGTAGCGGCTTAGTGCCGAGGCGTCCTTGTGGATTAGAAACCTCCCCCCTACCTTGGGCCTTTGCGTGTGATAAAGGTTGGTGATACATACCGGGCAGTTTGCTGCCTCATCAATGCAACAAATGTTGATGGTTCTTTTGGCTCCAGTTTTTGATTGTTGGATTTCTATGCTGACGCTCTCCTGACCTCCATGACACCCAGGCCGTTGGTAGCCTTGGTGCTGGAGGCAATGAGCTCTCCAACACGGAAAGCCCCGAAGTATGCCAGGAAAAAAGCTGTTTTGAATAATAAAATCTCGTATGGATGCCAGCATATGGCATCCAGCTGGTTTGCAATTTGTACCAGTTTGTTGAAATCTAGGGGGTGGCGGGGGTCCTCCTGGGGGCCCTCTATTCTACCCCATCCTTTCATTGCGCAGGAAATAAGAGCGCTCTGTGTGGGGTCTGAATCACCCCGTATTTTTGAAAAATACGAGATTGCAACTAGGTGTCTTTTTGCCCAATCTCTCTTAAAGCCTTGTTCATGCGCCCATTTTAGAAATATTTCTATGTCTTTAATCGTTATTAAGCCTACATGGTTTACACCTGTGGCTTTAAATACTGTTTGTAAGCACTTACTGTACTGTGCCGCGGTGGTGCTTGCCAGTGCTTTCTCTGCCATCTCTGTTAGGAACCCTAAGGAGTTGTTGGCACCCGTTATTGAGGTGCCTGGTTCTTGTTGGGCATCCCGGCCATGACTCTCTGGCACTGGCATTGATGCCATTGTTTTGATGGCACCCGTTTTTGAGGCGCCTGGTTCTTGTTGGGCATCCCGGCCTGGGCTCTCTAGCTCTGGCATTGATGCAGTTCTTTTTGATTTTCCATTATTGCCCAGCAGTCCGCTGGTATTGGCGTCATCTGTTCCTGGGCGTGGGGCGCTAGCTCTCAGAATCTAGCCCACTGAAAGCGAGATAAAGCATCTGCAATGTTATTATCCGCCCCAGCGATGTGTTTTGCTTTGACCACAATGTTTTCTTGTAGTGTGACTGCAGTGATATCTCGTAGGACTTTTAGCACTAGAGGGCATTTGGTAGACCTTCTGTTTATGGAGCCTACTACGGCCATGTTGACGCACCAGACCAAGAGTTCCGTGTTAGCTAGCTGCCTGCCCCAGATGTGTAATGTTAGCCAAATGGGAAATAATTCTAGGAGGGTGATGTTCTTAGTCCACCCCGCCGGTTGCCATGAGGTGGCCCAGTGTCCTGCCACCCACTCTGAGTCTAGTATGGCTCCAAACCCCTTACTCCCGGCTGCATCAGTGAAAACAACCCTTTTCGTCCATGTGTTCAAAGGTGTATGCCAAAGTGAGGTCCCGTTGAAATCTTTGAGGAAATTCCCCCAAATTTCCAGGTCTTCTTTCACCTCTGTGCCTAGCTGGATGTGTAGGTGGGGTTTGGTGTATGATTTGATTTTTAGTTCCAGACTTCTGTAAAATACCCTCCCTTGGGGGATTATTCCAGCAGCGAAGATGAGACTCCATGCTAATGATTGAATTTCTCTAACTGTGCTCTTGTCTTTTGTTATCAGGCCTTGTATATTCTCCAGGAGTTCTGCAATTTTTGTCTTTGGGATCTTGAATAGGCCCTGTACAGAGTCAATTTCAATGCCCAGGAGAATTTTGTTGGTGGCAGCTTTGCTCGTTTTATCCTTTGCTAAAGGTATGCCCCACTGTGCGGCCATTCCTTCTAATTTCGCCAGGGCCTTGTTGCATTCATCAGAATTTGCTGCGCCCATTACCATGAAATCATCGGAGTAGTGTACTACTTTGGTCCCTGGTCTCTGTTTTTGGAAAGCCCATTGAAAAAAGGAGCTGAATTTCTCGAATAGGGCCAGTTGTCCCAATTCTGTTCTACCTGGGCATTTCTGGTTATGGCTTTGGGATCCGTAAAAGCATCTTTCCCTTTGCATTGGGCTTCTATAAGTGAAAAGAATTCTATGAACTCTTTGGCCCATATGGCCTCTTTGATTGTGGTGTCAATATTCCATGCTAGGCATCTTTTATGTCTATTCAATAGTTCAGTCTGGAAGGATGTCAATGTTAATTCTAATTGGGCATTGCTGATCATTGCTATGTCTGTTGGGTTGCTGTTGCTTTGCCCTGTCTGTCCCAGTGGTTCTGTACTGGGGGTTGCCCATGCTTTTAAAGCACCTGTTGGGTCTGCTATGGCTGCAGTTGGCGCAATTGTGCTGGCAGCTGTTGGCATTGCTGGCACCTGTGGGAGTGGTGTGGCTGGGGCTGCTGTTGTTGGGATCGTTGCTGGTGGGGGGGTCTCCGTTATGGTAGGTTCTACGGGTATGTTGGGGTTTGTGGGTCCCTGCTCCCCTGTTTGAGGTAATTGTTTCCCCTCATTTCGCGCAATAATTGTTGCATTTCCGATGTGTTCTCACACAATTTCGCCAGTTTTTTGTTACCTTTTTTTAGGGCCATCTGTCACTTTCTGTCTCTTTGGTGGTGTTGTGACGTCATCTTGATTGGATGGTATGGGTGTCCCTTCCCTTGGTAGGTCGTACATATTCTCCCTGACCCATGCCCAACCGTAGTGTTCCGCTGCCTCGATGGCTGCCATAAGGTGGGGTGATTTAGGTTTCTATGCCGGTGTTGTGGGTTCCTGTGATTTTTGTTTGGGACCCATGTTTCCTTTCAGCCTGTTTGATTAAAAGAAAGATATATGAAAAAGGCTGTGTTTGGCCCTGCAGGGATCTGAACCCGTGTCAGCAGTCTCTGCACAGATGTCAAAATGAGCTCACTACTCGTTGTGCAATAGCACCGTCTATCATGCACATTATAATGCTTGTTGTATTATTTGTGGATTCTTGTGGGCTTGCAAACAATGCTGTTTCCAGTGCTGGGTAACTGTAGAGTGTTGCCCCAAAAAATATTTTGGTTTATGTTCAGACAAACTGCAGCAGTGGTCTTTGGTGAGCTGAAATTATTACTTGTGCCCAGGTTCGAGTTATGCGTATAAACTATGCCTTTGTTGTTCACTGCAATTAATTGCGTGTGCCCTGTTGGCTTGGGCCTTAAAAAATGCCCAAATGCTGTATGAACCAAAAGTTGTCTGCCTACTGCCTCAATTACAATGTTCATTGTACTTTTGTGATAAGGTTTCCCGGAACGGGGTTTCCCTGCAGCCTCCGCGTTTAAACTTGCAATATTTCTATTGAAATTGACGCGCAGCATGCGTTCCGGGTCCGCCGGCGAGCGGCTGCCCACGGATGTTTATCTTTGTTGCACGGGGTTAGAAAAAACAGTGTTCTATTTCATGCTCGCAGCCCGGCGTGGCAGTCTACCTGAAATTGACGCTTGACTGAAGCCACCGCCTACGCCGGTCTGCTCTGCAGGTTCCTCCTTCCTTCATTCGCGCTGGTAAGTGGAGTCCTACTTCCCTTCGGTTCGTCCCGGGAGACTTTGTTTGTTTGTTCAGTGTTCGCCGCTCGCTGCCGTGCAGAGGTTCATGAACAGTGCAATGTTCAAAGGGAAACAAAGACGCTGCGAATGCAACGAACTTCAGAGTTTGCTAAAGAAGCAAAGGTTTGGAAGGCACTGAGTAAACAGTGCACCTCCTGTGTGTTTGGGTCCCCGTTCAGGGTCCACAAACTGTTTGTGTTTTCTCAGAGCATGCTGCTCTGCATTTATAAGTCCCAGGGGAGCCCTGGGTCTTTGATATGTATAGTAGTGGGGGCTGTTGTGGTCCAGCCCCCGGCCAGATAGCCGACTGTCTGGCCCCCTGGGGGGGCAGGTCTTTGAACCTGATACCTGCCTGACTGTTGGTTTCCTTAGGTGCTTAGCACATTGCTGTATGGAGGAAGGGCGAGGTGATAGTTCACACCTCACCCTTCCTCAGCTTTGTATTGCACAGACTGCGTGTCTCTGGCTTGGGGGAAGGAGAGGAGCAGAGAGGGGGAGGGGTTGGGCTGCCCCTCTCCAGGCCTTCTGATGGTAACAGCAGTTACCCTGCCTCGCTTTGGGCGGCCCTGCAGCATTTCCCAGAAATGCTGAAGAATCAGGTTTACCAGCGGGAAATTCTATCGTTACTTTAGACTCATTGCTGTTGTCGGTGTGGCGCAGGCACGCAGCATTCTACGCTGTATCCAGTTTACGGCATGGCAAGCTGCATTCCCGACTTTAATTCCAATTTGTCGGTATTGTTGTGTAGCCACAGCTCAGGGAAGATATATATGTCATTTTCCCATGACTTGAGAGACTAAGGAAGACGCATAATAATGTATGTTTGGCTCTTTGAATATTTTGCTAATGGATAGCGCATCAAGTGACGGACGTCTCACGATGATCCGCTGCACGCGTTCATGCTGAGCCTTTTAACTACTACCGCTTTGCACTCTGGTACCTGTAGTTTTATTTTTCTAACTGGACCGACAGGAAGCAGACTTCAAAGCAATTAAGAGCCGGGCCATGGTTTAATCTTCAGTAAATCTGTATTCTAAGAGTTCAGGAGCAATGGCCACTGTGTTGCTTTTGTATTTAGTGTCGTCATGAGTTTCTGTGAGCTGTCAGTCACTGTTCTCTAGACACGCATCACTCATATTTGTGGGTGCAACACTCTGTTAGAGTATAAAAACATTGAGTGCCACAAATACTTCAAATGATGGAGGCATTCACTCTCAGTGGCAACCCAATGTGAGGGGGCACTTGTGAGCCATGCTGAAGGCCCCCCACCATGCTCGGCAACAGAACATGGGCCGCGGCCGCATTGCAGGCCAGCCTGGGCCACCATGCATGTGCAGTGCGCATGATGATCATGCTGCTGCAGGGGGGCGCACCACAGACTGCACTCGGTGAAAGATGCAAGCATGTCTTTTAATGAAACCCTAAATCCTTCACCTAGCAAAGGAACAAGGGGTCTGCGCCTGGCTCCTGGCACCCCAATGTATCAGCCAACTCTGGTTCTGAGTAGTCACAGGGGTGCACCAAAACCACAATTTCAGGAGGGGTCGGGGGGGAGGTAACTAGTGATAGGAGGTGCCACTTCAGAAACTGGGAGGGAAAAATTTGGCAGCTACACCTCTTCTATTAAATTCCAAGGGTTGTCTGCCGTGGGCGCAAATAAGCACAGTATGCCAGTGAGAATAACCAAGTGATTGGATTGAATGATAATGTACACATTTAGTTGCTTTGATAATTTGTATATCTAAAGCCGAGGTATCCGATCAGACATCACCCTTTAAGCACAACCAACCACCAGGGGACCAGACGGTAGTACAGCATGTCACCCCCTTCCCTCTCCGACACACCTCCACGCCTCACCCTCCACCCAACTCCTACCCACCAAAATCAGCTCCTCGGCCCAGCAATACTTTTGCATTTACTTATATATACACACACACCATTCTCCGTACTTGCTCACATGCACAGCCAGTCCACCATTCATCATGCAATCCTTCACACACACATTACACAATTTATGTACACACTCCTTGATCACATGCATGCATACCTAATGAGCTAACATTCAATAATGCTTCCCTCACCTCTTTGCTTGACAAAAAGTAAGTGTGCATATTAGCCCCCTCGCCTCGGATGTGAAAGAGCACATATGTTATATGTTGGCTCGCATCTGTGGGTAGGGGGCTGATGTGTACATTTGAGCGGAGAGGCGAGGGAAGCCTTTCCTGAAACTAGCAGCTTTAAAGTTTTGCTGCGTTTGTGGAAATACATTTTTCTGCACAAACACAGTAACACTTTAATGCCACCAGTTTCAGGAAAGGCTTCCCTCCCCTCCCTGCTTAACAAAAAGCAAAGAGCGCATATCATCGTCCCCCCCTCCCCACAGATGCGAGCCAACATATCACAACGTTATGTGTTCTTTCACATCCATGGGGAGGGGGCTGAAGTGTGCACTTGCTTTTTCTTAAGCAGAGAGGTGGAGGAAGCCTTTAATGCCGCAAGTTTCAGAAAAGGCTTCCCTCACCTCTCTGCATAACAAAGAGAAAGCGTGGAAGCCCCGCCCCTCAACTCACATTTCTGAGGGGCTAGAGCCCGATTAGCTCAATGGCCTTGCACCACTGAGCAGTGATATTATGCACAGTAATGATACCGTAAGGAAACATGTTCATGCTGGCTCTGCCAGTACATGCCAGGATCCCCATGTACGAACATTCTCTTCTTGGCTTTTCCCTTTATGCCAGTAAAAATGTATGTATTCATTTATGTTAATATACAGGAAGGAACAATTCTTTTTTGATCACAAAAGAATGTACAATAGATAAGAAATCAGATTTTATGGGAAGTAGTGAGCTTCTTGCAGTGGGTTGAGTTTGACAGGGATGTTATTTGGGGGTTGCCAGAGGTGGCAAGTGCTACCCCTGGCTCCCCCCTCTGCCACCCCTAGACCTGGACAAAGAGGCAGTTCCAAGGGTAAATATCTATGCTACAGCGGAAAAAGGTGGTTGTAAATGCAGCTAAATGTGCCATAGCTTTTTTCACCTGGAATCTAGATCTTGTTAGCTGGAGAAATAACCGAGATGCAGGAAAAACCATGACACCGCTATCGCTAACAGGTTGGCAGTCCAATAGTGAATAATGCCTGACTGGTTGGGTTTAGAGACTGGGCTGTCTGTGCAGCTTATGCCCAGTACTGTAGCAACAGAAAGGGTGTGGGGGCTAGGTATAGCTAGCTGAAAATAGGTAAGATACGATATATGATATGATAAGGCATTTATAACGTGCCTGTACAGTATCAGCATGCAGTACTCAGTCACAGCACAGCAGGAACGCAGATCTCAACAGTTTTTCCCGTTGTCTGCTTTGCACATCCAGTGAGCCACTGGGCCTGTGATGAGAGGGGTGTGGACCAGTGGCTTCTGCCAACAATCCTGCTTGGGCACTGTGTGACCTGACCCAGATCTGCCAGACCTGCATCACAGGCACACTGTAGATAGACACAAGGTAAGATAATTAATTTACATGAAGTTGCCCTCTGCCTTTGAAGTAATCCATCTGTTGCTTTCCCAAGCAAAAACATATATATATTTGAAAGGATAGCTCAGGGGCAATGCACTTGCTCTGGGAACAAGAGGATGCATTGCAACATGGGTTCAATTCCTGTTCCAGTGTTTAGAAGCTGGAGGGGGCTGGCATTTAGCAAGATATAAAGGACTAAAGAAAATAATAACATGGGTCTTTTCTTGGGGTGATGTCATGGAGCTGCTGCTGCTTGCATTTCAAAATAAAAACAAAAACCTGCAATTACTGCAACCTGCAACACATCCTTCCCCTCTATCTACATCTTACAAAAAAACTGTGGGTTACTTACCAAAAAAGTAAATCAGAAAGGTGATGGCTGGGAGGTTTCATTCATAACCACGTAAACACTAGCACAGCTCTGGGCAACCCTCCAGACCATAATTTCTTCTGGTTGGAATTGTGTTGGTCAGTTGCTGTTTCCATTCTGTGTCCAGACACTTGGCAGGCACTGCATGTCTGGGCTTTGGGGTTTAGGCCTCTTCGAGATGCTCAGTTTACGTTTTAGCCCGAGTGATGCACAATCGTACAGTTTGTTGTGTTGGACGTCTGATTACATTCACAGTAATTTGGTAATGGGGGCCTACACACGTTGATATTAACGCTACATACATCAATGCCCTCAGAGCAGTGTGGGGCCTCAAATGCTCTGACCATATTTAGCCAGTCAGACGGGAAGGAAACTGGTTACCCATCAAGACGCTGATCAAATTCAAACTTCTTTCCATCACACATCTCTACCTCCAGAATGCTGCCCCTCCCTAACTCACCCATCGCATTGCTAGGAAACCCAACCCTCTCCTCCTTCGATCCTCTTCCTCCATCTCACTAACCACCCTGAGATTCACCAGAAAAAGGGCTGGATCCACCAGCTTCACCTTCATCGCTCCTACCCTCTGGAATACACTCCCACCCTGCACCCAAGATGAACCCTCCTACCTGAGCTTCCGAAAAATAGTAAAAACTGCCCTCTTCAGCAAATACGCCTAACCATTTTCACCCCTTACTGCTCACACAGAAAACTGGCTGTTCCTTGTCCTAATCTACTGCTCCACTGCTCACTGCCACAATGCTGTCAGCTATAAAGTCTGAGTTTGAATGCAACCTCGCTGCTGCTATGTCTGTAACAAATTGTCTCCTGATTGTGACCACACTGTAACCCCAAAGTCACAATGCATTTACTATGATGTAACCTCCCTAGCGCTCAGACCCTGAGGTATCCCAGTGCTATCAACAAATAAAATAAAATATGTTGATCCATTCTTATGAAATGTATATCATATTTCAGTGATATCGTAACCATATTTTTCTTAGCGTTTTTCCTCAGTACACTATGTGATGCTACTTCCTGTTTTGCCAACGTATGAAAGGTTGTGCGCCATCACTTCCTGTGATGTCACTTGGGGGTGGGGTCAAATGACATCATTTCCTGTTATGTCATCAAAGGTAAATGGACGCGTGATGTCACTTCTGCTACCCCTGGCAGTTTGGTGAAATGACATCCCTGGCCCTGGCGTTTGAGTGACTATCTGAGCAGGTTGTGGAGGGCAGTAAATGGAACAGTCACCGGGGACAATACATAGGTGGACTTGCATAGATGAAGGGTGACCAACATTGGACGTTTTTAAGTGCAGGTAGGTGGTACGGCTAGCTGTGTTGGGGATGTGACCATGATGGATGAAGTGATAGAGTGGAAGCAGAGGGAGGGCTAGTGTGGAGCCAGAGAAAGTGAGAGGCAGATTAGAGGCAATGAAAAAGGTTAGGTAGAAGGTAGATTAGAGGTAGGTTAAGAGGGTAACTCAGAGGCAAGGAGGTAGGGTTTCAGTTTGGTTTTGAACAAATTGGTGTGGATGGTTTCTCGGATGTCCGGGGGAAGAGATTCCATGCAAGTGGAGCATGAAGAGGGAAAGAGCAGAAGCGAGAGGAAGCACAGGGAGGGTGCAGTTTCACAGGGGTAGTCGAGGAGGCAGAGCGCACATTACAAGAAGGCTTGTAGAGTAGGATATATACAACGTGCCTTACCATAGATAGATTTGTGAACCAGGAGAAGACATTTAAATATGGCCATGTCGGTACAAGCAGTGGTGGACTGGGAACAAAAAGAGGCCCTGTAGATAATTTTCAAAGTGACCCCATATTACAAGTTTTCAGCAAGCTCAACCCTTTTCCTATGAGAAAATGCGGAAATAAAATAGGTTATCACACAAGAGGCCCAGGGATCAGAGGCCTACTTGGAAATCTCCATAGTTCCCTATAGGCCAGTTTACCCCTGGGTACAAGAAAGTGGGTGTGAAATGAGGAAGTTCAATGAGAGTCCTGGAAGCGAAGTTCATGATATTGTCGAGACGACAGAAAGCATAGTTTGGGCGACCAGAGGATGCTGACACAGTAGTGCAGTATAGAGAAAACCTGATTGGTTGAGAGATGCTTGGTGTTGTTGAAAGGACGGAGGTACCTGATTTTCCTAATATTTAGGAGTTCTGCTGTTGCAGATATGGAGATGAAAGTAGAGAAGGTGTGAGAGAGGTCATTGATGACGCCGAGGTTTAGTTGAAGAAGAGTAGGGGAGAGTGCCAGGTGGGAACTGGATAGGCAGGGGAAGAGGTGAGAGAGTATTTGGCCGGGAAAAAGAGCACCTCTGTTTTTGTAGAGTTTTAACATCTGAGAGTGCAAAGCCATCCAATATTTAATGGCAGAGAGAGCGAGAGTAGGACGTTTTGATAGAGAGATCAAAGGAGAGTTTAGGGAAAGAGTGATGATTTGGGTGTCATTCGCAAAGAGTTGGTACGAGAATCCAAAGGAGGAGGTTAGTGCCCCAAGAGCAGAGGTGTAGAGTGTAAAGAGGAGGAGACCTAAGACAGAGCCTTACGGACACCAAATGTTTGAGGAATGAGGGGACCGGCCAAGGAGAATCAGGTTAGAGGATAGGTTTGGAGTTCTTAGCAAAGGCAATGAAGTTGGAGACCTTCATGAGAGCCATTTCTGTGGAGCTAAAACTTGCTTGTAAGGGGTTCCGAAGGTGGTGGATGTTTAAGAAATGTGTAAGATGGATGAACACAACCCTTTTGAGTACTTTAGAGTAGTGTAGAAGGAAAGACTCAGGGCGAAAGTTAACTGGTAGGTTTGGGTCAGCAGCTTGCTTTTTTAGGACAGGGACGAGGGATAACCATTTTCAAAGTACAGGTTGAAGAGTTCAGTGAGGTGAGAGGCCGCTAAATGGGTAATAGGCATGACTAGCTGAGAGGTAGGGTGGGGTCCATGTGAGACATCCTTAACGCATGATTTTCCGCACTCTATACTAATTGCTTGGGGCCACCAGTCGTTCTGAGCGGTGCTATTGCCTTTCTTTTGGCAGGCTCCTCTGCTCCTGTGTCCTGCTCCCTCCTCCTTCCGAGAAACATTTTTGAACAATGTGTTCAAATGGTGCATTATGCAGCACACTTTCTTTGAAAAATTGGGTAAAAAGCCAGACCGTTTGCAACTGGTTTTGAAGTCCTATAGATGCATGTCAACAGTGCAAAGGAGCATTTCCCAAATGCATTTTCATGATGCCTTTGCCCACAATATATGCCAGTATAAAAACATGTTCCCGCTGACCATACATTTTCATGCAGGCTGCACCAATGTATGTCAATATTCTCATATAAGAACATACTGGCATTATACGCAAAGTAAGCATAAGTAATGATACTATCCATGCTGGATCTGCCAATATGGCAGTATCCTCCCGTAAGAACATACTCCTGTTGCCTTTGCCATTAACAATGTCATGCCACAATAAGGAAAACCTGTCCAAACTGGCTGCACAATGTAGGCCAGTCTAGACACACAATAACGCTTATGATTGCTTTACCCTTGATGCTCAGTAGAAAATACTGTGCCACAGTAAGAAAGAGCTATAATGGCTGCACCAAAATGTCAGTCCATCCACGTAATAAAAGACATCATGCTTGCTTTATTGTATATGCCCATTAAAAAATGTCATTCCACAGTAAGAAATGTCTAGTCGGTCAGCACCCAAATGCCAGTAATCATGTAATAATGCATATCATGCTTGCTTTGTTAAAATTGCTGTATAGCCCCTAACCACTGCCAAGTTCAACTTCTCACGCCTGCACAAATACAAGCACATTCACATTTACACACCATTCACTCACTCTTTTACACACACCATTCACTCGCGCACCCATAGGCCATACACTCGCTCTTTCACACATACATCCTGCCACCCGTACCTAATACTCAATTCATGCACACATCACATAATACATATTTTACACCCTTGCTCGCACACTTACCTCTTTCCTGATTCCGTCCCTCCAAGGGACTCTTGTCCAGGCAAGCCTCCAGCTGCCAGGCTCCATGTATACAGGAAGCAGGGAGAGGTTCCTGGCTCCTGACATGCGCTGGGGAGCCAGTGCAGCTCCATCTCGCACCACAAAACATTTCAAAATGGAAATCATTTCTTCCTGATGGCCACCGTAGGACGTGAGGTGGCAGGGTCCCTTACTACACCAATGCCTATTGTGTAGGTCTGGGTTTTCTTTTTTACAAATCACTAGTTCCATCCAAAGTGTACAATTAAACTTCACATAGACAACACCACTAAAGCACACCGAACCACACGAACTTCACTACATCGCAACAACAAAACAAATCACACATAGCCTGGCACAACAGAACACGACGGCTGCCAACGAAAAACAGCATCTAAGATCAGCAAACGGTGTTAACCAAACTGAAGCTGCCAACAGCACATCACTGCTCTCTTGCACTTTTCCCGCTCGGTCCTATAACTCACCCCAACCCCTTTTCTTTTCAGATCTGCCAGAGCGCCAGTGGACCACTCCGGTGGTGATAGTGCGCGGTACAAATGTCCTTTAACTTTAACATTAACAATTCGTTAACTGGCTAAATGATTGCCAGGGACTGGAAAACTATTATCACTCTATCATGGGAAATCATCTGGCTACCCTACAAAGTGATGTTCCTTCATATGACACTCCATAACATACTATCTTAGCACTAGTTGAGCCGGTCCAACAGTTGGATGTCGAAAGACCTTCAGCATGAATGCCCTAAGTTGCGAGCTATGTTTTTAATGTGCCCACCACCAAAAACGAGATATGGATTTGTTTTAATAATCTTTAGCTTTGCCTGTTAGGGGGTACTGTGAGCGCTGCATGTAAGGGGAGACTACTGGCATGGAAACTGAGGCTAGGAGGGAGAGTTCTATGTTATTACATTAACAGTCTTTTTTTCAATGGTTTTTTTCTCAAAAATGTTCATCAAAAAATACATCGGAAAAATGATCGTCGATGTACCCACCATTGGCCACCAATGCCATGCTAATCCCTAGGTTCATTCCTGCTCACTATATGCTCTTCCCTGCACAAGGCACCACCCATGGGATCTCTTCCAAGTAGCTCTGTGCTGTTCAATGATGACATTGTTATTTACTCGCAGCTGTAAATTGGATCCTGGTGTAATAACAAATCTTAATGTGTATGTCTTCAGCCACCTAATTTACAAGGAATGTGTGTCATTGTTTCTTTCCGTCTAAGTGAATTCCGAAGTCTTGCCCTGAATAGCTTGTTTAAACCAACACTTTTGGCTTTTTTACAGGCCTTACCTTGGCATTTGCCAGGCACTGTCATAAATGTTCAGGTACTGTCTAGTCATGGTTGTATACAAAATATCTACTTTATTATTATTACAACAGACCATTCTAGCACACTACAAATTACAGCCCACACTATAAAGGAAAAAAGAGGACAAAAGAAAGGGAAGCACTCTGGATACTGACAGGAGGGTAGTTGGTAAAGTAATCATTTTTACTGTTCACGGTTATTTTGTTTCAGCACCAAGGGCAAAAGGCTCGTAACTGTCTCTAGGAGCCTTTGGAGAACTACAATGTACCTGGTGCTTAAGAAGTTCTTGATGCTCGACAGTGGCAATGCGGTCCCAGGGCGCTCGACAGCCCCTAAGACAGCGTTTGAGGCAGGAGACAGTGTTGGCTATCAGACGACAGGCAGTTCATCAAGCGAGGCTGGACGGACAGCTGCACGCTGGCCTACACAGTGATTCGGGGTCAAGCATCGTTGTCTCTGGGGTGGTTGGTGGATCTGGAATGCTGGCTGAGGCGTCTCAGAAAGCTCTTGTGACTGCGACGTGACAACAGTTAGCGGTGTAGCCGATTGTGGTTTAAGGACTCGACTGTCTCGAAAATGTCCTTAAAAGATGGACGCTGGTTGATGCTTCCGTAGCACTCCTAGCTTCTTCACAGGGCTTGTGTTGTCCTTTCTCGGCGGACGGCCCAAAGCTTAGGAGAGTGTTTGCATGTAACGGCCTTGTCCGTAGTTCATATACTCTCTGGCACTTCCCACTTAGGAAGCTTGCTGGCAGAACCTAGCAGGGCCGCCCTGTCTGGTCGCTGGGTACCAGTTCTGGAGCTGCTGGATGGTTCCTCTGATTCCAGTACCTCCCTCTGTTCCCTGGGAGATGTTTAGGGGAGGGATCTTGCTTTCCTCTTGGAACTCCTGGCCTTACTTCACTGGGGGAAGATGTAAGGTAGACTGTACCTTCAGCTCATTTCCAAAGGAGTCCTTCTTCTTAGTCCTTTTGAAGTCACGTCGGATGATCTGCTAAGTGAGGGTTTTAGCCCTCTAAAGCCAAATGGGCCCCAGTGATTGGTGCAGGCTAAGCCCACCTTAATGAACCAATCCTGGGTCCCCGCCAACAATCTTCTGTTACGCATGAGCACAGGACCAGAGGGCTCTGCAACAGGAAAGGTAAGATGTGACAACATATACCCAAGTCTCACTCATCTTCCTGTCTGTTGTAGATCAAAGTGTCTCTCTGCTTAACTGAGCCCTCTGTGACTCTTGATTCAAGCGCAGGTCTCCCTTGAAGTTATTGATGAGAGCAGACTTCCTGTCTCCCTCAAATCACATACTTCTCCCCTCTGAAAGGGTTCTGCTCTGTAGGGATACCTACGGTAACTGATGGACCCAGACATGTCATTTGCTGCCTTTCATACAGAGGGGTGGGAAATAGTTTTAAGTTGACACATTGCATACCAAAGGGGTGTTAGCCCTGCTTTTCTGTTGTCTGTCCAGCAACCAAGCCCCTTCCAGGCTTGCCTCAATTATCTCTCATTAGTATGCACTGCCACCAACTGCACTAAACAATAGGAAAGCAGATCCATGGAGCCTTTGATATTTTAATCAGGCTGCCCATGGCCGGAGGAAGGTGTGCCTTCCCCCTTCTTGAGATGCTTTGATGTACCCGTGGCTGTCACATTTCATCTGAACATAACAGGGGAGGACGCCGCCTGTAAGTTGTGTCCGACCGGAGTACACGAGGCTACGTGTTTTGTGCGGTGAGCATAGAAAATGTGTGCAGAATGGCCTCACGCATTTTCCGAGGTTGATCTCCCATCATTCATTTTCATTATACAAAATTTTAAAAAGGCCAGGCGAGCGCACACTCCCCGTGGGGATGGTCGAATTCCTCACAGTGATTAACTCCCACTCCGCAATACCCTCCCTAGGGGTAGAGGCAAGTGGGACCGCACCGGGAGAGACTCCCCCCTTTGCCGACAAGGACTCCCGTTGCCAAGAGGAACTCCCTAGAGAACCTGCCAAAGTACCATCTTTAAGACTTCCCAATAACAATATCTTTGAAGAAATGGCCCATATGTGTTATTGCCAACCTGCCATGGAAACCTCCTACATAACTCCCATTCAACTGGGACGAAGAAGAGGATGTATAGAGGAGAAGCGAATCCACCAGAGAAAGAGTAGAAGGAACCGATTCTTGTGCAGGGGAAGCCCACGGCTATGTCAATCCAAAATGGGGAGGAGCCTGGGGAAATGAATTTCTAACGCAGACACACACTCGCTACAGAAAGCAACAGCAGAGACGAGACACGCAGCGCCCTATAGCTATGAGGAATCGAGAGGTATTGGGTGTGCTACCACGAGTAGCAAGGACACCGGAGGAACTGAAGCAAGATGCACAGCATCTCAAAGCCAAAGAGGAGAAAGGCGCAGAGATTGGCGGTGTGACCATGTGACGCTCTTGGTGGACATAGGGTACACGCTACCCGATATACCGAAGCGCCATCAAAGAAGAAAGAACGAAGGAGAAATGGATGATGGAAAATGAAATGCTTGACTGAAAAGAAAGGAAACCGATCCTCACCAAACGAGAAATGCAGTGACGTTAACCTTACAAATTAAAGGTAAGGGGGATAACAGGAGACCCGGGGGAGGGAGTGATGATGGTTGTTGGAACACTCCTACTCATCACAGTTAGGAGACAGAGGATATCCTAAGACCCAAACAAAGGTTAAATAAGAAGTATTTTTGGAATGCTCCTACTCGTCACAGTCAAGAGAGAGAAAACCTAAGAAGAGTGATGAGAATCATTATTGGAATGCTCATAATCATCACAGTCAGGGGAAAGATAACCTAACAAGAGTGAATCAGAATCATTATTGGAGTCCTCATACTCATATTAGTAAAAAAGAGGAATACTGTAACCTCAATACCTAGAGAAGAAAAATAGAGACGTTTTTGGGAAGGCACCAATTTATGATAATTCCAAAGAAGGCCTAAGAGGAATAAAAGAACAGGCCAGAACTGAGAAACCTGAAGACAAGATGGACTTTGTAGCAATAGACCCAGGGAAGGAGAAAAAGAGACACAAGGATTATGAACTGGTCAAAACCCGAGAAGGTTGTGAAATAGGTCTACTAGGGAAGAAGAGAAGGATCGATCCTTGTAGTAAAAAACAAGAGAAGAAACAAGAGTCTAAAACTGTAATAAAGTAACTGTTTGAATTGATAAAAGTACTGGCTGAGAGACAAGTTCTCCAACCTCCGGAGAAGGGAGCCAGTCTCCTGACTTTGAGTTGTTAAAATAGTGACAGGGTCAGAGAGGTCAGTGTTGGACGTGGACTGTTCCTTTTATAGACATTCACAGAGGACCTCCAAGCAAAGGAAGTGTCCAAAATAATAGTTTAAAACGGTACTATTTCTTTCATGCTGCTTCTTTTCCAAACTTTCAATTCCACTTTAAACCACTTCCATGGCACTGGTGATGAGTTACTTCACTATGCGGATAATAGTTTTGACCAGTGTTGCTGAGTAAATATTCTTTAAAATGCACAATTTACATTCCATTTTATAAAAAAAAAAAATCCCCCTTGGGTATTATTCAAACACGTAGATTTCTCTTCGCCCTAAGCAACGTTTTTCTTCACTTGAACCACACCTGGCACAGCTCCTGCAGCTCCCCTCTGAAAGCAGTTGGGTGGCTGCATTGTGTGAGATGTTAATAGGGGTATTTAATTATGCAATGTTTGTTGGATACCTGTATATTTATTTATTTATGCAATGTTTGTCGGATACAGGTTTCCGACAAACATTGCCTAAATCTGGTTTCATTTATCCTACAAACATTGCATAAATAAATAAACCGGATCGTGGCTGAGGACCGGGTCGTGGCTGAAGACTGCAACTTCCTCTTGTGACATCTTGCATGGGTTCACCAGAGGAAGTTACCGGTTTTTTTTCTTCTTCCGAGCGCAGAGTAGGGGCTTGGGGGGCTGACTCTCACTCTGGCCAGATCCCGAGATCCGGCTACATATCTGGTGCTATATCTCGGATCTGCCGACAACCGGCCCAATGACCAGCGCTGTGTGTTTCAGAAAGGCATAGCATCGGTATATTGACCAGGCCTCGCACCAGCATTGCGAAGTTACAGGACCGAGTGTACATTGTATGGCTTTTTGCACATTTTGAAGAAACGTCTGCTGTAAGAATGCAGCGTTTCCAGAAACGAAAGTGCCATGAAGAAAACTACTAGGGATTTAAGCCTACTCTGCATTTTAGGAATATGACTACATTCCTGCACAGTTGTATTGGGGAGAGATCTGTTAATGTTTGGCTTAAAGAGTTTAAATAATCTGTTTTTATCCAGCTGATTTAAAGAGGGCAAATAATACAATACACCAACCTGTCAGATATACCCCGGGTGGGTATTGTGAGTTAATGATTATGGGAATGCGCGGTGGATAAACATGCCCCACGCTACTCCCAAGCCAGCAGTGACCCCAACAGGACAGGTACAGCTCCTGCGCCTCTTGTGATCATGTGCGCCGACGACAAACAATCCTCTGCAGGTGGGATGTGAGCTAAGAAACAAGCTTCCAAACAGCTGTGATAAGAGCATGTCCAAACAAGGCTTCATGCAAAACATAGGAGATTTTAATTACACTAAAAACACACGCAACTAGTAAACACACTAATAACCCAGCCCTGCAAACGAAGACACGGACATTGCACACTAGGCAATGCAACGGGGCACTCTGGGTTGGAAGACGATACGCAGACAATATTTTCAGCAGCAACGTCCAGTAAAAAAGATAGTCTTTAAAAAGGCAGGGTTCGAAATTGAGGGGAGCTGGGAGGTAGTCTCCTGCTTCTAGCATAGTAGAGCCTGGTTAGCTTAAATACGACAGTTACCAGGGGCTACTTTTGGCTCCTGGGACTAACTGGTGCCTTCTAAACATGTAAATATGACACTAATTTTGAGTTTTTGAGGATGTTAATAAAGAATAATTAGAACACATCTAATACACATTTAAACAAAATGGTACAAACAAAATGGACAAAAATGTTAGTTAAAGTAGCATGTCCGTTAGCTCCTGGTTCCCTGCGGTACCTCCTGCCTGCTGGGTGATGCCCGGTGCCCAGGAGCTCCTGCTCATCGAATCTCGATTTCGAACCCTGAAAAGGTAAGAGGCAGGGTCTTTAGTGTCACTCGTGCCCTTTAAGGCAGCGGATCGAAGCTGGAAATCGGGACCTAGGGCTCTTCCTTGACTTCTGGTTACTGGGTGGACCCCATGCAGGGAGTCCAAGGGAAAGGCCAGTCCTTGTTTTGCACTTCCCAGCAAGGACGGTTGCCAGAGATCACTTGCAGGGAGGACTGTCCCCTCCAGTGAACCGGATCCTAGGTGCCCGTGGTCATTGCTGCAGGCAGGCCTTGACCCGACAGCAGGTCACCCCAAATGTTACTCTGGCATTAGTGACGGGCACATCATTTTTCCTTCTTGGAGCCTTTATCTTCACATCTATGGAAAAGGACTTTCGGGCAGGCTATATGCCCAATACAGTTTCACGTGTAGTCCTCCTTCTGTAGTACAAAGGTGATTCCATTAAAGGGGTTTTCTCACACCCTTTCATTGTGAATGTGTTAAAGTGGATTGGTCAATTTCAAGCGTTTTCTAAGGCTTCCTGCCTGTTGTGACCACTGTCTCCTTCCTGGTGATGTCAGTCCCAGAGTGCTTTGTCTGCAGACATTGGGGAGGAGCACAGAAAGTGTGGGGACTCTCAGAGCTTCCAACATGGCGTGGGGGCCCTTGTGTGTATTGGGACCCCTCTCCTAGGTAGTCTAATTTTGTACTCTCTCCTGCCTTCCCTGCATCAGTGTCTCTTGTAATTGCCAGCCTGGTGTGATATCCTGCAGCCTGACAGAGCAGGTTCTTTGAAGCACAAGGCCTCTCCTTATACTGACCACCAGGAAGGCGACCAGTCTTTCCATGGGGAGAACAAAAAACTTTTGCTGGGGCTGAGCCCAGATCATCTGTTTCGGGTGAAACTCTGTCCTAGACAGTGAATACACTGAAACCATGGCCAAAAAGTCACTAGAAATCAAGATGGCAATAATATGACACCAAAATGTTTTGTAAGCATAAACACCAATAGGGATGCTCTAATAATGTCTACACAACAGAGTTGTATGTTCCTAACCCTATACAATCAGTGCAGATGTATGTCAATTTCAGCAAACAATTCTAGCCTGTAGTCATCCTTTTTATCATTACTTTAAATTCTTAAACATTTGACAACCACAAACTTGGGGAAAACATAGGGATGTGACAGACAGTGAGGTGCTTTTTCTAAACATCACATCATACATGAAAGGCTTTTGTTGGGCAGGAGCTAGCGCTTTACCTAGCGCCTTCCTGCACCCCTCAAACACTTTACAATTGGGCAAGACTTCTCTAAGCACTATACCACTGAGAAAGCTTTTTTCATGCAAAAATAATCACACACAGACGTGGCCAGCCACTAAATGAAGATTGCTAGTATTTGAAAATAAGGCGTGAATAACCATTAGCGGAATACACTTATAAATGTTATTCTATGTAGTTTTAAAATCTCAAAGCACGATAAAGAGTTCTGTGCCAAAGGGAATGCAGCCTGTGCTAAAAATAAACTACAGGCATTCCATCACTGAGGCTAGCTCTGTCAGAGCACACAAAGTAGCTCAGCAGCTGTTCCCTGTCCATCAAAAGCCTATGTATACTAAAAGACTCAATGCACAACATACAGAGTACTATGGAAACAAGGTTTTAAGGAGAATTACTGGACCAGATAAAATATAATTATATTGAGTGAACTGTGGACAGTATGGCGGGACAGTGTGTTTATATACACATTTTTATAATGTAGAAAATGGTGCTAAACAGGAGCTACAATGTATTCCTGCAAAGGCAGCAGTATGCTAAGTAGTTTGTAACCTGGCCATGCAAGAAGGAAGACTGCAGCTTCCCTTTTAAGGAAGAACAGTTTTGGATGTGCTATGCCAGTATCCAGTAACCAAGTTGAACAGTATATAAGGTGCCTGCTTGGCATCAGTCTGGAGGAGCCGGCCACGGAAGAAGGACAGAATGCTGGTCGGGGGGAGGGGGGCAGAGACCTTTGCCCCATCCTCATTTTTGTACAGATTAAAGTTTGTTATCCTCGCAAGATAGACTCTTGCCCTTAATTCCCTAGAGGAGTGAACTATTAATCTGGTGTGAGCGTGATTAGGGGTCCCCGTATTTAAGGGGTACCCCTGAAAGTATGGCCTACCTTTCACAGGAAAGATTGGTTGGACTATTTTAAAATCCCATAAAATTGCATCATCCACTTTGTCGCCAACATGCATCTTTCAATCCCCTTAAAAGTGTTTTGAGAGCTTCATCAGGGTGCCAAAAATATATTTCTCTTCCCAAGTGTACACAAATTAATATTTTCCAACAATCAAAATGAGCACAGTGTGATTAGCATACATTCTTGAATTAAATAACCTCACCCAATGTGTTGACTGCACTTTGTAGTTACACTTGAGTCCTTTAATGCAAGAGTGTATTTCTATCGGTTGAATTAATCTAAAATAAGCCATCAGAATGTTTTTTTATCATTAAATGCCCCAACAACAATTTGGACATTACTCCATTGCCATAACAATTTAATATACATATTTAGATTTTACACCAAAAGGTAGATGGTGGCTTGGGGGCCAGGCTGTATTGTTTGATTGTTTGGGAAGTGGTTGAGGGCAGGCGGGGTTGGGCTGGGTGCATCTCTTTCATCTCCCGCATTTTGTGGTGATAAATCCGGTAAAAATTAAAAAGAAATGTGATCAGCTAAAATAGTATAAAAATATAGAGAAACAAAAAGTCATTAATATTCCAATGCCATTTTTTGGTTTGATCTGTAAATGGGTTGTTGTTAGTAACCAAACTAGCACTGTTAACATTGGATAAATTAGGAGCAAACTCCAACCCCTTGCCTCTACCCTTATCTTGGCTGGGGTGATTTTTAAAAAAAAAAAAAGTTTTAGTTTTTTTTTTTTTAGAAGCTAATTTATTTTTCTCTTTTTTGTGTGTCAATGCTGCTCCTGTTGCAAGTTGTGTTATACAGTTTGTGGGTACTATACATGGTCTCGCCCTGCTATCTAGAAACATGGTTAAAATCTCCCAGAGAACCTGCTTGAGGAATATTCGTGTACAAAGATTTTACATTCATAATAACCAGAAGTTGATTGGCATTGAATTTAACGTTTTCCACAATTTGAATCCTATGGCATGTATCTTCTTCATAACTGTATTTTCAACTAAAGGTTTAGAAGCCATTTCAGAACTGAATTAAGGCCAGATATTATTGGCCTGCTAGCAGCATCTTAAATGCTCTTATATATTTTAGATAATATATAATTGCTGGCAAATGTTTCCCTTATAATATTTAAATCTTCACAATCAAGCACATTTTTGTTCTCCCTCTTGATGAAGATTCCTTTTCCCGCTTCTAGAGATGCTGTGCGTCCAATCGCTGCCCTTCCTGCTTCTAGAGATGCTGTGCGTCCACTCGCTGCCCTTCCCGCTTCTAGAGATTCTGTGAATTTAGTCTCTACCCTTCCCGCTTCTAGAAATGTTGTGCATCTACTCTCTGCCCTTCTCGCTTCTAGAAATGCTGTGTGTCTGCTCTCTGCCCTCCTGGCTTCTAGAAATTCTGTGTGTCTACTCACTGCCCTTCCTGCTTCTGGAGATGGTGTGTGTCTACTCACTGCCCTTCCCACTTCTAGGGATGCTGTGCATCTACTCAGTGCCCTTCCCCGCTTCTAGAGATGCTGTGTGTCTACTTACTGCCCTTCCAACTTCTAGAAATGCTGTGCTTCTACTCACTGCCCTTCCTGCTTCTAGCGATGTTGTGCATCTACTCAGTGCCCTTCCCGCTTCTAGAGATGCTGTGTGTCTACTTACTGCCTACCTGCTTCTACAGATGCTGTGCATCTACTCGTGTCCTTCCCGCTTCTAGAGATGCTGTGCGTCTACTCAGTGCCCTTCCCACTTACAGAGATGCTGTGCACCTACTTTCTGCCCTTCCCACTTCTAGAGCTGCTGTGCGTCTTCTCAGTGCCCTTCCCGTTTCTAGAGATGCTGTGTGTCTACTTACTGCCTACCTGATTCTACAGATGCTTTGCATCTACTCGGTGCCCTTCCTGCTTCTAGAGATGCTGTGCATCTACTCAGTGCCCTTCCCACTTACAGAGATGCTGTGCGCCTACTTTCTTCCCTTCCCGCTTCTAGAGATGCTGCGAGTCTACTTACTGCCGACCCGCTTCTACAGATGCTGTGCTTCTACTCTGTGCCCTTCCCACTTCTAGAGATGGCGAACGTCTACTCAATGCCCTTCCCACTTCTAGAGATGCTGTGTGTCTACTCAGTGCCCTTCCCTCTTCTAGAGATGCTGTGCGTCTACTTACTGCCCATCCCACTTCTAGAGAGGTTGTGCATCTACTCACTGCCCTTACTGCTTGCCTTCCCGCTTAGGAGGGATATGGTGTTCTGAGGTCCCTCCTCATAACCAGACACTTATGCAAGGCTCGCTGTTCCAAGGAATTTAGGGCTCTCTATAAGTCCCCTCCCTGAATCCCCTGGCTGGAATCAGAACTTGTGAAGTGCAGGCTTGCCCCATGTGTGAGGCGAGGGTTTAACCATTTTGCTACCCATCGGGCAAAAATAACACTGCTTGTCGAAGTTTCAGTGACTAATAGTTTTTTTTTTATTTATTTTTTTAAAGTTTTTATTATTTTAAAAACAAATAAACAATACAAACCAAACTAGCAGCATTATTTGCGACAGACACATGAACATCAATTAATGCACGCTACTGCTCCCCCAATCCCTCCCCCCTCAAGAGCTTGTATGCGTTTCTCATTCTGTATCTGCTGCGTGTGGCCGGGTATCGCTTCCTTCCGAAGCGGCAAAATCCATTATTGTGCCAAACAATCCTGTTATTAACTCTCTCCATGCCATCAGGTTACCCACTTCTTCTTCCCCGCACTTGCTACATGCCTCCTGCCATACTACCGTTTCAGCCTCCGCCCATTTTTGCAAATCCCGCCACCATACCTCAACCCGTGGCTTGTGGCACTGCCTCCAGCCCATGGCAATCCTTCTTTTTGCAAGCACATATGCCAGGTCCCTCAGTTTCCCAACATGTTTAGTATTCCGTCGTCTGGGAAACCCTCCCAACAGGCAGGCCCAGGCCGTATCTATGTTGAGCGTGACCCCTTTATCCGCTAGTTTTTGTGCCACTTCCCCCCCAAAGACCTTCAATCACTGGGCAAGACCAGAACATGTGTGTCATATCAGCGTCTTCTTTATCGCATTTTGGGCATGCTTGTCTTCCTGCATTTACAAACTTAGATATTCTCTTGGGGGTCATATAGGCTCTATGCGTTATGTATAACTGTATTTGTTGCAATCTGGCGTTTCTGGACACCTTCTTGTGGTATCCCATAGCACGCTCCTACATCCCATCGGTCATCTGTGCCCCCACCTCCGCTTCCCAGTCCAGCCTCAAATGCGTCAAATCCTTCCCCACCCGGGTCATCACCATCTCATACAATCTAGAGATCTCGTGCCCTCCTTCTGATATGTCATATATTGTCCCCATAATGACGTCTGGCTCCTCCGCCAGTACAGTCTCTGGCCAGGTTTTACGAATAATCTGCACTAGCCTAAGATACGTGACATATTGGCCTTTGTGTAAGCCTGCCTCTTCCCCCAGTTCTTCGAAATCCTTAATGATCCCCTCTTGCCATACATCTCCCAATGTGACCAGCCCGACCGATTCCCAATAGGTCCTGATTATCATTATTAGTTGGTTGTCTTCCCCTGCTAAGGCCACTAGTGGCACTTGTGGGGAACACGGGTACGGGTTCTCCATCAGTCGGCATACTCTACGCCACATCTTCCACCCAAGCAACATCATACCCGGGCGTTCTTTCATTTCAAGTCTAGGCAACCAGATAATCTCCTTTAGCTAAAACGGAGTGCAGTCCTGTCCAAACAGCCTAAGTTCAGGAGTTTCCTCATCAGAAAGCCATTTGGTTACATATTGCAACTGACCAGCTACATAATAGGCCTCAAAATTTGGCAGCTTAATGCCTCCTCTATCATAGAAGTTCTGCAGCTTCCATAGCGCCACTCTATTTCGAGTGCCATGCCATAGGAAGTCTCTGCACATGCTATTCAGTTTGACAAAAAACTTTTTGGGCATCAAGTACGGTATATTACTGAAGAAATGTAACAGCCTGGGCAGGACCACCATTTTGAGCATCGCCCCCCGTCCCATCATCGCCAGCGGCAACTTCTCCCAAAACTTCATACTTGTTCGGATTTTTCCCACAGCCACCCCGGTATTATGCAAGTGTTCCTCCTCTACCGTGTGATACACATCTATTCCGAGGTAGCGGAAGGAATCAACCACCCATGGTACAGACAACACTGGCAACTGCTCCAGAGGGGTTCCTCTGTAGCTTCCCAATGGGAACATCCTCGATTTTTGGGGGTTCACCGCTATGCCGGACAGTTCTGCATACATTTCCATAACCTCTAGAATATATTGAAGATTTTCCTCCGGATATTTCAGGTATAGTAGCAAATCGTCAGCATACAAGGATATTAGATGTTTCTCTCCCCCTACCTCAATACCTATCATGTCATATTGTTGTCTGAGGTATACTGCCAGGGGCTCCAAGGCTAGAATGTATAACATCGAGGACCAGGGGCACCCTTGTCTGGTGCCCCTGCTAAATTTATAACCGATCCTGTACGCACCCTGGCCAGTGGCTCACTGTATAGTAATTTTGCCCACCTAACATAGCCCGGCCCCATCCCGTATTCCCTCAGGGCCTCCAGCAACCATGGCCACCTCACTGAGTCAAAAGCTTTGACTGCATCTAGGGACACAACCACCATTTCCCCCTCGCTCCTGTTCCCCTCTTCAATCACCCAGTGGAGTCGCCTATGGTTATGGGTTATATTTCTGCTGGGGACATAACCTGTCCGGTCCGGGTGTATCAGTTTGCTAATAACTCTACGTAGCCTATTGGCCAGGACCGCCGTCAATATCTTGCTATCCTGGTTCAACATTGACAAAGGCCTATAGGAGCCGCAGCTATGCCCTGGCTTGTTGGGCTTAGGAAGCGGCACAATTAACGCTTCTCTAAGCGATTCCGGCAGCCGGCCCATCTCAAAAGACTCATTGAGCATCTCTAGCATAGGGGGGAGTACTTCCTCTCTATATGTTTTATAAAAATCGCCAGGGAATCCGTCCGTGCCCGGGGTCGTACAGGTGGGCAGCTGCTTCACCACCTCCTCCAATTCCTCTAAGGTAATCGGTGCGTCCAACTCCTCCCTTTCTTCAGCACTAATCTTAGGTAATTCCATGTCTTTTAGAGTTTCTCTTATCTCCTCTCTATTGTCCCCTCTTCTATCGTCATACAATGTCCTATAATAGTCTAAGAATGCCTCGTTGACTCCCTCTTGGGTGTCAACTACCTCCCCGTCTTCTCTAGTTATCGTCCTAATCGGGGGCCTAGGGGTTTCGCTCTTATATAACCACGCCAACAAGCGGCCAGTTTTATCCCCACCTGCATGTTGCCTCTCTACATACTTCTTATAGTTAAGGTTGCAGAGCCTTTCCCAAAGCTCTGCACACCGCTGCTGTAGTTCGAGTACAAGTTCCGCATCCCCTCCTGCCCTGTTGCTTTCCCGTTCCAACTTCACTTCCGCTTTCTCTAACTCCGTTAGGACCCCACCCTGTAGGCCCTTTGATTTAGCAATAGCAGCACCCCGCAATACCACCTTAAAGGCTTCCCAGAGCGTGCGCGCTGAGTCCACACTGCCTGTGTTTTCCTCAAAGTACTGTGTGATCGCATCTCTGATATCTTCCCTGAAGACCGGGTCCCGGAGCGCCTCCGCCCGGAGGCGCCACGTCGGTATCCGCGCCCTGGGGCGGCAGTACTGCCAGCTCAGAACCAGAGGCGAGTGGTCCGACAGGACCCTCGCTCTGTAGTCTATTTGGGTGGTTTCTATCACCACATCTGGCGTGGCAAAAAAATAATCAAGTCTCGTATGCAGTTGTTGCCGGGCTGAGTAATGCGAGTACTGTGTTTCATTGGGGTGTTTCAGCCTCCAAACATCTGCCAGCCCGAAGTCGTTGAGTAATGTCTGCAATACCCTGGTTGCTGGGGTGGGCCTATCAATCCTATCATCGGATCTGTCTGCCTTGGGGTTGAGCACGCAGTTGAAATCCCCTCCCCAAATGACCGCTCCTCCCATACATGCGCCCAGATGAGTACACAGGGTTCTAAAATATGCTGCAGTATTTTGGTTGGGGGCATACGTATTTATAATGCACACCTCTCTATTCTCTACCAAAGCCTTTAATATGACCAACCTCCCCTCCGTGTCCACCACCTCTTGTGTAAGTTGGAGCGGAACGTGCGGTGCCACCCAGACCAGCACTCCCCTAGCGTAGGCAGAATACGGAGAGCCTACTACAGTACCTCTCCACTTCTTCCCCACCAGTTCCAGTTTCTGCTGGGTCAGATGTGTTTCCTGCAACAACGCAATATCAATCTTCTGTCTTTTCAAGTACATCATGACTTTGTTTCTCTTTAAGTAACTGTTGAGTCCCCTGACATTCCATGTTACGATCTTAAGGTCCCCCATAGCTCATGAGTGTCCTCTTCCCTTCCGTGTAGCGAATCCCCTTTGCCCACGTGATTCAGATACAGCTCTCCACCTTTACTTGTAGCTTCTTGTACAAGCTCAAGCTACCCATAACTATGTACACAACAACTTCCCCACTTTCCTCCCCACCCTCCACCCATCCCTTCCCCCACACCACACACCCCAACTGTTGCCCAGCTCTGTTCTCGGAACTCAGGCACCCCCACATCTAGCCCTACAAGCAGCAAACAATGCCCAGAGCTCAGTAGGGTGAAGTCGCCCTAATGGCCACTTAACTAAGATTACTGTGGGGTAAAGAGATCCGCTCTGCAAGGCTCCTATTAATTCAATAATAATTACAGTGCTCATAATATCTAGTGTAACAGGCTGACCTTCTCTACTGAAGGCTGCGCAATTGACTATATTCAAGTCTCATGGGTCCGTGCCCGCCTTCTTGTGGCACCCTCCTCGTGCATTACTTATCTCTTCCATGCTCTTTCTCCGTCCGAACTTCAGACTCCTGGGGACATCCCTGCGCATCGAGCCATCCCATGGCATCCTCCGGGGTTTCAAAAAACAAAGTTTTGTGTTTATGTATAACTTTCAATTTTGCCGGATACAGCAACATGTACTTGTGGCCCGCCTCTCTCAGTCTCCGCTTTACCGTCCCAAAGTTCATGCGGCTACGCTGCACAGACAGGGTATAGTCCGGGTAGGCCATGATGTTTGCAGCTCCTCGTATAATCGTTCCTCCGTTGTGGAAGTGTTCCAATATCCTCTCTCGGTCCCGGTAATTAAAAATGTTGGCTATCACCGGCCTAGGCGGGTTTCCTGGCGGCGGCCTCCTTGTTAGAGCTCTATGTGCCCGTTCCACCGCAAATCCTTGAGATGGGGCTCCTCCGGGTATCTCTTGCAGTAGCATGGACTCGATGAACTCCGTGGGATCGTGGCCCTCCAATACCTCCGGCAGGCCCACAATGCGGATGTTGTTTCGTTGGACGCGTCCTTCCGCCTCCTCCGCTTTGCTCTCCAAGTTGCCCACTCTCTGTATCAGGGCATGCAATTCGGCCTTATGGGAGGCACAATCCGCGGTATTCGGGCTCACTTCCTTCTCAAGGGTCTCCGTGCGCTCCGCCAAGCCCTGACGTCCTGCCGGAGTAGATTAACTTCCTCCTGCACCTCTCCGACCTTAAGGTCCAGTGCCGTTTTCAGCTCAGTGACGGCTAGTTCGAGTTTGGCTTTCCAGGCCGCCTTTAAGTCTGCAATCGCAGCTAGGACTTCTTGGTTAGTGCCCATTGCCGTCATGCTGCTTGCAGGCGACTTATCCTTGCTCTTGGTATTTTCTTATCCAGGGGACGTCTTAGCGAAGTCGTCCAGGCTGGGCTGCTTCGCCTTCGGCCTCACTGTTCTATTAGACATGACCCATAGGACCTGTATTCTGCACAAGTGACAAATGCGCACCCAGTACGCCTCTTTCGCTCGATCACCGTGCGGCCTGTTCCTTCTTTTGTTCCGGACATTGGTCGGCCATTTTGTGTCGTGTTTTGTCTCCGGCGCTTCTTATCTTATCCGCACAGGTCTCTGCCGCCGTTCTTCCTACACCTTCCAAAAGTTCGCCAAGCGTGGTCCAATCATTCACACACCAACATGTGTATTTTCAGCAGTCGTCGGCACGTCGTTGCGCACTTTTACGCCCGGATCATTTCAGGATCTCGGGAGCTCCTCCAGATCAGATTCTCCTACATGGCCCTCGTAGCCACGCCCCCGTGACTAATAGTTAATACTGGATCCAGGTGCAGTTAGTTGAGTTCCTAGATATCTACTGAACTGCTATAGAAAAAATTGCAGTTGACTCAGGGACATCTTGGAATTTGAGATTTTTGTTTTGTTTAATGGGGTGTACTGATTTGTGTTACTATGGTTATTAACGGGTAGAGTTTCTCGTGTTTCTTCTGCTAGGCCTTTATAGTTCAGTGCCCATACATCTATTTACTACGTATAGATCCAGTCGAACCAATGACCATCCATACGAAATTCCACTTGGGAAAACTAGACCGCACCAGTTCAAGCTTCCTTCATAGACCCAGAAACCGCATTGCAATCTTCCCTAGTGCACGTAGAGCAAATACCAAACCAGGTGTTCAAGCTTCCCCCGTACCAGGTACAGGGCAGGTTGTGGGAGAGCAACACACCCTCACACACACACACCACCCCCTAAGAGCTATGGAGGGTACAATGCTAGAAAACAAAATGGGGATGGGGAAAAAGGATAGATGGCCAAATGTGTTGCAAGGGCGAAAGAAGCATGTGTCTATGGTTCTTTATAGTTGACTAGTGTACATGCCAGTGTACATGGGCTAAAGTACAGGTTTTCATTCAAACAGTAGGACAGCTATATATCCTAAGCCCACAGCTCCCTCTAGCAGTGACAACAGGCGAAGCTAAGCAAATTGGACCACTTTATATCCTAAGGCAACAGCTCCTTTTAGAGCATTATGAAAACAAAATAAAAAATTTAAATGATGTGCGTTCGGGCAGCCTCTACTGCGCATGACGGTACTGGACACACATACATCTGGACTTTATTATAAGTAGATGGATGTTTTGTTCTTTATTCAAAACTGTTTCAATTTAGATGTAATTGCTGTGGGGGCTTTGGATTTGCCGCTCCCACCCCCCAACTGAAGAATACCGCATACATTGTTCTACAGCTTAGCAGCAAAGCAGGAGACAAAATGAATTGATTAAGTTTAACAATATTACAAAGGTAAAAAGAAAGGCCCTGGAGTTTTGAAATGGTTGCAAAAGTAGTGAAACTATAAACTGTAAACAATAAAAGAAGTGGACCTTACTTCCTGTTAGTTCCCACCCACTTCGACCTTTGAAATGTAGTACAAGCGGCCATCATAAATACACAGAACCATTGTAGCATTAGCAAAAGTAGTGCAAGCTTACTGCACACAGTATGTAGTTGAATGATCCATAATTCTAGATGTATTATTCACCTCCCAAAAACATATATAAATATAGTCTGTATTCTGGTGCATACTGACTGGCCTTTTCATGATACTGCTCCAGACATTTGAGATTAAAGCCCAGCGATGCGTCAAGGACAAAGGGCGACTGCAGGGCAATGGTTTTTGGCAGCAGAGCATGGATCATGGACCTGGTTAGGAGGATCAGAGTAGGGCCACCCGCAGATGCTGGGGTACAAGTGTGGCTCACCTGATGGTCCTGTGTGTCACGGGCTTCGGAGTAATGCACAGCCATAGTGTATTACGATTCTGTGTATTGGAAAACATTGGAGGGATTTGCACACATATTACCTTCCCGTCCACCTTGCTCACAGAATGAGGCATCTGCACCTCTGTATGGATGCCTCATGCTTGGACTGACCTCCGACCCTTCCCCTAACTTGGGAGTGTATAAGGGTACATCTAACCTGGCATTCCTCCCGTTGTTCCGGTCTTTCGAGAGGTCGTCTTAGGCTGAAGCCACCCATCGCTCTTTAGACTTCTTGCATCACATGGTTGGTGAATTCTCCAAAAGACACTCTGACCAGTGTCTTTCCCTCCTTGGTGGAGTACAACCTAAGAGTCTGCACTTTCTAGACGATCTGGAACTGGTTTGGTGCTCCTGACTGGATCCTCTTGCCTCCAGATATAAGGCCCTCCTTCCCTTGTACATATGACACGCAATTATCTTTCAGGCTACCCTCAGCCGGCGCTTCCTCCTCGATCATACCTGTCTGTCCGCTATTCAGTCATGGTGTGCTGCAAACGATCTCTGCCTCAATGCCAGTAATAAGACTGAGATCGTTCTCATTGAGACCCCTACTCCTGGTTTCCCACTTTCGCTCTGGCCGGCCTCCCTTGGCCCTGCGCCCGCACCCACCTGCGAGGCAAAAAACCTCAGAGTCATCTTCGACTCCACTCTCACCTTTTCCTCGCACATTTCTGACATCTCTAAAAAGTCTATCAGCTGCACCTCCTCAGAGGTACTCTTCCTTTTCTCACTTTCCCCCAGCAGTTCACTGTCTCCAGAGCCTTGGCTCTCTCTAGGCTGGACTATTCCAACAGCCTCTTCCTCGACCTACCACCTTCTGCCCTATGCCCTCTGCAACTCGTCCAGAACAGAACCATGAGACTTATCCTTGGCCTCAAGCTCATGGACTGCATCTCTCCGGCGCAGAAATCTCTTCACTCGCGCCCCCCGTGGCTGCAAGGATCAAATTCAAGACCCTCTGCATTGTCCACAAGGCTTTACGAGGCCTATTTTATTTATTTATTTGCATTTTTAAAGCGCTCACACAGCCCTGGGGCATCGAGGTGCTGTTACAGAATTTTTCGTTGTTGTTGTCTTAGTTGCATATGTATAACCTCTATACCCAGAGGTTTTTAAGCGCGGACCCGGGGATTGAACCAGAGTTGCTTCGTCTCGTCTTGCTTCCAAGGCGAGCACGTTGCCAATGAGCTATCCTACCTGGGCCTACCTATCTGCAACGTTGCCTACCTAAATACTGTCCCTCACAAGCCCTCTGCTCGTCTACCTCCAACCTTCTGCGAGTGAGTCGGTTCTCCTAGCAGAGATTTGGAGGGAGATCCTTATCTTCAGCAGGTGCCTCCCTTTGGAACAACCTCCCTGCCGCCCTCCTTCTTGAACCTGACCTTCTTAAATTATGGAAACTCATCAAGAACTTCCTTTTCTTCTCTTCCTTCACCCTTCCTCTACCCTGCTAACCTAGCCCTCTGCTCTCTCCACCTCTCCTCTCTCTTCCTTACAGCTTGATGAATGGCTGCCTGGTATACCTCAGAGTCTTACTGGTACTGGGCCGCCCCGCACCATTCCTCTCTCACACTTGCCTCAGGGCCCTACTCCTACCACTGCACTTATAATAACCCAAGAGAGTGGCTCTCTCCGCACTTACCCCAGTCTCCACCAACTGGGTGCACTTGGACCTGCCCCTCCCTGTCACTCTCCCTGCACTTGCACAACCCAAATGCAGCGTGCCTGATGATTGTCTGTTCTCCCTTATCTTCTCCCCCTAATTGCACTGGTAAAACTGCAGAATCGCCGTCAGGCCTATTTGCTGTGTCTCAACTGTTAAATGTATTTTACGCACTTACTCTGCCTGTGCAGACTATTATCCTCTCCGAATGTCAAGCAACTGTTGTTTTCCACTAGTTCCCACCCCCCTTGAGCACTTTGAAACACTCTCATGTGTATAGGTGCTATATAAATATTCAATACAATACAATATCGAAGGTCCTAGAGCCCACAGCAGTGAGCACGGACACCCTTTCATCCCCTCGGCTGGTGACACTTCTCTTTGCCCCACCCCTTTCCATCTTTCAGAAGGTCCTACTCTGGCAACGAGGGAGAGGGTGCGGTTGATTTAGATTCCTTTTAGCCAAGGAAACGCTGGTTCCTTCTCCTCCACCTTGCCCTGGGGTTCACTCTCCATCTTTGACACGCCCGGCTTAGATGGCCTACTCTGCCCACTCCAACCCTAGCCCGCCTTTGATTGATGGCCGTTTTGCTGAATGGTTGGGTCTTGAAAGGGAGGGTAATTTCCCCTGACATCGTCCTGGTGGTCCAGTATTGCAGGTGCCCATCCAACGTTAAGCCCTACACTAGGCACGAGTGGTCTTTTCCACTTGGTGTCTCAAGGCTAGTGTTTATCCCCTTCCTTATAATCCAACTATGCTATTAGATTTCCTTTTAGGTGTCCAGGCTGGGCCCATTTAATTCTACCCTGAGAGCCCAGCTGGCAGCGGTGCAGGTGTCTCCTGGGTCCCCATCACTCGCTTTGAGAAGGTAGCCTCCGGCCCTATTAGAAGCAGAGATTTCTTGTCCCCGGGTCGGATTTCCCTCTGCCTGGTTATCTACACCTCCCTTTGAAGCCTGGAGGACCTCCCCATCAGCCGAAGGCCTCCTATTGGTGGCCAGTGCCTCTGCCTGCAGGCTGTGGGAATGGAGGACCTTGTTTCTTCTGAGGCCTACCTGAGGTTTCTTCTGAAAGGTCCGGTGCTCAAGGTCTCTTTCTCTCTTTAGGTCCAAGGTTATTTCTGAGTTTCACCTTCAGAAGCATTTGGTCTTGTCGGAGGTAGTGCCCCGATGATTCTGGTGCCTCCCCTCCCGACCGTGTTGGTGTTGGTCGGGTTGTGAGACTTTACTTGGGCATGACAGCTCTCACCAAACAGCGCAATGAACTGTTTATCTTCTGCCCAGGTCAATGGCAGACAATGTCGACCCAGGAGTAGTCGGACAGTCCTTAACATGGCATACAAGGCACCTGGTTTGCCTCCCCCTGGCGCTGCCCAGGGTAGGTCTATGTGTGTCTTGTTCTTTTCTTGGGCGACCTCCAAGGGGCACATTTGCAGGGCCTCCACTTGGGATGCACCCTGAGACCTTTATCCTGCAAGCTGTTTTCTCCCCTTCCCCCTGCACTTTTCCCAGTCCCCTCTACCCTTGCACTTGCGCGGTTTGCATGACACCTGGCCTAGTAGGATCGTTGTCTGTCTCCCCGTGTCCCCCCCCCGCCTCGTCACGCCTTGAAACACTTGTGTATAGGCGCGTTACAAATGCCATATCATATCATATCATATGCCGGCTTGCGGCGGCAGTCCTTCGGGTCAGAGGCTCCTTCTTGTATCAATCCTTTGGGTATATGGGCTGTGTTTGTTTTTATGTGCAATTTCCCCCTTGTTTATTTCCTTGTATGGCCTCGTTCTGGGACTGGGGTAAGGAAGAGGAATGAGGAGGTAATGTCAAGCTTACTTACCAGTCATCCCATTACTCCAAGTCCTCTTCCTCGTCCCACTCTTAAATTCCTCCTCCGCCCAGCCATGGGGGAGTGGCAGCAATTGCTGGAGGGTACATTCATTGATGGATGGAACATAGGTAGAAGGAATGCTGGGGGTCGGGGGTGCCCTAATTCCTTCCCTGCGTGAGGGGAGGTGTTGGGGTGGGGTGCATGAGGGGAGGTGTTGGGGGTGGGGTCGCGGTCGCCCCCAGCAAATGGGATTCTCATTGAATGAAAAAAGAATAGGGCTGCATGTGGGAGGGGTGGACCCCTCTTTCTGTGAGGGCAGGGACAAGGACTCTAGAAATAGGATTACTGGTAAATAATCCTGGCATTTCTGCACGATGCTGCAGCTTTCCCTGGACTGGCCTATGAGCTTCACTTGCGTGCATTGGACTAGCTACGTTAACCCCTTGACTACTGGGCTATTATGCATGTTTTGCAAATAGGTCGAGCACACTCGTCCAGGCACGTGACTTGGGACACCGTCGGGCCAGTAAATAATGATTTGCAAACAAAAGGAGGGAAAGGCAACAAGTTATGATTAACACATGTAAATATCGGATGCATATTTTAACTTGTGCCAGCTCTGCAGTTTTATAATGAGTCGAGCACGTCCACCTTTGTATAAACTATATGGCGCATAAACCTGGCCTCTTTAGAAGGAAACGCGTCAAATCACTCTAAATGTTTTTTTTAAAGCAAAATCTGACCCGTTTTAATCACTTTATGCGAGTCAACGCCGCAGTTTTTTGAGTGAGTTCCCCCGTCCGCAAATTACAGCCAATCTTTAATTACTAAGGAGATGGGTGTTTTTAACTGAGACAAAAATGTAGCCCGGCACCAAACCACAGTAGCGTATATCCGCCATTCTTGTGAGTACCTCCGGCTGTATCATTGTTGCTAAAATGTGTGAGTAATCGTGCTTTTTAAAGCACATTAGACCTGTAACATTGGTTCAAGCGGCCAGCTGCACAGCCATGAAGTGGCCCACACAGTGCTTTAAGTGGGATGCTATATCAAGAGAGGCAGGGGCTCTCGTTAGGGGGCGTGACCTAAGTACAGGTGGCATTGTCACCTTTAGTGCGCCCAGCCCCTCCTTTTTGTTCCAAATCACAGGCTCGGAGCCTGTGATAAAGAAACAAAAGGAGAGGCTGGGCGCACCAAAGTTCTCCTTTTCTGCCTCCCACATGCAGCAGGTGACCCTTTCGTTCAAGGACGGACGTGGTTAAAGGGTTGCCTGTCGGGGTTGCAGGCAACCCTTTAACCACCCGGCTCCTTGAGTGAAAGGGCTGCCGGCTGCCTGTTGGTGTTTAACTCAGAAACAGGAAGGGGTCTGGGTTGCCTAGCGCCTTCTTTTTGTTTCTGATTAAAGACCCAACATGCAACAGGAAGTCCTTAACGCTAGCAGCGCTGCACAGTAAAAGGGGCTTACTGCAGGTGTCAGAACTTTGGATTAGAAAAAAGAAGAGGCGATAACTTTTCTCTTTTCTAATCCGGTGCAGGCAGCCCCTTAACCGTGCAGCGATGCCTGGTTAAATGGGCTGCCTGAGGGGTCAGCTTAGCTCGGGATAGTTGGGGCTGTGCACCGGCATGGCCCCGGTTCTGCAGCCCTTTTTTGGAGACTGCCGGGGCTCTGATCAGGCCCACTTAAAGCGCTGGGCTCACATTGGCTCAGGAAACTGCCTCACAATGGTCTGTCAGAGCAGCCATTGCCCTTTGAGTCAATGCAACCTTGTTAAAGAAAGTGAAGGTAAAGCACTGGATCCAGGATACTATGCATTTTGGAGGGAGAGCGAGTGGGGTGTAAGGGGTACATACAAGTGGATGTACATGGGGAGAGTGCGGGGGGCACCTATTTGTAATTTTCTTGATATCTGCAATTGTATCTGCCCTGATCTAAACAGGAAGCAGGTTTTATCACTAGTCTCACTTTAACTAGGTTTAATACCTCTAATAGTAACAGAAAGTATAATACGTGTATAGTACTGTTACCGTTTTAGGGAAATATAATAACTGTGCTTACCTTGTTACGAATAGGACATCATTAATTTACATTGACTACTTCATGAAGCAGTCACCAAAAATAGGATATGATGCCTCAGAGTAAGGTTGGGTGCCCCAGTGAGTGCGGCAGGGTGACCTGAGAGCAAAGGTTGGGTGCACCAGTGAGTAAGACAGTGCGACCGGAGGGCAAGGTTGGGTGCTCCAGTGAGTGAGGCAGGGTGACCTGTTTGCAAGGTTGGGTACCCCAGTGAGTGAGGCAGGGTGACTTGAGAGCAAGGTTGGGTGCCCCAGTGAGTGAGGCAGGGTGACCTGAGAGAAAGGTTGGGTACCCCAGTGAGTGAGGCAGTGTGACTTGAGAGCAACGTTGGGTACCCCAATGAGTAAGGCAGCGTAACCTGAGAGAAAGGTTGTGTGCCACAGTGAGTGAGGCAGGGTGGCCTCAGAGCAAGGTTGGGTGCCCCAGTGAGTAAGGCAGTGCGACCGGAGCGTAAGGTTGGGTGTTCCAGTGAGTTAGGCAGGGTGACCTGTTTGCAAGGTTGGGTGCCCCAGTGAGTGAGGGAGGATGACCTGAGAGCAAGGTTGGGTGCCCCAGTGAGTGAGGCAGGGTGACCTGAGAGCAAGGTTGGGTGCCCCAGGAAGTGAGGCAGGGTGACCTGAGAGCAAGGTTGGGTGCCCCCTTGATTGAGGCAGGGTGGCCTCAGAGCAAGGTTGCGTGCCCCATTGAGTGGGGCAGGGCAGGGTGACCAATGGGAAAGACATTGAGAAAGGGGCAGGTGCGCGAGTAAATGTTAAGCGAGGCAGGGTTGGGGGGCAGCTGATGAACAAGGTAGATAGTGCACGAGGCTGACTGCCCAGTCAATGGGTGTTCTGAGGAAAGAAGATTGTGCGGTCAGTGAATAAGGTAAGGTGATGAAGTTAAGGGTTGTGCTCACTCAGTTTTTACAGCGTGACAAGGGAGTGAGTCACATGGGCCAGTGAAGAGCCAGGAGTAGGAGATTTTGAGAGAATGAGGTATTGAGCCGGGAACGAGGATCGGGTGGCCAGTAAATGAGGCAGTGGCAGACAAAGAGAAAGGCAAAGGAATGGGACAGGCTGGGTATGGAATGCAGAGGTGAGAGGGAATGGGGCAAGCTGAACAGAGAAAGCAGAGGTGAGAAGGAAATGAGACAAGCTGAAAAAGGAATGGAGATGCGAGAAGGATTGGGACAGGCAGAACAGGGAATGCAGAGGTGAGGGTGAATGAGGCTGGTTGAACAGGGAAGGCAGAAGTGAGAAGGGAAGACATAGGTTAGAAAGGAATGGGGAATGCAGGTGTGAGACAAGAAGGGGGCAGGGTGAACTGTGAATGCAGATGTGAGAAGGGAATGAGGCTGGAAAAGGGATGCAGATGCGAGATGGAAATGGGACAGGATGAGCAGCGAATGCAGAGGTGATAAAGGAAATGAGAATGGGTGAACAGTGAGCGGGGAATTGAGAAGGAAATGGGACCGGGGTTAACAGTTAATGCAGAGGTGAGAAGGAAATGTGGTGAACCGAGTGATGTCACCACTCCCTCTCTGGGGAAACTCTCTACCTAATCCTAACCCTGTGGGTGGATGCCTGAGGGAGGACCATCTAGGGGGAGACAACCTTCATCAAAGGGAAGGAGACTCACTGGTAGGAACTTGGTATCTCCCTTTCCACTCAGGATATAACACTCACTCTTTAAATCCCCGAACCTATATTGCATATTGCGACATAGAACCGGTTCCCCCACTCAGTGCTGACTGTCAGGCTTTTTTTCCATTCTCCTTATGGAAAGACTGAGATGAGAAACAGCAAAGGAGTAATGTAGAGCATGGAACTGGAGACATCGCTCTAGTTGTTGGAAATGCCAGGACATTACAAAAGCCCGGCACCACAAAGAAGATGTGATCAAGGGGCAGCAGATCCCCTTTACCCGACGGGGGTTGGGGAATAAAGCAGATGACAGCCGGAGCAGGGAGCAGGCTAGTGGCTGTCTGCGCCGTCGCAAGAAGCTGGAAGGAAGGTATGCCGCCCGAGAGCCTGCAGACTGAAAGGCTGTGAGAAGGAGGCTATGGTGAAAAGGGTACCGGAGAGCTGACAGGACACCATCAGCAAGACAAGGCTCCCCGGAGAAGGAAGGGAGGACCGCAGAGAATGCCAAAGCCGCCACAAGAGACCGGTGAGCCCAAGCAATGGAAGTGGGACACAGGGGCGCTTCGTAGCGTAGATCACGCAGCACACAGAAGCAGTGTGAAAGCGAATCCAAGCAAGGGAACAGGAACGCTGAAAGTATCAAGAAGGGAAACCAGTGAAGAGGGGTTGATGACTCCAAGGATAATTGAGCGAAACAGACATATGTTGAAGACGACCTGGCAGGTGAGTATACCAGGCAACGTGTGGCGAGTCTGGGTCCCGCACCCAAAAGTGAATCTTGTAAAAGTCCTGGCAGGAGAAAACACCAGGCAAAGAGATTGTGAGCCTCGGGCCCACACCCAAACACAAAGTGAAAATTGTAAAGGCACAAAGGAAGTCTTGTACCTCTTTGGTGCAACCTGTTTCGAAAGCCCTGGCAAGAGTATACCAGGCATGGGAGAAGTGTGAGAACACAAGGGAAGACTCATAGCTCTTTGGTGCATCTATACAAAGAAGTCCTGCCAGGAGAGTATACCAGGCATAGGGGAAAGGTGAAAATACAAAGTGGAAGTTGTGAGAGCCTGTCAGGAGAGCACACCAGGCAATGGAAATGTACTGTAATAGTTGAGAAGAGGGAGAGTGACCACTTAAAATTGTGGAAAGGCCAGACATGGGAGAAGTGTGAAAGTACAAGGGAAGACTCATACCCCTTTGGTACGGCTATATAAATAAGCCCTGGCAGGAGAGTATACCAGGCATAGGAGAAAAGTGAACATGCAAAGTAAACATTGGGAAACACTGGTAGGGGAGCACACCAGACAATGTAAAATGTACTCTAAGAATTCGGAAGAGTGCGAGTGACCTCTTAAGATTGTATATTGTGAGGAATTCGACCATCGGGGAGTGTGCGCTCGCCTGGGCTTTTTTGTTTTTTCTGATAATGAAAATGAATGATGGCAGATCAACCTCTGAACATGTGTGAGGCCATTCTGCACACATTGTCTCTGCTCACTGCACAAAATACATGGTCACATGTACTCTGGGAGGACACAGCCTACAGGCGCCGTCTTCCTCTGTCATGTTCAGCTGGAATGTGACAGCCACGGGTACATCAAAGCATCTCAAGAAGGGGGAAGGCACTCCTTCCTCCATCCACAGACAGCCGCATTAAAATATCAAAGGCTCATGGATCTGCTTTCCTATTGTTTAGTCCGGCTGGTGGCAGTGCATACTAATGAGAGATAATTGAGGAAAGCCTGGAAGGGGCTTGGTTAACAGACAGACAACAGGAAAGCCGGGCTAACACCCCTTTGGTATGCAATTTGTAAACTTGAAGCTAGTTCCCACCCCTCTGTATGAAAGGCAGTGAGTGGCATGTCTGGGTCCATCTGTTAGCATATGTACCCCTGCAGAGTGGAACCCTTTCAGAGGGGAGAAGTATGTGATTTGAGGGAGACAGGAAGTCTGCTCTCGGCACAAACCTTAAGGTAGACCTGTGCTTTAATCAAGAGTCACAGAGGGCTCAGTTAAACAGAGAGACACTTTGATCTACAATAGACAGGAAGATGGTTGGGACTTATGTATATGTTGTCACCCCTTACCTTTCCTGTTGCAGAGCACTCTGGTCCTGACCTCATGCATAATAGAAGATTGTTGGTGGGGGACCAAGGATTGGTTTATTAAGGTAGGCTGAGTCTGCACCAATCACTGGGGCCCATATGGCTTTAAAAGAGGTCTGAACACCCCACTTAGATCATCTGACAACTTCGAAAGGAGTAAGTAGAAGGTCTCATTTGGACCCGGACTGTCGCCAGTGTTAGAAAGGCCAAGAGTACCAAGAGGGAAGCAAGATCCCTCCCCTAAACATCTCCCAGGGAACAAAGGGAGATACTGGACTCCGAGGACCCGTCCAACAGCTGCAGAACTGGTACCCAGCCAGCACACTGTGTGTCCTGCTAGGTTCTGCCAGCAAGCTTCCTAGGTGGGAAGTGCCGGAGAGTATCTGATCTAAGGACAAGGCCATTACCTACAAAAACTCTCCTAAGCTTTGGGCTGTCCGCCTTGAAAGGACGACACAAACCCTGCAAAGAAGCTAGGAGGAGTGCCACACAAGCATCAACCAGTGTCTATCTTTTAAGGATATTTTCGAGACGGTCGAGTCCTCGAACCACAACGGGCTGCACCGCTGACTGTTGTCACGCCGCAGTTATCAGAACCGTCCGAGACACCTCGACCAGCGCTCCGATGCGCCACAGAGACAACCATTCTTGGCCTTCAGCTGCCGTGAAGGCCAGCCTGCAGCCGTCCATCCAGCCTGACTTGCCGAACTGCCTGCCTCCTGATACCCACAGCTGTCTCCCGCTTCGAACTCTGTCTCAGGAGATATGAAGCACCCTTGAACTGCCTCGACACTGTCGAGCATCAATAATCTTTTAAGCACCAGGTACATTGTGGTTCTGCCCCCCTGGTCCTTCTCTGAAGGCCCCTAGAGACAGTTACAACCCTCTGCCCCTTGGTGCTGAAACCAAATAACCTTTAACAGTAAGACTGATTACTTTCCTATCAGTATCCAGAGTGCTTCCCTTTCCTTCGTGAAGTTTTCTGTTTCTGTGTTCCTTTACAGGGTGGGTTGTATTTTGAAGTTTGCTAGAACTGTCTGTTGTAGTAATATTAAAGTACATATTTTTAATACAACCTTGACTGGACAGTCCCTTTAATCATGGGTAATAATTGTATTTTCACTGTGCTGCAACTAACCAATGATCCACAACCTTTCAGAGATAAGCCTGCCGTTCCATCCATGTGATCAAAAATTGGACACAGAGGTTTATAATTGACGTGTGTTCCAATCTGTTCGGATCCCTTCTGGTGTACTAGAGGCGTGGGGCTGATTGATGGTTTAGAAACCGACATTCATCGCTGGACCACTGGTGTCCCGGAAGTTGATTCGTCACACATATACTCTAGGGGAAGGTAGCGATACCCACCGAGCGAGAAGCTTGTATAAACTCTCATAGACAGTATTATTTAGAAGGTGTAAAATGCCAAAGGAGCTCTGTAATGAGGGAAACACTGCCTGAGTGTGACTAGTAGTAAATCATCATGAGAAACCTCAGGGCAAGGGATCCCCATCTTGAGACTTGTGGAACTTTGATTATTTTTTCTCTTTTTGCACCCGTTTGGAACTTTGTGTTGTTTCGTTGAGGCAGGGAAAACCCCTCATAATTATAGGACGATGTAGGTCTTTCTGCAACCCCCTTTTCTGTTAATAAAGGTTTATCGCAATCAACAAAATGCCCTTGTGTCTGCGTCTTACTCCTGATTCCTCAAATAATTCCTTACAGTTTGGCAGGCTGAACAGTGAATTAGTGCAGACGTGAGGCAGAAATGGGACCGGCTGAACAGGGAATGCAACAGTGACAAGGGAATGGGCAGGCTGTACAGGGAATGCAGAGGTGAGAAAGAAATGGGACAGGGTGACCAGTGAATGAATTCAGAAGTGAGAAGGGCATGGGTCAGGCTGAACAAAGAATGTGGATGTGAGATGGGAATGGGTCAGGCTGAACAGGGAATGCAGAGGTGAGGAAGAAATGGGGCAGGGTGAACAGTGAATGCAGAGGTGAGAAGGAAATTAGGCAGAATGAACAGGGAATGCAGAGGCGAGAAGGAAATTGGGCAGACTGAACAGGGAATGCAGAGGTGAGAAGGACATTGGACCAGCTGAACAGGGAATGCATAGGTGAGGCGGGAATGGGACAGGCCAAACCGGGCATGTGGCGGTGAGAAGTAAATGGGACAGGCTGCATAAGGAATGCAGAGGTGAGAAGGAAATGGGACCAACCGAACAAGGAATGTAGAGGTGAGAAAGGAACGGGACAGACCAAACCGGAAATGCAGCAGTGGGAAGGACATGCGACAGGCCGAACAGTGAATGCTGAGTGGGCAAGAGAATGCGAAGGGATAGTGGGGCAGAGTGAACTCCAAAACAATGCATACGTGAGAAGGAAATGGGACAAGCAGAACAGGGAATGCAGGGGTGAGAGGGCAGGGGGGTAGGCTGAACAGTGAATGAATGTAGAAGTGAGAAGGGAATGGGGTAGACTGAACAGAGAATGCATAAGGCATAATGGAGAGGTGAGAAGGACATGGGACCAGCTGAGCAGTTAAAGAAGAGGTGAGCAGGAAATGGGACCAGCTGAACAGGGAATGCAGAGGTGAGCAGGGAATGGGACAGGCTAAACAGGTAATGCTGCATTGAGAATGAAATGGGACAGGCTGACCAGGGAATGCAGAAGTGAGAAGGACATGGAGTTGGCTGAACAGTGAATGCAGAGATGAGCATGGAATGGGTCAGGCCAAACCGGGAATGCAGAGGTGAGAGTGAATGGGGCTGACTGAACATGGAATGAATATGTGAGAAAGAAATGTGACAGGTGAATAGGAATGCAGAGGTGAGAAATGAATGGGTTAGGCCAAACAGGGAATGCAGAGGTGAGAAGGGAATTGGGTAGGCTGAACAAGGAATGCAGGGGTAAGAAGGGAATGGGGCGGTCTGAACAGGGAATGCAGAGGTGAGAAGGAAATGGGACCAACTGAACAAGGAATGCAGAGGTGAGAAGGGAATGGGACCAACTGAACAAGGAATGCAGAGGTGAGAAGGGAATGGGACAAACCAAACAGGAAATGCAGTTACATTCCTTTCTCACATCTGCATTCCCTGTCCAGCCTGTCCCATTTCATTCTCAATGCGGCATTACCTGTTTAGCCTGTCCCATTTCCTGCTCACCTCTGCTTTAACTGCTCAGATGGTCCCATGTCCTTCTCGCCTCTCCATTATGCCTTATGCATTCTCTGTTCAGTCTGCCCCATTCCCTTCTCACTTCTGCATTCATTCACTGTTCAGCCTACCCCACTGCCCTCTCACCTCTGCATTCTCTGTTCAGCTTGTCCCATTTCCTTCTCACATATGCATTGTTTTGCATTTCACTCTGTCCCACTATCCCATCGCATCGGTATTCCCATGCCCACTCAGCATGCACTTATTCCCTTTTCACCTATTCATTCATTGTTCAGCCTGTCCCATGTCCTTCTTACTGTTGGGTAAATAGGGAATATAGTTGTGAGAAGGGAATGGGGGAGGCTGAACATTGATTGCAGAGATGAGAATGGAATGAGTCAGGCCAAACAGGGAATGCAAAGGTAAGAGGGAATGGGGCAGGCTGAACATGTAATGACGATATGAGAAAGGAATGTGACAGGTGGAATAGAAATGCAGAGGTGAGGAGGGAATGGGTCAGGCCGAACAGGGAATGCAGAGATGAGAAGGGAATGGGGCAGGCTGAATATGCAATGCAGCTGTGAGAAGGGAGCGGGCGGTCTGAACAGGAAATGCAGAGGTGGGAAGGACATGTGACCAACTGAACTTGGAATGCAGAGGTGAGAAGGAAATGTGACCAACTGAACAGGGAATGCAGAGGTGAGAGGGAAATGGGAAAGCTGAAAAGGGAATACAGATGCGAAACGATAGTGAGGCAGGCTGAGAAGTGAATCAGTGCAGAAGCGAGAAGGAAATGGGACCAGCTGAACAGGGAATGCAGAGGTGAGCAGGGAATGGGACAGGCTGAACAGGTAATGCCACAGTGAGAAAGGGATGCAACAGGCTGAAGAGGGAATGCAGAAGTGAGAAAGAATGGGACGGGATGAACAGGGATTGCAGAGATGAGAAGGGAATAGGGAAGGCTGAACACAGAATAAATATGTGATATGGGAATGGGGCAGACTGAATAGAGAATGCAGATGTGAGAAGGACATGGGACCCGCTGAGCGGTGAATGCAGATGTGAGAAGGAAATGGCAACAGCTAAACAGAGAACGCAGAGGTGAGCAGGGAATGGTACAGGCTGAACAGATAATGCTGCAGTGAGAAGGAAATAGGACAGGCTGAACAGGGAATGCAGAAGTGAGAAAGGAATATGACAGGGTCAATAGAGAATACAGGTGTGAGAAGCAAAGTGGGCAGGCTGAACAATGAATGCAGAAGTGAGAAGGAAATGGCGCTGGCTGAACAGTGAATGCAGAGCTGCGAAGGAAATGGCAGCAGCTGAACAGGGAATGGGACAGGCTGAAGTGGGAATGCAGCAATGAGATGGAAATGGCACAGGCTGAGCAGGAAATGCAGAGGTGGGAAAGGAATGGGACAGGGTGAATAGGGAATGCAGATGTCAGAAGGCAATAGGACTGGGTGCACAGTGAATGGAGATTTGAGAATGAAATGGGACAGGTTGTACAGTGAATGCAGAGGTGAGAAGGAAATGGGGCAGACTGCACAGGGAATGCAGAATTGAAAAGGGAATGGGGCAGGCTGAACACAGAATGCATACGTGAGATGGGAATGGGGAAGGCTGAACACAGAATGCATACGTGAGGTGGGAATGGGGAAGGCTTAACCGCTGATAAATGCAGATTTGCATTTGGACTGTGACTCCCCTTGGACACTCCTTATAGATATTATAGCAGGTGTGCAGTTCTTTGCTAGAGTCACAGGAATTATGAAAATGAACATTAGAAAAGTGTTAAACGACAGCACCTGATTAAGAATTGGAAACGAGAGCAATACCCGGACTCGTTTCACACTGAGTATCTATTTGACTAGATCTATGGTTCTCACAGGCATTGATGTACATCATCTTGTGCTTGCTGTTTTTGTGTTTTATTCTTCAAGCTTATCCTGCTCTTGTCAGAAGAGACGTTGATGTTCGCACTTTTTTACAGGATCCTATAAATGGGCCAGTGATTAGAAGACTGCAATTATTGAACAAATATTACAACTCCAGGAGTAAAGTTTTTCTTATTTTTCCTCAAATTATAACTGTAGAAATGAGGAATAATGAGGTGAACATGATTTTGGAGAATGAGCAAGCCCAAGAAATTGCAGAATGGCACAAGTGGTGGCATTTAATCTGTTGGTTTGTGATATACATATGTACAATTATGCGTCTTTCTGTTTCTCCTGATTCATCTTTTCTATGTCATTGATCTAAAAAAGGCAGATGTCCCTTTGATCCTCCCCACTCCAGGAACTATTGTTGATTTACCCATTACTGGTGAGCCAAAGCCCCTTGTGTTGTCTTCCTGTATTAAAGCTGCTTTAGCGTTGTTTCCATGGGCTGCAACCATTATGTTGGGGAGACACAAGAGAAGCGTGGATGAAGATAATTAGCGACTAAATACATACTTGGATAGAGCAGCACACCTGAGTAATAACGTGATATCGGCACATGGAAAAGGTGGGAGAGAGAACATCGAAGGAGGGTTGATACGTGTGTTCCCTCATACCTTTATGCTTTAGAAACCTCCAGAATATTCAGAGCCACAGAAATATCAGTGAAAAAATCCCATTGCCTGACAAGAGGACAGTTCCAAGGCAGAACAGCATCTATAGTGAGGATGAATAAAGCGACATCTCAAAGAGAAGCCAATTATGTGTAAGATTTAAAGACCAGAGAGAAGCAAGAAATAAGCCATTGAATAATAAAATATGAGCAGCCTGGAATGGATGGAGCTGGATTTATGGTTGAAGAAAATAAGATGATAAATTGCCATGGAAAGAATGAAGAGGAGATACAGAGATGTTGAGAAAGAGGACAACTACACATTAAAGGAAAATTATTGACTCACGAAGGATGGCTTGATGGACTAGTTGTGCGCAAAGCAGCAGCATTGACCAGATAGTGGGAAGCAGTTGTGGAGAATGCAGCAAAAAGAATGCAAAGCTCAATGGCCGACGATTACAAAATTGTTGACCTAGGTTGACAATCAAGAAGGACCATTGCAGATACTACCCCTGAAGGATGTGTCCTTATGTTTCAGAAATAATGGTATGAAGAAGGTTGGAGAGAATCGCCAGGTTGGCCGAATTTTTGATGTACCAGGTATGAAGGAAGGGACATCCGTCTTAATGGATTATTATTGGGCTTGTGGGACCAAAGCCTACATGAAGCTGCCCAAGGACTGGGGAGGGACGTGCTCCTTAGTGCTTGTCCATGTTCCAGCGTTAGTGATTCCTCAGAGTGACCTGAACATTGGTGAATTTCCAAAAACAAATGCCCATTTGAGAAGGAGAAGATCACCCAAATTTCTCAATCGAACAAGAAGGGAGAATTATTTCTCTGCAAAATCAATATAAGACTTTGATGCCATCCCGTATGAGCACAGGTTGTTCAGCAAGACTGCTTGAGTATTTATGATTATCTTTATGCCGGGGAGCCAAATGATGACTAATGCAGAGTGGTTACAAATCACTCGCTGGCAGCCTGTGCGGACGATCAATACCACCATAAAGGTATTCAATGCTGTCAAGGAAGAATTGAGGGCCATACGACTAATGAACCTCCAGAACAGATATGTCCTGGATATGATCACAGCGATGGAAGGAGGAGTTTGCACCAAAATTGGACCATCATGTTTCACATTCATACCTTCTCACGATGATGAGAATGGGACCTTGACAAAGGCCATAACGTTGCTGCCAAACCTGCATAACAAGATGGAAGATGATACAGAGGATGTTGCAGATGACAGCTGGTACACATCTATATTCTCAAGGGTCCCACAGTTGATGGCGAACATCTTCAAGCTTCTTGGAGCAATATTGGTGATGTTTGGATTCTGTGTAATCAGGATAACAGTTGCACAATGCAAGAAGACAGCCAAGAAAGCAGTGGGAATGAGAATCATGATTGATGTTGAGTCAGGATTTGAACCTAAGGAATTGGCTGATGAAGAAATCAGAGGATACATAAAGGCCAGCATTGTAGCACCTGAGGGAACGAAGTTCCTGTATCTGCAGAACCACAAGAAGTACGTGGGATGATGGGTTCATTGTAACGAATGGGCAGTGCAGTTACATGACCTAAAGTGTGGAAGAACATGTTAAATCAGCCGGTTCCCTGAAGGGAGTGATGAAGACCTGGACTCCAAAGAAGCACTTCAAGAAAGAGTATCATGATGCGGAGACTGATGAAAGTGTGGTCGATGACTCGGCCCAGAGGGGAAGTCCCGCCCCCTGCTACCTGTATGTTGGAAACCTGAAACTGCACCATCCTTGACACCAGTAGTTGTGACCATACCGTGATGAGTGTTCGAGAAAAGGTATCCATTAAGAAAACCATACCACATGTATGCACAAAGGGATGATAGTCTCTTGGAGGAGATCCCTGAAGGAATATGAAAACAAGAAAAAGAGAAGCTGGTGACGTCACAAAAAGTGAAGGTGACACACTATGAAGATGATGTATGGACCTTCTAGCAACTAATGACGAAATAAGGAATTGAGTAAATGTTCTGATTGCATATATGTATGATGCACTGCAAAAAAAGTCATTCAATGAATGTACAGATGCACGAACGCAAGTAGACCAAGTGATCATAGAAGCTGGCTATACATAGTGAATAGACTGCAGGTGAAACCGGCACTTTATAGGGTCTGGTCATCGGTGCCACAAATGTTAGTAAGTTCAAAGCCACAGAGAAAGAAGGATCGAGAGCTGTGTGTGTCGCAGCAAAGAATTAACAGCAGATCGCGGCCTTGAAGGGTGAAGCTGTTTGGCTTGGTATTAAAGCTGGAGCAAGCTAAGGCTGGTTATCTATCCATGAAGAACAGTGAACGTAACAAGCTGAATTATCCCTTGTTAAGGTGCAAGGAAGGAACACCATGAGTGTCAAGTTTATTAATTCAAGACAATTAAATGCTATAAAATGGGCTGAATTGCGGTCTCCTGTCATGTGAGCCAAGGATGGAAATAGAAGTTGGGCATGCAGACTAGAACTGTGATCAGCCTTTAACCATACTCCCTTTTATTCCGAAGAGAAGAGAATCTAGTGCAAGGCCAAGTTCAAAGACAGTCTGCATGGCAGAAGGCATTGGCGATGAGAGATGTGGGGCTAATTGGGTGGGATGCAAAGTCATGTCCACCTCCTGGCACCTGGGTATGAGCTTACGTGCTGCTAAGGAGCTGAATTTCCAGACATGGCACGAGCGTGCCAACCAATTTTAGAGGGCCATATGATGAAGGGCCTTATACTTTAAGAACTAATAGTATTCTGTGTACTTAATAAGTGTTGAGGATGACTTGCACTAGAGGCAGGCATAAGTAGTCCACTTGACAGTAGATGTCCTATCACAACCCAGCCCAGTAAAGAAAGTATACTTCGATGTTCCCCTTAATCCAATCCCGATCCCTAGTAGGTTTTTCTTATTTTCAACGTAGTATGACGTCATGTATGACACATTTTTGCTATATAAATGTATTTATGTGATTTTCGTACAGACCATTCTCATAGGTCGCTACGGGGGATAGAAGGGCTACAGCCCGAGTCTTTTGATTCTAGCCCCGGAAAGAAGCTCAGGAACTACAATGCAAAGAGTAGCTAGCCCCAAGTACCGACATTAGTATAGCTCCGGCTCTTTTCCAGACCTAGCAACACCACAGGCTACCACTTATACAAGTGGATTTTTAGGAATACCAAATGTGTAAATATTGGTATTTTTAGGAATACCGCCAGCTGCAGTTGTAATTAAACTTGCCAGTATTCCTACCAAAGTACATTGAACCCATAATCTAACTGGTATTGTTCTATGCCTGAGTATCAGCGATTGACACTGCACTTTTACTTTAAAACAGAATGCAACATATTTAACTGCTTTTTTGCTGTACTGCTGTATCATACCCAACTTCACTTCACATGTTCTTAGGTATGGAAAGTCTGATTCGGAAAAGCTTAATGGACTGGGGCAGAGCCAGCCACACCTAATGTAATCTGGTAATGGGATTGAAGCTGTCCCAGCCCAACCAGCATTTCAGAGACTCTGGTCGATTGGCAGTACTTACTACAGCCCAGTTTGAGAAATCAGATCGCCTTCAACAGTAGCTCTGCGCATCTCTTAATTAAATTGTAAACTATGATCATTATCTATGCGTGCGAAGGAATTTCATGCCATCACTGCATAGGTCAGTGCTCCACTTGGGCCACCCCAGTCAATGGAGTATGAACCCGCCACTTAGGGTGACCAGACATCCCGGTTTTGCTGGGACTGTCCCGGTATTTGGTGCTCTGTACCCCTTTCTCAAAATTATGTTCCCATTGGAAACTGCAGTGGACCCGTTATTTTGTGGTTGGTCTTCACAGCTGGCAGGCGGGAATGCACAATCTTGCACAGAAGAAATGCTAAATTTTTCAACTTAAGATGGTGTTAGTTTGTGATAAATTAATTGTAGTGTATTTCCTTGAACAGTAACACTTAAACCCCCTTCTCTTCCAAACACTACTTAAGTGTAGTGCCTTTTTCAAGCGGTAGTCCTACATTTATGTTCGTTGCCCTGTCCCAGTTTTTCACTTTTTGAATCTGGTCACCCTAATGCCACTGAACTGAATGCTCCAAAGGTCCCTGCTGGGGCCTGAGCCAGTGAGTCGGTGGGAGTGTGACGGCGTCTACTGTAGCTGTGACCCCGCGATAGAGACTTCACGCATAACTCTAGCATACTTGCCAACATTCTCTAGTCAAAAAGATGTAGGATTTTTCAAGTTTCAAAAATAATACTTCCCATAATAATTAATCACAGGAAAATACAAAACATACATTGTTGCCACCACTACAGCATTCTAAAATACACAACCCATCAAACAGCAGATGTTTGGAAAGATGTTCAAATGTTTAAAATGTATAATTATGAATGGTAAGTTAACACCGAGTTCAATTACCTAACTTCACAGAAGGTAATCACACAGAGCTGGTAGACAACGTTTGCCACTGCTCTGTAGCAGCAACCGGGCAGTACATATTTATCCCTGCAGTGCAAGATGAATAACTGAACAACACGGAGACTGATAACCCCCTCAGTATGATATGCAGATGCTGTGTGATGATGCTACGCTCTGCCACTTGGCACTGGTGGTTCACCTAATGCCTGTCCCGGCCAGAGTGCAGGGCAGAGTCATGTAGCTACGAGGTCAGTGGATTGGTCTAAGTCCATCACTCAAAGTAATCACTTACCTGCCCACCGCTCAGACAGACGAATGTGTTGTATGCTTTGTCCTGGGCCGGTCTCAAGCAGGTGGCCTTAGTGTCACATACATTACCTGCCACTGTAAAAAGCAGTAGGATTTGACCCCCAAATCTGTAGGCGGTAGGACTGCTTAAAAAGCAGTAGCCTACTGCCTAAATCTGTATGGTTGGCAAGTATGCTCTAGCCCCCGCCTCCGCTTTCCCAGAAGCCAGGACAAGTAAAGTACATGGGAAAATGGTTCAAATGACAGTTGCAAGTGTGTATGCGAATGAAAGTCTCATTGGTAACACACGGACCTGAATGGAGAGCGAAGACGTGCAACGCGCACGGCTCTCACAGGAACAGAACAATGTATGTTTCCTTTCATGTGACAGGCCAGGCCTGGGGGAGGGATGGGCAGAAGACTCCTTTTTGGGTGTCGTCCAATCGCCGGCCTTTGTGTACATAACGTCCTGGGTGAGACGTTCAGTGTTCTCCCGGAACTGCTTCTCCTAATCTTGTATAGACATCCGGCCCTAGACCAGGATACTGGCCGGGAACTTCATGTTCACTGGCACTGCGGGGACCGAACCAGTGATGTATAAGGCAGCCTGGCCGGACAGAAAGCGGTTCAATGTGTGGCCTCGGTGAAGCGCAAGGGGTGCAAAAGACTATTGCCGGTCTTCACGCTCATTTTACTGCTCCGAGCCATTGTCGAAACGTTTTAGAGGTGAGGAAGGGCATAGATGCCAACTTTTCACAGTGGGCTCGGGGGTCTCTTGTGGTTTGCCCACACTCCCATGTCCTGCATTAGAGTTCGAAACAAGCACAGTTCACTTTTATCTTTGTGTAAAAGTATTTAATAGTGTAGATAAGTGCATTTGCCACAGTAAAGGTGACAGTTCCTTAGTTGACCAATTTGTGATTAGTTTGACAGACACGTGTGCGCTGCATTGTACCTTTTGAGTTACCCGTTGATGGGTATTCAGAAGTGGTGAAATATCACTGGAATGCCTTGTGATCTTGGGCAAAACGCTTCCTTAGAATATGCGATCACTATCAGTGTGACTATTCATAACGGAAACATGAGTAACTAATATACGTAGTGATGGCGCAAACACACTTATCTGGGCATTCAATCAACCCAATTGTAAACACTGGCATATCTGTCTCCCAACTGCATTATTTATTTTCAACCCAGCCCCACTGATAACTTTTGAGCCTGACTCCAAGGCATTTAAACCGCCTTTTTTGGAGATGAGAGAGCAAGGCTGTACGTTTTTAGTATTCTGGTCTTCGAAATCTGCAAATTTAAAGAGATCACAGGGGCAGAGGGGTCAAAGCTCTGTGACCTTTCTAGAAGCAGACCTCGTTAACGCACCTGATGAATCGCTTGCTTTGCATCTAAAACGAACAGCACTGCAGAAACACAATTACGTTGTCTCTCAGCCTTGTTGGGGGCTGCTCCGGGTCACCGGGCAGCCCCATACTCAGGTCGGGTAACACCCGACCGGATACCCTGGTGCGGCGCTCCTGCCGCAGACTCATGGGTGGGGAGTCACCCTAACCGCTCCGGACCACCAGAGCTCCACACGTGGCCGGGGGCACCCGGATCACCGGGGCCCGGCTCTGGGGGCACCCAGGCCGGGTTCGCCACCCCAGCCCGCCTCACATGGCTGGGGAGGACACACAAGGAAGGCGTTGCCCGGCAGGGGCACTGTCCGGACGGTGTTGCCCGGCAGGGGCACCGTCCTCAAGCTGGGCCCCGTCCTTGGGCCCAGCGCCTGCAGCGCAGCACCAGCATAGTGCACCAAGAACAACGCTGGAGCCTCGGATAGTCGGACTGACGAGCTGGAAGCGTCCCGTTCGTTTTATTATGTTGGTCACGTGGCTACTGCTATGTGACTCATGACAACATCCTGGGAGCTACCGTGCTCCCAGGGGTTTACATTGCAACACCACTCCATTTTTTAATAAACAACAAAACAAAACATGTGCCACTAACTATGCCCTATTACTCGTATTACCACTCTGCTAATATACCCTTTATTAACCTGGGCGAGTGGTCAACTAGCACACAAACCACCAGTTCACATCAATGGCACCACACAAAACATTCTGCATGTGCAGATGTACACCACATAACATTGCCCGCCCGCTGGGGCCATTCCAAGCCAGGCAGTGTCGGCCAGCTCTCGGACTTCCCGGGGTGTCGATAATGATGCCCATCCTCTGCACTGGTGGAGCTGCAGGAGACCAGTCAGGGTCTTCACCAATGTTCACCCTGGACACTCGCCAAAAGTCACACGAGGGCCGGCAAAGCCGCACCTGGGGAGGCCCAGGGGCCACATCGGCCAAGTCCACAGTCTTGAGTGCTCCTGTGATGGCACCATGGCAGCAGGCCACTCATTCTTCTCCCTCTTCCTCATGGGGCGGACGGTGGGAAGACACCGGTGTTCAGGTGCCTGAGCTGCAGGCCCATAAGCACGCACAAACACCCCCCTGCTGTGACCCATTCTTCCTCTCAGGGCACACCTTGCTTGCCTGCCTCCATGTTCAAGTGTCTCGCTTCCCTACACCACTTGCTCTTCCCGGCTGGGAGATGAAGACGGTGCCGCAGGCACCATTGTTCACATTACCCCTCTTGACAATACAGGCTGGGCACCTGCGGTCACACTGTGGGGCAGGGTACCCGTTGTACCTCCTTACAGCGTCGCTTGGGGGACTGCATGTGAGCCCGAATTACTTGAGCGATGCCCTTTTCTTTGTTTGGCGGCCGCGGGTTTCCTTTGGCGGTCTTCTCGCCGCTCTTCAATCTCATGACTTGCGGGTGGGGGAGGGCAGCAGCCTCACCCTCGTTGCCTTTGCGAGTTGACTTTTGGGCCCGCCTCAGCTGTTTGCCGGGCCCCGTACTTTCCACTTGTGCGGCCAGGGGGCTTCCTTCTCTCATCGCGGCTGATGCTGCACAACCCTCCTCCCCCTCAGGTGGGAGAGGAGAAGGAGCAGATCACGTGGCCGACGCCGCCAATTCTCTCTCTCCGGGGGCAGCGGCACCTCCTCACTGCCTTCGCGGGCCCAGTTGGATTTGGGCCCGCACCATCATCATTTTTTTCTTCACGGCGGCAGGCCCAGGGTGTTTGGGGCGCTGCCGCAGGCTTCCTCCTGAATCGCGGGCCCCGACTGGGATGGGCCTGTCTTCTGTTGGGGAGGAGCGGCCCACCTCGCCTAGGGGGGGGACTTTCGTGCATGTCATTGCGGCCGACGCCGCCCTTTTCATTGTAACGGCAGAGGCCGCGTGCATCTCTCCCTCACAGATGGGAGGGGGGGGCGCTCACCTCCACCATGCGGCCGACGCCGCAGATCTCGCCCCCTCCACCCGGGTGGGGGAAACGGCACCATCCGCGTTGCCCTTGCGGGCCCAGTTGGGGTTGGGCCCGCACCCTTTCCTTCGGCGATGTTCGCCACTCTTCCGCGGATAGGGGGGGTCGCCTCCTCCCTGCAGCCGCTCTCTCATCGCGGCCGACACCGCGGGCACTCTCGCTCCCCATGGGGAGGGGAACAGCTTCCTCCCTTCGGGTGGGGGCCATGATCTTCATCATGCGGTCGCCGTGGCACAACTCGCTGTGCGGCGGCCGCCTGCGCAGCCACCACCCTCTCCTCTCCGTTGTCGGGGAGAGGCCTCCTCTATTGGGGGCCCAGTTGGAGATGGGCCCGCCTCCGCATGTGATTTCACGGGCATGCGGGGCCCAACTTCCTCGTTGCCATTGTTGGGGGCTGCTCCGGGTCACAGGGCAGCCCCATACTCGGGTCGGGTGACACCGACAGGATACCCTGATGTGGCTCTCCTGCCGCAGACTCATGGGTTGGGAGTCACCCCACCCGCTCCAGACCACCGGAGCTCCACACTTGGCCGGGGGCACCCAGATCACCGCGGCCCCGGCTCTGGGGGCACCCAGGCCGGGTTTGCCACCCTAGCCCGCCTCACATGGCTGGGGGGGACATACAAGGACGGCGTGGCCCGGAAGGGGCACCGTCCGGACGGCATTGCCCGGCAGGGGCACCGTCCTCAAGCTGGGCCCCTCCTTGGGCCCAGCGCCTGCAGCGCACCATCACCATGGTTCACCAAGAACGACACTGGAGCCTCGGATGGTCGGACTGACGAGCCGGAAGCGGCCCGTTCCTTTTATTATGTTGGTCACGTGGCTACTGCTACGTGACCCATGACAACATCCTGGGAGCTACCATGCTCCCAGGGATTTACATTGCAACACGCCTACCCTGCTTGCTGCTTCTGGGATTCCCTGACACGGTTGGTTTTGTGTTTTATTTGCAGGGCACACCTGCAAGTCGCGGATCAGTTGACAGCTATGAGGCAAGGAAATGCATCTCCTCCTTCCCTTTCCCGCTCTATCTGCAAGACCTCACTCTTTTACGCCAGCATGAGATTTCTATGCTGGTGCAAATCTAAGGAATTCCTGTTGAAGCCACCTTGTAAAAGCCGGCGCAGCCCCTATCCGCCGTCTGCAAACTGTAATTTGTTTATATTTAAGAGATTTGAGCACAAAAGGATAGGCGATTCTCCACGTATTTTCTCTTTCCTTATCGCACCCCGGTTTGTGATAATGGAATATTGCATGCAGGTGACCCACCAGTAAGTAAGTGGTCCCCTGCAAGCAATTAGCATTTTTTTCACCAACGTGCACACTTTCCAACGCTGCTTTTTAAATAGTCCTACCGCTTTTAGAACCACTTCCTACCGCCTTTATGTTCTTTTACAAGGATAGCCCGGAAGTAGTTGCATTTGTAAACCCAGGCTCCTCTATGAATGATCTGTCGAGCATGTGCTCAAAATGTCCAGTTGTAGGAAGCGTAAAGAAACGGACACTAGAACTACGTGCTCCCTGACACATTCTTCACACTAGTTTCCTTCCTTCTATGCCCTACTCCTATAGCAGTTACCTTGTTTTAGAATATGTTGGTCTACTTCCGGGTTATAATTCAGAATGTTTTCCAGTTATTTGTTGTAACAAGGAAGGACTCTCTTTAAAATTAGTTTTCCTGGTTGGTGAGTCAAACACAGGGAGGTATCTGTCACTTTTGCCTAGCGACTGGTTTACTTCTGATCCCAAATTGTCCTGCCGGAATTTACAGGATCAGAGGCCTCTTCTCTGGTCAACATGTCATGTAATCTGGTCAAAATTCATGTGGTACAATGTTCATTCATTGCCCGTTTTTGCAGCACAAACTCATCGAACCATACGGGGAGAGGGGTAAAGGTATATAAGGGGTTAGTGGGGAATAGGTTGTAATTGCTCGAAAGGGGGGGTTTGAGGGAAACCCAAAAATCTATTGCGTTTTTGCAGCAAAAAAATCTGTGGGGAAAAAAAGGACGATGGAATGACCTGGAACCGTTCATGTGATTTCATTTCTTGTGATGCCATCATTATTATTATTATTCTGTTCTTGACAAATCCGACCTCTTTTTGATCAAAGAAAGTTGGCAAGAGTGACCAACTCTTGCCCATGGAGCCGCACTGCTTTCCAAGATGCCTCCCATGAAAGAATTGACATAAAAGAAGACCCCTCATCCCAAGGACCAAGGTCAGGGTTGGATTAGCCTCTCCGGGAGTCGCGCTGGATTCTTGGTACGCCTGGGCTATTTTGAAGAAAAAAAAAATTGAAGAAAAAAAAAATTGAAGAAATATATATTTGAAAAAAATAATGTATCCCTTGGTCTCGAACTCTTATCTGGCTTTTTAGTTTTTCATTCAAACCGTTTAATATCCTCAATTTAGATGTACTAATCCTGTTTGATATCATCGCATAACAATTACAATAAGTACCACATTGTTTCTGACAGATTTTACCCTTTTTAGATACAAGAGCTCCCTTCAAATGCGCAATTTTGCTCTGTATACTGTTAAGAAGTTGTTTGCCAATTTTCTGCATTTGCGCTTTCTATTCTTGTAAATATTGACAGGTCCCACTATTGTACTGTATGTATATGTAAGGCATATATGTAATGCGTTGGGGTGATCTTAAGTGGTATAGGCACGTCTTTGGACTGACCTTTCCCCATTCATCTGGTTAGCCCACCTAGCCCTGGCACATATCTAAAAGCTGAAAATGTCACTGTTCTAAAAGATCCCATTCGTCAACCACTCTGTTACAGTCCACTTTCTAAAGCTCTGAGTCTGGCAGATTTGGGGTATTTAAAAAAAGGGAAACTCTGCCAAATGACTCAGAGATAGCAGAGGAAAACGTTTACTCACAGAAAGAAAAGCTTCTAGGCCCTGGTCTTTGCCCAGCAACCCTATAAATTATGATGCATGCATCATTCACATGCTGCTGCAGCATGCAAAGTTGAGGGGCTGCGGCCACGGCCAGGCCGGTGGCTGTCACCGTGCCACCACTCCAGGGGCCACGGTGCCTCCTGGAGTGGCTGTGCTGTTGTATTAGTGATAAATATGTATTAGTGATATTAGTGATAAACGACCAATTTTACAGTAGAATAAGCATCCATTTCGGACTATGTATTTTGCCTTTTGCAAGTTGCAGTAATAGCTTGTTTTTTTCTGCAGTTGTCTCTTACAATCATCACAAGACATTCCATCTCGGTGTCTCGGTCACTTGACAAAATCCTTGTGCCTAAAAGCTTCTGTACAGTGTAGAAATATTTGACCATAGCACATCAAGTGGCCATTGACTTAATTGCGCCACAATTAATGCTTTGTTGTAATGTGTCTATCTTTCCCATCTCCCTGGCATGCTGTTCAGGAGGTTTGTTTGCATTTATGAGGTAACAAGTGCTCAGAGTATGGGATGTCCTGTGAGTGCGCTGCTTTCCCTATTTTGCCAACCTCTGAAGCCTGAAAGTAGATGCATGCAGGCTTGACAAACGGCCAACTTTGCACCAGACCTGCAGATGAACTTAACTGGTCTGCTGTTAAATTTCAGTTACCATATTAATGGTATCCACAACAGAATAATTGTTATTTTACTATATCCGATATGATAGCTCAGTGGATTGAGCGCCCGCTGCTGCGACATGTGTGCGATCTGCATGTTCGAATACCAGCAAGGCCATCTCAGCCTTTCATCCTTCTTAGGTTGATAAATAATGAGTACCAACACAGGTTGGGGTGATATTGTAGGCATATTTGTTCTATAAAAAAGAGCTTAAGCAAAAGTGCTATACAATAACATTATCATTTGGCCTTGGACGTCTGCTTGCATTCACAGTAATTTGACAATATGGATCTATACACACAGATATTAGTGATCCGTATGGTGATCCATTCTTGTATGAAATGTATATCACATTAGTGAAATCATAACCATATTTTTTGTAATGTACTTAGGCACAACGCTATTTGATGCCACTTCCTGTTTTGTCAAGGGGTGAAAGGTCGTGTTTCATTGCTTCACTGGACGTCACTTAGGGTTGAGGTCAAATGACATCACTTCCGGTGATGTCATCAGAGGTGAAGCGTTGTGAGGGGTGGGCTGCTTTTTTGAGGCGAGGGGTGGAGGGCACTTTTTTGGGGTGTCCGGACCTATTTGTTGTCCCAGTCTGACCCAGACCAGGGTGGAGCCTGTGTCTCGAACAAATGGAATTGTATTTTGCCGTGATTCAAGAGGCAAATGTGGCAAAGACATCAGTGATGCTGTTCGTGGCCGGAGGGTCCATTCACAAAATGTTTGAAACGATTGATGCAAGATCTGGCTCCTAGATGCTGCCAGGAGAACCATCAAAGCATATTTCAGCCCACTTGTCAATGTGGATTATGCAAGCTTCTAGCTGTGCTAGTGTTGACAAACACACGATTTGTAGTTTGTGCATCATGCCTGGCTACATCTGGCCCTCTCCTGCAAGGTACTCCTTGAGGATCATGAGGTTCAGACAGACTTCATCGAAGCCTGTTTCTTGGCAAACCTTCATAGGCAGATCCCATGGGAGGCAGGAATCGATTTTCTATGAATATTGGGACCTCATAGATTACATGAACTGGCCAGCATGAGCACTGGCCACATAGAGGAGGCCCAGAAAATAATGAGGATCTTAGAAGTCAAGAATTTGCGATCGCCCTCTCTGTTGTGGGGCTGCACCAGAGGTGATGGTGGCCAGCGCAGATCCTCACAGAAGCCATCTGTGGATCTACAGACTCTCTGTGTGTATTCCATGGGGGTTCCCTGCCACACATGTGGAGCTTTGCATCTTGGGGATCAAACATGATGCCAATGTCAGAAGCATAACCATTACACCAAGGTGTACTGTGCAGCATTTCCTGTGTCGAAGGACTCAAAACCATGGCCAAAGTGGGTAACCTAGAACTAGCAATGGATGCCCGTTCCAATATGCTACTGAAGACAAGAATGAAGAGGAAGATTTTATCCTTTCTGTAATTTTGTATGCCAAGACAGGAAAGAAATGGCAACCTCAGTACAAAATCACTATCTAGTCGATGAGCATTCCAGCTCTAGACTAATAGACACTAGAGCATGGTCAATGCTCTGGCCAGAACCCAACTAATGACACTCCACCCATGTCCAACACTGACCAAACCAAAGGTGAACATCTTCACGTATTGTGGATGGACGCCCATACCCTTCAAGAGTGCCTTTGTTACAGAAGTCTAGCACGACCTAGACGCGGGACAAGTGAAATCGTGTCACCTCTGATGGCAGGGGCACATTATGTAGCTTTGTCATGGGAGAGGTTGGTACACTTTGGGTATTGGGTTTTTTGAAGACCATGTCAAAACCTTATTGGTGGATAAGGATAATCCATTCTCAACAGATACGTCTCCACACATATCCCATAGTCCAGCCTGAGGCCCTGCATCACCGCAGGGTGCCCTTCCACTTCAGAAAGAAAGTGAAACAAGACCTAGTGAAACTTGAGGCACAAGGTATCCTAAAGAAAGTGACATTGTCAACTGTTTGGGTAACCCCTACTGTAGTGGTGCTCAGTAACGCTATAAAGCAGGAAAGGAATCGGACTCCCATTATTGCTGCTATTGAGACAGACTTAAAAGTGCTGGCAGTATTTTCAAAAATAGACCTTACCACTGAATACCATCAGATGCCAATGCAGAAAGACTCTGGATACATATCAACTTTCTCTTCCCACATTATTATTTATATATAAATTGATCAGCGCTGTGTTGTCCCCTGCAGTGCAAGCGTTTGAACACTCCACCAGAGGGTCCTTTCAGGGCTCCCAGGAGTTATCAATGTAAGCAATGATATTGATCTCCATGTCATCAATAAAAGAACACCTAGTGGACTGGCTAACGCTTGTCAACCCCTAAAAGAGCATAGATAAGGAAAAGTGTGTGTTCTGGGTGGTAAACATTGGAATAGGAGATACAGTTCTTACAAAGAAACCAACCTCATCACAATCAGCTAAGTTTACCCGTTGAGCCTCATCCGTGGCTGAGCCTCATCCATGGCTGCAGTGGGAAGAAAAGACTCCATGCAGACAGCAACTAATAGCTGAGATCAGATATCGAAAAACACAAGCTAGTTTCACAAACTGGTAAAGGGCGGGATCACAAACTGTACTCTGCAAACCCCAGTACGTGATGGTGATGGAGAAGAGACCACAAAGGAAAATGGAAGACTGGACAGAGAGATGCCACCCCGACCTATAACACAACAAACTGACTGGAGTGAATAGATTACAGTCTAAGGGGAAAGCAGACACCCAAGCGGAATGGCGAGGAGAATCCCACAAAAAACGCCCTGATCATCTGCTGATGAGTAAGGATAATCAAAACAAAACACCTTATGGAAGGTACTCTTTTTTTAAAAAAAAAAAAACGTTTACTTTTACCTTTATTCCCATTCATTCCAACTTTTTATGCACACATTCAGGTTGTACACTTAGGCCTTTTAAATTAAAAAAAAAATGTTTATTTTAACAAACACATTTCAAAAATACAAAAAATACACACCTTTTTCACAATAAAAAGTGACTTGGACTACAATATTCTCATTTGCTACATTATCACACACAATACACATTTCATTAAAGGGCTGGGGTTAGTAAGTGAAACACTTGAATTTCTGTCACTCAATGTAAACGATTTAAAGCCCTATTTCCTTGCACTATCGCACTGGTATAGACTGACTCCGCTATCACTTTTTTTTTTTTTTTACCAACGGCCACCCCAACGCCATATACATTTAAATAGTTAGGTAGCCTGAAAGATGCAAACATCAACAACACTCTTATATTATGTGCTGAAATGTCCTGTCTTAGACCTCACATGATTTCATGTGCAATACATAACACTCAAAAACTGCTTCCATGTTTTTGCCCTTTGCATGGCTTATGGGTGCTTCGGGTCTTGCAAATAAGAAAGGGGCTTTTAGGTGGGCTATTGGGAGCTGCGGTCGCTATTAGATTATCTGCACAAGGCAGGCTAGATGCTACAATTGTCTCTGTTGGTGTGAATGCACACTGGGGTGTTGCTAGTGTTGGCATTCAGCAAGCCACAGCCAATAGCCTGCTCGGGTTAGTGAAGGTTGTGGCAAGAATGGGCGAAAGAGCTGGGACCTGTAGTGAGTGTTTGATTTGTGTGATGGGATGTTTTCAAACACGTGGATGGTGTTATGGATGTGCACGGGTGTTGGTTTGGGTAGAAGGTTGAGAGTTAAGATGATTAGAGTTGCACACTTTTGACAACAGAGCATGGGTCGTGCAAATCAAATCCTTTGCCCGTCTTTGTCAGTGCATCACATCCGCAGCACATAGTTAGTTTGCTTTATGCAGAGACGTCGCTAGGGGTGAGGGCTGGAGAGCTATAGCCTCGGGTCTTTTCGTTGTAGCTCCATATAGAAGCTCAGGGGTGCAACCAAAAGGCTAGGTAGCCCCGAGTCCTGACATTAGTGTAGCCCCAGATCTTTTCCAGACCTAGCAACACCCCTGCATGAGTGTGTCACAGGGACCCTGGCACATCCGGACGCGGCTTAACGCAGGGTGAAGCATTACAGAGTAGCATGCCTTCAGCAGATTGTACCTTTCTTTGAGTTGTGATGTGGGGACGTCCTCTTCCAGTAAGGCACAACATAATCATTGTCGGGGGGATAAGCGTGGTTGTTTGGTATGAGGTGGTGGCAGGCTGGAGGATACTGTAGATTACAACCGGTCGAGTGTGGGTTGTTTGCCGTATTGCAGCATAGCGTGGCATAGCGTGTAGCAGTAGAGGGTTAAAAAGCAACTTGGGAATGTGGTATGACCGGCCTGTATCAAGTGGAGGCATAACCAGGGATCGAAATAAGTATTTGTTGAGTGGAAGCTAATATCGGGCATCATCAGTTCGGGCAGGAAATCGGGCATCGCTAAGTAAGCCGGAGCTACATCTCGGGAAGAAAGAGTTAGTACTTGGAATGCCACAACTACAGCTTCCACATGAGATGCTGATACACACTAGCGATTGCACCTTACGCATAACTCGTTGGGCTTTAAAGCAGGGATGTTACTAGGTCTGCAAAAGATCAGGGGCTGAGCTAATCTTGGGATTGGCAGGACTCAGGGCTAGCTAGACTTTGGTTGTAGCCACTTCTATTCAGGGCTAAAACCAGAAGACCCAGGGCTTTAGCCCCATCAGCCCCCCCTAGCAATGCCTCTATAAACTGGGCAATTTGCTCCTCTGAACCAGACCCTACTAGGCTGCATGCAGGAGCTAAATGGCTCGCCGCACCTGGCAATCAGGCTTACCAGACCCTTCTAGGCTACAAGCAGGAGCTAAATGGCTCGCCACACCTGGCAGTTAGGCTTACCAGACCCTTTTAGGCTACAAGCAGGAGCTAAATGGCTCGCCACACCTGGCTAAATGGCTCGCTGCACCTGGCAATTAGGCTTACCAGACCCTTCTAGGCTACAAGCAGGAGCTAAATGGCTTGCCGCACTTGGCAATTAGGCTTACCAGTCCCTTCTACGCTACAAGCAGGAGCTAAATGGCTCGCCACACCAGGCAATTAAGCTTACCAGACCCTTCTAGGCTGCAAGCAGGAGCTAAATGGCTCGCCGCACCAGGCTTAATAGTACCCTTCTAGGCTACAAGCAGGAGCTAAATGTCTCGCCGCACCTGGCAATTTCGAACCCCCACATATCCTGATGTGGTGTGTCAAAGGGCTTTTCACACAGCTTAGTGCCAGATGAAACAGTGTACGCAGCCGTGATGTTTTTTGAGCCAGATGGGTTACGCAACTACTCCATCCCATATCTCAGCTCCTCAGACCAGAACAGGGAGAACAATGTCCTTCCCGAAGGAAGATGTAAGTGGTAACAAAGTGCTAGTGTTAGTCCTTGAAGTACAAGTTGTACTATGCACCTCGATGGGTCTGGTGGATCGGCGAGGCTGGAGTGCTGTGCAGGCTTATGTTTGTGTAGTAGGGGATGGTTCCAATGCACTTACTGAGAGACAACGGGTGTAGGTGGGCACAGCAATATGCTCTTCATCATCACACTTACCGTATTTTTGAATAATTAACCCGCTTCTTACCCGTCTCCAGCCCGAGAAACCTGAGCACCTGATGGAGGGGTGTGTTCCAAGGGACGTCGCCGTTACGAAGCCGTGTTCAGGCTTCATTCCCTCCCCCTCAGCGCAGCCGATCCACGAGGAGGGTGCATGTCTATCAGGTGGGGAGGCAAAACCAGTAACAATCACACACCATGATTATGGAAGGATATACAAATCACTCTATCCACACATTTTCACAAAATAATTAATTTACAAAAACATTGAAACGTACTTGTGCAATTTGTTCACTAAACCTGGGAAAGAAAAGGGGTAGGTATGACCAGGTAAGTAGCAGTGCCTCCAAAAAATGTAGTGAGGGGTGAGTCCAATGTGCTTATTGGGAGACCAGTGTAGGTGGGTGCAGTAATACACTTTTATCACACTTACCTTATTTTTAAACACTTCACTCGTCTCTTAGCTATCTCCAAGCCCCGCTGAGCTTGGAATCACCTTGGCGCACCTCTGTGTGAAATGAATGTACTGTGAAAAGGCAACGGTAATGAATGATTCCTTAATCCCCTAGGGAATACACAATGGATTATAATAACTTTAAACGCACACAAGGAAAGGCAAGGCAGACCATGCAATGCTGGTGTATGATTACTTTAGCTGCTGCTTTGATATTTGCTTTCTTCCAGGTCACTAGCTGTTTTTTTAAGCTGTCACAAAAGCGGAATCACAAGACACTTTGTACACTATCCCTATGGAGCCGCTTAGCTACAAAAGTAGAAGTTCAAAACACTCGAGTCCTTTCAAAGAATATAAACGATTCTTTAAAAATATAGTCCTTGGAAATATATACAAGGGTCTTTATACAGTTCACTGTAAACTGTGTGTAAATAAATCTTACTGGCAGACAGCCTGACTAGGGCTGTCTCAACGTCCCTCTTTGCTACATGGTTATCTGGCAGGCGGGGCAGCATCGCAGTGGTGGATGGGAGGGTCCCTTTTTAGATGGCTGGGTTGCGTATATCCGGTGCAGCTTTGCAGTGAATTGTAGCAATGGGTGGGGATCACAGGCGTGTCCTCAACCCTGGCCACATCTGCCAGCAGCAGCCCAGGGAGTAGCAGTCGTTTTGGGCCTGCCTTGACAGTGGGCGGGCCCTTTCAGTAGTCTCACGTCGCTCCTGTGTTTCGCACAGAGACCGCCATATTTGGCATAAGCAGCCTGAGAGGCAGCGGTGAACGTTGCCGCTCCCCATTGGGGGAGTGCCTGTGTGCTGGCCGCAGAAGTGGCGGAGGCCACTGGGAGGCAGCGGTGTCTTTGGGTACTCCTTTCCCTATTAGGGGAGCACCACACTTTCAGCCCGGTGTTGTGTTTGTGCTTATTGTCAAATAGACCATGGATATCAATATATGCGTGTTCACTCTTTTATTAATAAGCCTCAACTGCTTGTCAACCCTCTCCACATTCTAGATTCCCTCCACTACATTCCATATTCCACTTAACTTTATTATTCTAATAAACTTACATATATTTACTACACAACAACCTCCCCCCCCTCCTTACTTATCATCTAAATTCATACTTACAAATCAGTAGCAGTTACATCTACTCAATTAAACGAGCCGGGTTACGGACCTCTCTATGCAGCCGACATTCTATGGACACATCTTGTGAACCAGAACTTCCACTAAATTCCAACCCACCAGGCTCCATATTTACAGGAACATCCCCTAAATTCCCATAACTACACGTTCCAATATTTACAGGCACATTACGGGATCCTCCAAAGTCATCTTCATCCAATAAAAGTAAGTTAGTGTAATTTTGCCATCAGACGTTTTCATTTCAAAATCATGTTCATCAGAGTCATTTTGGAACAATTTCTTGAAGAATGATGTATTCCTTCTTATCTCACAATCACTTCCTTCAGCAGTGACCATGGATCCCTTAACTTCTTTGCTCTTCAATGGCATTGGCCAATATTTCTAATCTAATTTACTACGCTGTCTCTGTTGAACTAGCACAGAATCTCCTACATGCAGAGGACTCTTTCCAGCCTTCTTCTTGCTATCTGTCCACTCTTTAATCTTTATCCTCTTCACTTTATCTCTCTCTCCGATGTCATTGTCCTCTGCAGATGTATAATCATCCAAACACGGAAGTCTCGTACGAGGCTTATACTTTATCATCCCCTCTGAAGGAGAGTATCCTGTCATCTCATGAGGAGTGTTACTATAACTTCGTAACATCTGAGAAACAGCCTGTGGCATTGATATATTATCCACAATTGCCTTCTGACGGGTTTTCTTTAAGATACTCATACATTTCTCAACCATACCATTGGCTCGAGGCCACAAGGGTGTTCTTTCCTGATGCTTAAAACCCATATGTGATGCAGATTTGCCAAATTCATGACCTTGAAACTGTGGTCCATTATCCGTTTTGACCACATAAGGGACTCCCCACTCATTGAATAATTCATCCAGCACCACTGCTACATGATGGAATGCAGTAGATGACACATGCTTTACTAAAGGAAACCGCGAATACTCCTCTAGAGCCACCAACAAGTATCCTCCATCCAAAGGTCCAAAGAAATCAACACCCACCCTATTCCATGGCCCATCAGGAAGTGGTACTATCGGAAGGGGTGCTACATTAGTAGTTGATGATGTCACTTGACATGCAAAACAGTTTTGCAGGGTATCTTCAACAATTACATCCATACAAGAAAACCACACCTGATTCCTCAATATTTTCTTTGTGTTCACAACCCCACAGTGCCCTTCATGCGCCAGCATCACAAGGACCTTTTTCAAACTTTTCGGAGCCACTAGTCTGTTTCTTCTAAGAAGCACTGCTTCCTTCGTTGCCAACAGCTCACTACTCATTTTTGCCAATCTCTGAAGATCTTTCATGTCCCCTTTTTCCACTCCTTGTTCCATGTCAAGACACTGCCACTTCCCTGTTTGGGTGAGACGAACTGCTATTTGAATCATTGGATCAGCCTTGCTTCTCTCCATAAATATCTCCTTTGTGACTGCCGGTGGAAAGGCATTAAGAGATAAATATGATATATACTCCTCTGCATTTCTTTGCATCTTGGTCTCCGCTAAACATTCTGGATGCCTTGACAAATAATCTGCAGGATTGGCCTCTTTTCCAGGTTTATGAATAATCTTATAATCATACTCCTGCAAACATATATGCCCCACCTTTCAATTCAAGGGGACATCTTGATCCTGGGATTTCCAAACAAAGATAAAAGAGCCTGATGATCCGTAACAAGAATAAAAGGCTTTCCAATCACAAAATGATTAAACTTTTCACAGGCCCACACAGCAGCCAAACTTTCCCTTTCAGCTTGAGAATACGCCTGTTCAATGTCACTCAGAGCCCTGCTAGCGTATGCCACAATGTGCCTTTCATATTCGTGTTCCTCTCTCGGATCTATTTGTGCCAGGATGGCCCCCAGACCCACTGGACTAGCATCCACTATGATTTCAGTCTGCAATTTCGGAATTTCTTCTATGTTATTCACACATGCTCAATGGTTTGCCCTAGTGATACATTCTCCAGTTTGTCACCGGATCTTGCTTTACTTACTTGTGGATTTTATTATATCCGTTTTTGTTAACCATCCATGTTTTACTCCATTTAAGTTAGTACAATACGTTGTCCTGGCAACCTTTACTGTCTCATTCAATTTCCTGAAATATGGCGGCACATTATCTGACGTACCCGAGTCCTTTCCTTTATGATTTCCGACACCGGTTTATGTGTCATACGCCTCGCGCTGCCTCTCGCGCTCCAAGTACGTTGTTTGTGCGCTCTTTTGAAAAATGCTTTTCTGTTCTTTTTCTTTCACTGAGGGTTGGGCTTTCTTTTGCTGTTCAATAGTGCTCCACTCCTGCCGCAAGTTACGTTCCTTTTTGTTCATTTGAATAAAGTGACCCCTGCATTGTTTCTTTGTTTCTTTTTCATTTTGCACGGGTTTGCATGTGCCGCTGCATGCCTACAGTGGTGTGTTCTATGTGATTCAATATCCTATGGGTTCTACTGATCTGCAGTCCAGGGGCATCATCTGTTTGTTTGAAGCTCTCTTTTGGTGAAGGTTATCATGGCCTGTGTGTAGTTGAGTAAGACCTGTGTGTGCTGTGGGTGTAATTATTTTCGTTGGTTGTCTGCCTACTGGTGATGTTGGGTCATGCATCAGGCATGTATTTCCAAGGCCGGTAAGTACTGCATCTTGGTGTGCTTTGGTGGTAATGGTTGTGTGTGAGCAGATGGTAGACGGTGGAAAGGGTTGAGGGGAGGCTAGGGTGGTGCGGGAGCAGATTTGGTGCGTGGGTGCTTGTTTAGCATGGCACCATTGCCGATGAGTTGCAGGGTGTTTGTCATATGTGGTGTTTTCTTGGGTATAATCTCAATGAGCAATGCCATGTGCATTGGTGTGGCTTGCTTGGGACTGGGTATTAGTGTTGATATCAAGGTTCTTCAGTCCCACGTGTGCTTAGTAGATCAGGCCCAAAGAAATAGAAGCTCTTCAGCGTGCAGCGATCTGAGTCGTGTCCTATACAAGATATGGGTTGAATTGAGTGTATGTGGGTTTGAAGGTAAAATGCGGAGGCCCTCACATAAAATATTTGACAGTCTGTTGATGTTTTGGTTATTGAATAACAGCAGTTCTTTCTTCCTCTGTTTACTTCACTGAGTTTCTTGTTGCTAATTTGCCCATGTTTAGCCTGAGCATCCGTTTACTCGTTTTCATCTATCTTTGTATCACCTTTTTTCAGGACGTTGGGTTATGATTCCTTTCTTGGGCTCAATCTCATTCTGGTCTTTGGCTGCTCTTGTGGATAGCCAGGGGTTGTGTTCTTTTCTGAAGAACAGGTGATATTGCAGATACTTGGAAGTAGGAGTTTCCACTGTTTAACCCTGTAACGGCAAACAAGAAGCACCTATGGGACGTTCTGTCATATCTTGGGACAAGGAATAAGGCTTCATGTGTGTAGCTCCATATAGAAGCTCAGGGGTGCAACCAAAAGGCTAGGTAGCCCCGAGTCCTGACATTAGTGTAGCCCCAGATCTTTTCCAGACCTAGCAACACCCCTGCATGAGTGTGTCACAGGGACCCTGGCACATCCGGACGCGGCTTAACGCAGGGTGAAGCATTACAGAGTAGCATGCCTTCAGCAGATTGTACCTTTCTTTGAGTTGTGATGTGGGGACGTCCTCTTCCAGTAAGGCACAGCATAATCATTGTCGGGGGGATAAGCGTGGTTGTTTGGTATGAGGTGGTGGCAGGCTGGAGGATACTGTAGATTACAACCGGTCGAGTGTGGGTTGTTTGCCGTATTGCAGCATAGCGTGGCATAGCGTGTAGCAGTAGAGGGTTAAAAAGCAACTTGGGAATGTGGTATGACCGGCCTGTATCAAGTGGAGGCATAACCAGGGATCGAAATAAGTATTTGTTGAGTGGAAGCTAATATCGGGCATCATCAGTTCGGGCAGGAAATCGGGCATCGCTAAGTAAGCCGGAGCTACATCTCGGGAAGAAAGAGTTAGTACTTGGAATGCCACAACTACAGCTTCCACATGAGATGCTGATACACACTAGCGATTGCACCTTACGCATAACTCGTTGGGCTTTAAAGCAGGGATGTTACTAGGTCTGCAAAAGATCAGGGGCTGAGCTAATCTTGGGATTGGCAGGACTCAGGGCTAGCTAGACTTTGGTTGTAGCCACTTCTATTCAGGGCTAAAACCAGAAGACCCAGGGCTTTAGCCCCATCAGCCCCCCCTAGCAATGCCTCTATAAACTGGGCAATTTGCTCCTCTGAACCAGACCCTACTAGGCTGCATGCAGGAGCTAAATGGCTCGCCGCACCTGGCAATCAGGCTTACCAGACCCTTCTAGGCTACAAGCAGGAGCTAAATGGCTCGCCACACCTGGCAGTTAGGCTTACCAGACCCTTTTAGGCTACAAGCAGGAGCTAAATGGCTCGCCACACCTGGCTAAATGGCTCGCTGCACCTGGCAATTAGGCTTACCAGACCCTTCTAGGCTACAAGCAGGAGCTAAATGGCTTGCCGCACTTGGCAATTAGGCTTACCAGTCCCTTCTACGCTACAAGCAGGAGCTAAATGGCTCGCCACACCAGGCAATTAAGCTTACCAGACCCTTCTAGGCTGCAAGCAGGAGCTAAATGGCTCGCCGCACCAGGCTTAATAGTACCCTTCTAGGCTACAAGCAGGAGCTAAATGTCTCGCCGCACCTGGCAATTTCGAACCCCCACATATCCTGATGTGGTGTGTCAAAGGGCTTTTCACACAGCTTAGTGCCAGATGAAACAGTGTACGCAGCCGTGATGTTTTTTGAGCCAGATGGGTTACGCAACTACTCCATCCCATATCTCAGCTCCTCAGACCAGAACAGGGAGAACAATGTCCTTCCCGAAGGAAGATGTAAGTGGTAACAAAGTGCTAGTGTTAGTCCTTGAAGTACAAGTTGTACTATGCACCTCGATGGGTCTGGTGGATCGGCGAGGCTGGAGTGCTGTGCAGGCTTATGTTTGTGTAGTAGGGGATGGTTCCAATGCACTTACTGAGAGACAACGGGTGTAGGTGGGCACAGCAATATGCTCTTCATCATCACACTTACCGTATTTTTGAATAATTAACCCGCTTCTTACCCGTCTCCAGCCCGAGAAACCTGAGCACCTGATGGAGGGGTGTGTTCCAAGGGACGTCGCCGTTACGAAGCCGTGTTCAGGCTTCATTCCCTCCCCCTCAGCGCAGCCGATCCACGAGGAGGGTGCATGTCTATCAGGTGGGGAGGCAAAACCAGTAACAATCACACACCATGATTATGGAAGGATATACAAATCACTCTATCCACACATTTTCACAAAATAATTAATTTACAAAAACATTGAAACGTACTTGTGCAATTTGTTCACTAAACCTGGGAAAGAAAAGGGGTAGGTATGACCAGGTAAGTAGCAGTGCCTCCAAAAAATGTAGTGAGGGGTGAGTCCAATGTGCTTATTGGGAGACCAGTGTAGGTGGGTGCAGTAATACACTTTTATCACACTTACCTTATTTTTAAACACTTCACTCGTCTCTTAGCTATCTCCAAGCCCCGCTGAGCTTGGAATCACCTTGGCGCACCTCTGTGTGAAATGAATGTACTGTGAAAAGGCAACGGTAATGAATGATTCCTTAATCCCCTAGGGAATACACAATGGATTATAATAACTTTAAACGCACACAAGGAAAGGCAAGGCAGACCATGCAATGCTGGTGTATGATTACTTTAGCTGCTGCTTTGATATTTGCTTTCTTCCAGGTCACTAGCTGTTTTTTTAAGCTGTCACAAAAGCGGAATCACAAGACACTTTGTACACTATCCCTATGGAGCCGCTTAGCTACAAAAGTAGAAGTTCAAAACACTCGAGTCCTTTCAAAGAATATAAACGATTCTTTAAAAATATAGTCCTTGGAAATATATACAAGGGTCTTTATACAGTTCACTGTAAACTGTGTGTAAATAAATCTTACTGGCAGACAGCCTGACTAGGGCTGTCTCAACGTCCCTCTTTGCTACATGGTTATCTGGCAGGCGGGGCAGCATCGCAGTGGTGGATGGGAGGGTCCCTTTTTAGATGGCTGGGTTGCGTATATCCGGTGCAGCTTTGCAGTGAATTGTAGCAATGGGTGGGGATCACAGGCGTGTCCTCAACCCTGGCCACATCTGCCAGCAGCAGCCCAGGGAGTAGCAGTCGTTTTGGGCCTGCCTTGACAGTGGGCGGGCCCTTTCAGTAGTCTCACGTCGCTCCTGTGTTTCGCACAGAGACCGCCATATTTGGCATAAGCAGCCTGAGAGGCAGCGGTGAACGTTGCCGCTCCCCATTGGGGGAGTGCCTGTGTGCTGGCCGCAGAAGTGGCGGAGGCCACTGGGAGGCAGCGGTGTCTTTGGGTACTCCTTTCCCTATTAGGGGAGCACCACACTTTCAGCCCGGTGTTGTGTTTGTGCTTATTGTCAAATAGACCATGGATATCAATATATGCGTGTTCACTCTTTTATTAATAAGCCTCAACTGCTTGTCAACCCTCTCCACATTCTAGATTCCCTCCACTACATTCCATATTCCACTTAACTTTATTATTCTAATAAACTTACATATATTTACTACACAACAACCTCCCCCCCTCCTTACTTATCATCTAAATTCATACTTACAAATCAGTAGCAGTTACATCTACTCAATTAAACGAGCCGGGTTACGGACCTCTCTATGCAGCCGACATTCTATGGACACATCTTGTGAACCAGAACTTCCACTAAATTCCAACCCACCAGGCTCCAGATTTACAGGAACATCCCCTAAATTCCCATAACTACACGTTCCAATATTTACAGGCACATTACGGGATCCTCCAAAGTCATCTTCATCCAATAAAAGTAAGTTAGTGTAATTTTGCCATCAGACGTTTTCATTTCAAAATCATGTTCATCAGAGTCATTTTGGAACAATTTCTTGAAGAATGATGTATTCCTTCTTATCTTACAATCACTTCCTTCAGCAGTGACCATGGATCCCTTAACTTCTTTGCTCTTCAATGGCATTGGCCAATATTTCTAATCTAATTTACTACGCTGTCTCTGTTGAACTAGCACAGAATCTCCTACATGCAGAGGACTCTTTCCAGCCTTCTTCTTGCTATCTGTCCACTCTTTAATCTTTATCCTCTTCACTTTATCTCTCTCTCCGATGTCATTGTCCTCTGCAGATGTATAATCATCCAAACACGGAAGTCTCGTACGAGGCTTATACTTTATCATCCCCTCTGAAGGAGAGTATCCTGTCATCTCATGAGGAGTGTTACTATAACTTCGTAACATCTGAGAAACAGCCTGTGGCATTGATATATTATCCACAATTGCCTTCTGACGGGTTTTCTTTAAGATACTCATAAATTTCTCAACCATACCATTGGCTCGAGGCCACAAGGGTGTTCTTTCCTGATGCTTAAAACCCATATGTGATGCAGATTTGCCAAATTCATGACCTTGAAACTGTGGTCCATTATCCGTTTTGACCACATAAGGGACTCCCCACTCATTGAATAATTCATCCAGCACCACTGCTACATGATGGAATGCAGTAGATGACACATGCTTTACTAAAGGAAACCGCGAATACTCCTCTAGAGCCACCAACAAGTATCCTCCATCCAAAGGTCCAAAGAAATCAACACCCACCCTATTCCATGGCCCATCAGGAAGTGGTACTATCGGAAGGGGTGCTACATTAGTAGTTGATGATGTCACTTGACATGCAAAACAGTTTTGCAGGGTATCTTCAACAATTACATCCATACAAGAAAACCACACCTGATTCCTCAATATTTTCTTTGTGTTCACAACCCCACAGTGCCCTTCATGCGCCAGCATCACAAGGACCTTTTTCAAAATTTTCAGAGCCACTAGTCTGTTTCTTCTAAGAAGCACTGCTTCCTTCGTTGCCAACAGCTCACTACTCATTTTTGCCAATCTCTGAAGATCTTTCATGTCCCCTTTTTCCACTCCTTGTTCCATGTCAAGACACTGCCACTTCCCTGTTTGGGTGAGACGAACTGCTATTTGAATCATTGGATCAGCCTTGCTTCTCTCCATAAATATCTCCTTTGTGACTGCCGGTGGAAAGGCATTAAGAGATAAATATGATATATACTCCTCTGCATTTCTTTGCATCTTGGTCTCCGCTAAACATTCTGGATGCCTTGACAAATAATCTGCAGGATTGGCCTCTTTTCCAGGTTTATGAATAATCTTATAATCATACTCCTGCAAACATATATGCCCCACCTTTCAATTCAAGGGGACATCTTGATCCTGGGATTTCCAAACAAAGATAAAAGAGCCTGATGATCCGTAACAAGAATAAAAGGCTTTCCAATCACAAAATGATTAAACTTTTCACAGGCCCACACAGCAGCCAAACTTTCCCTTTCAGCTTGAGAATACGCCTGTTCAATGTCACTCAGAGCCCTGCTAGCGTATGCCACAATGTGCCTTTCATATTCGTGTTCCTCTCTCGGATCTATTTGTGCCAGGATGGCCCCCAGACCCACTGGACTAGCATCCACTATGATTTCAGTCTGCAATTTCGGAATTTCTTCTATGTTATTCACACATGCTCAATGGTTTGCCCTAGTGATACATTCTCCAGTTTGTCACCGGATCTTGCTTTACTTACTTGTGGATTTTATTATATCCGTTTTTGTTAACCATCCATGTTTTACTCCATTTAAGTTAGTACAATACGTTGTCCTGGCAACCTTTACTGTCTCATTCAATTTCCTGAAATATGGCGGCACATTATCTGACGTACCCGAGTCCTTTCCTTTATGATTTCCGACACCGGTTTATGTGTCATACGCCTCGCGCTGCCTCTCGCGCTCCAAGTACGTTGTTTGTGCGCTCTTTTGAAAAATGCTTTTCTGTTCTTTTTCTTTCACTGAGGGTTGGGCTTTCTTTTGCTGTTCAATAGTGCTCCACTCCTGCCGCAAGTTACGTTCCTTTTTGTTCATTTGAATAAAGTGACCCCTGCATTGTTTCTTTGTTTCTTTTTCATTTTGCACGGGTTTGCATGTGCCGCTGCATGCCTACAGTGGTGTGTTCTATGTGATTCAATATCCTATGGGTTCTACTGATCTGCAGTCCAGGGGCATCATCTGTTTGTTTGAAGCTCTCTTTTGGTGAAGGTTATCATGGCCTGTGTGTAGTTGAGTAAGACCTGTGTGTGCTGTGGGTGTAATTATTTTCGTTGGTTGTCTGCCTACTGGTGATGTTGGGTCATGCATCAGGCATGTATTTCCAAGGCCGGTAAGTACTGCATCTTGGTGTGCTTTGGTGGTAATGGTTGTGTGTGAGCAGATGGTAGACGGTGGAAAGGGTTGAGGGGAGGCTAGGGTGGTGCGGGAGCAGATTTGGTGCGTGGGTGCTTGTTTAGCATGGCACCATTGCCGATGAGTTGCAGGGTGTTTGTCATATGTGGTGTTTTCTTGGGTATAATCTCAATGAGCAATGCCATGTGCATTGGTGTGGCTTGCTTGGGACTGGGTATTAGTGTTGATATCAAGGTTCTTCAGTCCCACGTGTGCTTAGTAGATCAGGCCCAAAGAAATAGAAGCTCTTCAGCGTGCAGCGATCTGAGTCGTGTCCTATACAAGATATGGGTTGAATTGAGTGTATGTGGGTTTGAAGGTAAAATGCGGAGGCCCTCACATAAAATATTTGACAGTCTGTTGATGTTTTGGTTATTGAATAACAGCAGTTCTTTCTTCCTCTGTTTACTTCACTGAGTTTCTTGTTGCTAATTTGCCCATGTTTAGCCTGAGCATCCGTTTACTCGTTTTCATCTATCTTTGTATCACCTTTTTTCAGGACGTTGGGTTATGATTCCTTTCTTGGGCTCAATCTCATTCTGGTCTTTGGCTGCTCTTGTGGATAGCCAGGGGTTGTGTTCTTTTCTGAAGAACAGGTGATATTGCAGATACTTGGAAGTAGGAGTTTCCACTGTTTAACCCTGTAACGGCAAACAAGAAGCACCTATGGGACGTTCTGTCATATCTTGGGACAAGGAACAAGGCTTCATGTGTGTAGCATAATGCCCTTCTTGGTTCCTGCCACTGGACTTTCGTCTGGATGAGACTCAGCACCTTTCTCACAAGGGCCATGTGTCAGTCACAGCTTGATGATACTCTGGACCTCTCAGAAGGTCGGGCCGCTGTGCTTCAACTCCACAGTTTAATAGGTCCCACAGGCTAAGGCACAGTCTATGTGACAAATTCTCCCAGGCAGCAGTGCTACTGAACACACCCTTTCAGGAACTTGAGAAGTAAGGACAACAAGAGCTGGAGTGGAGACAGAATAGTTACATTTAATGCCCCTTCCACACAATTGTAAATGCACTGTAAATGGGGAAAACGGGACATCCTACTATGGGAATAATGGCTCCTGGCATTCAGTGAATGATCCAGAATGCTAACTAAGTACCTACTAGAAACTAATGAAGAAGGGAACAGGAACTGGATTCACAGGTCTGTGGCAATGTGGAAATACGACCGCTGCGAGAGCACTAGCGGTTAGTTTCATCCTAAGAAAAATGAGCATCACGCAAAAATCCAAGTTAGAGGAAAGGACCTTGCAGCACAGTGACGCTAAGCGGCATGACACGTCTGTCACAACTGCAATGGACACATTGTTCTGAGTGGCCTTACGAACAGCCCACATGTGCCAAGGAATCTGGTAAGAATTTCAGAAATACCCAGGAACTGTGCAGGTTGAGCAGGCACCAGTGCAGCGAGGCGACAGAGCTCACCGATTCCTAACTCTCTGGCTATAGATAAGGCTTTGGTCTGCATCCTGCATCTAGTTGGGAGCCAGTTCAGTGCACAAAGTGCCCGTTTTCTCTCTCCTCTCTAGTCCAGGAATAGTAGTAGTTTAGCTGCAGCATTTTGTTTATCCATAGCCATCTCAGGAGGTGTTCAGCAAATCCTAGGCAGATAACATTAAGAAAACAAGGGAGATGATTGTGAGCTACCTTTTATGAAAAGGTGAGTCATGGCCTTCTTCTGGGTTTCAACTGATGTTCTGCATGGTGAGCTTGATGAAAGCTGCCTTGAAATTACAAAGTATTGTCTCCTGGAGGGAAGATGAATTGGAGTGACCCTTCAACTAACTACCAGCAATTCGCCATGTTTTTGTAGCTCTCCAGTTGAGGGGCCTGCTGGTGAGCCTGTGCGGTTGATTGTTTTTGGGTGGTTTTCATTGTGTGGTCCTGTGACAGATGCAAATGTATTCAGTGGTGGTGCTTTTTCCTGTAAGCATTGTTTGTTCCTTACCTTGTCGCGGCTCCATGATTCCTGTTTTCTTGTCTAGGTGGCAATGTATCATAGCGACTTTCGAAATATGAAGTGATGGAGCTGGTGCAGTCGCAGCCAAGCGATGGACTGACGACTCAAACTGAATTATGACTTTACTTCTGGTATTTATTTAATTTTAAAACTGGCATTAAGCGCTGACTGGTATCCCCCCAAAAGTGTTGTTTTGTATCACATAACTGCCCATGGATCAGTCTTTCCTTGCCATTCCCTCTGGTTGGGTCCACCTTCTTGGCAGGAAACAGCTGCTTAGTCTCTTCTTGGCTTGCTGCTGGATCGTTCTGGTCTGTGGCTGATTTTGATCGCCATTGATGTCGCCAGGACAGTGTTGATCTACCTGGACTCTCTTAGCAGGTATCATCACACTGCTTCCATCACTACTTAGAACGCTGTTTCCATGACATTACTACTTCTACATGCAACTTATGTCCTGAACAGCAGTTCTTTGCTACCACTTACGTTTACCTCCGAAGTCTTCTTCATGTGGTGCAAGTTGGAGATGAGCAATATTACAATTGCGCATACTCCTTTGAGTGCAATGTCAGTGACACCAATGACATTACCAGTTTTGTTTATTGCATTTGACTGCTTTCCTTTTCTTTCTTGGTTGTCATTATTGAATTTCTTTGGACGATTTCCTACCTTTATTTTATATAGCCGTTTTTCTCAGACCGCAACTTGTACATGCATTACATTGGGTGCGCTCTCACCTGGCTATTCTTCAGGTGAGGCGGCGTGCTTGGATCGCGTTACTGTCTTTAGAGACATTGATGCAGTTTGTTTTTTTGGTACTTTTTTCAGATTGCATCATCGACGTTCATTCAATCAGATGCGCTTTACTTGGCTAATTTGCAGGGCCGGTACGATGCTGATTTTCTTTTTTTCTAGTTTCTTTGATGTTTTTGACATTGCTCTTCATCAAGAATTGTTATTTCTTTCTTTTTATCACTGTGATGAAGGACCTTCTTGGTCTGAAAAGCATTGGCCTATCATATGCCTAAACATTATAAAATTTCTTGAACCACCACTTTTGAGACGTCCTTTTATTGTTTACTGTCTGATTAACAGCATGAATGTTGAGTGCATACAATTGTAGTGTTTCACTACTAATGTGAAACCATCACTGTGGACTTGTCCTCAGTCTTTTTCCACAAGGAAATGAAAACAAATAGTCTGGCACACCTTGACCCCAAAGGAACTAAATACAAACTGCCAACGAAAATGTAAACGGAAAGAAAAGATTGACGATACATCAGAGCAGAAACTCCAGTTTGGGATATGCCACATTGGGGACGATTAAACCTCTGCACATAGGGAAACAGGCACGGGCTGACATGTATAACTCCTTCACCTCTTTTGGTAGTGCAGGCTGAGGACAGGCTATATCTTCAGGAGGGGTGTGAGCTGATACATTTGCAACACAAACAACAGTAGTACAGTGGTACCAAAATAAATGCATGTCCAATCAAGGTCCTACAAAAATAGAGACTTTAGTGTTTTTGAATAGTTGAGTGCATAAAAACATAGACCCACCCCTGTAAGAGAAACACCAAGAGTGCAGACTCTTGATTGAGAAGAAAGGGCACTCTAGGTTGATAAACAGGGGCATTCAAGCAAAGTGCTTTCAGCTGGAATATCAATTTTCAAGTATATGTCTTTAAAAAGGCAAAGAAGGGGTTTAAAAGTCACTATTATATTTGTATTTTTATTAAATGTATAACGTGTTGAACAATAAAATAATTCAAAAACATTCTAAAGCAGTACAATCAAATGATACCAATGATCCATGTTACATGAGCAGAGAAAAGGAAAAGGTTAGAATTTGACTTCTAGGAAGCAAGCGACGAAAGAAAATAGAGTTTAAGATTTGTTTGAAAAATTAGAAGAGATGAGGAGAAGCGAAGTGAAAGAGGAAGGGTATTCCAATGTTTAGGATCCAACAGAGAAAAAGGGCAGAAACAAGGCAAAGCACATGGAGGCTTAGGAACAGTTAGAAGAAATAGATTCAGAGATTGTAGCAAACGTGAAGGGACATAAAAAGAAAGTTGGGAGGAAAGTTAGGGTAGGGCCAAGCCATGGGTGCATTTGAAAAAAATTGAAAGAAAGTGATACGAGATTCGAGGGAGAATAGTAAGATTGAGACCAGGGAAGATATAATAGGCGAACTAGGGGGAAAAGAGAAAAGAAGACAAAAGGAAGACTTATAGATGGAACAAATAGGAAAAAGATGACAAGCAGAAAGATCAAGCATTAACTAGGAGCAATAATCAATATGGGTAAAAATGAGAAAAAAGGAGGAGTTTAGTAGCATGAAAAGAAAGATAAGGTTGAGCGCGGGGAATGTTAAACAAGGCATAGCAACAGGAGTGAGCACTAGAAGAGATATGAAGAGAGCAGGAAAGAGAAGGGCCAAAGGTAACGCAGAGGTTGCACGCTGAAGGTGAGAAGAGGAGAGGATGGAGGAAAAGAGAGAGAATGAGGAGGTAAGGTAGGAGACATTGCAGGAGAGGGGAGAAACACAACCTCAGGTTTTGAAGGATTAAGATGCAGAAAGTGGGACAACATCCAGTTCTGAACAGCTAACAGGCAGTTTGAAACCGTAGAAGCAACACAGAATCGAAAGAAGAGAAAGAGAGAAAGAGCTGGGTGTCATTAGCATAAAGATGAAAAGAGTAGATAAGGCCAGAAAGAGGTGCAATATATAGAGAAAAAAGAAGAGGACCGAGTATTTAGCCTTGGGTGGTAACGGAAAGAAGAGGGAGTGGAGAACAAAAGTGGCTAGCCCAGGCGACACAGTAGGTTTGTTGTGAAAGATATGAACAAAACCATTTAAGAAAAGACCCAGAAATACCTAAAGTGGAAAGAGAGGAAATAAGAACATAGTTATTCACAGTGTCAAACGCCGCAGACAAGTCAAGAAGAATAAGAATAGAAGAAAGATTCAAGTGGCAAGCTGAAAGAAGAGAATTAGAAACATGAAGATGGGCAGTTTCGGTGGAATGAGATAGGCAGAAGCCAGACTGCAAAGGTGGAAGAATTAAGTGAAGACTCAAATAACAAGTTATCTGAGTATAGGCAGAATGTTCACGAATTCTGGAGAGAACAGGTGGTAGAAGAGAAATAGCTGGTGAAGACGGGTCAAGAGAAGGTTTTTTCAGAATAGGAGGAATAGATGCATGCTTGAAAGCTACAGGAAAGCAAGCATGTAGAAGAGAAGAGTTCATGAGAGAAGTAAGATAAGGAAGAAGATGGGGATATACTTGAGAAATAAGGGAAGAAGTAAGAGGGTCAGAAGGAGATACAGTAGGATGAGCATGAGTCAGAAAAGCGTATCAAGATCCACAAGAGGAGAAAAAGATGCAAACGATTAAGGTAGTGGAGAAAAGAAAAAAAAGCAAAGGCAGAAGAAGAGAGTAAAAGCAAGATGGAGATTGGCTACTTCAGATGTAAAGTAGTTTGCAAAATCAAAAGAAGAAAGGGATGAGAGCGCAGAAGGATCAGGGATTTTGGAGACAGGATATTGTGCAAAAGCTGATGAAGACGACGAGGGTGGTGAGATAAAGAAAGTGTAAGTTCAGAGAATTAAGATTTCTTAGCAGTAAGCAAGACCAAATGAAAAGAGAGAAGCAGTGAATGTGTAACAAGATGGGAAGGGGAGTGAGATCTTTTCCAGAGCCATTCGGCTTTACGCAGACTACAGCGAAGGTAAATGATACTAGAAGTGAGCCAGAGCTGTGAAGTTTTACAAGTCGGGGGGGGGAAAAGAATGTAAAGGAAAGGTAGATTCCAAAACAGATTATACAGAAGAGTGTAAGGTACTAGCAGCTAAGTCAGGAGAAAGGGAGAAAAAGAGGGGAATTGGGGAAGAGAAGAACATAATGATGAGAGAAAAGATGGGGAATCGAAGGAAGAAAGGATACGATGCATAAAGGTAGTCGAAGGACGCACAGGCAGAAGAGGGGGAGAAAGAAAGAAGTGAACTGAAGCATAAAAAGGAAGAGGGGGAGAAGAAGAGAAAAGTAAGTCAAGACAGGAGTCAAACAGATGAGACGAAGGAGAAGAAAGAAAATGCAAGTGATAAGTCAGTAAAAGAAAGCAGCAACGCGAGTGAGGAATTAGAAGCAGGAAGATTAAAATCCCCACGATCACTTCTGTCTTTTAAATCAGGACAGGACATCTTCAAAAGGGCCTACCTTTTGCCTCTTTGTCTTAGGTACTCGATATAATTGAGCCAGGCTTCTGGACGCTTTACTGCAGTCAAACCATTGTCGAGACATTTCAGTCATGTTGATCCAGTGGCGAAACCACGTTGAGTCAGCTACGAGATTAGGCTCTTTGTGGATCGAGTTGGTGCTTCAAGTGGTTTGAGTTGAGTTTGTACAGCTTATGTCAGCAGTCTGGTCAAAATGATGCATCCACTGGGTCAAGTCGTAGTTTGAGATAGGTGAGCTGATGGCTTCCAATGGGCTGAATCTGCTTTCTATTCGGGTTGATGCAATGCTTCTGTTGGGTCGTGTTGGTACTCAAGATACATTGCGTTGGGTGCTTCCACAGTGACGAGCCAGTGGTTGAGGCAGCATAGTACTTCACTGAGCTGAGTTGGCATTGAGAAGCTTGAAGATGAAGAAGCAGGTAGGAAGTTCAAAGTCCTAAGAGTGCCAAAAGCAGCTCTGCGGCTCCTGTAGTGCCTCAAATTGAGTAGAGTGTGGATGAGCTGCGTCAGTGTCGTTTTAGGGTGGTAAACCGGATTCCAAGATGCTACTGGCTTGCTGGGAGGCCCAGTCCAGGGTCTCCATGTGCAAGGCAAGTCTTTAGTTCTGCACTTTCAGCCCAGGGAGTTGTCTGGCACCTTCAGGGGGTCCTTCACCTCCAGTGAACAGGATCTTGGTTGCAGTGCACAGATAGCAGAGAAGATGTGGCCTGCAGCAGTGTCACCCCCACTGATCCCTGGGAATGGTTAGGGAGCAGAGCCTGACTCTGCCTTGGATTCTTTCTGTCTTCACCCTATGGCAGAGGATCAAAAGGCAGCTTTCTGGCCATTGCCCCACGTGGCTTTTGTAGAAACACCCAGACTAGACAGCTAATACACACCCCTGTCGTAGCTAAGCACTGCTCACACCAATATGACATCAAGTTGCTTTGGCCATATCATTCTGTGACCCCAGTAGCCACCACACCACAACGAGACATAGCTTACATTTATAGTTTAACATACCACCGGGCTGACTAGGGTACACGCTTATTATGTTTTACTCTGAGGTGCAGAAAATTAAAAAACACATCAGCCTTTTGTAACTGTGGGTTCCAGTAACTGTCAGAAATGCATGTAACCATTGAAACTGCCCAGCCACCAGTGCAGAGTAGTTACTGAAGTGCCAGGAGCCTGGCACAGCAAAGGCACATGAGTCCACTATGCTTTTGGAATCGAGCATTCTGAATGTGTGGTCTGATCAGCAGCGCCCACTTTTCAAAAGCAAATTAGCCATATAATTTAATCCAATTAAAATCAAAAAAGCTTGAGCTATGCTGCCCTACTAGATGGCTTTCTGGCAGTTTCCTTTTGGGAGTGTACACAGCGAACAAAAATCAGTGTTTAATGCGTGGCTTGCCGAGATGCAGGACACGATATTAATTAAGGGAAAGGGCACTTTATGTGTTCATTGACATTACAAATATCCATGAAAAGTGCCAGTGTTTCTCTATGGAAAATATACACATGAAACTCTTTGCCATTTAACATCTCTGAGATTGACAACCGATGTTGGAAGTGCACAAAAAGAAGTAGTGGAACTATGTTCCCTGATGGCCCGTCCCACTCCTCGCAAGCCCCATCGCTGTGCTCCCTCCCACACGCAATACAATCCCCATACCCGAGTCCCGCCTTTTCTTAATTCCACCCCGACCACTGTGTAAAGGCTGAAAGAAACAGAGTGAAAGAAAATGCAAAATACATTTTAAATTACCCCATTACCTTTATTCATTGTCCTCCACGGCATGGAGCTTTAAGCAGCATCCCTTTCTAATCACCCACCTTTTGGACCTCACAAGGGGCATGCTAAAGATTAAAGCCACTCTTTCCACCTACCCACCTGCTGCACGTGCAGCTGTGCCTGCAGTATTTTCATGTTAAATTGCTTAAATGCAAAATACAAATTCTGATTACTGCGGGAGCAGAGCTATGATGGGGCTTGGAAATGGGCTTTGTTGCAAGAAGGCCACTGAAAAAATAAAAACAACCCAGCAGTTCTACGATGGCTCTCCATAAGGTGGGTTTGGAGCTGATCCAGCAGGTCTGAGCTTCAAATCCCCAGTAAGGTGAAGAGATGTTGTTTAAGTGAAGAGCACTGAAGTGCAACTTTCAACTTCTTCCTACACTTTTATTTTAAAACAAAAACATTCAGGAACGGGTTCTTTTCAAAATAAAAGTATAAGAATGGTCAAACTTAATTTAATAAACCAGTCCTGCCCACTTTGACCACTGTTGACCAAATAAACCTTTAGCCATGAATTGGGAACCTGCATTTTGTTTCTGTTCTGTGCTTTTGTGCTCTAGCACCTTGAGGCATCTCTTGTGCTAGATGTAATTGCCAGTGTAGATCTTGGACCAAATAAATGGACAGACTCAGAACAAAACACGGTACAATAAAATGCATAAACATAAATTATAAGAAAACCATCAATCGGGCATTTTGGAGAAAATGAGACTTCAATGACCTAGGGAATAGAGAATAGATGGAAATAGAACAAAGAGAATAAAGAAGGGTGTTCCAATGTAGAGGAGCTAAAAGAGTGAAGGTATGAAAGCGAGAATGAGCGCATGGGGGGTGAGGTGCCACCAAGAGAAACTGGGAAGAGGAGCCGAGAGAATGAGAAGGGGTATAGAAAGATACCAAGACAGAAAGATAGTCAGGAGCAAGTCCATAGAGGGACTTGAAGACGCGGCCTACAACATTTGTAAGTTGAGAGTGAAAATATAACCAGCCAAGAGTAGCGAGAGAAGATGAGATAGAATCTCAGAAGGAAAGAAGACAAAGAAGATGAATAGATGAGATGAAGACAGATTTTAGAGGGGCAAGATGAGAAAGTGAAAGCCCAAAGAGAGCAGAGGAGCAGTAGAAGAGTCAGGAGAAAAGGACAGATCAATAGTTTTGATGCTTGAAAGGTAAGTAGGGGGCAGCTTTGGGGATATTGTGTAAATGAAAACAGCATGCATGCGATGTTAGAGAAGTGTGGTGTGAGAAGGATAGACTAGAGTCAAGATAGAGCCCCAGATTGTGAGCCGTAACAGAGATTGGAAGCTGGAATGGGGGAAGGAAATAAAGGAGGGTGGAACAGACGGGGAAGAGTGTCAGCGGGGAAACAGAAATCCTCTGTTTTCCCAGCGTTAAGTGTGATATAATGAGAAGACGTGCAAGATTTAATGGCTAAAAGACGAGCAGAAAGAGTGTGGTGAAAAGTTGAGTATCATCAGCATAAAAGTGGTGCGAAAGACCAAAGCAAGAAATAACAGCAGAAAGAGGGGAAGTGTAGAGAGAAAACTGAAAAGGACCCAGAACGGACCCTTGCTGAACGCCATGGGTGAGTAAGAAGGATTTTGATGATTTCCCAGCCCATGAAACAGACAAGGTTCTTTGAGACGGGTATGATTGAAACCAAGAAAGGACCGAACCCGTGAAACCAAATGAGGAAAGGGGCGCCAATAGAAGGGAGTGGTCAATGGTCTCAGACGCAGCGGACAAGTCCAAGAGAATAAGAAGGGATGAATGTTTAGAATAGCGTGCAGTGAGTAGTGAATTCAAAACAGAGAGAAGAGCAGTTTTAGTAGAGTGACGAGGGCGAAAGCTTGATTGAAATTGTTTAATGACAGAGGAATTTGAAACAAAAGTAGAGACTTGAAAGTAAACCAACCGTTCAAGTAGTTTTGAGACATAGCGTAGCAAGGAGATAGGATGAAAATGTGAGACGAGTAATGGGTCTTTCTTTAAAATTGGGATGATGGAGGCATGCTTAAATGAGGGAAAAAGTTGAGGTTGAGAGACGGATATTAAATAAAGAAGTGAAGTATGATAACAAAGTAGGGTAGATTTTGAGAATGAGTGCAGAAGGAATTGGGTCGGTGGGAGAAGCAGTGGAGTGAGCTTTAGCCAATAGAAGAGAAGTGTCAGCATTAGATATTGGTTGAAAACAGGAACTACAAGCAGAGCAAGCAGGAGTGAAAGAAGTTTTAGGTATGGGTGAGATGGAACCTTCAATGTTGGAACGAAGGGAAGCTACTTTAGAGGAGAATAATTGAGCAAAGTCAGAAGCTGAAAGAGTAGAACTTGCAGAAAAGTCAGGAGTGGGAGGGGATAGAAGACTACTTTATTCTCAATTTAATAAAGCAGGGCAAACTGCCAGACATCGGACTGATGCTTGCACACTCACACACAAACTTGATTATACAGAGGTTCTATACCCCAATATGCTTCATCTATGATGTCAGCCTACGTGGCCAAACTGTAAAACCTATTGAGGGGAAGGATTGGTTAAGGAAACATGTGTACCTATGATATTCATATGGGTTAGTACTTTATTGGGTGCCCCTTATCTGTAAGGCACACCTCAAACTACCTCTGAATATATATAATACTGATTATACCTAAGAAAATGGCAGCAGATTAGTCAATGCAACATTGGGCTTCATTCCGAGTCTGGCAGTAACCCTGCCGGTTCTACCGGTGGATTGCCGCCGGAATCGGAATAATTTACCAGCGCCGGTATATTTTTTGATCCCCATTCCCATATGGGAGTGGGGACACAGAAGCACTGGCACTGTTGCTAACAGTGCTGGTGCTTCCGTGAGCAGTCTGCCTACTGTGGCTGCTGTGCCTGGCAGAGTCAGACCTGTCGGGCACAGCGGCTCCGGCAGGGAGACTCATAGTTTGCCAGTCCAGAAACAAGGGAGCCGATGAGCTTACTGGCACCCTTACCTCCAGACCGGCAAACTGGTTGGCATTCTCACCCAACCTTGGGCTTTCAGCTCATTATCAGCACATAAGCAAAAAGAAACCCAGAGGCTTGAGTCACGTCAGATTACACCCCACTTTTCTAATGAATCAATTATCTCTCATCAGTCCAGACACAAGCCTATGTTTCCCGTCTGTAGTTGACCTTTTAGTCTTCTCTTTGTTCTGGGACATTTGAGGGTGTGTAAGCACATCACTATCTTCATCCGGAGCTTAATGACTAGCCCTTGTTTTTGACTTCTGAATCACGTGTGATGAGACCGCAAATTTGTCCATGTTGACCTATTTACTGCTATTTGATTTTCTTATACTGGGAGTTCTTGCTGCTCTCGGCCTCTAGAGACTTGCTCACCCCATCTTGCATAGACCTTATCCCCTGGTAATTGTCCAATACTTGGCTCTTGCAAATGTTTTCTTCTTTAATCTAAGAGAAATATTTATTACGTGCATAGCTTTATCTGTCTGCTTCCCCTTGTGCCTTGCAAGTATTCCTTAAAATAGCACCCTTGATCCGAGGCCAACACAGACTCCTCTTTATTTTGCACACAAAGTTATTTCTCCAATGTCTTCTGACTGCATCCCTGGTCTGTCTCTGAGGTAACTGGATTGAGTCTTGACACAAACCGACGTCCATCTTCCTATTATGGCCACCCTTGCTACGTTATATTTTCCTCTATGGCAAGCTTCTATATGTTTAATCTACCTTGGGATACTGTGTATTTACACTTATTGATCAGCAAGTTACTTTATCTTCGTTGTATATTTGATTACGTTATCATTTTGTAGATGTTTCTCTTGTCACTTCAGTTACATCGTTACTCTTAAGTATTTTCATATTGTTTCAGTGTGCCCTCCTATGTCTTCTTCATGACATCACTCTTCCCTCATCAGATTTCACTCAGCGCTCCATGATGTCCAAAGGTGCAGGCTGACATCCTTCCACTTTTTCAGTACGAGGGTACATTTAGTATGGTTGCCTGAGTGCATATCGTCTCGCGTACACTTGATGCGCTATAGGCACAACACATGGGGTCCCACATGTAGCCCTTGTCCTGCAGTTCCAATATGTTGGTGGTGAGGGGACAGGAGCTAGGAAAAACGCATCCACCAGCTCCTCTACACTTTGGTGTTTGATCGGGAGGTCCTGATGTTCTGCTTGGGAGAGGCAGTGAATTGCCCTCTCTGTAAATAGATGCACTGTATGTTTCCAATGTACACCTGATTTTGAGGGGTGGTATTTCTCGCTGTTTCAGTGATCCATATAAAACGTGACAGTGCCAACGATCATGATTTTCTATTGATCATTTAGCCAAATGATAACATATACTCCTGATGTCATACAAGCAATATACCTGCATGGTATACACAGAGCTGGCTCGAGGCATGGGCAGTCTTTGCGGTGGCCCAGGGCCCCACTCTCAGAGGGGGCCCAGCAGGCACTAGTGCATGTCTCAACTATACCAAGAATATTGCTTTAAGGGGGGCTGTGTGGCTTCCATATACTTCCATATAAGCTTGCGTGAGTCCACAGTGTCGTCTCCCAACCTCCTGTGGCTCTCTGGAGACCAACACCCACTCCCAGCAGCCCATCAGACTTTGCAGGCCCCTTAATAACTATCACTTTCTTTGTTCAAGCAGAGCATTTAAAGTGGGAGCGATTTACAAGTGATAACCCATTTAAGAGTGCTTAGTTTTGGAGAAGATGTTTGTAACGTTTCTGTGTTAAGAAATGCAGCACCAGTTAGCTGCCTAAATCTACGCTCTCCTCCAGGTCAATTACAATATATCACACAAAACGTTTTTAAATTAGCTACACTATTTTTAACACGCAAAAAAGTTTTTATTTTTGGTAGAATGTGATGTTTTCATCACATCATATATGAAGCCTGCATGTGTCAAACACTTACCTTTTCACACATTGCATGTTGTTATACGTCTTGAAAATAAAAAGGCAATTTTTGGCCTTTTGCTAAATTGTATTCTGATATTTGTAGTCCCTCAGACAAGATTGGGGAATAATGCACAATTGTACTCTTTTTGCTTAACATATTTCTGCCAGGATTTATATATTTGAGTGGGTACCTTACTATGGTATGTGTACTTTTCAAGTCATCTTCATAAAGGAAAGTATTGTTGAAATGTAAGTGATTTCAATCCAGCACTCCAACTAAGTCAATGCCTAGTATTGGATGCCCAATGGAAACCCTTAGTTATATATTTTTATGTCAACAGTTCTTTTAATTCTGGATGATGTACCCTTATATAACGCCCATCTCTTTGAATCCCCCAGTCTCACTGAGCCAAGAAGTAGGTTTGTTTTGCAAATGAAAAGATTTATTTGAAGAATTGAACAATATATAGATTACACTTTTATGAATATGAATAATATCTGAATATCACACTTATGAATATGAACAATAATCAGCAATGAGTAATATTACAATATCAACAATCTCTTTAATCAATTAGGAGTAGGAATATGAAGAATAATCTAGCAGAGAATACTTTGTATGGGTTCAAGAGATTGCAATGATAGGAAGAAATGCAACACAGAAATAAAACTTGATATGACTTCAATCAAAAGACAATATGATCACTCTTTCCACTGTTACTACTCACTCCCCCCACTATGCAATATGAAGAGATGGAATGAGGGCACACAGGTATCGGGAATAACAATCAACAATGCAGTTCAATCCCAATTCCCCCAGCACGTTTAGAGAGAACAGGTATGATTTTAAACAGGTCAATTGCTTTTAAATGTGATTTTGTAATGTATGGAAACATGCTAAAAGTGATTTTAATTCGCTAAATGGGATTCAGAACTAGTGAGAGTTGCTTTGGATGGGGTCAGGTCAACACTAGCAATGATTATAGAATGATTAGCAGATGGAAAACGAAATTCAGAGGTTGAAAGCAAGAAACAGCTATTTTACATGGGGTGAAATTGAGGCAATTGTAAATTTGTGGCAATTTTTCTGCGTGCGGGAAACACGATTGCGGAAAAACTATAAGGAATTGGAATGTCGTTTTGGGTTCGTTTTAGCATCAACATGACATTTAAATGTTTCTTCTATGACGCACGGTTCAAAAGTTACAGAGGTTTTTGTGAAGGTAGACTTTTCAGAAACAGAATCAAAAATCAAAATGAAAGATGCGCTTTAAAGATTAGGAACCAAGATGGACTTACACTAAGGGGCTATGACAGTACAAGATACCCAACGGAACAACCACCCGAACAGGGCGCCTTCCGCTCTGATTGCTGTGCGCCAAGGACACTTGACTTTCTACAGAAAATATCAGTGCACAGATGATTTTTGCTACAATTATCACAGACTATATAATGAGAAGAATTCAGGATGGACACAAGATTCTATAATGCAGTTCTGCATAGGTTAAAATTGATTGAATAGGATTACTTTAACTAAGAGATGGCTATGGACAGTTCTATACTAAATACTCACTCCTATGGCTTTGGAATGAATGGGCCTGTCAAAGATCTGGTCAAGGGTTTGGCTGGGATTCTCTTGCCACCAGACAGGTCTCAGGCACTGGGTTCTGCTCTCAGCAAGGCCCTCTGGTCTGCGTGGCCTCTTGGACTGGATCTGACGGGTTGGTTCTGGGTACAGCTCTGCTCTTTGGGTCTGGATCTTGGTTCTAGCATGAGGTTCTTAGCTAGAACAGCAAAACAGCTCAGCCAGGCTGTTGGATTTTGTGGTGCCCCTTGGAAGTTTAGGGGTTAAAATCAGATTTGCAAGATTGTTTAAAGGCCTGCTGAAAAGGGTTCAGCTTTTTGGATTAGGCCTCTGCTTCAGGGTTCTAGAGTCTGGTTCTAGAGTCTGGATCTAGAGCCTGGTTCTTCCTGCAGGGTGCTTCGCCAAGGAATCAGTTGATGAGTGGAAAGTGTGTGTTTTTCTGGCTCCTGAACAGTCCCTATTTATCCATTTCCAAAGTGGGTGGGGAGGCTGATTATCTATGCCCAACCCTCTAAGGATCTGATAGGTCAGAGAATTTCCCCTCTCCTGATTTGAGACAGGAGCAGTGTGTCATATGTGTCAGAGTGACACTGTGTTTATGGTCCAAAGGAAATCCCTATCCTTTGCTTTTACTTAGGAAATCTATTTCCCCAAAAAACATATTTCCAAGATGCACAACTTGTTAATGATACATAATTACATGACAGATTGCTTAAGGTACATTGCTGTCCAACTCTCATCTTCCTGCGAGCTTCAATTTATAAATGACAACTTTTTCACACTTTTGGTGGGTTTCTCAATGTTAGTTCTGCACCAATTTTTATACATGCATACACATCCCATCTGGGCATATCCCTGTAATTTTTCATGTTCCTAACATAAACACAATGGCTGGAATATGAATAATTTCCGGGATCAGTCTCAGAACATCGCACAGATTCCAGATTAGTTTTAAACTGTGAGCGAATTTTTCATTTTAACAACCTATAAGTTTCATATTTTTGTATGTTCACTACAATTTGCTATAAGCATTTTTCTAAAACATACATTTACTTCAACTTCAATCCACATTTCCAGTCTGGCCCGCCTCCAAAGCTGGGCCGAGTCAGAAGGTCACATGGCTTGTCTTCCTGCCAGAGTAGTTGATGTCAGTCACACCCAAATTAGCATTTTCTATTCAGTTCAAGGAACCCATTGTTTCTTGCTCAGGGCAGTAGAGGAAATCTCCTCCCCTTCTGATTAACATGCCAATGCAAAATCCTCTCCTTTTGGTGGGAATGAACAAGGTGGGAGGTTCTCAGGGGAAGAAAGCATCTTGGAAGTTTTAGCTGAATTAGGTTGCCTTATGGTCAATTGTAACATAGTCCCTTGTGAAAACATTACATTTATAAATTTAAAATAAGCAAACATATTTTTAATTCCAGTCTTTTTCAACATGAAAATCAAATGTGTGGCACTCTATATGGCATTTTGATGAAAATCCCTTCTTTGACACATTTAACTTTGAAAACACAAGATTCTCCTGTCAGATTTAGAGAACGCCGGCGCCTGTCGATGGCGGGTAACGGTACTGCACCCGTTTTTGACAGATTTCTTTCCACCAAGTATCTTTAAAAGTGTATTTTGTGCTGATAACATATGATTCTTGCTGACATTGTATTTATGGGGATTCTTGCAGTAGAATGATGTGGAGCACCCAACAAGGGGGTTGGATCTTTTAGGTGGTTTGTGAGCCATGATTTTTGCAACTTTGATAACCAAGACAAACGGATTTCCAAACAGCTCTGTGTTTCTTTTGGCAATCAGCATTGCTTTTTCAAGTGGTTTCAGGCTACTTTGCGGGTAGCCCAATGGTGGGTTTTGGCACTGGTCTCCTGTGTTACCCCTGCCATGGGCAAAAGTGGATGGCGGCCTATTCTTCAGATTTTTACTGTGCAATTTTGGGTGATTTTTAGCGAGCAGCATGCTTTCCAGTGGCCAGTGCTGAGGTTTCTGCTGCCATCAATGCACAGTAATGTTGCAGGGCCTGGACCAGTGGGTTGAAACATCTCACAGCCAGACATGGGGTTGAGGAGGGGAAATTATGAGAGGGCAAGTGAGTCCTGAATATTGGCCCAGGTTGTGGCAAAAGAGGTTGCAATCCTGGAGAATGGTTCAGTTATTTTTCCCTGATTGTAACCATGTGCTGCTATTCAGGGCACAAGAAAAGGATAAACGTGGGTGGACAGTGTAACATTTTTCAGAGGGCAGACACAACCGCTTGGGTTTTTGAGGTTGGTAAGCTTGCTCAAGTATTTGGCTAACAGGATTTCCCCAGGTTGTCATGTTTCCAGTGCAGACACATTAAATGATCATGAAAGCACATGCTCATATTGGGATTTTGTTTCCAGGGAATATTTCACTACATATTGTTGGGTTTAAAAGGTGTGCACCTTTTATACTTTGCCAGTGTATTTATTGGAAAATGTCCTCTCTCAGGTTATTTTTCTGTTGCTGATAACTTTGTTTTTGAAAGGCCAATGCTCTTTTGTCTATTGCATTTTCTTCTAAGGGGGAAGGTCAACTGAACTAAATGTGTATCTTTCACTTTAAGATATGTTCACTTACTGTGCACATGTTCTTGGTTGCCAGCTTTTGATTTTCACTATGGGGGCAAAGGTTCCCACACTGAGTGAAATGAGGGAGCTGTACTCGTCACCATGACAAAACACCACATTTTATAGCACATTGCCACAGGAATAGGAAAGAAGAGATATGATTTACAGGAAGGTCTAAACGTATAACAGTCTCCTAACCCTGCTCCGTTGCCTCTGCAACTTTCTGCTATAGGATCCCCTGCTATTCTACACCGGCAAACAGTTTTGGCCTGCTCACCCGCTCCAATTAAGGCTCAGGGGGTACATTAATGAGGCTGCCTCCTCATTTTGTAGCGAGCAGCATGCATTTGTGCATAGCAGCTTCAGGATACATTTCCTACTGCTAGCATCCTGTTTAAACTAAAAAGCACTCCCTAAAGAGAAGTGCGTTTCAAGGTTTTTGCTATTCAACTACACGTGAAACGTCTGCGTTCGCAAAAGTAACTGGAAAATGGTACACCAGAATTGCAGCCATATGTGTTGTGGAGCAGCTGTGCCATGGCGTTACCCATCCCTGTGACACGTGGAAACGCAGACGTGTGCTACTGTCTGAAGTGGGATTTGTGGGTACACATAATGTGGTAATGTGCTCTAATTGAATGTGTTTCTCAGGATTTTAAAAGTGGTCTTGTAAGTAACGTAAGCCGGTTAGATAGCACAGCCAGTAGAGCCCTAGCTTTGACATCTGTGCAGAGCCTGGCTACGCAGGTTCAAATCCCAGGTAGGGCCAAACTCAGCCTTTCATCCTTCCGAGGTCAATAAATGAGCACCACACACGTGGGTAATAATAAGCAGCGGTCAGATGCCTGAGCGTTTGTAGGGCTATATAAATGCAAAATTATTATTATTAATGTACAGAAATAGATTCTCCAAATGTCCTGCAATCATGCACCCACATGGATCCCCCCAGGGTTCTAAGGGACAGCATTTGTCCGATCCCCAAAATTCACAAACCTGTCTGCCGAAGAGACAACTGGGTTGTCTTGGTAGCAGCCTGATTTCATGTTTCCCTGCAAGTCAACAGCGTTTTTGTGTTTATGCAAACTTGATGTGAGATGTGCCCCTGCTGTTGGCCCCGAGAGGCTTGTATATCGGAAGCCAAGCGTGCACGTCTGGTGTACGAGGAGTCGCGCGTGCACATGTATGTTACCTTCTGACTTGTCTAATCTGGTTTAAAAAGGGTCCCGCACCATGTGACGTTCTAGACGGTGTGCAAACTATCCATGCTGAGACCCCCTGGGCCCCAAAGTAAAAAATATTGCTGCCAGAACGCACACCTCACATACCAAAAATGCTTATATTTATTTTATATTAAAAGCAGTCACTGTTCCTCCCTAAATGCCTTGGAACCCCTGGACTACTGCTGCACCCTATCAATGCCCCCGCTACTAAAAGTCTTCACTGTGGGGGGGGACACAAGGGGGGGACCACCACTGCTGCCACCACCCATAGCTGCTACCCAGTGTCAACAGATGTGGCACCTGGCACCTGTTCATCGTGTTTGATGGATTCACTGACTATCACCACTTCATAATTTAAGTGAGTCTGAGACATTAAGTCTCACTCAGGTCATGCGTCATAAATAAGTGCTAGGGCTGAGCCCTGGCAAACACCCCCACACACCTAGAACTGTGCTTTGTAATAGATATTTGTGGTGCAGCATTTAATAGGCCTGCCTGTTTTTTTTATTTTCTTGTTACTTGGATCCTCTAGATTTGTGTGTGCCCTGCTCTTTCTAAATTCAGAGCGTAGTCTATTTTTTCTTCCCAAAACCTATGAACACTGACCACTGCTCACAGAAAAGATGGCCCATTTATCAAAACAAAGGCTTTTTTTTTATTTTTTATCTTGAACAGTTCCGAAAAGTCAGTCTCCAGTTTTTGAAAGGTAATCGTTTTGTTGGTGCAATTGGCAGAAAGTCATACCCTATGTTGCCCATTTTTTTCTTTTCAATTATTTCTTGTTTGGGGCGTAATCTAGAAAAGGAAAAAAGTATCTTAGACACCATTTTGAGAACCATAGAAAAGGTGTAAACCTGTCATAGATATTTGGCCAGTCTTACATACACTTTGCACCATTGTAGCAAAACTAAACACGGCGTTTTAGAGCAAAAATGCATTTTGCAATATATATTTTAAACTGGACATTGTTTTTTTTCCATTGAAAAATACTAGTGTTGAAGTGCTCTGCACTAGTGAAAATGCTTTTGAAGAAACGTGGTTTTTAACCCTTTAAATCAAATATCTGCTTTTTCCTCTCCTTCTCTAGTGGCACGCTGGTATTTTAAAAGTGAACATGCAAAATACCAGCTTGGCACTGGAGGAGAGGAGAAAAATCATTGGCACCTGAAGGGTTAAATACCACATTTCAGGAAAGTACATTTTGCATGTTGCCTGAGTTGACTTGTTCCCAAATATATGTAAATGTTTTGAACGGCACAATCGAGCTTTCAGGAGTACTTGCATTCGTTAAATCTTTTGAAAACGGTTTTCTCTAACTGGTTCTGTTGCAAAGTATTGCCAAATGTTAATAGCGATGACCGAACTTCGGCTCTTTACAAGATGTCATTGTTTCTGATGGTTGGCGAAGGGTCGCCGATCTGGCCTGTACCCAGCCAGCCAGAGCTGCCCTGTGTCTGGAATCCGGCCTCCGTGATGACTGCTTACAGGCCTCAACCATGACTGCTTACAGGCCTCTGCAATGACTGCTTGCAGGCCTCTGCATCCTTGCATTGGGAAAACAGCATCCATTCTTCCTGATGCGTTTTAATAAAAGAAATGATTTCCCTGTGTCTCCTTTCACCCCACACGCACCCAGCCCTGGCAGCTCCTCCGAGGCATTCCCATTTCAGGGCACAGGTTGATGAGGGTATCCAGAATCGCTCAAATCACTGCCACGTTTAAGACAATCCAAGTACAACAAGGGCACACGGTTCAGTTCCCCATAAAGGGAATGTGTCCAGTCCGCATCGCTGCTGCGGTCTATGGACATAAAAGCTACATGACACAACTGAACAGCCAACACGTCTAAAGTATAGTTTCATGGCCACTACGTTGGAACCTGAAGCTAACTTGGCATCATACAGGTCCTCATTTGACCTGCTTCTTTACTCTCTTAGTGAAAGGGGCAATGCCAGCCATTTTATCAAAAGTGGAGGCCTTCTAAAACCTAAACAGGTGGGTGAGGAGGTGGGAGGTCAGCATATGTGCCCTGGCAAGTTTGGGGTCCCTCCCCCGTTCCCTTTGTTGTCACCACTCACCCGAGTCACCCCGATCTTCTTTCTTCCAACACAGGATCCAGCCTGGGCCGGATTTTGGGCCGGGGCAACCGGGTAAGTGCCCGGGCGCCACATCAGCCCGCCTGGCACGCCAGCTCAGGAGAGTCTTTCTTTGAAATTGACAGGGAATCTGACCTTTAGCCTCTCTTTATAGGGAGCTCCTCCTGAGTCACCCACGTACAGACGAGACACGGAAGTTTGGTAAAAGCTAAGGTAAATTAGACGCACATGCTTAGTAGTGCGTTACACTTACTAGCACATTAAAAGTAATGAAGGCACTCACTTTAATTTACTTTTCTCCTTTACCTATCCGCATCAATGAATGGACCTATTACTTGCTTATTCATCCACCTGATGGTATGTACATTTGGTTAATTAATGCAATGTTGAAAATTGATTTTTGTATACATTTACTGTTGAAATGAAACATATGATTATGTGAACTACAGCCCTGATGATGGTGCGCAGCACCGAAATGCATTGGCACAATTAGCTTACATTCTGAATTGAGGAATTACTAATTTAAATATAGTGTGAATAAAACACAATTTATTTGCACAACGTTGGTGTGAAAAAGTACTTGAAAATATATCAGGATAACAATTTTTAAAGGTTACTTTTCTTTGAAGACGCATTAGAATACAGAATGTACAGAATCTATAATGCATTCAAATTCAAGAATTGAAATTGAAACTCCTCACGAGGAGGAAGGAGGAGCACAGGGTCTGACGGGGTGGCTTCCACTCTGTTTCTTTTTTGGACATTTCAGTTATAGAGCCTGTGTGTCATTGGGCTCTTTTCAACCCAGAAGCTCCATATATAACAAACTACAGATACCAAACATTACAAACACTTAAGGAAGATGAACAGAACCAAATAACAAGTAGTGCCCACCTCAACCCCACGTTTTTGCAAATTCCTGAATAGGCCCATTGGGGAATGGGGACTTACCGTTCTGCCAAACCTGTGATCTGGTGCTAATATCGCCAGGGGGGTTGGCGGTAGGGCTAATATCGCCCAACTCATGATGGGGCCCATAGTGCTTGTGTGATGCTTGAATGAATTGGAGGGACATAGCCTCCTTGTCCTTGTTTTATACCTCCTTAAATTAAGTGTTCTGATTATTTTCTGCCCTGGGGAGTCCAGTTTGGACTCCAGGCAGTGCAGCTATTCATTTTGTTCTGGGAGAACAAAGACCTATGGGATACCCTTAGGGCAACCACAGCTCAGGGTACAACCCTGTATCCATAGCATATGTTTTTGGGCACATGTGTGTTGCCCACAGAGCAGGGTTTTGACTGGTGGCAGCTACATGCTGATGTGACGGGTGCTCTAGGTGTCCTCAATCAGTGGATTCCTAAACAAATGCAACATGGCCACTGGGTGCCTCTTGGTTTCCTTTGCTTTTACCCCCTTTTATCTCAAAGTCCTGAGAAGCCCTGGCTCTGTTCCCTTCCCCTGAATGGCCTTTGGGTGGAAGGAACATATATGGCTCTAGGGCGGTCTCCTGCCTGACTGGCCAGAGCCCTCCCAGGCCCTGCTTGCTGTGGGTACATCCTTGGAGTGGACCCTACCTGAATAGAGTGAGTAGTCAATATGCATCCTGGTTTGTGGGTGTCTGTTTGTGGTTGTGTGACACAATGCCTGAGCCAATCAGAAATGTGTCTTAGCTGCCCCTCTGCGAGAACAAACACGGCAAAAATTGCCTGTTCTTTGGGAAGGTACCAACTCGAGAGTCTGCAGCCACACTGCCTGAGCCAGCCCTGACTGAAACTTGAATTAATGCAGTGTAAGTCCCAAGTCCACATCCTGTGTTGTGGGTGACTGGTTTCTGGTGAATAGCCTGAATGCCTCTGAGCCTGATGGGGTGCTGCCTGCATGTATGCACTTGTGTGTGATTGACTGGCTGAGCCTGGCTCGGCCTGAGTGAATGGGGAGTGTTTTGTATAACAGGGGGCCCCACACTCACCTCCTTGTCAGAAGCTGAAATAAGAAACCTAAAGCAGAAGCTGAAGTCATCTTAAGCTTGCATCCTGGAATCCAGCTGGAGGAAGAAGTCTGCTCTGCGTCTCTTCATCAAATCTGAAAGCTGCCATGCAGATTCAAGGACTGAACCAGAGAGGACCTGGATAGGTGACCTCTTCCCATAGCTACAAGGGAACATCATGCAATAGCTGCTCTTTACCCAAAGTGCCCTGGAAGGTAGTCCTGTGTGGCTGCCGTCCAGAGAAGGGATCTTCGTCGGTCCAGAAGAGGAGTGGCTGAACATCTTGAAGCCCAAGTTTGTCTGTGTCGGCCAGGGGCCAGAGGAGTGTTTGGAACTGCTGGAAGCCAAGCGCCTGAGTATCGCCCGGAAGAGGGCGTACCCTGGAATAGTGCTGCCCGATACCCAGAGCTGCGAAAGTTACATCCATCTAAGAAATCTTCATGGGGCATCCCAGCTATGACATCTACCCACTTTTCCATACCAGAGAAGGTCCAGGGTCACTAACTGCAGGGGAGTGTCTGCCGATGGGTTTCCCATCACCAAAATCCAAAGAAGATGTTCAAGTGTGGTAAGGGTCCGCAGTGCAGTGGTCATTTCCATGTTGCCAGAAGACATCCTGACATCTGTGCTGCAGCACTGTAGAACCAAAAGGCGGTGAACCGCAAAATCCCCACAGCACCCGTCGGCATCAAAAGTCATCCACAGCTACCAAGGCCCTCATTACGACCCTGGCGGAGAGGGTTTACGCCAGTGGAAATCATGGCGTACCCTTCCGCCTTACTACGAGTTCCCGTAGCGCCATGGAGCCTTTTTCCGCCTGCTTTTTCCGGGCGGAAGAATCCATGGCGCTACGGGACCTTGATGTTAATTACGCCACCGTAATCTACGGTGGCGTAATTAACGCCTTCCCCACTCCCATTATACCCTATGGGGCAAGAATGGGTATGGGGAAGGGCAAAATGGGGATTGGGGATTTACCGCCCCGCCAAGGTCGGAATGGGGCGGTAAATCCGCCAACCCCCATGGCGGTGTTGGCAGCTTTGCGCCATGGTCCATGGTGCAAATTGCACCATGGATCCCCGCCAGGGTCGTAATGAGGGCCCAAGGGTCTTATCTGCTTCAGCCCGGCCAGCCCGGCCTTGCCGAGGTCCACAGCCAATTTCAACTTCATGGGACATCCACAGCCGCAGTAGCAACCCGACATCGGAGACCACCACAAAAGTCCTGCATTGCTGCCTTTGCGACACTGCTTTGTTCCCTTCTTCTTCTTGACACCCACATCCCAGTGACTACTTCTTCCGAGGGAGGTCCATCCTTGAGGGGTCTCGTTGAGTAAAGCCAAGAAACCCCAGCATTTGGCCCGACAAGGCACCCAAGGTGACGAGGAAGAGCATCTTCCATCCTCAGGATTCATCCATGGGTCCCAGATTTATCTTGGATCCTGTTCTCCTGTGGCTTCCCAGGTACTTTTGGGTAGTGGGATCTGTAGAAAGAGAAACTGACTATTAATGAACATATTTGAACTGGGCTGTAATATACAACATAAAGTACTCCTTAATCCTTACAGGTTGCCCAGGTTGGGGGGATCCTCACAAAGTGTTGCATGTTTAACCTAAAGAAAACATGCTGCCTTTATTCTAATTATTACCTGCCTTTCTACAGTAACATTTTATGAAGTTAACCCTTGCCTAATAATTGTTAAACGCTTTTTATTAACGGTCAGCAGTTGGTGCATTTCAATTGAATTTAAAGGTAACAGTGGTAACACATAGAACTGTAATGATATATTAAGGTAAGTTACCTGTTTAGATTTCTAGTACCAAGTGAGTTATTTATTTGTATATACCTACCTGATTATTTATCCTTTATGGTAATAATAAAAGGACTGTTATCACCGAACATAGTGTTTAGACATTCCATTGTGGGCAGCTTGGGAATTCACGGTACCTAACAACCAGCCTGCATCACCTCCCTTGAGTCTCAGCCTTGGTTGCTCGTCCATAGCTACCATTGGAGAACCTTGGCTGCGGTGCTCTGTGCCTCTACCCCAACTATATAGTGGGCAGAAGTACAGATATTCCCCTCCAGCCTTTACAGCTTTACATCAAAGTGCTGTACAATAAAAACGGTACATCAAAAGTCAGCATGGGGGAAAAACAATAAAGTCATCATGAGGAATAATATTCTTTAAGGCAGGTTTGAAATGGAGGGTAGGAAGAAAGAGAGCAAAGAGCCAGTGGGAGCATGTTCCAATGGAGAAGGGCTAAAAGAGTAAAGGTGCAGAAGTGGGACAGGACACCGGGGGGATGAGGTATAGTAAAAAGAAAGCGATTGTGAGTGCAGAGAGCGGAACAGGGGGTTGAAGGAGAACAGCGAAGAGAGAAAAGGAGGAGAAAGATTATGTAGACATTTGAAAACCAGACATAGAAAATTAAACTGAGGTCGTGTGCGAAAAGGGAGCCAGTTGAGAGAGGAAAGGGCAGGGGAGATGGAAACTCTGTCAGGCAGATAAAACAAGAGACAGATGGAGGAATTGTAGTTAGAGTAGAGTGGGGATAAGTGGGAGTTGGGGCGACCAAAAATCAGGGAGGAATAATAGAAGAACCGAGAGAAAATGAAAGAAGAAATTTGAAGTTTGGTAGCACTTAAGATGAGATAAGGACGTGCTTTTTGAATATTAAAAATGTGGGCTCTACAGGATTGAGAAAGAGAAGAGATATAAGAAGAAGAGGATAGAGAAGAGTCAAAGTGAATGCCAAGATTAAGATCATTATGAGAGATAGTTAGAAAAAGAAATGGAAACAGGAGTAGAGTGGCGAGATAGAGGAGGCAGGAAAAAATAGGTCCTTTGTTTTGGAGGGATTGAGTACCAAGTAGTGTTTGGCCATCCAGGATTGAATGGTCAACAGACAGCTTCAAATGGTAGCATGAATCTGGGAGGAGAAGGGAGAGAAGGATAGAAAGAGTTGGGTGTCATCAGCGTAGTAGTGGTGGGAAAGACCACAGGAAGAGATGATGGAAGCAGCAAGAGGTGGAGTTTAAAGCAAGAAAAGGAGGGGTCAAAGTACAGAGCGTTGGGGTATTCCTTGAGAGAGGGGGAAAAAAGAAGATGCATTACCCACCCAGTAAACCGAAAAGATACGATTAGCCAGCTAGGATGCGAACTAGGGTAGTACAGAACTGGAAAAGCCCAAGGAGGACAAAAATAGGGAAGTAGTGAGTTAGAGGAGATAAGAGTACACTGCACGCTTAAGAAGCTTAAATAAATAGGAAAGGAGAGAAACAGGGTGGAAGCTAGAGGGAAGAGAAGGGATCAAAGAGTGTTTAAGAATGGGAAGGATAGTTGTATGTTTAAAATGAGAGGGGAGCATGGCGTTTAGTAACAAGATATTAAACAGATCAGCAAGAAAGGGAAGAAGGAGAGGATCGACTTTGAGAATAAGAGTAGATGGAAGAGGGTCAAGAGAAGTCGAGGCATGGTGTGCATTGGCCAACAGGGCGTCTGTGTCAGAGTCAGAAAGAGGTGTGAAGGTGGACAGAGAAGCCACAGGCGAAGGCAATAGAGAGAAAGGGCAAGAAGAGTATGAGAGATTGTTACGGAAGAGAGTAACTCTAGAGGAGAAGTACTAGATCAAGAGCACAGATGGAAGAAGAAAGAGCAGGATCAGGAGAAGCTCGAAAATAATGCAAGATAGTGTTTGGAAGAGACACTGAGGATGTGAAGAGTAGGAATGGAGAAGGTCGGAATAGTATGCCATATTGATTGGGACCTGGGATTGGGCCTGCATGGTTCCAGTCTGGAGTCTTCTTCCCTTGAGCGTGGTGGGATCAACCAGCTCATCTTTCACAGCCAGAGGATCCTCTTCTGTCATGACTCTTGCCCTTGGCCCTCACTAGCAAGTCAGCCTTCCAGTTAGGGCCAGGTCAAAGGCCTTAAAACCTCATCCAAGACTCTCTTGGAGTCAGTCCTGGCACCTTTGGCGCCAGGCTCATAACCATCATGAAGACCAACATTAGAATGGGACTATTTACTTGGGACTATTTGACTTAGGGGGTGGGGTCAGCCAACATGGAGGCACACACATAGCTCAGATACAAGGAACTGAGCTATGGGGTCTAGTCTTTTGGGTGTGGCAGGCCTGGGACTACTTTACCTGGACTATTTTGGGTGTGGCAGGCCTGGGACTATTTTACTTTGACTATATTACTTGAGACCATTTAAACTGCACCCAAACAGCAGAACATGCTTTGCGTTATTCTGCTGTGGGCAGCGTAACGCTCACCGTGTCCAGTTCTTTGATGCCAGTTTACCTAAAACCAAGGACCTGCAGAGAGAGAAAGAACACTACGAAACTTACCTGGAACAGTATCCTGTCTTCTATCTATTGCTGACCTCAGTTCCACTCACCTGAAGGTACGAACTCCATCATCCGGCACCGCATGCATCCTCGAATACCATAACCTGGAAAGAGGAGAAAGAAAGACAACATTAGTAAGCGTTTACTCACGTTTCCTCCCGAATGAAGAAAGCCACACAATTCTTACCTGGGTAGTCATCTCCTGGTCAGTATCATTGCTGGAACATTACGGCGCTCGGCGAGGAACATCACGACCTGCAAGGAGAGAAAAGACACAGGTTAGCAATATAAAAGACGAAACAGCACCGCGCATGGCACATTACTCACCGGACAGCATTGCGCACACCGCGCTTTCACCTACCGGCCCATGCTCATCTTCAAACTGCATGACAACACCAAAATACCTTTCCATACCTAAAAGGAAAGAAGCAAGACCTTATTATTCGAACTAAACAGAACATAAGAACTGCATATAAAGACTGTAAAGCAGCAAACCTACGGCGTCGCAGCAGGCCTGGATTCCCACACTGGGGCTTGCACCAGTGAAGTAACTTGGTCGCTGCTCGCCCCCACATCTACGCGTCCCTGCCATGAGGAGCAGGACAGAAAATCCACCTTTTACAATATTAAGGTGAGGAGAAGGCCCAAGGGGGAGGAAGGAGTTGAGGCCAAGGGAGGTGGGAAAAACATAAAGACAATCTGGCATTGAATCCAGCTCTCCTATATTACAGACCCATCTTTAACCAGAGGCATCACCAAGGGACCGGGAGAGGGTTTGAGAGTGCAAAGCATCCAAGCAGGGCTGGGTGGCGTCCCCGTGGATACCAGGTGAGCGTAACAGGCATTATGAGGTAAAAGCGTGTAGCTTGTATATTTAATTGTTACAAAGGTGCTAACAAAAACACTCGCACACAAATTACCCTCGAACTCCCAACAAATATCACCTGTTAGATGTCTGTCATAAATGTAGATTGCCAGGTGTGTTATATTTTCCAGTCTGGCTTCAATGTTCTAAACCATATTATCCTAGCTTTTCATTTGAGGTCTACCACGTGTCATAACAGCCTTGTTGACAACAGGCACTTTGCACACCGGCAAATGAACCCATTACATTTATGACTCTTAGGGGTACATTTCACACATGTGGGACAGTCAAAACGTGGCTCACAGACAGCAGCCCATATGGCTGCTTTCTCACTGTGAATATTTAGACAAACACGTGACCTAGCAAAGGTGTAACATTGCCAACATTTTGAAGGTCTCTCGCTAAGCTTTCTGCGTGTCTTTTAAAGTCAGGCGACAATGATACTTACAGCTATGTTTATTTTGTTGTTGAAAATATGGTGTCAATGCTTAAAGACGTTTTTAGCCCCTGGGAAGTTTTGTAGATTTGTTATACTCTAGAAATGATTGTCGTGTTGTAAAACATACCACGTGTTGTTTGCTGTTTTAGTTGTTAGTGGGAATTATCGCCATATAACTCTGTTGAAGTACAGTATTTTGATGGCTCTAGCAAAATACCGCTCAAAGAGAGCCAACTGTCCAAAATGTACATGAGTGTCCAATTGAATACCCAGCTCTGTATGTGCTACCAATGCTTTGTCACGTATATCTGTATCTGTTCAACTTTGCAGTTCGATTAAACCTATGACACTAGACACAAGACTTAGATTTAATGGCCCGTGATTGAAATTTAATAGCCATATACTTTTCCATTTTATAATATGACTGTGAATGAGTTTGTTAAAAGGTTTGTAAATACCTTCGGAACAGGGCCTAACAGTGACCGCAATGATTCTTAATCGTGCAAAACAAATCATATCGGTCTTACTTTGCATGAGCAGCCTCATATTTTCCAGAAATTGTAAAATGCAGAAGACATTGTGCTTGATTTGCCTTGTAAATAAGGTCCTGGTTAAACCATCAGTGTCCATGCGTTTCTGTATGAAATCGTTGGGTTCAACAGTTTCTAATGTACACCTGACCAATGTTTCTATGGCTTCTGTTATAACAGCTGGCACGTGTCCCAGGAACCATAACTGATCCAAGTTTACAAATCAGAATTCCTTGTAACACTCGATGACTGCAAATGTTTTACACACCTGTTGATATGCCCTCACTCTTTCTAAATACACAGGAGCATCAGGCTGTGGTGTTTGGGGTTGTGGTGTGTTAGGACAATCACGTCTGGGTATAACTAGCCTGGTCTTTTTGAAGATATTAAATAAAAGACTTTGATGGGCTCTGGACCTACACCATTTTAAGGATCATTAAGTGTCTGTACGGTTCCTCTGAACTGGTTTTCCACACCCCCCTCTGTAGAGACGTACTGACTGTAACAGTGCTTGTGTTTTCAGCTTTGCACATTGGATCACTCCTGTTGCATCTGACACTGATTAAATGCAAGCATGCTCTAGCAGTTAGCTGGCTGTTTAAAAGATGTGCCTGTTCTGTAACATGTTATTTTGTTTTCAAGTGTGAGCTATTTACTACTCACAAGCGATTGCTGTTATTAGACCCTGTTACATCTGATGATTGTGATACCCCTTGAGCGGGTATTAGTGGGCTAGGTATCACTATACCATCAAATTCAGTGGGTATCATTGGCGTAGAAGATGTGTTATGGTTTTCAAATGAGCCAGGCCCTGCAGTCCCTGGTATGCTATGTTGCACATTTTGAGCATTGCATGTTGCGCTATTAGGATAGTCAAGCTGGCTTAACAGGAATGTTCCACAACGGCCCACCGATAAGGCTGTAGTGCCCTCATCAAGCCATTTTATTAGTGTCGAAACTACCTGTTGCACATATTGAAAAGAACCCCTGATAGCAGGCCCCTCAATTTACTTTTACAATAGGGCTTCAGAGATTTCATGACAGCCAGCATTTTTTTAAAGCTCTGTTTTAAGGTGGGGTGTCTACAGGGTTTTTCCTGTTCTTTTTTTCTGAAGTTGTGGGGTATCGCACGATACTGGGGCCCGCATATATGATGGTTGCATACCTGCATACATCGGCTGTGTCATCTATAGTGATGATACTAGCATTAATGCCAGGGATGATAGCTCAGGAGCAATGTGCTTGCCTTGGAAGCAAGACAACATGGTGCAAAACAGGTTCAGTCCCCGGGTCCGCACTTAGAAACCTCTGGGTATTAAGCACGTTATAAATAACCAATTACATATTACATTACATTACATATTTTGAATGTTAGCGGGGTCTGCCTGGCGATTATCACACATCCGCTTTGAGACATTAACGCTGCTCAGCATTATGAATAATGTAAGCATTTGTGTCATTTTATATTGGTGATACCGATGGCAACACCATCTTGAATGGGTGTTATCACAAACAATCTGAATCACTGACATAGTTCTTTTGAGTTTCAACATCATGATCGTTATATGTGCTTGTGTGTTTAGCGCTTGTACTTGGGTCATTGACTAATGTTTCAGGGGCGGTTCGGAAGAGATTGTAAGCAATTTCACAAACCTCCTGAGTGAGTAGGGTTGTAACTCACCAGCCCTCAGAGCACCCAGTGCTGCATCTATACAATCAAGGTTCACACCCTCATTAACAGGCCTATCAGAAGCCCCCAGAAACACATCCTCATCCTCCCATGGGCTGATGTTTTCATACGGAGCAAGATCAGGCTCATACTGGTAAATAGACCCTACATATGCTGGCAAATGATCGGCCTGAGCTCTGGTGGTGCTATTGGGTAGGTTCATCCGGGCATTGACAACAGTATTTGCTATAATTCGATTGTTACAGTTACCTATATTATTTTCTAATTCACAAGGAATACCTGTTCCACTTTGCCCATTAGTTAACAGTGTAGACTCAGTTTTTATCTATCAAGATGTTACATGCTATCCCATAATCGGCTATGATTACCACAGCTCGGGCTGTGTCATTGCTCTGTTGAACACAACAGTGTGCCACCCGGCGATAGCAATTATCTGCTGTTGCTATAGCCCTAAGACCAAGTGCATCAGCAGAGTCCATACCAGTGCCGTCTGGTAGCGTAACACCACCTGTCCCACTATTAGGCACTTATTTACTTCTTTTGCGGCTCAAGCGTGTCCCTTTAGACCTTAACCCTACATCAACAACATGTTCATTTGTAACATTGTTCTGTACCAGTGTTTGTGGCTTTTGTCTTTTGCCGGATTGGGCATTTAAAACAGATGTTGTATCTACACAACCCATCTCTTTCTTGTGCTCTGTTCTTACCTGAGGCTGTTGAATACTCTTGAAGTGTTGTTTTAAGCACAAGCGATCCACTGTCCTGCATGATGCCACAGGGCTTGCAGGGTGGCTCATCCCCATTCCTACACATCTAGTAACGGGTTGCCCCTGTAAAGGAATTGCTGGTCTACAATGTCTGGGTATTTTGATCTTAGGACACCGATCAGTGCTTGACATAAAGACATTAATGGGCCGCATTACAAGCTTGGAGGTAGCCTTGCCTGTAATACACGCAGGCTACCTCCAAACTTGCAAAAAATCTGGCACCCGCGAATGGGCAATTACCACGTCATTACGGCTCAGCCGAACTGGTAATTGCCCATCCGCGGGTGCCAGAATGGGATGCTCTCCATTCTCATTTGAGCCCCATAGGGCTCAATGGGAATGGGGAGGCCGGATGCACCAGCACCGTTTATAACGGTGCTGGTGCATCCAACATGCTGTGCTTGCGGGTGCCTTTCATTCTGCCAGGTCAGACCTGGCGGAATGAAAGGCACCCGTGAGCAGAATTCGGAGTTTGTCGGTCTGGATACAACGGTAGTGGCAGGTTTACCGGTACCGTTGTATCCGGACCGGCAAGCTTGTAAAGAGGCCCATTTTTTTGTCGGGCGTTGTAGGGGTCCTGGTTCCAGGTGCCCTTGGTGTAAAAAAAAGACTGTGGCCTGTAGTGCCCCAATTATGCAAATCAGCCCCCAAAACAAAGGCGCTCTGATCTGTTGTATGGACACTGGTTGCAAGGGTCTTTGGTGTAACATCACACTGTGGCCTACAGCACCCCATGATGCAGATCAGCCTCCATGCAAAAGGTGCTCTGATCTTTTGTAGGGTCACCAGTTCCAGGGGACCTTGGTGTAACAAAAAAGCTATTCCGATACACTGTAGCATTCTCCACACTGTAGCTGGCTCCAGGGGACATCAGAGGTACTCTTCCATTTCTTTTAATGGATCCAGGATTGCTGTCTGTGGGTAAGCTCCATTTCACAGGGTTAGCCCCACTCTGTGGCTCCCCCACTGATTGCTGTGTGGCCCCATGTATGGAATCCATTGTAACTTTAAAGAGAGTACAAGACAGTTTGGATTTAAAACACACTCTCAACATGTCTATGAAATGCTGCCTTTAAAGGTTTCAAATATCTATAGACTAATGACATAAGGCATGGCGTCTGGCTATTCTTACCCATGCTTATAATATGGCTTTCCTGTTGAGATATAGGGTTTGTGTTGTGTCGCTATGTCCAGTAAAAAGTGGGCAGCTACTGTGCTTTGTCTGTAAACGTGTGCCAGTGCAGCGTCGTGCTCAGTGGTCAAATGCTCCAGAAGGCTTGTTCTCTTCACATGCCCAGCCTAAAGAGAAAAAGAACATTTGGATTTTAAAAATACGATCTCAACTTGTCTATAGAGCAACTGGCTTCAGAGGTTTAAAATAACTATTGATTGGCTATTTAAGGATTGTCTTACCTATTCTCACAGGAGGGTTTGAGCCTGGGTCAGGCATTGGTTGAGTGTTGCAGGGCTGTCCAGTAGAAGAGCTTTGATCATGTATTATGTAAACATGTGCTCCAACACTGGGTCGTGCCTTGCGAGCGGATAAGACATTGGTCTTCAAAGGGTCCAGCTCATTGTTATCATCATGAGGTAGCCCAACTGCTGGATTAGTGTACCACCCTACAAAGTCATCTCTTAAAGGCTATGTTAATGCCCTGTTAAGGATTATCAGATTGTAGCCACATGCCACACATGGGGTAGCAATTGCTCCGTCTCATGCTGCCCTCCGACGAATGCTTTGGACTATCATGGAATCAGACTGCCTTTTATACCAGCTAAAAGCAGGCAGATTCCAAAGGAATCCATTGCAAACACTGCTTGCTATGCATAAATGGCAAGTGGCATTTACTCAATTTCCAATACAAAGTGAACAAACTAAGGCGTATAGGCGATTATATCTTCATTTACACCTTTGTTTTGCACTTCATAGTGCAAATGACTAAAATTGCATGCAGAAGACCTGTTCGAAGGGCAATTTACATTTTTAAATAAAAGGACCACCTGTATTTTTTAAAGTGCTGAAAGCATACTGTTGTGCATTCCTTTGGGGAAACGGGAATAGGGCACCATACAGGTACATTTGCCCTGTCCACACAGACTCCGAAGGCAGCCCTCCCCTACCACGTGACGCATTAACCCCTCCCCCTGCCTCCCGAAGTTACAATTTTGTTGCGCCCCTACAAATGGTGTATGTCAGTGCTGGCCCACACTGCATCTTGGCTCTGCAGTCCTCCACACCTCATTGCATTCATGCTGCAGAGTTCACTGCAGACATGATGCATTGCAGATAGATTTCTATCTGTAATGCATGATGTTTGCAGTCCATGCCGTCTTTAGCATGCCTGCTTTCTGGAGGGAATTGCGGCTGGAAGAGTGGTCCTGGGCTCGGCCGTGTCCTAGCAGCGCAATTGCAGATCGCTTAAAAATGTTAATCTAAGCCAATCAAGACATCCTACACTGCATTGTTGTTGCACCACATAACAAGAAAGAGCAGGGGCTGAGAGCGACCGCGCGCAGAGCAGTTGCGAGTTTAGAGCCTGGCACCCATGTGTGCTTAGGTGTCTCGCACTGCTTTGGCAGATCCCAACAAGACAGCAGCTACCTACAGGTTTGGCGGTTTATCATTGGAGGAGGGAGATCCACGTTACTGGGGATGTGGGGCGCCATTGGGTTGAATAATGGCGCCTCACACCGTGACCATTCTACATAGCGCATGCTGTACATCCTTCTGGAAGATGATCCGAAGCTTTCCCTATTCTCCTTTTCAATGGCAGGAGAAAAAGCCCACTCCTCAGCAGAAGGGAGTTTAGTCCTGTTTAAGTTGGCACAACAGAGTGTTCACATTGGTGATGATAATTGTCTTTTGGGAGTCATTGAAAGCCATTCGGTCGCTTCAAATGCACGACACCCTGAGAGTTCAGGATTTAAGAGCATGATTCTTAAAGATTTGCACCGGTGCAAATCGGAGCAGCACATGAGCTTTTGTGATTTGCACCTCCTTCTTATACCCGATTCACAAAGCCTATACTGGAGCAAATCCTGAGCTACCTGTTGCATCTCCGAGATGCTCATGAGCCAATGTGATACCCAAGCATCTCCAGATGTGCTCCAGTTGTAGGCTGTGTGAATCCGGCATAAGGAAGCAGGAACACATAAGAAATGTTCATGGCATCTCTGATTTGCTCCAACAAAAATCTTTGAGAGTCAGGACCTAAATGTTTAATTTAGTGGGGAACATGTGTGCTGTTTACCTAGAACCTTTTTCAATCTTTTGGAGAAAAATTTACCATATTCAACAGAGGTTGCCATGGGCACAAAAAGGGGCAGCTTTCTTGATGCACCCGCCCGTTAAATATCATGCAAGCCTTAAGACAGGGATTAGGAGCTCTCCTAGAGTATTGGGACCATGCCATCCTGTGCTGATGCCTCAATCTGCTGCCACCTCACCTCTTTTGTATGCTTTAAGCACACTACATGCCAATTGCTACACAGAAAGGGCTGTATTAAGTAATACCATCCACACCCAATCACCCCTCGAAATGTTCCTAGGAATGTATTGCTGTGTGTCGATTCCTGGCTGTGCGTCGGTACCCGCGACTCCAGGCATGATGTCACAAGAGCCTGGAGACTGCCCCTGCTCGATAGCGCATGCAGTATAAATCAACATAATATGGGTTCAAGGGCATCTTTTTTATTTTGTTAACATTTCCACATTCAGAATCATTACATTTGTAGCAACAAAAATAAGTGTTAGAGGTCGTCAGAGCTATTACAGTAGCTCCCGCACTTTGGGGCCTTCTCTACTTGCTATTGGAACCAGATGCCTCTTTGTGAAGATAACCTACGTTTCTCCACCTTTAAAACCTATACGTTCCCATTAGCTTCTACGTGATATTAGGTTAAACTGAAAGGCTTAACCTTGCTTGGGTAAAAATCTAGGTTAGACCATGTGCTGGTAATAAAGTCATTTCTCAGCTTCAAAAAAGTAATCGCTTACCCCAAAGTTCACAGCTCAAATTGGATGCCTTTGCTCTCGAAGTACTACCTGCATCGATAAAATAGTATTGAGAGCAGAGTTTCTCATTTTCCTACTTTTGGAGGGAACACATTGTAGTTCCCAGAACTGAAAAGCCCCGACTGAAAGTGAGCAGCATTACCTCGGTTGAAAAGTATAGAAATTGCAAAACTGTCGTACATCGGCTCCAGGGGTCTAGCATTTAAACCAATGTTCCCGATTAATTGACTCGTGCCAGTTTTTGAACTTTGAACCGACTATTTGTTTTTTCTTACTTGGGTGTGTTAATAGTGGATGGTAATGTGATATGATACGAGCAGTCATTTATAACGCGCCTGTACACAAGTGCTTCCAGGCGTGTTAATAGGAACATGAATGTTTAGTTTTAGCTCATAGTTGATGATAGCTGCATTTATGAAAGAAAGTGTATGTGGCTTGACACTTTGGCGTTTGTGGAGATGTGTGTATTATATATGTATACACCCACACACACACAGCCACCAAGACCCTTAGCACATTCTCTTTGTTATAAATGCTGGTCCCATTCAGGTGATTTGAAACCATCATTTCTGCTACTAAAAAAGTGGTCTGGAAGGTAATGGGTTAACATCAGCCGCTGCCTTTTCTATACTCCTGTCACATTGCTGACTTAGCACTCTTATCACTCAGTACTTGGTCTCGTTTTCCTTTTGTATTCAAAATGTAAATACTACTAGTAACACGTTTTCATTGTTTTAATGACCAGTAGTAAAATGTTACTAATTTCATTGGGATCATTTCTCGAAACTGTTAATGTATTATCATGTTCAAAGTGTATCAAAAAGGTCAAACCTCTATGCCAATGGAATAGCCAAAACTGTTTTGTTTTGCCAGCGTATGTTGTATTTTTCTATGATACACTGTGGTTGAGTGGGCCAAGAGAGTACAAAAGAATGCCAACAACATTGGAGTACAATGAGAGATTCCAAAGTAAATTCCTCCCCCAAAATGAATACAGTAAATGGTGTCCTGCTGGTCAATACTCGGGTGCAGCAGCTGCCTTGCAAATGATCAAGGAAGAACCTATGGTGAAAGGACTGTAAAGCTCTGTTGCTTAGATGATCCCATTATCCGTACATTTGGAACTAGTTTGGCTTCATCACAACCGTGCAGTAGTGATTACACATATTCATCAATATTACGTTTATTTGAATACAAAAATATGATCCATTTCTTTTTTGTTTAGTGCAGCTTATTTACATTTTTCAAAGGAAATATCTTGTCCCCATGTTAAAAAGTTGGGTGTTCAGGGAAGCCTGAGTGGCTTTATTTCATAAAGTACCCAAAACAATATCTCAGGTTCCTAAAAATGATCGTGCTTGTGCAATGCATATTGAATAACCAATTGAATTCATGTACACTCAATCTTATTCTTAACTGTGAGAAGGCTGCAACGGGACTGTCAGGTCCCCACCTGAAAGAGTCCTTTCACCAACAAATGCTATCTACACAACAACACCTTTTGTGCACCAACCATAAGCATGTAAACACAACCAATCTTGTTTGTTTGATATTTTGAAATACTTTTTCATTACTTGTGCAATATTAAGAATTTCACAATTTACCTAGTAATTGTGGCAGATATGACCCAGGCTTTGCAATAAATTCACATTGAACCAAATATCTTGAAACAGTATAGGTAAATCAATACAATATGCTGACACATGTTTCGGTTAGGGGTTGCAATACATCTCAGCAATTAAAGTGTTTCATGCTTATGGTTGACAAAGGGTGTCGCCGTGTAGACGGCATTGGCTTTATTTCATATTCAAGTCTTATCCAATAACCACGCTGCATTTTTGATTTATCTTTCTACTGAGCTCTGTCTGGCAAGTAGAAACTGTTTCTTTGGAATTGTCTTATGTCTGTATTACATTGTTTTACTTTTCGTGCACTGAAGTTCTGTCATAAATTATAAAAAGTAGACTGAAGTTATGAAAGATATAGGTTTTTAAAGATAATATTCTGGAGTTACCGCTCCTGCTCTTTTATATGCATGCATTTGTAAAATTGTTAGCATGTTGAATGGATCTTTTGTAGAACACTGTTATATAACTATTTTTGTAGTGGTTTGATTTGTATTATTTTTTGGAAATTAAACACTTTTAAAATTCTTTTTACATAGAATAAAGTTCATCTAACTAAAATGTCATTGTCACAAGGATATCTTCAAAAACATAATTGAACTTCACATTAACAACACCAGTATTTATGCTGATCATAAAGAAGATTTAAATGTATATATTGCAAATTATAGGAACATCATCTGTTAGCATATGAAAGAGATCAGACACATAAACATTCATGAGATAAAGGTTTTTTTCATAAAGTTATGGCCTATTTTTCCCGTGGCCTTATATAAAGACTGCAGAAAAATAAAATATTGAAACCAGTTCTAGATGGTAAGCCATCACTTTCATAAGATGGAAACTGAGCAACAAGACAAAAGAGGGGAATTTCGAGGCAGTTGATTCAAATGAATCTGAGAACTCAAACTCCTCACTTTCTGATTCGAAGTAGATGTAAAAGTAGCTAAGAAGAACACTTCAAAAAGTTCATAAGGAATACATTCATAGTATTATCTAACAGGGTTTTTTTAAATTGCATAACTCAATATTGCTTCATATTTCACCATCACAGCGGTCCTTCACACATTTGCATCTTTTTTCGTTACCATAATCCTCGAATCATAAAGGTGTGATGAAGTCAGTAAACATAACATGTTCTTTACTTAAGAAAGCCATTTGCAAGCCTTGCTATTGTGCATATACATGATGTCCCATATAATCGAATGCGATACTGTGGCTTTGTCATTTCACTACATAACTATTCATATCATACTTGGAGCAGCACTAAGAATCCAATCACAAGGAAGATTGTTAGGGTTAAGCCAATTCACTTGCTGTAGATTTCCTAACTCCAAGTAAAGTTTTGAAAGGATTCCTCTGAACTTTGTCAAAATAGCCCATACTCTGGCTGGTGTCTTGCCAGGCTATATGCTTAGACACTATAAACCTTTAATGTGGAGATAACTGCATTGCCGCAATGAGTATCTGAGAAACTGATGATTCCTGAGTTAACTTGTGTCCTATGAGCTGCCACCTTTTGATTTTGACAGGTCCATTCCCATTTGGAATCAAAGCAAACACCAAGCTCGTAAATTTCTGAAGTGTTATTGTGCCAATAGAAAATCGTTGCACCACTTTGTGTGGTTTTTTCAGTCACATAACCAATGATTTCAACATATTTACAGTACCCCTCGTTTGAATTTCATTTTATTTCCTTTTCTCAAACTTACCCTATTTCATTTCTGATCATTTATCACCCTTCTGGTGCTTGCTCTTCATTCTGTATTTCTTTAGTCTCTCCTCCCTCTCCACTGTGTTCTTTCTCCTCGGTGACTTTAATCTCCATTTATCTACTACTCACTCTACATCTCTGTTTCTTGCATTAATAGACTCCTACAATCTTTTGCAATATCCATCTCTCCCTCTCATTCCACTGGCTCCTCGCTTGATCTTGTTTTCTCCTCCCTTCTGTCTGATTCTGTTATCTCTGCTTGTCCTTTCTACTCTTCTGATAATTTTCTTCTCCCCTTTCACGCCCTCCCTCCCTTGCCGTCTCCATAGTTCTTCACAAATGTTTTTCAGTCATAATCTTTGTACTTTTGACACCTGTCTTGCTTTCTTCTCCCTTCTCTTCCTCCAATTGCAACCTTTTTCTCTTCCCATTGTTGCTACGCGTTCCACTCTCAATGCTGCTCTTCATTCCTCGCTTGACTTGTTTCATTGATTGCGCCCCTTTTGACCATTAGCCAAGCCTTCTTAACCGTGGCTGACCCCGGAACTCCACTCTCTTCACTTCTTACTTAGGTGTGTGGAGCATCTTTGGAAAAAGACTCCCTCTCGCTCTGACGTTTCCTCACTCTCCTCCCTTCACTCGTCCTTTGACTCTGCTTTTGTTGCTGCTAAAAAAACATTAGTTTTCTAAACTTATTACCTCATACTCTCCTTACCCTCGATGTCTTTTTCATCTTCTGAATCAAATACTCTCTCCTCCGTCTATTTTGTTTTCTCTCTCCCCCTCGAGTTTGCCAACCTTTACATCGCTAACGTTAAGCTCTTACGTTCCTCCTCTCTGTCTACTACTTCTGCTTCTTCTTTTGTGCCACCCTATCCTTCATCTTTTCGTTCTTCTTTCCCTCCTGTTGATGAATCTTATACTGCTTCTGATCTGTCTGAACCTGCTCAGCCTACTAACCACTCTCCCTTCCCCTCTTATCACTAGACTTTTCCCTCTCTTGTTGCCAATACCTTATCTCTCTTATTAATCTTTCTTTCTCATCTGCTCTTTCCCCACTGAATATAATAGTGCAGTAATCCTTCCACTTCTGAAGAAACCTTCTTTGGATCTCTTGTCCGCCTCAAGCTACCGTCCTATTTCTCTGCTTCCTTGTCTCTCTAAAATCTTGGAACAAGTCTCCTCCTATCCCAATCACAACTCTCTTCTTCTTTTAACCCAATCTGGATTCTGATCATTTCATTCTACTGAACAACCTTTCTTTCCGTCTCTAATCTGTCCTCTCCACTAGACACTAGATCTTTCAGGGGCTTTTGATACTATCGACCACTGCACCCTCCTGTCAATGCTTCAGTCTTTGGGTTTCTCTGGCCTGGCTCTTTCTTGGTTCAGGTCATAGCTGTACAATCTGTCTTTTTTTCCGGTTTCCTGTGGTGGCTTTATCTCACCCTTGTTTCCCCGTGCCCACGGGGTTCCTCAAGGCTCTGTCGTGGGTCCTTCTTTTTTTATAAACCTCACGTCTATCTATATCATTTCTCATTTGGGATCTCATCACACTTCTACGTGGACAAATACCAACTTTATATTTATTTTTTTCTTCTCTTTATTCAAACATGGATGCATTCTCACTTTCTACACTTAAATGCTTTCAAGACTGAAATGTTCTTCTTTCCTGCCTCCGCATTTCTTTGCCACCTGCTCTCTATTAACCTTTCTCCTGCTTCCCTTTCTTTCACTCCTGCAGCCCGTGATCTAGGTGTCCTCTTTGATTCATAACTTTCCTTTTCCTCACACATGTCTAATGTTCCACGTTTCTGTCCTTTTCAGCTTTTTAACATACGTAAAGCTTGCAATTTTCTCACTTTTCATATCTGTTCACTTCAGATCACTTCACTAGTGTTCGCACGTCTCGACTACTCTTCATGTCTTCTTGTTGGTCTTTCTACTTCCCATTTTTCTCCTTTGCGATCCATCTTTAATTCCACTATTCGATCTCTTTGAACTATCCCTCCTCGTTCCTCTATTTTTCCCTCTCTTCTCTTTCAATACTGGCTATCTTTTGAACTTCGTTTACAGTTACATTTTCTTTGTGCCACCTTTAAATGTCTGCATGGACTGGCCCCACCTTATCTCGATCGTTGGTTCCCTTGTATGTCCCATCTCGGCCCTTTCGTTCTGAGTCTCAAATTATGTTAGTTTTTCGTAAGCCCTCCTGTGCCCAATCCCACTTTTGAGCTTTCTTTCTCCTTACCACCAAACTTTGGAACGCTTTGCCCCTACACATTGGATCCATCTCCTTTTATTCTATACTTGACTGTCATCTCAAAAATGACTTACTTTCCACTATGCCATAACTACTCATCTTTTGGTTGTTCTTTTTGTTTTACTAATATTTGTCTCGTTCTTTTATGTGTAGCACTTTGGCACCTTATAAACAAACAAAATACAAATTACACATCCCTGACATACTCCTGAGTAGCAAAGGCATCCGCTCTATCGCCTGCCCTGCTGCAGGTTACAAATGCGATAGTATTAGTATATAATTGCATTATAACACTTAGCATAAGTGTAACTCATACAAGGACCAGTCCACCATGTCAAAGATGGTAGATATTAATGCCAGTAAGATGCCACTTACCTTAATGACATGTTACTTAGCTATCACTGATAATATATTAATACATTGGGCCTCATCACGAGTTTGGCGGTAGCCCTTAAATCCGGCGGTAACCCTGTTACCGCCGGATTTAAGGGCCCGCCTTATCACGCCTTCGGATGATTGCCCCCCAGCTCTGAGCTGGGGGGAAATCCGCCGAGAATTTGTCGATTTTTGGCACGTTTACCGCCGGAGGGAAATCCACCAGCGGTAAAAGCATGAAATTTCCCCATTGAGCCCAATGAGGAATGGGGAATTCCCGAATGGGCTCAATGGGGAATGTGCAATACCCGTTCCGCCAAACCTGTGATCCGGCGCTAATAGCGCCGGTGTGTTTGGCGGTAGGGCTAATAATGCCAGCGCTTTTAGCGCCGCCGTTACCGCCCAACTCGTGATGAGGCCCACTGTGTGGTAGTGCCTATGCCTTGTCTGGAGCACAATTGGATATCAGGCAAAATTGCATTTTTCCTCCACCTAGTGTTTGCAATTTAGAAAATACAAATGTACTAAACAATTTTAATAATGCTTCACTAACTCATTTTGGCTATTGGATACCGACGCTTGGCTCCATCACCATTTAAAGAATGGAACTGGATAACCACATACTGTGCAAAATTCAACTCTTTAGGAAAGATTGTTAAACATTAGTTAAAACCAATGCCCATATGTCTGGGCCATATTTATATACAACCCAGTACACCATTTGGCACCAGACCCTTATTTCAAGCCAATTCAAATATAAGTTATTTGGTTGTTACTGGTATATGTTCCTTGATAAGAGAATGAGAAGAGGATAAAAAGCCATTTTCAAGTGCTTCAAAGCTAGTCCTACCATAAACATTGCTAAACGACATTAACCATTCTAGTTCAGGAAGGTAACCTAAAGATACCTCCTCAGTCACGTCTAGGTTCGTGCCATTACGTACTATATATACATCAACAGTTAAACATATCCTGACTTCAATGGCCCATCACTATACAATCTCATTCGTCCATTTTTGTTGTTGCTCTTAAAATATTAGCCTTATACTCTTTCATGCTAAAGATTTCTGTAATTGCGTTACACTAGAAGATTTTATAATCTCAAGGAGTTCTCTTTTCAACCCTACATCCCTTATCATATCATGTAATTTTGTGTTGCACAGCTGTAGTTTTCTTTTCCACTGCAAAGTGCAGCTGATATCGCATTAAGAGAATTAAAAGCATTTATTGCTGAGCCTGGATCAATTTCAAGGCATTGAAAAATAGGCATGTATCATTGTGTTGTAATCTATTTAGTCAAGTAGTCCCCATTACTAGCAGACCACCTTTTACAATACCTATTATTCATGCTTACAACAGCAATCACTTTGTAGGCGTCAATAGCGTGTGCTTTGCTTTGTATTTGGCAGTTTTATCTAAGCGGATAGCAAGGATTTTAATTTTTTTACTGTAAAATCATTAAAAAACACAATCAAGCAATACTACAAATTGTAAAGTGAATTTGCGTATAAAGGTATGTGCGCATGTTGGCCATAGGGCTTTTGATCATTTAACGCACATACTATGACAATCTAACAAATTCATTTATAATCTTGTTGATTTGCAAAACCAGATTGAGTCTGCATATCCAGTATATCGTTGATAGATTGACTGTCATAATTACCAATCTGTACATTCAAATAAACCATTAACCTAATATAAGTATTAACCATAGAGAAAGATGGATATTTGTCAGAAGTGACTTCCAGAATTACCTCTAATTGCACTAATTTGGTAAAATCAAAGGATCACTGCAGCTGTTATAAAAATTAATTAAAGTACATTGGTCGGCCTCTGGAGTTATAAGATCAAATAGTTGAGTCTTGCATGTCAGGGCAATTTCACTCTTTTAACTTGTAGAAACAAAAATTATTGATCCACCCATGGTTCAACCTCTTTTAGAAGGAGCTGGATCAAAGAACGTTTTAAAATTCGATATAAAACTGCACTACATTACCCAAGTTTCTTGTAATGCTGTTGTACAAAAATTAAAACTGGATTTTTTCCAATCTGGGTCTGCATGTCTTGCCCTAATCCCAGCTATATTCCAAGATAGCAGAGACCACTTAAACGGAGTCTTTGAATCATCAACAGGCATTGTGCACCTGGCCACCCTCTGTTCTTTCGGGCCCAGGTATCTGCACACCCTGCCACCCTCCTGCACTGCCTCCCGGCCACCATCTGCACTAGGGTTCTGTGTCTGTACCCATACAGTCCCCCTCCCACGTTTCTTCTGCACTTATCAGATATAACTTTCTGACTAACTTTCACCTGCCACTTGCTGGCTGCACTACCATGGTTTAAAGCCCTTATTTATTATTTATTCTATTAAATATGTATTTATGTTTTCTCTCCTCTGCTTCGCACTTTCCACTCCCCCTCTCCTTGCACTTTTCCCCCATTTTCCTTTCCCATGCACTTGTGCTTTCTTAAATGTCACTGGGCCTAGTAAGATTGCTGTTTTTTCTGTTTTTTCTCTCCCTTGTTCCCCTCCCTTTTTGCCTGGTTGCGCTCTGAAACACTTGTGTACGAGCGCGATATAAATAAAATATCATTTCATTTCATTTCCATATTAGACAAAATGATAATGTCAGAACAATGATTCTCTTCTACTTTATACCAATGTATAGGCGATGTGCCTTTGATTGCTTACGTAGAAACTTCATTAATGCCATTGTCACCATCTAGGGCCCAACAATACATAAGATGTAAACTCATTGTTTCTACTGGATTGACAGCAAGAGTCTACTAATTTTCCAGTCATTGGTCTGTGCCAACATTATATTAGTTGTATTACTTAAATGATTATGCTGTAAGATGCATTGCATCTGCAGTTCCCTGGACAGAGTCGTTGGTTAAAGGAATTGTCTTTATATGAGACCTGAGCCGCAATTTTGTTTGAGTGCCTGATGGAAAAGTAGAGCGACATTCAAACACTAAGAGACCTGGCACAATATGCGAATCATAAAAAAAGAACGTACTATAATCATTTAAGCCATCTTTGCCTTTACGAAATTGTTTAGCTGATTTTATGTCACTCCGTATTACTGCGGCACATCCCCTCTCCCCTCTCCTGATGCATCCAATCAATACTTTCATTTAAAGAAGATTCAGGGGTCTCATATTGGCCTGGTTTATTTCATTTTAGAACTCTGCAAATGTACACACCATTTGGACTTTTAGCCTGTTTAGCATAAACTTCAGTTCTAAAAGGATGGTATAGTAGCTGAATGTCTGTTATCCATAAGTGTAGTACTTGGTCCTCTGAACTAATTTCTTTCTATCAATTATTGAATTTACTGTCATAACAGTCTTAAACAAGATGGCAGTAAACTCCTTATTTGATTCAGCTGGACATAAAGGATCAAAGGTTTTCACAGGTAAATCGGGTAACTTTTACTTGCATACTGAATGACATTCAATTTTGTAGTGCATATAGACATGATTATGACAATTTTGGTGTAACATGATAGTGATATTGACCCCTGGTCTATAATTTTCTTCTGTGTTAAGATGTGGAGAGGCCTTTACTTGCCATTCAATGGCATATACAATTTCTTAATTCGATCAGTTGTAGAAAAACTGCTTGAAGGAAAATATAATACAATTTACCTCCCAGTAAACGGCCCTTAATGTTGTTGTTATGGTTCTACACTCATTGCAGGATTGGAAAATAAGGATTTGACGGGAATCACAAGGTTATGTAATTGAATTTACTTTCTTAATCCTATTAGGATTTACAACCTGTTTGTCTGGTAATATAGTAGAAACAACACATTTCCCCTCCCCCTTCTCAGAAACGCTCTGTACATTAACATTACTTTTTTTATAATCCGACTTCACAAATTCACGTTTAATGAGCTGCACATGGGCAGCTGTCTGCTCCGGTGCTGCTACATACACCATTGTCATATTAGTCAGCTGTTTCTTCCTGTCGTCCTCAGGGGAGAAGTTTTTATATGTGTGTTTTTTGTAGTGGGAATTTAAAGGGTAGTGTTAGTATATTAAAAATAAAACTTAAGATAAATCTTCCAACCTCACCCTTGTTAATTAAATGGTGATATTTACAAATGAAACTAGTAATACATGTGGAACACCTACATTATGGTTGAGCGTATTAGGGTGCTGCCCTCGAAACATCAATTCCTAGCTCCATCCCTGGATGTAGCTCACACTTCCTTTTCTTTAAAAAAAAATAAGTTAAAGCCTGTAATACGATAGGATAACATGTTCTGTCATCCGTGTGGTCCTATGGAAGATGCTTTTCAGGGATGTGGGCCGAAGCGGCTGATTTGGTTTCTACCTGAAGTTAGTGACTTCCATCTTTAGGCCCCCCGCTGTTTGTTGGTGGTGGCTATAGTGGGGTTGGATCCGAAGCGTGCATCTCTCTGTTACTCCTATTGCACTTATGCTGACTTCAAGATAACTGCAGGGATCAGAGTGTACTAGAGATGCATGTCATGTCAAAATGGTGGTGTGAATTGTATTGCATTTACCTGCATACATGTGATCCTTGGTTGAGGGAGTGGACGAGGTGAGAACCTTCCCAGTTTGATAGAAGGTGAGAGGTGACAAAGTATTTGCTTGCACCTGTATATAGACTGATGTCTCACCTTGTGTTGAATGAAGTTTTTGAGCTGATACAATAGAGGCTAAACATCCATGTGTTAGTCCTGTTTTATTTACATTTTGGTTTAGCAAAAGCGCTTTACAGATAAAAATGATACAAGAAGTAGTCTGAAGCAAAGATAGGGGAACTGTACAGGGAGGAGGCGTTTGGATCCGAAGGTGAGTTTTATTGAAGGGGACAAAGCGTCAAAGTAGGGGCAGGACAGACAGACAGACAATGCAAGTGACTTCTGGAGTAGTTGGGCTAACAGAGCGAAAGAACAAAAGCTGGAAGAAGTGCAAATTGGAAGAGAAAGTTGGATTAGCGAAGAGAAACAGCGGCAGTGAGCAGGTTTGCAGAGAGAATTATGTAAGGAAAGGGACTGCTATGCTTGGCGATGCGTGGATTGGAAGACTGGGCAAAGGAAGTAAAGGAGAGATTGTGCGGGAAAAGGCAGCCAGAGAAGAGAAACAAGTGTGCCCTCAAAGGGGCCACAGAGGATTAGAAAGGCCCAGACAGGAAAAATCCACACAGGATCCAAGCTGATGAATAAACCAGTTTCTTATTATGCACAAGATAAAAGACACACAAATTCTCAGCTGAGATTTGGGGAGCGCATTATAACAAGTCAGCGAGGTTGTCAGAGGGAGCTCTGAAGTGTGGACTCAGAGAAGCATCTTATAAAGGGGATTTGCTAATATCCAAACATATTTGGCATGAGTCCAGTTAACACTTTGCATAACTGAGCTTCAGATCACAAGGATTGTGGTTACATTATGTTGCAATACAGATCAGCAAACATATCATACGTCAAAACAACCTAACAACCAGTCCATATAAGGTAAGGTTATGGAAAGGGGAAGTAGGTCCAGTTGGATTTGATGTGTGTTGTCAGGGGTAGCTGAAGTCTGCTCTTTCATGCCTGGAGGTCACATGTGCTGTGTGCAGAGTGAAAACACAGAATGGTTCAGCGAAAGTAAACTACGGGCCCAACGTGATATAGAGAACATATCAGCCGGTCAGATAGCACAGTGAGTAGAGCAGTCACTTTGACATCCAGTGCAGAACCTGCTGATGCTGGTTCGAATCCCGGCAGGGCCAAACTCAGCCTTTCATCCTTCAATAAGTGAGCACCACACACTGTGGAAAATAATAAGCAGTGCGCAGATGCCCGAGGGGTAGTGCTATATAAATGCAAAATTATTATTATTATGACATAGATATTCTTCCACATCACAAGGGATGGAGAAAGGTGGGTGGGGTTTGAATAAGAGATGGAAAGCGGTATGAACAATAGATTAAGGGGTGGGGGTAGCCCATAGATTGGGAGTCTGTCTGGGATGATAGGACAGTAGTCCAGATGGAAGAAATCGAATGCAAGAAGGAGGGATTTGATGGCAGAGGGAATTGTAAGATAATTGATTTACACAAATTGTGCAGATAATAGAGACAGGTGTGGGCAAGTGGAGAAATGCCAGGAATGCGAGCGTAGGACAATGGATTTCAGGCAATAGGGAGACAGAAAATGGAGACGGGCGTGTGCAGATAGAGCAGATAGTTCTGTTTTGTCCGAACTGAGATGGTGAGAGATGCTGGCGTTTAGGGCTTGGTTGGCGCATACATTACAGAGAATTCCAAGCTGGGAAATGATGGAGCTGAGAGCGATAGTGTAGCTTGAACATCTGCACTACCTGCTTCTGACCATGCTCCATCACTCTACCCCCAGAGAAGGTATATATTCAGATCACACTAAAGATACTGCTGCTGTCTCTCACAAGGCTTCTAATTGTGTAAAATAAGTCTTCAAATACTCCAGATGCAGCCACCATAAGACCACTTAATTGTCACAGAATTCTTCCATGTATATTTCTCCAGAGGGAAGAGATGTCCTTCTTATGCATTAGAGAATTTGGTGGGACATTTCTTAATAGGTTAATAGGTTACATTTAATTCTTTCCCAGCCCACCCTGTTCATATTGTGCCATACGTGTTTCTAAGGGGCACATGCTCATTCTGCTTATACTGTCAGACAAATCCATTGATGTCGTCACTTCTCCCCTACAGGGGGGAACCTTTCCATGAGGCCAGGGAGGTGAGGCTGCTACCCGATAGTCCCCTTGCGGGTGGTACTCAGTGGGAGGATCCCATGGGAGGGGACCCCCTCTGCCGGAGAATGGAAGACTATCGAGGGAGAATACGAAATATGTTAACCACCTTGCTGCCATGCATTGCTCACCCAACACATATAGGGCCCATACACCCCCACCCTCTGTCTCCTCTTTCTTCTGTTAGTTACTGCATGCATAGTAGCCCTGTCTATCAGATAGACACAACTGTGATGAGGATGAGTGAGGAAAGACGGAGAGTATAAGGGTCCAGAAGTACTGACACAAAGAAGAGCACAGCAATGAAGAGCCCTAAGTGGTACCAAGATAAACACACTGGCTGTCCGGAATTCAAAAAAAAGATGGCTTACTTAAAAACTGACGAAGGTACACATGACAATATTAGGAGAAAGTTAAATCTCATCAAATCTGCCAAAAGGAAGGGGGAAGTATTTCTGGTTATTTCCCTTGACGCACACAAAGCGTTTGATCTGGTGAATTGGGACTATATTCAAAGCACACTCACACACATGGGATTAGGCCGCAACTTTATAAAATGGACCATGGCAAACTATAAGATCCCGACTACTCAGCTCTGGGTCAATGGCATTAGATCGGAGGTCATCTCCATATCCAGGGGCACACGACAGGGTTGACCCTTGTCTCCGTTAGTATTTGCCTTGTCCATGGAGCCGTTTGCAGGAAGGATTTGGCAGACCCCAAACATCCGGGGGCTCACAGTGGGGAGGGGGGACAGAATACAGGCTGCAATCTATGCGGACACAATGGGGGGGACAGAATACAAGGCTGCACTCTATGTGGAAGATGTTATCTTAACCATCACCTCCCTGAAAACTTTACTGCAACCCCTGTTGGAGGAGCTAGAAGCCTTTGGATCAGTCTCTGGCTTCAAGGTGAACTATGACAAGTCCTCTGCTTTACCGATCAACTTGACGGAGCAACAGAAGGATCTCCTCACTCAGGGTCTTCCCATCCCATGGGCGAACTCCACAATTGGATACCTGGGGGTCCGCATTCCAAGAACCAGCACCCAGATCTACCAATGTAACTTCCCACAGCTTTTTAAGGACCTTCGCTCAGACCCGGCCCCGCTGGATTAGCCAGGAGATCTCCTGGTTGGGGCGGGTCGCAGCAATAAAAAAGAACTTGATCCCTAGGCTGATCTACTACTGCCTAGCGCTCCCAACTCGCATCCCAGAGAGCGACCTCAACTCCCTGCAGCGAGAGATAATGACATTTATTTGGAGGAGGAAGAGACCTCGAATCGCGAAGAAAATTATGATCCGCAGTCGAGGCATGGGGGGCCTGGGAGTCCCAGATATATCCAGATACAGACGTGCAGCGCAACTGTCGCACGCTTTTTCTTGGTACTGGACCTCAGACCGGCCGTGTTGGCTACAGATTGAGGAGACATGGTGCAAACCACCACTATCCGAGCCTGCCGCAAATGCAAATCTGGAAGGCCAATACTAACCTAAACCCGCGACCAGCATCGCGGAACACGGTGGAGAGCTGGAAGGCAGCGATCAGGAAATGGGGAACCACAGGATCATTTGGCATACTGAGGCCGATGTGGGATAACCCAGGTTTCTCCCCAGGACTCTGCCAGTGCAGCTTCGCCGCCTGGAAGTCCGGGGCCTTCAGAAGATTTCCGATTTCCTTGAGGGAGGTCTCCCCCTGACGTTTGAAAACTGCAAGGTGAAGTTTAAGATCTCTGAGAGGGAAAGGTTTCACTACACGCAGATCCGTCACTGGATCTCCCAAAGAATCGTCAAAGAACGGGGCTCCAGGAATTTGACACCATTAGAGCCCACACTAACAGCAGCCCCCCCTAAGGGGAAAATGTCCACTCCTGGAGAAGTCGAACCCCGAGCATAAGGAGAAGTATTGGCCAATTGGGAAAAGGACATAGGGTGCACAATGGACCCATCAACGTGGAATAAAATATGGTCAAGACTGCACAAGAGCACCCATGCATCACCAACAGGGAGGGAGGGATAGTACAAGGTGTGCTACAGATACTATATCACCCCGGTGAAACTGCATAAGTCTGGCTCCTCCCCCTCCCCGAACTGCTGGAGAGGTTGCCAGTCTTAGGGATCTCTGTGCCACCTCTTGTGGGAGTGCTCGAAAGCAACAGGCTACTGGAGATGCGTCCTGAACCACATCCACTCAATCACAGGACTATCTATCCCTTGGGACCCCGGGATTGTGCTGCTGGGGGACACAGGAGACGGGGACCTGACATTATCAGGCCACATGTCTCGCCTATGCACTCACCTACTAACTGCAGCCAAGATTGCCCTTGCAAGACTCTGGAAGCACCCCGAGGGGCCATCCGTTCCACTGTGGTGGTCCAAGTGCTGGGACATCGTGGCTGCAGAAAAGATTCCAGCACTTCGCCTGGGCAATCTAAACCTCTTTCAAAATGTTTGGGTACCTTTCATGGACCATGCAGAACATTTCCCTGGTCTCACGCCTAGGCCCCCATTAACCCGTTGGCTATACTAACCCACACAGCCATGAACCGCCTCCAACTTGGAGTTGCCCCTCCAATCCCCAAAGCACGCACCCACCCCCCTCTCTAGATCTGAGAATGACTGAGGATCCCATACTGAAATTGTGTTGTGCCATACTGCTATGTATAAAAGCTGATGGCTGATGTTAAAACCAAATAAAATATCTAGTTGAAAAAAAACGGACAAAGGACTCTCCTCAGGGTCAGTCCTGCCCCAGAGGAGCATTGATCTGGGGAGCAGAGCTGCTCAGGGAGGAGACCCGTATGCCGTGAGAGAGGAGTCGGTGTATGACAAGGGTGAACAGAGCGAGGGCTCACCTAAAACCTGGGAAATCCAACATCTGGTGACAGGAAGGAAGTCATGCGAGTGGTCCAGGTTGCCCCAATACGGTCGCCCCAATCACATAAGGGAAGGCTTCCTCAGCTTCCTTATGTGGCTAGAATCTGTAAGCAATCGCCAAACTTTATGCTCAGAGTGAGGTACATTTACCAACTTTTTAATTTGGGCTTTTCCACCAAAGGGAGTCCAGTTTCCCAAAATGAGTTAGAACTCCAATTTCTAGCCAGACATTTTTAAAAAATGCCCGGTGTTGCACTAAAAAAAATAATCCATGAATGGGGCGGGTCTAAGCACTATGTCGATCAAACTCGCTTCAACTCGTCCTCTGGTGAACCACTCAAAGCGCCACTGCAGCACGAGATGTGTACTTTGGACAGTATGCCACCATGGTTGTGCCTGCAGTCCCAGGAAGCCTGCCAATAACAAAGCAACATAATAGTTTACTAAGTGTCCACTCGTTTATGAGAATTAAGCTTGTGTGATGTAGTGTACTACAGTCTCAGATGCTGGCAGGCATGAATAATGTGAACACGTGCTAATCAGCAAGTATGGTAATTAAGAAGGCACAGGTATGACGGGCTTTACACATATTATTGGATAATGCCTGGGATTAATGTGTTGAGTGTACAAACAAATATATTTGCAATAGTAAAGAAGATATACATATAATGGGGCTCATAACAAATATGCCGGTCTGTAAACAACGTTGTTTCCGAACCGGCATACTACGGAGCCACCGTGTCCGACAGGTCTGGCCCTGCCGGGCACAGCGGCCACGATAGGCAGACCATCACAGAAGCACGGGTACCGTTAGCAACAGTACCGGTGCTTCCATGGTCCCCACTCCCTTAGAGTCTGGAGACTTACAATTTACCAGCGCCTGACTTTCCGGGCCACCAGGGTTGTAATCCCTCAGTGGCACCTGGAAGTCGGGCACTGATAAATATTTACTGGTCCAGCAGCAACCTGCTGGTATCACCGTCGCGGTTACCGCCGGACCCGCAATGAGCCAAATTGTCTTCTTTCCTCTTCGTACCTAGCCACTTGTATTCCCCCCTCCTTCTTTCCGGTTAGCCAACAGTCCCAATACCATCAAACCAACAAGACCTCTGACAGCCCTCTAGTGGCAGAGCCAGCCATGGTTTGATGGGACTGAAGCCCTCCCAAATTGATGAAATTGCAGGAAGAAGGCAGCACTCTGCAATGACGCCCAGCACATGGCTCGGATAGGAAGCGGGTGCTACAGCCAGCGGTCGAAGTGTATGAAAAGAAGTCTTGGAACTATGTTCCATGATGGCCTGCCTCTGCTCCCCACAAACCCCATCGCCATGCCCCCTTCCAGGCCGCAATCAAACCCCCCAAACAAACACACCTGCTGTTTTGTTTAAGGTAATATTCAGAGTGGTGCATTAAAGTGCAAGCTTGAACTTCTTCCTATATTTGTATTTAAAAATAAAAGTATAGGAACAGTAACACTTAAAAAAACAAATCTGCCCCATAACCCTCCCAATCTGAACTACTCCACACATTTAGTGTAAACCTGTCTCACTGTTTTCCCCACGAAGGCACCACAAATATACAGCTGCAACCAAGGAGAAAACCAGAAATGCTATCCTGGGAAATTGAGACGCTATCGGTCCACCTTTCTTTCTACATCAACAAGAATATGGTTACCAGGAATGGATCCAGAGCCTTCTCAAAGTAATGTATGAGAGGAATTCGACCATCTGCATGGTGGGTGTGTGCTCGCCTGGGATTTTTTAAAACCTGGTTTAAATGAAATTGAGTGATGGTAGATCAACCTCTGTAAAATGTGTGGGGCTAAACCGCACACATTTTCCTATGCTCACAGCATGCCATACACACATACCTGTGTACCCTGGGTGGACACTACCAACAGGCACATTCACCCTGCCATACTTAGTTGGGATATCACAGGACGAGTACATAATGCATCTCCAGAAGGGGGAGGGCCAAATCATTCCCCCTGCCATGGCCAGCCTAATTAACTAACAAAGGCTCCATGGATCTACCCTATCCTTTTGTTGGCCCTGCAGCTGCTGGCAGCAATTATCAAAATTAATATACTAATAGAGTGGACATCAAACAGGCCCACACGGGGCCTGGCTGCAGAGGTGAATAAAAGAGATAGGAAACCCCAACACCCTTTCATATGCACTGTGTCACCCTGAAGCCAGCTCCTTCCCAGAGTATCGATTGACAGTGAACTGTCATGTCTGGGACTGAATGTTTACAGTAGTCCATGCCACAGGAGGACCCCATTCATAAGGTACGAGTATGTTGCTTGGCAGAGCCAAAGAGTCTGGTCTCACTGTAGGGGAGACCTCCCGCTTTAAACAGGAACCACAGAGGGCTCCATTAACCAGAGAGATCCTTTGATCCACAACAGAAGTGGATAGGTGGGATTTAGTATTGCATGCCTTCACCCCTTTACCTTTTCTGTTGCGCAGCACTCTACTTAGGACTTCCTACATACAGGAGATTTTTGGTGGGGACCCAGGATTGGTGTATTAAGGTAGGCTTAGCCTACACCAATCCGTGTGGTCCATTTGGCTATAAAAGAGGGCCAAGCCTCTCTTTTGGCGGATCATCCAGAAGCAGAACTCATCCTTGGACCCTGGCTGAAGGTACAGTCTGCCTTACATTGTCTGCCAGTGAAGGAAGGCCAGGACTTTCAAGAGGGAGGCAAGATCTCTACCCTAAACATCTCCCAGGGAACAGAGGGAGATGCAGAATCCAGAGGACCCTCCTGCAGCTCCAGAACCGGTACCCAGCCAGCACACATTGTGCCCTGCTAGGCCCTACAGCAGGCTTCATAGGTGGGACGTGCCGGAGAGTCTCTGAACCCTAGACCAAGACCAAGAACAAGGCAGCTGCCTGTAACACACTCCTCAGCTTTTGCCCGTCCTCCTTAAAGGATGACACAAGCCCAGTGAAGAAGCTAGGAGAAGTGCATCGATGAGCATTTACCGACGTCTGTCTTAAAGGACATTTCTCATGCCAGTCGAGCCCCTCGAGTTGCAACCGACTACACTGCTGACTGTTTTTATGCTGCAGTCACTAAGGCCATCCAAGACGCCTCGTCCAGTGCTTCAGAAATGCTGGCCCGCTCTGAAACAACAATTCCTGACCCTGAGCCGCTGTGTAGGCCAGCCTGCAGCAGTCCATCCAGCCTCGCTCGACGAACTGCCTGCTGCCTGATATCCACAGCTGTCTCCCATCTTGAACTCTGTCACAGAAGTTGCAAAGTGCCTTGAAACCGACTCGACCCTCTCAAGCACCAAGGACACCTACAGCACAAGGCACGTTGTGGTTCTGGCCCTCTGGTCCTTCCCCGAAGGCACCTTGTGACATTTTACGACCAATTTCTCCTTTTGTCTTGAAACCATGTATCCTTCAACTATTGTGATTATTTACTATACAGACTACCTTCCTGACAGTATCCAGAGTGCATCCCTCTTCTTTCTTGAAACTTCCTGTCCCCTGCATTCCTGTACAGAGTGGGTTGTAATCGAGGCAACACATCATACGATGGAGGGGACAGAGAACAACTCTTGCACCCAAAAATAAGACCAACGCAGGAAGTTGGCAACATTTCTCTGTTTTATTCTCAATTATCTAAAAGAGGGAGTACAATGGACATCAACGGACGTTGGACAGCATAGTCTCAAAGCATTTAATAAAAAATAACACTTTTATAGCAAAATCCTCTCATACGTGACATCATATTATGTGGCAAACCACGTGGAATTGTGGTTGGTTCAAGGGGAACATCTAAGTATACTTTCTTTAATGGATAGGATTGTGATTGGGTTTCTATAGTCAGGTTGACAACTTATGCCCTCCCCCTACTGCAAGTCATCTTCAACAGTTATACCATTGACTCTCAAACCCATAAGACCCTTCTGGAACATTTGATTCTCTAGCGGCTAGTAGCTGGTACCCCAGGTGCTGGTGGGTGGACTTGACCGTACCTACCCACCCAATTAGCCCATCATCTCTCTTCGCTCATGCCTTCTGCCATTCAGATTTTCTTTGAACTTGGCCTTGTAGTTGCTTTTCTTCCCTGGGAATGTAAGGGAGTGTGGGCATATACTTATCAATGTTCAGGTCTGCATGCCCACTTCTATTTCCATCTTGAAATCACGTGACAGGAGACTGTGAATCGGCCCATATTATAGCATTTAATTCTCTTGAATTAAGAAAGTTGGCACTCAGGGTGTCCGCTCTTTGCAACTTAACAAGGGATGCCTCAGCGTCTCACATTCACTTGTCCTTCAAGGACTTATAACCAGTTTTGACTGCCTTTGCCTTTGATACCAGGCCAAACAGCCTTCCTTAGGTCCATCTTCAAGCTTATGCTTATTTCTTTGCTGCGACACACACACATCTATCAATCCTCCTTTCTCCAAGGGTTGAGCCTACTAAAGTTGTGACATCGAATAGCCATATTCTAGATACATATATATTTTGGTGGCACTGCCTGCAGTCTATTCACTACACATAGCCAGCCTTTACAATTACTTAGTCTACTTGCGTTCTGGCATCTGTACAGTTATAAAACGGCTTGCATTTCCTGCAGTGCTTCTCACACGTGCAATCTTCATTCCGCACAAGAAGGTCTTCTCGATTCTTTAATTTGCCATCAAATTCTAAAAGGTCTTTGCCTTTTTTTCTTTGGTCATCGTTCTCAATGCATCATTCTCATTTCTTGTGACATCATCAGCCTTTCCTTTTCACATCTTCACACTTCTTTGGGGTTTTCCCTCAGGAGACCGTCATCTCTTCGGCGATACATCATATAGGGCTTTCTCGGTGGATACCTTGTCTCAAAGGCTCTTCGTGTAATCGGCACCATTACTGGCGCTGCACATGTCGCAATTTCCAGTTTCCAACTTATAGGCAGAATAGGGGCGGGACTTCCTGTAGAGGCATTCAGCTGCTCCTCGACAGTTATATTTTGTAGTGTGCTAGAACTGTCTGTTGTAATAATAATAATAAAGTAGATCTTTTTATACAACCCTGACTGGACAGTCCCTTTTATCATTGGATAATAATTGTATTTTTGCTGTGTTGCAACTAACCAATGAGCTACAACCTTTTCGGAGATAAGCCTGTCGTTTGTTCCACGTTAGCAAAATTGGACAAGGAGGCTTAAAATTTGCTTCTGTTTTTAGTCTGTTCGGATCCCTTTTGGTGTACTAGAGGTGTGGGGCTGATTGATGGTTTAGAAACCGATATTCATCCCTGGAACACCGGTGCCGCGGACGTCGATTAGTCACAATGTACTTCCCACTATTCATGTATTTATGTGCTTCATTATCGATTGCTGACTGACTCTGCAATCTGGAGGCATCTTCACGCTCAAAGTGTGCTGCTTTTTAATACCAAAGCCTCATTTTACACTTGAACACCATGCAATAGAATTGAGATGTTTGAATAGGATTAGTGCCAGGTACATCATTCCATATTCATACCAATATGAGATATAAAAAGCTCTAGCTCGGTGCTTAGTACATACATTTTTAGCAAGCACAACTGTCTCGACTTTAGTGAAATAGAAGATGCTCTGACGGGACCAGTAAGGTTAGGGAATCTTTAGAGCTCTGCTTCTACCTCGAATGCAGTGCCACAAGTGATGGTAATTCATAGAATCCAGCGCACAAGTAGCGCACGCGGCTGGCGCACAGCGTGCGCCTGCGATAGTCTGTGCCAGCCGCGTGCGCCAAAACCGAATCCGGCGCACAGCGTATTCATGGATTTTAGCTTCCCCAGGCAGCCGTGGCGCACAGTGGCGCAGCGACTCGCTGCAGCGCCAGTTACGCCCCCAGGAACGCCCCTTGCGCTGTGAAATCTCATAAAAATCACAAACCAGCGCAAGGGGCTGCGCTAACACTGGACCATCACGGCAAGCGGCCCATGCGATTTTCAAGGGTGCGCGGGAAGTTTCACATGTCAAATCCCAGGCTACGTCCATTTCAGGGGTGCGCGGGAAGTTCCACACGCGAATAGCCTGGCCGCGTGTATTTCAGGGGTGCGTGGGAAGTCCCACACGCGAATAGCCTGGGCGCGTGTATTTCAGGGGTGCGCGGGAAGTCCCACACGCGATTACAGCAGGGTACTTGTATTTCAGGGGTGCGCGGGAAGTTCCACACGCGAATAGCCTGGGCGCGTGTATTTCAGGGGTGCGCGGGAATTTCCACACGCGAATAGCCTGGGCGCGTGTATTTCAGGGGTGCGCGGGAATTCTCACACGCGAATAGCCTGTGCGCGTGTATTTCAGGGGTGCGTGGGAAATTCCACACGCGAATAGGCTGGGCGCGTGTATTACAGGGGTGCGCGGGAAGTTTTACACGCGACTTCAGCAGGGTACGTGTATTTCAGAGTTGCGTGGGAATTCTCACACGCGAATTGGCTTGGTACGTGTATTACAGGGGTGCGTGGGAAGTTACACACGCGATTAGGCTGGGTGGGCCCTCACAGGTGTACCCTGTACACCCTCCACGGCCCCTGCAGGCAGCCCACAAAACAGGGGACTACCCTGCACACCTGATCATGTCCCCCTGCACCCCCATCCACCAGTGGCACCCTCCACCAGGCCCCCACCCATGTCTCCCACCACCCCCACCCCCCATCCACCAGGGGCACCCTCCACCAGGCCCCCACCCATGTCTCCCACCCCCCCCACCCACCAGCACTGTGGGGCACGTGGCCAGCAGGCAGTCAGGCAGCAGCAGATGGCAGGTGGGAGCGTGCTCAGGGCTCTGGGGGACTGTAATTTTGCCTCCTGGCCAGGAGCGTGGTCTTTCGTGTTTGAACGCGTGGACAGCCTGATAGGGAGTGAATCTGCACGTGAAAACCCCACACTCAGCGAATCGCGCGAAAACCCGTCACCAGCATATGTGCGTCTATAGTTACCTGCACGTGCAGTGTCAAAGCGTGTGATTGGTGAAAATGGATCTACACGCATGAGTGACAAAGCGTGTGATTGGTGAAAATGGATCTACACGCAGGAGTGACAAAGCGTGTGATTGGTGAAAAGTGAGCTACACGCAGGAGTGTCAAAGCGTGTGATTGGTGAAAAAGGATCCACACGCAGAAGTGACAAAGCGTGTGATTGGTGAACATGGGCCAAGCACGTACACGCCGTAAGTGACGCTGTACGTGTGGGCCTGTATATAAGGTAGTGTTGAACACCATTTCCTTGTACGTGCTTTTCGTGGAGAGCGAGTGGGTGAATTCTGTACTTCTTGTCGTTTCACACGCGATTTACTTCACGGCGTTTCCAGTTCGTACTCCCTGTTACCTCTGACAGCTTTTTCTCTTTTTCCTCTTGTACTGGTTTACCTGGGCCTGTTCCCTCAAACAGTGTCCCCTTCTACTGTTGTCCTGTCTCCTCAGACAGCGTACACATCTTCTTTTGGCGGGGGTGTTGCCAACCAAACGCGCTCTTTTTTCACGCTCTTTTACCTGGCAGACGGTGAGTCACGCACGTATCTAACTTCTGTGCTTGCCCCGTGTGTAGCCTACCCCTTCAGAGGTCATTCTAGGCTGCGTGTGACACGCATACGTTCATTGTGTTACTGGATGCCACAGCGTAGTGCAGGGTTTTCCATCAGCACACGTGGTCTAGGAGGGGTATTGTGCATGTTCCTTAACTTTTCTGGGGTGCCTGTGCGTTGCGTGACCCGTCATCTTTCCCCAGGGGTGTCATATAGCCTTGCCACTGCACTAGGGTACGAATACCATCTGGTACCCAACCCCTTTGACACCCAATTGCCCAGGACAATTGTGCACACCGACTCCCATACGCACAATAACATCAGTGCCATGGTTGGGAGGCGTGCAAGCCGTAAGGGTGGCAAAGGTGGCCGAGCCACACGTGGTGGCCGTGGAGGATCCACTAGGGGACGTGGTTGTGACTTGCAGGGTGCCCCTGTCCCCCCCAGTCTGGAGGACCAGTCAGGGACACCCATGCCCCCCCCCCCAGTTGAGGGTCATGTGGCTGATACCAACCCTGATCAGCCCTTGTTGGACCAGCCCATTGTGGCAGCAGACCTGTCCGAGGGTGATCCCATCGCTGACATCCAGGTCAGCAGGTCCACTGCACGTGCACCGGTGCACATTGGTGTCATCAGGGCACACGCATCTATGCCAGATAGGTCATCTGCTGGCCCCCGTAGCCAGGGTGTGGCTCCATCCACCCCACCTCTCATACACCCTGCCAAGACTGTGTCGGTCCTAGTTCATGCACCTCAGATCAGGCCTGACCCCATCCCACTACCCCCAATGCCTGCACCTACTCCCATGCTGAGTGTGCAATCCCACACACCCAGTACTGAGTCCACCACGGCTCCTGCCCCTAGTGTCCACAGCGGCGTAGGACACTCTGGATCCCCACCCCCTTCCAAGCGCAAGAGGAAGAGTGCACGTCCGGCACAGGCTGATACCCCAGGCACGGCTGCACAGTCCGGCCCATCAAGGAAGCCAAGCTTCACAGACGCCGAACTGAATGCACTTGTTCAGTATGTGTCAGATCATGATAGGGAAATGGTCATCGTTGCAGGGTCCAAGACCACACATGCCAGACGCCAGGCACACTGGCAGACCATTGCTGACAGAATAAGTGCCCTTGGAGTAGTGAGGCGCACAGCTAGTGATTGCCAGAAGCGCTGGAATGACCTTAAGCGCAGGGCAAAGGATAAGCTGGCCTCAAGTCATGCCGCAACCTTGGTGACTGGAGGTGGGTCCCCAGCACAGGAAATAGAACTCACACCACACGAGTCCGTAGCTGGATCCTACGTCACCGAGGGACAACTCCAAGGTGTGGGAGATCTCCCTGATTACGAGGCATCATCCGGTGAGTGCACATGCATGTGTGTATTATCCATGTGCATGGTGTGTGTGTGAAGCATTCATGTTGGGTGCCTGTCAAGGGGGTGTGTGGCAGAGTAGATAGTGGCACCCATGTGCCTCATCCAGTATGTTCAGTGCAACACCATCTGCCCACAGCACTATCCCAACTGGCAACAGTGCACATATGGCCCTACACCATGGAAGTTGCCCTTGAATTGTCATTTTGTCACTACATTGTTGCTCATACTCCCCTGTCTATTCATCTGATGTCTTACATACCATTCCTATACTTTCCCCCAGCCAATCAAGTTTCATCTTCACATGCCTGACATGCAATGATACCACATGCTAATGCGTCCTCTGTATATAAATGCCTACCAACATGCTGTCATACTGTGGATGTTGCCTTGACATCCACCTCCTACCTGTGTGCTTTGGTACCGTCTGGTTTCGAGCCCCATTCCCTCACACTCCATGCTGCTCTTCATGGTCTATCTTCCCTGACTTCTACAGTTCAGACCATCGTGCCCTACTCACGACACCTGCTTGCTAACAGTCAAATGAGGGCACCCTGCCCTCCAATGCGACCCACCCTATTGCTGACAAGTGCATCTGAGCCTACTCAAAGCCAACTCTCACTGACATCTGCTCATACATGCCTTTGCCTGTCCCATAGACCCTTCACATGGTCCCTGTCCTCTCTCCTTGCTCCTCTTCCACCATCAATGGTGGGACCCGTTGGGGTGTACTCCTGGCCACCTTCCAACCCTCAGAGGCCACAATTGATGTGCATGGTAATGGGAGCATCTCAGTCCAAGGCCCTTAGGCCAACCTCATTCTCCTTGAGAAATGCTAGCCACATCTCATCAACTTCCTTACCTCTCCTGCTGTCCCCCCTCCTCTCTCCTCATCAATCCTGCACTGCCTCCCTGCACCCTCCCATGATCCTTCTCCGCCTCCCACTCCAACTCCTACACATGCTGCACCTCTGATCTCTAGCACTCCCCGTAAGTCCTCCAAGGCTGTCAACCTCCTCCACAATTACACTCCTTTCACTGCGGCTGCATCAGGCATTCCTCCGATATCTGTCACTTACATGAGGTTATGCACCTTGACATCCTTGGTCTCATGGAAACATGTCTGACGGCCAGCTCTGTCTGCATCCTTCACACACTCCTACCTGATGTTCAGGAGACCCTCTCCTTTGCCCGCCACTACTGTGCAGGGGGGGTGTGCCCTTGGCTTCCCTGAGGGTATTCCTGCCACTGTCACTCCTACTTAGACCTACTCCACTCTGGAATGGCTTGTGTGACGTCTCTCTCTACCACACCTTGACATTCACAAACTGTGCGTACTGTGTCTGGGAAAACTGGTCAAATGTACTACTTCCTTTCTGAGTGTCCTCACCTCTCCTCCTCACTCATGTCCCCAGACACAGAAATCCTCTTCCTTGTTGCTGTACGCATCCACCTGCATGCTTGTTGACCCCCCCACGTGACCTTTCTGTGACCTCAGCAACTCCCTCTCACCCTCTAGACTCCCGTCTGTCCCTACTCATTCTGCAGGGCACACTCTTGATGCTCTGATCTCATCTGACTTTCCCCTCTCCGTCCATCTCTGCACTCCTCTCTCCTGGAGTGATCACATTCTCCTCTCCTCCCAGCTCACCCTCACCACACCACAGGCAAAGCCACCCTCACCACTGTCACACACCTTCTTGGTATTCCAACCCATGAAGTGTGTGTCAGTCGAGGCTCATGCTGCCAAAATCTCCCCCCATCCAGCTCCCCCTTAGGCTCACTCCCATCCTGACAGGGCCCACTCCATGCTCCACTCTATGTCAGGTACACTGGATGTCTTTGCCACGGTCATGACCACCTGTCTGAAGCCCCATGCCAATGCAGAGTCCTGGCATGACTCGGATCATGTGAACCCAGACCACAGGTGCCGGGTGGCAGAGAGGGAATGTCCTGCATCATGCTCATCCTCTGGCAAACTGGCCTGCCACATGCTCCAAAGGCAATAGCGCCTCACCCTTCTCACCAAGATGAGATCCCCAATCCAAGGGCACATATCTGCGGCATGTGACAACTCTGCAGGACAGATAGAAATCTGCAAGGACCTTGTCGAGCCAGATGCAGTGTGTACATCTCCTTTTCCATCCGAGCCCACAGCACTGCATGATTGTCTCTGTACCCCTATAGGCCACCCCCCCAGCACTTGTCTGCGCCTAACACCATCTGCCCTTGACGTTAAGTCCTACTTACCTTGTACAGCACTTCCAGCCGCCACTTCCCCTTGCACATCATTGTGCCACCCACCCCTGCACTTGCGTGACATGAATGACACCAGCACCAGTAGGATTGTTGACTGGCATCCCCTACTGCCCCACCACCCCTCAGTGCTCCGCTGTACCTTCATACATTTCTGGACCGGTGCTTCACGAATGCTATATGATTCCTTTACAGGTGATGGGGAGGTGGAATCTCATTGTTTACTGCATTTCGTTGATGTAGACAAGGCACTGTGCATCGTGGCCAATTTGGACTAGCAGATCCATGTACAACATGTCAACTTATTGATGTGATGATGCAATGTCAGGACCAGAGTGGTAGAAATCCAAAAAAGTTGCCCTCCTCTCCCTCTTCACTTGGTGGCTATGTCACATGCCATGTGTGTGATGGCATGTGCCTTTGACATGGCAATCACCGGCCAATGTGTGATGGCAGTGCTAGGCAGCATGGTGAGCAGGCGTTGCTCTCCAATCTGTACATTGTATGCCCTGAGCCTCCCCTACAGACCCAGTGATGGTGAATGCATAGGAGGTCTCCCAGTCATGTGGGACATGTGTCGTAGAACTACTGCCTCTGTTGTTCATCAGCCCTTGTTGCATGCCATGGTGCTAATGCCTGTTTCCATTTTTCTCTTTCATGTCTTTGCAGGGGACGAAGCACTTGTTGATGCTGGGGATGTGGTGGTTGAGCCGTCCCAGGAGGGCAACCCGGGCCGACCTTCCACAAGTGAGGGACGTGGTGTGTTTGTGGGTGAAAACCCACAAGTGCTGCAGGTCGTGCTGTCGAGGGGTGTCTCTGGGGGTTCCTCCCCCGAGCAGTATTCAGGTGTAGACTCGGAGGATGACACCTATGTGCAGTCGCAGGTGAGTGTTCTTGGGAGAGAATCTCCTCTGTCCGACCCACCTGCAGCCGGGCCATTGCCCTCAATGGGGATGTCAGTGTCGGCAGCTCAGCCTCCGGTGGTTACGGATGCAGGGCCACACCACACAATCTCTGATCCTGTTCCTGGGGCTGCAGATCAGAGAGGGAATGCAGTCCTGCAGCCTGAGGCCTTGCCGGCACAGCAAGGCGCAGTCCGCCTTGCCCCAGGCAGGTGTGGTGCCCGTCAACGTGGTGGCCGTATGCCACCTGGCAATACCGCTTGGGAGCAATCCATCTACGGTATGGCCAACCAACAGGCAGCATCATCCGAGATGATTGCACAGGCCATGGATAGGGTGGCCACTTCCATTGTCCCCCCAGAAAGGCTGATGGAGCGACTGGAGCAGGCTACAGAGTCCATCAGCCAGGCACACAGGGAGGATATGTTGGCGTCCAACAAGGACAGGCGGGCGGCACTGGCGACTCTGCGGGAATCACTTTCCATGGAGTCCCAGCGCCACAGGGAAGGCCTGAGGGAAGAATTCCGTCACCTCAGGTCGACCCTGTTAGAGCTTGAGGCTTCATCCCATAGAAGGACAGAGGAGCAGCTGGAGCGTCTGACACGGACGCTCTCGGCCGAGATGCAGGCAACTCGTGCGGAGGTCAGGTCATCCCGGGAGTTACTGCATGGGGACCTCCGCATGATTATAACCCAGAACCAGAACTACCAGACCCGCCTGCTTGCAGCCATGGAGGAGCAAACTCGTGCTTTGCGTGGGCTGCCTCCCATTGTCACACCATCTTCTGAGGCAGCACCCCCACCTCCTGAGTCAGCTGCAGGGTCTGGCCAGAGCGATAGCGACTCATCTCCCACAACAGAGTAGCCGTGTGGGCCACGAGCCTATGGGGTGTTTTAGTTTCCCATGATCCACACAGGTGGTTTGTGGCGTGCATCCTGTCCTCGGACCTCATAGGTGGCCCCCCCCCCCCCGCCGGCCCTTTCATGGCCATTTTTTCTCAATTTTCTTTTTCCTTTTCCAAGAGTGTTGCCTTGTGTGGGTACCTGGGCATACACTGTATTGTGGCTGGGCACATGCAGGCTTGTCCTGAGTTTGGTTTAGATGCTTGGGTAGCAGACATCCACACCCCTCCTGCTTCCGTTTACATGGGCTTGCAAAGGGTGTGCCCAAGTGACAGCAAATTACACGGTGACATTGGACTCCCATGAGCTGTTGGCCAGTCCATAGTCAATACTGTGTAGGCATTCATAGTGTACATTGTTGTTGCACCTAACTATGCATGATGGTTTGATATGTGCCTCTACTTACATATGTTGCTCATGTTTTGCAGGTATTTCACACAGTTCTTCACACGGGCATACTCTCTGGAGTCAGACTACATGTCGGTAGATGTGCACTGACACTTTTGCGTGGCGCCATCACTGTACATCTGGACGGTGAGGACATACCAGCAGAATCAGGTAATGAGACTACCATTGATTACATGCATTGTGTCTTGTTTGGGTGGGCTTCAAGGTGGGTTGGTGTGTAATTTGATTGAAATTACTCTTACACAGGTGTGTAGTAGTGGCTCCAGCGCGGTTAGCTGTTCAAGTGCGGCTATGTTCCATTTGGGGCACTGCTATTTGTGACACCGGTGTCATGTTGTGATGGCCAGTTTGTTTGCTCTCACATACCATGACATGGTGTCCTCAGTGGCGGGACTGTGAAGGGAATGGGTGACATGGCAATGTTGTCATGTAGTGAATCGCCTGTGGCAATGCATATTTGATTGATGGAGTTGTGTCTTCTCGTTGTGATGCATTGCTGGTGTATGTGTAGGTAGGGGTGCACACATAGTGACACTTCCATGTTAACAATCTCAGGCTGATGTGTATCTGACAGTTTATTGTCGAGTAATTTTGTGACATTGTCAGGTAGTGTCATCATTGATTGTCAGATGGTATGTGCCAGAGCAGTGTGCACTAGCCAGCACTGTGATTCCTAGGTGAAGAAGTTGGCCACCAGTTGCGTACGGGCTGCCACCCCCCGTGCCCTTTCCCCTCCCATGCGCAGCGGGCGTGCATGTGGTTGTGGATGTGGGGGCACCACCATGTCCACGGGCAGGCCCCGGCGTGTTGCAACGTTGTGCAGGACACATGCTGCCACTATGATCCTGCACACTATTCGGGGAGCATATAACAGCTGCCCGCCAGAACGGTCAAGGCAGCGAAAGCGTGACTTCAGCACTCCGAATGTGCGCTCCACTATGCCCCGTGTTGCAATGTGGGCTGTGTTGTACCTTACCTCGGGTGGCGTGGTGGGGTTCCGGATTGGGGTCATCATGTGGGGGCTGATAGGGTAGGCACTGTCCCCTGCGGAGGTGGTGATGGGTATCATTAGTGGTGTTGTGTCATGACCCAGCATCTGACATGCATGCATGTGCAGTGGCATTCATGCTCACCAAGCAGCCATGTATCTCCATGCTGGCCAGCCTCCAGGTCCCGGCATAGTGTAGACATTCTGTAGATGAAGCTGTCGTGGGTGGACCCGGGATAGTTGGCATATACTGATGTGATTATTCCCTTGGCATTGCATACAACTTGCACGTTGATGGAATGCCAGTGCTTGCGGTTTCTATAGATGTGCTCTGTTGCCCTGGGTGGACGTAGAGCCACATGTGTGCAGTCAATTGCACCAAGCACTTTGGGGAATTGAGCCACACCATAGAATTCCTGGATGCACGTCCGCCTTTCTGCATGAGTCCTGGGGAGATACATGTGCCTGCGGACTGATGGCCGTGCAGTGATGATGTTCAAGACCTGGTGTAGGCAGCGTGACTGCGTGGCCTGTGACACACCACCCACTATGGCACTTGTCCGCTGAAAGGATCCAGTGGCCAAGAAGTGCAGTACATTCAGGACCTTCTGCAGGGGGCTGAGTGCTTGGGAGCACAGGGTGGGTGATGTGAGGTCATCCTCCCACTCACTGACCAGGTCCAGTATGATGTGTGCTGGAAACCTGTACCTCCCATACACCTGGTCATCAGGCATCCCGAATAGGCTGGTTCTGGGTGTGAATATTCTGGCCCTGACTCTCCTCCTCCTCCTCCTTTGGTAGCCCACTGCCACTGCTGCTAGGAACGGTATGTTCATCCTGGCATCTGGCTTGTTTATTGATAAGTGCGCAAATTAATGCCTTGCGCGTGTTCTAGGCGAGCGTGTGACCCTCGCACCCCTGGAATCTAGTTCCCACTCCAATAGCGTGTGGAAATTCCCACGCAGCAGGCATACAGGTGCGCTGACGTACTTGCGTGTGTAAGTGCCCGCGCACCCCTGTAATACACGTACATAGGCCAATCGCGTGTACGCGCACTTTTGGCCAATTACACGCGATGTAATACACGTACATTGGCCAATCGCGTGTACGCGCACTTTTGGCCAATTACACGCGATGTAATACACGTACATTGGCCAATCGCGTGTACGCGCACTTTTGGCCAATTACACGCGATGACACTCTGACGTGCAGTATTTCCACGTGTGCTCCGTCATCACGTGCTGAGTGGGGAACGCCCGTGCGGATCACGTCAGACGCGCTTACGCGGTGAGGGACTCTGGTCCAATAGAATCGCGTATGCGTGCTGATGCACTTACGCGCTAAGGGCCTTTCCTCGGATTTCACGCTGACGTGCAGGAATTTCACGTGCCAAATCACTCCGTATCAAGCTGGCCACCCGAAAACACACGGAACACCACGCTCCTGCCCAGAAGGCCGAGTTACTGCCCCCCCAGTGCCCTGAGCAGCCTCCCACGTGCTATCTGCTGCTGCCTGCCTGCCTGCCTGCCTGCTGCCACCGTGCCCTGCCATTTGGTGCCTGCACATCAGCCATCTGCAGGGGTCCAGTTGCTGTGTCCACCCCTGCTGGAACTGAAGACTCCCAACTGGGATTACATCGCTCCACAGCCCAGCCCCAGGACCCAGTTGCCCACCCACACCTGCCTCTGGGGTTGCCATGTCGGGCACTTCGACATCTGGCACCAGTGGCAACCCCAGGCCAGAGGGGCAGAGGGGCACCAGCTTCACTGCCACCGAAGTTGGTGTCCTGGTGGAGCATGTCCTGGGGCAGTATGATGCCCTCTTTGGATCGTCCTGCGCCAGCAAGGAAGGACGGGAGAGGATCTGGGCCGACTGTGTGGTTGCCATCAACGCGGAGGGGGTGGCAACCCGCAACGTCCAGAAGATCAAGAAGCGCTGGGAGGACTTGAGGTCCAGGACCCTTGTGAAGGCCCGGCGCCTCGTGGAGGGGGGCCGGGGCCGCATGAGTTCCATCCAGAAGAGGGTCCTGGAACGCGTACGCCCAGCGCTCCACGCCCAGGTCCTTGAGAGGGAGGCCCGTCTGGAGTTGAGCGGTAAGTGTGCAAGCATTACTGTGTGAGACAGGGCATGTTGCGGTGTGCTGGTTCTATGATACTTGCCTGTATGTGTGCCATGGGCCATGTATGCATGTATGTGTGCAGGGACATCATGGTAATGCATGTGCGACCAGTGATGTGTGACCCACATGGTTGTTGCATGTGTTGAAATGTGGCATGGGGAGCCCTATGCAGATTTAGGACATGAGAGCATGCCAGTCTCTGTACCTGGACATGGATGGGGGTGAAGGATGGGTGCTGATGCCAGGTACATATATGGTAGCCATGTCTGTGTGCCTGACCTGCGTGTCTGTGACTTGTGCATGCCATGGATGCATGACACATGTGTGTGACAATGCACAGATTCTGTGACGCACCCAACTAACCCTTGTTTCGCCTGTGTTCGTTGTGTTTGGGGCCAGATGGATGTGACTGAGGTGAAGTGTGTGCATGTGATATGCATGAGCCATGATGCATGTGAGTCACATATCATTGAATGTTTCAAGAGTCAATTGGACATGCATGGAAATGTGCATGGCATGCACCATGCCTGTTACTGTGTGTGTTTTGCCTGGACTGACCCATGTGTTGTGGAGGGACATGATGGAAGTGTACTTTGACAGGGGTGCTCATCTGCTATTGCTTCCTGTCTAGGGGACCATTTTACAGTAGCCTGATGCTTGTGTCCTTTGTCTCCCTCTACGCAGCGGCTAGTGAAGAAGAGGGCGGAGACGGCGCTGTGGAGCAAGGCGGCGGGGATGCCCCCACGGCTGCAGCGGAAGGGGTGGGTGAGCCCCCACAGGGGCCTGCTACGGCGGGAGACGGTGAGGAGCCATCCAGGTTGGTGGTTTGCACAGAGGAGGAGGAGGCCGACACTGGTGCACACATGGGGCCTGGTGGGAGCATCCCTGCTGGTGCAAGTGGTGCAGTCCAGGGCCAGGGGCAGGAGGCAGCACAGGTCACCGTGAAGGTGCCTGTGCATGTCGCTGTCCCTGACCCTGTGAGTGCACCACCATGCACCAGCAGGGATGCCCCGTCCCAGGCCCGTCCGCAGGTAGTGGGGATGTCCATGTCAACTGACTCCCCTCCACCTGCGGCCGTGGGAACCCCTGGCCGCGTGGAGCAGGTCCTGATTGGGGTCGCGATGCGCACGGCTGTGATTCGTGATGACGTGCGTGCTTCCCGGGAGGAGCACGCACGTCATCACGAAGTGCACCGTGCCGACGTGGCCCAATTGGGATCGGCCATGTTCGGGGGGTTCCTGCATGTGTTGGCCAATCTGACGGCCCTCTCCTCCTCTGTGCAGGCTATCCAACGGTCGTTCTCCTTGCCGTCTTCCGGCCCAGATGCCACCATGGCCCCCTGTGGACCTGCCCCGACCAATGCAGCCAGCTCGGTGGGGATCCCATCCCTGCCACAGTTGGGAGTCGGAGGTCCAGCAGGGGTGGACGACACAGCAAGTGGACCCCAGCAGATGGAAGATGTGCCGGCATCATCGGGCAGGGCACGTGCACGACGGCGTCGGTGGTTACCATCAGCCTGGATGCCGTTGTGCTGGCAGAGGCAGTGGCGTCGGAGGCAGCAGCGGGCTCGACGTGGGAGGCATCATGGCTCAGGGCCATCAAGATCAGAGGGGCAGGCATCGGCCGGAGGGCAGGGCAACCCTGGCATGGCGGTGTGTTCCGTGTGGGAGGAGTTTGGCCAGCGGATAGGTGCGGAGCGGCAGCGGGCGGAAGAGGAGCGGCTCGCCATGGCCAGGGCGGAGATCTCCATGCATCGGGCATTGAGGCGGGCTGAGTGCCTCGAGGAGGCTCGCAGGGATTTTGGTGAGCACATGGGGTTGTCCCTGCGAGACCTCGGGGCCAGGACAGAGTCCCGCCTCCAGGACATTGACATGGAGTTCGAGGATGCCCTGGCCAGCATCACCAAGTGAGCCGCAGGACTAGCCCGCTGCCTTTGTATATAGTTTTTTAGTTAGTTAGTGCTAGGTTTCCTTTATTTATTTTTATTATTTTGGACCGCTCGGACAATGGCCACTTTTTTGTACATATTTATTTTATTAGTTAGTATTAGGTTTCATTTGTGCTGTTGGGCTCATGGACCCTGGAACATTCCTGTATATATTGTTTTATTTTGGGAGATACATTTTTTGATTTTTTTATTGTTTACACCATGACGTAATGGTTTTTCTTTGATTTCCTACTACATGGTTTTGCTTTGGACAAATTATATTGATTTTTTAATCCTTTGTTTTTTGGTTTATCATTTTTGTTATCGGACATGGACCTTTTATTTACTTTGCCACATAGTTGTATGTTTTATTGGTTTACTTGATTTGTGTTTTTAATACATTTTTATATTATCTTACACTTGTGTTATTTTCTCTTTGGTTTCTTACATGTCATGATATGGGTTTTGACATTCACTTGCACCCATTGTGTATGTATGTGTGACAGACATGTGTTCTTTTGCATACTTGCCTTTGGGGTTGTGTCATGTGATTGCATTCACTATGTGGGTGCATGCAATCCTTGCCTGGGTGTTTGTGCTGGGTATGCTGGCCATTACTGCCATGATTGTGTATCGTCAGGACCTGGGGCCAGGGGGACATGGGTGGGGGCCTGCTGGCAGGTTCCCCACAGTGCTGGGGGTGGTGGGAGACATGGGTGGGGGCCTGGTGGAGGGTGTCCCTGGTGGATGGGGGGTGGGGGTGGTGGGAGACATGGGTTGGACATGGGTGGGGGCCTGCTGGCAGGTTCCCCACAGTGCTGGGGGTGGTGGGAGACATGGGTGGGGGCCTGGTAGAGGGTGTCCCTGGTGGATGGGGGGTGGGGGTGGTGGGAGACATGGGTTGGACATGGGTGGGGGCCTGCTGGCAGGTTCCCCACAGTGCTGGGGGTGGGGGTGGTGGGAGACATGGGTTGGACATGGGTGGGGGCCTGCTGGCAGGTTCCCCACAGTGCTGGGGGTGGGGGTGGTGGGAGACATGGGTTGGACATGGGTGGGGGCCTGCTGGCAGGTTCCCCACAGTGCTGGGGGTGGTGGTAGACATGGGTGGGGGCCTGGTGGAGGGTGTCCCTGGTGGATGGGGGGTGGGGGTGGTGGGAGACATGGGTGGGGGCCTGGTGGAGGGTGTCCCTGGTGGATGGGGGGTGGGGGTGGTGGGAGACATGAGCAGGTGTGCAGGGTAGTTCCCTGTGGTGTGTGCTGCCTGCAGGGGCCGTGGAGGGTGTACAGGTAATGCCTGGGAGCACACAGCCATATCGCGTGTGGAACTTCCCGCGCACCCCTGAAATCCACGTACACGGCCATATCGCGTGTGGAACTTCCCGCGCACCCCTGAAATCCACGTACCCTGACTAATCGCGTGTGGAACTTCCCGCGCACCCCTGCAATCCACGTACCCGGCCATATCGCGTGTGGAACTTCCCGCGCACCCCTGCAATCCACGTACCCGGCCATATCGCGTGTGGAACTTCCCGCGCACCCCTGAAATCCACGTACCCGGCCATATCGCGTGTGGAACTTCCCGCGCACCCCTGAAATCCACGTACCGGCCATATCGCGTGTGGTACTTCCCGCGCACCCCTGAAATCCACGTACCCGGCCATATCGCGTGTGGAACTTCCCGCGCACCCCTGCAATCCACGTACCCTGCCATATCGCGTGTGGTACTTCCCGCGCACCCCTGAAATCCACGTACCCTCACTAATCGCGTGTGGAACTTCCCGCGCACCCCTGCAATCCACGTACCCGGCCATATCGCGTGTGGAACTTCCCGCGCACCCCTGAAATCCACGTACCCGGCCATATCGCGTGTGGAACTTCCCGCGCACCCCTGAAATCAACGTACCCGGCCATATCGCGTGTGGAACTTCCCGCGCACCCCTGCAATCCACGTACCCGGCCATATCGCGTGTGGAACTTCCCGCGCACCCCTGAAATCCACGTACCCGGCCATATCGCGTGTGGAACTTCCCGCGCACCCCTGAAATCAACGTACCCGGCCATATCGCGTGTGGAACTTCCCGCGCACCCCTGCAATCCACGTACTCGGCCATATCGCGTGTGGAACTTCCCGCGCACCCCTGCAATCCACGTACCCGGCCATATCGCGTGTGGAACTTCCCGCGCACCCCTGAAATCCACGTACCCGGCCATATCGCGTGTGGAACTTCCCGCGCACCCCTGAAATCCACGTACCCGGCCATATCGCGTGTGGTACTTCCCGCGCACCCCTGAAATCCACGTACCCGGCCATATCGCGTGTGGAACTTCCCGCGCACCCCTGCAATCCACGTACCCGGCCATATCGCGTGTGGAACTTCCCGCGCACCCCTGAAATCCACGTACCCGGCCATATCGCGTGTGGAACTTCCCGCGCACCCCTGAAATCCACGTACCCGGCCATATCGCGTGTGGAACTTCCCGCGCACCCCTGAAATCCACGTACCCGGCCATATCGCGTGTGGAACTTCCCGCGCACCCCTGAAATCAACGTACCCGGCCATATCGCGTGTGGAACTTCCCGCGCACCCCTGCAATCCACGTACCCTGCCATATCGCGTGTGGTACTTCCCGCGCACCCCTGCAATCCACGTACCCTGACTAATCGCGTGTGGAACTTCCCGCGCACCCCTGTAATCCACGTACCCGGCCATATCGCGTGTGCAACTTCCCGCGCACCCCGGTATGCACGCACACGTTTATTTTTTCTCTCAGCCCGTGTCTGTGTTTGTGGGTACCCCTTTGTACGTCATTTGTCCTGGAGGGCCACAGTATTGGACATTGATCATGTCTGTATATAGGTGCTATTTGTTGCCGCACCTTTTAGCGCACATTTCTTGCAGGCGCAGAGACGCTACCGCCTGCTTTCTTGTGGCGGTCGTGTTTGTGCCTGTTTGTGCCTGTGCGCTGCTTTGAGCGTGCGCTTTTTTGCCCTATTCTATTCCATGAATACGTGTTGTATGCGAGCGTGTGGGCGTTCCGCGCACTTGCCTCCTATACTTTCCCCGTGCCGCCCACATTCTTCCCCATTCCGAGTGTTGTGCCCCATTTTATTCCCCATTCCGAGTGTCCCGCCCTGTGTTCCGCCTACTTTAGAGCTGTGCGCTGCGCTCGGAGTGATAGCGCAGTGGCCGTGGCGCACGACGTTGGTTGACCTGTGCGCCGGCCTGCGCCGCGCGCTTTTTCAGCACACGTCCTCTGCTTTTCTTGCGCACGGACTTCCATGAATCGACGTGCGCTGGTTTCCCTGCGCTTTTCGCTTATTTTCGGCGCAGCGCACGTATTGGCCCCTCTGCGCCGGGATTTTCGGCGCACATTTATTCCATGAATCGGCCTGAAAATGCCTATGTCGGTATCTATATCATATCTGTGAACCACTATTGAATATTGGTCGAATTGTGGTCCTTATTATTTCCTTGTACAGCCACTGAATTTGGACATTGTGCACAATATTACTCCTCATTTTTCAACTAACTATATTTGGGCTATGCCCCCCTGGGGTTTTGTAGGGTCTTCCCAAGTTACTCACTCCTATTTTGGCTCCAAGGAGTGGGATCCTTTGAAGAAAGAACAGCTGAACCTACCTGTTTAAGACAAGGCATGGTTATGCCGTTATTAGCAAAAGACCATTTAAATTCTTCCTCCATGGCAAATTTTTGTCCGACAGAAATGTTCAAGTCATGTTTAAAGTGATGTACATGTGTGGTGAAACTATTTTAGTAATAGCGATAAGGCCATCTGGGCCCTTTCTGTATTTCCCCGGGAAATTACATTAAAACATCTATGGTGTAATCCTGCGATGATCTGCTAACTACCGCTGAAGGTGGTGAGGCCGAGGTTCTTTGTCTTCTGAACCTGGGGCTGGAGCAAGTTGCCATCATAGGGCCATCTTCTCCATGTTGGTTTCAAGACCTCCCGAATGAACTGTCTCAAAGATTGAAAGTGAGACCTTCTTTGTGTGACTGCGACGTCATCACTCAACTAACATATTATTTTCCATGTTCCCTCACCACTCTTCTCTGGAGTAAATCGTTCCAGTGATTTAAACTTTGTACACTGATATTATGCAATGCTCTACTTTGTATGTGACTTCCAATTCTTAAGATTTTTACAGAGTAAGAAAATGTATTGAAATCTCCCCATAATATCGAATTTCAAATCTCCACCAATTCAATGGCAAAAAAATAAGTTATTTGTCTGGTTCTTGAAGGCAGACCAGTTCTACCAGATTGTCCTCTTTTATGGTAGATCTTCCTCCCTTGAAAAGATTTTAAAAAGTGAGTTTATTGTAGCTACCCTTCGCTGCCAAATGATAGCAATCTGTAAGAACTGTCACTTTAATGGCCTGGCTATGCCGTAGCACAATGTCCGTACATCAAACCCAGTGCTGCAAGGCACTTATAGGTGACTGGCTTTTTATTTTTTATTTAAAAAAAAGATTTTGGAACTTTCTAACTAAACATAGATGCGCACATTATTCTGGAGGGATTATACTGTTTGTTGCGTTGTTTGAGAGAGGGAATATTCGGATTTAGAACTCAAAAATGTACCGCCATACCCAAAAATGATGTTTTAAAACCTATTAGCACCATGGGAGAAACAATGGAATCCTGACAAACAATTGGAGAGCAAGGCTTCCTGGCAATGTTCCCCTGGGTAGCCATGGATCCTGACAACTGTCGGGACTCCAACGTTCATTTTCCTGCCCCATGCTTCCCTCACTCCCTTACCCTGTATGCCCCCTCACTCATCTGGGACTTACCTCTGCCTGCGTCGCCATCTAGGCCCACCACTCTTTCTGCTGGCTCTCCCGCAGCGTCCCCTCCATGCTGTAAAAAGCAACTACAGTCAAGACGCTGGCCACAGGTGCCGTCCACTCCTCGCAGATTGAGGAATTACATCCCTGGGGTGCACTTCATCATGAGGAGAAGACAGACTTGCGACCTCATGCACTAAAGTGGGATGCTCGTGCGGTCTGACATCATGGGCAAACAGGAGGATGCTGCTGTTGCCCCAGCGCCAGTGCCACGCAGACAACAAGGTACTTTGGCGCCCATGCCTGAATTTGATCTATCAGGGCCCCCGTCCAAGCTCGATCCCAAATGGTTATTATGGGTGAAGAAGCTGGAATTTTTGTTTTAGGGCCACCGGCGAGACAGAGGACGATGCCAAGGTGGCAACCATGCTATACTCAGCAGGATCGGAAGTGCATCGGATCTTTGAGTCGTTGAACTCGCAGGCGACGACATATGCAACTGTCAAGACTGCCCTACAAAACCATTTTCTACCCCTTGCAAATATGGATTATAATAATAATAATAATAATTATGACAGGTTCGTCATGTGTGCAGAGAAACAGTCTGATGATGAGACATTGGGCCAGTTCTGTGGTAGGTTAAGACAATTGGCTAGCACATGGGGGTGGGAGTATGAGGAAGGCATGGTACGCAACCAACTTATTCAAGGGTGCAGCTATGGGAAGCTGAGAAGGCAGGTACTCCGTGAGCCAGGCCTGACACTGGTGTACATTTTGGACATGGGGCATGCATATGAGCTGGCGGAGAGCCCGGATGGATGCAGCTGTCCACCCTGGGAAGTGTGAAGAGGATTTTGCCGTAGTTCGCTCAGCCTCTCAAAAGCAGCGCTGGAATCAGAAGAAGCCTGAAGGATTTCAGAAACCCGATCTGTCAAGGAGTTCCCCCTTCTCACCTGAGTCCGATCTTTACTGGTGTCCTTGGTCGATGCCTTCTTGCGGATGGACCGGGTCTTGAAGAAGGCTGCCCGAGTCTCTTCCGAATCCAGAATGCGTTCAGTTTCCGGGACGCCGAATCCAGGAATCCAGGAGGCAGTGGAAGCATGCTAGCCACGAATCCAGGAGGTAAGTAGAAGGGGGAGGACAAGGAAGGGATAGCGGAATTGGAAAAAGGAAAAGAACCGAGAGCTATGGAGCACACGTCTGGCCGCACCTTCGCAATAGCATTGAGACGCGCGGAGCCGCAGAAGTCGTAGTCTATTAGTAGAAACGGCTACGTCCAGTGCATGGATCGATAAGGGATTTCGCTGGACGGCCATGTTGGGAGTATTAATGAGTGCAAGTCCGCTGTGACAGGGACCAAGAAGCCCAAAAGGGGCGCACTCTGTGATTCATGACAGCATGCCTCCTCCGAAGACCTTTCCCTCCAGGTTTGCCCGGGTGAAAGAGATGAAATCTTCTGAGCAGCCGAGGGGCCTTGATGTTTGACATAGGCTCCCAGGTTCTTTCACTAGGGGGATATCCTTTCCATTCAACCAGATATTGAAGCTGGCCCCTTCTATACCTGGAATCACAAATCCGGTACACCTCGTACTCCATTGGTTGTCGACCAGTATAGGAGGAGGTTTTCAGGGTTTCCGGGAGGATGGATAGTAGGGTTTCAGCAAAGATGTGTGAAAGACTGGGTGTATTTTCTTCCAGGAGTCTGGCAATTTGATCCGATAAGAAACGGGATTTATAACTTCTTTGATGGGAAATGGACCATAGTATCGAGGGGCCAATTTACTAGGCCGTAGATGTCAGGGTAGTAATTTTGAGGATAACCAGACCCGGTCACCGATTGCATAAGAAGGGCCTGGTGTTCTTTTGGAATCTGCATATTTCTTGGTCTGTTTTCTGGCCTTCTCCAAGAATTCCTTGGCCTCCTTATGTATATTGACAAGGGTTTCGATCCAAGAGTCAACTGTAGGTACTGGTGTAGGTTGAGGAAGAACAGAAGGCAGGACCGATGGATGGAAACCTTGACTGTAATAAAAGGGGCTGGTCTTAAGTGCCGAATGGTCGGAATTGTTGAAGGCGAATTCAGCCACGGCTATCAGGAGGGACCAGTCATCCTGAACCTTGGTGGCGAAGCATCGAAGATACTGTTCCAGGGTTTGATTGACACGTTCTGTGGCTCCGTTGGTTTGAGGGTGATATCCTGAAGAAAGGGCACGTTGGATTCCTAAGCATTGACAGAGACATTTCCAGAATTGTGAGATGTATTGAGGTCCACGATCCGATATGATCTTGGAAGGGAGTCCATGTCCATGCAAACGGAATATGTGTTCCAGGAAGATTCCTGCTAGTTCAGAGGAGGATTGCAGTTTATGCAGGGGTGTAAAATGAGCCATATGAGTGAACAAGTCTATGGTAACCATAATGGTAGTGTATCCACGGGAAGGTGGTAGTTCCACAATGAAGTCTGTAGCGATAATCTCCCATGGCCTGGTTGACAGTGTACGTTGCAGTAGAAGGCCCGCCGGTCTCTTGTTATCATGTTTATTTTGACTGCAGACAATACAGGATTGAATGTACTGCCGTACGTCGAATCTCATCCTAGGCCACCAGAATTGCCTTTGTATAAGACAGAGGGTATTGGCGATGCCACGATGTCCAGAGTGTAGGGTATCATGACAGAGATTTATTATTCTTTGTTGTAGCCTTTTTGTAGGGATGACCAATACATTGTCCTTGAACAGATACCCTTCCCGGACCATTAGATTCCATAGATTTTTCTTGGATATATCCTTCCACAGATCAGAGGATTGGGTCTGAGCTTGGATTTCTTCAAGGAGGTTGACTGCTTGGGCTACAAAGATCTTGGGGGAAAATATCTGAGGATATGCGTTGTCTTCAATGGGCTTGTGGTCTGGTCGTCGAGATAAGGCGTCAGCAATTAGGTTTTATGATCCTGGAACACGAGTGATGTGGAACTGCTACTGGGCAAAGAAGTAGGCCTTTGCCTACTTCTCAAGGCTTCCAGGATGTCTGAAATCAAGGGTAACAGGTACCGGTCCTTGAGGGTGCATTGATTTAGGCCGTGATAATCGAGGCAGGGTCTGAGTTCCTTGGTATCCTTCTTGGGAACAAAGAATAGGGAAGCACCAGCAAGAGATTTTGAAGGTCTTATGGTGCCATTTTCAAGGTTGGTATCCAGGTATTCTCTTAGGGCCTTTTTCTCGGGTTCGGAAAGGATGAACATCCTGCCGAAGGGAATCACTGCAGAGGGTTCTGTATCTATTGCGCAGTCTTCAGGTCTGTGTGGTGGTAAGGCCTGGACTATGGCAGTCGAAAACACATCAGCATATCCTCGATAGGCCTCAGGAACGTGTATGACATTAGACACCATGAGTGATGTCTGTTGTTCCCTTGTGGGTTCCTTTGGGTGTGTTAACAGAGGTTCCAGGGATAGGCAGCGAGACATGCAAAACTCTGAGCCTAGGAATAGAGAACCCGCTGTCCAGTTGATATATGGATTGTGTTTCTGTAGCCAGGGCATAACCAAAACCATGGGGTAATGAGCTGACTTAATGATGTCAAACCTAATCAGCTTCTGATGATGATTTATTGAAAGCTGGATCTCTTTAGTCTGCAGGCTTATGGGCCCTGATGCGAGGGGTCTTCCGTCAATAGCTTCCACAGGTTGCATGGTGCTTCGTGTCACGTACGGAATTCGATGCTTAGTAACCCATTCTTGATCGATGAATATCCCCATAGCTCCGCAGTCTACCAATGCCATAATGGAATAGGTCTTATTCTTGGATGGTGATAAGAAGGCCTGTAATATCACCAAATTGTTTTGCCCAGGAGAGTTCAAGGATGGAATTGATGTGGAGCAAACATCTCTCTCCCGAAGCTCTGCTCCATCTAGGATCGGGAGCTGACGTTTCCCGAACGCCGAGGGGGTGCTAGAGGGCATTCCCTAACCAAATGCTTATCTGAGGCACAATACATGCACAAGCCCGTATGAATTCTTCTCATTCTCTCTTGCAGAGATATGGGTCCACGAAAAGCCCCAATCTGCATGGGCTCTGGATCCGTGACTGGGTTGGTGTCCGTTCTGACGGTACTCTCAAATGATACCTTGGGAGGAATTCCCCTGGTTTTTTTCTTTTCTGTCTTCCTTTCCTGGATACGGAAGTCAATTTGCATGGCAAGATCCATTAGTGCCTGGAACGAGCTTGGTCGTGCCACTCTGGCCAGCTCATCCTTAATCTCTTCATTCAATCCTCTCCTGAACAGGGTAAAGCTCGCCTCAGCGGACCAGTCAGCTTCCTTAGCCAATTGTTTAAACCGGGTCACATACGTGAGCATATCCTGGGAACCTTGCTGTAAGTCTAACAGGCGTTCCTGGGCGCTGTAAACCTGCTCAGGGCGGTCAACCATGTTTTTAAGGGCCTGTATGAACGCATCATAGTTGTCCAAGAGGGCATCACTAGAGTTAACGAGGGGAGTAGCCCAAGTTAAGGCATTCCCGGAAAGGTGAGAGATTATAAAACCCACCTTGGCCCTGGGGGTCGAAAAGTAATAGAGCTTGAAGGTAAAGTGGACCAAGCACGAATCCAGGAATGCACGAAGGGTTTTTGCTGAGCCGTCCAGTAAGATACTTTCTTTTGTAGCAGAATCCCGGGATAGGACCAACTGTTTGAGAGCGGCATTCTACGCCTTTAAAATCTGTACCTCGGTTGATAATTCCTGCATACTACGCATCAGATCCTGCACGGCAGCCTCTATATCAATATCAAATTCGGTCGGGTGGCGTCTCAAACTGTCAAGGAGTTCCCCCCTTCTCACCTGAGTCCGATCTTTACTGGTGTCCTTGGTCGATGCCTTCTTGCGGATGGACCGGGTCTTGAAGAAGGCTGCCCGAGTATCTTCCAAATCCAGAATGTGTTCAGTTTCCAGGACGCCGAATCCAGGAATCCAGGAGGCAGTGGAAGTACGCTAGCCACAAATCCAGGAGGTAAGTAGAAGGGGGAGGACAAGGAAGGGATAGCGGTATTGGAAAAAGGAGAAGAACCGCGAGCTACGGAGCACACGTCTGGTCGCTAATTCGCAATAGCATTGAGACGCGCGGAGCCGCAGAAGGCGTGGTCTATTAGTAGAAAAGGCTACGTGCAGCGCATGGAGCGAGAAGGGATTACGCTGGCCGGCCATGTTGGGAGTATTAATGAGTGCAAGCCCTCTGTGACAGGGACCAAGAAGCCCAAAAGGGGCAGAACTCTGTGATTCATGACACGATCTCGCGCATCCCTATCAATACTGTGGTTATGATCTCCCACATGCGGGCGAGTGTCCAGCAAAGACTAGAATATGTGGCCGTTGTGAGGTGCCAGGACATTACGCAAGGGTGTGCAGAGCAGCGGTACCAGTGGCTACGTCCAGGGGCCCAGCAGGGGTTGGCAGTGGTAACCCAAGAAAATCTAAGAAGGTTGGGAATGGTAGAACAAGGTCTACAAGAACTGGACATCAGAGAGGAGGAGGCGGAAGAGGAAGAAGTGTTCTTCATCTCGACTATAGCATCTGGCAAAAGGAAGTGATGGCAGCCAACATGTATGGTCAACATCGGAGAAACCCCTACGCCAGTATTAATTGACACCGGAGCATCAGTGTGTGTTTTAGCGGCTGAACATTATGAGGCTCTACCAGGCCCACCGGCGCTTGAGGGCAACAAAGCAAGAATTTGCACCTTTGGAGGAGACACGCCTCTACCATTAAAAGGGCATTGGTGGCGTCAGTCACCTACGGACAAAACGCCATAAAGGCCAGGTTCTTAGCTCCCATTCACTACTAAGCTGTGAGGCCACAGAGGCGCTGGTCATTGTTCACTTCGCCATGTCAGTGTATCTGACGGACATTGATCACATCTTGGAACGATATGCAGAAATTTTCAGAGGCATGGGCAAGCTCAAGGGGGAACCCATACGCCTCCACATCAACGAGTCAGTGAGGCCAACGGCACTGAAGCACAGGAGAATCCCATTCTACCTGAGGGCGCAAGTCGAACATGAATTAAAAGCTCGTGGGGACATGGACATTATTGAAAAGGTCGAAGCCCCACTCCATGGGTCTCCCCAATTGTGGTAGCGGCGAAACCCAAGCAGCCAGGGGCCGTGATCATTTGTGTCGATATGCGGCTGCCCAATATGGCGATCCGACGAGAGCATCATTTAACTCCGACATTGGATGATGTAGTGGGTGAACTCCAGGGTGCCAGGGTGTTCTCAAAACTGGACCTCCGCTCTGGGTACCATCAGCTAGAGCCACACCCTGAGTCCCGCTACATAACGACTTTCACAACACACAAGGGCCTATATCAGTTCAAAAGATTAAGCTTCGGCATCTCGTCAGCCGCCGAGGTCTTTCAAAATGTCATCCTAGGTGCCCTTGCTGGACTGAAAGGCGTCATAAATTTAAGCAACGATATTCTAGTTTTTGCTTCCTTAGAGGCAAAACATATGAAAAGACTAGAAAAGACATTAGACAGGATCAAAAACCTAGGCATCACGCTGCATAAAGGTAAATGTGAGTTTTTCAAAGACCGAATTGAATTCTTTGGATTTATTTTCCATGCAGGGGGCATATCCCTGGACCCAGAGAAAGTGCGGGACATACAAGAGGCAGTGGCCCCAGAAACACCTCAGAGGTCAGGAGGTTTCTAGGTATGGTGAACTAGTGTGGGCGGTTCATCCGGGATCTGGCGTCTGTCAGAGCCGTTGAGAGCACTTACTAGAAATGATATCGTCTGGGAATGGACTACCAGAGAGCAGAAAGCGTTTGAAGACATTAAGCCAGCGCTGACGGGCAGCGAAGCAATGGTCTACTCTAATCCCGGGAGAGAGTCAGAGATTGTGGTGGACGCCAGCTTGGTAGGATTGGGCGCGGTGCTACTGCAGGCAGACACCCAAGGACAGATGCATCCAATTGCGTATGCCAGCAAGGCTTTAACTGACACAGAAAAAAGGTATTTGAAGGTTTCAAAGAGAGGCACTTGCCATCCTATGGGGATGTAAGCACTTCAGACTATACATTCTGGGGAAACCTGTGGTGGACCACAAGCCACTGATCCCCATTATGGTGGGCGGGTCATCGAAACTACCCCCTCGGATAGAGCGGTGGATGTTGTCCCTGATCGAATATGGGGTGAAATTACAGTATAGACAAGGTACCAACAATCCCGCCGACTATTTGTCTCGTCACCCAGGATGTGGCCAAACACAAGAGAAACTAGAGGTGATTGAATATGTCGAAATGGTCCGTCATGTCATGGAAACGGCAATGCCCGTGGCATTAACAGTCCAGGAGACAGTGGAAGCATCTAGAACCGACAAGGTGTTTCAAGTAATTCAGGCGGCCATGGACACTGGTGATTGGAAAGGAGTACTAGCCAACAATACTAGGAGAGAGATGGGGGCTCAACAAGACATGCAAGCACTGTGGCGGGCCGGAACGATCTGTCGATTTCAGAAGAGGGACTGATGATGAGAGGACGGCAGATTGTCATACCTCACACCCTAGTTGCAAAAGTACTGGACCTAGCCCACAAAGGGCACAAGGGTGGACCAGTGGTCCCGGTACCCGGAGATTGAGCTGGTGGAGTCTACTGCCTGCGATCATACCATACTAGCTCTGGAGAAAATCTTTGCCACACATGGTTTTCCATACGAACTTGGCTTGGACAACGGCCCGCCATTCCATGGTCAGCAGTTTGCCAAGTACATGGAGGAACGGGGCATTAGACATCGAAAAGTGACTCCCCTCTGGCCGAGGGCCAACGGTGAACCCAAAAGGTTCATGCATACATTAAACAAAGTATTCCGAAAATCACTGAATGGAGGAGGTGAGCTACGTCAGAACTTGTTTCAATTCCTAAGGGAGTACAGGGCAATCCCATATCAGTCCACCGGAGTAGCGCCTGCGGAGGCACTGTTTAAGCGTTGCCCAAGAGGTCTCATACCTGAGGTGGAGGGAAGGGAACCAGGTATAATGGACAATGAAGGAGTTCAAGAGGAGCGGCAGGCGTAGAATGAGAAAGAAAGCAGCTGGAGAAATCTACAAGGCAAGGTCATTTCTGTAGGATATACAGTGTTGGTGCGCAACAGACATCCAGAGGGGAAGATGTCCCTTACGTACGAATCCCAGCCCATGGGGATCCATGATAACTGCGGCTGATGGACATGGAACTGTGACACGGAACGTGTCATATTTCAAAAAGATTGAGGGCCATCCGTCCGAAGGAAGCCACAGAGCCAACGAGCCGGGGGAAACGGGCATCGCCCTGACGACTGAAGGGTATGACGGTGGAGGGGACCCTCCACCAGTGGACTCGCCATGTCCGGCCCAGGACGACATCCGGAGGTACCCAAGCAGGGAGGCGAGGAGACCTCCAGCCCGATTCCAGGACTATGTAATGGACACTGATGCCTGAGCAACTGTGGTGGTGATATAAATTGACCCACGTTGGGTCGTTGCAATATGTTGTGTTACTGTTCTCTTTTTCGTTTAAAGAAAAGGAGGAATGTTACGGAGCGTACTAATTGTTTGTACGCATGTGCGAGCCTCGTTTCTGGCTTGCGCATGCAAGTTTAATAAAGGAGGAACCTGAAGGCGTCATTTGCCGCCGGGACCCTTAACCGCACAGACGTGTCCGAGCATTTCTCATGCAGGGGCGTGTGTGTGTGGATGGGCGGCCTGGGGCAATCATAATTACCAACAGGCGCTAATAACATTACTGTCCTTGCCAGCTGGCAGTACGGCTCCTTATATAGTTTAATGGAAGTAGTCTTGTATAGTGCCCACCTTCTGCTGTTGGTGGCCTCGCTGTGCTTAAACCTCATCTGAAATGTGAACCTTAGCCCTTATGCACATAGGAGGCCACGTAACAAGGCTTAATAATTAAAATGTCAAGTGGTACTAAAATCCTGATAAAAATAGTATAGTGTTGAATAAATATACGGCAGTCTAAAACATTGGACGTTTAATGCTCAAATTGGGTATGCAAACATTATCTTAAGAAATCGTAGTTAACTTTCCTGGGAAAGAGTCTCCCTGAATGAAGCAGTCAATGTTTTTTGTGGACATTTTAATTTTTTTAAAACAAGAGTGCAAGCATAAAGTGTAATCATTTTAGTGTATAGTGTGACTTTAAGCGGAACAATTTGCCGTAATTGATCAAACTCCATCTCTTTTGATGCAAATTCTTGCACGTGGATGCATATCTTTTTTGCCCTCTTGCATGACAGTGTGATTGTCTCGGTAAAGTGGAGACTCTCTAAATTTGAAACAATGTGGGGCGGAGGATGAGAATGTGGTGCTTTGGCCCAGGGAAATGAATGCACAAGGGTCAACCTTGCAGCCATCAGTAGGTACTCTACTGACACCAGCTCCATCCATCTCCAATACATTTCCACCCATTTCCTCTCATATCTCCATGAACATCTTTGTTGCTCCCCCAGCCCAGCTAAAGCATTCCTTACCAGCCCATCTCTGTTCCCAGCTATCTTGTTCTGGTTTCTCTCAGCCCCACTCTGCTGGCAAGTCCTTTTCTTTCCTAGAGGGTTTCTTTGTATCATAAAGGCGTACTCTAACCCTCTGTACAGGCCTGCTCTCGTGGTTGTCAGAGAACATGCGAAACATCTCATATCCGTGAGATTTGCCCGCTGGTGGCTGCATAGTGGGGCCAAAGATGCACGTACCAGTCTTTCTCTCATGTTCAGATCACGTGATCAAAGGTCTCCAGTGAGCTTTATTTTTGGACGTCGTTCAATGTGATGTTTTTCTAGAGTTATGGAAAGTCTTTTTCTGATGGGGGGGGTCTGCGATCTTGATGGCTGGAACATTAAATGCATTGGATTGACTTGGTTTTCTTCATAACTTCCCGTAGGGCCTTCGTTTATCGTGTTTTACCAGCAGAAGCTTTTCCAGAGCCGCTCTTGGTGTTCCCTCTTTTTTCCTGCTGTTTTACTATTTCTCTCGTTCCCAGTTCTCTGCTTGTGTGTTCTTTGTTGTCATGGTGTCTTTGTGTATTGAATTGTCAATGCTCTGATGCTGCTCACCAGTGTAAGGGGGGGTGTGACTGAGGAACACTAACATTGGCTCCACGTGTTTCTCTCGGTTTGTGATATTTCTCCAGTCTTCTGCAAGCTTTGCATTTCTGCTTTTTGATGTTGTACTTATCTGTTGAATCAAAATCCTACATATAACTCTCAGAGGATGTCTGGCAATAAAGGACTCTGCCTGCCTACGTAGATGCCCAGCCCCTCCCTTTCTGCAGTTCTCTGGAAACAAGAGGGCCTCGGGACACCAACAGAGCAACAGACATTTCGACCATTGTAACTTCCAATCTAGATCCTTAGGCTGTTTTGAATGAGTGGACATGGCTTATGGTGACTAACATGTAATGTTAGGGTGAATGTTGTGAAAAATCAAATGAGCACCATGACACTGGGCCTCATTACACGGATGGCGGTAACCATGGCGCTAGTAGCGCCATGGTTGCCGCCGGAGTCCGGCATGGTGAATGGCGGAATTACCGCCCCATTCCAAGGTTGGAGGGGGCGGTAATTCCCCATTCACCATGGCCCTTCCCCATTCCCATTCGAGCCCCCATAGGGCTCAATGGGAATGGGGAAGTTGCAAATAACGGTACCGCAATTAGCGGTACCGTTATTTGCTCTGAAGTCCCTCAGCGGGTCCCGTCCTTAACGTGTGGTCAGACCACACGTTAAGGACGGGACCCGCTAAGGGACCTCATAGTAGGGTGGTAAGGGATTACCGGCACCGGTGCCCTTACCAGTGCCGGTAATCCCTTACCGCCATCCGTGTAATGAGGCCCACTGTGTGTTAGGTACTTAGTAATTTAAAGGAATGGTTCGGTCACATTTTTTTTATTGCCCCTACGGGTCGGCCATGTGTTTTTAAGCCTAAGTCGCTCGATTTTAGAAAAATTTCCTATGGACCTTACCCGAGTTTTTGTCCATTAAACGCACGTGAAAACAGGCATCAGGGAGCTGCCATTTTGTGATAATCCTATCATTTCCCCCATCGCCCTGGCTGACCTGCTTTTGCGGCACTAAATCATATCCCCAGCCCCTGAGCCTGACATTATCAAAACATTCATATTCCCCGCCTCTCTCCGTGACGTTTCTGTGCTGCGTAGGCAAACGTGCCCAGTCGTCTTCTACGCGACTTCACACAGAACCCGGACACCAACACAGATCAACTCACAACACAGCGCGCCACAATTCGGAATATGAAACTGTATTTTAAAATCAAACAGCAACACGGTACATTTGGTAAAGTACATTTATTTGACATTAAATGTTTATAGAATATTCAGCAATTGCCATATGAACTCCGAAAGCCATTTATTTTCTTTTATCTCTATCCGTAAATCCGTAAAAGTTTATCGTGAGTCACGCGCTGTTCCTTTATGGTACACAGGGTGTTGGTTTTCGTTAAAAGAAGCACTTTTGTCACACGTTGAACCGCAAGGCTGTTCCATCAAGTAGGCACTAGGCCAGCGTAAAGGTTGATATGTTGCTTCTAGCCGCTAGTACCACGTAAGGGCATATGGGCCCTTGGTGATCGTCCCATAAAATCATCAGGATTGTGCAGTTGTTTACATTAAGCTGCAGCTGGCGGTTAAAAAAACCATCTGCCGGTGTCTGAAACTGGTGGCAGTAGCAAAAGGGAAGGATATACCTGTTTTGAAAACATAAAATTTATAATTAGTCTCACCAGCTGATCTTTATTAATATTATTCATTTTATTTATTACGGCCGAGCTGAAACTATTTGCTTTAAAGGATAGTGCAATGGAGTATGTTCGGCTCTAAAATCAATGCGAAAAGTAACAAAATAATTTGAGGTTAGTACACAATGAGAAACGACTTTTTGTCTACATGCATGTGGAATGTGGACCTGCATGCCCATGTGCCCGTTACAAGGACGATCCCACAAACGTTTTCCAAGCTCTTCATTCATTCATTTATTCATGCATCCATTCATTAATTCTTCATTCCGGTATAAAAGCGTCTAAAGAGTTACTTACATTATATTTGCAATTTCCATTCTGTCCCTGCGTAATGCAGTCCGTAAATCCCACTGTGCTCTTGACAACGATTTTTCGTATACTGAACTAACATGAACCTCGGTCTAGTTTCAGAATTTTCTGCCTTATTGTCTTACGTTATTGCACCCCGCCCCCCTTCAAATTAAGTTCTTCCTGCATGGTCCCTGTCTCTCAAGGTCAAAAAACAATAGAACCTTATACTGCCAGTGCGAGTTGTGGGCCTCTTCAGGGCGCGAGCTGAAAATCAAAGCCGCTGACCTTCACTAGAAATGAGCATACATTCTTTCTTTGCAACATCCCGTAGTAAAGCCATCTGTGAGAACTTGAAGTTTCGAATCCATCTATGTACTGCACCTCAATGTGCAAATGCGTACTGGCTTCTCTCCCATCTGCAACTGCTCGCTTGACGCGTTCTAAGACCCCCAATTTTGTCCTCGTTGTCTGCAAGCTTTGAAGCCCCAAAGAACCATAACTATTGAGACTTTAATTTTTTGAGGAAGGTCAGGGAAAGTATAAAGTAGCTGAGGAGTTGACAGTGAGATTTATTGTTTGTTTATTTTGTTATTTGCAATACGCAAGCCTCCCCTCGGTTAACAGTGCACAGCATTTACAAGAGATTGCAAAAATTACTTGCATCAACAAAAATATATACATACACATATAGACAAGGTCAGCAATATGAGGTTAATAGAGAGAGAATTCAAAGATGACACCCAGGTTGTTCTGCACCCAGGATGGTGAAGGAAGGGGTTAGGGTTAGCGTACTTTGTATGCACACTGTACAATAACATTTATTTACAAAAAGACAATTGTATTACAATTATTTAAACCAGGATTTGTACTTCACAACCAGCTCTCCTTTGGGTGGACATGGCACAGTGGCAATGTTGGGTGGCAATGGATCAGTGCTCTGCACAGAAACGTTCAAAATTCCATATCTGTTCTTCTCTAATACAGCAACAATAAGGCTTTTGACAAAGTCGAACTCCATTTCCTCATAGACTGGTTTGATCACCCATTGCTTACTTCTTTTTGAAAAGGCCTTAGTGTAGCGAGGCATCCTTACATTACCCTTAGTCCTCGATTGTTCACGGCCTAGATTCTCATTATGGGTCAAGGCCGCTAGTAGAGTCCTATGTCTCATGCCCTGTATGCTGAAATGCAAGCGCTTTGGCCTGTACTTTAGGCACGTATTGTGGAACACCTCCAAACCTCCTGTAATGCAGAATTCTGTCAGTCCCCTCAAATCTCTTGATAGAGTTTTATCGAAAACAATCTTCTCAATGGCTTTGTGTGTCGGTGAAGATGGATTCAACCACTTCTTCTTCCGTGCCTACACTGGGGACAAAGGGCCATGTTCACATTGGTGGAAATGTAGGTTTTCTGACCAGCGGTGCACGTTGGTACAGTGGTGCATCAGTGGCCGCCATTTTTCAAGTAGTATTTCCACTGACCCTTCACAAGTTTTGGAGCTCCACCAAAGATGGTTGCTGATAGACTGGGACCACTCTGAAATACTTTCCAAACCTTTTTTTTTTCCCTGCAGCCGAGATTTTCTTATTGATTGATTTAGCAAGATGCCATACGTCAAATTGATGTTTAATATGTGGGAACTGCTCTCTCATTGTCTTGGCAATTGAAACGTGTCTGTCCGTGGCTATGAGGTCGATGTGCATTCCCCTCTATTGTAGGTATTCCACTGATTTTATAAATCCTAGTTTCTCCATGGCCACTGAGGATGTACATTGTGTTACCTGCATGACCACCGAACTCACAATTTTCTTACTATCCATGTCCTGAAAGTGGTAGGTGCAGTACTTGGCAGAAAATCCAGGGCTGTCGCACTGTCCATCGCCGGCTAGCCTGAATCGTTTGCCTTCTTGCTAGAGACAATTGTTCAATTTTCCAAGCATCACTAATGGCCGGAAACAGATAATCATATTAGTATTTGTAGTACTGCGTTTTTTAAATGAAATGAAGTCCCACAAACTGAAAGAAAGACTCTAACTTTCTAAAACTGGAGCCACTAAAAAGTAATGCAGCTGCACACAGTAGATTGCCTGCTTGCAGTTTCCCCAGCATCGGTTGTGCAGACCAAGAAAACGTATGATGTAATGTACAGGCAGCATGTATTGTGACGTTACTGCCTTGTTTTTGACGAGTCACATGAATCAATGGCCTCCCACATACTTTCCCTCTGACGGAATGCCCACATTTCAGCATACTTATAATATCCATCAAACAGCTGTCGAATAGTATGTATTTGCCCTCGTTCATTAGACTGTCATCCTGCGTCAAAGTTGTTTCGGCCTGTCACGTTGAGGACATATCACCACATTTGAAAGAAATATTGCTGCTATCAAGTTCTGATGCGTCGGTGAATGCTGCTGCTGGTTCATTCTCTGTCATTTCAACATCTGCTACTTCAACATTGATGGGAGAACACAACAATGTCGACAGTTTTTTTGGTGACAATTTTTTGGCAGGTGTAGATTGTGTGAATTGATCTGCGACTACTTCAGAGCTATCTTCAATACATCCAGTATCATGTTGTTGCGGTGGTGCGGTCGTACTGTAGCAATGGTCCAATACAACTTTGCTGGATTCTCCGGACACATTCATTTCATTTTCTGTACATTGGCCATGAGCATCCCGAGTCTCAACACGCCACGAATGAATAGTTCCTCCATAGCCTCCATAGTGTAAATGGTCTGGCAAGCAACATCTCTCATTCGCTTCACTGTCTGTGTATGTATAGTTCGTAGACCCACGGGTAACTAGAGGACAGATTGGAAAAGGGATGTTCAGTTTAAACACAAGATAAAGTATAGTACAATTGACTGGAAAAAAAACATAAAATAGTCCCCAGCACAAAAAAATGTCTAAAGTTAGTTACCTGTTTGTAACTAACCTTATTTTTGTTTCTTTTCTTTGCAACTTTTTTGACTCGACCTTCAACATCTGCACGATGTTGCTCCGTAACGTATCCGCATGTCTCCCCTTCCTCTTGCGCTGCAACGACTATATTTTCTGTATCCGCATAGACAGCACGGAATGAGGCTCCATCGACTCGCTGAAACATAGTATTTTCATTACTGTGTATCAAAATATTGTTAGCATAAAACACACGTGAGGACGAACACACATGTACATCTCAATAGCCAAACACGATTTAAACATTGTGTGGAACAATCAAACGACAAGTATTCGAGCTCTGATGACCTAGTTCGATGGAGCTGTCAGTATCCATACCTCTGGCTCTGTATGGACTGCCAGGAATGATTGTATTGAAGAGGAGGCATCAGCAACTCCCTGAAACACAGTACTTGCGTTATTATGGTTTTCAATATTGTAAACATAACACACACTTGGGGTCGACGGCACAGGTACATATAAAGAGATAACCACAAATGTTGCATTGTCTAAATGAATCAAGGAATATTTAAATATGGTCAGATTTAATCGACTTATTTCTCCGATTTCTTTACATCTGCATCATCTAAATGGGATCTTGTGATTGTAGTGGAAGCTCCATCGTCTCCCTGAAACACAGTACTTGCGTTAATAGTCAGTATCCATACCTCGTGCTGCTGAAGAATATCTAGGGCTGTTGTCAATGTGGTGCGCACTTCCAAAAGCTGTTGCGCCGATTCGTATCCGCATGGTCCCGCTTCCCCTGGAATTACTTGAATGTCAGGCTCCGCATCAAGTGCGTGGGTTGACGATTCAACAACTGCCTGAAACATAGTATTTGCATTAGTAAGGATTACAATATTGAAAACACAACACACGCTTGGGGTCGACCGCACAGGTACATATCAACGGCTAACCACGAATGAAACATGGTGTAGAACAATCAAACGACAAGTGTTCCAGTCCTGAGGATCACGGTCGATTGAGCTGTGAGTATCCATACCTCGTGCTGCTGAAGAACATCTAGGGCTGTTGTCAATGTGGTGGACGCTTCAGCATCTCCCTGAAAGACAGTACTTGCATTAGTATGGATAACACTAATTATAACTGAAAACAAACACCAGGGGACGACACCTAAGGTGTATATCAATTGGAAAGCACTAACCAAACAATTGGTAAAATAATCACACGATACATAAAAACTATTACTTGACATGCATAAAACAAGTCTATAGTGGAATAGCCAAGTATGATTACCTGATACGCGCTAGAAGTGGTTGATAACTGAGAGCACGTCACAGAAGTAGAATGTTCTTGCTTCAGATGCTTCAGATTCAAGGGATAGTCAAGAAGTTGTAAAGGTAAATTATTGTTTGATAATGAAATGCCAATATTTAAAATTGCCATGTAAGGAGACAGAATACTTGAGTAATGCGCAATATAGCACAGTTCCCTGTGCCCATATATAGATTTTGTTTGTGGGTTATGAAATCTAAAAATAATATATTGATAAATGTCATTATTCAAAAAGCTATACACTCATATCAATGTCGAAAGTATTACAAATTGGAAACAACACCTAAAATATCAATGAATCCATTCGGATACCTACACACTACCGCAAGGCCTAAAGCTAAAAACGGACACTTGACTCACCAGTGGCGGAATGTGGACGAATAGAGTGGGAATAGCGTTTGCGAGCAATTTTCGTGTCGATCGCCGTTTATTCTTCTTTGTTACCCAAGATGTGGTGTACATGTTCGAGGGAAAGTGCCGGCTGCAGATGCGGTATCAATCACCCCTCTTGTACTCAAAGACTTGATGGACTCTACTTTCCAGCTCATCCAGTGGATATCCGCAATGTCTGACCCATTCTCTTATTCAATCAACAGTTTTCGGGAATACATGCATTGTAGTGCCTTCAGATTTAGCATGGGTCTTCGAAGGGCAACCGCTAATCGAACAGGCAGGCATTGTTGAAAATTCTGAAAAGTAAATATCAAGATTATTATAAAACCTTGATGAATAAAAATGTCATTAAAAAAGTAAATGAACCATACCATGCTCATTGCAAGGTTTGTTTTGGTCGCCGAAACTATACAGGTTCATCATGTGCGGCATACTTATTTGCATAAATTACAGAAATGTTTTAAATTATGTGACTAAACTCTGAACATGTGACTCGTCCCTTGGATGTTCTGCCTTGCTCGAAAAGGAAACATGCTTACATTATAGACTGGACCCCCGAAGGATGCAATTCGATGACAATTGACACAGATGAAAATAAATAGATCTATTGATAGCATAACAATTGAAACTCAAGTCAATAGCAATGAGACCAATGACCATAGCTCTATTGGGTACTGTAATCGCAAATAGATAGAAATGTAAAAATGACCCAAATATGACTAGGATACATGGCCTTACCTTGACCAACAAACAATTGGATTCAGCAGGCCGAGCAGTATGTTGCAGGAGAACAGGTAGATGGCCACAGGTAGCACACTGACGAGTTTGCTCAAAGCGGTCACAGATAGCACGACGACGAGCAGATTAGCATAGATCTCAGTGCTTCTCAGGTAGAAGGTTCAGGAGTTGACTTGCAAAGCACAAAGATGTTCTCATGAGACATATCAAGTGGTTTATAAAGTATTAGAAACAGGGGTGTGTTTGTGAATGAATGAAGATGTGTATGTCGTGGTATTATGTGGTTTGCAGGGCGGCGGCCTGCCTCAGGGGAGGCCTGCCTCGAGACACGGGGTCTGAGGAGGCCATGTGAGCGATGGCCCCTGGGCGTGGGATACCTTTTGAAGTGTACATGCTGTTTGGCACCTTGGCCGTTTGCGCCCGTGACAGCCCTCCATACCAGCGATCATCCCCGGGTGCGAACCGCCTTTGATAGAGGGGGTGGGATGGATGGGCCTGGGGCGTGCAGATAAGGCACAGGAAGACTGGTGAATGGAGACACACTTATGTGGATTGCAGGGGGGCGGCCTGCCTCAGGGGAGGCCTGCCTGGAGACACGGGGTCTGAGGAGGCCATGTGAGTGATGGCCCCTGGGCGTGGGATACCTTTTCAAGTTTACATGCTGTTTGGCTCCTTGGCCGTTTGCGCCCGTGACAGCCCCCCATGCCAGCGCTCATCCCCAGGTGCGAACCGCCTTTGATAGAGGGGGTGGAATGGATGGGCCTGGGGCATGCAGGCAAGTGTGTGGGAGCGAGGGGCCATCAGGCCCCTCTCATCCTTTACTTCTGAGTAGAAACTCGTACCAAGTGCCTCCAGTAGTGGGTTCGCCCCTTGCCCTTATGTGATGTTAACTATGGATGACATTCGCGTAGATGGGAACACTGAGCAGGACACGGGGCATCCATTTTTGTACCCCCTTTCCACTCCATCTTGGTGACCAGGCCTCACTGCGATAGTACAGCGCGCAGAGCACATGGCCCACACCCTCGTTCCCACTCTGACTGGAAAACTGCAGAGGTATTTGCAACAGCTAATAAATGTAACACATCACTCTTCCTCTGAGATCACGGTCCTGCATGTGAACCAGCCTGAACTAAGCACATAGCTTGTTCATCTCCACAAACGTGTCCTTGCCCACGCACCCTCGCCAGTGGAAACTTACTGCCATTCTGACCCTGTGTCCCTGCAAGGTATTCTCTTCATGTGCCAGACCACTGACCACGTCATGATGCCCACCTAGCAGATCCCCAACTAACCTTAGACCCCTACTGCAGTATATCGTTGCCTATCAATAACAAATGCCACATACCGGAGATTCTTGTGAGCACAGACCCACACTTCAAACAGTGTATTATAGTGGCCAAGACCCTTGACCTAAGGCCTGTATAATCCAATGTTAATTGATAGTATAGATATATGTGTGACTTTTATAGAGACATAACCGACTGAAAGACTTTGAACAAGTGTTATTTAGTGCATGCATTATTGATAATATATTATGTTAGCTTAGATAGTGACCACCCTGCTTCACAGCGACCTGACCTTCACCCATTCCGAGCACAGATGTCTGACGTCCATCCTTGAATGGAGACACACTTGATTCATTTAAAAAATCGAAACAACCGTGACACAAAAATACAAGACTTTAAACATTGTACAGGTCAGGTTGCAGCACAGCGGGAGAAAAACCCCTGTACCCCTGTACTGACCGCTGTCACTCGGGAACGTTTCTCTTATGGCACGAATGGCACAGGCGGGTATCACTCTTCGAACACGGTGTCCAAGCCTCCCGTGAAGCCACCATGTAAAGGAACGATAGGCCACCAGCCTGTACCACCTGTGAAAAGGAATGAAACAAACTGTTTTTAAATGACCAAGATAAGTTTAATAAACGTTTGTTGTCAATGACAATTCTTGCAACTAATGGCATTCTGCTCGGACAAATGCTATCTAGACACTGCACACTATTGAACGACTTTCATGCGTTACAATGATATGGATATGTAATTTTGGATATAGTAGAAGACCATGAAATAGGAGTGGCATGACAAGCAGAGTATACTTACTCGTTACTCGGATTACGAGGACGAACAGTTGCATGAAGTTGGTGCATAAGCACCATTATTATCCTCAACACGGACCGTGTGAGGCAGGCTGCCCTGAAGTCTGGCAGTTCGGTGATGCATTGCGGTCGTGGCTCGCCTTCTGAAATGTAGGCCATGCATCCCGAGTTTTCACAGCAGCAGCAGTTCTCATCCTATGTTGGCATTAGCTTGCACCGATTGCATGTGCACCAAGTGGAAACACCGTCCATGCGACTAGGTCCAGGCTCTTCAGCTGTTGAATCGTCCTCCCAACTGCCTTCTGAAGACCCATTGTTTTCGCGTGTTTCCCTTTCCAGTAGTTCCTCCTCGGTATACTCGGGCTCGTACATGTAGGGCATTATTGTAGCCATTGTATGTTAAACAAACTAAAATAATTTATAGCGGTGGTACTGGTATCTGTTCACACGGGCTACAAGCAACAAAGGTAGCTGACCAGAGCACAGAAACGAGTCACAGAGTACTCAAAGTAACACAGAGAGAGGAATGGAATCGAAAATCTGCTGTTGTGTATTGTGAAACAGTCTGTTTATACTTATTGAGGAAAGAGGCGTCCTGCCATTTCCATTGCGACACGTCATTAGCTGCAGCGCAGCGAATGTTGACACGAGACGTGCTTTGGCGTTGTAAAATGGGCGGTACGCGACTGCTGATGACAGGCTCAGGGGCGGGGGATATGATTTAGTGCTGCAAAAGCAGGTCAGCCAGGGCGATGGGGGAAAGGATAGGATTATCAAAAAATGGCAGCTCCCTGGTGCCTGTTTTCGTGTGCGTTTAATGGACGAAAACTCGGATAAGGTCCATAGGAAATTTTTCTATAATCGAGCGACTTAGGCTTAAAAACACATGGCCGACCCGTAGGGGCAATACAAGTTTTTGACTGAACCATTCCTTTAAGCATGCTATCCTTTTTATCATAGATGTATTTGTCAAATATACAGATCACTGGTTTCAAAATGCTTTTCGATTTTATGCAAAGCAGCTAGGACACCTTGTTGATTTAATTTGTCCTCACTCTCCTTCCACATGTGGGTATTTCGAAAGAGTACAAAATGAGTGCATCAGACTGCCCATCTATCAGAAAATAATATGCATGGTTATTCTATATTTTTATATTGTTCTTTGCTCTGTAGGACAAGTGTTCTTATTGAGACCGCCATATGTACTGGAAGAGATCACTATAAATGAACATTGAACACTTTTAGAAATAAGCACTTCATAATGTTAGTGCGATTAAATCAATTTATTTTTTAAAACAGTCCAATCCCCCCTCTTCTTTTAACAATGGTTTGGTGGCTCTTGAAAATGCACCCCTGACTTCATGACGCCGGCCTGTACAGAGAACGCGAGGGAAAGAAAGTGAGCAAGAGAGGGAATAAAAGAGATGTTAAAAAGTGAATTAGAGAAAGAACGTGTGAGAGCGATTAGGTAAGAAGGACAGATGGAGAGAGGAAGTGAATGCCAGAGATGGCTTACAAGCACCCTGAGCTCCCAAGCCAAGCCTTCCATGTACCCCTGGTTGTCAATTAGAGATTGGCAGTGCCTGCTATCCAGAGTTCTAGCTACAATGATGGCATAAAGGCATTAGCTTTTGTTTTACTCCCGCTGGGCTTCTTCTAGGTGGTAAACCTAACAACTCCCCTGGATAAGATTTCAATAGGTTGTTTTGGTTTGATACCTTTCCAAATTCCCAGTTGCTCTAACTCTGGACTTTCACTTCCATGCATTCTCTCCCTGTTGTTTCTTCATCTTACTCCCTTCTCTCTCTCTCTTATATTCATTTTTCCCCCCAATGTTGTGTGATAGCAGCGGGAAACTTTAAAACCCTCTTCGGCTCTTCCTTCTCTCCGCCTCTACCCTGCTAACCCAGTTCTCTATTTGTCCCTCTCCCCCTCCTCTTCCTTACAGCACGCTGACTGGCCGTCTGGTGTACCCCACAGTCTCACTGGTCCCAGGCTCCCCCTCCAGTCCTCTTTGGCACTGCCACAGGGCCCTACACCCGACCCACACTCGATGGATTTGTGAAATTAACCCTAGAGAGTGGCTCTCTCTGCACTTACCCCAGTCTCAACCAACCGCATGCACTTGATCCTCCCCCTCCCTGTGACCCTCTTTGCACTTGCTCGATCATTACGCACCACGCCTGAAGATCGTATATCTGTTCGCCTTTCGTCTTCACCGCTTAATTGCACTGTTAAAACTGCAGAATCGCAGCCAGGCCTATTTGCTGTCTCCCAAACTGTTAAATGTATTTTTTACTCACTTTGCAGACTATTGTCTCAGAATTTCAAGGGCTCTGAGCGACTGTTTGTTTTTTCCCCTGTTCGACCATCCTTGAGATCTTTGAAACACTTGCCTGTGTATAGGCGCCATATAAATGAACAAAACCTACCTACCTAATTAGTGCCACCCCCTTTCCGCACATAGCGCTGCTGAAGCCAGTGTCTTCAGTGTGGGGTTCTGTGTTTGTGCTATAGTTGCCAAGCTGTGGCGATTCATTGTTAGCTGCATTATCCTCCAGTCACCCTTCTCTTGCTGTGACCCCGCAAGGCATTCCTTCAGCCCTTTGTCTATGCCTGGGAACTTTTGCAGCGGCCTCGCTGTGAGATTTGTTAGTGAGGAAGTAATTTCATAAACATGGATGGGCGCAATCTGGGGTTATTTGAGGAGATCCTAGTATTACAAAAGAAGACGTTTCCACAAAGCGTTTTAAACAGAATTACAAAGCTGCAAAGATGCTCCAAAGCAAACATTCAGTAATGTTTCAGGTGCATTTTTAGAAAATGGAGGAACGCATCAGTAAATTGCATCTAGCCCCGTGATGTGGCCAAAATACCTGGGACTTTGTCCAACCCCAAGCCCGGCATGCATGTGAGCTCTGGCATTGTAGTTCATGAATATTTTGCAATATTATTCTATTGGCCCAAACCACAGTAAGTTCACATGCCACTCCATTTCTTGCAAGGAGGAGCCAGAGTTCATGAAAGCAGTTCTGCTAGGCTTGCAAATTTACTAAATATTACGCTGTCTAATTTACACGCATTTCCACTGGCTTGGATTTTGGTTTGACTATTGGGGCCAAGCCAGAGTTACAACTCTGCTCTGCCTTGGCTTTCCTGGGCCTATGTGATTACTTTGGCGACCAGTCACCAGGGCGGGCTGCACCAGATGCCGGGATCACTCGGCTCACCACTTCACACTGCGAGCTTGCAGCAACCGTCATGCAGGGGACACCCTACAGGATCCGGAGCACCAGATGCTTGTTCCGTGGCTGGGGGGCACCCAGCGGAATGCAGCCTCGGCTCGGGGGCACCCAGGCTAGGGCTGCGAGTAGGCCGTGGTCACACGGCAGACAAGGACCAAAGAATCACACAGACACGAGTTGTCACTTCCTGGTGCTCGGCTGCTGGCTCTCCCTATATTGTTCTGGACTTGCACACGTCTGTTGACATTTGAGAAGTAGGGGCCAGGTGGTGCTGGTCAGCTGAACACCAAAGGGACATTTTCAGCAAGATAAATCGTCATAACTGGGATCTAAGCAAACCACTCCACAGAAAGCATCTATCCATTCTCTACTGCTAATCCTACAGCATGTGACTCAAATACGGATGCGTGCTCAGGGCTACCCCTGGACCAAAGGAAGCCCTATAAATCGGTCAAAATAACCATGAAATATCCAGCTCACAGATCAACAGTAGGCCCACTCTTTATTCCACTCACTCAACGCAGTGCAACCCTGTCCTCCCAACTGCGTGGTACTTGTGGAATGAGTACCAAGCCAAGCCTGGGTGTTCTATACATGTGCACATGATCCAACACAGCTGCAGCATCCTCCTGACTCTTAGTAGCTAGGTTACAGGTATCCCTAGTTGCTGCCAATGTGTATGCCCAGTTGTGAGGAAACACATTATGTGCACTACAATGATCAAGACTAACTCTGTAGGTTCAACACTGATGGCTCACATACCCTCATAGAAAACCATTAAAAGACCTACATATTTAGGACCTCCAACAAGACCACTGTGAAATACTACAACTTATCACAATAAAAAGATCATCGGATCGCTGGTGAGCAGGAGCATATTTTTCATGTTGCTAGTGCCCAACGTAATTCAGTATTGCCCCTTTAAACATATGTTCATGTTGCATGTGATGATAAATGCCAGCATGCCACTGTAAAAACACATTTTCGAGTATATGCTCACAAGCCATTGTTAGAACTCATTTTCATGCTGGCTGCATCCAATACCTATTTATGTGGATGTTTTGTAGAGTGCCAACGCATGGGAGTTCTGCTACAAAACACAGTTGTCCTGGATCGGTGTCTATGTCGTCTCCTGGAGCACGCAGCGAAGCGAGGGGAAGATGAAATCTATCCATCTCTAATGCAAGTTCTTTCAGGTGTAGGAGGTTAAACGATGACCCACACAAGAAATTACCACTGAAGGCCCAGAGCGTCCAAGATTACCTTTGTTCTTTAATCAACCAAAAGGCCAACCTTTCATGGTCAATATATGCAAGTCAGCAGTGATAGGGGAAAGGGAAGTGAGAATGAGGTAGATAGAAATGCTGAGGTAGCTAGAAATGCATATAACTCATCAAGCCGTGGCACGTTCCTCGCCTTCATATCTGGGGAAAAGCCTCATGATATGATATAATATGATAGGTTATTTATAACGTGCTTAATAGCCAGAGGTTTGTAAGTGGGGACCCGGGATCGAACCTGTGTTGCTCCGTGGCGTCTTGCTTCCAAGGCGAGCATGTTGCCCCCGAGCTATCCTCCAGAGATCCGGGATAGTCCTCACTCATGGTTTTCGGCTGCACAGGATGGGAGTGCGCTCTGTCCGGTGATCTGTACGATTTCTACTGGGCTTGAATTTTGCCAACTAATTGTAGAACATCATTCCTTTGTATACTCTTACTCGCATTTCATACGAAATTGTGTAATGTCTACAAGCTGGGCAAAACCGAGTGTGCTGACCGAAATTCCTCTCCCAGGCAGTCAAGGACGTTTCACTAGTAATGTTGTCAGAACTACATGTAAATAATAACTTGGCAACGCTACACATATCTACTTCACCGACCTGTGTGGAGCTAGGTAACTCGTCGGATTCCATTAAGCAGCTGCTTCCACTAAGAATCTCAAACACACAGATCTGTTTCACTCGTCTTTTAGCTGATTTTGCAAATAAGCAAGTCGTTTCCCACGTTATGGCTGTTTCAGGCCCACTACAGCAGTAAAAGGGGAAAACACACAAAAGAATTAAAGGGAATGCAGTCATTCGTGACAGTGGTTGGAGTGGGTTTACAGAACCAAGAAATGGGTTTCAGAAGCGAATGTCGTTACAGTTCTGTAGGTTACAATACAAACAAAAGACTATTGGCAAATGATTGGGGTATGGTTACAGACCAGAGCCAGAGGGTATCTTTGTACTTGCATGGCTACCCTGGGAAAACATGTGCTGCCATATGTGTGTGAAGGTTTAAATAACCATAACAGCTATGCAAGTAAGAGGGGATGAGTCGGATAACTTTTTGCCAAGCCAGGAGAGGCAAAGTCGATGTTTACAGTAGGAAATGACTGATAGCAAATGGGCGGAAGTGCTGAGGCGGTCTAGAAGTGGTGTTAGTCTTGAAGTGGTAAGTTTGCAAGATTATGTGCACATTGGATTAAGTGCACAGGGGGGATAGGCTAAAGATTGCTGCAGGAGTGTCTGTGGCCACTGGGGCCGGGAGGCAGTTGGGCACCAAATGGCTAAACTGGGCATTCAGACCTCTTATCTGCGAGCTATAGTTTGAGTAATATTTTAATTCTTTTGAAGCTGGATTCAGACTTCAGATGTGGGAGAAGATGTTCCAGTGAGGGAATTCCCATCATGCCTTGCTTTTCTAAAGCGAAGAGTCACAAGGTCATTATTTGGGTTACATCTCAGGGTTAATTTCGGGTAGGACGTTCTTAGTTATATAGAGGTTGAGGTAGCTCTGGCTCGTTCTTTTGTGGATCTAATAGCCGAGGCCGTGTCTTATGTCGGATACTTTTCTCAGTGGGAGCCATTTTAGGGATCACATCTCGGGGCTAACCTCCCAAGGTTTAAGAATGCAATTCTGGTGACTTTCTTTGGAAGAAATGTAGTGGCTCAGTATTTTCTGCTGGCTAACCTCAATTGGGAGTGGCTTTGTTAGGTTATAGGTCAAAGGATCGAATCAAAATGATCGAATGACAAAAGGGTCGAATCAAAAGGACCGAAAACAAAAGGTTCGAAATTTTTTCTTTTTTTGTTTGTTTTGGGGGTCCCCCCCAACCCCTGTTTTTGTGGTAAAAAACACGTTTTTTTACCTAAACGAAAAACCCCCCAAAAATATATAATTAAAAAAAAAATGTCGAACCTTTTGTTTTCGATCCTATTGCCTCTGACCTTTTGCATTCGATCCTTTTGTATTCGATCCTTTAACCGGACACCGCTTTGTTAGGTAGGGTATTGTGTTTCAAAATATGTGGAGCTGGAATTTTGATTTTGTTGGTTGATATGGAGTGCGACAATTTCTTGTTAACAATTCACACCAAGGTTCTTTGTTCACGAGGGTGGGGCGCTTGATCCATCATAGAGGGCCAGCTGAAAGGTAGCTTAGTAGGGGTAGCAATACGGAAGGATGGGATTTCAGTTTAAGCAGCATTAAGGCAAAGGTCATGGTCTATGACCCAGGCCTGTATTTTCTGTAGGAGTGCAATGATACGTGAATTGCAGTTCTGTGAATCAAGCTTGAGGATGACCTTCATGCTGTTTGCATAGAACACTAAGGAATGTGTGACAGGAACTAATAAATCAGTATTTGGTTTCACATAGATTTTGAATAACTTTGGTCAAGTGTTAGACCCTTGGGACACCCCTGTATTATTATTTTTATATTATTTTATTTATAACACGCCATAGCCCGTAGGCATCAGGGCGCACAGGTAACAGGATGTTACAGTCAGACAGACAGACAGAAGGAAGAAGCATGGGAATGTATTCAAAAAGCAGCTTTTTTAGATTTTTTCAGAAGGTAGAACCTTTTCCTTCAGAGCGCATACACAAAGGGGAGAGTATTCCATGCATTGGCCCATCTGTGAGGGGAGGATCTACCCTTTCCTCTGACTCGTTTAGCACGTGGAATGGTAAGAAGATGAGCTGAACCCGATCGCAAAGTCCTGCTCGGGTTATGTCGTGTCAGAGTGTGCTTGATATAGTCAGAGGCCATTTCCGTATATACACTTGTGGGTCAGGATCAGGGTTTTAAACTGAATCCTTTTTTCCACAGACAACCAGTGGAGCTCTTTTCTGAAATTGGTGATGTGTTTTTTCTTAGAAATGTTGTATATTATCCTGATAGCGTCATTCTGGATAGTCTGTAGTTTTCAAATATTTTCCTTGCTAGCTCCACTAACTAGGTCCCTGTAATAATCCAGCTGGGGCATTATTCGTTCGGACCAGAGTTTTTCTGTTCTTTCATGAAACAAGCAGGTTAATCTGCCTCAGGATTCTGAGATGGTAGTGTGTATTTTTAGAAACATTATTGACTTGGGCGTCCGAGCTAAGGGATGCTTCTAATACTGTGCCAAGTGCTTTAACTTTTTCGACCACTTGGATGGAACAATTGTCTAGTTTGAAGCTAGCATATGCCTGTCTTAACTTATCCCTTGACTGTTTGTACCAAAAATCATGAGCTCAGTTTTCGAGCAGTTGAGGCACATCCAATTACTAACCATCCATTCCCTGATGGATGCATAGATGTCATTAAGTTTAGCTGAGTTGGTCACATAGTATCCACTGAGATCCATAATAAATTGGAAGTCATCAGCGGAGTTGGGGAAGTGGAGACCCTTTGCCTCCAATTTCTTGCATAAAGGTTTTATGAATATGTTAAACAGGGCTGGGGAAATACATGCCCCCTGAGGCACTCCACAATTAATGGGAGCTGAGTCAGAGCGGGCAGTTCTGCAGAAGATTCTGGAGCTTCTTTCACTCAGGAACGAGTGTATCCATTCGATGGTGTGGTTTGAGCAATTTCCTGTTTTAGCTAGGGTTTTGAGCAGGCGTGAATGATCAAGCAAATTGAATGCTGCTGAGAGGTCCAAAAGGATCAGCAGCCCTGTCCTGCCTTCATCGAGTCCCTCCAACATTTGGGCCTGCAAGTCTAACAGGGCACATTCTGTCCCATAGTTGCTTCTGAACCCTGATTCTTTTGTGTGAAAAGCCGAGGATATCTCAAAATGGGTCTGCAGTTGCAGAATGTCAGCCTTATCCAGGATTATTAGCAAAAAAGCAGTATTCGTAATGGGCCTTAGGTTGGCTGGGTCCTTTAGGCCAGTGGTCGACGTGTACGAAAAGAAGTAGTGGAACTATGTTCCCTGCTGGCCTGCCCCTGCTCCCCGCAAACCTCATCGCCACGCCCCCTCCCACACACAATACACCCCCCGCTGCTGTTTTAAGGGAACATACGGTGTAGTGCACTGAAAGTGAAGGGTTCAAGTACTTCCTACACTTTTATATTAAAACAAAACCATTCCGGAACGGTTTCTTTTTAAAATAAAAGTATAGGAGCTATACAAGGTAATTTAAAAAAGTATAGGAGCACCGCTCCCGACCGCTGCCGCTCACTAGGTTTCTCCACGATTGGGGTTATTGCTAGTTCCTTTATAGCTAAAGGCACATTTCTGTGTGAAAAGGAGGAGTTTATGAACCTGGTAAGAAAGGGTGTAAAATGTCGCTTTACTATAATCTTAGCTGGAAGAAGATCTCCTGGACATCAAGTAGGCCTGATATTGGCTAGTATTTTGGTCGTTTCCTCAATGGTGATAGCTTTAAAGGAAATACTAAGGGCACACCTTCTTCCCCAGGATCAGTAACTGTCTCTTGTTCCCAAGTTATTTCTTTGATGTTTTGCTGATAATTAATTTTAGGCCTTTTGTACTTTTTCACAGTCATCTTTATCCGGTACAGAGGAGTGGAAGAGTGCTGTTGGTTTTTCCCATTTCCTATAAAGTTCAAAGGGTTTTCTAGTACTATTTCCTGCATTTTCAATTTGATCATTGCATAAGTGTACTTTAGTATCAAGGATCTTGGCTTTGTATGTGTTTTCCAGGCATTTCCATGTATCTCTGTTTTAAATATTTGGATATTTCGGCCATGGTCGCTCAGCCTGCCTTTTGGCCTTTTTTTAAGGTGCATGGATCAGGGCGGAACCAGTTCTGTTGGTTGGGACAGCCGCGCACTATCTTGGGTCTTAAAGGGGCGCTTGTATCAAGTAGGCCAGTGAAGTGGGATTTATAAGCTTCTACCTGTGTGTAGGGGGAATCTAGGTCAGATGAGATTTTCATGATGCATTGAATGCAGGTTTCTAAGTCTAGAGCATTAAGTTTATTGAAATTCCTGGTAAGCATTTTTTTTGGGAAGTGCGCGGTCAGGGCCTGCATGTTCAGGTAGATGGAGAATGCAGTCAGTGGTATGGTGGTCAGACCAGATACATGTATTAGTATCAACATTGCTTATATTAATGTTACATGCCATCACCCAATCCAAGATATGGCCCCCTTTATGAGTGGGCTCGTGATTATGGGCTAGGGAGCCTGTATTTGCAAGATGTTGTTCCAGCCCAATGGCATCTTTGTCTTTTAAGTCTCCTTTCTACCGATTCAAGTCTCCCAGAAGGATTGGGGCTGAGTTTGGTCAATTGAGGGGGTTTAAGAGATGACCCAGTTCTTCGTTGAATAATGGCATATCAGATGGAGGTCGGTAGACTAGGATGAGGTTGATGCAATTGTTTCTAGTCAGTGTCATTTTTACATGTAACATTTTGCACCCTAAGCATTCAATATTGGACTCAAAAAGTCCAATATCTTCTTTGCTTATGGTTGTCACTGCACCCCTTTTCCTTGTGATCGATTCTTGCAGAACATATTGTATCCTAGAGGAGTGGCTAGATCTATACTTGAGCCACTACTTTCCTGTAACCACGTCTCTGTAACACGTCTATCCTAGTATCAAGCATATAGGGCCTCATTACAAGTGTACCAGTCTGGTAACAACGGTGCCGGTAAGCGTACAGGCACCGTTGTTACCGGACCAGCACACTACGAGTCTGCGGGCGGGTGCAGTCCTGCCCGCCAGGTTCAGACCTGGCGGGCAGAACGGCACCAGCCCTCAGACTTTCACGGAAGATGACTGATGCACCGGCACTGTTAATAACGTCGGACTTGCAATATTTACCGGTGCCTAGCTTGCCGGAATCACCAGGGGGATTACGACCCCGGCGATCCGGGAAGTCAGGCACTGGTAAATTGTTAATTATTGCAGGGAAATCTAGTTTATCAAAACTATACGCAGTTTGCAGCGTCGCCAAATGAAGGTTGGCTACTACACACACTGCAATCAATGCTAGGGCCTAGTGCCCAGTCAATCAATGCTAGAAGTCTGAATATGCTACAATTCTAAGTATAGGCAGAAGTCGAACCTAGGTGATTTTCCAAACGGAATAGGTTTCCATTTTAATAAATCAAAATGAATAGATCAAAATTCTAGCAATTTCTAAGTAACAGTTCTTTCAGCACAATTACAAATTGCGAATCGATTTTAGGCGTAACCGCCCAGCCCACAGCAAAATAAGCTTAACAGTCAAATATTCATCTTTAAATGCGCACTGCTTGGCAATGGTAAAATAACAAGCTGTTCCCTAACGTTTCATCACACACCATGCATTCGTACTCACCTGAAAGATGGTGAACTTCAGTGACGGACATATGAAGAAGGAATAATGGATTGGTGCTTACTCCTAAAACTCTCTGGGCTCCAATCTAAGATTTGCCATCCTCCTTGAACTACGTACATCAAAAAGAGCGGGGGAAACTTTCCACACCCAATGGAGTTTCAACTGCAGCGTCACATGTTGTCATGTTGTGTCATTTCATGTTTTTAACAGGCTTTGGTATGGCACAAAGTTACCACCACAGCACACATAGTCTGATCTTGCAGCACAGAAACATGCTTGGAGTGACATATTGGGCCCGCTGTGAACTAAATCTGCAACATGTTATTCAAAAAAATGAATTTTATTCTGTGACCACCAACTGATGAAGAAATCTATGGGACTTTGAAAGCTAATGTACTGTGCCAGATCTATGCATAATGTTTTTCAGTTATTGAAATCACAGGTATGAAAATTTAGATTTTGTGTCACTTTAATACTGGACTAGCATGGCCTCAAACCTTGCTTTGTACCTGACCTAGAAAAAAGACTAGATTTGCAAGGGAGGAAGAAAGTGATTAGAATTGTGACAAGAGTACTCTGATTACAGCATGCCCACCCCTCAGTGTGCACACATACACAACTTTCTCTTGTTCTCAAACAGAAATAGGGGGACCTACACGAAGCAAACATAGGTTGGGGCAATTCATAAAACTAAGATGTACATTCCTCACCCATAAGTAACTTGACTTAGTCGACAGACCTGTGATATTTGACACCATACTCTGCCAACTTACTACAAGGTGTTATTCATCGCGGTACGAAAATGCAATTGCCTTTCACACTGTACTGCATAACGCTCTAATCGACCGGTACATCGAAGTATGACTTGCAACAATATTCTTAAGCCTGTAGGACCTGCAACCATATTCTTAAGCCTGCATAGCCTGTAACTAAATTCTTAAACTTGCTGTAATCATATTCGTAAGACATGTGCCCAGATGCCTGAAGGTTAGACACACACTACAAATGTAATAATAAATAAATAAACATAACTTTTAAAAATAACAGATTTTGCTTAAGCTGGCATCTATCCCATAAAAACATTGTTACTTGCATGCTATTACAAAGCAAGGGGAGGTGCCAACATTTAAGTAATTAAATCTCTAAAAATTGAAATGTGCGGGAGAGAAAGGGGTGTTTGGTGAACACTTGGGGAAAAAGAACCTGGAGCTGCAGTGATACAAATATTAATGGAATGGGCAGTGATACAGGTCTGGGTAACCATTTTCTGCAACTGAGTTATATATATATATATTTTTATTTTTTATTTTTTTTAAAGGTAACATTTCATTAGTCTTAGATGTTTTCAACAATATCCGGAATATTCTGGTATTCACCAAGAAGACTTTACCAAGCATAAATCAACATTAAGTCCCTCCCCTACCCTCCTCAGCCTCCAATCCAACCCTCCCCAGGCGTGCACTCGGGCATCAAGGTTAAGTTCCAACAAGTTATCGAGGAAACACATAGACAAGAAAGGGATAGGAAAGATGTTCTAAGGCATATCAACCAGGTTGAGGGCTCTCAATAGGACTGGGCATGTCAGAGAATTGAAGCCTTTTTGCATAAGGTTCACAAGCGACGCCTCCAGATTGACATGAAGGTTAGAAGAGAGTTCCTCATATTGGGGGCAAGCTTTTCCATGGCAAAAACTTTCCATGCTTTATCCAACCACAAAGTTATAGAAGGTGGTTCAGATCTCCTCTAGAGATGAAGGATTGACAGTTTGGCCACCAATATTAAGTGTGCTAGTAGTGTAGTTCAGCTGTCATAGAGCGCTTCCTTAGAGGACCATTGTGACCTAAGATAAAGAGCAGGCGGTCTTCTGGAATCTCGACCCCCGTTATTTCCTTCAGTTTGGACCTGACCTCTTGCCTAAATTCCTGTACTCCCGGGCTTCCCCATAGGGGGGCCAGGTGCCCCGCTTTCATGTGTGGTTCTACACTACGGGCCCCCCGATCACAGATAGCTGTCAGCCAGTCCCCTTATCGGCGGTAGTTTCCGGGGCGTCTTTAGGATCTCACAGTCTCTGCGTCTGGGCAACTCCCCTGGCAACACTCAGTCGGTGGGCCACGGGTCACCCCTCTGACTCTCTCACTCAAGAGCGCACCCTACCACAGCAGATCACCTGGGCGTGACACTGCGTAAGGGGCTGGCCCGCTTGAATGGTAGAGCATTTCCCAGGTACAGCTTGCCCATACGATATTGGCAGGATAAGTCAGGGCCATGGAGAATCAAGGCATCCAGCACTCCAGGGAGCCCTCCAGCTTGTGCCACGAGGGGCCAGAGCTCGAATCAGTACTTAATAGTGCCCCCCATGTCTGCAGCTGCATGCGCCCATAGTCAGATCATAGTAGAAATCAGGGGGGTGCCTGCTCCACGCCCCTTCAGAAGCACCCAGCAGCTAGCATACACACTGCTTTCAGGGGCAGTGTCAGAACAGGAGTTGAGGCTTCCAGAGGCCTTATGTACTGAAGGAGTATCGGCCTCCTGCAGTGAGCCTCCCGGGTGCCGCACTCATATGCTAGTCAGGCACGCATATGGGAGGGGAAGCCTCCCGCTCATACACAGAGCACCAGAGCTGCACAGAAAAGTAGCTAGGTCCTCCGCGCGGGCTGGCAGGCAGTGAGCTTCACCCACAGGGGGTGATGCCTCCTGCGCACTCTGCTCCCTACATGTGGCACTGGAGTGTCCCGGCAGGACACACAGGCTGGCTCCCCACTCTCCATGCCCAGCCAGGTGACCAAACACTGCAAGGGTCGCCAGACCTCACATGGCAGCCGCCATCTTAACAGCCACCTCACTTGGCCACAGCAAAGTTTGCCTCATCTCTGCTTCTCGTCGGGCTAGGGCCGCGTGGTTTCAGCAGCTCTCCCCCCAGCGTGTGGGGAGTGTCGGGTGCCCCCTCCAGCCAAATCAGCACCACCAGTAACGAATTGCAGGCTGGTGGACGGTGAGGGTTGGAGGCGCACGTCTGACCGCACCGCCATCTTGGCCACGCCTTCATTATATATATTTTATCTGTTTGACTCATGTTGGAGGTAAATCTTGCTTTGTTTTTTTCGAATATTGTTAATTTGTGATGTATTTTAAATTCGTTTTGCATGAAAACTGTAGAGAAATTCTTGTGTGTACCTAATGCCCACAAAGTCCCCCAGGCATGTTTTTGCCCAGTTTGCAGCTCCAAAAAATAGTAAATGTTTGAATTAAGATGGAACTCTCCTCGTACATGCCTGGTCATGTTCTGAGATTAATTCTGCACTGCAGTATGTGCTACCAAACGACGTACCGCGTCACGCTTGCGAGTTGTTACTTATTTTATTATTATTATTATTATTATTATTATTATTATTTTGAATATAGCTGAGTCCTCTGATCAGATCACATTTTTTAAGATGACATTGGCATTTCACATTTTCCACTTGCCACTTCACCCACCTTTTGATGTCCCCCCCCCAACACTGTAAACTGTTTGTTGTTTCTTAAGACACAATAAGACCCTGTTTTGTGTAGCAATGTTTATGTGGGCACACTGGCACTCTACTCTAAAAGACGTGATTGTTCGATTACACAACACAAGGGTACATACCCCTGAACACACAACCTGTAATAAGAACAGGCTTGTAAATTTCATCGAGGAAGTCCATCATTTTGGAACATTTGCTTAGTATAAGGGTTCAACTTCGCAATGTAAGTGTGTAGCCTATCAGGGATAGGCTGTTTTCGTAAAGGAAATTAAGTGAAATGTATGCAGCTCTCAACCCTCAACTCTAAGTGCAAGAAATTACCCCTCAGCCGCTACCTAAGTACCACCTGTGGTGGCATCAGACACTCATGTCAGGGGACACAGGGACACGGGAAGGGGAGGAACGGATGGCGGGAAGGGAGTTCAGTTCCATGATTGATGTTTAAGAATAAAGGTGTATTAGAACCGCTCTCTGGCTCCCGCCTCGCGCGTTCGTGCAATGCATGCTTGAGGCCAGGGATGGATGCAGCAGGCCCCCCTTAGATTCTACACCACCTAGGCTCCTTTAGTTCCTGCATCACAGCTCATCCCTGTGGCTGGACCATGCTGTGCCACATATTGTAAACGCCTCCTTAGCTCCCATGTTCCCTTCAATAACATCTTGTTTCCTAGCTACGTTCCAAGCTACGTTCACACCACATGAAATCCAACTACAATACACTTTAGACTTCCAGGGGTGGCTTAGCGCCACTAGGTGCCAACCCCATGATGCAGAGCCAGGCTGAGGTGTCTGAACTCAGCACGTAAATTGTACCCTTCATGGTGCATCCTTCACTTGCCCCTGAAATACTAGGCCACACAGCGAGTCTTGCCTTTTCTACTCGACTGTCCACCCGATTTGCAAAACGTGGGTTTACAATGGTTTGGGACCTCATTTTGATTTGGTTTTTAATAGGAAGATTTCAAAATGGAGTTCACTCTAGGGACTCATGGGGACACACCTTGTAATCGTTGGGCTGGTCTACATAGAACCTTTAATAGATGTATTATGGAGTTCTCATTTTGTATAGTGTAGGGGGCATGGATTCTCATGTTATTCCTGGAGTGGAATGGAGTTTAACAGTAGGAACTCTTTTTCATGTAGACACATACACCAGAGCCAATGGCTACCATGATTAGACTTTGTTTACTGCCTGTTATTGACCCTATTCCATTAAGCTGCTCACTCAAAACGTCACATTACACTTCATTGACCAATCCCTAATGAGACATGGCCAGTGGACCAATGGCAGAAGAGCAAAGCTGGACGGAACACTCCATTGCCATGTGTTCATCACAGGTGGGGACCTGTCTGATGATGGGCCTAATGGTGCATTCAGCATTGATTGTAAATACCTCACAGGTGCACAGGAGCCAGGCTGAAAGAGGTCCACAACCGTCCACTCTAGAGCTCTGAATGGCACTTATGTGCCTTCTAAAATGTGGCACTGTTGCACACATGGTCCTGACATGAAGGTTCAGAATGCCTTGTCTCACAGATGATCCCTTGGATTGCTGCTCCTTGGGGCGGTCAGCGGCCGGCTGAGACGCTGTGCACTGCTGACTGATGCCGTTTTAGGGACATGGGGCGGGACCGAGGTGTGTGCTAAGCACACCTCTTGTCATACCTGCTCTGTACTTTTTGATTTAGATTCAGGTGAGCAATACGGAAGTGCGATCCCGCTCCAGCTCCACACTTTAGATCAACTGGGACAAATGTGAAGTTACCGGGCCTGCCGTTGAAGACCTCTGCCTATATATTGACAAGGCTGCCACATGAGGTGAATACAAATATGTGCACAAACTATTTAGATCAGGATCAATCCATGCACTATGGCCACAATTGATTCCGACATTGTATCCTTCTAGACATAATGGGGCCACTGACACAGGAACTCATTGGCTCAATCGAGGGTGACACAACTGCTAAACTTGAAGAGAACCATCTACGGTTCCGGAAGCAACTCAAAACCTTCCTCTTTGCTTCTGCTCTCTCTCCCCCTCTCCCCTGCTAAATTCCGACTGAAACTGCACTGAATCTGCAACTGTGCCACTCTCACCGATCTCGGTCCCTGGCCCAGCCTCTCTGCCCTTGCACTGCCTCCCTGGCAACCCCTGCACTGCAGGACTGTCTCTGTATCCTTACAGCCCCCCCTTCCCAGCACTTGTCTGCACTTACCTTGCCACCATCTGGCCCTTATTATTTATCTTGTTATTCTACTTCCCCTGTACTGCAGTTTCCCCTCTCCCTTTCCCCTTTCACTTTCCCTTCCCCTCAGCCCATGCACTTGCGCGATCTGAATGATACCTGGCCTAGTAAGATCGTTGTCTGTCTCCCTTTGTCCCCCTTCCCTGCCTCGCCACGCCTTGAAACACTTGTGTATAGGCGCGTTACAAATGCCATAGCATATCATCATCATATCATAACCACTGAGACCATTGCTGTAAAACTCAAATCTGTGCAACAACCGCCATATCACCATATATTATGGTGAACTAGTTTGGCAAAGAACTGCTTGACAATTACGTCCTTGTGGGTAAGAGGGCAAATCTTAGGCGAAAGTATTTTAAGAATTTCCATCTAGGCCTTTCAGTGTTAACACCTATATGGAGGGGAAGGCATACGGGTCCCTGACTGGGCTCCTCCGATAAGTGTTGGGTTCTTTATGTGTGCGTGGGTCACTTGGGGAAGTCCTGTCTGGTTAGGAAGAGGGCAGCAACACAACCTTTCCCAAATATATAAGAAATGTGTTTTCTTTATTTATTTTAGGTCTGCAAGTACTACACACTTAGACGATGCCTCTAAATGGATGGGACATTAAATAGGCGATCATACAGCTAATTACTAGTGTACTATACATAATGAATTGCCACAGAGACTTATTGAAACATATACTTTTTGTTTCCTTCTGTCTTTTTTTTTCTCCTCTCTTTTTCCTGTTTGCAACTCATTTTGTCAATTGAAGGATTGGAGTACGAAACACACAAGAATTAATACAGTGGAACATCCGACAAATGAACCTTATGACACACCATCAAACCTGATGTGAATGGACATTCAGGAAAAACGAATTTAGCAGGCAAAACCTGACTAAGCAATAGAGACGTTGAATAACCAGGCAAACTTGATTGAGTAACTGAGACACTGAATATTCAATCGGTATTAAAAGTCCATACATTGATGAGTGCTCTATTGCTTTATGTTGTCCAAATATGTAATGTTTTCTGCTCACTAGAGGCTGCTTTAGCAAAACCACTCTTCTCAAATTACAATCATCTTTTGTGGATTTCGCTGCTTTACACACTATCCTTATGAGCAACCTGTTGCTTTCAAAGCATTTCTATGATATGCTTAAGAACAGGTTCTTTTTTTGTTTATTCTTTTGTCACTACAAAATTAAAATGTTTAAGATTCTTTCTTCTTTTCCCTTTTGTTTAAGTTTACTGTTTACTTTAACTACAAAGGTAGAAATAGTATAGAGATATCTAACGATACTCAAAAAATTAAATTGAATTTATTTCACCATTGGGCAGAATAAGTTGTTAGCAATCTTTTGGAAACTTAACGTATGTGCCTTATGATACACCAACCTGCATGTATTTTTGAAAATGTATTTTTTATTTTGCATGCCCTGATGAGCTACACTGGTTGTAAATAGTCCTACCATCTTGTTGCCCGACACTCCATCCAAGAGTTGGACCCTACTTGGGGTATACAGAAAAATTGTGCTAATCATATATATTTAAAGAAATTTGACAATATATACCACCTTTAGAATATATATCGATGCACTCTATGAGACAATAAATACTGTCTAGTATTAAGGGTCTATGGGTATAGACCGCTTGTTCTGTTTATCAGAACACACATTATAGATTATTGCTGTTTGCACGGGTATGAATGATATTGGTATGCATGGGGATAAAAGGGTATGAGAGGAATTGTTTGAGATATATGGTCACCGGTTGGTGGGGTGCTTTTTACATTTGAGATTTTAATGTTTGTTCAACTAATCATTGTCCTTTGTACACATTTCTATGATAATGTTTGTCATATTATGAAAATAAGAACATAAATGAAATCCATCAATTATGTTGTTTCTTTTTACAAATCACTTCTACAAGGATTTTTCCTCATTGGAAGGGATTGTTCTGTTTTTTTAATATGTGGTTACACACCCCAAATACTTAGAGGGCTGGTACTTGTCCATTGACAATTGTACCTTTTGTATGGTCACAGATGCTTAGTAACTGACCTCTACGGTCTTGTGTATCGGTTTCAGGTGTTTAGAACTGCTGAAGGAAGAAATGTAGGCATTCTTCAGAGCTAGTAGATGTACAAATGAGTTAGACTTAATAAAGTAATTATCTTTGCAAGCCCGTAATTTGTGTCCTTTAAATTAATAGACTGCACTTTTCTTCTGACTAACACAGTTACTATTTCACGCTCTTCACTCTTCCCTGCAGGGCGTCACACGGAAGTCCACCAGATGACTGGGAATTACATGTGGGACCCTAAGACGAACACGTCCTTCGATATTGGCGCAAATGAAGACAGCCTGCTCCGTATGTGGTGGGATGGATCTGAGCCACTGTGGGTCACGATGAGAAATGCAGGAAAGAAGGTGTTCATGTATTACTGGCCGGGTAAGTTTCCGGAGGCTCCCCTGCCCAAACAGAAAGCATGCCCGTCATGATTCATATGCACACAGCATAGCATGAAGCAATGATTTCGGATGTGTCCACGGTGCAATCTAATGTTTATTACCATCAATGGAAAACTATTCCCATCCACTAAAGGAAAAGAAATACAAATTTCCCCCACCGGTTGGACCCATTACAACACACACAATGACGTGACAGTTCTCAACCTCTTGCATGTAGAGATCCAATGAAGGACTCTTATTGTAATGAATGATCGATCCAGGGGGTCGTAGATGGCTGTGCTCTTACCTTTCCAAATGCTGCTGTGGGGACACCATGGACCTCGTGCAGCAAGGTCTGGGCAGAACATTGTTGAAGGGCATTGGCTTGACTGGTGCCACTGTCCATGTCATGCAAAGGTTATGAGGTTAAGAGCATTTATAGTGCCCAGAGCCGAGTGGCATTGATTTTACTGGCCAGGTTACGTGCAAATGAATCTGCGGGGTGGCTCTAGGCAGCTCATTGGCCACTTTAGATTGCATTAGTCTCCGCACAATGCTGCATTAATCTCAGTCATCGCTACATACTACATTGAGGTGCCTGACTGCTCTAGACCACCTCATCCACTGTTCCTGCTCTATTTAGCATTAATCTCAGTCACTCATCTAGAAACACTGCATTAGTCTGAGTTATCACTGCATGCTACATTGCATTCTGTACTCCTCTAGGCAGCATTACCCTCAGTGACCGCTCTAGATTGCATTAACCTTAGTGACCCCTCTAAAGCACCTTGATCTCTTTGCTCAATGTTGCATTAATCTCAGTTATCACTATATGCTACCTTGAGTTCCCCAAATTCTTTACACTGCATCATCCTCAACTACTGCGCTGGAATGCATTCATCTCAGTGCTGAAAGTGCATTAATCTCAGTCCCAACTATTAGCAGCGGTCACTCCTATATGCTACATAGTGCTGTGTGACTGCTGTAGGCTGCATTGTGCTCAGTGATGGCTATGGATTGCATTCATCTTAGTGACCCCTCTAAAGCACCTTGATCTCTTTGCTGATCTCAGTTATCGCTGTATGCTACATTGAGTTATCTCACTGCTCTAAACTGCATCATTCTCACCTACTCCTCTAGAATGCATTAATCTCAGTCGTCAACGTGCATTAATCTCAGTCCCCGCAATTAGCAGCAGTCGCCCCTTTATTCTGTCCAGTGTTCTGTGACAGCTCTATGCTGCATTAGCCTCTGTGTCGGCTCTAGGTTGCATTCCTCTCTTTGGCCGCTGGAGTGTAACTCTGTTTATTTGAATTTAAACAGCACAACAGCAACCTGAATATAAACATAGGCATTCATCAGAGAAACAAGGCAATATTGACAACAGTAAAGGCGACACAGGGCCGAGGGGCCATGACACAGCCGCAAGACGGGTAGTTGCTGGCAATACTGGTAACGTTTTGTGTCCTCGATTTAAGGGGAGGGTGAAGGGGAAGAGCAAGAAGGGGGGGAAAGGGGGAGGGGGAGAGGGAAATAGGGAGGGGTGGAATTCAGTGAGCATCGAGCCATTTACTCCATATCTTTTCAAATTTACGGGGGCAACCCTGCGCATTAGAGATTCGATGCTCCAAAGCTGCACATCTGTTTAGTTCATTGCTCCAATGGTTCGGGTTTAATGGGTCTGCGGAGCCCCAGTTAGCAGCAACAAGCCTTTTGCCCGCCCCCAGCGCAACCTCCAAAAACATTTTTTCATACTTTGTCAAATCCACTTCTCCCCAAATTCCCAAAAGTGTCATTTTGGGGTCTTTAGGAATTGCCGTCGCCAGGACGGTAGAGATCGTATTGATGCAGTCCCCCCAGAAAACTTGTAATACTTGACGGGCCCAGATCATGTGGTAGATGGTGGCCGGCTCTCGCTTGCATCTAATGCATGTCCCATCCTCGGCCCCCCCATCTGGCCATGGCTGTGCAAGAGTAGTAAGAGCGGGGAGGATTCTAAGCTGTATTAGTCTGAGCTTGGCTTCTATCCCAATCTCTCCGGGGGACATTAATGCGTCTATCCAGTCTTCTGGTTCCAGTTCACCTGAGTCTCTTTCCCACCTTTCCTTGAGCCGATCTAGTTGTTTTGCCCCAAAGGAGTTGAGGGCCTGATAAAGGGTAGAGGTGACCTTGGAGAGAATTTGTTGTGGGAGAACATTGGTCTCAATTGGGGAGCAGGGGGGTATGGTTGTTGTGTCTGGGAACTGGGTGCGAATGGCATGAGCCAGTTGTGCATGTCAAAACTGATCCATAGGTGCTAAGCCAAATTGATCTTGCATGGCATCAAAGCTTAGGAGGTGACCCCCTTGGATCACGTGGGCTAGTGTGTTTATCCCTTTTGCTCCCCAGTGTTCAAAAGGGCCAATTTTCACTATTTCCGGGAGGTATGCATTATGCCATATGGGTTGGGATAGTGTTGGTTTCCCTTTCCAGCCAACCAGTTTGAGTGCGTCCCTCCAAGCGTGACGGATATGGAGTGTTATTCTTGGTAGCGTCGGGAATCGCTGGTGTGTCTTGATCGCTGTGCTCAACGTTGCATTCATCTCAGTTTTGACTATATGCTGCTTTGAGTTCTCCGACTGCCCTAAACTGTCTCCACAACTAGCAGCAGTCACCTCTAAATGCTACATAGAGTTATGTGACTCTTCTAGGCTGCATTATCCTTGGTGCAAGGTCTTGGCTTCCTTAGTCGCTCTATGCATCATTTTTTCCCAGTGACCTTGCTTGGACCACTTGTTCTCAGTGACACAGAAGGCTGCGTTCTTATCAGTGGCATCACTAGACATTCTGAGCACATTTCACCTGCCCTTCGTCAAGGGCATTGGCTCCCAGTGACTAACCAGATTGAGCTTAAATCCCTGTGTATGTTGCATCGGGCCCTACTCTTCTACTGGCCACCCCTCCTAGCTAAATAATGTATTAATATTCGTCCTAGACGCATTTTAAGATCTGGTTCCAGGCTTCATCTAAAATGTCCCATGTTCTGTGAAACTAGGGCAGGGGATCGGCTCAGCTCTGGAATAAGGCCCGTCTGTCACTCTGCTCCCTTCTCCACCATCTTGTTGATCTCTCTAGCCAAGATTTTTCGCCACGGTTACCCAATCAGTACTCACTTTTTTCTTATTCGTCTTCTTTATTGCTAGCCCTCAACGGTTAACCCCAGGAGACCTTTGGTGCAAGAGCGTTTTAGTATTCTTAGTGGCTATTCTAAGACCTGTCATTGCTATTGACGGTCCTAGGCTGCATAACATTGGTCCTCATTACACTGTAGGCGGTAAGGGTTTACCGGTAGCGGTAAACCCTTACCGCATTACTACGAGTTCCCTTTGCGGGTCCCGACCTTAATGGCTGGTTTCACCAGCCGTTAAAGTAGGGTGCCGCAAAGGGACCTTGGTGCTAATTACGGTAGCGCAATTTGCGATACAGTAATTAGCGCCTTCCCCATTCCCATTGAGCCCTATGGGGGCAAAAATGGGAATGGGGAAGTGCCTTGGTGAATGGGGAATTACCGCCCCTGCTCATCTTGGAGTAGGACGGTAAATCTGCCATCCACCAAGGCGGACACGGTAAAATACCGGTGGTAACCATGGCGCTAATAGCGCCATGGTTACCGCCTACCGTGTAATGAGGCCGATTGTGTGTCCCCTTCAAGCGTCATTTATCTTAATGACGACTGAGTGTTCTATTAAACTCTAACGGGTCTAGGGTGTTTTACTGTTCCCTGGTGTATTCATCTCAGTGCTGTATATAAACTATGCATCTATTCTATAATCACAGTCTTAGTTGGACAATATTCATTTTTCTGGTCAACGTTGATCCATGCCATTGAGGACTATCACTTTATTTAAAATTTTTACATTTTTTTGTATTTACCAAAAACTGTTTGGTTTTAACAAAGTTGAAAATACCTTTTTCCTCTTTCTTATAAAAACAAGAACCGTTTGGTTCTTTGAATGCTTGCATTCTACTTTTTTTTTGTCGTTTGCTTAGCCTTTTTCTTTGCCTTGCTCTATCAGAATGAAGGCGTACTGCAAATTTTCGGCGTAGCGATTTCCCATGATGTTTTATGTCCGCTAATTAGCCGTGGCAATCAGGTCTCCTCTTCGTGGAAAGATGACGCTTCCAGGACAATTGACAACAAAGCCTTTCTCAGCGTTTTCAACACAGTGCAAGATGTTAGTAGGTGTCGAACTGATTCTACCGCCTCCTCCTCTTTGCACAATCTGCAGGAGTTAGTGTCACGCTTACCAGGAGACCGGGGTTCACCGTTCGCGCTCCCCCTCCCTGGCGCCTCTACCCACGCTTCCGCGTTTGGGGAGGCGCAGGGGGGAGAGCTCCAGGGACAGGGGCGGCAGCTCCGCGGCGCTTACGTCGGGGACCGCAATTACGGCCCCGCGCATGCGCCGTGGGGGCGGCCGCCGAAGCCTGGAGCAGCTTGCTGCTCAAGCCTCATTCTGAGGCCGCCGGCGCCTGGCAACCATCGGGCTTGCGCTCCAGGCCTCGCAGGCGCCGGCGGCCCATAAAGGGGAGGGCGCGGTCGGGAACAGATCGCGTCTCAACGCGTTCTGTTCCGGATCGTGTCCTCGCCTTTCCCCGCGCTACCAGTTAGCTCCAGTCTTGTTTTTCCCTGCTTCTCAGTCCTTACCTCCTTCCCTGCCGGTCCTCTCCCTCCTGCTGCCGGGGTTCTCCTGGCACCTCTCTCTGGTCCAGTTTCTCTCCTCCTGGGTTCCTCCCTATTCAGCCCTGGTTCTCAGCCCTCTTTCCTCCCTATCTTTTGCCTGGCTATTCTGGGTTCTCCTGTGCCATTCTTTGGATTCTCATCCTCCCAGCTTCCCCTGCCTGCTACGGGTGTGGCCTCCCACACCTTGGACTTTGCTCCTCAGCACCCATTGCCTGCTACGGGTGTGGCCTCCCACACCTTGGACTTTGCTTCTCAGCACCCATTGCCTGCTACGGGTGTGGCCTCCCACACCTTGGACTTTGCTTCTCAGCACCCATTGCCTGCTACGGGTGTGGCCTCCCACACCTTGGACTTTGCTTCTCAGCACCCATTGCCTGCTACGGGTGTGGCCTCCCACACCTTGGACTTTGCTTCTCAGCACCCATTGCCTGCTACGGGTGTGGCCTCCCACACCTTGGACTTTGCTTCTCGGCACCCATTGCCTGTTACGGGTGTGGCCTCCCACACCTTTGGACTTTGCTTCTCATCATCCATTGCCAGCTGTGAGTGTGGCCTTCCACACCTTGGGACTCTAACTTCACCTCAAGGATTCCCTCCTACCACTTCTTCGGTCAACGCCGTGCAGAACTGCCATCTCTGCAACCTGGTTGTGGCATTGGGAATCGGTTCATCTTCCACCCAGTTCCCATTCAGGGTGGAGGAAGGGCTGGTTGCTTGTGTTACCAAGTCTTCCCGTCAGTCTGGCTGCCCCGTCGAGATCATCCAGAAATACAGGTACGCAGCATTCCCGTGATTTCCATCTTAACAGATTGAGACGCCTTCCTTCCGATTTGGATATGGAGGACACACAGGACCTGCGAAGTGAGTTGCAAGCCCTCAGGGCAGAGACGTCTGCTCTTCATCAAGAAAATCAAGTTCTACGACAGATGGTAACTCAGGGGACAGGAGGTGCTCCACAGGCCGAAGGTTCATTGGCCCATACTGCCCCAATCAGGTTCGATGGAGACCCGCGTCGAGTAGCAGAATTTTGTAACCACTGCCGTATCCATTTCCTTTTCAGGCCAACCTATTTCAATAATGATAAGGCCAAGATCGGTTATATCTTGGGAAACTTAACGGGAAACGCCCTAGCCTGGGCAACACCTTTTGTGGCCACCAACAGTCCCATCCTTAACGACTTTGCTGCTTTCGAGAAGGCATTTCTGGAGGTCTTTCAGACACCTAACTTGGCTGCCGCTGCGCAGAATCAGTTAATGGACATCAAACAGGGCAGCTCAGACATAATAACATATATTAGTCGCTTTCGCCTGCTGGCTACGGATTCGCAATGGCCCGAAGTAACGCAAAAGACCCTGTTTCGCCGAGGGCTGAGGGAAGAATATAAGGACGAACTACTTCACATCCCAGAACCTGAAAGTCTCCAACTCTTAATAAACCAGGTGCTTCGCATAGACCAGAGACTAACTGAACGAAAGACCGAGAGACGTCGACTAGAGAGAGTCACTCCCAGAACGGCCAGTCTTCCCGCCGGCGCTTTTGGTTCAACAGACTCTGGACCAGAACCTATGCAGTTGGGTGCCGTGAGAGGGCCTTTATCAGAGGAAGAAAGAAGGAGAAGAAGAACATTACGATTATGTCTGTATTGTGGAGCCGCCGGACACTTTTTGGGAATGTGTCCTTTACGGCCTCAGAAGAAGAAGTCGGGAAACTAGAGGACCTGTCGTATGAAGGAGAGGCAACGACAGGTCTCACCCCTTTTTCAGACCTTTCCGCCTTTTGCTCGATTCTTCTTCCCATGCAACCAGCTGTTTTATTGACCTTGAAGATTCAGATTCAACTGCCCGGCCGGACGCTTGAAGTGTTTGGATTGTTGGATAGTGGAGCATCGGGCAATTACATTGATGAGGATTTCGCTAGCACTCATAAGATCCCTCTTTTACCCAGACATTCAGTCCTTCCTGTGGAGGTTATTGATGGTACTCCTTTGTCCTCTGGACCAGTTCGTCTGCATACTATCGGACTAAGATTTAGGATCGCCGATCATGTGGAGAGGCTTGCTTTTGACGTTATCAGGTCACCTACCTACAAGTTGGTCTTGGGGCTACCTTGGCTCCAGTATCATAATCCTGTTGTTAATTGGAGGACTCATACTCTGACCTTCTCCTCTACCTCTTGTACCTCGAGATGCAGTTTGCCTGTCCAGACTCAGGCTTCTTCAACTAAGCTGGAACTCCGAGACAAGGGGACTCACCTTTGTTCTGCATTGCTGATTCCTCCTGAGTATGCTGACTTCGAACAAGCGTTTGCCGAACCAAGTAATATACCTCTGCCACCTCATCGGTCGTTCGATTGTGCCATAGAACTATCTCCAGGAGCTGAGATTCCGCATGGCAAGCTGTATGCATTGTCTCGAGAGGAGCGACGAGTATTACAGGATTATTTATCAGACTGCTTGAGTAAGGGGTACATTGTACCATCCAAGTCCCCTGCTGGGTTTCCTCTATTTTTCGTAAAGAAGAAGGAAGGTTCCTTAAGACCCTGTGTGGATTATCGGCTCTTAAATGATATCACCATCAAGGATCGGTACCCACTACCGCTGATTCGAAGTATTCTAGAGACCCTACATCAGGCTCAGATTTTCACTAAACTAGATCTTCGAGGGGCATATCATCTGGTCCGAATTAAGTGTGGAGACGAATGGAAGACAGCATTTAAGACTCCTTTTGGGCATTTCGAATATAGGGTTATGCCCTTTGGTCTGTGCAATGCCCCGGCGATTTTCCAACGGCTCATGGATCATATCTTTGGGGACATAATTGGAATCTCTGTCTGGATCTATCTGGATGACATCTTGATCTTTTCCCGATCTAAAGAGGAACACATAAGTCATGTACGGGAGGTTCTTGATCGGCTGCTTCATAATCATCTGTTTGTCAAGGCGGAAAAGTGTTCTTTCCATCAACCCAGGATCGAATTCTTAGGGTTTGTAATAAGTCAGTCCGGCATTGAGATGGATTCCAAGAAGGTAAAGGCAATTCAAGAATGGCAGCAACCCCATGACGTAAGATCTCTGCAACGCTTTTTAGGGTTTGCCAATTTCTATAGGCAATTCATTCCACGCTTCTCTGAAATCTCAGCACCTCTTACGAGATTGACAAGCAGCAAGATAACTTTTCTGTGGGATGATTCTGCTTCGCAAGCCTTTAATGCTCTGAAATCAGCCTTTATGGCTGCCCCGATCTTACGCCATCCACAGGATGAATTGCCCTTCATCGTTGAAGCAGACGCTTCGGACTTTGCTGTTGGAGCTGTCCTGTTACAAAAAGATTCTGCTACGTCAATCGAACATCCCGTAGCGTACTTCTCTCGCAAACTGAATCCTAGTGAGAGGAACTACGCAGTTATTGAGAAGGTTACATGGTCTTCCTGAGAAGATCATCTCAGATCGAGGATCTCAGTTTCTCTCTTCCTTTTGGGGTAAGGTTTGTGGTCATCTCGGCATTCATAGAGCTTTAAGCTCGGGATATCATCCACAAACCAATGGGCTCACGGAGAGAACTAATCAGACCTTGGAAGCCTATCTCCGTAGTTTTGCCAATGCCACACAGACCAATTGGAGTACCTATTTAGACTTAGCTGAGGTCTCCTACAATAATTCTTTTCATTCGTCCATCGGAACCAGTCCCTTTCATTGTTCTATGGGACAACATCCTAAGTTGATTCCCTTCCACCCTGTACCAACCAGTACGGATCCTTCCGCTGACGCCTTGGTCTCCTCCATCCAACAACAGCATGAATTGGCGCGTGCCTCTTTGACGGCTGCTCGTGACCGCATGAAGGTTCAGGCTGACCGAGGGAGGCGGATGGAACCCGATTTCCAGGTTGGTGATAGGGTTTGGCTGTCCTCTAGGAATCTGCCTCTCCGCAATCTACCTGTTAAGTTGGCTCCCCGATACTTTGGCCCATTTAGGATTATCAAACGCCTATCCTCTGTGGCTTTTCGTCTCCAACTACCTCGTTCATGGCACATCCATCCTGTTTTTCATGTTTCCCTCCTGAAACCCTATGTGGCGGATCCTTATGGTCGCTCCAGTGTTTGTCCAGCCCCAGTTCTAGTACAGGGGGTTCCGGAATTTGAGGTTCAGGAGATCTGTGATGCCCGCTATCGCAGGGGGGTGCTCCATTTCCTGGTGGATTGGAAGGGGTACCCGGCCTGTGATCGCACTTGGGAACCCTCTCGGCATGTGCACGCTCCGCGCCTTGTGCGTGAGTTCTATCGGCGGTTTCCCTGGAAGCCTGGGGCTCCGGATCTTCCTAGGAGGGGGTATAGTGTCACGCTTACCAGGAGACCGGGGTTCACCGTTCGCGCTCCCCCTCCCTGGCGCCTCTACCCACGCTTCCGCGTTTGGGGAGGCGCAGGGGGGAGAGCTCCAGGGACAGGGGCGGCAGCACCGCGGCGCTTACGTCGGGGACCGCAATTACGGCCCCGCGCATGCGCCGTGGGGGCGGCCGCCGAAGCCTGGAGCAGCTTGCTGCTCAAGCCTCATTCTGAGGCCGCCGGCGCCTGGCAACCATCGGGCTTGCGCTCCAGGCCTCGCAGGCGCCGGCGGCCCATAAAGGGGAGGGCGCGGTCGGGAACAGATCGCGTCTCAACGCGTTCTGTTCCGGATCGTGTCCTCGCCTTTCCCCGCGCTACCAGTTAGCTCCAGTCTTGTTTTTCCCTGCTTCTCAGTCCTTACCTCCTTCCCTGCCGGTCCTCTCCCTCCTGCTGCCGGGGTTCTCCTGGCTCCTCTCTCTGGTCCAGTTTCTCTCCTCCTGGGTTCCTCCCTATTCAGCCCTGGTTCTCAGCCCTCTTTCCTCCCTATCTTTTGCCTGGCTATTCTGGGTTCTCCTGTGCCATTCTTTGGATTCTCATCCTCCCAGCTTCCCCTGCCTGCTACGGGTGTGGCCTCCCACACCTTGGACTTTGCTCCTCAGCACCCATTGCCTGCTACGGGTGTGGCCTCCCACACCTTGGACTTTGCTTCTCAGCACCCATTGCCTGCTACGGGTGTGGCCTCCCACACCTTGGACTTTGCTTCTCAGCACCCATTGCCTGCTACGGGTGTGGCCTCCCACACCTTGGACTTTGCTCCTCAGCACCCATTGCCTGCTACGGGTGTGGCCTCCCACACCTTGGACTTTGCTTCTCGGCACCCATTGCCTGCTACGGGTGTGGCCTCCCACACCTTGGACTTTGCTTCTCAGCACCCATTGCCTGCTACGGGTGTGGCCTCCCACACCTTGGACTTTGCTTCTCGGCACCCATTGCCTGTTACGGGTGTGGCCTCCCACACCTTTGGACTTTGCTTCTCATCATCCATTGCCAGCTGTGAGTGTGGCCTTCCACACCTTGGGACTCTAACTTCACCTCAAGGATTCCCTCCTACCACTTCTTCGGTCAACGCCGTGCAGAACTGCCATCTCTGCAACCTGGTTGTGGCATTGGGAATCGGTTCATCTTCCACCCAGTTCCCATTCAGGGTGGAGGAAGGGCTGGTTGCTTGTGTTACCAAGTCTTCCCGTCAGTCTGGCTGCCCCGTCGAGATCATCCAGAAATACAGGTACGCAGCATTCCCGTGATTTCCATCTTAACAGTTAGATGAACTGCTGCCTCTGATGAACAAAATTTCATTAGATGGTAACAAGTTTAGTCTTGCTTTAATGAAAAGCTGTCTCAGAGGTCTGCTAGGAAATTTTTTATACATTTCTCCAGGATCATTGTATTTTCGCTGTAGAGGAGGTAGATGACTCAGTTTATTCTCTTCTGTCATCTCTAAGGTAGTGATCCAATCCTGTTCCTCCAGTTTCTTCTTTATTGTAAGGGGATTTGTGAGCAGGTCCTCTAGGCGATCCAGGCGATAGATTTTAGTTGTTCCTTTTTCTTTGTCGCCCATGTTGCTAGAGTCTTTGAGCCCCCTATTTTGATTTCAGTCGCCAACAAGTTGTACAAAATTGGTGATTCTGGCAAGAGGATTTTTCTGTAGAAAGACATGCTGTTGTTTTCCACAACGGCTTTTAATGAAATCAGCCCTAGTTCTTTTCTTATTGCCGGTAGTGAAGTTGATTTTGGGACTGAGAGCAGGGCCTCCAGAAGAAAGATTCGATTTTTGGCCAAATTTTGTCTGGCAACAGAGGCATAGCCTCCACACCGTATGCCAGGCACGGGATGACCTTTGATTTGTAGTATTTTAATACCAGTAGCAGCGAAAACGCCCAAACTTGTTGTCCAGCATTCTTGCTTTTGTGGTCATGGTGCGCGCCGTAGACCAGATAAAACTTTGCATGCTTGTTTCCTGTTTGGTGTTGTCCAGCATGACCCCCAAGTATTTGAAATTTCGGACTATTTCTATCACAAGTTTTCCAGAGGCCATGAGGCTGCCGTGCCACACTTGTTCTTTTTGCCCATAATCATTATTTTTGTTTTTCCTATATTGATTTGGAGTTTGTTTTTGTTGATATACTCCGCCAGGTTTACTATTTGGCGTTTGAGGCCTATCGGAGTCTGGTCGATCACAGTGATGTCATCGGCATAGAGGATACTAGGTACTGTATGCCCCCAACCTCAGGGGGAAAAGCCCTGACGCCTTCTGTAGATTCTTTGTAATCTCTGATAAATGCCCTGAAGAGAGCCGGCGCTAAGGAGCATCCCTGTTTTACACCCCTTGTGATTGCAATACTTTCCGATAATAGACCTTTTCAATTTAACTTTACCCGCATCAATGTCTTTGAATAAAGTGCTATTATCGGGTCCATGATGTTTCTTGGACAATTTGTTGCTGACAGTTTATTCCACAACAGGGATCTTTCCACTGTATCAAAGGCCTGGGTAAGGTCTATGAAGGCTAGATAGGTGTTAGAGGACCCTTCTAATGATTTACTCTTCAGGAGACTGAGGAGCCCCTGCGTTCTTCTAGAGGCCAACTTGGTTAGGGTCTTATAATGAAGCAGACTTTATCCATGCCTGAAATTTCTTAAGTAGTGGCATGCCGAAGACTTTCCCTATGCAATCCAGGAGCGCTATTGGTCTGTAATTAGATGAATCTGCTATGTTTCCCTTTTTGAAAATGGGTATAACCACAGATGAAGTCCATGAGACCGGCACTGATTTGACTGCGGCACAGTTTTCAAAAACTTTACTGATGAAGGGCACCTACTTGTCTGGGAAATATTTGAGGTCCATGTTGGTGACGCCATCGGGGCCTGGTGCGCGTGAGGTTTTTAGTTTCCTTATGATTGATTTAATGTCCTCTTCATCCAAAAGGTTAAACCATTCCGAGTTGTTTACTGTCACTTCTGTTTCCACCTTCCCGTCTGAGTCTTTGAAGAGGGCTGAGAAGTGCGCGATCCAAACTTCTTCGCTCACGCAGTTTGCTTGTGACAGGGTGGTATGCACCCCAGATTGTTTGATAAGCGACCAAAATTCTGCTGTGTTTTTGCTTCCTAGTTCCTTTAACATCTCCTCCACATCATTTTGGTACATGGAGATACAATGATTTCTCAGCCACTTCTTGTAGTCTTTGCTTGCCTGACTTGCTTCCTTTAAGGCTATCGCCGTATTTGTTTTTTTAGCAGTTCTTATTAGCCTTCTGACTAGGGCTCTTTTTGCGACTAGGCTCTTATCATATTTAATGATTTTTAAGATCCAACCCTGCCGCCTTTTTCTTTGTGGTCTTTATTTTAAATGGGCTTAGTAGTGGCTGGTAATCTGGGATTGTTGGTGTCACTGTGCTTTTGCGTCGCTCTTCTTTATGATAATTTAAGTTTAGAGTATTTATTCTTTCCGCTGTTAATTTGAGTCCGTTTCCTTGGCCACTCAGCTCAATTTGAGATTTGCAGTAACGTTGTTCGTGATTTGGAAATTCCCAGGTGGCTTTGAGAAGATTGTGGTTGCTTGCTCTTGTTTTAACAATTTCAAAAGTTGTAGCAAGGCTTAGAATGTTATCTGTAGCGAAGATATAATCGATGGTGGCACTGGAGGTGTCTCTTTCCCAAGAAGGCAAACAATTACTATTTGGAAAGGCCTTATCAAAGTCATAGCAGCCACGTGAGGTCATTAACTCCTGCCAACTCGCACCTCTTTTTTTCGGCTGGCGTTTTAGGTTGTTGTTGAGTAGCCCCTCTTGGGGAGCATCTGGCATTTAAATCTCCACATATTATGATGTGCCCTACTTTTAATTCAATTAATAGGTGGTCCAATGTTTTTTCTATGTTCTTTAGAAAGTCTTCATCTGAGATGCTCCTTGGGTTCCAGTATACAGCAATTATTGCTACTGATAGCTCAGCTGTCACCTTTTTTGTTTTGATTCAGCAAAGTCCATTTGGTCAATATTGCCAAATGGTGTAGGGATGACGACAGCGTGTTTTGAATGCTGACTCCGCTTCCTGATCGAATCGCTAAAAGAATCCCTGCTGATGGTCGGCCCAATTAACTCTTTTTTTGCGGGAGAAAATTCGATCAAGAAGCCATCTAGATGTGGTTTTTCTGTCAGCCATATTTCTTGTAAAGCTAGAATGACGAACTGGCCCAAGTTTACGTCGCCCTTTTCCAGTATATGGTGATAGCCTTGCGTGTTCCATGATCCCATACAAAGTTGAGAGTGAGTGTGTTTGCACCTTTTGCCACACCGTCGCTCGGAGCAGCTCGCCGTGGATGTCTGGCTGCTATTTCTTGGCATACGCTGATATGGTTTTCGGTAGCCAAGCCCATAATTGCTTCATCGGAGGGAGGGCTGATTCTATTTTAGATGGCTGCTGCTTCTTCGTAGCAGGTGTTGACCGAGTAGGTCGAGACCTGGGGGTTATTGACATCAATGAGACTCTTTCTTCTCTGTTTTTTGGACTCCTACCTACTTTTGAGGTGGTGGGTTCTTTTAGTACATCATATCTATTTCTCCCCTTTATGTTGTTTTGACTACTTAGCTCCGATGGATTGATAGTTTCTTTAGCACTTTGCTCTTGAGGCTTTGCCTTGTGCCTTGGTAGTCTCTGGGAGCTATAAAGATCATCCGTTTTTGATCTATAACGAGTTGGTGTCATTCTTGTGGCGTGTCTCAAGTCATAATCTCCTCTGGCTACCTTGTGATTGATGTCGGCTAGAATTGACAAGAGAAAACCATCTTGAGAGAGTTCCTCCAGAGCCTTGCTGATCGAGTGAGGCATGGCCGCAGCCCTTATCTGAATGTAAAACTTTACCATCGACCCTCTATGGTACGGTTCCACCCTCACATAGTCGCCAGCTCTCAAGCTTTTTAGTGTAGAGGTCGAGCTAAAGATGTTTTTTTCTGTCCTCCTATTCAACACGATCTTCTCCCGGTTTTTGTTCTAGTTTCAGGATGACGGTTTCTCGGGATTGCTCTTTCGTGCTGTGTATGGGAGGACTCACTTGCTCCTCTGATGGATGCCTCCTCCGATTGTGTGCTTTCTCGCTCACCTCTGCATCCTTTTGCTTATTGGTTCTTACTTGATGGTGGTGTACCAGTATGTCTGTTGATCTCTCTTTTCTATTGGTGCTCTCTGCACTGAGGCTCATCCAGATTTTTGCTTTTTGTTGCTTTCTCGGTCCGAACCTCAAATTGTTCTTCTTCTACATCACTGTGAGAATACTGCGACAAGTTCATGGCAGATTTATCAGCTAGGAATCCTTTAATTGTTTTGGGGGAATTTGCAAAGGGGGTACTTGGTCCTCGCTCAGTGATGGTTTCATTTATTGTGTTGCTAAGTACAGACTTTCCTTTCAACTTTCCCCTTCTTTTTCCATTACTGTAATCGATTTGATGTTTTGTTCTGTTACAAGGGTCGGACTGGACTCTGTTTTTTTGGCTAATTTCTTATGAGACGAGTCCGATTTACTTGTTTTTCTTTGTCCCTTTATCAGTAATCTTTGCCGATCTTCTGCCATCTCGACCTTGCGGCCGGTTCCACCTTCCTTCTGGGTCATTGCCAATGTGGCACCTTTCTTTGGGGAGCTGGCTTTGAAGAAGAAAACCTCCGGTAGGTTAGGCTTTCCTCCCTCCTTGTTGGTATGGGAGTTGAAGATGCTAAAATTGGTTCCTTTCTGGTCCTCTCTCGAGACGGCTTTTTGGTGTATGTGCTCCGTTTGTGTTAATTGCGCAGTCTGCCCCATTTCTTGCAAATCTTGCACTCAATTGCTTCTGATAGTTCTAATCGGGCTGGTCGCTTCACCACTTGCGGGTTTAACTGGCATTCTGTCTCTGGCAATGCTTTGTTTGTTCTGTGCTGCAGCTTCAATGTATCCTTCTAGGAATATGAGTTTAGTATGCATCATGGCTATCAATGTCGCCTGATCGTTCAGGCTTTCATTGATGGTCTCATAGAGTTTACAGAAGGGGTTCAATGCTATCGTAATTGCGGACATTATCGTGGTCATATCAGGTTTTATTGTTGGAGTATCCTTGGGCATCTTTGGCCATTGCTCACCATAACTCTGACGCCTGTGCGATGAACTAATGGAGGCATCCTGCACATTTGCCCTTGTTGGTGAGTAAAGTTTTGGTATGGTTGGGATGCTCTTGCGTGGTTTCATTGTAGGTTCCTCTACAAGTTTTACCGTCCTTTGTCTTTGTGGCGTTTCAATTTCAGTCCGCTTGAGAGGCTCCGTCCCTGGTTGATGGTGTTCATTGGTAACTTGTTCTTCTGCCACTGTGTCATTCTTTGATGCCAGGTTCTCCTTGCTTGTACTGCAAGATGCCTGGGACTCACCATCTGTTAACTTCAGTGGCACTGCACCCTCATTTAGTTCTGATGCTGAGGATTTCCTCAAGTGCGGCTCAGTTAAGTTTGTTTTTTGTTAATTTCAGTCTCTTCAGAACCTTCCTGGGGGGAGATTGAAGGCGCTGTTGGATTTGTTTTTTTTGTATTTAGATCATGTGATGTGGCTAGAGATTCTATCTCAGCCAAAGGGGAGCTAGTAGTTAGTTCCACACAAGTTTGTTTTGCACACACAGAGAGCCCCTTTTTCCTCACTTTTAGTGGTGGTGTTGGTTCCCTTAAAGCTTCAAGGATTTCCGCGTCCGAGAGCTCTTCAAGATGGTCGTGGTTTCTCTTACCAAGATTGTTTGTCACGTAATTTGCAGGGATACGTAGCGCCGTCTTTTGGAAGAATTTTTTAATTGAAGACATTTGTGGCTTTTTGTACTTATTCAACCGCCTGTGTGCTGAGTTTATTCGCCCTGGGATCCGGGCGCTTGGAAGTGATTTTACACTCTCTTGACTGTCCCCCTGAATCACTTTAGCAAAAACTGCGCCCTCCTTGGCTGGATTGATTGTCTTTTGTGGCTGTTCTGAGGTAAGGATCACCTCCTTCAAGATCGTGTTCTGCGACAAATCGCTGGCAGTCTGAGGCTCCCCTCCGCCATCTCCAGACTCGCGCTCGTACACCACCTCTGAGTCTGGAGTGGCAACACAACCATTGCTCGATGCTCGAGGCTCTGCTCTGCCCTTCCCGGACCCTCCCCGCGGGCCTAAGGCGGCGGAGCCTCGCACGCCAGACAGCCCCGCGACCTGCGCGTCTGCCAGGGGAGGCCGAAGAGATGACTCCACCGCGGTCGAGGCCCCCTGGCCGGTTAGTGGGATTTCAGCGTCCTCCTTGTTGTTACAGGTTTTACCTGATTTTCCTTCCAGAGGTGCTGCGTTCATGGATGGCTTCACTGGGCTTGTTGTAATGGCACCGTTTTTATGTGATGCTGCATCCTCCGGGATTGCGAGTGCTACGACCGGCTCAGCCGCAGGGTCACTCCCTGTCGTCACCCCTCTGGCCGCCGACGGGGAGGATCTACCCGCCGCACGATCCGGCTGGCACTCGAGGTCTGAGGTTGCTTCTCCCACCTGTTGCAGCAACTGGAGCTTAATTTCCCCTCCCTCGTTTAACGCTGCCGGGCTGCCATTAATCTGTGCCTTGATTAGTGATGTGGTCTTTTGCTGTCCTAAAAGCGGCGTTTCACCATTTCGTGGGTGACTACTGGAACATAAACTTGGTGGAGCTGATTGGAGACGGTTTCTCGCCGCTTGCTGGCCCTCTAGAGGTGCGTTCTTTTCCAAGGTTAACTTGGAACTTCTGAGGCGGCATTTGTCAGACTCTCCTTCCATTTGCAAAAGTTCCATTATTGCAAGGGGGTTGTATGCAGTCGCGGGTTGAGACATGTCTAAGCAGTCCTGCCGGCCTGACAAGGACTGCAAAGACTGCTCCAACTTCAGCGACAAGCTCCGCGGCTCTCAGCAGTATTTGTAGGTCCTCCTACAACTGTAGCAAAGGCATTAGAAAGCAGACTGGAGTGAAGTGGAACTGAAAACGCTAGGTGGAGAGCTCTCTGCAAAGACTGCTCCAACCTCAGCGATAAGCTCCGCCCCCGCTCCACGGCTCCCAGCAGTATTTGTAGGTCCTCCTACAACTGTATCAAAGGCAGTAGAAAGCAGACTGGGGTGAAGTGGAACTGAAAACGCTAGGTGGAGAGCTCTCTGCAAAGACTGCTCCAACCTCAGCGACAAGCTTCGCTATCACTTTATTAAACTTTCTTGTAAAGTGCAGGTTTTGCACTAATGTTCGTTGGAGAAAAAAAAACACATTCATACAATATGACAGCCCTAAAATCTTATTCTGCAACACAATAGCAAAACCAACAATATACTTACACAGACTAGAAGACTGCTCTTTAGGAGAAAGACTTCTTTAGAGACAAGCACAAGATGTAACAGGCCTCATAGAAGTGCTGTGGAAATGGTATATCGGGTATTTCCTAATACCGCCAGTTTTACCACTCCGCCTGCTTCTAGATTTTGTGATCCTTCTAACCAAAAACCACTTTCCCTGACATCAAGGTAAATCCTCCTTTAAAACTGATGATAAGGTTTCCGGCAGAAATATTGCATGCAGTAATTTTGCCAATCCCCAAATGAGCCCAATGTGATGATATAATGTGGAATAACAATGAAATGTAATTTTGCAGATTTAACACAAATGCCGGCAGCAACAGTAATTGAGTTTGCCGGTAATAGCAGTGCTAATACCATCAAACTCATAATGACAGCAACACCCTCTGCCCATGAGCCTTTCCTGACTAGCATCATACTACAGCACTTTCTCTGGGTAGCCCCTGAGCTGCTTATCCTTCTATTCGTCACTAATCCTAAGCCTTTTTTCCCTGGGTGGCATCAATATACAGCTCTTTCCTGGGTAACATCAATATACAGCTCTTTCCCTGCGTGGCATCAATGTACAGCTCTTTCCCTGGGTGGCATCAATGTACAGATCTTTTCCTCGGTGGCATTAATGTACAGCTCTTTTCTGAGCTGCATATATATACAGCTGGTTCCTAGATGGCAACCATATGCAGCTCTTTCCTGGGTAGCATCAATATACAGTTTTTCCTGGGAGGCATCAATATACTGTAGAGACGCAGACATGTACATCATTGATAGAACGCGTCCCCTCACCTCCAACATACTCGATGAAGGACAAGAAGACACTGTGCATGACACTAGGTATTATTCTAATACCACATCGAGTATATGAGAGATGTTATGCACTCGGACAACCGTACCCTCGAACTGAAGTGGTAGCAGGAGATTTGCAGACTCCACTGAACATTGAAGAGCTGTAAAAGAAATGTGACAGGTGCAAAGTGATGTCATAAGGAGAAGGTACGATGACGCACTGAAATGATATAAGAATACTTAAAGTATGAAGATTTAATTAAAGAAGCAAAGTAAACATGTACACGAGTGAGAAGAAACCATATATACACAGAAGATAAATAACCAGATGAATAGTACATTTATATACGCAAGAACGCAAGGTAGATGAGCCACATAGACGCTTACTGCAGTAGAAAATATAACACGGGTAAAGTGGCCATGTTGAAAAGATGGACATCAGCTCTTAATAAAAATAAGCGAGAAGCTTGAAGGTGAGAGACCAGGTTTGCAGAGCTGACCGATGATGGAAAATTGATTCGCACACTAATAGCTGTTGGCCAGAGATCAAGAAGAAATTGCAGGGTATAAAGGGAGTCAACGAGGATAAGCAATATAGGCAGGACATATTTCTCTTAGATTAAGTAAATGGGCAAACATTTGTGAATACAAAGTATTGAACAACTAAAGATGTAGAAAGCATATGTGAGATGGAGCAACCAAGTCTCCAGATGCCGATTAGAGTCATGACGCCCAGGATAATTGAATCGAATAGCATAAAACAGAAAGACGAGATGGACAAAATCAGGGTCTTTTCACATGTGGTGCAAGACCAGAAAACAAGGCATATTCATAAGGTCACTATACACATCTTTCCCTGGGTGGCACGAATATACAGCTCTTTCTCTGGGTGGAATCCATATACAGCTCTTTCCTGGGTAGCATCAATATGCAGTTCTCTTCTGGGTGACATCAATATACTGATCTTTCTCTGGGCGACATCCATACACAGCTCTTTCCTGGGTGGCATCAATACACAGCTCTGTTGTACTTTCTATGCTACCATGCGCCCCTCCTGGTAGCTAGGGAACTTGGAAGCCATTGCCAGGACCGGTTAAAGGTCTTATTCCGAGTGCCATGTAACATAAGAAAAGTGTAATTTCATGACTGAACCCCACAATTGTTATTTTCTCCTTATTTGTTTCTATATTTATGAACTAAACCATTAAGAGGGAACTCCGGGATACACCTGTACCTAGGTACATGTAGACTTGACCGTGGCCCGGAATCAGAATACGACCATCAAGAAAATAGTACAAAAAATTGAAAAAGAAACAACATGTTATCACATAAATTCCATCACACATACACAATACATACTTTGGGACCAGTAAAGATGTGCTAATATATGAACATTGACTATCAAATTATCTCCTGAGGAATGATAAGAACGTAATGAGAGTTGAATGCGGAACAAAGGAAAAGATATGAGAATATCACTCGAATGAAACAGAAAGTGATGTGCATTTGCAAACAAAGTGAATTTAAAGAGACCGCATTTGCGAACACAGTGAAACAAATAAAAAGCAGAAAACACTATTGGATAGTGTGGAAGCAAAGTGGTAACCATGAGAAATACGACAAAGGAAGGTGTGTGATAATTACCTGTTAGTAAAGGCAAGAAGCCGCTAAAATAAACCAGAAGCATATTTGGATGTATGACATAAGTGCAGAAAGGAAACCTGTATTGTCAAGGAAGTCTTATGAGAAAGAATAAACTGTTGTAAAGTGCCAACGGTTATCAGTTGTGCGACCTGTGATGGGTGGACTGTGTGGTCTGACAACTGTGTTTAGACCTAGGAGCCCTTACTTGGAGTAAACCAAGAGAAGTCTAGAGGCTGAGGCTGGTCGGGCCTAAGATTGTTCAAGTGATAAAACGAGTATTCAAACTGAGCAAGTGAATGTAAAGGTGAATTTGAAACCTGTGGAACCATATTGAACTTGGGCAAGGGAACCCCAAGACCATTCTGTGGAACTGTGTTGAACTTGGGGAAGGAAACCCAGAGACCATTCTGTGGAACTGTGTTGCACTTGGGGAAGGGAGCTAAGAGCAAACCATGAGCTGGAAGAAGCTCAGAATTGTAGTTTGAACACCATTTCTTTGGTTGTTGACATCCGTGCACATTGTTTAGCTTTAGTGGTGAGGGCAAGGATACATTTTGGACACAGACAGACTTTAAAGTTGAAATGACTTACTCAGACTATCCTTAGTTTAGTTAGGTAGGGAAATCCACCTTACCATGGGGCACGTTGGGCCTTACACCATCCCGGCATTTGAGTTAATGCAGATGTTTTATTTGAACTTTGAATCTGTTGTCTGTGTCTTGCTTCATGATGCCTTCACACTACATATAAAGTGGTATCATGACTATAACTACTCTTCCGTCAGCATTAATACCAGATCAAACAACATCATCACTTGTTATAGAGCTCAAAGAAATATCAGAGGCCTCGTTGCTCAACTGTTATTGTTGAACCTTCCCTGGGAGCTAATTTGGTAGTAACTGTTCATATATCAGTGCATTCCAACTGGTCCCAAAGTATGTATTGTGTATCTGTGATGAAATGTATGTGATTTACTCTATTTTTTCTATTCTGTTTTTTTATTGTTGATGGAATTAAACGTTTTTTTTTATTCTGTGAGTTGTGTCTTTAGATAGATGTTGTTATTTTGGTAATTTAGAAAGTTGGATCAGTGGCGTGAACCCCCACTAGTGCTGTTTACCAGACTTTGCCTTTACCTGATGGTCCTACATTTATGAAGACCCCGAATATGGAGAAAATAATAAAAGAGCCCTTTCATCACATCATGGCACTGAATAAATGTTACATAGAGTTCAGAATCACGCCCTAAGGTGTCCTATATCACAGCTAGAGGGAAAGTGGCGCTGACCCTTCAGTGGGTCATGTCTTTGCCCCATGAAAGCCAAATGATGACGGCAAAAGTGACGCACTGAACACGTGCACTATTTTCGAACAGCCATAAAAGTAGGCCCCAACTGTCCCTCCGAATTGGACTTATGCAGAGCTCTCAACTCCTAGTTCCATCTGTTAGAAAGTCATCTAGTCCGTTTTGTCTTTTGCATTTTAAATGTAAGATTCCAAATCCTAAAACGCGATTGGCTGGCTTTCGCGCGCATGGAATGTGGACATGTGGGAGCTCTGCTTATGGTATCCCAGAACCCCCACTGTCTGCCATGTCCTGGCTTCCCTCATGTCCACCAAAGGTCATTGTTTACGATACATACGCATGTGTTTTGTATCGGACACATTTACAATCTGTTACTATCGTTTATAATGACACCCCCTTTACTGTGCCTTACAGTTTCCCACTGTTTCAGCCCCAGAAAGCCATCTGCTGTCTGCCTGGAAGCGTTTCAGCGCTGTCCGAATGTAATTGTTTCTGTGGCCGCCATGACACCCCCTCTATGAGAGATCGCAGGCAGCTTCTTTACATTGTTTGCACTTCTGGTTTATGGCCTATAATCAAACACATAATCTAGTTACTTCCCTTCTTGGAGCAAAGTCTAGACAGGATGATTGCAGGCGATGTGCACTAATCTCCCTTCAGAAAACCAGTGTCAACATTTCACTCTTCCGTCGAGTCCCTGAATGGGATATTTTGCAGGCGACTTGCCAAACCATCTGGAAAATTGTTACACACTGGTTTGGTACTTATAAGGTGAGACTCTTCAATAGTGAGACTTTACAATAAAGCTGAGCAATTCCAGTATTTGTGTGGAGAATGTCAAGGACCAGACATGAGGGGCTGGTGTCAATGATTGATGCAGGCCCTGACTCCATACATGTGCAGAAAGTGTGAAATGTATGGATGGGAGGGTTAAATCTTGACAGATGTGGGTTGCAGGCACATCTAGTCTGCGCACTTCGCACAATTTTTCTATTTTTACATCCTCGTTTCTAGTCTGCGCACTTCGCCCAATTTTTCTATTTTTACATCCTCGTTTCTGCTTGGCCTCCAGCTTTCCTGGGGCTGTCTTACCTTCCCAGCCTCCTGATATTGGGTTCATGCAAGTGACTGGAATACAGCTGGTTGGAACATAGTATTTGAGAGGACCTGCTGTCTTGAAAGCTGGCAGCCTGCTTAGGGTATGCAATCCTTAGACAGTATAGGACCATGTACTGGATGGCAGGACGTTGATCAAAGTATGAGCCCGGTTGCCATGTGGCTTCAATATACCGCTCCCTCTCCTTGATTGGCCTGAACTATGCCTCTCCAGTCCAAGCACATTTTATATTTTGTTATGGAGAGCCCTCCACTGCCTATTGAGGCACAGAAGAGTGGATAACCGCCTATATACCAGCTTGCCTAGGAGGGTGGAGAGAAGCAGTCGCAGACGATCCTTTTTGCACCATTTTGGGGGAGCGGAGGTGGTTCCACTGGTAGGCTATCCTTCCACCTTTTGTGCCAGTCCACACAGGTCATATGCACACACGGAAACATGGACACAGAAATGATAACTATTTTAAAAGGTGCACAACCAGCACGTTATGAACACTAGATGGTCAAATAAATAGGGGGGAAGCCCCCTTAGAAGAGTGCACCTGCTTACCCTTGCAGCCAAGATGGTGGTACCCTAAAAGAACACTCTGCTGCATTCAAAGATTAATGGGGAAAACCCCTGTTCCTTCATGTATCCGGCATCCTCTCCACAGGCCAATCTCTGGTTCAGTCGTTGTCTTTCAGTCTTCATAACTTATAAAATTGAGTTTACAACCTACCTTCTATTTCGCTCGACAGGCCATCCATCCTAACTGGTGCACTATGAGTTCATAGGAAAGGATATTATTAATACTTGAGCTCTTCATTCTGATGGCTCAACAGGCCAAATAAGAGTCTGCCAATGTGCTGGGCGACAACCCCACAAACTGCCCAGACAACCCTCACTACGCTTCCCTACTGACTAAGAGTCATCAATAATATACACATACACATCCATCAGGCATTGCACATCCTGCTCAAGAGCTTCACTTATCTGTGGCACAGTGGACTAATGCATCCACTACATGGGCCTGGTCACGGGTTCGAATCCTGGCATGTCCACTCAGCCCTTCATCCTTCCGAGGTTGATAAAAATGAGTACCATTAAGTTGGGTGATGAGAAAAAACTCTTACCTGTCAATAGCGCCAAGATGCCCCTCTGGGGGTGAACGACCTCAATACAAATACACCTGTTCTGTTAGGTTACCTTGCACCACACAATTGTCAAGCTTAATTGTGCAATGTTCCATAAACCCCAACTGAGAGGGTGAAAATCATACGCTGCCAAACCTTTTCTGGCTCATCATTTACTTGCCAGTAGTTCCCCTTCTAACTTCTCCTTGCTGGGAGCGAAACCTCACCCCTCGCCCCAAAATGTCAGAGGAAGAAGTGGGTGTGGGGGAGTTTGATGGTGCCCCATTTGTGTCGAACAGGTACCACAAGTATCTGAGTTACTCAGACACTGGCAGAGGAATTCCCTGCAATTTAGAGGCGTGAGGTAGGGTTAGGGGGTTTGATCATAGCACTTATACCAGGCAGAGTGCCAACGCCCGACATAGTGATTGCTTTGACCGCCTCCCACCCACCTACCAGGCCTACGGCTGCAACCCTATATGCTGCCCTAATGCATCTATCCTTGGTCCACAAGTATCAAGAGTGGCAATGGATGTGGCTCAGTCCCTTCCTGACACTCTTAATGCTGGAGTGCCTCAAGGATCCTTATTTTGCCAGCCCTATTCAAAATTTACATCAGAGCAGTACTGGATTTGCTTGATCGTCTGGGTGTCTGTTATATGAACTACGCTGATGATACCTAGGTGATCTTTAAACTCTCTGCGGACTACAAATTGGACTCTGAGACACTTAATGAAGTCTACTCGGCAATCCAGTCCGGGATGCTTACAAATGCACTTGCTCTTAACGATAGCAAGACTGAACTTCTTAATGTCGCAACCAGACACATGGTAAACAAACTTCATGCCCCGTACAAGAATGTTACTATTGCCAATAACCAGATCCCTGTGTCCACCAGTGTTAAAACACTCGGTGTCCACGTTGATGCAGAGCTTAATATGAAAGACCATGTATCCCATATTAGGACCTCCTGTGGTTATGTGATCAAACTCCTTAACCAAATCAGGTCCTATATCTCTATTGAGAACAGATCTACTTTGGCATCGCCCCTTGTCAATTGAAGACTTGATCACTGCAATAGTCTCTTGGCAGGGACAACGAAGTCAAATATCCAGTCCTTGCAGTTGGTTCAGAACACTGCAGTTCGCACCGTCTTTGGTCTGCGAAAACATGATCATGTCTCTGAGGCCAGGAAAAAAGCTACACTGGTTGCCTGTGGTGCGCAGGATCTCTCATAAAATTCTCACACTGACTCACAAATGTTGGTCATCCACTACCCCTCTCTATTTAACAAAACAATTGACACCTGATAAACCTGCTTGTGCCTTACGATCGGGGGACTTAGATACATTTAAACAGCCAAGTTTCAAACTGTCTTCATTTGGTGGATGCAGTTTCTCAGTGCAGGCATCCAAGGAACTGAATGTTCTTCCAATCAAAATATGTTCCATTACCTCCTTACCCTGCTTTAAGAAAGCGTCAAAACACACTTTTTCTGGCTAGATCTATCAGCTGTGCTTCCTTTAATTAGGCCCTACATCTGTTCTTTTATGTCTTTTCATCTTTTATGTGTGCCTTGATGTGTATGTGGATTTGGCGCGTTAGAAGAAATGAATAAATAAATAAGCTCCACGGTCTTGAAAATAAGAATTATTGCCTTTTTAAAGAACTTTTGTTTTTTGGAATGAAATGTTTAGTACGAGATCTTAAAACCTTAGTTATCTGCATATACGATTTTAGAGGAATTGTGATGATAATGAAATGTTTTTGATTTTAAAATGCTGTTTATGTTGTATATTGTGTTTTTTTATATCTTGTGATTCTACTTTTGTAAAGGTTTATACAAACCATATACAAATAAATAAATAAATAAATGAATAAATAAATACATAACAAATCCTTGGTTATCTGGGTCCTACCCAGTGTGACCCAGCCCCCTTTTCAGCACTCTGCTAAACTGATCCAACGGAGCTTCCAGTTGATGTGAGCAAGTCGCCTTCTTCCAGCATGTCGGCTGTCCTCGAGTACCGGGCTTTGCACCACTTGACCAAGCGTCCATCCACACGGTTATATGGGACACCATTACAGCATCAATACATCTGAACATCCGCATCATAAGCACCCTGTGATGTACATGAATGGCTAACAGCAAGCAGATTTGATCCACACAGAGGTATTAGTTTGTGGAGCAATAATTGTCTCCTGTCGTATAGTAAAGTCCTAATCATCTCGTTAATATACTTTAGTTCGTCGGGGAGTGCTAAACCATCCCGATAAAGTAGCCTCTTTCTTCCAGATCAGCAGGAAAAGTGATCGTCTTTTCCTGGCGACCAAAAGGCAGAGTGAGAGGCCTACAGGCCGTTCCCCACACACCCACACCCAGATAATCTAACCAACACCATGGCATCGACTGCCGTATGCTAATATAAAGGTGCTGCTTCTTTTAAGAGACCTGGCCCATGGTAAAACAACGGGCGAACATTTTTCAGGTAATCTTGTCCTTCCACATGCATCTTGCCAATGACACAAAACATGGTTCCATGTCTTAACATCTGTGCATTTACATCTTTTTACATTCACATAATGTTAAAAAAGAAATGGGAGGCAAGTCCACAGTACCTTGTACCCTTTTTATTTTTTCGATATCACTTACTCTTTTTTCCATCAATTTTGCTTGTTCCCTGAAAAATGGGCAACATGTATGTAAACGCACAGATGCAAATGCACTGATGCAACTGTTTCAAGATGCAAATGCATCACTGTAAAGATATTTAGCACAGCCACAGTGCACACAATTCCTGGAAAGGGTTTAGCTCCTGCTTGCAACCTATTGGGCATAGTTAGTTTAACACCTTCAGCTACTCTGCACTATTTATTCCATAGACCACCTACTGGCATAGAAACAGCAACTCTTTTTCATATAGGATTGGTGGGTGTGTAGTACTACTGCGCAAGGGACACCAAGTTCAAATTCTCAAGTCGCAATATTATACAGTGTTCAAAGGAATGGCCATCCAGATTTGTGAATGGAGAGTTTTAATTGTGTTTTCAGCCGACACGTGTTTCGACCCAAGGGGTCGTCCCCAAGGCAAGAAGTAATGGGGATAAATCCCTCTACAGAAACAGTTACTGCATGGTTCCAGGAATACAACTGGGGTCTCCTAGACTGTTACCAATTGGGTGTGCTGTGTAGCCCCCATGGATTCAACGAAATTGGTCTTTTAGAGGGTTCAGTGAGATGATTCAGTTGTAGAGTCAATAGTAGGTATCAATACCTGTGGTCGTCTATATATGGGTTAAATGGCCAAATACTGCGGGAGCATGTGGTCCTGGCCGCTGCAGCAGTGTGTAAACTCGTACTATGCAACACATCGTACCCAAGCAAGAGCTCCTGCTCGCTGGCTGGAGGCTGCTTCACCCTCCAGCTCATCGTAGTAGGAAGTCGGCATGCAAATAAGCGCCTCCTTCCACTCTTATTCAGCAGGGACTTCTGCTTCCTCATGTAGCAGGGCTTTCCCAGCAAACCTGTCTCTTTACTTCACTAAACTTCAGTGCATCTGAGATAGGGCACACCAGCATTATGACATGCACATCTTACACTCCCAAGTTGCTTATCCATTGTACCCCTTGCATTAGTCCCAATATTGTCTTTCACCTCTGCTGTGTTGGGCATTTGTATGTTGCATTAACCATTCTATGCATTACTTTATTCTAGCTGCTCACAGTGGAGTTGGCCCAGGGCCTGTATAAAATGCATGTGCATTTGGCATCACATAACCACTAACCCCATTTATAGGAACCTCTGCATTGTTTACTTTCAATATCTTATTCAGACACAGTCTTCTTCTCCTAGGTGTTTATTTTCTCTCCTTAACAAACTCCACCTCCATTCAACTCTTTTTTAATTCTACTTTCGATTTTGACGATTTTGACGATTTTGCTAAATTGTTTTTTTCTAAAGTGCAAGATATTGGTTCTTCTTTAGATCACTGTACTCCACCGGTGAGATCCAATACCTCAGATGCTTTTATCTCTACTGCTTGTGATTATTCATGGTCTTCTTTTGTTCCAATTTCTGAAATCAATATTACATCTACTATTGTTTTTTCTGACCCCACCTCTGCTCCCTCTTATCCACTTCATACTTTCTTAATTAAACCGGTTTTATCTTTATTTTCTTCCTTTTTAAATAAATCATTCATTATCATCTGGGATCTTTCGTTTACAGTAGCTATTATCAAAGAAACCTTATTTGGATACTACAGTGCTATCCAGCTTTTGTCCTATTTCTGTTTGCCTCTTTTATCCCAGCTCCTTGCATCTATAGTCCACTCTATTTAAATATGCATCCCTTACTTCCGTCTTATCAATTTGGGTTTCGTCCAGCTATTCTACAGAAACTGCTCCTCTCTCTGTTACAAACTCTCTCATGCTCTCCATTTGATTCTATCTTCTACAGTAGGTTTGTTAGATCTTCGTGCAGCATTCTACATGGTGGAACATCCAACATTGCGTCCTACTCAGTCTTCAATGGGTGTTTCTGGTGGCTCTCCTCTTACTAATCTCATCATTATTTTGCAGTGTCCTGGAAGGGTTCTTCTTCACGTTCCTATTGGATTCCACAGGGTTCTGTTTCTGGCCCTTTGCTTTTCACTCTTTATACATCTTCCTTGGCTTCCTTGATATCTGATCATGGTTTCCAGGACATTTGTTACCCGGATGAAACTCAAATCTTTATTTCTTTTCCTTCTTTTGATGACCCTGTTCATCAACGTCTATTGACCTACTTTCTGGCTGTTGAATCATGGATGTCTTCTCGTGTCAAGACTCGAGGCTCGCGTGAAGTATAAATACCTCCGTCCCTAAGCAACCAACAGAGGGATGCAAAACACTTGCCTTTCGAGGATTAGGGCCACAGGTGGCAGGAACAGGAACACCAGATCCTCCAGGTGGCTGCTGTAAAGAAATGGGCAGGTAGGGTGAGTATAAACAGTCTTTGAGAAATGGATGAATGACCAAGTAACAATAATGATGCCTACCAGGAGATGAAATGCAGGAAAACTGACTTGGAGGAAACCTGAAGTGTTGCAGGATACTCGAGGATAAAATTCTGTTCCCTCAGTGAGCTACAGCAGCCAAGAGTAGATCACAACACTGAAAAGTATAGATGAATGTTGAAGTAACTCACTGGAAGCACCTGAGGCAAGTATAAGAATGTTGAATTATGCACAATTCGTGGAGCTCATAGACGAAAGCAAGGGCAAGTTGCCAAGTTGCGGTCTGTGATAACAAGGAAGCAAGATTTTGATGTCTGGGAAAGCAAGGAGTTAGTAGGGTGGATCCGTAGCAGTCCATGGCGTAATCCGAGGTCGTAGTGAGGAGGTCAGCAGAGTCACGGTGCGTAGTAATCAAAGGTTGAACAAGAAGAGGTCCAGTAAATGATAGCTAAGATCAAAATACCAGATAGCAGGATCAAGAAACACGAAACACGCTAAACGCTGAACGAAAACATCTGAGAAGCGTTGTATGGCGGGAACCACTGTTGTTTTAAGGCGTTTCTATGGCATCCACATCACGTGATCCAGAAGTGCGCGTCACGTGATGGGTATCGTAGTTCATCGTCTTGGGAGCATGGGAAATCGAGTTTTGCGGGACAGACTGAGACGTTGTATCATGTGATTGCTGAGGTAGCAAACGTTTCCTTCTCTTGTGTAGAGTCGCCATGGAAACACGTGCTCGTGTGGATAAACGCCAGGGGAACTTCCATCTGGAATATAAACAATGCTGTCCTCTCCAGTGCCCCAGATACGTTCTTCTGTGCTGGAGAGCCGGTGGTACAGAACCTTTATACTGCTGCTGAGTAACAGGATGTTTATCCCTGAGTGAGTCCTGTGGCTTGGAGGGAGTAGTTGAATGTTTTGTGTGCATGACATCTCGGTTTTTATGTCTTAAGCTCAAGAAAACAGAAATAATTTTCTTTCCTGTGACTTTCACTATTATTTTGCTTCTTTTAATACCCTTTCCCCAACTTAATTTATCGATAGGGCTTTCATCTTGTAATCTGAGTTTTGTTTTTGATTACTCATTTAATTTACAGGCCCAAATTTCTACATTGGCTCAAACCTGTCGCTTTCATCTTTTCAACATGAAGAAAACTCATTATCTTTTAACTTTTGCTTTTAGTAAATTATTACGACAAACCACTGTCTTATCTCCGCTCAACTACTGTTGTTCTTAGTCTGTTAACCTTCCTGGCTATGCTCTTTTCTCACTTGATCCTGTTCTTCATTCTGCTGTTAAGTTATTGCTTGAACTTCAGTATTCTTCAGATATTTCCCCCAATTTAATCTATCTGCGCCGGCTTCCGATTAAATCTAGATTTGAGTTACGCTTTCTTTATTGAGTCTTTAAGTGTATTCATGCACTGGCTCTGGGTTATTTGTGCTCTTTGGTTTCTTTGTATCACCCTTAAAGGGTTCTTCATTCTGCATCACAGTTTCTTCTCTCTGATCCTCTGCCTCCGTGTGCATCTTCTTGGTTCCTTTCAATAACTAATTCCCAAACTTTGGAATTCCCTTGCTTTGGATATTTGTTCCTGTTCCAATCGCTCAAATCCCATCTTCTACTACTTTGGACTGTTTGGGATATGTGCAGCTCTTTATAATTGTTGCAATACATAAAGTGTACCTCTGTCACACACACTTTGGAGCCACTTACCGTCTAAGGGATTCCAATTTCGGTGATCCTATTAGCCAAATGAATGGCAGACCATTGCAAGGATGCCAAGGCAGGGTCTGCTCTCGGACTGCTAGTTGAGTAAGCAGAGAATGCTCTTAGTAGCAACAGCGATTGTATAGTCACTGTATTGCCCTACGAGATATGGGAGTCCTGCCGTCTTTCCCTAGTGGTTTCTTTTGTGTTGTCTTGGATCTGACATGGCCCTTACCCTGTCTGGATTAATAACGGGGACCACTTTGGAGTTGTGCGAGGGGATTGCAGACCTGGCTTACCTCTGCTAGAAAGCCTCCCCATAGGAGCAACTTCAGTGGACAAGTTGGGCGTCATTCGATAGGCCATCAAGGTTGATTACACCACCTCTTGCAATGGGGTACCATGCACATGTGCAATGTGAAGCACTTTGAGGATCCCCATGCACAGTTCAAAGTCCCAATTAGCTTTGGGCTTTAATGTGATTCTTTAATGGTGTATGCCCAATGACTACTGGAATTCCTTAAAGTTCTCTTTCTGGAAGTGCAGGCTTTGGTGAGCACAATGAAACCTGTATAGCGTGAGCCACACAAACGTTTATACAATAGAGGAATACTGGAATATTCTGCAGTGGATGTCAGGAATTCCACATTGGTATATCATGAAAATTCATCCACCACAATAAAAAGCTGATAGTCTAGTACAGTACTACTAAAGTACATGTTGATGGCCTGCCATAACTTGTTATCCTTAATGGACATTCAGCGGGGGGCTAACTGTTCCTTGTTGGCTGTGGCCTGATACCACAAACACTGCCCAGTATGATCCTCTACTAGTTCTATAAGCCCTGGAAACCACTCCTGCTTCCTAAGCTGAGCCTTTATTTGTACTGCTCCTTGGTGCCAGCGTCATGGCTTGCTCCATCAGAGCTGTATGTATAACCGTTCTCAACTGAGTAGCAGCCCATCTGTTGCCACTGATAATTCCGACCCTACGTGCCAGATCCCTTCCAGCATCCTCTTTGCTCTATCACTTCTGTGGCCTGTGTGGACAACAAGTCGTTCAGTTGTTCTCTTCCACCTGGTGGATTATTAGTTGTCAACACCTATCGTCAGCAGTGGCTGGCTTGACACAATCAGTGTCATTGACTGTGAAATTACCACTGTATTGACCAAGCAAATATCCTCCTCTGCCAAGTATTTTTGGGCGCTTTATTTGCGGGCTGTACTTGGTGTTTTGCAAGCTTTTCTTCTCCTGCCTTGTACACCGCATCACCCCACAGTACAGCAGTTGTAGGAGCCATCTCTTAATTCTTGCAGGCAGATGAGGGGATGTTCCTAACCTGATTGGCAGCAGCAGATTCTGCACATATGGTCTTTGCCCTTCTGTAATGGCTTTGCAGGCTGAAAAACTATGGTCTGGAAGTTTGCTCAGAGCTGAGGCCGTTGTTATGATTTATTCAAAACCTTCCAGCCATCTTTTGTTTTTTCTTTAGTTTCCCTGAGTGGGACGGGTATGCCCAGACGTGGGTCCCCAGCCTGCTGGGCCTAGAGACCCAAGCTACTCCTCACTAATGACACCCAACAAGGCCGAAACATGTCTGGAGATGCTTGTGGTCTCATGCAGAGGGAATGTGACCTAGCAATTCGGGCTGGACCGCCCCTTTTGAGGTAGGACCAAGCCTGAATTGCATATGGTTTTCCCCTTCTGTAATGGCTTGGCAGGCTGAAAAAACGATGGTCTGGAGGGTTGCCCAGAGCTGAGCTTGTGGTTCTGATTTATTCAAAACCTTCAAGCCATCAACTTTTGGTTTCACTATTACAGGGTGACCAAACAAATAAAGGGGGATGTGTTTGCAGCCCCAAAGCACTCCCAAGGTTTCCTTTAAAATCTGTGAATAATGCTGCTCTACACCAGTCATCACGCGTCTGGCATAAGCTACAGGCAGTCTCAGAATGTTCTAGCCTTTTTGAACTAGCACATCCCCAATCCCTCTTGAACTAGCAAATACCAGTATCTTTGTAGGCCTCGCGATCCAAACAATTACATTGTTTCCGATGAGATGGCTTGTTTGATGCTCCCAGTCTGTCCTTCCCCACAAACTATCCTTTTTCTTGAAGCAACCTAAAGGCTGAATGAGTAACGCCAGATCAGGAATGAACCTCCCACAGAAGTTCACCATCCCAAAAACTCTTCCCCTCAGACTAGGAAGTAGGAGGAGCCAATGCATATATGTCAGCCACATGTAAGATGTACCCGATGAACTCTGTCTTCGACTAGAGGAATAAACACTTGTCCCTGTTAAGGGATAGGCAAATGTCCTTTCGATGTTTGAACAAAGCACTAAGTCTCTTTAGATGTCATGCACTGATATTGCAAAACAAGACATCATCACTCAAATTAGGGACCTTTGGAGTTCCGGCCAGCACTCCTTGGATGTTAGTTGAAAGTTAGTTGAAAATCTTTGGCTGCAAAGGACACCCCAAAGCTGAGTCGCTTGTGCGTGAACAGGCTTACATGTGTTAATGTGGTGATGCAGCGGTAGTCCTCGTGCAGCAGAACCTGGTGCTAACAGTCCATCAGTTCCACCATTGCGAGCACTGTGGTGCCCTGAAAGTCTTCCACAGTGTCATCTATAGATGGAGTAGAGTGTCTCTCCCACTTTATTTGTCAGGCGAGTGTGCACTCAAATACTCAAATGCACACCTTATCAGCAAAATCCAAGGTATTGGTCCAGTGACCCTTTCAATGAAATCATCTTTCTCCAGTTTTGTCCGTTCAATTTCAACTTTACAACTTGGATGGAAAGGGATTTCGTTGGATCAACGCATAGCCGCACTATCTGACTTCCAAGGGATCCAATATCTTGAAAACTGGCCTGATACTCCCTGAGCAAGTGAAAGTGACCTGGCCCATGCCCCCGGTCATGCTACAACTGAGCCGAGTGTCATTGGATATTAGATTGGAGTGCAGCCTCCATACATTAACATTTTGACTTTAAAAGGCACCAATGTGCGACTGGGAGTCAATCATTTGAAATGGGAGAAGGCCATGACATTTAGGCTCCCTTGTCAATACAAATCAGTAATGTTGTTTATGAGATTACCACATCGTATTTGGGTTGTTGACAGCAACCAGAACAGCGAGTGCATATAAAAGAGATGGAAAATGTGTCCTACACATCCTCTTGTTCATCTTCACTCCGGGGTATGTGTAGGCGCGTATGTAGGCGCGTACTCCATTAACAGCCACAATCTTCTTTGTTTGTTGTTTTAGGCTCATAGGTTTGGTCAAGGACATCACTGGAGCTGCTATCTTGCAGACTGTCACAAAAAAGTGGTTCATCTTCAGGCATGCTCCACATATCTGACCAGCCCCACACAGTATTCACAAATTGTGTCTTGCATTCCAGGCGTTTACTGAGGTGATGAGGGCACATTACTGTGAGTATGCAGCTGACCTCTCAAGGGTGGTCTGCCCCTTATGGCTTACATCCTCGAATCTCAGGGGCTTAAGAGCATCTTCCATGTGATTAGCATGTACAGCTGCAAGCACACGTGACCATCCCATTTCCACAATGTTTTGTAGGGCTATGCATGGCTGCTGAAGGATTTCATGTCTTCAATGAGGAGAGAGAAACTGCCCGTGAGCTGTGCCCTTACAGTGTCCTCCTGATCCTGCACCGCGCAGGTCAGATCCGGATGCTTCTGAGCGCCCCATGTTGTTTGTCCTAGCTAGAAGTGTTGATAGCCTCCGTTGATCGGGTCTTGAAGTAATCATTGAGCATGGGTTTTGTTGAATCATAGAAGTCAACTGATACCTGCTGAGATTTGAAACATTTTGCACTGCACCCCCAGCAAAGAGAAGCATTGGCATCTTGGCCATGTCATCAGTTCACTTTATTGTCATGAAATACATATCCAGGTGTTTCACCCAGGGGTCCTCCGCGGGCTCTAGGAATGAAGCTTCCCCTTGGGTGCCAAACTCTGCTACTCGGGCATGGTGAAATGCAGCCTGGATCGATGATGTTTCTGACAGGCACATTGTTTGCGGTGTACCAGCTGAGCCTGAAGAAACTACTCGTCCATCATTGGACATGGGTGCAGTGGATGCAAACATGATCGTGTGGTGGAGGACATAGATGAAAAATATGCCCGGCAGCTTCTGTGAGGCTGCACAGCGCACACTTCTTTGTACCCCGAGATGCGCTCTGATGGCAAAGGGTGTCAGCAGGATCTCATAGGGCCCGGGGGCTATACTATGCGCATTGCAGCAGGAAGGATCTGCAGCGTGAACTCCAGGCTCACAAGATTCGTGTAACCTCACACACACCGCGATCACCATCGGGTGAGCTCAGAGCTGACTTCCGCGTATACAGATCCCTTCACCTAGCATTGGGAGGTGTGTAGGGCCATGGGCCTTTGTAGCCATTTGTTATGGTGTGGGTGCAGGGTAGGGACCCTGTACTAGCCCGGTGCCCTAACAGTAACCACACGGACTCCCCGGATGTGTGTCTTCCTTTTTATTAACTTTGCACGATGATGCTTTCTGCTTATTCACCATGCCTATAACATCAGTACAGCATATGATACCATCAAAGTGCCTGGACTAGTGTGCCCTCAGCATAGAAATGTAGAGGCTGACAATCTGGACCGGAATTAAGCATTCTAAAGAGTCGTCCTCTTTCTCAGTAAGCAGGGTTGATCAAATGGCACATTTGTTGCTTCCATTTAAACTTTTAATCGCAGAGCTTTTATCTGTACCATACAATGATTTTCAAGATAATTGTTCCTTTTCAGTGTATGCTGGTCTCAACAAAGGGTTCACTCGCACTTGAGGTGCTGTTCTAAAACCTATACATTGTATTGCCCTACAAGTGTTATGTACATAGTTGCAGCCCCGCCTTGCCGGCAGTGCACACCTTAACCCACTTCCTGTAAGCGGACTAGGGAAATAGTACAATATAAACACATGCCTGCATTGCGGGAAGTTCCCACCAGAATAGTGGCACAATGCTCTGAGAAACTCTATTGCATCCCTTGTAACTCATAATATATTTTGGTTTATTTTTGTGATTGTTATCTTGCTGGGACCTTCCATTTTATCGACCGTTCAAAAGCCTGTAACCTGGAACAACCCCTTCGGGCTCACTGCACAAAAAAACCCAGACTCGCTTGAAGTGGAAAAGGTTGCTTTAATGTGACAGGCCACCGCTTACAAAACCTGGCTCCCTGGCCTTACAGACTAACAAATCAATTAACAATCGCCAAAACAATTAATTAAGCAATTAACAATTCATCACTTCCAGTCCCCTGCTCCCTCTGCTCCCCCTCAATTCCTCTCAACCTTCATTCCTGGTTTCTCCCCCATATTCTCCCTGAAGCCATGCCCCTCCTTCTTCAATACCTCTATCCCCTCTTTGTAACCCTGGGCTAGCCTGTTCATGCAAACAGCGCCACCCCCCTCCTTTACTGTGCTAGTACCCCTTTTTGCTTCCCTCAACCATCCTTCGAAGTGCCATGTCCCCAGCAACCCTGTGCTCCTCCTCCCCTCCCCACCAAACTCCCCTCAAAACCACTCTTCCTCTGACCTACACTATTACCTGCAGCCAGGCTGACCTGCCACAACAGCAACAACATGAACCCTTTAACATAACCATTGTCCAATTCGAACTGCCCCAGCCTGTCACACCAACACCACCATCCCCCCACCTAATCGACCACCCAGCATCCATCTCTGACCTCTCCAAAAACAAAGGGGGGAAACTTCAAAACCCTCCCCTGCCCAGTAACCCAAAACATCGAAACCACTAAAGGGGCGGGAGGGTGGGGGACGCGCGTAAATCTGCCAACTGTGGCTTGCTCCCGAACCTTCCCTGCCCCTTAAGTACCCTCAGGAAAGGGGACACTCTGTCCCGGCCAGCTCGCTGGCTAGTTGGCACCTAAAATTCGCCTGGGGGGGGAACGCTTGTGTGTACTCCTCTGGGCCCCCCTTTGGACTCAATGCACAAAAAATCCCAGACTCGCTTAAAGTGGAAAGGGCACTTAAATGTGACAGGCCAGAGCTTACAAAATACGCTAACCTGGCACCCTGGCATTACAGACTAACAGATCAATTAATATTCACCAAAACAATTAATTCATTAAGCAATTAACAATTCATCACTAGTGGACCCCTGCTTCTTCCCCTCCCCTTCAATTCCTCTCAGCCTTCATTCCTGGTTTCTCCTTCCATCTTCGCCCTGAGGCCACACCCCTCCTTCTTCAATACCTCTTTCCCCTCTTTGTACCCCCGGGCTAGCCTGTTCAAACAGCGACACCCCCCCTCCCCTACCGCACTTTTTGCTTTCCCCAACCATCCTCAAAAAGGGCCATTTCCCTGGCACCAGAGAAACCCTCCTCTGAGGTGTTCTTTCTCCCCATCTCCCTTCCCCAGCCCTACTTCTATCTCCAACCTCTTATGATATCCTAAACCACCAACCTAACATCAATCAAATAGTACTGGTTCCCCGTAAGGGAAAAATGAACACCATCATCCTGAAACAAATCAAAAGCTTCATATTTGATCTCCTGGTGCGCCAATGTCTGCACCCCACATGACCTACAAAACTTCAACATCTCCCTGTTGATCTTTTTCCTCATCCTTTCCACCGCCCTCTCCTTCACAGCTCCCCTCCATACCCTCCTTGTCATAAACTCAGTCCAAACCAACGCAACCCCTGGCCACATCTTCCTCAACCAACTAAGGTCCCATTTAATTTTCTTTAACAATGCCACACCTGTATCCCTAACCAGGTCATTCTCCCCTGCATATAAAACCAAAACCGCCAGCACCCCATGAAGCTCTTTCTGCAAAAAGTACGACCACCAATCTCTGCATGTCCACCAGTGTCATTTTACGTGCCGCTATCCCCCTCTGTAGCAACTGAACCAGCTTGCTCACCTTGCTGTCTGGCAAGCGTGAAAGTCATGGCCACTGAATCCAGCTCAATTCCCAGAAAAATTCAGAACCACAGTGTTATCTTCTGCCAATGGCACTCCCTACTCTAGCATCAACAACTGAAAATCCTCCAGCATCCACCGGCACTCCTCCTCTCTGCCCGCCCCGCCCCGCCCCGCTGATAAACAAGAAATCATCCATCTAATGCAAAACACCCCCAAAACACGAACTGTAAGTAAAAACCCCAGTGCTACACTTCTGTAACTTTACGCGTAGCTTATCGCCTCCATGTAACTTGTCATTTACTGATGTATGCACAATGACCTGCAACTGTAAGTAAGCCAAATCCATGTAACAGCGCCACAATGCCGTCGGGCTGTTTGTGCGCTTTATAAGTGCAAAAAGAAAGAAAACTGTAGAAAAGAGCTAAAATGCTCAAACAATGCACATGACACCACGCAGACCATCGGCAATGCTTTGTCCACGTAACTTGACCCTCAAACTGCATCCCCAGCCACCAAAAGTCCTCTGGATGCACTGGCCACAAACGAAAAGCCGATTTGATGTCACACTTGGCCATAAAAGCACCACACCCTTCCTTTCTCACCAAACTCACTGCCTGATTCACACTTGCATAGGACACCCCGCAATCCTCGGGGGCAATGAATCCATTCACCGACATACCCTTTGGCTATGACAAGTGGTGAACCAACCTGAATTCCCGTCAGATTTTTAGGCACCACCCCTAAGGGAGAGACCACCAGATCACGCGGCAAATCCAGAAAAGGCCCAACCACTTGGCCCTATGTCACCTCTTTCCGTAGCTTCACCCTCACCGCCTCTGGATTATTTCATGCCGACTTTAGATTCTCAGACCACCGCTGTATCCTCGGGCACTGGTATACCAAATTAAAACCCTCCCGGAAACCTGCAACCAAAACCATAGTCCCCTCCCTGTATGGGTAAAAACAGAGCCACTCCTCCAGTACCTCTACCTTAACTGGAGTATAGGCCTTTGCCCACAACCCCCCTTCCTGCCCCACACTCCCTCGCCCCCTCTCCTGTCACAAAACATTGTGTGATGGGATGCCGTCCTGCGCACCTGCTGCACCTGTGTCTGAATTTACACACTGGCCTAGAGCAACACTCTTTATTAAAAGCCCAGCACACAGCTGATGGCTGCCGCCTGCCACCTACTCCCGCCCCTTCGGGGGGCAGGGCAACCATGAAAGGGCCGGTAAGGCACGGTTAAGCCACTCTCTCTATGAAGTCTTGGTACCGGGTGCATGACTCATTGCATCCATAAATCCATGTCAATCCCCCCCCCTCTTGCTTGTTCTCTCCCATCCTTGCCCTGAACTCCTCATTGTACCTCACCCAGGCAAAAACCCTGAAACGCGTGAATGTTTTCCTAATCACATCCATATACTTCAAAGTGGTCTTTTACAGCCGAGTCGAATATTGTTCAACAACCTTGTGCTTTCCTTTAAAAGGTTCTACCACCCCAAAGTACTTGAGAGTCCATGGGAGAACAGGATCCAAGACGAATCTGGGAGCTCTGGAAGGCTCCTGAGGCTAGAAGATGCTGTTCTTCGTCACAGTACCTTTAGTGCCTTGGCACGCAAAGTGGCAGAATTTCTTGGCTTTACTCAACGATTCCCTCGGAGGATGGTCCCCTTTGGAAGAAGAGCCACTGGCATGTTGAGTCCAAGAATAAAAAGGAACCAAAGTCTTTCGGAATGGCAGCAGTTTGGCTCTTCGCAGTGCTCTCCTTTGGTCGACGATTTCTCTGACTGTAGTAGTCCTGTGAAGAAGAAACTTGCTGTGATCTCCTTAAAAGCTTGTGGATGAAGATAAGACCCCTGGGCCCCTTCGATGACTTCTGGCAGTGATGGGTGCATTCGTCACTTTTGGTGTCGGGTTTCAGAATATCGCGGTTTTCCAACTTTCGGTTCTTCGTTGCTGCAGCACAACCCTCTAGACAGCTTCTGGCAACCTGGACTCGACCACTGTAGTGAACCTTAAACCCTCACCCAGGCTGGACTCTTGGGATGACTGATATCTTTTGGTACCGGAAAACCCACCAGCGGACCTTCCACAGCACCCAATGACTCTGGGCTCTCTATGGTGGGAAAAAGTGGTCAGTGGTGACTGCAAGAATGTACTTTCAAATGTTCTTATGCAGTTTGGAACTTTCGCAGCTCCGGGTGTCGAGCAGAACTATACCAGTGTACCCCCTCTTCTGGGCAGTAGATGGCAACAGCTTCCAGCGGTCACAAAAAGCACCTCTGGACCTTGTCAGACACCAATGGACTTTTCTGGCTCAAGATGTCCAGCACTCCTCCTCTGGAGTTTGAAGACCCCTTATCCAGACGCAGGCACACTGGACTGGCTATTCACTCCACCCATAGACCCATAACAAAAGATGTGCATTGGGGCAACCCTTTCAGCATACTACAATGCATTCATGTCCGTTTCAGGCAGGGCTGTCTCATTCATTGTGTCACACACACAGAAATAATACACCCACAAAAGAGAACGTGAGTACACTTCAGTCTCCATTCACACAGGTCCCCACCCCTAGGGTATACCCACAACACATAACGTCTGGGAAGGCTCCAGTCAGTCTGACAGGAGGCAGCCCCAGAGCCATATATGGTATTTACACTCATCAGCCAGTCGGGGGGGGAAAGGGAACAACAGAGACATATATGGTGTTTCCACCCAACCCCCATTCAAGAGGAAGGGACAGAGCCAGGGCTTCTCAGGACTTTGGGAAACAAGGTAAAAGGCAATAGAAAACAAGAGCCCACAGGGACCATCTTGTCTTCTGTCAGGAATTCTCTGAATCCTATGGCGGGGCATGCGTATCCCAAAATGGAGTATACTCTGAGCCACTGTCAAGTCAGCATGTAGCTGCCACCAGTCCATACCCTACTCGGTGGGCAACACACAGGTGCCCAAAACACACATAAGGGGTACAAGGGTGTACCCCCACCCATGGGTGCCATAAGGTTATCCTATGGGTGATGTTCGCCAAAAGATAAGAATGAATAGCTGCACAGCCAGAGGTTCATGCTGGACCTCAGTGGCAGAAAACATAGAGTAAATGCACACTGCGTAGTGGTAGGACAAGGAAAGGAGGTCCTGCCCCTCCATAAGGCATTTCCAGCATCACATGCAGGAATGGTGAAATTTACCATAAACACATAGGGAGATCCACAAGAATTCCTAATGTACTTACTACAAGTTCTGGAAATACGCGTTCGCAATTCTTGTTACTGCAAAACTTCTTATGAAGTCTAATGTAGTTAGAGTATGCCAACAGGTATCTTTCTACTTTAAACATTCTCACATTAACAACACTTCAAACAAACCTACTACCGCACTTACGCTGACATAATTGTAGTAGGTTTTTATATCCTCTATGGATTTTTTACCCAATGATTATTCAAGTCAATACAACAACATTGTAGCACACACTAATGTTGCACCAAGCATAAGCTTTTCACTATCCTGCTTAACAAATTACACTGTTTTTTTTCACAGAAAATGAACCAGAGATTCCAGCTTTACAACTGTATAGAGCTGAGTAACCGAACCCAGTGTAAACAAATACATATTCCATAAGCACTATCCTCAATTGTACTGCAATCATAAATACCAAATACTTTCTACTCCCCCCTACAGTAGCTATAATTACTTCACAAGAATCTGGTCACTGGCCACAACCACCACAATATAATTAAATCATATAACAAGTACACATAATACACCTTCAAATAACAAAACTCGCCCTGAACCCCCTGCCATTGAATTGGTGTCCACGGACACCAAAATTGAATGCGCACTCAGCGGCACATGGCAACCCTTTTATCACCTATAAACACCGCTACATATCATCTCTATTCCACTCCCTACCATTTCCACGCCCTCTTTCAACAATCAAATAACCCCAAATGTGTTTTCCGAACTGTTCGCTCACAGCGCTGTCTGCGGACTATCCCGGCACCTGTATGCCATTTTCCCATCTATAAAAACAGCCCCATATCATCTTTATTCCATTCCCCAGCCTTTCCAGGCCCTCTTTCAGCCACCAAATAACCCAAAATGAGTTTTCCAGGATTTTTCCCAGCTGCGCTATCCTCAGACACTGGCCAGTGTCAACGGACCTAACATGGCGGCCGTTTAAAAAAAAAAGATGACACACCTAACGCTTTTCACCATCCAATCAGCGGGCATGTCCGATGTCCGTGGACATTATGCTGGACCCTGATTGATCCATGGGGGGTGTCCGCGGACCGAATAGGGAAGTGAGTCTACGGACTGGACCCAGAAATCACAAAGCTTTAGGCGTGAGATTTTTTTTCTTCCATTGTGTCTATGAGGAAAACCACACATTTTGGGACCCCTAGAACCCCTCCCGGACGTGACCCCACCAAACTTCGGGTAAATCCTCTATCTATCTATCTATCTATCTATCTATCTATCTATCTATCTATCTATCTATCTATCTATCTATCTATCTATGTTCTTGTAGTGCGCCACAAACCCAAAGGCCTCAGGGCGCACACAGGAGGGAGAAAAAGACAGACGACAGATAACATAAAAAGTTCAGAAGGAAAAAAGCATGAGACACAAAGTAGGGCCATATTCATCTAGTATTCCACCAAACAAAAAAACGATGTAGGGGTACATACAGTAAGATACAAGACTGAATACTCCAGCAGCATGAAAAAGGAAATAATTATCCTTGACCTATGTCCAACAGGAAGGTTTTTAGTTGTTTCTTAAAGATACTCAGAGAACTTCTATCAGCAAGGTGTTTAGGCATGGAATTCCATAAGGCTGGAGTCCAGGAATTAAAACCTGTTCCCCCATATCTTTTCAAGGTAGACAAAGGTTGAACTAGAGGGGTGTCGCTACTGGAACGTAATGTAACGCTCACCTGATTCTCGCAGAGGCGCCGGTCTTGACTGGGCGACTACCGTATCTTCAAAGGTGATGTGCAGCACCCGGTTGGCTCTTTGGGCTGGACCTCTGTGCTCTGTATGCCTGACGTGCAGAGTAAGATGTCTGCAGATAGAAAATACGGGGTTAATGAACTGGGGTTATTGGGGTGTCCCTATCTCTTTCCTCTTCTCCTCTCCTGTAGACCCCCACAGGTTAACGCTCTCACCTTAGGTAAGTGAATGCCGAGCTCTCCATCTGCCTCGGGGCAGGGTGCTGTAACCAGTTTCTTCACCGGATAGGTAGCGCAGGCCTCTTGACTTCAGAGGACTGCTGTCCGTCGTTTACTGCACGAACGGTAAGTTTCGAGTAACTCAAATGTCTTTAAAGTCTTTAATAATGATGTCTCTTGTTTTGCAGGGTTCCGGCGATGGCGGATGACGGGCTGAAATGCCTTGAAGATGGAGCCCGTGTGATGAATAGAAGCGCCTGGAAGCACGTAAGTAAGCGCTTGTTGCCAGCTTCACAATGCGCTCTAACTGTCTTTTTATTTTGCAGGTACAAGTTCGGAGCGGCTGCAGGGTGCCGGGATACCCACTGGGTTAGATGTGGAAAGGAGTAATGGCACGTGAGTATTAAAGTTCCCCAATGTCTTTAAACGCACCTTGTTTTGTCTTTCAGATGCGGGATGCAGCGCCGACGGCCTCCGGAGCGTGCGAAGAGTTGGTAAGCTTTTGTCTTTCAGATGCCGGAATGCAGTGTGAAGACCTCCGGAGCGCACGAAGAGTAGGTAAGCCTTTGCCTTTCAGATGCCGGAATGCTAACCTGTTCTTTCTTGTCTTTATAGGTGTTGCTGAAGACTGGATTCAGGATGGTAAGCCTTTTTCCTTAGGCCCAGGATCAGATGCAGAAGACACGATGAGCGTTCTGCTGCAGAGGATGCAGAATAACGCAAAGCAAGATTCATCCACCGGGTGTGGTTTAAATAGCCTCCTGTAGTGCTTAGGTGTCTCCTTCCACAGCCACGCCTAAGTAAGAAAAGAGTTCCTGGTAAGAAAAGAGTTCCTGCCTTCCAGAAGAGTTCCAGTGTTCTGAATCTAGGGAGTGGCTCCAGCCCCACCCAACAGGAAAAGTAGTTCCAAACAGAAGAGGATCAGAGGCTCAACTGGCAGGCAAGTAAGCAGCATGGTCTGCTGCAGGTAAGTCCACCCAAGCATTATGAGCCCGGCGCTTCCAGCGCTGGGACTGGGCATATTTATGAGCCTGGTGCCACTGGCGCCAGGACTGGGTCCAAAAGGTCCCCATTGGGACTGGTTGGCACTCGGAACCTGGGTTATGGATCTGCTTCCAAGGGAGTCGGGAAAACCCTGACCTTTTGGAAGCAGAGATCATGACACGTAATGAGCAACCAGCTGGTTTCTTTATTCTGGCAGTGAGATAAGATGGGGCTTTGCCACACAGGCATTTATACACTATGGTCAGCCCTTTATGATGTAGCCGCTTTTGAACTGGCAACCAATGCAGGCTACGCCTTGCCTCGGAAACATGCATATTGCGCTTGAGTCCCATCACAGCTCACACTGCGCTATTCTGAATCACCAGCAACGTCTTAAGATTGGCCTGGGAGGTACCAATCAGAAGACTCTTGCAGTAGTCCAGCTTGCAGTTCACAATCGCATCTGCGAACAGTGCAAGATTTTCTTTGGGCAAATATCGACGTATCTGCCATAAGAGCTGGATATAGTGATGGCAGGAAGATTTGAGATAATTAGTCTGTTGGGTAAAGGACAGTTGAGGGTCAAAAAAGACCCCTAAGGTTTTCACAGATTTTGATATGTGAATAACATGTTGACCAATCAAAAAATTGTCATATTTTGTATCCTGTTTCTTTAACCTCTGATGAGTGCCCAAGACCAGCAACTCAGTTTTGGCATTGTTAAGGGCCAGAGAGTTTAACGTCATCCATATCTGAATTTCGGCAAAGATGTAATTAATATGCTCTAAGTCTTTTTGATACTCACCAGTGAGTTTGATAACAATCTGCTTATCGTCAGCATAATTGGCAAAATAAATGCCCATAGCTGACAGAAGAGTGCAGAGAAGACGTGGGTAAATATTAAAGAGCAAGGCGAAAGACATGAACCCTGCGGCACGCCACATAATAATATAGAAGCAATGGAGTGAGTATTGTTCTTAGTTACTTTCATGTTTCCTGGACCCAGAAAAGATTTAAACCATGGTAATGCTTCTGTGGAACATTTACCAATTGAAATCAACCTGTCTGCCAAAAGTTGATGATCAACTAGATCGAACGCGGCGGATAGGTCTAAAAGCAGCAGCAAGGCGGTATTTCAATTTTATTGGTGTTGCAGAAAAAAGTTTTACAGTTTTTCATGTGAGCAAAAATGAAAGATTATAACATGTAACAGTTAGAGAGCAACTTAGGAGTGCGACATACAACGTGTTGGTTAGAAAAACATTATAATAGCCCCCCTAGCCCTCTCCCGTTCAGTTCGTGCCCTCGATGAGAGCAGAGGCAGCTTTCTTGGTTCTTGTGACTTTTCTTTACAGGATTTATATGGCAGGATTAGGCACGATTGTTCGAGAACTCTTGAGACCTTTTGACAATGGCACAGGCGGCAAGTAGATTGTTGTGTTTGCATTACGGCATTATGCACACATTTTTCTCATGTGGCGTATTTTGCACGGAAGTCCGCCCATTCCATTTCGGTGGAGGCACCTTTTCCGTGTAGAGCAGCGGTCAGAGCCTCCATTCTGAAGATGGTTCGCGCAACGCTCACCCATTCCTCCTTGGAGGGGAGGGATGGTCTCTTCCAGGTCACTGTAGGGCAGGCTCTTGCGGCCATCAGGAGGCCCAAAGTCATCTTGGGAGCTTTTAGGATTGTGTCTTCTTCCTGCAAAAGGCCGAAGAGGACCAGTAGGGGGCATTTCTCCCTTTCTTCTTGGTCAAGGTCCTTGATCCAACTGAGAACCTCGTCCCAAGAAGCCTGGACTTTATTGCAGCCCCACCACATGTGCCAGTAGTTTGCTTCTTGACCACAGCCCCTCCAGCATTGCGGGTTTGCCCCTTGGTACATTTTCGCCAATCTAAGCGGGTCGTACTGCCACCTGTAGAGGAGTTTGATTGCGTGGAGTTTATATTGGCATGATATTGATGCTTTGGCCGCCTGTCTACATATGCGCAGCCACATCTCTTCCTGGAGAGGTCCACCTAAGTCAGCTTCCCATCTGTTCCGCAATTTGGTAGAAGGAGCTAGGTTTGTCGTTATCAGAGCGTTATACATAGAGCTTATCAGGCATCTAGAGCCCACAAAGGTGTCCAGTATTTTTTCAAAGGGTGTAAGGTCTCTCTGTAGTTGAACTTTCCATTTCTCTCGTGTCATTACTCCCTTCAGCTTTAAATACTGGAAGACAGACAGCGGGCCTATGTTGAGTGCATCTTCAAGTTCTTGTATGGTTATAAAGGTCTTGTTTCTCCATAATTGCCCAGCTCGTTCCAGGCCCGCTTCATAACGAGACTGGTAGCTTAAGGTTCAGATATGTCATCACGTATCCCTGGGACCCAGATGTGTCCCAGGGGAGAAGGCCAGGTCGTGATTCCTTTCATGGTGCTATCGGGTTTCCAAATTGCCCAAATGGTTCCAAGTATGGGATGGTTTCGGATGCTATTCCGCAGTTGGGGTCCCGGGACCCATAGCCATTCTCCAACGGTGTATGGCCGAAGGTGGAAGTTGTCGAGGGCTATCCAGTGTAAATTCGTTTGCTGTCTCACGTGCGGGATTATTATATGAAATTGGGCTGTTTTGTAATATGCTTCCAGGTTGGGGGAGACCCACTCCCGCATCGTCTTTCTTGAGGTAAAGAAGGGATTTTGGGACTCTTGGTTTTTTGCCTTGCCATAGGAAAGCCATCATGGACTTCGTTATTTCAGAAAATAATTCTTTGGGTATCTTTATGGGGAGCATCTGAAACAGGTACAACATTTTTGGAAGAATCACCATTTTGATGGCATTTAGGCGCCCCATCCATGCGATTGTAAGTTTGGCCCATTTTGCCATGTCGCTTAGCAGTGTCAGTAGGATGGGGGGGAAGTTGGCATTGTACAGGGTGTCAAGGTCACGTGTGACGTTTATGCCCAGATATCGCAGGGTGGTCAGGCTCACTTTCATTCCCAATGGGATGAATCTCTCCACCTCGTTGTCTTTGTTTTTGTCGAGTGGGAGGAGGATTGATTTCCCAGTGTTGATCTTCAGGCCCGCCATCTGTCCGTATTCCTCAATGATGTTCAGGGCTGTCGGGATGGATTCAAGTGGATGAGTGAGATGTAGCAATATATCGGCGGCGTAGAGGCCAAGCTTGTATTCCCTGTCCCCCACCTTGATCCCCCGGACACCAGTGTCCGATCTCAGTCGCTGCGCAAGGGGTTCGAGCGACAGGACGAACAAGGTGGCAGATAGCGGGCATCCCTGTTTTGTTCCCCTTTCCAGGGGGAACCATCTGGAGTAGCCTCCGTTGACTGAGACTGATGTTTGCGGGGACGTGTGGAGTGCCTTTATGGCAAGGCGTAGCTTTGGGCCGAAGCCCACCTCAATGAGAACCTTTTCCAGGAAGTCCCAGTCCACCCTGTCGAAAGCTTTCTCAGCGTCCAAGGAAAGAAGGGTTGGATCCCCCGGCATGTTCTGAGCCTCGTGAATCAGGTGGAGGGTTTTTCTCATGGTGTCGGCACCTTGTCTTCCTAATATGAAACCCACTTGGTCCGGGTTCACCAATCGCGGTAAGTGGACTTCTATACGGGCTGCTATGACTCTTGCATATATCTTGGCATCAATGTTGAGGAGCGAAATGGGGCGATACGATCCACAAAGTTTTGGGTCTCTGCCTTCTTTGGGTATAACAGTGAGGAGGGCTTGTTCGAAGGAAGGGGCTGCTTTGGCTGTTTCGAAGCTATCGTTGAAGAGTGTTGTTAGGAATGGGACAATATACGAGGAGAACGATTTATAGAAACCTGAGGTGAATCCGTCGTCTCCGGGGGACTTCCCTGTTTTGAGCCGCTTAATAGCATCAGCAACTTCCTCCTCACTGACAGGGACATCGAGAGCCTCAGATTCTGCACGTGTTAGCGACGGTAGTTTGACGTTTTTGAGGTATGCCTCTATGGCATTTGGCGGGGAGGGCGGGTCACACATGTATAGATCTTCATAGAAGAATGCGAAGGCTTCCTGAATCCCCTGGGGAGAGGTCTCTGTGGTATCAAGGAGTGTGCCGTCCGTCCTTTCTATGGTTTCCACCCATCTCTCGGCTCTCTGTGCGCGCAACCTTGCCGCTAGGAGGGCATCCGCCTTATCACCTTTTTCGTAGAATTTTTGCTTTAGGTGTTGTAGGGTTTGGGTTATTTTGCCGATTTCCAATACTTTGAGTTCTTCTCTAAGTTCTTTGGCTTCATTGATGTATTTTGTTAGTTCGAGCGGTTTTGATTGGGCTTGCTTCTCAGCCAGATTCAGTTTCTCCCTAATGTTCTTTTCGATTAAGGATCGTTCTCTCTTTTTGCGGGCTCCCTCTCTGATGAGGATGCCCCTCCAAGTGGCTTTGGCTGCTTCCCACACTGTGGTCTTTGGGACCTCCCCTGTGTCGTTTAACGTGAAATATTGTTTGATTTCGTTTTTCGAAGTCATCTCTGAATACTGTCCTTCCATAAAGAATCGTTGCACCTCCATTTTGTGGTTCGGGGAGTTTGATTCGCCCAGTGTATTTCGGCCATGTCCAAATCATGATCCGACCATGAGATCGGGTATATGTTTGCGGCCGTGGTTTCCCGCAAAAGGCCTTCGGACAAGAATAGTCAATTCGTGTGAGAGTTTCATGTGGGATGGAACGGAAGGTGAAACCACGATCTGTGGGGTGGAGATGACGCCAACTGTCGATTAAGTCAAATGTCGAAAGGGCTGCCTTCACGTCTGCTGCATCGTTCATGTGGGATGGCTTGGGTGTGCTGGTCTTACTTTGCCTGTCTAGAGAACTGTCCATCCACAAGTTGAAGTCTCCCCCCAGGACCGTGTGTCCTTGTGCAATATTGAACACTTTTTCAATCGCTTTGTGGAGGAATCTTTTCTGTCCGTGGTTGGGGGCATAGACCGTGGCCAGAGTGACTGGAGTATCCTGTATGGTCCCTGTTATAACCGCTGTTCTTCCCTCCGTGTCGACCCAAGTGCTGCGAATCGACATACAGAGGCCCTTCTGTATCAGTATCCCCACCCCTGCCTGTTTTGATAATCCAGAGCTCCACAGGGAAAAACCGGCAGCTCTACTCGGGATTGTTCTTTCTGTTCCCTTGAGGTAGTGAGTCTCTTGTATGAATAGAACGTCAATTTTGGAGCGCTTGAATTCTCTGGCCACAAGAGAGAGCTTTGTGGGGGAATTTAGGCCCTTAACATTAAGTGTGCATATGCGTAAACGATCAGTTTTAGGTGTGTTTGCCATTGAGGATGTTTAGCAAAGATATTGCTGATCTCTGTGCCTGCCGTGCTGCCTCTCCTAGTCCTCGTGACCATAAGTTCAGTTTTTGTCCTTTGCCATTAGAAAGAAGCTGGGTCAGTTTTACCACATTTTGTAAATCCGCCCCGTGTTGTAAACAAAAAGTCTGTAAAAATCCAACATTTCCCTCCCAGCCCCCCCTCCACCCTCCAGGAACAGGGCAGCCCAATGTAGGGTCACCCACACCCATCTCTTCCTGCGGAGTCCGATTCAGCTGGGTTAACTTCACCCAACCGATGTCGAACCACCAGTATGAACCGCACAACATTCGGTCCAATGATCAATAGAACACAACATAACTTTAACTTTTGAGCCCCCAAATCGTGTCACTCGAGACCCGGAAGCAAGAGGCTTTCCGTGTCATCAGGCAAGACTGTTTCAACAGTAGCTCCCTGTCCAGGTGTGATCGAGTTCATCAACATTTCCCCCCCTTGACCCCGGCCTGTACCTTATTGCACGTGATTCAGCCACGGATACAGCCTGGGGTTCATTGCAGCGTAATCGTCACCCAATGTAGTTTAGCCGTTTAAAGTGTCACGTTATGATGGGCGGTCGAGATGATGGAAGAGTCAGTGTTCCATATCTGAGGAAGCATTCAAACTCTTGAATTTCCTGGAGCCGTGCATTTTTCTTCTTTGAGGGCCTTTAATTTGCCATGAGCCTTCAGCGTTTTTCTGTGCCGGCACATGAGGTCCGTCCGCCTGGGGGCCTAATAGGTCTGCAATGGCATTGACAATGTCTCTTTCAGAGGTCAGCTTCATCCCTGTGCCTTCCAAGTCGAATGAGAGGGAGAATGGGTAACCCCATCGGTATCTGATGCCTTTGTCCTTGAGGAGTTTCGTAATCGGAAGGCATTTCCTTCGTAGCACCAGTGTAAGAGGACAGGTCCTGAAAGATGACAATGGGTGACCCTCCCAGGGAGATCTGTGGTGTAAGTCTGGCCTTCTCCAGGATCCGAGCCCTGTCTGCATAATTGTGGAACTGGGCCAGGACTGATCTCTGATCGCCTGGTTTGCCCCCGGCTCTGTGGATTCTGTCGATTTTCGGCTCGTCTATTCCATCATCTCCAAATAATAGTTTCAAGATGTCATGCAGAGATTTTTTCAGATGCGTTCCTGTTTCTTCTTCCGTCTCAGGGATGCCAAAGACAAGTATATTTGTTTTGGCGCTCTCTATTTTCCAAATCGTCAACTTTTAGACGGAGTTCCTCCTCCTTGCTCTCAATTTCCGCAAGGTGGTGATCGATTTGCATTTCCAGTGTGCTTGATGAGGTTTGGTTGTGTTCGACGTTCTCAAGCCTCTCCTCCATTTTATCGATTCTGTTTGTGATCTTGTCAATTTTATTCCCAATGTCCGCCCTCATCCCTTTCATTTCTGAAAGGAGGTCAGCAATATCGCCCTTGGTCAGTGCTTCCTCGGCATTCTTGGAAGCCATGGTCGAGGGGTCGGGCAGGTGGGGTGCTTCGGAGGACTGTATGAACTTGAATTTGGCCAATTTTGATTTTATGTCCATGGACTCGAAGTGCACCAGTGGTCCGCTGGGCAGTGCTCAGTTAACACCAGGCCTATCTGTGCCGACCGGGAGAAGGATGGGTGAGGGTTTGCGCCACCGTGGGGACCTTGAGGGTACGGTGCTTCTGTCACTTCGTTTCTCCACCGCATGCGCGGGGCGTGAATACGATGTGCTCTCGTGTTCTATCGTGCGTGGCCTCAAGGGCCCTGAGACAGGTCTGTGATGGGAATGAAGAAAGGCGAAGGAAGGTCCTTGTCACAGTGGGGACCCTTTGGACACAGGGCCTTTGAATCCATGTCTTATTTCCCACATGCACAAAGGGTGGCTCGCCTGTTCAGCATAGGCAGAGCTGACTCAATAATGGAGTGACCACAGGGGTTGTGTAGGGGGTCCACTCACTGTTGCGGGGGGGTTCCACTTAAAATTGGTGGATGAGGTGGGGTGCCTGGTCTAACCGAGGAGGGAACATGCCCTAAGATTCGGGAGCCCAACCCTCGAGTTGCCAAATGTCCGGTATGTTGATGGGGCAGCGACCACTGCCCTATCCCGCCAAGTGAAGGGGATCCAATTCAAAGGTCTGTTTTCCCTTTCCGTGGTGAAGCCCTGGGTGCGATAGATCTCGGCTCTCTGCCGTAGGCCTTATCCCAGACCCTGCATCCAGCGGCGCAGATCAAGGAGGATCAAGTGTCTGCTGGGCCACAGGCTTCTGTGGGAATGTGAACTGATGTAGACACGGGCGTAACCTGTACTCCCAAAAGGAAGTGGATATCTCGGCCCCGCGATGCTCCTGTGTTGTGCTGCGTGGAGGCCGCGGTCCGCGCCTGGCTCTCAGATGTGCCCGGGCGCCCCTGTTCCGGCGCTTCTTCCGGGGTCCCAACCCGCGGGACCGTCTGCAGGACGGCCGCCGGGCGTGAGAGATGTCTTGATGCAGGCCCGGATGGTTCTCTCCTGCGACTGCCCTCACAGGCCGCAGGCGCACAAGGCCTCTCCGCCAGCTGCGTGTGCGCCTCTGCGCACCGTCAGTGCGCCGGAGTCTCGAGGCCCGAGTCCCCCCTGCTGATCCAGAGTCCTAGGTTATGCAGGACGGGGGGGCGAAGGTGTGTGCCATGCCGCAGCATCTCCTAGCCGTGGGAGGCCGCCCACGTCCTGATGCGGGGTCTCCGTGGAGCTTTGACTGGGCAGGACGCGAGCTGGGAGCGATGCTTCTGTTTCAGGCACGGAGACGGGGGACCACGTCAGACGGTTAATTCAGGGTGAAAGCTCCACCGTTTCACTCCAGATTTTCTGCCACAGGCCCCCGGCACATTCACAAAGCTTCGTGTCAGAACTCGGCCGTGGGGGGGGGTCCTAAAAGTGGGGGCTCAGACCTCTTAAAGGACCATTGCGGAGCGAGCTCAGACGGGGCACAACATCACCTGTGCGCCCCCTGGTGGCCAGTCCTATTTTCCTTTTTTTATGGAAGGTTTAAGAGGAGCAAGTATTTCGAAGGCTTCATCAACCGCAGATCTTATATTTGCTACAAAAGCTTCAAGCGGCATAGGCTCCTCCAAAGATGTTAATAATGGAAGAGCCGTAGCACGAAAAGCATCTTGTGTAATTTTTCGTACATTCCTCGTCATACCAGGTATAACCAACTGTTTGTCAATATGAATAGTATGATGATGATCTGTCTCAAAGCATACTAAATGATGATCTGACCAAATGCATTGATCCACTTTGATATTAATGATAGGAATGTTTTTCGATATGACCCAGTCTAGTGTGTTTCCACCTATATGAGTAGGAACCTTGACATGCTGAGTAAAGAATAATGAAGATAAAGATTCATCTAAAGAAATAGAGGTTCCATCCGGTGGGTTATTTGCCCATAGGTTAATATCTCCTATAATAATAGTAGGAGAATGTGGCTTGCAAGAATTACCAACAAAAGCCAGTATTTGTTCTTCAAAGAGAGCTGTATGAATAGGAGGTCTATAAAGCAGTAAGTTGAGAGAAGATGTTGGGGCAAGACTGAGTTTAAGAACGAGTGCCTCACATTGATCCAAAACTGGTTTCCCTGATTCATGTAATTTAAGGGTAGTTCTGTATATTGGAGCCACAGCTCCACCCTGTTTTTCTTGTCTATCTGAATGAAAGAATAGATAACCAGGTGGGGTGGTCATTTGAAGAGAGTGAATAGCAGCATCATGAACCCAAGTTTCTGTGAGAGCACATATATCCACTTGTGTTTGTATAATGAGGTCCGCTACCTCATGGCAATGCTTAACTAGAGAATGTGTGTTCAATAGCAAGTACTTGATTGTAGTCCCTTTAAGTATAATTTGACTTGGTATATTTGGGACCACACTAGAATTAGGTTCCGAAGGCAAAACCTGTTCAGGTTGGCTGGGACTGGAATCTGTTATCATATGTGTTAAAGCGGGGGCAGAACAAATAGCAGCATGATCATGTGTTACCGACAGTAACCTGTTTCTACGGTTATGTAAAATGGTTGTAACCAGGTCACAACGGGACATCATATTTAATCAGTATACGAAAAGAAATCAATAAAATATAAAAATAACGATAGGGATAGTAGCAGATACAGATACTCGCTGCCACGAACCGTCACAAACCATCCCAGACACGCTGGTGCTGACGTGCTGGCGCTGACGCATCTAGAAATACGAAGCAGGAACTACAGTACAGATGGTATTTGTAGCTCTAAATTGCTACGGTGCAGTAAGTATAGTGCAGAGAGAGTCCCCAAGAAAGGAACGTATTAAAATTGACGTCGCTGTTTAAAAAAAATTTAAACAAAGTAAGTCACTAAAACTGCCACGCGAAAATCACTAGAATTGCTCAATACTGCTAATCTGATGAAATAGAATTCTAGCAACAGAGATATTTTCAAATTTCAACAGCTATCTCATTAGAATACAGTAAACACGTAGCTAAAATACAAATTCAAAAAATGAGGCTGCTAATAATAAAATGGCTTTTTGATTTGATGCAATATAGCTATCTATTTTTGAGAAGGAGGCACCCCCTTCCCTGTTAAAATATTGAAATAACTACTGCACGGATTAACCCCAAACCACGCATGGATCACGAGTCAATGCTTCGTGCCCAAGTTGTTTTGGACCTAGTCCAAATCTGTTCAGCATTTGGGGCTGTGCACTTTGGAAAAAATTGACCTTTTTTTATGCTTAATAACTTTGCAGTCTGCGGGGGGCCGTGAGTCCTTAATCATTTTTGGAATTTTGGTCAAATCCGTTACTCGAATCAAAAAGTTATTAACAATAGAATTTTGAGGGGTTCCTATGGGATTCCAACTCACCTTAACTATAGGGTGGCTATTGCAGCCCTATAATATATATATATATATATATATATCATTATTTTTCTTGCACCAAACATTGGCGCAAACTCGAGCCGCACTCCCAGGATGCTGTGAATAGTTGCAAAGTAAAAAAACGCTCTGAACAAAAGCCAACTGCACCGTCGCTCAGTTAAAAAATCTTCTTTATTTCATACAAAGTTTAAAAGTTCCATGTGGAAACCTCCAGCCCAGCAGAGGAAAAACCTCAGAGATAACGCGTTTCGCTACGGCTTGTAGCTTGTTCACATGAATTCAGTTTTACACGACACAGTATTTAAACCCTCCCCCTACAGTTTAACCTTCGAAATAAAGGTAGGACTAAAATTAATTCAATGTCCTCTGCTTGTTCAAGCTGTCTGCCATTTTTGAAGAGGTTCAATTACTCGATATAACATAGGGATTAGGGTGTTCAAATCAATCAATATTGTATCATTTTCTATGTGCACATGTTCTATTTTAGAAAAACACCCCACTTTAAACAGACGGCAATTCGAATCTAAATTCGTATGTTTATGAATCTGATTGCCTCCAATAGTTTCTTGGAACATATCTAATTCTCCAACCCAAACAGTGGTTTTGAGTATCTTCCACTACTATGGTGTAGAACCAATGCCGCATCCCTTCGGGTCTATGGCTTATGGTGCATAATTCATCCCTTCGAAGGGTGCGGTTACCGCGGAACTGTAATATAATGCATAATGCATATAATCTAATTTTTACCGCGGCATACCATTATTATTATCTTACCACAGATTATTGTATACGCCTATTGTTAAAGTGGCTGGTGCTAAAAAGAGAATAATAATGATGAAAAACACCGGATCTTGACCATCTCCCTTATCTAAGGCAGGCAGGCATGCTAGTTTAATGTGGTTCTATAAGGGGGTAGGATAACCTGTGTCAAAACATAATTAAAAACAATCACGCCAGTGATATCCATCTGGCGGAAAAAACCTCCTTTCATAGGGGGAATTCTCAAGAAAGGCTTAACAGTCTTCAGTGCATAGTCATTTTACTGGTTTTGCAGGAGGAGGATAATATAACAGCCCGATGGTTTATTCGCCCAAGAAAGTATAAAGTTCCTCATCGATATTGTGTCCCAGTGGGAACTTGCTCTCGAAATCAATGATGATTCTTGTTTCTCGTTGTCTGAGTAGTTTCTCTCTGTCTCCTCCCCTTGGTCCAATCTTCACTTGTTGTAACCCCATAAACGAAAAGTCACTTAGTTTTCCTTCATGTTTCTCCCAGAAATGTTTGGCAATAGGGTATGAATAGTCTTGATTTTTAATGGCTCTTATATGTTGCTGTATACGAATCTTGAGTTTGCACTTGGTACTGCCTATGTACCACTTATTACAAGTGCATCTGAGTGCATACACTATGTACTCTGAGTCACAGGTTATTCTGTCCACAATGGAGATAGTTCTCTTGAGTATAGGGTGTAGAAATGTGCTGCACTCCTCCGCATATTCACATATCTTGCACTTTCTGCATTTGTAGAAGCCATTCTTCCTACTGCTGAGCCAAGTAGGTTGCTGGGATGTGGTGTCAGGTGGCATAAAACTACTAACTAGTTTGTCTTTAATAGATTGACATTTTCGGAAGGCAAAATTGGGATATTCTCCCAGTGAATGTCTCAGGTCCGGGTCCACTATCAATGTCTTCCAGTGTTTGCGTATGATGCTTTTGATGTATTTTGCAGATTGTCCATACGTCAAAATCAGACGAGTTGTAATTTCTTGCTCCGTACTAGAAGTCTTATTGCTATGATCTAGTAGCAATCTGGACCTCTCGCATTGACGTGCTTTTAAATAGGCTCTTTCGATGATACGTTTGGGATAACATTGGTTTTTAAAGCCCCAAGCTGCGATTTTACTCTCATCGTCATAAGTGCTGAGTTCCGAACAATTTCTTCGGAGACGGATAAACTCGCCGTACGGAATACTCCAGATTAGATTTTTGCAGTGGGCACTGTTCGCATGTAATGGGGCATTTGTTCCTGTTGGCTTGCGGAACATTTTCGTTTTTATTTTCCCCTCATCAATTTGGACCGTGACATCCAGAAATACAACTTCCTTAGGACTGTGAGTTTCAGTGAACTTTAGATTGTACTCATTTTTATTTAGATGTGCCACAAAGTCCATCCAGTCCTTTGGAGAGCCCTTCCAAATGATGAATAAATCATCTATGTAGCGTTGCCACATGATCACCTTATTCGTGAATTTTTCGTTACTTTCCTTCCATGCCTCATATTTCTCCCAATACCCCATTGTGAGATTTGCGTATGACGGGGCAAAGGTTGTTCCCATCGCGGTACCTTGCTTCTGTCTATAGTACCTCTGGTTAAATAGGAAAACATTGTTCGTCAAGCACAGATGTATCATGGCCAAAATCATTTCGGAATGTTTGGAAAAATTCAACGACCTAGTATTCAAATAATGAGTACAGGCTTTGATCCCTTGCTCGTGTGTGATGGACGTGTATAAAGAAACCACGTCCATCGTGGCCAGTAGAAAATCTGATTCGCAGGGTAATTCATTGATCTTTGATAAAAAGTCCTTCGTATCTCTCAAATATGAGGGTAGTGTTTGAACGAAGGGAAACAGAGACTCATCAATGTACTTGGACATGTTTTCTAATAATGACCCTGTTAGTGTAACGATGGGTCTCCCCGGAGGCTTCGAGATATTCTTGTGTATTTTAGGCAGGAAGTATATTGTCGGGGTTATAGAGTGAGATTTATAGAGAAACTTTATGTCATCATCTTCCAGCATTCCTTCTTCTACCCATTTGTTGAGGAACGTCTGTACTTTTAGTTCCAAATCCTTCATAGGATTGTCGCTTACTTTTTCGTAGCAAGTTGTATCATTCAGTTGCCTATTGGCCTCATATATATATTGATCTCGGGTCATCAACACAATGTTTCTGCCCTTGTCTGACGCCTTGATGATACAGTTGGGCAAGAGGTTCAGTTCTTTCAGAGCTTTCGTGTATTCTTTTCCAATATTAGGTTTGTATTTTCTCGCCTCCTTGTGTCTTATCTTTTTCAGGTCATCTATCACCAAGTTTTGAAATGTTTCCACAGTGCCTCCTATAATCATAGGGGGCATGAACTTGGATTTACTTTTCAATTTCGTACTTTTATACCACTCCATATTGATATCCAATTCATCCAAATCGAGTTCTGCTGGTTCAAAAGTTGGATCTCTATCATCCTGTAGGGATATGAGAGTAGATAAAGTGTCCAAATCTACTTTAGAAAGGTCAGTTCGCCCAGTTTGGGCAATTCGTATCTTCTCTTTGACAGGATTCATCATAAAGAATTTCCGTAGTTTAATTTTCCGTATATATTGGTCGAAATCTATCCTGGTCTGCGGATAGTCATATTCTAATGCGGGACAGAAATTCAGACCCAAACTTAGCACTGAGCGTTGTGTTTCCGTTAGGATATGTGTGGACAAGTTGACAATGGACATTTGCAGACTTTTTTCCATAGTTGTTTCTTTTAATTCCCAGAGCGCAGTAATCGCCCTGAGGTGTTCCTTGTCGGTTTTTTGGCCCCTCTGCCCCCTCCTCGTTTTTGTCTTCCTCCTTGAGCTTGTCCCCGTGTTTTGCCTCCTCCAGTCTGCTTGTTTGTCCTTCCATCCTGACAAAGCAAGCGCATCTCTTCTAAAAAATTTAATCTAACTGGAGGTTCCTCATTTTCACTTTCTATCACATCGGATTCAGAGGCTGTGGAGTCTTCATTGGAGGTACCAGCTCTATTCTCGGCAGAGGGTTTCTTCTGTGCCTTCGTCTGTGCCCTCATTTGATCGAATATATATTCAGTGAAAAAACTTAGTTAAAGGGACGTTATGGTTCAAAGTAAAACCGAAAAACCCCTGAAGTTCGGCAGTTATGGTAAAATAAGCAACCATAACTCGCGCCACCGTGCACCGCTAACATTAACACCCAGGACATCAAAGATGACATCACAAATGTCATTGATGACATCACTGATGACATCACATGTCTGGCTCCCCCTTTTTTTCCTTTACTGACATATCTAGGCCACATGGTTTTGCTCGGTAACAGTCAAGGGGCCTCGTTACGACCCTGGCGCTAAGGGATTACCGGTACCGGTACCGGGAATCCCTTAGCGCCTGATTACAAGGTCCCTTTGCGGGTTCCCACCTTAACGGCTGGTTTTACCAGCCATAAAGAATTGGACAAGCAAAGGGACCTTGGTGCTAATTAAACAATATATAGTAATTGTTTTATATATAGCCGCCCTATAGTTAAGGTGAGTCGGACTCCCATAGGAACCCCTCAAAATTCTATTGTATATAACTATATATGTATATATAGTGTAATTGTTTTATATATATATATATAACAATTACACGGCCCACGTTAGCGGGCGTTTAGTTATGGTTAAATTGCTCAACCAATAGGAAGACCACATTTTGGGAGGCTTATAACTTCGCTCCACCTGGATGAATTTGCATGAAACTTTGCAAAAGAAGTATATGGCCCACTCTGAATTTTTGTGGGAAGGTTGGTGAGATTTCGTACAGGGCGGCCAAAGTTATAGGGGGTCCCAACATTTGTTTTCCATCGACTGAATGGACATAACCTTTGCGCACGCATACAGGGCAAATCGTTGGAAGGATTTTAATGAAATTTGCGGCAGGAGCGGCGGCTTGGTCCCGAAAGCGTGATTTTTAACATTTTGTGATAATCCGTCCTGTACTTTTTTTCTAAAGCAGGTGAAATGTACGTCTCAAAAAATTACTGATGTCTGGCTCTACTCCACGGTCCCATTTCCCTGTTCGCTCCGCAGTCAAAAGTCTGATTGGCCTGAAGTGTGGTGTGCTGTCGGCAGAGATTGGATGCACCCGGTGGTTGGCTGAAGGGAAGCATGATGTGCGTCAGAAGCTTGGGTAACGCTGCCATGCTGTAGCCGAGGATAGTGCGGCGGCGAAAGGGGCTGGAAACATGCGTTCCACCATATGGTGCTGGGAAGACGGGATGGAAAGGGTGGGGGAGTGTATCTGTGCATATTGCGCCATTTTGCAGGTACTTCGTTAGGCTATTACCTCGTATGGTGACTGCACGCAGTCTTCGTTATGGCACAACGGGTCCTGAGAGGACCTCTTTCTGTGGTGATTGCTGCCAGGCTAAATTGCAGATGGGGAGTGGATTGCACATGACATCAGCATTTTTGAATAGGGTGTACTAGGTTGTTTTGTGTGTGGCAAGCCCCTAGCACCTTGGATGTATGGCTGGAGGCCTTGCACCAAAAAGTATGTCCACTTTTTGCAAGTACGTTTCACATTGTTGCCTTGTGTGTGTGCTGTGTCAGCATTGTACATATTCTTAGTTGAATGGGTGATTGTTAGCACATCCTACAGTTTTGGATGCATGGCTGGACATGATGGAGTCAACAGTCCTGCAATGTGTGTACTGGTTGATGTGTTGGAATACTGTGTGAATAGAAGTGCATAGGGTTCCAGTGACTGTTTTATGTGGTTGGGTTGTGGCCATTGCACACATTACAAGGTTCTGGTACCTGGCCACATTGTCGCATGCATGGCAGCATAAGGTTGCAGTAGGTGTGGCCAAGGCCTCGGGTCTTGGGTGCATGGACAAAGGCTGTAGGCTGTAGGCCATGCACCCTAGAGGGTAGGCCTTGGCCAAATACTATGTGTGTGGAAGTGAGTAGAGGTGCCGGCGGCTGTGTTATCTTTGTGGATTTTGCTCACTGCCTACATGTTTGCATGCATGGCTGTTATGGTGCAGGGGTTGGGTAGGAGTGTTGGTGGCTTTGTTACAGTTGTGGGTTCTGGTACCTGGCCACATGTTCACATGCATTGCTGTATAACGTTGTAGTGGGTGTGGCGAAAGCCCAGGGTCTTAGGTGCATGGACAAAGGCTGTTCACCCAAGAGGGTAGCCTTGGCCACACCCACCGCAACATACTGCTGCCATGCATGCCAACACTGTGATACTGGTATATGGATTTTCTTTTTCAATTGCATAGAACCTGTACATTTGGGGCAATTCATGCATACCACTGAAGCCTATTTTACAATGAGCTTCTCCCCTGTTGATAGAGAGGTATGACGGGTTTCCATTTTCGGCCACCATGCGGCTAGAAAAACAAAATTAGACGGCAACGTGCTACATACATGCTTTCTAATGTACGCAGCATAGTGACCTGACCTGGTTGTGTCGCCTGTGTGGTATATAATGGCTATGGTATGAACGTTTTTTGCCAAATGATACCTGTGCGTGTGTGAAGGTAGCAAGCTTGCAGTTACTTTTTTTTCGCATCTTCATTGTAAACATTTACATTATGGATTGTACATGAAAGTTGGAACGATTATAGGAATTGCAAGGCCTACACAATATGCTATGGTTTGCATTTTGTACCTCCTGTTGAAATGAAATGGAATCACAGTTAGGTATACATACATAGCGAAAGCGTTTGTTAGGGACTTGTTCCTGAATGACGTGAGTGCACAAAGTAGATGTATGTTTCTACATGTAGGAAATTTTAAAGATTTAATTTATGGGTATGATTTTGCTTTCCAATACATGCAGTAAGTACATTACCACTTCCTGTGGATCTACTTGTCTGTTTAACATGCATTTACCATTCAAGCACAGTACTCTAATTCCTGCCTTATTCCTGAGCCACTGTAACTATTTGTAGGAATCTGTGCAGAATTCTGTGCAGGCCTATTATTTCCAAATACAACTGGTTTGAGCCATTTCAATAAATGTTTTCACCAATTGATGCCATTTGCAATACACGTTTGCTTGCTACATTTGCATAGTAATTTGTATTAGGTGATCTCTTTAATCTTTCTATTCAAAATCTGCTAGGGGTGCATGGGTACTTTCTATGCTTTTAGGTAGAGCTGGTCTATTTCTGCGTTGTTTGCAACCGAGTTCCTTTTTGCTGTGCTGTGTGTAGCAGCTGTTGGAGAAAAAAGGCAAGTGTAGGCCTGAACATTTTGTGATGTACATGTGTGCATCTGTGCATGAATGGATGAATATGAGGGTAGGAATACAGATAGAGGAATTTGATTGTTTAATGGTGTGTTAGTGTACTGTAGGAACACGATATTACTATTTGGAGTTGCTATAATGCCGGCGACATGATAACACAAAGTGAGCAAATGCTGAGGTGCACTTAGTAAGCATGAAGCAAATAGCAGTGGGTTGATGCAATTGTGTACCTTTAATATACAAGAGCAATGCACATGCTTAGTAAAAGGTGCACCTCCACGATATTATTGGACTTACTTTATTGGCTGTCGAGAGTAGGCTTCCTCTGGGTTGCATTTTGAAGTTGACAAGCCACTGGCTTTTAGGACAAAGGTGGTAACTGCAACTGTGAAGGAAGACCGTAAGACAATATGTTTGTTAATGGCATACTAACTGCATTTGGAGAATGCATTACAGAAAAGGGTACAGGGATGTGTTGACAGGAAGAGCTAGTGTTTGTAATTGGATGGCTTTGTACATGAATGGGGATTTGGGAGCATCAGCATTGTTGGCAAGGGGTACGTGGTTTATTTGTAAGTGCACCGTATGACGTGCCATTTAGCAAGTGTGTGCATTGGTGTAGGACTATTTACTTTGCAAATGGATTAGTCCTACTTGTCGAAGGGTGACGAAAAGGTTGGGAAAGGAAAATGTGTACGTGTATGATATTCATTTTCTGCACATAAATGCTTCCTACATGAGTACAGCAAATATTTCACTTCTTGGACTTGCGCACATATATGTTTTTGCTATTGTCGGTAATGTTACATTCTGTGAAGTGTGCAAGGTAAGTGGCAGGCACCCTGTGTTAATGCATGCAATTTATGTATTTGGTTTAGGTTGATAGGATACATTCTGTGCTCGTTTTCTGCGATAATTTTATGAATTTTGTAGGAAATGTGTTAGTGGGCAAAAGAATTTGTACCATTGTCGGAAGGAAAGAAGAGAGTAACTGTTTGGATATTACAATGCCTGATATGGGCAAATGAAAACTTTACAAGCACATACCATTGAACTGGTACTTGATGGTAGGTGATGGGAGACATGACAGTATGCTTTTTAAGTACGTTATGGAGGTTCAGTGGCAGACACCCTGCTCATAGGGACTTATAGCAGAGTTGTAAACATACTGTACAAAATGTATTCATAGCTGCACTTTGTGGTGATGGGTGCTGATGTGGATGAATGTTGATGCAGAAATCTTGGATACTTTTACAGAACTTTGTACTGGAGGTGCTTTCGAATCACACGAGACTTGCACTCTCAATGTTTAACGGTACATATGGAGTGTTGTACAGAAATTATAGTGTTAGAAGCACAGGTCTTGAATGTGATTGGAGGATGCGTGTGTGACTATTTAGCAGTAGCCAAGTAGTGGAAAGGGAAAAAAGACTGTTCCTGCTTTACTGGGGCCCGGCCCTCACTGTAGTTTGGGAGGTGCATGTGCCTCATCCTGCTCATCTAACCATGCTGGGCATGGGAATGGGACTGTGGGGAGGGTGCTCAGGGTGTGCTTCACAGGAAGGGGTGGTAAGACCTTTTTTTCATTACTCTGTGTAGTGAGGCTGGCAGGTATGGAGAGACGCACAATGTTGATTGTGGGTGATGCCTTTGTGCAAGATCTGCACAGGTATGCCCTGAAAAGAAACTTTGGTGGCAATTTTGAATTGGAAGGAGTGGAGGCTTTGTGGTGCAGTGTCAATGTGTGTAGTTTTGATGTTGTGCTTGAACTTTGCAGACATGTGGCCACTGTCGCTACTGTTAATGTTTTCATGGTGCATTATGGAGCCCTGCATTTGGGTTACATGACTTGTTCACGTTTGCTCCGTCAACTAAAGAAGCTGATGAAAGCAGTGAAGCAGATTTTTCCCACTGCCAAGGTGCTTTTCTCATCCATGCCACCAAGAAGAGTATGGCACTATCGCAATGTAATGTATCCCAAGCCAGAGGTCAGAAGGTGTTCTATAAACAGAAGCATGTTTGATTTGGTGGTCGCTGCTGGGATGTTCGCCTGTGAAAATGATTTCCTCGATTCTGGAAATGTGTACATTTTCCATACAACTGGCATTTCTTTGTCCACCACTGGAAATGGTATTTTGTTTTGCAATCTACAAGATGCATTGAAGAGGTTACTGTAAGAATATAAGGAGAAGAAAACACAAACCCCTATGAAAACCGAAAAAAGGTGTTTGTTTACAAGCACCTAAAAAAAGGCTCTTTTCAGAACCACCACTAAAGACCAAATGCCCTACCTTGGTTGAAATATATTCCCCCACTCCCGCACACAGCACAATAAGTCCACGGCGTCTTCAGTAGTTGCAGGATTATACGTGCCACATCCAGGGTTTTTGAGGATGGGCGGCATGGAAATGGGAATGTGGAGGCTAAGGGATTGCTCAATAAGGTTTCTGGGTTTCTGGATGTGGTGTGGTGTGTACGCAGAGACTGTGGCAGAAGTTGTATTTGTAGAGAGGAATGCAGTAGCTTATGGCTCTGTGTTTCAGGAGGCAGAGTGTATGGATATTGGGGGAGTCCTAGATACATTGGTTGAAAGTGAATGCAAAACACTGTGCAGTGGCTGCACATTTTGGATCCTATCATGTGGATGTGCACTGGTATGGAGTACATGCAATGCAGTGGCTGATTTTGGTTCCTATTTGTGCCACTTTGGTGACGCTCGATCATGCAGACATTATTTCTTCATTGTGGAGGGAAAGGTTTAGGGCATGTTACCGGAATGTGTCTGCAGTTTGCAATGGAGGAGGCCCTTGGCCAGGTCATACGTATGTTTGCGAACTCGTGCATAATTCTTTGTTGCATTATGGACCCACAGATGTGGCAGCGTTCTTCTTCCTTTGGTCCGCGAATGGATAAACCAAGGCGCATTGTGAAGAAGGCTATTGTGTCTTTTTCCAACATGTGACCCTGTCCTACTCCTGTAATGGAAATATTACATTTAATAACACAAAGATTGTTCCCACAAATGGCGTTCATCTTACTGATCCTGACAATGAGGTTTTTCTGCAACCTATCCAAAATGCATTGCTGCCCTTTTTGCAAGTAAAGTAAGCATTTTTCTCGTACATGTTGCACACTTCAACCCTTCGAAATGCAAACACACACCACCAAAAACCTCTTTTTGCAGGCAGCCCTCTCTACCCGACGCAACTGCAATGTTTTTCACAAAACCAGGCCTTCCATTATTTACAGTACAATTTGTGGAGCGTATATTCTTCAATTTTTTTACCTCTGAAATGTGGCTGTGAAAAGAGTCTTTTTTTAAACATTGTTCCTTTTTCCGTTGCTTTGTATTTTTCTTGGTCTTCTAACACACACCACAGAAGGAAAGGAAGGGAAGGGAGGGTACTGAAGGGGCAACAACCACAGGGATAAGATGGGGGGGAAGTGCAGAGAGAGGATTATGTTGGGTGGCCCTCACTTAAATGGGGTTCAGTCATTCTCATGCTCCCTGACCAAACTCTCGAAAAGCACTTCGAAGTTGCTCCCCCCTGCAGAGTACCGCGTTGCAGTACATGCACAATACAATGACTTTTGACAGGTAAGGGGCGGCTGCACAGCACATGGCCTGAAAGGATGCTTTAGGGATCCAATGCCCTACAGGATTGTCCCTGGTGTTGGCAAGAGCAGATGCGGAGAATGCTATAGAGGAAAGTAATGTACTGCATTGTTCGAAGGGCAGAACCGCACCTGTCGCAAGTACTGTTTAAGTACTGCTTGGCTGCCATGGCTGCTCCTTCGGCTGCTCCTCTGCCGCTTTTGCCGCTCTTGCTGTTGGACCCTTTAAGGAGAGCTCCTCCCCCCATTCAAACGAGCTCTTCCTACTTAAGCCATTGTGAACGCGCACCCGCGCACGCACCTGTCGCAAGTACTGTTTAAGTACTGCTTGGCTGCCACAGCTGCTCCTTCGGCTGCTCCTCTGCCGCGTTTGCAGCTCTTGCTGTTGGACCCTTTAAGGAGGTGAACTGGATTCAAGCACGAGCACTTTGTGGACTTTGTGGACTTCTTTCTTCATTTACTGATACACTATTTTCCTTCTTTCTAGAGCTCCTCCCCCCATTCAAACGAGTTTGGGCTCTTCCTACTTAAGCCATTGTGCACGCGCACCCACGCGCGCGCACCTGTCACAAGTACTGTTTAAGTACTGCTTGGCTGCTTAGCTGCGCAGCCAGCGGCGACGGTGCCCTATATTATATTTATAATTTTTTTAACATTTTTTTGGGAGTGTTGGAAATTGCGTGTTAATCTGTGCCCACTAAAAAGCCTGCTTGTTTGTTTTGCTGTACCAATGTGTACTGTGTTGTGTCACTAACTATAACTTTCTTCACAGGCCAGTACACACGTTCTTTTGTGCTAGTACACGCTTAAGGCGTATTTGTTAACAATGGGAATGCCTCTAACATTACACCGGAAGGGGCTGACTACACCATTCACACGCCTCTCGTGCTTATCTCGTAAGACCATCACTCTCTCTCCTGTAAATACGTTGATCAGCTCCAAAAGTACAACTGTGCTAGCTCAGCCTGGGACAAATACTGAAGTTTTACCAGATGCATACAACTCTTTTCTTTATGAACCGATAGCGCAGGTTCAATCAAAGTTTGATGCAAATGTGGCTGCGCTCCCTTTATCAGATAATACTATGTTGCATACTCCTCTGCCGCGCTTTTTCACCAAAAGGAAAGGCTCTCGACAGTTGCCGAGGCCCCTAACTTCCTCCCTGTGTTCTTACCCTGATCTCTCAATTCATGCTAGCCACTGTGAGCCTCAAAACCTCTTGCTCACAGATCCACATAGTGTAATAGATCTTATTTCAGGCACTTCAGGCACGGAGTCCTCCCCTAGTCCTCCATCCATTTCCTTTGTTTACCCCACTCCCAGAAGAGTGCAGGTTCAAGACACACAAGAGTGTTCTTCTCGGAGTCCGATGGACGATTGCATCTCTCCAAACATGCCTATCTCCCTCTCCCCCTGCACATTAGACATGTTTGTTGTGGCCTCTATTGCCGCCCCCCGTGTTAACAATTCCCCCAGCCCAAAGTCTGCATATTGCGCCCCCACCTTCTACATTGGAAACTGTATTAGCGATGGCTCCTGCCCCCTCTTCAGTGCTCGATGTCACCCTAGCCGCTATGCAGCTAAATCTGCAAAGTCTGTTCAAACTATTTGAAGGACTAGATGCAAAAGTAACAAAACAATTGGCGCAAGCCTATCAAATCTTGTCTTTATTAAAAACCCTGGCTTGCCACCCCAAATCGAATCTGCATGGTTCTCCGACTGCAGATAAAGCTTCAGACGAAGAGGTCTCAATCATTACTATTGGCTCGCCCGGACCTCCGCCTTCCCTCCATTTGCCCATTTCAGCTCTTCCTGCATTTGCGGACATTATCACTCCAGAGGGTCGCGTGAGTGCTCCCATTGACCCTGCTCCTCTGAATAAGTCGTGGGCAAGCCTCCTGCCTTGCCCACGTGCTTCTGGGCCCCTTCCCACCCCAATTTCGGTGACTCGCACCAATCTCACCAAGGAAGGGAATAGCACACCTTGTTTACTGGTTATGAGAAAAAGAAACAAGGCCTTGAAGGTGTTTTGCCCCGTAACCAAGAAAAACCCCTAACACCTCATACTAAGGGTTCTGAAACAAACAATGAAAACCTTCGTTCAAACTTTGAAACCAGTGTCAGTGACAACAGATGACGTGCAAGCCTCTCAGCCTTCAGTGCCTCTGCTAGTCCCTGCACTCCCGATGCCAATACTTGCCCCTGCTCTGCCATCCACTGCTAGCTTCGAGAAAACTGGCCCACTTCTGCAGGCGCTCACAGCTCCTTTGGTAGTCGACTCAGTGCTACCATTAAAAGAGAACCTGCCTGCTCCACCATTGAGACAGGGCCTTTTAGAGTCCCTTCCCAGGCCCTCTGCCCCAGTGGTACAGCCAGCGTCTAGTATCACCGCGGTTTCGTTTTATCCTCCCTTGGATGCACTAATCCACGAATTAGATTTGGCAGCTGCGCGAAAGCAACCCATCCCTGATAAAAGCTCCATGGGCCAGGCTGAGTGCGATAACATCATGACCCCTGTTACCAACTTGAGATCTAAAACTGCTTCTGAACTCTCAACCACTCAAATATGTGAGGCGGTGCATGCATATTTAGCATCCTGTACCCAGCCCATTCCCTCTATTCCACCCCACAAGCCATGCAAAATAAATGGCTCCTTCCAGGTCCCTTGCCAACGTGAGCTGGCATTCCTCAGCTTTCTATGTTCTCTTAGTCTGCCCCAGGCTGCTCCAGCCCAGCACATGGAAATGCCCAGACATCAACCTACCGATGCTCCTAAACCTGTTAACCTCCAGCCACGAAATGACTCGGCATTGACAACCAAACCCCATGCCCTAGCTTCCCGGAAATGTCACTCATTGATTTTAAAATGTCGGGGAGGGGTTTTTGGCACCTACGATCACAATCGATGTAGCGTGCTAAATGTTTTTTCCGAACTAGTGGAACTCGAAGATATTTGTTCAAGTTACATCGAACAAATTGAATTTATCCCCGAGAACACTTGTTCGGTTGTACGATTGTGGATACCTTCGGGAATTGTTCTAAACACTGTGTGGAAATCAAAAATGCAATTGTTTAACATGGGCTTTTTTACTAGCACAAGATCCAGCACGTATGAATGCGGGATCCGATGTAAAACAAATGGCTTCTTACACCAATTCGATCGAATCAACTGTAAATAGTATCCATGGTGCCCAGTCTCACATGTCATAACCATCAGTGACATCGAAAGAATGCCTTATTACTGTTGCTAGTTGGAACACCCGAGGCCACGCACATTTGCAAACTTCCATTGCTGGTTTTCCAACTGTATTTGATATAATAGCACTTCAAGAAACTTGGCTGTTGCAAACCCCAGCATGGAATAACTATGAGATAGTTCTACTTCCAGCTATGGCTGGCCAAAAGGGCCGACCGTCATCAGGCCTACTAGTGGGAGTAAATATGTCTAGAGGCTTTGCTATCTAGGCCTGGGCCTCGGTATCAGTTTTTATTCAACTTGTAAAAATGTCATGCCCATTGCATAACATTGCACTAATCAACATTTATCGTAACCCTCTTGGGCTAACTGATATTCCTTTCTATGCAGGCCTGACTAGACCTCTGGATTTGGTACTTCTATCTTCAGACATTACGGACACCCTTATTGTAGGAGATCTCAATTTAGATTGTCTCCATCCTAAAGGGAAAACCACCATTGATAAGGTTAAGCGGTGGTCTTCCTTTATGATGGAACGCAATTTCCACATGACCAATGGTGCAATACAAGGTGATATCCCAGCCCAGCCAACGTGGCAAAGAGGGTCGGTACACTCCACAATAGACTATATGTATACTCATACCAACCTAACTGGGCAGATTAAATCTTTCCAAATTATTCCTCAGGTAAATAGTGATCACCACTTGTTGGTTCTCACAATAAATTGGAATTATGTAGCTCCTCACAAGTCTTACTATTCGTCCGAACTGGTGGTCAACAATGCTAAGATGCGTTTTCGTTGGTCAGTTAACTTATCAGCCTTATCCCATTTGGTCATTTCGAACAGTAACTCCGATAATCCAAAACAGTACACTAATCTTCTAATCACATTCTGGCATTTAGCAAAACATGGCAATCAAATAGAGACCCCCCACAAACACTCTTTCAATCCTCTAGTTAAAGCTAGAAAGACTGAATTCCATTGTGAAAAAAGGATAATCTGTAAATTAAATCAGGCTAATTGTCTTCAGCAATCGAGAGCTGCCAAATGCAAATACCACAATCGGATGCGTCAACATCGAGCACATATACTGCAAAGAGATAGTGAGCATATGCTCAGACTAATAGCGAACAAAAATACAGCTGAGCCCTGGGTTATCTTCAACCAATGTGCCCACAAGAGCCAGAGTGATTTACAGGTTCTTAGTGTATCTGAGGCCCAGTGGATCGAGCACTATATCAATCTATATGCGGATCCGTCCTTTGTGCATCAGGCCCAGTTACCTGATAGCCCTCAGAGTTGGTCTCTTGATTGCTGCCCGCTTATTCTTGATAGTTACATTAAACATATTAGCTCTTCTAGAGCCAAAGGCCCTGATGGCCTTAGCAACTTTATGTTTAAATCGAATCCCTCAATGTGGGCTAAAATCTTGAACAATCTTTTTCAAAACATTATTTTCTTTCGTAACATTCCACACTCATGGAAAACCTCCATCATCATACCAATCCACAAGAAGGGTGATCGTACCGTTCCCTGCAACTATAGGCCCATTGCCCTTTTAGATGCTCCAGGCAAGTTGTTCTCCAAACTTATCCTTCGGGACTTTAACATATGGACTAAAGCTGCCCATACAAGAGACCCCTTTCAGACAGGCTTTCTTGCTGGCTTAGGTACAAACATCAACTTGCTTTATCTCAATGCTATTAAATCCCAGGCACAAAGTTCCAAACAAGCACTATACTTTGCCTTTGTGGATCTTCATACGGCTTTTGACGCCATTTCTCGTCCCCTTCTTTTTGCCAAACTCACCAGAGATAAATGCCCTCAGACATTACAGCAAATTATTCAATCACTCCATTGCGAGACCTCTGTGCGCATTAGACTAAATCTAGAAGGCCTACTATCTAGGGCCATTCCAACCGCTCGTGGCCTAAAGCAAGGCTGCCTCTTGGCGTCCGCAATCTTTAATTATTTCATGTATGATGTGCGTCAGGTTTTCGAGGCAATATCATCGGACTCACCCAAAATAAACAACCATAAAATTCAGACTCTTATGTATGCTGACGATTTGGCGCTAATTTACAAAACCCCATGTGGCCTCCAAAAACTACTTGATGGTTTTAACAGCTATATCGTGGCTAACGAACTGCGGGTTAACACTGCTAAAACCCAAATTGTCATTTATAGATGGTTCCTAGACATAAAATCGAAATCAATAAAATCGAAAGTCAAAATGTCGAAAAAATAATCTCGAAAAAAAAAAAGTCGAATTTTTTTTTAATACGTTTTTTATTCGAAATGGGGGGTTCCCCCCAACCCCCTTTTTTTTCTATTTTTTTTTTATTTTACCCCTTTTTTTTACTTACCAAACCCAAAAAAAATATATAAATAATAAAAAAACAAATTCGACTTTTTTTTTTTCGACATTATTGATTCGACTTTTTTGTCATTCGACTTTATTTTTTCGATATTATGACTGGACACCTTTATAGATCACATAACACGGCTAGATCCACGTCTTGCTGGTCCATTAACCAAATAAAATTGGCTACGGTATCGAGTTATGTTTATCTGGGTATGATCTTTGATGGTAGTGCCTCATTTGTTGCTCACTTGGATGTTATGAAGTGTAAACTTGATTCGGCCATCTCACAGACTAAAATCATAATGCACCGCTATGGTGCTTTTACCATTAAAACCGGCAATACTCTATTGGAAACAAAAAGCGACTCCATGTATTTTATTTGGGCTTGAGTCACAATCACCCTGGCAGTCAGGAGTCTTAGATAGGCTAGAAGGTACATTTTGGAAAACAATTCTTCAACTACCACAATGCACCCCAATAGTTTGGGTGCGTTATGAATTGGGCCTAACCTCCCTGAATGCACAATACCTGTGGATAACTTGTGCCCTCCTTTGGAAATGTCTGATGCCTAATCGGGAACATATTGTTTTGCAATTTCTGTCGAATTATATTTTTCACACTACACATCATTTTGTCAAGCAGTGGTTACGTGCCATCTATCACATTTTAGTGGAAGCGGATGCATCTCTTAATATGCTTTTGACAAATCCCGACAAAGTAAAACAGCTAATTTATCGTAATGATTGGATCAAGACTCGATCCAAATGTATTCAATACAAATCTGCAATACCCGAAAAATTTAGGCACAAAAGGTTGGGATGTATAGAACCATATCTTCTAAAGCTCCCTTGTAAAAAAATACGATCAGGTATTTTGGGAATGCATCTGAATTTATGGCATACTCGCGAACTACTTGCTCAATGCAAGAGCTGCGAGGGGGTTGTAACTTTCTGCAGATACTGCTTAAACGCTCAGGTCACAGAAACTCTGGAACACATTTTATCGTCATGCCCAGCTCTAGTTCAGGAGCGCCTGAAATATTGCTCTGGTTATCGTGGCTACTTGGGGAATTTAGATCCAGTACAAAGATGGTCCACTTTACTGTGCACGACAAAGGTCTCTTTACAAATTGCAATTGTCAACTTTCTCTATGCAGTGAGATTGACTTGTTGAAGAATTGTGTGTTTACTTACTGGTACCTTTTACTCTTGTGTGTATCTCGTCAACTTTTAATTGTTTGGTGTTTTATATTAATTGAATAATTCTTTCTTCCTTTTTTGTCTTTAATGATTGCTAAATGTGTAGTATTTATATTATGGAAAGTGTGTTAATTTTTACCTATCATTCATTGTATGTAAAGTCTTATATTGAAAAGTTGATTTATTTCAACGATATCAATAAAAGAAAAAACCACCCTCCGCTCTGCTGCTTTGTGTTTCAATTTGACATGTTGCCGCACAGAAGTGGAGCCAGTTAGTGCATCTCACCTGGTTAGCATGACATTTCGGCATGTGACCTATGCTGGTAAACAGTTTCCTCACCCAGCAATCACGCTGGCTGCAGACATTGGGGATTTGCTGTACTTCATCCTCGCTCTCCTCTTGATCCCTATCTACATAAGCATGCCTGTTCCCTTGTTCAGTCCCTTAGGAAGGAGGTGGTGATGGTGAGGGTGTGGGTGCTACAGACTTAGAGGCAGCAGCCATGGTTGCCATTAGTTGCAAAGGTAATATAGCACAGCGGAATTGCTCCGAAAGCAATTCCACCACAAAGCAATGTGGGCCACTACTGTGCTTTGCAAAGCTAAAAACAGAATGTGGAACAGCTCTGGGGTGCGGCCTTTTGTAGGGCTGCTGTGGAGAATTTTTAACAAGAAAACAAGCCTAAATCGCTCAAATAATAGTTGCATATACAATGGCACACTGTGGGATATTTGTAAGCATGTATTTTCAGAATGACACTCCTTACATTGCAGAACACAGTACTTTTACGATGTTGGAGGGCCTGCACCGTGTCAGAGAAATAAGGACCAACGTGCAGCGTGAAAGCCGTCACATAGTGACATTGCAAATGTTTTGAAATGGGACCGGTGTCCACAGGACACGTATTGGGCAGAATACTTTGTGCGCATGTCTATAGGTGTGCTACGAACAGGGTTGCCCTCCCCGGACTCATTAAAAGTGTGACACATGTCCAGCGATCATTTTTGCACAAGCTGGGTGTTTATAGGCTACAGCAATTGCAATGTTCATGTACACAGCTGTCCTTCGGACGTGGGTGGATGCTCCGATCTACTGAAATTATTCTACAGCTTTTTCGTACCATGCTGGGCAGGCGTGGTGGTGTTAGCAGAACACAAAGGATGATATACGCATAGCTGTGGAACAGACAGACGTGCGGTCCCACAACTAATTAAAGGTGCATTAGGAGATGAGCATATCCGTCCGGTACTGGCGTACTACGGATACCTGCATTGTGATTTCGCATACACCAGGCAGGTGCAGTGTCCCTATGAAACCTCCATTTTGCTTAACTACAGTCATCTCGGTCCGTACTGTGCGCCGCAGACTCATAATGCAATTTCAACACAAAAGGGAAGGCACTCACACACCCACCAACACTTTACATCTACACCTTTATTTTCTAAGATACATAGACACAATTAGGAAAGGAAGGGGTAGCACAAATGGATACATACACAGGGGAATTGGGGATTTGAAAAAGTTCATCATGAGGGGAGGCACGGATTGAGGTCTCATCGTAACGTGTCTGCTCACAGGGATTTTGTTGGGGATGGTGGGCTGGGAAATGGGGAAGGGGTAGACGTGAAGGTAGGGCTGTGGTATTTCATGTTTCTCAAAATATGTCCTTGTAGAACATCTTTTAAGGTGGCTAAATTGTTTAGCAATTGTTGCATTTTGACGTACGGGCTGTCTAGGTTGGTTTTTACAGCGTTTCCTTCATTTCCTGTGGCCATATGCTGTTGTGGAAGAGGTGCCGATTGTGGTGCATTTCTTTCATTTCCAGTATGCCCTGTTAAAGATACTAATATCTGTTAGTTGTATATGACACAATACATATCAACTGTCTTACTTTTTAGATTGTGCTGCATACCAATGGCGTTACTATCGTTACTCATTTCGTCATGCAGGAAATTCCCTTCCAGCCATTCTCGGGTGCTTGGCATTGCTGCGTACAAAAGAAACCATCATGTTTTTGCACTACTGTACACTGCACAAACTGTGCAATTATAGCCGAAACTTTAGTGTAATTATCGCGTTGCAGTGACGTTCTGCTCTGCATAGTTTGCAGTCCTTACTCTGCCACTTACTTCTTCGTTCCTATGTAGAGCAGCAGTGCAGTAATATTGTTTGATGCAGACATTATTTCCCTTATTGGTGCATTTGTTTTCATTTTTAACTTCCTGCTTGGCACTCAACCAAAAAAAACAGGCCTAGATATGTCAGTGAACAAAAAATGTGGGAGACAGAGATGTGATGTCATCAGTGATGTCATCAAAGACATTTGTGATGTGATCTTTGATGTCACGGGTGTTAGTCTTATCAGAGCACAGTGGTGGCTCGAGTTATGGTTGCTTAGTTTACCATAAATGGCAAATTTCTGGGGGTTTTCGCTTTTACGTGTACCCATATAATGGATATGTTGTTGTTAGTGCAAAGTAAGTATAACGTCCCTTTAGCAAAGTTTTTGCACTGAATGTGCTAGGTTTTTCTTAGGGCAACTGAACCATAACGTGCCTTTAACAACTTTTTTTCACTGAATTTGATCGGTTTTTAATAGCGCAACTTAACCATAAGGTCCCTTTAACAACATTTTTCACTGATATATTTCAATTTGCTCGTACCGTATTAGCCAAGGATACTATAAAGTGGTCATCCAAAGGAAAACAAAAAGTTGATACATTAATTAGGCTAACAAAGTCATTTATTTGCAAGCTTTTTTGGTTTTCACCTCTTCCTCAAGCAGGGATGAAATGAAGACTTTGACCAACATCACATTGTTACAGCATAAATAGCTCCTCTAGGGATTCCTTTTTCTTATCTGTACCTGTCAGTGTACCTGGTTTGTGGTTTGCAGAATGGTACACTGTGTTATGTGGGGGCGAGGTCAGTGGAACTAAAGAGAAGGACAAGAACAAAATGGAAAAACCACACAGTCCACTCTGTTAGTGCTCTCGGGAAGGCATGGGGGGTTTGATAGTGTCGTGTCATGGTAGGTGCAGTCCATTTGAAATGCTGTGTGTCAGGCCGGTTCTTATGCAAGATCGGTGGTGGTCCAACTCTCCAATAATTAGGCTTGTGACTCTAAAAATTAGGCTTGCACCTCTATAAGGCTGATCGGGATAAAGCACAACATGTCATGTGTTAGGCCTTTTACTCGTGGAGCCCATTGTGGTATGTTTGTGTCAAATACTATATTGCGATTGTGTTGTATCACAATCATGAGGAATGGGCGGGGTCTGACTTAATACTGAGTCCTTCACAGGTCTCTGTGAAGTGTTTGAGTCCGGGGCTTTTAGAGGGCTGATGGGCCTGGGCTGGAATGGGTCTGCAATGAACATTGCCTTATAGAGGTTGGTGGGGCTGGTGCAGTGTCAATCAGAAGTCACTGAACGGCTTTGGAAAAATTGATGGAAAGTGTCAGGTATTAATGTTGGGATCCCTGCATCTCTGTAGGTGAAAAGAGTGCATGTCTGTTAGTTGGTATAGTAACTAATGAACATGCGATGTCTTTTGAAGCCCCAACAGTGTATTGAAAATGTGCATGCATTAGCATTCATGGGTCTTCCTGGCTTTGTCAGTGCTGAAACTACCCCGAAGTACAGACGTTTTGCTTCTAAAAAATACTCTCCTGGGCTCTCCTTTGTGCTTCGCTTCATGCTTTGATGGTGGAGATTCATGCTTTTATGTAGGGGTTGACCAGCTTACCCTATCGAGTACCCTTACCTGGGGCATTTCATGCACATAATCAAGTACACAATCTTGGTTGATGCACATGTAAAACACTCCATAGTTTTGTAGTCTTGCCACGTGAAGGGTGTCTTGATTAATGTCCAAATTTTGATATGTGGGTAGGGTCGGACTGGGCCATAAAATGGTCTTGGGCACCAATAAAAAAAAGTGGTCCACAGTTGCATATGGCTATTCATTTCTTTTGTGACACTGTTTGAATAGTACCCAAGGGGGAGTTTCCATTGTGAGAATGTGATACTGCTGTCGGAAGCAGCTGTCCGTTTTCACGGCGGTGCGGCTTGACGGCATTACTGTGCTGTGTAGGTCCCTTCCTCTAATTGTCTCCTGCTGGTGTGCTGGTGCGCGTTGCTGCCACGCTGCTCCAGGTTCTCTACTCCTGGAGGGGGGTTGTAACAGTTTTTCTCCATGCCTTGCCGAGCCTTGCTGTACCTACGGACATACGGAAAGTTCAGTTGGGTGCCCTGAGGCCTGCGGCCGCTCTGCTCGCAGGTATGCCCTCACTGTTTTTTAGGGACTATCCTTTTTAATGGCGTCTCCATCTCTTTTACAGGCGCTCTGTGCCTTGCGCCTGGTTAATAACTGCAGTAGCTATAGTGCTTCATGATGCCTCTAACTAACTTTGTGGCCAATTCTCCAATTTCCCAGCCAGTCTTTAAAAAATACTGAAGTTTTAGCCCACAGCTCTCGTAGGAGACAGCGCCTTAGTACCAGACATCTTGAGCCACTGTCTGACTCTTTGGGTTCTCCTGACGAGTCCTGCACCACTTCTGATACTGGTCTGGCTCGTTCTTCAAGGAGCCCGGTAACTATGGGTACAACAAATAAAAATTACCCAACCCACAGGGCAGTTAACATTAACTTGCAGGCAAATAATTCTGGTTTATTTACTCCTACTACATCAGCAATGTCCAGTTGTGAAGACAATTTTAATAAGATCTCTCAAGCGTCTCCCCAAACCACTGAAACAAATGGAGATTGGCTATCCTCCACCATACTGGCACCCTCCTCTCCAGGGAGAAGTAGGAACATCCTTAACCCTGCTTTGCCTCCACTATCCCCCTCTGTCTTGCTGAAGAACATTGACACAAATGTTATATTTGAACACTGGCGCCTTTGGAAAGAATATCTCATAACGCGGTTGTATAATTGTAACCTCCGAGGACTTCGATGCATGGCTTGTGACTTTAGATATCTCTGCAGAAAAATATCATGCGTTCTTCTCTTCTAGAAATTTGCATGCAGCCAATGTTCCATTTATGACAGTGTCGCCTAATAATAAGGTGTCTTGTTCCTCTCAAACTGATTGGCCAGAAGCAGATAATACTCCATCTGTGAGCTTGCAGCCTACGATTAAAGTAACCTGTTCTACTCAGACAGATTGTCTTTATAAAGAAGTTGCAACTTCTGCTCACCTAACGAGGGTGCCGCATATTGGCGTTAGGGCTGTCCTGTGCCCCCCTCGGAAAGATGTAGCATCCTCCCTCTCTTCCTTCGTGAATAAGTTACGACAGAATCTCAGTCTGGTTCTGTTGGAACCTCTCACTGTTCCTGTGCCAGCATGTTCGGCTGGTCATCGTGAGTTTGAGAAGCCTAGAAGGACAGACCTTAGGACTGTTCGCCGGTATGTCCGCCTCAAGAAATCTTACATGCCACCGCTGGAGAATGAAAACATTAAGGCCCTAGTGTTGGACAATCGAAACGTTCTCTCTAATGTCCCCAAACTAGCTATGAACGAACCCAGAGACGCACTCGGTAATAAATTCCTGCCCTGGTTACGTGCAAGAACGGCGCCAGGCGTAGTGCGTTCCTCCGACATGGACCTTCTGTGCAGAATTGACTTGGCCAACTGGTGTTCCCAAGGGAATAGTGACTGTATCTTGGTAGGATGTGGAGTTGGCACTATGCCCATGTATTTGAAACTTTGCAAATACCTGCCTATGGGCTCTACAAATCTTGAGCTTATTGTCTGACTTTGCCTACCATTTGTAAACCTGAGTTGTTTTGTACCAATGGGATCCTCAAAATCTCTATGATTTTAGTGTGATATTTAACAATTTGTAAAAGTTTGTCCTTTTATATCCATTCCCCGTGATGCTTCATTTGGATTGTTCCTTTGTATTTATTTTGTTGTATTTATTATATTTATGTTGTTTGTAAGTTTCTGTTTTGTGTAGCGCTCTGAGGCCTATGAGTTTGTAGCACTTTATAAGAAATAAATCAAATCAAATCAAAAAGTGGTCCACAGTTGCATATGGCTATTCATTTCTTTTGTGACACTGTTTGAATAGTACCCAAGGGGGAGTTTTTAAATAAAATGTGATGTAAATTGTGCATTTTAAAGCAAATGTATTCAGCAACACTGATCAAGACTACTAACCACATTGTGAAGTATCTGATCAAAATGGCCCACATTGGCCAAAAAAGTGGCCCACTTTGACCCATAAAATCTGGCCCACACTAGCATTTTGTGTTTTTGGTACGGCCACTGGCTTATTGTCCTCCAGGCCAGTCCGAGCCTGTATGTGGGCAGGTTAGGCATCTTTGCTTCTGCATCCCATGGTTGCGTTTTCTGTGATATTTGTAGTAGTTTGCTCCTTACCATCGTTCCCTTTAGATTGGTTGGTTGTCTGAAAGGAAGAAGAGGCATCTCTGGGAACATGTATCCTTGTTTCAGAATGGGTTGTAGTTCGGTAGCAATCTTATGGCGGGCTTCTAACTCTGGATTGTATGTGACTACCAGTGGCACCCAGGTTTGGGCCTTTCTTGCTCTATAGGTTTCCTTTGAAGGATCCGTTTTGCTCTGTGAATCTGGCTGTCCACAATTCTGTGGTTGTAGTCATGGTTTATGAAGTCTGATCTCAAAGCTTGCATGTTTGTATCCTGGTCCCTTGTGTCTGAGAATATTCGGTTGTATCTTAACGCTTGGCGGAATATTGTAGCATGCTTTTTGTGCACTGGATGGAAGTGCTCTCTCTTCAGATAGTTGGCTCAGTTGTTTGGTTTGCGATATATTGTGGTCTGATGCTGGTCATCCTTTATTGTTATGGTGATATTGAGGAAATGCAGGTATGAGAGGATGAGGCTGATGGTTGTGTGGAATTAATTAAATCTTCAGTGAAAGCTTAGTAGGTTCTGTTTCTCAGCAGTCCAATATAAGAAACAGTGTACGTGCAAAGTTAACATTAACCTAAGGGGGGGGGTTCAAACTACAGAGGAGTAGTGCATAAATATATACATTTACATTATTAAGTGGGACTGAAGGGAGTGGTGGCGTCCGGTATTTTGGATGGAGGAGATGGTAGGGGGAGCTTCCCCATTAGCAAGTAGAGCTTTGAAGAGATGCACAGTTGGGATGGCTTTCCTTGTTATGGGCAGCGGGTTCCAGTGGAACAAGGTGAATAGTGAGAAAAAGGGAAAGTGAGAGGAGGCACTGGATGGGCATGGGACGGTGAGGCTGAGTGCAGAAGAGGAAGAAGAGGAAACGAGCATGTGAGTAGACCGAGATACAATCAGTCAGCTACTGAGGAGCAGGACTATTGATAGCTTTCTAGATTAGGAGAAGGAATTTTAAACCAGAGCGGTTGTGCATGGAGAGCAAACCAGCATGTTGTCAGTAGGAAGAAGTGGGGGAGAATCTGGGAAAGTTGTACTAGAGTACGGATAGCAACATTGGGGACTTTGGGGAGAGGGAGGAAGGAGTAGAGAGGAAGGCAACTGAGCAGGCTCGTTCAGTAGTTCAGTTTGCTGAGCATGAGGGTGGCAGTAGTTTTAATAGAGTGGTTAGTAAGACATTGATGAATTTTCTGTATGTTGAGAAGTTTTATACGAGCAGCAGAGGCAGTGTTATAGATTAATTGTTGCCGTTAGCGGTAGTTATCAAAGTGAACCCCAAGGTTGTGAGCTTTGGGTGTGGGAGCAAGAAGGTCAGGCAGGAAGGAGATGGGGGAGGGTAGTGATGGCTTTGGAAGCCACAAGAAATATGACTTCTGTTGTGCAGTGCTTTGTTGTGTTTGGTGTGCTTATGTAAAGGGGGGAGATGTGTTGTGTATGGCTTGCCTGGGTAAGCAGGAATGCTGTGATGTCACGTGGAATGTTTAGGTATGAGTGTTGGAATGTGTGGGTAAAGGTTCCACCCTGGTCAGTTGGTTAGCCCTCTGCCTGGGAGACGGGCTGCCAGTGTCTTAATGTCCTTTATGTAACTTAGAAAACTGCTTATAAGGATAGCTATGAAGCCAGTAATAAACCTAGCAAGTCCACCTAAGAAGGCTGGGAGCTGCTTCATTTCAACTTCCAATTCTGAAGTGTTCATTAGTTCAGCATAAGGCAGTGCGGGGACATCCAGTAACAGATTGCGGTGAGGCAGTTGATAATCCGTTCCGAAATGGCTGCGGTGAAGGTAGTGGCATCACACAAAATGTGGGGGGCCTATGCTCTGAGACAGCCTGGACCACCACACATGTGCAATGCACAGGATGATCATGCAGCCGCAACAAGGGGTGCTGAGCACAGAAACAAAGGGGTGGTTCATAACCCCTGGCACCTGAATGCAACTGCCATATGTGTGAGGCCAGAAATATTATGTGCAGCAACAATACCATTTGAGAACATACTCATGCTGACACTGCCAATATATGCCAGTATCGCCATGTACGAACATCCTCGTGTTGGTTTTGCCCTGAATGCCAGTAAAATTCTGATGCTAAAGCAGTAAAGCATATTATTGCTAGCTGCACAAAATCCCCCCCCCCCACCATGTAAGAATAGTCTTCATGTTGATGTTGTCCTTAACACCTGTACTAAACGCAGTGCTACAATAAAGTAACGCTTCCTTGCTGGCTGCGCAATTACCCCAATGTAAGAAAACACATCATGTTGACCTTGTTCTTAATGCAAATAAAAGAATATCACGCCAGATTAAGAAAATGTACTGGCTGCCTCCTCCATTGTATTATAAACCCTCCCACTCGAACAAGTTGTCTTTGCCCAAAAATGCCAGTAAAACAGGACGTGTTGATGAGAGAAAACATAAATGCTCCAATTCCCATTGGACCCCAGCCTTGCACACACACATGTATTCCCATTTACCTTCCAGTCACTGACCCATCCAGCGCCTCTCTCAATCATAAACCGGAGAGCAAAGACATGCATGTTTGCATCCTTGGTGGATTATTTACTATCGAAGCCAGATTCGAAATGGACTTGATGGAAGTGGAAGTGATCCGTTGGAAGACCAGTCGCACAAGAACCTTTGGATAATGGGGCAAAAAGGGAAACCGGATGATAGTTGTCTGGGACGTTTGAGTCAGTAGTGGGTTTCTTCAACAGGGGAAAGACTGCAGCAAATTGGAAGAAGGCATGGAAGAGTTCAGCTGAGAGAGAAACGTTAAAGAGCTCGGACAGATGAGGGCAGGTGATTGAGCCTAAGTCTTTAACCGTTTAAAGAGCAAACAGCTTGATAGGAGCACGTGATGGGTTTGCAATGCGAAGGATGTGCGATAATTCAGTTGAAGAGGTAGGGGAGCAATAGTTGAAAGTAGAATGAGCAGGGGTAGAGGTGGCGGACAGAACAAGACTAGGGAAGGGAGAGCGAGGAGGACTCTTAAGAGTGCCACAAATTGGAGGATAGGTAGTGGACAGAGTCAGTACCAAAAATACAGAAGGCAATGGATATTGACCTGGTAGGTGTGAGCAATGCTTGAAGGGTAGATGGAAGTTTTCAGGGGTAATTGCAACTTGAGGAGATTAGGCTTGTGAAGTAGGAGGATTTGGCAAAGTCTATTGCAGATTGGAGGGCAGTAAGTTTTATTTTGTAGGCTAGGAGTACGGTTGGCGACCGTGATTTGCTCCAGCATCTTGGATAACGGTACATCTTTGTTTTGAGGGTTTGAATTTCAGAGGTGATCCAGGCAGAGGATGGGCTTGGGAAGGTGTGAATGTGCGAGCAGGATAGTGATGGTCAAAGGGAGTCTCATAATGGCATGGTGAAATTCAGAAAAAGTATGTTCAATGGAAGAAGCATGAATAAGAGAGACAGTAGAGACAGTAGAGAGGTCCTCACACCGTCAAGATAAGAGGCAAGAGATTCTTGCTTAAATGTCCTCTTGGTAATGAAGAGGGGAGTGGAGGAGTAGAAGGTGCAGGGGCTGAGACATTAAAGTAAACAATGGAGTGATCGGCAAGATAGGGATCAATGGAGATATCGAAGGAGGTAAGTGTTGTAGAAAGACATGGTCAAGAGAGTTCTGACCCGAGTGGGTAGGCTGCTCATGGAGGGAGTAGAGGGAGTGGTCAGGTTAAAGTCCCGAGCATGACAATAGGGATGTCGGTAGGAGGTGACTCAAGGAGAAGGTTCAGACGGGAACAAGGAGTTGAGAGGACCAGGTGGCTGATAGGCAGAACAGGGAGAGGAGTACGAGGAAGGAGTTGCATATTGGCATTTTAGTGCTGCCTGACACACACAGGGCCACCTTAAAGATTTGGCGGTATTAGCTGTGCTAATACTACCAAAACGAATCACCCTTACTACTAATAATAATTAGGCTTTTATATATAGCGCTACAAACCCTCAGGTATCCGAGCGCTGCTTATTATTACCCACGGTGTGTGGTGCTCACTTGTCATCCCAGTAATTTACTACCCAATTGAGGGTTAGTATTTATTTATTGGAGTTTCATAGAGTGCCATTGGAGATGGGTGGAATAACTGCATGCAATCATTTCTCATGGACGGCTACCTCTGCTTTTCACAGTCGCATCATCTCCATGTCAAGGCAGCCGTGTTTTAAATAATATTGTTTACTAAACCCATAATCATATGAGAAGCGCCTGTTCTACTGTTACTAGGTTACGATGAAGCCCACAGTGTAACGATGCAAGCATGTTTTAGAGATCATTGGAATAGCAATTGAATTCTGCATGTATTGGTCTTGTGAGGGCTTCAAAATAATTAATCTTCCATCTACATTTATGAAGGCAGACCTATTGGCTTTGCCAATGCTTGCTTTACATCGTTGACCAGTTTCATAAGCACGCAAGAGGCTCCAGCAGGCTCGGACTGCCCTATAGGGCAATAGGGCAATGCCTGAACCAACATTCTAGTGTGGGGCTGTTTTTTATGGTCAAAGTGGACCATTTTTTGGGCCAATGCGGGCCCGTTTGATGAGTTACTTCACTATGCGCGAGTAGTTTGGACCATTGTTACTGAATAATATTCTTTAAATTACACAATTTACATCACATTTTATCAAAAAACTCCCTCTTGGGGACTATTCAAACAATCTGTCACAAAGGAATTAATTGTACTTTGCAACTGTGCGCCACTTTTACATTGGTGCCCGGGACAATGGGACAATGTCATGCCCCAGTCCGACCCTGGGCTCCAGGGACACAAAGGCTTTCCTTTTTAGGTTCCTGTAACACAGCCTGTCTAGGGCCTTTTGGGGCATAACCCCTGTTTCCCCAACACTTCAACTCGTCCTTTGCTTGAACCGCGGTAGTTTTTTTGGCGCCATTTATTACGTGCGACAGCAAGCAAGGCCTCAGAAAAGCCTGCAGTGTTCGCGGTGCATGCGTTTGATTTATTCCCTGCCGCCTAGGGTTTATAGGATTGTAAGCAAGGCCCTATTTTATAACGTCGTTTCCGAGCCCTCTTAAAGTATAGCTTGGACGTTATCAGCTGGCGATCGGCCATGCAGTAAACCTTGGCGCTGTGTGGAATGCTTTACCTTGTGAACTGTGGCGCACGTTTCCGGGATAGCGAAAGAACTGTGAAGGGACATGCCAAGGTCCGCGGGCCGGCCTTGTTCTACTCGAGACTGCAGGCAGTTTGCAACTTAATCTATTGCTGCGGCTTGAAGTACAAAAGGCCTGTTTCTTGTACAAAACGTCTGAGGCACGGGATGTGAATGCCAATGTGATTGGATTGCAGGGCCGGAGAGGGCAGCAAGGACATCGGTGCATTCTTTAAAAGGTCGGCTTGAATGTGCCAACGACAGAAGAAAGGAAAGGTGTCCAATTTTCTCAAATTCAACTTGTGGCTTCATCTTCCTAATAATTTTTGCTGATATAAAGGGCATTATATCGGATTTACTGGACACAAAGTTGCAAAGTAGAGCCTGCTCCCTGTCCAGGACGAGCCTTCAACTTGCTGACTATCCCCAAAGGGAAAATGGTTTGAATAGCATTTGGCCGGCCATTTTGGGATGAATTGTGTTAAATTCTGCATTTAAGACCACATTAAGCCGGTAATATTTGTCAACTTAACAGCTGCACTGTGCACTGAGCCACTAAACGGGTCAATTGTCCCGCAAAACAGACTCACATGTACTGGTTACACCCACTGTTCTAGTATAGGCTTAAGCACTACCGCCAGACATAGCCTGCCGATCGTAGATCTGCGGATTAAATTGCCCTTTTGTCCTATATTATTAAGCAAGGTTAGTCTTGGGCTTTAGAAGCATCCAGGGAAGGGGCACCCATCAGTGTGAGTACATAACAATCCTAACAAACAACTCTATGTACTAAGGGCATTGGAAAAGTATCCAGAGCCTAGGCCTCAGCAAGTTTAACGTCCAAAAAGAAGAGTAAGTCATTGCATTGTGACAACTGATGCTGAACATGCTGTCTATGCGATATGGTAATCCCTTGGGATCTGTACCTGGCCCATCATGGAGAATGATCTGTCCCTCCTAACCACTGTAGATCAGCGCTGTTCCTGCTCCTAAAACAGCCCCTTTCTCTAGCTCCCACACAATCTGTCTTAAAAAAACCAAGGAAGATGCCCCGCAGGCACGCCCAGTTACACAAGAAATATTGTGCAAGCCCTCCTCTTCCACCAGTCCCTACATACTACATTCACTTTATGGTCAGCCCACTCTTGGTCATTCCCCCCTTACACAGCCTGCCCGCTGGTTGCCACACACCCATCCACCATCAGACCTTGGTCAACCTCTCCCTCCCTCAGACATCTACCAATGGAGAAACTCTTATAACCTGCCCGATCTTCCGAGAGTTGGATAGTGATCATAAACCTGTATAGTATTGGAGGAGGCTATTGAACCGGTAAGTAGTATGCAAGTGTCCCTCCTCGTGCAACTAAGCAAAGGCTTCTTCTTTCAAGGCATAGATTGGGCTGTGGACCGACCTTCGCATTTACCCTTTTAATAGGTTTAAGGGAGAAGCCAGTCTTTGGGACTGGAACCGAAAATACATTGCTCTTTCAACTAAGGCTTTGGCAAAGGAATATTTGCATTTCGGTCTCGCTTTTGTCACCCTCTAACAGAGAAAAAAGGAGACACTCTCAGAAATTAGACACTCTGGAGAATCTTGGACCGAGATTAAAGATAGGGAAACAACTCAGAACCGGTTGGTTTTGTGAGAAAAAGAAACACTAAAACATTTCTTAATTTATTGTGAGGCATTATATTTAAATATTTTATTTATTGGACATTTGTATGGCGCCTATACACAAGAAGTGTTTCAAGGCGCCATAAGACAAAGAAAGGGGGGGGGGCAGATGAGAAATAACACCAATGCATGGTCTTACTAGGTCTTGTGATATTCGGACCATGCAGATGCTGTTAGAATAAGTGCAGGGGCAGGGGGGGTTGGCAGGTCAGGGCGGAAGGGCTGGGATAAGGGAAGGGGAAGCGAAGAAGTCCCGGAAAGCTGGCGCCCCAGAAGCTGGGCCAGTGCTGAGGGGAGCCCAGGAGGACGAGTACAAGGGGAAGCAGGCGTAAGGGTAAACTAGTTCCGGGACAGGGTTGAACCAGTTCCAGGCTAGTCAGGGAAGGATGCCTGAGGGCAAGTGCTGGTTGAGGGGTGCTGGGGTAGACTGGATGAGGAGGGCCTGGCCCCTGTAAGGCACATAAGGCACCAGGCACCAGTCACAGCGGCAGGGGATCATTAGCAAGGTACGGGGAGGGGGAAGGAGCAGGAGAAAAGGGAAGTCTGGATGATATCAGGGTGAAACTATTCGGAAGCATGTACATAACATTATGATGTTGAATTCGCAGGCATTTGGGTCATGGGGTCTCATTACGACCCTGGCGGAAGACCATGGTGCTATTAGCACCATGGTCCATGCCGGTAAGTTACCGACTCCGCCATGGAGAAAGGGGGAATTACCACCCCATTCCAAGGTTGGCGGGGCGGTAATTCCCCCTTCCTCCATGGCCCTTCCCCATTCCCATTTTTGCCCCATAGGGCTCAATGGGAATGGGGAAGGCGCTAAGTACGGTGCCTCAAATTGCTGCACCGTAAAGCACCAAGGTCCCTTTGCGGGTCCCTACTTTAACGGCTGGTCTACACCAGCCGTTAAGGTCGGGTCGAGCAAAGGGACCTCGTAATTAGGCGCTAATAGGTTAACGGCGCTGCAGCCTTTTACGGCGCCGTTAACCCATTAGTGCCTGGGTCTTAATGAGGCCCATGGTGTATGAATGGAAACCACATAAAAGCTTGATCTGATCCGAACATATATAGTAAATGACTCAAATGATCAAGGCATGTGAATACTTTTTTCTGTGTGTAAACGCAATTGATTGTGCACTTGCGAATAAAATGTTAGAGCAACTATGTGTGTGTTGTTATAATATGATTTTATTCTTGAAAAGGAAAATGGTGTGTATGGTTTTATGTAAACCGTAAACATACTTTAAATAGTTTCTAAAATACCACCAGTTTATTTCTTAACATCAGTTTTATTCAAACCAGTGTCACACTCCACCGGCAACTACGGAATCTCATCACGTCAGTCTTCGATTATCCGCGGGCAGCAAAGAAATCCCAATATTATCTCTGCACCACTTCCTGTGAACAGGGGTGGACTGGGAACCAAAAGAGGCCCTGGAAAAATGTTCAAAGTGGCCCCAGGTTACGCATTTTCAGCACGAGCAACCCGTTTCCTATGAGAAAATGTGGAAATACCGCAACAAAAAGAGGCCCAGGTTGCAGAGGCCTACCAGGAAATGTCCAGAGTTCCCTATAGGCCAGCCCACCCCTGGCTGTGACCAAGGGAATTCCTCTTACCAATGCTTGCATTCCCCTACCTCTGAGGTGCACCTGCATTGACTTAAGCCAAACCACAAACTGCAGATCTCAGCCAGTGCCCCAAAAATACACAGTAAAGTAACTCCTCAAGAATGAATAATACTGAAAATTAAGTAAAAAAAGAAGAAAGCAAAAAGGAATCTTTAATATTCAACAGAAAAACATCAGGAAATAGTTCAGAACAAACAGAAAAATAATTATGGCCAAGAAGATTGTGATTTAGAGCAGGTGAGAGAAGGATTTAGGCGGGATGCAAGTGTGCATGTGCGTACCCCCGTGGGTTTCGCACCATTTTCAAAGCATACCGTTATTGTTGGCTATAGCTAAGTGCAAATGAAGAGGTTTTGCATTGTGATGCTGGGTGTTGCATAGGGGTTGCCCTGTTACCCCCAAATATAACACAATACATGTTTATTTTGGCCCTGAGCCACAAAACAGGTGCCATTCCAGGACCCCCTGACCCATCAAAATGTACAATTTCATAAAACACAGAAACTACCACATTTAAAAAATAAAATACAACGAAGTGTAAACTCACTCCAGACTCCAACAAACTGGAAATACATACAAATAATCTGTATGATAAATATAATAAATGCTGTCAGTGGGACACCCATTCACTTCTCCCTACCTCTTGCCAAGATCTGCCCATGACATTGCCTGTCTGTTCTTATTGAGATTGGACCATGAAGCTGCATAATCCAGCACAAGTCCTTCTGACGGCCAAGGGAAATGTTGTTAGTGCCAAGACCATATCATGACCCTTCCGTTTACACAAAGACCTGTTCAAGGGGGGGAGCATTTAACCTCTGCTTGGTTAGAAGGATACTCTCACAGCTTTAGCACCCTAACGTGTTTAATTTCCAAAGCACAGAGTCCAAGTCCAAGCAATTGGAGTACCCATACCTACTGAAACCTTTTCAGATAATAAATCATTGGTTCTGATGGGATGCATGTCCAAGCCCCCTAACCCCCAAACGATTCAGATTGAGGAACAAATATTAATAACCAGAGGGCCCAGAGGAGGGTGGGTGAAAGTAGGGAGGGATGGGACAGGCCTTTGGCTATATAAGGGTGATGCATGGACAGGGGTAGAGTGGGGCTGGGGGCCTGAGAGGCACCATGAAAGGAGGTTAGGGAAAACATTAGTAAGCAGTGTGAATGAACACAGTAATAGATAGCCCGGTGTCACGGTAGAAAACACTGGAGTTCCGCCATTTTAAGATTGAGGCCCAGATCACAGCAAGAGCAATAGCAAAAGCGTATCTTGGCACCCAGCGCAAATACACTTTCCCAACCCAAGCCAAAGAAGAGAAAGGCCTTCACACCACACTGACCCACTAGCTATTGTCTCATGTTGCAGGGCCATGCAATCAGAAAGGAATGCGAATAGTCCAGTGCGAGTAGGGCTGCGCCTGTCCGTGAAGGCAGGGTCGGACTGGGCCATAAAATTGTCTCGGACACCAATGAAAAAGCGGCCCACAGCTGCAAATGGCTATTCATTCTTTTTGTGACACTGTTTGAATAGTAACCAAGGTTTTTTTTTTAAATAAAGTGTCATGCAAATTGTGCATTTTAAAGAATATTTATTCAGCAGCACTGGCCAAAACTACTAGCCGCAGAGCGAATTAAGTAGGCCGCCAATCATATTGCTAAAATCTAAGTTGGCAAGGCCACAGACCACGTGGAAGGGGACTGGCATGAAGATACCAATCATGCGGCATCCCATACAGAGCGGATGGTGTGTACATGGGGGTGACGAATGGGTGTGGGGAGTGAGTACCTTATATTGTGTACGTCACAGGTGACGTCAAGTTCCTTTCTAACCCGTTGCTTGCTTTTGAACTAACCAGTGCGCTCCATTGCAGTTGGATGTGAAGGCTCCTACTGACATGTATTGTTTCTCTTTTGTATGAGAAATAAAACCTTGTTATCCTTGCCAGAGGTGCACCTAGCCTTCTTCCTCAGCGCATTGTTTCTAATTTGGTCTTGTTGTCCGGTGGTTTTCCTACAGTTCCCACAGATAAGTCACCATGTGTTACTAAAATAGGGTTGTCCCAAAAAAAACATAACTGATAATGTTCAAAGCTGCTTTGACATAGTTAAGCACAGGGACTTTTCTTGTCCCTTCTGAAAGTAGGATATTAGTTATAGTCCATCTGGATGATGGGTATCAGTGTTGGTTTGTAAGTGTATTCAGTTGCAGAGAGGAGATAACACTATGAGATTACTAAAAGGTTTGAAACCTATTATGATGAAGATAAATTAACTGCACATAGTGTTTGCCTTAAACACGTGTATGATCTTAGCTCTATCTTGCAGGAACACTGGTAGCTTGCAGGAATACAGATGCTCCTGCATGCTCCCTGCAGCCCGACACTTAGAGAGATGATGCAACTGCCTTGTCTCAATAAGCCTTGAAAGTGGAAACCAAGGCCTTCACACCGTGGTGCCTGCTGCATGAACGACGGGTGGTCTCTTTGGCAACGTGCTGTCGCCATGATAAAGAGTAGTAAAACGGTAGTCCTAGAGAGTCACATCTGCTACCATCTCAACTTGGTCTTGCACAATCTTCTGGTCATATATGAAAATATTTTGCACCAGCGACCATCACATAGGATTTTGCTACATTAATTCCCAGTTCCGCTTGGCACAGAACTCCTCAAGAGTGAAGAGTGTATTCAGTAGTTCCTATTAACACAACATGATCTGTGAAGAGCAATATCAATATTTTATTGGCTATAGTATTGGGTACATGAGTCACTATGCCCCAAAGAGCAATCACAATCCCAATAAAATAAATGTTAAATTTGAATGGGCCTATGATAAGGCTTTGGCGCACCCTTTTGTATTACCTTTATCTAGTGGACCTCCATGTCTAAATCGAGCTAAAGTTGCCAAAGTGTTTGATTTCTTTATCGAATGTGGACTGAGGTCTATAAGGTTGGTTAAAACGTTTCATGGAGAGGTTTATGTCCAGACAGAACAATGCCTCCTTGCACCCCCATTGCTGTTCGATGCCAACAAGCGCCTCAAATCATTACATTCAATAGACTCTGGTGTGCATTCCCTTGATGGGGTTAGTGCTCAGACTTCTTTTCTTTGATTACTCCCTAATGAATCAGAAACCAAAACAGAGTTTACGACAGTTTGCAACAAATACATATATTTGCACAGATTTACATTTTATTTAGAAAAAAACAAGTAAGAAAATGTTTATGTATACTTTATGTATACTTTATTTTAAATGCCTTCATTTTGACTTTTCAGCATACAATTATTAGTTATTTGTGTCCCATTTTCATCCCTGCACTTTCAGTCGTGTTATTATTTCAGAGATATTTTAACATGGAATCATCCAAAGAAAATCCTTTTGTCAAGCCATGATTTTACCCCTCACATTGTCCGTTCCTAGTTCGATGAAAACCGAGCAAGCCCTCTTTAGGGCCCCTTTGCTTATTTTACCTTTTAGGAGGACACATGATTGTATCCCACAGATGGATATTCTCAGGCCCCTTGGCTTTCATACAAACCAATCATTTCAGCGTTGGATCTCCCACTGGAACTGCTTATGAACATAATCCCCAGACCATTCACTGGTGCCCCCGCCACCATTCTCCTAGAGACCAAGAGACTCTGTACTACCAGTTCTCTCTATCTCCTGGTAACCAAGGGAATCACACCCTTGAGGCAATGATCTGACACCAATTCTCTCTTCTCAAAGGAATGCCTCACATCAGCCTCTCTCACACTCACATCCTTGTCAGTATGGGAAATGTGTTGTGAAGGTCATTACAATTCTCATTCACTAGACTTCAGTTAATGAGGGGAGTTGTCCCTGCAGCTTTCAATCGCCCATTTGGGCGAGATGGACAAGGCAACCCATCCCGTGATTTGCAGATCTTCCCCCTGCTCCAGGATTAGGAAGGATCATTTCTGCCGTCCACTCACATGTTCTTCCTGGCTCCCGGTAACAAGTGAGCACTTCCTAGTGTCCCCTGAACCCAGGATATCACCTCAAGACTCTCTGTAAAGAAAGGATTGACATATTGCCTGCCCCGAGCTCCCCCTGTTCTTGGTGAATAAGAGAAATTCAATCCCATCAGCCCTGGGTATTCGCTCCCAGGCTCAGTATCTGACCAAGGGGAGCATCTCCCATCTTTGGGTGCACTGAAAGAAAAAAGAGTATGGAAAAGTACTTCAATGTAATCCAGTCAGTCACAAACGTACAAAACTGTGTAACACGTCGGGCTGAGCTATTTATACACTTTTTCAAGAGTTCACATTCAAGAGCAAAACAATGATATCGCGAATTAGAGCTCAATGCGTTTTGGAAAATTCCATCATCAGGAGCGGTTCCACATCAGCAAAACCTAGACATGTTTGCGGCCTGTCAAACTACTTATATTCCCTTTCTTTGCATAGGCTGCCAAGTAGTGTTTGATTCAGATTATTACTTGTTGTTTATTCTAATTTTAAAAAGTGTCATCGACAAGGTGTTCCTGTGACACTACTCCTCTCCTACGCATACAGGGACCCATGATCCTTCATGCCATGATGGCCTCAGATTTAATTTTCCCACTTTTGGGTTGGACGAATACATGCAGAGTGAAGAAGTGTTGAGCATTTTCTATTGGTTCACCGAATAATTGAGGTCGAAGATGCGAGGCAAGTTCTGATCAGCAGCTTGCTTGATGTCAAAAGCTTCAACGACATCTCGTTGTAAGGCACACTGTGGGGAAAGCAGGCGGTTCTTTGAATCAGAAAATAGATTTGATTAAAGGCATTTTAGAATGCCTATAAATGTTCACAATAGTTTGCTTGATCTCCCCAATATCCATGGAGAACACCCCTTTTACATTTTTGCTTGAGGTATAACACTAAGTTCCCTTGTAAGGACATGCACCGCGTGTGCACAACCTACCTTCCAATGGACTACGACGAGGGTCAGTGCCCAGCGTGGCAACAATTCAAACAAAAAACATAGAGTATCGTAACCAAGCGCTCGGCCGCACACGTGATGCAGGCCAAAAAACAAACAGGGTGAGTCCACCACTGCTGTGGAGGCTCTCGACGTCCATGAGACAGGCATTGGGATGAAAGCAGTCCCAAGGAGAGCGTTATCAAGCAGCCAGCTGGCAAATCCACACGGATGACAGCAGGCTTAAAGCATCAAGCACAATAGGCCTTGATGGCGGAAAAAACAAAAAAGATATGCATATGAAAGAAAGGTGGCACCAAAAGGAAGGGTCGATACACAAAGTTCAGGCTTCAATACCATGCTACACCACTACACAAGAGGGAGGCTCCCTTATTTCCACAATCAAAAGAGTTTTACGGAATGGGAGGAGGAAAAAGGGCCTGTGAAAACCACATCTCTTCCAGACATTAGACATGAAACACAGCACAAGAAGAGTTGGTCCATGGATGATTTAAAGCCACTACGTCTCAAACGATCTCATTCATTGTATCCAATGAACAAAGGGCCCTAAATAGAAAACAGGATACCATAGAAGAGGGACAGCATCCCGAAAAAGCTGGGCACAACCTGACCTAGACATGCAGGATGAAGACTTCTTGGACCAAGACGATGACATTTACGAGCAAGAGGACATTAATAGATATGGAAGAGGACATTGACCGGAGGAATATCCTAGGCCCTCCCCTGGTGAAGAGAATCCTCCCATTGCATATTCTCAAAATGAAGATCAGTTTTTATACACATCTCTAAAAGAGAACAGCAGGCCATTTAGGAATCGAGGCAAAGGTTTCCGGTGAAGAGACTTCATTGAGGGTGTCCTATAAGAAAAGAAGCAGATCTCACAATGCAGCCCACTTCTTAAATCAATCAAAAGCGTTGCCCCATCCCTCATAAACCCGGTGCTCACAAACCCAGCAATCCCATGGGTGGTGAAGATGGATGTACAAGCCTTCCCCCAACTGACCCAATTTACATAAGGGCCCAATTGCTGCCAGATTCCTTGATAATCACTACAGCATGGAAACGAAATAACACTTCTCTCTCCACATCTGAGTACCTACCAGAAAGGGAGAGTAAGAAGACTCTTTTGGAAGAGAAATGGCCACCATCTTGGCCTATGGGCTACGTATTGCAATGCCATTGCGTTGATGGTGAGATAGAGTCGCGCTCAGTGGGATGACCCAGACAATTTGGTCAAGGGGGTGCCTGAACCACTCAGGGCAGACTTCAAGATTATGCATGAAGGCAAAAATCAGTTACGGCCTTAATAGAGCATTCGCTGGGAGCAGCATGGACGGCTGGTAGATGGGTGGCATCAGGGGTGGATGGGAACCAAAAGAGGCCCTTGAAATAATTTTTAAAATGGCCCTGTATGACGCATTTTGAGCAAGCCCAACCCTTTTCGTATGAGAACATTTGATAATAAAATAGATAACCACCCCAAAGTGTCCCACGGAGGCCTACCGGGTTCCCTGCAGGCCAGTCCACCCCTGGGTGGCATGGGCCACAAGCGTATATAGTCATGCTTGGCTCAGATGTACAGGCATCATCCTGAGACCCAGAGCATAAAATTCATGAAACTAGTGGAAGTCAGTTTAATTTGCCCGGTCTGTGGATGAGGCACTAGAAAAGGTAAAGGAGAACACGACAGCTTAACATGTTTAGGCCAAATCACTGGAAGAACATACAGCAAAAGGGAACATCCATCAATCAGTGTTCCTTTCATTCCTATACCTACTCACAGCCTGCAAATCAATATGCCCATTCTTCAGGAAGAGGATGGTATTCTAGCTCAGCGATGTAGCAGTCAAACTATTCAAACACACAGCATCAACAAAGAATCAGATGTACATGCAGAAGAGGCCAGAACCCAAAGAGAGCACTCTCTGCTGCCCAGCAATGACTCGCCAATATACGTCTCTTCCTATGGTTCTCCAGGCGGAGGACGATTAATATCTTTTGCCCATACATGTGAGGGGATTACATGAGACAAGTGAGTGTTGAGCACAATCAAACAAGCTAACTGTGTGGAACTTCTTTTCAAACCACACAGTTTGCTTCCACAGAAAACGAAAATGCCACACAATCATCGCACACTTCTCAAGAAGGAGGTTGAGGCGATGCTGCAAAAGTGGGCAATTGAGTCTGTACCAGACAATCAGGTAAACAGGGGTATTTACTCAATGTATTTCCTTGTACCAAAGAAAGACAAAACCAAGCAGTCCGTATTATGCCGTCGGCCAGCAAATAAATATGTAAAACCACAAACAGAAATTCTGGTTGACTGCTTTCCACATTGTAATTCCACTGCTAAAAAAGGGGAGTGGGGGTTACGTGGCAATATTGGGCATACAAGATGCATACTTTCCTATTTCAATGTCCCAGGTCCTCACACATATCTACTTTTGAAGGTGGTAAACAAAGAATCTCTCAAGCCGGTCCATAACTCACCCATTTCTCTGACCAAAGAAGACTACACCCTCCACATTGCCACCATATATCTGCCTGTAATGGAAAATAGTAATTGCTAGTACTCCTGATTACAGACCGATCCCCACCCTGCTAAATAAAGTTAATACGTTCACCAGCTTCCTATCTCCTCAACCACTGAGTGTGCCGCAAAGGAATTATTTCCATGGTGTCTGGTTCACCTCTCATGTCCTGGATCAATCCAAAATCCATTGCCCATCATCCCGGTACTCCATTATGTCCCTAGTTGCTGCAGCCAATTAATTGGTTTGGCCATGAGTAAAAGGGGATCTCCGTAGCTGTTTCTCTTTTTCTTTCAATGGACACTGAAATGACCACAGACCCAGGCTTACAAGCAAGACCTTTTCGAAGAGGCAATCCTGAACCATGTGTCTTCTCTTTCCTGTATCATTTTGCATATTTGTCAAGAAGACTAAAAGACTAAGATCGTAAAGGCTCGTCAATTGACCTATTTGATAAGTTGTTTCTCCAAGAGCAATGCAGGGTTTTCCCTGAGTGGGACGCTAATGCTATACAAGCAATGGTTTTGTCCTTCCGTCTTGTATGGATTAGAGGGCCTGGAGCTACACAAGTGGGATTGACTAAAAAGGATTGAGGGGTTATTTTGGCATAACATGCTAAATCTGACCCAAAGCACCCCAATAGAATACCTGCGCTTTGAGTTAGGATTATTATCCCTCAAAGCAATGGTGCTAAAATGGAGGGGGGGACTATATGTTTGTACCCAGATAATGAAGAAGGATTCCTAGTTGGCCCTAGTGGCAGGATATATACCGGGGGAGTCAAAGAAAAATGACAAATACTTGGAATCTATAAATGAGCTATTCATTGACATAAACTGGCAGCCCGACTTCGCCCGTGGAACTTCTTATAGAAAGTTTTAAAAAGTGCTATCAAGGAAAATCTCCCAGTGGGACTGGTTAAGTTATTAATCACTGCATAGGTACGAACAGGTGTCAAAAGTGACCCATAGTTTTATGCAACCACATTCATACCTGATGATTTCCTGGATCCGGGAGTTAGATGTCTTCGACTACAGATAAGGATAAATCAGATCCCCACATGTACGGTTATGGGGGGGTTAAATGAAACTTAATCAGGAGAGTCGTTTTTGTAGGATCTGTAAAAATCCTGCGAACGCCGAAACGGTGAGACATGTTTTCACCAGCTGTCCTGAACTGGGTCCATTGTACATGGTGCGTTTAGGCCACTTGGTCCACGTTTATGAGTCAATCTTATGTGAAGATTTCTGGGTATTTTGCCTGAACACACAATCTACATCAGTACACATTGCTTTGTACCAAATTTAATGGAAACATTTATGGTAACCATAAAGTGTGAAATGAGGATTGGATTAATTTGTGTAGTAAGGTATGAGTTTTGCTAACTCTTTTTTTGAGGTAAGAATGTTTGAAATTTGCATTGCATTGTATCTTGGCTCATGTCTATGTATTGCATATTAGAATGTCGAATGTATGTATATTAATGTATAATTGTGAATTACTTATGATTTTATGTGTATTGTGTATTATTAATGTATTTATACGAAGTATCTATGAACTAAACGTATAATAAATATTATTTTATTTGTTAAGTACTGAAGGTCAAGTGATAGTTCTTAAAGTTGTGACATGGCCAGTAGTCTGGCTTTGTCAAAAGAGGACGGAGAACCCTTTCTGCTAGTGGGGGAAGGTCTACAAAGTAGAAATCTCAAGTCTATCCTGTTCCTGAGGGTGGTGACAGATGACAAGGGTCACAGTTCCTACCCCCCTTGTTCCAGCATTCTAGTATGCAGTCCACAATTGTCTCACACCTTGCCTCCAGCACATCATTCTTGCCAGACCATTTCTGTTTTTTGTAGAGTCAATTAGAAGCTCATCAGCCAAGACCATCAGCAAAGAACGATAAACCCGTCAGCACCACCCGCGCACTGTATATTTTTGGCAGCCGCCTAAAATGAACATAGACAATGAACGCCTAGCTCGCCATCAGTATTCCTCGACAGACGCACGCAGGAAAAAAGGGAGAAGCATATCCTTCAATTTAACAGCTCCGTTGATTGTATCACTACCCGGTAGGGAACATCAGGGCTAGATTGGTTAGTGGAAGTGACCCAATAGCAGGAAGAATGGGAATATAAAAAGAAGACCATAAACAGGAAATTGTTCCAGTGAGGTGAGAGGTGGCGGAGTTGGTGGACTAAGAGGCTAGCGGGAGGAAGGAAGGGTCAACGGATTGTGGATGGTGATTTTTGGAGAAGGTGAATATTGGTTAATGAGTGCAAGTGGTACTGCAGTGTGAGTGTGTGTTAGTGTGGCAAGTGTGGTTAGATAAGATGGCGTAAGGCGTGAGAGTGAATGTGACTGGGTGACAGGAGTGGGACTGAGTAGCAGGCCAGAGGAGTAGTAGTGTGAAGGAGGGAATGGTAGTGTGGAGGAGGGAGGAAGTATAATGGAGAGGGTGGAGTAACAGCAAAGGGTGGAGGTGAGGTGTAGAGTGAGGGACATCAGAGAGACAGCAGAGTTGAGGGAGGCGAGAGAGAGAGGTGGGCGGAGTTGGAGTGCAGGAAGAAGTCAGGAGAGCGAGAGAGGAGAGACTGAGAAAGTTAGAAGGACTTTTTGTAAGGCACAATTCCTTATCCCTATTGAACACTAACAGGGTCGAGTAGGGCAGTTACAGAGTTTAAGTAGAGAACAGGCCCTGCTTTTAGGTCCTCACATCTATGAGCACCTGGTGCTGGAGGTGCAGCCAAATACCCTCGCTTTCCTCAGGCCTTTAACTCGGGCTACCGGACCATTACCCCCGGTGTAGCCTGTGGAACGGGTAGTTAACACTATATTATAAGCCTAGACAATAGGGGACAATCTTCAGTACCTACTAACCTGGAGCTTGTTGCATGATTTTGAGTTCCAATTAGGACCAATTGTTTTTGTACCCAGAGACACTGGAAAAGCAGACAATACATTACATCCCCACAGCCAGAGAGAGTGCAATATTCGGCAGAATTACTAGAAGCAAAAAACAAGTAGGGCCCTGGAAGTCCCTCTGCCAGACATCTGTCCTGGTTACGAGAGCCTTACCCAGATTATTTAGCTCACTATCTTTCAGAGAGGAGAAATATCCAAAGCATATCGGTTTTTGTCCTGCCCTGGGGCAGTCCAGCTAGGCAATTCTCCTCTGAACAAGCGTACCAACAGCAACCCCATACATGTGTTCGGTCTGGTTGGACCTCATCATCAGGGTGGAGCTGTGCCTCTCTAAGAATAATGAACAAGGGGTCCACATTGGGATTCCCCTAGTAACTTAGGGTGAGACCCAAATTTACTAAAAATATGCAAAATAAAGGGGAGGTCCTGGGAGTCCCTCTGCCGGACATTAGTCCCGGTTACGAGAGACTTACCCTGAGTCTTTAGCTCACTATCTTTCACAGAGAAGAAATATCTAAAACATATCAGTCTTTGTCCTGCCCTGGGGCAGTCCAGCACCAAAATGCTAGGCAATTCTCCTCTGACCAAGAGTACCAACAGCAACCCCAGGCACGTGTTTACTAGAAGGTCATCAGCATCCATCCAGATCGGCACCACCATATTTTGAATACCTGATGGAGTCTCGTTCTCTGAGCCAAATCGCCAATGACTCCATTGCTTTGATGAAAAATGGGAGTGACATTGGACAACCTAGCTTAGCCTACCTGCAGTGGGAAAGGCTGTGGGGTGAGCCAATTGCTGTATACATTTGTAAAAGGTAAGCTATAAAGGTACTCAATATAAAAAAAAAACTGACCCATCTCATCAATGAAAAAACATAGGATCATTCTGTTTCATAGAGTTCAATTGGTGTGGCCTGTCTCCGCTTCCTCATCTCCTTCAGGCACATCTGCAAGAGCCTCTTTCTCATGTCTGTATTGAATTAATGAGAACCAAGCAGGATTTGTCAAGGAGTCAAACTATCATTAATACCTTTCTCCAAATAGCTTCCTTCTATGCCTTGTTGCCTCCACCACACAAGCACTCTCTACATTAACCTAAGCCTACCCACAGCTATAATCAAGATTTCTGCAGGGATCCTCAATAATTTAAAATGCCCTCATAATCAGTGTGCATCTTCACCCCAGCCTGATCCGGCCACGCTAGCACCATCTCACAACGCCCCAGTCTCACCTCACCCTGATGTACCCCATCTGCCATATAAAGACTAGCCCAACCGAAGTATCCTCTGGTCGAAGCCTTGCCATTGAAGTACCCTTCACACTGGTCTCATTACTGATTTTAATCTTGGATTCTCCTTCCCATCGTCGGATCCACCATGACTCAAAGATCCATGTACCTAATTGGCTCTGGTATGGCCGCAAAACTAACGTAGCACTCTCCCGCTCAGCGACACATTTAAAGGACCAACTCCTTGCTGGCCTTGGAACCACAGAACAACTAAAATACACCCCATCAAGGGAGAGATAAGTCCTGGTCCTGCTAAAACCAATCACTTATGTCACAAATTAAGGTAACTCACCCATGGTTCCACTAATTTAAGATTGGCTGTAACTAAAGGCAGAAACTTATGTAAACCTGTCTGTTACTTATGCAAGTAATCTCTGCACCCCATGGCTCATGTGAACAAATGATGCAATGTCACCCGGCTGTACACCCTCGTTTACACAGGGAAACCGATCCTGGAAAGTGCTGCACTTGCTCGCAGCATCCCATCCTGGTAATACAGACAGGCACCACACCAGAAAAGCAGTGCAACGTGCAAGAACAACCAGCAAAATATTCCTGAGCCATGGCTGCCCTATGTCCGGGGCCAGGATTGGAAAAGAATGGAATGGCTCCAAAGTGCCCAAACCTTTCTATTCACATGGAGCCTAAGCTTTCCAAGCTGCTACTGAGTCTTTTGGTAGCTTGCCTGTGTCAAAAGCCTGACTGCTTTGAAATGTGTGATTTTTATGTTCCAGCACCTCTTTCAAGGCTGAGTTCAAATATAATCGTGTGTATGGAGACTAAATAGTCCTGACGCGCTCCTGCAATGCTACTTCGCTTGCGCTTCAATGGGTGGTTAAGGGGAGGCAGTGTTGCCTTTGGTGGGAACATGAGCTTTCTGGTGACGAGCTGTGGTTGTAAGGTGAGATTTGCTAGGCATTAATTCAACTAATGTCCAATCTTTGTTCGAGTGTTACATGTTTGCTGGTGATGTGATAGTCATATTAACTCACACGCAAATGTCTGGGAGTGCTGCCTGTACACGTAGACTGGAAAATATATGTATTTTAACTCGGTTCCAAACTTAATCAAGTATACATTAACACAATTTAACAATGTAATAATTGAGAAGGTCAGATAGCACAGCAAGTAGAGAGCTAGCTTTGACATCCTGCAGAGCCTGCGTTCGAATCCCAGCAGGGCCAAACTCAGCCTTTCATCTTTCCAAGGTCGATAAATGAGCACCACACACTGCAGGTAATAATAAGCAGCGCTCAGATGCCCGAGGCGCTATATAAATGCAAATTATGATTATTATAGAAGCAAAAACAGCACAACTGTGATGGAAAATCGCGTTAGGTTTTATGATGATAGCTGATTTTAAGGGCTTGTTAACTTTTGTGGCAGTGGTAAAATGTTCAAGGAAGTGTCTATCTGTAGAGCAAAGTCCTTTACAGGTCAAGGCTCTGGGGCGCCGGCATCTCGTGAGGCTCCTAGGACTTCCGGCAAGAAGGCACCGTTTGCCTTTGCCCTCAGTCGTCTTTGCTGAGCAGTGCTTTCTTTTGCACTTGAAGGGACATGAGAGATTGATAATAGCACAGATATCACGAGGAGAGATAAGTTAGCCATAAATAGAGTTCAAGAGGCGCTGTTGTGAAAAGAAAAAGGACACCACATCAAGCATTGCCTGTTTAGCAAGGTGTTAGGCAAATTGCCGTTGAAATACAAGTGTCACTGATCTCTTTGTAAGAGGCATGATTTAATGGCTGCAGCAGCGTAAAGAGTAGGTTGGTGCTTGTTAAACTCTGACAAGTATTACGAATAAGGCAGGCATGCAAATAAATGAAGCAGGGTCAATGAAGCGCCGAGGCGTTCTCTGTGCGTGTAACCTCTTTAATCTTTTAGTGCGAACTGGCGTGAAGGCATAATACGTGGGCTGCAACCCACAAAACAAACAACTGATAAGGGACAGAGTGCCTTTGCGTTACATTAACAATAGAGAGAGGACACTACAGTGCTAGATCTGAATTCATTGGTAGATTTAGAGGAAGGCAGAATCTAGAGCTACTCATCACAAAATGGACAGATCTCGGTGAGCAACTGCCAGAAGAGATGAAGGTGTTGAAGGGAGTGTTGCTCCCTGGGAGTTTACAATGAATTATGAGAGTGTGCAATGTGATTGTGCCCTAAACCCAATATATTGAGGTGGTACCAATTGGGTGGAGGACTCTCATCCTCGTGCAGGGTCTAACCTCACGCACGGTCTAACTTGAGGTCTGAAAATAGGGCTGCACGGACCCAACCATTCCCAATGTGTTTGACGAATTTGTCAGTAGTGCCGGTCGTATGAATCCACATGGAAGGGGTCTGGCTCGGGTGGTGGATCAAAGTGAGTTTGAGTGTTGGGCAGCTGTTGAGTATGATGAGGGTTGAGATGCGGAATACTGGACATGCAACCGTCAGTGTTGAGCTGGAATCTAAGGCAGCTAAGATGGTCGATGGTGGAAAGCTTGCAGTCTTTCAGAACTTTACTGTGGCTGCTGAGTTGTTGAACCTCTCTCCTGATTAAGATCCTTTTTCTAATCTATGGCTCGACTGCCTTGTTGACACTTCCTTTCCTACTGTACTTCAGGCAAGCCTGCGTGGCACAAAGAGGTGTTTCTCCTATCTCTGTACCCTCGCTTCTCCTTGAATCCTGTTGCCTCCTTTTTTTCAGACTGGGAGTCTCCCTTTCCTTAACACCAAGCCCACCCAAACCACCCCCTAAGGAAAATGTGGGATGATCAAAACTATCAAATGGGCTCCCTTTCTGCTAAAGTAAGGGGCGGACCGAACCCGCACTGCAGAAGATGGTTCCTCTTCCTTGAATCATTCTTGTGCCGACATAGTCTTCTGTTCCTCGTCTTGTTGCATTTAGTGTCATTTTGTATTCTTAGAACCCAGGCTAACTCTGGCCTGCACATAACATTTTATTTTGTCGGCATGTGCCACATTCTTATTCTTGGTGGGTTTGGGGGCCTGCAATGCATGCTGGGATGCATCAAACTGCATTCTGTCCTTTCCCAACAAGCCTTACCTCTAAGTGGGGTTTCCCTGCCTCAACAAAACTAGCTAATGAAACTGTCTGTGTCAGAATGTCCAAAGTAAAGTTTGCTGTCCTGTGTCCAAATCCTAACCTGTCTCTCACAATCTAAACTTAACATAAGGTGGAAAAGGGAAATGTCTCTTGACTGCTGACCTGCAGCCCGACCTCGTAGGCCAAACACAAAAGTTCCAAAAAGGTGCAAAAAGTACGTAAAAGTTACACAAGACTCAAGGGGTTGATTCCCTATCCCCAGAGTCTTTCTAGAGTTCATGCAATGGTGTCTGTAATGAGCAGCCTTTTCTTTATCTGGCAAGCTTGACTCTCAGGCCCGGTGACAGGGATGGTTGGCCTGGACACCTTTTCCAAGCCATCTTTAGGGTTACTGACCCTTTCTCAGTATCCCCCTACTTGGTCTACTCTCTCGCCAAGTAGGATAATCAATTTTCTCATTCACCCACAGCCTTGGTTTACTCTCCTGCCAAGGTCTCTGAGTGTCCCTTGTATATGCTTGCTTTGGGTTCCTTGATTTTATGGTTTAGGGTATTCGTCCCACGTATGGGTTCATGACCCCCTTTACTTGATTAGCTTCCCAGCTCTCTTTCTTTAAGCCTAAGCATTGATTCACTCTCCTGCCAAGGTCTGTGAATCTCTCTTCTATCCATAATGTTTATATTTATCTTGGTTACTGGTTGGGGACATTTCCTTAGTGTGGATCCCAGACCCCCTTCACTTGCTTGTTCTCACTCTTCCTTTTGTTTATAAGCCACAGCCTTGGTTTACTCTCCTGCCAAAGTCTGTGCATGCTGCTTGACTATACAAAGTTCATACTGTTCTGTATTTATTCTCCCACTGTGGGTCCCAGGCACTCTTCATGTGATTATTCTGCCTCTTTGGCTCCTTGTGTGCCTTGCCTCAAACCTCTTGCTCCCTCTGGTTCGCCCCAACCCTGGGATCAGCCAGCCTGTTACTTGTAGGGTCCGGGCCATCCGACACTGGTTGTACACAGGTATCCAAAGAGCTTCAGCGGTTTCCCAGGCTCTCTGATCTTATGCGTGCTTCTTCTGCTAGTCAGCATCGGCCCCTGTGCACTCCAGCGGCTCTGGTCACCAGTAAGCAGACTGGTAAGCAGTTTTCCTTCACTCTGGTCTGCTTCCCGTGTTGCGAGCCGTATGCGAGTGCTGTTCTCCATTGGACGTGGTCTACCTCTCCAACTGACTGATCTCTGCGTACCTGGAGGCTCTCGTGGTCCATGCCAGACCAAGAACAAAGACACCACCCTTCGCTTTCCTCTCTGCTTTTGAATGACAGTGGGCCAATCGGGTCACTGCAAAGGCTAGAGTGCAGATCTTCGTTTGTGTTAGTAAAAATCATTACTCATGGCCTCTTCCTCGTCGCAGTAGTTATCACCTGGAATGTATTACAACAATACATGGGGGTTTCGGGTAATCTGGAGAAGAATGGGTTTTGAGGGAAGGTGGGAGAGGGAAAGGGATATTGTGTTCTCCCAAGCTGATCACCATTCCCAATGGGGTTCTCCCTCCCCATGAGATCATCCTGCTGAGTGCCACCCCCAAGGTGACTATCGGGTAGCGTCCTCATCTGCATGGCGTCATGTGAAGGGGCTCCCCACTCTAAAGTAGTCACAACACCATTTGTCACACAGTGTACAATTGCTCTTATTGACTACTCCCATCACCCAGATATATAATGCAATACAACTGGCCTAGACCATGCATTGCTGCCCCCTGAACTTATGCCCCGCCTATGTGAGCTAGGTACTCATCTATTTCTCTTTTTCTAAGTCCCTGCTACTGTCTGAATTCGATATTGGTTTCCTCTTTGTGGTATAAGAGACCAGCAATATCCACGTTTTCTGGTTTTATATGCTCAAGTCAGTGTAATGACTAAATAATAAATGCAGAGTTTTGCTTAACCCAGAATTAGTCCACCTTTCATCCCACACTCCATCATCACTGTCTTTATTTGTAAGGCAATTCAGGAAAAAGTTTCCTGATCTCATCCTGTAATCTGAGGATCGTTCCATGGATGTAGTTCCCCACCTTGCATTAATAAGGGACGGAGCCCAATGCGTGAGAGGGACCGGACTAACCTTTTTCCATCAATCATCAAAGAGTGCCATTTTAGAGCCCTACGGTCTGTCAATGCCTTCTCCCTTGCAACAGCATGTTCGAGTATGGATGTGGGCAGCTGAACCTGGCCAAGGTGTCCCTTTGGTATGACCTCCCCATGCTCCTGAAAGACTAGGACAGTAGTCCCTCTAGTTCAGGACACGTTTTTTAGACTCTCCTCTTCAAACTCTTTGCACATGATGATGGTGAATGTCTGGTTAATCGCTCTGGTGGCTTTAATGCGCTTGCTGTTCTGCTACACTGATCTTACATTGCACCATGCACACCTACTTGGCTGCTTCACTTACTTGCTCCTGAAAGTGCCCAGGCTTTTAAGGTTGAGTCACCTCACTGGTCCCGCCTCTCACCCCTTTTTGGGGGTGTTACGACTGTGGACACGTTTGGCACCTTACACCCTAACATTATGTCTGACTCAAGTGGTACCATTATAGCTGACTTTGCAAGGACAAACGGCTTTCTGGATAATACCAATCCTTAGGGCTGACCACGCCACAGAATGAAGGGGCGATCTTGCCAGATAATATTGCTGCTACAAAGCCCCAGGTACCTTCCAGCACCTCATTTTTGCCTGTTCAGCTTCCCTGTGTCCAGAGGCCTAAAACATGAACTGCATGATGACTAATACACGTTCTCCAGTCAGACATGCTACAGAGGTGGCAGATTACATTCGGGACCATAACATTGACATCTGTGCTGTCACTGAGAGATGGCTTCATGCAGCAGCGGGACCCTCTTTCTCCCTGGCCATGCCTATAGGATACAAGATAATCCGAACTGATCATATATCGGGTCGGTGGAGCGGATTAGCCCCGATTCACGAGGCCTCACTCCAAATCCACCAAACTGAGGGCATGACTTTGGTGAGTTCTGAAATCCTACTAGCAAAACTGTTAACCAGTTCCATGTGATAATATCCCTGCAAAAATGTTGCCATACAAGAATGGTGCTGTTTTTTGCGGCTATATTGCCCCATGTAACCTCCGTGGAACACCCCCGCAACCCCCATATTTTTTTAAAGGGAGCGGGGGAAACCCCCAAGCCCTTGCTCTAATTTTCTACATAAATTATCCCCATAAATGTCACCTATGCTGTTTCCCGGTGACTATGTGTATGGTGACATTATTTATGGGGATAATATTACCTGATACCCTGTTAACCCCAATACAACTATGAACATCATCTTGGTACATCGTCCACCGAATAAAATGCCAGATTTTCTCCTCCATTTAAGTGATGTGATTCTGCCTCTTCTTAAACCCTCCTCTAAGGTGATCATTCTGTGGGATCTGAATCTTGGGTTTACAGACCCAACTGACATATATCTGTAATTTGGGAAGGTTGTTGATAAATCCATGGAATAGCCACCAAAATAATGTACTGTTCCTGCCAATCGGTCCCATGGAATTACCACAGGATGATCAGGGGCGTCAAGACGATGTTAGTCCAACCCCACCCATTTTGAAGTACATTGGGCACAATAGAGATTTTTATGGGAATTTAGCAAGAGTGGTAATTCTGCTGTGGTAAATCTGATGATTTGTTTGTGGTGAAGTGGAGGATTTACCGCCAGCTATGTGTTGGAGTTAAATCCTCCACATCCTCCCCAAACCTCACTGTGCGGCGGTGTCCTAAAGTGGCAGTTATTCTGTAACTGCCATTTTCCAACCATGTTTCCCTACCACTGTACTCTTAATGGGCCCAAAGTCCTTGTGTATATTCAGTCATTCCCCCACTCGGTCACATTATTTTGAAAAATGTCAGGAGCTATGGGATCCCAGTTGGAAGATGTTTTGTCCTTTTTTTTTATCCGAGACCACCACTCTGCTTTTACATTCCCCAAGTGGTCGCATGGGTTTGCTGCTAATAAAGTGCCATTACTGGGCTGGAGTTGGAATATAATAGGGAAAATGTCATGACCGTACAATGAAAATCACAGTAGAGCACAAACATTCTTCAGACAAAGAAAATGTACAAACATCACACGCAATATCCCTGCCAAATTAGAACAGCATGGACCAACTGCGTGCTGACAGGAAGTGTTGGAGCATTTCTAGATATGGTGGTAGTACAATCTAAACCTATCACTGAGAGTACCGGGCCCCCATTAATGGATGCATTTCACACCAGTATATTTGATCAAATGTATGGGCTGTATCGTATGGCACAATTTGCAACATAAATAGAAAATTCGTAATAGAAGCACAGGCACTTTTAGCTCAAGCACAAACTCTATATGAAAAGTCCTAGAATGATGGCTACCACAGCAAGACCTATGATGGTTCTGCTTGGACAGCCCCTGGCATTATCATGACTTCACATACTACATTTCAAGGCAGCACGCACTGTAATTCAATATATGGTTGAACAACTTCGTCTGCCTAAGCACTGTCATTTTATGAATTGAACATTTATTGAAGGTTGTTTGTGATGTCGCATTCTATGATGTCAAAAGGGCCAAATGTTATATGACATCACTTCCTTTGATGCCATGAAGGTCATACATTAAATGTTAACCCTGGTATTTTAGTGTATTGACATCCCAGGTCTTGGGGTCTGCCTTTGGCCCATTCGGTCACACAAGTGAGGAAGATTAATCCCAAGGATTCTATTCTTATCATTTTATAAGCTCTTAAAATGATAAAGTAATGCGCTGTCTGCTCTGAAGATGCTGTTCCATTGTTCCCTGTTCTGGGATCTCGGCCAGTCAATTGTTTCTTCCTATCTTCTGTTCAATTCATAAATGTTGCAGTCTCTGGGAATTCATCCAGTCTGGAACTCGGGATATGGGCAGCAGAAAGACTTGCTAAACATTCTGCGCTTCCCAAGTCCCTGTACCACATGATCCAGCATTTTTTACCCAGCAGTGCCTAATAGGTCACTGGAATAAGGCTACAATAGCTGGGCACATGACATTTCAGCCTGCATGGCACACAGTGCATAGAGTCCATGTAGCACTTCTCTCCTCTGGCACTCCCCATCGCTCAGCCTGTACCCGGTCAATTGCACCGTTGCTCTGAAGCAGCCTTTAACCATTGTGATTGCTCTACAAAAAGCACTAAAATAGAATCTAGAACTAAACAAAAATATGGTCTGGAGGTTTGCCAGTGGGTTCCAGGCCAACGTTAGGGCCAGTATTACATAAACGTTGCACTAGTGCAGTGCAGTTTTGCACATTCGTACTCATGGAGGGGGAGGAGTGCAAAGGGGTGGTGGAGCGGAAGGGACAATTGTTTCAGGGCTTGCTCTTGCATGAGAAAGAAAAGAGTCAAAAAGGAATAGATGGTGGATACAAGCAATGCCTTTATATGCCTATAGAAAACGTGCATTGGCATGGTTTACTTCCTGGGGTAATGCCACTGTACTTTTGGTAGTTGAGTATGCATAGGCCTATTGCCAGTGTAACAATCAGCCTGTCCATCACCGGGAGTTGGCTGTGGGAACGTATGCATGGGCCTGTTGATAATACATAAACTGCCAGGGGCCATCTTGGGGAATACAGTGACACTTACATGTCCATTGACTTTAGCAAGTATAACATGGCCCGCATATGAGCAACAGCCAAATTATAAGGAACAAAAATGAATGTCTCCAGTTACAGATATTTACCAAAATTAGCGCATTGGCTTGCAATCCAGAACATGGGACTACCTTAACACTTCAATAAAATAAGGTGGTTGATGGCCTTAAAGTCTGATTTGGGAAGTTCAAACCTGATGGACAATCAGCGAAGATTATTCGTCGTAAACCACGTTTGAAGAATGTGATTGAGGATGTGAAAGTAATTTGTAGAAAACCAAATACCTTAGGAAAATTGCAATATATATTGTCTATGCACGAAACATTCCTTGGTCATAATAGGTGGAGCCTTGGAGAATATTGGATTTATTTTTGAAAATTGTAAATGTTTGTTAAAACACTCACACGTGGATTAGCATGATCTACTTCTTAGTGGTAATAGCTACTTACCTTTCGGTCTTCACATTCATATGGCTATACACAGGCCTATTGATGGTATATAAATCTGCCTGTTCTGTCCCCGGGAATTGGCTGTGGGAACGTATGCAATTTAATGTTAAACATTAATATGGTTGCTTTCATTGTTGATTTGTTTTGCATTTTGTGAGCAATCAAGTTCCCGTCTAATATCTGGGACAAAACCATAAGGGTACCATGTAATTATGTCCCTGCAAAAATGTCTCCTGACAAAAAGTCGGCATTTTTTGGGGAGACATTACTACATTGAATATGCGGGGTTGGGGGAGCAGGGGACATCCCTGCAACCCGTCCCCATACATAATGTCACCATATATAATGTTGCCAATGGCTTTTCCCGGCGACGTGATTTATGGGGACATTATTACCTGATACCAACAGAGTGTCATAAGATATTCTGATTTTTAACAATACACTCACCCAGGAACTCTTTTGGGTGACACACGAGAGGATGCAGATAGCAACATACCCCACTTTGGTTAAAACAGCACATATCCATTGACCTGCAATGTAAGTGTTGAAATCATACATTCACAATGTCTACAGTTGTTTGCATCTGCAAGAAGATCTAGTGATTTGTAACTTGAAAAACGTGTACAGCAGGGATTAATGTTGCTAAAAAGGGACCTGGGAGAAAAACGTCAAATGGGATACATTCAAGAAAACCAGATATTGAAAATTAAGATGCAAAAGCTATCTATCTATTGAGTAGAGGTAGTCGCCGGCCCAAGTACACAATAAAGTTGCACAATCAACAATATTCATAAACAACAACAACATTTTCTTAAAACAAACTCCTGTTAGATATAATCAGAATTCATCAAGTCATTTGAATACATCTGAATAAATATATCTAATTTGATGGAATACATGTGTACAAAAGATGCATAAAGTGCATTAACACAAAAATGCTAAGTATGAATAATGTGGAAGCTAAAAAGGTCAGTCTCTCACAAAGATCTTTAAATGCCCGATTAACAGTTCAACCTGTGTCTACAAAGCTTCATGTGTGGCTTAATAGTATAGAAATCATCAAGCCACTTTTGGTTCTGGGTGCTATTCGTTGTGGTCTCTTAATGTCGTTCTAATCTCTGAAACAAAATCACTACTTTCGACATATTCGGCCATCATTTCATGCACCATGTTTTCCTTGGGACCGAATGGCCAAATCTTCAAAAACATTTCTTGGTTGGCCGTTCGTCTGTGTTCAGTGAATCCCATGGAACATAGTTGCCCAAAAAGTATCTTGTACAAGTCATTAGCATATTGGCAGCAGTGTATGGGCTAGGTGTAGTGTCTTCATCTCCTGACCTGGGGACCTGGGATGGTAAAATGCTTTTGCAGTTGTTAATGCTTGCATCTTTAAATTGTTCTCTTTCACCTTCCTGCAAATGAAAAGTATCCGTCAGCTACAGGCTGGAATACAACACACCACAACAGAAACATAAAAGGCGTGACATTTCCCAGGTTTTACCGTGTGGCACTTTACACTTGTAGTGGCATTGGAATTTGACAATGGAGAAGCTGGAAGGACTGTGGATACAGAGACTTGGAGCCGTAGCTGTAGGCCTCTATAGGGATCATGAGCTAAACATTTTGATTGGAGCATAAAAGTGCTAAAGATCACTTGGAAGCAGGAATTGTACAAAAAAAGCCATTCTGTTGTGTTTCTGTTTATTTTTAGCGATCTGATTTGATAGTTTAATATTTGATAGAAACAATAACTACTACATTACAAAGAAACATGCAGGATCATCTTTGCACTAGGGCAATAAATAGCAACATTTTGGTCTCTTTGCTGGTCGTGGTATGCTTTTATAGGATAAACGTGTGGGAAATTTTGGTAAACTTTTACAATCACTTCTTTTTTGTAGAATATTGTGTGCTGTTTTGAGTCTTCTGCTTGAAATGAACAAGGTTTATGTTCCAAGAGTAAATAAAATAAACCTTTACAGTAAATCATTTTACCTCATATATTTTCTGTGGATTTGAAGATGGCAGGAGTATATTTTCTAAAGAATTTCGAACTGCTTGTTCAAAAAATGCACTGGTATGAAACGAATTCACAAGTAACGCAATATGTCATGAAAAGTGAACCTCTTCAGGTTTCTGTGACCAAACTTTCTTTTTTCCTTTTTCTGACTTTAGGCTGTGAAGTAGAAATTTTAGGGGTCCGGCCAAACTACTGCAGACCGTACTACAATACACCATCTGATGCCAATTTTTCCATTGCAGTGAATGACGCTGTTCAATCTTTGAGGTAAAATGCATTGACGTCATTGTTGTAATGGTACATTTATGCGTTCATTTTATTATTTCAGAAATGTTTAATAAAGCTGTCGGCCATTTTTGCTTTAATGGCCACCTTCAGTAATACACTTTGCACTTTCCGGATCAAAGGATCCCTTCTCTAATAGACTGAATGACAGTAGAGTTTATTATACAGCAGGGGTAGATTGTCCACCTGAATTTCAGAAGTGTTTATAATGTGATTGTTTCCCTCATCTACTATTAATGCGCTGCAATAAGTTCAGTGGACCCCATTAAAGACATATGACACTTCTATTCACAATGTCCTTGGCAACGCACCGGGTGCTGAATCACATATTTGAAAATGAAAATGTCACAGACTTAATCTTCCTAGCAAGGAGAAAGTCGCGGGCCTGTAAAAGATTCAGGAATGTGCAAACTCAATCGTGTGATCCCTGCCCAATGCCCTGCTTCTCTACTCCGACTTGTGGAGTGCGGTGCATATTCGCCTACAAATAAAGGAGAACTGGTGTCCCATTAGTTCTGTCCAGGTTTCTAGACTTATTTGAAGAACAAGAGAAAAATCCATACCATGGGCATGGCCCACCCCACAGCCGAATCTCTACTTTGTGTGCCTATATGCGGTTTAGCAGACTTGCTCCCCTTAGTACCAGGGAGTCTTTGCTTTGCGATCCACCAGCTGGGAGACCACCTTGGCTGCCAGGGTCTCTATATCTGAAGTTTGAGGCAGTTCCTGATCCCATTCACTAGCCGGGTGACTACCATGGCTGCCAGTGCCTGTGTATCTCTGGCTTGATGCTCCTGATCCCATTCACTAGCCAGGTGACTACCATGGCTGCCAGTGCCTGTGTATCTCTGGCTTGATGCAGTTCCTGATCCCATTCACTAGCCGGGAGACTACCATGGCTTCCAGTGCCTGTGTATCTCTTGATACAGTTCCTGATCCCATTCACTAGCCGGGAGACTACCATGGCTGCCAGTGCCTGTGTATCTCTGGCTTGATGCTCCTGATCCCATTCACTAGCCGGGAGACTACCATGGCTGCCAGTGCCTGTGTATCTCTTGATGCAGCTCCTGATCCCCTTCACTAGCCAGGAGATTATCATGGATGCCAGAACCTGCATCTCTGGCTTCAGGCAGTGCCTGATCCCATTCACTAGCCGGGTGACTACCATGGCTGCCAGTGCCTGTGTATCTCTGGCTTGATGCTCCTGATCCCATTCACTAGCCAGGTGACTACCATGGCTGCCAGTGCCTGTGTATCTCTGGCTTGATGCAGTTCCTGATCCCATTCACTAGCCGGGAGACTACCATGGCTTCCAGTGCCTGTGTATCTCTTGATGCAGCTCCTGACCCCTTCACTAGCCAGGAGATTATCATGGCTGCCAGAACCTGCATCTCTGGCTTCAGGCAGTGCCTGATCCCATTCACTAGCCGGGTGACTACCACGGCTGCCAGAGTCTGTGTATCTCTGGTTTGAGGCAGTGCCTGATCCCATTCATTAGGGGCCCTGTGTAGCAGAGAATGTACAGAAGGCACTGATTGAAACTAAAACATGGTGTATATGGTCAGGACATTATAGAAACTGCAGGTGTTTTCTGGACTTTCTCGATGTGAGTCCATGGAGGAGCCACTGCTGCGAACACTATCTGTGGGCCTGCGTATGTGTGTATAATGTAGTGACCCTCAGTTAATGAGGGGTGGAGGGGCATACGCCAAAGCAATATCATAATCCACTATCAAAACTAAATGTATTACTCTACCATCACCTGTTCTAAAGTATTGTATTAGATATGAAACCTTTGCTGAATTGCATAGCCTCAACTGTAGTATGAAGTTGGTTAATCGTGTGTGCTAGAGGGACAGATCTCTGCTTTTGTATACCCATCTAGAAAGGAATACCTTTGATGTGTCATTGCGGGTAACTCCCAATAAGATTGGCTGTTTTGGTAAATTGTGTACTGTGATTTGTCGGAAGAAGGAGTCAGACTTTTTAAGGACATTCTAATTCACTTTTAGTGAAATTATAAGAAAAAGGCCTATCTTTCCCTATTTCTAGAGGAAGTTCCCTACCTATCTGAAGGAACTGAAGGTGCTCGTCTGTCGACAGGAAGTCTCAAAGAGAGAAAAGTACTCAATCTGAATCTAATTGTACCTGCGTCGACCACTAAGATAACTGACTTACACAAGTCCAGGAGATTGGCTTGATCTTCCTGGCGTGCCAATATCTTCTGCCAGTCTTTGTACCAATTCCTTGGGCTGCTTGTCTACAACAATCTTCTGTAATAGTCTCTCTTTATCCCTTGGATTAACTCTTCTAGCACTTCTGCAACAGTCTTTGGTTTTGTACTCTTGTTAGTGATGTATCCGTTCCTTGTGATACTTTCTTTTTTTCTTGGTGGAGGTATTAGACCCCTCCTAATCTATTGATTCAGGCTTTCTCAGCTTGGATGTGGTTTCTTCCCACTTCTTATTTTCGCTCTCATGGGTTCTGTTTAAGCAATATGCCCCGAGTGGCGGGGGCATTACTGACTCAGGTAATGCCCCGGGGGCCCATAGTTATGGGCCCACAGCGAAGCGATGCCTTAACGAAGGCCCCCGGGCATTACCAGAGTCTGTAATGCCCCCGCCGCGAGGGGCATATGGCTATTAGTAGCCCGGCCCGCAAAAACTGTGTGACCGTGGCACTAAAAGCTTTATTAGCGTTTCGGGAAAAAAAAAAGACGTCAAAGAAAATGGCCGTCATGGAATGGGAAAACGGAGTCCGTTTTCCCTTTCCATGGCGGCCATCGGGAGCGGACGCGCTGGAAACAGAAGCGTTTCCAGCGCGTCCGCTCCCGAAAAAAGAGAAGGTAAGTGGGGTTGGGAGGGCGGAAGGGAGGGGAAAGGGAAAAAAAAAGAAAAAAACGTACCTGGGTCCTCGGCGGGGGACGATGGAAGTCTCCAGCCGTGTGGAGGCTCGGAGCTGGGCCGGCTGGAGGCTTTCGTCGTCCCCCGCCGGGGACCAAGGCATAGAAAGTAAGTGGGGTGGGGAGAGCAGGGAGGTGGGAGGAGGGAGGCAAGGAAAAAAAAAAGCCTTACCTCTGTCCCCGGTGGGGGGCGAAGGTAGCCTCTCCGCCTTGGGGAGGCTCGGAGCAGGGATGGCCCTGCTTCGAGCCTCCACATTGGCTGAGGGACTGCCACGCCCCCCCGCCGGGGACGAAGGCCGTGGAATCCTGACGGAGGGATTCCCGGCCTGGTAACGACTCGGCGAGGGCCAATCAGAATGGCTCTTTCATTCTGATTGCGCCCTCGCCGGGTACTCATTATGTTTAATTGATAGTTTTGTCTGTCCTTCTTTATTACAAGTTGTATGCCACAGTTTCTCCCCTTTTCATCTTGGTCCTCCTATAGTAATTTCCCTCCTTTATCGGGTATTTGTTCAGAGTCTTCATAGACTTTCCATGCAGGGTTCTTCAATCTCCTCTTTATCATCTTTACATGGTTCAAATGACACAGATTTATATTAAGTAACTCGCTGTCAGTACAGGGACTAGTTTCTTTTCTTGTATTTGTCTGCCCTAGTGGGCTTATACTTCGCCTGTTCTCCAATTTATCTCTCTATGTGTCAGGGAACGTTGCAGGCAATGGCATTCACTCTGGTGATACTTTTGAATACTACCTTTCTTGTTCCAGTTCTCGGCTTTCCTTCTGACGTGTGCGGAGATTGGCGGTGGGAAGCTGTTCGCGTTCACAGTGGCCTTCTTGTTATGCATTTTCATTCGTCTCCCGTACTCTGCTTCCCTTCTGCCGTATATGGTTGTTAATTTCCGGAAGTTGTTCGCAGTTCAAGTTATCTTCTCTGATGGTCTCTACGGGTTTCGTCGAGCCTCCTGCTCAACGTGATAAGGATGTGGTCTCGCCACCACCTGACACAGAACTCTGCTTTCCTGTTTCTCAACAGCTTCTCCGTTGTCGAGTGCGCCGGACCTCCAGCTTCTTACTCTGGCATTCTGCAGCTTTTCGAAAGTCACAGGCTCTGCGGCTCGGGTCCACCCATCCAAGATGTGCTCACGTCAGTGGGCTTCCCGGGCATAGGCAGTGATGCATTTACAATAAGGCCAATTAGGCTCAGGATGGCAGATTTACACTGGAAAACATTTTTATTAGCATTTTATTTCAATAAACTTGTCATCTTAAAAAAAATATTTCGTTTTTCAGAGTTTTGCCTATCCACAACAACACTTGAGGGATATGGAGCTGTTAGCAGTGGTTGCACATTGACAATTAACATTTTTTTCTGGTCAAACATGTATAAATGCTTGATATTTACGAAAGCTTAAGTGTTAGAGTGACTTTTGTTTATTTTTTAAAAAAAAAGGAAATGCGAATCAAACGCCGCGTGCGTTAGGTACTTATTGATTCAGTCATATAACTGTCACTGACATATATGGCCGATATACACCTTGGTCATTCATATGTTCCCAGAATGCACCTTAATGTGCAAAACAGTCAGAGCTTTATTGATTTTATTGGTATCACTCTCCATTATAATTGAGTTCGTGCTAATCAACATCTACTGTGTTATGCAATCTATTTTTATGTTCAAAATACACATTATATACATTTTTTTAAACTATTGCAAAAATTAGAATTTTCAAAGGTTACAAGGGCTACATCATTTTACAACGTAAAACGCAATCTTATGCTTAAATCAAGCACAGTGATTCCACGGGTTGGAACTAAAATGATGTTCAGAACCAAGCCTTCTTTCCCTCCCAGGCCCCACATTTCAGAGGTTTGTGGCCACCCCCAAAATGTGCAAGTACGAAATTGATTTAAGTTATTCTATTTTAATGTCTTTAGTTCCTAAGAACTTTGTACATACATCAAATCTAACAATATAAACAACATTTCCATCTCATGTCAGTACACATCAAAAGATCTACTTGATTTTTCAGATGTCAAAATGGTGACAAGTGAATCTAAATGCATGTGTTCACCAAGAAGCCCATAAAATGGTACCCAAAGCATCAGAAGGGTGAGAGGAAACAACTGTGTGCCAAAGGTACACACTGTTTCACACCTGTAAAGAAGAAAGGTCTAAGGTGTCCCGTCAAGATATCCTTTCAGCCATATTTACAGAAGCTGCCCAGTGCTCGGCAGGCAAATGGCATCTCTGGTGGGTTTATCATGTGTCTTTTATGTAATAGAGCTGTGCTCGCTCTACTACCAGTATAACAACTGCAAAATATGCCACACAATGAATTAGCTTTTAAATACAATGTATGACCTTTATTGCAAAACTATTCAAACCAAGTCTAAGGAGTTACCAAATATTTTAAATTGCCACAAACACAAGCTTGCAAGACCCATAGACCAAACGCCAATCCACAAAGGTAATGTTGTGCTGGAAAGCCCAACCCATTACTCAGTTTCACTCTTCGGGAATTGGGCAATGACACAAACAGCAATGATGTAAACAATATTGAGCCCTTAACTTGTTATAAAAATTCAGCACTGCACAGCGATGAGGAATTCTGTTGCTTCCCACCCATGAATATGGAGGTTCTCCTTTATCCATTACTCCATTGTGTGAAAGCTCAGCCAAAGGTTACAAGTAGCGTATCCACAGTGGCAGCCCATATGTATGGAAGGAGGAGTCCTGCCCTCTTGTTTGAGTTGCAGCCATCACTGTCCCATTAAGTGCAGGTGGACTGTGCTGCCTGCCTCTAAGCAGGGGAGCATTATCAGCTATGTTTTTTAAATGCTGAGCCCTTTGGGTTTCACAAAATGCACAAAGCACAATAATGAGAGGACAGCAGGGCGTAGGAAGGTCAGCTCCACCTCCTCTCATCATTGCGCTACTAACGTAGGAGCGCACTGACTGACATGAGACAAGCCCTCTCCTGCCAACCAGCACACTCTGTGTGGGGTGGGCTTTCCAGTCGGTGTTGTGGACTGTTCCGGCATGTTGAAGGTGTGAGGTAAGTAAAAATACGCGGTGTATGTTGTGCATGCGTGAAAGTGGGATTAGCTGAGTGTGCATGTGTGAACTTTGTTTATGTATGCTGCTTGACTGCTGTATGAATGCTTTGTTGAATTAGAATGCATGTTGTGTGAATGTATGAATTCCTGGGTGAATGGGAGAGTATGTTGTGTGAATCTATGAATTCCTGAGTCAATGGGAGAGTGTATGCTGTGTCAATATATGAATGCCTGGGTGAATGAGAGACTGTATGCTGTTTGAATGAGAGGATGTGTGTGCCTGGCCTATGCAGTGTGAGGTGGAGTGGGCCTCTTATTTGGGGGGGGGTGCCATTTGCTACTGGTGGTATTGACATTATTACTGGGCACCAAGGGTAAAGGAAACACAAATCCCTCTGGGTTGGTTTGGGCTCCCTCCCTATGCACTATCTCTCCCTCATATTCGAGGCAAACAAGATTATACATTTCACTTGTGATTTTGCCATCTTTTAATGGTATTCTAGGCCAAAGGATTGGAGGTACATTGGCTGCAGCAGGTGGCAATTTGCCTTATCTCTCTTATGCCCTCTGCTAACACCAGAGCTTTAACCATGAGCAGAAGAAGGTTTCATTCTTTTTAATTTTTGAGATGCACCTGAACCACCAGCATATATTTCATATGTAAACTATACCATTTCACAAGACATCATGTAGAAATGTAGTTATGTTACTTTTGTTGCTTGAAACATTCCGGAAATAGACCAGCCTAGGTACTTCTCATGGGGTGACATCGGGCAACTCGGGGGAAACCAGATATTAACATTCCTTGTTCCACCCCTTCGTCACTTGTGTCCAGACAGCTTATGTTCTGATCGCTTCCTCTAAATGATTGTTCTCCGACATAATCGAAAGTTGCCACTTGGCCTCAACAAGATCTCTAATGCATTTAAATGTAGAACACATTGCCTTCTTCAAATCATTCCCAGCAGAGACTTGAAAACACTCTTTCAACTAGCATAAGATAAAAGATTAATTAGACTGGAAGCAATAACTTTCTAATCCAGTCTGATTCAAAAGCCTCCTTATATTTTTATGGAGCCAAAATGGGACAAGATGGTGGTGAAGGGGTGTAGTTTGGCAAAGGCGGACAAAGTCCTTTGAAGTGGAGGCATCTAGTGAAGGTGCGGATCTGGCAGAGGTAAAGTAAAGTTGGAGGGAGGTAGCGTGTGCATACACTTAGATGGGCCTAGGGCAGCAGAAAGCCTAAATATGTCACTGATCCCCGCAGCACTCATTAAGGTGGCCTCATATCCTGGGTGCTGCCCACTTTCTGTAGATATGATGCAATCCAATCGTGCCAACTTCACCTTTCTGGAAGAAAGCTGCCTGGGCAGATGCTTCCTGTGAGAAACCAGGTGTCTCACCCACTAGTCCTTGGAGATCTGCCATCCAGGTGGCCAGGACATGGCCATTGCTTTTGGATCCAGTTCTTGGGAGTGGACCAGTGCGGGAGGATCACCTGGGTGAGGGTCTTCGGGGAGTGGGACACCGGATGGTGAGATGCGGTATCCCCCTCCCTGTAACACCTTTACCACATCCTACTGGGTAGGATATTTAGAAACTTTACCCCCAAACCCTTTTTACAACACAAACACTTTCTCATGGACAGTCCGCTATGAGGGAAAACAGACTAACACCCGAGCAGTATACCTGACGTGTCCCAATACAATGGTCAGCGAGGTCAGGCAATTATCGACAATCACTCACACCTGGCTTCCAATACACTCCCCCCCCACATGGGTAAAAGGCGGAGCACGAGAGCACACTCTGAGCGAGATAAAGCACACAAGGAAACTGTAGTTTCGAGAAGGCAGCTGAGCAGAAGAGGAAAGGCAACAAAACCGAAGGGGATCACAAGGAGGGAAATTCCCTTGACCTTTTCGACAAGGAACCGTTACTTTCCCAAAACCTCGAGAGAATGCGTAAGACCAGGAAACCAGGCTGAAGAATCCTGCATTGTGTGTCAGAGATACCTGGGGCCCTCCTGTGTCAATAATCAAGGCAGGGAGAATCACCAGGCACTGTGGTACTATCCTTGGCTTCAAGAACAAAGCTGATTCAGTGAAACCAACACAGCTGGTGAGTTGGGAGACCGATACAAGACCGGTCTGCGTTGAATCCAAGGTTGCAACCAGCAACATTGTATGGCGAGTACTGGAACGAACATTGTTAACATGCATGTGATAAGAGACGCAAGTAAAGTGAACTGCTGATGAGTAATTGAATGTTAAAGCAAACTAACATACCTTTGACAGAGTCGTCTGGCACAGCATGGATGCTCAATCGATGTTCTCTAAGGTATCCAGCTGAGGAGTGACGAAAGTAGATAAATTTGATCTGAGCCCGGCAGCGGGAGATCATTTGAAAGTGAACGAATAAATGTGAATCAAAGTGGTCCTGCGACGGGTCAAGCAGAATCCTGTGCACAGTCGAAAGTCTTCAATTTTGATGAGAGAAAGTTTGGAAAACTACATGAATCTTGTCCGAGTCTGGCAGAGGGAGACCAATTGAAGATTTTGCGTTAAGCTGAGCCCGGTGGAAGGGGACCCGGGGTGAACAGTAAATCACCTGAGAAGTTGTATTAGTGAAAATACTGAGAAGAAAAGAACTTTTATGTTTTGACGTGTTGCGTCAAGCGCTCTGAAATAAGAGACTTTGAATGACAAAGACTTTGGCACAGAAGGCCTTGATGTGAAGTCCTGAACTGCTTCCTCATGCTAGAGAAGCCAGAGTGTGTGCTAGGCTAAAGTGTGCCGCCTTGCCCCGTGCTTAAAACGCAGACAAGGGAAGCCAACGGCTTGAATATCCTGACATATCATTTCTTGAACATTTTCCTTTTGAATAACATTGTTTCCCACATTATTTGTATTTAGAAGTAAGGATTGGCAATAGGTTTATTAGTTTAGACCCTTTAATTTTGATAAGACACCAATAGGACTGAGTTATTATTATTTGATGGTCGTAGCTTGATCCCATATTTAGATTTAGGATTAGATAGGCATTTTTGAACCCCAATTGAAGTTCAATAAACACACTTGAACTGTGATCACTTGTATCTGTTTTACTGTTTGATGCCATTGCCTTCCAGGATCTAGTTCTGACCAGTATATGCAGATGCCTGTCTGGGGTAGTGTGGGTTCACTTCCTTTGAGTGTAAGAACTTTGTAGAGTTCATGGGTTTTGTTTGGGAGGGTGGCCTGCCATTCACTGATCACCCGTCTGTTTGAATGATTTTTGCAGTGCGATTGTGTGCTGTGGCCACTCACTGCCTCCAAAGGAAGCAGGTCCTCTTGCCCACTCACTTTGTCAACTGCTGGAACTCTGTAGTGCATTCTTGGAAGGCCTGCTGCTCAACAAGGTCTGAAGCTCTGCACCAGCATACATTGATGCTCCACTGAATCAGATGGCAAAGTTCTATTTCTCCCGATGAACAGAAGGAACCGCCTGCAGTGCTCCACTAGAACACAGCTTCTGCTCGAGGACAACCTGGGAACGCTGCATTGATCACTACCCCCGACCACAGCTGTGACTCTGACCCTCGACCTGAGAAAAACGGAATCTCTAATTACCGTCCTTCCCACTGGTCTTGGGGTGCCTTCTGCACTTGTGTGTCATTCCTGGAAATTAAGGAGCTTGCCAAACAATGTGTGCAGCGACTACCTCCGGAAACCGCTGAACGGCTGCTGTAGAACTGCTTTTTCTGTCTGAAAGCATGGCTCTTCTGACTCTAAGGTGTTGCTGGTAAGCCTTTACATTTATTTATTTATCCCTGGGCCCCCTCTTCATCTTCAAAGGCCTTCTGCGGGCTTCACTCCACTGGAACTCCAGAAGCTGCTCCCTAGGACACTTTTGCAGATGGCAACTTTTCTGCTAGAGACTGCTCAAATCCACACAACTGGTCCCCATGGTCTCTCTTGAAACCTTCTGGCCTAAATAGGAAAAGTGTATTGCGTCCCTGCTACTGCCTTTTCTCCTCAAGGAAACACCTTTACTGAACTAAAACTAAACAAATATTCCTGAAACTGTATTACTTGTTGCATTGTGGCAGATTCATTTTTTTCCAAAGTTTACTTACTGGAAGTGCAATGATTTTACTCTTGCCTTTTCTTATAGGAAGATTGCATTTTCACTAAGATGTAAAGTATGGACATTCTCTCACTTGATATTAAGGAAAATGTGTTCTGTAATGATGCATCTTTTCTTGGAATCATGGGGCGAGGGTGATTGACCGAGGCTGCTGCCGGGAGAAATTCTGGCAAGTCCTTGTATGGATGGATTGGGGCTAATGTGGTGCAAATTCCAAGTGCACAGGGTTGCAGTGGTGTAGGGTAGATTTCCTGGGTGCTGATGTCATGATGGGTGTCATGAGGGTCATCTGAGAGGTTGAGGGCAACGCGATGACTGGTGAAGGTGTGGAGGGGCCATAGTCTGAAGAGGGTGGTAGGGTGCAGGCCATGGCATGTTGGAGTGCTACAAGTCATTGTTATGGATGCTTCATGCTGCTCTTGTCCATCAATGACATATTGTACACCATTAGTAGGTAGTGTCCCATGTTGCAGTCTAGCCCGTGCCGCCAGTCCACCGTGCTCCTTTTGCATGTTTCACCTTAACAGACGTACATTGTTCCTTAGGAAGTACAAATGCCGCAGCTGGCTCTATAGGTTGGTGAAAATCCCCTGGATCCAGGAGTGAAAGGTGCAGGGACAGCCCTGCGGGTCCCAGTATTGTCTGCAGGTGCCCAAAAGACCCTCATATAAAGGACAACCCTGCACTTCAGGACTGTCCATGCCGTCTCGAAGATTATGGGCTGGTTTTGAGCCCAGCTGTTTTATCCTTTCTTCCGCACCCTCCGCTGTGCACTAGACCCTCCACTCAGTCTGTGATATAGTAGTCAGGTTGATCTGCCCCCTGACCTTTGACGGATTCTTGTTCTATGACCTTTTTCTCCCTGTTTAGAGATCAGTGATGTCTAATCAGGTCGAGTGTTGGCAAATACTATGCTCAGGCTTGAACTGGCAGTAATGGAGCAACTGGCAAGCTCTCCCGTACTGAAAGGCCATTTACACAACAGCAGAAGTTCTGTGATGCAAACTCCCAACTTTTTTTCTGTTTCTGCAAGTGCTGCTATGGTACGGCAAGGGTTCGCCTTGAGGGTGTAGTCTCGCTCCCCAGGGAAAGCCTTGCTGTGTACTTGGTCTGTAATGAAGCGCAGAACACCTTTGAGGGTACCCTTGATGGGCCGAAAACCGATGGTCCCAGCTGTGCGTCCGGTGTGAATGGGTGGGCGTGGGAAGAGGAGGGCAAAGCAGCTGTAAGATGCTAAAGTGGGTCCTCTTATCCAGCTGTGGGAGAGGGGGGTCCATCGAGAAGAGCAGATCCTTAGGTGCGAGTTCTGAATAGTGCTGTAAGAGCCCCATTCTGAAATGCCAATGCAAATGTCATGGCTCAAGAAGCAAAAGCTCACACCTGCCTGGCCCAGAATTACACTATTACCATGCCCTCTGACCTATTACAATAGGTTAATGCGCTCACCCTTGCAACAGGGAGGCTGCAATGGTGTCTGGTACCCCCATTCAATGAGCATGATCTCCAGAAGCAACCTACAGGATGTGATCGTGTGTACTTTACTTGCAATTGACATTTGCAATATTAGCTGGCACACAATGCAACCTTTGCCACAATGAGAGCCTTTGTCTTGGCAAGTGGTCTCTGGGGAATGTTTTTCTTTTTTCCTGTCACGTCCCCGGTCCTGCCCTCCTCCCGTCACTCACCAGGCACCATTCGTTCCCATACCCACCACCCACACCAACGGGGAAGACACGGCAGGCGGGATGTTCGAGGGGGCAGATCCTCCTCTTTCCGCCCATTTCCGTGCTGGCGCTTGCCATGGCGTCTCGTACATGCCCGACGGCTCCGGCGTCAGCGGCTCCAGTTTCCACGCACGGGGGAACCTGATCGCGTCTCGCTCAGACGATCACGTGACTGGTCACGGGATCGCCTGTAGCAGACGCTGGCGTCCACATCGGACGAACACCAATCACTGATGGCGTCCGTCCATCACGTGACGCCTCTGTGCGGTCACGTGCCCTGTCACATGATCTACCTTTCATTCAAATAGAGCTGAGAGGAAACACTCAGTGCTTCACAGCTGTTTCCACCAGAGACCTGTTCGGCATTACCCTCGTTCTTCTTGTAACTCTTTGGAACTCGACCACGGACCGCTACTTGGACTTGTCTTGGATTGCCCTTCTTGTTTCGACGCATCTTCTGGACCCTTGGAACTCTTGACCACCCTTTCTCTGGCCCTGGAATTGCTCTGGATTACCCTTCTGTTTTGGCGAACTTCTACCCACGCTCCTGGCGATCACGTTTTTTCTCCTGAGTCATTTGGGGTTCACCACCTGGACCTTGGATGGACTTGCTATCTGGTCACGCTCTGGCTATCGGTGTGAGTTGGAGGAAGTACTGTACATCCCAGCCTGCTGTCGGTCTTCCCTCGTTGTCTGTTCAGGCTTACTACCTGTCCTATCATCCCCAGGGTAAGCTGTGCCATTTTTGTTCCTTGTTTGCTTGCACTGCCATTATTGTTCATAGTATACCTGAACCTAACCTTTGCCTTACAGCACTCAGGGGTCCTTCCGGTGTTCCGGGTATCCGATTGACGACGCCACTCATCACCTGTGGCCTCAAAGATTGCTAGGGCAGTATTCTTTACCTGCTCGAGCGGTACTTGGGGACGGAGGTAGTTTATAGCTGCACGACCATCAAGGCGGATCACCAGGATCAGAACATTTCCCCATTGACTGTCTCAGCTGAAAGGTGTAAACTGTGTACTAGGAGGCGAAAATGACTCTTCCGGTTGCACAGACCATTAAACATGATACTGGCTTATTGGGTGAGGGACAGGAGGTTCACTGAAATGGGCTCTGTAGACGGCTTGACTCACATTGTTTAAACAGGTGCCACAGTAACGGGCTCTCCCTTGCCACATCATAAAGTAGCTCTCAGCCAGTTCACCTTGGAACATTTAGAAAGAAAAAAGTTGAGGTGTTAAATATACTATATACAGAACTGATTCACTGGAATGCATGCACCATTAAAACATCAAGGCAATACATGCATCTTTACGTCACAAATCAAAACATACATGTGTGTCTTCATTGAAATGGTTCTATGTTTTTTATATCGGCAGGTTTTTTTTCACTGTATTTTTGACGAATATTTTCAGCCAAAGAAACTACATCGTTTTGTTTTTTCATTTGGGGGGTTCCCCCACAGACTCCCTTTACCTGTTATCTACTCCCTATTCCCCATACCCCCTACACTTTATATCTCCTTACTCACCACCCGTGCCCATATTTTTCGTTTCGTTTTTTCAGCTGAAGATTTTCAGAAAAAACTCAGTGGGAAAAAAGCCTGACGATGTAACAACATCGTACCATTGAAATTCAAACCCGTATTGAGTAAGTACTAAAGTTGTACATTATTCAGGGACTAAATCAAAACAATACCTAACAACTAATAAAAACAAAATACAGTTTGACCAGCAGTGTCTTCTGTATACGATGGCAAAGTTACATTGGGTGAACCATTGGGATAGAAACCTGGTGCCCAGTTTGAGAGGTTCTCCTAGTTGACTGAGGGGTTCATCAAGATCGAACACCCCATGTCGCAAATTGTAACCCCTCCCTCCATATGTTACCTTGGATGAAATTTACATCACTCAGCTGCTGCCCCTATTGGATTGCGGGTACACCATGAGAGCACCCCATATTACGGGGTCCTGAACCTCCGTCCTTGAAAGGACGTCTGTCAACCTATCCTCCTACCGTGTGTTTGAGGCCAGGGCATATGGACCTCCCACCCCCACCTACCCCGTCGAATCTTAAGGTGCCACCTAGAGCCGCGACTCCTACGATCCATGGATAAACATTTACAAACTGTTCCATCCCCCAGATTTCTTTTTTCCCCATTGACTGTCTCATCTGAAAGGTGTAAACTGTCTACTAGGAGGCGAAAATGACTCTTCCGGTTGCACAGACCATTAAACATGATACTGGCTTATTGGGTGAGGGACAGGAGGTTCACTGAAATGGGCTCTGTAGACGGCTTGACTCACATTGTTTAAACAGGTGCCACAGTAACGGGCTCTCCCTTGCCACATCATAAAGTAGGTCTCAGCCAGTTCACCTTAGAACATTTAGAAAGAAAAAAGTTGAGGTGTTAATATACTATATACAGAACTGTTTCACTGGAATGCATGCACCATTAAAACATCAAGGCAATACATGCATCTTTACGTCACAAATCAAAACATACATGTGTGTCTTCATTGAAATGGTTCTATGTTTTTTATATCGGCAGGTTTTTTTTCACTGTATTTTTGACGAATATTTTCAGCCAAAGAAACTACATCGTTTTGTTTTTTCATTTGGGGGGTTCCCCCACAGACTCCCTTTACCTGTTATCTACTCCCTATTCCCCACACCCCCTACACTTTATATCTCCTTACTTACCACCCGTGCCCATATTTTTGTTTCGTTTTTTCAGCTGAAGATTTTCAGAAAAAACTCAGTGGGAAAAAAGCCTGACAATGTAACAACATCGTACCATTGAAATTCAAACCCGTATTGAGTAAGTACTAAAGTTGTACATTATTCAGGGACTAAATCAAAACAATACCTAACAACTAATGAAAACAAAATACAGTTTGATCAGCAGTGTCTTCTGTATACGATGGCAAAGTTACATTGGGTGAACCATTGGGATAGAAACCTGGTGCCCAGTTTGAGAGGTTCTCCTAGTTGACTGAGGGGTTCATCAAGATCGAACACCCCATGTCACAAATTGTAACCCCTCCCTCCATATGTTACCTTGGATGAAATTTACATCACTCAGTTGCTGCCCCTATTGGATTGCGGGTACACCATGAGAGCACCCCATATTACGGGGTCCTGAACCTCCGTCCTTGAAAGGACGTCTGTCAACCTATCCTCCTACCGTGTGTTTGAGGCCAGGGCATATGGACCTCCCACCCCCACCTACCCCGTCGAATCTTAAGGTGCCACCTAGAGCCGCGACTCCTACGATCCATGGATAAACATTTACAAACTGTTCCATCCCCCAGATTTGTATACAGGGACTACGGGCGCTTCCCAATATACAGTCCTACACTATGGAACCTGCTTCCATTCTACATTCGTAGCATTATGGCCCTCACACTATTTGGAAAATCATTAAAGACTCATCTGTTCAAATAATCCCTGAGCTCTCTGTCTCCTGGACTAAGTGCACCTAACGGTATATTTTCGACATGAACTGAACACCTTGCCTTAGATGCAGTTAATTCATTACAGAGGAGCACAGAGGCACTACTCTTCCTCTGCCTTTCTCCACTTATGGTGCAAATCTGTGTCCATTTCATGCTTGGCACGTAAACACTCATGAAATCTCGTGTGGTGAGTCCCCACACACCTCCTTTCGTGGGAAAAGCTGGTTCCTAGTTCATGACGAAGTCTGTGAATTTGGTTGGCTTCCTTCTTTCCTGTTGGGGCCGGCCCTGGTCAATGGCTGCTATGGGGGACTGGTGGTTATGCGAGAAGTGTCGCAGAGGGCTTGTTCTGCTAGGGTTGCTTCCCGGTATGCAGTGCTTAAAGTGGGCCGGGGCCTGCCAGGGCCGGGCCCCGGCTGTCTCCAAAAAGTGGGACTGAGCCGGGGCCCTGCCGGGGCCGCCGTCCTACTGCAACATTGGCGGGATGCATTATCCCGTCGCGGCCGCAGCCGCGACGGGAGATTCGCCTGCCATGAAGTCAGGCGAGCTGACAGAAGTGCCAGCCAGCCACAGCGACGCTGTGACTGGCTGCCACTTCCGTCAGTCATAGTAACTGCATCTGGTGACCCCTCGCGTGAGAGGTCACCAGAGGCAGTTACTGTCCCTTTGTTTCCCCAGGTCGCCGAGGTGTCTCTAACCCTCGGCGAACCTGGGGATTCCTCAACATATTTCGAGGTTTATAAAAGATGGCTTTGAAAGTACACAATGTTGTCCGTAGTCAAAGCTTTATAAAAGATGGTCTGAAAACTAGGCAAACCGTAGGGTATGCACACAAATATATATACATGTTATATATCTGTGTGCGTACCTTACTATGGTTTGTGTACTTTGCAAACCATCTTTTATAAACGTAGAAATATGTTACATATTTCCCATTGAGGCCCCCATAGGGGCCGTAATTAGCACCCTGGTCCCTTAGCTGGACCCGCAAAGGACGTGTGGTCAGACGGGTCCCGCTAAGGGACCTCGGAATTGGGCAGTAAGGGTTTAACGCCACCGGTCTCCTTACAGGTGACCGTTGACCCTTACGGCCCACCTCAGAATGAGGCCCATAGTCCAGCATGACTACCCAGTACCTATTGTCCCTCGACATGCCATCCAACGGGCCAATGAAATCCAGCCCTATTTTGTGCCAGATGCCCTGTGGGATTTCTGTGGTTACCATGGGTGTTTGCCTCACTTTTAATCTTTTGTCGCTGTTTGTGCACTCGTGGCATCTTTTGATCAATGCCCTGACATCTTGCTCCATTGCAGGCCACCAATATGTGTTGCGCACTCTGCATCATGTCATATTGCTATCTAGATGACCTGCATGTACTCTGCACAATATCACCTTTCGGATGCTACTTGGAAAAATCACTTGGTCGCCTCTCATTATTAGACCATTCATTTCTGTGATTTTAGTTGCTAACTTTCCAGTACGGTCATAGACCTTCTGGGACGGCTCTCTTGTTGGGCCACCCTTTGCGGGTCTATTCTACTTCTCGGCCCACAACGTCATCCCGTACCATTTCTTCCTGCCAATGCGACTCGCTCATCTCCATAAAATCTTTGTTCCTTGGAATGTGGTGCCCGGCACTTTGATCCATTAATCTGGACATGCAGTCTGCTTGGTTGTTTTTCCAGCCTGCAATGTGGGTGATCTCATATGTATACTTCTGCAGCTTGGCTGCGATTCTTGTTAGGCATGGTGCCACCGTTTTGGTGCTGCCAGGGCTCAACTTGTGCACCAGCGGTTTGTGGTCGCTGACAAACGTACGACCTGAAATACTCCACAGTCCAGGCACACACCACAATCTTTTTATCGTCAGTCGAGCAGTTTCTTTCTGAGGTGGACAGTGCTTTTGACGCAAAGGCGACAGTATTTTCGGTGTCTCCCTTCTTTTGGGTGAGGGCGGCGCCCAATCCGTAAGCGCTATCTTCTGTGATTATATAGGTTTCCCATTTGGGATTGAACGGCTTTAGACATATTGCGTGCAGGATTATTTACTTGATTTTCGGCGAAAGCCTCGACTTGTGGTGATTCCCATGTGTACTCCGCACCTTTCTTCAGGAGCTCTCTCAAAGGCGATGCAGTTTCGGAGAACCTAGGAACGAATTCCGCTTAATACTCGGTGAGACCCTGGAACAACCGAAGTTCATTTCTAGAAATCAGAGCTGGGGAATTAACTATAGCTTCTAGAAGGTTTTTCTTGGGGCTTACTCCTTCTTTAGAGATGTGGCAACCAGGTATTCTTTTTCACCCGCTCCAAATATGCACTTCTCGTGACGCAGGTGGACTCATGCGCTTTATAGTTTGTCAAGTACTTCTCCTATTACTCTGTCATGGGTTTCAGTGTTCTTGGCGTATACCAGGATGTCGTTGTGGAAATACGACACGTTGTTGATGCCATGCAGCAGTGAGCTTATCATTCTTTGAAAAGCTGAGGCAGCGGACGACAAACCAAAAAGGCATTTGTGTATATTGGAATGTGCCGAATGGCGTGATGAATGCTGTGAGTGGGCGTGAGGCCTTTGCAGATCAATCTGATGGTAGGCATCCCGCATATCAAGTTTTGAAAATACTGTTGCTTCCTTCATCATCAATATGAGGGGAAACTGTCCGTAACCACTTCCAGGTTGAGGCTGCGTATATCTATGCACACTCTCAACTCGTTAGAGGACTTCTTCTTAATGAGAACCACCGGGATTGGTCATTCGGAGGACTCAACATTCTCAATCGTTCCTTCGTTGACCATCTTCTGAAGCTGGGATTTGAGTGCCACTCTTGCTGTCGCTGGAATGGGCCTGACCTTGTGCTTGACCGATACTGCATTGGGTTTTAGGCACATTTTGTGCACGTTATTTTTTATTTTCCTAGGTGCTTAGGAGAACAGCATGGGGAATGCACTTTTGAGATTCGCCACTCCCCCCTAGGAGACCAGTAGGACTTGATCAGTAGTGCTGGGGTCTAACCGGATGCTCAATCTATGCTGGTCGTCCCAGCCTAGTACAGCTGGACTCTCGGACAAAAAGTAGACTTTCGTTGTGGTGCACCTATCCGTGAATTCGAGCTTGGCTTTGATGTAGCCCAATAGGTCAACAGTGGCTCCCCCGAAGACTGTGGGCCTTTGCTTGGTGCTTCTGATCTTGACCCGTTCGCGCCCCATCATGTCTTTGTATGTCTGAATGGGAAATATGGTCAGGTCGGACCCCGAATCGGCCATGACTCGTCCACTCCATCCACTCTCACGACGCAACAGGGTTTCTCCCTCCTTGCTCGAGGTGCTTTAACAATGATTACCATTGGCTTGTCGTACGAATCTTTTTCATCGCTCCTTCCTCTAGCTCCGTCAATGTGGATGACATTCTTTACCTGCCACGTGCATGCTACGGCAATGTGGCCAAATCGTCTTCCCTTGGAGCACTCTTAGTTCCTTGCAGGGCAATCTCGATCGTTCACCAGGTGCTTAGTGCTGGCGTATCTTTAGCACTTGGGTGCTTCTGTTCACTTTGGTCCTTTCTCTCAGGCGGTGTCTTGTGGTTCTCTCTCTGTGCCCCTTTCATTGCACCGCAGCCATTTCAGGTGTGGGCGACGGCCCACTTGGTTCTTTGCTCCTACTCGAGGTCTCTTCTTCGGCCCTTGCAATTTGTATGGCTTTATCCAGGTCCAGTTCTTTCTCTTATATGAAGTTATCCTGGACTTTGCAAGAATTAGTGTGGACCACTAACATGTTGCAAATGTCTTTTTCCACATTATCACCGAATCCAAACAAAGCCGCCACTTCTCTCGTTCTGGTAATGTAGTCATTGACAGGTTTGTTACCCTCCTGTTTCCCTGTGTAAAATTTGAGCCTGTAGATGACCACGTTTTCTTTGTTGGAGAACCTTTTGATTATTCTTCCAACTGCCTCTTTGTAGACGTCATCGCCTTCGTTTGTGGTGGGCATGTGGTGGGCATGGCCTTCAACCCTGTGAAAATGCACTGCCCTTCGACCCCCATGGCGTTAAGTAGCATGTTCTTCTTTCTGGCCCGGGATTAGCCCATACCTCCCAACGCTTCCAGATACGTGGAGAACAGTGGTTCCCATTGCCGCCCTGGGATTGCCGGCATGCCAGAGGATTGGAGGAAGGCGGTTGTGGCGTGGTGCCCTGCATGGTTAGTTTGCGGGTGAATTCTGGTCCTCGTCGCCATTTATGTAGTGGTTTTCAAGGATGCTTACGTGATAGAAAGAGGTGTTTATTTGACACCTGGTACATACAGAGTAACAAGGCTTTTTTTGAGTCATGGGGTGAGGATGGAGCAGTACTCACAGTTCAGTTCTGGAGCCCAGAGCAGTTGGCTTCACTGCATGGTAAGTGTGCTGGGCCTTTAATGTACCCAGCTAACTGGAGCTCCCAGGAGGCTGTCCTCAGCCCTGGTATTACACTGCAGTTCTCAGAGGTCTGTAGCTGTGTCAGACTCCACAGGAGGGCTGGATTCACTCATTACAGATGAGCACTGAGGCACGACTCTCTTCCTCCGCCTCTATCCACTTCTGGTGCGATCTGTGTCCATTTCGTGCTCGGCGTACAAACTCCCGTGAGATCTCCCTGTGAACGAGATCTCGCATGGTGAGACCTTACAGCCGGCCTCACACATGGGACCAGACTGCACATTACAAGTTAAAATTCCGATAGGGCCGATTCATCCTTCATCCTTCAAAAGTTGCTCAAATGTGTAGCATTAAATTGGTAGTAATAACGACTTTCTTTACAGCGCTAAAAAGTGGGAGAAGTCTGGCATGAAGCGCTATATAAAACATGTTATTGTTTTTCTATTGTTATTAGTTGTGTTAACATTATTATTATTCCAAGGATATAAAAGTGGCTTTCCTTTTTGTTGTGAGCTGATGGGCCTACTAGCTTTCCATTGCACTACCCTAGCCCGCCTGGTGAGGGCGCGGACTTCAGAACGTACACTGATCATTTCCTACATCTTTTTGCAGCAATGGCAGCGCAGACATGGCGGCAGTCTACTACGAACGTGTGGATTTGGAAGGCCACCATAACGGTCCCGAGTCTGATCAAGTGAAGGCGGCCGCAAAGGTAGTGGACCGTATGCTGAGCGACCTACTGACACAAATCAAGGTGAGTGAAATCAGTAATTCTTACTGTGTTGCTGTCAATGATCATCAGAACGTATGTCAAGCAGTGGTCGAAGTGTATGAAAAGAATATAGCGGCTAGAAACAGGGCCGGCCTTAGGGCAGGGCAGGCCGGCGCCTGCCCGGGGCCACATAGCTCCCCAGGGCGCCATTAGCCTCCCCGCCACACCAGCTCGGGGGAATCTTTCAAGGGCTCCCACGAGCTGGTGTAGTGGGAGAAGGCGGGACAGGCTACCCTTTTGTTTTTAAATGTGCCCTGCCGCAGCAGGCGCATTTAATAACAATAGTATTGAGATGATTACCTCCCCGCTCCGACGTGAGAGCGAGGCGTTTTTTTTTAGAATAAGGCACTCGTGCATTGGCATGAGCGCCCTATTCCATTGATTGACTCCCTGCTCAGGTGCTAGAGTGGGGAGTTAAAAAAGAATGGACTGCCCCCCCCCCCCCCCGACCCGCCGGATTGACCAGGGGTGTCCTGGGAGGGGCACCAAAGTTTTCGTAAATTGCCCTGGGCGCTGCCGCCGCTAAGGCCGGCAGTGCTTGGAAACACCTTCAGCTGTATAGTTCGCCTTATAAATAAACAATAAATACATTAGTAGAACTATGTTCCCTGATGGCCTGCCCCCTCCCACGCACAAAACAAACCCCCAAACACGTGTCCCTGCTCTGTAAGGGAACGTTCAGTGCATTGAACTGGAATGCAAGTTTAAACTGCTTCCTAAACTTTTACTTTAAAAGGAAACCATTCCGGAATGGTTTCTTTTTAAAATAAAAGTATAGAACAGTAAAACGTAACTAAAAAAACTAGAGGAGCACCGCTCCCGCCTACTTCGACCAGTGATTTCAAGAGCAATTGTTTATGTTTTAAATTAGTAGTGTGTTCCTAGAGGTATGTAGTGCTAAGTCATGATCTCTCCATCATCTTTATAGGGCCCTTCGCATCCCTGCACCATAATAGCGACATGGAAATGTTGGCAGTAGCCGCCATCAGGCACTTGCCCCAAATATGCTAGGAGTGTGTATTGGAATAGTAAAAGGAGCCATGCATAGAAAAGGTGGAGAGTGCTTGACACTGGGTGCCTCCATTGGACACTGGTCCCAGTGATGCTGGCGCAGGAGTTAGAGTGGTGAATTAGCATTGGAATAAGCCAGTAGTGCTTGACAGAAGCCCTGGGCGAACTTCCACCGGACAGAACTTCTTCATCGTGACGCCGAACACACAAGATCTCACGAGACCTTCCGGCAGTGCATAATTACGCTCAGACACAGGTTGCGTATGTGGGGCCATTCTGACACACGGATACTTTTGGCGACATCCCGTGAACTAATCGGAGCCCCCGATTCTCTGGAGAGGTTTGGTGGGGTGATAAAGGCCCAGCTCAGCCCTTTGTTCTTTTTGGGTTGTGCTTGGGGAAGAACAGGGCTGATTCACGCTAGGATAGCCCGAGAGCTTATGCTGTAGCCAATGAGTGTATTTTGACCCCTGTTCACTTTTCATTCTCCGTTTGTGACATGTTATCTTGTGTTGTGCTTGATTTGAGAAGTTACTCGAAGTACTCCACTGAGAAACGCTTTGTGAATCTTTTGTGATTGCTTGTTTTTTAAATGCCTTTTCCTTACCCTTTTTCCTTTCACCACCAGAAAAAAACAAAAGTAAAAACACCATTGGCAAAGCCAACAGTGTTGGCTTTTGTGTAGGCATGTTATAGGCCGTTGCCATTCATTGCCATCATGCTACTACAGGGGAATATAATGGCAACAAATGGAAAAGGGTGTGAGTACCTGGGCAAATGTCAGTGCCTGACAAACGCCTATCCAATACCTATACACCAGCCAAAGCTGTTTGTTTTGCCAATTATTGTTTTTACAAAGACTTTGGCACAAACAACAGATATGAGGACCCATATTCCTAATAAATGAAGTGGCTGCAGGTACACTTGGTTAAGACATTTCTATTAGATGGGAAGCTCATTTACAAAAGCAAGTAAGCCATGCACTTTGAGAAGGCTGCTTAGAAATAGCACTTGCTGATCCTGTACATCACAGAGTTTGTTACTGCATGATAATTAGCTATACTATATCATAGAATGGTGTATTTTGGGCGCAGAGGGGGAGGTAGTGAGTGGGAATAGCCTAGGGTAAATGTTATGTTTGTTATGTTAAGGACATTTTATAGCGCAGTCTCCCGAGAGTATCATGGCGCTAGAGGGGGAGGACAGCGAGCCAAGAGCCAGTCAGTAGCAGTCATCTAGGACAGATATGTTTTTACAGCCTTTCTAAAAGCCAAATGAAACCAAATACAGCCCATAGGCTCATCCCTCCTCACATCGCATCTCCTGTCTGTATTCCAATGCAATGATTTTGGTTCATAGGAGGCCTTTTGGCACCACCTAAGAGTCAAATCTAAATATAACTCCTTTGTGAAAAATCTTTCACTTAACCTTCCTCCTGCCACCAAATAAATGATAAAGTAACCCATTGTGAAACTCTTGTTATGAGCCCATATGAAAACCTTTTTCTGTGCCACTTCCATTCGTTACAATCAATAAATAAAAGGAACACATGGATCTGCTTGGGAGCATATCCTCTTCGGGCGAGGAGGTGGTGGTGGGTGCTAGGGTACATGTGGTCCTAGATCCACATGCGGTTGAGATGGAGCTGACGCCTTGACCGGAGGCATAGATTTGGAAGCCTTGGAGGCTAAATGTGAAGAGCCGCCAAGTGATGCATAATAACAGCAAGAGGAGCGGGAGGCGGTAAGGGTCAAGGTGCAGCGTTGTAGCAAGCAGTTATTGGGCATGTACCCTCAAGAGATGCTGGTGTTGGGGAGAATATAGGTTTCCTATGGAGGAGATGTTGACTGTGGGAGTATGTGGCTGCAGTCATTGTCGAGATTAGCGCATCTGAGGCAAATGGCAAGGGGCATCAAGAGAGTGAGTTTGATGCAAACCAAGAAGGGATTGAATAACATGAGGCGGCACCCAAGGAGGTAGAGATGGAGGGAGGAGCAGCAGGTGGGTGAGGTGAGGATGATGCAGGACCAGATGAAGAGGAACACAAGCAATGTGGAGACGCCAGTGGGATTTGTGGAGGTGAACACTAGTCATAGCTGGGCAGGAGGAGGGGCAGCAGGAGAAGGAACATGAGGCAGATGCAGGTCAGGTGGAGGATGGTGAGGAACAAGGGCAGAAGCATTATCAGGCAAAGGAGGAGGAAGCCGAGTGTGCCGATGCTTCTGGCTCCCACCCTATGAAGGCAACGAGGTGAGCCAGAGGACAGTCCATAAATAAAGGACTCCTCATAGAACTTTCTACGAGAGTCTGCTCCTTCTCCTCGCCTACATGAGACCTTCTGGCATGTGGCAGTACTTCTCCCTTCCTGAGGGGAAGACACAGTCAGATGAATATACAATTATGTGCAAGCCCACAAGAGTGTGCGGCAGGACATGGGTGAGTGTTATGCATTTATTGAGCATGGGTGCAATGTGCAACCACATTCTATGGTAGCATAAAAGCACTTTTAATACCAATGTTGCATCAAACACTGCCACCGCCATGGTACTCTTGTCCAGTGGTGCATAGGAAGCCTCTGCTAGCACATATAGAGCTATAGGTTCTTTCCCACCACTATCTAGTGAGAGTCTGTGTGAGAGAGTCCCAACCACAGACAGTGGTTCTGTCCACAGCTAAATGTCCTGTTGGCTCTCTGCCCCCTTGTGGTGGAAAGGCTGATTCTGCTTCCAAACCAGATCATCCAGTGTGATTGGCTACATGTAGGATGGTGGTCTGCCAGAGGGAGCTAGAGGAATGTGCAGCCCAAGATGTTCTGGGACTCTCCTGCATAAGCCCTAACCCCAAAATTCCCTGCTAATACCAACATTTCCTCCATGAGGAAATCGGCAGAAAGCAGGTGCCATCTAATAGGTATACCCTGTGAATTATTTGTGGCTGTCATGTAAAAGGGAGAACTCCTGTTTCTCAAGGGTGCGCTCTACTCTGTTGAAAGTTGTCTCTTCACTTCTGCGGTTCTTAAATAGCAGGGACAGGACTTAAGAACCATAACGTCAGTACCACACATTCTAGTGGCATCTTGTCTCATTATGTCAGTCACACCAGTTGTCATTCAGAGTGCCAAGAAACCATGCAGGTGGCAACAGTGTGCGGTATAAGAACTTTTAACACAATATAACATTCACTAGAGCTAACCAGTCTACAACCACAAGCCCCACTAAATCATCATGCTTTTTTTATTGGTGTGTGGCTTGAAATGACAACAAGTCTGAAACCACCTGAACTGGTGTGTTGGCTAGGACTAGATGCCTTGCCATAGTCTTCCACAATTTAATGCTGATTTGTTATAATGAATGTTAATTTTTCAACATGAGGCACTGCAATACTTTTCCTGCAATCAATATAATGGCCATGGGTGCACTAAACACTTGCTTCAATTTACATTGGCAGGGGAACACTAGGCATTCTTTGGCATCACTCACCCATGCTTCTGGCCAGACACAACGCTTACTGAATCAGTGCTCACTTCTACATTTCAGGAAGAAGCTGAAGATCCTCCTCTTCGAGGAATGGCTCCTCCTTTACACCTAGGTCCACACACCGTCCTATTCCAGCTAACTTGAGATTGGGTGGTCTTCTCCCCCACTGTTTCTGCCCCTGCTTGCCCTTGCTCCCTAACTTTCCACCTATTCTCGTTTCAGCTCCTCGTTATATTTTTACTTCCCTAACCATGTCCTTCCCACTATGACTTGTAAAGCACTCTGTTTCATCCCAAAGCTAGGTCCGTGATAAGAAAATATACTAATAATAATAATAATAATAATAATACTGTAGTAGATCATCCGTGCTCATGTGCGATGCATGAAGTAAATACGCATCAACCATCTGAGCTGCTGAAGGTCTGCTATATGCTGTTGTAGGCCCATCAAAAGTGAAGATTCCTGGTTGAGTGGGAATACTTCTCGCCCCAAAGCTATCATCAGTTGTGTTTCCAGAAGATGGGGTCAGGTGTTGTAGGCGACGAGGGGGATGTACTTCCTGAAGACTGAGATCCTGTTCTATGCATCTGTGCTTGTGTGTTGGTCACATGGGTTGTTGCATGCTCTATCTGACTTGGTTCCTAAGGCACCTTCATTTTCACCCACCGCATAAGTGTATATTGGTACATTTAGCTCTTAAGTGTTCTCATCTGCCTCATATGGCCTAAAAGGTGCCACTTTGATCTTGAAACATGGGTAGAGAAATAACACCTATATCTATCTTCCATTGAGGATATGCATGGATATGGACATTCATGAAGATTGAGAGTACACCTCTAACCAACTGAGTATGTCCACCTCACCAGTCAAATCATCAGCCCTTATGTTGGACAGGTTCATTTCTAGAAGGAGCACCAGTTCCAATACAACATTGAGTGATGTGCTGTGTCCACCAGCATACTTGGAGATCTCTTCAAATGGTTGTAGCACACAAGACATCATCCAACAGCTACCACTATCGTGAAGTAAAGAATGCCCTAATCGTGTGCACGCCTATGACTGTTGTAATATTCAGTGATGGCATTGTATTTTGCACTTAGCCAGTCCAACCTGTGCAGAATAGAATTCCAGTGGGGGGCAATTGTGGTTTTCAGGTTGTGCTGTTGCAACTTGTGGCACACTTGCAATTGGTGCACCAGATTTCTTGCACTGTGTACACAGCTGATATGGGTGGCTAAAGCGTGAGCTGGTCTTTTAGGCCACAGCAATCATTTTCTTCACAGGCTGGCAATTTCTGATGACACGTCACGCAAAGGCCAAAAACATGCTGCGTAAAATAAGGGCCATGCATGGTATTGCCAATTCCCAGGACAGCAGAGCTTTTAGCCATCCCTCATGAATAATCATGAGAAGAAATGTGCATACATTTAGAATCATTGCATGGAAATGTATCACATGAAAATTCATGAGTACTATCCTGAAAATCCGATATGGATCCAGCCCTCGAGGCCCGGAGTTGGTCAACACTGATTAGGCCCATTCTTGGAGGCCGCAACACCCACGTGTAGGTGTTGTGGGATTACCCACTGCACCACTGTCTCCTTCACCTTGTCACAGAGGCCAGTGCCTCTGTGGCCACTGCCTTTAAATCCTTGCATGTGCAGAGTGGCCTTGGGCAGAGCTGCATGAAACTGCTGCCTCTACAATTGCTTGGGGATGAGGAAACCGTTCAGCTGGAAGGGGCAGGAAAGGTCACCCAGTGCATCAGGCATGCAGTCCATTCTCTGGCCACTGTTCCTCTTGTCCATGCTAAAGTGAACTTTCTGGCCATTGGCTGAATTATTGCCTGCCTTGCTGCAAAAGTTAGCATGTCATTCAACTTTGATACAGTCTTGCATGAAAAGTAACGCTGACTGTGGACTTCCCAATTGTGATCGACTTTACTCACGAAATGTTGAAAATTGGTGTTTTTAACAAAAGAATACATCAAGAGGTCCATAGACCACATTACAATATGTTGGTTGTACAATATGTATGTGACTGGTTATATTTTTGTCCATGCTGAAAAATCCCCATCACACTAGCCTGGTGCAAAGGTGTCGCTGTGGGAAGCCGAGACGGGTCTTAGTGTCCAGAACAATGCTTGCTCTGCAGCAACCTTTTCTTGGTGACCGTACCAGCTGGGTGTGGGCTGGTGACTGGCTGCTGGTAGGAGGACCACAGTTGCGCTCCTGAGTGTTCCTCCCAGTTCTGTTTGCTCTGCAGCAACCTTTTCTTGGTGACAGTACCGGCTGGGTGTGGGGTGGTGACTGGCTGCTGGTAGGAGGACCACAGTTGCGCTCCTGAGTGTTCCTCCCAGTTCTGTGCATACTGTTCCATTTTATGGGACCACAAAAATGTGATACCCAATTTGGTCCCAGGCCCAAAGTTTTTTTTGACTGAGTTCATGTGGAGAGATGCTATGTTTCTCCTAATTGAAAAAAAAATCCATACTTTGGGTTTTTGTGGTGGGCTGAGATATGTCCTACTTTTCTCAGCCAAGTCCGAAGGTGGTGGCGGCATTGGTGGTCTGGCTTCTTCACACTGATTACTTTCAGGTCGTAATATTTGAAAGGCACTATTCACAGGTGGAGGAGAAGCTTGGCTTTTCCCTACAATCTCAAACTGTGAAATCCTCCTCCTTTGTGTCAGTCGTTTCAGATTAATGTGTTACAACCCAGAGCCGGATGGGTCATACAGCTTCACTATAAGGTTGCTGGTATCCTGTCGGTAAATCCGACAGGATACCGGCAAATGTTATTACCGTTTCTGGCACTCGGTCCGGCGGTGTTACCGTCAGATTACGAGTGTCGGAGTGACAGTGTTAATCCCCATTCATGGAGTCCTACAGGACTCCATGGGTGGATTAGCCATTATTACTGGCGCCGGTAATGACTGATTTTTGCCGGTAGTGTGCCTGCCTTACCTGCAGCTGGAGGTAACTCAAGTGACCCATCCGCAAACGTGTAGTCGTCCGGTACAGTAAAGTGCTGGTACACACTAAATCTGGAACTTTAATACCCGACCGGTCCATTTATAATGAGACTGACAGTCTTTATTTAGCCTTTCATCATTTTTCTCATACTCTGTATCAGGGTGGTTGTGGAGGTCAGGCACTTCCAATGCTTTGATTGTCAAGATTATGTTCCACCTGGCTTACTCTGCTCAGCTATGCTTCGAGGCAAATTCTCTCGAACTATTGCAAAGTAAAAGGGCAAAGGGTGAGCTTGTTTTAAATAAGCTCGTTTGGGAAATGTGCAGGTCGCCTAATGTGCAAGTCACCTTGTTCTCAAAGGTGACATTCATGTTTCAGGCAGACTGCGCAACAGCAGAAATTATGCACTGTCCAGTCCGTTTGCATACCTTAATTGGAGCATGCTCCTGGCACCAGCGTATGGCAAGGGCCCAACAGTGAATTTCACAGTGACAGGTCTTTAAAGCGCCTTTCTGTGTGAAATGTTAAAGCCTCTATATCCCTGCTTGATGGATAGAAATGTGAGTGGGACAGCGGTGGTTCACGCCGCTGCTGTTCTACTGTAAAAATGTAAAAATGCATCACAGGCTCAGGAATGGCCCTGTCAAGAAAAAGGCACCTGTTCCAAACAGTTTTACATGCACCCAATTTGTGAATTTGGTATGTGCTTTAAAATGTGCAGAAGCACCTGTTTGCACTAGTGCGTAAAAGGGGCATTTGAAAGTGTGCATTTATGATGAGCACAGCCCTTTGTGAATTAGGCTTATCTTTTGGGTGCAAGAGATGAGTTGCGCTAGCCCATCTTATTACTTTCACCATAACAAGTCTGGAGAAATCTGCCCCTTTGTGCTGTTTCTCCTGGCTCATCATGCGTTTTTGCACTGTGTGTTATTTCTGGAATAAATCTCCTCTTCTGACCACAAAACCAGAGCAATTACTACTACTATGACTTTCACAGCAGGTGCTGATGAATGTGACATTGAAGCCTTCAATTTCCATGCACAAATCTGGTGTTCCACCATGCACACAGCAGCTGCTGCGGCTGATGTAAAACACCTTTGATATTCACCCCCCCCCCCCCACGGCACGGTTTGGTGCTCCAGATATATTGGCCCTGAAAATGGTTATTTCTCCCACTGGCAAGAAATGTCTGCTTCCTTGTTTGTACAAGTAGCCTCGAGATGGTTGCGCTTTTGGTGCACACTCTGTTATAGCCACTGAATATAATCCACTGCCTTTCAAACACCTTTTTCCTCAAATGTAGTATTTTGTCTCATCACAAAGTTAGCACACTCCTTTCCTCCCACTGAACGTACTCTCCCCAGGCCTCCAAACAGTTCAAAGAATGTTTTCTTCACAATTAGTATTTTGTCACTTCACAAAAAGCTGGCACATTCAGTTACAGCTACTCCTCTGCCCCCAAATAATTCTAAAAGAGTTTCTACGCAACTAGTATTTAGTTTCATTACAAATGTTTGGTCAACTGGTATTTGTTTTCATCAATTACAAAAAGATGACCCACTCAGTTTCAGCCACTGAATGTAATTCCCTGGCTGCCTCAAAACAATTCCGCGAATTTCTCCTCACTCCCTAATCACGGATAGGAAATGTCACACCTACACACATCATGCATGGTCGTCATCGAGATTCAGTCTTCCACTAGCAGTCTCAAAGATTTCAATTTCTGTGTCTCCAGCAACTAAATGCCATTTTAATTGTCTAACCCCCCTTAACTAAATCATATTTTCATTTTCTCTTTGTCCCTAAACTAAAGCCTATTTTAATATTTTGTCTCTCCCACACTGCTCTAGCAACCACCTGTTTCTGCCTACAAGACTGGTCACCAATTGTACCTGTTCCTGCCCTACACATGTGGGTCATTATGAGCTTCCCGGTATACCCCCCTTAATTCCGGGCGGGATATCGGTAAACTAATTCTACTGCTACCGGCGCCTTATATCAAGGTTTTACCGGAATATTCCAGGTGCCAGCAACAGCAGTAAATCCCTATTCCATGGAGTCGGATTGCAGGTGTTTCTGGCACTGGTAATACCGGTGTTGGAAATATCGGGTGTTTTTTGCTGGTGGGGGCCCGATTTACCTCAAGCTCTTGGCTGTAGTTAAATCAGTGCACCCCCATGGACAAACTTGTAGTTTGCCGGTTTGGGAAAATTGACTGTCACAGAATTACCGACAAATTTATCTGCAATTTTCCCGGACCGGCAAACTTGTAATGAGGGCCATACTGTTTTAGCCTGAACTCGCATGAATTGCTTTCCTCAAATACAGAATGAAGTTCAGAAAGAGTGATTAAACGGAAGCGCTAAACATTTTGGTGAATCTGATTTTTGGCCAAATACGTTCACCCTGGTTTACTTGATATTTCGATTTGCCCATGCTTTACATGCCAATCTGATTTTGTGTTGATTAGATTATGGTGATGTTTTTACAGAAATTAGGCCTGGATGTGTATCGAACTTACATTGGACATGGCCTGCAGGGTAGCAGTTGACTGACCATGACCCCTGTGCAAACAACTTGACCAGCCACGTCTTCAACTCGAGGTGAATTTCTCAGTATTGGAAGAACATATTTACTAGCCCAATCAGCCAATGAAAAAGCACCTCCATGGCATATGAACCTTTCGTTTCCAATCTTTCAATGTGACAAAGACCTGTTCTTGGCAGAGCTCACACTGCATGGCCCCAGTCGACCTATGTGTGTCTGTCTGCAACAGCACACTCTCGACCAGGCAGAGCTCGTTCCGTTTCCGGTGTAAACACAGAAAGAATGAGTGGGGCAGAGAGACGAGATCCAGAGCGCGCTCGAGGCCAGGAACAGGATACTATGGATTTTGCTCTAACAATAACACACGTACGTGGTTTACGGGAAGTCTGCAATAGCAGCGGGACACTTATGGCAGCTGTTCAATAAAAGTTTCACGTTTCATTGGGCCTTTTTTGCTAATTTTCAGACCATGTCTGGCACTTGATCAATTTACTGTTCGACTCGCTTTGTCTTAGTTTATAATACATGGTGTTCTGGTGAAATAGTTCAGCTACGGGTTGAATTGGAAGTTACGCATCTCATTCAGAGAACCGCTTTACATCACGTCCAGGACAGCCGTGCACGCTGGGGCAGACAACCACCTTTCATGAAGGCAATAGGTGTTGTTTTTGAAGTGTTTGTGTGTAATGGATGGATGCATGGGCTGCTTTTTGTATGTCATTTTAATGTGTTTTTTGCTTCGAGTGTGTGTTTGTATGATTCAGACATGCTAAGTCTCCCGACCTATGACTCAGACATGCCAAGTCTCCTGACTAGGTCGGATGGAGATTTTGCTCCAGAAGGCGGGAGAAAGGAATTTCCCCACAGGATTGCGTTGGGTTTGTAATTATTTTTGGCGGGAGCGAGTGCTGGAGTTTGTCTGCCTCTTATGGAGCCTTTGGACATGTGTGTGGCTGGTGTGTTGCTTTGGGGATGAGCGGTGGTGCTGAAGTACTCGACTTGCATGCCAGATGTTGGCATAGTATGACTACACACTTCACCTACAGAGATTCTTTTTTCTGCGTATTGACATCATATTCCCAGGATATACGTGTGTACTCCTGTCACATGCCGAATACTGTCGCAACATTCCATAGGTGGGCAAGTGTGTCCATCATGTGCCCTGCTCTGTAGCCTCATACTCTATGCCAGTTAATGGCGTGCCATGTCCTGGTATTTGAAGGCAACATGGGGGTCTAAGTGAAAATCAAGCAGTCACATCTTGCCAGGTTATGCCATCCTATGCTCTGGCATTCCCACCAGATGCCTTTGTGCAGTCATGCCAGTTAGTAGCCCCTCATATCAGGTTTAAGGCACTGACCTCATTCTGAATGTCAAGGCAGTCCCATTAAATGCCATATGTTGCCTTGATATTCCCCCACACACAAGATATGCACACATTCACTCCTGTACACAAAGACTAACCCCCCCACACACATAGAAGCACATAAACAGGGGCATGCAACCCACATGCACCAACACACATATGTGGCACACGCACATGCAATAAACTGCCATGCTATGTAGTACAATTATAGGCCAGTAGCCAGGCACCCATGTCACATACCAGGTGTTGGCATCATACGTCTATGCATATAACCCAGTAATGCCCTCATATGCCTGATATTAACTAATATGCCAGGTACAGCTCCATCATGTCCTTCAAATTCGGCCTACTCGCTCATAGTATATACCAACTATTGCTGTCGCATTACCAGGTTACATATACCATATTTCAGGTACTGCAGGATGTAACCACATATTCACGCCATGTTCCTTCCCTTAGCATACATGATCCAGTATTTCAAACACTTGTACTGTATTGCCACCATATGCACTGATACTGCCATCATTTACATGTCTTTATAATGAATCATTTTATAACGAATGCACATATAATGACAATTATATAACAACAAAACATTTTTTTTTATGAATCATTTTATAACGAATGCACATATAATGACAATTAAATAACAACAAAACATTTTTTTTTTCTTTTGGGGGGGGGTCTCCAAAATCCCATTTCCCCCAACTAAAAACCCACCCCACCCAATTCCCCACAAGATTGAACCCTTTACCCCACCCCACACACATTTTCGTAATTTTTTTCGTTATATAATGTTCATTATATATTCATTCTTCATTAAATTTTCATTATAAAGAATCTATACCCATAGGCCTCTGTAGTATCATATGCACAAGTTCTCCCCTTCAAATCCCAAGTATCGCCATCATGTACCAAGACTCAACCGTCACATGGAAGGTATTGCAAATCGGAGCAGTGAGCTCGCTCTCACTCACATGCGTGCACATGCGTTGGAATGCACAGAGCTACACACAAGCAGACAGGCACACCAGGCCAATGGTTGACTTGCCTCTGTGCCTCTCAGAGGCTCTTTAGCATGCGTGACACTTTTAATGGAAATAATGCCAGACGAGGGAGAAGTTTGAACAAAGTATTTATACAGAAGTAGTGGGTGGTTAGGTTTGGCTTTTTTGGTGAGTTCTGGAAATCACACTCGCTCTCCCAGCAGCTACTGTTTTGTCCACTAGCCTATTGCTCGGGTTTGCTGGGTACTGTGGCTCAATCTCCCAGCATGCAGCAGGATTTCAGTATTGGTCTTTCTCCGTTCACCCTGGAAACTTAGATTCAATGTTCAAACTACCAACCGGTATTTGTTGCAGGCACTTCTCAGTTTGTGTTAGGCACCTGGACGCAATACTCTTGCAGGTAAAAGTTTTGCCACCACTGGTGCTGCCCGTACACTCTGGGAGTTTCCCTTCACTACCCCCGTCCTCCGCAGTTTATCCACCAGTGATTTTTTTCAAGTTGCCCCTGGAGCTTAGAGTCAATATCCCACTAAACGGTGTTGCCTCAGCTCATACGCAGTGCTTAATTTGTAAGAAAATAAGTGCCAGGGCGCAAATATATTCGAGCACGCTTGTGACACTGCATGCGGGGAATTCTCATAAATGTGCCAATTCCTCCCACCTTAGAGCCCTTCAGCTCTTTTGCTAAGCTTTGGGACTTTGAACTTTTCAAATCAATGTGTTTTCTGTGTTTGTTTCTTTTTGGTTATGGAGTTTAAACAACTCCATAGGCATCATCCTTTTCAATTGTGTCACACAGCAACCTCAGTGCAGTGACAGAGGAAAGCCTTTCAGGCTTTATCAAGGTTTAACTACCTTCTCTGGGATAAACTACTGTTTCCCAGAGTAAGTAAAGTGAAATTGACTTTACTAGTCATTTAAATTCCTAGACCCAGCACATCCTATCTTACAATAGAGTGCTGGAGTGGTTACTTGGTATCCCCTGTGTCTAGATACTCATGTAGCAGTCAAATGCTACCCTTTCCTCTCAGAATGGCTGGTCGCAGTGGTTGTACAATGAACTACCATAATTTTTCCCGACCGCAAACTATTGGTAGTTCCGGTAACATTAAATCGCGAGAGCCATGTTTTTCAAGATGGCGTCTGAGCCCCCTCTGTAAAAACAGGTCCCAGTCTTCTTTTTTCACCATTTCTTATTGGAAATGTCCTTCTAGAGTTTGTCTCTGCGCGCCAAATCAGGTTTGGTCTCTTTGTTCATTCACCTTTGGCAGGCTTCAGGGGTGAAGACCGCCTCTGGCGCCCGAGTGTCTGGGGTGAGCAGGGAGTGAGGGAGGTGCCCGAAACTCCCCGTGCTTAGTCTCCTAGGAGACCCAAATGCACTCTGTGGTGATTGGCTGGCTGACTGTCTGGCAAGAACAGCCACCCGGCTGGGTTAGTGACAGCTAGGCTGGAATGAATGGGAGAGAACTCAATAAAAGGTGAGTCTCTTGGCTTGGAAGGCAAAGTCGGCTACTGGCATGAAGGAACCGAAGACAAGCTTGAAGAGGATGGCTGCTGCAACTCTTGGACCGTTGGTTTGCCCGGTGAACCCTTGCTGCAGGTCCGAATGGACAAGTTCACCTTGACAGAGAAGCTCTGCAAGGACGACTTCTCCCTTTGAGTTGGTGGGACCAATCAACTCGACAGTAAGTCACCTGGATACCTATCTTGGAGCTGGTTGCATTTTCCTGAGAGTGCTGCAGGAAACCATATAACCAGGGAGAGGAACACCAGCTTGTGTGCGTTACTTACAGCCACCGGAATTGAAGTATTGCCAGTTGCAAGCTTTTTGAGCAGTCCCAGTGCAGTGCAGAAGTCCCCCCGACACCCTCCCTCTTGTCCCCACGACTGAGGCACAGGAACAGCGAGATCTGCAGGAATTGCCAGGAACAGAAGTCATCAGCTGCATCTTTTTCTTCATTGTAAGGTACTGTGAAATCAGACTGAGAGTACTTACCTCTCGCGGTGTTTGTGCTTGAGACATTTGCAACTCCCAGGCCTAATCAGCTTGTGACCCAACATATGATTCTTCTTTTTACAAACTACTTCTGAGAACTTGTGCAGAGACTTTTCCGTTGAACTACCAGAACCGCTTTATCCTATCCAAGACTTTAGCTTATTGAATTGAATTGACTCTTCTGGTGAACTCAAAATATGTACACTGTCTAAGAATAATTGTAACCTTTCATGTTCTAATAACATTTGCCTTTTACTCCTCTTGAAAAGTATCCTGAAATAGTATTGAAGTATATTTGTGTGTTATATAATTGCCTCCTTCTTATGAATGTTTCATTACTGACAGATAAATTAATAAGTATTTATTAAAGAAACATTAAGTGTAAGAGTTTATTTGAACACCTGTGATTGTAGACCTCTGTGTAACATCATTACTGCTCACATTCCCCTCTTGACATAAGCCCGGCTGCTCAGCCCCGCTTCCAAAACTGTGTAGTACAGACTTATACCAAAGGCTGGTTTGCTTACACCTGTAGTCATAGTTGTGTGTAGTGTTCCCAAAGGGTACTGCATACAAACCTTGCCTAACAGCTGCCACCACCACAGCGTCAACACATTTTGGGTTAAACTACAGCTTGCACCTGCTCATTGGGGTTGTTGGATGCTCTGGCTGCCATTACTTCATAGTCTGAGACAATAAGTGCTGGGGCTGAGCCCTGGCAAACACCCCCACATATTAAGCTCTGGCCCATAGTCCCTTCACTTCTTTCTGGGGATGTGGTTACTCTGTCTCTGGAGGCAGGGCTTTCTCCACAGGTGCCCCTGCCAATTTGTTCTGTGACTGTAGTTTCGGTGTCCCAGGCTCCTGTGGATTTTCAGCATGTCCTTCCATCAGTTTACTCAAAGGAAAGTTTGATTCCTTGTCACAGTGTGAAACAGTGTCGCTGCATATGCTTCCTTTGGTACACTTGCAGGACTTAATTTATTGTCCCAGCAGACAGCAGTGTTCCCTACAGTTTGCTTTGGAAACATAGTCAGTGCCCTAGTATGCAGCGGTTTCACAGTATGGGTTTTTCAGTTAAAATTGGGCAGCTAGAATCAATGTCTTTGCATGCACCATATTCCTCCCATAATCCTTATTTTCTGTTTGGCTTCTCCCCAGGGTGCTTCAGGCTTCTCTCTTCCGGCCGGCAGCTTTATCCCTGGCATCTTCCCAATCAGGGCCGACCTTAGGGCAGGGCAATCCAGGCAACCTCCCGGGGCACCACATTAGCCCGCCTGTCACGTCAGCTCGGGGGAGTTTTTCAAGGGCTCCCCTGAGCTGGCATGGTGGGTGAAGGGGCGGCAGGCACCCTATTTTAATAAAACATGCCCGGCTCACCAGCAGGAGAGCAGGGTGCTTTTTATTACAATACCGCACACCTGTCAAACTAGCATGGGGCAGCAGCCCCATGCTGGTTTCAGAGCGTGCTGTATTGAAGTACCTAATTCCCTGCTCCTGCATTGGAGTGGGGAGTTAAGCCTTTAATTGTACACAGCAACAATATCTTAGACTCCTGGAGCCGACCCGGGTCCCTGTAGAGGGGGCACCCACATTTTGTTGACTTTCCCCTGGCGCTTCCAAAGTTAAGGGCGGCCCTGGTCCCAATTGTGAGGAATTTGACCATTTGCACAGGGAGTGTGCGCTCACCTGGGCTTTTTTAAAGTTTTGTAATGAAATTAAATGTTGGAAGATCAACCTCTGGTAAATGTGTGGGGCTAATTCACATGTATTTGCCTATGCCCGTGACACAACAAACACATAGTCATGTGTACTCTGGGGGGACACAGCATACAGCTGCAGTCCTCCTGTCATGTTCAGCTCAAATGTGACAGCCATGGGTACATCAAAGCATCTCAGGAAGGGGGAAGGCAACACCTTCCTCCTGCCATGGCCAGCCGAATTAAATATCAAAGGCTCAATGGATCCACCCTGCCTATTGTCAAAGTTCTGCTGGTGGCAGTGCATACTGATGAGAGTTCATTGAAATAGGCCTGCGAGAGGCCGATTTGCAGAATTGACAAAAAGGGACAGTGATCCAACACCTCTTTCATATGCAATGTGTCAACTTGAAGCTAGCTCCTACCCCTCTGTATGAAGGGCAGTGAATGTCATGTCTGTGACAGTTGTTTACAGTAGGCAACCCCTGCAGGGGGACCCCCTTTCAGAGGGAAGAAGTATGTGATTTGATGGAGACAGACAGTCTGTTCTCGCCACAAACTTCAAGGGAGACCTGCACTTTGATCAGGAGCCACAGAGAGCTCGATTACCCAGAGAGACACTTTGAGCCACAACAGACATAAAAGTTGGGTGGGACCTAGTAGTACATGTTGTTTACCTTTCCTGTTTCAATGCACTCTGGTTATGACCTCATGCATAACAGAAGATTGTTGGTGGGGACCCAGGATTGGTTCCTTAAGGTAGGCTTACCCTGCACCAATCGCTGTGGCCCATTTGGCTTTAAAACAGGGTTGAGCCCCTCTTTTGGCAGATCATCTGACGACTTCGAAAGTAGTAAGAAGAAGGGCTCATTTGGACCCTGGCTGAAGGTACAGTCTGCCTTACAGCTTCTGCCAGTGAAGGAAGGGCAAGATTTCCAAGAGGGATGCAAGATCCCTCCCTAAACATCTCCCAGGGAACAGAGGGAGATACTGAACTCAGAGGACCCTTCCAGCAGCTCCAGAACCGTTACCCAGCCAACACACAGCATGCCCTGCTAGCTTCTGCCAGCAAGCTTCCTAGTTGGGAAGTATCTCTGACCAAAGGGCAAGGCTATTTTCTGCAAAACACTCTCCTCAGCTTGGGGCCATCCGCCTTAAAGGACAACACATGCACAGCGAAGAAGCTAGGAGGAATGCCACAACAAGCATCAACCAGTGTCCATCTTTTAAGGATATTTTTTTGAGGCAGTCCAGCCCTCGAACCGCGCCCGGCTGCACCACTGACTGTTGTCACGCTTCAGTCACTAAAGCCATCCAAGACCCCTCAACCAGCATTCCAGATATGCCAACCAGCACAGAGACAATAATTCTTGAGCCAGAGCTGCCGTGTAGGCCAGCCTGCAACCATCTGTCCAGCCTTGCTTTCCAAATTGCCTGACACCTGATAAACCCAAGTTTGTCCCATCATGAACTCTGTAACAGGAGCCACAAAGAGTCTAGGAACCAACTTGACGCTGCCGAGCATCACAATCATCTCAAGCACCAGGTACATTGTGGTTCTGTCCTCCTGGCCCTTCTCTGAAGGCCCCTAGTGTCATTTACGAACCCTTGCTCCCTTGGTACTGAAACCAAATAACCTTGAACAGTTAAGGCTGATTACTTTACTGACTACACTCCTGTCAGTATCCAGAGTGCATCCCTTTTCTTCGTGAAACTGTCTGTCCTCTGTGTTCCTTTACGCGATGGTTTGTATTTTGTAATGGGCTACGACTGTCTGTTGTAATAATAATAAAGTAGATATTTTTATACATCCTTCACTGAACAGCCCCTTTCATCATTGGGCAATAATTGTATTTTTGCTGTGTTGCAATTAACCAACGATCCACGACCTTGTAGAGATGAGCCTGCCGTTTTGTCCACGTTACCAATATTGGACAAGGAGGTTTATAATTGATTTGTGTTTCCAATCTGTTCTGATTCCTTCTGGTGTACTAGAGGTGTGGGGCTGATTGATGGTTAAGAAACTCCAAATGTGGAGTTTTCCGTAGCTCTCTTCTTCCTTTCTCCAAGGTGCTGTGCGCTTCTCTCTCCTGGTTTGCAGCTTATTCCTTCAAACTGTTTGCTGTGTGAACTTATACGCACTGTCCCAGCATGTAATGGGGTCTTCTAAAAACAATTATTTTCGGCCTGGCTTCTCAGTAAGGCGCTAGGGGCCTCCCTGTCTCCACTGTGTAATTTTAGCTTCTCCTGTCTTTTTTTGCATCTGTTTCATAACCTTGCTTCTCCCTCCAACAGCATCTGTGTTTATGTTTTTGGGTTTCCAGTTTCCACACCCTTTTGCAAACTGGGTTCTATGTGAAAAGACCTAGGAGTCGATTCATGGAATTAATGTGCGCCGAAAATTCCCGCGCAGAGGTGCCAAAACGTGCGATTCGCAGTAAAAGTGCGAAAATCACAGGGAAACCAGCGCACATCGATTCATGGAAGGGAGTGCGCGAGAAAAAAATCGGATGTGTGCTGAAAAAGTGTGCGGCGCACGCCGGTGCACAGGATATCTAACGGCGTGCGCCACGGCCACGGCGAAATCGCACATAACGCGGCGCACACAACAAAAGTAGGCGGAACACGGGGCGGAACACTCGGAATGGGGAACAACTCGTCAAAATGTGGGCCTCACGGGGGAAGTACAGGAGGCAAGTGTGCCGCCCACACGCTCGCCTACAACACGTATTCATGGAATCCAATAGGGCAAACCAGCGCACGTTCAAACCAGCGCACAGGCCCAAACAAGTCCGCCACAAGAAAGCAGGCGGTAGTATCCCTGCCCCTGAAATAAATGTGCGCCAAAATGTGTGCCAACAAAAAGCACCTATATACAGCTATGATGAATGTCACATACTGTGGCCCTCTAAGACAAATGACGTGCAAAGGGGTACGCGACAAACACGGACACCCGCTGTGTGAAAAATAGCGTGTGCGTGTATTCTGTGCTGCGCGGAAAGCCCCACACGTGATTTGCCTGGGTACGTGTATTCTGGGGTGCAGGGAAAGTCCCACACACGATTTGCCTGGGTACGTGTATTCCGGGGTGCGTGGGAAGTCCCACACGCGATTGGCTGGGTACGTGTATTCCGGGGTGCGCGGGAAATTCCACACGCAAATTGCCTGGGTCTGTGTATTCCGGGGTGCGCGGGAAGTCCCACACGCGAATTGCCTGGGTCCGTGTATTCCGGGGTGCGCGGGAAGTCCCACACGCGATTGACCTGGGTATGTGTATTCCGGGGTGCGCGGGAACTTCCACCCGCTAATTCTGCAGGGTACGTGGAATCCGGGGTGTGCGTGAAGTTCCACATGCTAATCCTGCAGGGTACGTGTATTCCGGGGTGCGCGGGAAGTTCCACACGCGATTTCAGCAGGGTACGTGTATTTCGGGGGTGCCGGGTAGTACTAAACGTGAATTGACAGTGTGGGTCCTCCCAGGTGTTCCCTCTACACACTCCACGGCCCCTGCAGGCAGCCCACACCACAGGGGACTACCCTGCACCCCTGCTCATGTCCCGCAGGCAGCCCATCCACCATGGCCATGCCCCCCAGCCAACCCACATGTCACCTTGCACTACTGATCACCAACGCATGTCTCCCAGCACCCACAACCACCAGCAGTCAGGGGCACCCTCCACCAGGCCCCCACGCATGTCCCCCTGCACCCCCACCCACCAGCATCCAGGGGCACCCTCCACCAGACCCCCACACATGTCTCCCACCACCCCCACCCCCCAGCAGTCAGGGGCACCCTCCACCAGGCCCCCACACATGTCTCCCACCACCCCCCAGCAGTCAGGGGCACCCTCCACCAGACCCCCACACATGTCTCCCACCACCCACACCCACCAGCAGTCAGGGGCACCCTCCACCAGGCCCCCACGCATGTCCCCCTGCACCCCCACCCACCAGCATCCAGGGGCACCCTCCACCAGACCCCCACACATGTCTCCCACCACCCCCACCCCCCAGCAGTCAGGGGCACCCTCCACCAGGCCCCCACACATGTCTCCCACCACCCCCCACCCCCCAGCAGTCAGGGGCAGCCTCCACCAGGCCCCCACTCATGTCCAACTCATGTCCCCCTGCACCCCCATCCCCCAGCAGTCAGGGGCACCCTCCACCAGGCCCCCACTCATGTCCCCCTAAACCCTGACCCACCAGCAGCCAGGGGCACCCTCCACCAGGCCCCCACACATGTCTCCCACCCCCCACCCCCCAGCAGTCAGGGGCAGCCTCCACCAGGCCCCCACTCATGTCCCCCTGCACACCCACCCACCAGCAGCCAGGGGCACCCTCCACCAGGCCCCCACACATGTCTCCCACCACCCCCACCCCCCAGCAGTCAGGGGCACCCTCCACCAGGCCCCCACTGATGTCCCCCTGCACCCCCACCCACCAGCAGTCAGGGGCAGCCTCCACCAGGCCCCACTCATGTCCAACTCATGTCCCCCTGCACCCCCACCCCCCAGCAGTCAGGGGCACCCTCCACCAGGCCCCCACTCATGTCTCCCTGCACCCCCACCCACCAGCAGTCAGGGGCAGCCTCCACCAGGCCCCCACTCATGTCCAACTCATGTCCCCCTGCACCCCCATCCCCCAGCAGTCAGGGGCACCCTCCACCAGGCCCCCACCCATGTCCAACTCATGTCCCCCTGCACCCCCACTCCCCAGCAGTCAGGGGCACCCTCCACCAGGCCCCCACTCATGTCCCCCTGCACCCCCGCCCACCAGCAGCCAGGGGCACCCTCCACCAGGCCCCCACACATGTCTCCCACCACCCCCACCCCCCAGCAGTCAGGGGCACCCTCCACCAGGCCCCCACACATGTCTCCCACCACCCCCACCCCCCAGCAGCCAGGGGCACCCTCCACCAGGCCCCCACACATGTCTCCCTGCACCCCCACCCCCCAGCAGTCGGGGACAGCCTCCACCAGGCCCCAACTCATGTCCAACTCATGTCCCCCTGCACCCCCACCCCCCAGCAGTCAGGGGCACCCTCCACCAGGCCCCCACTCATGCCTCCCAGCACCCCCACCCCCCAGCATCCAGGGGCACCCTCCACCAGGCCCCCACTCATGCCCAACTCATGTCTCCCAGCACCCCCACCCCCCAGCAGTGGAGGGCACCCTCCACCAGGACCCCACTCATGTCCAACTCATGTCTACCAGCACCCCCACCCCACAGCAGTGCAGGGCACCCTCCACTACGCCCCCACTCATGTCCAACTCATGTCTCCCAGCACCCCCAGCATCCAGGGGCAGCCTCCACCAGGCCTCCACTCATGTCCCCCTGCACCCCCACCCGCCAGCAGTCAGGTGCTCCCTCCACCAGGCCCCCACTCATGTCCCCCTGCACCCCCACCCACCAGCAGCCAGGGGCACCCTCCACCAGGCCCCCACACATGTCTCCCACCACCCCCACCCCCAGCAGTCGGAACAGCCTCCACCAGGCCCCCACTCATGTCCCCCTGCACCCCCACCCCCCAGCAGTCAGGGGCACCCTCCACCAGGCCCCCACTCATGTCCCCCTGCACCCCCACCCCCCAGCAGTCAGGGGCACCCTCCACCAGGCCCCCACTCATGTCTCCCAGCACCCCCACCCCCAGCATCCAGGGGCACCCTCCACCAGGCCCACACTCATGTCCAACTCATGTCTCCCAGCACCCCCACCCCCCCAGCAGTGCAGGGCACCCTCCACCAGGCCCCCGCTCATGTCTCCCAGCACCCCCACCCCCCAGCATCCAGGGGCAGCATCCACCAGGCCCCCACTCATGTCCAACTCATGTCCCACTGCACCCCCACCCCCAGCAGTCAGGGGCAGCCTCCACCAGGCCCCCACTCATGTTCAACTCATGTCCCCCTGCACCCCCACCCCCCAGCAGTCAAGGGCAGCCTCCACCAGGCCCCCACACATGTCTCCCTGCACCCCACGCCCCAGCAGTCAGGGGCAGCCTCCACCAGGCCCCCACTCATGTCCAACTCATGTCCCCCTGCACCCCCACCCCCCAGCAGTCAGGGGCACCCTCCACCAGGCCCCCACTCATGTCCCCCTGCACACCCACCCACCAGCAGCCAGGGGCACCCTCCACCAGGCCCCCACTCATGTCCCCCAGCCAACACGTCATCACAATCCAGATCCCAGGCTCCTATGCCCACCCAAATCCCACCCCACGCCACCCCAGTCCAAACACCCAACCAAGCTTTACATCCATTCAAAATGGAAATACCCATTACATGATAGATAACAAATAAGCAGTATGCGCATGAGTACAAGTCCGTCAGACCCACACAATGGCAACACATGACTGTGAAAACCCACATTCTGACAGGCATGAAACCAATGAGAGAAGTCCACACATTGAAGTAAGAAACAAAAATGTATTACAGTGTAAATGAAGTGAATGAAATATAAACAAAAAATAATGGCAACAAATATCAAAAAGCAGCATGTCCACAAAAATAATAAATAACGAAAATGGGACTCCAAAATAACCGTAAAGAAATTGTGTCCAAAGTCACTGTCCAACAAAGCAAATCCAAAGGGAAAGTAAAGTGAAAATCCATTGCTCCATGGTGAAAAAAATAATAAAAGATGAAGGCCACAAATCCACTGTCAAACTATGTACAAAGAGCAAATCCAGGATCCATGATCCCAACGATGTAAATGAAACCTACAATAAAACCTACTTAACTAATAACTATATACAAAAAAGTGGGGCATAGTCCAAGCGCCCCAAATTAAAAAAAGAAATAAAACCTAACACTAATTAACTATATACAAAGGCGGCGGGATAGTCCAGCGGCTCACTCTGTGGTGTCCCGGGCCAGGGCATCATCGAACTCCTGTTCGATGTCCTGGAGGCGGTCCTGTTCCATGGCCCCGAGGGTCCGCATGTCCTCCTCCAACTCCCTGCGGATTCCCTCGAGGCACTCGGCCTGCCTCAGGGCCCTCCGCATGGAGTTCTCCGACCCTGACCATCGTGAGCCGCGCCTCTTCTGCCCGCCGCCGCTCTGCACCTATCTGCTGGCCCAACCGCTGCCACACGGAAGACACTTCCCGTCCTGGGTCCTCCTGCCCTCCGGCCGATGCCTGCCTCTCCGATGTAGATTGCCCCGAGCCATGATGCCTCCCACGTTGACTCCGCTGCTGCCTCCGACGCAACTGCCTCTGCCAGCACGACGGCATCCAGGCTGATGGAATCCACAGACGCCGTTGTGCACATGCCCTGCCCAATGATGCCGGCACATCCTCCATCTGCTGGGGCCCAGTTGCTGAGCTGTGCACCCCTGCTGGACCTCCGACTCCCGACTGTGGCAGGGATGGGATCCCCACCAAGCTGGGTGCGTTTGTCAGGGCAGGTCCACAGGGGGCCCTGGTGGCATCTGGGCCGGAAGACGGCATGGAGAACGACTGGCGTATAGTCTCCACAGAGGAGGAGAGGGCCGCCAGATTGGTCGACACATGTATGAAACCCCCGACCACGGCCGATCCCAACTGGGCCACGTTGGCACGGTGCTCTTCGTGATGACGTGCAAGCTCCTCCCGGGAAGCATGCACGTCATCACGAATGACACCCGTGTGCAATGCGACACCAATCAGGACCTTCTCCATACGGCCACGGGTCCCCTCGTCTGCAGGTGGAGGGGAGTCAGATAACATGGACATCCCCCCTACCTGCGGACGGGCCTGGGATGGGGCATCCCTGCTGGTGCATGGTGGTGCAATCACAGTGTCAGGGCCTCCTCCTCCTCTGTGGAAACCACCAACCTGGATGGCTCCACACCGTCCTCCGCCGTTGCAAGCCCCTGTGGGGTCTCACCCACCCCTTCCGCTGCAGCCGTGGGGGCATCCCCGCCGCTTTGCTCCACAGCGCCGTCTCCGCCCTTTTCTTCACTTGCTGCTGTGTAGAGGGAGACATAGAACACAAGCATCAGGATACTGTACAATGGTCCCCTAGACAGGAAGCAATAGCAGATGAGTGGCACTGTCAAAGATCACTTCCATCATGTCCCTCCACAACACATGGGTCAGTGCAGGCAAAACACACGCAGTAACAGGCATGGCACATGCTATGGACATTTGCATACATGTCCAAGGGACTCTCCAAACATACAATGTTGTTATGGAACTCACATGCATCATGGGTCATGCCTATCACATGCACACACATCAACGTAATTTCATCCATCTGGCCTTGTACACCCCAGACACAGTGGATACAAGGATAACTAGGCTGCATCTGTGAATCTGTACATTGTCACAGACATGTGTCATGCATCCATGGCATTCACAAGTCACAGACACGCAGGTCAGACACACAGACATGGATACCATACATGTACATGGCATCAGCACCAATCCCTCACCCCCACCCATATCCAGGAACAGAGACTGGCATGCTCTCATGTGTCCAATCCGCGTAGGGCTCCCCATGTTGCATTTAAAAACATGCACCAACCGTGTGGTTCACACATTACTGGTCTCACATGCATGACCATGATGTCCTTGCACACATACATGCGTACATGGCCTATGTCACACATACAGGCAAGCATCAGACAACCAGCACACTGCAACATGCCCTGTCTCACACAGCAATGCTTGCCCACTTACCGCTCAACTCCAGACGGGTCTGCCTCGCAAGGATCTGGGCGTGGAGCACTGGGTCTACACGTTCCAGGACCCTCACCTGGATGGTACTCATGCGGCCCCGGCCCCCCTCCACGAGGCGCAGGGCCTTCAAGAGGGTCCTGGACCTCAAGTCCTCCCAGCGCTTCTTGACTTTCTGGATGTTGCGGGTTGCCACCCCCTCCGCGTTGATGGCAACCACCAAGTCGTCCCAGATCCTGTCCCGTCCTTCCTTGTTGGCGCGTGACGATCCGAAGAGGGCATCATACTTCCCCAGGACTTGCTCCACCAGGACACCAACTTCGGTGGCACTGAAGCTGGTGCCCCTCTGCCTCTCTGGCCGGGGGTTGCCACTGGTGCCAGATGTTGCACTGCCCGACATGGCAACCCCAGAGGCAGGAGTGGGTGGGCCACTGGGTCCTGGGGCTGGGCTGTGGAGCGATGGTATACCAGTCGGGAGTCTTCTGTTCCAGCAGGGGTGGACACAGCAAGTGGACCCCTGCAGATGGCAGATGTGCAGGCACAAAATGGCAGGGCACGGTGGCAGCAGGTAGGCAGCAGCAGATGGCTCGTGGGAGGCTGCTCGGGGCTCTGGGGGGCAGTAATTCGACCTTCTGGGCAGGAGCGTGGTCTTCCGTGTGCTTATGCGTGGCCAGCTTGATACGGAGTGAATTGGCACGTGAAAATCCTGCACGTCAACGTGAAATTCGAGGAAAGGGCCTTAGCGCGTAAGCACGCATACACGATTCCATTGGACCAAAGGCCCTCAGCGCACATGATGACAGAGCACACGTGGAAACACTGCACGTCAAAGTATCATTGCATGTAATTGGATGAAAGTGCGCGTACACGCAATTGGCCTGGGTATGTGTATTGCAGGGGTTTGCGGGAATTCTCACACGTGATTTGCTTAGGTCCGTGTATTATGGGGTGCGCGGGAATTCTCACACGCGATTTGCTTGGGTACGTGTATTACAGGGGTGCGCGGGAATTCTAACACGCGATTTGCTTGGGTACGTGTATTACAGGGGTGTGCGGGAGGTTTTACACGCGATTTGCTTGGGTACGTGTATTACAGGGGTGCGCGGGAGGTTTTACACGCTCGCCAACAACACGTATCCATGGAATTGAACGGGGCTAAGGCATGCGCACAAAAAAACGTGCTAATCCGGAAACACGTACGCCAGCAGGAAGCAGGCGTACGTTGACCCGCGCAGCATAAAAGTGCGCGCAAACAACAAACAAGCTCAGACGCCAGGATGAATATACCGTTCCTAGCAGCAGTGGCCGTGGGTTACCAAAGAAGGAGGAGGATAGTGAGGGCCCGAATTTTCACACCCAGAACCAGCCTTTTTGGGATGTCTGATGACCAGGTGTATGGGAGGTACAGGTTTCCACCTCACATAATACTGGACCTGGTTAGTGAGTGGGAGGATGACCTCACATCACCCACCCTGTGCTCCCAAGCACTCAGCCCCCTGGAGAAGGTCCTTAATGTACTGCACTTCTTGGCCACTGGATCATTTCAGCGGACAAGTGCCATAGTGGGTGGGGTGTCACGGGCCACGCAGTCACGCTGCCTACACCAGGTCTTGAACATCATCACTGCATGCCCATCATTCCACAGGCACATATACCTTCCCAGGACACCTGCAGAGAGGCAGGCTGCCGCCCTGGATTTCTACGGTGTGGCACAATTCCCCAAAGTTCTAGGTGCCATTGACTGCACCCATGTGGCACTACGTCCCCCCAGGGCATCTGAGGACATCTATAGGAACCGCAAGCACTGGCATTCCATCAACGTGCAGGTAGTATGTAATGCCAAGGGAATCATCACCTCAGTATATGCCAACTATCCAGGGTCCACCCACGACAGCTTCATTTACCGAATGTCTACCCTAAGCCGGGACCTAGAAGCTGGGCGGCATGGCGATACATGGCTGCTTGGTGAGTATGAATGGCACTGCACATGCATGCATGTCAGATGCAGAGTCATGTCACTACCCCACTAATGATACCCATCACCTCCTCACCAAGGGACAGTGCCTACCCTCTGAGCACCCACATGATGACGCCAATTCGGAACCCCATCACGCCTCCCGAGGTAAGATACAACACAGCCCATATTGCAACCCGGGGCATAGTGGAGCGCACATTCGGAGTGCTCAAGTCACGCTTTCGCTCCCTTGACCGTTCTGGCAGGCAGCTGTTATATGCGCCCCCAGTAGTGTGCAGGATCATAGTGGCAGCATGTGTCCTGCACAATGTTGCAACACGCCGGGGCCTGGCTGTGGACATGGTGGTGCCCCCACATCCCCAACCACATGCACGCCCGCTGCGCATGGGAGGGGAAAGGGCACGGAGTGAGGCAACCCGTACGCAGCTGGTGGCTAATTACTTCACATAGAAATCACACCTCTGTGGAGTGCACACAGCCCTGGCACATACCATCTGATAAGCAATGATGACTCGACCTGATAATTATGACGAACAAAGGGACAGTCAACTGTCAGAACCATAGCAGCCTGAGATTGTTCATGTGGAAGTGTCACAATGTGTGCATCCCTACCTACACAAACACCACCAATGCAGTGTCATCAAAAGACACACTTCCATGCAGCAGAAATGAATACCTACTTGCAAAATACTACATGAGAACAGTGCCATGTCACCCAACCCCTCCCCGGCACAGCCACACAACACACCATGGCATGTCATGCAATGTGAGAGCAAACAAATTAATCCCCATAACATGCCCCAAGTGTCACCAACTACAGTGTCCCTAATGGAAACTGGCCACACATGAAATGTCACAGTAATGCAGGACCTACAACACACATTACCAAATACTTACCAAGAATACCAATCACCTACACAACCTCCAACCTACCTGAAACATGACAGTACAGACTTAAAAAATTGGTAGCCTCACTACCTGATAATGCCAGCACTTCGAACACTTCCAAGTATACAGTGTTAGCGCCACGCAAAAGTGTAGGTGCACTGCTTACAACATGGTCTCCAGTTCCAAAGTAGACCGCCTTGTGAAGACATGAGAAATGGACCTCCAAATTAGGAGGATGAGATGTCTGCAGAGGCACATATCAATAAAGCATGCAGTGTACAATACAACAACAATATGCACTAGGAATGTATACACAGTATTGACTACAGACTGCCCACACATCAAATGGGAGTCCAACGTCACTGTGTACGTCAATGTCACTTGGGCACACCCTTTGCAAGCCCATGGAAACGGGAAGCAGGAGGGGTGTGTGTCACACAAACCCAAGCATCTGACCCAAATTCATGACAAGCCTGCATGTGCCCAGCCACAATACAGCGTATGCCCATGGGAGCCACACAAGGCAACACTGTCCAAAAAATCAAAAGTTTAAAAAAAAAAAAAAAATCAAAAATGTAATGGGCCCGGGGGGGGGGGGGGGGGGCACCTAGGAGGTCCGAGGACAGGGTGCACACCAAAACCCACCTGTGTGGATCTTGCAAAAAAAAAAACACCTCCATGGGCTCATGGCCTGCACGGCTACCCTATTGTGGGAGAATCGCTGCTGTCGCTCTCCTCACCCTCTGCAGCTGCCTCAGGAGGTGGTGGCACTATGGGAGGCAGCCCACCCAAAGCCCTAGTCTGGTCCTCCATGGCAGCAAGCATGCAGGTCTGGAAGGTCTGGTTCTGGAGGATAATCGTGCGGAGGTCCCCATGCAATAACTCACGGGATGACCGGACCTCCTCACGAGTTGCCTGCATCTCAGCTGAGAGCGTACGTGTGAGACGCTCCAGCTGCTGTTCTGTCCTTGTGACAAGAGTCGTCCTGAGGTGACGGAGTTCCACCCTCAGGGCTTCCCTTTGGCCCTGGGACTCTATGGAAATGGCTTCCCGCAGAGTCGCCAGTGCCGCCCGCCTGTCCCTGTCGGATGCCAACATGTCCTCCCTGTATGACTGGCAGATGGAGTCTGTTGCCTGCTGTAGTCGCTCCATCAGCCTTTCTGGGGGGACAATGGAAGTGGCCACCCTATCCATGGCCTGAGCTATCATCTCTGATGATGCTGCCTGTTGGGTTGCCATACCGTATATGGATTGCTCCCATTCGGTATTGCCAGGTGGCGTACGGACACAACGTCGGCGGGCACCACACCTGTCTAGGGCAAGGCGAACTGCGCCTTGCTGTGCCGGCACTGCCTGAGGCTGCAGGACTGCATTCCCCCTCTGATCTGCTGGCCCAGGAACAGGATCAGATGTTGCGGAGTGTGACCCTGCATCCGTAACCACCAAAGGCGTACCTGCCAACACTGACATCCCCATTCAGGGTTCTACCCTTGGTGCAGGTGGGTCGGACAGACCAGAATCCCTCCCAGGAACACTCACCTGCGACGGCACATAGGTCTCATCATCCGAATCGACACCTGAATACAGCTCGGGGGAGGTGCACCCAGAGACACCCCTTGAGAGCACGACCTGCAGCAGTTGTGGGTTCTCACCCACCACCACACCACGTCCCTCACTGGTGGTCGGTCGGTACTGAGACCCCTCCTGGGTCTGCACCATCTCCACAACCCCAGCAGTATCAAGTGCGTCATTCCCTGCAAAGACATAAAAGAAAAGAAATGGAAACAGGCATTAGCACTATGGCACACAATTAGGGCTGAGAAGCTACAGAAACAGTACTTGATTGACACATGTCCCACATGACTAAAACCCTCCCATGCATGCACCGTCACTACGTATGAAATGGAGGCAGATGGCACACATTGATGACACCAAGATGGAAGATGAACACATTTGCTGCATGCTGCCTAGCAGTGGCATCACACATTGGCCTGTGATTGGCAGGTCAAATACACATGCCATCACACAGATGGCATGTACCCTAGCCATAAAGTGAAGAGGGAGAGGGGGGCACCAATTGTTCATTCAGTCTAGTTTGCTCATGAAATTGCTTTTTTCATTGAAATGGTTCAAATGTTTAACCTGGAGCTGCCAGTCCAAAATGGTCCCATAGCACAGGGACATGTCTAAACAAATGATATCCAGGAAACAAAGTCAGTCCACTGTACCATAGCCATGTCAGACATGTGACAATAGGACTGAGAAATGCCTAGTAAAAGTGGTGGAATGCAAACAATCTGCCTGAATAAATAGAGAAAAATGAGCAACAATGTTGTGGCAAGATGACGCTTCAAGGGCAACTGGCGTGGTGTTGGGCTAGATGTCTACTGTTGTTAGAAGGGATACTGCTATACCCAAATGCTGGTGCGCAGAATGTATTGGATGAGGCACATGGGTGACCCAAACCACTCAGGCACACACACCCTCACCTGGCACCCAAACAGAAGCCCTCACACACACACCATGCACATGGATGACACACACATGCATGTGCACTCACCGGACAATGCCTCGTAATCTGCCAGTTCTCCCACGCCTTGGATCTGTTCCTCTGTGACGTAGGTCCCAGCAACATGCTCATGTGGAGTGAGTTCTATGTCCTCTGCTGGAGACCCACCTCCAGTCACTAGAGTAGCGGCATGACTTGAGGCCAGCTTATCCTTTGCCCTCCGCTTCAGGTCATTCCAGCGCTTGTAGCATTCAGTAGCTGTGCGCCTCATGATTCCAAGGGCACTTATGATGTCCGCGATGGTCTGCCAGTGTGCCAGACGTTGTGCAGGTGTGGTCTTGGATCCTGCAACAATCACCATTTTGCGGTCATGTGCGGACACATACTCTACAAGTGCATTCAGTTCGGCCTCATTGAAGCTGGGCTTCCTTGACGGGCCGGACTGTGTAGCCGTGTCTGGGGCATCAGCCTCTACTGGACGAGCACTCTTCCTCTTCCGCTTGGAAGGTTGTGGGGATCCTGAGTGTCCTACGCTGCTCTGGACACTAGGGGCAGGAGCCCCGGTGGACTCTGTACTAGGAGTGTGGGATTGCACACTCAGCATGGGCGTTGGTGCAGGCATTAGCTCAAGTGTGATGGTGCCAGGGGGAATGTCAGCAGGATGGACTAGGATCGACACTGTCCTGGCTGGGTGTGTGAGAGGTGGCTTGGATGGAGCCGCAGCTGCCCCTGCAGCCTCCCCAGCCTGCCTACGCGGGGCAGCAGATGACCTAGCTGCCCCTGATCCACGTGGCCTGATGACACCAACGTGCACCGGCGCACGTGGCCTAGACCTGCTGACCTGGAAGTCAGCCATGGAGTCACCCTGTGCCAGGTCTGGTGCCACAGTGGGCTGGTCCAACAAGGGCTGAGCATGGATGGTGTCAGCCATGTTACCCTCATCCGGGGGGGGGGGCATGGGTGTCCCTGACTGGTCCTCCACACATGGGGGGGCTAGGGGCACCCTGCAAGTCACGGCCACGTCCCCTACCGGATCCACCACGGCCACCACTTGGGGCTCGGCCACCTTTGCCACCCTTACGGCTTGTTCGCCTCCCAGCCATGGCACTGATGTTATTGTGCGTATGGGAGTCGCTGCGAACTATTGTCCTGGGCAATTGGGGGTCAAAGGGGTTGGGTACCAGATGGTAATCGTACCCTAGTGCTCTAGCAAGGCTGTATGTCACCCCTGGGGAAAGATGACGGGTCACGCAACGCACAGGCACCCCAAAAAAGGGAAGTAAGGTGCACGCAACTCCTCCTAGGCCACGTGTGTGGGGAAAATAAACCTGCACTACGCTGTGGCACCCAGAAACACAAGAATGAACGTATGCGTGTCACACGCAGCCTAGAATGACCTCTGAAGGGGTACATGACACACGGGGCAAGCACAGATGATAAATACGTGCGCGACTCACCGTCTGCCAGGAAAAAAGCGTGAAAAAGACGCGCGTGTGCGCGCTGGCAACACCTTTGCCAAAAGAAGAATTGTATGTTGTCTGAGGAGACAGGACAACAGTAGAAGGGAACGCTGTTTGAGGAAACAGGCCCAGGAAAAAGAGGAAAAGAGAAAAAGCTGTCAGAGGTAACAGGGAGTACGAACTTGAAACGCCGTGAAGTAAATCGCGTGTGAACCGACAAGAAGTACAGATTTCAACCACTCGCTCTCCACGAAAAGCACATACAAGGAAATGGTGTTCTACACGTACCTTTTATACACACGTCACAGACGCGCATACGCGCTGAGGCCATTTCCACCAATTACACGCTTTGACACTCGGACGTGTATTTTTTTTGGACACGCGCCATTCTCTACGGCCATGCGCGTGACGTCATAGACGTGCCTGGGGGCCTTTGGGCCAATGAATTAACATACGTGTGCTGACGCGCTTATGCGCTAAGGGCCTTTCCTCGAATTACACGCAGACGTGCTGGATTTTCATGTGCCAAATCACTCCGTATCAAGCTGGCCACGTGTAAGCACACGGAAGACCACGCTCCTGCCCAGAAGGCCGAATTACTGCCCCCCAGAGCCCCGAACACGCTCCCACCTGCCATCTGCTGCTGCCTGATTGCCTGCTGCCCACGTGTCCTGCCATTTGCTGCCTGCACATCAGCCAGGGGTGCTGTTGCTGTGAACACCCCTGCTGGAACCGAAGACTCCCGACTGGGATACCATCGCTCCACAGCCCAGCCCCAGGACCCAGTTGCCCACCCACTCCTGCCTCTGGGGTTGCCATGTCGGGCACTGCAACATCTGGCACCAGTGGCAACCCCCGGCCAGAGAGGCAGAGGGGCACCAGCTTCACTGCCACCGAAGTTGTTGTCCTGGTGGAGCATGTCCTGGGGCAGTATGATGCCCTCTTTGGAAGGTTGCGCGCCGACAATGAAGGACGGACTCGGATCTGGACGGACATCGTGACTGCCATCAACGCGGAGGGGGTGGCAGTCCGACTATTCCATCATGTGAAGAAGCGCTGGGAGGACTTCAGGCCCAGGACCCTCAAGAAGGCCCGGCGCCTCCTGAAAGCAGTGGATGCTAAGGGGCGCCGGGGCCACTTGTCGGAAGATCAGATGAGGGTCCTGGAACGCATATCCCCAGCGCTCCACGTCCAGGTCCTTGAGAGGCAGACCCGTCTGGAGTCGAGCGGTAAGTGTACATGCATACTGATTGTAAGCTGTGCGTGTGGTGGTGTGGCAGGAGTGTGCAGGTTGCACATGTGGTTTTATGCGGCCAAGTATGGGGGAGGGTACAGGGCCGTGAGGCTGACGCATGCGAGGGCTCTCATGTGTGACACATGGATGGTGCTTGTGTGTGTAGGCTTGCATGGCAAAGGATGTGGAAGAATGATTGGCAGGTGTGACATGGATGCTGATCTGAACACTGCGACAGTTGGCGGAGGTGTACACATGCATGCAAGTGTGGTGGTGTGTGTGCATGTGTAGTGCACTCCCTGTGTCACATGTGATGTCTGGCTCACCTTTGCCTGCTCATGCTGTTGTATGTGTATGGATGGTGCTGGCTGTTGCGATATGGCTGTGGTATAGCTCATGTGTGCAAGTTGAAATGACGTGTGTTGGGGATTGTGATGGCATGTCTGAGGTTTGCCAATGCCACTCATGTACAACTGTCATGTGTTTATGAGTCCATTATACAGTGCCCTGATGCCTGTGTTTTATTTCTCCCTGTCTGCAGTGTCAACTGATGAAGAGGGCGGAGAAGGTGCTGTGGAGCACAGCGGCAGGGGTCGCACCACCAGCCGGAGACGCAAGGCCCGGCTCCCCTCCCAGGTTGTGATCTCGTCAGGGAGTGAGGAGTCTGGTGCCGCATCCGAGGCCGCAGCTGCCGAGGGGAGGTCCAGGAGGCAGAGGTTGGAGTTGGACTCCTCGGCAGCAGAAGGGGCAGCTGGGACCCCACAGGGCCCAACGGAGGAAGATGGCACGGAGTCATCCAGGTTGGTGGGGGGTTTGGTGGAGGAGGAGGCCGTGCAAGCAACAGAGGCGGGGTCTGGAGGTGGGGATTCCACTGGTGCTAGTGGTGCAGTGCAGGACCAGGGACAGGTGGCAGCACAGGCCGCCGTGTGCAATCCTGTCCCTGCTCCTGTCACTGCATCATCTTGCACCAGCAGGGATGCCTACCTCCAGACCCGTTCTCAGGGAGGGGATTGGCTTAAACCAACTGGCCTTCCTCTCCCTGCGGATGTGGCTATCCTGCAACAGGTTGAGCCTGTCCAGGGTGGGGTGGCGTTGCGTCAACCGGCCATGCGAGCTGACCAGCAGTCTTTCCATGATGAGACTGCACGTCTTCTCGCATGGCTCGTTGACCGCGTTGACCCACTGGGACAGCTCACCATGGCCGGATTCCTCCATTTCCTGGACCTTGTTCCGACCCCCACCTCAACGGAACCCCCTATGCCCCAGTCGTCCTCCATGCCATCTTCCCACCCATGTATCACCTGGGTGCCCTGTGGAGCTGCCTCTGACCGTGCGGCCAGGCTGGTGGACAACAGATCTCTGCCACAGTCGGGAGTCGGACGTCCAGCAGGGGTGGCCACATCAACAACTGCACCCCAGCTGGAGGAGGATGTGCAGACACCATCAGACAGGGCACATGGACAGCAGCAGCAGCAGGAGGCTGTAGGTGGGAGCCACGATGGCTCGGGGCCTTCGACATCGGAGGGGCAGGCATCGGCCGGAGGGCAGGAGGACCCAGGACGGGAAGTGTCTTCCGTGTGGCAGCGGTTGGGCCACACCATAGATGCGGAGCGGCAGCGGGCAGAAGAGGCACGGCTCACGATGGTCAGGGCGGAGAACTCCATGCGGAGGGCCCTGAGGCGGGCCGAGTGTCTCGAGGTAATCCGCAGGGAATTGGAGGAGAACATGTCATCGTCCCTGCGGACCCTCGGGGCCATGGAACAGGACCGCCTCCGGGACATTGAGCAGGAGTTCGATGATGCCCTGGCCCGCAACATCCAGAAGTGAGCCGTTGGACTAGCCCGCTGCCATTGTATATAGTTAATTAGTGTTAGGTTTTATTATTTTTTTTTAATTTGGGGCACTTGGACTATGCCCCACTTTTTTGTATATAGTTATTAGTTAGGTGGGTTTTATTGTAGGTTTCATTTACATCGTTGGGATCATGGACCCTGGATTTGCTCTTTGTACATAGTTTGACAGTGGATTTGTGGCCTTCATCTTTTATTATTTTTTCACCATGGAGCAATGGATTTTCACTTTACTTTCCCTTTGGATTTGCTTTGTTGGACGGTGACTTTGGACACAATTTCATTACGGTTATTTTGGATTCCCATTTTCATTATTTATTATTTTGGTGGACATGCAGCATTTTGATTTTTGTTGCCATTATTGTTTCTTTCACTTCATTTACACTGTAATACATTTTTGTTTCTTACTTCAATGTGTGGACTTCTCTCATTGGTTTCATGCCTGCCACAATGTGGGTTTTCACAGTCATGTGTTGCCATTGTGTGGGTCTGACCGACTTGTACTCATGCGCATACTGCTTATTTGTTATCTATCATGTAATGGGTATTTCAATTTTGAATGGATGTAAAGCTTGGTTGGGTGTTTGGACTGAGGTGGTGTGGTGTGGTGTGGTGTGGTGTGGTGTGGTGTGGTGTGGTGTGGTGTGGTGTGGTGTGGTGTGGTGTGGTGTGGTGTGGTGTGGTGTGGTGTGGTGTGGTGTGGTGTGGTATGTGGGCATAGGAACCTGGGATCTGGATTGTGATGACGTGTTGGCTGGGGGACATGTGTGGGGGCCTGCTGGGGGGTGGGGGTGCAGGGGGACATGAGTGGGGGCCTGGTGGAGGGTGCCTTGCACTGCTGGGGGGTGGGGGTGCTGGGAGACATGAGCTGGACATGAGTGGGGGCCTGGTGGAGGGAGCCCTGCACTGCTGGGGGGTGGGGGTGCTGGGAGACATGGTTTGGACATGAGTGGGGGCCTGGTGGAGGGTGCCCCTGGATGCTGGTGGGTGGGGGTGCAGGGGGACATGAGTGGGGGCCTGGTGGAGGGTGCCCCTGGATGCTGGGGGGTGGGGGTGTAGGGGGACATGAGTGGGGGCCTGGTGGAGGGTGCCCATGGCTGCTGGTGGGTGGGGGTGCAGGGGGACATGAGTGGGGGCCTGGTGGAGGGTGCCCTGCACTGCTGGGGGGGTGGGGGGGCGGGAGACATGTGTGTGGGCCTGCTGGCAGGTGCCCCTGACTGCTGGGGGTGGAGGTGCTGGGAGACATGAGTTGGACATGAGTGGGGGCCTGGTGGAGAGTGCCCCTGGATGCTGGGGGGGTGGGAGTGCAGGGGGACATGAGTGGGGGCCTGGTGGAGGGTGCCCTGCACTGCTGGGGGGTGGGGGTGCTGGGAGACATGAGTTGGACATGAGTGGGGGCCTGGTGGAGGGTGCCCCTGGATGCTGGGGGGTGGGGGTGCTGGGAGACATGAGCGGGGGCCTGTTGGAGGGTGCCCTGCACTGCTGGGGGGTGGGGGTGTTGGGAGACATGAGTTGGACATGAGTGGGGGCCTGGTGGAGGGTGCCCCTGGATGCTGGGGGGTGGGGGTGCAGGGGGACATGAGTGGGGGCCTGGTGGAGGGTGCCCTGCACTGCTGTGGGGTGGGAGTGCAGGGGTACATGAGTGGGGGCCTGGTGGAGGGTGCCCCTGGATGCTGGGGGGTGGGGGTGCAGGGGGACATGAGTGGGGGCCTGGTGGAGGGTGCCCCTGGCTGCTGGGGGGTGGGGGTGGTGGGAGACATGTGTGTGGGCCTGCTGGCAGGTGCCCCTGGATGCTGGGGGGTGGGGGTGCTGGGAGACATGAGTTGGACATGAGTGTGGGCCTAGTGGAGGGTGCCCCTGGATGCTGGGAGGTGGGGGTGCTGGGAGACATGAGTGGGGGCCTGGTGGAGGGTGCCCTGCACTGCTGGGCGGTGGGCGTGCTGGGAGACATGAGTTGGACATGAGTGGGGGCCTGGTGGAAGGTGCCCCTGGATGCTGGGGGGTAGGGGTGCAGGGGGTCATGAGTGGGGGCCTGGTGGAGGGTGCCCCTGACTGCTGGGGGGTGGGGGCGCTGGGAGACATGAGCTGGACATGATTGCGGGCCTGGTGAAGGGTTCCCCTTAATGCTGGGGGGTGGGGGTGCAGGGGATCATGAGTGGGGGCCTGGTGGAGGGTGCCCTGCACTGCTGGGGGGTGCGAGTGCAGGGGGACATGAGTGGGGGCCTGGTGGAGGGTGCCCTGCACTGCTGGGGGGTGGGGGTGGTGGGAGACGTGTGTGGGCCTGCTGGCAGGTGCCCCTGGCTGCTGGGGGGTGGGGGTGCTGGGAGACATGAGTTGGACATGAGTGGGGGCCTGGTGGAGGGTGCCCCTGAATGCTGGGGGGTGGGGGTGCTGGGAGACATGAGTGGGGGCCTGGTGGAGGGTGCCCTGCACTGCTGTGGGTTGGGGGTGCTGGGAGACATGAGTTGGACATGAGTGGGGGCCTGGTGGAGGGTGCCCCTGGATGCTGGGGGGTGAGAGTGCTGGGAGACATGAGTGGGGGCCTGGTGGAGGGTGCCCCTGGATGCTGGGGGATGGGGGTGCAGGGGGACATGAGTGGGGGCCTGGTGGAGGGTGCCCCTGGCTGCTGGTGGGTGGGGGTGCAGGGGGACATGAGTGGGGGCCTGGTGGAGGGTGCCCTGCACTGCTGGGGGGTGGGGGTGCTGGGAGACATGAGTTGGACAAGAGTGGGGGCCTGGTGGAGGGTGCCCCTGGATGCTGGGGGGTGGGGGTGCAGGGGGACACGAGTGAGGGCCTGGTGGTGGGTGCCCCTGGATGCTGGGGGTTGGGGGTGCAGGGGGACATGAGTGGGGGCCTGGTGGAGGGTGCCCCTGGCTGCCGGGGGGTGGGGGTGCAAGGGGACATGAGTGGGGGCCTGGTGGAGGGTGCCCCTGGATGCTGGGGGGTGGGGGTGCTGGGAGACATGAGTTGGACATAAGTGGGGGCCTGGTGGAGGGTGCCCCTGGCTGCTGGTGGGTGGGGGTGCAGGGGGACATGAGTGGGGGCCTGGTGGAGGGTGCCCCTGAATGCTGGGGGGTGGGGGTGCAGGGGGACATGAGTGGGGGCCTGGTGGAGGGTGCCCCTGGCTGCTGGTGGGTGGGGGTGCAGGAGGACATGAGTGGGGGCCTGGTGGAGGGTGCCCTGCACTGCTGGGGGTGGGGCTGGTGGGAGACATGTGTGTGGGCCTGCTGGCAGGTGCCCCTAACTGCTGGGGTGTGGGGGTGCTGGGAGACATGAGTTGGACATGAGTGGGAGCCTGGTGGAGGGTGCCCCTGGATGCTGGGGGTGCAGGGGGACATGCGTTGGTGGGCAGTAGTGCAAGGTGACATGTGGGTTGGCTGGGGGGCATGGGCATGGTGGATGGGCTGCCTGCGGGACATGTGCAGGGTAGTCCCATGTGGTGTGGGCCGCTTGCAGGGGCCGTGGAGGGTGTAGAGGGAACACCTGGGAGGACCCACACGGGCAATTCACGTGTGGTGCTCCCCGCGCAACCCTGGAATACACGTACCCTGATGGAATCGCGTGTGATACTTCCCGCGCACCCCTGAAATACACGTACCCTGCTGCTTTTGCATGTGATACTTCCCGCGCACCCCTGGAATACACGTACCCTGATGGAATCACGTGTGATACTTCCGTGCACCCCTGAAATACACGTACCCTGCTGCTTTTGCGTGTGATACTTCCCGCGCACCCCTGGAATACACGTACCCTGCTGCTTTTGCGTGTGATACTTCCCGCGCACCCCTGAAATGCATGTACCCTGCTGTTTTTGCGTGTGATACTTCCCGCGCACCCCTGAAATACACGTGCCCTGATGGAATCGCATGTGTTACTTCCCGCGCACCCCTGATGTACACGTACCCAGGACAATCGCGTGTAAAACTTCCCGAGAACCACTGGAATACACGTTCCCTGCTTGCCGTTTGCTGTTTGGCAGCCCTGTGAACTGGTCCAGGGTTAGCGCAGCCCTTTGATTTGGGAATTTTGAAGGCTTTTCCTTGCGTGAGGGCGTTCTTGGGGGCGTAACTGGCGCTGCTGCAGGGTCGCTGCGCCACGGCTGGTTTTGGAGGCTAAAATCCATGAATACGCTGTGCGATGAAAAGGATTTTTTTGCACGCGGCTGGCACTTTTGTGCGAATTTCTATGAATTACCCTCCTAATTTTAAAGCTCTCAAGTGGAAAATACCAATTAAGAATGACCGATTTTGTATTGCTCGTAAAACCAGCATTGTAAAGGTTTTTTTCTAGAGAGAGCTTTAAAATTAGTTTATCTCTTTTTTTAATATTCAGGAGGTTTCACCCCCCGATTCCCTCATTGTTCCTTCCCACCCTCGCCCGTGGGATTTAATTTAAATCGGGTGTTTTGCTGCCCAAACCCGCATCTCCCAGGCCCTGCCCCCTCCTTCCCCACCCAAGACTCCACCCACCTGAGACTAACCTAAACCAAAACACAGCCAAACACACAACACACACATCAACAAACTTGTGCACACACTTATATTACCTGTTCTCCTCGTCCTGTGCTTCCGGGTCCCTCTGAGCCTGTCAGCCCCAGCACACACTTGTGTGTGGCAGGGGGTGACAGTTCAATTTAGAAACACCGTTTAGTGCGGTCACAAAGCGGTCTTTCTTAATCGATTTCTTTTCCATTCAGGGAAAAAAAGGTCATTTGACCTAGAACGGCAAACTGCGGTCTCACATGCTCCGGTAAGGTCTCTCAAAAAGAGACTGTAATGAGTCACCTGTAAACGCTGATTCCAGCAGTAGCAGTTCTTGCTCCTTCTTGCCACTCCACTCTCCCTTGCCGGTTGTGGTTGTTATTCACCAGTGCTGCCTTTCCAGGCTTCATCTGTGAGCACCTGGTCACTGTCTGACTTTAAATGCATCAGGTGGTTTGGCCTTGTCCCTCTGGTCTACTCCTGCTATAATGGAAGAACAGCTTATTTTAATTCCAGCAATGCACCCATATTTTTCCCACATGATATGAGTTGTGGTGTTCAACATCTTGTTTACGTTATCTCTAAGGTGTGACTAGCTAACTGGGGGGCAGTGATTGTTTCTTGAACTCCTCCTTATATGTAAAGCATGTATGTTTCAAACACCACCCGGGGGACCACCATCTGAATATGAATGTTATGCTGTTGAACCTCCATCAAGAGGGACGTAACACCTCCACGTTCTTGGAACTGTGGAGGTGGTTTGAGGTCATGGGTTGTATATATATATACATTTGTTCTACTGCTGGCGGGTATGGGTGTGAAAAACGACATGATAGATGGCATAGCCCAAACCTTCATAGGTCGGAAAAGTAGGTACCCTTCCATTACTTATATTATTATTTATTATTTAGCATTTGTAAAGCGCGCCTAACCCGTGGGATTCTGTGCGCTGGACAGGAATTAACAGACGGTGATAAAATTGCGTCAACATATAATACAAATAATAGTTATGATAATTATAATTTACAATGTACAGAATTTACAGGTGTTGCAAGGTATTTACAGTTTTCCACAAGTGTCTTCAGGTATCTGATAGGCTGTTACCGTTTGAATGTGAAGAGCCAGTTTTTGAGTTTTTTGCAGAAGGATGTGTGAGGAGGGGCGGATCTGATGGCTAGTGGGAGAGTGTTCCATTCTTTGGCAGCTAGTACTGGGAAACTGCATACTCCAGATTTTGTTATTTTGAATTTAGGAACTGTAGAAAGGCTGTGGAGGCGTGTGTGAGTTGCATAGTGTGTGTTGGAGTCAAGAGGTTGGTAAGGTATTTGGGGGCCATTTTACTGAGGCATGTATGTGTAGTTGCTAAGATTTAGAATCTAATTCTATATTGGATGGGTAGCCAATGAACTTTGCATCTTGTTTCTGAGATATGCTCTTTCCTGGGAATATTTAGTGCAGCTCGAAGGGTGTTGTTTGGGTAACTTGGAGTTTTCTGATGCTGCTACTCGAGGCACCAGCCATGAGGATGTTACAATAACCTAATTTTGATAGAATAAGGGCTCTTGCTAGGGTCAAGCAACTGTCAGGTGTAAGGTAGGGTCTGCAAGCATTAATGAGCTTGGCAGTATAGGATCCTGACGAGATAGATGCATTGACTTGTCTGGTCAAAGTGAGAGAGGAGTCCAAGTATACACCTAGGGTTTTGACCTCCTTGGAGACAATGATGAGTTCCCATCTATTGTGAACATTTTGTATTTCGGGTCCAGTTTTTTTAGGCAGGTTTTTGAACCGACAATCAAGAGCTCAGTTTTTTCATCATTTAAGCAAAATTCGTTTGGGGCCATCCAGGTTTGGATGATCAGTTAGATGTTGTTGAGGGTGGCAGTGTTTTTGTCATAGTCTCTCGTAAGGTGCAGTAGGATCTGCGTGTCATCTGCGTAATTAGTGTACGACACTCCAAGTCCGTCTAGGCGGTTGAACAGGTGCTTAGTGAAAATGTTGTAAAACTTTGGTTACAGGATCCTTGAGGCACTCCACAAATAACTAAGGCAGGGACAGCCACTTGCTATGTTAGAGAAGACTCTCATTGTTTGTTCTGAGAGGAAGGATTCAATCCAGGCAATGGCTTTATAGGAGATGTTGGCAGCGCTGGCCAGATGATGGCATAGGATTTTGTGGTTTAGCAAATCAAAGGCTGCTGAGAGGTTTAGGCGTAGTATTATTGCTAGGTTGCCATTGTCATTTGATTTTTTAAATCCAACAGCACTGTTTCAGTGCCATGTCTAGCTCTGAAGCCAGATTATTGCAGGCCCAAGAGATTATTTGTTTCCAAATGCTCTTGGATGTGTAGGTAGGCTGCACAGTCTAACATTTTCAGGAGGAATGTTACTGTGGTAATAGGGCAGTAATAAGTTGGGATATTAGGGTCTAGCGTGGGTTTTTCTAAGAGGGGGGATGCAGGCATTTTTAAATTCTTAGGGACCAATCTTTCTGAAAATTAATTATTAATGAGGGATGTGATGAATGGTGCTAGTTCAAAGGCACATTCTTTGATGAGAGGTGCAGGGCAGATGTCGCCCTGACATCTAGAGGGTTTCAGTCTGGATACAATTTTGATAACCTCAGCAATGGAGACAGGTCTAAATTTGAATGGGGGCAGGGAAGGTGGTCGTTGTGGGAGTCATTGAATGAGTCAGAGGTGATTAGTTTCGTTTTGTTGTTGGCTATTTTGGATTGCAGCATAGTCATTTTATCCATCAGTGCGTTCTGAATGTTAGTGCACCAGGTTTCAGCTTTTTGGCATGATTCAGGGAGGCTTATTGGAGTCTCCAATTCTCTTAGTATGGAAAAGAGTTCTTTGGACCCCAATTTTGCATTGGCAATTCTCTCGTATGTGAGACTCTTTGCTTGGAGTATGGCAAGTTTGTATTTTTTTGCAGAGATAAGGAAGAGTTCTATGTTGGAGTTGGTGGGTGAGTCTTTCCAGTGAGATTTTGCAATACGTTTATTAGTTCTTAGATTTTTAAGGTTAGGAGTAAACCAGGAGTTGAGGTGAGTTTTGGGTTTAGGTTTGCAGGGCTTGAGTGGGGCAATATTGTCCAGGGCTTTGAGGATAGTAGTGTTGTAAGGGTCTACTAGAGCGGCAGGCTTGTCAGGCCAGTGGTTGTGCCAGTGGCTGTGCTCTTTGATAGGGCCTAGCAGTGGGAGCATGTTGATGCTATTGATATTGTGCGTATTTCTAGCCAGAGAGGCAGGTGCCAGTTGCAGTGTTGCTTTGGGCAGAGGTTCTCTAGTTAAGGTGAAAGTGATGACATTGTGGTCAGACCAAGGGCAAGGGGTGTTGGCTGTTATGCTAGTTAGGCCATTCAGGTCTGCAAGCCAGTCCAGAGTTTGGCCTTTGTCATGTTTAGCCTGGCCTATGCGCTGGGTGAACCCTTGGACGGCAATAGTGTTTTGTATGAATGTTGCGTTAGGGTCTAGTTTGTCATGCAAGCAAAGGCTGAAGTCACCTAAAATGATGATTCTAGATGTAGGCTTAGTGTCTCTGGAGAAGAGGAGCGCTATGTCCTCGACAAAGGCGAGGAAGGTGCCAGGGGACCTGTAGAGTAGGTGCATGGAACTGAGACTGCCGTGGTGACGGTCTGGGACAATCTGCTGGGGGCCGGCGATGAAGGTACTATTAGCATGCTTGTCATGCTGGACCTGTCAGCTGCCTGTGACACAGTGGACTTTGACATACTCATCTTAAGCCTGTCATCAGTGGCACATGTTTCAGAAGAAGCCATGAGATGGTTTGTGTTGTTCTTATCTGATTTCACCCAACAGGTGAAGATCAGCGACTGCCTTTCTGAGACAGTGCCGGTCGAGTGTGGGGCACCCCAGGGGTCTTCACTTTCACCCCTATTGTTCAATATTTATATTTGAATCTTTTGAACATTCTGTCAGATTTTGGGTTGTCATACCACTCATATGCGGATGACACCTAAATGTAGGTGCGACTGAACCAACCAGCGGAAGTAGTAAATACTGTGTTATCCTGTGCAACTAAAAGGAAGGACTGGATGCTCAAAAACAAACTTTAGTTGAACCCGGAAAAAACAGAGGTTATTGTACTGGGTGCAAGGAGTCTGGTACGGGACATGGTTCACACTACTGTGTGCCCCTCTCTTTTCGGTGCCCCTACTAAGTATGTAGATTCTGTAAAAAAAACCTTGGTTGTATTTGGCAGTCCAGTATGGACTGTAATTTGCAGGCCAGCCAGATGGTAAAATCGGTCTATTTCCATCTGAGGCTCCTAAAACCTCTAATGCCTCTAATTGCAGTGAAGGACCATCCAACTGTGGTTGGAATATTAACAAACGCCAGGCTGGACTACTGCAATGCTCTTCTATGGGGGGGGGGCACACATTTCAGATAAAGAGGCTTTAAGTAGCCCAGAATTACGCCATTAGGCTGATTTTCTCATTGAGCAGAAGGGCCACAATCTCCCAATTCAGAAGGCAGATACAGTGGCTTCCAGTGTCTCAGAGGATCCTTTTTAAGTACTGTGTCTGTTGTTGAAGTGCATCCAGAGGATGGCACCAGCCTATTTGAGTGCTAAAATCCAGATAAACCGCCCCCAGAGACAACTGCGCTCCTTAGACCAGAGCCTTTTGCAAATTCCTAGGGCCAGAATGACCACACGGGGAGAGCGACGGTTTTCCTTCCACTGAATCTTCAACTTCTTGAATCCCTAACCATTTTTTGAAAAAAATTGAAAACATTTTTGTTTGCCTAGTGCTGCTTCTTATTGTCAGCTCGAACCCCTGTGACACTGCAACAAACTATGTAAGAACATCTCTTTGCGCCTAGATGCATTCGTGCTTGGTCCCCTCATCGCTATGCACTATACAAATTCCCAAACCAATCAAATCAGTATGTGGAAGGTGATGGTAGCGTTGTTGGGAAAGGAGAGTTCAGTGAGAGTAGTTCCCCTGATAAAAAAGGCTGATTGGTGATTTCACTGAAGGACAACGTGGATTTGGCAGAGGTTCTGTCATTCCTGTAGATTTTGAAACTGTCTAGGATGGCCAACAAGAGTGTTGGACTGGCTGCAGGGTGTAGCCAAGCTTTTGTCACCACTAGTAGGTCAAGTTGGTTGGTGGTAATGAGGTCAGAGATGTCGAGGGCATGGGCCAGTAAGAAACTGGCGTTGATGAGTCCCCCTTTGATACTGGTTGCCTTGGATGGATTTGAAGGCATAGGCAATGACTCAATTAGGTTGATTTTGTCAGATCTAGCGAGTTTGGCACTTTGGGTTTGGTCAGTAACGAGGGGCAGGTGCTTAGGGCATTTGCCGGCCTTGTGAGGTTTGTTTCTAGTAGAGTCCAGAGTGGTGGAAGGCTCTTTGTGGAGCTGATCATGGCAAGCAGGGACCAGGGAAGAAGGTTTGTTGAGGATGGTGTGCAACGGTGCTGTGGTGCGCAGCATACTGGTAAGGTTCTTGGTAATTGGGTACAGGGCGTCAGGGGGTGGCACAAATCGGGTAGTGCATGGGACGTTGAGGTCCTTCAGAACCTCATGTATATTAGGAATGGAGTGCAGAGCAATCAGATCAAATGGTACCATTGGGGCATTACAGACAGCACTCAGTGTGTGGGGTGCCTTGTTGGTGCTACATTGAACATTGAGAACATGAGGCGTGGTAGAGGTAATTTACGGAGAAATCGGGTCATGATGCTCCATAAGGCCCTGCGAGACACATTGAAAGTATGCTGTCCCTGGAATGTTATAGGTTGCCATAAAGCTTTAAGTGATGTTTTGTGCCTGTACACAAGTTGTTGGTGTACTTGAGGGGGCATCTGGGGCGAGAGGGGTGAAGAGCACAGGGCCTAATTGATTAATTGGATGAACCAGACTTTCACCAACAGTAGGAGTGTTTGTACTCCTTGAGCGATCTTCCCGAGACAGGCCCCATCTCCCTCAAACCTGGCCACTTGGCCTGGTCCTAGTCTAGAGATATGAACTGGAGAGACACTTTCAGTAACCCTCTACCTTAGCCCTTTCATAGTGTTCATGGTGGTATATACACCGAGGTACCTTTTTAGGGCTTGGGGTGGGAGGGTAGTGTGGTGGGTCGGATGAAGGAGTTGGACACATTAAGGACATTATGAACTCTATTAATGAACCTATATTAAAAGGCCTAACTTTCCCTATTGCTAAAGGGATCGCCCTGACTATCTAAAGAAACTAATGGTGCTTGTCTGTTGTCAGGAGGTCCCAAAGTAAAAATGTCCTTGGTCCAAACCTAACCCTACCTGACCCTACCACTAGTTGAACCAACTTAAATTCAGCCAAGAGAAGGTCTATCTTCTCCTGGGATTATCGTAGTCTCTGTATGGAAATATCTCTCTTATACTTGTGTTTCTTAATAAAATCTTCTTTGGTAAGCCCTGGATATCTCATCCAGGAGTTCTTGTAAAACACTTCTGGGCGTGGTGCTCTCTTTAAGGTTATGCTGCTTACAGTTTGTTTTGAGATAGTCTCTTGCACTCTTGTCTTCACGTATGATCCTTTCACAGTCTCTCAATTCATCCTTGGCTACTTTGCATGGGACATGATCCCCTTTTACATTCCCCCACTCCTGGGCGCTCTCTTTTATACCCTTTCTTCTATTATATGGTTCTCTTGATAGTCTTATACCACATTCATCAGAAGCTGTGCGTGGGCTTTGCTTTATCCACTCTTTGCCTCTTTGTTCATAAGACCTTTTCCCTTCTTCCCAGGTCAATTGTCTACAGTCCCTCTTATTGTTTATTAGTGCATATAGGTTATACAACATTTTACTCAAGAACAATACACACAAATATAAAAATACCAATTAAAAATAGACAGATTAACAATAAATACATTCATCAATTAATTAATTACAGAATTACATTAAGTTGATCACACTAAAACCTTATTTAAGAATTTTAATATCACAATATCTAAAATCGGTTCCTGACTATTTAAAATTTTGGACCAAATCAACTCTGAGTTTAGAAAGAAAACATAAGAAAAACATCTACCAAACATATTGATTCAGAGGTTTTGCAGCATATTACAGTCAATGAGTAAATGGTGAAGCATTTCAACAGCTTCAGCACAATGTCTACACAATCTATTATTCTCAGGATTTTAGCTTGAGCTGAGATTTCTCTAGTAGGCATCACATTTAGGTTAAACCTCAGCATATCACCTCTATGGAATCTGGAGGGGTGCTATTCTGGTTGGCATATATAAATATCCCAAGGTATTGAAAGCTGGATACTATCTCCAACTGTGTCTGAATCAAGACCTAAAATTTTTGTGTTGCGCGCTTGGTTTAATTTAGCGTTAATATATTGCATTTCTTTAAGTTTAGATTTAGATCCAGATTCAGGAAATATGAGTTAATTGCAAGAAGAGCTTGTTGGCGTCCAATAGGAGTTACATTAAAAAGGACAATATCGACCACATAAACTAGATATTTTTATGGCCAGACTACCCAATTGCAGGGGATTGTAGGGGTTATTCTATAAGGCTTCGCCAAGATTGCTAATATACACCCTAAACAAAAACAGCGCGAGCTTGCAACCCTGGTGAAGCCCGCGATACGTGTTCATCCATTTAGTGGTGTTAACTGCCTAATCCATACGTATTTCTATCTTCGTCTTAGTGTGCAAATCTATCAGGATACTAAGAATTCCAAATGGACACCCTAATTCATCTAATTTGTGCCAAAGGACTGCTTTGTTTGCACAGTCAAAGGCTTGACTGATGTCAAGAAATGCGCAATAGATAGGTCACTTTTGGCACTGGGCCTGGGTCTGTAAAAGAGTAATCAGAAAATAATTGAGAATAATGCCCATTCCTCCCTTGAATCCTGATTGGTTTACATCCAAACACCCCTTAACCCTTGCCAAACTCTGGATTCTTGCAAGAGTAAACTACCAAAGATTTTACTGGCCGAGTCCAAAAGGGAAATCGGCTGGTTGTTTTCCGGCAACATTCTGTCACCGTTTTTATGAATTAAAATAATCAATGATCCCCTCCAAGAAGTGGGTAAAGAGTTCAGTGAAAGGATGTTGGTAAATAGTCCCAATAAAACGGCAGACCACAAAGGTACATCAGATTTATAGGTAGCATTCGCTAAACCGTCCGGTCCTGGGGCCCTGGATGCTTAACTTCTAATAATACAGGCCTGCACCGTGGACAAGTCCACCCGCATGTAATCTTTCCAATTTACCTCAGACGGGGGAAGTCTAGTGTTGGCACCAATCATCAAGTATAGTTTAGAAAAGTGATCTTCCCAAATTGAAGACGCTATAGGTTTCAACTGAAGCAAACCTTGGGATTCTGGCACCTTAATAAGCTTCCAAAATGAGGCTGGATCTCGTTTGCTAACTTCATGTAGCATGGCTTCTGCATCAGCAGTGTACAATTTGGCCCAATAACTTTTGGGCCAATTCGTATAAGCTCGCTTCAGGGAATTTGCTTCCTTTTTGAAACGTTCATCCAATTTGTTAAGATCTCTAATCGATTTATGGAGAAGACGCTTCCTATCATGAACCCCTTACTCAAAAGTGTGCCTATGTATTTTATGTCATAGGCGAAGAGGTCCAATAAAGCATGCTTTGAGGAAGTGTCAGCACCCAAGACAGCATTATTAAATCTGACAGCAATGCCATGTTTCTATATGAGTGCATCATTTCTTGGATTAACTTCTGCTCATAGACTCTTAGGGATTTCAAACTTTTTCAAAGGATCAAGTTCTAATGTCAAAACAAGCAAACTATGATGACTCTTTTTTTTAAAACTTTCAAATCCAAACAGACAAAGTTCAAATGATATGACAGAAAAATATAATCGAGTGTAGATTGTGCAAAGATATTGAACCAAGTATAATGTGGCCAAATGTCATCACCAACATTTCCATTTACAAGTGAAAGCCCCCAACTCCTTGCTGTTTCTCAACATAGTAAACCTTTCTATTTTGCTAGCACAGATGCTCCAATTCTCTCGTTTGACAAGTAGGGCTGCAGGTCCAAACATTCTCAGTTTAAATCTCTGAGAATAATAATGGTTGACGGGTCTTCACCCCTAACCTCTAAAAGCAAATTTGAAATATACTCCAGGAAACCCAATAATGTATCACTCTTAGGATTAAAGTACACATTAAAATACCTGTTTACCCATGACAATTTTATCAACTGAATGTCATCCCTGCTAGTATCTACCTGTGACATTTGTATATCTGTGTTATCTTTATGGGTACAAAATAGGCTTCTGTAGGGTCGCACCCTCACACCTTTTTTGGCATTCACACAACAGGTTGAATAACTGCATAATAGGAGTAGGGACTATCCAGGTTTCCTAGAGGCAAATCAGCATATAGTTATTCAACCTGTCTAAAGAGGAGACTAAGTTCATATAGCCTCTATAATTCCAGGATACCATGGTAACAGAGAATATAGTTTAATTTTACCATGTGCGGTGCTGCCATGTAGCGTATTCAGAATAGAACACCAATTATACGGAGGGCACAGTTTAACAGAACTAAGATCAAGTACCCTCTGTTATTTTCCAAGAGAGGGGATAATGCAAATTTTCAAAGAACAACTCTGAGCCAACTCGTGTTTTTGAACAGCATTGAGTGATTCTGAATCACCATTGGTTTCACAGCGTTTTGTCAGATTAACAGACCGCAGCACATCAAAAGCCAACAATAATAATTCCTCAGATTCCGCTAGGACCACATTTCCTACCATATAGGAATAGAAATAAAGTTTAACAAAACTTGATTTATCTACAAGGGGATTTAGACAATGCTCCACCCAGTTCTGGAGATATTTCTGGAGCCACAGATTCAGAAGTAAGTGGCTTCGGGCTCTGAGACTTTAGGTTCCTTAAGAATTTACGTGAACCCGTTGCTCTTTTAAGGAAGATTCTTGATGTTCGATGTTTTTTTATTCGCTAAATATCGCACGACTGTTGTGTTTGTACTTTTGTCATTGTCATTTTCAGGGCAAGAAGCTGCTGATGCACCAAGTTGGGAGGCCTGTATATAGATAATCGGAGATGTTGAGACTGATGGAGCTAAATGCTTCTTGATAACCCCCATTTCAACAGTACTCGTTTCATGATGAATAATGTCTTCATTTTATTGTGCACCGATACGCATGCCTTGTGGGTTACCAAACAGCTTATGAACAGAGCCAAAAATGAAACCCTCCAATGGATCCAAGGTGAAACAACGGTGCTGGTAAGCTTACCGGCGCCGTTGTTTCAGGACTGGCAAAGTTATAATGTGCCCCATCATCTTTTCGGTTCCATGTGATAATGTCCCTGCAAAAATGTCATCTGACAAAAATGTCACCAAAAAATGGCTGAGGTTTGCAGGGACATTATCACATTGAACATGCAGGGACAACCCCGCAACCTCCAAACCCTTTTGTTTTTCTCAAAGGGAACGGGTGACACCCCGGAAACCCATGCGCCCCTTGACCCCATATATATGGTCCCCATATATAAAGTCGCCACAGCCTTTTCCTGGCGACCATATGTATGGCAACCATAAATATGGGGTTAATATTACCGGATACCATATTTTCCTTTTTCTGATTCACTTCAGCATTGCCTGCAGTCATAGATAAAGATGTTCCATTCTTCTTCTCCCATAGGCAGTCCCATATATGCCGATATGTTGGGCATTCTAGGGAGTTCCTCGTGGGAATGGGAGTCTTTATCCCCTAAGGAGGAGTCACTCCCAGCAAGGTCCCACTTGCCAAGACTCCAACGGAGGGTCTTGCAGAGTGGGCTTACCTCCATAGCCTCAAAGGGGGTGGCTTCCTCTTAGGGAGAAGGGACCAATACCCTCAATTCGTCACATACCCTTCCCCTTACGGTTGTGGCTTCCCCATCTCTGAAAAAATCTGGTGAATTCTCCTCCTCTATGGTTTTTTTAACTGTCTGGTTCTACAGAGGTTAATTTATCTCTTTCGAGGTTGGAGTCTTTTGGGATGTATTTGTTTCCCAGGTCCAGAGTGGTGATTCTTGGATATTTTTCAAAGGTTTCCCATGATAATAGGGGGAATATTTGACTGACAATTCGATAGGAAGATAGTGTGAGAGGTTTGGGACTATGTTACCATCTAAATACTTGGTATTGGTTTTAAACTCCCCCTAGGCAATTTTAGTGAACACTGATGGATTTGTGGGAGGTTAGATATTCCAGTAAATCAGGGATAACTGCCACCTCTATCTGTGACGTTTCACCCAAGATGGTCACAAGTATTGTGACAAAGGGGTAATCTTGGGTATGTCTGTCAATACATCGGACTGTTGTGACTGTTTATAGATGCCGGATCGGGAGGACACAACGCGTCGCTACTCTTCAGAGAGACGCTTCGTAAGTTTGATACTAGGTTCTTACTTTCCTAACAAACTCGTTTTCCTCTGTTAACCCGCCTGCTGTAGATTTCCTTTCTTACCTGCTGTATGTGTGTTAGATTCTTTCCTACAGATTCACCCTTCGCCTTTCCTGCCCTTGACTCGATTCAGACTCGCGTGGGGAAACTCCTCCTCTCATCTGCCGCGGATCTTCCGATGCGAAATGTCAGTTGGAATTTCAGCCGCTCCTCGCCCTTCGGATCATTCTCGTAGTAGGCAGACTATTCTATTGTAGTTGCAGATCAGGTAGACAGCCTAGGAAGTTCCGACCCTATTCTCCCCCATCTAATACAAGTAACGCTACCTCAGGGAAACTATTCTCATTGTTTACCTTTTCTCATAGACAGTTTCTCATCTGGAGTTTCCTTCTCGCCTACAAAAATCCAAGACCTTGCAATACCGTCTCATGTAGATGTTTCTAACACTGTCAGTTCTGTATCCCTCCTTTCTGATTGTGTCATGTACTTACTATTTCTGTCATTGCGTACAATAGAATTCAACAAGAGTCTTGGACCCAGCCACAACTTCAGTGACTCTTCCATTGCGAAGAGGATTAATCCCCTGCGACTCCCCAGCTCGCCAGACAAGATTCGAAGGATAGGAATTCGAAATTAACATCGCACCCCATTCCAGACCAAGGGTTTTCTTCCCCAGAGGGTTTCCCTGGGAGTTACGCTTTCCTCCGCTCTGTATCAATTCAGGTGGCAGACTGCAGGGCTCTCAGGGGGATTTCTCATTGTCACAAAGTTGCTGTCATCTGACCAGGTTAGTGGTGTTCTGAAACTATTTTGTACTTGTCTTTGAGCAGTTGTAATAGTTTGGGTGATGATGGGACTCTGTCCAATTGGGATGTTAAGGTCCTAACTCTTCTGGAGAGTGTGCTGATTCCATCTTAGATGTTGGTGGGAATGTTGGGCATATAGGTACTTTTGTGTGAGCCAACTCTATATTGGGTTATCCAGATCCCAATCCTGAAAGCATATTTGGTGGGTCGGAAGAAGGAGTCTGACACATTAAGAACCTTATGGACTTTATTTAATGAAATTATATGAAAAGGTTTAACTTTCCATATTGTTAAAGGGATCACCCTGCCTATCTAACAAAACTAAGGGAACGTGTCTGTCATCAGGAAGTCCCAAAGTAAAAATGTCCAGGGTCCAATCCTAACTCTTCCTGACCCTACCACTAGTTTAACCAACTTAAATGCAGCCAAGAGAAGGTATTTCTTCTTCTGGGCTTCTCGTAGTTTCTGATTATCTCTGTATGGACATTTCTCTCTCTTACACTTGAGTTCCTTCATACAATCTTTCTTGGCAGGCTCTGGATACCTTCTGCATGAGCTCTTGTAGGTCTTGTAAAACACTTCTGGAATTGGGGCTCTCTTTAAGGTTATGCTGCTTACAGGTTGTTTTGAGATAGTCGCTCACACTCTTGTCTTCACTTACAACCCTTTCACAGTCTCTTAATTCATCCTTGGTTGCTTTGTATGGGGCTTTATCATCTTTTAGATTCCACCACTCCTGGGTTCTCTCTTTTATGCTCTTTCTTCTATTATCTGGTTCTCTTGCTAGTCTTATATTCCTCAGAAGCCGTGCTTGGGATTTGCTTTATGCACTCATAGTGTTTTTTTCATAAAACTTTTTCCCTTCTTCCCAGGATGATTGGCTCCAGTCCCTCTTTATTCTTCTCACAGACGTATTTGTTACTTGCTTTATGATCCTTTCACATTGGCAATCAAACAACTTTATTCCTCATAGCGTGTCTTTCTTACTGGGATGAGTTGCACTCTTCATGTACTCTTTCCCCGGCGGTCTCCCACTTTTCCCGTTCTCCCCGGTACCTTCATCTGCGTTGGGCAACATTGCAGGGCTTGGCACACGTTTGGATATTCTTCTCCCCTTTCAGTTTTCCTGTTTTGGATTTTTGGAAGCATCTCATTCTCGGCTTCCCCTCAGGCTGCAGCCGTCTACAGACGCAGGCGACAGGCAGCTCCTCGCTCTCCCAGCTGTGATGGTCTTGCTTTCATTCAGTGGGCATCTCACCCTCCACAAGGCGTTCGCCGTCATGCCACCACCAGCTCCTGGATACTTCTCTCTTGTCGTGCAGTGGTTTCCCCATTGGCATTCTAGCCGGCCTCCTGTCGTCTCACGGTGGCGTTCTTTGCCGATTCGAAAGTCGTGGGCTCCGCCGCTTGTCTCTGCTCCACCTTTGCATTTTGTGATCACGTCAGGGGGCTTCCACTGCATACCACACTCTCTCCTCCTCCTTCCTTCACTTGTCTCAGTTAAATACACATCTCTTCTTAAAGAGACATCCTCTTTTCCTTTTTCTTATAGATTCACTTCAGCATATCCTGCAGTCAAATAGAAAGATGTTACATTCTTCCCCGCAGGCAGTCCCATATATGCTGATTTGTTGAGCATTCTAGGGAGTTCACCATAGGAATGGGAGTCCTTGTCCCGTAAGGGAGAGTTACTCCCAGCGAGGTCCCACTTGCCAAGACCCCCTAGGGAGGGTCTTGTGGAGCAGGCTCACCTCCCTAGCCTCAAAGGGAGAACGGATGAATACCCTCAATTTGTCACAGTAGTAACAGTTATGCCTCATCCCTGATCAGCTCCATCTGCATTGTTCTGTGGTCTCTTGTTGCTAGAGGTTGGACCTCTGTGTCAAGTCCTGTGGCATCCCACTTCTAACATGTGTGACATTCTTGATGTAAAGGACTGATGACGGGATATTGTTTAAAGAAAACGTCATCTTCACATTGTGAAGGTGACACTGGATGTGTTTAAGGTTAGTCTAAGGTTCGGGTTTGGGTCAGTGTCTGGCAACGGGGAAGAATATGGGATAGAAAAAAGAAGGGAGGGCAATGAGGGGTGGTTCCATGTGTTTATAACTAATACATTAATAATGAAAACCTTTTTAGTGAATTAAAAATAACAAAGAAATGTTGAATTTGTTTCTTATTTGGGTTGCTCCTCCTCTTAGCCCCCTGTTTCCACAGCTGTATTACCCCACCCCAACCCCCACCCTCCTTTTTTATCTCTTACCCGACACCCCACATATACTTTTAACCCAGAATTCGACATTTTCTCATTATTTCTTTTTCATCATTCAAGTTTTTTGTTATTTGTTTTTTCGTTCTAATCGCTGTGTCCCGTGGGGGGTCTGCCCTTGTAATTACGAAGTGATTGCTAGGAGAAGTGGTAGACTGGAGAAGTAAAGGTATGTTAATGTTAATGTTAAAGGTCATTTGTACCGCGCACTATCACCACCGGAGTGGTCCCCTGGAGAAGTAAAAGTGTCAAAGTGAATGTATGGCAAAGTGAATGCAGGTGAAGACATGCATCCCCCTGTGGTGCCTGTACTCTGTAGCTGTGTCTTTGTTCTTTGGCTCTGGGAGTTGCCTGTACCTCGCCCGGCGAAAACAACACAAGGGTAGGGGTCCCCTTAATCCTTCATAACTCGCCAGGTATCACCCCTTGTTGACCCATGCCTTGGACAACTGGAAAGTCTGCATTGCCCCTGTAGATCACTGAGCACCATCCATTGGCCTCTCGACCACATAGACACTGTCAGGAGTTCTCTGCTAACCCCGAAGCGAGCAATGAAGGACCTCAAGGACCAGGGCCAAAGAAGCTGAGCATCCGGTCCAACTCCAGCTAAATAAAAACAGACCACGAGGTAATCCACGTGAAGGTTTGACATCTGGAACTGAACTTCAGCTGAAGGATTCTGACTGTGCTGTAAAATGTGTTTAATTTTGCTTAATTTTTTCACTGAACCCTTTTACTGAGTTGGTACTCATTTATCAACCTCAGAAGGATGAAAGACTGAGTTGAGGTGTTTGAGAACAGACTAAATCAATGGCTCACCCCTGAAGTGTGCCTGAAATAAACCTTTAATGAGTCTAGCAACTATTGTATAGCATTCCCGAAAGGCACATTATTTGTTATTCATATTCTTTCTTATTTAGCGTCACTGCTGAAAGTGTTAGACTTGTGGAACCCATGCCCTTAAAAAATATATATATATATTTAAGAGACCTGAACAAGAAAGCCAGCCACTCCAGAAGCAAAGAGCCAAATGGTGCTGGTCACAGTCCAGGAGCTTCCATTAAAAAAAATAACACCCCTGGTGACTGCTAAATCACAGCGTGGTCATATTTTAGATCATAAATAGGAAACAAGAGTAAGGTGATAGATATATGGATGGACAAATGCGAGAGATTGACTTGAGGGCTGAAGAAGGAATATTCCTCTTGCAAGGGGATGAGTCCTGTCCCCAAGGAAACCCGCAGAGTAGGGAATCAGAATCAGTTCTAACTTTATAGAAGCAGATCAGAAGAGGCGTTGCTGACTGGGAGATTTACAATCTGAGAGCGTCCATGCTGATCCCAAAAAACTGAAAGTATCATTTCAAAGGGAGTGTGAGAATTACTCAAATTAAATGATATATGCTCTCTAGAAAAATTGTTTTGCTAAGTCCCAGAAGGGGGTGTTCTGGAAAGGGCATGTGACGGGATGGCCCACCACAAATAACTCTGACGCGGGATGTAAGTACAAGGGTATTTATTGACCTTCAATAGACAGACTGGACACTGAATTTGGGTGTTCTTTGGGTTTCTCAGGGCTTGGGGCACTAAGGCTGTCCCTCTCTAGCTCAAATTCCCTGGCCTTTTCCTCCTCCCTAGCCCAGGCATCTGTAACGGAGATGTTACTTCTATTGAATGGTGCCAAATACTTTACAGACCCCTCTCTCTCTGTTAGCCTCTGCACTCCTGTCACACTCGCCTCCTCTGTTCTCACGGGTATCCTCCTCCACTGCCCGTCCCTCACCCAACTGCAGCCCACACTAAACTCCGAAACCCTTCTTAAATAGCCTAGCCCTCTCAGGACTGGCTAACTTACCAATGGTTTTCCTTGCTCTCAGGGGGTGTGGCAGGGGAGGGCGTGCGAGACTCGTTAAGGGCTTTAAGCCCACCCCTTTTTCTACAGGGCCCTGCCACATTAATGAGTTTTTCCTGGTGCACGGACGCTTCACCTTTGCTGGTCTGCTGTCTTTGTTGCTGGGATGCCTTGCAGCGTGTCGCCGGGGCCTGCTGCCTGCAGATTTGAGCCATCTTCTGCAGCCTCTTTTCCTCTGCGCCTCTTTGTGGTGCTGCCACCCTCTTCCCTACGACGTCTGGCCATGGTGCTGCCCTTGTGGGTAAAGAGGTGCTGGGAGGGGGCCTGCTTTCACATTCTCTGCCACCCAGGGGTGCTGTGATCAGGCTCTAATCCCATAGAGTAAAAGCATCTCGCGTCACTGGGTCTCATTTTGCAAATATAGAGGGGAGGGGTACTCCTACTTGTATGAGAATATCCTAAAACTATTCCCATAGGTTTAGTTGATGGACCAAAGTTCTGTGCATTCTGACTCATTAGTACTGCATTCATTCCCAAAACCGGCAGAATTCTGATGCATCTCAGCGCAAACATATGATGAATTTGCATAGACATACTAGCAACCCACAGAACCATATTAAGATGGGAAATGTGAGGTATGCAACAGTTCTCTGATTCCAGCACTTGTTGGTGTATTGAGGAAAGCAAGGTTCTTTCGATAATGTGGTATGTAACATGTGTCATTTAGAACTATTTTGAAGTCGAGAGAGTATTGATAGACGGACCAACAAATGGCTGAATTACAATTATAATGCATATTGCTATTCAGAATTATACATAGAGATTTGATTATGTAAATGGTGGATATATGCAAGAAATAGCAGATGCAGGATATTTTAGGTTTTGTAGATAAGCTGTCTGTGTAATTTTGTGGTGACCTCCCCTGCATACATCTTGGGGTCACATTTGCATTGATTCTACTTTAATAAAACATATTGATTCCAAAATTAGCCTGTTTCTTACCCCCAGAAGTGTGAGGTTGGATTGTATGTCAGGGGGCCTTAAATCAGGGGTGCTTTCCTCATGAAACAAACCAATACATAGCAGTTAATGTCTGACACGAGACTTCACTTACCTTGAGAGATCCCAGACTAAAGTCTCCTAACATGAACTTGGACATTTGCTACTGACAATGCCACCAGTATTCTGCTGCTGGCCTGCAAAGAGAAAAGGGGTGCGGCTTAACACACTATTTCCTCTCTTTGCTGATTGCAATAACTCCCAGGTGGGGAAGGCAGGGCCAGATTGGCCAGGACAAGTGAGCCAATGGAGGTAAAAGGGGGGAGACCTGTAGGAGGACGGAAGGTGAAGGGGAGTGTGCAAGCAATTTCTGGAGCAGCTGAGGTATTGATTAGGAACACAAGTGGTACTAGTGGTACTGTGTTGTGTGTGTGGCAGGGTTAACAAGTGCGGTTTGAAGAGAAAGTGTAGGGAATTTGTGAAGTTTCGGTGTGAGTACAAGAAAGGTGTCTGTGAAGGGGTTGAAGTGGTAGTAGTAATGTGAAGTAGTGAGTAGTAGAGTGGAGGAGGGTATAGTAGAGCAGAGGACGGTGTAGTAGAGGGGAGGAGAGAGTAGTACTGTGGAGGAGGGAGTAAAAGTGGCAATTGGAGAATAGGAATGTCATATAGCAAGAAAGAACATCAAAGAGCGGTGGCGAGGCTTGGGAGTGAAAGTCATCGGAGGGACAGAGTAATACTAAGGGAGTAGGCAAAGTGGAGGTGGGTGGCGTTGGAGGAGAGAAGTAGTGAGAGAAGAACATTTAGGGAGAGAGGGGGAGAGAAATACATGCAGAAGAGAGGAGACCGAGTCAGGAAGAGTGTCTGTAAGGCACAAGTACAATACCCCTTTTAGATTGATAGTGTAGGCAGAGACTAGGAAGTCCCTGAAGGAGTTTAGACAAAAAGAGTATCCTGCCTTTAGGCTTCACATCCCACATACGACAGAACTTGGACTGTAGGGGGTAAATAATCAATATTTATTAACCTGGGGTTTAGGTATGCCTGGGTTAGAGAGGAGGTCCTTTCATAAACAAGGCAGTGAGGGCCCATTGAAAATTCAATGCAAACCCTTGAACCATCTCAGTGTGGGAATATCCTTTGAGCCATCTATAACACTGTATACAAATGAATTTTTATTAACATTGTGAGAGCTATATGTAATAAGAAAATATTTATGTTCATTGATGTTTTTATTGTGTTCTGTATCGATTTAATTGGGGGTTTCAGTAAACCAGATGCACCATGAATCTCTATATATAAAACTGCAAATGTGTTTGTATGTTCCTGGTACAATTTCACACCGTACCACCAATCTGCACCAAATTTTGCAAAGGGACCGGTTAGCAGTAACCGAGCATTATTGTACTACATGACATTTGGACACCCCACTCCTTCCCCCAGATTTCATTCCCTTCAAACATGAGACAGATGCCTGAAATTGGCGAAACATCAATGTTGTCGGAAGACCGGTCTCGACACGAGGAACAAAACCCAAGGTCCTCCTACAGGACCTCAAAAATAACATTGCATGGCCCGAGGACGCACCGTTTCTTAGATTGTTGCACCGCAATGCACTGCAGGCGACAGGTGGGGAGAGACCACAGAAGTTTCCAGTGTGCTGCAGCATGCCAACTTTCGCCGCCCCTCCAAAACCACGTTGTAAGGCCCTCGGACACACCGTTTCCTAGACACTTGCACCACAATTCACTGCACAACGCGAGGGTGAGGCAGCAGGTGGGGAGAGCCCACACAAGGTCCCAGTGTGCTGCAGCACGCAAACTCTCGCCTCCCCTCCAAGTCTGCTCTGGAGTATATCACCAGCCACACGCCCCGATTCGCAGCCCAGTTTACTCCAGAATGCAAAGCACATCAAGCGATAAGCGACTTGGGACAGCAACCTACAGGATGATTGACTTTCAACAATTGATGAGAGTGTTATCATGTCTGTCTACAGAACCCGTGCAGAGCACGGGTACGTTTTGCTAGGAAGCAAACAAATAATCTCAAAGTCCACAGCTGATCCCTCCATTCTAACAATTTGCAGCAGACTGGAGGTAAGCTCTTGGTCAACGGAGATGCCTGAAGGGAGGTAGTTTACCACTACCTGCCAACAACATCTGCTGATCCGAAAATTGAGCAGGCCATTGGCTCGATTTGATGAAGACACTCTGGAAACAGGGTTAGGGCAAAGGCCGAGCCACAGTCTGTAGTACTGGCAGTATTTTTGCCCCAAATCAGACATAGATAGCATTTTGCTACAGGGTTTCACTGAAGTAGGTAAACGCCCCCTTCTGCTAACTACTGAATGAAGGCGCAAGTTATTTTAAGAATCAGCAGACCTCCAAGCCTTCATTTTACTGAAAGAAGCTTTCACATGTAAAATAAATCTTACTTAAATAGCTCCTTAAATACACAAACCTACTTTCAAACTTTTGCCCCAGGTCTACTGACACTGAGGAAGGCATACATGGGTCACATAATGACCAACATGATTGGCAAGTGCCGAGACGATTCATGCCTAAGAAAAATAACCATATCACTTTTTATATACTGCGTCATTGCAGATTCTTGTGCTTCTAAGCACTGTATTGCTGGATATCATTATTACCTGATTTAATGGTACTCAGTTTATCAAAGAAGCATGAAGGGCTAAGTTGGCTGTGCTATGATCGCCGATCTTGCTCGATGCACTACCAATGGGAGAGACACTCAGAAAGAGTTCCAATGCGCCATTGTTACCAGTCCTGCCCCACTCACTATGGACCTTATGCTCTGTGAGCCATTTTGTGACTCCACTTTGCACGTATAGTACATTATATTGTCCAAACCTTTGTGAGTCCGGTACACTATAGCCTCTCCCTTCATCAATTGTCAACTACGGAGGAGACTTGGAATGACAACATGCCAAAGTGCATCTTATTCCAATGGCCGCCATAAAACAAAGAAAAACATCCTGAGACTACTTGTTTTAAAGATAAAATCACCCAAGCCCATGTTATGCCTTCGTTTTGCAACTCACTTAGAAAAATTGTCCTTCTGGTCCAAAATATCCATGACACTATTTTCCATTTTTCCGTGACATTTTTGTATTCCGTTTTGGTTCATTACTTTTGTAATCAAAACAATTGAATTTGTTTTGTCCCCCCATAACATCTTGGACTGCAAGCTTTTTGTTTTCGCAAATATCTAATACTTATATGGGAAAAATGCTACTAAATTGAGGGGTCACGTTTTCTTGCAGATAACTCAGTTAAGCACCCTTTGCTTGGGTTCCGCCTGTTTGGTCATAGATTTGAAACCAGTCAAAACCAGTCAGGGTTGAATCATCTTTTTCATCATTCTGATAAACTGATCGCTGTTAAGTTTCTGATGTTGTTGTTGGGTGTTGCGTTGTGTGTGCTCATCCCCTAGATTAGGACAATAGAGGATGCACAGTCGGCCCTTTGGGGCACAGACCACATGACTTTTGGTGACAGTCTTTCCCTTCCATTGCTTGCTGTAGGCGATGGCTTCCCAGATGACGTTCTCGGAGAAGCCCTGGAGCATCTCGCAGAGCTCTCCGTAGACGGGGCCAGATTTTTATTTGACTCCGCAGTGGGCCGGGCTGCAAATGTCAGGTTTGGGTGATGGCCTAGAATGTATCTCTTGGCGCCACCTTTGCCAAGCCCTTTCTGTTCTTTGCCACATCCAGACATGGTTCCTCTTCTCTTCTTCATGAACAAGCTAATAATGTTCGGTGATAGTAAAATCGCTTACGTATTTTGTTACAAAACGTCAAACATTGAAGTAACGTGTCATGTAAAAGTCCTTTATTTTTCCCTTCAAGCAAGGCTCCATGAAACACACTTCTGGTTCCCAGAGGAGCCTGTTGGAGATCAGAAGTCTGATGCCCAGTGGTAGAATTGTACCGGAAAAAGTAGTAGGGCTGTGGTCTCGGCAGGGGAGAGAATGGGCGGAAGGATAGTGCAACTTGTAACAAGGTGTTGCGGCCGTGACATTGCAATAGTCTAAGTGACTAGTAACTAAGGCTCCTATGACAACTTTACACTTGCACAGGGACATGGATGGACAACTCCTCTAGATCGAATGGTGAACATGGTCGTAAAAAATAGAGGAATGGTAAACAGAAAAACATAAAAGTAGTGGAACACTGCTCACGACCGTTCCCTCTCACTTTGATCACTGCGGATGCCACTGCCATGGGCATCACTTTATATAGCCTTTAGCTTTATACAGGTTGGTCTAAACAAGACCAGCATCTAATAGAAGTCAAAAAGTCTTGCTAGTTTGAGTAAAAAATGTCATTTTGTAGGGGGCCGGGGGTATAACGCCGAATATGGTCTGTTCTGAAATCATTGGGTTACAGTTAATTTGAGGATGTTAGTCAACCATGTCCATTTTATGTCTGATAACAGGACAAGAATCTTCAGGACGACCTGAACATCATTCTGTTTTCCGATCATGGGATGACCGAAATCTCCTGGATGGAGAAGGTGATCGAACTCCAGAACTACATCAATTCCAGTGATATTGTGCAGAGCAAGGACCGGGGGCCCGTTGTGAACCTGTGGCCAGCCGAAGGCAAGCAGACGCAAGTAAGACAGTTTGTCATTTCTAATCTTTGTATTCGTCCCCAGTCACTGAACCATGCTTATGTGGGCTGTGATATCAAGCCTTGGGCCTGATCTGGTGACTGGATTTGCTCAATCATGGCACAAAGAAAAGTGGGCCCGGGGAGCATGGATCGTGGGGACGGAATTCTGTTTTTTATTCCACCCCCACTCCAAACACAAGCTTCGACCCTGCACACCTCCAAAGCTGTGATGTGCAAATAATATATATATTATGCCATTGCGCTTGCGCATGGCATAGTTAAGGTAAAGTACAATATACCTTTCTAAATAACTTTAGAAAACTTGAATGAAAAAATGTCAAGATGTTCCACAGTAATATTTCCGGCAGCCGCCTGTGCATGGAAACTTTCTGAATTGTACATTGATGGCTTCATAGTTTAGAAATGGTTTACTTTTGAACGCATTTTGAACAGCTTCTAACATGAAAAATTTCAGCCAGAATATGTCGAAATTGGCTGCTTCGATTTTCACAATTTTTTGCATGGTTCTAAATATAATCAGGAATTAGTGCACTGAAGAAAAAAATTGAAAATCGACTTGACTGATTTTGAGATGTTAACGTTTTAAGATTTATCTATATATGACGCAACCCAAAATTAATATGTGCATCTATCATACGGACTGTATCTATAGGTGTCTTCACGTACGTTACACGCTTAAATCAGGAAACTCACATCAAAGCAAGGGCTCACTTTGATGTCAGTTTTCAGGAGATGTAATGAATGGACTTTTTTTATATGAACTGTACAAACAGGCGTATTAGTTTCACAATTCAGACATTACCCCATAACGCTTCTACGGCACATGCTCGTATGACATGCGCACCTACGATTTGCGCTCCTATCACACACGATCCTATGACATGTGTGCAACACACCCTTGACATGTGCTCCTACAACATACATGCTTATGGCAGCACTTATGATACACGCTCCTATGACACATGCTCCACAGACGTAAACTCTCCTATGGCACGCTCTCCTACAACAGCACACGCTCCTATGACACACGCTCCTATGATACGTGCTACTACGACATTGACACCTATGACCTGCACACCTACAACCCTTTCACCTATGGCATGGAACATTTGCTACTACGACACATGCTCTAACAACATCCACATCCAAAACACACATTCCTATGACACGCACTTCTATGACACACGGTCCTATGATAAAAAACACACATTCTTACAACACCAAATCCTACCACACCCACTATTACCACTCTCACTCCTTATGACACATGCTCCTACGGCATGCGCACCTACAATTCACACTCCTACCACACACAATCCTATGACATGTGTGCAACACGCCCTCTTGTGATACACTTGACATGTGCTCCTACAACATACACTCTTATGGCAGCTCTTATGACACACGCGCCCACGACGCACGCTCTGCTACGGCACACTATCCTTCAACAACACAGACTCCTATGACACTGGCTCCTATGACGTGCTCCTATGACGCGTGCTCATATGACAAGGACACCCATGACATGAGCACCTACAACTCTCGCACCTATGGCATGCAACATTTGCTACTACGACATATGCTCTAACGACGCACACATCTAAAACACGCATTCCTATGACACATACTCTTATGACACATGGTCCTATGATACTGTCTTACGACACACATTCTTACAACATCAACTCCTACCACACGTGCTCTTATCATACCCGCTCCTTCGACACATGCTCTTATTACATGTGCATCTATGCCACATGCACCTACGACACATGGTGCTATGACACATGGTCTTACAACACACGCTCTTATGACTTGCTCTCCTATGATATTCTCTTCTACCACACGCGCTCCTACCACACATGCTCCCACCACATGTGCACCTACCAAACCCGCTCCAACCACACCCATTCCTACGATACATGCACCTATGACACCCTTATGGCCCACCTTGTTACGACACACCCTCCTAAGACACACGCTCCAACAACACATACTGTTACCATGCATGCTCCTACATCCTGTGCTTCTATGGCCTGTGCTTGTATGCATGTGCTTCTGCTGCACGCGCACCTACAGCATGCACACCTACAAGGCATAGGAGTTTCAAAGTTCATATATTACGCCATTACATCTCCTGAAAAGTGACATGAAAGCCAGAGCTGACTTTGATGATAGTTTTCAGGAAATGTACATTGCATACTAACTGTCTGTATCTAGGGATGTATGTAAGCACATTACACACTTTACATCAGAAAAGTCACATAAAACCGAGGGCTCACTTTGAGGTCAGTTTCACCAGATGTATCGAATGGACATTTGAAATACAAACTGTACGAACAGGAGTATTGATTTGACAATTCAACCACCATTAAATCTCCTGAAAACTCATATGAATGTGAAGGCTGACTTTGATGTTAGTTTTCAGATGTAATAAATGTGCACGAACTGTACAAAGAGGTGTAGGAGTTTTACATATCGTACATGAAACATTTTAAACCTCGTGAAAAATCACATGAAAGGTACAGCTAACTTTCATGTCAGTTTACAGGAGATGTACATTGCACATAAGTACGAACTGTAAAAGTCATATTGTACATATTGAAAACACACGTACAAGTTAGATTTAACTTTACTGTAAGCTTTCGTATAGATAGGAGACATACAAATACAACAGGCACTCCTACGGCACGCTACTATGACATGTACTTCTACAACACACTCTCTTACGACACAAGCGCCTATGACACAAGCTCTCCTAGGACACACTCTCCTACAACACACACTTCTACAACAGGCGCACCTACAACACATGAACCTACAACACAGTCTTACGACATGCTCTCCTGTGATATGCTCTCCCACAACACGCTCTCCAATGGCATGCTCTCCTATGGCTCGCACTCCTTTGACACGCTACTATGACATGTACTCCTATGATATGTTCTTCTACAATACACACTCTCCTAAGACACAAGCTCTCCTACGACACACTCTCCTACAACACACAAATCTACAACAGGCACACCTACAACACATGAACCTACAACACAGTCTTATGACATGCTCTCCTGAGACACGCTCTCCTACAACATGCTCTCCAATGGCATGCTCTCGTATGGCTCGCACTCCTACGACACGCTCTTATGACACACACTCCGACAACACATGCTCTTAAGACACGTGCACCTACAACACATGCGCCTACGATACATGCACCTACGATGTGCTCTTACAGCACACATTGTTACAACACACCCTCTTAAGACTGATTTATTTATTTGTACATTTGTAAAGCACCTAAACTCAAGGGCATCAAGGCACAGTTGCAAGACCAGTTACACACATTGAGGAGGCATGTAGATACTACATTTATACATACATGGAGTTCATACAGTTCTGGTGACAGGGCACCAGTGCTAGGCAAACAGCCAGGTTTTCAGAGCTTTACGAAGACTCAGTACGAGTCCTCTGCTCTTAGGGCAGGTGGGAGAGAGTTCCAGTGATTAGCAGCCACCTTAGGGAAACTAGAGCCTCCTCCTCTAGCTCGTCGGAAATTAGGTTGGACAAGACGGTGTGAGTGGGCTGACCTGCCTGGTCTCGTGGCGTTGGCTCTCTGGATTCTTTGTGACAATACATGCTCCAATAACACACTGTTACTATGCATGCTCCTAATGCGTGTGCTCCTACGGCATGTGCACCTATGATATATTCACCTACGAGGCATATGAATTTACAGTTCTTGTAGAATGCTATTAGATCTCTTGAAAACTCGCATGAAATTCAGGGCTTACTTTGATGTCAGTTTTCATGTAGAGTATATACACTATGCACGGTCAGAATAAATGTACACATTCTATACAACATGTACACGGACATGTAGTGTATGTACATTACACACATTCAAAATGAATGTGCAGCTTCTTTACAGAATATACATGAACAGGTAAAGTATGTACATTATGCACACGTATTATGAATGTACAGCTTCTATACAAAATATACACAGAGATGTAGAGTATGTACATAACGCATGCTCAGAACAATAGTGAGAAGACAAATAAGTCGAATTTTTGTCACTGAAAAATCAGCAGAAGATGAAACATGAACAGTTGGGAACAGCATGTTTTCTTTTGGTAAAAACAATGTCAACCAACACCATATTGTATTTCAAATAGGAGACACATCTGAGACATTTCAGGTATTCAGAAATGTTCAGTAATTTCATGGCCAAGGTTTTGTTGTATGAATTTATATAATGGGGAGAACCCAATTGCCACAAAAAGGATTCTGGATACCATGGAGTATTTTATAATTGTTTCAGGGCATCCTTTGCATTTTGGGTAAATTAGGGTAAAGTAAAGACCAGAGGTGATCTGAATTGATCAACATTTTCCAGAGTGGGTATGTTCTGTCAATGCAGTAATGGAACTGATTATTGGCTTGTAGGGAGGGGTTTCATATCCTTGGTTGTGGACTTTTGGTAGCAGATGCAGTATTTCCATGACTGGATGTGGAATAACATTACTCATTTTTATATAGCGGTGAGATGGAATGACTACTTCTGTGCAGGAGTACAGGGATGAGTATTGGCTGAAGAAGCTACTCAGTCCCCCACTACTACTAAACCATCAGTGATCCTAATTAGAAAGGTGAAACAGGCAAAGCCTGAAAGGTATACCTCTTTTGCCTCTTTTAGTAACGGTAGCAACGGACAGGCTATACTCTTCAGGAGGGGTGTGGGCTGGTACAGAAGTGATCCAAACTGGAATGATATGGTGGTTACCACAATAAAAGAGTGTCCAACCAAGGTTTGATTAAAAATAGGATCTTTAATTAAACTAACAAGAAGGCACACAACTAATAAATATACTACTGTCCTGCCCTTGTAAGGGAACATTCAAATAATGCAGACGTTAAAAACTCTGGTTTGGAAGACAGGGTGCTCAGGCAAACATTTTAGGGGCAAAATGTCAAGTTCATGAATAGCTCTTTAAAAAGGTAGCATAGGGTGCTTAAGTCACAAGAGTACTCTAAGGTGGACCTGGATGGTGGGGCCACTTCAAATACCTTATGTTCTTGTCTTTGGGGCACAACAGTAGAGAGCCAGGCTATTAGGCATCAAACCAGTAGTCTGGGTGCTATTGGCACAGAGCCGGGGCCGAGTCTGTGAGTAGCAATGACTGGTTCCAATAATGCAGTGTTCTTCAGCAGCAGCAACGGCTTGCGGGTCAAAGAAGTTATGAAGGCAGGCGATGCTGGATTGCAGGCGCTGGAAGACGCAATGGTCTCTAGTGCAGAGAATCAGACACTTGCCCTTGGCAGTGCGTGGGCTCGGGTGGCTGAACCCAACATCAGGGTAATGCAGCAGCAGTCCACTTGGAGCACAAAGTAGCTGGTTACCAGGTGGTGGTGTCGAGTTGGGGATGCTACAAGACTCGGGAGAGGGGGTATCCCAGATGCACTGGCTGCAGAGCTTCAGTGCCCCATCAAGCAAAAGGTGGCTCAAGCAATTCCCTTGCAGCAACTTGGATGACATTGAAGGTGAGCAAACTGGCATTGATGTGGTTCAAGGAAGCAGGTGCTGCTTCATTGTTTCAATGGTTCCTGGAAAACCAAGTGCAGGTGAGTCCTTTCCTCTGACATTCCCAGCCAGGAAGGTTTGCAATGAGCACTTGCATGACTCTTGAGACAACCAGTGAGCAGAGTCCTGGGTAACAGTGTCTCAGTTGCAGTAGGCCTTGTCCAACCAGTGTGTAATCCTGCATAGGCCCTGGGCATGGTTAGGGACAAAACCTTCTCTTTTTTGAAAGCCAGTCTTCACCTATGCAACAGACAACTTTAGAATAGACCGGATTCCTTACAGAGTTCCAGTGAGTCCTTGTCTTGAATTCTAAAGATGAATCGACTAAGGAAAGAGTTCACATTCTTCCATAGGACAATTGCTACAGGGGATTGTTCCTCAGAAACTCTGTTAAGGCTCTAATTCTGGCTGCTGTAAAGTATCATTTCCCTGCTGATATTATACCTAGTGTACTCTGTCTGCAGGAAATGGGGAAGGGGATATGAAGTTTGGAAGCCTTCACAAAAATCATGATGGTTAGACTGCTTAGCCCTTCCACTGGGCTACTCTGTCTGATTATTTCCTCTGTTTGGCTACTCGAAAAGGACTCCAATTATATTATGTGTGTAGGGCAGCTGAGAGCAAATGGAGGGCTTCTTGTTCATCCTCTGACAAACTGGCCTGTCGCCTGCTCCAAAAGCCATATGGACTCTCTGTCCACACTAAGAAGAGAACCCACATCCAAGCCTGTGTCTCTGTGGCATCTAACAACTCAGACAAACTCTTTAAAATCTGCAAGGAACTGGCCAACCCTGCTGCAGTCTCTACCCTCCTGTCACCTCTCAGGCCTTTTGCACGGCCCGGGCCTCTCACTTCATCTCAAAAACCCAGGACATCCTGTCCACTCTCTCCTCCATGCTCCCTTCTCTCCTCCCTCCTTCTGTGTGCTCAGACCCTCCTTCAGCCACCCCCACCCTCTTTCGCCTCTTTCCTATTTTCTCCCCTGACGCGTTTGCTAGACAAGTCCGATCTATGAAAGTCTCATCAAAACAGGTTCATCCTTGTTCTTCTAGAACCATAAAGCACCACATTGACACCCTCACTCCTGCCCTAGCCGATTTCTGCAACCTCTCCTTTGCCTCAGGAGCCTTACCCTCCCCTCTAAAGCACTCTCTTCTCAAGAAACCCACAGCTGATCCTTCTTGCCCGGCTAACTATCGCCCATTTTCCATCACTCCATTTCTAGGCAAACTCCTGGAAAAGCTGGCCATCTCTCAGCTTAAACTCCACTCTGATTCTGTTGGCTGTCTCCACGACCATCAGTCTGGCTTTAGAGCTGCCACAAGCATGGAAACTGCTCTCCTGAACATCTGTGAAGATCTGCTCTCCATCCTTGACTCTAGCATTCCCTCTGTCCTCATCCTACTCAATCTCTCCTCTGCCTTTGCCACAGTCTTACCATACCATCCTGCTCAACAGTCTCTGTGACAACTTGGGCATCACTGATTAGGCTCTGGCCTGGCAGACCTCTTTCCTCTCTGATCGGCCCTCCCAGGTCCAACTTGGGTCCTTCCTTTCCTCCATCTCCCTCTCTACCTGCAGTGTCCCCCAGGGGTCTAACCTCTGCCCCAGGTTCTTTAACCAATACCTGGCAACTCTCGCCCACCGCATTGTATTTTCTGCTCAAATTTCCAGTGCTATGCTGATGACACTCAACTAATTTTCAGAGTTCCCTTAGCCACCTCTTCTCCTTCTCTCATCCCTGACTGCCTATCTGCCATTCAGGATTGGTGTGCTGCCAACGATCTCTGCCTGAATGCCAGCAAGACTGAGATCCTCCTCATCAGCACTATCTGGCTCGCCTCCCTTGGCTCTCATCCTACCCCCACCTGCGAGGCCAAAACCCTCAGGGACATCTTTGACTCCACTGTTAGGTGGGGCCCGCCAGGCAGGCCAAGCCGTGCTTGGAGCCTGCAGGTGCGAACTTGTGGAAACTCCTGACTCCTTCCCTTAGCCAAATCAAGAACGCCAGGTCCAAACAAGAGGCAAGGTACTACTGAGATTTATTATAGCCAGTAAACCACAGGGATCACATGTGTGAAGGCAAGTTCATGCATCTCTCAGAGAGCTCTGGCTCGCAGGCTAGTTTTGATGACCTGCGATGTCACAATTGGCGCCAGTCTCTGTGACTTCCCCAAAAACCTACCCCCACTCGGTATCGGTCGCCGAGTGGTAGGTCCCATATAGGAGCCTTTAGAGACATAATGTTACTGGACAAGACTGTGGCCCTCATTACGACCCTGGCGGAAATCGTGGCGCAAAATGCACCATGGAGCACGGCGGAAAGCTGCCGATAGCGCCATGGGGGTTGGCGGATTTACCGCCCCATTCCGACCTTGGCGGGGCGGTAAATCCCCATTCCCCATTTTACCCTTCCCCATTCCCATTTTTGCCCCATAGGGTATAATGGGAGTGGGGAAGGCGTTAATTACGCCACCGTAAAATACGGTGGCGTAATTAACAACAAGGTCCCGTAGCGCCATGGATTTCTCCGCCCGGAAAAACCAGGCGGAAAACGCTCCATGGCGCTACGGGAACTCGTAGTAGGGCGGACGGGTCCGCCGCGAATACCGCTGGCGTAAACCCACTCCGCCAGGGTCGTAATGAGGCCCTGTGTCAGGTGTTATGCTTGGACCATCCCCGAAAACTGTAACCTTGAAAATGTTACAGTGAACAGACCCCCTGATTGGCCAGTGACCCCCGTCATCCACCTCTGCATTCCTTGATTTTGATTGGCTGATCTGTGGGCCCCCAAGCCTGGGACAACTGCTGTTCCCAGCCCGCTGGCCACCTGTGAACGCTACATGTGTAATTATGTGTCTGCAAGGTGCAACTATGTGTCCACATCATAACCTGTATGAGCCATAGCTGCCATGAGAGCGTTACGTTTTGCAACATAGATCTGTGACGTGCATGTATCAAATTTGTTGCAGCCATTGTCTGGTTGGTGAGTCAGGTTGTTCTTCTCAGCCACCAAATCTTGGCAGCTCCTGAGCTTAGCCAGATCATGTGCTTGGAGACCACGTTTGTGAGCTTGGGTCTCTGAATTATTCTGTATTTTGACAGAGAGCGCGCCTCTCCTGCAGTGGGTGTTACTTTGGTTCAGTGTGAGGAATGTTGTTTGCAACATTTTGACCTTGGCATTGGCTTTGTTCCTGCCACAGTAGTTCTGCTTGCATAGCATTCAGTGAGGCTCAGGGTCTCTCTGGGTCCGTCGTGGCCTACTAGATTTCCTAAGCCATAGCCTGTCTTCTACTATATGCATCTTCCATAGTGTCCATATGTTAGTGCGTCATAGCTGACGGGCCCCTTGAGTGCTCCTGTCGTACCATGCGGTTATTTGCATGTAAGCATCTGCAAGCATTTATACAAGCCCTTTTTTCTTCTTGCATTACAGCGGTGCTCTAACAAGCCTAAGGGCAAAAATAATAAACGTTCAGACAATATGCATATGTCACTGTCCTCTAACTCCTAGAACTGTATAGCCGTGTTCTTCATGTAGTTGGGTGTGTGTGAGTGTTCAGAGTGTGCGGGTAGCACGTGTGCTTCATGTCTAACGTGGCTATGTCATCATGATGTCTCTAACAACTCGCGGCATGTTGTCTTGGTGCTTTAGTTGATTCTATCCATGTAACTGTCTCCAACTCCGTCGTGTGCCTCTTCATTCACTCTCGGTAAGATCCGTACTGCTGCAGGGTTGTAGGGCCTGCTGAGAAGGTACCTCTCATGATAGCTGTCCATCCTAGGAGCAGTGGGAATTCGTCTGAGTTCATGTGAACGGCGGCCATATTGTCTCTGGTGCTTCTTCCTGTTGGAGGGTCTTTTGGGATGGGAGGCATATTCTGGCTTTCCCTCTTCATTCCCCCCTCTGCTCGACTTGTCAACCACACTACCATTGTCTGTTCCATCATCTACCAGACACCACACTTTCGTTATCCCAGCCAGGTGTCCATAGTAGTTGACATGATCTTCAAATTACCAATTCATGTATACACATCCACCTTCGGGTTTGCAGTATACCTACTTCCCTATGTACTTCTTTGGGTTGCGCAGGTTTTATACCTTCATTCCTGGCTGGAATATATCAGATGCTGCCATCTGTTGTCTCAGCCTCTCTCTTTCTTTGATGATATCATCCATTTGCTTTCCCTTCTCCAGCTCCATAAATAGTTGTACTCCCAGTAGCTCTTCTGATGCCCGCTGACATCTTCCAATGCACATCTTTATTCCAAACAGTGTTGTTGTTCCCAGTATTAGTCCTACAGCCAGTACTTTCAGACCATCAGCCATCCTGGAGGGCATCCATGACCAGAGGTACGCGAACCAGCTCTGCTCTTGTCCCGTCCCCCTTGCTTCTTCTTCCATTTTTGCATGCATTTGGGCCAACTGGGTGACTGCGTCTGACAGTGTTCCGTTGTCTTCATTGTTATCAGGAATGAACGTGCAACAAGAACTTCCTATTTTTGTGCAAACTCCTCCTTCCGTCGCTGTGAGGTGGTCAAAGATGTATCTGTTCTGGAGTGCCACCAACCTTATTGCTCTGAGCTCTTCTTTTATTGCATTGAACCCGTTTACCTTCGACTTTATGGTGAACATCAGTTCCCAGCGGGTAATTTTCAGCCATTTGGCATTTGCATGTGCCTGTAATTCCAGGAAATAGTGAGGCAAAGAACATATGTGTCTTGCTGAACAGTCTGTGCGATGCTGGTATCTCGTCCAATGCTGCTTCTGATCTTCACCATAAGTAATTTCCCTCTCTTTTCACCCTGCTGAGTGTCTCGTCCTTGTTGACATTCTGCGGTTGGCCAGTTACGGAAGTGTTGAGCAATCTTTTCTTCCTTCATGTTGAGCTGTATTTTCGGTAATTCATCAAGCTAAATGTCTTTCCTTGGCACCACTAAGGAGGGCATATTCACATGTGCTAGGGAGCATATTGCTCCCCAGTTTGGCGATAGCTTGTCGTATGCCTTTGCTCCACAGGCCCACTAGAGATCCATCAGCACAGCTGTTCCGTTCCCATTTACGGGATCATTTCTGTTCTTTCGCATCTGACGTTTTCTCCCACTTATTCTTCGCCATTGTGTTGGTAACAGAGAGCTGGTGTGGTGAGTGGAATTATCAGCATAGGTCCAACTTCATTATCTACCCATGTCACAAGTTTTGCGCTTCTGTCCCACTCCTTGAGGCATTTGTCATTTCCCTCTTGTACCCTATTCACTGCTGCTTTTGCTAATGTTACTGCTTTGCTTCCCACTACTACATCTACCAACCCACCATCTGTATATTCTTGTCCATAGATTAATATTTGTGGTCTTTTCCAGCATCCTGGTTGTCCTCCAACTTCGCTCTCCCTCCGCATGCATGGTAAGTATTGTAAGGTTATTATTTTAGTTTCTCCTTTCTCAGGTCCTTCGGTTATGTACTGCAGCCCCTCGGCGAGTTGTCAATGGTTGTTCATCATGGGTAAGGTTTTAATATAATTATCTTCATACAGCAAGGTTGTCTTAGACATCTTAAGGTTACAGATTTCTCTTGGAACCTCCCCGTGTTTGGAACGGTATCCGGTCATATTTTCGAATACATATTTTTGAAACACCATTATGTCGAAAACATTTTGTTGAAAAGTTTTTTTTTTTATATATATATTTTTTTATTTTCTATGTTTTTTTTTTGTTTGGTAAGTAAAAAAAGTGTTTAAAAAAAACAGTGATTTGGGGGGTAACCCCCCTATTTAAAACATAAAATTTAAAAAGAGAAAATTTGAAAAAAAAACTTTAGGCAAAATTGTGTCAACATAATAGCATTCGAAAATATGGCATTCGAAAATATCACTATAAACCGTTTGGAACATTGCTAGATACATCAGGCATTGTGCTGTTTCTGCAGGAATTTCTGTTGCTACGAAAGTCGTGGAAGCATTCGTGGCATAGGGGATCAATGAGCAGACATAGCAGCTCTCCCTGGTTGGGTCCCTACCAATTTTGTACATGTGCTTATACCAGATGTTGTTTGTTATGTGTGCAGTGTCTGTAAGATATGTTTCTACCTCTCTCATGTCTATGACAACACTGCGCTTACCTCTCCTTACCTTTTCAGCAGTGTCGTCTGTACCACCTGACACAGTAGTCTGTGCAGCTTGGGTCGGGAAGTGATTCTGTGGGATACAGCAGAGACATGCACAGCAAGATATAGCTGCCAGAGGGCAGTGGCTAAGAGCCCAGTACATAGCAGTAACCACACAGTAGATATAACTATTTTCATTGTGTTCACCATTATTGTATTCCATGAACCCTAGGTAATAAATTTATGGTGACCAGGCTCTAAAATGCCGGACTCTCTTTATGGTATTGACAAATTGGTTGAAGAGTGCTTCAGGGTGATGAACTGGGGGCACCATCAATGCATTTCTACCACTTGCACATTTCCTAACAATTTACATCAACATTCGCAGAACCCTGCATGTGCAAAGAAGGAGAAAGGTTAAGACAGTGTTACTTGTAGTCGGTAGTGCGAGCTGTGCGTGCGGTATGGCAAGTTAAATCATATTGCTACAATCCAGTGTTCCAGATCAAGGGAGTTCATTTGGGCAGGGCAGGATAGGGCAATCCTTCTTCACTCATCTATTTGCACCAGTGTTGCTGTGGGAATTTTAGGGACTTGGGAACGTCTGACAATAGGATGGCCAGTAGTCTCTAGTTCATTGGGGTTTGGGACATTTGTGCTCTCTTGTTGATGCAACGTTGGCCCTGTCGATTTCTGCCACCACGCATTGGGGTGAGGCTGATGCTTTATAGGGCTTGACGTCCTGCTGGTGATTCTAAACACACTTGCCTTGAAGCTTCACTGTCTAGTCAGTTACGGCCTCCACAAGGTGGGGGCCTGTGAAACGGGGTGCGTTCCAGCAGTGAGTAACATTTTTCAATAATACATAATCCCCTATATGAATCGGTGGTTCCTTGTGTACCTCCTAGTTGCTGGTGTCTTCTTGTGTGTTGTTTTTCGGCCTCCATGTTGTCTGCTGTATCTGGCAAGAGATAAAAGAAGCACTAGAAAAAAGTTAAGTTACGTAATCATACATTTCCTGTCCTAACACATCTGCTACCTTCTCGCAATCCCCCAGAGCCCTTGTGGGTGGAGTCAATGGAAGGTGCATTCTTAGTCCTGTCACCACCTTGTGGGGCGTTAAATGGTGGTCGATCCAGGTTTTTTGCGCAATTCGAACAAGCCTAAGGGCAGGCAGTGGAGCCAATTCTTCTTGGTGCTCTGCTGAGTTTTGGCAATGCGCTCCTTCAGGGGGCCATTGAGGTATTCACATATCCCGTTTGCTTGGGGGTGGTACACACAGGCAAATTTGTGTTTTATTCCTAACAGGGCAGTGATGTGCTGGAGCATTTCATTGGCGAAGTGAGGCCCATTGTCAGACCGCAGGACCTCACAAACGCCCCTCCTTGGGAATACTTCTCGGACGAGGAATTTTGCAGCTCAGAGGGCATCAGCATGGGAACATGGTCCAGCCCCTATCCATCTCGAGAATGGGCATACCACTACAATAATGTAGCGGTAGCCTTGACATACTTGGATCATGTCCACGTAGTCAACATGGAGGTGGCGAAACGGGCCTTGAGGTCTTGGTATGGTTCCTGTGACATCAAACAGTTGCTAATAAAGTATGCTGCATGGTCTTTCAGGTCGAGCAGAAACTTGATTCTCCAATGCGTGCTGCAACGACCTCTTTCCCTATGTGCATGGGGTAATGCAATTGCTCTAGGGCTGTTTTCAGTAGCGCAAGTGGCATGACCACTTTTCCTGTGTTGTTTTGCCGCCATAGGGCATTGGTAGGGGACATTTAACATCCTCTCTTTACCCGAAGTTCCTTCTCCTCTTTTGGTGCAGCTGCCTGCAGCTCCATTATCTGTGTTTCGGGTAGGTGAGTGTATCCATCTTTTAATAGCATCTGTATCACCCCTCCCTTTTGCTTTTGCTTCTCCTTCAAGTCCCACAATTCTCCAAAATATGATGCACATTTTGCCTGATAATCTGCCACTTCATTACCCCTTGAGATTGGATCCTCCCTATGCTATGTGCTTGGCACTTCACCAATGCTAAGCCTTCTGGGTATGTTATTACTTCTATTAGTTCTTCTAGTAGCAGAGCATGCTGTATTGGGGTCCCATCTGCCCTCCTGAACCCCCTTCTGAGCCATCTTGCCAAACCTGAATGTACTGTGGAGGTGACATAAGCACTATCTGAGTAAATTGTCACCATCTTCCCGACACCATTTGCAGTGTCAGTATTAGTGCTACTAGTTTTGCAGCGTGTGCTGAATAATGAGGATGTTAACAAGCACTCTGTACTACCTCCCTTGTCGAATTTTCCTTCAATCTTGCCACAGCTACTCCAGTTCTCCTAATACCATCAGTTTGATTGATAGTTGATGAACCATCAATGTATAGTACATCTTGTGATGCTGGAAATGCATTGGAGTGACAAGGCCTCCCTGTCCTTGTCCCGTAGTCCTTTTTCATTTGTGTTTTGTATTGTTTTCTGCCCAGGAGTCCATGTGGGACTCCTGGCAGTGCAGCTCTTCCTGTCTTTGGTCTGTTGTATAGACCCATAGGATACCCTTATGGCACCCATGGATGGGGTGCAGCCCTGTGCCCCTAGTGTATGTTTTTGGGCACCTGTGTGTGGCCCACAGAGCAGGGTATGGGCTGGTGGCAGCTCTATGCTGAATTTGACAGGTGCTCTGGGTATCCTCCATTTTGGGATACCCGGGCCCTGCCATTGGAATCAGTTGATTCCTGATAGGAAACAAGATGGCCCCTGTGGCCTCTTGCTTTCTATTGCCTGTTACCTTGTTTTCCTAAAGTCCTGGGAATCCCTGACTCTGTCCCTTCCCCCTGACTGGCTGTTGGGTGGAAGTTCCATATATGGTGGTGTTGTCCAGGCCAGACTGGCTGGAGCCTTCCCAGTGACTGTATGTTGTGGGTACACCCTGTGGGTGGGACCTGGGTGAATGGAGTGTGTGACCAATATGCACTTCTTGTTGTGGCTGTTTGGTTTCTGGTATGAGAGACAACGACTGAGACAGCCCTGCCCAAAACTGGCATGAATGCAGTGTGTAGTGTTGAATGGCTGGGTACTTGTCCCAATTCACATTCCTTGTTGTGAGTGTCTGAGAGGGAGGAGTATGGCCTGAATGCACTGTATGCCTAATTGGCTGACTGACTGCATGAATGTCCTTCTGTATGATTGGCTGCTGAGTGTGACCCAGCAGTGTGGATGAGAGACAGAATAGTATATCTGGGGACCTCTCACCACTGGAAATTGTTAAGAAGCTGAAGTCCACTACAAAGAGTAACTGGAGAAAAACTGAAGCTTAACCTTGAAGCCCTGCTGGAAGAGAGGTCTTGCTGCTGCTCGACTTCGTCAATCTGAAAGCTGCTGTGTCTCCAAGGACTGACCCAGAGAGGACCTGGTAAGGCGCCCTCTTCCCAAGCTACGAGTGACCATCGTGCACCAGCTGATCTTTGCCAAAGCTCCCTGGTAGACAGACCTACGACAGGCTGCTGACCGGAGATGGGGATCACCGCGGAATCCCAAAGAGAAGCGCCTGGACTGTTGTCCGCCACCGTCGACGACCGCCATCGCCGAGCAGAGCCTCCATGCTCCCATTCCCTAAGAACTTTCAATTCACGGATGCACTCGTCTGCACCGCGGCCCGCCTTAACCCGCCGGAGAAGGCCCGGCCGTCGACGTGCCAAGGAGCATCCACTGGTGGGTTTCCCACCACCCAAAGACCACAGAGACGCCGACGACTTGATGCCCTTGCTGGTCCACAGTTCTTCAAACTCTTCGCTGTCCAGAACTATCGACATCGAGTCGAGGTGCCCCACATGCCTCTTCCTTGCAGGACGTTTACGCTTCCCAGTCGACGAGCACCGTTAGGAACAAAGCTGCCACTTCACCACCGTAGTTCACCGTGTTCATCGCCGGACGTTCGACAACCCATGGCTCCTGCCTTAAAGGGAGTGCACTCAAGAAGGGCTGTCGAATTCCCGATGAGGAACTCTACAACACTAGGTACTTTGGGGTTGCTGAACTATTGGAAAGATTCTTGTGAACAATATATGGACTGGGCTTGTGATATATCTTTATTCTACAGGTTGCCCAGGTTGGGAGATCTCCACACAGAACTGTGTCTAGTGGTAGGGGCCAGTTTTCTGCCAATTGTTCTAACCAACTGCTTTCCTCCTATGTCTAGTGCTGGTTGCCTTAATTAAGTGATCTGTGTGACATTTGACCAGAGTATAGTTGATGCACTTTAATGAGATCTGATAATTGTGGTACCACTTTAGAACTGTATATATTTGCCATTTTAGATTTTCTGAGCACAAAGTGAGTTATTGTGATAGTGTACATAACCTTGAATATTAATTATATAAAGACTGTGGTTTTACTAATACAGTGTGCGGACATTCCTTTGTGGGGGCTTGGGGACTACACTGTACTTAAGAACCAGCCTGCATCACCTCCTGAGAAGCTAGGCCTTGATTGCTCGACTACGTTACCAATAATAGAGAATCTTGGCTGGGGTCCTCTGTGCCTCTCCTCTACTATATAGAGAGCAGAAGTACAAACACCCCCCTCGGGTCTTTACACCTCTCCCCCCTCAAGTGCATCTTCCTCTACCTTGCGGGTTTCAGTGGAAAAACTCCATGTTTTCTGTACAGTCGTGAGCCCATTCTCCTGGTTGGTGAACATCTGCTATGAATTGTGCTGGGTTAACATTTATATATCTCACTATCTTCAGTTATGGTCTGGATAATATAATCTCATACCACGATGCTCTTTGCATTATCAGTGTGCTCTTCTTTGGCTCATCTAGTATCACAAAGAGGGCATGTTCCACATAAAGGGTTGTTGTGCACCCCATTGTTATGGATGAAGCCCGTTCTACTGCGAAGGCTGCAGCAGCCAAGTGTTGTTCGCACAGAAAGTGTCCTTTCATTACTGGGTCAAGTTGGCCACTGTAATAAGCAATTTGCTTATCGCCCATGCTTGTCTTTTGGGCCAGTACTGCTTTCATGACCACGCCGTCGGCGTGTGAAAACAAGAAGAATTATTTTTTGTAGTGTGGGGTCGCTAACATTGGGGCTGTGCTTATTGCTTCTTCCAGCTCATTGCATGCCTCAGTCATTTCCCTTGTCCAACCCAGTGGCTTTGCTCCCTTTTGTGCTTCTTTACGAGCAGTTAGAGGTGGACATGTATAAAAGCTGTAGTCAAAATTGTTGCAATTCCCTTTCTGTTTTAGGCTGTGGAGTGTTCTGTATTGTCTGTGCTCTTTTTGGGGATATGTGTCTCCCACCGTTTGATATTAACTGACCAATATATAGTACTTCCTTTCTACAGTATTTGGAGTTTAGCTTTGTCTGCTTTTTACCCTTTTTCTGCAAGTACTGTGAGTATGCGTATTGAATCTTTTCTGCATTCTTCCCCTGTTTTGCTACATATAAGTATGTCATCCACATATTGCAAGACTGCGCTCTTTGTCTGGACATTTCATTGGTCCTTCTGTATTACTCTGTTAAAAATGGAGGGTGACTTACAGTACCCTTGTGGTAACCCGGTGTGTTTCCATTTCTGGTTACGATACGTAATGCTGGTCAGATCTTGTGAGTCTGGGTGTAATGGCACTGAGAAAAAGGCATTTATGAGGTTGATAACAGTGAAACGAGTTGCTTCCGCTGGGATGCCACATAGGATCGTTGCAGGATTTGCTGCTACAGGATATTCTGCTTCTACAATGTGGTTAAGAGGGCGTAGATACTTGGATAAAACGCCATGACCCCTGTCCGCCTTGCATACAGGGTTCACTGCAGTGTTGCATGGATATTCTAATGGTACCAAAATGCTTCTTTCAGTGAGGGCGTGGATTGTTTTATAAATGCCCCCATCTGCCTCTTTCATCAGTGGGTATTGTTTCACCCGAGGTAGTATTGCACCAGGTTTCAGTTTTATCTTCACCCCACCTATGCTTTTTATGCACCCCACATTATAGCGACTTGTGGTCCATAAGTTGGTGGGTACCTTGACCAGGTCCTCCTCCCAGAATGTCGGTGGCACTTCTAGTGCCATTGCCATTTTCTGTGCAACCTCCCTAAATGTGATGTGTAGCCAGAAGCGCACACTCATTTCCAACATCATTTCTGCCTCGCCTCTATCTTCTGAAAATAGTTCCTCATCTGTCACATATGTTAACCTGCACCCTTCTGCTACTGCAATTATTGCATTCCCTTGGTCATCTATTGCATGTACTGCAATCCAATCCTGTCTTGCCACAACCCCTTCTATATCTATGGATACAACTGTTCCTTCTTCCTCATCTGATGGTGTCTCTGGTCTGAATAAGTACTCACCTGGTCTCCTCCATACTTTCCCTGCAATCCCTGGTAACCATGCAGGGGCCATGTCTGTCCCATACTGGAACAACTCGGGGTCAATTGGCTCCCCCCTCTGTATTCTTTTCCCACAATATGCCTGAACAATTTGTCTTACAGTGAGCATATGTATCCCTGGTGTGGAGCATATTATACCCTTGTCTGAGAATGAGATGGTCATGTTCAGTCTACTCATGATGTCGTATCCCAATATGTTTACAGGTGCTTGTTTAGAATAAAGTAGAGGTAGAGATAAGTCGTGATCTCCTATAGATAAGGAGATGATATCAGTAAGGGGAACTACTTCTCGAGCCCCAAAGAATCCTTGAGTGTTCATGGCATGGCCTGACAATGTAAAAATCCCTTCCCAGATGCATGACCTAGTCGCCCCAGTGCCAATAAGAAAGTTCAACATTTTGTCACCTATCGCAACCCTTCTGCAAGGTTTCTCCACAGGATTAGGTGTGACCGACAGGATGGGACACAGCAAGTTTGTCTGTGGGCTGTCCAGTCCCCCGTGTAAGGATTGTTCCCCACTTGTTTTCTTTATCTGTGTGTTTGCAGGGAACGTACTGTGGTCTCGTCGCTCCCCTTTCCAATAACGGCATCTGTGAATATGCAGCCCTTTCCTCCTGTGTCCATCTGTACTGCCTGATCTGGATGGGCCCTCTCTCATCCTCAATGTCTGCACCTATGTCTGTTGGCTCTATTGTGTGAGTCTGTGATGGTCTGTTCTTCACCCCTGACAGTCGCTCCCTGGAGCAGGAATGTCCCCTCGATTGTGCAATCGCTGCCCCATCCCTCCTGCGCCCTGGGAGGTCCCTAAATCAGGGTGTTGTATGGTGTCTGGGGGGCTACCCCCTCTGCCGGGTCTTGTGTTGGTTTGTTTGTGTCATGCCCCCCAGCCCTCTGCTCATATGTCCTACACTCCCAGCAGTTCCCTTCATCAGTACTTGTTAGGTAGAGTTTGTTGTGCCCCTCCCTTTCCTCGTCACTGTTACCATCGTCATGATCAGAGTCATCATCCATGTCACTACAGAACCCATTTGAAAAGCTTAATTTCCACGTGATTAGGTTGGGTTTATGTGATGCATTAAGATCAATGTCTGTTAATTTTCATGTATTCTCCTCCCCCCGCACTCCCAGGCATTCCGCACCTCATCCTACTACCATTCCCTTGTGTGTACCTGTGCTCTCCTTTTCTCTTTGTTTCTCCTCATCTTGCCTTTTCCTTTCCAATTCCACCTTTATTGCATCACTTACCCGTTCCAATGCCCTTGCGTCTTCACCCTCCCTATTTTGCACCCTTCTCCACCTTTCCAACCTCAACTGCTTCAGCTGCTTTTCTTCATATTTACGTGATGCCTCCAATAATATTTTCTTCCTCCATAATGCCATTTCCATCTCCCTTTCCTCTTCTCCCATCTTCTCTATTTCCTCCTTTCAGGGGCGTAGGAGACCCATAAAATCTGGGGGGGAGAGGGGACACCTTGGAACTTTTTTACTTTTATTTATTTATTGTTTTTTAGTCAAAGAACTCTACTTTTCCTAAAATTAGAATAGCAGTACGTATTAAATCACATATCTCATCACTGTATAAAACAAGAGAAAACACAGCATAAGTCCACCAACCTTGCTCTAGTGAAGCATAAAGCGCATCTCTCGATATAAATACATCAAGTATCCTTGACAAAAAACGCATAGAAATATACTAGAGCCTGCATGCATCAATACAGCATCAAAGCAATCTTGCACTGTTTCATGTTGTGAGTACTAACAAAAGTCAACCATGTTCCCTTACATATCCCAGAACATCAAGAGACCATGCAAATAGAAGCAGTGCTCCTAATAAATCCAATAACATAGCCTAACTCACACTTCCATGTGTGCTCACTCGGCTATGCTTGCACACACAACTCCTCCACACAGACCATGAGATGAACACAGTTCTGTTAGCAGCGCTGCAATCATGTTGCAGCCACACACTTCTGCTGGCATGCACCATGCCACACGTGTTGCATGAAATTGTGTGGATGCAGGTGTTTCTGAAAGTCTAGGGATGTGCATGCACACTGGGGCCATTCAGCAGTGGAGTGGCAGCGTTTTGTCAACCCATCCAGGTTGTTTCTTTCGTTAAAAGGCAGGATCAGAATGCATACAGTTTCAACAGAAGTAAAAACTAGTTCGTGTTGAGAGGTTCAACGAGGAAAACCTAGCTCCAAAACAAACATAAATTCTCAAAATACTTTGAAAATGTCATCATTCAAGATCCTGCCTCTAAACACAAGGCAGGATCAAAATGTATTGAAAGATTCAGTGGGGGGAAAAAACTGCTCCAGAGCAAGAACTAGTGCTCAAAATGCATTCAAAGAGTCATCAGTGAAAAACTAGCCTTTAGACGCATAGTAGGAGAGAGGGACAAACTAGCTCTGAAAAACACATACATGTGACGCTCAAAATGCATTGAAAATGCCATCATTCAAAATCCAGCCTGAAAACTACAAGGGAGTATGCACACGTGCTGAATGGATGGATCAAACGATGGTAAATACAAGCTCCAAAACACTCAGAAAAGCTTAAAATGCATTGAAGATTTCATCAGTGAAGCCTGTAAACAGCAGTACATTTTGATCCTGACTTGTGTGGGAGATGAGAGTTGTTAAATATATCAGGATTCTAAGTAACAAAGCATGGAAACCCAATACAAAATGGAATGTACCAGAATTTGCATTTACCGAAACGCGAGACAAGTGTGTATTGAAGCTGTTTTTGTTGGTCTTTGATACGTTTCAATACGTTTTGTTACTCACTAGTAGTTTACAAGTTGTATGTTGAATAATGGATTTTTCAATGCATTCTGAGCACTTATGCGTCTGTTGGAGCTCATTTTTTTTTCTCTTGGCCTATCAAGAGGTGGTAATCCTTCCTTGAAGTTTACAGACTGGATTTTGACTTTTGAATGCATATTGTGCATTTCAGCTTATTTTGTACCTGTTTTTTTCCTTCCGTTTCAATACATTTTGATCCTGATTTGTGTGTTTCTAACAGGGAGTGTTAGAAATACATCAGGATTCGAATTTCCAAAAAGCACAGAAACTAAATGCATAATGTGGCTGTAGAGTCGTTAGAAACCTTCCTGAATTATTTACCAAAACACGATGACATGAAGGAACAAGGCAGAAGGAAGAGAGAAGGCAGGTGAGAGGAAGGGAAAGGACACAGGATCACTGGTGTCTAAACCAGAGAGCAGGGAAGTGAGTGGTTGCAACATGAGTCATCCGCAGTAGAGTTGTTAGAAAACTTCCAGAATTATTTACCAAAACGCGATGACATGAAGGAAGAAGGTAGCGGGAAGAGAGAAGGCAGGTGAGAGGAAGGGAAAGGACACAGGATCATTGGTGTCTAAACAAGAGAGCAGGGAAGTGAGTGATTACAACACAAGGTGGTTCAGTGAGCAGGGACAGAAAGGAAGAATACCTGAGGACCTTGGAGGTGCAGACACATTGAGTGATAGTCTCTGCCAGCGTCGAGTCAGGCTCACTCACTCTCGGAAGCCCAGCAGCATGCGTTGCTGCCTGCTGAAGTGGCTTCTGAAGGTGAAAGGAGGCTGGCAAGCTGCGCAGCAGTGCACGGTGCCCTCCCAGGCAGGGCTGGGCTGGCAGTGGCACGTGCTGTATTCCCGGGGGTTGAGGGGAGAGGAACGCACGAGCAAGAGTTGTTGTCAACAACTCTTGCTCGTGGTCCTGCATCATTCTCCTCCCCATTCCCCACTGTTGTTGTGAATCATGGTCACTGTGGATTCAGATAGAATCCAAGGCCCGCGCCAGTTGCGTGCAAACAGCAGTGCACATGATGGCACATGAGCAGACTCGAGGGCAGGACACACAAACTGGGGGGGATAAATGACGTTGTATCCCCCCACTTAAGATTGTGGGGGGGTTTGTCCCCCGTGCTTCCCATGTCCTACCCCATGCCTCCTTCCTCTTCTCCATCTCCATCCATTGTCTTTCCTCCTTTGTCTCTCTCTCTCTCTACAATGTCTGTTCGCTCTCTTTCTAATGTTGCCAAATGCTTTCTCTGTCCCTGTTCCCGCAACTCCAGTTCCTTTGCTAATTCTCACTTTCGTTCCAGGTCCTCCCGTTCTATTCTTGCTTCCTCGGTCCTTGAAGGTGCTCCATCTCCTCCTCCCCTGCCTGCGCTGCCCTTCCACGGCACCTGTCCCCTAGCTCCAAACTTTCTATGGCTTTCGTTGCACCTTCAGCTTCTCTCGTTGAGGCCCCTTTTAGTTTTATTAGTATCTGTGCAACTATCCATTCTTCCGGTCCTATTCCTGCAAATTCATTTTTTGCGCACCGCAGCCCCTCCTCATCGAGGTCGGAGCCGCCGGCCTGCTGCCCCCTTCCTCGCTGTTCACTTTGGGCGTATGTGGGTTGTTCATATGTAGGGTTTGAGTCACCTTCTGCTGCTTTTAGTTCCCTTAGTGGATGTATGCCCTGTTCCTCCTCCGTGTCGTTGGATATTACGCTAGGCAGTGCAGGGGGTAGAGCGGAAAGGATCCAATCCCTCTTCCTTCACCTACAGCAAGCTCATCATCCGTGGGCCGGTCCTCCTGGAACATAGGCCACAGTTCAAATATTTCCATGCGGTTAGCTAATTTCTTCCCCTTGTATGTGCTCTGTAAGTGGGTCAATAGTGATTGCAGCACGTCTTTGGAGAAACTGCTGTTAGGCGGCCATGGCCTTGCTATCTTCCCTTCCGTACTCTTAGACCACTGTACGCTATATTTCACTATCTTGTCTTTATACAGGGCAGGGTTTTGCAAAGATGTTGTATAGGTGTTACTGCTCCGCTATACATGATCCCTGTCCTGCCGTATTAATACATAGCAACGTTTATCTGTTACCTAACCTCTAGTCAAGTTTTGCGATATTCTGCTGTTAAGGAAGGAAAAAGGGGTTATAGTAAAATCTTTTGTTACTGTACTTTCGTTACGATCCTCCGTGGCTCAGCACCTTACACAGAGGGCTTTGCACACAGCCCTGCCTTCACCAGCACTGCCGCTGTCTGGCACACCACCTCAAACGTGCACAGGGGCCTTCCACGCACTGCCGCTTGTTCACTTTGCCTCCAATCCCAATTCCACAATGCTAGCTCCTCACCGTTACAACACACCGTCCTATGCACCAACCTATGGGTGATGTCACCAAGCTAAAGTTTGAACAGATGAATAGACACTTTGTGTGCACAGAACAATGACTCATTGCTTCAACCCCACACCAAACCCCACATATCCAAAATCCCCAGAGCTGTCATCCCACCTCTCTAGGGTGGAGTAAACTCTTTATTTTTGTGATTAACTGTTCCCACTGCATCGCCTGACATGAGATATGCCTCTCTCCAGGAGGCTTAACCAGCAAAACACCTTCCGCAATCTAGGATAGCTCCAGCTAGCCCTTACGGGAATCTGTCATCTATGCTTTGTGCTAGAACGTCCAACTCATAGGAATACTACACAAATACATATACTTACAGTCCAGGATTATCAAGTCTATGGCCCATGCTTATCACCGGAGCCCCTTGCCTCGCAACCCGAATGCTTTCTAGACATAGAAAAGGGAATTCTACCTCCACTCCGGTCCCTGCCACAGTGCGCATGCTAACACAACTTCAACACCGATATGGATCCCAAATTACACCTCCCTCCTCCCACACACATTAAACCCACCCACACAACACATTGCCTGTTATGTGGACCGTGGCTTACGTTCTTCTGCGTCCGTCAATGCTGCTCTGCTGCTGGCTCCTCGTTAACCACGCGTCTCGCCCCTCTGGACTGCGTGGACACCTCGCCGACTGCGGGTGGGATAGATTTCTCAAGGCGGCTCCCGGCAGCCTATCTCCGGTTGCGCAGCCCGGTTATTTTGCAATTCCCGCAAGGGTCCTGCAGTCTTCCGGGTCCGATGGCTAAGGAGGCAGCTTCTGGCTGGGCTGACATCACAAACTATCTCAGCGGTGCCTCCAACTTGTTAGGGGAGCCTCCCAGGCAGGCCGAGCCGTGCTGGGAGCCCACAGGTGCGGACTCGTGGAAGGCCTAACTCCTTCCCTTAGCCAAATCAAGAACGGCGGGTCCACAAAAGAAGCGAGGTACTACTGAGGTTTATTATATCCAGTAAACCACAGGGTTCACATGTGTGAAGGAAAGTTCATGCATTTCTCAGAGAACTCTGACTTGCAGGCCGGTTTTGATGACCTGTGATGTCACAATTGGCATCAGTCTCTGGAACCATCCCCAAAAACCTACCTCCACTCAGGATAGGTCGCTGAGTGGTAGGTCCCATATAGGAGCCTATGGAGACATGATGTTACTGGACAAGGCTGTGTCAGGTGTTATGCTTGGACCATCCACGAAAACTGTTACCTTTTGGTTTTGTGAATGTTTATAATACAAGATTTCCTATTGTAGAGAATTGTCGTTTTGCTGAGCTAACCGTTTGCTCCGAAGCCTTATTTCGGGTTTTTTATTCCTCTGACCAGTCCCTATCATGCATTCTCAAGAATTCAAGTCTCTTTTGCATACCCATGTACCCCTGCTTGGATTAGATACTGCTATTTGCGTCCTGAAAATCATGTTGCATTCCCACCTATGGTCCATGACGAAAGGTTGATTGGAAAGGGTTGGGTGGATGGACAGTTTTGTGAAAATAAACAGTCATCCTAACGTGGAGAGTTTTCAGAAATACTTTGGAAAATTCAGTTCGGTACATTATACTGACGAGAAATATCACAAACCTCTGTAACAGAAGTGACTTGTTCAGCAACCAGAAAAGAATAATCCACATTTTGAGATGTACTTACCAGCTTTATTGATAAAATGTTAACTTTAATTTTAGTATTACATGCTGTTAAAAATGTTGAAACATTTCTGAAAAACAATGGCAATGTGTGCAAGAAACATCATAGCCACATTACCTATCGTAGGTTCAAAAGAGTACTTAAGGCCTGAGGTGAACCAAAATGAATGCCGTTGGGATGCCTGAGAAGCCTGGAATGATGATGTACCACTGACTCTCAGCTCTCTGGAAGTTCCAATCCTGCATGCACGGCCGGGGGGGGGGGGGGTGCTCTAGGCCATGTTAAGTTGCACACTGAAGAGAGAGCAGTGGCAGATTAAGTCCCAGCACCTGCCCCTGTGCAATATGGTCTGAGAATAGGGAGAAATCCACACACAGGGTGTTTGGCTCTTGTACAGTGTTGTCCGGTTTTACACCATATGATCTCAGAATAAACTGTTTGCCTAGGATCACACAGCTGCTCTGCAATATTAAATTCCCTTTCCAGTGCTCATCACTTCAATGCCTCCCATTGATTGCAGCAGAAGAGCTATGGGTCCCCTGTTTTGCCAAGGCAACGTGGCTGTTCTGCAATGAATCCCTCCAACCCCAGGACTGACTGCTATATGGAGTGCTTTCCTTCCCGTGACTGGAACACACGAGCTCAGAATATGCAGTTAGCCAAAGTTCACAAGACTGCTCTGCGTGTACTGATTCCTTTTCTTTGCTCTGTGTGGGGAATAAGACCTAACTATGTATCATGGGATCATGATCACAAAGCTTTACTGTCCTGAATCCTCCCATCGCCCAGTGCTGATTTCTTTTCTTTCCTTCCCATAAGACAAAAAGGTCACACTCTATTCCTTGCCCTGCATCACATGAATACCAGATAATATTATCTGGGCCTCATTATAACCTTCGCAGTACGGGTTAACGGGCTCCGCTAATGGAGGCGGACCCGTTAAACCTGTGCCGCAAAATTACGATGTCCCCTCACGGGACCCGGTAAGGACGCCTGGTAAAACCAGGCATCGTTACCGGGTCCCGCGAGGGGAAGTGGGAGCTAAGAAAGGGCCGGTCGTAATCGGCCCGTTGTTAGCTCCCTCTCCCATTCCCATTGAGCCCTATGGGGGCTGAAATGGGAATGGGAAAAGTCCGGGCCCGGGGTTCCCTGAGGGAGGACTTACCTGGCCCTCCGAACTCGGAATGGCACGGTAATTCCCCATTCAGGGAACCCGGTAAAGGAGCCCGGTTTGGCGGCAGCCATGGAGCGAATAGCTCCATGGCTACCGCCAAACTCGTAATGAGGCCCTCCGTCTCTCAGTACAGAATTATTCCCCTTCCTCTTGGAGTGCACGTGCTAAGTATCTATGACTATTGCCCAGCATCACAAGGCTGCACTGCAAGTAATCCCTCCACCTCCAAATGCTGATAGTTTTGCTTCCCTTCCAAAGGATGCACAAACACAAGGTGCAAATTGCTGTATTATTTAAGAGGAACCCACCCTCTCTGACACTAAATGATTGTAATGCTTGCCATTGCATGTTTTAAATGGAGTATCACAGTGCACTTTGTGTTGTAAGAATGAGTTGTGTAATCTGAGTAGTGTCCTTCTCATGTCTAATTGAAGTATACTGCCTGCTTTGGGGGAAATGTTTAATATATTTTCGTCTAGTGATTTTGTTCCTCTACCATATGTGAAAATTAAATATTTTTGGGAAGGATAATGTCCTGCACCCCTGGTTGATCTCACGTGGACCCACAAGTTAGGTCTAGGAACATTGATTATAGCTATATATACATATTTATTCGTTGCAAGAAAACAATGTGAAGACAGCATTTATACCATTATAAAAATGTTGTGGCACAGTATTCATAAACATGAGTAACATAGAAGGGGGGAATGTAAGCAACAGTGAAGCCGACATGTGGCCACTGTTTCTTGCTTAGTGCTTTGTCAAGGCCTAGCAATTGTTATATTCCCTAAAACTTGACCAACGTTCCCCCATTGGTCAATCTGTGGGCTATATGGGATGGCATAGCTCGCTACTCTTGCATAACGTGCAGATTGACGAATAGGGAAATGCTGTATCACTCCTGCTGTGTTCCTCACCCAGTCAATAATAGCGGCTCGCTTCCTTTTCATACAGAATTTCCGTTTAGGAGGCTTCTTTTAGCTTATTTGTTGTGTGGACATGTGACCATGCCCACGATTACAGCTTGATTATTATTGATTAAAGCAAAAAATACATCTTCTGGGTTTGTGATCACTTTACCATGGTCGTTTGAAAAGGAAGCTATCAGCTATTATTGGGATAACCTAAGAAAGGATTGGAAACCGAGAAATCCTGGAAAAAGCACAAGATTCAAAGCCTTCTAGCGTGTTGAAGAGTTTAGGACTATCAGAATCAAAAATACCAAAATGTCCATTAATAATTGTTCAGCCTGGACCTCTGGCCACATGTCATAAATATCCTGTGCATCTCTATAGTCATTGCTCCGAAATGGTAATGATCTCATGTTTGGGTCAACTTGAAAAACAATCAACAGGCGGCACAGGGCAATATCCCTTCAAAACATAATGTAAAAGTACCCAATTCACTTATGTGGACATACTCCATAACAGGAATGCTGTGCATCAACACATGTATGTGCAACCCATTAAACTAGTAATCAAGCATTTGTTAAACATATGGTTAGCAGCACCTTTGCTTGTCGCGCAGTCGCCCTCTGGAACCCGATCCTGGTATCAGCTCGGAATTCTGCAATTTCACAAATCTCTCAAAACGTGGCTTTTCGAAAAACACCTGACCATGGATTAATCCCTATGGATGCACAAACCGCAACTCACAGTGCTGCCTATTGTTAAAAGATGCTAGCCCAAACGCTGGCTACCCACACCCTGTAGAGCGCTCCGCTGCTCTCGAATTACGGCCGCATTATAAACAATAAGGGAAATGAAATAAAAACAAGAAGAATCGTGGAACAACTGTGCTAATATATGATAATAAACGGACACAGTATGAAGATGTGTCAACCTCTTTTGATTCCCATCATGCTTTCTTTGATCTCTAAAGTTTAAATATACAACTACAAATCATTGTAAAGATCCATTGACTGGGAAGGCTATAACCATACCCTGAAAGTGCTGCCAACCTCGTAACACTGTTCCGCCGCCTGAGATCCCCGTGCCACTGGGACATTACAAGTCCCAGCGGCCCGGGATGTCTGCTGGTAGAAACTTAAGTCCCCATTCCCGTGGAGTCCCACAGGACTCCACGTTAATGGGACACGGAAGCACCGGCAACAGGAGCATAGGCCCCTACAGGTATTCTCGTAGTCTGGCGGTCTGGAAAAGTTACCCAGACTTGAAATGAGGCCCAATGTCTTGCAAAAAAAAGTGGTAAGTGAAAATCTGCTTCTACAATATAATGCAGACATTCTTTCACTATAAATGTATCATTGTATTACAAGTTACGGGTTGAAATGAAAACATGTTCAGCCATAATGTTCTCACGGACAAGAATCAGTGCTTTGATATGTCTGCGTTTGGCGATTCAGAGCAGTACAATAGCATAGTAACTTGTGACACCCCTCCACCACACACCATTGTTAGGTAAGGTATGGCCTACCACTCCAAGATGATTAATGTGAAAATGCTGCTTTTATTAAGAGGCAGATGCAAAGTACTCTGCCTCCTCCCACAGGCACTGATTGGGATACATTGGGAGCCTCATTGGTATTCTATTTTGCCACACTACCTTGTCAAACATAGTCAAACAAAAGGTAAGTTCTAAAAAAAATAACAAAATGATCACTGTATCAATCAGCATAAAAAGAAAAAAATAAAGCTGCACCAAGTGTGGGAAAACAGTGTACCAAGCATTGTAGAAATAAAGTTAGTTCTTAAGAGCAAAATCCACACTCTTCCACCCCAACTTAGAGTCACACTTGCTCCAACAATATTCCTGCCACTTAGCCCTACAGATGAGTTGCCTACCCACAACTTGTACTCCCTACAAATGCGCAAATACCCCCAACAACATTAATAGGGTAATTCATAGAATTCAGCGCACAAGTGGCGCACGCGGTTGGCGCACAGTGTGCGCATGTGACTTTCTGCACCAGCCGCGTGCACTAAAATCCATTTCCGCGCGCAGCGTATTCATGGACTTTAGCTTCCAAAACCAGCCGTGGCGCAGCGACCCTACAGCAGCGCCAGTTACGCCCCCAACCCCTCCCCATGCACCATGCACAGCGCACAAATCCCGTACATGGCGCACAGGCCCCCAACCACGAAAACGCCTGTAAAACTCCCCCCGCACCCCTCTGAATACACGTACCCCACTGCACGGAGAGTCTCACACGCGATTGGAGCGGAGTACGTGTATAACTGGGGTTCACGGGAAATTTCACACGCGATTGGAGCGGGGTACGTGTATTTCATGGGTACGCTGGAAGTTTCACACGCAATTGGAGCGGGGTACGTGTATAACTGGGGTTCGCGGGAAGTTTCACATGCGATTGGAGCGGGGTACGTGTATTTCGGGGGTGCGCGGGAAGTTTCACACGCGATAGGCCCTGTGCGAGTGGTGTACGTGCATTACTGGGGTGCGCAGGAACTTTCACATGCGATAGGCCCTGTGCCAGTGGGGTACGTGTATTTCGGGGGTTCGCGGGATGTTTCACACGCGATTGGAGCGGGCTATGTGTATTTCATGGGTGCGCTGGAAGTTTCACACACGATTGGAGCAGGGTACGTGTATTACTGGGGTTCGCGGGAAGTTTCACATGCAATAAGCCGTGTGTGAGTGGGGTACGTGCATTACTGGGGTGCGCGGGAACTTTCACACGCGATTGGAGCAGGGCACGTGTATTTCGTGGGTTCGCTTGAAGTTTCACACGTGATAGGCCCTGTGCCAGTGGGGTATGTGTATTACTGGGGTGTGCGGGAAGTTTCACACGCGATTGGCCCAGTGCGAGCGGGGTACGTGTATTACAGGGGTGCGCCCGAAGTTTCACACGCGATTGGCCCAGTGCGAGCGGGGTACGTGTATTACGGGGGTGCGCGGGAAGTTTCACACACGATTGGCCCAGTGCGAGCGGGGTACGTGTATCCAGTGGGGTGCGCGTGGAGTCCCACACATGAATTAGCACTGTAGGTCCCCCGGGTGTCCCCTCTACCCCCTCCACGGCCCCTGCAGGCAGCCCATACCACAGGGGACTACCCTGCACCCCTGGTCATATGCCGCAGCCAGTCCATCCACCATGGGCATGCCCCCCAGCCAGGCCACATGTCACCTTGCACTAGTGATCACCAACTCATGTCCCCCAGCACCCCCACCCCCCATTAGTCAGGGGCACCTGCCAGCAGGCCCCCACTCTTGTCCCACTCATGTCCCCCAGGAACCCCACCCCCCAGCAGTAAGGGGCACCTGCCAGCAGGCCCCCACTCATGTCCCCCAGCACCCCACCCCCCAGCAGTCAGGGGCACCTGCCAGCAGACCCCCACTCATGTCCCCCAACAGCCCCACACCCCAGCAGTCAGGGGCACCTGCCAGCAGGCCCCCACTCATGTCCCCCAGAACCCCCACCCCCAGCAGTCAGGGGCACCTGCCAGCAGGCCCCCACCCATGTCCCCCAGCACCCCCACCCCCCAGCAGTCAGGGGCACCTGCCAGCAGGCCCCCACTCATGTCCCCCAGCACCCCCACCCCCCAGCAGTCAGGGGCACCTGCCAGCAGGCCCCCACTCATGTCCCACTCATGTCCCCCTGCACCCCCACCCCCCAGCAGTTCAGGGGCACCTGCCAGCAGGCCCCCACTCATGTCCACCAGCACCCCCACCCCCCAGCAGTCAGGGGAACCTGCCAGCAGGCCCCCACTCATGTCCCCCCCTACAAGAAATACAGATGCACAATCATGTCCCACTTCTACACCAAAATACCACAGCACGCCACCCCATTCTTGAGACGCAATGATTTCCCAATCCACCCCACACTGACATGCCTATCTCAAGATACAAACCAATAGTCAACTATGTACATCAACACATGTCCGTCACACACACACTGGTTGGCATTGATTGTGTAAACCCACATCTTCACATGCATCAACCCAAAGAGCGAATCCCACACATGGAACTAAAATATGAAAATGTATTATGTAAAAAAAAAAAAATCAATGACATGAAAGCATAAAAAAACAGCAAACATGAAATGAAAAGCATGTGCAAAAGATGAGTAAATGAAAATATAACCAATCCAAACAAATCCGAAAGAAAAATAGTCCAAACTCTCCCAACAATGCAAATCCAAAGGAAACGTAAAAAGAAAAATCCATTGATCCATGGCGAAATCAAATGAAAAAGGTCAAAATAATCCATTGTCCAACTATGTACAATCCATTGTCAAGGGTCCATGAGCCCAACGAAAGAAATGAAACCTACCTAATAAACTACCTAATAAAAAAACTATATACAAATGTGGGTGGCATAGTCCATTCACCACAAATCAAAGAAAAAGGGAAAGGAAACCTAACTCTAAAAACTATTTACAATGGCAGCGGGCTAGTCGACGGCTCACTTTTTGATGTCCGGGGCCAGGGCATCATCAAACTACTGCTCAATGTCCTGGAGGCGGTCCTCTTCCATGGCCCCGAGGGTTCACAGCTACGACGACATGTTCACCTCCAACTCCCTGCGAATTGCCTCGAGGCACTCGTCCCGCCTTAGTGCCCTCCACATGGAGTTCTCCGCCCTGACCATCGTGAGCCGTGCCTCTTCCTCCCGCTGCCGCTCCGCATCTATGGCGTGGCCCAACCGCTGCCACACGGAAGACACTTGAAATCCTGGGTCCTCCTGCCCTCTGGCCGATGCCTGCCCCTCCGATGTTGAAGGCCCCGAGCCATCATTGCTCCCACCATGTTGCTGCTGCTGCGCCTGTGCCTGTGCCCTGGCTCTTGCTGCCTGCACATCCTCCTCCGGGTGGGGTGCAGTTGTCGTGGTGGTCACCCCTGCTGGACGTCCGACTCCCGACTGTGGCAGGGATGTGTCCTCCACCAGCGTAGCCGCTGGCCCAGAGGCAGCTCCACAGGGTACCCAGGTGATACATGGGTGGGAAGATGGCATGGAGGACGACTGGCGCGTAGGGGGTTCAGGTGAGGAGGGGGTCGCAAGAAGGTCCAGCACACGGAGGAATCCAGCACCAGTGACCCGTCCCAGCAGGTCAACGTGGTCAAAGAGGCATCCGAGATGACATGCAGTCTCTTCACGAAAAGACCGCAGGTCATCTCGCATGCCCCGTTGACGCAACGCTATCCCGACCAGGACAGGCTCAACACGGTCGCGGATAGCCACGTCCGCAGGTAGAGGAACGCCAGTTGTTGTGTGCTCATCCCCTCCCTGAAAACGGGTCTGGATGTAGGCATCCCTGCTGGTGCCAGATGTTGCAGTGACAGGATCAGGGACAGGATTGCACACAGGCACCTCCGCGGCAGCCTGTGCTGCCTCCTGTCCCTGCCCCTGCACTGCACCACTAGCACCAGTGGAATCCCCACCTCCAGACCCCGTGTGTGTCCCTTCCGCGGCCTCCTCCTCCACCAAACCCCCCACCAACCTGGATCACTCTGTGCCATCTTCCTCCGTTGGACCCTGTGGGGTCTCAGCTGCCCCTTCTGCTGCTGAGGAGTCCACCTCCCACCTCCGCCTCTTGGACCTACCCTCGACAGCTGCGGCCTGGGAAGCGGCACCAGACTCCTCACTCCCCGACGAGATGGCAATCTGGGAGGGGAGCCGGGCCTTGCGTCTCCGGCTGGTGGTGCGATCCCTGCCGTCGTGCTCCACAGCACCCTCTCCGCCCTCTTCATCAGTTGACGCTGCAGACAGGGAGAGATAAAACATAGACATCAGGGCACTGTACAATGGATTGATACACACATGACAGTTGCACATGAGTGACAGTGTCAAACTTCAGACATGGCATCACACTCCACGACACACATGTCATTTCAACTCACACATTTGAGCATTTCCACAGCAATATTGCACCAGGCAGCACCATCCATACACATACAACAGCATGAACAGCCGAAGGTGAGCCTGACATCACATGAAACACAGGGAGTGCACTAGACATGCACACACGCCACCACACTTGCATGCATGTCTACATCTCCTCCAACTGTCGCAGTGATGCGATCGCAATACATGTCACATCTGGCATTCAGCCTTCTACATATCAGTGTCACGTGCATCCATGTTGCATCACAGTTGCACACTTGTCAAATACACACACATGCACATGTACACAGTGCAGATACATGAAGCAGGAACCACCATCCATGTGTGATACCACAACCATGCCAACGTACATACACAAAGAATAAAACATGTGTGCTCCCACACCTGCATTTGCACAGCATGCTTACCAACACATACACCATCGATGTGTCTCACACCTAAGAGGACTCGCATGTGGCAGCCTCGTCCCTGTTCATACACATCCCTACATGGCCCTACGAAAACACATGTGCAACCTGCACACTACTGGCACACCACCACACGCACAGCGACCAATCAGTATGCATGTACACTTACCGCTCGACTCCAGATGGGTCTGCCTCTCAAGGACCTGGACGTGGAGCGCTGGGCATATGTGTTCCAGGACCCTCATTTGGTGGTCGGACAGGTGGCCCCGGCGCCCCTTGGCATCCGCTGCCTTCAAGCGGCGCCGGGTCTTGTTGAGGGTCCTGGGCCTTGTTGAGGGTCCTGGACCTGAAGTCCTCCCAGCGCTTCTTGACATGTTGTAAGTCGCGGACTGCCACCCCCTCTGCGTTGATGGCAGTCACGATGTCCATCCAGATCCTGGTCCGTCCTTCATTGTCGGCGTGCGAACTTCCAAAGAGGGCATCATACTGCCCCAGGACTTGCTCCACCAGGACACCAACTTCCCTGGCACTGAAGCTGGTGGCCCTCTGCCTCTCTGGTTGGGGGTTGCCAGTGGTGCCAGATGGTGTTGTGCCTGACATGGCAACCTCAGAGGCAGGAGTGGGTGGGCAACTGGGTCCTGGGGCTGGGCTGTGGAGCAATAGTATCCCAGTCGGGAGTCTTCGGTTCCAGCAGGGGTGGTCACAGCAACTGCACCCCTGGCTGACGTGCAGGCAGCAAATAGCAGGGCACGTGGGCAGCAGGCAGTCAGGCAGCAGCAGATGGCAGGTGGGAGCGTGCTCGGGGCTCTGGGGGGAAGTAATTCGGCCTTCTGGGCAGGAGCGTGGTCTTCCGTGTCTTGTTGCGTGGCCAGCTTGATACAGAATGATTTGGCACGTGAAAATCTTGCATGTCAGTGTGTAATTCGAGGAAAGGCCCTTTGCGCGTAAGCGTGTCAGCACACGTATGCGGTTTCATTGGACTAAAGGCCCTTAGCGCGTAAACGCTTCTGTGACGTGACTCGCGCGGGCGTTTGCCTCATGACGTGGGCATAGTGGTTCAGCGTGCGTGAAAAAACTGCACGTCCGCATGTGAATGTGTGTAATCCGAGGAAAGGGCCTACGCGCGTAAATGATGTGACACGTGCATGCGTTTCCATCAACACGGGTGCATGTTCATCGTACACGTCCAAAAACTGCACGTCTGAGTGCCAGCTCGTGTAATTGGAGGAAAGGGCCTTAGCGCGTACACGCGTAAGTGATGCTGTACGTGTGGGCCGCTTTAAAAGGTAAGTGTAGGACCCCATTCCCTTGTACGTGCTTTTCGTGGAGAGCGAGTGGGTGAATTCTGTACTTCTTGTCGGTTCACACGCGATTACTTCACAGCGTTTCAAGTTCGTACTCCCTGTTACCTCTGATAGCGTTCTTTATTTTTTTTGGGCCTGTTTCCTCAAACAGCGTTCACTTCTTTTGCCCTGTCTCCTCAGACAGCGTACAATTCTTGTCTTGGCGGGGGTGTTGCCTAAGCGCACACGTGCGTTTTTTTCATGTTATTTTTCCAGGCAGACGGTGAGTCGCGCATGCATTTACCAACTTTGCTTGCCCTGTGTGTCGCGTACTCCTTCAGAGGTCATTGTAGGCTGCGTGTAACACGCGTATGCTTGTTTTTGTGTTTCTGGGTGCCACAGCATAGTGCGGGTTCATTTTTCCACGCACGTCGTCTACGAGGGGTTGCGTGCACGTTACTTTTTATTTTTGGGGTGCCTGTGTGTTGCGTGACCCGTCATCTTCCCCCAGGGGTCACAGACAGCCTTGCTAGAGCACTAGGGTACGAATTCCATCTAGTACCCTACCCCTTTCACCCCCAATTGCCCAGGACAATTGTTTACTGCAACTCCCATACGCACAACAACATCAATGCCATGGTTGTGAGGCGACCAAGCGGTAAGGGAGGCAAAGGTGGCTGACCTCCAAAAGATGGGTGCGGTAGGGGACGTGGCCAGGATTTGCAGGGTGCCCTTAGACCCCCATGTCTGGAGGACCAATCAGGGACACCCATGCTCGAGGGAAACGTGGCTGACACCATCCCAGCTCAGCCCTTGTTGGACCAGCCCATTGTGGCACCTGACCCGGCACAGGGTGACTCCCAGGCTGACTTCCAGGTCAGCAAGTCTAAGCCACGTGTGCCGGTGCAAGTTGGTGTCACCAGGCCACGTGGATCTGGGGCAGCGATGTCATCTGCTGCCCCAAGTAGGCAGGGTGGGGAGGCTGCAGGGGCAGCTGCAGCTCTAGCCACCACAGCTCTGAGTCTCCCAGCCGGGACAGTGTCGGTCCTGGTCCATCATACTGACGTTGCCTCTGCCAACATCACACTTCAGCCAATGCCTGCACCAAGACCTATGGTCATTGTGCCTTCATACACTCCCAGTACCCAGTCCACATGCGCTTCTGCCCTTACTGACCAGAGCGGCGCAAGCCACTCGGGCTCTGCTCCACCTTTGAAAAAGAGGAAGAAGGGTGCTCTGGCACTACAGGCTGAGACCCCAGACACGGCTACACAGTCAGCACATCATGGAAGCCTAGCTTTAATGACCCCGAACTTGATGCACTTGTGACCTATGTGTCGGCACATAGCCGCGAAATGGTGGTGACTGCAGGGTGCAAGACCACACCTGGTCAACGTAGGGCACACTGCCAGACCATCACGGACCGCATAAGTGCCCTTGGATTTGTGAGGCGCACAGCTGATGATTGCTACAAGCGGTGGAATTACCTGAAACGCAGAGCAAAGAACAAGCTGGCCTCGAATCATGCTGCTACTCTGGTGACTGGCAGTGGGTCTCCACCAGAGGACAACAAACTCACTGAACATGAGTCTGTTGCTGGGACCTTCGTCACAGAGGAACAGATCCAAGGCGTAGGAGAGCTACCTGATTATGAGGCATTGCCCGATGAGTGCCCATGCATGTGTGTGTAATCCATGTGTATGTTGTTTGGGTGACGGGTTCTGATTGAGTGCCAGGTGAGGGTGTGTACTCCTGAGTGTAATGGGTCACCCATGTGCTTCCTCCAATCCATTCATGTGCCTTTGATTTGGGTATGACAGTATCCCTTCTGCAAACAGTAGCCAATTAGCCCCACATTACTGCTGTTGCACTTGAACTATCATCTTGTAACAACATTGTTCAGATTTTTTTCTGTGTTCATTCAGGCTGATTGTTTAGATTATCCCATTTTTCATATGCTTTTTTCATCCCTAATACCACATATGTGACATGCTTCTGTCATTGTTTACACCCCACATTGTACCACTTTAGTTACCTGGTTATGTGAATGTTTAAACCATTCAGGGCAAGGGAGTATTGGCCTGCTGAAATTTATTTTTAGGGCCTGTTTGCATGTGGAACATGATAGTTGTTTCCTGTCATGTTGAAGTGACCAACCATTCATGTGTACATCTGCCTACAATCACTGTCTAATTGTACACTGGATGTGTTGCAGTGTGCGGCACATGCATATTTTGCAACACTATTCTGCATTAATCTTCTCATCATGTCCATGTGACATGGATGTGTGACAGTACTCATTTACTGACATATCGCTGTAGTTGTCTAATTTACCATGGCTATGCGACATGACATCTGTGTTCTGGCATGTGTCATGTATGTGTATTGGACATGCCATTCACAGGCTGATGTGTGATGCCAGTGCTACACGACATGCTTCGAATGTGTTGCTTTTCCATCTTGGTGTCCTCATTGTCTGCCTTTTTGACTCCCCTTCAGAATCATTGACCGTGCATGCATGCCAGGGTTATAGTCATGTGGGACATGTGTTAACCATGTACAGGATCTCTGTCTTGTCAGGCCTATGTGTGTGCTATGGTGCTCATGCCTGTTTCCATTTCTTGTGTTTCATGTTTTTGCAGGTGACGACGCACTTGATGCTGGTGAGATTCAGGAGATGGTGCAGACCCAGGAGGATGCTCAGCCACAACCAGGCACCAGTGGGGGACGTGGTGTGGTGGTGGGTGAAAACACTTTGGTACTGCAGACCATACTGTCGAGGGGTGCCTCTGGGTGCAGCTCCCCAGACCTCTATTCAGGTGCTGTGTCGGGTGATGAGACTTATGTGCTGTCGCAGGTCAGAGCTTCTGGCAGGGATTCTGTTCTGTCCAACCCACCTGGACCAGGGGTAGAACCCTCTATGGGGATGTCAGTGTTGGTAGGTCGCCTTTGGCGGTTACGGATGCAGGGTCACACTCCACAGCATCTGATCCTGTTCCTGGGCCAGCAGATCAGAGGGGGAATGCAGCCCTGCAGCCTCAGGCAGTGCCAGCACAGCAAGGTGCAGATTGCCTTGCCCCAAACAGGTGTGGTGCCCACTGACACGGTGGCCGTGCGCCACCAGGAAATACTGTATGGGAAAACTCCATGTACGGTATTGCAACCCAACAGGCAGCATCAGTAGAAATGATGGCTCAGGCAATGGAGAGGGTGGCCACTTCCATTCTGCCCCCTGAAAGGCAGATGGAACAACAACAGCCGGCAACAGACTCCATTTGCCAATCACACAGGGAAGACATGTTGCCGTCCAACAGGAACCGACGGGCGGCACTGGAGACTCTGCGCGAACCCATATCAATAGAGTCACAGGGCCACAGGGAAGCCCTGAGGGTGGAACTCCAGAACCTCACGCAGAGACTGCTTGAACTTGAGGCTTCCCGAAATGTTAGGGCAGAACAGAAGCTGGAGCAGCTCACACGTTCGCTCTCAGCTGAGCTGCAGGCAACACGTGAGGAGATCCAGGCATCCCGCGAGGCCATGCGTGCAGAAGTGCAGGCAACCCGTGACGTGCTGCATGGGGATCTCCGCACTTTAATCCTCCAGAATCAGACCTTCCAGACCTGCATGCTTGCTGCCATGGAGGACCATACCAGGGCTTTGCGTGGGCTGCCTCCCATAGTACCACCACCTCCTGATGCAGCAGCAGAGGGTGAAGAGACCGACAGTGGTTCTTCTACAATGCACAATGGCATAGCCGTGCAGGCCATGAGCCCATGGAGGTATTTTTTTTACGCAACATCCACGCAGGTGGGTGTTGGTGTGCACTCTATCCTCGAACCTCCTGGGTGGCCTTCCCCCCCCCCCCCAGGCCCCACATGGCCATTTTATTTTTTTTACAGTGTGTTGGCTTGTGTGGCTTCCGTGGGCATCCACTGTATTCCGGCTGGGCACATGCAGGCTTGTCCTGAGTTTGGGTTAGATGCTTGGGTTCGTGACACACAAACCCCTCCGTCTTCCCATTTCCATGGGCTTGCAAAGGGTGTGACCAAGTGACAGTGACTTACACAGTGACATTGGGCTCCCATGAGCTGTGTGGGCAGTCTGTAGTCAATACTGTGTGTACATCCCTAGTGGGTATTGTACACTGCATGGTGTATTGATATGTGCTTGTGCATCCATGTCTTCCTCCTAATTTGCAGGTTCCTTCCTCATGTCTTCACAAGGCCGTCTCCTTTGCAGATGGAGTTCATGTTGTATGCAGCACACTGACACATTTGCATGGCAGCAACACTCTACAGTTGGAAGGGGTCGATGTGCTGGCTTATTCAGGTTGTAAGACTACCACTACTTTGACTTAGTACTGTCATGTTTTTGCAATGTTTCATGGTGTGTTGCTGTATTGTGTTGGTGGTAAGTATTTGTTCATGTGTGCTGTTTGTTATTGATTACTGGGAGCATATTGTCTGTGGGCAGTTTCCATTTGGGACAGTGCACTTTGTGACACTTGTGTCAGGTCTTGTGCATTGCTTTGTTTGCTTTCACATTGCATGACATGCCATGGTGTGTTGGGTGGTGGAGCTGGGGAGGGGTTGGGTGACATGTCGCTATTTTCATGTTGTATTTTGCAAGGGAGTAGTCATTCATGCAGCATAAATGTGTGTGTTTTTTGTGACACAGCTTTGGTTGTCTTTCGGCAGGTAGGGATGCACACAATGTAACAATTCCAGGTGACCAATCTCAGGCTGGTATGGTTGTGACAGTTGACTGTCCCTTATGTCATCATCATTGATTGTCAGCTGGTATGTGCCAGGGCTGTGTGCACTCCACAGGGGTGTGATTTTAGCTGAAGTAATTAGCCACCTGCTGCGTACGGGCTGCCTCACCACATGCCCTTTCCCCTCCAATGCGCAGCGGCCGTGCTTGTGGTTGGGGATGTGGGGGCACTACCATGTCCACGGGCAGGGCCCGGCGTGTTGCAACGTTGTGCAGGACACATGCTGCCACAATGATCCGGCACACTACTGGGGGCGCGTATAGCAACTTCCCACCAGAGCGGTCAAGGGAGCGAAAGCGTGACTTGAGCACTCCGAATGTGCGCTCCACTATGCCCCGGGTTGCAATATGGGCTGTGTTGTATCTTACCTCGGGTGGTGTGGTGGGGTTCCGAATTGGCGTCATCATGTGGGTGCTCAGTGGGTAGGTACTGTCCCCTGGGGAGGTGATTATGGGTATCATTAGTGGGGTTGTGACATTACTCGGTATCTGACATGCATGCATGTGCAGGGGCATTTATACTCATCAAGCAGCCATGTATCACCATGCCGCCCAGCTTCTAGGTCCCGGTTTAGGGTTGACATTCTGTAAATGAAACTATCATGGGTGGACCCTGGATAGTTGGAATATACTGAGGTGATGATTCCCTTGGCATCACATAATACCTGCACGTTGATGGAATGCCAGTGCTTGCGGTTTCTGTAGATGTGCTCAGTTGCCCTGGGAGGACGTAGAGCCACATGGGTGCAGTCAATGGCACCCAGCACTTTGGGGAAGTGTGCCACCCCGTAAAAATCCTGGACGACACCCTGCCTTTCTGCAGGTGTTCTGGGCAGGTATATGTGCCTGCGGACTGATGGGCATGCAGTCATGATGACCAACACCTGGTGCAGGCAGCGTGACTGTGTGGCCTGTGAGACCCCCCCACTATGGCAGTTGTCCGCTGGAATGAACCAGTGGCCAAGAAGTGCAGTACATTAAGCACCTTTTCCAAGGGTCTCAGTGCTTGGGAGCACAGGGTGGGTGATTTGAGGTCATCGTCCCACTCACTCACCAGGTCGAGTATTATGTGAGGTGGAAACCTGTACCTCCCATACACCTGGTCATCAGGCATCCCAAAAGGCTGGTTCTGGGTGTAAAAATTCTGGGCCTGACTATCCTCCTCCTCCTGCTGTATCCCACGACCACTGCTGCGAGGAACGGTATATTCATCTTGGCGTCTGAGCTTGTTTGTTGTTTGCGTGCACTTTTATGCTGCGCCGGTCCACGTATGCCTGCTTCCTGCTGGCGTACGTGTTTCCAGATTAGCGCGTCTTTTTTGGCACACGCATTGGCCCCGTTCAATTCCATGAATACGTGTTGTAGACGCGTGTGTGGGCGTTCCGCACATTTGGCTCCTGTACTTCCCCCGTGACTCCCACATTTTCATGCGTTGTTCCCCATTCTGCGTGTTACGCCCCCTGTTCCGCCTACTTTAGTTGTGTGCGCTGCGCTATGTGCGCTTTCGCTGTGCGCGTAGCGCATGCTGTTTGGAGACGTGTGCGCCAGCGTGCGCCACGCAGGATTTTAGCGCACATCCAGGGATTGACACACGCACGGACTTCCCTGAATCGCTGTGCGTGGGTTTCGCTGCGATTTTTGCACTTGCGCTGCGATTCGCACACTTTCGCACACTTGTGCGGGAATTTCCAGCGCACATTAACTCCATGAATCGGCCTCAAAATGGGGAGTAAAAATACCCTGAACTAAAAATATGAACTACACACTTAAGAACCAGCGTCGGTTGCCCCCCCTCCTCAAAACTCCACTGCTGTGTTATTATCAGTACCAAGAGAGCAGTGCTTTAGGAAATACACCTCTTGATGTGCATTGACCTTTGGAGTACAACAGTTATCTGCTCTAGTGTTAAATACATCTTTCTTCACCACAGAAATACTCGTCTTGGCAATGTGGACTACATTTTTACTCCTCAAATATAATTGCACTCCAAATCTCAGAAAATAGGGAGTAAAATAGTCCTACTTCAAAATCTTACTCGGAACACTGTGGCAACTATTACAAAACCTTCGCCATGATGCTGTTTTCTGCATCACAAAGCAACAGATGCCGGAGCCTTTCGAATATGTATCTTCAAGAGTTCTGGCAGAGCTCAAACTCCCTCGCTAGCCAGACCAAAAATAGTCTTCGTAGACAAACATTGTCTATACATGTCCTCGTCCAAAGCAGACGTTTAGTGAACTAACAAACTCAAGTATAAATAAATAAATAGACCAATTCGTAGTAGAAAGCTCAAACAGAAACTAAACTATGAGAGAGCAGAACAAAGAAAACATGCAGTCACCTCATAGTCCAATAAGACAGAGAATCCTCGCTCCTCTAAGCACGAGGAGCGTCGGATGAGGTGAAGGAAGTCCAGGAGAGCAGTATTCCCAGCAAACCCAGACAGAGCAGTCAAACTGCAAAAGTCCAAGGTGTCGCCCCATTAAATTGGCATACAAAGTCCAAGAGTTGATAAAGATGGCAGAAATATTGGTATAGTATGGTCGCTGTTGCAGCTCTGTAGTTAAGGTTCCACGACACTTCATAGAAAAATAAAGAACAAGATGTCTTTTGTACCTTTTTCTTCTCCTCTATACATTTGGCATGTTACTGGTCCTTCCCAATCCGAGCACTCATCCTAAATTGGGTGAAGTTCCAGAACTTTGGAAAAACCTGTTGTTTTCTGCATTCGATTTTCCATAAAATCTCCAAAACATGCTTGTGGGATACATATCTGTAAATGGTCAGCCTCGATTTCGAGAATTTTGGTACTCCTCCAGCCTTCTTGAATTGATGTACACCCATGCCTTTTGAATATGAGATAGTTACTTTTTAAGAAAAAAAAGTTGCATCAATATATTTGTGTATGTGTAATGAGACCATTGCAGAAATCATAAGCTATTTTGCAGATGAAGCATGTGCAAAGCAGTGCACACCATGCGCACCCATCACCAAAAATAATACATGTGAAGTAACACACACACACAATACAATGTAGTGCACACCATGACCTGTAACAATACGTTCAAATTAATACACTCAGAATAACAGACACTTAAGATTGAATGACATGATTTCAGAAAATGAGTGTAAAAAACACGTTTCTAAGCCTTAACTCGCACCTCACTGCTACGTCACAACACTTGCTTTAAATATTAGCTAGCTCACATCCATGCTACAATTAGTGAGGCTTGAGAAGTGAGTGTTGTGTGTTCGTGTTTTGGCCTTTGCATTGGGCAAATGCTCCATTTGGTGCTTCTAGCTTAACGTTGGCATTCCCAACACTTGCCAATTTACCCCTTTTCCCATTTTCATAGTTGGTCACCGTAACTCTTGTAGAAACTTTCTTCCACTGTTATAAATATAGAGAACTAATGCTAAGGAACTATGTGAGGCACAGGCAGAGAAATCCCTCAATTTTCCAAAAGCCAAACAAATATCATTGATGAAACAACAGGCCTTCAGCGTGATTCAAGATTTCTCCCTGCTTCTCCTATTTACCGGAACTTGCTGGCTGGTGGGCCTGAGGTGGTGTGGGCGGAAAGACGTTTGGGAGTGCTTGCTAAGAGACAATAGTGTGCTGAAGGCTTCACTCCTTTATGTACCACAGTAGTGTAAAGAGGAACTGTAGAGGGTGGGGCATCCCCTGCTGATAAATACTTGCTGCGGTTGCCCTGGGATCGCTGTGACCTGGGTCTAGCACCTCCATGTGACCCCCCTGATAGTGTTGCAACTGGCAGGCCTGGCAAAGTGCTCCAGATGGTGAGTTCAACAGTACCAGGCAAGCACAGCAATGGAGGCGTATAGGGTAGGGATTTGGGTTGCCTTGTGTGGCAGGTCAGAGGAAGGACGTGGACGCTTCAAGGACATTGTTCATGATGTTTTTATTAAGTAAGATAAGGCCTAACGTTCACTGTCTCAATGGGTGGTTGCTACCTATATTTCTAACTACAGTGTTTGTCTGTCAGTCGTGAATGTTCAAAAAGAAAGTCTGCTGTTCAGAACTACCCTATCTGACCCTCGCACTATGAGAACGAACTTATAGGTGGAGAATGCCTCCCTTCTCCTGAGGTTACTTCTAGTGCCAGTCTCTAGGCTCCTTATCTAATAGGTGATCCTTAACTAGCCTCTGCTAATGTCTTGCAAAATTCTCTGTAACTCTGCAAGTGCAGTTTCTAATCCTCCCTTCTTTACAAAAGTCCCTTTGGGTTCCCTATGACAGAACAGCTTTTTTCTCCTGACCAGTTGTGGCTTGATTCCTCTTGGTCTATTTGCCTCTGGTTTAACTTCACTTATCTGATTTCTCTAAACTCAGATTCACTGTAATATGTCCTTTTTACATTCTCTTCTTCTTTTATAAACTGACTTGTGACACCCCTCATCTCCCAGGTTATTGTTATCCACAATCCTTTTCTCTGTGTATTCATTTTCTCTCTTATTTGATTCTTTCCTCTTATATCATCATAGTTTAAATTCCTTTCTTTCAAGGGGTACGATTTCTCATGATTTCTACTGAGATAAGTTATTTGTTAAATATACGGATCACTGCTTGGCCGCCTGTTATACCCGTTCTGCCCATTACCTTCTGTTAGTGGAGGGCACGCTTAGGGGATCCTTGTTCCTTTGGGACCTCTTCCCCAGTCCGCGGCTGTCGTAGCCTTCACTTTGGCTTCATGCTTCTCCTTTGTCTCTCTCCTCTCTTTTGTCCATTGATATGCAGTGGTATCAGTGACATTGGCACAACAGACTGTCCACCACAGGGCTCCTGTGGTCTTGCCACCACCTCAGTTCGGGCTCCTGCCCCACGAATTTCTCAAGTTTGGCTGATGCCATGTTGCTGCCTCCCTCTCTGGGATTCTCCTCTTTGGCTTTCTCGCCCTGGGTTGACGCCATGGCTTTGGCATGCCAGCGTCTCTCTCTGGGTCTCCTCTTGTCTCCCGCTTCAAGCGAGTTTCAAACTCGTGGGCTTGTTGGCTTGTGCTGACTCTGCCTCTCTTGTCTCTGTACGTATGAGGTTATTTAACCTCATCGTCTCAGTTTATGGGATATTTGGATTTAAAGGAACCTGTTCCTTTTCTGTAAGATGCTGACATCTACTCAATGTTTCTTTGCCCCAGTTGTGAGATTTAGGAGTTTCTTCTGTTGTGGAACACCTCATGTAGGCTATGATGTGGTGATCTCTAGAAGTTCCTCATGGGAACGGGAGTTTCCAAAGGGGGATTCTCTCCCGGTCAAGTCCCACTTGCTTCTACCACTAGGGAGGGTATTGCAGAGCGGGCCTACCTCCCTAGCCTCCCCGTTGGGGTAAAGGGACTAATTCCTTCGATTCATCACACTTGTGTACCAATCCAATTTCTGGCAGTCTAGTGTTAGGGAAGGTTATTTAGCTATAGTGGATGCTATTGATATCCAAGCGTGCCTTGTGGATTATTCTTTTAGAATCGCATCTCAAAACTTAAGTTTGGTTACCTTCATCTTTAGACTCTCCACTATTGTTCCTGGTTTCTGCATCACTCCTCGGTGTGGTCTCGCCTTGGACAAGGCACTATCTATATATTGTGTATGGCTTACAAAAGCGGCCCTTAGCACATAAAGATGTATCTTATTGCTGTATCCTCCTGCTATGACATCACACCAGCGCAATACAGAAGTCCTATTCAACTAACATGACCTGACAACAGGTGATGCAGCATTTCTTCTGACTCCGCAGATCCCCAGTGTTGTAGAGAGGAGAGTCGGGTGTTAATAGATGGTAATAGATGGACACGTGGATGCTGGCAGGAACCAAGAAATGTATTAGGGAGTCCAAGTTGTGTATGCATACCTTGTATCTCCCATATTCAGCTACTGTACTACCAGTTCATGGGGACAGCTGCAGTGGAAATCGGATGCTGACTGGTGGCCATACAGAAGATAAAATTGTGGATGCTCCATATTAACCAAGGGGTTGTTACAGATCCAGGTAACACGTTCATGGGTCTCCCCTACCATCTAAAACCTATTTACGAAGCTCCTATTTGATCACCTAGATGGCCATGGCATATCATACACAAACTATGCAGATTATACGCAAATACTCATCGCTCTTTCAGGCAACTATCAATCAGACTCTGCACTCATAAATGATATCTACAGCAAACTTCAGGCTTGGATGGCCAAACATGGCTTATGCCACAACGATGACAAAACCGAGCTTCTACTCATTGGATCTAAGCTGAGACTTAACAATCTAGGCCTTAAATATGCTACCTTCAACATTGACGGCAACCTTATCAAAGTTGACAAGGAAGCCAAAACTCTAGGATTCTATCTAGAGTCTGCCCTAAAGTCACAAAGACAAATTAACGCCACTTCATCCTCAACGGCTTATACAGCAAAACACATAAACGCTTGCAGACCATTCTTGTCCACAAGCAGTTGTATCACCCTTGCAAGAGCCTTTATACTGTCCAAACTGGACTATTGTAAAACTCTATACCTTGGCACTAGCCAGAAGAACCTCCACAAGTTACAAGTACTGCAAAACAACACACTCCGAACCGCCCTAAATATTCCTCGACCAACCACATTTCACAAATCTGATGAAATACCAAATGACTGGGGGGGCGCTGTTGAGCAGCCTACGAAATGGCTGCCTAGCACTTAAGCTCCGTGTGGCAATGATGAATCCGACATAATCAGTGGTTTTTACTCAACATTTTCTAATTGTGCCTACGACTGCATGCTGCTGGAATCCTGAGGCATATCCGATTCCAACCCTGGGCGAAATTGGTGCTCCACGACCCTATTGTGAATGAAGTGCCTGCTGCGGCCTGTGCACCTGGGCCATGGGGATTTCCCTGAACTTGCCTCTGAGCTGCGGCCCGCAGGGCTTCCCATCTGCGTGGAGCTGACATGTTCGGGTGCTGAGGTTGCCCCGCTTCCCCTCTGTGCTCACCCCTGCTCCTCACGCTGGCTGAACTGTTTGATCCAACTGATACGTTATAGACTGTGCCGTGTGTTGGCGTCTCACGGCTTCTGTGCCCTTGAGCGGGTGCATGACCCGGCGCCGCTTACCTGACCATTTGCTCCGTTCACACGCTGGGGAGGAGTGCTGTCGTTGGCCGAGGAAGGCCTTGGGTGTCCACTGGCCTGTGCCTGCCCCGGCTCTCTCCTTGTGCGGTGCCTCGGGAGGGGGCACTGTCGCCTGGCCGCTGCCATGTGAAGCGGCTGGTGCTCTCGGTTGGCGCCCTCCCCTCGGACCCGCCATCGGCACGACCCTGCCGAACATACAGGTGAGCTGTTGTGGGGGGAGCTTGGCCGCCCAGGGGTGCTCGTCACGTGGGTTCCCGCACCTCCCTCCGCGGCCCCCCGGTGTCTGTTAGTTTTTTTGCATAGAAGGGAAAAGAAGAGTCAACAGCTACCCCTTTTCAACTGTGTGAAGGAAGTAGGCCTAAAGGAAGCAGATAGCTAGTTTGTACAAATACTGGCTATTGAAGGTCACAGACTGGTTTCGAGAGAATTTTATGATAATTCAATTTATTCATAAATTCAGACACACATCTAAAATCTGTAGGTTCTCAAAGAAAAACACAAATGAACCTTTAAAAATCACATTTAAGCCCTATTTGGCTTGCAAAAAAGTTGCAAACTGTTTTATACACCACAATTGAGTGAGTGAGGGTTAGTAACATAAGTATATAGTGCGAATTCAAATACTACTTGTAGACTGGTAGTATGTTATTCTTCTCGACACATAGTTATGTTGGTGTTTCTGGTCCGGGATGGAGTCAGCCTTCACTGGGATTTAACTGTTTGCAGGTAAAGGGTCCGAACTGTCATTAGGATGTAATTCAAAAAGGTGAACGCCTAGAAGGACAGATGACACGTGAGAGAGAGTGTCAGAGAAAGGGTGACCTCACAGAAAATAATTTCTGTATAAAAAACTGTGTGCTAAAAGCCTACTTTGGTAGTATCAGTGGTTGAACTTTAGGTTATTAGGTGCCTGCACTGGTTTCTGGCAGGAAGTCTGTAGCTAAAGTCTACAGGGAAGGGGTAACAATGAGTTACCTGGATATTATGTTGATTCATAGGAAACTTAATTGTTAACAATAGAGAAAACATACCTTTGGATGAGGGTATGTCGGGTCCAGCGTTGAGGCTGGAGGAATTCACGAGTTGGGTGCCGTGTTGACAGGGACTGGATTTATGTTGATAAAATGGTGTCCATGCTCACTGAATGAGGGAGAAAGTATAAAGTAAGCTTCTATTTGACTTACTTACAGTAGCAGATAGTGCGTCTTGCCGTGGAAGTGCCTAGAGTGGTAGAGGCAAGAAGGGTGCTGAATACCGTAATAGATTGGAGTACATTATTGCTTCTATTTGGCTAGCTTATACAAGCAGGTAGTGCATATAAACGTGGAGGTGCCTGGAGTGGTTGAGGCAAGAAAGGTGCTAAATAGAGTGCTAGGTTGGAATTCATATTTGCTTAATGCAGAGCCTATAAGACTCAAACTAAAGGAGCGGTTAATCTCAGATTTGATTTTAAATGGTACCATGCATCTAAAACAATAGGGCTTAAATGTGATTTTTAAAGGTTCATTTGTGTTTTTCTTTGTGAACCTTAAGATTTTAGATGTGTGTCTGAATTTATGAATAAATTGAATTATCATAAAATTCTCTCAAAACCAGTCTGTGACCTTCAATGGCCAGTATTTGTACAAACTAGCTATCTGCTTCCTTTAGGCCTACTTCCTTGCCACGGTTGAAAAGGGGTAGCTGTTGACTCTTCTTTTCCCTTCTATGCAAAATTGCCTTTTTGAGTCAAGCCCTCTATAACAAAAAAGGCGGCTTTTTTCCTTGCCCACCTTTTCTCTTTGTGTTAGCCTCGTGCATTAACTGTGCCTAGTCTGCTCCTTAAAGAGACCTGCGGGGCCGGGGCCTTCCTAGCAGGGGCTGACTGGCGTCCCCTCCTGCTCCCTTTGTTTGTGCTGTTGCTGGTGATCCCTTTACGGCCTGTGGACTCTGAGGCCTGATGCTGCCAGCGATCTCTGGAATCTAATGGGGCTGGCTCCTTTTACTCATGCAGACTCTCAGCACTGCTCCTAGTGCCACCCCCCATGGCTGCAGCTACTCGCTTTATTGACTCTATACCCCATGTGCACGCATGAACTGCTCTGTTACTGGGACTGGCCGCACTGCTCTCATCTGCAGGCTCCTGATTGACTTTAGCATCTACATCTCCCTTTTCTGCTAGGTCTCCTGCCTGGTGCTTCATCGCCCGTGCTGTTCTAAATATCAGTGATACTGGACCTCACTAGCTCCTAGGACTGCTCTCTCACAGGGCTACCAGAGTGCTCATTCTCCACGGCTGCCATTGGTACCCGGCTGGATATATCATCCTGTTTAGGCTTTCTACACTATCTTTTGCCATCACCACTGGGCCCATTACCTCTGCCGGTGTTGACACGTCCTGTATCACCCTTGGCTCCACATGGTGAGGGTCCGGGTACCGAGGCTGCCGCTCTGCTACATCGGAGCTCCCACCTGCACTCCTCCTGATCGGGGATTGCAGTGGCATATCCCCACTCTCCCGGCCTCTCTCCCAGGTTCCTCATCGACTCTTGCCGTGACTGCAGGGTCTTGAATGCCCTGGCCTGCACTGGGTCGCCGCACTGCCCACCACCTATGTGCCTCAACGTGCTTAACAACATAGTGATGCCAAACGGATCACGTGGGTTCGGCAAGTCGGGGACCATGGATAAGTTCACTAAGGCTACCCCTAGGCCGGAGCCGGGCCACCCATCTTCTAACCAGGAAGAGTCGAGTCACACTTGAGTATGCCGGCCCCAGACCTCGCTGCAATGATGGAGTCCGTGGCTAAGAACTTTACCTCGTTCCATGAAAAACTTGATGACATCAATGCCAACGCTGCATCGCTCAAATCCCAAATCGACCAGGCTGGAAGCAGGATCACCGAGGCGGAATCCAGAATCAGCACTAATGAAGATGGTTTGCATACCCTTCAGAATAACGTTGCTTCCCTCATTCGAGATATGAAAACCATAAAAGCGAAGTGTGATGACCTGTAATCCAGATCACGCAGGAGTAACATCCGGATAATCGGAGTTCCGGAAAATGCCCTCAAGGGACGTATGGAATTAGCAGTGGAAAATCTCCTAAAGGACTTGCTAGACAACCCCCACCTCTCTCCTTTTTTTACTATTGATCGCGCCGATAGAGCCCCATCACCGCAACCAAAACCTGGAGACTTCCCTAGGCCTTAAATAGCCAGGATCCTAAACTACAGGGAGAGACCTCATCCTTCGCTTTTCACGTGAGAAGGGCGAGATGCGCCTTGGTTCCCAAATAATCCGGATGTTCCCCGACTTCTCTGTGGGCATGCAACAGGAGAGACACCAATTTATTGGAGTTAAAAAACTACTCCAAGAGCGGAATGTTCCCTATGCAATGTTGTTTCCGGCCTGCCTCAAGTTCACCTTCAAGGAATAATTGTACTTTTTCACTGTTCCAGATCAAGCTGTGAAGTTCATAGTCACAAATACCTATCCACAACCCTGTGGAGGATCTGATGGATAATGGCGTGATCTCACTCTCTTCGCAGGTCCCATGTTTTGAATAATGTTATCCACTTGCTGTACTACTGATGGGAGTAATTGCCACATTGGCCCCCCATGCATTTATGTATGGGCTACTGAATTGTGGCGCACCTTGCTTGCACGGTTACACCTGGTCAATCTCAGTTTTGCCCTTTACTTGGCTTGTGTGATGCAATTTAATGCTCTTAGCCTGGGTAGAACTACCTGCCCCATCGTTTGCCTAGTACTGATTGACCGTATGTCCTTAAGTTCTCTATGTTGTCTTCTCTCACTGCACACACCATTAGGATGTAACTGTTTACTGGTAATGTGTAACACCTGCCAATGTACCGCCTTTGGTACCTATCTTCTTCTGACCAGTCATCTGCACGGCAACAGCGCACCCCACTGCAGCTGCAATGGTTAACCTTGAGGGGTTTTTGACTGCTGGTCCCTGTTGGGCCCTCAGAGCGGCTGGACCGCCGTCATCTGGTTTGGGGGAGTCGTTGGTAATCTCGGATGGGGGGTGGATGGGGACACCGCCGTTGGTTGTTGGGTGGTGGGGAGGTGGATGTGTTCGGGTTGTTTACATGAAAAATGGCAGTGGTGGTACGGCATTTCACATCATGAAAGAGTCACAGAACGGTGACGGTCTTTATGGAAGATGCACACAGATTCACACATTTGGGATTTACCCTAGAACTACAAGATGCCCACTAAATTGATGTCCTGGAACGTCCGGGGCTTGAGCAATTACACCAAGGCTCACAAAATTATTGCTTACGCCCACCAGAGACAGTGTTGGGATACTTCTGCTGCAGGAGACGCATTCTCGTGCCCTTTTAGCAACTGCTATTGCGGCGTCCTTGGGACCTAACAGATTCTATACAACTTATTCCACACAGGCCAGGGGTGTTCTTACACTCATTCACAAATCCATTAAATTCACTCTTAAGAAAAGCTACATCGACCCAGATGGCAGGTATGTCATATTATATTGCACGCTGGTAAATAGGGAGTACCTTTTAGTGAACACCTATAGACCTAATGTTGATTCCCCTGAATTCTTTGATACTGTGGCCACAATCCTTCGGCTATGTTGGGGTTCGGATCATCTGGGGAGGCAATTTGAATCTTATACTTGATGTCGGTTTGGACAGAACTGGATCGGCACCCAGGACACTGTCACGACCAGCATGAACCCTACATGCACAGAGCACCGCTCTTGATATACGCGATGTCTGGAGGGCTTTCCATCCCCTTTCGCGTGAATACACCTACTACCCAGCAGTACACGACAGCTCATCCAGAATAGATCTCTTCTTGTTGTCCAGCGAGCTGATGGGTAAAGTTTACGAAACCCAGATACTAACTCGCACTTTATGGACCACGCACCTATTACCCTGTCTCTTGAGCTGGGCTCGCCTATGCCCACATGTAGTACTTGGTATTTCAAGTCTGCCGCCCTCCTAAATTTAGTATTCAGAGCGGACATACTGGCAGATATTGTGTCCTTCTTCGAATAAAACACCTTACAGGACACACCTGCGGGGATCCAGTGGGAAGCTTTCAAAGTGTATATTAGGGGGATGTCTTGTGTATAGGCGCGTTACAAATGCCATATCATATCATATCATATATCATGTCCATCTCCAGGGAGGCCGGGATGCTGAAGACTATAAGAAATGACCTAAACCGGGCCGAGTCTAGGCTGCATGACCTGGAGCATGACTGCGCCACTGCGGCTGATCCCACTAAACGTGCACTACTTAGCGAGGAACTTGAAGTCTTTGAGGCACATGCCACCAGGGAGGTACGCTACTTCAGCTGCCCACAAGCTGCACGGAAATATGGGGAGGGTGATAGGCCCGGGAAAACCCTTAGCAGGTTGATTCGGGGGGGGGAACGCTTTAGGACCCAGATTGTGTCCATCAAAGATGCTGATGGCGATACACAATGGGCTGATCAGCAAATACTGGGGATATTCGCTGAGTTCTACACTCGCCTTTACGTGTTGCCCCGGAATAAAGCAAACAACACATGAGAGACCTTCTCGGCCAGATTCCCATGACTTCCGTCTCTGACTCCACTAGGAACCAATTGGATTCCCTGATCTCGCTGGACGAGATTGTCAGGGTGATCTCGGACCTCCCGAAAGGTAGGGCGCCCGGCCCCGACGGGCTAACCCCAGAGTTCTACCAGAAACATGTCGTCATTCTTGCTCCCAAACCTTTGGAGGTTTGGGATTAATCTCTCCGACTGGCTGTTCTTCCTCCTTCCCTATGCAAGGCGATCATTACAGTGCTCCTCAAGCTGGGTAAGCCGGCAGACGAGTGAGGCTCATATTGACCCCTTTCTCTTATGAATGTTGACACTAAGATTTTCACCAAAGTTATAGCTAACCGTTTTCTCCCACTCATGACACACTTGGTGCACGAAGACCAGGGGAGGTTTGTGCCAGGTAGGTCTACCTCCCACAACATCCGCTGGCTCTTTAACATCATGGCCAGAATAGACCAAGACGCCTCTGCCATCGCTGTTACACGTGATGCCCAGAAGGCATTTGACATGGTTTCGTGAAAGTATACATGGCTGGTTCTGGAAACTATGGGAATCGGTCCTGAAATTATCAAATTTATTAAACTACTGTACACCGCCCTGGTGGCCAGGGTTCAGGTCAACTCCTTGACTTCTGCGATCTTCACGCTTTTCAGGGGCACTCATCAGGGCTGCCCTTTTTCCCTGATTCTGTTTGCGCTTGTCATAGAGCCCATGGTGGACCACGTTAGAGGGCGACATGCCCATAGGGGGATCCGTTTGAAAGATAACCCTGAAATTATATCTATGTACGCGGATGACATGCTCTTGTACATTAGAGATCCCACCACCCACCTTGACCCAATCCTACGGGACGTCACACACATTGGCACCTGCTCAGGCTTTACGATCAATTACTCCAAATCAGAAATCTTCCCGCTTACTAGCAATACCCAGCAACCTGAGTACCCACTCCGCTGACCCCCCGGCGGCTTTAAGTATTTGGGCATCCAAGTGTCCCTTACCAAGTCTACCCTATTGGCGGATAAGTATGTCGCTACTGCACACCTTGCTGAGTCAAAAATGACTAGGTAGCTCTCTCTTCCGCTTTCACTGGCCGGAAAACTTTCCCTTATCAAAATGGTTCTGGTCCCCAAACTGCTATATATGCCTTCTGCAATATACCAATCTGGCCTGGGAAACAGTATTTTACGAAACTACACAAAACTTGCGCACAATTCCTCTGGCCTTCAGGTGCGGTCCATAAGAAATGGCAACACATGGTCCTCTCATACGAGAGAGGAGGGTTCACAGCACCTGACTTCATGCTATACTGGACGGCGGCACAAGCCCAATATGCAACGTATTGGTACCCGAGCCCCCTTACTCACCCGCACGTTAAACTAGAGATACTGGCTGCAGCCAAGACCAATATTATGACTCTAATACTAATACACCCCTGATTCTCCGCTTGACCCAGTTGTGGCTACTCTATTTACCTGGGGCCATTTATTAAATGCCACAACCAATGCATGCCCCCACTACAAATGGCTTCCTGCCTGGAGGTTTCCCGGTCTGAAACCTACATACGATACAGCTCCCTCTCAACACTGGGAGGATCTGGGTTACTGTGCAATCACAGACTTTTTCCCTAATGGGAAATTTATCAATCAACAATCATTGAGACCGGGTCACTCCGGATCTGCGCTTGAGGTGCTACAATATTACAGGCTCTGTGCCGCCTTCCGGGCCAGGTGACCCCCCTTTCCCGACAAACCTCCCGATACCCCTGAGGTTGCCTTTATAGCCAACTCAAGTGGGACCCGCAGCACTGTCTCCTCCTTGTACAAACTACTACCAACTGGGATCCCAACCCAGCCCTCCAGGGCCCGCACTGAGTGGGCGGGTGAGCTGGACCTTGAGATTTCCCATCATCTATGGGAGAAGATGTGCACACATACCAAAAGGGTATCCCTCAACTTCCGCCACCGTGTCATGCAGTTTAAATTGCTCAACAGACTGTACTACACCCCCAGCAGAATCTCTAGGTTCACTAGTACTGCTATGCATATGTGTGCCTGATGTGGGGAGGGGGCTGCAGATCATTTAAACATGTTCTGGTCATGTCACAAACTGGGCGACTTTTGGGAGGGAATTGTGAGGGCCCTCTCAGATATCACTAAAGAGGATATTGAGCCCAGCCCGCTGGGAGCCCTGTTTGGAATTTGGGAATCTGCTGACACCAAGTGGTTTGCTAAGTTTCTTGATATAAGTCGTATGGTAGCCAAGAAATGTATACTTCAGGCTTGGAAAAGCCCCGTCCCCCCGACCTTCCAGAAATGGCTCAGTGCACTCATCTGGTCCCACACCTCTGAGGAGGAGTACTTGTCAATGCTCCTGGCACATTCCCGCCCAAAGAATGTGTGGGCTGCCTTTAATAGTTACCTCCGCAATCAATCTGAGAATGCATCTAGTAACTCACCTGGGGTTCCCTAAGTGTATTATCAAATGTCTGTGTATCTCACAAATCCATGTTCTCCTGTGCTTGATCTGTTGCCTGCTTCCTACGTTTACTGTCTATCGAAAATTTACTGATTGCATAATATGCTCTGCCGTATGTGTGTGCTGTATTACTCTGCCTTTAAAAATAAAAAAATGTAGAAAAAAGGAATACCAAATGGCTCCCTATCCAAGATAGAATCACCTTTAGAACTCTTATGATCACCCACAAGTGCCTTAACAACTCAGTCCTTAAGTATCTGAAGGACAAATTCTCCAGGAAAGAGTCTGCTAGACCCACTAGAGCCCACCATGCCCATTGCCTTAACATACCTAAATTCAAACTTAGCAAAGCTGGTGGTTCCAGATTTCCGGTGCTTGCTGTCAAATCCTGGAATAAGCTATCGCCGGCACTAAGGACAGACTCAACTTTCCTTTCATTCAGGTACAAAGTAAAAGTTTGGCTGTTTGATCAATCTAACTAACTTGTATGTTCATGATCTTTCGACTTCTACTCGACTATGCCCATAGCCCAAGAATTCCCTTCTAGTTGGCCGTCTGCGGCCCTCTGCAAGCCTGATCTGGAGCTATGTTATGAATCTTGTACACATTATGTATATGTCCTCATCTTGTATATGTCTTTACATTACTATATCTATGACTGTCTATATTTCTGTATCATTGTTGTAACAATTAGAGATCCCACCACCCACTTTGACCCAATCCTACGGGACATCACACACATTGGCACCTGCTCAGGCTTTACGATCAATTACTCCAAATCAGAAATCTTCCCGCTTACTAGAAATACCCAGCAACCTGAGTACCCACTCCGCTGACCCCCCGGCAGCTTTAAGTATTTGGGCATCCAAGTGTCCCTTACCAAGTCTACCCTATTGGCGGATAAGTATGTCGCTACTGCACACCTTGCTGAGTCAAAAATTACTAGGTAGCTCTCTCTTCCGCTTTCACTGGCCGGAAAACTTTCCCTTATCAAAATGGTTCTGGTCCCCAAACTGCTATATATGCCTTCTGCAATATACCAATCTGGCCTGGGAAACAGTATTTTACGAAACTACACAAAACAACCTTTGTTGTATCCCCGGGAAAAAGCACCCAGATAACCTTTGGTTCGGTGTGCTATGCAAGCAAATAAAACAAACAAAGTGATATCCTACACTGCAGCTTCCCACTCATCGTCCTTCAGCTACGACTTAGCACCCTAAGTTCCCATTGCTGATAACTACCATTCTACAATTCTATATATTGCTCTGCACCAACTGCTGTCCTTTCTGTTGCCCTACATTTGTAGCCCTCCCTTCAGTGTTTGGAATGTTATTGGCACTGTGCAATACTGTGATAGTTTAACAACTAAAGATTCTGTAAACATTCAATTGCATGAACTGTTGTCTGGTATTGAATCCCTTTCATTATTGGCTCTTGCTACCATCTGACAGTGCAGCACCACGTGGGCAATAGAGCTCCACTGATGACGGAATGGGTGAGGGGGATTCCTTCAATTTCTCTATACGGGGCATATGTTGTAACTCTAATTTTATTAACTAAAAGTGTATTTATATACTAATACGGATGTCATTTCAAAGTGAAATGATGTGCAGAGTAATGCATATGGATGACAGAGTTGATATCTAGGTAGGGCGCCTTCACAATGTGGTCTAGAAGTCTGAATAAGAGCAACTCAGTTGATGTAGGGGTGTTATGAAGAAACAGAAAGGGGACAGAAACTAACTGGGGACAAACATGAATGGGATACACAATGGATGCATACTAGCCTAACATATTATCAATATATTTATACTAATTTACTCCATTTCACAGGTGTATAATAACTTGAAAGCCGTGCAGCACATGAATGTTTACGAGAAAGAAGAAGTTCCTGACAGATTCTACTATAAAAATGGAAAATTCGTGGCTCCACTGACGCTTGTCGCTGAGCAAGGATGGTTCATAACATGGGTAAAGCATTCATCAAATTTTACCTGGAAAAAGTCCTTTATGTTTATGCCCTAATACACCATATTGCATGTAATATAGTTTTACAGTAATTGTCCTACTGTGGATGACAGAAAGGAATTTTCCCGATGAGCAGAGAGTTGGCAAGGTTGTGCCAGTACATCATTTATATCACTAAAAGTTAGAGCTGGGTGTGTGGCTACGGATAGTGTTATGTGAAATAAATTACAGATCATATTTTCCCATGTGGTAATTAGTCTTGGGCGGTCCAACCACATTTTGGATGGCTTGAGGTCCCTCAAACTGTTAGGTTTTGATGGTTTGGTCAAAAAGGTTTGAGGGTTTACCCAAGCCCCGCCCTTGAGGTGTTGGCAAGGCTTCCTTCCCTGGCAATGCTATTTACAAGCCCCATTTTCTTGCCTTGGGCAGTCAGGCATGTCAAGTGGTTCTAGAAATGGGAAAACATATTTTCTATTCCTTCACCAAGAGGGATGCTTTGGCTGGAAACTAAAAACATGCAATCGTGTTTCTGTCTGCTTGTGATGAAAACAGAAAGGATATTATTTCTATTTCTTTTATTTTATTTTTTAATATAAATAGTTTTTCGGTACAAGTTGTCCAGCACTTGGTAAAGCATTAGTTTCTGTTCCCAACAGGTGAGTTCTCCCACCCTACATACATTTTCTATTTCTATTATGGGCAGATATATGTGTATATATATCCCCAATTAAGTGGGTAGGCGTTTGTGTGGGCTTGCGTCATAAGCGTGCTTTGTGTGAGGGGCTTAAAGGAAGTTTGCCCTGCTAATATTCAGGAGTCACTCAATGTTTAAAGGTTCTATGTGAACTTACCTCATTTTAAAGCTCTCAAATGAAAAAGACCGATTTACAATGACCGATTTTCTTTTGATCGTAAAACCAAACCATTGTAAGGGTCTTTTTTGCTGGAGAGCTTTAAATGAGGTTTTTTGTTTGTTAAATATTCTCTGTGCGGTCACAGAGCGGTCTTTCTAAATCAATCTTTTGGTGAAATGATGACCTGTGAATATGGATAATTCTGGGCCACTCCTGTTCTTTATTCATCGAGCACTAATGATCCTACCAAGCAGCAGCATCAAAGCGCAAGGTTTAATAACATGTTGTCTAGAAAAGGACCATTTTAGGCTCTTCTTAAGCCATTAGGTGGTCACAACAATGGCGTTCCATAGTCTATCAGCCAGTAACTTGAATGAGGCATCAAGGACTTGGTACTCTAATAGGTGGCTTCCTATCTCTCAGACCGGTCGTTCATCTCCTGGAAATCCAACAAGGAGAAGAAATTCAGTCTTGGTATAATTACAATTGAGCCAGCTTTCGTTCGTCCAACCCATGTTGGGATCAAATAGGTTTTAGATGCAGGGGTCAGTTTGTCAGCCAGTTCCCCAGTTAGCCTAAATATGCTTTGCATGTCATCAGCATGGTTATGAGATAACGTACCTTCTTTGATATGCAGGTCAAGCAGAAGCTTAGTATAGATATTAAAACGATGTTATCAGCATGACCCCTGAGGTACGCCATACTCAACTATGGATGGCAGAGAGTGGAAAGGTTCCTTTAAGACCCTAAATGATGATCAGCTGAGGAAAGAACTACACCGTTTCTCGTCTTCACCCAGCATGCAGACCAACCCCATAAGTCTACAGAACATCATCTGGTGATCGATCATGTTGCACATGTTTGATAAGTCAAGCACCACCAGCATGCCAGGCCCATCGCAATCAAGCAATGATCGAATGTTCTTCCTAACATCTAAATAGGGAGTCCTGGACTGCACGACAAATTACTGAAGTTCGGGTGGTGGCTGCTTTTACCAGTCATGTTAGTGTGAGGCCTGCAGTTAGTGCAGTGACTAGGGTCCAGCAAACGTTTTTTTAAAAAGTCAAGTGACCCAGGTTTCTTTGTCAGAGACGAGGCCCTGCTCAAATGATTTATTATGAGTGAAAGGGGGTAAGGGGTTCGTTAGAAAGGGTTCACCAGAGCTGGTGCCAAGACTGAGTTTCCTGATAAAGTCGTGAGCTTCATTGATGCCAATGGGTTGAAAAGGAAACCACTACAGATGGGCCCAATAGCTGCATCACGGGGATGATCTGCATTAGAACCTGAAAGAGCCCTGGAGGGAGATTTGTAAGTATTGACTATGTTGTACCTAAAGAATGTAATTTTCTTTGCCTTTAGAATTTCAGCCTCACAGCATTTTTTCATTGCGTCTCATTGATTGGTTTCTTCGGATTATGACGCTTTCCCAAATTATGGCCTGTGGCAAACTTGGGAGCTGGTCATTACCCTGCAATAATGGATCCCTCCATTGGCCTGTAAGCGATATTCAATCAACACCACAGCTAAGTCAATGCCTAGTCTGGGATGCTGAGGAAAACCCTTATTGATGTATTTTTATGTCCAGTTCAGTACTCTGGATGACAACCCTTGTATAACACCCCCCTCTTAGAATCCCCCTGACCCCACTGAGCCAAGAAGTAGGTTTGTTTTGCAAATCACACTTCTATAAATAAATTGATAATGGATATTACACTTGTGAAAATGAGCAGTAATCAGCAAGAGGTAACTTATGAATAGGAACAGAAGAATAAGGTGGGCAAGAATGCTTTATATGGTTCAAGGAAACGCAATGATGAATGAAATGCAGTACAGAAAATAACTTGATATGGCTTCAACAAAAGACAATGTAATCACTTTTTCTCTGGCAATTAACCCCCCCCCCCCTATGCAATGTAAGAAATGGAAGGAGATGGAAAGAGGAGCACACAGTTCTCAGGAATGCAATCAAATACAATACGAAATTCAGTTCCCCCCCCCCGCAAGCTTAGAGGAAACAGGTAGAAGTTTGAAACACAGGCCCAAAATGCTTTTAAATGTGATGGCAATGGATGGGAAAATATGCTAACTGATTTCCCTCTAGATTCAGGGTGAGTGAGAGATGCTTGTTGGTATTAGTTCAGGCTCACTTTAGCAATGCTCTATGAGTTATTACCAGGTTGCAAACGGATTTTTAACAAAGGAAAGAATGAAGCAGCTATTTTGACAAGTGGAGAAATTGAGCCAAAATTGCAAATCGCTGTAAATTTCGCGAGTGCGTAAATCGCGATTGCGGAAAAAGTATAGGTAGTAGGAAGTCAGTTCTAGGTTGGTTGGAAAGCCTAGAATCACAGCTTTAAAATGAAAGTTACATTTCGTTCCTAGCTTTAAAGATGACACGATTTCTAGGAGGCAGTTCTACTTAGGTTAAAATAGCTTGAATTAGATTATTTTAACTAAGAGATTGGTTCTGCACAGTTCTGCTAGGTACTCACAAATATAAATTTGAAATAGGCCTCGTCACGGATCTGGTCAACACGTCCGGCGGCGGTTCTGTCTGCTCGGCGGGTCAATCAGGCACCGGTTCTGCTCACAGCGATCCGGATCTCTGATTCTGCTCACAGCGGTCTGGGTCAGCTCTGCTCTGCTGGTCTAGCCTCTCTGGATACAGCGGCCTCTGGTTCTGGATACTGCTCTGCTTTCCGGTCCGGATCAAGTGGATTCTGGATGTAACACTGCTTTCTGGGTACTGGCAAAAGTTCTTGGCAAAAGAATTCAGACAGCTCGCCCGGCTGTGGAATAGTTTGCAAATGATTTTAAGGATGCTGAGGCCTGCTGAGAAGAGTTCTCAGTTTGTGGGTTTAGGCCCTTGCTTTAAGTTCTGAAGTAAATTTCTGGTCTCTGAAGATTGATGGATGTGAAGTCTGGAGTCTCCCGGCAGAACGTCCCGCAGAAAATGGAATTGAATCCTCTACCTGTCCCAGCAGTCTCTTTTTATGTGTTTTGGAAGTGGGTGTGTGCGTGGCATAACTGAGCCTGCCCCTCTCTACTTGTCATTGGCCCAATTCTCCCCTCTCCCATGATTGGGGGAAGGAAATGGATTGTCATCATGATGAGGTCTGTTTATGGGTAAGAGGATCCTCCCCTGGTCAATTTGCCCACAAATCTATATTTGATTCAAATATATATTTCCCAGATACACAATTTGTTGAAATTACATGTACACATTATATATTCCTTATGGTCCATGCTTGTCCGCCTCTGATCTTCCTGGGGGCTTGCATTAAAAAATGACAACATTTTGCGCTTTTTGACTGGTTTACCAATATCAGACATTTACCAAAAATAACACACACATGCGCAAGGAGTATGGACATTAATTGATGAAGTGTCAGATTTTTAACATGCAGACATTTGGAGTAAGACAGTATTTTCCGCTAGCAACCCCCCAGCATACACCACAGGGTCCTAACACCTCTTAAAACGTGCACAGAAAAATCACAAGAATAATGATATTACTTATATAATTCTGACAAGTCCGCACTATGAGTTATCTATCTTTTTTAAAATTATGCTCTGGCCCAGATGGGTGTGGTTTAGGTTCCAAAGCACATGGGGGAAGCTTCTGTCTGCCCCTACCTCCAGCTCGGGTGGCTCCCAGAGGCACTTCTCCTCCCACTTCTCCCAAGAGGAAGCCACTTTACGCCCCCCCCCCAATATAACATTTGCCTGAGTCCATTGTTCAGTTTCCTGCAGTCCCCAGGTAATTCAATCAGAGAGGTGTCAGCTCCTTTTGGTGGGGAAGCAGGATGCAGCTAGTCCTGGGAAGAGTGGCTGAGTAGGTTTCTCCTGTCGGGGGTAGTTGTCAGGCAGAATTCAGCTAAATGTCACTTTAGTTCCCAGTTTAAATCAAACTTACAATTTTTACCTATACATTAAATAATTACTTCCTTCAAGTCATTTCAGAATATAATTTTACATTGTATCCACCTCTTAGCAAGTCTTTTCTTGGTCTGGTTTGGGTTCCTCTGTTCAGTTTTACACAAAGGTCTGGTGGTTTTAAAACGCCGGCTTTCTGATAGTGGTGAGTATCGGTATTGCAACCATTTTTGGGATTAAGAAAATTAATTCCCCACAGTTCTGAGTTGCTTTTTGGCAATCAGCATTGCCATTCCCAATGGTTTCAGGCTACTGTGTATGTAGCCCAATGGTGGTTTTAGGCAGTGCCCTCCTGTGCTCACAACATAGGCAAAGATGGGTGGCAGCCTATTCTTCATGTTTTCCCTGTGCACTCTCTGAGGAGTTCTGGCCATCATGATGTTTTCCATGCCAGTACTGCACAGTTTTATGGTAGGGCTTGGATGCATGGGTAAAAACATCCCACAGGCCTAAAAGGCTAGAACAGCATGACAAAGAAATCCGATTAACCTGGGGAGAGAGTGAAAGGTCATCACCAAGTTAAAGCCTATGGGGCAGAATCCAGCTGTGCTTGTTTAAAATGTGAGGCTCCAAAGATGAACATGGTTTCGAATGATGTTCGCCTTAACTTTGTTGGAATCAAGTCTGAGCCAGTTGAAGCTAATCTAGTGGGCAATGGCAATCATACATGCTTGTAAACATGAGGTGAACGTGAAGTAAGAAACCAACCACACTAAAGGTTGAATATCTAGACTACAGAGGATGGAAATAGTGAAGGCCCCTAGGGGGTACCAGAGATAAGAGTCTGAGGGAAAGCAAAGAAGGGAGGGGGAACAGCCTTCAACTGGCCAGTGAGAAAAGAGGAAATCCAGAGTAGAAGAGAGCTCCAGATCCCACAGGCCAGGAGAAGGGCCAGAGAATAGCATGATCCAGTGTTTGTTTATAGGGCGCCAGAAAACCCTTGGGTAGCTGGGCGCACAGAATAACAAGAATGCTTAGAACTTGGTCACAGGTTGCAGCTATACAGATAACATATATTGTATACAGTAATTACATTATATACATTCTTTGCATGTAAGGGTAGAGAGGTAGCATCTTACATACAGTAAATACATTATGTACATTTTACATGTGGGAGTGGAGGGGTACATATGTCATTAGATCACAGTACACAGGGCCAAGAGCTGTAGAAAGTCCAGCATGATAAGGCCAATGGCATCACCAATGTCTGTAGTAATGCGAAGTCCAGATCTACATTTTTCACAAGCAACCATAATTTGGAATTAGTGAACGCCTGATAATGAAAGACATTTAAGACGCATTCAAAGAACTATGATTTTCGTTTCTAGCCTTTTAGATCTAGTTAATCATTCATTTGTTGCTGTAGTGTATTTTGTTGTGATGCAATAATGTCTTTTCCATTACCCGCTTTCATCGGTCGTGGCTAGTCCTGTCCCATGTGTGTTCTTATGTAGGTTTGTTTAGATTCCGACCGCCAAGTGGCTAAAAGACAATTAGCAAAATTGTAGATGTTAGTAGTGTTGAAAATTGTGGGTGCAAAAACTGTTATGATTTTGCTCTATTAAACATATTTTTAAAAGAATACTAAATGCCAAGGAGCATCTGTTACAGCAGGGGACATGGTCAAAGAATATTTCATCTGACAGCTGAGACACTACTACCAATAGGCCTTTAAGTGGACTTGTGGTCTCTGGGGATCAGCCCTGACAGGCTCCTCAAATTGCTCTCAAGTTGAGGCACTAACCAGGCTCCGCAGCCTGATTTCTCTGTAAGGTTTTAGACTAAATGTGAATGAAAATTTGCGCGACAATACCGCTCTTGCCCCATAGATGTCACTATTGCCCCTTAATTAGAATCACATCATCGGTTTGATAAAATTGGAATTTGATTAATTGTTTTGTAATATGTTGAAGAGAACATATATTGTAAAGATGTGATGGCCAATGGATTAACAGATGCTCAAAGCCAATTTTGTATTCTCTAGTTTCTTTATTCTTGTTTGTTTGTTTGTTTCATTTGCTTATATAGCACACCAAACCCAAAGGTATCTGGGCGCTTTTCTTAGTATTCATGGTTACAATCGTTATACGAGATAGAGTAAAAGATACAGATATCTATTCAGTCGTAGATACAATACTATACAGATATATATATACAAGGTGAGGAAACATACAAAATGTACAGGTTCATAACATAGCTTACGACAAGATTGCAGAAGGCCTAGGTGGCCAATGGGTGTGTCATATCTAAGCTCTGGGCATGGTCAAGAGGTTAGCTGGGTCTTGAAGTCACGATAGTACATAGTGGTCATTAGTTTGATTGCGAGAACAGCCAAGTTTTTACTTTGTTCCGGAATGAATGGAACATACGGTCAATCCTTAGTGCAAGTGGTAGCTTGTTCCAAGTCTTGGCTGCGAGCAACGGAAAATTGGGACCTCCCGCTTTGTTGAGTTTGAATTTCAGAATGTTAAGACAGTTGGAATAGTTAGTTCTAGTGGGTCTGGTGGACTCTTTTATAGAAAATGTGCCCATCAGATACTTAGGGGAGGAGTTGTTTAGGCACTTGTGAGTAATCATGTGCGTTCTAAAGGTGATCCTATCTTGGATTCGGAGCCAGTTAGTGTTATTTCGTATTTGTGAAATGTGGTTGAAACGAGGAATATTTAGGGCAGTTCTGAGTGCATTGTTTTGCAATACTTGTAGCATGTGAACATTTCCTCTGGCTAGTGCCCAAGTAAAGAGTATTACAATAGTCCAGTTTGGATAGTATAAGTGCTCCTGCAAGGGTGATACAGCTATTGGTGGTCAGAAATAGTCTGCAGGCATTTATCAGTTTTGATGTGTAGGCCATTGAGGATGAGGTGGCGTTGATTTGTCTTTGAAGAGTTAAGGCAGAATCTAGATAGAAGCCTAGTGTTTTTACTTCCTTGTCAACATTGTTGAGGTTACCAACAATATTGAAAAAGGTATATTTGGGACTTAGCTTGTTGAGTCTTAACTTGGATCCAATGAGTAGGAGCTCAGTTGTATCGCCGTTAAGACAAAGGCCGTGTTTGGCCACCTAAGCCTGGATTTTCCTGCAGATTTTGTTTAGGAGTATAGAATCTGATTGGTAGTCGCCTGATAGAGTGAAGAGTATTTGCATATCATCTGCGTAATTCGTATATGATGTGCCTAAATCATCTAGATGGTCAAACAGAAGCTTAGTGAATGTATTGTAGAGGGTAGGGGAGACACAAGCGCATTGTGGGACTCCACATGTGATGGGGAGGGATCAACAGAAGCAGTAGGGGAGAACCCCCTCATGGATCTGTCCTCCAGGAAGGAGTTGACCCAAGCTGCAGCTTTGATGGAAAAAGAAGCGACTGTGGTGAGATGGTTAGTTAAGATGTTGTGGTCCACTAGATCGAACGCTGCTGACAAATCCAGTAGGAGGAGTAAAGTGGACTTTCCATTGTCCCTTGCCTCAGCCATTTGGATTTTCTGATCCAAGAGGGCTGTTTCTGTCCCATGTCTTGGTCTGAAACCAGATTGTCTGAGGCCTAAGAGGTTATTAGTCTCAAGATGATTTTGAATCTGGACATATGTAGCCTTGACTAAGATTTTTAGGCGGAAAGACACTGTGGTGATTCGTCTGAAGTTGGTGGGAATATTGGGATCAAGGTTCAGTTTTTTGATGAGGGGCATGACCCAAGCGTCTTCAAGATTTTTGGGAACAGTGCAGGATGCGAAAGAAGCGTTTATAAAGGAGGTGATAAAAGGGGCACATTCTTTGGCTCCTTCTTTTATGATGGAGACTGGGCATATGTCTCCTTGGCACCTGGACGGCTTAAGACTTCTGATGATGGACTCAACCTCCAAAGTAGTGACGAGGTGAATTCGAAGACTTTGTTCCGATTGGGGGGGTTAGCGGATTGGGAGCTCAGATTGGGCTGTGTATTGTCTGAGTTGCTAGTTTTGGCAGAGGTCGTCAGGTTACATGCTTTTGCTTCGGTTTTTGATTGAAGTAATGTAATGTTGTTGAGTAAGGCCTTTTGGATGTTAGTACACCAGAGGACATCTTTCTTACAGGAGTCTGGAGCGGTGATCGGAGATTCCAATTCTTTGAGGATAGTGAATAGCTCCTTAGTGCTAGATTTGGCATTAGAGATTCTATTGTTGTAATTTTCCCTTTTTGTATCTAGGATAGCGGTTTTGTATGTGGTGGAGGCAATTATGAATTTATCCTTATTCTGCGTTGATGTTTTTTTTCCAGGATGCCTCTGCATCTCTTTTAGCATTACGTAGCATTTTCAGCTCGGTGGTGAACCATTTATTAAGGTCTGCTAAAGGTTTAGCTTTCCTTAATTTAAGTGGGCCTAGTTGGTCAAGGGCCTTAAGTAGATTCTGGTTATATAGTTCTACCATTGTAAAAGGATCTGAGTCAAAGGGCAGCTGTTGATCAGTGATAGGTTGAAGTAAAGAGAGTATGTTTTCTAAAGAGATTAGGCGATTGTTTCTAGTTAAAGCTGGTAGGGCTTAGAGATCCTTAGGTGACGGTTGTTTGGAGTCGTGGACTTCAAAGGTAATGACGTTGTGGTCTGACCATGCACATGGTGTATTAGAGAGGATTTTAGTATTGCAGTTAAGGTCTGCTATCCAGTCTAGAATTCTGCCTTTACAGTGTGTAGGGTCAGATATCTGCAGTGAGAAGCCTAGTTCTGAAATAGTGTTTTGGATGGCTAGGGCATTAGTATCTAGGTTATCATATAAGCTGAGATTCAAGTCGCCTTGAAGCAGGATTTGCGAACCAGGTTTTGTGTTTTGTGTGAGGAGGCAAGTTATGTCTTCCTCAAAAGAGGATATTTGGCCTGGCAGTCTGTATATGGTGTGGATAAGGAGTGTTTGCTCTGATGAGAGAGGGTGTTTCACTGAGAGGAGTTCTCCGGAAGGGAAAGAAATGATGTCACTTTCTCTGGTAGCCAGAGTGTTTTTGGCAATGATAGCTACCCCACTTCCTCTCTTAGTGGTTCTATCAGATCTGATATTATACTCGTCTGGGACTGCTAACATAAGAGCAGGGCCTGCAGCTGGGTGAAGCCATGTTTCTGTGATCGCTAGAAAATCTACTTTTTTGGCGGTGATGAGGTCTGAGATGTCTAAGGCATGAGCAATTAATGATCTAGCGTTAATAAGGGCCCCTTTAATAGTGTTGACTTCTGGTTGTGGTGGTGGTGCGAGGGCATTGAACGTCAGAGTTTGTGGTAAGGGGGTGAAGGAGTGCATAAGTATTTAGAGGTAATGCTAGAGCAGTTGAGCATAGGGGTCTGATATTGTTCGCAGCGTTTTGTTGTGATGCAGGAACCAAGTCTTTTGTTTCTACAAATGATGGTGGAACAAGATAGGTTTGAGGTATTGAATGCGGTCGTGTGCATAATAGGGCTATGGACCAAGGAAAGGTGACAGTTCAACTTGTAGTACAGGATACCTAGATCCTGTTGAACTATTACTGGCATATGCGTACAGAGGCTTATTACATCTGTGGTAGAATCAAATGCAGTAAGACCAGTGGCCAGATCTGGAGAACACTCAAAAAGGTGTAAAAGGCACTCCAGCAGGTCGCCATGGGAGTGGATTAGCAGTTATTATTGGCAAGAGCTGTGTTAGTGAGTGTATCACTGCTGGGCTGGATACTTACTAATGGTGGTAGCAAGTTAGGTGCAAGAGTAGGCAAGTGGCACAGAATAATAATATCCGGTGGCTAGTGCACGTATGGTGAGAGTGGGAGTTTGGCAGTTGTCATCAATGAGCATGCTGTAGTGATGATTGTTAGACACACAGCATCACTGCGCGTGTAGTGGTAGTAAATGATACACAACGACCTTGACTAGTACAATTAGGACGGCTGACTAACTGCGGATGTGGGTGAGCACAAAGGGAGCAGCACATATCAAGTACGTATCAGGTGAGACAGTAGGTACAAAAGAAATGCAGGCTGATTATGGCGATGGGCATGCACCAGGAGTATCACAAGTCAAATACATATCAGACAAGTATCAGGCACATATCAGGTGACACAGTAGGTACAAGTGAAAGGCCGGTTATCAATGACAATGGGCAAGCACCATGAGCAGCACCATATCAGGTGCGACAAAACATACAGTTAAAAAGGCAGACTGTCTGTGGAGAAGGCATGCACAAGGGGAGCAACGCAAGGCAGGTGGAACGGCTGTTACAGATAGTATTGGATGCTATCTGTGTCAATAGGGAATTACAGATAGAGCAACATGTACCAAGTAAGGGGCAGCTGTATCATTGATCAGTGACATATAGTCAGCGGCAGTAGACAAAGCAGTGACCAAGTGATAAACGCCAATACTGTTACGAGCGTACAGACAAAGTTAGGTCTACTAGATGGATCGTTCGGGCAATGTCTACAATGTCTGAATAATATTGGAGGCAGCCCCAGGTATCCCGGTGTAGGTAGAATCTGCTAGACAGATTGGTGGGTCCATCCGATTAGTGACAGCGTAATAGCGTTTATAATTCGATATTGGTTCAGATGTTGGGCAGTAGCACTGCTATAATGTACATGTGTAGTAAGGTCACGTGACACACACGGCAATACAGCGGAAGTATAGACAGAACTCGGGAACCAGAAACAGCAAGGTAGTGAGGAGTTAGATGCCATGGGCAACACTTAGGCAAGGTTGGCGAGCAATTAGCAATGACTAGGTTAGGCTTACCTTAAAATGCAAAGGTGTGAGTGGCAGTGTCTTCTGGCAATAGAAGTGCACCGCAGTGGTGACAACGGGTTCAAAGGGCATAGAGTACTCAAGCTCAACGCGCTCGGTCAGGCTCAGTCAGGAGCCTTTTTTGTGAGCCTTCGTTGGGGGCCGGCTAAAGCCTGCTGGTGCCCCGCGATTGGCTATGTAGCCAGTGACAAGGTGACTGTCCAATTAGAGGCAGGTATTTCCAAAACACAAGATGTATGCCGATTTCAAACACAAGTGGTCATCTTGCAGTTGCAGATCTTGTGGTTTCTATCAGCCGTGGATCACAAAATAGCACGGATATTGGCCCAATGGCCACAGGGGAAGAATTCACAATTTCGGCCGAGAAGTGGTGCAAATATGGTGAGATGCTTCAGTTGTACAATGAAATAAAGCAGCTCCAGATGGAGCGCTGCTATTTAAGTCCACTGGCTTACCTTAGTCATTCATGTGATTAGGTGGGGAGGGTGGGCTGCTCTTGTTGCTTCTTGTTAACAAATGGATTAGGCTTCACTGAACCAACAGTGATGAGGTTAGAACCTGTACACCAAACAGCCTGGTGTCATGCCAGATCCTTCACTTCCTTTAGAACTGTGGGGCTAAGTCCTTCCCTCTCTCTGTTAGTTTAATACTACCTCCTTGCTTGAGTTAGTCATTCAGCCACTGGGTTTTTATACTGTCCTGAACTTTTCTTTCCTGAATAGGTGTCCTTCTTAGCTCTGTCTTTCATGGCTGGTGAATGGGTTATCAGGGTCTCGTATTGGTTACCCTGGACCTCATTAGGAGGTACCCTCAGCCAGTAACCTTAAATGGTTTGATGAGGGGTCTGGCGCCAGATTCTGTACAAGAGTTTTACCCAGGGTTCTTCAAACTTTCCACTCATATTTGCTCTGAGAAATACAACTTCTAAACTTTGGACTAAAGATCACCTCCCTTAGTTCTTTGCTTTCGGGCTGAGCTCTGACCCATGATCTGGCTGCTCTCCACTACCTTAGGAGCACCTTAACGGCCCATGTCTTGAAAGGCTCTACTCCGCATTACTTCCTCCCAGTACGTTTTCCTGTTTTCTCAATTTTCTGGTTGTCTCCTCCTTCCCCCAGTTGTCTTTCTGCCCCCTCCATTTGCTCTCTCCCTTTCCCCAGTCGTTCTTTTCATCTCTACTCTCCCCTCTTTGATGTTCCTCCTCTTCTGCTAATTCTCCATCCACTCTTCTTTGATGTTTCCCCTCCACTCCCTTTTGTCTCTCTCCTCTGTTCCTCTGACGATATGCCTCCTCTTCTTCACTTTCTCAACTTTGCTTCACATTCTCCCTCCTCTCTCCTCTGCCCACCTCTGATTGCCTCTTTGTTCTCTCCAACACTCTTTACTCCCAAGCTGCTCTCTGGGCTGTGCCTACATTTATACTCTCACTGGGGTTGTAATTGGGCTTATGAGGGGGAGATGTGTAGTATCTCTGAGCTAATCAGGTGCCGGCTATTTCATTGGCAAGGACGTGAGAAAATTGCAACTTCCCCAGGTGCGTTTGCTTATGCTTTGGACCATCCCTTGGGTCTGCACACTGAGGGGATGTTAAGGGTCTATCATGTTGGAGGCTCTTTGTTCTTGGCCACCTGGCTCCAGAATGGCCCTGTGAAGAATGCTGATGAATGCCAAACTCCGTTGTCTGTCTTATCGTTCACCTTGTTTGAATGTCTGGCTCCCCTTAATTGCAGTGGATCCCACAAGCCAAGTACCATCTTCTTCTGTCATTTGGTGTTTGTGGAAGGTAACATGAGACATGCGGAGCCCCACACCTATAAGCTCACGAGTGGCATTTACAGTGGGTTTTTCCTCTTGGCCTGTATATCACAGTTCATGGACCTTGATGGGGCTATGTGGGTTTTATCGGGCACCTGACACAAATTTGGGGATAGAATGGGGGCTCTGGAGGATCACCTGTTATACTGTACTACTCTACTCTGTTAGCCCACTTCTTTTAAAGGTCCCTTAGCTTCTTGCAATTCCAGGCACAGAAGGTGGCCCTGGAAATGTTTTCCAACATGACCTCAGATTACACTGCTTTAAAAAGCCAGCCAAATCCCAGTAAGCAGAAATTGGGGGTTTATTTATTAATTTAATAGTTTTTTTATTATGCGCTTAATAACTGAGTTTGGTTTCTTAGGGTGGATCCGAGATTCGACCCCCTGTTGCTCTGCGTGATCTTGCTTCCAAGACCAGCACGTTGACACTGTGCTATCCTCTGGTTCCCTCTGCGGTAAAGTTTATAAAAATGGGTCCAAATAGTGAATTTTAAATTACATTTGTCGCCATATATGCATTAAAGTGTATTTAAACATAACAACAACAATGGCTAAGATTGAGGAAAGCATACTGTAAGATTGATAACAAAATGTTTGCTTCCAAGGGATGTGGGTGACGGGGATAGATGAAGGAAAAGTGGTTTTGTGACAAAGAGAGGGTAAGAGGAGCACAACACCAGGGTACCCACACAAAATGGGCCCATGGGAAAGAGGCCCACCAAGACATATCTGGAGTGTCCTGTAGGCCAGATCACTGCTGGTGCCAGGTCACCCAAGAACCTTCTGAGGCTCCCCCACCAAATATTGTTTTTGACAAGTGAGGGCTCCTCCTCGATTTCTTAGCCCACGTAAAGTGTGCACTACCATAAAAGCCTCCTTCTGTTGGGTTCCCGCCCACCATCACCCACATATCTGCCCCTTCCCATACTGCTGTAACACTCTTGTGGCATTCTTTGGCAGTGTGAAAGAGGGGTAGATGCATTGCTGTGAAAGTTTTACAGCCATCTTTGACTGGTGAATTCAAATTCTATGGCGGCTGAAGTATACTTGAACATATAAGATCACAAAGCAAGGGCGGAATGAAGGTATTAGTCAGAAATAGTTATTCAATTTATTTAAAACATGTTTAGTTTTGTAACCACCACCACTGGCTTCTGCGTTAACAGTAAATAGTTGTAAACATAGTACACATATCAAACCAACACAATAACTATATAAAGTGCAATGTGCAAACAGTGCAATTGGTGTATCCCAAATTCTAGGAACCTAATATGCAAAAGATGCAATCACCCCTATTCAATAAGGACAGGAACATATCCAGATACACTCAGAATTTTTATTTATTTATTTATTTGTTTGTTTTGACACTTGTAAAGCGCACCAAACCCTAAGGCATCTAGGCCCTGGTTTTATATCTAAAACATACAAATATTAAAAAACAAGCATACAAGAATGTTATATTGCATTCATATAGCACTTTTAATTATGCCAGTCTACTTGGCGAGACAACGGGATGCTGTCAAATTGTATACTTGTATATAAACATCAACACCACAAAGCACATATATTTAGTAGATATTATCAGTAAGTATGAAATGATTGGTTGTTTTATTCAAGTATAGTCCATAGTACATGTGGCCAACCAGTGCTGGTCATTGGGCCGGCTCTCGGCCGATCCGAGATCCGGCACCAGATGTGTAGCCGGATCTCGGGATCCGGCCAGAGTCAGCCGCCCAAGCCAATGAACCGCGCTATAAAAAATAAAAAGCGCCCGTGACGGCAGCATTGCCGTTTACCGCTGGCTTTGTCACTGGTGTGTAATGCACAATGCTCACTACATGTACAACTGAAAGAAATCAGTTGTACATGTAGCGAGCATTGTGCATTACACCAAAGCCGGCGGTAAACAGCAATGCTGCAGTTGCAGGTGTTTTTTTTTCTTTTTCTTTTTTTGGCACTACAAAATGAGCCAGGGCTCATCAAGGGGGCGTGGCCTAACTGCAAGGGTCCTGCTCCCCTGACGAGCCCGGCTCAATGGGCCACTGGCACCCCTGCCAGGCATCCTTTTCTAGTGATCAACACCCTCTCCCCATAGGGGAGAGGGTGTTGATCTCTGCATTTATTTTCTATAGGCTTGCCTGGCAGGGGACAGGGCCTCGCCTATTCAGCCTTAATGGTGGCGCTGCCCCTTGCCTGCCGGGTAGGGGCAGCGTCACCATTAAGGCTGAAAGGGTGAGGCTGCTGGAAGCTGAGGCCGTTTTCCTGAAGACTGAAAATCCCTCGAGTTTCAGTCTTCAGGAAAACGGCCTCAACTTCCAGTGGCCTAACGTTTTCTCCATAATGGTGGCGTCGGCGCACGGGCATCTCCTGCTCCTCCTATACACCTCAAAGCAGCCCTCATTAATGCACGGTCCATACCTGCTCATGCCACAGATACATGACTACATCACATCACTGAGCAACAACTTGACCTACTTATAGTGACTGAAACCTGGCTCCACAAAGCTTCCGGTCCTTCACTCTCTATTGCCATTCCTCCAGACTACACCATCCTTAGGACGGACAGAATTAAGTCAGTAGGTGGAGGAGTAGCTATTATTGCTAAAACCCATCTCAAAATAAGAACCTGCCCTAATGAGAACCCAGACGGCTACGAAGTCCTGCTAGCTAAACTAGCTACGAACCATAAGACTACTATAAACATAATAACTATCTATAGAGCACCTAATACCAAATATCAGCCAGAATTAGACATACCACTATTGCTAACGCCACTTATTAAACAGAACACAAAATGTCTAGTCCTAGGGGAATTGAATCTAGGATTTAATAATACCCAAGACCACAAAGCAGAAGCACTACACAGTGCACTCAAAGACATGGCATTCACACAACTTGTGAATGCCCCGACCCACACAAAAGGGAGAATATCAGACTGGATACTACCCCTCAACACAATAGTATCCATAGACTCCATTAACTTGGTACCCTGGTCAGACCATCACAGTATAAACTTTTCTATTTTGTGCAATGAACCAGACCTACCTAAAACTGTCATTGTGGAATCCTACGTAACCAGAAACATCTGCAAACTTTCAGCAGAAAACCTCAACCCATTATTAGCTAACACCCTTAATAACAAAAAGAGCAATACTGTAAACCCCTGTGCCCTGGCTGACATTTACCATAATTGTCTCAACAGCACAATTGACACCCTAGCACCTTGTGTTAACAAAAACAAACGCAAGGACAAAAAATCTTCTTTTTGGTTTAATGAGGAATTAGTCTCTCTTAGACGGATTAAAAGATTGTTCGAACATCGGCTTAATAATACCTTAGAAGCCATGGAAGCATTCAACACTGCAAACAAAATCTACAAATCAGCCATCATTGCCCATAAAGCAGATGCCTTCAATACCAGAATCAGTAATACATCCTCTGATAGTAAAGAATTATTCACCATACTCAAGGAGTTGGAGAATCCAATCCCCATAATCAACCCAGTCCAACCAGGTAAAGAATGGTATACCACCATGCAAGATGCCCTGGCATCAAACTATTACAAAACAAAATCATCTCCAAAAGAAATCTCCTATCTGATAAGCAATCCACGTCTAACCAAATCACCATGAACATAGAAGCTACCACCCCTCTCTTTAACTTCACCCCACTCTCCCATGATGTAGTACATAGTACTATAACCAAACTCAAAGCTTCAGATTGCAAAGGAGACAACTTTCCAGCTCATCTAATTAAATTATGTGCCCCCACCCCCACACCTATAATTACCAATTTTGTGAATGCCTCATTCTACACCAATCAGGTCCCAGTCGGCATTAAAGCGCCATGGGTCACCCCTCTACTAAAAAAGCCCACTTTAGATCCATTAGTGCCTACGAACTACCGGCCCATAACGACTGTCCCCTTCTTACTTAAAATCATCGACAAAATAGCCTACAACCAAATACAAACCCACCTCAAACAAAATAACGTACTAGGAGCTAGACTATCTGGCTTTAGGCCCAACCACAGTACTGAGACAGCCCTTTTGGACCTGAAAATCCATCTGGACACTATCAGAGACTCAGGCAAATTAGCCACCCTAATGTTGCTGGACCTATCAGAAGCATTCGACTTGGTAGACCATGACAAACTATGTGACACTCTAAAAAAAGATTTCAATTTCTCAAACAACGCCACTCAGTGGATCAAATCCTTTTTAACGGACCGTGCATTCAGAGTTGCCATCGGAAACTATGCAGCTGACCCTATAGTAGTACCCATAGGAGTCCCCCAGGGATCCTGCCTCTCCCCTACCCTCTACAATGCACTAATACACTAAACTCCTATTCTCGGCCCTTGACGATATGGGTGTCATCTACACTGACTTCGCAGATGACACCCAGATCCTCATTCCCATTACAGGTGACTACACCCAAAACACCTACACCATCAATAGAGTATACTCTATAATTCAAAATTGGATGGCCCTAAACAGCCTTTGCCTTAACGACGAGAAAATGGAGGTTCTCATCGTGGGCTTCCAAAAAAGAATTAGCACCCTCCATCCTGACTACTCTCACATCAACATTGACGGTACACAGATCCCAGTACTCAAACTAGTCAAAACTCTTGGTGTATATATAGATGCCAACCTCACTATGCACAAACAAATGCCAGCCTTCTCCTCGTCTACAGCCTACACAGCTAAACTCATTGCACTCAGCCGCCAATTTCTTACTCCTACAAATTGTATTACTTTGGCCAGAGCGCTGATCTTAACGAAACTGGATTATTGTAACATCCTCTTTCTAGGAACCTCCAAAACCAACTTAAATAAAATCGAACTATTACAAAACAAAGCCCTTAGAGCGGCTCTAGGTATAAAGAAATCCGAACACATATCCATCATCAGGAGAGAAAACCACTGGCTGCCATTTGAAGCGTGAATCATCTTCAAAACACTTAGCATCAGCCATAAATGCATCACCAAGAAAGCGCCTAGTTACCTCAACAACACCATCAAGAAAAAAATCTCCTGTAGGACACTGAGATCTAATAAACTGGCCCTCTTGGAAGTTCCTCAATACAAATATAGTAGAGCAGGAGGAAGTAGCTTCAAAGTCCTAGCCCCATCGCACTGGAACGCACTACCCAACAGCATCAAAAATAAGGACTCCCTACTAAGATTCAAAAAAGCGCTGAAAACTTGGTTATTCAACAAATATTAACCTCAACTAGTCCCATTCCACCTCTGTACTAAACGTTTCTGGTTTACCTCCTTTCTTTGAACCGAAACACTAAATGAAGCTCCCATGGACCACATGTATCTCCAGTGGTCACCTTTAGACCTGCAACTATTATTTTAAACAAACTGTGATTTGCTACCTTGACCGATTGTAACTTAGTATAAGAAATCTGATTATATGACTTTAATTGTAATTCAGTATAAAATGTGTTTTATTTGACTGTAACACTGTATAAAAATGTGATAATTCGGCTGCAATTTCGCTGTGATACCTTCGGGTCTGGGCGAGTAACAAATGTAATAAATAAAATAAATAAATAATAAATAAAGGGATGCCTCGCAGGTGCATTGCCACCATTATGGCTGAAAAGCAATTTTTTCAGGAGCCTGAAGCTTTCGCACACGAGCGAGAGCTTCAGGCTTCAGAAAAAAATCCTTTTCGTGTAGTGGCCGGGGCTGGCAGGGGAGATTAGTGGGCCCCGCAGGACCCAGCCTCAAAATGAAATTTCAAAGCCTGACTGGGCTGAGCCCCGCAGGCTCCGGCCCACTTAAAGCCCTGGTCGGTGGTAAAAGGCAATGTTGCCGTTGTGGGCTCTTTTTTTTTTCTTTCTTTTTTTAAGTATTTATCTGATCGGATGGCCACTACCAACCCCGCCCCCTCTAGACCACGCCCTCTCTGCTCCCCATCTCCTCCCTCACCCCGGCACTTGTGGGATCCCCCACCACATTTTTTCCATTTCCACCACTGTGGCCAACACCCCAAAGGCCACAGCATGGCTCGGGGAAAAAATATGCACTTTTTTGCAATTACGGCTTTTTATTGCCAATCCAGCCACACTCTTACTAGGCCTGTGTCGCTCTGCAATAGGTCCAGAGTGTTAAAGATTTGAGTTTAAAACATGGCTGTGGATTAGGGCTGCCGGGAGTTTATTCGCTTAAAGTTTGCCATCTTGGGTGCACCTCAGCCAATCGGGTTGCTTGAAATGTGGGCTATAAACACTGCTTGTGCTATTTCCAGACAACCCAATGGCTACTTCATTGTTCTCCACCATGCCTCTCCTTTCTCCTTGCACACTTCACACTCCTTCCAGACAACTTGTCAGTGTGCTGTGTCCCGCCTGCCCTGCATTCCTCTCAGTCTCCTTCTGCTTCTCTTACGTTTTCTTATGGCTTAGCTATACACCCCGCCCCCTTTCTGCATACATTCTCTTCCTGTATTTTCCGAAACATGCTGTTTATAGAACACTGGGCGGCGCCATTTTCCCCCCAGATCCGTCTGGTTTTACCTGATATTTCGCTCCATTGACTTACTATTTCTTGCGCGCTGAGCCCATGCTCCAGGGTGTGTGGGTAGCATTCCCAGGGCATCTGTTTCTCTTCCTTTAGGGGTAGGAGCCTGTGTTGGCATTTCCTTTTTGTTTTCCAAGTTTCCCAGTATACGACTATGGCAAACCCTCGGCTCAGCCAGGTGTAAAAGCTGCATTATGTGAGAAAACCGGCCCTTAATTGCGTTAAGAACCTGCAAATGACTCTTGCTATGTAGATATGTTTGGGGAATCCCTTTCTCCAACCACGTCTGCAAATGTAGAAGCCCCCACAATGCCCTCGGGTCACTACTTAAATAATACCCCTCATTTTCTTAGACTTGCGGCCTGCCCTCGGCTGGGCCACCGCGCCCAGCTTCTGGAACTCCCAGGCCGGCTCTGCCACCTATTGCTCTACAGGGGCTTGCCCTCTCCACGAGGTTACCAGGGGAATAATGTCCTCTGGTCTACACATGGGAAGCAGAGTTTGCATTAGGCACACAAGCAATCCTGAATGTCCCTTTCAAGTACCAAACTCCTGCAGTGAATTACATGTATGAAGCATTTACAGATGTTACATGAACATGAGCATACTTTGTGAAACCACTCTCGCCCCAAAGGGTGGTTACATTGGGACGATTTAAGGTTACCGGTTCCAGCAGTGTGGGATTTAGCTTGGAAGAGGGCTTGAGATGGGTGAGCAGGTGCTTTTTTCTCATCCGAGTACACTGGCTGGGGTCCAATTTAGCACAGCACTGCACACACAATGTCACTTCGAGCTGGATCAAGCAGGGTTCTTCTCTTACTCTCAAATGCACACCAGTGTCCTCCAGTGCTGGTGGCTCTTGCTCCTTGTATGTAACTGACAGTTTGTGTGCAAGTGGTTCTGCCTCACCATACACTGATAAGATTAACACCCACGACATCACAAATTACATCACAAATAGGATCATTGATGACATCACTGATGACATCACATATATCAATTCTGATTAAAAGTCCCTATGAGGGGGTTCTGTTTAGAATGTTGCTAGCAACATATCAAAGGGGATCAAAAGACCTCTCATGAACTACTCCATTTATCAAAAAATGTACTTATTTAAATCAAAACGTTATGTTGAAGTGTTGTTAATACAGCAATGTAATAATACATAATGATATGATATGATATGCATTTATAACGTGCCTATAGACAAGTGTTTCAAGGCGCGAAAAGGCAAGTGAGGGGAAACAGAGGGAGGACAAAGACAACCATTTTACTAGGCCTAGTGACATTGAGATCGCGCAAGTGTAGAGGAGAGGGGATGGGAAAACTGCTGGGGGGAGGGGAGGAGGCCAAGTGTCGGACATGGGATCAAAGCAACAAGTAGTGCGGCCAACAGGTGGCACGTGCAAGTGTTAAAGTACAGACAACAGGTGTCTAATAAGTGCGGGTAAGGGGACTGTAGGGGTGTAGATACAGACCAAAAGTGCAGTGGTTGCGAGGAGGCAATGCAGGTGTGCAGCTGGGTGGGCAGGGACCTGGTCCCGAGTTCAGAGGGTAACCAGGTGATCAGTGCAGTATCAGACAGGAGATCTGCAGGGAGGAGGAAGAGAGAAGGCAGAAGCAAAGACAAAGGTCTTTTTATTTTTTTTATTTTCTTTAAATCTTTTTATTAGTATGTCATTAAAGTAAATCACAGAATAATCAAATACAGAAAGAAACAGTTAATCAGAGAAAAAAAATCAAAATCTTCCAATGAAATAACATAGCAATAAGCAAACAACATAATCAAATAATCCCCCGACATGCTTAAACAATAAAAGAGCAAAATACAACAGTTAATTAAAAACATTAAACACAGAACACACACACAAACACCAACAACACACAGACACCAAACCAAACTCCCAAAAAGATAATAGTAAAAAAAAATAATAATAATAATTCAAAGAGGAAGGTCTTGAAGTGCTTCCAGAATTGGAGATGGTTCTGCTCAAGTTTCAGAGAGGCAGGGAGGCTGTTCCAGAGTGAGGCACCAGCCGAAGAAAGGGATCTGCCCCAACTCTTTGCTTGGAGAAGCGACTGACCCTCAAGCAGTTGGAGGTGGAGGAGCGCGAGGAGCTCGAGTAGGAAGATATTTCCAAACAGAGAGTTGTGGACAAGGCAGATGGTCTTGAACTTGATCCTTGCAGGCACTTGGAGCCAGTGGAGTGATTTCAGGGCTGGAGAGATACCTGGGTTTGAGGCCAATGACAAGTCTTGCAGTCCTGTTCTGGATGAGTTGTAGAGGACGGAGAGTAGAGGCAGGCAGATTTAGAAAGAGGCTGTTGCAATAGTCGAGCCTAGAGAGAACTAGAGCTCTGGAGACAGTGAGCTTCTGGGGGAAGGTGAGAAAAGGAAGAATACCTCTGAGGAGGTGCAGCTGATAGTGTGACTTCTTAAAGACGTCAGAGATGTGAAATAATGAGTCTAGAGTCGAAGATGACCCTGAGGTTCTTAGCCTCACAGGTGGGAGCAGGAAAAGGGCCAAGAGTGGCCAGCCAGAGAGTGGCAGGAAAGGAAGGGGCAGGCGTGCTGATGAGGTGGATCTCTGTCCTACTGGCATTATGGCAGAGATCATTGGCAGCACACCGGGATGAGAGAGGGAGAAGAGGCAGCTGAGGGGAGCCTGAAAGCGAACCGAGTGTCATCCGCATAGCACTGAATGTTGGATCAGAGAGCGGCAATGCAGTGGGCGAGAGGTGCCAGGTATTGTTTGAACAGCCAGGGAGAAAGGTTAGACCCCTGGAGAATACCACTGGTAGAGTATGAGATAGAGGAGAGCCATACACACAGGCAATGGCTGCAGCATGGACCAATTGAAGTACAGTATTTTAAATCTGATATTATTATCCAGTAAAATCCTAAATCCAAGCCTACCAGAATCTTGACTAATGTTAAACTTGGAATTAACAGCTGTCAATACAAGAATTACAAAGAACATTTGTTAGTACAAAAAATACATACACGGCCCCGATATGTGTTGTGATCAGCGATGCCATCAATGATGCCATTTGTGATGTAATCTTTGATGTCTTGGGTGTTAGTTTTAGCAGTGCAGGGTAGTGCAGTGAGTTATGGTTGCATAGCTTACCATAACTGGCGAATGTCTGGGGATTTTCTGTTTTACTTGTAAACATAACGTCCCTTTAACAAAGTTTTTTCAATGAATTTCATAGGTTTTTATTTTCGGCTAAGCCGCATTCCCCAATAGGCAAATCAGAGTAGACATTTGTCCTTGCCGAGGGCCAGGCTCACTGCCCAGGCACCAAAGTTATATCACTATATTTTGTACTTATATTTTGACACTTCAGAAAAAATAAAACATAGGACAGATTTGCAAAACGATGCTTTGAGGTCCTTGCTGATGCTCCTCGCGAATGTTTACTGCAATCCTGTCCAGCACTTCGGGCTGTAGCCATGAGCAGAATTCTTTCCCCATTCACACCTATCCCGATAAAAAAAAAAACTTAACCACATAGCCGGTCCCGGGTAGCAATGACCACTTTAACCCCTTTGCCGGTCCCTTGTGGTCATGGCCAGTAGCCAGATTGTCCAGATCATGACCTTTGGCCATGACTCTGACAATCTGCCCACTGCCCATGGCAACAGGTTATACCCCAGTCACCAAAGATATATTACTGTTTTGTGTACCTACATTATGACACTTTTCAAAAAATAAAACACAGACACATTTGCAAAACCATGATTTCAGGTTCTTGCCAATGCTCCTTGCACGAGTGTGCTGCAAATCCGTCTAGCGCTTCGGGCTGCAGCCGCAAGCAGAATTTTTTTTCCCATTTAAACTTGGAGCTTCGGCCATTCTCCATGCCCCAATAAGAAAATCTGAGTGGGAATTTGTCCTTGCCGAGGGCAAGGCCCACTGTCCATACACCAAAGCTATATCACTATTTTTTGTACTTACATTTGGACACCTTGGAAAAATAAAACAAAAGACAGATTTGCAAAAGCATGCTTTCAGGCCCTTGCTTATGTTCCTTATGTAGGTTTGTTGTAATCCAGTCCAGCACTTCAGGCTGTAGCCGCAAGCAGAATATTTTTTCCCATTCAAACCTAGGACTTCGGCCATGCCGCATGCCCCAATAAGCAAATCAGAGTACACGATTATGAAGTAATTGCAGGGTGGTATAATGGGTAGATCACTGCGCTTAATCTAGTACTTAAGTCGGATTATCCTGATGCTGGTGATGGGGTCCTTTTGTGAAGGTGCCCTTCCTTCTTCAAGGGTTAGGTTTCAAAAAGGAGAGTGTGCCCTGCTCACCTGAGTACTGGGTTATTCAATAAGTAACTGTTGTCATAATAAAGCAGTCTTGAAAACCATTGTTGATGCTATATTTATTATTAGCAGTCAGCCGATATGTGTTTTGACCCTCTAGGGTCTTTCTCGAGGCGCGTGGATTGTGGGCCAGTCATTGCTGCAAGGTTGTGGAAATGAGTCCGGGATGCAATCCCAATATCTTGTCCCGGTATGGTCGCAAATAAGGGTGGTTGATGATTGGAGTGGCCTGGTGACCACATGGGTAGCTGGTTCGGCATGCTCTGTAATTATTTGCCGATTAGCATCGGCTCAGAGCCTGTTTGGGCTTGCAGTGTATGCAGAGGTAGTCACAGCGATCTGTTGATGCCATCCTGTCCAGCACTTCGGGCTGTAGCGATGGGCAGAATTGTTTTTCCCATTTAAACCTGTCCCGATTTCAAAAAACATTACCACACATCCGGCCCCTGGTGGTCATGACCATTGCTGGGCCCTCGTGGTCATGGCCAGTAGCCAGATTGTCTGAGTCATGGCCTTTGGCATGTCCACATGCTATGCCACAGTCACCAAAGGTATATCACTATTTTTTGTACCTACATTTTGACACTTTTCAAAAAATTAAAAACGGACACATTTGCAAAACCATGCTTTCTGTTCCTTGCCAATGGTCCTTGCACGAGTTTGCTGCAAATAAGTTGATGTTTTATTTTTTGAAAAGTGTCAAAATGTACGTGCATAAAATAGTCCTATAACGTGGCTCCACTTGACAAAATCAATTCAGACTTTGCACAAACATTCAAGGTTAGATCTATAATCATTTTGAAATAGTTTGTGCACATTCCTCAAATGGCAGCAAAGTTATAAGCCATCTAAAAATGTTGAGACCCCCCATTAATTTTGCCCCCTCTTGACAAAATCCCACCAAACTATGCAAAAACTTCAAACCTGGGTGTAAAATCGTTCTGCAAACGTCTGTGCAGATTCGTCAAACGACACCAAATTTATAACACTTTCAATATTGGAAAATTACATGCAGTTTCATTGAGTAGTGCCAAAGTTAGAAGCCATCCAAAAACCGCTTTTCACCAAACCTCTTATGCAGAAATATGTATGGATGCACCCGAACATCCGGACTGTTTGCGGATTTCGGAGATGAAGAAACACCTGTTTTTTGGCTTTTTATGGCCATATACCATTCCATCCTCATCGCCCCTCACCTCCCCAAAGATTGTTTTATTATTTTGACAAGTGCAGTGTTGTGTTTTTTAATATGTTTTTACCCAGTTGTCCGCAGACAACTGCGTCTCTCCATGGATCCAATATGTTTTTTTTTTTTAAATGCCGCACCTCACATTTTTAATTGATCAATCAGCGGGCACGTACGATGTCTGCAGATATCACAACGCTCTCTGATTGGTCTAGGAGCTTATCCGTGGACCAAATAGGGAAGTGAGTCCACGGACCAGACCCAGATATCACTAATTTGTTTTGACCTACTTTTTGGCTGTTTTTAAAAAAAAACCTGTACGGATATACACCAAATTTACAAAAGCATGCTTTCGGGACCAAGCAAATTTGGTGAACATCCGTGCAGCGGTCTGGGCTGTAGGTGTGAGCAAAATATTTTTTCCATTGCATCTATGAGGATTTCCAAACATTTTGGGACACCCTGTAACCTTGCCCCCCCATCGAAAAAACCACACTAAGGGCCTCATTACACGGAAGGCGGTAATGGTTAACGGCCACCGTTAATGGTAACGGTGACCGTTAACCATTACCGCCTTACTACGAGGTCCCTTAGCGGGTTGGTGCTTTAACGCCTGCTTTTTGCAGGCGTTAAAAACCAACCCCCTAAGGGACCTCAGAGCTAATTACGGCACCGCAAAATTACGGTGCCGTAATTAGCGCCTTCCCCATTCCCATAGAGCCCTATGGGGCAGAAATGGGAATGGGGAAGGGCAATGGCGGAAGGGGGATTTACCGCCCCACCAACCTTGGAATGGGGCGGTAAATCCCCTTTCCGCCAAGGCGGTGCCGGTATTTTACCGGCATGAGCCATGGCGCTAATAGCGCCATGGCTCACCGCCTTCCGTGTAATGAGTAAAACTTTGCAGAATCATCCTGAAGGGGCCATATACTTTATTTGCACAGTGAGGATTCATCCATGGGGTGCGAAGTTATAAGCCACCCAAAAAGTGCTCTTTCTATGAGTTGAGCAGCTTAACCATAACTACAGGCATCTACCACAGGCCCTATAATTATATGGAGGCATCCATTAGTTTTCAAAAATTGATTAGCAGAATTTTCTTATTAACTTTTTTAATTAGCAAACAAACACATTTGTTTAGCAATATTGTTTTACTAGTTTTAATGTCACCAGAAGTTATTTGTACCCAAGACATAAAATGAGCAACAATGCAGCCGATTTGTGTACCGCAGAAGTAAGGCATCGGTGAGATGACTCAGGCCTTGAAAATTCTTTAAAAATCCATATGACTGGAGACCTCCAGGGGGCACGAAGAGTGAAAGCCACATAAAGCTGAGCTCTGCCGTCAACCGTCCACTGGCTGACATTGGAGTCTTCTCCCTGGCATAATTTGAGTTCGCTCCCGGTGGGATTGCAGCAGCGAGGTGCAGGGGTACTCGTGCTTGACTGAAGCAGGGGTCGCACATCCACATCGGAAGCAACAAGGCCAGTGAGGACGACAGTCGCACCGGGTGAGAGGCAGCCACGAGGGAGGCCAGACTGCGAGCAGAGGCATGAGGAAGAGCGGACGAGGAGGAGCTGGCATGACCTCGCAGCAGAGACGCTGAAGCGAGGGAGCCCCAGAGACAGCTGAGAGCCTGCAGTGTTGGTGTGCAAACGCTGCACCCTGAGACCTGGCCGCTTGCCATGACACTGCAAGTCAGCAGAGAGCGGTCCACAGGTGGAGGAGGGACAATTGCGGCCCAGGGGCAGTGCAAGGGTGCGGATCAGAGGCTCTGGGATCAGCGAGGGACACCCCTTGCACGCCAGAGGTGAGGCCTTGTAGTGAGGGGAGGCCGCTCTGATGCTACATTGTAGAGTCCACCTGGGGGGCTGGGGTCGCCTCCACCAGAAAGACCTGGTGCCAGTGGCCACACTCAAGCCCCCGACCTGGAGGTGCTGCAGGAGGCCCCGGAGGAGGCCCGAGATACAAAAGGCAGCGGCAGAGGACACCTAAGTGCAGGGCCCCTTGGAGCTCCCTGAGAGTAGCATGGAGGAGCCCACACAGGACCCAGGTTGGGCGGACAGCTGGGGAGCACAGAGAGGGGAGAGTCCCAAGCCTGGGGTGGGAGCTGAGCTTGGAGAAGCTGGTGGAGAGCATACCCCATGGCGTTAGATTCCCTGCAGCGCTTTTGGAGGGAACCCGTGATGGAGTCAGAAGAAGCGGCAGGCAGAGGGAGAGAAGCGAAGGAGGGAGGATGCCTCAAGGGAAGGGTGGACAAGCTGGAGTACAAGATGGAAGGGATGGAAAACAATCACTTGAAAGTGGATCTCCTGGAGATGAAATACAAGGCTAGGTTGACGGACCTGAAAGCACGGGGGAGGACACCCTTTTGAAGCTTGATGGGAGCTTAAGGAAGTGTCGAAACAACCTACGCATATTTGGCCTGAGTGAACAGAAGGGCGAGACTGCTGCAGATGTGGGAAGGAAGGTGCGGGGTCTGATTAACACCCTTTTCCACTTGGAGTGGGGGAAGGAGGTCCAACTGTAGAGAGCGCACAGAGGTGGAGGTGGAAGGGGCAGAGGCCTGGAAATGCAAAGCGCATGGGGAATGTTCAATACGAGGGGGTCTTGGTTAATGTGTTTCAGCACCTTTCAGGACTCACTTTGTCCCTTCGAAGAGACTGTCGCCCTCTCACGCAATGGCTGACAGAAAAGGGGATCCGATATAGTTGGTCATTCCCATTTGCCTTGTCTTTTGAGAGAGACGACACAGACTATCGGATTACTAATGGCCAGGAGGTACTGAAGAAGGAGGTCCCAACCCTGGATATGTGCCCGGAAAATGGTGTAGCACCCACAAACTTGTAGCGGAGACAGAAACTTATGGCAAAGAGAAGGATGCCTGGCAGCAGTAAATACAAGAAACTTAACAACCCCCCTCCCCCTCAGGGAAAGGTCTATGATCGGAACATGAGGGGTGCTGCTTGGGGGTTTGGTGACTTCACATGGCCTCAAGTGTACTTGTGATAAATGGGGAGGAGAGATGTCATAAGAGGGATGGACAGCGAGGCAAAGTTATCGTTGATGGCCCTTCGTATGGTGGGTGTCTCTGGCCTGATGGTGGGGGAGAGGAGACGGAGGGGGGATTGGGTGGGAGACAGTGGTGGGGTGGGGGGGAATGAAGGGAGTGAGATGGGGAGTTCGGGGAGCGGTTTTGGAACAGTTGGGTATGTTATTTGTTCTTGCAAGACAATGGTCAAGAGTTAGTTTGAGTTACAGGTATGGTGCGCATAGAGGTGGGCGGGCGGACGTGCTCAGGGTGGGGAGCATAAATGTGAAAGGCCTGAACTCTCCTACAAAGCGCTCGCTGGTTTATGTTGTTTATTATTTCTATTGCGCACCAGGTACCCAAGGGCTTAAGGGCGCATACAAACAAAAAGCACACAATACAAACAACTCTTATAACAGGAACAAGACTGAGCAAAAGGGAAATATATCATAAACATATTACAAAACAAGCAACAGAAAAACATAGCATAGAGAACCGGCTAAAACCGCATAAATGATAATCAAGTTACAACCAGTGGATCCCCTAGGCATATATTTACATAGTCGTAGGAAGGCTGGTAGGGAGCTGGACCCACACCCCACCAAGACACAATCTTTATTGTCCTCTGTATTCCAGTCTCTCAAGTCCAACCTATGGAGGATTTTAAGTTCTGATAGCCTGACTACACCCGGCCCTGTTCTTTGTCTGAGCCAGGCTAAGGGCCTCATTACACGGAAGGCGGTAATGGTTAACGGCCACCGTTAATGGTAACGGTGGCCGTTAACCATTACCGCATTAATACGAGGTCCCTTAGCGGGTTGGTGTTTTAACGCCTGCTTTTTGCAGGCGTTAAAAACCAACCCGCTAAGGGACCTCGGAGCTAATTACGGCACCGCAAAATTGCGGTGCCGTAATTAGCGCCTTCCCCATTCCCATAGAGCCCTATGGGGCAGAAATGGGAATGGGGAAGGGCAATGGCGGAAGGGGGATTTACCGCCCCACCAACCTTGGAATGGGGCGGTAAATCCCCTTTCCGCCAAGGCGGTGCCGGTAATTTACCGGCATGGTCCAGGGTGCTGATAGCACCCTGGACCACCGCCTTCCGTGTAATGAGGCTATAAGACTTTAAAACGTAAGGCTTCTTTGAGTTCATGCCCCTCAACCTTGCTAATATTGGTGATGATCAAGTTTCTCGGGTCTGAAACAAAAACCTGAATGTTCGTATCTTCTATCCTAGGCATCCGGCATTTTCTAATACGCAGGTTCTGGGAGGAGCCCATAATCGGAAGAGCATTCGGTTGATTGTGGGCTTCTTGACCCAATTTCTGTGCCACTGCTGAAAAAGCAGCAGCTGGTTCCACAGGCGGAGAGACGATGAGGGACTTTATAGTAGCGCTACTTTTATTTATCGGAGCACTAAGTGGTGTCTGAACTACCTTAACACAATGGTCTGATTGCGAGGCCTTATCTAATAGCTTTTTTTGAGGATTGAATTGACAGGCCTTATCCAGTTTATATGTCCCAGTTCCAGCATGTAGGCAAAAAGAATCATTAGTTTGTGAAGCCATGTTCTTGCTCAAAGAGCTTGGACCCCCCACAAGTTTACTAAGAGAGTTCACTAGGAGTCCCAAATCGAAGGGGCTTGTACATAGCAGCAGCTCTTTGGCGATACTGGCCATGAAGCCCGGCCAATAATCGAGAATAGATTGTTCAAGAGATAGGGAGGGTGCAGGACCAGCCTGCTCCAATTCCATATCGGACTGATTAGTGGGATTTTACGTACTACAGATAGAAAGGAGCTACTCCTGGCTCCTTAGAATTGGATGATGGAAGCCCCCCTGATATACGCGTGATTAAGAGGCGATGTTCCTTCCACAGGTATGGAAACACCAGCAGCGTGAGTGGCCCACTCAGCGTGTGCACAGCCCCTCTCTCCAGGGAGAACTCTACACGTCTGAGTGTGACTCCTCTTATTCTGCCTCGTGCCTCCCGCACTGTGGCGACAGAAGGCGGAATATGGCGCTCAGTGCCCTTTCCCCCAGGGGCCTGAGTAGCAGGTGGCGAGGGAATTCCAAAATCAGGGGCTGGACGGCATGCTGCTACAGGAAACAAGGCTTGTGTCGGGTGAGGAGAGGCGTATCCTAGGGTGACAGATCGGTTAGGTGTTTTGGGCATCAGGGACAACCAAGAAAGGTGGGGTTGGAATCCTCCAGTGCAAGCGGTTTCGCCTGGGTGACAGGAGGGTGTGGCTGAGGGTAGATGGTAGAGCCTTGCTTGTATCCGGCACCTTGGAATGCGTGCAGATGATGCTAGCTGCTATATATTGCCCAACTAGGGACAGCTGCAATTTTTTCAGGAAGCGTTGGGGGAAATATTTCGGCAATTCAGCTGCCTCCTACTCATAGGGGAGGGGGGGGACTTCAACATGTGGGCGCACCCAGGGATGGACAGAAGTGGGGGCGATGGTCAGCCTGTGGGGTGGGACCACAGAAGGGCAGTGGCTTCTGCAGCCTCTTGGCAGGAGAGGGTATGTTGGATGTTTGGAGGGAATGTCATCCTGAGACCAGGGGCTATACTTTTTACTCCCCCGTACATGGCACTCGGACAAGGACATTTACTGGTGTATACAGAGCAAAACATAGGCAGGAAGTCTAATTGTGATCTTACCCCCATCAGCTGGACGGATAATGATATGGTACTCATGGGCATCTTGATGGTGGGCTTACAAACTAGAGATTCCTTATGGAGATGCAACAACATGTTGCTTAAGGATGTGGCCTTTGTGGAGGAAGTTAGAAAGGCAGTGGACCTCAACATAGTCTGGGAGGCTGCAAAGGCAACATGGAGGGGGCTCCTGATAGGAGAGGGTGCAAAGAAGAAAAGGGCCAGGAGCCTGTTGCTGGAGAGGTTGAGGGGGAGATCCGGGACAACAATATATTGGGCACGGAGAGGGCACCCCCTCCTTTAAACAGGCTTTGATATCGGTTATTCCAAAGGAGGGGATGGATCTAAGGAGCTATAAATCGTACCGTCCTATATCCCTCATAAGTGTGGATGCAAAGATCTTTAACAAGGTATTGGCATCCAGAATGGAGCGTGTCATGCCTCGTCTGGTCTACTCAGATCAGGTCAGATTCATCAGGTGGAGGTAGGGGGCGGACACACTCTGGAAGACACTGCACCTGATGGACCAGGTCAAGAGTCAGGGGGGTAACCCCACACTTTTGCCTTGGACGCCGAAAAGGCTTTCAATAGGGTGGGGTGGAATTGCCTATTCGGGTCCTGAGGAAATATGGGTTTGGAAGTTGGATTTTGAAGGGCATTCAGGGACTGTACTCTTCCCCTAAGGCGAGGGTAGCTGTCAATGGTAAGCTGTCGAGGGTCTTTGAGGTGAACTGTGGCACAAGGCAGGGGTGCCCCTGCTATTCGCCCTGTCCATGGAGCCTCTTGCTGAGCGACTGAGTGGAGCACCACAAGTGGAAGGTATTCTGGTGGGGAGCAAGGAGTTTCAGATGGGTATTTATGCAGATGATGATCTCCTACACTTAAAGAACTCTCTAAGCTTGGTTCCAGCAGCTATGCCACTGATTGAGAAATGTGGGTCATTCTCTGGATTTAAAGTAAACCGCCAGAAGTCAGTTCGATTCCCGTTCGCCAAAGACGGGCTGAGGGACATTGAAGCAGTCAGGTGGTCTGGATGGCGTTCCAGGGGGAGAGCATTCACTATCTGGGAGTCAATATTATCAAATGTCTGGGGGACCTGACTGGGGTTAACTACCCCCCTTGCTGAACAAAATGTATGGAGAAATGGCCAAATGGGGCAGACACAATATCTCGTGGATGGGTCGGTTGAATGCTCTAAAAATGAATTCCCTCCCAAGGATACTATATTTGTTTCAAATGCTGATGGTAAGTGTCCCAGTCGAGCTGTTGAAAGAGGCTAACGGATGATACTTCGCTTCCTCTGGCAGAAGCAGAAACCAAGGGTGTCATGTGACACCTTGGTGTTACCAAAGGACTGGGGGGGTCAGGACTTCCAGATTTAATACTATACTACAAAGCCGCTCAACTAAGGGCTATAGTACCACACCTTTGGAAAGATGCAGACAAACAATGGGTTTACCTATGGAATCACCACTTGCGCCCAGTCACAGTCATGGACGTAATTTTAGGGGGGGACAGGGATATTTGTCCCCCCCAACTTTCATGGAACACCATTTTGTCCCCATTCATTTGGCTGGGCACCTTTTCTTCAGATGTCATGCCCCCCCCCCAACATTTTCAGCAAAGTTACTCCACTGGTCACAGTAGGGGAATGGTTGTGGGTCCCAAGGGAAAAGGTCCCGAGAGGAATTTGGGAGAAAAGGATACTGGGAGTTTTGTAGGAGGTATGGAGGCGGAGTGCTGGTATGCGAGGGGTCAATACATGGCCCTCACAATGAGCCACATCTGGGCCCCACTGATAAGGGATGATATTCAAGAGCCTTGGAGCTATCAGGGGTGGTTTGAAGCAGGGCTCACCAGAATAGGACCGTTATGGGTTAAAGGATGTTTCATTGGGATCCAAGAGTTAGAGACAGTATTGGACGTGGGGAAGTTGCTGGTCTTCCTATATATGAGAATGAAGGGTGTGCTCACAGCAGAGAAACGGAAGGACTCGCTACAGAGGGACCATACTCCTATGGAGAAGATCCTAGACACACACACACTGAAATGAAAGGACTCAATTCGCTACTTCATGGGGCATGGTGGGGGTGATGAAAGGTACAGTCGAGGGGCTCCAGCAAAGGTGGGAAAGAAATCTGGAGGTGGAGTTGGACGATGGCTTATGGACCCTGATGTGTAGGAGGGCCTTTAAGACCTTGATCGCCTGCCAGTTCAAACTACGTAAAGTTGTTGCACAGATGGCAATACCACCCAATACAGTTGTCCAAAATGTTTCCATCGGTAAGCCCCTTGTGTTGACATGGCTTTGTGGAGAGGGGAGACTACTGGCAAATGTGGTCGGCGTGCCGGGAGGTCCAGGTCTTTTGTAATGTTGATATTATTTTGCTTGGAGAAGCAAGGTGATCACTGGAGAGCTCTGCCCCATATGGTACACTTTCTGTTGCTGGCAGCCAGAGCATGCCTGGCTAGATATTGGAAAGGGGTGCACCTCCTGAGGTTGGATGAATGGGTCACGAAAGCTAAGGCCATATACCTTATGGAGAAGGCCACGGCCACAATCCACAGGGAGAGTTTGGGCTGGAAGGGGAATGGGTGAGGTTCCATAACACATTTTGGTGTTCAGGCAAAAGACGGCACTGACCATGAGTATGGTGCCTGGCTCCTAAGCAGGGCGTCGCTTCTAATGGCTGTGCACCAGATTGTTGCTGTTCAGTTTAGTTTTTATGACTTTTTTTATTTTGAAATACCCTCAGTTGTGTTTAGGGGCAGGGGGCGGAGGGTGGGCTTACTGGAGGGAGCGTCCCAAGCAAGGGAGTGTGAAATGTATGTGATCAATGATCTTGACTATTAAATGTTGGAAAATGTATTTCTCCCTGCCTTGGTGAAAAATCTATAAAAACGTAAATTTAAAAAAAAGAATTCCACTAAACCTGCAGGTCGAGTAACTTAGTTTACCTACTCGACCTAAGAGAAATGTGATCGACTCATGGCAATGGATGACCACACAATTAAATGCATTTTCTCTAAAAGGGGGCATGTCACCACAAAGACACTTTATGTTTGGAACACTGCTGTCACCCAGAGGCCAGCCATGCACAGTGAAACATTTATTTGACATTTACTGCAAACAAAATAAATGTTAAATAAAAGTTTCAAACATCCCCAGCAAATGGTGTGCACCGTTCATAAAATCTACTAGACTATGCAAGTGGCTGAAAGGACTTTGGAGAGTCCTGGTTGAGTGTCTGTAAAATGTAAAAGGCTAGGTGCATGAATGGCCTTAATAAATAAATAGATGTGATAGAAAGGCTATGAAAAGAGTTTGGCCAGTTAGCTCCCATAGGTGCTAACATATAATGAAATCATGATCATCGACCAAAGCAAACTCTGGAGGCTAATTACAGTGTATTGTAGTGCAGTAGAGCTGCAGATGTACGGACTGGATGGAACTATTCATCACTACTTTGTGTTAACATGTAGTTAGCTTTGTGTATTCATTATGTAAGAGAAAAGAAAGTAACAGACTGAACAGCTTGGATGGCATAGCACGCAGAGAACTGAGCAAACTAGGTGGAATATTGTAGTTTGCGGCCATCTCACTTTCAGGGTTGCTGATTTAAAACACCAGGTTGATAAGATAGAATGTCAAGGAGTATAGGATCAGATCATGGGTTGAGCACCAGTTGCACAGATGTATGCAACCAGCAGGTTACAGAAAGAACTAGGTTTACCATCAAAAGAATGTGGTCATGTACATTTTCAAAAGCGTTCACTCATCATCTTCCCCAACAAAATGAAATATAGGTCACATTATGAGATTTAGATATACAAACCTAAACTTTACTGGAAAGCATGGAGACAATGCATTGTTTTACAGTAGCAATACCGTATCTATGCATATGTGACAACTACATGTTATTAGGCATAGAATTGCATGACTGTCTTAAAAAAAATAAAGTTAACACATACCTGTGTTTGCCAGACAGGATTTAGTTTGCTTAATAAAAGTATTCTCCAGATTACATCTGGTTTGCACTTATTTGAAAAAGAAAAGAAAATCTCGCCTAGCACTCCCACACAGGTGTTTGGCACTTAAGAGTGGAGGAGAGGATACCTGCTGCACTCTTTCTCCATTAGCCCCTTTGGACTTGCAGCAAACAGAAAAAAGAGGGTAAAGGGAGCCCTGAGGGCAGGAGCACAATTCAGGACGAGTTGTGCTTTCATTGAACAGGGTAACATTAAATAGCTTTGCTACACAACTACCAATTTAATTGGCAAACCTACAGAACTGCATAGCAAATTGCTATGCTACACTACTTATTGTATGCCTTGCTATATATTTGATGTTATGTTGATTTATACCGCGCACTGCTACTACCCAAGGTCAGTCTCCAGGTGCTCACGTGGCTCTCCAAGACAGGAGCAAAAAAAAAAAAAGAGTGATGGCTGGAAGGTTTGGAGTTAATCCTAACCTATGGCATTGCTCTGGGAATCCCTCCATAGAATCGTTCTTCACCTGCCAAGCCATTACAAAAGAGGAAAGATCATATGCAAATCAGGCTTGGTCCCACCCCAAAAGGGGCAGTTCAGCCCAGTGAATAACATGAATAGCGCTTATAAATCAATTGTCTGAAGGCAGGATATTTTAATTATACCAGTAGTGGGGTACAGCTCGAATTAATTAATTACCTCTCAGAAGACTTATCAAGAAAACAAACTGGCAGGCACTGGAGTGCACGGCTTGATGGTAAGGCGTGATTAAAGCAATCTCAAATTGTTTCCATGAGGAGGGGTTTTGGAAAGGGAAGGGCAGGAACTGGATGGGGATGGCCATAGGGATTAGCATGGCCATGGTTAGTTATTGGGTGGACAAATAACCAAACAACACCTATAGGCTGTGTGTCCCTCCTCGTATGCTATTTCTCCCTATCTGTACTCTAATTAAATAGTTAGAGCTTATAGGTGGCGCAAGGGCCACCTAATAGCCCACACTCAAAATAGTGTTGAAGAAGACAACGGGACAACACCTATAGGCTGTGTGTCCCTCCTCGTATGCTATTTCTCCCTATCTGTACTCTAATTAAATAGTTAGAGCTTATAGGTGGCGCAAGGGCCACCTAATAGCCCACACTCAAAATAGTGTTGAAGAAGACAACGGGACAACACCTATAGGCTGTGTGTCCCTCCTCGTATGCTATTTCTCCCTATCTGTACTCTAATTAAATAGTTACAGCTTATAGGTGGCGCAAGGGCCACCTAATAGCCCACACTCAAAATAGTGTTGAAGAAGACAACGGGGAGGCAAAATAGTCAGTAACTCTCAAAAAGACCTGGAGCACAGAGGGCAGCAGTACTGCGAGCAAGGAAGAGTAAAGGTAGACACCATGTAGTGCATGTGTGCTACGAGAAGGTGTGTAGGTGACTGGGTGCAACTGACAACCAGCATCTGGAATCAATTGATTGGGTTTCTTTGCACCTGTGACTTGTAAACAAAAACATGTATTTTAGATGATGGTTGATTGAAAATATTCCAGTGGAATATGATCTTTGCATTATGCAATGCAATGGAAACAGAGTAGAGAGTAGAGTAAGCTAGACAATGCAAATAACGTGCCACTAATCAGTTTTCCACTCAAGAGCTATGTATGCGATGTTTCATAAAAAAAAGCTGCTGCTGTCTCATGAGCACGGTTTGCATTTTGCAGAGTAAAGCACTACTCCCTTACTGGAACAATGGCACTGGCGTGAAGGAGGCCTGGCAGCATGGGTGGCACGGCTACGACAATGAAATCATGGACATGCGGGGATTCTTCCTAGCGCATGGGCCAGGTAAGATGTGTGATGTTAGCCACATACCATATAGTTTAGACTCTATTCTGGAGATAAAGATGCATGCCACTTTACGTAGGAAAATGAAAAATGTTGTCCTCTGGAATCTTTTTTTCTCGCTGATGAATGCTTACCCAATTTGTTCAACACCCATGCCAAATGTGGGGCGATTCATGAACGTTTTCAAGCAGAAAAATAATGTTCAAGCAAGTATTGACAAAGCCAACTGTTTTGGTTTTTATGTAGGCATGGGATAGACATTTGCCAAGCACTTCTAACTGGCCACAAATTGCCACAGCTGGAAAATAGTCTGAATATCACATTTACAGCTGCAGTTAAGCCCTTACCACTCACCAGACCTCTTAGAAATAGCACTAACATGCCAAAGATGGATGGTATGGCTTGATAGAGATAGCTGAAAGAGATCTCAGGAGGCTCTATTCTGGGGCCATCGTACCAAAACAATGAACAGGAAAATAACGAACACAAAAATGCTGAATTTCGCACTGCTCATTACACTGCAATTATATGTGGGAGGCGGTGGGTTACGGTAATAGAAATATGAGGGGAGTATAGGAGGAGCTGCTCGGGGTCTCCCCCGCATATTATTGTGGTGACATGTGTGGAGAAAAGAAGGTCGTCATTTTCCTGCTCATGACTTATTTTCTCCCAGTATTCACATATATCCATTTTGGGCAGGTAGTGGGAGTGAATGGCCTAGGGATTTGCATGGCATTGCCAGGTCAGTGGGTGGATAAAGAGCCAAACACTCACAAGATGTGTGTCCCTCCTCACATGTCCTCTCCCTCATTGCAATAATGCAACTGTTTCAATGTATACATGGCGTCTAAGCGACACCCAATGGCCAAAGCAAAAGAGTTGGGTTTAAAAAAGATAACATTTCATAACCATCGACCGCATAGCAGCAAATGTAAAAGATCATTTGTATTCATTGTTGTGATAATTTGTTTTTCTGATGAAGTAATGATTGTATTGGATCCTGTGTGTTTTTATAAGTGTTTAAGGTTTATGGTAAACCACATATCACTTAACACTACAAAAAAATTATCTGTGGTCACATAGGGATCGAATCATCTCATTATCGTTCCATAAAACCAAGTCTTTCCATTCATTTATGTTCGTCAACATCCTTGAGGGAAACCAAAGTAAAAACCAAGAGAGCATCCAGTCTAGTCGGAGTCTTTTTCCCGCCCAAGGGCCCGTTCTAATGCCAAAAAGGTTTTCAGAGATAATATTTTTTATCAAATATCTTTGATCATAGTATTTGATGATCTTGGCCCCACCTGAGAAGTTTGTAGACGTTCCATTGATAATGGAGGTAGTTTGTCAGACTTAGAATCATCTATTTATCTAGAATGGAGAGTATTCACATAAACAGGATAAATATTTGCTGAGAGACTTGGTACACAAGCCAGAGATCTAGTATAACAAGAATAAAGGCCGCCATGGTCATCTCCTATGCAGTCTTCAAACAAGTCCCACACTTTTCTTGCCACAGGCGATTGATGTCTTTCCCTGTAGCGTTTCCTTTCATATTCACAAGTCTGAGACAACAATTTTCCCAAACCCCCACTACGCTATTTTCTTAAGAAGTGAATATCTCAAGTTTGACTGATGCGATTTTCAAAGGTTGCGTGACATGAAAAGTTCAGGGTCAGGGTTAGGATGCAAAAATCTCAAGAATCAAACGCGATAATTTCCAGATATCTGTACCAAAAGCATGCTCTTGGCTGGTCTATGGAAAGCCAATGAAAAAACACCCTTTTTAGCATCTCCAAGTTAACTTGTGACTTTGTACGTCCCCATATGAATTGCCCAAACTGCTTTTCCGGATCCCGGATAAAGTTCATTATTCTTCAAGCATCACTGCTCAGCTGCTCCTCCTGGCTCCTTTGCATGCCTTCTTCTGCCTCAGGCAGCCCAACCTCTATCTTTTTAGTCATCTTCATCCGCGTTTCCTTTGAACCAATCTCGACTCTCGCTCCTCTTATAACCTACACTGTATATCGGTAACCATTCTGCAGCGCTGCCCCTTCTGGGTAGAACCCATGAACTCATGAACTGTGTAAGGTAACTGCGTTCACATATCTGCCTCATCTCATCAAATCTAACAGTATAATAAAAGGCCACATGTATGTTTGTCCCTGTGTGTTTGTCTGATGCAGTAGCTTCACCTGTTTTCACCGCTAGAGGGAGTCGTTGCCTTAGGATACATAGACATAATGCTAATTTGCATAGCTTCGCCTGTTGCAGCCTCTAGAGGGAGTTGTTGGCATAGGATCTATAGTGGTCCTACTGTGTCAATGAAAACCTGCACTTTGGCACGTGTACACAGCCTTATACACTAGTCTTCTAATGCACGTGTGCAAGGCAAGGGACAAAACACTTTGGTGGGCCCCTGTTATTAGAAAGTACTGTGGGCCCTAGTGTGCAAGGTGGCGAGTGACCGACAATTCTGAGCAAGTCACTGCCCCTGCCATCTACTTTACATTAAAGTGACCACTAGGGACCTCCTTCTTGTGCAAAATGGAGGAGTGATGGACGGAAGGTTTTGAACGGATCAAAACCTCTGGCATTGCTCTGGGCAACCCCAGAAGTCACGTTTTCTTTCCACTTGCCATGCATTACAGAGGAGAGAAAACTATCTGATCACACTTGGTCGCAACCCAAATAGGGCAGTCCACCCCAAACTACAGTGTCCCTCCCTTTCCTGCAATTCCAGGATAAGACAACCCATCAGTGACTTAGCCACTCATTTGGATGTCCCCTTCGGCCACGTGTCTTCACTCGTCAAAATCTCTCACTTCTCCGGCTCAATGCTTAAACCATTGTCATAAAATGAGTGAGGCCGCTAGCAAAATACTGTGAGGGACACCCTAAGATTCCAGCCACTCAGCGACCTGCGCAGGGCTTGGGCAATCTGGGGAACTCTGAATATAAGGGTTTCTTTCCATCACAGGGGCTAGAACGTTTTCTGTTCAGTTACTGGCCGAAACCTCTCAAATATTGAATCATCCCATCCTCTATTAAAAATTAACATTGGGCCCAAACGGTCCAGGAAGTTGTGGTGCCATTGAGCACATTCCTTGCCTAGTAAAGCTGACTGAAAACAAGTCCCAGTCTAGCGGCATAATCGTGTGGAAAGCCACTCCTCCTGGACTGCCCTTGCCAGCCTGGCTGCCCATGGATATCCTGCTGCATGTGATACATGCCGGACACTTCTCCTGGGAGTGCGAGCACAGGAATGTCCATTTTCTGCATACATGTAGAACTCATGTTAGGATATTCACATAGCTCCTCTGCTGGTTCCCCTCTGGGATTCTCAAAGAACATGGCAACAGTTGAGAACCTGCAAACATTTCTTGGAACAGGGGAAATGTGATCAATGTTCTCTCCAGTGCGTCCTTGGCTGACAGGAAGGACAATTCTCTCTTACCACAAAAAAGGTGGCATGCCTTCTGGCTTCACCTAGAGCATGACTTGCCGTGAGACCTCGTGAAAGGTTCCAGAGAATGAAGCGGCCCCTAGATATAGATGGGCACTCGCTTTAGTCCACAAACTGTGGACTATTGGCCCTTCTTGCACGGTGGATGAACCGCATTCCCTTCGGACCCCTGTTCTATACGGTAGACAAGGCATGCTCTGGATAGGGTGCGCGCCTTGTGGAACTTTGAATTGTTGGCGCCTCGTCGAAGAAGATTTCTTGATGCGTGTCAACTGGAACGATTGGATAAAACGACAGCGGTGTATGACACTAAGCGGCATTGTAGGAATGGCCTATTTATTTTGAGACCATGCTGAAAAGCGGTCAATCTTTCCATGTAGTCCTTACGCCGTTGGGACATGCAACAGGCAGGGATGAAGAATGGCCAAGCCGGCCTACTAGACACGAAGAGCCTAGTGAGGCACACATGCGGGGTGACACACAGTGTGTTCGAGGATAGCTTCATTCTCTGGTTCGCTTAGAGCAAGGCTTCCCTACATTACAGGAGAGCATTAAATATAACCTGTTCTATTCAAGGGCAGATAAAGATCAAAGTTTCCACTTCTATGCCTTCCTTTATGCTCGTCTGTGGTCGAGGGGGGTCGGGAACAATGAGGACGTCACACATATGTCTTTCTGATTGTTAGCTCAGATCTCTAGATTTCACCTTCGGAACTGCATCAGATTTCCCAGGGTCACTCCACCAATCTGGTGTACAATACCCTTCCCCCCCTGCCAGCCTTTCTGAGTTTGTGGGCATAGCACCTGCAACGATCGCATTTGAGCTGCAGGACCTCGCCAACTTAGCTATGCGTGTGAAAAGACTTCAAGAAAGCATTGCACAAGGAAGTCTTTTAAGTAGAAATGGTGAGGGATTTTAGTCTGTGATATGTCACAATGAGTGTATTCCTTCTACAGATTTCTCTTCCTTCCAGTGCAGGGATCTCCAAATGTTTTGGACTGCATCTCCCACCGGCCCTAGTAGGCTTGGAGAATGGTGGGTGATCTTGGGTGTTGTAGTTCTAACTATCAGTCACAGGTTGCAGACCCCTGTTCTAGTATATTGTCTTCACATGGTCAGATTAGGTTTTGATATTAACATGGTTAACGTTCATAGTTTGCAATTACAGACTAGGAGAGATTGGAAACCATCCCCTATTTCATATTTTGTGGAAACTGAAAAGAAACTCAGTTCTTCATTTTGGGAGTAATTTCCAACAAGTCAACTTCATTTAAATATGCTGTTTTAAATATAGTTATGTTGTTGCTTCCACTGTCATTGGAAGATTTAGCGGAATGTGTGCATTATATGCGAAGCCTTCCTGCAAAATATTCCATTCAGTAAACGTAGTGGTTAGAAATATAGAAATAGGACATCTTTGGCAAGAAATGTACATGTGTTCTCTTTCAATCTGACCAGTATTTTGCATGCGTGTGTCCACGCGCCCTATACGGCTAATAAAGGGAACGTGTGTAACAGGTTTTGAAGGGAGCACCTCAGTATTATTTAGGAACGAGTGGCCTCGGGGTATTTGCACCTGCCCTTCGTGGGTATGCACCCTACTGTAACATGGACGCCGGTAAAGGTGCACGCCATCTTGGAGCCGATAGGTCAATGCCTTTAGGTCCCTCAGCGGGCATGCCCCAGTCCATAACGTCCACCGGCTATACCAGCATTCCAGCAGATAGATTACAAGCCGCTTGGTCTTCTCCACACACGGTCAGCAGGGCCATTTTGTCAGCCCTGACTCCGATTTGTCAAGGCATTGTAAGGAAATGGTTCAGCTCTATAGCCTTGGTACATCTCGGACAGGATGGACGCCATCTGCACTACCGACCTGATTGGGCCGGAGGAAGTACGCTGTTGAGCCAGAGACTGGGATGAACCATTCTCAGAGGTACATGCCTCCAGCATAACCACTCTGCTGTACCAGGGGCAACTGTGGTCCATTGGTTTATTAAGTTTCCTTTTCCTATCTAGAGCCCCTCCCTCCACCCCCTGCATGAGTGGCGGGGTTTTATTGCCAGTTCTACTACAAAACATATGCCAAACCAGGATCCTAATTATTAAAATAATTGCATGATTAATTCCAGCAGCAGCAGTATAGATCAGCTCCGAAATATTGCATAACATCGTTTGCAAATCAGGTGGCAAGCTTGCCACTTCAAAAAACCAAAACATTACAACATGTCCACATTTCAATTCAATAAACAAGACTGTGTTTCACAAATAGATGTGACCTTTAAACTGGGCACAAGGAGTGCATTATGAAAGATGTCTTTAACGGGTGAGCTGGTTGACCGCCCCAGAAGGTTTCTCACAACAGATCGAAACATGATGCATTGTAAGTGCCGTTGCACAAGGGTACATTTTTACTTACGAAAGGTACTTACGTGTAAAATGAGCTGTAAAATGCACTCAAAAAGTGTTGTCCTCACTGTACAGTACATTGCTCCCAGGTTTAGTATGGCATGGCCATACAGTCATCCTTGAGATATGTACTTGTATGAGTTCTCCTGCTCCCAGGACACTCTCCAATGTAGATGTTCCTTCCCCGGGTGCACATTGGTCACTTGTGATGCTGCTGCGGCCATTGCACCAAAGAGGGATAATAGCAAAAGGCCCCCTAACTTGACCCCTCACACATGGATGTTTTTTGGAGGGTCAATGCTGGTGGTAACAGAACAAGAAAGATGAAGGTCAGCACCCTGAGAGGTTAAGGAGGTGGCCAAATTATGGCATGTCACTTAGTTGGAGCATGGCCTTGACAAACCTTCCAGCGGGTCACCAGCGGTTCCACAGATCTGTTTCTTCAGTTCAGGATGCTTGGCTCCTTTACTAAGTTTGGTGTGAACTCAGAAGATCGACCTGGAATGGGCTTAGGGTGCCTTCTCTTATCCAAAGTTTGCTTTGCATCAAACTAAGGGCAACCAATGGGAAATATGCTCACATTGAACCATCACAGACATGGACCAATTGCGGACCACAGTGGGCCCAGTCATCCATGCAGACCGGATATCCTGGCACCCAGGATGTGTATTGGAACTGGACAGTCCAGCCCACATCCTCGGCGCACACACACAAGGCATGCAGAAACCTGCGAAAGCTTCGGTTTGCGCAGGGTCTGCATGACCAAATAAGGAATTTCCAGGGTTTGCTCGACCTGGGGAAAGCAAAGGGGCAAAATGGCCAAAGGACAGAACAAAGAACCTCGTAGCAGGGTCATTTTAGGCACTGGCCACTGTCCTGGGCAAACGCAGTAAATGTAGTTTGGACCATTGAAAAGAGTCAAACATGCTTTAAAAATAACAGCTGCCACCAGCTCCGTCCTGGGCACACTTGTACATTCACCAAAAATCCTTTGAGGGTGTCTAGGGCCTTAACAATGAAAGAGACCCCAGCGCACTGTACTACTGGAAGATACATTGTGCACTGATAAAAAGTTACCAAGAAATGGTAAAGTGAAAGACTAATAGAAATAAAGTCTCCCATTACTGAAGGGCATGTCAGTTTCCCCTTAACGAAATTAGCAAAAGCCCAGCAAGTACAGCAGAAGGCTGGGCTTCACTGGTAAAAGTCAGGCTAGGTTGGTCAGACAAAAGCAAAATGTTGGGGGGGGGTTCACAACTGGAGGGACAATTACACATAAATGGAAAACATTCCTAACAGCTCCTACACCGAAGCTACATGAGAAGCTACATGAACAGCACTGTTCATCGTTGCCTGCAATTCCTGTTTTGACTGTGGAAGACCAGGTGTCCCCTTCTTGCCAGCTCCCAGAGAGGAACTGTGCAGATGCAAGCAATGTGGCACAATGGCAAGTCTTCTGCTTTGGGGAGGAGGGCAATCTCGAAGGGGTATGAAAGTCATGTTTGTGAGTGTCTGCCCTTGTTTGCTTTGCGGGTGCTTTTCTCCAAAGTGGATAGTGCTCATATTCTAAATAAGTCTGCCTCCTACAACCTCACTACCCCGAATTCAGGAATATCTAATATCCCCCGCCCACTCTCACTGGTGCATCTTCTGAAAGTAGTGAAAAAGCATCTCCAGATTCAAAGAACACTGCAGCGGTCCAACCCGGAGACATTGGTCCTGATTCATAAAGTGTTTTTCAATGGGTATATCCCATTGAAAAACACCTTTTGACTCAGGCCCATTTTGTTTATTGATGGTAGCAAGTACAATAAACAAAGACAGTGTGACATAATGTATTTTATTTTGCCAGTTGCGCCATGTTGAGTGTAAAAATATCCTCTTTCCCTACGGCTGCTACTAAACACTCAGGGAAAGGAGATTGCAGTGGGCATGCATGGTTACAGTGTACAGTGGGTGGGATCTTAGCTAATGGCAGTGGCGTTTCTAGGGGGTGGGGGCGTATAGCCTCGGGTGTTTTGGTGGTAGCCCCGGAAAGAAGCTCAGGGGCTACAACCAAAAGGCTAACTAGCCCTGAGTCCCGACAGTCCCGACATTAGCGTAGCCCCAGATCCTTTCCAGACCATGCAACACCCCTGGTGAATGGCACAGCCAGGGGCGTGCAGTTGGCTGGTAGATAACAGAAGGATGCCTGCAGGCTATGCATCCCAACTTGCATGCAGCCGCCCACTCAGTGAGGTAGAAACGGAAGTGTAGCGGAACAATGTGGGGATGAGAAGCGGAAAGGTGGGAGGAAGGATGGAAGAGAGAACGTTTGTGTCATTAATGTATCAAAATTCATCATCCGTGTTTGAGGCCTTCCTTGACTAACATATCATTTGATTTTGTTTCTCGCTGTTCATGTCCGAACACCAAAACCAACACACTCCAAAACACACATGACAATGCAGACCTCAAAATCCACACATGCCAGCGCCTGCACACTAGCATGTGCACACCCCAACATAGGCATGCACAAAAACATGCACACACCTACACATTCGCAGACCAGCACCACAAGCACAACGATACCCAACATGTTTACGTATATCTAATAACCAAAGATTTAGGCCACAATACACGTTTGTTACTTTTAATTGACCTGATGGGAAACCCAGTATTACTCTAAAGTGTCCAGCTTTTTTCATTCAGAGACCAATATATTTTTACTGTGTTTTTTCAGATTTCAAACCAAACTTCAAAGCTGCTCCAATCAGAACAGTGGATGTTTACAACATCATGTGCAATATTACTGGAACAAAGGCACAGCCGAACAATGGATCCTGGTCCAGGGTGGAGTGCATGCTGCGCAGCCTGCCAAGCCGGGCGGTGCCCACCCAGTCTGTCCAGCTGAGCACCGGTGTGCTCACTCTCGTCCTATTTTATGTGTTTGCCTAGCAGCCCTTGAACATACAGTCACGAAACACTTCGACCAGTAACTTGACATGGACTGCATTTATACATTATGTAAGCACTGCGTAACAGCACACCGTGGTCCTCAACTGAGCAAGTTCTTTGTTTCTATGGGACTGGCCCACAATCACTTTTCAATGCAACTTTCTGTATTCAGGGCCTTCGTCTACTTGACTACAAGTAGGGGCCTCAGTCTTAAATGCATGCTGCGAAGGGTAGGAGAAGAAAGTTCTCGCAGTACCCATATTGATCATGAATAATGGTGTTTTTGGCCCTGCCCCAATCTATCAACTTAAACTTAGGTGCAGGAAAGAAAGAGGGGAGGGGGTAATGGTGCTACTTACTGAAAGTTTCTAAGGCCACTCATTGTATAAGAACATGACCGTGTCGGCAGTGCCACCGCCCTCTCCTGCCCCTCCCTAGCCTCAACCTGCTGTGATCATTGCCAGTCCTCTGATCAGGCTGCGCAGTGCTCTAAAGGCGGTCCCAAAGCAGTCCTGTACTAGGAGTTAAGGAATTAATTCTGAAGTCTGTGATTGGCTGTCCTGCTCCTCATTTGTTAATGCAATCTGATAAACCAGCCAGGTGGGCTGAACTAGGTAATATCCACCCACCTCCTAAATTCCTCTAGTTAGGTGGTAATGAAAGACACGTGGGCATTATTCAGCCTTTGTATAATGCCCAGCCAGGTCTCTAGAGCTGTGAGAATATTACCCCCTTTGAAGGAAGAATGGTCATATACAAATCCCCTTTCCTGGAAGGCACAGATGGTTTACTCCAGTGCTGCAGAGCCCCTCTGCCTCCCACCCAGGGACCTGACTGTAAATGAATGTTTTACAGCCTAACCACACAATCGGACTTTGCAGCGATTCTGTTATAGTTGTCATTCTTTTTTAATTCATTATAGTATCATATGGTTTATAATAACTTACAACACTAGAAAGAACATGAAAAATCCACATAATACATTAGTTCATTTCCTCAATTTAGTTCAATCAAATTATATATGAATCAGTAGGGAAGTATTAGCACACTTTTAAATACCTAAAATGTCCGTCTATCTCAAAATGGCGAATTTTAATAAATGCTCCTGTCCACCCAATGCCATCTGCCAAAAAAATGTGTTTTCCTGATTTCACTTATATGTTCTATATATGCAGAATACAACATTGCTTATTGAGGCTACCTTCAGACATGTGATATAAAGGTGATTTAATGTATCAGCTTTTCTTCCAGGAAATGTGATTACTTTGAGGGATTTTTGTTGCAGCCCCAATTCTTTACTTTGAAGCCATTGATGTACTGTAGAAAGCCAGTATTGACACTATTTTTTACCAGGATGGAATCAAAGCTAGGAATGGAGTGATCATTGTCTGGAGTGGTAACCTAGTATCTGATGGAATTGTTTTGAACCAAGACATTCCCGAATAATCCTCCAAACCTTCTTTCATCTTCAGGGATAGCTCCCATCGGCTAACCTACTTCTGCATTGTAGCATCACTCCCTAACCAAATGCAGGTTATTATATTGAAGAAAAGGTATTTTTACTCCCGGGTACCTCGTTTGGTTTATCAGAAATAATTGTTTCCAACACTGCGGTTAGTACGAAAAAATTCATTTATTTGGTGTTTTCTTGTGTGGTTCATTCATAACAAATATTTGTGTTTTAAGAAACACTTGTTAGAGACTTGCTGTCCAAGTTTGGTCAGCCGACACGTATTTCGGTACATGCCTTGAGGAAGACCCTTTGGGTCGAAACACGTGTCGGCTGACCAAACTTGGACAGCAAGTCTCTAACAAGTGTTTCTCAAAACACAAATATTTCTTATGAATGAACCACACAAGAAAAACACCAAATAAACGAATTTTTTTCATACTTACCGCAGTGTTGGAAACAATTATTTCGGATAAACCAAACGAGATACCCGGGAGTAAAAAGACCTTTTCTTCTACCTACCAAACTGGGGCTTAGGCTAAACCCCAAAACCACTGCTGTGATCTTGCTAGAACTCACAATCACAATACAAATGGAGCTTAGCACAGGCAGGTTCAATTCCTAGAGCCTCAACCTACCTCAGGTTATTATATTGATTCTCTGCCCCTCTTTTAGAATTCCCAGTGTTCAGGAGGAGAGGAATTCACTGACGGGCCCATAGGTCAGCGCTCACCCTCTAGAACTTGTAAGACAAGATAGCTGCACCATGTGAGGACAGGGGGTGCAGGATTCACTTACTCCAACACGACTCAATAATGAGGACTCAGTAAATTGGCAAAGGGAAGTCTGTTTAATGACAAGTACATCAAACAGAGAAACAAATGGAAATCAGCAGCATTGCGATCACCTGTCTTGCTACGACTTCCTCGAACTTCAGTTGAACAGCAATTCTTATAGGCAATATTCGTCATCATTGATGTCTAACTCTACAAAAACTCAACATGCAATATAATTGGTTAGGAAAGGTAACTTAAGTATAGGTGCTATATCTGTATATGATAATAGGGCATGCAAATTGGATAACTCTTATCGGGTGGGCGTCTACGCCCATCCCACTACACCACACGTGATTGATGTCACTACAAATACGACGTCTTATTGGTTCTACCATCTATGGGACTCCAGATAACTTGGTCCATTGTGATTGGGCAGATTACATCCCTAGACATAAATCCCCATTTTAATTAGCGGCATGCAGAATGGACACCCATGTGCCTGGTGTCCTAAGTTTCACCCTGCCTCCCTTCCATCAATCAGTATCTTAGGGCTGTGTGTCAATTAGTTGGCTGGGTATGGCCTCGAAACTGTAGCCTCTTATCAGGAAAAGTTATGGCATCCTCGGGTCCTGGATGACATCAGGCGGTGGTACTTCTTCACGCCTGGCTGGTCACGTGTTAGTTCACCATGAATCTGGTTCAGTTTCCAGCTTTTAGTGCATTTAATTCTGTTTCAGCCTCGCCACCTGCATGGGCCCCCCTTATCCTGACCTTCATGAGGCAGGCTGCTATGCTCTGAAGTTAGAGTCTTGTTAGCTGACACTCTCCTCCCTTTCTCTGGTTGACCTCGATTTCCTAGGCATGAGCCGCTCTTTGTTGAGTTTCGATTCCGCTCCTTCTCTTGCCTTTGGCTGGGTTACGAAACTTGGCCTGTCAGGCCTCTGGCAGCCTGGGTACATTTCTGCTTTTACAAAATGGAGTCGCACTTGTATAATGTGCCTTATTGAGGTATTTATTTATTTGCATTTGTTAAGCGCACTTGCAGCCAAGAGGCATCGAGGCGCTGTTACATAATGTGAGAGGAACTTGTGATTAGCAGAGTGGATGACCATAGGTCTCATAGTTACACATAGATATACAGTGATATAAACATACAAGTACAGTGGTATAAAGTGATATACACATAGATATACATTGGTATGCAGAAGCAGGAATAGTGCAAAAGGAGAATCACATTGGGAGGCCTTTTAGACAAAGAGCCTGGTTTTGATGGCCTTCACGAAAGGCTATGTGTGACTCAATCAGTCTGAGATGGGGTGGCAGTGCGTTTCAATGTATGGCAGCTTGGGTGGGGAAGCTAGAGCCACCAGCGCGCACTTTACGCGCAGGTAGATATATGGTTGGCGCTTGCCGCTCTAATGTTCTACTAAGCATTGCAAGCAGTATTGTTTCTTTTGCCTCTTGCGTTCCAAGCCTATTTCCACACGTTTGACTGGTCGGTTGCTCCCATCTTGTCTCGTAGCAACGTTTCCTCACGTTTTAACATCGTCTCTTCTCTGTGTCCATTACATTTATTTTCGTAGTTACTCGCACTGGCGTGCTATTTTTGATAGCTGCTTTTGTTCATTCACGAGTCTGTTCAGGCCCTTCAGTCATTTCCACTGACCTTCCATTAGGGCTCTTTGGGTCTCTTCATGGACCGTCTGTAGGTACTCTTCGTTTGGTATCAGCGGCTGGTACAGCTGTCTGATAGGGTATGGTGCTGCCCAGGGTTGTCCGGTTATGGGCGCTTCAACAGGTATGGATCTTCTGATGTATACTGGGCAGAGTCCCAATGCAGCTCTTTGTTGGTTCATTTGCTCCTCATACGTCACATACCTTGGCAAGTACGCTCCTGGTACCTCGAAATGAGGGGATGGGGTGCAGGCCATATCTGGGACCTCCTCTACACCAGAATAGCTTTTCTTAAACAGCAGGCTAGCAAAGGACCCCACTCCAGCCAAAAATAGTTATTACTCAGTGATAATTTGCTCCCGTTCTCCATTATTACCTTTTCCTTTTCTTCCCTTTTATGAGGGTGGGGATCTTCCATCTCAATATTAGAATTAATCAGAGTGGTAATCTCTACCATGCAATGGAGACCCCTGCATTGCGGGAAACGAAATCCATAGATATCAAACTATAGAAGTGCATTGAGACAGTTTGTGCCTAGTTTGATAGAAATTCTATAAAATCTATGTCCTTGCTGCTTAAGACGTGTAATGATGGAGTTAGATATAACTGATCAACAACCATACTTCTGTTTAGGGGCGGATCCTTAGTTGTCATTGAATTAGCAGTGGTCGCCATGGGTGGTGGGAAGCGCCTCATCTGCCTGGCCATCATCAACCCCAGACGCCTTTGGTGAAAGGTGAGGCAAGGGCTCTGGAATTTGACAGTGAAGAGTGAGGTGGGAGCGTGTAGTAGGAGATTGGTAATGGGGCATTTGAGAGCAGGATTAAATTGTTTGTCAGTGGAGAGGGAGCTAGGCAGTTTGGCCATTGATGGGGAGGAAAGAGCTAAGGACTTTGAACTCGAGCAGAGGCGGGAGACAATAGATCAGGAATATCCCTGGGGGCTTGGGGGGGAATTGGCCATTTAGCGGGATGACAGGGCCAGAAGCCTCAGCAAAAAAATCCCATTAGAATGTCCATGTCCAGGCAGGGGCTTCTACCATAGGTAATCCCCCACTGCTTATCCATTGCTTGGATACCTTCAAAGGGAGCACCACTGCTGGCTTGCACACTGCTCTTCGGAATTAATGATATGAGATGCAATGTCTGTGTTTAGGGCTCTAAACCTATTCCGGATTGAAGTCTGCAGCGGGCAGGGATGTGAAAACCTGGAGTGCCTTCTATAGTGCAACTGTTAAGAGGGCTTATATATTTCTTGAATTGTTTAAATATTTCAGTGGAAGACTGTGTGGCTAGTCTTCTGGTGGATAAATGCCATCTGGCAGCTTTTCTCAGGAACACACGCAGGCCATTGAATTATTGTAATATTGACAGTGTCTGCACATTCGGTACAACTCGTGTCTATATTCATTCTTTTAGTCTGTAAGAATGTTTCTCACTGTATGTCTCATCACTGTATCTCTCATCAGGTAAAAGTGTATACGACATTATTGAACAAGCACTGGGCCATATAGTTGGAATCTACCAGTAGGTTTGAGGAGGGGAACCTCTGCCCAGAGCACCATTTAGGGGAGTTCAGATTTCCAGTTGCTTCCCATAAGTGGCTGTTTTCAACTTTTGTGAATTTCTTTGCAACCTCTGATCCAACCAGGCTCACCACTGTCCCTTGAAATTAACGATGCCTTCGATTCTGCTTGTTTTAGTAGCTGGTTGTTTGTGGCTGTTATCAACCATTGTTTATTGGCAGGCTGCAAACTGGTATTTTTAATAAAGATTATACAAAAATAGAAAAGAATCCTATTTCCTTCATTGCAAGCCACTTGCATGCTCTTTTCCCGCAAATAGTTCCTCTCCGGCCAATGGACACATGGATTTCCTAAGCATCATTTTCATCCAGACTGCCCATGCGCAGCTACATGGGCCAAAGGAGCATTTGCACCCTCCCCTGCAAGCGCCTGAGGGCAGAGGGATAGACATGAGCAGGAACCAGGAAGTCTTCATGGGGCACATGGGTGAGACATGGGGGCTGGGGCCAGACATGGGGAACCAAGGCAGTGATGAGGGAGGCATAAATGGATGGCCTGGGAGACAATGACTGGGACAATACAGAGATATGAGGGGTGCCATATGCTGACCTGGAGTTGGATGAAACAGACATGTCTGGAGAAACTGGTCTAGCAAAGGGGAAAACATTGGGGATCTGAGGGATGCATGAGGCTCTAGAGGGCCATGCAGCCTTAAAGCGACATGGATGCTGTGGAGGAGGGGGAAAGGGTGGTGTGGGGGAAACATTGAATAAGGCATGATCATATAAGTACCCCTCTATCACCCTACCACTGTGTGACAGTATGTTCTGCTTGTCTTCATACCATGTTTAAATCACTGTCTCTGGCCTGCATAAAGGGTAGATGGTACACTGCGCATGACACCCTTAGAACTGCGCTTCACACGCCATTAAAGAATGCTCGCCTTAAATGCTCACACATCTGACACATCTGTTTTGGTATAGCTAAGCATGTTCCCCGCTCTCGTTTTTTCTGAAAGGCGGCTTTAGCTGGCGGATTTCGTCATATTACTAAACATCTCGCCTCCCTCGCTGTGCGTGTAAATTATTAGAGAGTGTATTCCCCTTAAAGAAATGCCTTGCACTATGCTCCTTTTACTGATAAAACTCACACGCTCTGCTGAGTGCAGCTGGCATTGAAAGACTGTACAATGAGGGTTTGTCTCCGTCAGCAATTAAAGTTGCAAGGTGTGACCTTGCCAGGCTGAGACCATCCCTCTTCCATTGACAATCATCTATTCCTGTGAGTATAAGCGATCTAGACCAAGGAGGGAGGAGGTTTCACTTGCGCCACAGGCTTGTATTGCCGTTGGTCATTTGTTTACTTACGTCTAAAGTGTTTGTCAATTCACCAGAATTGTGAGTGGTCGTTATTTTCCACTACAATCTGGTGCCTTAGATGTCAGATCTTGCTGCTCTGTCGGCAGACAAGGGCCGCTGGGCGCACTTCCCGGTGATCCCCGTTGGGCCCAAGAAAGATGATTTCTTCGGAGAGGAGAGCTGGCCTCAACGCCCAGAGACTCGAAGGGGGCAAACAGAGCGGATGCGGAGGAAAGAGCTGATCGAAAAAAAAATCGTGGATTGATGAACACAGGTAACTTCCTCAATGTATTGTGATGTCATGTGTTGTGTTGTCTGAATCGGGTCAAAAAAGCTGTATGTGGATTTAAAGTATAGAATCTGTCTGGAGTAATGGGAATGCAGGTGGTATGCCTAAAACTAAAACTAGTTATCAGAAGTAAAAAAAAAGAGTAAGGTGGTTGGCCACCGCAGTTAAAAAAGCAGCGCATCCATGCTCCCTACTGACTTAAGAAGGCATGAGACCATGATGTCGTTCAGGATTGCCTTTTCTCGACCCAGACCTTGTCACTTGAAACCCTCTGTGCAACGAAAGTTTGTGCAACCCTGCTTTACATTTCACACTCTCTTCTATCCTAGTACGGGAGCTGTAATAGGCTGTGTTTCTACCAATTATGTGTCTTGGCATTGACCCTTACATACCACGTCTCTGAAGAAGTGAATACTGCTCTGCATTGTAGGTAGGATTATGGGGGAAATCAAATGTGATGCAGCACTTATCTGAACCTGACCTACACTTGCAGTGTTTCTCTGAAATATCTGTAATGGGGAGGAACAGGGCCAAGAGGATACCCGAGCTGCCAAATAGACATGGCAGACCGATTAAGTTCATGAGCCATACCCACACTGCCAGCCACGGGACTCGATGTTGTCCCAGTGCAGACAGGGTTAGGAATGGACCTGGACCAGTAATGAACCAAACCTTGTCTTAACCCTCTCACCACCCCCAAGAAAATGAGTGCAGGGCAATTTAGACAAGTGCTGCTTCCTCCTGAAGGGAGTCCAGCCCACTTTGTGTTTGCTCACTATTCGCAAAAAGCATGCAAGTACCTGGATGAATGGCAGGAATGGAATGAATGCACACAGACTGAGTCACCTAGGAGGGCACATTTGTTCTAGACAGAATAACAAACTTGCAAACAGCATTAGAGAAAAAGGGCTCACATGTACACCAACGCCAGTTGGATGGCTACCTCGAATGGTATACCAAAGCCACTAAGAGAATAACTGAATCTAAGATCCGGGCACTAAAGGACTCACAGGTGAAGCTCCAGGAGCAAGTAAAACACACAAAGAATTAGTGCGCAAACCAGCGGGTCCCGACCCATAAAACCAGATACAAACGAATATATACAGTCCTCTGAGGGGAGTCCCAGCCAAAAGAAAGCCATGAAGACATTCTGGACATTCACAACCCAGCCATTTGGAACAACCCACAAAATCAGCAAGCGGTGGCCCCGATTCCTCACAACCGCCTTATGCCCCCCAGATTGCTTTTTACTTACTCATGGGACTCTGAAAAACTCTGGTTATTTTAGAGAATTAATTAATCAAACGTGCAGGAGTGGGATTCGTAGCCGTATCGGTCTGTGTTGCTTTCCATCCTAGACAAAGACGTTGCCCCTGAGCTATCCTGCCTGCTCCTCTGAATCGGAAACTGCCTGAATGGCAGCTTCTGGGTGGCAGTGCCTGGAGTTGCACATTCATCACTCCACAAGAACATATTTAATGTCACAGCACAGCACAGGTCCTCTGCCACCCAGGCAGCTACAGTCAAAGGCCCCCATGCTCATTGGAGCAAACAGATCATCACAGGGCCTGTGTTGGTGAGGGAGCTGAGCTCCAAGGAAGTGGGAGTGAAAGAGCCACGCTCTGCAGAGCGGGCAGCAGACAGACAGGGTCTCTGCTGTTTAAGGGAGTGGATCAGCTCTGAAGTAGGAGCTAAAAGCGCCACCTCAGCAAACCAGTAGGGCACAACGGTGGATATTGATATGGTTTTTGCAACAATCCCAGAGCAGGCAGGCCTTCTGTTCCCAGTCTGAAGCTGGGGGCCTTCTGTTCACTGCCTCACTGGAGCAGCTCTGTTTTACAGCGGAAGCCACATACTGTGGAGAGTTCCCGGTGTAACGCGGGTCCTCTGCCACACAAGCGGCTGCAATAGAAGGCTCCCCACACTCGTAGGTCGCAAGCCCTGTTGTGGTGAGGGAGCTTAAAAATGCATTACAATGACAGTCTGGCTTTGCAAAAAAAAGTCTTTAAAATGGAAACTATCACGCTTATCTTTGATAAACATGGGGGAGACCCCCTTTAACTAGAACGAACAAGGCCACCTAACGTGTTTTTATGGGAGGTGGTCACGGATGAAATTTCACCAAAATGCAGTGGTAGCGGAAGTGATATCACTCGACCCTTGACCTCTGATGACATCACAGGAAGTAATGTCATTTGACCCCACCCTGAAGTGACATCACGGGAAGCGATAGAACACAACCTTTCACCCCTTGACAAAACAGTAAGTGGCATGACATAGCACTGTTCCTAAGTACACTATATAAAATATGATTGCGATATCACTATAATGTGATAACATTCCATACAAGAATGGATCACCATATGTATCGTTAATATCAGTGTGTATAGGCCCATATTTCCAAATTGCTGTCAATGCAAGCAGACGTCCAAGGCCAAATGAGAATGATGTGTTATTATATAGCACTTACGCTTAAGTGCTTTATATAGAACAAATATACATACAGTATCACCCAACCTGTGTTGGGACTCATTTATCAACCTCAGAAGGATGAACGGCTGAGTTGAGGTGTTTAAGAACTGACTACATCAATTATTCAACCCCCTGAAGTGCGCCTGAAAAAAACCTTTAATGAGTCTAGCAATTATTGTATAGAATTTTAAAAAGACAAAATATTTGTTATTCATATTCTTTATTTAGGGTCACTGCTCAAAGTGTTACACTTGTGGAACCCCCTGCTTTTTTTAAAGAGGCCTGAACAAGAAATCCTGCCACTACAGAAACAAAGACACATCGCCAGCCGCAGCCCAGGAGCTTACATTTAAAAACAATGTATTTTTTAGGGGTATCCTGGGAGACCACAAGGGTAGTAAGGGAGAACTCAGGGGTCGCAGCTGCGACCCATCGTGGCCCCCAAATGACATCCCTGGAAGTGGGCCACTCTGAAGGGTCTCTGTTGAGGCCTCTCCTCTGGTATGGCATGTATAGCTACCTATATAGCGTGATGTTAACCCCTCCTTTGACCTTTTCATGTTGCAGAATAAACATCTGTAGAACGGCAGCCCCTGACAGGTGTTTACACGGTGCAGTGCTGGGCCATAAAACTCCCCCTGAGGGTACTGTTGCGGAGACTCTGAATATTTCATACACTATCGAAGGACACAGCAGGCTACCAGAAATTGGAGCTTGTAGGAAAGGTAGGACCAATGAGCTGATCTGCTTGGTGAATCGATTGTGTGTTGTTATTCCTGCAGCCGTTCCAGGCTTCCTGTGGGACAGAGCTCCTGATATCCCAACATTCGTTGAGAAAGGATAAGTTGGGGTTACATCCCTGGCATTTTGTGGCGCTGGATTAGACTGTTGTCACATGTTAAGGTGATGCTTGGGTGGAGGCTCACGGAATCACTGCTGGACACAATAAGGTTTTCATGTTGCTTGTTTTTATTGGTCGTTTAAGGGGCAATTGGTTGCCTGGGTCTTGCAAGCAAGTGTTAGTACATTTGCATAACAAGAAAAAGCCAACACGTTTTTCGACCAGGGGTCTTTATCAAGGCAGAGAATAGCAGGACTGGCTTTGACGAAAGGTCTCTGCTCACTGAGATCATAAGATTTGCAAATCTTACGATCACTGTGAGCTGAGACCTTTCGCTGAAGCCCTGCTGGGCACTACAGAAGCTACTCCGCTACTAAGTCCAGGACCTTATTTTGTCCAGCAGTGATTGCGCCAGCCTCCACCCAGACATCACCTTAATATGTGACAACAGTCTAATCCAGCGCCACTAACTCCAGGGATCCAACCCCAACTTATCCTTTACCCGAAATTAGCCGCATTGCTGGGTCAAGGAAAGGAAAAATAACAATGTAAAGACTCAACATGTTATAGGGTAGCTGTCGGGCGCTGCGGGAGGCGGGGATAGGGACTAGATGGCAGTTGAGGCGGGAGGTGAATGGGAGAGGGGCGGGCGACGGGACGTGGAGGGGAAGAGTGGAGACGGTAAGGTAATGTGATGAAATTTTTAACTGTTTTAAAAAACGTAATGAAGAACATTTTTTAAAAAAACATGTTATAGGGTGTAGTGGCGAAGTGCATGGCCTGCGGACAACCGCGGTTCGTGTCCTGAGGGCGGCATGAGTCCCAAAATGACAGTCAATTTTCACATTTCATCAACATGTTATCTTATGAAGTAGTGACTCTACATTAAAAGGAGTAAAAGAAATTACATATTAATGACCATAATCGGAATATTGGATACATTAATTAATTAGGGTTAATTTAAATCAAATATGAAGGATCACGTGCCCATTAGTTTTGATTTCATTAACTTTATCATGGTACTCAAAAGACATTATTGGTGATTAATTGTGTCCTGTATGTTGGCCCTTTGTGAAAAGCATCGGCACATTTGCACTGGCCACTGTTTGTTGCAGCTGCGGCTTATAGCATGTGCACTGCACATACACACATTGCACCATACACTCAAGATTGCACAATGTGTCATATTAGACTTTCATTGACCGCATGTGGTCCCTGCAGGCACGTACTCCGCATCCCACTGACTCTCTGAGGGAGCAATGTCCCACGGGACTTGTGGAGTGTGGAGGTCAACTTGGCATATCTACCAATGGCATAATAGTGCACAGGCCTCACTTTCTGTCGGAGAATACTCTGTTTAAACCCTAAATGCTTGAAAACACCTATTTCAAAGGAATGCTGCACATTACATTAATTAACATGCAATCATGTTTAAAAGGGGGGCACCTTTATAGTTTGCCAGCATAGTTATTGACAATTCTCGTCCCTCTGATTTATTTTTCCAGGTTGATTCATGTTTATTAAACGGTAAATGCTAATTTGTCTTGTGCACTGTCTTCTAAGGCAGGGGTCTGCAACGTTTAGCTCACCAAATTTTGTGGACTACACACCCCAAAAGACCTAGCCAGCATAGTCAGTGGTGAGGGATCATGGGAGTCATAGTCCAAAACGTCTAGAGAGTTGCCAGTTGCAGACCCCTGTTCTAAGGGGAAAGTTCAATTCAACTAAATTTGTATTTTTCACTTTAAGATATGTTCACCTACTGTGCATATATTAATAGGTGGCAGCTGGCAGCTTTTTATTTTCGATACAGGGGATCCAGATCACACACTCATCATCACTGCTATAATGTGGTTGCCAATTCAGTCACCCGACACAAATATAACCAGGTGGGTCATAGGACAGGTAGATGCTGCTGTCAAAGTGTGTGTTTGCATGTGTGCGTGTGCGTGCATGTGTGTGTGTGTGTGTGTGTGTGTGTGTGTGTTTCCCCCCTGCCCATTCATGCATGTGAAATTGATAGCTAGGCTTTAATGCTCTGTAAGCAGGGGGAACTGAATGTTCATCCATGAGGGCAAGGATGGGCAAAGAGTCCCTGAAAAAGTATTACATGATTTACTACAATCATTTTGACTTGTGCAATTGCTAGATATTACTGGGTTAAAATGAAAGTGTTCATTACATCTTGCACTGGGAGTTATTACCCTACTTATGCACACAATGAAAAAATACAAGAATATTTCTGTGTTTACGCTGGAAAAACCAGTTACCTGCGATTTTTTGACAGGGACAAATGGGAAACCACTGATCAACACAGATTCTGAAATGTTTTGAAAACAACGAAACACACCAACAGAAGTAAAATAAAATAAACCCATAAAACAGGAAGCCCAAATTATTTTCATCATCCTCAGGCAAGTTCGAAGGCTTCCTAGATTCTATACTAAACTTGAGCACTGGCATATTCCCACTCAGACAGCTCCCGGGAGGAAGCAACACCCTAGTCTTAGTACATGCCCCTTGGAGCGCCATTGACTTATTTAACATGATCCAGAGATTCCCCAAGAAACAAGAAGATCCTGTTAAATTCCAGGAAGAGCTCCAAGTAATAATAGACTGTTACCATCCCACTTGCATAGACTTAAACAAGCAACTGCGTGCAGTGTTACCCCTGGACTCGGTTGCTCTGCTTAAAATACAGGCAAATTGGCCGGCCGAAGGACCTGTTGTGCCCAGAGATTGAAAGACTTTACTGATAGACTAGCGCCAACTATTCTTACCATTTATCTTCGGGAAACTGATTGTGCCAAGATTAACTTGTGCAAACAGCCCAGGGGAGAACTCCCTGAGAAATATCTTGAACAACTGAAATGATGTTTTGAACAACATTCAGGGATTGTGGATGCCGCGATTACTGCACCACAGGCGGTAGTGCCACAGTTCGTTATGGGGTTGCAACCCAAGGTACAAGAAGGGATTAAGGCTGTAATGATTGGATGGAAAGGAAAGGGGTTGGTTGAGGTTGTATTGGCCGCACAACATTTTCACAAGAAGGTCGAAAGGCAGAAAGAAACAACAGAAGCCAAGCTTATGGCGCTACAAATACAGAGCTTACAACCCTCTCAAGCAAGATAAGCATTCCAGGTGTGGGACAGGGGATGGGGAAGGGGGGCTTCCCAGTAATTTCAGGCAGGACAAGCTGCAGAAGGATATTATCGAAGCACAAACATTGACCAGTGCAATTATTGCAAACAGAAAGCTAAGTGCCCGAATCAGCCTCAGTATGACGGTCAGGTCGAACAGGTGACACTCCCAGGAGGGGCTGCGCAGTGTCTGCCCACACAGTCACTACTTATGATGACCAATGTATAGGATTACCAGGTGGGTCCCAGAGCTTGTTGCACCATTTATATCAATTAATCCTGCTGCCCCCGTATGTAGAATGTAAGGTGGCAGGCCAAAAGGCGTCATGCTTTGTGGATTCAGGGACTTCACGCTCCCTTCTAAGGGCATGCAAGTTTGCCCAGACAGAATAGATAGTAGATGCCATGGGCATAAGAGCTATGCTGATACCTCACCCCATGTCCACCCCTATGATGGCCATGTTAGGACCGATTTCCGAACAGAATGCATTTTTACATTTCTACTGTGAATTTGTTTGGATTAGATTTGTTGTGTAAACTGAGTTGTAACATTCATTGTTCCCCCGATGGTGTGTATTTGGTTATCCTCACTCATAGAGAGCACAAAGTGCTAGCTTTTACAAGAAGTAGCCTACTCGAAACCTGACGATCGGATTGATACCCCCTGTCTGCGACTGGGGATATTGGACCAGCTCCCAGCCTGCTTATGGTCAACCCATGCAAATGACACTGGTTACATGTTGAGTGCTGAACCAGTTACAATCACATAAATCCTGCTAAACCATTGCCATGTGTCTCCCAGTGCCCTATTTACTGACAAGCAGAAGAGGGTATTCGCCCGTTAATTGAATCCCAGCTCCAACAAAGTATCATTGTGCCAAATGCAGTCCTTGTAATACCCAGATGCTGCCTACAAAAAAGCCAGAAAGAAGTGGGCCATTTTATTCAGTACCTGCATGCAGTGAATGCAGCTGTGCTACCATCTTATCCCGTGGCGCCCATTCCCACTACAATCTTGTGTATTTTCTACACCACCAAGTATTTCGCTGTTGTAGATTTGTGTTCAGCATTTTTCCGTATACCCATACACCCGGAGAGTCACTATCTCTTCGCGTTTACTCATTAAATGATGCAATATACGTTCACTCGTCTCCCAATGGGGTATGTAGAAAAGCCCCACACTGTTCTCCCAAATTCCAAAGAAAGACCTTGATTCGGTGCAGTTCCCAGGAGTGTAGACGCTATTCAGTGCGTAGACGATCTGTTCATAGCCTCCCCTCTTTGGAAGTGTGTGAGAAAGACACACTGGCTCTGTTGAAAGTACTTGCTGAAAAAGGTCACAAGGCGTCCAATGACAAGTTACAGTTGTGTCTGCCCCGAGTGCGATACCTGGGCCATGAAATTTCTGCTGGGGAAAGACACCTGTCCCATGATCGGATTTCAATAATCTAGAAAGTCACAAAACCTTGCACCAAGAAACAGATGAGAGGGTTCATCTGAATGTTTAGTCACTGTAGGCAAAGAGTTCCCTAGTTTGTAGCTATTATGAAGCCCCTTCAGAACCTCCCCCATGATTTGACCCCAAACACTTGACATGGTCCTAGGAAGCAAAAGATGCCTTTGTCACCATTAAGCAGGCGCTTGCATCGACTTCGGCTATAGGTCATCCGGATTATAGCAAGCCCTTTGTCTTATTTTGCAATGAGCGCAACGGGTTTGCTCAAGGTATGTTAACCCCATTACATGGGGATAAGTATCGATCGACCTGTATCCTTCCACACCGTAGCTCTGGATCCAGTAATGGTGAGGCTCCAAGCTTATCAGCAGGCAGTTACTGCCCTATTGATTCAGAAAACATACTCCTTGGTCTAAGGGCCTCCCGTCACTATTTCTGTACCCCACTCCCTATTGTCATTATTGCTAAAAGGTAAAACCCAGCATGTATCTAATTCCCACCTCATGAGGTATGAGAAGATGCTCATTTCCATTGCCAATGTGAGCCTAAGCCACTGCCCTGTCCTTAACCCTGCCTCACTTTTACCAACCCCTAAAGATGGGGAGCCACATGACTGTCAGGTGGTCGTAGAGACAATGCTGAACCCTCGCACTGATCTGGTTGATGTGCCCCTGTTGAACCCATAGCTCATTCTCTTCACAGATGGTTCATGCACATGTATTCCAGAGACTAGAGAATTCCTCTATGGGTATGCCATGTGCACACCCCACTCAGTCCTAGAAGCCTACATGTTGCCCACCGCCAAGTCAGCACAAGTAGCAGAGCTCTTGGCCCTCACACATGCTTGTGTGCTGGTTCAGGGTAGATCAGTCACGGTCTACACCAACTTCAGGTACACCCACGGGGTGGTCCATGACTTTGGTGTCCTCTCGAAAAAATGTGGATAGTTGACATCCACTAGGCACATTGCTCCTCCCTGCTGCAGTAGCCATAGTGAAATGCGAAAGACAGGCCCCTCGCAGTCCTTTACCACTTTGGGAACTGCTTTACCTGATGGTGCAGTCGCACAGCGGCCCTCCAAGGGATCCCGGCTCCTAATGAATGTCTTGTTTGAGTTGCAGTTCCACCGTCACCCATCCCATCTCTTGCCAGTCTGGCGAGCCTTCAAGATCAAGTTCTGGAGACTGAGAAGGTGGCCTGGAATCAGCATAGTTATACCATGGGAGTAGACTCCTTGTGCTGCTCCCCAGATGGGTGCCTGGTTGTGCCCAATGTACTGCTCCCTTACTTGTTAGCAAAACACGTGGCGTGTGGCCCATTCAGGTAAAAATGCCATGATCACGTTACTCCAGAGAGACTGAATAGCACCTGGTTTAGCCTCTGTGGCCCACCACTTTTAGGAACACTGTGTAATATGTTTATCATATAATGCCAGTAGAGTAGTGTCAACAAAACTATCTGTACGCTCTGTACCGGAAGGTCCATTCTTGCACGTGCAGATAGAATTCATACAGCTTCCTGCCTGCTTGACATGGCTGTACTGTTTGGTGGTAGTAGATGTGTTTTCGGGGTGGGTGGAGCCTACCCATGCAGAAAGGCAGATGCAATCACAGTAGCCAAGAAACTACTAGCTGAATGTATACATTGGTTTCGACTGCCCCTAAGCATAGATAGCAACTAAGGCACCCACCTCACCAGTCATGTTCTTAAGCAAGTATGCAAGTCTCTGAGAATAGCACAGCAATAAATTGCGCATAACACCCACATTCTAGCGCACACGTAGAATGCTGCAACAGTGACCTTAAATTGAGATTGAGCAAAGTTTGTATAAATACTGGGTTAAATTGGCCCCATGCCCTCCCGTTAGTCCTGTTGGCCGTGAGAAATTACCCACAGCGAAAGCATAGACTGTCCGCACATGAAATCCTCCCAGGATGCCCAATGAGAATGGGAACTGCTCCACCCGCAGTTCCCCGTACCCTGAGTTTGCGACTAGAGGATGACACATTAATCCAGTACTGTCACACATTGATTAAGATTGTTCAATCACTCCATGCACAGATCTGCAAAGCCTTACCAGAGCCAGCTCTGGGACCATCCCACCCTCTGCCACCAGGACCCTGGAAAATTCACCAGCGGAAGACATTGCTTCAACGAAGGTGGTGAGGCCCCTCCCAGATCCTCCTCACCGTGAACTCTGTAGTGGAGTGTAACAGGACCCCGGCCTGGATTCACGTGACGCATTGCTGCAAGGTCCCTGATCCCTCCGATGAAATCACCACAGAGACCACTGATTTTCTTTGGGCAAGCTCTGGAGCTGCCAATGCCTCAGACACCACCATCTGTGATGCCTCCAGCCCTGTGTTAGTGTCAGAATTATCCTGGGTTTCTGGATCAGACCGAAATATACTGGAGAGCAAGGGCCAGACCCACAATCAGCCAATACATTAAAGATGCATTAGGTTTACTGTATATTATTCATAAATAGTAAATCATCATACAATGTTAGAAAACAATATCAATTTGGCATCCAATTCATTATTGAGCAACACTTTTTTAATAATAATTTCAAACAGTAACAGCTGAACCCAACATGTTTCGAGAAGCAATTCTCTTCATCGGGGGTATAATTTTTAACATGCAGTACTTATGATCACATACCTTATTGTTAATTATCGGATTGCTTTGAAAAGTCTTTTCTTATAATGGTTCTTTGTGATTGTTTGCAGACCTATTAATAAGTATACCCCTGATGAAGAGAATTGCTTCTCAAAACGTGTTGGGTTCAGCTGTTTCTGCTTGAAATTATTATTAAAAACAGTTTAGCTCAATACCTAATTGGATGCCAAATATTGTTTTCTAGCATTGTATGATGATTTACTATTTTTGAATAATGTACACTAAACCTAATGCATCTGTATTATAATCCTCGTACTATACCATCTGGCTTATTTAGGCCACAGATAGCGTGCAGGGGATGGGAGTTCCCAAAATGGGGAACATTTTGTTTTCCCCTTTTCTTGTCATGATAATGAGGGCCCCACTGCGAACGCCTGGACCACAGCGTAAACACCTATTTGCCCCATTTGTGGCAATATGCCTGTATTTTCAACTTTACTGACTGCTGTTTGTGCGCCCACCTGACTCACGACATGTCTGCCCAGTTTCCCATTGCCCTCATTCCTTTCCAGTGGGGGGACTTCAGCCTGGACCTCATGCTGACTACCCAGTCCTTAGGCTCCAGACCCTGTTGGGAACATGTGGTTCAAGGAGTCGCCAAAAATCCCCAGACCAGGTCCAGACCAAACCTGCTGCACTTTGTCTGTCCTTTACGGCAACTGGGCTCCTATGCTATACCAATTAAGGGTCCCTGCATATGGGAACAGGAAACTGTCTGCACTACATGTTCACCCACTCTAGTATAGTAATTAACAATGTTACGCTGGCGTTTGACCCCAGGTTCACATTCAATCAATCTGGGTAAGCAACATACTCTGGAACTTACTTCATTTGTGGGGATATGGCTTATGCATGGTTGTCCATTACTTTGGGAGGTAGCTGTTACCAGGGATATATCTCACCTGCTGTGCACCACCCCCGCACTTTTCATGCTCCACCCCGCTTGAAGAGAAACTCGTATTGGGAGTATTTCTTTGCAGGAGTGGGGTACCCGATACCAGCTCTTGGGGTCAAAATAAACCAAAACACCTTGACCCGGCTATCCCTGTTAGTGGACGACATGGCCAGTGCCACCACTGTGTCCCTGTTGTCCCATATACAGCTGTCCATCTGCACAATGGTACTCCAGAACTGTATGAGTCTAGACATCATATTTGCCTCCCAGGGGGGCACATGCGCAGTCGTAAAGAGCGAGTGCTGTACATTTATACCAGATTACGCTAGCAATAGCACGGATATCATCACACACATTCATAATGCTGTAACCCGCTTACACAGCAGCAATGAGTTTGCGGTTTCTTTAGGTCATGGATTGTAGGATTGTTGGGGCCATTAGGATCGTCTATTGGGCAAATTACACTCATACCTGTGGTCATACTTCTAGTAGTTGTCCTGTCTGTCCATGGTATCTGAATGCTTTTGTCAAGGGGCAATCAGCTCCTGTTCAGATGTTTCGCCAATTGTTCGAGTAATGCACTGTCAGGTTACTGTAGATACAATTTGTCATGACATGCCTGGATACAAAGAATGCACTATTAAAAATGTGTGTGTGGATTAATAAAGTCCTATTGATGGAAAAGAAGCAAACAAAGGTCTGGAAGACTAGGAAGAAACCAACAGTAGAGGATTTGATTTGGATGTGCAGGTCTTGTCAAGATATGAGAAAACTATGTTTTATAGGCAGTACAGGGGTGATCTTTATGATGAACTATGGGGGAGCTTCACTGATCTTTATGGGTGATCCTGGATGGTATTGTAATACATTGGGGTTGTCTTTGATCATATTTATTGGGTTGGGGTGGGTGGGCAGGTGTATTTGTTGCGAGTTTGTGTGGTGTTGTTCTGTTTGTTTGTGGTTGTCGGATTCTTACTGGTTGGTTATATTTTGGGCTGATTTATCCTTATTAATTTGTTTATATTTTGACTGATGTTCATTGTGTATTATCATTTTTGTTAATAATATGGTGCGGTTTATTCCATAGTGGCCTAAGATGTATCCTTTGCTGTTTTGTTTTTCTATTGATAATAATAAATAAAGAGTTGGAAAAAAAATGGGTGTAATGATACTGGAGTGTATGTCTCATTGGACGGGACTTTGGGGGAAAATATGCTTTACTAAATAAAGTGTTCATCAATCCACCAGAATCATGAGTGGTCGTTATTTTCCACTGAGTGGGTTAAATAGGGTACAGGATGGACCATGGAGCATTGACGTGGGGCGTGGGGGACAAGGCAGACTCAATGAGAGACATGGGTGCAGTGGGGCACAAGGGAAGGTTACATAGGGGGCATGATGAGCCACGGATCACTGATGTGGGGGGAAGCGGCCTGAAAGAGAGACATAGGTGTTGTGGGCTGTTTGAGAAAGCTGTTTGAGAAACCTGAAGGTGTCTCACCCACTAGTCCCCAGGGATCTATTATCCAGGTGGCCAGGAGATGGTCATCGATTTTGGATCTCCTGGGGGTGGACCAGTGTGGGAGGATCACCCCCACACTGGTCGACCCCCATGGCCTCTGGGTGAGGGGTCTTCGGGGAGTGGAAGTTAGACACCAGATGGTGACATGCGGTATCCCCTTCCCTGTAACGCCTTTACCCCATCCTACCAGGTAGGATACTTAGGAACCGAGCCCCCATGCCCCTTTTCCAACGCAAACCCTTTCTCACGGACAGCTCACTGTGAGAGAAAACAGCCTAACCTCCGTGCCATATACCTGACATGTCCCAATACAATGGTCAGGCAGGGCAGGCAATTACTGATCCTTACACACACCAGACTTCCATCACACTTTCCCACACAGATAAAAGGTGGAGCACGAAAGCACACTCGGAGTGAGGCAAAGCACACAAGGAAGTAGCAGTTTCAAGATAGCAGTTTAACACAAGGTGAAAGACGGCAAGGTGCGAAGAGGATTGCAAGGAGGGAAGTGCCCTTGATCTTTTCACTGACTGTTACTTTCATGCACCTTTGAGAGTAAGAAACGTAAGACCAGGAATCAAGGCTGAAGAATCCTGCATTGTGTGTCAGAGTTACCCGGGGCTCTCCCGCATTGATAGTCAAGGAGGGGAGAATCCTTTGGTATTCTTCTGCGGGATTGTGTGGCACTGTCCTTGGCTCTTACAATAAGGCAGCGCCAGTGAAGTCAGCCCAGCCAGTGAGTTGGGGAGACTGATACCATACCGGTCTGTGTTGAAGCCAAGGTTGCAAGCAGCAACATTTTATAGTGAAACCTGAAGAGAACAGTGTAAGAAGCATTTGTGGCAAGCTATACAAACATGATTAAATAGCAGAGGAGTCATTTAACTTTGAAGCCAAGATACGAAACCATAGACGGTGGTCTGATACCATGTCGGTGCTCATTCGAAAGTATCTGTTAGGTATCCAGCTGAAAGGTGGCAATTGTAAAAGTGATAAAGAATTGTGAAATCTAAGTGGACCTGCAACGGGTCAAGAAAAACCCTTTGCACATTCAAAAATCTTCGATAATTGGTGAAAAAGTATATAAAGTTGATCTGAGCCCAACTGAGGGGGATCCAGCATCTGAGCCCAGCTGAGGGTGATCCAGGGTGAACAGAGATACCCGAGATTGAAGGCATTGTGATAAGAGAATAATCTGAGCCCGGATGAGAGGGATCCATGGTGAAGAACATTGTGTTGAGATGCTCTGAGCCCAGCTGAGGGGGTTCTGAGGTGAATAGTGAATTGCCTATGAAATTGAGTACTTATGAAAATCTGAAAGAGGAAAAGAGCTTATCATTTATTTGTCGTTTCAAGTTTTCTGAATGAAGAGACTGTGAAAGACAAAGTCACTTGGGCAGAGAAGGCCCTGTTGCTAATGATTGAACTGTATCCTCATGCTAGAGAAGCCAGAGACTGTGCTAAGCTCAAGTGTACTGCCTTATCCCGTGCTGAAAACGTGGGGAAGGAAGGCCAATGGCCTGAACATCCTGACATATTGTTTTATGAACACTTCTTTCTTTTTCGTAACATTGTTTCCCACACTATTTATATTTAGAGGTAAGGACTGGCAATAGGTTTATGAATATAATCCCTTTTATTTTGACAAGACACCACTAGGGGGGCGTTGTTATTATTTGATGGTCGTAGCTTGTTCCATTCTGTAGTTTTAGGATTAGATAGGCGTTTTTTCAAATCCTTGTTTAAGTTCAATAAACACCCTTGAACTGTGGTCTCTTGTGTCTGTCTTACTATTGGTACCATGCCTTCCTTACAGCTGGGGCAGGTTATATAAGAGACACATTGAGCAATGGAGCGATGATGTGGCGGTGCAAGGTGGACTGAATGATAGACATGGTGGCTATTGGGGGCGGGTTACATAAGAGATAGGATGAGCCATGGATCACAAATTTGGGGAGGCAAGGCTGACTGAATGAGAGTCGTGGGACGGGAGGGCAGTTTACATATGGAATAGTGTAGGAGAAAGTTAAAGAAAGATAGAAACTGGCTGAATCAGAGTGCATAGTGTTGTGCACGGATGTCATTTGGGTGTCGCCAGAGGTCGCTAGTGCGACCTCTGTGATCTCCCTTGCGACCTCAGTGGTCTCCCTTGCGACCTCTAAAAAAAAGAATTGTTTTTGTTTTTTTTGTAATGCAAGCTCCTGGGCCGTGGCCAGCACCATGTGGCTCTTTAATTCTGGAGTGGCTAGCTTTCTTGTTCAGGCCCCTCAAAAAAATAAGAAAAATAAGAACAGGAGTGCCACAAGTCTAACACTTTCAGCACTGACCCTAAATAAGGAAGAATAGGAATGCCAAAAAATGTGTCTTTCTGGAATTCTATACAATAATTGCTAGACTCATTAAAAGTTTATTTCAGGCACACTTTAGGGGGTGAGTCACTGATTTAGGGCCTCATCATGAGTTGGTCGGTAACGCCGGCGCTATTAGCGCCAGTGCTAACAGCCCTACCGCCAAACAACCAGCACTACCGCCGCATTTAAGGGTTACCGCCAAACTCGTGATGAGGCCCTTAGTCTGTTCTTAAACATCTCAACTCAGCCTTTCATCCTTCTGAGGTCGATAAATGGGTACCAACACAGGTTGGGTGATATTGGGTGTATATTTCTTCTATGTAAAGCGCTTAAACGTTAGCGCTATATAATAACACATCAATATCATTTGGTCATGGATGTCATCTTGCATTCACAGTAATTTGGTAATATGGGCCTATACACAGTGATCTTAACGATACATATGGCGATCCATTATTGTATGAAATGTACATCACATTATAGTGATATCGTAACCATATTTTTCGTAGTGTACAATGCTATGTGATGCCTCTTTCTGTTTTGTCAACAGGTTAAAGGTTGTGTTCCTTTGCTTCCCGCGATATCACTTTGGGGTGGGGTCAAATGACATCACTTCCTGTGATGTAATCAAAGGGGTCAAGGGTCGTGTGATGTCACTTCCGCTACCCCTGGCATTTTGGTGAAATGACGTCCCTGGTGTTGTGAAGTGCATGTTTATTCATGTACACAGCACCTTGGGTTCCATTAAACATTCAATTACGAGCAAGACATCCTAAGAACTACTTTTCTATCAACTACATGTTCAGTAATTCACACTTGTGAAATGCAAGGAGAAATCTGACAGAACTGCTGCTTGTTTCTACATATGTGAGAAACATTGGCAACTATATAAAGAAATCCAAGATTGTGCCACTGGAATGTCTATTTAAATAAATCACACAAGCAAAGCATGTCACCTTTAATTTCCTAAGCCAACATGCCATGTGTTTGCAGATGGAGCATCGCTTCATTTCCTACATGAAGAAAATTACTTCTCCTCTGAATCCTAAACTACTTTCTACAAAGATCAATATATGATTCAGCAATGACGATGTTTGATTTATTCTGTAATTTATTTCATTCAAGGCATGTGAAATAATGTCAAATGTAAAACATGTTTTTCCCTGGAAGCAGTACAAGTGCCCAGTGCCTTATCATTTTCTGTACACACTATGGAAGAAAAATCACTTTGATGTAACTTTAAATTGAGGTCTACGTGTTGAAACACAGATATATTTGGGTGTATTTAGCACATTAGCAATCGGCACATTGGCTAAAAACATGTTTTTGCTGGTTCTTCAGTGTGTCTACTACAAGGTAAAACACAGATTTAATTGCATCGGAAAGGCAAACTATACTGGAGGTCCCACAAATTAGCTCAGCCATTTGGAAAGCCATATCTGTTTATTCTGTCATCAAATAGACCCCTTTAGCCCCTTTAGTCCAGCACTACAAAATTATTTTATGCTCAATGCCTCTGATTAATGGGCTGCACATACAGAATGGGCTCGATTTAAGAGACATACTCCTACAAATACATTGAAACATATTCTAGAAGAGCCCACTGCATGCTCCTCCAATCTGATTAAATCTTAGTGTCATCGATACGCTGTCCTCGAGGCCCTCCATCGAGCCAACGTCACCGGATGTTATAAGTAGGACGCATGACGCCCGTAGCCTCAGTTCCGTTTTTTCCACAAACGTGTTTGCTTCAGAGATCTCGGCGCGCCTCTGTTCTTCTGTTACTTCTATCGGTTCTTCGAACTTGGTGTTTGTGAAGATATCATGTCTTCGTCTTCTTCTACCCTGCGGTCGGGATTCAAGAAGTGTCGGGACTGTGGTTCCAAGATGTCACTTACGGAACCGCAAGACATCTGCCGCTGGTGCCTCGGCGAGGACCACACCAGCGATGACTGTGACAATAGCCAGTCGTTAACATCGAAGGCCTTGTGGGAGCGGAAGAAGCAGCTTACTGTAGGTAGGGTTTCCAAACCCCGAAAGTCAAAATCCGCTGGTCTTTCGGCCGACAATTCGAGGGGTGACTCTCCATGTCATCGGCATAAGTCCAGGGCGTCTCAGTCCCAGAGTGGTTCCCGCCATTCATCTGCCTCCTCGAGGCACTCGTGGAAGCGCTGTCACCGGTCGCCTTCGCCGTCCTCGTCTGAGGACTCCGCCAGACGGCTGGTTGCTTGTCCCAACAAGCATTCCTCTCCTGCGGAATGGGATGCAATTCGTCTGGAGATGATGGCGATTTTCCATCGCAGGGCTCTGTTCCGTCCGTGTCTTCGAAAGAAGCCAGCAGGGAACGTGCTAGGGCCACCACTCGCATGCCTTTGGGCTTGAGCGGTCGGCATGATCATCTGGAGCCTTCGAGGTCCCGATCGGACAAGGTGGATCACTCTAGCCATGCCCGCTCCAGGTCCCGGTCCTCGACGCCCTCGAGACCGGCAGAACCTGTGAGGTCTTCTAAAACGATGTCAACACCATCAGCGCCATGTCTGTCGAGAGACTCTCTCGAGGCTCTGCCTCCGAGGAAGTCGTCGACGCCATCGGTGCTGAGGCCGTCGAAGGACGCGCTCATGCACCGCTCTCCAGGCCTGTGTCGAAGCCATCAGCGCCACGCTCGATGTCAACGCCGATTCCGTCGAAGCCCTCGACGCCTTATATGGAGGCTTTCCCGGAGGTACCCCGTGCATCGGTGGAAACTCTGAGGAAGGCCCTGAAGAAGTCAGTGAGGCCTGTATTTGAACCTTTTTCTGTGCCCTCATCCACGGATTTATTCCAGCCTCTGGATTATATCTCTGAGGTGGATGAAGGGTCTGAGGAAGCTTTGCTACCTGATGAGGTTCCTGACGACCTGTTATCTGGTCATAGCCATTTGGAAGATTTGCGTCAGTCTTTACACGACGCCCGTGGTCTTGATACCTCCCCAGAGGTCGAGTTTGGCAGGCCTGGTGCGCATGCTGAATCTTCATACAGGCGCCTCATGTTGAGGGTGACGGAGTACTTGGGGTGGTCTGCACCATCAGTGGACTTTCTGCAGGATGACCTGACAGATATCCTTGACCAAGGTCCACCCACTGACCCGGTGCTGCCATTTTATATGGCTTTACAGAGAAGGGTGGCAGCGGCTTGGACTGCTCTGGAGAGTCTCCCGGCAGTGAGCAAGTCTTGCCGAAAAAATACTGTCCAGCCAATAGCGACCCCTGCTACCTGCTACTTGACGATGCACCCCACTCCGGAGAGTTGGTGGTGCATGCGGCTACGGCCCCGGCAAAGCAGGCGTCGTACCCTACCATCCCTCCTGATAGGGACGACAAACGTTTTGATGGCTGGGCGAAGAAAGTGTTTTCTTCAGGAGGTATGGCTTTACAGGCAGCCAACTCTGAGTGTGCCTTAGCACGTTTCACTCACACTCTGTGAAATTGTGTGTCTTTGGCGGCTGAACATATTCACGAAGGGGAGGAACGGGATGTCGGGGATTTCTCCTGACGTACAAGCCCGGCTTCTCAACATGTCCTTTGATGGTGTCCATCTTTTTGGCAGCAAGGCTGACGAGAGCCTTGAGAGGTTGCAGACCTCAAAGGCTGCAGTGAAGTCATTGAGCGCTGCAGTCCGCCAACCTCCGCCTTTCGTCCTATGGGAAAGCAATGGAGGGGAGGTTCCTTTCGGTACTACTCGTCTTTTGGTAGATCAAGGGGAGCGTCCAGTCAAAGGGGCCAACGTAGGAGTACCAGAGGTGGAAAACAGGGTACTCGAGGTGCAAAGGCCGCTCGAGCAGTTGCCTCTTTGCCCTCAGAAACTGCCGCAGTCGCTTCTGCTCAGTCATGAGGCCATGTCCCATGGTTGGCCGGTTGGGGGAAGGCTGGTGCAGCATCTTGTAGAATGGTGTGACATTACTTCAGATGTGTGGGTTCTGGAGATCATAGCCCACGGCTACAGTCTTCCTTTCCGCCAGAGGCCTCATAACAATCCACCAGGGAATCTCTCTTTGAAGAGTCTGGATCCACTCCTTGCGCAGGAGATCAAATCCCTGCTTGAGGAAGGCATCATAGAACTGGTGCCTATAGCGGAGAGGAACTAGGGATGGTATTCCCCATATAAGATGGGGGATTGAGACCCATCATGAACTTGCGTGCTTTGAACAAGCTCCTCAGGAAGGACAGGTTCAAGATGGTTACTCTCTCTCAAGTCCTCCAGGGCCTTCAACTTCAGGACTGGTTGGTGTCTCTCGACCTCAAGGACGCTTACTTTCATGTGCCGATTCATCCCAAGCACAAGAAGTACCTGAGGTTTGCGGTTGGTGACTCGCACTTTCAGTTTCTGGTCCTGCCGTTCGGATTGACCTCCGCCCCAAGGGTCTTCACCAAGCTCATGGTGTTGGTGGCAGCGTACCTCAGGAAAGGGGGGATTCACGTCTACCCCTACCTGGACGATTGGTTGATCAGGGCGCGCTCTCCCAAGCAAATCCTGGATCATCTGTCAGTCACCTGCCACTCGCTTCACAGGCTGGGCTTCTCCCTCAACTTAAAGAAGTCCCACTTGACACCTACCCAGCAGCTCCAGTACATCGGAGCAGTGCTCAACACAAGCCTGGGGCTGCGTTTTCCTCCCCAGGTGAAGGCTCATCACATTCTGCAGATGGTGAACAAGTTTCAACATGCCCAGAGTCTCCCGGTGTTCGAGTTCTTGAGGTTGCTCGGCCTCATGGAATCCTGCATTCTCCTGGTGCCAGAGGCCAGGCTGCGGATGAGATCTCTGCAGTGGGCTCTCAAGATGCAATGGTCACAGTCCTCTGGCAGGATGTCGGATCACGTTCAGGTGCCGCCCTCGGTCGCCCAGGATCGTCTGTGGTGGGCCGCCGAAAGGCAATCTGGTGAAGGGGGCTCCATTTTGGCTATCCTGACTGGAGGTGATGGTCGTGACGGACGCATCCCTCACGGGATGGGTAGCTCATGCCAACGAGTTGGCAATCAACGGTCGTTGGTCTCCGTCAGAGTCCAGACTCCATATCAATCTGTTGGAGCTGAGGGCCGTCAGGCTAGCCCTGAAGGCTTTTCTGCCGTCTGTGCGGGGGAAGACTGTCCTGATTCTGACAGACAATACAGTGGCCATGCACTACCTCAACAAAAAGGGGGGGCAGGGTCTCTCCCTCTGTGCAGAGAGGCTATGCAGCTCTGGTTCTGGGCCATCCAGCAGGAAATTTCGATCTCGGCAGTTCATCTGACCGGAGACGAAAATGTGGCAGTGGACGCTCTGAGCAGGCAGAGCACGGTCTCTCATGAGTGGGAGCTGGCTCAGGAGATTCTCCTGGAGATCTTCGCCCTTTGGGGGACCCCACAAGTGGATGTCTTCGCCACTTGTGTCAACCGGAAGTGCGAAAGATTCTGCTCGTGGGAATTTCCTCCAAGAGGAGCCTTAGGGGACGTGTTCGTAGTGGAGTGGTCCTTCCCACTGCTGTACGCGTTTACTCCAGTCCCCGTCATTCCGCAAGTGCTGCAGAGGTTACGGAGGTTCGGTTCCCGAATGATCCTCATTGCTCCAGCATGGGCCAGGAGAACGTGGTACCCGGACCTTCTCGACATGTCCATCTGCCCTACCCGCCATCTTCCCTACCGAGACGATCTGCTCTCACGGGAGGGGGGTCAGGTTCTCCATCCAGAGGTCAAGTCCCTCAACCTTCACGCTTGGCTTCTGAAAAGTTGAGGTATAAGGATTGGGTCCTCAACAAAGATGTGATGGAGGTTTTGCTTTCGGCCAGAACGCCTGCAAAGAAGTCCCTGTACTGTTGCCGTTGGAGAAAGCTCTGCGACTGGTGCAGGGTTAAGAATGTGGATCCTTTTTCATGTGCCATTCCTGTGGGTCTGTCTTTTTTGCTTTTGTTAGCCCACAAGGGCCTGCATGTGGGTACAATTAAAGGTTACCTGGCGGCGCTGTCCATATTTAAGCGCTCGTCTGAGGAGTGTCCTTATTTTAAAATTCCTTTGATTTCTCAGTTTCTGAAAGGGCTCACTAATGCGTTCCCACCGTCACCTTTCCACGTGCCCGGTTGGGATTTGAACCTGGTTCTAAAATTCCTAATGGGAGCTCCGTTTGAGCCTTTACATTCTTGTCCTTTGAGACTGTTGACCTTGAAAACTGTATTTTTAGTTGCGGTCACTTACACTCGCAGAGTGATTGAGTTGCAGGCACTTTCCGTTAAGCCACCATTCACAGTGTTCCATAAGGACAGGGTTGTCCTTAGGGTTCGTCCTTCTTTTCTTCCGAAAGTTGTGTCGGAATTTCATTTGAGCCAGAAGGTCATTCTTCCGGCGTTCTATCCTCCTCCGCATCCTGGTAAGGAAGAGGAGAGGCTCCATATGTTGGATCCTAGGAGAGCTTTAAGTTTCTACATCTCACGCATGTCCCGGGTCAGAGTTGACAATCAGCTCTTTGTAGGATACGCTGGAAGGCATTTGGGACAAGCTGTTAATAAACAGACTTTGTCTAGATGGATTATCTTGACAATTTCTGAATGTTACCCCTTGGAGGGTAAGGACCCTCTTGTAGGCTTACGGGCCCATTCTACTAGGGGTGTTGCTGCCTCTACTGCCCTGCAAAGGGGTGTTCCCATTCATAACATTTGTGAAGCAGCCACATAGGCCTCTGTCCATACTTTTGTAAAACACTACTCCCTGGATTCTATCCATGGGCAAGATTTGGCCTTTGGCAAGGCGGTCCTCTATTCTGCAATTTAATTGGGCATTCTAAAATTCTAAATTCTTTTCCCACCTCCTTACGATGGTACTGCTTTGGGAGTCTGTCATAGATGATGAATACGTCGGAGGAACCAATCCCTTCGAAGAACAAGTTACTTTCTTACCTGGTAACGTTCTTTAGATGGGATGTTCTGACGACATATTCCACATCGTACCCTCCCAGCCTGCCCCTCTACAGAATTTCTTATGCGATAGCAGCTTCCGTTTCTGCAAGGCTTTCTGTAGTCATACTGGCAGAATATTGGTGCCACACGTTCTGGGAAAAAACTACAACTGAGGCTACGGGCGTCGTGCGTCCTACTTATAACATCCGGTGACATCGGCTCGACCAAGGGCCTCGAGGACAGCGTATTGACGTCATTGACGCAGGACGCAGACACAGGAAATTTTGCGAAGCAGCACAGCTGTGGTGATTACCTGTCATAGATGTGGAATACGTCGTCGGAACATCCCATCGAAAAAACGTTGCCCGGTAAGGAAGTAACTTGTTCTTCGTAAGGCGAAACATGTTTGGGGATGCTTGTGGTCTTGTACAGAAGGGATGTGGCCAAGCAGTTAGTCCTGGACTGCCTCTTTTGGGGTTAGACCAAAGCTGATTTGCACATGGTCTTTCCACTTTTATAATAGCTTAGCAGGCTGAGAACGATGGGCTGAAGGGTTTCCCAAAGCAATGCCAGAGTTTAAGACAATTTCTAAACCTTCCAACTATCGACTCTTTTGTTTTGTCATTGTTAAAACCCTGTCATATTCAGATACTTCCCCCAGCTGCAAAATGTATTAATGGGTACAATAATTGAACCATGTTTGTGTCCTGGAGAAAATGGTCATATTCTGGTCCTTTGTACAGCTAGTAGGAGAATAATGGACAAATAAGTGGCATGCATAACCAACTTTCCTTTTATTAAATAATTTGCATGCACTGCTTTTTGTACAAGTGAGATTTGTGTCGATGCCAACATGCATGATATCTATTGGCAAAAATTATTTTAGTGTCACCTATATTTATTATTGCATAGTGTCCTGGTGGAAAAATTGTCATATTTTGATACTCTGCCCATCTGTCACATGGATAATAGACAGATAAGGCATGCCACATTTTTCATAGTTAATTTGCCCTATATTCAAATCCAATTAAGTTACTGTTAATGAGTTTAAATTAACAATGCAATTAATTGATCAAAATATGTAGTTAACAACACCACGCCCCTCTATGAAGTGGTCATCAAATGTTCAAAGTTTTGACCAATGTTTTAAAATGCACTATTTGCCAAAATAGTTCTTAGGAGGTAGCCTCCAAAGCCCCAGTGAAGTTATCTTTAAAGCCTACTATGTAATGACCAGTATTACTCAATCAATATTAATTTAATCATGTTTCTTCATTAAGGTTGCAACATTTAAAAACATGTATATTTCATAAAATTCACATAGAACAAGCTCAAAATATAAAAGCAGCTTTAATATATTCAAACAAGCTATATATAAAATCCTGATCATAATAATTAGTTATAGAAAACGTCTCCAATGAATGTCCACGCATATGCAAAACAGAGAAACAATGACAAGTTAACAGAAAATGAAACAAATCTTCACTGACTGCTATTTTGCATTCTCCTGCGCACCTTCTACATTTAATGAGGGGTGGGTAAATGTACACGTACCATTAGTATCAGCCTACTGTATTTTGGGGATCTTATTTCACAGATTTCTCTTTGCCATCTTATATGTGTATGTAAGTCTGGATACAAAGCTAAAGAGGTTAGCCTATGTAAATAAGTACAAAATCTTAACTGGCCCCACTCCTTCAAACTGAACATCCACAATTCAGCTCATAAGACGCAACCAAGTGTATCTGCAGGGAGACCTGCTATTTGGAACATGAATTTATTTTGCAACCCCTCCAGGACATAACAATTTGAATCACCCTAAATTTCGCTGCCATAAAAATCATGGTACAGACTTTTCCCTTTATATACCTACAGGCACTTGTCCAATCAAAATGCTCCAAACTTGAAATAAAAATATAAAAAGCCATTTAATCCTTAATGATGCCCTTTCAGTTGTCTTCTTAAAATGATTGATCCAAGCACTGCTCTTCGAGAAGAGTAGGCTGAAATACAAATGAGACTGCCTCCTCATCTCTACATTAATTTAAAAACTAGAAACAAGGTTTCACCCTTTTCATGAACACCATCATTTTTGTTTTCATCATATTTAATTTCAAACTATAATTCCCAAAAATGTAATTTGTGTTTAGCAGGCCCTGTTGCAGACCTGCCCAAGTTAAATCCAAAAGAGCTGCGTCTACGGCATTAAGAAGCATGCTATAAAATGCACCCCTCGGATAGGATGGATTAGCTCCCCTAAGAGAAGTACTAGAATCGGCATCTAAAGGGAATACATTAGGCCAACTGACATCTCTGCTTCTCACCTTTACTGGTGGGGGAAAACAATGCATAATTCCCCGATCTTGTATACAGGACAGACGCTGAAATGTCTGCATAGCACAGTTGGATAAGATTTACTAAAACATTAGGGACCTCCAATAAAATGTAAATTACGCCACACTATGTTTCCATCAATCAAATCAAATTCTCCAAATCTGAAAAAAGGCCCAAATGATCTCCCTCCCGTAACCTTACCATATTTCTCGGTTGTATACGAATTGTTCGTTTTACAACTGCTCGAATGTCAATTGACCTTTTCACAATTGACCGAATTGTGAAGGTCAATTGTACCATATATGTGGGGGGAAAACCCCCATGACCCCCCACACAACGCCAAACCCCCCATATATTCGGTCAATTATGAAAAGGTCCATTGTGACCCTTTAAATTCGGTCAATTGTTCATTCAAACAATTGTAAACGAACAATTTGGGTAATACCTATTTCTCCATGATGGTGCTCCGAGTGAAGCAGTGGTCAACTGTACTAAGCCCTCCCCTGAAACTGTTTGGGAGGGCGTCAAGATATTGTGACTTTGAGCGTAGTCCTCCAGTCTAAACAACAAACATTTGGAGAATATCTTGCTGGCAATGTCCGGTGAGGAAATTGGCCTATAACCATGGGGGGGGGTGGTGGATGGTCCAAGGACTACTTGTCCAGTGAGATGGCATGCCAGTCTTGACAACTGCTTTAAACATAAAACAATTTGGTATCCTTCGAAAGCTCCCATTGTTTCTCAAGAAATTTTTTTATTTGTCTTTTGGCAATTTCTATATGCCATTTTGAAACTATAAATCTGACCAGTCATAGCCGGTCAAGTGGCACAGCGAGTAGAGCGCTCGTTTTGACATCAGTGCAGAGCCTGTGAACGCAGGTTCGAATCCCGGCAGCGCCAAACTCAGCGTTTCATCCTTCCGAGGTCGATAAGTGAGCACCACACACCGTGGGTAATAATAAGCAGCACTCAGATACCTGAGGGTTCGTAGCGCTATATAAATGCCAAATTATTATTATTATTATTATTATTATTATATGCACCATTAAATCATGTTTCCATTTTCTTTTAGAGATTCTACATTCTGCATCGAACCACGGGGCCTCCCTTTCTGTAACCTGGACCTCCTGAACTTGGGGATGCTGTTTGCCAATAGTTCTGTCCCAGATAGTTTCAACCAACGACTCACACTAACACTTTCCTTTGTGGTGTCTACCCTGGCCATTGGAAAATTAACTCAAGAGAATAGTGTTTACTCTTTGTTCATTCAGAAAAGCAAAATGTCATAACATTCCTGAATAAAAAACAATCCACATTACAGTAACCAATGACCGTGGAACAATAGTGCTGATCTTGTATGCTTGAGAGTGCACCATTTGCCACTAAAGATCCCCAAACATTCCCAAGCAGAATCCCAAAGTACACCTGAAAATCAGTGCTCCATTTGTGACCAATTTTACTGTCCAAACATTTGCACTACATTCCTAAAAGATATTTTGCTCAATAACCTGGTAATGTTTATTTAGTCCTACTATATTTTTGATCAGCTTGACTGGTCCTATTTGTCTAAAAATGCACTACTAACCACCCAACTTCATCAACATGTCCTGTAAACAGCCACTTAAAGTCAAATGAAGTTAAAGGCCTTGCAAATTGACTTTACTAGAATTGCATGTGGTCTAGATAACTATTAAGTACTGCAAATTGTGAGATGTTTTTACCCACACATCCAAGCCCTACCACAGAACTGTGTATTACTGGCATTGAAAACCTCATGATGGCCAGAACTCAACAGAAAATGCACAGGGAAAACATGAAAAATAGGTTGCCATCCTTTTTTGCCTCTGTCAATGTTAATACAAGAGACCATTGCAGGCCCTATCCTTTGGTTACACACAGAGCGAAAACCAGTGCAAAGAAAGATGGTTCTGTTCAAATCCGTTTTTATTAATGTCAAAAATTGCTAAAATCATGGGCACGAAACCACCAAACAAAAATCCAACTCTGGTTGAGTGTTCTACTTTACTCTACTGCAGATCCACTTCAATGCCATGTTAAATAAGGATCATATACCATCAAGTAAGATTTTGAAATGGATTAATTCAAGACAGCTCCCAAAAATGGGTGCAGTACCGGCCCTTGACACTAACCGGCGCTAGTGATCTAAACTCTGACTGGGGACCTGTATTTCAGAAGCTAAACAGCATCCTGAGCTAGCTGGGACTTCAAAGGCTTGTTGATTAATGAAAATTCTTAACACCTACTGTTCCCAGGCCCTATACTAGAAGGCAGTCTGATTTAATTAAAAGCTCAAGAGGATGGGAAGTCTTCACACCTGCTCTTACCACCAACAGTACAGGATATCGCCTTGACATGTAAATTAGGAGGGGAGGAGAGTTTCCTGCAGTCTGGAAGAAAGGAACAATAGCCTCTTTCTATTGAACAGAATATGCTGATTTTGGGTGTTACCTGTCAACACTGCTCTTGGAGAAACAAGACATCTGATCTCTGAGTCAAGCCAAGCGTCTGGGGGACAGACCCAGACTCAGATGTGAATTCCATTAAGGGCAAATGTATGTTTTATTATATTGCTTATAGAATATTGTATTAAGCTGACAGAAATGTACAATTTGGAGATTCTTAATATGAAAAATGTACCTACAATTTGAGACTAAACCCCACTCTGTACGATGTTCTGGGACCGAACCCCGCAATTTATTAATTTTGCAGACACAGTACTTACACTAGCGAATTGAAAACGTATTGTAATGTGCCCAGAGAGGGGGTTTACCTCCGGGGAAGATTTGAAGAAAAACTAATATGGCGAAACCTACTAAAAAGCGCAAAATGTTGTCATTTCTGAACCCAAGCTCTTAGAAAGACCAGGGTTGGTCAGAGACCTGTCTTAATTCATCCATCATGTGTACATGTATTCGCAACAACTTGTGTACCTTGGAAACATGTTTGATTATGAAAAATTGGGTTCTAAGTAAAAGCAAAGGGGTGTTTTTTCAATAGATTGTAAAATGGTAGCATCACTCTGACACACAACTCTGTTCTCCAGTCAGAGAACAGAAAATCCTATAACCTATCAGGATCCTCAGAGGGTTGGGCATAGAAAGTCAGCTTTCCCACCCACTTTCAAAAGACATAAAAAGACCCACTGAAACCCAGGTAGGGACTGCTCTTTCCACTTTCTTGTGAAGCACTTTGCCAGACCAGACAATATCCAGGGACCAGAACTTAGAATCCAGAACTTGTAGCAGAGGGGCCTGAACCACAAGCTGAATCCTTTTTCAGCAGGCCTCAAAATCTTTTGCAACCTGATTCTCAACAGCCGGGCTGTGCTGTTTGATTCTGGCTAGAACTCTCTGCCAGAACCCAGAAAGCAGTGCTGTATCCAGAGAGACCCAGACCAGACCGTGGTACAGTGCCGAGACCAGAACCAGAGATCCAGACCAGCAGAGCAGAGCTGACCCAGATAGCTGTGACTTCAGAACTACTGGCCAGAAGTCCAGTTCAAACCTGTTGACCAGATCAGTGATGGAGGCCCATTCCTTCCAAGACTAGGAGTGAGTATCCTGAGAACTGTGCCAGAACCAATCTCTTAGTCTAAAATAATCTAATTCAAACCATTTCCACCTATCTAGAACTGCATCATAGAATTGTGTGTCCATCCTTTTGATTCAAAACCTTCCACAGCGCATCTGTCATTCTGAAACTTTAATTTTACTTCTGAAAATCTACCTCCACAAAAATATCCGTATCTTTTGATCCGTATGATTTAACTTTCATTGTAAAGCTAGGATCCGGAGCTTTCCAACAAGCATAAAACCGACTTTCTAATCCTTATAGTTTTTCCGTAATCACAATCGGCGCACTCGGAAAAAGTGAAGTGAATTGCAATTTGATTCCATTTCACCCCGTGTAAAAAATAGCTGCTTCTTGTTTGCACTGCTGAAATTCGTTTTCAATCTGATAATCATTCCTGAATAATTGCTAGTGTTAACCTGAACAAATTCAAAGTCACTGTCACCTACCCTGAATCTCCTATAGGGAATTAAAATAATTTTTTTGCATATTTTCACTTCTTTGCAAATCACATTTAAAAGTATTTTTGCCTGTGTTTTAAAATCATCCCTGTTGCTCTAAGCTTGCTAGTCGTATTGTATTGTGATTGTGATTGTATTCCTGAAAACTGTGCGCGCTCCTTCCATCGCCTTATATTGCATGGGGGGGAGTGAATTGTCAAAAGAAAAAGTGATCATATTATCTCTTGTTGAAACCATCTCAGTTTTTTCTGTGGTGCATTCTTTTCCATCATTGCATTTCCTTGAACCCATAAAAGCATTCTCATCGTTATCCTCTCTATACCAACTTCTAAGTAATTAAATAAGTGTGCTAGTGTAATATCATCCATTGTTGATCAACATTACCTTCAGAAGTGTGCTATCAAATATTAATTTATTTATAAAAGTGTGATATATATCTTGTTTAATTTTTCAATAAATCTTTTAATTTGCAAAACAAACCTACTTCTTGGCTCAGTGAGGTCAGGGGGATTCAAAGAGAGGGGCGTTATACAAGGATTTATCATCCAGATCTATGAACTTGTCATAAAAATATATAAATAAGGGCTTCCATTGGGCATCCCACACTAGGCATTGACTCAGTTGGAGTGCTGAATTGAAGTCACTTAACAAAATGCAAATGTTCTATAAGCAGTTTTATGTTTATTACATTTCTAATTTGTGTTGCAATCATTTGTCCTCCAACTGAGAGAAAAAGTATGTTGCTCACAATTTCATTTGATCTGTACATTTTGCTCATTGCACACAAAAGGTTGGGAACCCTGGACTAGGGTGATCAGGTGACAAGAGCATGTGTCATCGCTTCTGTTTTGTTTCTTCATTTTCTGTCTGGAACTTCACTGCCAGGGCCATCTTGGATCAGTGGCATCACTTCCGGGGGCCATCATGGATCCTTTTAACACCAGCAAGCATCTCTTAACCACTCTTGTCTGCTCTAAAATGGACTACTGTTCCAGCATCCACTTTGGTCTCACCAACTATGCTTTCTGTCTTCTTGACAAGATCATTAACTTCGCTACCAGGACTCTCTTGGAACTCTGTCACTTCACACCTACTTCCTCGTACCGTCACCAGGCTGGATGGCTGATAATGCAAAACAGGGCCAGATTTAAATGTCTTCTATTGGTTCACAAATCTATCCACGGTAGTGCACCACTGTATCTATCTGCCTCTATCCAACTCTACAAGCCTTCTTGTAATCTCTGCTCTGCCTCCTCAACTACCCTAGTGGCTCCTTGTCCCCCATGTGCTTCCTCTCACTTCTGCTCTTTCTCTCTTCTTGCTCCACTTGCATGGAATTATCTTCCCTGAGACATCCGAGAAACACTCCACATGGATTTGCTTAAAAACCAAACTGAAAGCCTACCTCCTCTCCTCTAAGTTACCCTCAAAACCTACCTCTCTTTTGCATGCAAGCTAACATTTTTCCATCACCTCCAACCTGACTCTGTTCCTCACTTCCTTTGCTTCACTCTAGCACTTCACCCATCATGGTCACATCCCAAACACAGCTGGCCATACCGCCTCCCTGTACTTAGAAATGTCCACTATTGGTTGTCCTTAATCTATGTCTTATGTATTGTCCACGGTGACTATTCCATTTACTCCCCTCCACAACCTGATCAGAATATCGCTCAAACTCACCCCATTGTAAGAAGCTCCCTGCTTCCCGTCAAATCGGATTTCATATCTATTGTACATTCTTTTGTGATGAAAAAAGCATTGTCCTACTGTATACAAATAAATATAAATAAATAAAGGAAACCCCAATCTTAATATCAGGGCAATAAGGAGTGTGAGAAGACAAAACTTTGAGGAGACATTCAACAGTCTAAAAATGTTCTTACTCTTAAAGGACAGCCACACATTTACTACTTAATCCCTACCAACACATTGTGCCTCATTACGAGGTCGGCAGTAACCCGTCGGTGCGACTGGCGAGTTGCTCCCGACCCGTAATACCCTTTCTGCCCCCTGATATCCCTGCGCCACCTCAGTGCCACCGGGACATCACAAGTTGCGATGGAACGGTTACTCATCATTTCCGTGGAGTCCCACGTTAGTAATGTTGCCAGTGCTTCAGTGAGAAGTCTGAATGGTTACGGTAGTGAACGGTACGTTGCTACCAGCACCCTTATTTCCGGACCGGCAAACTCATAATGAGGCCAATTGACAGAACCCTACATTTGATAGCACAACCCCACAACCTATGTCTCAAAATGTAAACCCCCCCCCCATTAAACATAAAATGAATGGTTTGACCACAAGTTGGCACAACTAGAAAGGCTTGGTGGGAAAGTAGCACGCAAATACCATAACTCACAAATACCAAATGATAAACTGGCCTGTAAAATACAAACAAGAGGATACGAGGCTGATGAATGAAAAAATCGTATCAAGATTACATCGCAAGAGCTCAAAACAAATCCACGGAATATTTCAGATTCTACAACCAATTGAGCAACCCGGAGCAAATAGACATTAACCCTACACCTTAAATCAAACTTTAAAATGGCATCTAAAGAAAGTTTCTAAAATGTAAGATAATATCAAACAACAAACAAGATTGAGACGCCCCTCAACCACTGACATGAGAGCAACTGCAAAACTGCAAAAGGTTAATCAAAGTCGCAAACAATTTAACAGCTGCAGTAGAACAATGTCAAGTATAGTCTGCAACCTCAATTAAAGAATTGGGATACTCGCTAGCACAGCCCCAATGGATTCGGCAGTGCATTGCTGCGAAAGGAGTGGAACCACCTACAATGGAATTTGCCACCATTGTAGCACCAATAAATCAAGCATTGGCAAAACTAAAAAGTTTGGCTTTGGCAGCTGTATATTGCATTTTACTTTTGAAGCCATGACATTATGTTGGCTCCACAAAGATTGGTCCATGCTTAAAGAGCATGCAAGTTGAAGTACAAGCCATCACGTGACTATTAGGTTAGCGGTTAGTCTCAGCTGGTGGGTTAGATTCTCTAACTTTTAGAAATCGGGGGTGTGCCATAAAGCCCCATTAAATGCTTTTTATCTCTGTACCCTTCAGCAGATGGCATCAACAATGGCACAACACATCTTGAAGATTGAATTGCCTGGGCTGTCAACTGTGTACAACAAAACAGTGTAGCTCCATAACAATCCATTTAGTACAGGGCCATATATTTCAACTCTGTAATGGAACACAGAGGTACATATGACACCATGTGTAGGAAGGCCTGTGCTGCTTGGTAGCTATTGTTTACAGCAAGATGAGAATATTGTTCTGTACCAAGACTCAGCACCAGTTTACCATTTACCCCCGTGCAAAGAAGGCATCAATATTCATGGAAACATGCTAGTTATAACTGCTGTATAGCAGCTCGGATTGTATGAAGACCCTCACGTTGTTGTGTGTACTCCCTGGGTGGTCCTGCTAAGAGGGGTGATACAATTGTATCACGTGTAAGAGACTTTTTGGCTAGCTCCTTCGGGTGCCCCTGCCCCTGTGCATCCTTTTTAATGGTGTCTCTGCTGGGCACTGATGCCCTGCCTCTGATGAGCCTGCCGAGTCTGCTGAGAGCTGCACCTTGTATTATTCCCTATTTATTGTGATCATGTCTTACCCAATTCATGTGCTTGTGATCTCGCTCGCTCGATAAGCATAGTTTCTTCTCCAGAATTCCCACCTTTTTGAGTATGCTCCTGCCATTCATGACCTGATCACTTCTCTTGATTTACATATCACGTGTGTGTCTGGCAGCTGTTTAAAACCGAGTTCTAGCCGGGTGTTTGGTACACTTATACTTTATGACTACACAATGATTTGCTCTGCTCGTAGATTGCACCCAGGTGGGGCCCTTGTTGTAACTTTTAAGACAGAAGTATCTGATTTCTTGGCAGGACAGGACACGTTTCTTTCTCCTTCCTTTGAATGTCTTTTCTTTCACTTACAAACCCATTCCTCTTTTCTTCCATTGGTTTTGTTTCCCCTCAACCCCTGGAATTAGCTTGACCTTTAAAAAAGAATTCTGATTTTGTGACTGCCACATCTGGAGCTCACGCAAATATGTTCTGGGTGATTTGAATGTCCATTTGAATGTTTCTACTGGCTATTTGCGCAACCATTTCTCTTTCTATTCTAAATCTTCAACATGTGACTTCTACAACTCATCGTCTAATCCCACCTTTTTCTGCATGGTTCTGTGATTCCCCCATTTCTGGATATGACTGACTACTGTGCTGTTTCTTCATTTTTTTCTTCATCCTGCACTCAGCCTACCGTGCCCAACTTTAAACCACCATGAATGTAGTTTCTTAAGAAGGCCTCTACTGATTGCTTATCCAACTGCTTTTATTCTACTTGTAAAGCCTCTTTCTTCTGATTTTGTTGATTTTTTTTAGCTTTGGACTTTCACTCTGTTACTGACTCCCTCGCTACTTCGTAGTTGGTAAAACCAAAATACCGTTATTCTGCCTGCTGGTATTCTCCCAAACTATTCTTCAAACTATTCACTATATTCAAAGGTTATGGCATAAGCCTGTTTCCAAGCAACTGTCTGCTTTGCTCCACCTACAAATCACACACACATGATGCTCGATCTATCCACTTTCAACATTGAATGTTGTGTTGATCCTCCAGATGGTGTCACTCGTCCCCAGAGGGGAGACTCTTTTTTGGAGTTTAGGGAGGTTAGGCCGCTAACCAATAGTCCCCTTAGGGGTGGTAACATACGGGAGGACCTCATGGGGACAAGGACGCGAGTCTGGGACACGGCCTATTTAACTCCCAACCCCACAGGGTAATAACACCCAACCTTTCTTTACATATGATCAAGTCAGAGACTATGTGTTACTGTAATGAGTTAGACAGTCTCACTATGATAAGGACTGGGACCAAGAAGAACCCAAGAAAACTACAATCACGCTTAAGAGTGTTTGACCAGCTGGTGCGCTGGAGCAGTCCCAGCTACTTAAGCTGAACAGTAAAGGAGAACAAAGAGAGCGACATCCAGAAGGAGAGGTCTGCAAAGTCAGAGGCTGCCAAAATGCCTGCGAGTTTGAAACAGGGTGTTCGAAGGCTGCATTAAAGCAGAGGTGTGAAGTGATGAGACCGAACTGAGGGATGCCAGGAAAGCGTCTCGTCAGACGGCTAGGAGCCGACAACCCTGAAGTTGAGTCAGTGTGGTGGTGGCGTAACCTGTGATGGGTGGACAGTCTGGTCCAAGAACTACGCCGACACAGCCAACACTAGCCTACTGCAGAGTCACATGTAGGTGCCTACATGGGAAGTTCGAGAAACTGTGGTGGTTGCGCATCCTCTAACTGGTGGACAGTCTGTTTCGAATCTTGCACCCAGACCGCCAACAGTAATGGACCACGAAGTCAAGCGTGCCGAAGAAGTGCAGAAGAAGAAAGAGAATGAATCTGTGACCCCTGGCGAAACCGGTGAAGAGTTCCCAGAGATAAGGTAACGGAAACAATAATAAGTCCTGGAGGGGACCGGGAAAACTTAAGAAGGTGAAACAAGAAGACAAGATAATAGTAGATCATTTGGTGTGGTAACTCCTTGGTCCATTCCATAAGCCTGTGGCTTTGAAGAGTCAAGAAGGGCTTGGGAGCCTCTCCCTCACCCGGGTCTGGGCAAGTTCAAGGACGCTGTTCAAGTGGAGCTGATACTAAATCTGTGGAGAGAACTTAAAGAATTGATGAAGAATCTAAAATTGACATAACTCAAGAAAAGCCTGTGCAAAACTGGATCTAAACTAAGAGAAGGGAGTCATTCTCCTAGTCACGGGATTTGGGGAACTTTGTGAAACCCAAACTTTGAGAGACTTCTACCCAGGAGAATGAGGTCCTTCTCCTGGGTTGGGATAAGGACTCTTCCATTAGCTTAGTGATTTGTGTTTGAGTGAGCGGGATAGAATATGAGTTTGGACTAGGACAGTACCTTTTCATTTGACACAACAGACTTCCTGACCGGCCCAAGTTTTAGTTTTGTTGAGGTAGGGAAACCACCTATAGTTTTAGGGACAAATAGGATTTCATTTTTATTTTGGTTAAGTAAAAGGTTTGTAGCAACAAACACGCCTTCACTTGGTCAGACTCCTCATTCCAGGTCACCACGATGTCTAAGGCAGTGAAAAAAGACATTAAGTGTTTAGAGTAATTAAACATTGTGTAAAGCCCTCCCTTCTTTTCTACTCAGGTCAACACTTTTAAAACATACTTTGTTGAAAGAATTCAAGAATGTATTATTGTTAAACTCCTATGCAGATGCGATCTTCTCCCTGCTTAACTATATCCATTCATTGATCTCTTGGCTCCCACTGGTAAATGTCACCTTTTCTCAAGAGGCTTTCCTAGCTCGCCTCAAACATCGGTTTGACCCTGTCAGAGCAGCACAGGGACCCCTCTCTACCTCGTCTAGTCATTCTACCAGGACATAGGCAAAGCCAGACCTATCCATGGATTCTGGGGGGGTTTGAGAGGGACCCCGAGTTCCTGGCAACCCAGCATGTTTGAAGTTAAGTTTGCTGATGGGTATCACTGTCCCTGTCCTGGTGCCTAGTACCCTCTGCCTTGGCCATGTCTCTCTCTAATGTTTCAGATGGTCCAGAAAGTAAAGGAGTTCAGAGAAAATGGGTATCATCACGCTAGAACCAGAAACTACAGCTGCCAGCATGCACCACACTTCTCATACCACTGTAACGGTCAGTGAACCATGGAGAGCAGTGCCTTCCAGAGACCAACAGCAAGGACTGAGAACTTTGGGCCCCAACAGAGCTCAAACCAATTATGCTGCTGTAAGCAGCAAGTGAGATAAATCCTCTTATGTGAAAGGACTACAAGTCCCATAATATACCTGGGTCCAAAAACAAAACCCCCACCGCGACCATAAAAAAAGAAATCCTTGCACTGATATTTTGGAGTTTCCCCACCTATGAAGGAGCCAAATGAGAGACCAAAGCCTTGCCCAACGGTCCCCAAACCTGCTGTAAGGGGACAATGGAACAGAGGCAGCAGAGTTAGGACCAGCAGGTGGGGGCAGGGAACACACTTCAACAACTCTATGGACAGTAACTTGCCTGAAACAGAAAGAGGAGAAGAAGAACAGAACAACCAGCACCAGGAAATGCATGGCCAGATGGAAGAAAATGGAGGCGAAAGGGGAAAGGGTTAAAGGCCTTTATGAAGTCTCCCAGGAAAGGTTCTAGCCTAAAAGAGGAAGAGATAGGAGGGATTTGGTTTAGACAAAGCAAAGATTGGCTGAGGGAGACAGCCAACCCCATTGCCCAAATGGTGGCTAGGTAAGTTTCGGAAAGGAAGGGGAGCTCCCTAGAAACCCAGAAAACTCAGTCTTCAGGGAGAGTTGTTTGTGTGTGATACGAAGAGACGCCGGATGACCAGGAGACTAGAGAAGAGTATGAAACAGTTGGAAGAGGATCTGGAGAAGAGTACTGGCATGTTTGGAGAGAGAGTAAAGCTAAGGTGTTGGGATTAAGACTGGTGCCAATTTGTTGTGAGTGAGAATGTGATTGAGGGTAATCTTGCAGGGAGAGCAGGGGAGGATTGAAAGTAGGAGTCAGAGAATGTGGGAAGAGGTGAAAGAGAAGAGGAGGAGTGGGAGTAAGAGAAGAGGGGAGAATAATGAGGAAGAGGAATAGTGAGAGTTATTCGAGAAGGGAACAGTGAAGTGTGGGGAGGAGTAAGAGGTGGGAGAGGTTGCAAAAGAATTTTGGAGAGAGACTAGGATTAGGAAAAGGAGTAAGGAAAGTCAGAGAAGTAGGCCAGAACTGAGAAGAAAAAGGGAAGACTGACTCACCATGAGAAGGACCATCCCTGTTAGGTCACTTAGGAATTTTCAGAAAGAGTACAAAATCCAAAGAATACAAAGACACGAAACCCGGGATATCAACTCGAACCGAGACCAAACCAAAGGACACAGAAACAATTCAGTTCTACTTAAATAACCAAATCCAAATAACTGTTGAAGGTCTAAACAAAAACATCGGGCCAACTCAAAAGAATGACGCAGAAAATGGAAATTGGGCATGGTTAGCTGCAAACCTAAACAACAAAAACCATGATTAATGCTTAAATCGGAGTTCACCTCAGTGCCTTAATTTCGGATCGTGGAACACACGGGGTTTTGTTCACCTATTCAACTCCCCTTGGATGAACAACTTAGATCTGATTTGTCTACAAGAAACTTGGCTGACAACCTGCCCGTTGTCGCCTGCCTTTGAGATAGTGGTAAATCCAGCGATTAAACCACCCAAAGGTAGGCCGATACCTGGCCTTTTGATAGCGGTCAAAAAAGATCGCGGACTCAGAATTATTGAGACAGAAAATGTTTCATCATATATACAAATTGCCAAAGTGAGTATTACCTCCCTCGACAAATCAGAGTCCATGTACATAATTAATCTCTATTGGAATCATACTACAACTGGCGCTGTTAAGTTTATAGATCAGGTGATCGCTATATTGGACAACCTAATGGAAAACTCAAGCAGACCATCGATTCTTCTTTGCGGTGATCTTAACATAGACTGCTTGAATCTGAATACTGCGTCAAAAATAAACTCCTTGACTCACAAGGTCAACGAAAAAACGGGACAGCTTTGGATGAATGAAATGATTTTGAGAAACCTTACACTTTTGAATGGGAATACACCGGGTGATATCCCGGCACAGCCCACATGGAGACGTGAAAATCAATCTTCAATTATAGACTATCTCTTCGTGTCTGAAGATCTTGCAGCCAAAGTACATCGGCTCGAGATCACAAAAATGAAACATAGTGATCACGACATGCTAAAGATGTCGTTCAATAGCTATAGTCAGACATCCCAACAATTATGGCTCCACGACACCACGTACCGATCCGGAAGAATTCGCCTTAACTTTAAAACCAAAGATATAAACTCGGTAACATCTGCTTTGGAGGACACTCCAGGTGAGATTGAATATCAACACCTGTTGATTCAATTTGTGGAACGCAAACAAGGCCTTAAACAACAAAAAACACAGCATAAACATAAGTTTGATCTACAAGTATTGCAACAAAAACGAACTCTACGTAAAGAATTAAGGATGATACCTAGAAGTAACAAAGAATTATACGACGCAGCTAAAAAACGTATAACGCAAAAATACAGAAACTGGAGAAATAATCACTATGCTACAATCTTGCAGAATGACGCCGAAGAGATGATGCGCAATCTCAAAAATAAAAACTCAGCTGAATTTTGGCGTATAATAAACAATCTTGCCGCCCCACAAATAGCATTACAAGTATCTCCAATTCGTCAAGAAACTTGGGTAAAACATTATACGAACTTGTTTAACACATTTGAAGTGGAAAACAAAAGTAGAACAGAGCACAAACTCCCGTGGACACTGGAGTTCGACATAAACAACATCACAAACTCAATTAAGAACTCCAATGCATCAAGAGCTTCAGGGCCGGATGGCCTCACGAACTACGCAATGAAACAAAACCCGAAAGAATGGGCAAAGCTCTGTTTACTCCTCTTCGAAAGAATAAAAACAAAACGAGCTACCCCAAGATCTTGGAAAAATGCCATAATTGTGCCGATTTTCAAAAAGGGGAACAGACTGGACCCGAGAGACTACCGACCTATCGCCTTGTTAGATGTAATAGGAAATATCTATGCAACTCAACTACAACAAACCTTAAAATCGTGGGCACTTAAAAGTCATCGTAATGACCCACGACAAGCGGGTTTTGTTAAAGGCATAGGTTGCAGTCTTAACACCCTTCTGCTGAATCTCTTAAAAATGGAGTCAATACGAACTAACACTGCCATCTATGTTGCATCTATTGACTTCTCACACAATTTCGATAGTGTTGATCGCCACATTCTGTGGGAGAAACTCAAAGCTTGGAAGTGTCCAGTGGATCTTATAGACGCAATAAAAGAGCTCCACTCTAATACCACTGTGCAAGTCAGACTCGACCAAGGAGGATTCTTATCTCCTTTGATTCCAACTTATAAAGGAGTGAAACAAGGATGCCCCTTGGCTGCAATTGTGTTCAACCTCTTCATTTCCGACATAGGCGACGCATTAAACGAGGCAATAGCATTTCCACCTAAAATTCATGGCTCGCAGTTGGGTTACTTGTTGTATGCTGATGACCTATTACTCTTGGATGTCACACCGGTCGGCCTACAACGAAAACTAGATGCCTTAGAAAGATATGTAATGGAAAACAAGCTTTGTTTAAATAAGAAGAAATGCGAGATCTTGATATTGCGCAACTTGTCAGCCTATAAAAAGAGATCAACCCAATATGTGTGGTACCTGGAAAAAATACCGCTCCGGATCTCTACTCACATAAAATACTTGGGATCCATAATAAGTGCACACATAAATGACAATCCTTGGGTTGAGGCCACTAAAAGGAAATGTCAACAACTGGCTTGCCAGGCCGCGATCATAAACAAAAAATTCGGGAAATTTTCTATAAAACCTGTGATAAATTTTTACAGACAAAAAGTAATACCAACCCTGATCTATGGTGCTGAAAATATGTTCGGCTGCTCACACGAGTTATGGAACACACTTGAAAACAACTTTTGGACCAGAGCGTTACACATCTCCAAAGGATGTCCGACTAGCAACATAAGATTTGAACTGGGACTGACTTCCATACAAGCGAGAGTTTGTTGGAATGCTTTAACTTTATACAGGAAGTCACAGCTCTCCAATGCAGCCCCTCCATTCAAAATAATACATAAGCCGGACTCAGAGCCCGAATACACAATGCTTGCTAAATGGAATCGGCAATGTTCTGAAATTTTGGACGCAAATGACATTGACATTACTACTTTACTTGAAAATCCTGATAAGGCCAAACGTAAACTATGGAGTGCGGACTGGCATCAAACCTGTACTGACAGATCTAGCTCTCGTCTCTTAAGAGAAGTACCACCAGAAGCAAGAGAGCTAGACAAACTACAACCGTATCTGACGCAATTTCCTGATCAGAACTCAAGATTACTATATCTGCACTTTCGACTTAATCTTTTCATGACAAAAGACCGTACAGGTACTTGGTTACGTAAGGAACCTGTCGATTTAATCTGTCATTTTTGTAAACATTCGATAGAGACACTAAAACACTTGACGTTGTTCTGCCCAGAATTTCGCTCTTTGCGAACCAAGTTATTCGGACCGCTTTTTGAGGCAAGATGTACCTATACGGCTGATGATTGGTGGAAAGTTATATTTGAAGGTGCTGACCGAAAAATTATGTTTGGTTTAGTTCAATTTTTGAAGGAATTGAAAACCCGTCTAAAAGAGCCGATTCTGACAGTAGGAGGGGACGATTGACAAAGCGTCTAATAACATATGTTTGGTGAAAGAAGTAGGAAGAAGTGTATCTTGTTATCTGTTTTAAAGGTTTTCCTTGTAAACCATATAAAACTAATAAAAAAAAAAATTTAAAAAAAGAGTGAGAAAGATAGAAGGGCATGGCCTTTAGTACTCCACATGGATAGGAAAACAGATGGTAAACAGCGAATGACCAGCTGCTGATCGGTGGGCCTGGGTTAGGGAGGTGGGGGAGTCTAAGTAGGAGGGATAGTCTTAGGGGATCACACATAGACCTGGGACTCCACTCTTGTGTGCAACTAACATTTAGAAGCACAAAACTAATATATTGGTCTTAGAGGGTTATTGACAACTTGTCACAGTGCTTCGATGATTCCTTTACTGAAAATGTCTGACCTTGACCCCTTGGACCATGCCAGCTACAGATCAATAGCATCCTTGCCTTTCCTGAGAAACTGTCTTGATGAATGTGCAGCTCTTCAACTTTCCCATCACTAATCCAAACACTCTTCTCTGGTTCTATCAATATCTGTCTTAAGTCCTTGGTGACGCACTGAGTCATCCACCCTGCAGGTGTTGGATGATGTCATGTGCACACTGGATTTTGGAGGGGTTTGTCTTTTAGTCTTCCTTGATCGCTCAGCAGTGTTTGATTCTGTCAGCAGTGAGGTATTAACATCTTATCCACCAGTGTGGGCATGAGTGATTCCGTCCTTGCTTAGTTCACCTCCTTTCTGTGTGTTCTGACACAGTTTGTGCAAGCAGTCCCTGCCAGGCCAGACCCCCCCTGCAGGTTTGTTATGCTGTTTCTGAGACTGTAATACTTTTGCCTATGCTGTTTAACATCTACATGGAACCTCTATGGGATCTGATTGACTTAATGGGAGTAAGGATACACCAGTATATAGATGACCCACAGATCTATCTTAAGATGTCTTCCTCTTCTGACATTGCCTACCTTGGAATGCTTCTCAGTGAAGGAGGAAGACAGACTGTGACTAAGGAAGAATGGTAAAAAGGAAGACTGTGCCAAAGGAAGTATGTGAAAATAGAGATCGACTGTGATGACGGAGAAGGACTGTGATGGAGAAGAAATATGCTGACTGTAAAGGATTGTGATGAAGGAGAAGAACTGTGACAAGTGATTGTGATGAAGGAGAAGGACTGACATGGTCTAAGGAAAAGGTCTATAAGGAAGCATAAGGACTGTGATGAAGGTCTCTGATGATAGAGAAGGACTGCGATCGATTGTGAGAAGAAGGGCCAGAACTGTGATGAAGGAGAAGGACAGTGACAAAGGAGAAGTACTCTGACAAAGTAGGACTATGATGGAGAAAGTCTATGAGAAAGGATAATGACTATGACAAAGGAGAAAGACTGCTCTAAAGTAATGTGTTGAAGGAGAATAACTGTCAAGTAGGACGACTGTGAAGGACTGTGATGAAGGATAAAGACTGACACACAAGGACTATGACAAAGGAGATGAACTGTGATATAGGAAGGGCTTTGATGAAGGACTATAACAAAAGCAAAGGTTTATGGCAGACTGTGAAAAAGAAGGCCTGAGTGTATGGAGGAGGACTGACAAAGGCCATGGACTGTGATGAACTATAACAAGGAAAAGGACTGTGATGAAGGAGAAAGATTGTGACAAAGGACTATGATAAACAAAGACTATGATGAAGCAGAAGGACTGTCATGAAGGACTGGGACAAAGGAGGACTGTGCACTATGACAACAGAGGACTATGATGAAGTAGAGGGTCTATGATGAAAGATTGTAATGGAGGGCTGTGATGAAGGACTGCAATGAAGGACATTAACTACAAACCGTGATTAAAGAAATGGACTGTGATGAAGGACTGTGAGGAAAGTAAAGGACTGAAATGAAGGAGTGTGATGAAGTAAAGGATTGTAATGAAAAAAAGAGATGTAATGAAGCACTGTGATTAAGAAGAAATGATGAAGCATAAGCAATTGACAAAGGAGAATGAGTATGCCAAAGCACTTACAATGCAGACGGACTGTGGTAAAGGAAGGTCTGAAACTAAGTACTGTAATGAAGGACTGATTTCTGAGTGGGTTTATATTGTGCCACAGACAGACCAAATTGCATCTAAGTGCAAGCACAAGTGACTTAGTTGAAGGCAATTAGCAGAAAATAAATGTTTTAAATAATTTATTGAAGGTGGAGAAGAAGTCAAATAATGGTTGAATAATTATGTTAAACAAAAGGGTGGAGATTGTGGGTCCTTGCAGCGCTCTGCAGTTATTCAACACTTTGGAAGAGTGAAGGGAGCCTAGCTTCATAAACTGTGTCTTGTAAGTGAGGACGAAATAAAACCATTTAGTTGCATGTTTTAAAATGCCTAGAAGATCAGATAATCTAGACCGGGGGCTACAACCTGTGGCTCTCCGGATGTCCTGTACTACAACTCTCATGATCCCTCACTATTGACTTTGCTGGCTAGGGCTGATGGGGAATTGCAGTCCAAAACAGCCGGCGAGCCAAGGGTTGCAGATCCCAATTTAGCCAGTAAGAGGTCAAAGTCCACTGTGTCAAAGCCTGTGTTATAATTATAGCATGATCAAACGAGTCATATGGCCAGTGCCAGAGGTAGCCAGTATGTCATCCCAAACCGTAAATAGGACTGCCTCAGTTCTGTCTTTTGGACAAAAATCTAATTGATAATTGTGAGGTATGGCATTGTCCTCCACAAACTGTTGCATTTGTGAAGTCACAACTTGTTCAATGATTCCCGAGAGCCATGAGGGGCCAGCCACTGGGCGATAGTTGCTCAAATTAGATGAGTCTGAGGACACTTTAAGAGGGAAAATGCATGACCACTTCAGAGCATCTGGGACGACCCCTTTGGACAAGGAATTATTAATGAAAATGATAATTTCATTTAAGATTGAAGATGCAAAGTATTTGACAGACAAAGCTGGCAGAGGCAGGGCAAGGTTTTGCAAGAAATGGAAGAACATTTGAGGAAGAAACCAGAAAGAAGTCGAGCCGTACTCAGAGGCGAGCTTAGGCAAGGTGGTCTAAAGATGGACCAATCAAATAATTTGAAGAGCTTAAGGAAATATTCCAAGCAGCAATTGTGGTTTAAATGTCTGAGATTGTATTCAGGAAACAATTCTTCAATTCATCAGCTTGCTCAGGTGATATACCATTGTGAGCCAGTGGCTGGATTAAGAAACAAATGAATCGCCTGTAAAGGTTTTCTAGTGAAATTATCAGTTTTGAGCTTTTTGTTCACAAAAAATAGATTTGTTATATGCAGTGTGAAGGGTTTTGACCCTGGCCATGGCATCTGTGGGAGATTTTGATTTTTTCAAACTCTTTCAGCTTTGGTCTGGACCATTTTAGCTGCCTTCCTGTATGATGAAAAACCAAGGCTATGTTGGCTTTTTAGGTCTGATGACATGCAAAGGGACAATATCATTGTAGATTTAGCTAAACTGGCTGATAAATACTCAGCCAAATTAAGATAAAAATCATTAATGTCCAAAGATATTATTTCACTTGATTGGAAAGAAGTTTGCATTTCTTTCTAGTAAAATAAGGTGAATCCTAGACCAGATCGGGGATACCCTGTTGAGGGTAGATTAAATAATCTGATAGAATTGTCGGTCCAGGAGACTTGGATCGTATCAACCTCAGCAAAGACCCTGGCAAACGCTTGGTCTAAACAATGTCCTTTCGTGTGCATAGTTGCATCAAGTAAATGGGCAAATCCATACTTAATAAAGAAATCTTTCAGGCAATTGGGTTTCGAATTCTTGGGGAAATTCATCCACAAGCTAAAATCCCAAAGTAGAATGACTTTTCTAAAATGTAATTGTAAGAAAGGCATGGTATCAATAGTAAACATAGACAAAATGGATACAAGATTCGAAAACATTTATTTGGTGTTTTGGTTGGGTTGGTAGAATTCCTAACTGGCCTTAACTCTAGAATGGGAGTAGGCTCCACCATTAAACAAATAGCAAACAAGTCCAAGTCGGTCTAGTCAAAATAAAAAATCCCATACTAAAGAAACCTAACCTTGCCCTCTTTCCCAAAATGACAAATCTGTTAAAGGAATACAAAAGGAAAATATTGTCTCAAAAGAAATGCCAGAATGGCTTAAATAGAAACTCCCTTCCTCACGTTCAGCACCACAGGGTCTAGAGAGTTCCCTAAAAAGGATGGGTGGATGGACAGTTCTATCAGTCTTGCACACTTGGGCTTACTGGCACCATTCAACAGTTCAGGCTTGGGCTTCAGGATTCTGGTAGTTCAAGCAGTTCCTTAGATATGATATGATATGGCATTTATAAGGTGCCTATACACAAGTGTTTCGAGGCGCGACGAGGCAAGGCAGGGGAAACGAGGGGAGACAGACAACGATCCTACTAGGCCAGGTGACATTGAGATCACGTAAGTGCAGGGGAGGGGGGAAGTGGAAAAGTGTGGGGGGGGCAGTGCAGTACATAGGATAACAGTAAAATAAATAAAAACAATAAATAAAAGTGCGGCCAGCTGGTGGAAAGTGCAAGGGTAAGAGCAGAAATCAGGGGTCAAGTGCCAGTAGTGGCTGTAGGGATACAGAAACAGTCCCCGAGTGCAAGGGTTGCCAGGGGGCAGTGCATGTGTGCAACTGGCAGGGAGGGCACCTGGGCCCGAGATCAGAGTGTAACCAGGTAACAATTGCAGTTTCAGATTCAGCCAGGAGATTAGCAGTGGAGAGGAGGAGAGAAAGCAGAAGCAAAGAGGAAGGTCTTGAGGTGCTTCCGGGAACCGGAGATAGTTCTCCTCAAGTTTCAGAGAGGCAGGGAGGCTGTTCCAGAGGGAGTCCCTAGCAGAAGAAAGAGATCTACCACCAACTCGCTGCTTGGGGAAGCGGCTGACCCTGAGGGAGTTGGAGGCGGATGAGCAAAGAGCTCGAGAGGGAAGATATTTAGGAAGAGAGAGTTGAAGGTATTGAGGTCCCAGGCCCCAGAAGGCCTTGTGGACAATGCAGAGAGTTTTGAACTTAATCCTCGCTGCAACTGGGAGCCAGTGCAGCAATTTCAGTCAAACATACCCCGGGACCACATGGCATGAATTCAAAGGGTCACCAGCCTTTTAAAGCTCATCCTCCTGCGTTCTGAACTGCAAAGCCTCACTTATAAGTTATAATAAGATCTCTAGAGGAAACCACCTGATCATCCCAGCCAATGAGACAGTAGACACATGCTGAGCCAATAAAACAGAGTCTGTTTCCCCAGTCTCGAGGAAAATAAGCAGAGTGCAGATGTGACCTGGAGATCTGTGGGACCAGAAACACTAGAAAAACCATGGGGGCCACTGGCGTAGCAGGGTACCTCCGCAGCCACTGCGGTGCAGGGAGACCAGATAGTACATGTCCTGGGAGAGGGCACCTCTAGAAAACAAAATAATTAAAAAAAAAAATCTCCAACCCCAAAATTAAATTATTTCTTTTTAAAATCACTCCATTCATAAAGAAATTATTTCTGTTACAACAGAAATTATTTCTTTATGAAGGCAGAATGACTTAAAAAAGAAGCGTTTTTTTTTTAAGTCCGAGGGCTGAGCCCACCCCATGAAATGGAAGCCTCCAGGCTGGAGGCCTCCATGTCATGGAGTTGGAGGAGCCCAATGACTAAAAAATTAAATAGTTTCTTTTTGAAGTCACTCTGCCTTCTTAAAGAAATTATTTCCGTTAGGGTTCGGTCCTTTAACAGAAATAATTTCTTTATAAAGTCAGAGTGACTTCAAAAAGAAAACATTTATTTTTGAAGTAATAAGGCTCCCCTCCACCACATGACATGGAGGCCTCAAGATCCTCTGCAGATGATGGGAATAGCCGTTCCTGGCTGCTACAGGGAGCTGAAGGACTCGTTCCCTGGACCAAAGGTAAGACAATGTATTGTCTTTAAATGTGTGTGCATGCATGCAAGTGTGTGTGCATATATGTATATAATGTAACGTGCATGAATGAGTGAGTGCATGATGTATGGATTGTGGCCTGTGTGTGCCTGTGTGAGTGTATGGTGAAAGGGTGCACAGATAAATGTATAGGTGGCTGCCTGTGTAAGTGTAACACTTGTGTATAGCGCACCTTGAAATACCTGTGTATAGGCGTGTTATAAATGCCATATCATATCATATTGTGAAAGGGTCCACGCATAAATGTATGGGTGGCTTCCTGGGTGGGCCTGTATGGTGAAAGGATGCACACTAAAATGTATGGGTGGCTGCCTGGGTGTGTGTGCCTGTATGGTGAAAGGGTGCACACTTAAATGTATGGGTGGCTGCCTTGGTGTGCTTGTATGGTGAATGGGTGCACACTTAAATGTATGGGTGGCTGCCTGGGTGTGCCTGTATGGTGAAAGGGTACACACTTAAATATCTGGGTGGCTGGGTGTGCGTGCGTGTGTGTATGCTAAATGATGTGTGTGTATTAGGGGTGTCACGGTATTAGTTTTATGACGGTACAATGACCTTCTTGCCAAATGACGGTATATCATGCTTATCGCGATATAGCAGGTGGAGTTAACTAATCTTAAATATTTTCTAAAAGGTCATACATTGTCAGATTTATCATCACAAACAAAACTAGGCACCCAGGCCAGAATTGGGCTTTTCAACATACTTTCCACTGAAATGCCACCCCTTGCTTCCACCAAACTCAAACACACGTGTGGAGAGGAGGAGGGGTGGGGGGAGCCCTGCTGTGACTGGCAAAGCAAACTGAATGGCTTTTCTTAAGTGGTCATTTAGGCTTTTAGCCCCCCCACTGGCTACTGGTGAAATGAACATGTTGCTATTTTGATAACCTGCATGCCACAGATCAATGGAGTCTGATGGTAGTATACGCTTGTGCGCATACACGCACACGCACTCTCTCTTTACGTTACAGCCTTTAGTTTACTTGCGGGCCAAAAGGTGTTCAGTAATCACGGACATGTTGCACCTTGGTATGGCAGCAGGGAATACCCACAGAGATGAGTAAATTTCGCAGTGTGACTTATTATATGTAAATTCAATGATGGAAGCAGGGAAATCCCCCATTGTCATATGTTTAGAAAACATTATCCATTATAAATATATAAACCTCAAAGCCGCCAACCCAAAGTAAACCCTTTTCCTTCTTGGCACTGTATTTATTCTTCCTATTGCTAACATAATGATTTTGTGTCGGGCACGTGTGGTTTATGGAATGGCATTTAAAAACTGCTCCAACTGAAACTACTTGGCAGACGGCACATCCAACAGTGCAAGACCAAGACTGCGCAGCACTTGCTTATCGCAGCCTTTCCAAATCAGATTGAAAAGCACATTTAACGGTATGAACGGTATACCGGTAAAAACAATGTGACGGTTATTATTGTTCAATTAAGTGGTTCACGGTATCTTTAACGGTATACCGTAATACCGTTACATCCCTAGTGTGTATGCTAAATGGTGTGTGTGCATGCTAAATGGTGTGTGTGCTTGTGTTCAGGGGCGCAACAAAACTTACATTTCAGTGGGGGCTAACCTTTCAAATGTTGGGAGAGGCTCTAACTTCACGGAGCGGTGGGGGAGCAGTGGGGGAGGGGCAAATCTATCTGTGTGGGGGCATCTAACTTCTTCACGCATTCTAATGAGACTATTCTAGTGCTGCTTCAATGTTACAAGCAGTTAACTCTCTTCTGAAAGCACCCACTTATGGACTGCTGTGAGAATGAGCTGTCTCCTGTTCCCTCTTTACCCTTCAAATCACTCCCCTGGTATGCAAGTACTAAACCCTTATCACGATTTCAATTGCCTAAAAAATTAAGCACTTGAATGCAGGTACTAAGAGTGTAATGCTTTACATTAGTAATTACCAGGCCTTTGTCAACAGCGAAACCCAGGCGCCGTTTAACATCAGAGTCCTGTTCTGTCAGGCAACGGCTCTGTACGTCAGCCAGGTCGAGTCAACATAGCCCAGAATTTCGGGGGCTGGGTCGAAGCCCAGTCAGCTCAATGGTGGTGTGCCACTGCTCGTGATTAATGCCTTGATTAATGATTGGTAATCTTCACTATTCCTATCCCTATTCTTCCTTGCCCCAGTACTTGTGTATGAGGCACTTTGCCTCATACACAAGTGCTGAGATGAGGTAGAGGGACATGGAGTTAAAGCCTGGCTTAGCTACATGTAATTCATTACTCCTAGCCCCACTCTTGTCCCAGAACGTACCTATGAGGCAAGGTGCCTCTTACGTAAGCACTGGGACAGGGAAGAGGGACGTGGAGGCAGAGGAGCTAATTTTGGGGGTTGGGGCAAGGGGTGGGAGGGAGAGGGGATGTGTGGGGATGGTGGAGTCTGGTGAGGATTGTGCGTTAAATCCTAATCGTCAGATATGTCCAGGCTAAGCAGGCGTGATATGTGGTATCAGTGGCTAGAGAGGCATTTTGGTGCAGCCAATCTAGTCATTTCTTTGTTTGGCTTAACTTTTTTTTAACTGGGCATCTCTGATAAAGCAGTCCTGCTAAGTGTAATTGCCCGGCTAGACTGGCATTTGAGTGCTGGTAGTCTATCTGTTCCCTACTGTAGCATTGTATATTTTTCTGGGCATAACCATGATAAGTGGTATTGCTTCAACTGGCATTTTGGTGCAACCAGTCTAGGTGTGTCTAAATGTGGCCTGGCATGCTTTAGTGTAATATGTTATTACGTGTCTAAACTGGTCCACATTGTGCAGCCAGTGGGACGTGTTTTCATTGTGGGATGGCATTTTTACTAGCAAAGCATTAAATTAAAGCATTAATGTTCCTGTGCACTGTTGGTGACTTGCATGTATTGGATTTTTGGATTGGTGTTACCCTACAACTGCAAACACTCTGGATTTTTAGCCAGTTTTTCTCAGAAAGTGTGCTGTATATAATGCATTAAAACACATATTTATGTCTTTCTCCTAGTGCAGTGTGCGGCGTAGCCCTGCAGCAGCACGTTTGCGCATATTGCGCAAGCGTGGTAATCTCGGCCGGCCCAGGTTGTGGTGCTACCCGTGATTTGTTTCTGAGGGGGGCCCCCTCAGCATGGCTCACAGGTGGGGGGCAAATCTTGTGCTTCGCCACTGATGGGGCTGAGAACATTAAGAAGGATTGGAGACCTGGAGATAAAGCAAAGGCTAGGGCATCAGAAGCCCTTCCCTAGTGGGAAGGGGTCCCACTCCTTGCAGAGTAAGAGAAATTAAAAGAGAGAGAGGCTGCCCCAGAGAGATTGGCAGGCCCTGTGAAAGAGTCAGACCCAGGGAGAATACAAGAGACAGAAGGTGACTGACACAGCCCTGCATAGATGCGAAAGCCTCTCACTCCTCTCCAAAACAGGCAGATCTATGCTCTTCATAGCCAAATAAGATAACATAGTGTGGGGGCCCTCTCTCTGACTGACAGAGGGAGCACCCAGGAGACACGTGCATATGGTGAACCCTTCAATCAATGGTTGTGCATGGGCCCTTCACTCTGGAACTCTCCTTCCTTCTTCCTCTCTCTCCTTCTCCCTCTCTCGTATTCTGTCTCTCACAACCTCCTCTCACTTAAGCAATACTCCTCATTACAATGGTCCTCTCTTATGCTGTGGTTTATGCGCCCTCTTCATACCTAAAGAGGATACCTCACTCTCCATTCTCTTTCCTGGGGTGTGATGTCATCATTGTGTTCATGGCAGAAAACACAAAGGGGAGTGGGGAATGACCATTTGCATGGCCTGGCAAGCGGCCCTGGCCTTCCTAAGTGAGTCACAGACCCCAGCAGTAAAATGCACCAAGAACCATATGCATGATATACCTCACCTCCCAGCAGGCAGGTACACCAGTAGGGGCAATGTTACACAGGATTATGCTCAGATGGTGCATAAAAATACCCCTAAGCTACTCTGATCCTATCACACCGTCATCCACGTGCACATAGTTGGCGTATAGTGCATTGAAGACGCATCTAAAAGCATAGCACATTAGTTCCCAGTTCCAACCGAAGGTAATCTCGAGGCCAAGATTATTACTTGCTTTCAGAGTATCCATTGTAAGTATTGTGTTATCTGTAAGCAGTCACAAAGCGTATTCCTATGTCAAACCTTTCCGAATTGGCAGTTGCAAGCTCAAGTAGTGAGTACTCTCCAGCAAACACAATGTGTACAAAAACAGTGGGAGGGCGTTTTCCCATTTCGCCATGTGAACAAGCACACCTGTTATTTTCTCAGGGGCCACCAATTTATCTTGACAGCCTTCTTACGCCTCGTTCATTCTCAGCATCACAGAAAGTCTGCAATTCTGGAAACCTGGAAATTGGCACAGAAAAGGTGCCATGTATTCCCCTCTCCGTAGGGAGGCCTTGCTGGAAGGCTATGGGCTTAATCTCAAGCCCATGCATTCTGGAGATATATACACGGTTTCAGACAGCAGTGGCTGTCTACTATATGATTTTCCCTGTGCTATGGCAACCATAGGTTCTATTTTGGCCACCACACAATAGTGCCAAAAAAAGTAGGAAAATGCAGTACTATTGCTTGATCTATAAAAATCATTAAACACATTTGAAGATAATTCCTTTGAAGAACCACACTGTGGAGAAAACCTACACAGCCTGCTACGTAATCTCTCGACTTCATCTCCACTACAAACTTCAGAACTGTCGTCCACCCTCTGACTTTCCCTGGTGGTTGGAGTCCGCCTCATAACAGGACTGAGTAATACAACCACTTCACTTGAGCCCTCGTAGACCTACACTGGTTATCTCCAAGCCCACGTCACCTCCAAAACCTTCTGCAACACCTACAAAATAATGATAAATTAAGTTTCATTTTATCTGGTTGAACGATTCCCCTCCTGTGGAGACCCCCGTAGCATCAAAAGCCACAATATTGTCAGACTAGAATTAAAGAGATGCCAGAACAAACCAGAAAGGAGTCCTTCTCCTGGTCCCACCTCTCCTGCTGTGACAAATCAACTTTCGGAGCACCAGTGGTCAAGGGATGAATATCTGTTTCTAAACCATCAATCAGCCCACACCTCTAGTACCCAGAAGGGATCCGAACAGATTGGAAACACAAGTCATTCATAAACCTCCTTATCCAATTTTGGCAATGTGGACGGAACGACATGCTTGTCTCCGCAAGGCCGTGGATTGTTGGTTAGTTGCAACACAGCGAAAATACAATTATTACCCAATAATAAAAGGGACTGTCCAGTCAAGGTTGTATGAAAAATAGACTTTATTATTATCACAACAGACAGTTTTAGCACACTACAGCAGACAACCCGTCCTGTAAAGGAATGCAGAGGACAGACAGTTTCAAGAAGGAAAGAATGCACTCTGGATACTGACAGGAGGGTAGTCAGTAAAGTAATTCATCGCAATAGTTCAAGGATACTTCGTTGCAGCACAAAGGGAGCAATGGGTTGTAAAATGTCACTATGGGCCTTCGGAGAAGGACCAGGGGGACAGAACCACAATGTACCTTTTGGTTGTAGAAGTTCTTGGTGCTCGACAGGGTCGAGTCGGTTTCAGGGTGCTTTGCATCTTCTGCGACAGAGTTCAAGACGGGAGACAGCTGCGGGTATCGGGCAGCAGGCAGTTCGGCGAGCGAGGCTGGACAGATGGCTGCAGGCTAGCCTATATGGAGGCTCAGGAATCTTTGTCTCAGTGCTGGTTGGTGGGTCTGAAGCACTGGTCGAGTCATCCCAGACGATGTTGCGACTGCGGCGTGACAACAGTCAGTGGTGCAGTTGGTTGCAGCTTAAGAAGCTCGACTGGCTCATAAATGTCCTTTACGGCAGACCACCAAAGCTGAGGAGAGTTTTCCAGGCACCACTTTGCCCTGGGTTTGGTTCAGAGGCTCTCTGGCACTTCCCACATAGGAAGCTTGCATGCCGAGGCTAGCAAGGCACGCTGTGTGCTGGCTGGGTACCGGTTCTGGAGCTGTTGGAGGGTCCTCTGGATTCAGTATCTCCCTCTGTTCACTGGGAGATGTTTAGGGGATGGATCTTGCTTCCCTCTTTGGAAATCCTGGCCTTCCTTCAATGGTGGAAGCTGTGAGGCAGACTGTACCTTCAGCCAGGGTCCAACTGAGTTCTTCTTGTTACTCCTTTCGACCCTGGCGATCCTTAAATGCTGTCCCTGAGTGATTGGTGTAGTCTAAGCCTAACTTAATGAACCAATCCTGGGTCCCCACCAAAAATCGCCTGTATGCATGCGGTCATAACCCAAGTGCTTTGCAACAGGAAAGGTAAAGGGGTCAAAACATGTACTACTAAGTCCCACCCATCTTCCTGTCTGTTGTCAATCAAAGGGTCTCTCTGTTTAATTGTGCTCTCTGTGATTCCTGATTAAAGCAGACATTCTGCCTCCATCAAAAAAACATACTCCTACCCTCTGAATGGGGTTGCCCTACTGGTGTTGCCCACTGTAAACACATGTACCAGACATGACGGGTCACAGCCCCTGATAATGAGAGGCGGGAGCTGGCTTCAGGTTGACACAGATGCATATTAACGTTGTTGGGGTTTCCTGTCTTTTGTTAGCCCTGTGACCAGGCCTCTCGGGTGTTAAAATCCATGGCGCTAAGGGACCATGGAGTTAATTACGCCACCGTAATTTACGGTGGCGTAATTAACGCCTTCCCCACTCCCATTATGCCCTATGGGGCAAAAATGGGAATGGGGAAGGGTAAATGGGGATTGGGGACTTACCGCCCCGCCAAGGTCGGAATGGGGCGGTAAGTCCGCCAACCACCATGGCGTAAACGTAGTTTACGCCATGGTGGTAAAGTCACGGCCCAGGCGGTAACTTACCACCTGGGTCGTAATGAGGCCCCATATATAATAAATCCCCTAGGATCCCAAACCCTGTTACATCCAGAAACTACCTCTCCCAGAATCCCTGTTGTTCTGTTGTCCACCTTAATAATCCCAGTCATTCTCCTTCCCGTACCTCTAATTATTATTTCCCACATTCCCAATCTGATCACACAAAACACAACCGTTCCCACAATCCTGGTCCTTCTTGTTTGTTTCACAAACTCTACCACGCAGAATACTCAAGAACTCTACCTCCCTCTTTTCTGACATGAACATTAAAGCCGTATACCTGACAGTGTCCCAACCCAAGGGTCAGGCAAAGTCAGGCAATTGACCAGGATCACACACACCTGACGGCCCTTTCCTTTCCCCACAGGGATAAAAGGTGGAGCATGAGAGCACAATACGAGCAAGGCAGGCTGCACGTCGAGAGAGCTAACTCAGCACGGCAGTTCAAGAGGAGGAGAAAGGCAGTGCAAACCAAGAGGGTGAGAAGGAGGGAAACAACCTTTCCCTTTCCGACCAAGGCCCATGAAACCTCTGCCGAAGGAAATGTAAGACCACGAACAATAGCCAGCGTGTGTTGCAGCAGATGTCAACGGTACACAGGACCCTCCTCAGCTAATAAGCAAGCCGGGGAGACATGCTTGTTTACATGGTACCAATCTTGACTCCACGGAGAAGAAAAGCCAAGCCGTTCATCCCAGTCAGTGAGTCGAGGGGAGAGCCAATAAGAAACCGAACTGTGTTGAACGAAAAGCAGCAAATGGCTAATTGAACTGTGAAAGCATAAAGAACTATTGATAATAAAAAGGGGGAACACCAGAAACAGAGGAGTCTGGCACCACGTGGGTGCGCACTCAGGAAACTCTGGGGGATTTTCCGATTGTTGAAACTACCATTACCAGAAGGCCTTGGGAAAGGCAAGAAAGTGGTTCAAAGTGGTCATACAGGGGTCAAGTAAAATCCTCTGTACAGTCAATAGTCATTGACCGACAGATGATTGTGAAGCTAAGGGAAGTGAATCCCGCCACGTAAAGCTGATGACAAAGTTGGCAAGAGTGAATCCGAAGGAGGGATGCTGATAAACAAGGGGCGAAGTCTAAAGTCACAATATACAGTGTGTTGACAAGAGTGAACCCGGCAGAGGGATGTCCACAGTGAACTGTTTAAAAAGACATTAAGATTCATGAATGTCACAGACAAAAAAGCTAGGTCACCTGGCCTAAGCCCCGCCCACTTGGTACCTTCCTGGTTGCCGCTCTTTTTAACTACTTAAGAAGCCCTCCAGCCTCTTTTCCTTTGCAGAACCACCCTCCTTCTTAGCCCTGCCTCTTCCTTTCTGCTTTTAACTGTTAGATCAAGCATGTCTCTCGCTCAGGTGTCCGAAGCGAAGGGCAGTTGAAGAAAAGGGCAATTCCTGTTTGGGCCTGTTTGGACTAGCAGGACCCTGGACCCGAAACGCTGCCAAGACAGCAGGTAAGCATGTGCCAACATGTGTTTACTCCCTCTGTCCCCACAGGCCATGCCCACCATCATCAGGCAATGCCAACTTCTCTGGTGCTGGGGTGAGGACAGGTGCTCTGTGACAGAGTAAGTTGTGCATTTGTAAAAGTTGTATTCTTGCACCGCAGCATGTGTGTGCCCGCTGCCCCCTCCCTCCATCCAACCGCACTCCCATTGGTTGGCAGGCCCTTTAAATCGACCAACCAAGTCACGCCCTGTCGCGAAAGCCCCTTGGCCAAGAACCAGAGGCTTTGCCCTTCCCTGCGTTGCCCCTCGAATTCCTTGATCGCGTACCCATCTGTGCCCTTCTATACCTGCTTGCTATGCGTGTGCCCTTGCCACCTCCATCCTCACATCACTCGTGCTTCGACCTCCCTTACCTGTGCAATCTTCCAATGCTTTGCCTCTGCGCACGCTGCGCGTCCCCTGACTTGCGTGGTCCCTTGCAATCTTAAATCTCCTTCCCTGTCTCAAGATCGTGTGTGCTCTAGCACCCTCTCCATCCTCGGCCACGCCTGCTCCTGCACGCCTTTGGCCTGTGTGGCCCCTCGTAATCCCTGATTGCTTGGTTCCTTGCACTTCCACCCTGGGTTCACTCACAGCAGAGCCTCCCTAACTGCGTAGGCCCTTGATACTCCCTGACCGCGTGTTCCTGGCAACTCCCAACCGTATGTTCCTTGCACTTTCCATCCTTGGTTCGTCGCATCGTGCATCCCTGACTGCGTGGTCCCTCGTAACTCCTTTGTGCCTCATGCCCCACCTTCTCCAGCCTCCTGCACCCATGCGCCCCCTTTGCTCTTCCTCATTGACTGCCCTGTTTTACATTGTATTGCTTTGTGTTCTGCTGCATTCTTCCTTCTTCTAGGTTTACATTTGTCGATTGCTATGTTCTTTTGTATATTGTTCTGTGTTCTGCTATGCTCCACCCTCCTCTAGGTTCTCTTTTTAATGACGGCTCTGTTCCTGATGCCCTGGTAACCTGATTTGCTTACCGGACAGCCTTGTTTTTTGCCTGCTGTTCCATCTGAGCTCTTGTCTACTTAGTAAATCGTCCACTATTGTCTGTTCCCGTTCTGTCTCGTCTGCTTGCACTCCTCTTTGTCTCCTCCCGTAGTGTCTCCCCCACCTTTCCCCTCCACCCATCTTCCTCTCTCCTCTTCCCCACCCTACTCTATGGTGCTCTCTGTTACTCCTATCTTTTCAAACTGCTTCTCTATTGACTATCCTGCTCTCCTCACTACGTCTGCTAGGAAGAAGTTTAAAAAGGATATCCTGGTCTCCAACTCAGGCCGCTCTATCGCTGACACTTATACTAGTGCTTCCTCCAGACAGACCCTCACCGACATCCTCTTTGTCATTCCCTCGCCAGACTGATGGACTCTTCATATGGTCTCTGTGCTCTCTCCTTTCTCTTCTACCATTAATGCTGGCACCCGGTGGGAGGCCCTCCTGACCCCCTTCCACTCCTCTAAGGTCATCATTAATGTTTACCTATCTTGGTGCAAGGCCCTCAGGCCAACCTTCTCCTCTTTGATAGACGCTTCCATAGCCTCATCAATTTCCTTTCTTCTCCTGCTGTCCCTTCTCTCCCTTCTTCGGCTTCCTTGCCTCCCCCCTCTGCCTCCTCCTTGGCTACCTTGCCCTCTCCTTCTTCCTCTTCTGCCCCCCCTGATGTCCTTCAACACCTCCTCAGCGTGTACCTCTGATTTGTAACCCTCCTCTGAAGTCTTTCAAGGTTGGCAACCTTCTCCATATTGCCACTTTCAACTCTCGCTAAGCTGTCAAACACTGCTCTGACATCTGCCGCCTCCTGGAAGAACTTGGTCTCGATGTCCTCGGTCTCACTGAGACATGGTTCACGGCCAGCTCTGTCACAAGCTTTGACACTCTCCTTCCTGATGCTACAAGATCCTCTCTCTGCACAGATCCAACCGTTCCAGAGGGGGTGCAGCCTTGATCTTCCCAGAGTGCATTCCTGGCTCTGTCATTCCTATGCAGGCCTACTCCTCTTTCGAATGCCCTGTCTGCATGCTCTCTCTCTCTCCTGGCCACTCTGTTACCCTGGCTACTATTTTTCGGCCACCTGGTCAGATCACCTCCGTCCTCTCTGAGTGGGCAAACCTCTCCTCCTCCCTCCAGGCCTCGACCACTCACCTCCTCCTTCTTGGAGACTTTAACATCCACCTGGATGCTTACTGTCTCTCCTCTGTAGAGTCGCAGAGGTCCCTCCTCCTCTGGACTCTTTCGGGACCTCTGCGACTCTACCTCTCTTTCTATTCTCACCTCTGGCCCGACTCACTCTGCAGGACACACTCTGGTTATTCTGATCTCCTCAGACCTGCCCCTCTCTATGCACCTCAACACTCCACTTTCTCCTTTCCTCCCATTTCTCCCTCTCTACCCCTCAGGCCAAGCTAACTCCAGCACTGCCACCTACCTTCTCGGTCATCCATCCCATGAAGTGTGTGTCAGTTGATGCTTTCGCTGCCTCTTTCTCTCGCCCCTCCTCCTCCTCCTCTGGCTGACTCGCATCCTGACACAGCCCTTTCCATGCTCCACTCTTCTATCTCTGATACTCTTAATGTTCTTGCCCCTGTCATGTGGATCTGCTTGAAACCCAAAGCCAAGTGCAACTCCTGGTATGACTCTGACCTTGTCACCCTTAAACACAAGTGCAGAGTGGCTGAGAAGAAATGGCTAGCTTCTTGTGCATCCTCTGACAAACTGGCCTGCCGCCTGCTCCAAAGGCATTACTGGCTCTCTGTCTGCACTAAGAAGAGAGCCCACATCCAAGCCCTCCTCAACCCCTTCCTTTTCACTTGCACTCCCTCCTCTTTTCTCTGCACTTCCCTTCCCACTCAAGCACTTTGCATTTTGTGCAGACCGGCACACCCTCTCGCTCTGCCTGTTACTGCACTTGCACGATCTGAATGTCACAAAGCCTAGTAGGACCGTTATTGTTAACTTTCTGCCTTGTCCCCACCCTTTTTTGTCATGTGGTGCCCTGAAACACCATTTGTTGTATAGGTACCTTACAAATTTCCAATAAATAAAATAAATATTAGCTCAAATGAGGACAATTACAATGAAATATTGTGCCTTTTCATTGTTATAATTTGAGGGTCATTTCTATTATAACATATGGCCTTGAAGTGGTGGAGCCATTACAGGAGAGAGACTTGCAAATATCGAGGGCTAGAATTGGAACAACATTCTAAACTTGCCCTCCAGCCTGCAGATTGCATAGATCAGACACGGATAGGCTTACAGTCTATTTGTTCGAGTGTCAATTTAAGAAAAATAATGGATCCTCAACCCAGTTAAAGCAACTTTATGCAACAAATTTAATGCACATAGTTATTAGTATCAAATCACCTGTACTTATGATTTTTGTCAATGAAGATGGACAGGGGGCGATGCAGGGGTTGGGGGGGTGTCATGTACAGGTACATTTATGTAATTGACTAAAGCAAAATAAAGCTTTGGATAATGATGTCCTATATAAGGAATTATCGAACCGTGGCCGAGTCAAATCCCTTTCCTATAAGTTGTTAGCAGGTTTACTAAGCAGAAGGGTGAAGTCTGAGTTACATCAAAGACCTGTTTACACTCTCTCAGTATAAGGTCATCAGCGAGGATATAAACTCTTACATAATATAACCTACTATAGTTGTGTGCTATACCTTCTCAGATTACTTAGTTCGAAGTCAGTGTACAGACTCTGTTTAAACTGGATGTGAATTGTCAGGGTTAGGATGAGATATAGAGCTGCCTTGGTGAAAATCAATCTCTGCGTGAGACCGGCCTTCCAGAAGGAGAGAAAGGCCCAGCTGTATGCTGGGAGTGGTGGGAAGACCAGATGACCTGGCCTCTGCAGACGAGAACTGGCCCAGGAGTGCATGGATCTCTGTGAGAGGACTAGGCAGACTGTCCTGCTGCTCACATCAAGCAGACAGGAAGAAGGGTAGTGGGGGGAGATCTATGTGGGAGACCTGTGTCAGAGTTCCCAAATGGCAGCAACTCGGATGCTTCTCTTTTCAGCACTTGCCTTGATCCGGGGCAAGGATTCAGGCCTCTTGGCCAGGCTGTGGGCCTACGGTTATCACATCTCCATTGTACCACTCTATGTAGTCCTAGCCCTTCGATAGGTCTTGGAGCCTGCTTGCCTCCTGGTGCTCACCAGGCTCTCACTCCTACCTGTGCTAGTAACAGGGCCATGTCATCTGGTGTCCGTTCTATTATTCACACAAAAACTGTGTTGCATAAAAGTGTGTATCGTTTACAAGATAAAACCTTTTACATAGTGAGTGCCAGAAAAACAAAGAACAAATACATTGTTATGCCATTAATAAGAAGGGGAAAATGATTTACATGAGGAACATATTAAGACAACCACAACTAATATGACATGATTAATAGTAAGTGAGTTGAAAACAACTCTGTACTCATTATTCGCCACAAAAAAGACTCAGTATCGTGTCGGGGTTAGAATGTTGCCTAGGTACAAGGAGGAGAGAGGAGTTTTTCAACATCTAACCATATATGATATGCTGCTGCTGCGGCCAATGTCAAAGACTTTGCTGAAATTAGGTATGTCTAGAATTGATCAGTTTGCACCTGCGCAAGATTGCATACAAACCCTGTGTATCCTGCAAATTAATTTAATTTTTTATTGATCACAAAGAGTCAATACCTGTCGAGACGATTCTAATCCAGCCTGACGGATCCGGTGTATTCTGGATTCATAAGGGATATTTTTCAAAGCGCCAGTATATGCATATACAGATGTTATATAGGGTATTTTCCCCAACTAGATTAGACGATGAACTTCAGGGGAACTCATCAGTAGAGCAAAGGACTGGAGCAACGATTCCACTGGGGCAATGTATACATAACCAAAATATAGTGCTAGTTTTAAGAAACATTCAAAACAATTGCAGAATTATACTTCTTTGACTGACACACTTAAAAACGAATATACATGTATACAATACTACACCAATGCAACTCCATCCGTTATCCATGATCATTGGCCTGCTCTGAGGCTGCTAATCCGAGTTCTTCTGTGTCTATTCGACACCTCCTTTTGGTCTTTTAGAGAAAAAAAAAACTTTACTCTTCAGGACAGACCTCCCGCAATACTTGCGTGGGCACTAGCTTAATATCTGTACTACCTGAATATATAAATGTATATAAATGCATATTGTATATTGCGTAAAATGTAACTTTGAAACCATGATGCTATGTTCCAAATAACTGTAACCATTTTCTTAAGTATGTAACAGCGCCTAGCTGCCTCTGGGCTTTGAGCGCTTTATAAATGAATGAATGAATAAATGAATAAATAAATATTCTGGCGTATGTATTCCTTTTTCATAAAGCTACTGATTTGTGTTCTGCAATTATGCTACAGCTGGTGTACCTTCCTCGTGGTTTGCTATGGTTAAAAGGTGCCCTGTACCTATGCTAGAGTACAAGTACAATACTAAACCAGGTTCCCAAATCACCATATTGGGCGATTTCAACCTCGGCTTGCAAGACCTTAACGACACAAATGCCACTACTATCAATGACACTATCACAAGACTAGGCTTGACACAACACATTAACAAACCCACACATATTAAAGGCAGAACACTGGACTGGCTCGCTGAAGTCAACTGCAACATCTCAGTGACTGACATTACATCTTGTGCCTGGTCAGATCACCATCTTATTACCTTCACTATACCCATAGCTACACAAAAGAAGGTACACACTACCGAGGCACCTAAAACCTTAGCCAGAAATAAACGTAATCTCACCATGGATAACCTGAGACCACTGATAAAACCTATCACCTCCATTAAGGGCAACTCCACCAACTCTAATGCTACATCATTAGTCGACCTTTACAACAACACCCTGGAACAAGCCCTGAACAAAATAGCTCCTTGTAAGCTAAGAAAGACCAAACCCACAGCCCATGTGAACAAATGTTTCTCGGCAGAACTAAAGACATTACGCAATCTCAAGAGAACAGCTGAATCCAACCGGAGAAAAGCACCGTCTCCCACTACCAAACAAAAATTCTCCCGGACAGCAGCCACCTATAAAGACGCTATTATGAATGCCAAAAAAGAAATCTTTAAAGGATAGTTCCGGGACTTTTTTTTTATTGTCCCTACGGTTCGGCCATGTGTTTTTAAGCATAAATCGGTAAATCGTAGAAAACTTTTCTATGGACCTTACCCGACTTTTCGTCCATTAACGCACTCGAAATCAGCCGCCATTTTGTGATAATCCTATCATTTCCCCCCTTCGCCCTGGCTCACCTGCTTTTGCGGCACTAAATCAAATCCCCCGCCCCTGAAACAGACTTTATCAAAACATTCATATTCCCCGCCTCTATCCGTGACGTGACTGAGCTGCGTAGGCAAACGCGCCCAGGCGTCTTCTACGCGACTCCACACAGAACCAGGAAATCAACACAGATGAGCTCACACAACACAGCGCGCCACAATTGGGAATATGAAACTGTACTTTTAAATTAAACCGCAAGATTGTAAATTTGGTAAAGTACATTTATTTGACATCAAATGTTTTGAGAATATTCAGCGATTTGCATTTTTATTTGCTCACGTTCCAAAAAGTTTGTTTTGAGGCACGCGATGTTCCTTTGCTGTACACAGGGTCTTAGATCATCTCACAATACAGCGCCACAATTCGGAATATGAAACTGTGGTTTAAAAGCAAACGGCAAGATTGTACATTTGGCAAAGTACATTTATTTGACATCAAATGTTTTGAGAATATTCAGCGATTTGCATTTTTCTTTGCTCTCGATCCAAAATAGTTCGTCTTGAGGCACGCGATGTTCGTGTGCAGTATACAGGGTGTTGGTTTACGATAAAATAAGCTCTTCGGTCGCACTGATAATCGCATGGCTGTTCCAACAACGAGGCACTAGGTCACCACAACGGTCTGTATGTTGCATCTAGCCGTTAGTACCGCGTAAGGGCATACTTGTACTTGGCGATCATCCCATAAAATGGTCAGGGTGGTAACGTTGTTCACGCGGAGAAGCAACTGGCGGTTGAAAAACCCATCCGCCGGTGTCTGGTACTCGTGACACATGCAATAATGGATGATGTACCTGTTTGAAAAACATAAAAAATGAAATTAGTCTCACCATCAGATCTTTATTAAAATTATTCATTTTATATATTAGGTCGGGAAATTATTTCATAGCTAGGACAGTGCAACTGGGTATTATACGTCAAGGGGGGGCTGTAGGATACTGAGACAGTCCCCCAGTGCAGGGGTTGACAGGGAGGCAGTGCAGGTGGAGAGTGGAAGGGCCCAAGACCGAGGTCGCAGACAGTGGACCAGTTGTAGCAGGGGAGAGGGAGAGAGAAAGCAGAAGCAAAGAGGAAGGTTTTGAGGTGCTTCCGTAAAAGGAGGTGGTTCTCCTCAAGATAGTGCGCGGTACAAAACAATATGCCACATAGAACGAACAAGTACAACTTAACCCGTCTTTAAAGCTACTGTATAGTAATTAAATTGCGGTATAAACTCATCTAAAGAGTTACTTACATTATATTTGCATTTTCCATTGTGTCTGTGCGTAGGGCAGCCCCGAAATACCACTCCTTCTATGCCGACGTTATTTCTTCTAATGAACGAACATTAAATGGCTTTCGTTTCTGAAATTATATTCATTATCGTTTCTTACGTTATTGCCCCACACCCCCAAAAAGAAGTCTTTCGGGATGGTCCCGGCCTGTCAAGGTCAAATAACAATAGAACCTTATACTGAGTCGTGGGCCATTCCGGCACCCGAGAAAAAAATCAAAGCAGCTGACCTTCACTTTGAACGAGCACACATTCCTAGTTAGCTACATTCAGTGTAAGGCCATCTCACAGGACTCACAGAGCAATCACTTTTATTTACACAATACATAGCTACACATATTCAATGGACCTGCGACATGAGGAGACTCGAGAGAACAGACAATCAAATTACAATCATTTAAACCGTCATATGTATTTCTCAATGAGCTCTTCTTTAGGTGGACATGGAACAGAGGCAATGTTGGGTGGCAATGCAGTTGTCCCCTGCACAGGTTCGTTCACAACTCCATGTATGTGCCTATCTAGGACATCAACAATAAGTCTCTCAATAAAGTCATATTGCATATCCTCAAACACTGGTTTGATAACCCATTATTTACTTCTTTTAGTGAAGGCCTTATTGTAGCGAAGCGTCCCTAAAGTTCCGGTCGTCCTACTTTGTTGACGGCCAACATTATGGTTATGTGCCAAGACCGCTAGAAGAGTCCGATTTATCATGCCCTCCATGCCAAAATGCAATCGTTTTGGCCTGTACTTTAGGCACATATTGTGGAACACCTCCAAATCTCCTGTGTGGCAGAATTCCGTGAGTCCCCTCAAATCTCTTGTTATAGTTTTATCAAATACAATCTTTTCAATGGCTTTGTGAGTGGGTGATGAAGGAATCAACCACTTCTTCTTCCGTGCCTCCTCTGTGGACAAATGGCCATGTTCACAATTGTGGAAATGTTGGTTTGTGTTCCAACGGTGAACGTTGGTACAGTGTAGCATTACTGACCGCCATTTTTCCAGTAGAACTTCCAACGACCCTCCACATGTTTTTGAGCTCCACCAAAGATGGTTGCTGATTGACTTGGACCACTGTGAAATACCTTGCATTTCTTTTTTTTTTACCTGCAGCCGACATTTTTTTATTGATTGTTTTTGCAAGATGCCAAACGTCAAATTGGTGATTTATATTTTTGTACTCATCTCTCATTGTCTTGGCAATTGAAACGTGTCTGTCCGTGGCTATCAGGTCGATCACCATTCCCCGCGATTGTAGTTCTTGCAATGATGCTACAAAGCCAACTTTCTCCATGGCCTCTGAGGATGTACTTTGTGACACCTGCACGACCACCGAACTCACAATTTTCTTACTTTCCATGTCCTGAAAGTGGTAGGTGCAGTACTTGGCTGAAAATCCTGGGCTGTCGCACTGTCCATCACCGGCTAGCCTGAACCGTTTGCCCGCGAATGTACTATCAATAGACATTTTTTCCATTCTCCAAGCTTCGCTAATGGCTGGAAATAGATAATCGGTTTGGTATTTGTAGAACTGAGTTTTAGCAATGAAATGGATTCCCACAAACTGAAAGAAAGACTCTAACTTTTTAAAACTTGAACCACTAAAAAGTGCAGCCGCTGCACAAAGTAGATTGCCTGCTGGCAGTTGTCCCAGCATGGGTTGTGCAGACCATGAGAAAGGATGATATTTTGTACAGGGGGCATGTATTTTAAGGTTAGTGCCTCGAATTGCACGAGTCACATTAATCAATGGCTCCCCACATACTACCCCACCTACCGAATGCCCACATTTCAACCGAATAATAATATCAATCAAACAACTATCGAATACAATGAATTTGGCCTCTTTCCTTATACTGTCACTCTGCATCCCAGCTGGTTCGTCCTGTAACGTTGAGGACATGTCACTCACATGAAAGGTAGAATCTCTGATATCGTCTTCCGCTATGTTCAGTGATATTGATGGTGTTTCATTGTAGTCCACTTCATTCTCTTCCATTGCAACATCTGTTCCTTCTCCGGCGATGGGTGAATAAGACAATTTCTTCAACTTTCTCGCGGTCTTAGTTTTTGCGGGTGTGGATTCTGTGAATTGATCTCCGACTGCATCGGAACTACCAGGAGGACATTCAACATCAATGGCTGGTGGTGGTATAGCTCCGTTGTCAATCACTTCATATTCTTCCCATTGGCACGATGCATCTCCAGTCTCAAGTCCCTGCCAAAAGGTTTGACAAGCAACATCTCTCGTTCGCTTCACTGTCTGTGTAGATCTAGTTCGTACACCCACTCGCAACTAGAGGACAGAATGGAAAAGGGATGTTCAGTTTAAACACAACTTACAGTATTGAACTATTAACAGTGAAAAACAACATAATATAGTGACCAGGACACTAACCTTCTTTTGCTTTCTTTTCTTTGAAACTTTCTTGCCTCGAACTTCAACATCAGGACGCTGTTGCTCCGACTCGTGTGTGCATGTCTCCACTTCCTCTTGCGCTGCAACGACTATATTTTCATGATAAACACATCCATCACGCACTGACGCTCCATCGACTCCCTGAAACATAGAACTTTCATTAGTATGTATAATAATATCGAAAACACAAAATGTACTTGGGGACCAATACCCACGTACATCTCAATAGCAAAACACGAATAAACGCTTTGTGTAGAACATTCAAACGACAATTATTCACGCATAGTTGATCTAGTTAGATGGAACTGTCAAGATCCATACCTTGTGCTCCTCATAGACTTCCATTGATGATATTATTGAAGATGATGCTTCAGTAACTCCCTGAAACACAGTAATTGCATTAGTATGGTTTTCTATTTTGATAAAAAGAACAGAAACTTTGTGCAGGCGTCAACGGCTCATCTAAATAGACCTGCACAAATGATCAGTTGTCTAAAATAAATAATGGATATCTAAATATGATTCGATTTGCTCGATCGTTGGAAGTGTCACCACCCAGAGATCTGCATCAACTACTAGGGGTGATGTTCTTGTAGAAGAAGCTCCGTCATCTCCCTGAAACATAGTACTTGCGTTAATAAAGAAGGAAGTATAGCGGATGTAATCACGTCATATGATTTCGCTTCATCGAACTGTCAGTATCCATACCTCGAAATGCATAAGAACATCAAGGGACGATGTAACTGCGGTGCACACTTCTGCAAGCTGTTGCGCCGACCCGTAACTGCATGCTCCCCCTTCTTCTTGGACTAATGCTCCATCGACTCCCTGAAACATAGGACTTTCATTAGTAATGAACACAATATTGAAAAAAGAAGACACATAGGAGGGCGACGACAGAAGGACATATCAATGGCTAAAAACGAAAGAAACATTGTGTGTAACAATCACGCTACAAGAATGCAAGATCTGATGATCTCCATCGATGCAACTGTCCGGAAACGTACCTCGAGCATCTGAGTGACATCAACGGTAGTCATCAATACGTTGGACTCCTCAGCATCTCCCTGAAAGACAGTACTTGCATTATTTTGGATAACAATAATTATAACTGAAAAGAAAGACTAGAGGACGAGTACAAGGGTGTACCATTAGGTAAAATAATTACACGATAAATTAAAACTATTGATTTACATGCCTAAAACAAGTCAGTGGCAGAATAGCCAAGTAAGATTACCCGATAGGCGCTTGAAGTGGCTGATGACTGCAATAACGACACGGATGGAGAATCTTCCGCCTTCATATTGAGTGGATACATAAATGGGGAAATTATTGTTAGCTAATGCTACACACTACCGCAAGGCCGAGAGATAAATACGTAAACTTGACTCACCAGTGGAGGGATGTGGACGAATAGAGTGGGAATAGCGGTTGAGAGCAATTTTCGCCTCGCTCGCGGTGTGTTCTTCTTTATTAGCAATGATGTGGAGTACATGTCAGAGGTAAAGTGCCTGTTGTAGATGCGGTATCGATCACCCCTCTTGTCCGCAAAGACTTCTAGGACTCTACTTTCAAGCTCAGACGGTGGATATCCGCAATATCGGACCCATTCTCTTATCTGATCTATTGTCTTAGGGAAAACATGCATTATAGTACCTTCAGATTTATTATGGGTCTTCGAAGGGCAACCGCCAATGGAACAGGCAGGCATTGTGGAAAGTTCTGAAAAGTAAAGATCAACAATTCTCTATGAATACCAATGTAAACTCAGAACATGTGACTAGTTCCTTGCATGTACTGTCTTGAACGAAAAGAAATTGGACGCAAAATGATTATGGTACATGGCCTTACCTTGACGAACAAACAGTTAGATGCAGGGATCAGAGTAGTTTCTTGTCGCAGAACAGGGAGAAGTTCACAGGTTGCAAACTGAGGAGTTTCCTCGAAGTGGTCACGGAAGTTCACAGAGACGAAGAGCAGATAACCAGCACCTTCACGGGTTGACTAGCAAAGCGCAAAGAAGTGCTCATTAGAAATATGAAGTGGGTTATAAAGAATTCGAAACAGGGGTGTGTTTGTGAATGAATGACGTGTATATGTCGTGGCATTATGCGGTTTGCAGGGGGCCGTCCAGCGTGAGGGGGGATGCTTGGCAGGAGACACGGGGTCTGGAGGTAGACATGGGAACAACAACCCATGCTCTATAGACCACTTTGAAGTGTACATGGTCTTTGGCACCTCTTGGCCTTTATCGCTCCCTGACAGCTCCACTTGGAAGCGCAAGTACCCCGGTGCGAACTGCCTTTGATAGGGCGGGGGGTGGATTGGGGCGGTGGTCGTGCAGACAAGACACAGGAAGACTCGTGAATGGAGACACACTTATGTGGATTGCAGGGGGCCGTCCAGCGTGAGGGGGGATGCTTGGCAGGAGACACGGGGTCTGGAGGTAGACATGGGAACAACAACCCATGCTCTATAGACCACTTTGAAGTGTACATGGTCTTTGGCACCTCTTGGCCTTTATCGCTCCCTGACAGCTCCACTTGGCAGCGCAAGTACCCCGGTGCGAACTGCCTTTGATAGGGCGGGGGGGGTGTGGATTAGGGCGCTGGTCGTGCAGACAAGACTCGTTTGCCGCAGGGCCTCACCAAGGAGAGGCCATCTAACTGCATGTAAGAGGCAGGCTGAAGGATCTAGTACATGGAAGGCAGGGGGGTGAGTTTATAAATACCTCAGCCTCCCAGGAGAATATATGGGTGCAGTTCACCCTGGAGACCCTGGATGCCTAGGCAGTTAGTCAGCAGCAGGCTGGCCTGTGGTGGCAAGGCGGCACGGGCCAGAGGGGGTCATCTCTGTACCCGGTGCCCAAAAGGATGATTTATTATGATCAACCATATTGATTATTTACCTATAACCATGTTTTGTATCAATAAAATCCAACGGCCTTCCTTTTATTGCCAACGCTTGAACAAAGTGGAGACACACTAGATTCATTTAAAAAATCAAAACAACCATTGTTAAAATATATGTTGGGTTTTATTTTAGATCTTAATTTCAATTGAACATAAATAATAAACATTACACATTGTAAAGTTCCGGTTGCAGCACATCCAGGGAAAATCCGCGGTATTGTCCACTGTCGCTGGGGAAATGTTGTCTAATGGCAAGTACCGCACAGGCAGGTATTACTCTCCGAACGCGGTGTCCGAGCCTCCCGTGAAGCCACCAAGTGAAGCAACGATAGGCCACCAGCCTGTACCACCTGTGAAAATGAAAGATGCAAACTGTATTAAAATGACAAAACTTTCTTATCACTGTCGATTCAGGTAAAAAATGTCATTCTGCTTTGAAAAAAATTCTATCTAGAAAATGCACAATATGGAACCAATTTACATGCATTCGAACGATATGTAGATGTCATTTTATATGTGGGAGACGACCATGACATAGTAGTGGCATCACTGACATCACAACCAGAGTATACTTACTCGTTACTCGGATTACGCGGACGAACAGTGCCGCGAAGTTCGTGCATAAGCACCATCATCATCCTCAACACGGTCCGTGAGAGGCAGGCTTCCCTGAACTCTGGCAGCTCGGTGATGCATTGCGGACTTGACTCGCCTTCCGAAATGTAGGCCAAGCACCCGGAATTTTCACGGCAGCAGCAGTTCTCCTCCTCAGTTGGCATTAGCTCGCACCGATTGCACGTGCACCAGGTGGAGACGCCGTCCATGCGCCATGGTCCAGGCTCTTCATCCGTTGACTGGTCCTCCCAACTGCCGTCCGAATCCCCATCGTTTTCGCGTGCTTGCCTTTCCAGTAGTTCCTCCTCGGTGTACTCGGGCTCGTACATATACTGCATTATTGTAGCCATTGTGTGGTAAAGAAAGTAAAATAATTTACAGAGATGGTACAGGTGTTCACAAGGCCTAGAAGCGGCGAAGGTAGCTGACCAGAGCACAGAAACGAGTCACAGAATACTCAAAGTAACACAGAGAGAGGAATGGAATCGAAAATTTGCTGCTGTGTGTTGTGAAACGGTGTGTTTATACTTATTGAGGAAAGAGGCGTCCTGCCATTTCCATGGCGACACGTCATTAGCTGAGGCGCAGCGATTGTTGACACGAAATGTGCTTTGGCGTTGGGAAATGGGCGGTACGCGTCTGCTGATGTCAGGCTCAGGGGCGGGGGATTTGATTTAGTGCCGCAAAAGCAGGTGAGCCAGGGCGATGGGGGGAAATGATAGGATTATCAGAAAATGGCGCCTGATTTCGAGTGCGTTAATGGACGAAAAGTCGGGTAAGGTCCATAGGAAAGTTTTCTATGATCTACCGATTTATGCTTAAAAACACATGGCCGAACCGTAGGGACAATAAAAAAAAAGTCCCGGAACTATCCTTTAATACTAGAATACAGAATGCCAAATCGGGCGCGAAAGAGCTCTTCTCCATCTTACGAGAACTGGAATCCCCCGTGCCCCCAACTGATGATTGCATCAAGGACAACACTTGGTGCACCAACATTCAACAGGCTCTCTCAAATAAAATAGCCTTACTACAAGCTAAAATAGAAGCCAAAAAGCCAGCCTTATGCCCAAAGACTATCCCGGCAACCAGCACATTCTTCAACCCCCTGATTGCCCCCTCTTCACTTCTCTCCGATCACAGAGGAGGAAGTAATAAATATAATAGCAAGTCTAAAACCTTCTAAATACCTAGGCGACCTATGTCCTGCCACAGTCATTAAGGATGGGGCTAGAGACCTAGCACCCTTCATCACATCTCTGATTAACACCTCATTCAAAAATGCAACTGTCCCATACAACCTCAAAGAGGCTTGGGTCTTACCCCTGCTTAAAAAGCCCAACTTAGACCCCAACACACAGATCAATTATAGACCCATTACTACAGTCCCATTCCTCCTAAAAAATTAGACGGAGTAGCTTACCTCCAAATACAACAACATTTGGAGAACAACAACCTTCTAGGACTGTGACAATCTGGCTTTAGACATAGGCATGGGACGGAAACAGCCCGCCTAGATCTAAAAATCCAAATGGATGAATCTAAAGACAAGGGCAAGCTGGCCATCCTGCTCTTGTTGGATCTGTCTGCAGCCTTCGACCTAGTCGACCACAAAATTCTCACCGAACACCTCTCCTCGGCTGTTGCATTCTCTCAGGATGCCTCCAATTGGATTTGGTCCTTCTTATCGGACAGAACAACCAGGGTCTTCTCCCCGTCTGGTGGAGCTGCCGCAGACCCTGTCCCAATCCAATGCAGAGACCCCCAAGGCTCATGTATCTCCCCCACACTTTACAACATCTTCACCAAGCTCCTCTTCGACCGTCTTGACAACTTGGGTGTCACCTACACTAATTATGTGGATGACACCCAGGTCCTCATTGACCTCACAGGGAATTATGATGAGGATGCTGCTAAACTGAACGAGATCTATCTAGTGATTCAAGCATGGATGGCCACACACAGCCTCTGCTTAAACGACGATAAGATGGAACTGCTTATTGTCGGATCACAGAATCGCCCCAACAAACTGGATTCAAGATACCAATCCTTCTTCATTGATGGCAACATCATAAAAGTGTCAAAAGAAGACAAAACATTGGGGGTATATCTTGACTCTACACTTTCCCTTAAAAAGCAAATTAATGCCACCATCTCAGCTACAGCCTACACCAACAAACTCATAAATGCCTGCAAACCATTCCTATCCACCAATAGCCGCCTTACATTGGCTAGAGCCCTCATACTGTCCAAGTTGGACTATTGCAACACCCTATTCTTGGGTTCCACTAATAACAACCTGAACAGACTACAAATAATCCAAAATAATGCCCTCCGCTGTGCCCACAATTTTCCACGCAAACGAATCCCAATGGCTCCCCATCCGTGATAGAATTAAATTGCGGGCATTGGTCATTACTCACAAATGCCTACCTCTCAGCCAAATTCATGAGACAGAACTCCACCAGACCAACCAGATCACCTTACCTTCACCAACTCAATATACCAAAGTTTAACCTGAAAACAGCTGGGAGAATTAGCTTCCCTGTACAGGCAGCCAAACAGTGGAATGCATTGCCCACGGCTATAAGAAACGATCCCTCATTCTGGTAATTTAGAGCCAAAGTCAAGGAACTGCTTAGCACCCAACAATAGCCAGACTAAGGCTTAGACTTCCTTAACGGATCCAATACCGCACTTATGCTTCTGAAACTATTCTATTATCCACCTGACCAATCAAATGTATGTTATGCGTACTGCAGCCCTAATTGGAACCACCCTGTCATAATATACTATGCTTCTCCCAGGACCATTCTGTAACCAGGCCCTTCAAACCATACTGTAATGCACCATTCTCACTTACCTGTATGTGCAACATTCTGTAACCACTGATGTACTTAAGGATTAGCGCCCAGCTACCCGGGGGTTTCGGCAGCGCTCTACAAATAAACAAACTAAACTAAACTAAGTGCTCTGGCCGTGATCTGCTATTCGCCCCCGGGGAACTGCGGTTATCCAATCTGGTGACTGGAACAGCAGGGAGAACACACCTTCCCCAGGCGTCCCCATCTTGATTGAGGGGAGACAACACACTTCCACCCTCTACTCCACCCCAAAAACATATTACACCTGTCCCCCTCTCGCTCCCCACTTACCTGCTGGACTGCAGTTTTGTGTTCCGGTCTAGTCCTGGTGCTCTTCCCGTCCGCAGTGGCTGCCATGGACTAAGTCTCTTTTACTATGGTGGCAGCCATCTTGTTTTTTTATGGGCGATTGGGCTCTCGCAATAAGCGCCCCACCCATCTCTTGTAAAAACATTTTTTTTAACCATTCGCACTCTGGATGAACCCTGGGGTGCGAATGGCTACCAACCCCTTGTCGGGTGTGTACATGGCCGGTAACAACCCACAGCCCTTGCACGAGCCAGGATGTGTGGGCCTGGTGGAATTGCTCCATGCAGTATTATATAGGAATTCCATAAGAATACTTCATGCTGTCACGGCGCTGCCTTCTTATATTTGCCGCACTGTACCCTCATGGCAACTGACCTGGCAGCTCAGGGACAGGCAGGGGCACCTGCAGCACTCTCTGCAGCAGCAACATTGGTTCATGGGGCCGCCATCTTTCACCCTGTGCGCATGGGCACAGGTCCAGCAGCCGTTTCCGTGCATGCGCGTGTGAAGCTGGTATTAGCGGTTGCCCATGGCAACGGGCATACACACGTAGGCCTCAGAGAGTATAATAAATCCACCCCGGACCAGCTCACTATGCATCGCAACCTTTCCTGAAAGGGTCGCTAGTTGCTGCTAGTTCTGCCGGCTGCTGCTTTCCTTGCCTTGTGCCTTGTGCCTAGCCTGTTTCTTTGCTGCCTGCCCTGCCTGCTGCTGCTCCCCTTTGCATTACCTTGACAGCTCCTGCTGTTGCCTGCCTTCCTTGCCTTGATCCTGCCATCTTTATGCTCTCATTCCTCTGCACCCCTCTTGGGTGCCCCTTTTCCCTTTTTCTCCTGCCCTGTCTTTCTCTTCTGCTCCTTGGGCCAGAAGGGGCTCCCAGTCCTGCGCTGTTGATACTCATAAATGTTCAAAGACCTGGGTTCCGTGGGTTTGTTTCCGCATTGCCATATACTGGACCGGATTGGACATCGGGCTGAAGACCTACCCTGGACCGACTAACGGGCAAAACATCAGGTACGCGGGAGTCACAGGGGCACAGCTTGACAAATTCAGTAATTATTGGTGTGTTGTATGAGGTCAAATACCTCATCCAAGATATAAGGTAAACATTTTAAAACTATCCTAAAATTCTTTTTCCTGTATTGATGAGAAGCCCAAGTACTTTTCTTCAATATAGGGAAAAAGGGTTTTCGAATGGTGAGATTTAAAGAGGGGTAAAATGGGCCTCAATGACGCGGTCGTCCTTCGCAACCATGGTACTCTGTTGATCTCAGAGCAGCAAAACTTAGTGTTCATCAAGCTGAGCGCAAATGGCGCTTGTCGTATAATTTGACTGACAAAGCTATATTTTCCTCTCTATCCAGAAAATATCATCTACTGATTGACTACTAAACAGTTGTTTTTTACAAACAGTATAGAAGCTGCCCTAAATCAGTCCAGTGAACTCTTTTCGGTTGTAAAACCTTTTTCTTCAACTGCACGTTTTCTCCCCACAGCCCTGACATCCCAGTCTCATTGTGAGGCACTGGCGGATTTCTGCCATTCAAAAATCACTATAATTTGTGATGATATTGAATCCTCACAGTCTGGAACACCTCATTGACATCAGTGCTCCAGCCATCGTTAGCTGGCATACATTTCCGGTGTTCACTTGATGAGACGGTCCTGTCTGCCATCTTACGTGTTAAATCGTCAGCTCCATCGGACCCAGTGCCCTTATCTGTCTTGCAGGATCTCTTCTATAGGATCATTCCTTTAGTGACCCATGCAGTAAACCTCTTTTGCAGTAGTGGGTTTATCACGGCTGAGCTAAAACAAGCCACTGTAGTCCCTTTACTTAAAAACAAAATAATTGGATGCCTCCACCTTGTCTAATTTCCATCCTATTTCTTTACCTCCATTCTTCATGAAGCTTTTTGAAGCCATGATTTCTCCTCTCCTTTCTTCCTTTCTGGAGTTTCTGCAATTCTCGACCCTTTTCAGTCTGGTTTACGGCCGGGGAGGGGTACAGAAAGTGTTTTAGCATCAGTTATGCACTGATGACAGGATTTGAATCTCTAAATCCCTTGAATTGTGTCAACTTTTTTTTATTTTATTTTTTACATTTGTAAAGCGCACTGCAGCCCTAAGGCATAGAGGCGCTGATAAGCGGTGCGTAAGAAGGCTTGATTAAGGGTTACAAAAAAGCCACCCCAGAAGAGTTCTTAGAATATACATACAGTGTTACAGCTTTACTTGGTGATACCTCTCAAATAGTCTTGGCTTGTTACTAGTGAGATAAAGTATTCTCTCTCTATCTCTTTCAATCAAACAAAAAAGGATTTCTCAATAATTCCTCTCTGGGATATGATATTATCTCGCAATCCCTTAAAGAAGGTTTCTCAATGATTCTTATTTTGGTTCCCTCGACACGTGTTTCTCCATCTCATGTCTATAGATGGTTCATCAGGAGGATTCAGAATAAAGTACCAGTTTGGTTGACCTAAAATAAAACGGATACAGAATAATATGTGTACATTTAGCTACTACACCTAGGTTTCAGGTTCAACTCCAAATGATAAAAAATATTTGTACTCGCTATTGACAGGGATTATTGTGGTCTAGAGTGGATGCTTCAGTGCTCATCCCTCGCTTTAGAATCACTTTGTTATTTAGCTGTATAACTGGTACACCCCGCATTTACAACTGGCAACAACATAATATACTGGGGATGGTATATTGATGATATACTGATAATTTGGAATGGCAGCCAACAGCAACTCCAAGAATACCACAATTACCTCAATGTAAATTATTACAACCTTAGATTTATCTTACAAGAAAGCACTTCAGCAATAGATTTGTTTGGATCTGCACCTGTACATAGACAACAGTACCATTCATAGAACCCTTTTTGTAAAACCTACAGCTGTGAACAGTATTCTTCATGCTACAAGCAATCACGTGAATCATGTGATTTCAAATATTACATACAGTGAATTTTTAAGTCAAGAGAAATTACACAAACAATTCCGAATTTGAGAAACACGTAACAGACTCTATACGCAAATTCAAACTAAGAGGATATAATCAAAAACATCCTACCCAAATGTATAAGACCAAGCAATGCACAAGATCAGATCTACTCATCAATACACCCAAATCAAATGGATCAGCAGTCACAACTAAGAAAAGGTTTGTAACTACTTAGAGTAAACAATCAGAAAGATTTTGTCAACAAATTGTGACATTTTACAACTAGATGCAGATCTCATGATGAGTTTGGACAGTACACCCTGTTTGACTTTTCGCAAATCCAATAACTTGAAAGACATGTTGAGCCCATCGCACTTTATGGCCAAAAAACAAGCCAAGGGTCTACCACAAATGGGGACTCATCAACCACTACAAATTAAATATAAGTGTGGCAATTGCCACGTATGTCCGTTTTCAGAAAATGGCAAGAAAAACATCTGGATGCGCAATGGAACAACTCACAAAATTAGTCACTTCAAAAACTGTAATACACTGTAATACTATATATGTGGTGTATGGGATCCTATGTATCTGCGCCAAAATGTATATAGGTCCCTAAAAATCAGAATAGGTGAACATTTGAGATCCATCAGAAACAAGGACCTTTGTTTCCCTTTGGCTTACCACTTTCAGCAAGAACATAATGAAGAATCTATGGACAATATACGTTTTATTTTTTACTAGAGAAAATTCACATGCCTCCCAGAGGCTTAGATACAAAGAAGCGTCATGGATTTGCTTGATGCACACCTGTCTCACAGGGTTAAATGCAGATATGGAGATGCACCATTTCCTTTGATCATCTCAGCAAGAACTGTTACAGTCTATTTATTAACCTGGTCAATTTATCTCAACATTGATTGTTATCTCATTTTGTTTTTCTGTATCTTTTCATGTTCAGCCTTTTCATTGTCTTTTTGTTTATTTCAGAGTGCATTTAAAACCTGTTATCATATACAAGCATTGTATTAGACTGCAACAGCATGAAATTTATTCACACTATCTTTCATCACAACAACAGAGCAAGTGTTCTAATCAGATGCGCAATATTATCAACAATTTCTACTTTCAGGTTCGTGATTTAAAACATAAATTGCACATGTATTCAAGTTTCAGGTTTCAACCCTTATAAGCTTTTCAAGTTTATAGATAAAAACCGAACATAAACCAAAGAAAAGAAGCGTGGTTTCTAAACACATTAGAATACGCGCTTTGTAGGATAGTGCTCTTACGCATCCCAAAGCAAAATGGAGGCTAAGTGATGATGCAGTCACGTACAACTCAGGTGACCGCGTCAATACTTAAAGCGGTGTCATGATCTCTGCTTCCAAAAGGTCAGGGTTTTCCCAACTCCCTTGGAAGCAGATCCATAACCCAGGTTCCGAGTGCCAACCAGTCCCAATTGGGACCTTTTGGACCCAGTCCTGGCGCCAGTGGCACCAGGCTCATAAATATGCCCAGTCCCAGCGCTGGAAGCGCCAGGCTCATAATGCTTGGGTGGACTTACCTGCAGCAGACCATGCTGCTTACTTGCCTGCCAGTTGAGCCTCTGATCCTCTTCTGTTTGGAACTACTTTTCCTGTTGGGTGGGGCAGGAGCCACTCCCTAGATTCAGAACACTGGAACTCTTCTGGAAAGCAGGAACTCTTTTCTTACCTAGGCATGGCTGTGGAAGGAGACACCTAAGCACTACAGGAGGCTATTTAAACCACACCCGATGGATGAATCTTGCTTTGCGTTATTCTGCATCCTCTGCAGCAGAACGCTCATCGTGTCTTCTGCATCTGATCCTGGGCCTAAGGAAAAAGGCTTACCATCCTGAATCCAGTCTTCAGCAACACCTATAAAGACAAGAAAGAACAGGTTAGTATTACGGTCTTCAGTGACAGCTCTTCACTTACCTGGTCCATCGGCTGTCAACAACGCCTCGTGCTGCATTCCGGCATCTGAAAGACAAAGGCTTACCTACTCTTCGTGCGCTCCGGAGGCCTTCGGCGCTGCATCCCGCATCTGAAAGACAAAACAAGGTGCGTTTAAAGACATTGGGGAACTTTAATACTCACGTGCCATTACTCCTTTCCACATCTAACCCAGTGGGTATTCCGGCACCCTGCAGCCGCTCCGAACTTGTACCTGCAAAATAAAAAGACAGTCAGAGCGCATCGTGAAGCAGGCAACAAGCGCTTACTTACGTGCTTCCAGGTGCTTCTATTCATCACACGGGCTCCATCTTCAACTCACTTCAGCCCGTCATCCGCCATCGCCGGAACCCTGCAAAACAAGAAACATCATTACTAAAGACTTTAAAGACATTAGAATTACTCGAAACTTACCGTTCGTGCAGTAAACGACGGACAGCAGTCCTCTGAAGTCAAGAGGCCTGCTCCCCTTATCCAGTGAAGAAACTGGTTACAGCACCCTGCCCCGAGGCAGATGGAGAGCACAGCGTTCACTTACCTAAGGTGAGAGCGTTAACCTTTGGGGTTCTACAGGAGAAGAGAAAGGGAAGAAGAGAGAGACATTCAATAACCCAGTTCCTTAATCCCATATTTTTTATCTGCAGACATCTTACCCTTCGAGTCGGACATACAGTGCACAGAGGTCCAGCCCAAAGAGCCAGCCGTGTGTTACACATCACCTTTGAAGATACGGTATACGCCCAGTCAAGAGCGGCGCCTCTACGGGAATCAGGTGAGCGTTACAGAACGCAAAGCCTACCACAAAACTCCCGTCCAGGCGCTATGGAAACCTCGGATACCGACCAGCTAGCCCAGTTACTTGGGGAACTAAGGGCAGAAGTGCATGCAGCCCGTCAGGAAACGAACGCTCTAAGAAGGGAACTGATTATTTCCAAGGAGCGAACAGATGATCTCGCTAGACAATTGCTACAGTCACAAGCCGGACAGACCCCGTTACCCGCATCTGGGGGAAATCTTCCTTCTACATCCTCTATGAATCCAGTGCAGATCAACCTACCTGGGAATGTACCTCTAGCTCCGCCCGAACGATTTTCTGGTGACCCAAAGAGGTTTGCAGTATTTATCAATCAGTGCCGGTTGCATTTCTTATGCCGGCCAGCAGCCTTTCCAACTGATCAAGCTAAAGTAGCTTTCGTGCTTTCGTACCTTAGTGGCAATGCGGCAGACTGGTCGATCCCTCTAGTAAATCAAGATGATCCGGTCCTCCATGATTTTCAAGCTTTTCAGCTCAGTATGGAAAAACTGTTCGCAAGACATTCACAGGGGCAAGCCTTGGACAATGAGCTTCTTTCGTTGCGACAAGGTAATCAAGACCTTTTGGCTTATATTGCGTCTTTCAACAGACTGATAGTGGAAACTCAATGGCCTGAGGACAAAAGGATTACGCTGTTTTATAGAGGTCTACGTGGAGAGCTCAAAGATGTGTTAGCCCAAGTAGTGAATCCCCCACAAGATTGTTCGGACTATATAGACTTAGTCGTTCAAATAGATCACAGACTGCAGAACAGGAAGGCCGATCGTTCCAAATTTGATGCTCGAGTATTTTCCAAACCGCCAACTCCTTCCAAAGGAGTAGACTCCGGGGAACCCATGCAAATAGGGGGTCTGAAAGGTCCTCTAACACAAAAGGAGCGGGAAAGGAGAAAACAGTTGCAATTATGCCTCTATTGCGGAAACTCAGGGCACTTTCTTCGAGACTGTCCGGTGAAACCTGCCAAGAAGGCAGTAGGAGCTGCAGTTACCAAAGTTACAAACTCTGAGCAGGGAAACGACCTCGCCCGACAAGAATAGAGGTCCTCTTGCCGAGCGTGAAAACCAGTTCCGTGACCTCGCATTTCGTGAAACCTATGGTCCTCATTAGCCCTGATAATCCGGATCGATTACATGCAATTGAAGCTTACGTCGACAGCGGTGCCATCGGCAATTATGTGGATCATGAAATGGTTTTGAGGATGAATCTAACTCTTTGTCCCAAGGCTGTAAAGGACGTCATTACTACGGTGGATGGTACGGAGATAGCCTCCGGGCCAGTAACGCATACCACTCAAGAGGTGACGCTAGTAAGTCAAGATGGACACCATGAGAAGATCGTGTTCGATGTGATCAAGGCCCCTCGGTTTCAGATTATTCTAGGAATACCTTGGTTAGAGAAACACAATCCTCTGATCGATTGGCGAGCATGAACGGTCCAGTTTCCAGAATGTGTCTCTACTTGTCACCCTCCACCTGGTGTTGCACTGGCAGCAATTTCTTCAGAGACTCCCCAGTTACCTCCCGAATACCTAGAATACCAAGATGTTTTCCGGAAGGATCAGGCTAACTCTCTACCTCCTCATAGGTCTTATGACTGCCAGATAGACCTGATACCTGGATCTACTCCTCCTTGTAGTAGAATGTATGCCCTCACCGAGCCTGAGAACCTTCACCTTCGACAATACCTGGATCAATACCTGGCAAATGGGTATATTCATCCTTCCAAGTCCCCTGCTTCTTCAGCTTTGTTCTTCGTTCCAAAAAAGGAAGGAGACCTTAGAACTTGTATAGATTATCGCTCCCTGAACCAGATCACCGTTAAGAATAGATATCCGTTACCTTTGATCCCTGAACTCCTGGACCAAGTCAGAAAAGCATGCATATATACAAAGCTGGATCTTAGAGGAGCTTACCACTTGGTACGAGTAAAAGAGGGCGATGAATGGAAGACGGCCTTCCGCACCAAGTATGGGCTATTTGAATATCAGGTCATGCCCTTCGGACTTTGCAATGCCCCGGCCGCCTTTCAATATTTTATGAACGATGTCCTCAGAGAGCTCATAGATGTGTGTGTTGTTGTTTACATTGACGACATCCTCGTTTATTCTTCATCGGAATCTGAACATCAGAAACACGTGAAAATGGTCCTCGAAAGATTGCGTCAACACAAACTTTTCGCTAAGTTGGAAAAATGTGTTTTCAACGTGACTGAAGTTGAATTCTTGGGATTCATATTATCACCTGGCGGAGCGCGTATGGATTCAAAGAAGGTCGATGCAGTTCTCAAATGGCCATCACCATCCTCCGTAAAAGGTGTGCAAAGCATGTTAGGCTTCGCTAACTTTTACCGCAGGTTTATCCTCGAATTCTCTCGAATAGTCCAGCCCATCACTGCCTTGTTAAAGAAAAACAAACGTTTTGAATGGTCTACCGAGGCGGAACAAGCTTTCCAGGATTGGAAGACTAAATTTATCTCTGCACCAATCTTAAAACACCCTCGCCCCGAACTCCCCTACATCGTGGAAACTGATGCTTCAAGCCTTGCCATGGGGGCAGTTCTATCACAAAAGGACCCGGTAACCAATCAGTTGCATCCCGTGGCATTTTGGTCCCGCAAATTCTCGCCTCCTGAAATCAATTACACGATTACTGACAAGGAACTTCTGGCTATCAAGTCTGCCTTTAAGGCTTGGCGGCATTATCTGCTGGGGGCCCGACACACCGTTACTGTGACTACGGATCACCGAAACCTGCAATATTTGAAAACCGCAAAAGCCCAATCCTCTAGACAACTCCGTTGGGCATTATTCTTTGCCGAGTTTGACTTCATAATTACCTATCGACCTGGTACAAAGAACGGTAAAGCTGATGCCCTTTCTCGGATGGGAGTGGAAGAACACTTGATCAACCCTAAACCTGTACCAATCATTCCCGAACAAAGAATTCTGGGTGTAATCGCCACAGAATCCATAGAGGAAGTTAAGGATAAAGCCAGGCAACTTGTAACTCCAGCAGACATACAGAATTGGCATCTGCAGGGAAAGGACTTTGCAGTAAAGGACAACTTATTGTATTTCCAAGAACGAATATACCTACCCAGCACAGATTTACAGAAAAAAGTAATCTCTTGTTATCACGATTCTTTAATGGAAGGACATCCCGGTATGGCCAAGACCTCAGAAAAGATCAAGCGCTACTTCTGGTGGCCGTCTTGGAAAAAAGATATCAGAGACTTTATAATGTCCTGTGGAGTATGCGCCCAAAACAAGAGTCAAAAGGAAAGACCAGCAGGCCTTTTACGCCCTATTGACATCCCACCTCGCCCTTGGCATACGCTTTCTATGGACTTCATCACCGATCTACCTCCATGCTCCGGATACAATACGATTCTAGTAATCGTGGACTTATTCTCCAAGATGGCGCATTTCATTCCGCTCAAAGGCTTGCCAACAGCAGCAACTCTGGCCCGAGAATTTCTCGAAAACATCGTCCGACTGCACGGTTTTCCTTCGGTTCTAATTTCGGATCGAGGTAGTCAATTTATTTCTCATTTTTGGCGAAGTTGCTGTCGGTCGGCTCAAATTGATGTGAGACTATCGACCAGTCACCACCCTCAGACCGACGGACAAACCGAGAGGACCAATCAAACTCTGGAACAGTATTTACGCTGCATGCTGCAACAAACTGAAAAAACTTGGAAAGACATCCTTTGGATAGCCGAATATGCCTACAATAACTCTGTCCATTCGGGAACTGGGAAAACCCCGTTTTTTCTTTTGTACGGCAGTCACCCTCGAACCTCGGAGTTGGATCCCCTCCAAGATCTTGAAACACCAGCAGTAGACTACCTGCATTCTACAATCACCCAAGCCTTTAAGGAAGCTGTTTCTCACCTTCAAAGGGCTAAAGAACAATACAAGAAAGGAGCAGATCAACATCGGAAGGAAGCCCCTCAATATCAAGTAGGGGATCAAGTCTGGTTATCCACCAAATATCTACCTCTAAAAGGGCCACGCACATTCAACCCAAGATACCTTGGTCCCTATTCCATCACTACCATAGTAAACCCAGTAGCGGTCAAGTTGGACTTGCCCCCGCACATGAAGATACATCCGGTCTTCCACGTCTCTCTATTAAAACCTGTGCAACCTCAAACCCGACTAACTAAATCTCCAAAACCTATCCTAGTTGATGGAGAACTCGAGTTTGAAGTCAAAAGCATTCTGGACTCCAAGATCTCCAAATCTAAACTATTTTACCTAATTGACTGGAAAGGCTACGGCCCCCAAGAGAGATCCTGGGAACCTGCTGAATATGTCCATGCTCCTCGCCTAATCAAAAGATTTCACCGAACATTTCCTGACAAGCCAAAACCCCCGGAGAAGCCTGGTTTGGGAGGGGCCTTGAGGGGGGGTACTGTCATGATCTCTGCTTCCAAAAGGTCAGGGTTTTCCCAACTCCCTTGGAAGCAGATCCATAACCCAGGTTCCGAGTGCCAACCAGTCCCAATTGGGACCTTTTGGACCCAGTCCTGGCGCCAGTGGCACCAGGCTCATAAATATGCCCAGTCCCAGCGCTGGAAGCGCCGGGCTCATAATGCTTGGGTGGACTTACCTGCAGCAGACCATGCTGCTTACTTGCCTGCCAGTTGAGCCTCTGATCCTCTTCTGTTTGGAACTACTTTTCCTGTTGGGTGGGGCAGGAGCCACTCCCTAGATTCAGAACACTGGAACTCTTCTGGAAAGCAGGAACTCTTTTCTTACCTAGGCGTGGCTGTGGAAGGAGACACCTAAGCACTACAGGAGGCTATTTAAACCACACCCGATGGATGAATCTTGCTTTGCGTTATTCTGCATCCTCTGCAGCAGAACGCTCATCGTGTCTTCTGCATCTGATCCTGGGCCTAAGGAAAAAGGCTTACCATCCTGAATCCAGTCTTCAGCAACACCTATAAAGACAAGAAAGAACAGGTTAGCATTACGGTCTTCAGTGACAGCTCTTCACTTACCTGGTCCATCGGCTGTCAACAACGCCTCGTGCTGCATTCCGGCATCTGAAAGACAAAGGCTTACCTACTCTTCGTGCGCTCCGGAGGTCTTCACACTGCATTCCGGCATCTGAAAGACAAAAGCTTACCAACTCTTCGCACGCTCCGGAGGCCTTCGGCGCTGCATCCCGCATCTGAAAGACAAAACAAGGTGCGTTTAAAGACATTGGGGAACTTTAATACTCACGTGCCATTACTCCTTTCCACATCTAACCCAGTGGGTATTCCGGCACCCTGCAGCCGCTCCGAACTTGTACCTGCAAAATAAAAAGACAGTCAGAGCGCATCGTGAAGCAGGCAACAAGCGCTTACTTACGTGCTTCCAGGTGCTTCTATTCATCACACGGGCTCCATCTTCAACTCACTTCAGCCCGTCATCCGCCATCGCCGGAACCCTGCAAAACAAGAAACATCATTACTAAAGACTTTAAAGACATTAGAATTACTCGAAACTTACCGTTCGTGCAGTAAACGACGGACAGCAGTCCTCTGAAGTCAAGAGGCCTGCTCCCCTTATCCAGTGAAGAAACTGGTTACAGCACCCTGCCCCGAGGCAGATGGAGAGCACAGCGTTCACTTACCTAAGGTGAGAGCGTTAACCTTTGGGGTTCTACAGGAGAAGAGAAAGGGAAGAAGAGAGAGACATTCAATAACCCAGTTCCTTAATCCCATATTTTCTATCTGCAGACATCTTACCCTTCGAGTCAGACATACAGTGCACAGAGGTCCAGCCCAAAGAGCCAGCCGTGTGTTACACATCACCTTTGAAGATACGGTATACGCCCAGTCAAGACCGGCGCCTCTACGGGAATCAGGTGAGCGTTACAAGCGGCCATTTTAGTTTTCCAGCGAGAAAAACTTATCAGCTCAGGAACCTGTTTATGCCGAATTCAAGGTAAATGAGAATTAGATCAGATATATATTTTCTGACAACACAAGCTTTCATTTGTAACATAGCACTTAATTTATAGTGTGTATTATACAAAGTGATTCTAAAGAGAGGGATGAGTGCTTAAGCAGTCATTCTAGACCACAATACTCATCGTCAATAGTGAGTACAAATATTTTTTATTATTTGGAGTTGAACCTGAAACTTAGGTGTAGTAGCTAAACTTACACATATTATTCTGTATCCGTTTTATTTTAGGTCAACCAAACTGGTACTTTATTCTGAACCCTCCTGATGAACCATCTATAGGCATAAGATGGAGAAACACGTGTCGAGGGAACCAAAATAAGAATCATTGAGAAACCTTCTTTAAGGGATTGAGAGATAATATTACATCCCAGAGAGGAATCATTGAGAAATCCTTTTCTTGTTTGATTGAGGGATTGAGAGATAATATCATATCCCAGAGAGGAATTATTGAGAAATCCTTTTTTTGTTTGATTGAAAAAGATAGAGAGAGAATACTTTATCTCACTAGTAACAAGCCAAGACTATTTGAGAGGTATCACCAAATAAAGTTGGCACAATTCAAGGGATTTAGAGATTGAATCGAATCCTGTCATCAGTGTTTAACCAAAGAATTTCTGTATTCTGGAAATTGTATCTATAATTACTCATTAAAACAACCAATTTTGGTGCAACAAAACTGACCCTTTTCTTAATGTTCTTCAATTAGTGTACTAGGTACTGGAGGACAGCCTATGTACCACAAGGACCCATTATTGCTGCCGATTTCCACATCCATTTTCTCGGAATCTTAACAACTTACACAATTGGGACTTGCCAACAGCTGTTTAAGGCTGTGTTCATACACTATTTAACTAGTATCAGTTATGGAGAACCTTGTCAGGTTGGTTAATAGTGGTGGAGTGGGGGCCCTGATTTTACTCTGCCTTTCCGCGGCTTTTGATACTGTCAATCACCCCCTTCTCCTTTCCTGGCTTGCGGCTGTTAGGGAGAATTCTCAAGAATGTGCTAATTTCCCTTACCTTTTGAGACTCCCAGAAACTTTGCTGGATTTCTAGGATTTTAATTTTCACCTGGAAAGAGCATGAGCCTTTGTTCCCACTCTTTCATGTATTTTGATATGTGTTTTACTTTTGTGTTCTTTGGATATGGAGTTTTAGATAACTCCATAGGCATAATCTTTTTCTTGTGTGTCACACAGCACCCTCAGTGCAGTGGCACAGGGGTGTCTTTCAGACTCCCCAAGGTTTAAATACCTTCTCTGGGACTGACTAACGTCTCCCAGAGCATGTGAAGTTAAATTGACTTTACTAGTCCTTTTAAATTCATAGACCCAGCACACACTATCTTCCTATAGAGTGCTGGAGGGGTTGCTTAGCATTCCCTGTGTCTAAACACTCATGTAACAGTCAAATGTTATCCTTTCCTTTTGAAATGGCTGGTGGCAGTGGTTTTAGTACAAACTACCATGATTTTTCCCAACCGCGAACACCGGTAGCTAAAAATCGGGTCAGCCATGTTTTTTCAATATGGCGCCCATGACCCCTCTATAAAAACAGACTCTGGTGATCTTTTTTTGCCGTTCCTTTTAGGAAAGGTCCTTCCTGTGTTTAACTCTGCGTGCCAAACCAGCTTTGGTCCCTTTGTTCGATGCCCTTTGGTGGGCTTCACTGCTGAAGCCCTCCTCTGGCGCCTGAGTGTCTGGGGTGGACAGGATGTGAGGCAAGTGCCCGAAACACCCTGTGCTTAGTCTCCTAGGAAACCTGAATGCACTCTGGCGTGATTGGCTGGCTGACTGTCCAGCAAGGACAGCCACCCTGCTGGGTGAGTGACAGCTAGGCTGGGATGAATGGGAGAAAAACTGTTTAAAAGGCGAGTCTCCAGGACTGGAAGGCAGAGTCGACCACTGGAACGAAAGAACCAAAGATGAGCTGAAGGAAGACGACTGCTGCAACTCCTGGACTATTGGTTTGCCTGGTGAAGCCCTGCTGCAGGTCTGAATTGCCTGAAACTCCATCGACAGAGAAGCTCCTTCAAGGATGACTTCTTCCCTTGAGCTGGTGGGAACAACCAACTTGTAAGCCGCCTGGACACCGTCTCCATACTGGTTGAAATTTCTTCAGAGTGCTGTTGAAAACCAGATAGCCAGTGAGAAGGATACCAGTTTGTGGGCTTTAAGGCACTCACTCCTTAAACCGACGCTTAGCCAAGCTTATGGTCTCTTGCCTGGGCAGTGCAGGAACCTCCCAATGTCCTCCTTGTTCCCATGACTGAAGCTCAGGAACAGCAAGATCTGCAAGAACTGCTTCAGCTACAGCTTTTCTTCATCACTAAGGTACTGTGCAAACGCGGTGTGGAAATGGTTTCTGCCGCGGTGAAAGTTTGTGAAACTTTCCCAACTTTGGGACCTTGTTCGCTCCTAAACCGACATATAACTCTTTTTCTGGCAAACTACTTCCTCGAACATTGGCAAAGACTTTACCGTTTACTACCAGAACTGTGCTATCCTATCCAAGACTCTGAACCATTGACTTTGGGCCAGGCCTATTGAAATGAATTGCTGGTTGTAGTGAACTGAAACTATTTGCCCTGCCTATGAAAGTAATTGTGCTTCAACTTCTTTTAACCTTGTCTTTCTACCCCTTTTGAAAGTATCTGAAGTGCCATATTGCTCCCACTTCAGGGGAGATTTACTTGTTCAGAAACTTATTGGTTGTGTACTGTAGTATATTAGTGTGTGATATTGAGCTGCTTTCTCACTAGTGGAATGTTTTCCAAATAACTGTGTAAATAAATGTATATTCTTTTACCAAGAAACCTTGAATAGTGTTTGTTTGAACTACTGTGATTGTACATCCTTTGTGCAACATCTTGTACTGCTCACATTACTCTTGAGATATGTCTAGCTGCTCAGCCACTGCTACCACATAACTGTGTAGTACAGGCTTGTACCAAAGGTGAGATTGTGCTTACACCTGTAGTCTTAATTGTGTGTAGTGTTCCACAGCGGCTTTAGGAATATTGTGCCCTGTGTTGGCCTGTTTCACCTCCTTTCTGACTGGTTGAGGCCAGTCTGTTTCTCTTCCTCTTTTTCTGCCTTCTTTTCACTCTCTGTTCTGTGGGGTTCCCCAGGGTTCCGCCTTGTCCCTGATGTTATTTAACATCAATATGTGTTCCCTGATTGCACTTATCCGCGCCCATGGCTTTAGGTGCTATTCTTACGCAGATGACATGCAAATCCTCATCTGTTTAGCTCTTGACCGTGACAGTGTGTCATCTCGTTTATATGATTGCTTCTTGGACGTGGGGGATTGGATGGGCACCAGTTGGCTCAAGTTAAACTGGGACAAGACGGAGGTCCTGGTGGTAGGATCTTCAGTCACGTCTGATTTGTGGTCTTCTTCCTTCTGGTCTGCTTATTTGGGTGCTCTTCCCATTCCAGTGACAGTGGTGAAGAACCTGGGGGCTCTACCTGTCTACTTCACTTTCTATGGTGGCACAGGTTAGCGCAGTATGCCATTCAAGTTTTGTTGTGGGTTCTTAGTAAAATCCTGCCCTTTCTTCCTGCCTGACTTTTCCCGCCGGTGGTGGCCGCTTTGGTCTTGAGCAGTATTGATTATTTTAAGGCTCTTTCTTTGGCCCAGCCAGTTGGCCTGATCCGCTGCCTGCAACTGCTCTGAATTAAGCCACTCGAGTTGCTACTGCAACCCCTTATGGCGCCCACATTAGTCCAGTACTGTGCCATCTGCACTGGCTTCCAATGACAACAATGAAACGCTCAACTTGACGCTGTGGCAACCAAGGATCCCGGGGCCCACCAAGTGCAGATGGTGCGGTGGTGCACATCACGGAAGGAGAAACTGCCCAGCGCAAGGAACCACGTGTGGAGCATGCAGCCGCAAGGACCACTACGCGCATGTCTGCAGATCCTCAGGGCAGCCTTAACGCCAACAACCACAACCGCAACAGGCCAAATCTTTCTCCAAGAAAAAGAAGCAAGCGGATACGTGTTATGTAGCGGCCAAGGACAACTCGTCAACAGACGAATTCGATGACGACCATGGAGAAACAGCAACAGCTGTTGGGACTGGGAGAACGAGAAGGAGGAGCAAAATCCACCTGATCTCATCACTGGACCACGGAAACACTGAGCCAAAAAAGAAACAGAGAAGACCCAAATGCCTCATAAACATACAGGGTCAAGAGACACTCATGACAATAGACACAGGAGCATTGGTAGATGTAATGCCAGCCACCATGTTCCAGACGCTGCATCCTCAACCAGATCTCAAGTCGACCAAAACACTCCTATTTGCCTATGGCAGCACGACGCCACTCCCGGTACATGGGTGTTTCAGAATGGAACTAAGCAAAGGTGAGACTGCCATCAAATAAAAGATCTACGTTGTCAATGCTGGAATCGAATGCCTACTTGGCGGGGACGCAGCTGAAGACCTAGAACTGATCCATTGAATTTGTAATGTCGCAGATTCCACTGACCTCACTGACCTACTAGCCAAACACCATGGCATCCTTAAAGACATTGGATGCCTAAAATGGAAACTCATAAAATTACATATTGACCCCACAATACAACCCTGGGCTGTGCGCCACAGGGGAATTCCATTTCACATGAGACTTGGTGGCAAAGGAGCTACAAGAACTAGAAAAGGGTTGTATCGAACAAGTGACGGGACCAACACCCTGAGTATTGCCCATGGTGGTCATGAAAAAGCCAAAATAACCCAGGAAAGTAAGGATTTGCATAGGCATGCGCTTACCTAACGCAGCGATTAAAAGGGAGCGGCACATCACCCCCACGTTAGATGAGATAGTCACGGACCTCACAGTGTTGAGGATTCGCCCAGAAATGGTGGTCAGCAGGCTGGAAACTGCAGGCCTCACCATTCACTGAGACAAGTATGAGTTCCTAAAAGAAGAGATAACATTCTTTGGGTACGTCTTCAACAGTGAGGGGCTATCCGCTGACCCACAAAAGGTAGCAGACATAAAAGAGGCATCCCCCGACAACACCCACGGAAGAATGCAGTTTCATGGGGATGGAAACATATTGCAGCAGTTTCATTCCTAACCTGGCGACCATGTCAGAACCGCTCAGGGAGCTCACCAGATTAAACGTCAAATGGGACTTGAGCCTTGAATGCCAGGAAGTGTTTGAGTGAATCAAGACTTCTCTCTCTTCGGACACAATGATGGCCTATTACGACCCAACCCTAGCAACAGAACTGTATGTCGACGTGAGCCCTGTTCGCCTCGGGGTCATCCTTGTCCAACAGTCACGGACAGGGGAAACCAAGCCCATCGCATACGCTTCCTGAGCCTTCACACCTACCGAACAGTGGTATTCACACATCGAGAAGGAGGCTATAGCGGTACTCTGGGGTGTCGACACTTCCATATCTACCTCTATGGGTGAAAGTTGAGGGTTTACACAGACCACAAACCACTCATCCCGATCTTCACAGGGTCAGCAGCACACCCTTCGGCTCGAATTGGGAACTACAGGGACGCCCCGCAGCTCCACCAACATACCCCCGGCAGACCTCATGTATGAGACCATGGTGAAATCAACCATACCACATCACCCTAGCAGGAGGGTGGACGTTTTCGACAGCGACCGCACTCAAAGGAGAAGTGGCAGCAAACAGTCATATGAGCGACATAAGACACGTAAGAAGATCCAAGCACAAGGTCAGAGATCATGTACTGGTATTGCGAAACCCCACTAAGTCCAAGCTGGAAACATGCTATGACTACGCACTCTGGACAATGACCTGCACGGAAGGAACAATGGTGACAGCGGCATGAGGACGGGAGACAATCACCAGAAACGCATCCTGGTTCAAGAGGGTGCCCAAGCAAATGTGGGCAGACAGGGAGAGACAGTCACATGAAGACGATGAGCAGTCACAGCATACCCCGAGTCACAGATCCAACGAAGAAGCGACACAGAATGGAGTACCAGGGGAGCCGGAAGAAGAAGATGAGGAGGTGTATCCAGAAGATGGGGGTGGGCCACAGGGGGGAGATAACTCAGAGACAACACCCCGGCAGAGGCCCAATAGGTACAACCTAACGGCAGCCCCGAAGGCCCCAGAGAGAATAAGAGACTATGAATGGTGTGATAAAAGACAGAGAGTATGCACCTGTGCCAGACTAGATTTGCACAGGGGAGTTTCTGATGTTTCTTGAATACTGTTATAGAGTTGGGTTTAGTTTTTTTATTCGAAAAAAGGACGAATGTGTTATCCGCCTCGCGTCCCGCATGCACAGTGACGCGCGGCGCAATAAAGGGCCCTCCCGCCCTTCTGGAAGGGAGGCAGTTCCGGGCATGATACCAAACTGGTGTGACGCATGTTATATAGCTCCTGCGCCGTAATGGCGGCCTCCCCATCGCTCTCCGGGACAGCACCTGCAGGAGAGATACAACAGGGATCTTGTCATTTTATCTAGACACTGGGCCATAAACTGCTTGTTTAACAAGAAAGTGTGCTAGATTGGAGTCTGATTAAGAGGTTCTAAGCGCACGCCAAACACAAATGTGAATCTCTGATTACAGAGTTGAAACACATATATCATCAGTGCATCTTCAAATATCTTTCTTGTCAAAACATAAAATGTCTCAACTTACATAAACAATCCATTACTGCCACCTTGTGGACACATTAGAAAACGTAATTTCACAGCTCAGATACCACTCTATCCTAGCGATCTGTTTGTTTCTGTAACCATGTCAGTCTATCAAAAACTACTTGTTTCGTTTGCACAACTATCAATCTATCTTTGTCTATATCATTAGGAGGAGTGTGTTGTGGCACAGAGCTGCTACTCAGACTATACCAGCAAAAACAGCACCGAAACATGAGGTGCTTGCTGTACATTCAATATGACTCTGTGTGGGGCTCGCACCCCTAACAACAAGGATATATATGATGAGGCAAGGGGTGGGAACTTGAAATTGGCACAGTCTTGGTCCTACTCTCTGTGCTGTCGAGGTTCACATATTTACATGACACATTTATACTTTCAGGCAAATACAGTGGGTGTGTGTCTGGTCCTCAAAGCACCAGCCCCTCGCTCGCTCGTTGGGATGTTTAGGAAATGTTGCAACACTTGATATGCACATCGTGAAAAACTCGTCATTCTATTTATTGATATTTATAGAGCCCTTCCGCAAAGAGCTGAACATACAGTACATGTAACAGTGCAAACAAACATGAAAGAACATTTATTTTTTGTCGGATCCGGAAAAGTTGAAGGGAAAATATTCAAGTAATATAAAAACGTGCCATCAGTATCGCGCTGATTTAAGCCATAATCCCCACATATTAAAGTTTGCTGCTGCTTTGCCTGCTTTTAAAGCAGTGCTACCGAAACTCAGGATTATTGAAAGCACGGAAACACAATAGTAATGGCGCACAGCCAACGCTACTGGTGCAGCACACTTCCAGCTGAACATTCGCGTTAAGCCCCAGCAAAACGACTAGGGAATCACCACTGTAAAGAAAATACAGCGACTGCAATCGAGCAACAGCATTTGCAATCCAGAAAACGAGCGACTATGGTTGGTAGGCGCTCCCGCAGACACACCCAGCACACACTCGTGCAATATCCGCCTTGGCGAGGAGCACAAGACAAAATACATGGAGTAGTGGCGCCCGTGGCAGCCTAGGCAACAGGAACAGTTAGAATATTCTCCAAGGGCCGAGGCCTCTACGTCTGCCTGGTGTCTATCTAGTCAGACTCGGAACTGCTGGTGTCAGATAAGTCTGCAGGCATAGAATTGCTTTGGCTTTTAAACACAGAACACATGTAAGAGTCTGAGCGCCTTTGAGTAAAGCTCTTGAAAGGGTGCTAATGATTTGGTGATTGCAGCTACCACCTGAGCATCTGTTGTAAAAGGCCGCAGACAGCTCTGTTTAGCCGGCCTTGCTGTGAAGCGTTTCACCTTTAAAGCGAAATCACTGATGCAACCACCGTCTTTAAACGGCCTTGAACTTCAAGTGTTTTTCGCATTAAAAAAAACAAGCTTCGTGGCTGTATAGGCAGAAGGGGAAAGGCAGGCAATCCACAGATGAACATCTGCACAACTTTGTCTAAAACTGCATGGCACACTAACTGTGAGGAATTCGACCAGCTGCACGGTGGGTGTGCTCTCAACTGGGCTTTTTTTTAATTTTATTTGAAATTACGTGACGGTAGATCTACCTCTGGAAAATGTGTGGGTTAATCCGCTCGCATTTTCCTATGCTCACAGCATGACATACACATAGACCTGTGTACTCTGGGTGGACACAACCGATAGGCGCTGTCCCCCTGTCTATTTAATTGGGATCTGACACGTGGAGTACACAATGCATCTCAGAAGGGGGAGGGCCACGCCTTCCTCCTCCCATGGCCAGCATAATTAACTAACAAAGGCTCCATGGATCCACCCTTTCCTTTTGTGAGCCCTGCAGATGGTGGCAGCGATTAACATACTTAATGTACAAATAGAGTGTACTTCACACAGGCCCACACGGGGCATGGTTGCAGAGGCTAACAAAGGACACAGGAAACCCAACAACCTTTGATATGCACTGTGTCAACCTGAAGCCAGTTCCCGACCTTAGTATCAATGGACAATGGAATGTCATGTTGGAGATTGATTGTATTACAGTAGTCCCTGCAGGGTGACCCCTTTCAAAAGGAACGAGTATGTGGACTGACTGCGCCAGAAAGTCTGGTCCTACCACAGCTTCAAGGGAGACCTGCCGCTTTAATCAGGAACCACAGAGAACTCCATTGACCGAAGAGACCCTTTGATCCACAACAGACAGGAAGAAGAGTGGGTCTTAGTATTACATGTTTTCACCCCTTTACTTTTTCTGTTGCAAAGTACTCTGGTTATAAGCTCATGCATACAGGAGATTGTTGGTGGGGACCCAGGATTGGTTCATTAAGCCTACAAGCTTAGCCTACACCATTCACTGTGGCCCGTTTGGCTTTAAAAGTGGGCTGACTCCCTATTTTGGCAGATCATCTGAAGACTTTGCAAGGAGTAACAAGAAGGATGCAGCATTGGACCCTTTCTGAAGGTACAGTCTGCCTTACATCTTCCGCCAGTGAAGGAAGGCCAGGATATCCAAAGAGCAAGATCCCTCCCCTAAACTTCTCCCAGGGAACAGATGGAGAAACAGAACTCAAAGGACCCTCCCGCTGCTCCAGAACCGGTACCTAGCCAGCACACAGCGTGCCATGCTAGGCTCTGCAAGCAAGCTTCCTAGGTGGGAAGTGCCAGAGAGTCTCTGAACGAAACCAATGACAAGGCAGCTGCCTGCAACAATCTCCTTAGCTTTGGGCCGTCCGCCTTAAAAGACAACACAAGCCAAGTGAAGAAATTAGGGGGAGTGCATCGACAAACATCTAATGACATCTGCCTTAAAGGACATTCCCTAGCCAGTCGAACCCCTCGATCTGCAACTGCCTGCACCTCTGACTGTTGTTACGCTGCAGTCGCTAACGCTGTCCGGGACACCTTGACCAGTGCTTCAGAACCGCCGACCCGCACTGAGGTAATGATTCCTGACCCTGAGTCACCATGTAGGCCAGCCTGCAGCCATCCATCCAGCCTCGCTCACCGAAATAACTGCGCCTGATACCCATAGCTGTCTCCCATCTTGAACTCTGTCGCATAAGCTGCAAAGCACCCTGAAACCGACTCGACCCTGTCGAGCACCAAGAACATCTACAGCACAAGGTACATTGTGGTTCGGTCCCCCTGGCCCTTCTCCGAAGGCCCTTAGTGACATTTTACAACCCATTGCTCCCTTTGTGTTGAAACCAAGTATCCTGGAACTACTGTGATTAATTACTATACCGACTAGCCTCCTGTCAGTATCCAGAGTGTATCCCTTTTCATTCTTCGAAACTGTCTGTCCTCTGCATTCCTTTACAGGCTGGGCTGTATTTTGTAGTGAGCTAGAACTGTCTGTTGTGGTAATAATAAAGTAGATATTTGTATACAACCTTGACTGGACAGTCTTTTTATCACTGAGTAATAAATTGTATTTTAGCTGGGTTGCAACTAACCAATGATTCACGACCTTGCAGAGATAAGCCTGTCGTTCTGTCCACGTTACCAAAATTGGACAAGGAGGTATTATAATTGACTTGTGATTACAATCTGTTTGGATCCCTTTTGGTGTACTAGAGGTGTGGGTCTGATTGATGGTTTAGAAACCAATATTCACCCCTGGACCACTGGTGCCCCGGAAGTTGCTTCGTCGCACTAACCATGAGCAAGTTTACAATAGTGGCCTAGGGCTTGGGGGCAGAACAAGAACAAAAGAGGAAGGGAGGCTGTAGGTGTTTTGTTGACCAAAGAAAAAGAGCCTGGTGTGACCCTGACAATCCATAGAAAAGCAGACCTTTGTGTTGCTTTTTTCACCAACCATAGCCTCACTCACCAGCTTGGAAATGTCCTCCTAGCTTCCTTAATGCCGGTCTGGCTTAAAAGCAGTCATATGTCCGAGTCCACATTGGTCTAGAGGACAAACGTGTTGCTGAGAGCCACTTAAAGGGAGTGTCTTTCAGTCCTTGTCACGTAGGGCCCATCAGAAGCTTTTCACACCATTTGATCGTGTGGGTTGATGTCCAGCATCCGGGACGTGTACGGGATTTAGAGCCATTCTTGAGCATTTCCTCTTTCTTGCAGGTCATGACACAACAGGTGAGCAGGAGTCCCTATGTGTCACCTGTTGGCCTGGTCCCCAATGTGGTTCTTCTCGGATTGGCTGTCTAACATCTATTATTGATTGGGCACATGACCCGACCGGGTAATATCATGCAGAAGGGGGCATAGTCTGTAGGGCCGTCAGTATGCAGGTTAAAAAAATGCATGTATGCAGGGCTTTTAGTGGGCCAATGCCAGCCGGGGCCGAGTCCCGGCTATCTCCAAAAAGTGGGGCTCAGCTGGGGCCCATCGGTCCCTCAAAGCTGTGGTGGGACTTTTTACTGCGCGGCAGCCTGCCGTGCGGGAAACGCTGGACTGACAGTGGTGCCAACTAGTGTTGTGCAAACTGGAACTTCCTCTCATGACCTGCGAGCACCTCTAACTTCAACTTCCTCTGGTGACCCTTCATGAGGTCTATAAGCCTTGCGAGGGGTCGAAAGAGGAAGTTGTAGCCCCAAGTCCGGGGCGCCATTAGCCTTTCCACTAGCTGTGCTGTTGGCGTCATTTAGTTTTGTCACATGTTATATTTCTCCCAGGGTTAGCTCTGTCTACAGGTAAGGTGTTTTCCGTAAAGTACTGTCTGTTGTTTCTGTCAGGAGGAAGTGGTCTGGTCTGTATTGACCTGCGTGTACCGCGCTGGCTGTTCCTTTTGCCCTACCAGATGCCGCCATCTCGGCCGGGTGCTGAAGATGAGCGCTGCAGAGCATCCGGCTTCTGCTTTGCTTGCTCTTTCCTGCATCTCTTTCCTGCTTCTCTGGCTCATAGCGCTAGCGGGGCCTGGTGTTGCGCGCCTTTCCGATTGGCTGCCTGGGCCTTCCTTCAGCAAGAGCCTATGTTATATTATGTTATTTAAACTTATAGAGCGCACGTTCGCCCAAAGGCATCTTGTTGCTACATCAGCAGAGAAACAGCAATTTTATTCACAGCCTAGAACAATAAGGTTTTAAGAAAACGACGAAAGATAAGATAATCAGAAATAGCTTGGAGAGAGTGAGGCAGAGCATTCCAGGCCTTGGCAGCAGCTTGTGCTACTCATGTACCTTGAGGCTGTCAGTGCTGAGACTGCTCAGTGTTTTCGCAGTAAAACCAAAGTGTATCTGTGACTCCCATCCTTATTCTCCCCCATAGCGGGGCTCCAGCGACTGTCATTTCAGTTCCTGGTTGCGCTGCTCTTGCAGCCGGAAAGTTGGTGCCTGGAGCTAGGGTGGAGGAGGCATGCGAGGTTCAGCGCCCCTTGCAGTACTTCCTAGCCCACTGCTGCTTCCCGGGATGGACGACCCCAGGCTGCTTCTACTCGTTCAGGGCACAAACCCCCCGGGATGAAAGGCAATAGCACAGCACTTATATATGTAAGTTTGGTGGTATTTCTGCTTTACAGAACTGCAGGTAAGACACAGTGCAATTATATGATTTGCCCAGGATCACACACTTTGGTTGTAGCAAGCAGACGGTATTGCGATATGCACTTAAGTATGTGGGCAGGGTCCGCCTGGGCCATAAAACTATCTCGCACACCAATGAAAAAGTGGCCCACAGTTGCAAATGTCTACTCATTCCTTTTGTGACTCTGAATAGTAACCAAAGAGGAGTATTTTGATGAAATGTAATGCAAATTGTGAATTTTAAAGAACATGTATTCAGCAACACTGGCCAAAACTACTACCCTACAGAATAAATTAACTAATCAAATTGGCCTAAATTGGCCAAAAAAAAGTGGCCCACTTTGACCAAAAACACTAGCCCACACCAGCATTTTCGGTTTTTGGTGGCCATAGGCCTATTGCCCTATAGGCCCATCCGAGCCTGTATGTGGGGCAGACCACCCCTGTGCATTTGTACATGTTCTTCTTTAGTCCACGCCCATCAAGTCTTAGACCACGCCCATTAGGCAAGCCACGTCCCCAAATGAGGGCACCCACTCAATTTCTAACCCCACTTAAAGCACTGAATGCATGTCTCATACTGAGGCAGGGTTGAGGCGAATCTGGCATCCAGGGCGAAGTGTCTGACAAAGTGTCCCGTGAATGGAGATACATTAAATCCACACAAGACAGAATAATTCATGTAGGCTCTAAATGATCCCTTTCAGGAGCCCGGGGAATCATTGGCAGCGGCTCCTGTGTATGTTTATCTACGTTTCATACTATTATTATACTATAGGTATGTTCAGAGTGACATTTCTATTGTTTTTCTCTCCCGAGAAAAATTGGTGACAGTGCGTGGTACAAATACCTTTAACATTTAACTCATCCCTGATGCGGCTGATGGAGCTGCGTGGTTCGTTGCCTTGTCTTTCACCTCCAGATGTCTCATTCTCAGATTTGTTCAACAGGCCTCATCCTCACTGCGCGTGCACACACTGTCTACAGTGTGCACAGGCGTCATGGTTTGAATGTAGGTTCCTGCTCTCGGGCACGTGACCTTGCCAGAGCGCTTGTGGATCCGATGTTTAAACACCCAACTGCAAGATTAGCAGCCAAAGGAGATGTGAGCAGTAGTTGTCTGTTCAAACCTCCCCACCAAAGTTCTCATTATTAATTATAATAATGATTTGTGCAAAATAAAAGATGTTTGCACTTTTCAAACTGTTTAGCTTTTTTTGAGTTTTTACGAGATGATGGGGAAAGGTGGTTGAAAAGATCTTGGAGGCAGGTGAGGTTGTTGACATTCATTTACTGACAGTTCTTATCTTCGCCCACCGGCTCCTTCACACAGCTCATTACAAATCCATCAACAGCAAACCTAGTGCATCTTTCCATTCATATTCCATGCTCTACATTCCACACTCCATGCTTACCTCACATGGAGTGTTGAATGCATAGCTTGGAATGCTACACGTGCTCTCTTTTTTACTCTACAAAGTTGCCAATTTATTTACAAGATCACTTATTTATATTATAAAAAGGTGGATTGTACTTTCTTCTTTACAAACGGTTGAGAACGTATTGCACTCTAAAATGAGAGCAACGATAACTAAATTACAATGAAGCTTTAGCACATAAGAATATAGTTATAACACAATTCTAAAGGCTCTTATGAAGATTTGATATATTGGTGGACTGACACAATATCTAGCTCAACTATTCATATAGCAAAAAGTATGTAGTAAAGGTAGATCAAATGCGCAATTCCAAAAATTACACCGTCACATCAGAAAGTGAAAACAAGGTTGTCTGCTTATATGCAGGATTTATTATTCATGGACGGCCGACACGTGTTTCCACCTCTCCGGTCATTATCAAGGCTGTAATTTGAAAAACACAAGATATCAATATAGTATATGCATTTGAAAACAAAGGTAGGTGTTATTGAAGACAATTCATTCACAGGTATTATAACAAAATCATCAAATACAGAGTAAAAGGAACATACCAGAATGTCCAGAATGTTTGTAGAATGGAAGGGAAGGGGACAATTGGTAGTCCATGGTGAAATACAAAACACAAATTAATAATGAGAACCAAATTGGCTGCCCATAAAAATTGTGAGAAAAGTCATCAAGGTACATGAGTGTGCACGTGGGCTAGTAAAACATACCATGAGTCCACTGGGAAAATGAATAGATGCTCTGAGTAGTTAGAAAGTAGTAGATATGTAAGCAGGATAGATACCTGAAAGAAGTAATGAATAGATTTCTAAGTGAGGCTCTTACAATTAATAATTCTTAGACAAATTGTAGAAAAAGGCGGCCCAAATAAAGGCACTTACCACCAATGGTATAACCTTGGAAAAGTCAATTGGTAAGAAGATCTAAATAGAAAAGAGCAAAACCGGAGGGAAGTGTAAGGAATAATTCCCATTCATATTGCTGATTGCCAATAATTAAAAATAAGCAAAATGTCTGAGCATAAAGATACCTATATGGCATATATGCTAGGTGAAATCAAGGGGTCTAATCCCCATAATCCATAAATGTTGAACCCCGTTAGTGCGTGGACAAAGCCAGACAAGCCAACATTAAATGGCTGCTGACTTCGTCGCAGAGCGCATGTGACGTCACGCACATGTGTGGCGCGTGTGACGTCAGTCGCGTCATTACGGCCAAAATAATAAACAAAAGTCTGTGGGAGCAGTTGTATAAATGTGCAAGTTTAGTCAAGGCACCAGTGATAGAGAATGACTAGAGGAAAGTTCTTACAGAAAAGAAAGAATGCCAACAGCACATCATGTAACTTACGCGAAATTAATTTGCAATGTCTTATATATTTTTGTGGAATGACTAAGAAAGAAACATTTTTATATGTAGGATGACTAAGAAAGAAAAATTCCTGAGGCAGTATGGGAGTAATGCATTGCTGTGCCAACACATAATTCAAGAGTGAGAGCAGTGTGGCTCTCATTTCAAAACAGAGGTCCAACACTAAAGACAATCTATTCTATGTGGAATATCTAGGCAGAAAAATATATACAAAGATTCAAAGGGCAGTACAGGAGCTTGTAACAACACATAGTTCAAAAAGTGATACTCAGTTCAAAACATAAGTCAAGCATCATAAGGATTAATTTAACTTTGAAAAGTCAAAGTTAGTAACTGCATAGGGTACACTGTGGTCAGACATTATATTAGTATAAGACTTAAGCATCATTCAAGAGACACTGTATTAAGAGCAACAAAAAGATGTTCATGCGTCTATAACAGTATTAGTATGGGATCATGCCATGGTCAGACTTTGTGTTGGTATAAGAGCTAAGCATCATTCAAAAGGCACTGTGTGAAGAGCAGCAAAAGGGTGTTCATGTGTCTGTAATTGTATTAGCATCGGATCACTAATATAAAATAACTGATATGTATCATGGGCAAATAGCCTTAAAAGCATACAATAGCACCGGACTGGTGAGAAACGGGTTTTGGCAAGGTACTCTAAATACATGTTAGAGCAGAGATAAAATAATTACAGAAAAACATGCATTTCATGATCCGAGTTCAAGCCAACAGTAGTGCATCTGAAATAACAAATAAGCTTGCATTCCAATTGTCTCAACTTCATACACAAATTACCCCCTCGTTTACTAGGTCTCACTTTCGCTAAACCTATAAATCGTATGTCAGATTTACAACAAAGTATTTCATTCATGATTTCAAGAACTAAGAATTTTGAAATTATGAATTAAATACTTTGTGAATACCAGGATGAGATCAAGCTCAGAAAATGTTGTAAATATTTCCGAGATGACCAGGACTACAGGCAAGATAGGGTCTACACATTTCAAACTAAATATGACTCTGCCCCTTCCAGATCACGAAGTAGTACTGCTAACACTAGCCCCACTAGCTCTGATCCTGACTCGGATGGTGACACACAATCTCCCACTACTGAAACTTCTAGTTCCAATGTTGAATCTTCTAAATCTGACACAACTATTATTAGCGGAAAGGGTTTTTTAGAACAAATCAGACGCTACAAAAAGGGCAGCCAGCCATCTGGCAATTTCAAGCAAGTCAGATTCCGAGACCCTCTGTTAACAAATACGCCAACACCCATTTCCACACCAGGGGCAGTAGGGGAGGGAAACCCAAACCTAGAATCTGGCCGGACAGGAATTTTGACAAGGGCCAACGCCAGGAAACAACTGACCAAAAATCTAGTTAATCTTTCACATCAAATTTTGACAAGAGAGCAAGTTAGGGTTCTTAATAAAGGACTCTCTTATGCTCCTTCTACTGGTACTGACTATGTTCAATTTCAAATCAATCTTTTTAAATTCACTAGGAAACTGAAACTAAAAATGTTTTTTGCTGCTCAAGTCAAAACTTATGTTCCAAAAGCGCCAATTTCTCCTCTTAGTGAGCATACCATGCAAGATTTTGATCATATTGAGACATTGTTATCTCTTACAACAGATTCACCACCTGACAGACAGCTAGTTATGTCAGAATTAGATGTACAAACCAGACACTTGAACATTACTGAACTTAAACCTAAATCCAAATTTACACCAGTTTTTGGTCCTGACAATTTCATTGATACTTTTTATAAGGCTATGATTACAGACATACACAAACTGTTGGATAGACCACATAGAACATCATATCGTTCCAATTTGGATCAGCAAGAATTACTAGCTTTGAAACAATTAGAACAAGACCCAACCATTACAATCAAAGAAGCCGACAAAGATGGCAATATTGTAATACTCAATACAGAACATTACATTACAATGGCAAACAAGCATTTTGAAACCCCTGGTTGTTACATTCAACTTAGCCGTAATCCAACCAAACAAATTGTATCGGATCTGAAATCCCTTTTAGACCAATGGTATGCTTCTGGATATTTAACTGACAATGAAAAAGAATTTCTGTCCATCACTGAACCAACAATGCCCACTCTTTATTTTTTGCCAAAAATTCATAAACATTTTACTGATCTTCCGGAAGTCAGGCCTATAATGAGTGGCATCGGATGGGTTACAGAAGCCATATCGCAATATCTTGACCAAGTGTTTCAACCATTTGTCATCAAAATGAGCACCTACATTAGGGATAGCACTCAGATTCTACAATTTTTACAAACTATAACATGGCAACCCACCTTCCATTTGGCTACTTTAGATGTTACAGCGCTTTATTCCAACATCAGGCATGATCTAGCAATGCAGGCAATTGACTATATATTCCGGGATACATCTGTTTCATACTATAGTCATATCCAAATGATTAAATCATTTCTCAAGTTTGCTCTCATAAACAATGTTTGTCTTTTTAACAATATATATTATTTACAGTCCAAAGGCGTGGTCATGGGTGCCAAGTTTGCACCATCTTTGGCAAACCTCTTTATGTCTCACTTTGAGGAAACTCACATATTGGACAAACCGCAATTTCATGACCAACTGGTGTCTTGGAAAAGACACATAGATGATATTTTTATAATTTGGCAAGGGACTAGTATCTTCTTTGATGAATTTGTCACTTATGCCAATCAGAATACTTTTGGGATTACTTTATCAGGACAGTCCAGTTCCACTCAGGTCACCTTCTTAGATCTGGAAATTTTTGTTGAAAACAATGAATTGCAAACTAGAACTTTCCACAAACGCACAGCAGCTAATGCTATATTACACGCCAAAAGCTGTCATCAATGGGCCACAATAATGAACATCCCGAATGGTGAATTCTATAGAGTAAGGAGAAACTGCTCAAACGATTCTGACTTCACAACAGAATGTAAACGAGTGATCAATCGCTTTAAGCAACGGGGCTATGACGCCCGTGATTTACACAAAGAATCTCGTAAATATTCATCTACAAGCCAGGTTGATCTGTTGGGTGCAAAGCCTTCAATGACATGAAAACCAGCGAGTCTCTATTATCACACAATACACAAGAGACTCTTCCACCCATTACAAATTGGCTTCCAAGCATTGGCATCTCCTACACTTAGACTCAGATCTAACGCCTTTCATCTCTTCCAAACCCCAATTCACATTCACCAAAGCGAACACCCTTCACAATAGATTGAGCCCCTCATTTTTTGACCCACCTAATATTCGGAGACCAACAACTTGGTTGCAACAGCACAAGGGTTTTTTCAAATGTGGTAATTGTAACCAATGTCAATATGCTTATCCGAATTGTCAACAGTTTTCAGATCTTAATGGGATCAAGACTACAATCAGGGAATTTATCAATTGCAAAACCAAATTTGTACTTTATGCAATCATCTGTGTTTGCAATAAGATCTACATAGGAAGTACAATCAGGCAATTAAGGGTACGCATTCGAGAACATCTTTCTAGCCTCAGTAAAACTGACGACAACCTGCCAATTCTACACATTGGCAAACCAAGCACCAACTAGCCAATAAATCTGATGTACGATTTATAGGTTTAGCGAATGAGAGACCTAGTAAATGAGGTGGTAATTTTTGTATGAAGTTCAGACAATTGGAATGCAAGCTCATTTGTTATTTCAGATGCACTACTGTTGGCTTGAACTCGGATCATGAAATGCATGTTTTTCTGTAATTTTTCATCTCTGCTCTAACATGTATTTAGAGTACCTTGCCAATACCCGTTTTTCACCAGTCTGGTGCTATTGTATGGTTTTAAGGCTATTTGCCTATGATACATATCAGTTATTTTATATTAGTGATCTGATGCTAATACAATTACAGACACATGAACACCCTTTTGCTGCACTTCACACAGTGCCTTTTGAATGATGCTTAGCTCTTATACCAACACAAAGTCTGACCATGGCATGATCCCATACTAATACTGTTATAGACGCATGAACATCTTTTTGTTGCTCTTTATACAGTGTCTCTTGAATGATGCTTAAGGCTTATACTAATATAAAGTCTGACCACAGTGTACCCTATGCAGTTACTAACTTTGACTTTTCAAAGTTAAATTAATCCTTATGATGCTTGATTTATGTTTTGAACTGAGTATCACTTTTTGAATTATGTGTTGTTACAAGCTCCTATACTGCCCTTTGAATCTTTGTATATATTTTTCTGCCTAGATATTCCACATAGAATAGATTGACTTTAGTGTTGGACCTCTGTTTTGAAATGAGAGCCGCACTGCTCTCACTCTTGAATTATGTGTTGGCACAACAAAGCATTACTCCCATACTGCCCCGGGAATTTTTCTTTCTTAGTCATCCTACATTAAAAAAAATATCTTTCTTAGTCATTCCACAAAAATATATAAGAAATTGTAAATGAATTTCGCGTAAGTTACATGATGTGCTGTTGGCATTCTTTCTTTTCTGTACAAACTTTCCTCTAGTTATTCTCTATCACTGGAGCCCTGACTCAACTTGCACATTCATACAACTGCTCCCATGGACTTTTGTTTATTATTTTGGCCGTAATGACGCGACTGACGTCACACGTGTCACACGCGTGCGTGACATCACACGCAAAACGTGCGTGTGACGTCACGACCGCTCCGCAATGAAGTCAGCAGCCATTTAATGTTTGGCTTGTCTGGCTTTGTCCACGCACTAACGCGGTTCCACATTTATGGATTATGGGGATTGGACCTCTTGATTTAACCTAGCATCTATGCCATATAGGTATCTTTATGCTCAGACATTTTGCTTATTTTTAATTATTGGCAATCAGCAATATGAATGGGAATTATTCCTTACACTTCCCTGCGGTTTTTGCTCTTTTCTATTGAGATCTTCTTACCAATTGACTTTTCCAAGGTTATACCATTGGTGGTAAGTGCCTTTATTTGGGCCGCCTTTTTCTACAATTTGTCAAAGCATTATTAATTGTATGAGCCTCACTTAGAAATCTATTCATTACTTCTTTCAGGTATCTATCCTGCTTACATATCTACTACTTTCTAACTACTCAGAGCATCTATTCATTTTCCCAGTGGACTCATGGTATGTTTTACTAGCCCACGTGCACACTCATGTACCTTGATGACTTTTCTCACAATTTTTATAGCCATCCAATTTGGTTCTCATTATTAATTTGTGTTTTGTATTTCACCATGGACTACCATTCGTCCCCTTCCCCTCCATTCTACAAACATCCTGGACATTCTGGTATGTTCCTTTTACTCTGTATATGATGGTTTTGCTGTAATACTTGTGAATGAATTGTCTTTTCTTCAATAACACCTACCTTTGTTTTCAAATGCATATACTATATTGATATCTTGTGTTTTTCAAATTACAGCCTTGATAATGACCGGAGAGGTGGAAACACGTGTCGGCTGTCCATGAATAATAAATCCTGCATATAAGCAGACAACCTTGTTTTCACTTTCTGATGTGACGGTGTAATTTTTGGAATTGCGCATTGGATCTACCTTTACTACATACTTTTTGCTTCAAGTTTTCTGGTGCCTACAGGGGGGCGCCAGCATAAGGTTTCCAACGCAGCAGATCCACATACTTATATTAAATAGTGGCATTCACTGGCGCACTACTACTTCACGACCCCCAGGTTTTCCTTTGGCTGATCTATTCATTTAGTTGTTGCTTTCAATCCACATAATCTATCAAATAGGAGGGTCTCCCAGATATTCGTCTAGTGGGAGTCAAACTCGGAGCCTTTCTTGTATCGCTCTCATAACAGCATCTTCTTTCCTTATTCATCTCTTTGTTAAAAGAACTGGTGTCTTTCTGCTTACTATTCATACACTTGAAGACCCTATTAACATTCCACATTCTACCATTTGAAACTTTCACTGCTCTATGAAATCTTTGGATAACGTTCATGGGTTCTGACCAACTGGCACCTTTTTCCACTCTGACATGAGGGAACTTTATACATACCCAGTCACCCCTTTCCACCGGACATTTCTTTACAGCTTTCCTAGTATCAAAGTTAAATGTATTACATATTTGTCTCTTGGTGATATTCTTTTTGACAATGTAAAAATCATTACCTTTCTGATATGCTCTGACCAACCAAGGTGGACACACTCTAGTGTTGGGTTTCCTTCCCCTTAACATCTCAAAGGGAGAAATTCCTGTGGTAGAATGAGGAGTAAACCTATGTGCCACCACTGTCTATACTGCTGCCTTCCCCCAATCACCATTTTCAGAGATAGCACATTTGATGCTATTCTTAATGACCCCATTGAATCTCTCAACAATCCTGTTGGTCTTGGGATGATACATTTAACTAGTTATGTGCTCTATGCCATTCTTCCTAAGAAATACCTCCATCTCTTCAGACACAAGCTGTACTCCATTATCTGTCACTATAGTGGTGGGATAACCTTCTCTTTTAAATATGTCCTCCACAAATGTAATGATATCCTTGGAACAGATATTCTGCACCCACGAAATCTCTCCCTTCGGGATAACATATCCACTTAAACAATGCAATACCTTAGACTTACTTGATTCCTTACAGGCCCCACAATGTCTAAACCCACACGCTCCCAGGGTATGGATGGAATGGACATGACTGTCATCAGTTCGACTCTCGCAACACACCCTTTTGCGGAATCCTCACAAATGTGGCAATCTCTAATTAACCTCTCCACTTGCAAGTTCATGCCGTGCCACCAAGAATCTTGTCTTATGTTTGATCTTTGTCATTCATCAAGTAATTCATCAAATACATGTCTCACAGCATCGGGCGCATCGTTCTGTTCCTGATCTCACTACATTTGATACTGCTTTCATGACGCTCTTTGACATCACAAAGTACTTCATCTGCTAACATTGCTTCCTCCCTCTCCTTTTCTGATACAACTTCTTGACTAATATTTATTATTTGATCCTCTTCATCACCCTTGTTGTGCCCATCCTCTACCACATTTGTCAATCTGGAAAGACAATCTGCAACCTAATTCCTCACTCCTGGTAAATATTCAATTGCCCAATTATAGTCTTGTAAACATGCCACCCACTTGTGTATTCTCAAATAGAGTTTATCCAAACCCTTTGTCATTAAAATCTCTTTTAAAGGCTTGTGGTCGAACCACACTACCAAAGAAGGTCAGAACTTGTCATTTGCCCATTTGATCACTAGTAACTCCTTTTCAATCATTTAATAATTATGTTCCTCTGGATGCAAATGCAATGGGACATTCTTTTCCCTCACAACTTTGAGAAAGTACTGCACCCAACCCATGATTATTTGCATCTGTTGTGAGAATTATTTTCTTGTTAGGATCAAAACATTTCAAAATGGGAGCTTCACTCAATGCACATTTTATCTCATCAAATTCACATTCACATTCTTTATTTCATTGAAATCTTACTCTTTTCTTAACAAGTTTCCTCATGTTAAAGGTTTTACTCGCTAAATCAGGTAGACATTTAGCATAATACCCAGCCATACCTAAGAAAGAAATAATGTTTTCTTTGTTGGTGGGACTGGGAACATTTATAATGGTATTTACTAAATCTTCCTTTGGCCTGAACCCTTGCTCTGATATATCATGTCCTAAATATTGTATGGCTGACTTATAACATTTACACTTGTCCTTACTAAGTGTCAAACCTTCCTCTTTAAATGTGTCTAATACCATATTTAAGTGAGTATTGTGTTCTCGTAATGTTCCCCCATAAACTAACACATCATCTTGAAAACACAAAACGCCTTCCATGTGGTGAAACAGCTGATACATAATGCATTGGAACACGGCTCTGCAGACACAAGACCAAAAGGCATGTATTTACATTTGAATAACCCTTCTGGAGTAATAAAAACTGTCACATTTCTAGACGATTGGTGAAAAACAATTTAGTGATACGCAGACTTCAAGTCTAGGGTGCTCATTACTTTTGCCCCATTAAAGGTACCAAACATTTCCGTTATGTTAGGTAGTGGATGCCTATCTGGTATAACACATTTATTTACGGACGTCAAATCGATAGACAGCCTAAGTTTGTCATTGGGTTTGTGGACAACAACTAACAGGGAGAACCACTCAGATGATTCGATCCGTTCTATCACACCTTATTTTTCCATTTGATCAAGCACATTTTTCACAGCAGCCCTGATAGCTAAAGGTACTGGCCTCATTTTCTGTACTACTGGAACGGCATCAGCCTTCAAATGAATCCTGTGCGTAAATCCTTTCAAATTGCCCAATTGATCATGGAAAACCAAGTGTTGAGTAATTAACTCTTGTGATTTGTCACCATTAACAGCATAGACTGCCTCCTCAGCATTAGGGTCAAGTTTTATCTTAAGTCTCTTTTGATGTGACCAACTGAGAAGTGGGTATGCTCCTTTGCTTGACACATATTTCTTTCCTTTTGCTGATCTGTCTTTGAACCTAATGCTAGACCAGAACCAACCTTTCAAGTCAATGCGTTTTCCTACATAGGCCACAGGTTTAACATCTACTGCGTTCAGTGTGATCTTTTTTCCCATTTTTGCTTCAAGAATGACCCTGGGTAACAATGTATACTTGGCTCCCGAGTCAATTACCATGTCCATATTGGTGTCACCAATCTGTATGTCTGACATGGGCTTCTCTGCATCGGTAACTTCATCTTCTATGTTGTTTACTTCATTGCTTATGTTGTCGATGGTAAATGTACATTCTTCTAACTCTTCACACAACTCATCAACGCAGTTAATATTTTCAATCTTTGTCTTGCAACAGTTGAAGAAGTGTCCCCTTTTGTTGCACCTCTTGCACATCGCTTTAATGCCAAGTCATTTATCACTGCTAGCTAAATTATACAAACTGTAAGAGCAAAAGCACCTTCTCGTTTCGTTCTCATCTCTTGCTTCTTTGAACCTTCCTGTCTGTTTTCTCACCGCACTTTCTCTCCTTTGTTTTTTTTCTATATTGTATCCTAGTATAGCCACGACTTCCATTACTTGTGGGACTTCTTCTTTTCCTGTTTCCGGTTCATTTATTTTCTCTAATTCCTTTACGCACTTGTTGGTATGTACAACCTCCTTCACAACTTTGATCACTTCATCAATAGATGGGCTGCCTTTTGACCATAAAGCTTCTCTTACTTTCCCACCATTGTTTTCTAACATAAATTGATCTCATAACCTTTTATTAAGGGTAGTGCCAAACTCACACGCGGATGCTAAACCTCTCAGAGTCATAATATATTGTTCAACTGTCTCTCTATTCTGTTTTTTCCTTTTCCTAAAATGATGCCTCTCCAATATGATACTAACGGATTTGTCATAGTGTTCGTCAAGCATCTTGATAAATTTTTCATATTCTGTGAGATTGAATCTTCATCTGAGAGTTGTGGAAGGTTCTCTAATTTCTCCTGACCATAATGGACCAAACGGTGTGCAGTCATAATGTCGACATCAATAATGTCGACAGTCAAAATGTCGACAAATTAATGTCGAAAAACAATAATGTCGACAAACAAAAATGTCGACATTATTCGATATTTTTTCGACATTAATTTAGTGTATGCATAAATACATAAATAAATATATATATGATGTGTTGAGTATGAGGGGTGGTTGGGGGGGTGTGGGGGGGTGGCAAGGGGGTGTTGGGTGAGGGGGGGTTGGGGGGGGGACCCCCCCATAGTAAATACAATTTTTTATTTATTTAATTATTGAATAAATAAATAAATAAATAAATAAATAATTGGTATGTGTTGAGTATGAGGGGTGAAAGGGTGGTTGGGGGGGTGTGGGGGGGCGGCAGGGGGGTGTTGGGTGAGGGGGGTTGGGGGGGGACCCCCCCCCATAGTAAATGATCATTTTTAGGTTATTTATTTATTGAATAAATAAATAAATAAATAAATAAATAAATAAATAAATAATTGGTATGTGTTGAGTATGAGGGGTGAAAGGGTGGTTGGGGGGTGTGTGGGGGGGGTGGCAGGGGGGTGTTGGGTGAGGTGTTGATAGTTTTAAGGGTTTATAGTCATAATGTCAAAAAAAAAAATGTCGACATTTTTTTTTCGAAAAAATGACTTTTTCCATTATAAGTATAGGATGTCGACATTATTGTATGTCGACATTTTTTTGTCGACATTTTTGTCTGTCGACATTTTTTTTTCGACATTATGACTATAAACCGGACCAAACAGTGCATAAGGAGCCATTTTTTTTGTTCACTTGCAAAGTTTATGCCGTGTACTTTAAACACATAGGGGGTCATTACGACCCGGGCGCAAAGGGATACCGGGCACCAGTAATGACACCGGTGCTGGTAATCCCTTTATGCCCTATTCCGAGGTCCCTTTGCGGCCTGGTTTTAGCAGGCATTAAGGACGGGACCCGCAACGGGACTTCAGAGCTAATAACGGTACCATAATTTATGGTACCGTTATTAGCACCCTCCCCATTCCCATTGAGCCCTATCGGGGCTCAAATGGGAATGGGGATTGACATTTTCAGTGGGGACTTTCCGGTCCCGCAAAGCTCGGACTAGACCGGTAAGTCCCCATTGAACCAGGGCGGACACGGTACCGGTAATGGTGCTAGTCATGGCGCTAATAGCGCCATGACTAGCACCAACCTCTGAATGAGGCCCATAGTGATCAGAGCGCCTTTTCCAGCATTTCCATGGTATGTTTGGTTCACCTATGGTATCCAGAAAATAATTGGGAGGAGGTATGCCTTGCATGGTCTATTCTTTGCTTTAATGTTCTTTCCCTAGGAATTTATAGAAGTCCACTTTACTGTTGACCTTAATTATCTTATCTTCAAGTGACACATTTCATACCACATTCGTATGGTTGTTGAAGGTACCTTGCATTTTGTAATTCGTTATGGAAGCAATGTAGTTGTGAATTTGCACTTTAATAATGGCTTTTGGGATTTATTATTGTTCCATTTTAATTAAATCCTGTATTGCGGTTAAAGAAACACTGTGATTCCCTTGCTTTATGCGGATGCTGTATTGTTTGTATATCGGTTTCCACAGAAACCACAATGACGGCAACGGGCGTGGTGTAATTAAGGTCCTTTCCTTTAATGAGTGTGGACACTCGCTCTTGATTCTCACGCTTGCTACCTTCCTTAGGACTCGTTCGCGCGTACTGGGAAGCAATGGAGTTTGAGGTTGATTGCACCTGGGGTAAAGCTTTGCAGTTCTCGCGCCTTTTGGGGTTCAGCCTTATACGGCTGTTTCCCCCCTACTGATTGATTTGAGGCTTGTGGCAGGCGCAGGAAGAAGTGGAGCTTCTCACCTTCTCATTTGTGCCAGCTCGACTGCATTGCACTCTTTCGTCCTCAACTGTATCAGTCACACTGGAGCACAAGAGGTTCCTGTTGCATATGGCATCCTACTATTTGACGCGTCATTATATAGGAACTGGCGTTTGGCTGATCCTTCACTCTGTGCTTTTCCCAAAGTCGGATGAGAAAGCTGGGTCCACTTGCATGCGGCTACTCTGTGGGATGCCGCACAACTTCCTTGTCGCCACTGAAAAGTTCTTGGAGGCAGGAAAGGTTGTTGACATTCATTTATTGACCGTACTTATCTTCGCCCACCGGCTTCTTCACACAGCTCTTTACAAATCCTTCAACAGCAAACCTAGTGCATCTTTCCATTAGCATTCCATGCTCTACATTCCACACTCCATGCTTACCTCACATGGAGTGTTGAATGCTACAGTTTTTCCTTGCATTCTGTATTTTGTAGTCCTGCATTTATAATCAGAACCCACCAGCTTGAAAGGATTTTGCGATCGCAGAAAACAATTCACAATCTAATTTTAAAATCAAAAAAATCTGCCTTTTTTTTCCAAAATTGCAAAATCGTCTATTTATTTTTGTATCTTATAATTTTCTTTCTTTACCACACCACCCTTTCTCGGTTGGAGTAATGCAGTAGCATGTACATATACATATAATTAGAACATTTCTTTTTGTACAATAGGGATAAATGTGCAAGTCACCCAGGTCAGAAACCGTTAAGATAGGTGTTACACATTAATATAGTCCTTACAACTTGTGTCCCGGTCCAGGGGATTTTCGTTTTGCATTGAGGTGTAGTGGAGGCTCTGAATGGACTAACTGTGTCTGCCATGCATTCCTGCAGCGCATAAAGCAGCAGGTGGTTTAACTGCAGCATACATTGGCATGCTTGCATGAAACCAATGCACTCCTATTTAAATCACCTCTCTTTTACACCTGGTAAAAGCAGGCTGATTCCATCGAAATTCCGTGTAAGTGCCTCGCAGGATTTATGCCGTTTGAGCACTTATTTTAAGCTTAGAAAGGAGTAAAATGGCCTGGTGGGGACTTTTGTGTGGAAGAGCAAATGTAAGTAGTCCCCTCCGTGAAAGTTACTCTTCAAATTAAAATGACCCCCAATCACTTGTCACATAACATATAGTAATTACTGACATATCACGTTGTGTATTTCATCACCAAAACATTTTTGTTGCCATCGCCATATAATCTTAAATATCTTTTTTTTAATTTTAACACAATTCAACAGATTTTCATGGTAGATGCACACACTATTGTCCTTTTTTTCCATTTATCCATTAGTCTATGCACAAATTGTCTGCTGCTGTTTTTTACCCTACCTAGTGCAACCTGTCTCTATATCATCATGAAAAGGAAATAGCGAGCAAAGAGAGTAGTGCAGGATTCAGGGAGGGGAGTATTTTATAAGTTACTAGCAGAAGTACCCATTCTCCGAACGGGTTCTGTTGACACGCATGATAACATTAATCCTGTAGGTCGCTTTTCTGATTCGCTTATCGCTTGATGTGCTTTGCACCCTTAAGTAAACTGCACTGAGCATGGGTGTGTGTGGCTTGTTGACATACCCCGGAGAAGACATTGGGGGGAGGTAAGAGTTAGTTTACTGTTCCATAGTGTGACCGTCTGTGCTCTCTCCCCACCTGTCGCCTCACCCTGGCGTGGCGCATTTCGTTGCAGTGCATTGCGGTGCAAATATCTTGAACCGTGCAACCTAGGGCCTGGACCTCGAGTCTTGGTTCCTCGTGTCGGGACCAGTCCTTCGACAACCACATTGATGTTTTGCCAATTTCAGACAACCATCTCATGTGGGAAGGTGATGAGACCCAGGGGAATTTGGGGTGTCCAAATGCCATGTAGCCAGTTATGTCTACAGGGTCCTAACAGGTAACTATGCAAAATTTGGTGCATACGAAGAAGGTGTGGAATTGTATAAGGAACAATGCTTCGCCAAGCCACAAACTCAGACACTTTAGACTTGTACTAAAATATGGGGAACGGGGTGGGGTTTGCAAATGTCATATAGCCAGTAATGTCTACAGGGTCCTAACAGGTAACTATGCAAAATTTGGTGCAAATTGGTGAAATGATGTGGAATTGTATAAGGAACAACGCTTCGCCACATATTCCTCCACAAACTTTGACTGTTATATACATAGATTCGTTCTGAAAAATGGCCTTAGATTGGATAATAGGGAGAGTGAGATGACATTAATAAATGTCCTGCAACTTCTCCCTGTCACATAAGCATATCATCCCAGCAGTCTGTTTTACACTAGTCTAAATATGCATGCATACATTGGCTTAGTGCTTGTGACTATGTATTTAATTTGTAACGTTGGTCTGCCAGAGAGTGAGGATTGCTCCCCACCATGTCGTTCACTGTGCTAGAATCACTAATCCATGCTCTTGTGTTGAGGTGCCGGAATGCAGAAATGCCCTATTTGCAAACCTCCCCGTGCGGCTCCCACGGAAACCTCAGATGTGCACTGCTGCTACGCAAATGCTACAGTGCGATCCAAGCATATCCCCCCGCCCCGCCACTCTCTTGTGGTATCTACACTGGCCAGACTTTATTTTCTTTGGAACTGCAAACCGGCCATTAAGGTATTTAAAGCTTTATAGGGAAATGGTCCAAGTTCTCTGCGGTCTCGTGTGAGCTTGGGCAAGTATGCACAAGCTAAGGTCCTCAGGGCAGATGAGCCTGGGTGTTCCAAGGGTATTTTTCCCAATGCTGGGAGGGCAGGACATGTCGAGTGCAATGGCAGAGATTTCGAATGCTCTGCCCCAAGAGGTACCCAACGATGTGCCTCTTTTTGGCGTACGGTTATACATACTCATTCTATTCCATTGGACATTTCCATCTGGGTGTTAATGTTATTGATTTGTTTAATACTTTCTTTATACCCTAGTACAGTGTCTTCATGCCCCTTCAAGTTTTGATATTGTGCCCATCAGCACTGCCGTGATCTTACGCCACCAAGGCGTTTTTCCAGATAGTGGCGTATTGTGCTCTCGCCTGGGGAGAACCAGACTGTGGTCTATGGAAGGAAAAGAAATGGGAAAGGGGTGAGAAGGTGAGAGAAGCGGAAGTAGTCGAGAAACAAACCGCCAAATGGAAAGGTACATGGTGATTGAAGGGGAGGATGCACACTTATGATAGTATGATCAGGGATGTCATTTCACCAAAATGAAATATGTAGCGGAAGTGGCATCACACGACTGTTGACCTCTGATGACATCCCAGGAAGTGATGTCATTTGACCCCAAAGCGATGGAACACGAGCTTTCACTGCTTGACAAACCAGGAAGTGTTATCACATAGCATTGTTCCTAAGTACACTATGAAAAATATGGTTACGATATCACTATAATGTGATATATATTTCATACAGGAATGGATCACCATATGTTTCAATAATATCAGTGTGTATAGGCCCATATTACCAAATTACTGTGAATGTAAGCAGACATCCAAAGCCAAATGATAATGATGTGTTATTATATAACACTACGCTTAAGCGCTTTATATAGAAAAAAAATACATACAATATCACCCAGCCTATGTTGGTACTCATTTATCGACCGGTATCCACAAAACTAGAACCTGGATTGGGAATGAATACCTCAAATCTTCCCTGTCGTCGTATCATACTTTGATTCGAGTCAATTTTATTGAACTATTACTTCTTTTTTGGAGTTAATCCATAGTGTTAAGTTCCTGTATTTTGCATTCAGGGTTCCATACATTCTGGTTTATTTTTTGTGTTGTTTTCCAAATAAAGATTTATTTTTTTTAATTGCGTTTTTTGGAGTGCAACCAATTAAAAGAGGGATATTGGTCTACTGTCTCTCGATGGAGGAGGAGATTATATGAATCGAGAGACAGAGCTTGTGAATTTACTTCACAAAAATATTTAAAAAGCGAAAAACCTGTGTGTTTGGAATATTAGACCTGGATCAAAGATAGTCAAATACAACTGGTAGTCAAAGGTAACTCCTATTTCTTTGGGTTTGGAGGTCTGTTTTTGGTATGAACTCCGTTCCTAGGTTTATTAAGATCACAATCCCTTTTTGATACTGGGATCAGAATGCGGCCTGATGTAGGGATGTCCCTGATCCGTATTTGTCTACTCAGGTCGCAAAAAGATCCAACCGGTTTCAGTGGTATAAAGGTGATTGTCACCACTTTCTTTAGGGCTAGGGACACACACCGATTTTGTGTGCGGTCTGATGTATTCTTCTTATGCGCCTGAATCTCTACTATTCAGAAATAGGAGGTCGCCCTGCATAGTACAAGGAGCGGGGTATGGGAGGGAGATAAAACAGGGGGAGAGTGCCGTTGGGAACATATCCCACAATTTACCTCAAGGAGATAGAGAGACATGATGTCTACATCTTACCCAACAGAGCTGAAAAAAGTCCCATGTATCAGGGTCCTGGATTCGAGCAGGTACAATTTCTTACAATGCTTTGGGACGACCGTTGCGCGTTCATTACTCGGGTGGGGGTAAGCGAATTTCGAACACACTGTTGGTATCGCGCAGAGAGCACACTCTCCCCTTTTCCATCTACTTTGCCCTCTCCTCCTCCATCAAGAGACAGTAGACCAATATCCCTATTTTAATTGGTTGCACTCCAAAAAACTCAAATAAAAAAATGAATGTCTATTTGGAAAACAACACAATAAATAAACCAGAATGTGCCCTCACTTGTCTTCTGTAAAAAGACAAGTGAGGGCAAATAAAACCACAGGCATACTTGAGGTTAGCAAAAACAGCAGTGCTGATTGACAAGACCTTTTCCCACTCTCGCGAAGTATATTGTGTAGACATTGGGCCTCATTACGAGCCTGTATGGCCATGCTCGCTACCGGCACCGCCTCCTGCGATTGGGCAATAACCGGCCCATTACGAGATGTGTGGGCCGGTAATTGCCGATTCTCGGGTGGCGGTAATGCCCGGCTCCCGATCCCCATTCTACCCTATAGGGCAGAATGGGGTTGGGGAGCATGGTTGTTATCAACGGTGCCGATGCAATCACGAGTTCTCCTCGCGGGTGCCGTACAGCCCGCCAGGTAGACCTGGTGGGCTCTCGGGAACCCGCAAGCAGAATTCGTAATGCGGCAGCCCGGTATGAACGGTGCCGGTACCTTACCGGTACCTTTCATACCATGGCCGCCAGCCTTATAATGAGGCCCATTCTGCCCAAAAGTCATTCAACAATGGGCATAACAAGATATAATGGGACATGGTCTCGAAACCTCCACACATACATTTACAATCTGAGCCCCCCAAGCCAAGGCTGTGTAACTGCCCCCACAGGTAGTATGTACAATCTGGATTTCATAAGGAGGGCTTTTTGCAAAGACAGAGTCACCAGTCACAGATAATCTGCAGGCCCATTTAAAGGGGCAGGTAAACCCTTAGCTGTGTTCTAAGCATCAGTTCATCTTCCCTCCCTGATGGCAAACATGGAACAGCCCTGGCTTTTACCAGCATCTTGGAGGTTTCTTTATTTTCTCCTGGATCATCAAAGTATATTGTCCATGAACGCTTATGTAGCAGGGACTTGTGAGCTGACCAGCCTACTTTACTGCAACCATTTAGAGTGATTAGGTTCATAATTATATATTTTGTTAGAGGGCTGTGAGTGATGGTCCAAGTTAGAATAGGTCTCACGCATATAGTATCAGCAATGTATGCCATAGCTGTTTCCAAGTGCATAGAATACATTGGCCCTCATTACGACCCTGGCGGAAAGGGGTTTACGCCGGCGTAAACCATGGCGTACCTTTCCGCCTGACTACGAGTTCCCGTAGCGCCATGGTGATTTTTACGCCTGCTTTTTGCAGGCGGAAAAATCCATGGTGCTACGGGACTTGTCGTTAATTACGCCACCGTAATTTACGGTGGCGTAATTAACGCCTTCCCCACTCCCATTATACCCTATGGGGCAAAAATGGGAATGGGGAAGGGTAAATGGGGATTGGGGACTTACCGCCCCGCCAAGGTCGGAATGGGGCGGTAAGTCCGCCAACCCCCATGGCGGAGTTGGCAGCTTTGCGCCATGGACCATGGTGCAAATTGCACCATGGTTCTCCGCCAGGGTCGTAATGAGGCCCATTGTGTTGAAGGGGGTGGAGGTAGAAGCTGTCTTCTTAAAAATACATTCTCTACCTTTTGCAGAGAAGTAGCCCTTGTGTAGCCCCATTTTTGGGGATGGTCTTGCCATAAAGAACCTTAATCATGTGATCCGCAGCTGAATGTCTCCGGTTCTTCGCTAGTCTGAAGATGCCCGCTGTGGTCTGACTCATCCTAACGCTTAGCTTTGTAATATTGTCATCCCACTTCAACCTGTTATTAAATCCTACTCCTAACTAGTAAAAAGAAGAGCCGCATTCCAGTTGTTTTCCCTCTAAAAACATCAGCAGGCACCGTTTGGGCTTCCTCGAAACACACATTGTAAAACACTTCCAACTATTAACCCATAGACCCCTATCCCTCATGTATTTACCATATTCTGTAATCAATTCCAGTAATGATCTAGGGCTCTTTGCCAGGAGAACAGCGTCATCAGCGTGGCTGAGCACTGGCAGTCTCTTGGAGCCACACTAAGGGGCAAGGGTTTTAACATATAAATTAATATAAATTAAAAAGGATGGGTGCAAGGAAGCATCCTTGGCGGACCCCCTTCCTTACCACTAGAAAATCCGAAAATTCTCCATCTAGGCCATAGTGCACACAGAGTAATCTCCTGCACACATGCTCAAAAGTCAAACTAAGGTACATGAAGGCCACGTAGATAGGAGAGCCCAAAACCTGTACATGTTTTGCCGAAATAAGGTAAAAATGTAGGCAATGATGTGTCCTAGCAGTGACTGGACGAAAGGCTGATTGCGTGTCTTATAAAATACTGTGGTCGGTCAGTCAGACCTGCAGGCTCTTCAAAATGATGCCAGAGAACAATTTAGATTTCCTGTTTAATAAAGTAACAGATCTGTATAAAAAGGATAAGGATTTACTGCTTGTTCCAAAAAGTGGAACGATAATCCCAGTTTTTCAGCTATCAGGTATTTGTTCTTTCCTAATAATAGTATTGAACACCTCTAGCAAGAATGGTCTACACATATTCAGCAAAGAGCAGAATATGTAATTTGGGATACCATCAATTCCCAGAGACTTAAACAGTTTCCATCTTTGAAGGACAGAAACCACCCCCTCTGAATCACCGGGTCTAAGTGCCCCTCAGTGCCTAACCACCCCAGAATGAGGTTGCCGGTGGCGTTCCTAACTGTGTTCTCACTACAGAACAGCTCCTTATAATGTCTTAGCCAGGTCACTTCCACCATATGGAGTCCGGAGATACCTCATGTCCAAACCTCCCATATTTCTGGCCTCAATACTCCATAATGTTTTGGAGTCTGATCTCTCTGCTGCCTCGCACAGATATTCCCAGTTTGAGATAGCAATTTCCCTACTGCTATCTGATAGGGCGGACTTGTTTTCCTGGCGCTGTTGGGAAGGAGAGAGGATCTTCCCACGCCCCCCACCCCCTAGCTGATTTTGAATGAGAAACAAATGATAAACCATGCTGCGAGAGATCACGTGAGAAGGGGCGCTGGATGCAGGAGAGTGCACGATCACGTAGCGCATGCATTAGGAACTATATAGTAAAGGCAAGTGTAAATGCCATTATAGTTATTGGCAAACATTTTGGAATGAAGGCCCAAGCGCAGCGAAAGCACAAAATGTTTTAGTATTAGGCTTGCATTATTAGCACGGACATAACCCACACCACGACAGAGCATCAGGGAATTATATGCCTTTCATTGTCTCAGAGGCTGTAGGCCTTTGCGCCCAGGACGTATGTGCTCTGCAAGGCCACGAGAAGGGAGCAAAGAGCCTCTTGGCAGTTACCATCCCATTATACAGACAGCATGGCCCGTCTGCCCCAACACCCCTTGCGTCAGAGCTGCAGCCCTCCTATGCTTTGATACCAGACCCCCACATATCACGGTGCCAGCCAGGCCTAGACCACCAAACATAAAGCGGTAAGACTCCTGATCAAAAAGCTAGGCTATCTTGCTTTCACATTTGGGTCACGTGATTTGTGCTGCAAGGTGCCAGGGAGGGATGAAATTATAGCCCAAAATACGGGTGGAAGACCTTGTAAGGTCGCTGCTGCATCTGGGATTCAGTAAAGTATGCAAGGTAATATGACCTCGGCCCTCCCCCTGGGCCCATATCTGTGTCTGCCAGGTGCACATTTACAGTGATAGAGTAGCATTGTTTGCAAAGTAACGAATTGCTTATTAGGCCCTGTTCTACTGCGGATAGTGAGCCCAGCAGCTCCCATGTGGACAGAGACTGACAAGAAGGCTGGGGCCAATGGCCTAGTATCCCCTATGGAGTGGGCTACCCATGTATAGGGCCTTGCCAACCAGCCTTGCCACTTTTCACTGTATGTAATGATGACAAAGATGACGCCAGATGCCTTTTTTGCTTGCTGCTCACCGTTAATTTGGCAGCAGGTTCGGCGGCAGCAGAATTCTTTATTGGTGCACTTCCTTTTGTAGAAATAAAAACTTGTTATCCTTGCAAGCAGTGTCCCTTCCACATGTCTGAGAACAGGCCTCTAAAATGTCCATACACGCCCTGCTAAAGTATCCAATTACCCTGGTGATAGCATCCGCCTTGGACTCACTGTGCAAGCATATCATCAGTTCTGTCCTAGCATCCTTGATAATTCTAACTCCCAATTCACTGTCTTTTTCTGCAGTTCCAGCATCTCAACCTGGACCTAATCCCCAATTTAATAGCTGCAGAATGGGAATTATCCTTCCCATTTGTATCCTCATGTATTGCCTATTTGAGGGTTAGAGGGTTGTGGTCACATTTGGGTCTTTTGTGAATTTCCAGACCAAGTTTGCAACCCCACCACCTCATTGGTACGAGTACGTAATCAATAATGCTGTGAGATCGACCATTATCAAATGTATAGTATCCAGTTGTACATGAAGTGAACCCATCATTTACAGCCCTGCAGCCTTACTCGTCCAAAATTTCCCATAAATACAGTTCTTTATTGAGAGTAGTTGAGTCAGCCAGAGGGGTGGTGGGTAGAGAATAGGCTCTCTTTTTCTCTGGGAGTGTGAATATATCCTCTCCCGTCCTGGGATGCACGTTGAAATCTCCCTTTTCCCCCCAATATTTGGGAAATTAACCTGAGGATCAGCTGGGTCACTTAACATACATTCCCTGAGTGATGCCAACAGTTCTATAGATCCCTTCCCTATTTTATTATTGTAAAACCTAACCAGCCCTAGCTCTGACACTCTTTTCCCCAGAGAATCAGAAACTGCATATTGCCATTTGTTCGAGTGTCTGGCTTCCCATGTTCTATTCACCGAAACCTAGATTGAAAGTCCTCCCGATGAGCGCCCTCTCAGACTACTTTTCATGGCTAGAATAAATAAATTATGAATATCCTTGCAAATGGATTGATTCCAGTAGCCATGTCGCTTGGAAAAGCAGTATATGGTCGCTCATAATGAAGAAGATCCAATCTGTATCCATAATTCTCAATCCCAACCCCGGAACATTCCAAACCAGAATATTACTGTGTTGCACCCCCATATTGTCTGGGGCCAGCCCCCCGCTTTCCCCATAGCCACCACATTTTCGGCATTTTTTATGTCACTGTAACATCCATGGAGGATGTTCAAACCATGTTCGGTATCAGTGTGTCAATCTATATTTTCCAGAGGCTCAGAGCATGTAAACCTATTACTCAGGGAAATGGAGCTTTGAACTAATCCTGTTTGGGAACAACTGGGCTCATGATATGATGTTTCCAAGGTTCTCCCCATAGAGGGTGCGGATGTGTACCAAGTATTATTGTTGTGTTTTGCCATAGGCCTCGGGATAACACCCTGATCGGGTTGATAGAAAAATACCAAAGGGTAAAACCCATCCTCGGATTGTGCAATACGACCATGAGTGCCTTTCCATAAGAAGTCTGCCGCATTAGTAGGATTGTTGAGGGTAATAGAAACATAGTCCCCACTTAGGCACTTGGTCCCCTGCAAACTCCAGATAGATCCTGGAGACATCCCTTCCCAAAAGGAGCTCAACATTTCCGATCCTTTTTTATAGAATGGGTTACTTTGTTTATGCAGCCAATTGTGTGCTCTGTTTGGTGACTATCCAGCATAGGGACATTTGTCAGAATCACAACCATAGGTGCAGCCCGTGGATGAAGGTTAAGTCTAAAGCCAGGCACATCCAGTGCATTCTTCCCAATCTCTAATGGCCTTAGGGGCATAGATTCCTTGCTGGCCCTCATGTCATCTCTCGTCACGCTGGGTTTAGCCTTAGTAAGATTTATAACCTAAGTATCCTTAGTTCCCGTTATCTAACTCGGGCAAACCTTTGATTACTCCATTAGGTTTTCCGGCTTTCTCAGACCCTTTAATAGTAAGAGGATTTGGATCCTCTTTTCCTGTTAAGGGCCTTTCACCTGAGACTGTTCAAACCCCAAGCAATTGAATACAATCCTCCTCCCTTATACTGTTAACTGGGGTCCCTTTTTGGAGGCCCTGGATATCCTGTTTGCCTACCTGAATAGAAGACTCTAATTTACACAAAATATTATTCATTTTATTATCCAGCTTCAGCAAACGTTCAGGTATATTCCATATCTGACTCTTCATCAGTTCTAACCTTTTACTCTATGTGTACTCTGGGCATGTCTGCTTCTAACCTAAGAGATTCCTAAGGCTACCCTCTGAGCCATGTCCTTCCACAGGGCCCATTTTCAACCTTGTTACAACCGGGAACCTGGGCAAACTCTTCTGGGCTCACTTCTGGATTTGCCGTTTTATTAGATAGTCAGTACCAATGCACTATGTGGAAACTAAGATCCTGAATATCATTTACACCAGCTTCTGTTTTCCCATTCCTTCTGACTGTTTTCTCACCCAATTGAATGTTGGCACCCAGGGCACCCACACTGTTCCAGGTATTATTCCTTATGTAGCGCTCAATTTGTTTACTTCAAGGTGTTCTTGGGATCCACCCCACCCCCTATAACTGGCCAGAGAATTTAGATTTTCTATCAGATAACCCTGCATTTTGATTCCACATATCCGGTGGCTTCCTTTTGCTCATCCTGTTTAGTCAATATGGTGAGACAAATGTAAACCTCTGACCACAAGTATCCTAGAAGGTTTCTTTCCCAAAGTGCAAGTGCTTATGGGAATGTCCCTGAGGATTGCTTGTAAAGTGCAGAAATATGGTCTATTTCCAAGGCTGAAAACTGTCAACTTGCACTTATTAGTTATTACTTGTTAAAATATAAATTCGTAAAACCACTTTGTCCCTGAGAGTTACTTTCAAAGTGCTAAGTCCCGAGGTACGGTCTGTTTCCAAAAGCGAAAACTGCAAATTACAAACTGTAAAACAAAGTACGGATGCTTATCTGGTCACAGCTCCGATAGACCTGCAATATAATACAAAACAGATACATAATTAAAAAAAAGAATCCAGTTTAAAATATGTTCACACTTATTAATAAAAAGTGAGTGTATAAAAAAAGATCAGAAAAAATACAATATCATTAATAAAATGTAGCAATCACACTGTATCAGATTAAAAGGAACATTAAAAGAGTCTCATATCTGCCCAGTTTGTGTTTTTCGAAAAGAGGACCCGGGTATAAACACTTAGAAGGGGCACAGGGGGAACCTGAGAGGCCTCCTCTGGACTAGCTCTAGGCCAACGCTACCCCCTCAATTGCTACACAAAGTAAATTCTCCAAGAGAGGGGAATGCCTGATTGGTGTGGGAGGCTTTGTCTATTCTGCCCCCCTGGCCCCGACCCTCTTTTATAGTTCCTTTAGGTCCAACGGGCGAACAAAGAAAACTGGGCGACTGGGAAACAGGGTTATCAGCGGTACCCACATAAACTGTGTCAGAGTTGATTGTCTAGCGGAAGCCCAAAGAACGACGCAATCACATCTGCTGGGGTCACAGACTATGCAGCTTTTCAACTATTGACTAGGGGAGGTACAAGGTGAGTACGTGAGTAGCCTCGTAACCATCTGCTTCCTGCTTAAGTCACTGACCCAGTAATCTTAAAACACCCTTACTGCGAAGCAGCCACTCTGGCTTCTGACCCCAGCCTCTTCAAATAGATCACATGTGTCTCTACTTTAATTTTCCCTTAGTTTCCTTTTATTTCCTTACCCGTTAAACTTGCCATTTCACTTGCAATGCCCATTATCCACTGTTTCACAATTCCAGAACAAGGTTCCAGAACAGGTTCACTGTTAACTTGGATTCAAAAAACACTTTTGATTCACTGAGCTCTTCCATTCTACATGGTATTTTAAACATTGTTGTATTAATTGCTGCCTTTGCAATGATAGTTATTTTTCTGTCATGCTATACTAAACTAAACAGGTGTCTCACATGCCCTCCGGGGCCAGATTGCTGCCACTTGAAATAGCGGCATCTCTAATTAAGGAGGATGCCTTCAATGAACAGGAAATGGTAGGTGTGCTCTGACAAATGTCCAATGCCTATTTGTTTGAATTTTTTAATTTGAAACTTAGAGGCCGACGATCTATATCTCTGAAGCAACATCCTTTCTGTGACAATCCCTGTGCCTATCCATGCTATATCTATGTCCCCAGTGTACCTGGGCATCTTTGATTGATGATATGCCCCTGTCTCAGGGACGACCAAACGTGGGGGCGGGTTGATGTGGCAGGATTGTTATGCTATGCTATTGCATGCTATGATATGTTATTATATGCTATGCAATCTTGTGGTATGCTACCTTATGCTCTCTCATACATGTAGGCCTCATATCGTCCATTTTGCCTTTCACCCTGTTTCCCTCTGCCTCCCTCTGTCTCTCTCTGCACTCTGCTCCTCTGACATGCCCAAACCCCTCCTGGAACAGATTAGACCAAGACTCTGTAACAAGGCAAAGGGACACATAAAACCTTCTCTTCTGCTTGCTCTCTACAAGTACAGCATTAGCACCATATATGGTAGATAACAGTAGTGTGCCTGCGAATGCCGCTTACCCATAGTACAACATGATGTACCCAGCCGATATGCCCGAAAAGCTTTGTCACATGGTCACAAGTGGGATGCTGACAGCTATTGCCAGATGTCTGCAATTTCATGCCAAGTACCTCCCACCATTGTGCAAATGCTATAATATATTAGTGATTGCATAAAATATGCTATATAATCTGCACTTTAAGGGCTGTCTGCCACTTGCCCTGTTGTATTTTTCTGCTTATCAGCTGTTCACTCTGTATGTTGTGTATTTTCTATCTAAAACAAAAAGCTTGGTTTACCCATCAGTCTGTGTCTAATCTCCTTATTTGCTGCATGCCAAGGGAGAAGCCAAAGTGATTCTTGGGGAGAAGCCGCTTTAGCTACCACACCAACAAAACTGAATTGGTCTCAGTAGGCTTTCTGAATGTTTTGGACATGATTGTATCCTCCTTCACATGAAGATTTATGTCAAGGAAGTCAATTTCAGCAGGATGGACAGCACCAGTGAATTGGATGCCAAAATCATTATCATTCAAGTAGCATACAAACCCCATACATTTTTCTTCATTGAATTCCCAGATTAGGAAAACATTGTCAATGTACCGGGCCCAAAGTTCAATACCTGATGTAAATGGATTATCAGAATATACACGTGTGTCCTCAAAGAATCCTATAAAGAGATTAGCCAAAGTTGGTGCATAATTTGGCTCCATGACCACACCTCTAGTTGGCCTACACACGTTGTCGTTGAATAGGAATATGTTGTTACGTATGGTGAATTCCACCAGTTCTTGAAGCATTTCAATATGTAAAAGATATGATATAGATCTATTAACAAATGTATATTCTATGGTCTTCAATACCATTTTGTGCTCAGTGGGCGTGTATAAGGCCTTCACATCCAATGTTGCAAGGCAGAAGTCTTCTGCCCAATCAACATTTTCCAATAGCTGTAATAGATGCATTGTGTCCCTCAGAAACGCTAGTAATTTAGGGACTTCTTTGTATATGTTGACATCAATATATTTTGAGTATTTCTCAGTTATCCAGCCCATTACACTCACCATGGGCTGCCCTTCTGGTATGGAGTCAGAAATGTTATGTACCTTAGGTAAGAAGTATAATATTGGTAATTTCTGACTTTCTAATGTTAGGTATCTTTTGTCTTCATCAGTAAGTAATCCTCTTCTTCCCCATTTTCCAACCAAGTTATCTGCCTCTGTCAAAATATCCTTGTTTGGATTTTTCTTTAATTTCTCATAACAACTGGGTATATTTAGATGAGACTCTGCCATCACTATATGATCCCTTCTCTCCATCACTACTAGATTGCCCCTCTTGCCTGCTTGTTTGATCACAATTTGGTCGTCATTCTTGGGAGAGACAAAAGCTTGTCTCTCAGCCTTGGTCAAATTATCAAATCTCATTATACATTTGTCATTATCAGGCCAGTCACCCCTGTCTTTTCCTGCCCTCATTCGTTAAGCGCTGCTGGGACTAGCAACATCTTTGTCGCAGCAAGTGCCTCACAGCAACCCACTGAGCCGTTAGACACCACAAGTCCTTTGAAGATGCCGCCATGGAGCGCGAAGCCGAGATCAGGCTCCATCAGTGTCCAGGAGGGCCTTCCCCCATTCTGCATCCTGATTGGAGCATGGATGCTGGAAAGGAAGCAGCCCGATCGAGCCGGAATGTGAAACCGGCCCAGCTCGAAGGGCCGGCTATAAGGCCAGTCATCCCTGTCTTTTCCTGTCTTGTGTACTAACTATCACACAAATATTTTAGCACGGCTTGAACAAAAAATAGGAAACACCTACCTGAATCTTTTCCTTGAGACTAGGACGAGAATGGGGAAATACCTAGAAGTCCCTCCGCTGACCGGAACTACAAGGTCCAGCCAGGGGTGAGCCCTCCAGGGAAAACCCCCGTAGGGGAAAAAACCCTGTGCCGAGAAGAGCTGCTGGGGTTCGAGGTGTCCAGATAACAGCTCCCCAGGGATGATCTGGATGATATGGATGTTACTTCTCAATGTAATAAATGATCTTCATGCAGTCAGTAAGGACTACTGGAAACGGGTAACAATATAAGAGAACATTAAAGTTTAACCCACAAACACATTCATCTAAACAATAAATGGAGTATAAGAAAGAGGAACTGGGAGGCTTACCCAGAACTAGCAAAAGATAAGCACTGAAAGAGGAAAGGTGTGGCCCCCGATCTTAGACAAGGGATGTTAGTAGGAACTGACCAAGAGGTTGTAAAACAAGCAGAAAAGTATGAACCAGGTAGAAGAGGGAACTGAACTAAATTCCTAGAGAAACTCTTGGAGAATCTTACCCTCAGAGAAGGATGGTGAGAAGAGCTCCGCTCCGAACGTGGGTCGGAGAAAATAGCTACGAGAGTCGCATCCCTTGTGGACGAATTGAAGCTTTTGCCTGAAGAAAAACAGTGAATGAGACCTACGTATGAAGCCACAAGATCTCTCACCGCTATATGATGAGAGAGCAGATTGGGAGAATACGAAGAGACGTACCCGCTCAGCGAGCGTTTGTTGTCAAAGGAGACGTCTCCGCCACGCCGTGCTGGCGGAAGTATTCTGGAGCGGAGAAGGGATTCCTTTCCAGATAGCTAGGAGAAAAGGTTGGGACGAAAGCCAGAACAAGGGTTAAAGTGCCTATCAGGATGGATGAGCTAGAGAGATAATTCTAGGTATGGCAAGGAGAAGTAGTAAGTAGTTAGTAAACGAACTCACGAAGCGTAGCTGGGCTCTGTGGAGAGTAGCAACGCACTGAACTGCCGTCGCCATCTCATGATAAGCACTGCGTGCTAGGGGGGCGTGGCCATGGATAGGTCAGTCACTGCTTGCAACACTAGTCCGCCGCCTGCAGTACTGAAATCCACGATGTTACAGGAAGGAGACTGGTAAAGCGCTGCCAGATCGCTGCGCCGTGTCCACATCCGGACGGTGTTTATTACAGTATGCCCCCTCCTAAGGGTACCGCCCCCTGGCTTGTTAGGATGCTTTAAATGAAAAGTACGTACAACTTTGGGGGCATGAACAGCCTTTTCTGATTCCCAAGTTCGGTCCGAAGTGGGGTACCCCTTCCAATCAACCAGATACTGTAATCTCCCATGGTGAAATCTGCAGTCACAAATTCCTGATACCTCATATTCTGAACCTGCTTACCCTCGTAAAGGGGGAGGACGTACCGAAATATTAGGATGAAATGTGCTCCGGAGATCCGGTTTTAATTGGGAGACATGGAACACAGGATGAATTCTGGACCAGGTCCTTGGGAGTTTTAGTTTGAAGGCGGCTGGACCCATAGCTGCCACCACACGAAATGGACCCAGAAATCTCGGTGAAAGTTTTGAGGGCCGAAGATGTCTGGGGAGAAAACGAGAGGACGACCAAACCCAGTCACCAGCTTTGATAACCGGAGATGGGGTCCGGAGGCGATCAGCGAACTTCTTCACTTTTTCTTGAGACTCCGTGAGGGCTTTTGAGGCAGCGAGATGACCATCATGAATCTGTACCATCAGCTGTTCAACGTCAGGGAACTTGACATCCGAGTGTTTGTTCTTGGGGAATGCGGTCGGATGGAATCCATATGAACAGAAAAATGGTGAGGTTTTGAGTGAGGAATGGTAAGAATTATTGTATGCAAATTCTGCTAGTGGTAATAACTCCGACCAATTATCATGAGCAGCTGAGATGTAGTTTCTCAAATAACCTTCCAAGATCTGGTTGAGCATTTCAGTCTGGCCATTGGTTTGGGGATGATACCCCGAACTTAAAGCTCGTGAGATTCCTAAGATCTTACAAATCTGCTTCCAATATTTTGATGTGTACTGTGACCCTCGATCAGAGATGATGACTTCCGGTAATCCATGCCTGGTAAATATTTTGTCAATAAACTTCCAGGCCATTTGAGCTGCAGACGGAAGTCCCTTTAGTGGCTCGAAATGTGCCATCTTAGTAAAAGTGTCAATGGTTACCATAATGGCCAAATGACCTCCCGAGGGAGGTAGATCTACCACAAAATCAGTGGAGATAATTTGCCATGGTCTTGTGGGTAAAGGCATCTTTACTAATGTCCCTACAGGATGTTGACGGGGACTCTTAGTCTGAAGACACGTAGGACAAGAATCGACATATTGTTGCACATCCCTTCTTATCGTCGGCCACCAGAAATAACGGGAGATCAATTCTCGGGTGGTAATGCGTCCTCGGTGACCCGAAGTTTTGGAATCATGACACCATTTCAACACTTCCTTCCGTAGAATCTTGGTTGGTATGTAAACCTGAAGACCATGGAAATAGCAACCCTCCTTTCTGGTCAGCGTCTTCTGGTGGGCCGGGGAAAGTTTCTTCAACACTGTCGGTCCAGACTGTTGTTTCAGACGTGTCACAAACTCGAAGGGTTTGCTTACCTTCAACGTGGAGCAAGAAAAGATGGGTTCTGATCGGAAGAGGCTCGAGGGAGTAGGGTCCTTTCTAGACAGGGCATCCGCTTGCAAATTGTACTTCCCAGGAATAAATGAGAAGGAGATCCGGAAAGGGGAGAAAAAGTGAGCCCATCGAGCCTGTCTGCTGTTGCATGTTTAAGCATATTGTAAAATACGCAGGTTGTGGTGGTCTGTTCTAACCTCCACTGGAATGACGGCCCCTAATAATAAATGTCTCCATTCTTCGAACGCTCTTTTGATAGCCAGAAGTTCTTTTTCCAAGACAGTATAGTTCCATTCGGAAGGGGATAGTGTCTTAGACAAATATGCGATAGGTCGTTCTTGGCCCTGATCGTCTTGTTGTAGCAAGACTGCTCCTAAAGCATGTTGGGAGGCATCAGTCTCGATGATAAAACCCTGAATTTGATCAGGAGTCTTCAGTATAGGAGCGGTGGTAAACCGATTCTTTAATTCCTCAAAAGATTCTTGAATAGACTTGGTCCAGACAAATTGAACTCCTTTCTTTAGTAGATTAGTCATGGGTTGTGTAAGGGAGGAGAAATTTGGAATAAACTGCCTGTAGAAATTAGAAAATTAGAAAATCCCACAAATCTCTGGATCTCCTTACAGCTTGTGGGTACAGGCCAATCTTTGACGGCAGAGACCTTCTCCAGATCCATCGAAATACCTTAAGCAGACAATAGGTACCCCAGATAAGTCACCTGTGGTTGATGGAACATGCATTTCTCCATATTGCAGTATAAATGGTTCTGGTATAGTCTGCTAAGGACTTCCTGGACCTGGGATTTGTGATCTAGAAGATTGTCTGAGAAAACCAAAATATCGTCAAGATAGACGATAACGGAATGAAGGAGAAGGTCGGAGAAGAGATGGTCCATGAACCTCTGGAAAACTGCCGCGGCGTTCGAAAGACCAAAGGGCATCACCTGGTATTGCTAGTGTCCAAATGGAGTCCTGAAAGCAGTTTTCCATTCGTCCACTTGTCTAATTCGTATTAAATGATATGCCCCTTTCAAATCAAGTTTGGTGTATATCTTGGCCCCTTGGACGGCTTCTAATATATCAGGAATTAGGGGCATTAGATATTTGTCCGGAAAGGTGATCTTGTTAAGGCCCCTGTAGTCAATACAGGGTCTGAGCTCTGAAGAATTCTTCTTTGGAATAAAGAATAATGAAGCCGCCGCCGGGGATGTGGACTCAGTAATCAACCCGTTCTTTAAATGAGTGTTTAAATATTCTCGAAGTACTTCTTTCTCGGTGTTAGAGAGAATATACATTCTTCCAAATGGGAGAGGCTGTGCTAGAACCAGCTCAATGGCGCAATCATCGGGATGATGAGGTGGTAGTTGTGTATATTCTGAGGTAGAAAAGACGTCAGCGTAATTCTGATAGTCCTTCGGTAAACCCGAAATGTAGCTGACAATCTTAGTCCTTGGACTCTCTAGGACTGAGAATTTTGGAGCTTCTTTGTTCTTCCCTGGGTCTCCAATACAATGACCCACACAAAACTCTGACCCTAAGAAAAGGGATCCTGCCGTCCAATTAATGAAAGGGCTGCGTTTTCTTAACCAAGGCAACCCTAATATAATGGGATAGTGGGTGGCACGGATTATGTCCAGAGTTATGATTTCATGATGAGTGGATATTGACATAGACAAAGGATTCGTCTGGCTCATAATTGGGCCAGAAATTAGAGGACTCCTGTCCACACTCTCGACAGGAATAGCTTCGGGTTTTGCCGAACGAGGTATGTTCTTTTGCCTAGCCCATTGGTCGTCAATGAAATTACCAGCGGCTCCACTGTCCACCAATGCTGAGATCTCGGGAAGGAAATGTTCTCCGAATCTTAAAGTTACTCTTAGAACCAACATATAGGTCAGAGAGGAATCGAGACAAAGTGAATATTGCAAATTATGTGAGGAACCTGAAACTAGAGAGGGTTCCCGAACCGTGGTTCCTCCTACGGCCGGGCGCTGGCGTTTCCCGATTTTCTAGGGGGAGCGACGGGACAATCTTGGACCACATGAGTATGTGCTCCGCAATACATGCACAAGTTATTGGTTCTCCTCCGGGTACGCTCCTCTGTGGACAAAGGACCTCGAGGGGTAGTGGTTCCCAATTGCATAGGTTCTTCGGTACTGGGTTTGTTAGTGGCCGATGAGGACTGAGAAGGAAACGGGCGCAAGACTCTGCCTCTTCGTCTTTCATTGTTCCGTTCTCGAATTCTATAATCCAACTGCATAACCAACGCCACTAATTCTGCCAAGGATGATGGGCGAGGTACCCTGGAGACCTCATCTTTTAGCTCCTCGGACAGACCTCTACGGAAACCTGAGCATCGTCTGACCATGTTGTCTCGCTAGCCATCTATTTAAACCGGGTGATAAAGGTTAGTATGTCTTGGTTCCCTTGCTTGAGATCTAGCAAATGTTCTTGAGAGGCCACCCTAATTTCCTGCCTAGCGAACATGGTTCGGATGCTGTCACTGAATGCCGTGTAGGAGTCAAGAATTTGATTATTGGAAGTTACCAATGGGGTGGCCCAAGCTAAGGCTGGTCCCGACATTTGAGAAATCATATAACCAACCCTGTCCCTATCATTATGAAAAAAGGCATGTTTGAAAGCAAACTGTACCGTACAAGCATCGAGAAATTCCTTTACCCGATGAGGGTTCCCATCAAACTGTCCCCCTGGTAGAGCCCCAGGAGGAACCTCCGAACACTGAGGGATCCTCCCGCTTGCAGCCTGATGTGCCGCCTGCTGTTGTGTAACTTGTTGCTGGGCAGCCTGTTGGGCTGCCTGCTGCTGATTCTGTAATAGTGCAGCATTTTCCTGCTTGAGGGTCTGAACTTCTGAAGTTAATGCTTGTACCGCAGCTATTAGCTGCTGGATTTGCTGATCTATCCTACTCAAGGTGTCACCTAGATATGTCCAAGCCGTGTCAAAATACTTCTTTTTCTTTTTAGGCGTTGCTAACTGTAATAACTATCACACAAATATTTTAGCACGGCTTGAACAAAAAATAGGAAACACCTACCTGAATCTTTTCCTTGAGACTAGGACGAGAATGGGGAAATACCTAGAAGTCCCTTGCTGACTGGAACTACAAGGTCCAGCCAGGGGTGAGCCCTCCAGGGAAAACCCCCGTAGGGGAAAAAACCCTGTGCCGAGAAGAGCTGCTGGGGTTCGAGGTGTCCAGATAACAGCTCCCCAGGGATGATCCGGATGATATGGATGTTACTTCTCAATGTAATAAATGATCTTCATGCAGTCAGTAAGGACTACTGGAAACGGGTAACAATATAAGAGGACATTAATGTTTAACCCACAAACACATTCATCTAAACAATAAATGGAGTATAAGAAAGAGGAACTGGGAGGCTTACCCAGAACTAGCAAAAGATAAGCACTGAAAGAGGAAAGGTGTGGCCCCCGATCTTAGACCCGGGATGTTAGTAGGAACTGACCAAGAGGCTGTGAAAAAAGCAGAAAAGTATGAACCAGGTAGAAGAGGGAACTGAACTAAATTCCTAGAGAAACTTTTGGGGAATCTTACCCTCAGAGAAGGATGGTGAGAAGAGCTCCGCTCCGAACGTGGGTCGGAGAAAATAGCTACAAGAGTCGCATCCCTTGTGGACGAATTGAAGCTTTTGCCTGAAGAAAAACAGTGAATGAGATCTACGTATGAAGCCACAAGATCTCTCACCGCTATATGATGAGAGAGCAGATTGGGAGAATACGAAGAGACGTACCCGCTCAGCGAGCGCTTGTTGTCAAAGGAGACGTCTCCGCCACGCCGTGCTGGCGGAAGCATTCTGGAGCGGAGAAGGGATTCCTTTCCAGATAGCGAGGAGAAAAGGTTGGGACGAAAGCCAGAACAAGGGTTAAAGTGCCTATCAGGACGGATGAGCTAGAGAGATAATTCTAGGTATGTCAAGGAGAAGTAGTAAGTAGTTAGTAAACGAACTCACGAAGCGTAGCTGGGCTCTGTGGAGAGTAGCAACGCGCTGAACTGCCGTCGCCGTCTCATGATAAGCGCTGCGTGCGTAGGGGGGTGTGGCCATGGATAGGTCAGTCACTGATTGCAAAACTAGTCCGCTGCCTGCAGTACTGAAATCCATCATGTTACAGGAAGGAGACCGGTAAAGCTCTGCCAGATCGCTGCGCCGTGTCTACATCCGGACGGTGTTTATTACATCTTGCCAGGATTGCAATATGAAATGCAGCTCTTCAACTCCTATTTCTCCACGTTCCGTTACTGGCATTCCCTCTGCCCCCCTGCTACCTAAGTTTGCATACCAGGTAAGAGGGGCCTGATGACCCCCTCGTAGCCTTCCGACTCCTCCTCTATCTCGCCATATGCGCCATTGAACTATCCTTACCATCACTGACCCCCGCACCGAGCCCTACTTGCACTCCATCACCCTCAAACCAATATACAAGCATATCCTGCGTCACTTCGGCCTTGACCCACTCGCATACATTATCACTTGCGCAATCAGCACTCACTGCCACCTTCCTCGGTATACGAGCAACACTGCTTGCACGCCTATGTGTCGGATCTAGAAAAGGTACAGCAGCCTTCTATACCTCTCTCATTTTTCCCGGTAGTAGCCCCTCGCTCGATGATCTGAGGTCGCTCATGACTTGTGCACACCGTCAGACTGTAATCTTACCCAACCACCAATGTGCATCATCCCTCCTATATTTGCATGCCTGTAGGAACCCGCTCCAGGAGGACTAGATCTGCCTGTCTACCCTCAGCCTCAACTCTACACATAACAACTGGAATGACTCTTTAAACTTGCGCTGTTTCTCAAACTTAACCCACATGGTTAGTCTGGATTATCACCTCCATTGTACTGGTACTCCGATGTATCCCCTTACCTTCAGCTGCAGCCTTTCCAGTCTGCATATGTAGTTCATCCTGACCTATTTGTACTTGCTTTTCTGTATAGCTACCCCGTAACATGAGGTGTGGCCTACCAGTTGCACATGTACCTTTATCTTGTCCCATTTGCACTTGATTTTCTGTTTAGCTACCCCGTAACATGAGGTGTAGCCTACCAGTGGCACATGTACCTTTATCTTGTCCCATTTGTATTTGCTTTTCTGTATAGCTACCCCGTAACATGAGGTGTGGCCTACCAGTTGCACATGTACCTTTATCTTGTCCCATTTGCACTTGATTTTCTGTTTAGCTACCCCGTAACATGAGGTGTAGCCTATCAGTGGCACATGTACCTTTATCTTGTCCCATTTGTATTTGCATTTCTGTTTAGCTACCCCTTAACATGAGGTGTGGCCTACCAGTTGCACATGTACCTTTATACTGTCCCATTTGTCCTTGCTTTTCTGTTTAGCTACCCCGTAACATGAGGTGTGGGCTATCAGTTGCACATGTACCTTTATCTTGTCCCATTTGTACTTGCTTGTCTTTATGGCTACCCCGTACAATAAGGTGTTGCCTACCAGTCTGCACATGTGCCTTTATCTTGTCCCATTTGTACTTGCTTATCTTCACAGCTACCCTGTACCATGAGGTGTGGCCTACCAGTGGCATATGTACCTGTATCCTGTCCAATTTGTACTTGCTTGTCTTTATGGCTACCCCGTACAATGAGGTGTTGCCTATCAGTCTGCATATGTACCTTCATACTGTCCCATTTGTCCTTGATTTTCTGTTTAGCTACCACGTACCATGAGGTGTGGGCTACCAGTTGCACATGTACCTTTATCTTGTCCCATTTGTACTTGTTTATCTTCACAGCTACCCTGTACCATGAGGTGTGGGCTACCAGTTGCACATAGACCATTATCTTGACCCATTTGTACTTGCTTATCTGTATAGTTACCCTGTACCATGAGGTGTAGCCTACCAGTTGCACATGTACTTAAGCTAAGTTTACTTCTACGCACTCTGTAACTATCGCCCTTATACCTGAAAGTTTGGTACTGCTATAAATGTAAAAATAAATAAATAAATACAAATCTGTTCATCTATGTCTAGAGTAACAGCTTTGTGGAACAGCTCAATTGCATTTTCAGTTAAAAAAAAAGGGTGTGAACCTTGATTTGTCTTTCATTTCTACATTAGTGAGGTGCTTAGGGCCTATATCCAATTTTTTCAGGGTATCCAACTCCTGAACATTCTCAGTGTCCTCAAGGGACATCAATAGCTCTGTATTTGTAATGTCTGTAACCGCAGGTCACTATCTGGTCCCCTCCCCTGTTCTCTGAATGTTTCCGATGGTCTCTGATGAAAATAAAAATGTAATTTAAGTTTTCTAATGATTTTTGTAGAGATCTACTTGTGTGTTGATCCAATCATTTTGTACATACAGTCAGAGTGAAAGATAACCCTTTATTGAGAACTGATATTTCTACATTTTATAATGTCCTTTTTGACAAATTCATCACGGGATTCACTGTCTTCTCGTCGTTGCTGTCTCTGTGTCCATTATCTTGTCACTATGTCCTTACATTCTGATCTCCTTCCTCGTCCTCTTCTCCCACCTCTGGTTCAACGTCTTGTCCTGAATCGGTTAAAATATTTGTGACAGGTGGGTCTTCAAATTGTACCCTCTTGTTTGTTTCCTTGAAATTGCCTTTCCTGATTCTTTTTAGTTGTTCTAAAACACGTTTTTTGCTTGGTGCATCTTGCACAGACGTTCTGATGTTCTGACGTCATTGTCAATATAAATACATGCTGAAAACAAATTGGCAGCACCCGCTGCCATGCGGAACACCGCAAACATTTGCCACTGGGATGATGGGCGTAACAAACCCATCCTAAATAGGTGATTGGATCTCAAAAATTATTTTTATTGATGAGAGGTGCTGATTGATATAGAGTAAGCAGATTGAATGATGAATCTTGAACTAAAGGATTGATGTAAATATTTTATTTCAGACAATTGAATTGCCGCTTTCCTGACATGTTCCTATCTGCAAAGTATTATAGATGCATAGTGATTAGAAACTTTGAATAGAAGGTAAGAAGAACATCAATTATTTTGGGTGGTTTGGTGACGGCTGTTGCATGATGCATAGTGTTGACTGCAATTAAGATTAAAATCTTTTTATTATGGTTGAATTGGGGTTGTTTGTTCATGTGAAAATTGTTCGTGGTAAACGGACCGCAATAAATGTGCTTGCATCAGCAATTTGTTTGTAAATGTATGCATATCATCGCCACCCTAATCCCCCTCCCCTACTTACCTACTTGCTCGCCTCCGCTTCCCCCATGGTGTCAGATCCGTCCCTCTAACGCGGGTCAGATCCAACGCTGCAGGGTCCCTTTTTCTTTTTTCCCCTTTTTTTTGGGTCCCCCGCCTCCAATGTTCAGGAAGCAGGTGACATCCCTGCAAGGTCAAGAATACCAAACTTGTGGATCGGGGGACACCCCCGCAACTCCTGCTCCACATGTTCAGTATTTTTTTATTTTTTTATTTATTTTTTTTTTTTTATTGTAAAACTTCAACTTGATATGATATATCAAGTTTTTGTTACATATCGGTAAGTCGTGGAGAAGGACAAAATGCTCAACTCAATCGCACACTTCATCTTTTCATTAGATGTTACCAAAGTTCTGGTAAATAATTCCACATTGTAGTCATTTCGTTTATCCGAATTGCCTAAGCCATCTGATGTGTGGGCACTGAGATTAGGATTTCATCGAAGAAATTAATTAAGTTGCAGGACAACTTGATGTTGTGTCCTGCCACAGCATAGTCCCACCAATCGTCTTCCTCATTAGTTAGTGATTTAAAGTCCTTTAGATGTTTTTCGCGTAAGTTGGTTAGCGAAGGACATACTACTGCGAGATGTTTTGAGGACTCGATTGCTGATGTACTACAAAAGCGACATTTGTTGTCGGTTGCGTCTTTGTTCTTACGCAACCAGAGCATCTCATTGGTATTTAGAGCGTTTAGGCGTAGCTTCAAAAATTGTGCCCTATGATGCCGCGAAGGACAGTGTGTGAGAAATTTTGGTTGGCAATGAAGCTTGACTATGCTTCTCGAAGGAGGTAGCGTGGATTTAAGAGCTGAGCGGTTGTTATAAGTTGTAATCCAATCCCAAAAGGCTAATTTTTTTTTGGCATGTTGGGGACGTTGGATTAGCTCTTCCTCGGATATGCCTGCTTCAATTATGATCCTATTTAGCTTACTCCTCCATACATTGATCAGCACATTTGTCGTCGCATCTTTGCTTGATTGAAGAATGTTATAAGCAGAAGTAGAGGAGCCAAGTTGTATCTTACGCAGCAGTGATAAAGATTTCCAAACTACTGACATATAGATTGAGTTTAAGGCTAACTCATATCTTAATGCTGATATTGAGATGTAGTTTGGAAGATTCAGAGCCCATCTCCAAAACTTTCCTTCTAGTCGACTCCAGACATCATGGTTGATATTCAGCGCAGCTTCGCTCCCGAAAGTGATTGTTGGGACGACTTTTTGTAAATAAAACATTATGACGGGGGTGATGGAAAATTTCCCGTAATCAGAGTTAATTTTAGCCGCTTGAAGGCTTAGGATCTTTGTTTTAGCTGTCAGCTCTTTAATCCAAGCAGTTTCTGAAAGTGAGTCATTGATCATGACGCCTAAATAGCGGATCGACTGGACGACCTCAAGTACTTTTTCGTCTATATGCCATCTAAATGCTTTATCTTTTCTTGACATAGATCGACCAATACACAAGATCTTTGTTTTCTCAGTGTTTATGGTCAGCTCGTTTGCGGATAGGAACTCTTTCAAACGGGAAAGAAGGTGCTGAAGGCCAATTTGTGTTTGATCTACCAGCACTATGTCATCAGCATATACCAGATGGTTAATGACCCGGCCATTGAGTTTCGGAGGAAAGCAGTGAGTAGATTTCAGCCAAACTGGTAGATCAGCACTAAAGAGTTTGAAGAGGTCTGCTGCAAGCGGGCATCCTTGTTTAACGCCTCTATACGTTCTTATTGGTTCTGTGAGGTCTCCTTGTGAGTTAATTCTGATTTGAATTGAAGTATTCGAATGTAGGGCAATGATTGGTTCTAGCAGATGGTTCGGACAATCCCACAGATGTAATTTTGCCCACAACTTGGTCCGATTGATAACATCGAAGGCTTGACGAAGGTCAATAAATGCAAAGAAGATTTTTTTCTTCGCCTCCATTGCTGACAATTTCAGGAACGATAGCAGTGTGAGGTTTGCGTCAGTTCCCACATTCTTCGTGAAACCTGTTTGTCGAGGATCGAATTTTCCAGATGAGATAGCCCAATTTACCAATTGTTGCCGCAAAAATGATCCGAAGATCTTACTAATTGTATCCAGAAGGGCGATTGGGCGATAGTTCACAGGATCAGCCCGACAGCCTTTCTTGTAGATTGGAACCACTATGGCTTTGGACCATGAAGAGGGAATCATCTTGCGGAGTGTAATCTGAGAAAAGAGTTCGTAAATGAATACGGCCCAGAGTACTCTATGCTTTTTCAGCGTCAGATTTGAGATTTGATCGGGACCCGCAGCTCTGGAGTTGTTGAGTTTAGAGATTGCGAGCTCAATCTCATCGCATGAAGGTGTAATGTTCCACCTAGAGCTTGATAAGGTGGAAGGCGTGAAGACTTCGGACTCAGAGTTTCCATATATTGAGGTAAAATGGTCGTGCCATTTTTCACTTGATATTTCATTGAAGATTGCTGGATTAGATTTCGAGCGACCTTTGTTTAAGATAGCCCAAATGTCACGAATATTTCTATGAACCAGTAGTTTTAACATAGTTTCTGCTCGTCCTTGATCGATTATTACAGAATGTGATCTTAACCAATTGCGATAGACTTGCCTGCGCCTCTTTATCTCCATAACCTTGGAATTTTGATCACGATGTGTTCTTTTAATCGACTTGATGTCTCTTCTCAATTTTTTTTTTGCTTCTGCAATTTCCAGACTGTATAGATGTTTCGGAGTTGTTCCAACAACTCTTGAGTTAAGATTTATCTGGGTGAAATCTGACAAGAGTGGAGTGTATTCCACGGTCTGAAGAGTATGCAGGCTCCGGCTTATGTGGTTGATCTTTGGACCACTTACTCTCAATCTGTTTCCTGCAGCAGTTGATTGGAGTGGAGCTGGATGTTTTTTTGGAGAGTTACCGAGGTCCTCACACCAGGCTAGTCGCAACAAGTCATGATCACTCGATGTCGTTTGCAGCACATTTAGAGAGGTTGCTTTTTCAAGCACATCAGACGAGGCCCAGATGTAATCCAACGTGTTTTTCCGATTCATACTGTGCCATGTTGTATTTGCAGGAGAATCGCCTCGGATTGTTCCATTTAGCATGTAGCAATTGCGATCTAGAAGATCTTTCGCCCAAAGCTGTCCCCTCGAGATGACATCGGAATCTGGGAGCCGAGTATTTGATTTAGAAGCAGGATCAAATTTAAACCAGCTGCAATTTAGATCCCCGCATATTATTACTGAAACATTTTCGTGCTTCAGAAAAGCATGATCAATTTCAGTCATAACAGATTGGATGAAGGCTGTAGATGAAATCATGGCGGGATTCCAATAGCCATTTACGATCAAAATATTAGAAACCACGGTTTTTGATGAAAGTTTGATTAGGGTACTTTGCACGAACGGATTAGGGTTCGTGGATTTGACCAATGACCACTGATTCCCAATTTTTAGAAGAGTTATTAGACATGCAAATGGTCTTCCTTTAGAGTTCTTTTCAGCTGGATTGATTAGGATAGCAAATCCGTCGCAGATAGGTGGATCGCGTAACCACGTTTCTTGTAGGCATATGATGGAGACTTTTTCTAAGGGTTCCTGAAATGTATTAAATAGATGTTTGAATCCTCTGGTGTTCCATGACAATAAGATTAGCTCCTGCTTGGTCGTTTGTTGTTTGTCGTTGTTATTTGCGTGGGCCTTGTGGATATCTTTTGAAGATGTTGGCTCTTCTTTCAAAAGATTGGTGCATGGCAGCGTCTAAGATGTCCGGGGAGGAGACTAGAGACTGACGTAGGGCTGCACGCACAGCAGCTCTGCGATTTGCCTCGAGGGCCATCTTAGGAGCTGATGAAAGAGTTGGTCCTAGAGCAGATGGTTCAAGAGTGAGATCGAAGCCGTACACCAAAAGATCTTCATTTGCTTGGAGTAACATGTTTTTTACTGCTGTAGAGGCAATGTGCATTATCACATGATCAAAAGCTAATTCGGATACGTATTCCACGATTTTGATGTCGTCAGATGATATGGCTCGCAGCGGTGGAATACATGCGAGCAGTTTCAAGATGTTTCTTCGATTTAGATTGACTTCATTTCCGTCTGAGTGAACATTTTGGAGACGAAGTTTCCACTTACAATTTCTGGCTTCAGGATTTCCAAGGTGTGACGTTCTTTTGGTTGGAAGTACGTGCGTTTTTAATTGATTTGATGTTTGTTTGGGATTTAACCTTGCACTTAGCGATTTTTGCTGTGCTTTATTTAGAGCAGAGGTAAGATGGTTAACAACTGAGTTTTCTTGTGGTAGCTTTGTGCGTTTGCCTGCCTCTTCAATTGTCCTTAAGCGATCATCAAGTGGTTTGACAATTTGAGATACTACAGAAGTAGGAGTGGAATTTCCAAGGTCGTCCGAATAGGTTGATAAGTTGCATAAGTCAATTGCAGAAGCTGAGGAGCCATGAGCAGAGGATGACAGACTCGAATCGATCCGCCTGCGTTTTGCCGCTAACTTTGGCTGGTTCACATTGGTACGCGGTGAAGTTTGTTGCTTATTGCCTACAGTACTTTTGACAGATACAGTAAGAGATGGTCTTAAAAATAAGCTTGACTTCTTTGGAGTAGTAAGATTTCTTACAAACTTGTTCGTCATTTGTTGTGATTGTTTCGGTAAAGTACTTTTTAGTGGATTTGGTGTGTGTACTTGTTTGCTACGTGGCTTTTTCAGTTTGTTTTTTGTCGTGATAGTAATAGATTTTGCTGAACCCTTGAAAATGTTAAATGAATTTACTGCCATAGCAGTTGGTTTTGTTTCTATGTTACCTGTTGAAGATGCTTGAGATTCGAGATTATTCATATGTAGGCTTGTGTCCTGAATGATTGGGACTGTTTTTAAAGCATCATGAGTTGAGATTGGCAAGCTCGGAGCAGAGTCAGATTGTATAGGTTTAAGTGAGGCTGTCACTGAAGCTCTGGTTGGAATAGAGTCAGCAATTTCAGGTGACGTGTCTCGAATCGCCGAGTGATCAAGAGCTCGGGTGGATGCATTCTTCCGCATCCACTTCACTGAGTCTAAGAGACCCTCCATTAGAGCATCGTTTTGGCAATGATGCCTTGCAGCAAGATCGCTCAGCCTGTCCTGCCATCTCGTGGCAGTCTCGGCATTGATTGACATTTGGTCTTGAAGAAAACTCGAGAAGTGTTCTAGCTTGTCAATTTTAGACATTAGATTGGATATTGCAGTGCCTTGATCGCTGATTGTTCCAATGAGCGATTCAAGAATTTTTGTGAATGGAGCCAAGGCAATCGCCGAAGCAGCCAGTACATTATTATGGATTTGAGTGAGGGCTTCAGTTGGGATCCCAGGAGGTTGTGATTCGAATTCGTGGAAGGACGAAGAACAGTTAGAGTTATCTAAATTATATTGTAATTTAGCTGATCCATATTTCTGCGCAGGATTCGAAGAATGAGCTTCCTCGCCCAAATGGATGTTTATGGCATGCGGAGTGCTTGCGTTCTGAGTGGGGTGTCCCAATAGAGGAAGTTTGATGTGAATGCTTTTCTTCTTGAGCTCAGCTACTCTTTGTAGGCGGCTGGCACGCGCAGCTACACTCCGCTCCAAGTGTGTAGACAGTGGGTTAAGAGACGGTACTAACGGATGAATAATGTTTTCAATGTTATTACCATGTTGCTGATTGCTGATGATTGAAGGAGGGGAGTCCTACCTCCGGTGCTTGACATGCTAGACCACTGTTGTTCTCATGGTCTGAGAAATCAGGAATAATTCCTGAGGACTGAGGACAGTTTGAATTGACTTTCAGATTGCAACGGATATTTTCCTGGTGTGGAGGAGGTGCGACAGATACTTTCGAAGTTTGTGCCTCCAAGGGTGTTAGTGGTGATTTGTTACTCACGGCATCGTTAGAAGACGAAATCTTAGTCACTGGATAGTCCAAGTCTGAATTGGAAATTCTTAGCAGTTCCTCATCGGATACCAGATTTGAGGGGGAGCCTTTGTCTTTCCAAGAGTCGGCTTCATTCGTTGGTTTGCCAAAGTTGAGAGATGGAAGAGTCGCCGGAATCCGTGTCGTTGGTTGAAAGGGAGGTGTAGAACTTGTGTCTGACAAAGGAGCTGCAGTGACAGATACAATATGAGCCGATTGTGGTTGATCGACTTTTGTTATTTTAGGTACAACAGAAGCAAAGGTGCTGACGTGCTCACAGTCACAAGAGGCATCAGTAGGGGGTGAGTTGTTAATAGATTTGAGAGCACAGGAGCAAGATGGCACTAAATTAACTTGTGGGGTTTGGAGGACACCTGAATGAATATTAGACAGTTCTGATAGACTCGGTGCGTCTTCAGGTGTAAATGCCTTATCAGGGCACACAAGTGTCGGAAGTGACAATAGTTGACTGGCCCCAGTAATTATTGGGCTTGATAATGTTTGTGATTTATTTACAGCCAGTAACACACGTCCTGTTGATTTGCTTACCTTGGATCCAGCCGTACCTTTCATCATCGACCAAGGATTTATCGAATGACGATGTTGTGTGGTTTTCTTTCCTGTTTGCGGGCCTTCTGCTCGTAAAGTCATTGTTAATGTCACTCGAACAGGAACAGCAGTAAAGCAGCAAACAGCCAAACAGTAATGTTCTTGCAGTCGCCCTTAACGCAGCCGGGCTTCACTTATAATCTATCGAATGGTACTGGACGAATTCAGCCAAATGTTCCATTTGATTGATTATATTCGAACAAATTGGCTAATTCCGAATTACAGGGTTTCTATTTGTCAAAATGGACTTGTTAAGTTAATGAATTCTGAAGAACTGCCTAGTCATATTTTGAGAAACTCCTTAGACACTGAAGTTCAGGTAACCTTCTCACAATTACTGTAGCATCACAAGGGTGCTCTGATAAACAAGAATGGGGCAGGCTAGCAATATTACTGTTGTCTGTAAATATGCTAACAGGGTGTATTGGCGAGTAGAAACCCAAAATTGGCTCTTGCATATTGGTGATGGTACACAATTGTGAACGGAGGAGCAGATAGTACATAACAAAATCCAACAACTTTGTATCTATCAGTTAGTTAGATCTTGATTCAATCCTCTTTTGGACACAGTGAGGGGGCACCAGTGACATTGTAAGTGAAACACTTTAACCATTGGACACCATGGGTGCTACCAATTTTAGTTGAATACACATGACTCTGTTTAAGGGGTGATCAGAAAGATTTTATATGTGACATTCTCCACGTGAGATGCAAATCAGGCCCATTGGTGGTAGTAGCATGATCATAATGGTGGATGAGGATATCTCAGAGATATAATGACACATGGTTGAGCACTGGATATGCAAGTGCTATTTACTTGGCTAATGAACCAGTTAGATCAAGTAAACTAATTGAATGTATCAATGTATCTTTCACCCTTTTTCCCATAATTTATGATGGTTACCTCCTGTGGATTACACTGACATGGCATAAGGATATATCCTTTTCTATGGAATGTGAGTGCAAAGTTATTGCTAATGTATAAAATTGAAATTATTTGACGTTTTCTTTTCATGTATTTGCTTGTAACAATTTTGATTGATTTGTTGGGATGTAAAGTCCTGAGGAAACCTGTTTAGGTCGAAACACGTGTTGGCTACCCAGTAAAGAAAAATGCACAGAAAATTGATGAGTCTTTTGTGATTTGGAACACTGTTGCTTGTGAATGGACAATTCTTAGGGTGCAGCGCAATTGGTCAGGCATACTATTATATGTCCCTTCAGGGAAACCCCCAATGTTTGGTCTATTGCTCAAAATACTTTTTGCCAGAATAAGGAAGCTAAAGGGCATTCCCAACAGCATATGTATAGGGACCGCTCATCCCACATCCCCTTCAGCAAGAACTATTGCTCTTTTTAGCTTGCGTCGGGTACCAGTATGATCTATGTCAAATATGGTGTAAAGTCTAGCGTGTATTCATGTCTTTTGACTTTGCCATTCAAACCGTCCACAATTTCTTACCATATTCAATTGTTGTAATTAACATGAATCTGTCCCCCTCCATTGCGTTTTGAGGCCCGGCAGCAGTTTTCCAGACTTGTCCAGTTCCAAATGTTAGACTCTTGAGACAGCTCTCTTTCCCTTGGTTTTTATTTCCAGGAATCCTTTAAAGGTCAAAGACAATAGGTCCTTCTTTAAGTAATAATAAGTGTGGTTCCTTCAACCAGCTTTGCAATTGTAAGTGCTTCCAAAAGTCCTGCCTTGGGAGACCAAACTTCGTCAACATGTTTTCAAATGAGCACAAAAAGCCCTCCACAAAACAGTGCATTAAAAGCAAAATGCACTTTTCATGCCATAAACGCCAATAGAAAGTTTTCTTGCCATAAACTATAACTCCAAATCCATGCTTTGGATGTGAGCCTTACTCTTATGCACCTTTTTGTATGAGTCGCCACCAAACCACTGCAGAATGCACCAATAGTACATTTGGATTTTGCAGAGGACTACCCAGATGAATACATTCGATTGTGTTATGTGGGTGCAATCGAAAGTCTATGTAAGAAGCCTAAGAGGGCATTCACTCCCCCATATACCAGCTTTTGCCAACTGCACTAATATAGTAGCCCACACTCACTATGTCTGGAAGGAAGAAGTTCCCTATCGCTTATACCTACATCAGTGCTCCCTCCAGACCGACTCTCACTGAAATCCTCTTTGTCGTTCCCTCACCAGACCTATAGACCCCTCATAGGATCTTGGTTCGCTCTCCTATCTCTTCCTCTCCCATTAATGGTGGCACTCAGTGGGAGGTCCTTTTGCCATCCTTTGACTCCTCCAATACCATTATTAATGTCTATATGGATGGCACATCTTGGTCGAGGGCCCTCTGCCCAATTGCCTCCTTTTCGATAGGTGTCTCCCATGTCTTATCACCTTCCTTCCTTCTCCTGCTACTCCTACTAGCACCTCTCTGGCTACTATCCCACTTCCTGCTACCTCCTCTGCCCACTCTCGGGCCCCTCAACCAATTCCGCCAGGTGCACTTCTAGCCTGTACCCCACCCCGGAAGACTTTCAAATGTGGCAACCTGCTCCACGCCGCTACTCTCCACTCTGCTGCCAAACACTCCTCTGACTTCTGCCACCTCCTACAAGAGCTTAACTGGATGTCCTCACTGTCACTGAGACATAGTTCAGGGCCAGCTCTGTCATGGGTTTTGACACTCTCCTCCCTGAGGGATACAAGATCCTCTCCGAGCCTATAGCCAACCAACCCGGAGGTGGAGTAGCAATGATATTTCTGCAGTGGGTCCCTGCCTTTGTCATCCCTACGCAGGGTTACTCCACCTTTAAATGCCTGATCTGCAGACTCTCTATCTCTCCTGGCCTCTCTCTGACTGTGCCCACCATATACAGGCCTCCCGGCCAGGATGCCCTCTTTCTCTCAGAGTGGGCTGACCTTTCCTCCTCTCTCCTTGCCTCTTTGCTTCTACCTCTCAACTTCTCCTCAGAGAACTCAACATCCATCTGAATGCTTCTAATACCTCCTCTGGGCTCTTCCGCAACCTCTGCGACACTCTACCTCTTTCCATTCTACCCTCTGGTCAGACACACTCTGCCGGACACACCTTGGATGTTCTCATCTCCTAAGACATCCCCCTCTGTAACCCTCTCTTGGACTGACCACTTTCTGCTCTCCTTTCACCTGAAACTATCTGTCCCTCAAGCAAAGCCCGCCAAGCACTGTCACCTACCTTCTCGGTCATTCGGCCCATGAAGCTTGTGTCAGTGGATGCATTTGCCTCTACTGCCTCTGCTCCTCCTACACCTGCGGCTGACTCTCTTCCTGACACAGACCTCTTTAACCTGCATCTTTCTATCTCCAACGATATGGACATCCTTGCTTCTGTCATGAGAATCCGTCTGAAGCCTACCTCCAAGGGCAACTCGTGGTATGTCTCTGACCACACCGCCCTGAAGTGCAGGGTGGCTGAGAGGAAGAAGAGGGCACTGGGCAGGTCCTGTGACAAACTGCCGCCTGCTCCAAAGGCAATACAGACTCCAGCAGAGAGTCCACATCCAAGCCTGCGCTTCTGCAGCCTCTAACAACAAGGCCAAACTCTTTAGAATCTGCAAGGCGCTTGCCAATCCTTCTGCAGTCGCCACCTCTCCTGTTCCCTCACAGGGCCTCTGTATGGCTCTGGCCTCTCACTTCACCACTAAAACTCAGGATATCCTGTCCTCTCTCTCCTCCTCTCTCCTACCTCTCTTGGCCCACCTCTGGCCGCTTCTCCCTCTCCTCCTTCTTTCTAATCTTTCTCTCTGACTACACCTGACAAGGTTTCTAGACAAGTCCGATCTATGAAAGTGAAGTCCAAACAAGTGCTCCCCCGCTCCTCTAGAAGCATCAAGGACCACATTGACAGCCTCTCTCCAGTCTTGGGCAATTTCTTCTGCAATCACTCTTTCGCCACTGGATCTTTCCCCTCTATCCTTGAGCACTCCCTTGTGCACCCTCTCCTTAAAAAGCCTTCTGTCAATCCTACCTTTCTGGCAAACTATTGCCTGATCTCTATCACTCATTTCCTGGGCAAACTCCTGGAAAAGCTGGCCATCTCCCAGCTTACTCTCCACACTGAATCTATTGGCTGTCTCTACGAACATCAGTCTGGCTTCAGAGCAGCCAGAGGCACAGAAACTGCAATTTTGAATACCTGTAAACATCTGCTCACTAATCTTGATTCCAGCCTTCCTACTGTCCTCATCCTCTTTGACCTTTCCTCTGCTTTTGACACAGTCAATCATGCCATTCATATCAATTGACTCAGTGAAAACTTGGGCATCACAGATCAGGCCCTGGAGTGATTGACTTCCTTCCTTCTGGACTGACCTCCCAGGTCCAACTTGGTGTCTTTCTCTCCATCACCTCTCTAACCACGTGTGGTGTTCCCCAGGGCTCTCACCTCTCACCCCAACTCTAGAATCTCTACATGGTCCCTTTGGCTCACCTTATCTCTACCTTCTCCTCTAACTTTCAGTCTTACTGTGGATGACACTCAGCTCTCTTTCAGGCTCCCCTCAGCCTCCTCTCCTCTCTCGCTCATTCCTGACTGTCTATCAGCGATTCAGGGTTGGTGCGCCTCCAATGATCTCTGCCTTAATGCCAGTAACACTGGGATCCTTCTCATTGGGAACCCTGCTCCTGCTTTTCCTCACTCACATTGTTCGCTCTCCTTGGGCCCTCTTCCTTCGCCCTCCTGTGAGGCAAAAAAACTTGATGAGACTCAACTATCTCCTTCTCTCCTCACATCAAGGGCCTGGCCAAGAAGGCCAACTACCAGCTGCACCTCCTCAGAAGTATTCTTCATTTTCTCATGTTCCCCCAGAAGCTTACTGTCTGAAGAGCCCTGGTTCTCTCTAGGCTGGACTAATGCAACAGCCACTTTCTCAATCTACCTTCCTGTACTCTTGGGCTCTCTGCAACTAATCCAGAACAGAACTGCAAGACTTGTACTTGGCCTCCAACTCAGGGACCATAACTCTACAGCCCTGAAATCTCTCTACTCCTCTCTACTCGCTCCCGGTGGCTGCAATGATCAAGTTCAAGACCCTCTGCATTGTCCGCAAGGCTTTCTTGGGCCGGGGCCTGCACTACATCCAACTCTCTATTTCAAACAACCTTCATTCTCGAGCCCTTTGCTCATCTACCTTTAACTCTCTGACAGTCAGACGCTTCTCCAGGCAGAGAATGAGGTGTAGATCTCTCTCCTCTGCAGGTGCATCCCTCGGGAATGGCCTCACGTCCCCTCTCAAAATTGAGCCGGACCATCTGAAGTTCATGAAGCAGCTCGAGACCTTCCCTTTCTCCTCTGCTTTCTCTCTCGCTCTCTCTCTCTGTCTCTCTCCCCTGCTGTCCTACCTGTCTGCTGTGCCGACTGGTTGCTTGGCTACCCTCAGATTCTCACTGGGTACCAGGCTCCTCCACGATTAGTGTCCTCTGCACTGCCTCCGGCCCACTGCGCAGTAAGAGGCTGTAACTGTAACTCTGCAGTACCCTGCCTCCTTGCATTTACCCAGAGCTGCGCTGCTCTGGCTGCACTTACTCAGAGCAATGCTGCCCTGATTGCACTTCCCCATTCCCTCTCGCTCGCACTTCCCCCTTCCATTCTCCCTGCACTTTGCACTGTCGCACTTGCACGATCTGAATGACACAAGGCCGAGATAGATCGTTTGTCTTGTCCTCCCTCTGTCTTCCCTTTCTTGTCTTGTCACACATAGAAACACTTGTGTACAGGCGCATTATAGATGACTTATCATATCATATCGCACATACATTTTAGCATTGGGAAAGTTTAAACCCTCCCACCCCCAAGTTATATTTCTGTACATCTTTTCCATTTTAAACCTCGGTATCCCTTTTTGACACAATAAGGAGCTGAGCATTGAGTGCATCTTCCTAAAATAAAATAATGTGATTGTGCATGGACGAATACTAAATAAATAGTTTAGAGAGAGAAATAATGTTATATAGAAATATGCTTCCCATCAGCAAAAGTGGTAGATTTCACCAATTCCTAAAATCTTCCATAATACAAGACCTGGTCGTGTCCAGTTTGACCATGGCAGAGATTGATCTGCACAGCATAAACCCCAAATAAGTCTGATTATCTGTCAGCTGGAGGTCAGGCATCACTGGGAAGAACAGTTGTGTAGCACTCCCTTTAAGAGGCAACACCTCTGCCTTTTTCCAGTGTATCTTGTAACCTGGTAGGTTACCATAGTCTAAAGTAATTTCTATAATTTTAGCTAAATCTTTCTCTGCTTCTGCTACTGTAAGGTGTTGTCTGCATGCATACAATACAAGACCTGGTCTTGTCCAGTTTGACCATGGCAGAGATTGATCTGCACAGCATAAACCCCAAATAAGTCTGATTATCTGTCAGCTGGAGGTCAGGCATCACTGGGAAGAACAGTTGTGTAGCACTCCCTCTAAGAGGCAACACCTCTGCCTTTTTCCAGTGTATCTTGTAACCTGGTAGGTTACTATAGACTAAAGTAATTTCTATAATTTTAGCTAAATCTTTCTCTGCTTCTGCTACTGTAAGATGTTGTCTGCATGCAAAAACGTTTTGGAAACCATCTCTCCCATCTTTAGACCTAAGATGTTGACCTTCTTTCTAAACTTATATGGCAGGGGTTCTAAAGTTCTAGCGAAAAGGAGGGGTGACCAGGGGAATCCCTATATTGTCCCCCTCGCCTATATAAAGTAAGAGGATGTTACACCACCAGTGGCAATCAACCCCTTCAGGTATTTGTATTATGCTCGTACCCAGCCAATAATTTTTCTATGGAAGCCGTACTCTGACAGAATGCACGCAGGAAAAGGGCACATCAGCCTATTAAGGGCATTTTCCACGTCCACAAAGACTAAAGTGGGTTTACCGGCAAAGGTTTGTGCTGATGCATTATATGTGTCAATCTGGGCATATGATCTGTTGAAGATCTCTTTGCGATGGAACCCCCTTAGTCTGGGTCTATGATGTCCCTGACGTGCTTGTGTGCTCTTTTAGGCCGTCTGCCCACATTTGTTGGACGTCTGCCCTCACTATAGCCATGTTGGAGACTCTCATGTCGATGCAGAGTCTGATCTTCTTTCCCTCTTTAGGTACCACTACAACTGGTGATATCCATGGTGTGGGACCAGTCACCCTTTCGATGCTCTCAGTGTCTGTTAATTGTTGTCATTCGTGAGACACTGCCTACTGTAGGTGAAACCCTCCTGTCCTGCAGTGCTGAGGGACAGGTCTCACGTTTTTGTTAATGTGGGCAATGGATTGGGTTCTAGGTGGCTCTGCACTGCACCAGACGACTTTGTTGTCTTGGTAGTGAATGTCTATCAGTCCCAGGGCCTTTGCTGTGCGATAGCTGAGCAGTCACTTCCCGTTGACTGGGCTTCTGAGTAAATGGATAACTGTCTCAGTTGTTTTCCTGTTGTGCGTGAGGGTCCTCCGGAATTGTCCTAGAGATGGCAGTGGGGTGCTGGCTCCCCACTGGAAGATGCATACTTTTGATTGGTTTAGCTCCCTTCTGTTTCCCATTTGCACGAATTCCAGTTCTCCAATTATGTTGACTGTAGCGCCAGTGTCTATCAGGAAGCACTGTGTCATTCCCCCCATGTTGACCATAACTTTCGGGGCCTCGGTGCCCCCTTGCTCACCATGTATCAGGTTTACAAATTCATCAGTGTAATCAGGGTATGGCTCTTGTGAGTAATCATCATAATCATAGTATGGCTCACCTGGTTCTCCATGTTGTCCCAGGTAGTAACCCATCTGCAGCAGGAGCGCCTCGCTGTGGGGTTCCCTGTAGTCCTCGCTTTGCTCCATAGCTCTAATTAATTGTCTCAGCATCTGTGTGTAGGACGGTGTCTGTCTCTTCTGGTGCTAAGGGTTCGACCTCACTTGCGAGCACCAGATTGTGAGCGTTGCTTGAGTTTGTCATCTAGGCGGGAAAAGTCTACCCTCCCGACAAATGTTGTAGAAATGGCTCTCTCTGCCACACCTCAAACACCGTTGGTTGATAACCGGGCATGTGCCGGGGTGTGGGAATAGCTAGCCACAGCGGTAGCATAGCCTCAGAGTTGGGGGCCCATGCAGGCTTGCATGAATCCATCCCTCTGCTGCCCTCTCACACTGGGTTGGTTTGTTCCTGACCCTCGCTCCGGGTTCCCGGGCATCGAGAATTCTGCAACCATCTCTTCCTTTCTCTTCTTCAGTGCTTCCATGGCATTCACCTGAACCTCAGCCCTTTTGTGCACCTGCACCATTTCTATGACCTCATCAATGGTCAGGGGCTTCTTCAGGAGCTGTTTCCTTAGCGTGGATGACACACAACCCTCAATGATACGATGGCGGACTGCTTCCTCAACGGAGAACTGCGAGAATTGGCAGTGGATCTGTTTCTGCCAGAAGGCGGGTGATAAACTCCTCAACCGTCTCGTGCAGTGACTGGTGACACTGATTGAACACATATCTTTCATCATCTCAGTTAGTTTGCAAAACCAGTGTTTTGTTCAAAGCCACGTGTTTGTCATAGGTAGTTGTTTCACTAGCTGGGGATCATAGTATGGATCACATGGGTCTCCATGTTGTCCCGGGTAGTAACCCATCTGCAGCAGGAGCGCCTCGCTGTGGGGTTCCCTGTTTTAAGTTCAGGACAGCCAGCTGCATGTCAGGACCCTCTGGAAAGATAGGGCAGGTGTCTGGTCACGCCACTCTCAAGGATGGCCTCCCGCTCTCCACCATAGAACCCAGTCAGCGTTTAGGCCTTTCTAGCAATAGATCTCCACCCAGATGCACTGTCAGCAATCTCTTCTGGTGTTTTCTTGCAGCTGTCAGGTTGTAAATTGCATCAGCACTCTTTTGATGGTAAATTGCAGCAGCTCTGTCTCTTCCTCCTAGTGCAGTCCCGCTTATAGCAGTGATGACACCACCAATTTTATAATCTTGGGGAGTGCCCTGCAAGAGGTCACACAAAATAGGATTGGACAGTTACCCTTCTCTCTTCTCCCAAACCCAGCCTCCTAGTCAGGGTTGGGTTAGGGGTCTGGAACAGACATATGTTGTTCTCATGTCAAATTGTTTTGCAAAAATGTAGTTTTGTGGCACAACATCATAATTTTATAGCAACTGCCATAACATATATATTTTCCTTTTCAGTTCATCATGGGGAATTAAAAAAGACGACAGCCAGGTCCGCACCATTTTGCACGGCCATTTGGAAATTTTCTGCCGTTTCCGTTGAAAGCATAATAGTTATGAATATGCAACGTATTACACATATTCCTAATTGTATCCTCCACCCATTCTCCAACTCTCACATTTGGAAAATGTTCAGATCAGCCAGGAATCTAGTTTAACTGGCCATTACAGTTCCCTAACTCGTAGGTGCATGCATTTTATATCTCCAAAATCGCCTGTAAATTACCTAAAAAATTGTACATAAATGAAGAAAATCTCCCTTATGGTTGCTGGGGAAAAGGCCTAAATAATACTAGTCCTTTTAAATTAATAGTACATTTTCATGTGGGACAAATGGCAATTCTCCCGCCTTCAGGGCATATGGGCTCACTGGGCTGCTTGTAACCAGAGTTTTTTTCTTTTCAGTCTCTTTGAAGTGGGTTACCTGTTTGAAGTTAGAGTTTCAGGCTCGCTTAATTGAATTGTCTTCACAGCTCCCCTCTTCACACCTACTGTCTACACTGTGGTCATACATCAGCCATGGTCCTGCAGAGACAGTCAGTCTAAAGAACACTTGGCTCTCCACAACTTCCAGAGCAAGCCATATTGTATTGCAGTTGTAAACACTAGGATGCTAGCCTTCCAGTGTTGAAGTTCCTTGTGACATGTGCCCAACAGCCAGCAAAAAGGTTTGCATCTGGCCTACAGAACTTTTCCAATTGAAAACAAAGTGGCTTTTCAAATGTCACTGGCATTTTGTATGCAAAATATAATAAACATTACTTTTTGTCAACACACACTATGCCTTTTTTCCTGACATGTCTCCTGTTAGTGGTACACTTTTCACATTTAGGGCCTCATGAATTTGGCAGTATCCTGCCTGGGCAAATAGCGCTACCGCCAACTGGTCCGATGGTAATACCGCCAGATCACAGGTTCGGCTTTAGCAGTAACTTCCCATTCCCCATTGGTGGTAATTCGGTAATTTTGCTTTCAGCATATTTAGCTCAGAGCTGACCATGGAAGCTTTTTTAGTGTGCTTGGCAATCTCTGCTTCTGACTTTGTTCATTTTCTACTAGACTATCATCTGCCTGGCCCTTATATGCATTTCATGCTACCTTTCCTGGAACTCGTGACTTGGTTTCACCTGAAATATGTAAATCTCAAAGTGCTAGGCGACTTTAATATCCGCTTTAACAACCCTCCTCTTTTCCCGACTCTAGATGCTTTTTTGAGGGTTTTGTGGATCTGGGTTTAGCCCAACATGTCACTGAACCCACCCATCTTCTTTGAGGATCCTGGATCTTAATTTATTTGCAGTCCCAGGTCTGGTCGGCATCTCCTTAGTGTCTGTCCCTTGGTCCAACCACTTTCTGATCCCTTTTTCAGTACCCCTTGGAGTTTCCCCTCCTACACCATATAGATGTACAGTTCTTAAGAGGAAATGGCATGACATTGATAAGCCTGTCTTGGCATCTGCTATGAAGAATACATGTCCTGGTGACTAGCCTGTGGATTTTATCAGCCTATCTCAGGTGCTGATAGCTATTGCCTATCAATTGGCACCCTTTAAAACAATGCAGCTGCATGGCCACCCGTCTGAGGGATGGTTCACGGAAGAACTGAGAGTGGCTAACTGGGGGTTCGCCAATCAGAGCGCATGTGCCGCTCTTCTTATAGTTCTTGTGATAAATTGGGCTTCGCCTCGCTCTCCAGAAACTATCATCTGGCTATTAAGTCAGCCAAACAGAAATGTTTTACTCTCAAGATTGAAACAGCACTCAATCAATCGAAGGAGCTATTTGCGGTCGTTAAATCATTTTCGTCCACAGAACGCTTTCTTTCCACAGCGCCAGCTTCCCAATCACACTGTGATGCACTTGCTGGGTTTTTCCATACCAAAATTGTTAAAATTCAAAACAATATTCATCTCACGCAGGTTAGCCCTGGTGTGACCGTCATGGGGCACAGCCAGCAGGTACCTCTGGGTGGGCTACTTTCCCTGTATTCTCTGATGAGCCATGCTGAAGGCCATTGCTCACCTGAAATCTGCAGACCCATCCAACCCTAATCCTCTATTTATTCTTAAAGATCTCTTGCCTGAGATTATTCCTCTGGTGACCCAGGCGGTAAACCATTTTTGTTGCTCTGGTGTGATCCCTAAAGAACTTAAACAGGCAATCGTGGTCCCTCTTTAAAAGAAGCCGTCACTGGATGCCTCTGTTCTGTCCAACTTCCACCCTATCTCTGTACTTCCCTTCTTTATGAAGCTTCTTGAGGCCTTGATATCTCCACTTCTTTCCAGTTTCTTGAGTCCTCCTCTGTGCTTGACCCCTTTCAGTCAGGTTTCTGCCCCGGGAGATGTACCAAAAGTGTCCTAGTTTCAGTAATGGATGATATGGCCAGGCTGGTCGATGGAGGTGGTGTGAGCGCCCTAATTCTGCTCGATCTATCAGCGGCTTTCGACACTGTCGACCACCCCATACTCCTATCCTGTCTGGTCTCTATCGGCATCTTGGATCCTGTCCGGGCGTGGTATACCTCTTTTATGACCAATCAGGGACAATCCGTATTTTACCTCCTTTTCTCTCTTCCCTCTATTCTCTTTCCTGTGGCATCCTTGATGGATCTGCCTTGTCCTCGATGTTGTTTAACATCTATGTGCAGCCTTTGGATGACCTCATCCGCTCTCACGGCTTCAGGTGCTACTCATACGCAGATGACATGCAGATCCTGGTCTCTTTAGATCAAGAACGAGAGGAGGTGTCACCCCGTCTGTGTGACTGCCTGGCGGCCGTGGGGTAGTGGATGGGTGCCAATTGGCTCAAACTCAATGGTGACCAGACTGAGGCCCTAGTGGTGGCCGCCTCCCCTGAATCCTGTTCTTGTTCCATGGCATTCTGGCCCTCCTCACTGGGTGACTTTCCTATTACACTGACAGTAGTTACAAATCTTGGAGTCTATCGTTCTGCTTCTCTGTTCATGTAATTACAGGTGAGTGCAGTGTGCCAGACTGGCCACTTCTTACTGAGGGTCCTTCGGAAGATCCTGCCTTTCTTCCTCCTTCTCTTCACCCTCCAGTTGTGGCTTCTCTTATTTCCAGCAGGCTGGAATATTGTAATGCTCTCTACCTGGCCCAGCCCTCGGGCCTAATCCATTGTTTGAACTGCTGCAGAACCTGGCTGCTGGGACAGCCACAGCCAACCCTTATGGTTCCGACATTAGCCCAGTGCTACGTTCTTTGCACTGGCTCCGGTGAAACAAAGAATAGTCTTTAAATCTCTCTGTCTTGTTCACCGGGCATACTACCAGGATGGTGCCGATTTCTTGTGGGATAAATTCACTCCTTATATTCCTGGCCGCCCTCTTCGGTCAAGCAGTGGCTGTCTTGTTGTTGTCCCCCGATTTCGTCTTCAAAGAGTGGGCTGGCAAGCCTTTTCAGTGGCTGCTAGTAAGCTATGGAATGGTCTCCCTCTAACTTTGAGGCTGACCACGAACCACCTGCACTTCCATCGCTTGTTAAAAACTCTGCTCTTTCATTAGTCCCCTAGATTGATGTTGTACTACTGTGACTATCCTCGCGCCAAGAAGCCTTCGGTGTACGTGTGCATTATAAATCTGAGTAACATAACATAACAGAGCTGGGGGTAATGCTGCCAGACTCGTGATAGGGCCAGCCCTTAAATACAACGGTAATACTGTTACTGCTGCATTTAAGCACTATCACCCAACTCATGATGAAACCCTTAAACTGCAAATACACATGCCTAGCCATTTATGTGACAGTGTTTAAAAATCCTGTTTTTCATGTGAAAGGGACCTTGATTTTTCTCTTTGCTTTGTAAATTAAAATGCTGCTTTTCCTTAGGTAATGACAGGTAGGTATTTTTCACATGGCCCTTCAGTTTTCATTTGCAATCACACATGTAAAGCCATTTTTCTGTCAGTATTGAACAATCCTGCTTTTCAGTTTGGGGCCTTTAAATGCAGCCCACAACTTTGAGAATTATTTAGGAGGGTGAACCCAGAACACAGGGGTCTTAAGAGTACATACAGTATTTCCTACAGGAATACCACATGCTGTATTTCCTGTTACTGCATGCAATATACTGAGAGATTCACACATATGATATGGCCGTACAAATAAAAAACACATTCCCCCGCCCCTGTTTCAGGGATGGAAATGCATAATGGTGAAGCAGCAATGCATATACTTCTTCTGTGCCGGGAATAAGATTGTGCAGATGCGTCACCAGTGGCCCTCCTGCTCATTGTACAAGGTGGACAGAGGGTATCAGAATGTATGCATCTCTGTGAACGTTCTGATGTACCTTGGGTGGTACATTTTTCCCTGAAGCAAAGAGATGCTTCAGTGCATTCCTTCATTTGTGGGGAAATATGTTTACCTCCATCACCAGCTTCTAGATGAAGGTACAACATGGGGTACTTTTGTTTATTCGTTTCTGACAGTGGCGTGGCTTAGTCCTGCCAGCCAATGAAAAGGATCAGAACAGGGACTTTACCACATGTTATAGCCCCCGCTCAAAGCCACCTCAGAGCTGGAGGCCACCATCTTCCCGTTCCGAATCACCGGTAAGTGCAAGCTCCCTCCATGGTCTGCTTCCCCCTTTTCCACATCACCGCTCGCCCCCACGCTGCACGTACCTGCGCTTCTCCATCCTTCTCCTGCGCCGGCATGTCACTGACCTGGTAATGACCGCCATGGACATGCCGTAGTGGCCATCTTGTTTGTTTATATTTCCCACTTTCGAATGGCCGCCATGGAAAGGGAGAAAGGACTATGAATCCCGTTCCATGACGGACATTTATTTTTCTTTTTACAGTTGCTAAACGGAGAAGCGTTTCACAATTTAAAAAGTATTAAGTACTCCATCTAACGGGTCAGGGTACTAATTAAGCAATAAACTCTGATTTGGGGGGGCATTACCGCTTCAGGTAATGCTCTGGGATCCATATTTATAGGCCAGAGCGAAACATTGTAGTGCCATCCATGCGTCAAAACCTATTTTGCAGCAAAGTGCTACCTATGAGCCAAAACTAAGTGTGGCACCAAAGCACTATTAGCTAACTAATTGTGGCACTACGGGGCCACCAATGTACCAAAACTAATTGTACCATTAAAGTGTTACCTGTGGGCTGAAAGTAACTGTGGCTCTTAAATGCTACACATAATCCAAAACAAATTTGTGTGCTAAAGTGCCATCCTTGAGCCAGAACTAATTTGACCATCGCTCACAATAATAGCCAGTGTTCAGGGATGGAAGACTATGGTTGCTGATAGCTGACCATGGTCAATTCTTATTGGTTATGGTCGACTATGGTTGGAGATGGAACCAGCCAGAGTGCATGCCTATGGCCTGACTATAGAATTCCTATGCTACTGTCCATCGAACAAAAATAAAAATGTAATTTAAGTTTTCTAATGATTTTTGTAGAGATCTACTTGTGTGTTGATCCAATCATTTTGTACATACAGTCAGAGTGAAAGATAACCCTTTATTGAGAACTGATATTTCTACATTTTATAATGTCCTTTTTGACAAATTCATCACGGGATTCACTGTCTTCTCGTTCGTTGCTGTCTCTGTGTCCATTATCTTGTCACAATGTCCTTACATTCTGATCTCCTTCCTCGTCCTCTTCTCCCACCTCTGGTTCAACGTCTTGTCCTGAATCGGTTAAAATATTTGTGACAGGTGAGTCTTCAAATTGTACCCTCTTGTTTGTTTCCTTGAAATTGCCTTTCCTGATTCTTTTTAGTTGTTCTAAAACACGTTTTTTGCTTGGTGCCTCTTGCACAGACGTTCTAATGTTCTGACGTCATTGTCAATATAAATACATGCTGAAAACAAATTGGCAGCACCCGCTGCCATGCGGAACACCGCAAACATTTGCCATTGGGATGATGGGCGTAACAAACCCATCCTAAATAGGTGATTGGATCTCAAAAATTATTTTTATTGATGAGAGGTGCTGATTGATATAGAGTAAGCAGATTGAATGATGAATCTTGAACTAAAGGATTGATGTAAATATTTCATTTCAGACAATTGAATTGCCGCTTTCCTGACATGTTCCTATCTGCAAAGTATTATAGATGCATAGTGATTAGAAACTTTGAATAGAAGGTAAGAAGAACATCAATTATTTTGGGTGGTTTGGTGACGGCTGTTGCATGATGCATAGTGTTGACTGCAATTAAGATTAAAATCTTTTTATTATGGTTGAATTACAGGATTGGGGTTGTTTGTTCATGTGAAAATTGTTCGAGGTAAACGGACCGCAATAAATGTGCTTGCATCAGCAATTTGTTTGTAAATGTATGCATATCATCGCCACCCTAATCCCCCTCCCCTACTTACCTACTTGCTCGCCTCCGCTTCCCCCATGGTGTCAGATCCGTCCCTCTAACGCGGTCAGATCCGACGCTGCAGGGTCCCTTTTTCTTTTTTCCCCTTTTTTTTGGGTCCCCCGCCTCCAATGTTCAGGAAGCAGGTGACATCCCTGCAAGGTCAAAAATACCAAACTTGTGGATCGGGGGACACCCCCGCAACCCCTGCTCCACATATTCAGTATTTTTTATAATCTATCGAATGGTACTGGACGAATTCGGCCAAATGTTCCATTTGATTGATTATATTCGAACAAATTGGCTAATATCGAATTACAGGGTTTCTATTTGTCGAAATGGACTTGTTAAGTTAATGAATTCTGAAGAACTGCCTAGTCATATTTTGAGAAACTCCTTAGACACTGAAGTTCAGGTAACCTTCTCACAATTACTGTAGCATCACAAGGGTGCTCTGATAAACAAGAATGGGGCAGGCTAGCAATATTACTGTTGTCTGTAAATATGCTAAGAGGGTGTATTGGCGAGTAGAAACCCAAAATTGGCTCTTGCATATTGGTGATGGTACACAATTGTGAACGGAGGAGCAGATAGTACATAACAAAATCCAACAACTTTGTATCTATCAGTAATTATAGTTAGATCTTGATTCAATCCTCTTTTGGACACAGTGAGGGGGCACCAGTGACATTGTAAGTGAAACACTTTAACCATTGGACACCATGGGTGCTACCAATTTTAGTTGAATACACATGACTCTGTTTAAGGGGTGATCAGAAAGATTTTATATGTGACATTCTCCACGTGAGATGCAAATCAGGCACATTGGTGGTAGTAGCATGATCATAATGGTGGATGAGGATATCTCAGAGATATAATGACACATGGTTGAGCACTGGATATGCAAGTGCTATTTACTTGGCTAATGAACCAGTTAGATCAAGTAAACTAATTGAATGTATCAATGTATCTTTCTCCCTTTTTCCCATAATTTATGATGGTTACCTCCTGTGGATTACACTGACATGGCATATGGATATATCCTTTTCTATGGAATGTGAGTGCAAAGTTATTGGTAATGCATAAAATAGAAATTATTTGACGTTTTCTTTTCATGTATTTACTTGTAACAATTTTGATTGATTTGTTGGGATGTAAAGTCCTGAGGAAACCTGAGTGTTTAGGTTGAAACACGTGTTGGCTACCCAGTAAAGAAAAATGCACAGAAAATTGATGAGTCTTTTGTGATTTGGAACACTGTTGCTTGTGAATGGACAGTTCTTAGGGTGCAGCGCAATTGGTCAGGCATACTATTATATGTTCCTTCAGGGAAACCCCCAATGTTTGGTCTATTGCTCAAAATACTTTTTGCCAGAATAAGGAAGCTAAAGGGCATTCCCAACAGCATATGTATAGGGACCGCTCATCCCACATCCCCTTCAGCAAGAACTATTGCTCTTCTTAGCTTGCGTCGGGTACCAGTATGATCTATGTCAAATATGGTGTAAAGTCTAGCGTGTATTCATGTCTTTTGACTTTGCCATTCAAACCGTCCACAATTTCTTACCATATTCAATTGTTGTAATTAACATGAATCTGTCCCCCTCCATTGCGTTTTGAGGCCCGGCAGCAGTTTTCCAGACTTGTCCAGTACCAAATGGTAGACTCTTGAGACAGCTCTCTTTCCCTTGGTTTTTATTTCCAGGAATCCTTTAAAGGGCAAAGACAATAGGTCCTTCTTTAAGTAATAATAAGTGTGGTTCCTTCAACCAGCTTTGCAATTGTAAGTGCTTCCAAAAGTCCTGCCTTGGGAGACCAAACTTCGTCAACATGTTTTCAAATGAGCACAAAAAGCCCTCCACAAAACAGTGCATTAAAAGCAAAATGCACTTTTCATGCCATAAACGCCAATAGAAAGTTTTCTTGCCATAAACTATAACTCCAAATCCATGCTTTGGATGTGAGCCTTACTCTTATGCACCTTTTTGTATGAGTCGCCACCAAACCACTGCAGAATGCACCAATAGTACATTTGGATTTTGCAGAGGACTACCCAGACGAATACATTCGATTGTGTTATGTGGGTGCAATCGAAAGTCTATGTAAGAAGCCTAAGAGGGCATTCACTCCCCCATATACCAGCTTTTGCCAACTGCGCTAATATAGTAGCCCACACTCACTATGTCTGGAAGGAAGAAGTTCCCTATCGCTTATACCTACATCAGTGCTCCCTCCAGACCGACTCTCACTGAAATCCTCTTTGTCGTTCCCTCACCAGACCTATAGACCCCTCATAGGATCTTGGTTCGCTCTCCTATCTCTTCCTCTCCCATTAATGGTGGCACTCAGTGGGAGGTCCTTTTGGCATCCTTTGACTCCTCCAATACCATTATTAATGTCTATATGGATGGCACATCTTGGTCGAGGGCCCTCTGCCCAATTGCCTCCTTTTCGATAGGCGTCTCCCATGTCTTATCACCTTCCTTCCTTCTCCTGCTACTCCTACTAGCACCTCTCTGGCTACTATCCCACTTCCTGCTACCTCCTCTGCCCACTCTCGGGCCCCTCAACCAATTCCGCCAGGTGCACTTCTAGCCTGTACCCCACCCCGGAAGACTTTCAAATGTGGCAACCTGCTCCACGCCGCTACTCTCCACTCTGCTGCCAAACACTCCTCTGACTTCTGCCACCTCCTACAAGAGCTTAACTGGATGTCCTCACTGTCACTGAGACATAGTTCAGGGCCAGCTCTGTCATGGGTTTTGACACTCTCCTCCCTGAGGGATACAAGATCCTCTCCGAGCCTATAGCCAACCAACCCGGAGGTGGAGTAGCAATGATATTTCTGCAGTGGGTCCCTGCCTTTGTCATCCCTACGCAGGGTTACTCCACCTTTAATTGCCTGATCTGCAGACTCTCTATCTCTCCTGGCCTCTCTCTGACTGTGCCCACCATATACAGGCCTCCCGGCCAGGATGCCCTCTTTCTCTCAGAGTGGGCTGACCTTTCCTCCTCTCTCCTTGCCTCTTTGCTTCTACCTCTCAACTTCTCCTCTGAGAACTCAACATCCATCTGAATGCTTCTAATACCTCCCCTGGGCTCTTCCGCAACCTCTGCGACACTCTACCTCTTTCTCCAGCATGGGGTCTGGCATGGATTCACATGCTCATGAATATTCCCCGTCGTCAGGCTGGGAATCCTCGGTAAAGAAAAAACCAGTATCAGTTTCGTTTCTGATCTGTCTTTCGTAGTAATAACCAATCACTGGTCTCTGCGTCATACTGACCACAGCCAATGACTGCCCTCTACCTAAGCACCGCCTCTGGCAGCCATCTTCAGATTTTTACCGCACGTTCATGTGTTGGGATCCTCGTGCTATTGCTCTCGAGCGTTAGTGCTATTTTTCGCGCTTTTTCACAAAAAACTTCGATTCTTTCGGTTAAAAGAGCCTCAAGCTCCACCGATCCTACATCCGATCAACGGGGACCCGTGTCGGATTCATCTGTGCCCCTCAAGGGTGAAGATTTCGTCGAGCTACGCTTCGGAGGACTCCAGAAGCTTCTCAGGCCCGGTCTCGGAGATGGCCCAGGAGAAGGGAAGCTCGACGCCCGGAAAGCTGTTCAGGGTCTGCCCTGGATGCCAGCTGCAGAACGTCTTCAAGGAGGACGAACACTCTTTCTGCCTTTACTGCCTTCATGAGGACAAGACGCACGTGGAGAAGGACTGTGCGTTTTGCGGCAACATGTCGGAACGGACCATGAAGGACCGCCATCAACGTCTCGCCAACTGGCTGGAGGGTAAGAGCCCGTCTGGCGAGAAGAAGAAGAAATCCGAGTGGTCTTCTAAGACCTTTGAGGGCGCCCCGGCGACGGGGGCCCAACATAAGGCCAAGCACCGCGAGTCCGCTGGCACCGGGAGCGCCGAACGGTCGGGCTCTACGGGCGCCAGGCAGGGCGCACCCTCCCCGGCACCATCAACCACGAGCCAACGCTCTGGGTCGGGTAAGAGGAAGGCCGAGCACCCGGCGAAGCTCCTGGAGAGGCCCCGGTCGAGCTCTAAGGCAGAGGAGGAGCGTGGCAGTGCCCCCTCCCTCAAGGATAAGGCGGTGAGCGCACCTAAGGTGGTGAAGGCCTTGATCCATCCGACCAAGCCCTCTATCGAAACGGTCGCGGCGGCCCTGGCTCAGCCTGTGGTGGCTACACCAGTGGTGGCGACCTCAGGGCCCAGAATCTCCCTGCCTCCGCGGAGGGAGTCTTCCTTTGTGCCCATCGATAGGACCCCCGTGAAACCCTCCGTGGGGAAGAAGAAGGGGGGGCAGGGCGTCGTCGTAGATTCGGCCTCAACCTCAGAAGAGGAGCTGATCGAGGTCTTAAGCCACGGCCTAGGCGTGGAAGAAGGCCAGCCCGTCGGAATGGACCCCGACGCAGGTGACGACGACGACATCGTCGAGGAGACCGACGGGGCCCCTGCTCGCCCGTCGGATTCCCCTCTGCCAGCGCCGCAAGACAACTCGGCGGCCATTTTGTTGGCCATACAGTCCTTATGCTCCGAGATAAGGACGAGGCTACCGTTACCGACGGAGGAACCTCTCCCGTCGGGGGATCCAGAACCGGGACCTTCTGGTGTTCCCCCCACCAAGAAAAGAAGGATCCATCCACCACCTCCTTTTCAACCGTCGCGCCCCGTCCAGCCCTCCTCCCCGTCCACCCGAGGGGATGATACGGGGACTGACACGGCAGCGACGGGTACGGACGACGAGGCATACGACGAGGATTTTCCGTCGTCGCCTCCCACCAGGGCTTCTCCGCCCGACGAGATCGGATCTTTCCACTCCATGATCTCCAGGGCTTCCGAGCTTTTCCAACTCTGCCCTGAGGAGAAGAAAAAGGAAGGCTTCCTTTATCAGCGGCGCGAGGCCAAGAGGAAGACGGTCCTCGCAGTGCCTCTGTTGGACGACATTTGGGATGAGGGCCTTTCCCTCCTCAAGAACCCTTCCACGACGCCAGCTAGAAGAGACCGGTACGAGAAAAAGTACCGGGTCCCGGACACGGCCCCCCTATGCCTCCGGGCGCAGCCTACCCCGGACTCCGTCGTCTCCGCGGCAGCCAGGAAGAAAGCGGGGGGGGGGTGCGGCCTCCACATCAACTTCCCCGCCGGACGGCGAGGGAAAGAAATTGGATGCTATGGGACGTAGAGTCATCTCGTCGGCAGCGACGACGATTAAAGCGGCCAACGCCTTGGCTATCGTGGCCCGCTACGACAGGGAGCTCTGGTACAAGATAGCTCCCCTGCTGGATTTTCTGCCGGACGACAAGAGGGCGGAGGCCCTTGAGATCCTGCAGGAAGGTGAGGTGGCGTCGGACCACGCCATCACCGTGGCGACGGACATCGCCGACACTGGGTTCCGCCAGCTGGGCAACGGCGTTTGCCTTCGACGTCGTGGATGGCTCAAAGCTACAGACTTTCGGCAGGACGTCCAGACCAGAGTCCTGGACATGCCCTTCGACGGGAACAACCTGTTTGGGAAGACAGTGGACGATTCCCTTCAGGCCATCAAGGCGGATACTGAGACGGCCAGGGCCCTTGGAGTCCTGCAGCAACGACGAACGCCCTTTCGGAGCGGCGGAGGCAAGGGCGCCTCCAAAGGTTCCGGCGGCGGTTTCGCTTCCTACCGTCAAGCGGCCCGCTCGTCGTCGCAAGAGGCCTACAGAGGACGAGGCAAGTCTAGCGGACCCCGCCGTCGTCGCCAAGGAGGTCAAGGCGGCAAGGCCGCGTCCAAGCAGGATTGAACCGGCCGTGGGGTCGGGCCCCCACCGAAGCACCCCGGTGGGAGGCCGGCTGGCGGGCTTCGTCAGCGTGTGGGAGTCCATCTCCACCGACCGTTGGATGCTGGACGCCCTGGCCCGGGGCCACGCGCTCGAGTTTCAAAGAAGGTGCCCGCGCGTCCCCCCCGTGGCCAGGAAAGAACTTCACGTCCCTCAACTTCTCCTGGAGGTAAAGGCGATGCTCAGAAAGGGCGCCATCGAACTCGTCCCAAAGAGGCTTCGGGGCTCCGGAGTCTACTCGCGATACTTCCTCGTGAAGAAGAAGACGGGAGGATGGCGCCCCATCCTAGACCTGCGACGTCTGAACAAGTTCATCAAGGCGCAGAAGTTCCGGATGGTCACCCTCCAGCACGTCCTGGGTCAGCTGGAGGAAGGAGACTTCCTATCGTCGTTGGATTTGGAGGATGCCTACTTCCACATTCCCATCCTAAAGGGGCACCGAAAATTCCTCAGATTCGTGGTCCAAGGGCGTCATTACCAGTTCAAAGCCCTCCCCTTCGGACTACGGTCGGCACCCAGGGTATTCACCAAGTGCCTCGCACCGGTGGCGGCGCAGCTGCGCCGCGAGGGGATTCACGTCTAGCCCTACCTGGACGACTGGCTCATCCGCGCCAAGACGAGGGAGCTCGCCGTGGTCCACACGGCAAGGACCGTCCAACTCCTCACGGACCTGGGATTCTCCGTGAACTACGCCAAATCCCACCTGGTGCCCGCGCAAGTTGCACTGTTTCTGGGAGCGAGGCTCGACACAGTGTCCCTTCTGGCCTCCCCGTCGGAGGAGAGGACCAGGACCATCTTGGGCAAGGTGCAACGGATGTTGGTGGCCGACGCGGCCAAGGTGAGGTCCATCAAGTCCCTCCTCGGGATGATGTCTTCCTGCATCTACCTCATTCCCATGTGCAGGCTCCGGATGCGCCCGTTGCAAGAATTCCTGGATGCGCGCTGGATCCAGACGACGGGCAGCTTCGAGGAAAGGATCAAGCTCGACGAGAGTTTCCGACGAGCGATACGGTGGTGGGGCACCCGCGCGCATCTGACGGCGGGCATGGACTTCCAGACCCCAGCCCACCAGGAGACTGTGACCACGGATGCCTCCCTGGAAGGGTGGGGAGCGCACACCGAAAATCTGCACGCAAGGGGACTCTGGCTCCCGACGGAGAAGTCCCTGCATATCAACGTCCTGGAGCTACGTGCAGTGTTTTGGGCCCTCAGGTCCTTCCTTCCGTCCCTCAAGGGCAAGGTGGTGAGGATCTTCACCGACAACACCACCACCATGTTTTACATCAGGAAACAGGGCGGAACCAGGTCCCCAGCGCTGTCCAAGGAGGCGCAGGACCTGTGGCATTGGGCCGTCGCCCAAGGGATTTTTCTGGTACCGTTTCATCTGGCAGGGATAATAAACACCATCGCCGACTCACTCAGCAGGGAGCTGCGCTCGTGCCACGAGTGGGAACTACGGCAGGATCTGGTGGATCGCCTCTTCCGACGGTGGGGCACACCCCAGATCGACCTGTTCGCGACGGCAACGAACACCAAGTGCCGGAGGTTCGCCAGCAGGTTTCCCCAGACGAGGAGCATGGGCGATGCTTTCTCGTTCCCCTGGGAGGGCCTGTTCCTCTACGCGTTCCCTCCCTTGCCTCTGCTAATCCGGCTCGTCAACCAGCTCAAGAGGTCACGGTGCAGGATGATCCTCGTCGCACCTGCGTGGCCGAGGCAGATATGGTTCCCGGACCTTCTGGACTTGTCAGCGTCCCCGCCGATCAAGCTGCCGGCGGACGCGGATCTACTCTCCAGGGAAGGAGGCGCCATCCTCCACCACGACCCGAAGTCGCTGAACTTGCAGGCCTGGCTCCTGCAGCGCTAGAGTTTGGAGGATACGACATACCGGCCGATTGCAGAGAGGTTCTTGCAAAGGCCAGGGCGTCCTCGACTCTTAAATGCTACGGACACAAATGGAAGAGGTTCTCTGTCTGGTGCCACGCACAGAAGATTAACCCTCTACGGATTACGGCTCCCCAAGTACTGCCGTACCTGCTGACGCTGGCCAAAGCTGGTCTGGCACACGCGTCCATCAAGATTCATCTTGCTGCGATCTCCCGATACACCAGAACCACGGGGCGGACGTCCTTGTGGTCTCATCGTCTGGTGAAGGAGTTCATGAAGGGACTGTTCAGATCGTTCCCGCCGGTGAAGGCTCCGGCCCCGGCGTGGGAGCTCAACGTGGTGCTGACCAAGCTCATGGGACCTCCGTTCGAGCCTCTGCACTCGGCCCCGTTGAAGTTTCTATCGTGGAAAACAGCTTTTCTTGTGGCCATCACCCCCGCACGACGAGTGGGAGAGATCCAGGCCCTTTCCTGCAAGGCCCCGTACTTGACTTTCCACGACACGAGGGTAGTGCTCAGGACGCACCCCTCCTTCATGCCCAAGGTGCCGTCGGACTTCCATCTCAACGAACCCTTGGTGTTGCCTGTGTTCTTCCCGTCGCCTTCGTCGCCGGCTGAGAGGACTTTGCACTCGCTGGATGTGGCTAGAGCGCTGAAGTTCTACGTAGACCGCACGAAGTGTTTTCGGAAGACGTCACAACTCTTTGTGAACTTTGGACCTGTCAATCAGGGGAAGGCTCTCTCGAAGGCTTCCATTTCCAGATGGCTCTCCGGCTGTATCATGTACTGTCATCGGTTGGCAAACCGACCGCTGCCTGGCCGTCCGAGAGCCCATTCCACCAGAGTGATCGCAGCTACCACGGCGTTCCTATCTGGTGTGCCCCTGCTGGACATATGCAGGGCTGCTACGTGGAGGTCGACGCACACCTTCACGAAATTCTACTGCGTCGACCGGGATTCCAGGGAGGAGTCCAGGGTCGGCCAAGCAGTGCTGCGCAACCTGTTCGCCTGAGGTGAGCCTGGTGAGGAGGTAAGATGCTTAATGTTGAGTTTATGTGATGCTTAATGTTGAGCCTTTGCCACCTCCCGTGGTTGTGCATGTGTGTACTGCTATGTATTCTTTATTCATGAGCATGTGAATCCATGCCAGACCCCATGCTGGAGAAGGAACAAGTTACTTACCTTTAACTGTTGTTCTCCAGCATGGGTCTGGCATGGATTCACATGCGAACCCTCCCGCCTACCCCTCTGCGGCTCTTCACTTGGTCATACTGCCACTTCACGTGCTTCCAAATCTGAAGATGGCTGCCAGAGGCGGTGCTTAGGTAGAGGGCAGTCATTGGCTGTGGTCAGTATGACGCAGAGACCAGTGATTGGTTATTACTACGAAAGACAGATCAGAAACGAAACTGATACTGGTTTTTTCTTTACCGAGGATTCCCAGCCTGACGACGGGGAATATTCATGAGCATGTGAATCCATGCCAGACCCATGCTGGAGAACAACAGTTACAGGCAAGTAACTTGTTCCTTCCATTCTACCCTCTGGTCAGACACACTCTGCCGGACACACCTTGGATGTTCTCATCTCCTAAGACATCCCCCTCTGTAACCCTCTCTTGGACTGACCACTTTCTGCTCTCCTTTCACCTTAAACTATCTGTCCCTCAAGCAAAGCCCGCCAAGCACTGTCACCTACCTTCTCGGTCATTCGGCCCATGAAGCTTGTGTCAGTGGATGCATTTGCCTCTACTGCCTCTGCTCCTCCTACACCTGCGGCTGACTCTCTTCCTGACACAGACCTCTTTAACCTGCATCTTTCTATCTCCAACGATATGGACATCCTTGCTTCTGTCATGAGAATCCGTCTGAAGCCTACCTCCAAGGGCAACTCGTGGTATGTCTCTGACCACACCGCCCTGAAGTGCAGGGTGGCTGAGAGGAAGAAGAGGGCACTGGGCAGGTCCTGTGACAAACTGCCGCCTGCTCCAAAGGCAATACAGACTCCAGCAGAGAGTCCACATCCAAGCCTGCGCCTCTGCAGCCTCTAACAACAAGGCCAAACTCTTTAGAATCTGCAAGGCGCTTGCCAATCCTTCTGCAGTCGCCACCTCTCCTGTTCCCTCACAGGCCCTCTGTATGGCTCTGGCCTCTCACTTCACCACTAAAACTCAGGATATCCTGTCCTCTCTCTCCTCCTCTCTCCTACCTCTCTTGGCCCACCTCTGGCCGCTTCTCCCTCTCCTCCTTCTTTCTAATCTTTCTCTCTGACTACACCTGACAAGGTTTCTAGACAAGTCCGATCTATGAAAGTGAAGTCCAAACAAGTGCTCCCCCGCTCCTCTAGAAGCATCAAGGACCACATTGACAGCCTCTCTCCAGTCTTGGGCAATTTCTTCTGCAATCACTCTTTCACCACTGGATCTTTCCCCTCTATCCTTGAGCACTCCCTTGTGCACCCTCTCCTTAAAAAGCCTTCTGTCAATCCTACCTTTCTGGCAAACTATTGCCCGATCTCTATCACTCATTTCCTGGGCAAACTCCTGGAAAAGCTGGCCATCTCCCAGCTTACTCTCCACACTGAATCTATTGGCTGTCTCTACGAACATCAGTCTGGCTTCAGAGCAGCCAGAGGCACAGAAACTGCAATTGTGAATACCTGTAAACATCTGCTCACTAATCTTGATTCCAGCCTTCCTACTGTCCTCATCCTCCTTGACCTTTCCTCTGCTTTTGACACAGTCAATCATGCCATTCATATCAATTGACTCAGTGAAAACTTGGGCATCACAGATCAGGCCCTGGAGTGATTGACTTCCTTCCTTCTGGACTGACCACCCAGGTCTAACTTGGTGTCTTTCTCTCCATCACCTCTCTAACCACGTGTGGTGTTCCCCAGGGCTCTCACCTCTCACCCCCACTCTTCAATCTCTACATGGCCCCTTTGGCTCACCTTATCTCTACCTTCTCCTCTAAATTTCAGTCTTACTGTGGATGACACTCAGCTCTCTTTCAGGCTCCCCTCAGCCTCCTCTCCTCTCTCGCTCATTCCTGACTGTCTATCAGCGATTCAGGGTTGGTGCGCCTCCAATGATCTCTGCCTTAATGCCAGTAACACTGGGATCCTTCTCATTGGGAAACCTGCTCCTGCTTTTCCTCACTCACATTGTTCGCTCTCCTTGGGCCCTCTTCCTTCGCCCTCCTGTGAGGCAAAAAAACTTGATGAGACTCAACTATCTCCTTCTCTCCTCACATCACGGGCCTGGCCAAGAAGGCCAACTACCAGCTGCACCTCCTCAGAAGTATTCTTCATTTTCTCATGTTCCCCCAGAAGCTTACTGTCTGAAGAGCCCTGGTTCTCTCTAGGCTGGACTAATGCAACAGCCACTTTCTCAATCTACCTTCCTGTACTCTTGGGCTCTCTGCAACTAATCCAGAACAGAACTGCAAGACTTGTACTTGGCCTCCAACTCAGGGACCATAACTCTACAGCCCTGAAATCTCTCTACTCGCTCCCGGTGGCTGCAAGGATCAAGTTCAAGACCCTCTGCATTGTCCGCAAGGCTTTCTTGGGCCGGGGCCTGCACTACATCCAACTCTCTATTTCAAACAACCTTCATTCTCGAGCCCTTTGCTCATCTACCTTTAACTCTCTGACAGTCAGACGCTTCTCCAGGCAGAGAATGAGGTGTAGATCTCTCTCCTCTGCAGGTGCATCCCTCGGGAATGGCCTCACGTCCCCTCTCAAAATTGAGCCGGACCATCTGAAGTTCATGAAGCAGCTCGAGACCTTCCCTTTCTCCTCTGCTTTCTCTCTCGCTCTCTCTCTCTGTCTCTCTCCCCTGCTGTCCTACCTGTCTGCTGTGCCGACTGGTTGCTTGGCTACCCTCAGATTCTCACTGGGTACCAGGCTCCTCCACGATTAGTGTCCTCTGCACTGCCTCCGGGCCACTGCGCAGTAAGAGGCTGTAACTGTAACTCTGCAGTACCCTGCCTCCTTGCATTTACCCAGAGCTGCGCTGCTCTGGCTGCACTTACTCAGAGCAATGCTGCCCTAATTGCACTTCCCCATTCCCTCTCGCTCGCACTTCCCCCTTCCATTCTCCCTGCACTTTGCACTGTCGCACTTGCACGATCTGAATGACACAAGGCCGAGATAGATCGTTTGTCTTGTCCTCCCTCTGTCTTCCCTTTCTTGTCTTGTCACACATAGAAACACTTGTGTAGAGGCGCATTATAGATGACTTATCATATCATATCGCACATACATTTTAGCATTGGGAAAGTTTAAACCCTCCCACCCCCAAGTTATATTTCTGTACATCTTTTCCATTTTAAACCTCGGTATCCCTTTTTGACACAATAAGGAGCTGAGCATTGAGTGCATCTTCCTAAAATAAAATAATGTGATTGTGCATGGACGAATACTAAATAAATAGTTTAGAGAGAGAAATAATGTTATATAGAAATACGCTTCCCATCAGCAAAAGTGGTAGATTTCACCAATTCCTAAAATCTTCCATAATACAAGACCTGGTCGTGTCCAGCTTGACCATGGCAGAGATTGATCTGCACAGCATAAACCCCAAATAAGTCTGAAGTCTGATTATCTGTCAGCTGGACGTCAGGCATCACTGGGAAGAACAGTTGTGTAGCACTCCCTCTAAGAGGCAACACCTCTGCCTTTTTCCAGTGTATCTTGTAACCTGGTAGGTTACCATAGTCTAAAGTAATTTCTATAATTTTAGCTAAATCTTTCTCTGCTTCTGCTACTGTAAGATGTTGTCTGCATGCAAAAACGTTTTGGAAACCATCTCTCCCATCTTTAGACCTAAGATGTTGACCTTCTTTCTAAACTTATATGGCGGGGGTTCTAAAGTTCTAGCGAAAAGGAGGGGTGACCAGGGGAATCCCTATATTGTCCCCCTCGCCTATATAAAGTAAGAGGATGTTACACCACCAGTGGCAATCAACCCCTTCAGGTATTTGTATTATGCTCGTACCCAGCCAATAATTTTTCTATGGAAGCCGTACTCTGACAGAATGCACGCAGGAAAAGGGCACATCAGCCTATTAAGGGCATTTTCCACGTCCACAAAGACTAAAGTGGGTTTACCGGCAAAGGTTTGTGCTGATGCATTATATGTGTCAATCTGGGCATATGATCTTTTGAAGATCTCTTTGCGATGGAACCCCCTTAGTCTGGGTCTATGATGTCCCTGACGTGCTTGTGTGCTCTTTTAGGCCGTCTGCCCATATTTGTTGGACGTCTGCCCTCACTATAGCCATGTTGGAGACTCTCATGTCGATGCAGAGTCTGATCTTCTTTCCCTCTTTAGGTACCACTACAACTGGTGATATCCATGGTGTGGGACCAGTCGCCCTTTCGATGCTCTCAGTGTCTGTTAATTGTTGTCATTCGTGAGACACTGCCTACTGTAGGTGAAACCCTCCTGTCCTGCAGTGCTGAGGGACAGGTCTCACGTTTTTGTTAATGTGGGCAATGGATTGGGTTCTAGGTGGCTCTGCACTGCACCAGACGACTTTGTTGTCTTGGTAGTGAATGTCTATCAGTCCCAGGGCCTTTGCTGTGCGATAGCTGAGCAGTCACTTCCCGTTGACTGGGCTTCTGAGTAAATGGATAACTGTCTCAGTTGTTTTCCTGTTGTGCGTGAGGGTCCTCCGGAATTGTCCTAGAGATGGCAGTGGGGTGCTGGCTCCCCACTGGAAGATGCATACTTTTGATTGGTTTAGCTCCCTTCTGTTTCCCATTTGCACGAATCCCAGTTCTCCAATTATGTTGACTGTAGCGCCAGTGTCTATCAGGAAGCACTGTGTCATTCCCCCCATGTTGACCATACCTTTCGGGGCCTCTGTGCCCCCTTGCTCACCATGTATCAGGTTTACAAATTCATCAGTGTAATCAGGGTATGGCTCTTGTGAGTAATCATCATAATCATAGTATGGCTCACCTGGTTCTCCATGTTGTCCCAGGTAGTAACCCATCTGCAGCAGGAGCGCCTCGCTGTGGGGTTCCCTGTAGTCCTCGCTTTGCTCCATAGTTCTAATTAATTGTCTCAGCATCTGTGTGTAGGACGGTGTCTGTCTCTTCTGGTGCTAAGGGTTCGACCTCACTTGCGAGCACCAGATTGTGAGCGTTGCTTGAGTTTGTCATCTAGGCGGGAAAAGTCTACCCTCCCGACAAATGTTGTAGAAATGGCTCTCTCTGCCACACCTCAAACACCGTTGGTTGATAACCGGGCATGTGCCGGGGTGTGGGAATAGCTAGCCACAGCGGTAGCATAGCCTCAGAGTTGGGGGCCATGCAGGCTTGCATGAATCCATCCCTCTGCTGCCCTCTCACACTGGGTTGGTTTGTTCCTGACCCTCGCTCCGGGGTCCCGGGCATCGAGAATTCGGCAACCATCTCTTCCTTTCTCTTCTTCAGTGCTTCCATGGCATTCACCTGAACCTCAGCCCTTTTGTGCACCTGCACCATTTCTATGACCTCATCAATGGTCAGGGGCTTCTTCAGGAGCTGTTTCCTTAGCGTGGATGACACACAACCCTCAATGATACGATGGCGGACTGCTTCCTCAACGGAGAACTGCGAGAATTGGCAGTGGATCTGTTTCTGCCAGAAGGCGGGTGATAAACTCCTCAACCGTCTCGTGCAGTGACTGGTGACACTGATTGAACACATATCTTTCATCATCTCAGTTAGTTTGCAAAACCAGTGTTTTGTTCAAAGCCACGTGTTTGTCATAGGTAGTTGTTTCACTAGCTGGGGATCATAGTATGGATCACATGGTTCTCCATGTTGTCCCGGGTAGTAACCCATCTGCAGCAGGAGCGCCTCGCTGTGGGGTTCCCTGTTTTAAGTTCAGGACAGCCAGCTGCATGTCAGGACCCTCTGGAAAGATAGGGCAGGTGTCTGGTCACGCCACTCTCAAGGATGGCCTCCCGCTCTCCACCATAGAACCCAGTCAGCGTTTAGGCCTTTCTAGCAATAGATCTCCACCCAGATGCACTGTCAGCAATCTCTTCTGGTGTTTTCTTGCAGCTGTCAGGTTGTAAATTGCATCAGCACTCTTTTGATGGTAAATTGCAGCAGCTCTGTCTCTTCCTCCTAGTGCAGTCCCCCTTATAGCAGTGATGACACCACCAATTTTATAATCTTGGGGAGTGCCCTGCAAGAGGTCACACAAAATAGGATTGGACAGTTACCCTTCTCTCTTCTCCCAAACCCAGCCTCCTAGTCAGGGTTGGGTTAGGGGTCTGGAGCAGACATATGTTGTTCTCATGTCAAATTGTTTTGCAAAAATGTAGTTTTGTGGCACAACATCATAATTTTATAGCAACTGCCATAACATATATATTTTCCTTTTCAGTTCATCATGGGGAATTAAAAAAGACGACAGCCAGGTCCGCACGATTTTGCACGGCCATGTGGAAATTTTCTGCCGTTTCCGTTGAAAGCATAATAGTTATGAATATTTAACGTATTACACATATTCCTAATTGTATCCTCCACCCATTCTCCAACTCTCACATTTGGAAAATGTTCAGATCAGCCAGGAATCTAGTTTAACTGGCCATTACAGTTCCCTAACTCGTAGGTGCATGCATTTTATATCTCCTAAATCGCCTGTAAATTACCTAAAAAATTGTACATAAATGAAGGAAATCTCCCTTATGGTTGCTGGGGAAAAGGCCTAAATAATAATAGTCCTTTTAAATTAATAGTACATTTTCATGTGGGACAAATGGCAATTCTCCCGCCTTCAGGGCATATGGGCTCACTGGGCTGCTTGTAACCAGAGTTTTTTTCTTTTCAGTCTCTTTGAAGTGGGTGACCTGTTTGAAGTTAGAGTTTCAGGCTCGCTTAATTGAATTGTCTTCACAGCTCCCCTCTTCACACCTACTGTCTACATTGTGGTCATACATCAGCCATGGTCCTGCAGAGACAGTCAGTCTAAAGAACACTTGGCTCTCCACAACTTCCAGAGCAAGCCATATTGTATTGCAGTTGTAAACACTAGGATGCTAGCCTTCCAGTGTTGAAGTTCCTTGTGACATGTGCCCAACAGCCAGCAAAAAGGTTTGCATCTGGCCTACAGAACTTTTCCAATTGAAAACAAAGTGGCTTTTCAAATGTCACTGGCATTTTGTATGCAAAATATAATAAACATTACTTTTTGTCAACACACACTATGCCTTTTTTCCTGACATGTCTCCTGTTAGTGGTACACTTTTCACATTTAGGGCCTCATGAATTTGGCAGTATCCTGCCTGGGCAAATAGCGCTACAGCCAACTGGTCCGATGGTAATACCGCCATATCACAGGTTCGGCTTTAGCAGTAACTTCCCATTCCCCATTGGTGGTAATTCGGTAATTTTGCTTTCAGCATATTTAGCTCAGAGCTGACCATGGAAGCTTTTTTAGTGTGCTTGGAAATCTCTGCTTCTGACTTTGTTCATTTTCTACTAGACTATCATCTGCCTGGCCCTTATATGCATTTCATGCTACCTTTCCTGGAACTCGTGACTTGGTTTCACCTGAAATATGTAAATCTCAAAGTGCTAGGCGACTTTAATATCCGCTTTAACAACCCTCCTCTTTTCCCGACTCTAGATGCTTTTTTGAGGGTTTTGTGGATCTGGGTTTAGCCCAACATGTCACTGAACCCACCCACCTTCTTTGAGGATCCTGGATCTTAATTTATTTGCAGTCCCAGGTCTGGTCGGCATCTCCTTAGTGTCTGTCCCTTGGTCCAACCACTTTCTGATCCCTTTTTCAGTACCCCTTGGAGTTTCCCCTCCTACACCATATAGATGTACAGTTCTTAAGAGGAAATGGCATGACATTGATAAGCCTGTCTTGGCATCTGCGATGAAGAATACATGTCCGGTGACTAGCCTGTGGATTTTGTCAGCCTATCTCAGGTGCTGATAGCTATTGCCTATCAATTGGCACCCTTTAAAACAATGCAGCTGCATGGCCACCCGTCTGAGGGATGGTTCACGGAAGAACTGAGAGTGGCTAACTGGGGGTTCGCCAATCAGAGCGCATGTGCCGCTCTTCTTATAGTTCTTGTGATAAATTGGGCTTCGCCTCGCTCTCCAGAAACTATCATCTGGCTATTAAGTCAGCCAAACAGAAATGTTTTACTCTCAAGATTGAAACAGCACTCAATCAATCGAAGGAGCTATTTGCGGTCGTTAAATCATTTTCGTCCACAGAACGCTTTCTTTCCACAGCGCCAGCTTCTCAATCACACTGTGATGCACTTGCTGGGTTTTTCCATACCAAATTGTTAAAATTCAAAACAATATTCATCTCACGCAGGTTAGCCCTGGTGTGAGCGTCATGGGGCACAGCCAGCAGGTACCTCTGGGTGGGCTACTTTCCCTGTATTCTCTGATGAGCCATGCTGAAGGCCATTGCTCACCTGAAATCTGCAGACCCATCCAACCCTAATCCTCTATTTATTCTTAAAGATCTCTTGCCTGAGATTATTCCTCTGGTGACCCAGGGCGGTAAACCATTTTTGTTGCTCTGGTGTGATCCCTAAAGAACTTAAACAGGCAATCGTGGTCCCTCTTTAAAAGAAGCCGTCACTGGATGCCTCTGTTCTGTCCAACTTCCACCCTATCTCTGTACTTCCCTTCTTTATGAAGCTTCTTGAGGCCTTGATATCTCCACTTCTTTCCAGTTTCTTGAGTCCTCCTCTGTGCTTGACCCCTTTCAGTCAGGTTTCTGCCCCGGGAGATGTACCAAAAGTGTCCTAGTTTCAGTAATGGATGATATGGCCAGGCTGGTCGATGGAGGTGGTGTGAGCGCCCTAATTCTGCTCGATCTATCAGCGGCTTTCGACACTGTCGACCACCCCATACTCCTATCCTGTCTGGTCTCTATCGGCATCTTGGATCCTGTCCGGGCGTGGTATACCTCTTTTATGACCAATCAGGGACAATCAGTATTTTACCTCCTTTTCTCTCTTCCCTCTATTCTCTTTCCTGTGGCATCCTTGATGGATCTGCCTTGTCCTCGATGTTGTTTAACATCTATGTGCAGCCTTTGGATGACCTCATCCGCTCTCACGGCTTCAGGTGCTACTCATACGCAGATGACATGCAGATCCTGGTCTCTTTAGATCGAGAACGAGAGGAGGTGTCACCCCGTCTGTGTGACTGCCTGGCGGCCGTGGGGTAGTGGATGGGTGCCAATTGGCTCAAACTCAATGGTGACCAGACTGAGGCCCTAGTGGTGGCCGCCTCCCCTGAATCCTGTTCTTGTTCCATGGCATTCTGGCCCTCCTCACTGGGTGACTTTCCTATTACACTGACAGTAGTTACAAATCTTGGAGTCTATCGTTCTGCTTCTCTGTTCATGTAATTACAGGTGAGTGCAGTGTGCCAGACTGGCCACTTCTTACTGAGGGTCCTTCGGAAGATCCTGCCTTTCTTCCTCCTTCTCTTCACCCTCCAGTTGTGGCTTCTCTTATTTCCAGCAGGCTGGAATATTGTAATGCTCTCTACCTGGCCCAGCCCTCGGGCCTAATCCATTGTTTGAACTGCTGCAGAACCTGGCTGCTGGGACAGCCACAGCCAACCCTTATGGTTCCGACATTAGCCCAGTGCTACGTTCTTTGCACTGGCTCCGGAGAAACAAAGAATAGTCTTTAAATCTCTCTGTCTTGTTCACCGGGCATACTACCAGGATGGTGCCGATTTCTTGTGGGATAAATTCACTCCTTATATTCCTGGCCGCCCTCTTCGGTCAAGCAGTGGCTGTCTTGTTGTTGTCCCCCGATTTCGTCTTCAAAGAGTGGGCTGGCAAGCCTTTTCAGTGGCTGCTAGTAAGCTATGGAATGGTCTCCCTCTAACTTTGAGGCTGACCACGAACCACCTGCACTTCCATCGCTTGTTAAAAACTCTGCTCTTTCATTAGTCCCCTAGATTGATGTTGTACTACTGTGACTATCCTCGCGCCAAGAAGCCTTCGGTGTACGTGTGCATTATAAATCTGAGTAACATAACATAACAGAGCTGGGGGTAATGCTGCCAGACTCGTGATAGGGCCAGCCCTTAAATACAACGGTAATACTGTTACTGCTGCATTTAAGCACTATCACCCAACTCATGATGAAACCCTTAAACTGCAAATACACATGCCTAGCCATTTATGTGACAGTGTTTAAAATCCTGTTTTTCATGTGAAAGGGACCTTGATTTTTCTCTTTGCTTTGTAAATTAAAATGCTGCTTTTCCTTAGGTAATGACAGGTAGGTATTTTTCACATGGCCCTTCAGTTTTCATTTGCAATCACACATGTAAAGCCATTTTTCTGTCAGTATTGAACAATCCTGCTTTTCAGTTTGGGGCCTTTAAATGCAGCCCACAACTTTGAGAATTATTTAGGAGGGTGAACCCAGAACACAGGGGTCTTAAGAGTACATACAGTATTTCCTACAGGAATACCACATGCTGTATTTCCTGTTACTGCATGCAATATACTGAGAGATTCACACATATGATATGGCCGTACAAATAAAAAACACATTCCCCCGCCCCTGTTTCAGGGATGGAAATGCATAATGGTGAAGCAGCAATGCATATACTTCTTCTGTCCCGGGAATAAGATTGTGCAGATGCGTCACTAGTGGCCCTCCTGCTCATTGTACAAGGTAGACAGAGGGTATCAGAATGTATGCATCTCTGTGAACGTTCTGATGTACCTTGGGTGGTACATTTTTCCCTGAAGCAAAGAGATGCTTCAGTGCATTCCTTCATTTGTGGGGAAATATGTTTACCTCCATCACCAGCTTCTAGATGAAGGTACAAAATGGGGTACTTTTGTTTATTCGTTTCTGACAGTGGCGTGGCTTAGGCCTGCCAGCCAATGAGAAGGATCAGAACAGGGACTTTACCACATGTTATAGCCCCCGCTCCAAGCCACCTCAGAGCTGGAGGCCACCATCTTCCCGTTCCGAATCACCGGTAAGTGCAAGCTCCCTCCATGGTCTGCTTCCCCCTTTTCCACATCACCGCTCGCCCCCACGCTGCACGTACCTGCGCTTCTCCATCCTTCTCCTGCGCCGGCATGTCACTGACCTGGTAATGACTGCCATGGACATGCCGTAGTGGCCATCTTGTTTGTTTATATTTCCCCACTTTCGAATGGCCGCCATGGAAAGGGAGAAAGGACTATGAATCCCGTTCCATGACGGACATTTATTTTTCTTTTTACAGTTGCTAAACGGAGAAGCGTTTCACAATTTAAAAAGTATTAAGTACTCCATCTAACGGGTCAGGGTACTAATTAAGCAATAAACTCTGATTTGGGGGGGCATTACCGCTTCAGGTAATGCTCTGGGATCCATATTTATAGGCCAGAGCGAAACATTGTAGTGCCATCCATGCGTCAAAACCTATTTTGCAGCAAAGTGCTACCTATGAGCCAAAACTAAGTGTGGCACCAAAGCACTATTAGCTAACTAATTGTGGCACTACGGGGCCACCAATGTACCAAAACTAATTGTACCATTAAAGTGTTACCTGTGGGCTGAAAGTAACTGTGGCTCTTAAATGCTACACATAATCCAAAACAAATTTGTGTGCTAAAGTGCCATCCTTGAGCCAGAACTAATTTGACCATCGCTCACAATAATAGCCAGTGTTCAGGGATGGAAGACTATGGTTGCTGATAGCTGACCATGGTCAATTCTTATTGGTTATGGTCGACTATGGTTGGAGATGGAACCAGCCAGAGTGCATGCCTATGGCCTGACTATAGAATTCCTATGCTACTGTCCATCGAACAAAAATAAAAATGTAATTTAAGTTTTCTAATGATTTTTGTAGAGATCTACTTGTGTGTTGATCCAATCATTTTGTACATACAGTCAGAGTGAAAGATAACCCTTTATTGAGAACTGATATTTCTACATTTTATAATGTCCTTTTTGACAAATTCATCACGGGATTCACTGTCTTCTCGTTCGTTGCTGTCTCTGTGTCCATTATCTTGTCACTATGTCCTTACATTCTGATCTCCTTCCTCGTCCTCTTCTCCCACCTCTGGTTCAACGTCTTGTCCTGAATAGGTTAAAATATTTGTGACAGGTGAGTCTTCAAATTGTACCCTCTTGTTTGTTTCCTTGAAATTGCCTTTCCTGATTCTTTTTAGTTGTTCTAAAACACGTTTTTTGCTTGGTGCCTCTTGCACAGACGTTCTAATGTTCTGACGTCATTGTCAATATAAATACATGCTGAAAACAAATTGGCAGCACCCGCTGCCATGCGGAACACCGCAAACATTTGCCATTGGGATGATGGGCGTAACAAACCCATCCTAAATAGGTGATTGGATCTCAAAAATTATTTTTATTGATGAGAGGTGCTGATTGATATAGAGTAAGCAGATTGAATGATGAATCTTGAACTAAAGGATTGATGTAAATATTTTATTTCAGACAATTGAATTGCCGCTTTCCTGACATGTTCCTATCTGCAAAGTATTATAGATGCATAGTGATTAGAAACTTTGAATAGAAGGTAAGAAGAACATCAATTATTTTGGGTGGTTTGGTGACGGCTGTTGCATGATGCATAGTGTTGACTGCAATTAAGATTAAAATCTTTTTATTATGGTTGAATTACAGGATTGGGGTTGTTTGTTCATGTGAAAATTGTTCGAGGTAAACGGACCGCAATAAATGTGCTTGCATCAGCAATTTGTTTGTAAATGTATGCATATCATCGCCACCCTAATCCCCCTCCCCTACTTACCTACTTGCTCGCCTCCGCTTCCCCCATGGTGTCAGATCCGTCCCTCTAACGCGGGTCAGATCCGACGCTGCAGGGTCCCTTTTTCTTTTTTCCCCTTTTTTTTGGGTCCCCCGCCTCCAATGTTCAGGAAGCAGGTGACATCCCTGCAAGGTCAAAAATACCAAACTTGTGGATCGGGGGACACCCCCGCAACCCCTGCTCCACATGTTCAGTATTTTTTATAATCTATCGAATGGTACTGGACGAATTCGGCCAAATGTTCCATTTGATTGATTATATTCGAACAAATTGGCTAATATCGAATTACAGGGTTTCTATTTGTCGGAATGGACTTGTTAAGTTAATGACTTCTGAAGAACTGCCTAGTCATATTTTGAGAAACTCCTTAGACACTGAAGTTCAGGTAACCTTCTCACAATTACTGTAGCATCACAAGGGTGCTCTGATAAACAAGAATGGGGCAGGCTAGCAATATTACTGTTGTCTGTAAATATGCTAAGAGGGTGTATTGGCGAGTAGAAACCCAAAATTGGCTCTTGCATATTGGTGATGGTACACAATTGTGAACGGAGGAGCAGATAGTACATAACAAAATCCAACAACTTTGTATCTATCAGTAATTATAGTTAGATCTTGATTCAATCCTCTTTTGGACACAGTGAGGGGGCACCAGTGACATTGTAAGTGAAACACTTTAACCATTGGACACCATGGGTGCTACCAATTTTAGTTGAATACACATGACTCTGTTTAAGGGGTGATCAGAAAGATTTTATATGTGACATTCTCCACGTGAGATGCAAATCAGGCGCATTGGTGGTGGAAGCATGATCATAATGGTGGACGAGGATATCTCAGAGATATAATGACACATGGTTGAGCACTGGATATGCAAGTGCTATTTACTTGGCTAATGAACCAGTTAGATCAAGTAAACTAATTGAATGTATCAATGTATCTTTCTCCCTTTTTCCCATAATTTATGATGGTTACCTCCTGTGGATTACACTGACATGGCATATGGATATATCCTTTTCTATGGAATGTGAGTGCAAAGTTATTGGTAATGTATAAAATAGAAATTATTTGACGTTTTCTTTTCATGTATTTACTTGTAACAATTTTGATTGATTTGTTGGGATGTAAAGTCCTGAGGAAACCTGAGTGTTTAGGTTGAAACACGTGTTGGCTACCCAGTAAAGAAAAATGCACAGAAAATTGATGAGTCTTTTGTGATTTGGAACACTGTTGCTTGTGAATGGACAGTTCTTAGGGTGCAGCGCAATTGGTCAGGCATACTATTATATGTCCCTTCAGGGAAACCCCCAATGTTTGGTCTATTGCTCAAAATACTTTTTGCCAGAATAAGGAAGCTAAAGGGCATTCCCAACAGCATATGTATAGGGACCGCTCATCCCACATCCCCTTCAGCAAGAACTATTGCTCTTCTTAGCTTGCGTCGGGTACCAGTATGATCTATGTCAAATATGGTGTAAAGTCTAGCGTGTATTCATGTCTTTTGACTTTGCCATTCAAACCGTCCACAATTTCTTACCATATTCAATTGTTGTAATTAACATGAATCTGTCCCCCTCCATTGCGTTTTGAGGCCCGGCAGCAGTTTTCCAGACTTGTCCAGTACCAAATGGTAGACTCTTGAGACAGCTCTCTTTCCCTTGGTTTTTATTTCCAGGAATCCTTTAAAGGGCAAAGACAATAGGTCCTTCTTTAAGTAATAATAAGTGTGGTTCCTTCAACCAGCTTTGCAATTGTAAGTGCTTCCAAAAGTCCTGCCTTGGGAGACCAAACTTCGTCAACATGTTTTCAAATGAGCACAAAAAGCCCTCCACAAAACAGTGCATTAAAAGCAAAATGCACTTTTCATGCCATAAACGCCAATAGAAAGTTTTCTTGCCATAAACTATAACTCCAAATCCATGCTTTGGATGTGAGCCTTACTCTTATGCACCTTTTTGTATGAGTCGCCACCAAACCACTGCAGAATGCACCAATAGTATATTTGGATTTTGCAGAGGACTACCCAGATGAATACATTCGATTGTGTTATGTGGGTGCAATCGAAAGTCTATGTAAGAAGCCTAAGAGGGCATTCACTCCCCCATATACCAGATTTTGCCAACTGCACTAATATAGTAGCCCACACTCACTATGTCTGGAAGGAAGAAGTTCCCTATCGCTTATAACTACATCAGTGCTCCCTCCAGACCGACTCTCACTGAAATCCTCTTTGTCGTTCCCTCACCAGACCTATAGACCCCTCATAGGATCTTGGTTCGCTCTCCTATCTCTTCCTCTCCCATTAATGGTGGCACTCAGTGGGAGGTCCTTTTGGCATCCTTTGACTCCTCCAATACCATTATTAATGTCTATATGGATGGCACATCTTGGTCGAGGGCCCTCTGCCCAATTGCCTCCTTTTCGATAGGCGTCTCCCATGTCTTATCACCTTCCTTCCTTCTCCTGCTACTCCTACTAGCACCTCTCTGGCTACTATCCCACTTCCTGCTACCTCCTCTGCCCACTCTCGGGCCCCTCAACCAATTCCGCCAGGTGCACTTCTAACCTGTACCCCACCCCGGAAGACTTTCAAATGTGGCAACCTGCTCCACGCCGCTACTCTCCACTCTGCTGCCAAACACTCCTCTGACTTCTGCCACCTCCTACAAGAGCTTAACTGGATGTCCTCACTGTCACTGAGACATAGTTCAGGGCCAGCTCTGTCATGGGTTTTGACACTCTCCTCCCTGAGGGATACAAGATCCTCTCCGAGCCTATAGCCAACCAACCCGGAGGTGGAGTAGCAATGATATTTCTGCAGTGGGTCCCTGCCTTTGTAATCCCTACGCAGGGTTACTCCACCTTTAAATGCCTGATCTGCAGACTCTCTATCTCTCCTGGCCTCTCTCTGACTGTGCCCACCATATACAGGCCTCCCGGCCAGGATGCCCTCTTTCTCTCAGAGTGGGCTGACCTTTCCTCCTCTCTCCTTGCCTCTTTGCTTCTACCTCTCAACTTCCATCTGAATGCTTCTAATACCTCCTCTGGGCTCTTCCGCAACCTCTGCAACACTCTACCTCTTTCCATTCTACTCTCTGGTCAGACACACCTTGGATGTTCTCATCTCCTAAGACATCCCCCTCTGTAACCCTCTCTTGGACTGACCACTTTCTGCTCTCCTTTCACCTGAAACTATCTGTCCCTCAAGCAAAGCCCGCCAAGCACTGTCACCTACCTTCTCGGTCATTCGGCCCATGAAGCTTGTGTCAGTGGATGCATTTGCCTCTACTGCCTCTGCTCCTCCTACACCTGCGGCTGACTCTCTTCCTGACACAGACCTCTTTAACCTGCATCTTTCTATCTCCAACGATATGGACATCCTTGCTTCTGTCATGAGAATCCGTCTGAAGCCTACCTCCAAGGGCAACTCGTGGTATGTCTCTGACCACACCGCCCTGAAGTGCAGGGTGGCTGAGAGGAAGAAGAGGGCACTGGGCAGGTCCTGTGACAAACTGACGCCTGCTCCAAAGGCAATACAGACTCCAGCAGAGAGTCCACATCCAAGCCTGCGCCTCTGCAGCCTCTAACAACAAGGCCAAACTTTTTAGAATCTGCAAGGCGCTTGCCAATCCTTCTGCAGTCGTCACCTCTCCTGTTCCCTCACAGGCCCTCTGTATGGCTCTGGCCTCTCACTTCACCACTAAAACTCAGGATATCCTGTCCTCTCTCTCCTCCTCTCTCCTACCTCTCTTGGCCCACCTCTGGCCGCTTCTCCCTCTCCTCCTTCTTTCTAATCTTTCTCTCTGACTACACCTGACAAGGTTTCTAGACAAGTCCGATCTATGAAAGTGAAGTCCAAACAAGTGCTCCCCCGCTCCTCTAGAAGCATCAAGGACCACATTGACAGCCTCTCTCCAGTCTTGGGCAATTTCTTCTGCAATCACTCTTTCGCCACTGGATCTTTCCCCTCTATCCTTGAGCACTCCCTTGTGCACCCTCTCCTTAAAAAGCCTTCTGTCAATCCTACCTTTCTGGCAAACTATTGCCCGATCTCTATCACTCATTTCCTGGGCAAACTCCTGGAAAAGCTGGCCATCTCCCAGCTTACTCTCCACACTGAATCTATTGGCTGTCTCTACAAACATCAGTCTGGCTTCAGAGCAGCCAGAGGCACAGAAACTGCAATTTTGAATACCTGTAAACATCTGCTCACTAATCTTGATTCCAGCCTTCCTACTGTCCTCATCCTCCTTGACCTTTCCTCTGCTTTTGACACAGTCAATCATGCCATTCATATCAATTGACTCAGTGAAAACTTGGGCATCACAGATCAGGCCCTGGAGTGATTGACTTCCTTCCTTCTGGACTGACCTCCCAGGTCCAACTTGGTGTCTTTCTCTCCATCACCTCTCTAACCACGTGTGGTGTTCCCCAGGGCTCTCACCTCTCACCCCCACTCTTCAATCTCTACATGGCCCCTTTGGCTCACCTTATCTCTACCTTCTCCTCTAACTTTCAGTCTTACTGTGGATGACACTCAGCTCTCTTTCAGGCTCCCCTCAGCCTCCTCTCCTCTCTCGCTCATTCCTGACTGTCTATCAGCGATTCAGGGTTGGTGCGCCTCCAATGATCTCTGCCTTAATGCCAGTAACACTGGGATCCTTCTCATTGGGAACCCTGCTCCTGCTTTTCCTCACTCACATTGTTCGCTCTCCTTGGGCCCTCTTCCTTCGCCCTCCTGTGAGGCAAAAAAACTTGATGAGACTCAACTATCTCCTTCTCTCCTCACATCACGGGCCTGGCCAAGAAGGCCAACTACCAGCTGCACCTCCTCAGAAGTATTCTTCATTTTCTCTTGTTCCCCCAGAAGCTTACTGTCTGAAGAGCCCAAGTTCTCTCTAGGCTGGACTAATGCAACAGCCACTTTCTCAATCTACCTTCCTGTACTCTTGGGCTCTCTGCAACTAATCCAGAACAGAACTGCAAGACTTGTACTTGGCCTCCAACTCAGGGACCATAACTCTACAGCCCTGAAATCTCTCTACTCGCTCCCGGTGGCTGCAAGGATCAAGTTCAAGACCCTCTGCATTGTCCGCAAGGCTTTCTTGGGCCGGGGCCTGCACTACATCCAACTCTCTATTTCAAACAACCTTCATTCTCGAGCCCTTTGCTCATCTACCTTTAACTCTCTGACAGTCAGACGCTTCTCCAGGCAGAGAATGAGGTGTAGATCTCTCTCCTCTGCAGGTGCATCCCTCGGGAATGGCCTCACGTCCCCTCTCAAAATTGAGCCGGACCATCTGATGTTCATGAAGCAGCTCGAGACCTTCCCTTTCTCCTCTGCTTTCTCTCTCGCTCTCTCTCTCTGTCTCTCTCCCCTGCTGTCCTACCTGTCTGCTGTGCCGACTGGTTGCTTGGCTACCCTCAGATTCTCACTGGGTACCAGGCTCCTCCACGATTAGTGTCCTCTGCACTGCCTCCGGCCCACTGCGCAGTAAGAGGCTGTAACTGTAACTCTGCAGTACCCTGCCTCCTTGCATTTACCCAGAGCTGCGCTGCTCTGGCTGCACTTACTCAGAGCAATGCTGCCCTGATTGCACTTCCCCATTCCCTCTCGCTCGCACTTCCCCCTTCCATTCTCCCTGCACTTTGCACTGTCGCACTTGCACGATCTGAATGACACAAGGCCGAGATAGATCGTTTGTCTTGTCCTCCCTCTGTCTTCCCTTTCTTGTCTTGTCACACATAGAAACACTTGTGTAGAGGCGCATTATAGATGACTTATCATATCATATCGCACATACATTTTAGCATTGGGAAAGTTTAAACCCTCCCACCCCCAAGTTATATTTCTGTACATCTTTTCCATTTTAAACCTCGGTATCCCTTTTTGACACAATAAGGAGCTGAGCATTGAGTGCATCTTCCTAAAATAAAATAATGTGATTGTGCATGGACGAATACTAAATAAATAGTTTAGAGAGAGAAATAATGTTATATAGAAATACGCTTCCCATCAGCAAAAGTGGTAGATTTCACCAATTCCTAAAATCTTCCATAATACAAGACCTGGTCGTGTCCAGTTTGACCATGGCAGAGATTGATCTGCACAGCATAAACCCCAAATAAGTCTGATTATCTGTCAGCTGGAGGTCAGGCATCACTGGGAAGAACAGTTGTGTAGCACTCCCTCTAAGAGGCAACACCTCTGCCTTTTTCCAGTGTATCTTGTAACCTGGAAGGTTACCATAGTCTAAAGTAATTTCTATAATTTTAGCTAAATCTTTCCCTGCTTCTGCTACTGTCAGATGTTGTCTGCATGCATACAATACAAGACCTGGTCTTGTCCAGTTTGACCATGGCAGAGATTGATCTGCACAGCATAAACCCCAAATAAGTCTGATTATCTGTCAGCTGGAGGTCAGGCATCACTGGGAAGAACAGTTGTGTAGCACTCCCTCTAAGAGGCAACACCTCTGCCTTTTTCCAGTGTATCTTGTAACCTGGTAGGTTACTATAGTCTAAAGTAATTTCTATAATTTTAGCTAAATCTTTCTCTGCTTCTGCTACTGTAAGATGTTGTCTGCATGCAAAAACGTTTTGGAAACCATCTCTCCCATCTTTAGACCTAAGATGTTGACCTTCTTTCTAAACTTATATGGCAGGGGTTCTAAAGTTCTAGCGAAAAGGAGGGGTGACCAGGGGAATCCCTATATTGTCCCCCTCGCCTATATAAAGTAAGAGGATGTTACACCACCAGTGGCAATCAACCCCTTCAGGTATTTGTATTATGCTCGTACCCAGCCAATAATTTTTCTATGGAAGCCGTACTCTGACAGAATGCACGCAGGAAAAGGGCACATCAGCCTATTAAGGGCATTTTCCACGTCCACAAAGACTAAAGTGGGTTTACCGGCAAAGGTTTGTGCTGATGCATTATATGTGTCAATCTGGGCATATGATCTGTTGAAGATCTCTTTGCGATGGAACCCCCTTAGTCTGGGTCTATGATGTCCCTGACGTGCTTGTGTGCTCTTTTAGGCCGTCTGCCCATATTTGTTGGACGTCTGCCCTCACTATAGCCATGTTGGAGACTCTCATGTCGATGCAGAGTCTGATCTTCTTTCCCTCTTTAGGTACCACTACAACTGGTGATATCCATGGTGTGGGACCAGTCGCCCTTTCGATGCTCTCAGTGTCTGTTAATTGTTGTCATTCGTGAGACACTGCCTACTGTAGGTGAAACCCTCCTGTCCTGCAGTGCTGAGGGACAGGTCTCACGTTTTTGTTAATGTGGGCAATGGATTGGGTTCTAGGTGGCTCTGCACTGCACCAGACGACTTTGTTGTCTTGGTAGTGAATGTCTATCAGTCCCAGGGCCTTTGCTGTGCGATAGCTGAGCAGTCACTTCCCGTTGACTGGGCTTCTGAGTAAATGGATAACTGTCTCAGTTGTTTTCCTGTTGTGCGTGAGGGTCCTCCGGAATTGTCCTAGAGATGGCAGTGGGGTGCTGGCTCCCCACTGGAAGATGCATACTTTTGATTGGTTTAGCTCCCTTCTGTTTCCCATTTGCACGAATCCCAGTTCTCCAATTATGTTGACTGTAGCGCCAGTGTCTATCAGGAAGCACTGTGTCATTCCCCCCATGTTGACCATAACTTTCGGGGCCTCGGTGCCCCCTTGCTCACCATGTATCAGGTTTACAAATTCATCAGTGTAATCAGGGTATGGCTCTTGTGAGTAATCATCATAATCATAGTATGGCTCACCTGGTTCTCCATGTTGTCCCAGGTAGTAACCCATCTGCAGCAGGAGCGCCTCGCTGTGGGGTTCCCTGTAGTCCTCGCTTTGCTCCATAGCTCTAATTAATTGTCTCAGCATCTGTGTGTAGGACGGTGTCTGTCTCTTCTGGTGCTAAGGGTTCGACCTCACTTGCGAGCACCAGATTGTGAGCGTTGCTTGAGTTTGTCATCTAGGCGGGAAAAGTCTACCCTCCCGACAAATGTTGTAGAAATGGCTCTCTCTGCCACACCTCAAACACCGTTGGTTGATAACCAGGCATGTGCCGGGGTGTGGGAATAGCTAGCCACAGCGGTAGCATAGCCTCAGAGTTGGGGGCCCATGCAGGCTTGCATGAATCCATCCCTCTGCTGCCCTCTCACACTGGGTTGGTTTGTTCCTGACCCTCGCTCCGGCTTCCCGGGCATCGAGAATTCTGCAACCATCTCTTCCTTTCTCTTCTTCAGTGCTTCCATGGCATTCACCTGAACCTCAGCCCTTTTGTGCACCTGCACCATTTCTATGACCTCATCAATGGTCAGGGGCTTCTTCAGGAGCTGTTTCCTTAGCGTGGATGACACACAACCCTCAATGATACGATGGCGGACTGCTTCCTCAACGGAGAACTGCGAGAATTGGCAGTGGATCTGTTTCTGCCAGAAGGCGGGTGATAAACTCCTCAACCGTCTCGTGCAGTGACTGGTGACACTGATTGAACACATATCTTTCATCATCTCAGTTAGTTTGCAAAACCAGTGTTTTGTTCAAAGCCACGTGTTTGTCATAGGTAGTTATTTCACTAGCTGGGGATCATAGTATGGATCACATGGTTCTCCATGTTGTCCCGGGTAGTAACCCATCTGCAGCAGGAGCGCCTCGCTGTGGGGTTCCCTGTTTTAAGTTCAGGACAGCCAGCTGCATGTCAGGACCCTCTGGAAAGATAGGGCAGGTGTCTGGTCACGCCACTCTCAAGGATGGCCTCCCGCTCTCCACCATAGAACCCAGTCAGCGTTTAGGCCTTTCTAGCAATAGATCTCCACCCAGATGCACTGTCAGCAATCTCTTCTGGTGTTTTCTTGCAGCTGTCAGGTTGTAAATTGCATCAGCACTCTTTTGATGGTAAATTGCAGCAGCTCTGTCTCTTCCTCCTAGTGCAGTCCCCCTTATAGCAGTGATGACACCACCAATTTTATAATCTTGGGGAGTGCCCTGCAAGAGGTCACACAAAATAGGATTGGACAGTTACCCTTCTCTCTTCTCCCAAACCCAGCCTCCTAGTCAGGATTGGGTTAGGGGTCTGGAGCAGACATATGTTGTTCTCATGTCAAATTGTTTTGCAAAAATGTAGTTTTGTGGCACAACATCATAATTTTATAGCAACTGCCATAACATATATATTTTCCTTTTCAGTTCATCATGGGGAATTAAAAAAGACGACAGCCAGGTCCGCACGATTTTGCACGGCCATGTGTAAATTTTCTGCCGTTTCCGTTGAAAGCATAATAGTTATGAATATGCAACGTATTACACATATTCCTAATTGTATCCTCCACCCATTCTCCAACTCTCACATTTGGAAAATGTTCAGATCAGCCAGGAATCTAGTTTAACTGGCCATTACAGTTCCCTAACTCGTAGGTGCATGCATTTTATATCTCCAAAATCGCCTGTAAATTACCTAAAAAATTGTACATAAATGAAGAAAATCTCCCTTATGGTTGCTGGGGAAAAGGCCTAAATAATAATAGTCCTTTTAAATTAATAGTACATTTTCATGTGGGACAAATGGCAATTCTCCCGCCTTCAGGGCATATGGGCTCACTGGGCTGCTTGTAACCAGAGTTTTTTTCTTTTCAGTCTCTTTGAAGTGGGTTACCTGTTTGAAGTTAGAGTTTCAGGCTCGCTTAATTGAATTGTCTTCACAGCTCCCCTCTTCACACCTACTGTCTACATTGTGGTCATACATCAGCCATGGTCCTGCAGAGACAGTCAGTCTAAAGAACACTTGGCTCTCCACAACTTCCAGAGCAAGCCATATTGTATTGCAGTTGTAAACACTAGGATGCTAGCCTTCCAGTGTTGAAGTTCCTTGTGACATGTGCCCAACAGCCAGCAAAAAGGTTTGCATCTGGCCTACAGAACTTTTCCAATTGAAAACAAAGTGGCTTTTCAAATGTCACTGGCATTTTGTGTGCAAAATATAATAAACATTACTTTTTGTCAACACACACTATGCCTTTTTTCCTGACATGTCTCCTGTTAGTGGTACACTTTTCACATTTAGGGCCTCATGAATTTGGCAGTATCCTGCCTGGGCAAATAGCGCTACCGCCAACTGGTCCGATGGTAATACCGCCAGATCACAGGTTCGGCTTTAGCAGTAACTTCCCATTCCCCATTGGTGGTAATTCGGTAATTTTGCTTTCAGCATATTTAGCTCAGAGCTGACCATGGAAGCTTTTTTAGTGTGCTTGGAAATCTCTGCTTCTGACTTTGTTCATTTTCTACTAGACTATCATCTGCCTGGCCCTTATATGCATTTCATGCTACCTTTCCTGGAACTCGTGACTTGGTTTCACCTGAAATATGTAAATCTCAAAGTGCTAGGCGACTTTAATATCCGCTTTAACAACCCTCCTCTTTTCCCGACTCTAGATGCTTTTTTGAGGGTTTTGTGGATCTGGGTTTAGCCCAACATGTCACTGAACCCACCCATCTTCTTTGAGGATCCTGGATCTTAATTTATTTGCAGTCCCAGGTCTGGTCGGCATCTCCTTAGTGTCTGTCCCTTGGTCCAACCACTTTCTGATCCCTTTTTCAGTACCCCTTGGAGTTTCCCCTCCTACACCATATAGATGTACAGTTCTTAAGAGGAAATGGCATGACATTGATAAGCCTGTCTTGGCATCTGCGATGAAGAATACATGTCCTGGTGACTAGCCTGTGGATTTTGTCAGCCTATCTCAGGTGCTGATAGCTATTGCCTATCAATTGGCACCCTTTAAAACAATGCAGCTGCATGGCCACCCGTCTGAGGGATGGTTCACGGAAGAACTGAGAGTGGCTAACTGGGGGTTCGCCAATCAGAGCGCATGTGCCGCTCTTCTTATAGTTCTTGTGATAAATTGGGCTTCGCCTCGCTCTCCATAAACTATCATCTGGCTATTAAGTCAGCGAAACAGAAATGTTTTACTCTCAAGATTGAAACAGCACTCAATCAATCGAAGGAGCTATTTGCGGTCGTTAAATCATTTTCGTCCACAGAACGCTTTCTTTCCACAGCGCCAGCTTCCCAATCACACTGTGATGCACTTGCTGGGTTTTTCCATACCAAAATTGTTAAAATTCAAAACAATATTCATCTCACGCAGGTTAGCCCTGGTGTGACCGTCATGGGGCACAGCCAGCAGGTACCTCTGGGTGGGCTACTTTCCCTGTATTCTCTGATGAGCCATGCTGAAGGCCATTGCTCACCTGAAATCTGCAGACCCATCCAACCCTAATCCTCTATTTATTCTTAAAGATCTCTTGCCTGAGATTATTCCTCTGGTGACCCAGGCGGTAAACCATTTTTGTTGCTCTGGTGTGATCCCTAAAGAACTTAAACAGGCAATCGTGGTCCCTCTTTAAAAGAAGCCGTCACTGGATGCCTCTGTTCTGTCCAACTTCCACCCTATCTCTGTACTTCCCTTCTTTATGAAGCTTCTTGAGGCCTTGATACCTCCACTTCTTTCCAGTTTCTTGAGTCCTCCTCTGTGCTTGACCCCTTTCAGTCAGGTTTCTGCCCCGGGAGATGTACCAAAAGTGTCCTAGTTTCAGTAATGGATGATATGGCCAGGCTGGTCGATGGAGGTGGTGTGAGCGCCCTAATTCTGCTCGATCTATCAGCGGCTTTCGACACTGTCGACCACCCCATACTCCTATCCTGTCTGGTCTCTATCGGCATCTTGGATCCTGTCCGGGCGTGGTATACCTCTTTTATGACCAATCAGGGACAATCAGTATTTTACCTCCTTTTCTCTCTTCCCTCTATTCTCTTTCCTGTGGCATCCTTGATGGATCTGCCTTGTCCTCGATGTTGTTTAACATCTATGTGCAGCCTTTGGATGACCTCATCCGCTCTCACGGCTTCAGGTGCTACTCATACGCAGATGACATGCAGATCCTGGTCTCTTTAGATCGAGAACGAGAGGAGGTGTCACCCCGTCTGTGTGACTGCCTGGCGGCCGTGGGGTAGTGGATGGGTGCCAATTGGCTCAAACTCAATGGTGACCAGACTGAGGCCCTAGTGGTGGCCGCCTCCCCTGAATCCTGTTCTTGTTCCATGGCATTCTGGCCCTCCTCACTGGGTGACTTTCCTATTACACTGTCAGTAGTTACAAATCTTGGAGTCTATCGTTCTGCTTCTCTGTTCATGTAATTACAGGTGAGTGCAGTGTGCCAGACTGGCCACTTCTTACTGAGGGTCCTTCGGAAGATCCTGCCTTTCTTCCTCCTTCTCTTCACCCTCCAGTTGTGGCTTCTCTTATTTCCAGCAGGCTGGAATATTGTAATGCTCTCTACCTGGCCCAGCCCTCGGGCCTAATCCATTGTTTGAACTGCTGCAGAACCTGGCTGCTGGGACAGCCACAGCCAACCCTTATGGTTCCGACATTAGCCCAGTGCTACGTTCTTTGCACTGGCTCCGGTGAAACAAAGAATAGTCTTTAAATCTCTCTGTCTTGTTCACCGGGCATACTACCAGGATGGTGCCGATTTCTTGTGGGATAAATTCACTCCTTATATTCCTGGCCGCCCTCTTCGGTCAAGCAGTGGCTGTCTTGTTGTTGTCCCCCGATTTCGTCTTCAAAGAGTGGGCTGGCAAGCCTTTTCAGTGGCTGCTAGTAAGCTATGGAATGGTCTCCCTCTAACTTTGAGGCTGACCACGAACCACCTGCACTTCCATCGCTTGTTAAAAACTCTGCTCTTTCATTAGTCCCCTAGATTGATGTTGTACTACTGTGACTATCCTCGCGCCAAGAAGCCTTCGGTGTACGTGTGCATTATAAATCTGAGTAACATAACATAACAGAGCTGGGGGTAATGCTGCCAGACTCGTGATAGGGCCAGCCCTTAAATACAACGGTAATACTGTTACTGCTGCATTTAAGCACTATCACCCAACTCATGATGAAACCCTTAAACTGCAAATACACATGCCTAGCCATTTATGTGACAGTGTTTAAAAATCCTGTTTTTCATGTGAAAGGGACCTTGATTTTTCTCTTTGCTTTGTAAATTAAAATGCTGCTTTTCCTTAGGTAATGACAGGTAGGTATTTTTCACATGGCCCTTCAGTTTTCATTTGCAATCACACATGTAAAGCCATTTTTCTGTCAGTATTGAACAATCCTGCTTTTCAGTTTGGGGCCTTTAAATGCAGCCCACAACTTTGAGAATTATTTAGGAGGGTGAACCCAGAACACAGGGGTCTTAAGAGTACATACAGTATTTCCTACAGGAATACCACATGCTGTATTTCCTGTTACTGCATGCAATATACTGAGAGATTCACACATATGATATGGCCGTACAAATAAAAAACACATTCCCCCGCCCCTGTTTCAGGGATGGAAATGCATAATGGTGAAGCAGCAATGCATATACTTCTTCTGTCCCGGGAATAAGATTGTGCAGATGCGTCACTAGTGGCCCTCCTGCTCATTGTACAAGGTAGACAGAGGGTATCAGAATGTATGCATCTCTGTGAACGTTCTGATGTACCTTGGGTGGTACATTTTTCCCTGAAGCAAAGAGATGCTTCAGTGCATTCCTTCATTTGTGGGGAAATATGTTTACCTCCATCACCAGCTTCTAGATGAAGGTACAACATGGGGTACTTTTGTTTATTCGTTTCTGACAGTGGCGTGGCTTAGGCCTGCCAGCCAATGAGAAGGATCAGAACAGGGACTTTACCACATGTTATAGCCCCCGCTCCAAGCCACCTCAGAGCTGGAGGCCACCATCTTCCCATTCCGAATCACCGGTAAGTGCAAGCTCCCTCCATGGTCTGCTTCCCCCTTTTCCACATCACCGCTCGCCCCCACGCTGCACGTACCTGCGCTTCTCCATCCTTCTCCTGCGCCGGCATGTCACTGACCTGGTAATGACCGCCATGGACATGCCGTAGTGGCCATCTTGTTTGTTTATATTTCCCCACTTTCGAATGGCCGCCATGGAAAGGGAGAAAGGACTATGAATCCCGTTCCATGACGGACATTTATTTTTCTTTTTACAGTTGCTAAACGGAGAAGCGTTACACAATTTAAAAAGTATTAAGTACTCCATCTAATGGGTCAGGGTACTAATTAAGCAATAAACTCTGATTTGGGGGGGCATTACCGCTTCAGGTAATGCTCTGGGATCCATATTTATAGGCCAGAGCGAAACATTGTAGTGCCATCCATAAGTCAAAACCTATTTTGCAGCAAAGTGCTACCTATGAGCCAAAACTAAGTGTGGCACCAAAGCACTATTAGCTAACTAATTGTGGCACTACGGGGCCACCAATGTACCAAAACTAATTGTACCATTAAAGTGTTACCTGTGGGCTGAAAGTAACTGTGGCTCTTAAATGCTACACATAATCCAAAACAAATTTGTGTGCTAAAGTGCCATCCTTGAGCCAGAACTAATTTGACCATCGCTCACAATAATAGCCAGTGTTCAGGGATGGAAGACTATGGTTGCTGATAGCTGACCATGGTCAATTCTTATTGGTTATGGTCGACTATGGTTGGAGATGAAACCAGCCAGAGTGCATGCCTATGGCCTGACTATAGAATTCCTATGCTACTGTCCATCGAACAAAAATGATACTTTTTTTTATTTCTTTATTATTTTCTTAACAATACAACAGACATGTCATTACAGGATGATTGTCGCATCACAAATAACTCCGCCCCCATCCCTCCCTCCCAACTTTCCAAGACCATACGGTACAGCACCGCAAACTGTGCGCCCCAAAGGTTCTCATGGGCTATTTGTGTCCTTGTAGGAGGAACTATCCACCTTCGGGCAGAACTGTGAGTGCCACCCATTGGAGAAGGTTGTTAGAAGTGTCTGTTTTTTGTTGACGTTGGGCAGTCTCCCAAGCCCCTGTTTCGGCAGCCAACCATCTCCGAAGGTCCTCCCACCATAGTGTTACGCTTGGGGCTTTGGGGCTTTTCCAGCCCATGGCGATGCGTCTTTTCGCAAGGATGTACATTAGGTCCTTGAGTTTATTTAAAGGCTTGTTCTTTTTGTTTCTAAGGTATCTCCCCAGGATGCATGCTTTAGGTGTCTGTACCTCTAAGGTGACGTCTGCCTCGGCCATCTTGGCTTTGATTTGTGTCGAAAAGGTTTGTATTGCAGAGCATCCCCAGAACATGTGGGTCATCCCAGCCCGGGGTTCATTGCATTTGGGGCACACCTTGGTTCTGGCTCCACTGAACCTGGAGATGATGTCTGGGGTGAGATATGCTCTATTGGTCATGTAGAATTGTATAAGCTGGTTATTTGTTTATGGTAGTGCATTATGGCTTCCCATTCTGTGTCTTCAAACTGCAGGTTGAGTTCCTTTTCCCAATTCTCCTTGCACTTAAGATCATGCTGGGTGATGCAGTCGAGCAGTGTTCCATAGATTCTGGAGGTTTCGTGGCCCCCCTCTATTGTGCTCAGCAAGCTCTTGATGCACTCATGACCTGTGTCGAGATTCTTTGTTGTGGGCCAGCGGCCTGCTAGTTTCTTTACTACGGCGTTGTGTAGTAGGAACTGTCCTATTGGTATCCCCGAGGACTCCTGTAGCTCGGTGAACGTTCGGATACCCTGGTCATCCACCAGATCTCCTAGGGTAGAGACGCCAAATGACTCCCATATGTCTCTGATCGTCTTTTGGTCTCCTGGTCTGGTTGACATGATTGTCGCGATCAGGATCTGTGGAGAGATGGGGTAGGACAATTTGCAGTTTTGCAGGCTCGTTTCCACATCTGGGTTCCAAGTTGAATTAGATGTGTGTATTGTTGTTTTGTTCCAGGTGTGCTCCAAAGCAGATCCCTAAGTAGCATTTGGGGGATTGCGGGCTGCAGTAGGTGAGTGTCAGATGAGGCATCATCAGCCATCCACTGGATCACATGTTTCAATTGGCCAGCCAAATAGTAGAGTTCGAAATTGGGGACCTTGAGGCCACCTTTGTCGTAAGGTCTTTTCAGTGTTTCCAAGGCGACTCTGTGTCTTCCATCTAGCCACAGGAATTTCCTGCAGAGCTTATTCAGGTCCTTAAAGAAATGTTGCGGGATATTGTATGGGACATTAGTGAAAAAATATAGAAGTCTAGGTAGCGCAACCATTTTGAGGAGACTTGCTCTGCCTGCGACCGAGAGCGATAGTTTGCTCCAAAAGTCCATTGATTTCTCCAAGCCTTCTTTTGCTCTTACTGTATTCAATGTGTGTTCCGTCTTGGGGTCTCAGTGAATCGTGATGCCTAGGTATTTGAAAGAGATGGGTTCCCATTTAAGATCTAGAGTTGGGAGGGTTTCAGCGCTGGACTTGCTGAGGGGAGCCAGGGGGTACAGGCAAGATTTATTGTGGTTGATCTGAATCCTAGTATATCTATAAAATCCCTCCAAAGTCTCCAATATGTAGGGTAATATGTGTACGGGGTCATTAAGGTATAGAAGCATGTCATCAGCATACATAGAGACTAAGTGAGTTACCCCGTCTATTACTATGCCTCCATCTCCGTATTCCTGTCTGAGGTATGCTGCTACTAGTTCGATAGCTATGATGTATAGCATGGGGGATAAGGGGCATCCTTGCCGAGTGCCCCGGAATAGACTCCATTTGTCAGAGTAAGTGTTGTTGGTGCGCACTCTGGCAGCGGGGTTGGTGTAGGTGAGCATAACCCATTTAATGAAGCCTGGCCCTATTCCCATCTTGATCAGAGAGGCATGAAGCTATTTCCACCGGACCGAATCAAATGCTTTAGAGGCATCTAAGGACACCACTGCACTCTCTTCCGGTCTGCTTTCTGTACTATATATGACATGGTGCAGCTTACATAAATTTGCAGTGATGGATCGACCAGGCACGTATCCGGTCTGGTCATGGTGGATTAGGAGAGGGATGGCTTTACGCAGCCTCATTGCCAACAGCGCTGTCAGGATCTTGTTATCCACATTTAGCAAGGGCAAAGGCCTGTATGAGCCGCACTCCGTGCTGTCTTTGTTGGGTTTTAGTAATGGGATGATGACGGCTTCCCTCATGGTGTCCGGGAGGTGGCCTAATTCATATGCCTCATTAAATGCTTGGGTTAATGGTGGGGCGAGTATGTCTTCGTAAGTCTTATAGAACTCTCCTGGAAGTCCATCTGGTCCTGGTGCTTTCCCGGAGGGCAGTGATCTAATGACGGCCATGACCTCCTTAGGGGTGATAGGTCCCTCAAGGGTCTCTGCTATTTGTGCGTCCAGGTGCGGTAGTCTGATAATGTCTAAAACATGATCGATATCGGTGTCAGTTGGAGGTGAGGGGTCGGTGTAGAGTGCCTGGTAGTACTCTGTGAATGCCAAGTTAATTCCAGCTTGCGTATGTGCGTCCTGGCCGCCTGCGCCTTGGACTAGGAAGATAGGTTTTCTGGGGGTTTTGCGCTTGTAAAGCCACGCTAGTAGCTTTCCCGGCTTATCGCCTAGGGCATGGGTCCTTTCTGTGTGTTTCACTAGTGACTCCCAGTGTGTCAGGCAAGCCTGTTTTAGTTCTACTGTTCTATTTATGTGGCATGGGTCCGAAGAGGCTAAGGTTTCCAATTCCTTCAGCTCTTCTTTGGCGCGCGCTAGCAATGCCGTGATTGATCTTTGGGCCCCCCCTTTAGCAGCAATCATTTCCCCTCTTATCACCACTTTGTATGCCTCCAATACTGTGTTGATGTTTTAGACACTATCTATATTTGTCTGCCAATAATCTATTGTGCCTTGACTTATTTGATTGCAAAAAGCTTTGTCTAACAGTGCCTCCCCTCTAAGTCTCCACGTGGGTATAGGGGGTCTGGGCGCAGTAATTGTCCACATGGATGTCAGGGGGGAGTGGTCCGAGAGCACTCTGGCCAGGTATTGTGTGCCTTTGAACGCGTCTAGGTGTTCCTCTCTCACAAAAATGCTATCAATTCTAGTGTGTACGGCGTGAGGGGGTGAGAAAAAAGGAGTAGGTTCTATTTTCTGGGTTCTGGTTACGCCATAGGTCTTTCAATGCGTATTGCTGTATGAGGGCGTTTAGTATTTTGGTGGGGGGGATGGCCGGACGTGCTTACTGTCAGATCTGTCTATACGGGGATCTAGGGTACAATTGTGGTCGCCCCCCATATTAATATGCCATCTCTGCATGGGCTCTGCCGGGTGTACAACGAGCCGAGGAAGACTGTGGCGTCGTAGTTAGGGGCTTAAGTGTTCACCAAGCAAAGTTCCCTGCCTTCGATGGTGCCTTGTTTCAAGGTCATTCTACCTTCGTTATCTGTTTTGGTGTGGATCAGATTAATGGGGATGGAAGGGGCAATCCAGATTAGGACTCCTTGGGCGTAATTGGAGTATGTGGTACCTATTAAGGTTCCTCTCCATACTTTAGCCAGCGCTAACAACTTTTGTGCGTTTAGGTGGGTCTCTTGCAGAAGGGCGATTCCTATTTTGTGGCGTTTCAGGAAGGTTTGGATTCGGCGTTGCTTAACATAGCTGTTCAAGCCTCTAACGTTCCATGATATAATTTTAATTTTGTTTGCCATGAGCGTAGTGTGGCTGTGAACAGGTGGGTGGCCTACTAGGTGGCTCGATCTTCTGGACTAGTGGTTTATGGTGCAGTGAATGGTCTTGGTGTTCCCTTTGTGCAACTCTGAACGGGATCCTAACGTGTGGGTTCCATTCCCCATTAACTTTGAACTTTGAACTCCCTAACAACAGAAAAACTAGTCTAATGGGGTTTCTCCCAATCTGACTATCCGGTTTCCGCTCCATTCGACCTAGGTCTACTGGTGCCCTACGGGCGGGTTAACTACCCAAACTAATTCAGGGGGCACGAGAAAGGCTTCTTCAGTGGGTGTCGTTATCTGAGCAGGTCGTGTTCAGTATAGCTCCAATGAACTCAATGTTGCCGTATTATATGCGTGGTGCAGTGTTTTCCTTGCACTCTGGTTAGGGCGTTGTGGGTGGTAGCTAGGGCGCTGCTTGCCGCTGTCCCCATTGCCTCACCTCGACGTTGGGGATCTGTTCCTTGTCCATCTACTCGCAGACTTCAGCAGGTGTGTCGAATAAGTAAGCTTTGTTGTTGGTGAGGACTTTTTTAACCTAGCCGGGTATAGAAGCATGTACCACAGGCCTGCATTTTTCAATCTGACTTTGGTGTGGATAAATTGGGCTCTGCTCCTTTGGACCTGGAGGGTTTAGTCTGGGTAGATGGCGATTTTCGCAGAGTCCCTTTGTATGCAGCCGCCCAATCTTGAAAAGGCTAGGATCGTTTCTCTGTCTCTGTAATTTAGCACTTTGGCTATTATCGGTCTGGGCGGGTTCCCCGGGGGCGGCCTTTTTATGAGGGATCGGTGGGTCCTCTCGATAGTGAAGCCTTGCGATAGTTTCCCGGCTCCTATTTCTTGGAGTAGGAGGTCTTCCACGTAATTAGTGGGGTCATTTCCCTCGATTCCCTCTGGCAGGCCTATGATTCTGATGTTGTTTCGGCGCGCGCACCCCTCTGCCTCATCTGCCCTGTCTTCGAGGCTTTTTACCTTTTGAACTAGAATGTCCACCTCCTTCAGAAGCTGCGTTTTTGCTTCCGAGTTCGCCTTCACCTGGGTCTCCAGAACCTCTGTTCTGCCTGCTATGGATCGTACATCTTGGCGTAGCAAATTTAAGTCAATAGCAACGGCGTCGATTTTGCTTTCCATTGTCTTTTGTAGTGTTGTGGTGGCCTCCAAAAGCTGAGAGTTGGCTGGTTTGGGAGGCACGGCACCCAAAGTGGTCGTGGAGGTGGAAGTAGCCTCTGGCCTTGCGGCACCCGTGGCCGCATAGGTCTCCATGGTTGTTTGCTTGTGTTTATTTCTGGCCCCTTTAGTAGTCATCCCTTCGCTTGCAGGTGGGCCTGCGGGATCTTCCCACCAGCTGCCCATGTAGCATTCGTGGTGGTCGACTTAGCAGTGGTGTTGCTTTGGCTCATAGTATTGCTTCTCTGTGGCCCCGGCGTGTATGCTCCTCCTATCTGGATGAGCTCAGGGTGAGGCGCCTTAGCTGCGACTGCTCCACCGTGTCCAAGCCCCAGTCTAGCGCTGGGCCCGCGAGGATCCCAGGGGGGTAGAGGCAGGTCCTTAAAGGAGGCCACCCAGATCTTGTGCGTTGCTGTGCTCGTTTTAGGTTCGGCGGGCCCTCGGTTATCTGGCGCTGTTGTGCCGGGGTCAGGCGAGCTGCATTTCCTGGGTTGTGGGTATCGGGCAGAAGTTGTCCAGTGCTTGGTGGCCCCGGTGGATCGTGGTCGCCAGCAAGGGAATGCCAAGCGTCACCGTGTGCTGTGCAGAGGAGCCAAGGGTGGCGGTCAGGGAGCGCCGCTTTAGCGCCAAGCTGGGGGTGTTATGGCGACCCAGCCTTCCTTCCGCGCACCCAGCCGATGTGGATTGCAGCGGGTCAAGCTCCACGTGTGGGCCCAGGAGACTGAGTTCTCTGTGCGGGGGTTAATGGAGGAACGGGCGGGGGGCGCCGCTCCTGTACAGTGCTATGATGACTAGGCGCTCTGGCCCCCTCGCCTCCCGCTCCATAACTCGCGTCCCCAGGTTATCTTGGCTGGGATCTTGGTGCGCCGGTGTCAGTCAGTGGCCGCTCTCCGACTCCCTGGTGTACTTATGCAAGGCAAGCCGCTTCCACTCCTCTGCTGGTTCAGCGGCACTCGACCCTCCCTCTCGCTCCTATCTTACGGGTCCTCGCTTGTGGAGAGCTCTGGCCCACGGATCCGGGTGCTGCTGTGCAGTTCGCCGGGTCTCTCTTCTTCCCGCTGTTTGGTGTGTGCCGCCCTGACGCTCGCTGCCCCACAGCAGCGGCTCTTAAGTCACGGCGGGTTATGCCGGGCTTGCGCCTCCGTTGATCCTTGCTGCAGGGCCTGGCTGGCAGTGTGTTTATATGGTGGGCGCCGTTTTCCCCGAGTTCGCCGTGCCTCGATCCTCGATGTGCCGCCTCAGCAAGGGTTTGCAGCCATCTGAAACGTCAGGCGAAGGTGTAGCCAGCTATCATCTACACGTGGGGTGATTTCCAGGAGAATTTAGTAGAGCAAAGTTATAGATTTACGGCAGAATGTTGGGCGCATCGACAGAGCTGTCTGAAACACGTCTTTCTCATATGGCGGTTAGCCACGCCCCCGAACACAAATGATACTTGATGCCTGTTCCTACAATGCCATCTAACTTGGAAGCAAGGCAATGCAACCAGACATCATCCAGGATCTAGAGCTACTTCTGGCATTCACTACACATCTATGTTCTTCATCTTTCAAAGCCCAATTTAATGTGCCAAGTCCAAAAAGCCAGTGAACTACTAACCTAAGCCTTCATACTCATTGCTTTAGTAGTAGTAGTCATTTATATAGCGCCTTTTCACATTTGTATGGTCTCACCGCGCTTGTAGTGGTAACACCCTCTGGGACCAAGGTCCAGGTATGGAAACATTCTCATAAAAGGCTTAGAATGCAGGTGTGCATTTGGCCAAGATTAGGAGTTAGGTGGGTTGGCTAGTCTCCAGTACGCAACCCAAGAGGTCAGGCATGTGGATGGATGCTGAGGGAGGTCACAAGAGCGCGCTAGTATAAGAAACTCGATATATGTGTCCAGATAGACCGAATATTGTTGTGGGTTTTCACTGTATTCTAATGGCAGAGACAAGTCTGGTGTAAGGAGGCGAAAATTGTACGTGTCTAGTTTGACCGAATTTGTTGTAGTCATAGCTGCGTTCTAATGTGCGTGGATGAATAGCCGTGCCTGCAGCAGATGTCCACCAAAGTGGTGCGTTTTTACATAAGTTAAGGTAAGATGAAGCTTACCTTGGATCTCGCTGTGTGTTCAGATCGTCTGTGTGGGAAGACAAGCTACCCCCATTGGTGCTTCTAGGCACTAAAGACAGGCTACCCTCAAAGCCTTCTAAGAGCAAATAGACCGGCTATCATAAACCGTCTTCTAAACGTGGATGACTTATAAGTTCCATGATAGGTTGCCATCAGGCATCTACTAAGTGCAATATAAAGGATACCTGTATATATCTTTCAAAGCATGCTAGTAGCCGCTACACTGTTTTCTATCTGTGGTTCTACTTGTTTTAGCTGCAGGTGTGAAGGTCAGAAAGGCTATCAGGATTTCAAACTTTCTCTGTGGAAAGACTCCCAACATAGCTCAGAACCTACCTTATAAACGAGTCAGGGAAAGGTGCACTTTTCCCATTTTCTGAAAAAGGCCCCAAATGTACCTGTGCCCAGGACCCAAAAATCCTTCGAATGGCTGTGGTGATCGCTTTTCATACTGTGATATTTGTGTTTTTTTATTTCGTATTGTGTAGCTTGATGTCCAGTGTTTGTGGCAGCAAAGAGATTGTGATGTTTATTTAGGTTGATGTTTTTTATCAAGTTGTAACTTGATGACCTTTCACCTGAGAAAACCAGCATGGCCCCACATTTATAATTACAAATAGTTGTGAGGCTATCAGATACCAATTTGCAGTTTGCAGCATATTACTAGCCTGGAAATGGCTACTTAGTATTATTTAATTACATGGTAAACCCATTCAACTTTCCCTTTGGACTTCCATCCTAAGCCTTTCCTAAATGTTACTTCGTTGTAATTTATTGCCTTCCCTCCCTGTGGCCAAGAAAAAGTTTTCTCTTAAATCTCGTGCTCCCATGCCGTGGCATGTTGCTGGCATGTCACGTGCCCTGGGGCATCCCTGCGGAGGCAAGGCCGACTCTAATTACTGTACACAAAGAATAGTTTATGAGCATTTAAAACGCATGAATTGTTGCTGCTATAGTTAAACCAATATCCTGAACCGCCAGAATACTTCAGCGGGATAATCTTCCTTTACTCTTTTTCTCTCAAAAGCACTACATTCTTTTTTTTGCAAGAAACCATAATGACACGTTTCAGGTTCTGAAGCCAAATGTCTAAACTTAGCGCACGCATTTTTGGAGTTTATAACTTGGGACATTTTGCTGCGCCACAGGAAAGAGGCCCGGAGCCACCAGCACAGCTGCGCGCCAGTCCAGCTTCGTTATTTGGACGAGGTAACCTCGATGTTAGGCGTGAGAATTATGGACAGGCGCTTCAGGCTGTTGGCAGGCTGCCCACAACGGCAAACACAGGCCCGAGGCCCCACTTCCACTGCGAAAAGCAGCAAAATGAAGGCAGCGGTGGAGCCAGCGTCAAGTTTTGGCTGCAGGACGCTTTTTAAAAAGCGTGTCACGAGTGAGCAGCAGAAACACCCAATGCCACTCCAAGTACCTGCATGACCACTTTCAATTCTGCCTTTGTTCGCTATGTCTTTGGTAATCTAACCCCTGGCATACTTAAATTGTCTCTCTGCTTACAAATGTATCGAGCAAAACAGGGAAAAAAGGGAAGCACGGGGTTACTGTTGGTAAGTTACTTGTGTTGTGAATCCAACAGGGCGCATTCTCAAGGTGGTGTGAGGTGAATACAGGCTCCAGCATAGCAAGCGAAAACACATGTGCATCTCACCAGGAAGTATATATGTGGTCTGTCGGTCTCACACACACACACATTTTTCTGAGACACAGAGACCAGGGTCAGACTAGGACAAGAAATAGGACCGGAGTCCCAAAAAAAAGTGGGCCAACCTTCGCCTCAAAAAAGTGGGCCAACACTTGCCTAAAAAAAGGAGCCCTCAACCCATCATCTGTGAATCACGTCAATTCACGACTTTTCAGAAAATGCTATCCCAAAAACACACCTGGATAAATTGCCCTTTTCAATAGGGTGGTCAACTTTTCAAAATGGCTTTCCAGGACACGAGGAGGCTCAAAAATGGTTTGTAGCGTGCAAGATTTTATACAGCTCCATTTGTTCGTGCCAACATATGGATACTTTTGTTTACATATGACTTTTGTGATGTTTAAATGTCCTGTCCTCTCTGGGTGCAGAGCAGTCGACCATTGACTGATGACTGCACACCTAGTGCACATTATTTTATAGGCTTAGCCATTCTTGTATGTCACATATGTTTTAGGCCTGGCCGTTTCAGGTCTGTTTTTGGTCTAGTTTTGCCATAATGTGTCCATGGGTGTGTAATACATGGAAGGGGACCTTAATGCCTGTGCCCTCCGGGCTCGGGCCACACCACAACTCCAGGGGGAACCTGAGGCAAAATGGTGTTGCCCAGCACCCTGATCCGCCAGAGAGAGATTGTGGTTGGGTGTGCATGGCAGAGAGGGGGTTGGCCTTATGATTTGAGTACTTAGCATAGCATGCGCTGTCCTTATCTCTTGTGCTGTGAGCACCTGGGCATTTGATGACAATTCCTAGAAAGAAAGAAAACAATTTCTCTATGCATAAGATGTTTTATCAAAATTGTTTACTAAAAGTTTAGCAGAAGTTAATAAACCAAACTACTCAATAATGCTCCTTTTATTGCATCCAGTCAAACTGCTTGGCTAACATTATTTGTATTGTCAGAACTTAAAACATCCAGCAATCAGTGGTCAAAGTGTACGAAAAGAAGTAGTGGAACTATGTTCCCTACTGGCCTGCACCACTCCCCACAAATCCCATCGCCCCCCCTCCTCCCACGCACAATACAAACCCCAAAACACATGCCCCTGCTGTTTAGGGAAATATTCAGTGCACTGCACTGAAAGCACAAGTTTCAACTTCTTTGTACACTTTTATTTTAAAACTAAACCATTCTGGAGAGATTTCTTTTTAAATTAAAACCACAGGAACAGAACAGTAAAACTGAATTTAAAGAAAAGTGCTTACCACTTACCAGTAGTGACGGTGACAGTGCTCGAATGATAAAATGCGGTGCTTCCTATGTCCGTGTGCGTGCTGAGTCCGATGCATTGTGTGCCCCTTGCAGTGTCCCCGGACTTGGGCAGGAATCAGGTGGACGCTTCATTTGATTCTAGTGACTCTTGCTCAGAAGGTTCTAAAGCGGCTCATGCGGTGAAGGCACTATTCACGCTGTTCTCGAGAATGACACTGGCACACAGTCACACAACTCGTTTGCAGGTGCTGGGAACATCTATGTGCAGTGCTCTGGAGGTCAGGGGGTTCAGGAATTAGCCAACAGCAGGAAATAATATCCACTGGGGGACAAACCAAAAGGAGAATTTGGGTGCAAGGAACTCTGTGATAACTGTTTGTGCGTGTATGCCTGATACGAGCACTGTCATAGGACACGTGGAAGAGAGAACCCGAGGGTGAAGGGAAATAAGAGAAGGCCAAAGGGGTGATTCCACTGCTGAACCCCTCTGCTGGCACTGTGCCTGGCGCTCAGCATAAGGAAGTAAGGCCAATAAGGCAGAGTGTGGCAGGAGTGTGTTGCCTGTGAGGAGTCCTATGCTGTGAGGACTGAGAAGCAGTATTTTTTCCAGCTTTACCAAAAGGTGGAGTCACCACCATAAAACATCCGGCTCCACGCGGAGCGTCGCGGAGTGTGGCAGGAGTGTGTTGCCTGTGAGGAGTCCTGTGCTGTGAGGACTGAGATCCAGTATTTTTTCCAGCTTTACCAAAAGGTGAAGTCACCACCATAAAACACCCAGCTCCACGCAGAGCGTTGCGGAGTGTGACAGGAGTGTGTTGCCTGTGAGGAGTCCTGTGCTGTGAGGACTGAGAAGCAGTATTTTTTCCAGCTTTACCAAAAGGTGAAGTCACCACCATAAAACACCCAGCTCCACGCAGAGCGTTGCGGAGTGTGGCAGGAGTGTGTTGCCTGTGTTCCCTGGTGGGCCACAGGGGGCCACATGAATATTGGGAAGTCAACATGAGTCTAAGGACAGGAATCCCCGCCACCCGCACCCAGGCAAAATGTTCCTTAAAGTAAACAATGTCCCTCCTGAATTATGGCTTGAAGCAGAGAATACAGGACGCTGAACTAGCTGAGAAAATACCTATAAATATGGTGGCTAGCGCTGTGGATATACCCGTAAACTTTGACCAACAAGTAAGTGGCAAGGGGGTTGGAGGGAAAGGAGGAGGAGGAGCAGGTGTACCATTGGCCTCTAATTCACAAGAGACTGAGACTATGCAAGACATTACATCAAACATTGTTAACTCCATCAGAGAGTCCTTACAGCAATCTCTGGCGGCGCCGCATGCCCTGCACATCCCCTCGGACTCTGTCTTCAGGCTCAGTGCCGTCTCCCTTCTGGGTTGCGGCGATGATGATGGCGGTGGCCCTGGCGGTCTCATGCCGCTGGTGGGAGGAGTGGGAGGAGTGCAGCCGTTCGTGCATGGCGGCGAGTGCTCTTACACCACAGCATGCGAAAAGGAGGTGCACAGACCTTGCTTGAGAACGTAGCTGCGGGAAGAAAGCGAAAGTGAACATTACGCGCAAGCCTGCGCCGCACCCAGAATCACTAACAACTGCAGGCAATCCTCGGTGGTGATCACCAACAAGGCGAAAGGGTGGCTGGACAAAAGGAAATCTGATGTCTTTACCAGTATGTATGGGGAGGATGCTTGGAGTGAAAGTACCCAGACAACATCCCGAATACAGCCATCAACGAAAAGCCGAAATAGAGCAACTATCCCACCATTAAAAATAATGGCCTGGAAGATAGTTGCAAATTCATACCCCCAAAAAAAGACTGCTGTTATTCAAAAATCCAGCCAGCTTACACCTAACAGGGGGTTGTGTGCATTACAAGCCCAGATGCATGCAATACCTATGGTAGCCTCGAATAATTTGCCCGAGGAAGAGGGACCTGAGGAAGTATGGGAACCTCTTTAAATCCAAGCGAGCATACTTAGCGTGGGCATCCCAGTGCCTTGTCCTCCCCCTCTCCTCTATGCCCTGGCCGCCCCTCACTCCCCCCCCTCAGGCCACCCGGCATATGTCATACATCACATGTTGGAAGAAAAACTCAGACACGTTGTAAAGTTGGAAGATTAAAATGCCTCAGCAGCTTTATTTTGCATAAAGTCTTGGAGTTATCTTACAGGTGATCTGTAATTCACCACCACAGGTATACTACTCTGTGTGCGGCTACCTAGGTATCCCTTGCCCTCCCCCCCCTCTCCCTTACCGTCCTCGTCCGGTGGACGCCTCAGGTTGAGCCCGGCCCTTGCTAATACCCTCTCTCTACCCCCGGCCGTGTGTAGATTTCCCATGACCGTATTTCCATATGCCCCCAGTTTGATCTAGGTCTTTGTTGGGAATGCCCTGCCCCCCCCTCCAACCCTGACACTTATGCCATGTCCTGGGTCTGGGTCTAGGTAAAACCGGCAGCCACGCAGTGCCTCGCTAGTGTTCAGGTTCCTATACCGGCACCACCACAAGTGCCCCACCGCTACACATTTTTCACATTCGTTGTTGAGGCCGACACCGCCCTCCGGTGCCGGCACACACCTTTCTGCCTGCCTATATGGTCATCGCTTTGCGATGTCCGTCTATTTCGAGTCCTTTCTACTCTACTCTGCCCCCCCCTTCGTCCCCCAATAGCCGCTTGCCCTGGAAGCCCAATCCTAACCATGCTACGCTGCCCCCCATGTTTCCCTTCCATCTTGCCGCGCCCCTAAGAACTTCCTCACCCCCAAGGCCTCTCGGTGAAGTCTGACCCCGTGCCCCCCTGCCAGAGTAATGTCTTTTCCGGGTACCCTATCCCTTCTCCTTCCTCCCTTTCCCAAGCTTGCTCCTCCACTCCCCAGGTCCCCCATTTTTGTGTCCCGCCAAGCCCCTCGTCCGTCGTTTCTGCCCCTCCATATCCTGGCTCCATTTCCCCCCAGAGGCAGCCTTCCCGGCCCTGTTCTTCCGTACCCCGTCTCCTGGCCCCCCAGCTTTTGGTCCTTGCCCCTCTCCCTTTTCTTGGGACTGGCTTCCTCCCCCCTGTTCCCTCGATTCGCCTTGCCGCCCTGTCTTGGATCCCCCATACCTTCCCCCTCATGCCCCCCTCCTTCCGTGAAGACTTCCCCTTGCTGTTATTTTGTCACCGTTACCTGACCCCCCCGTAGTCTCCTCTTGTTCCCCCCCCGGCCGTCTTCCCTTGATGGCCTTGTTTGTGAGTTTGTTATTCGTCCCCCCTCCCGCAGATTTTGGGCTTGCAATTGGCTCCCAAGTCCCCTATATCCCTCCCCTTTTTTCCCAGGGCCTCCCCCGAGCCTATTACTCCTGGGGCGCCGTGAATCTAATCTGTTGGCTGCTCACTCCCCTATGGGTCTGCCAGTGCTTTGTTAAAGGGATCGCAATGTAACTCCGCTGGGCGACCTGTAAAACAAAAGACAATTCATTACAAACATTTTGTTTTTTGGGAGGGCGGGTGGGAAACAGAACCACGATACGGCGGGGCAGGAAACCGAGGGAGAATGTGCTATTTTCTTGAAAACCTGTGCCTTTATGGGGCCTGCTTCTCCCTCGGGTTCCTGTCCCGCCCCTCGCGTTTTCGAGCGCCCCCGTCCGCTTCCGGTGGCGGGGCTGACGTGTTCCTCCCCCGTCCCTGCCCCCTGACCTGTGGGAGTCGTGGGGGAAGAGGTCGGCTGGGCAACCCCCACTAAGAGGCGGCGCCCGCCATGCCATCTTCGCTGGCGCGTTCACCCGCCATAGCGTGGGCATCCCAGTGCCTTGTCCTCCCCCTCTCCTCTATGCCCTGGCCGCCCCTCACTCCCCCCCCTCTCCGCCCCTCATGCCACCCGGCATATGTCATACATCACATGTTGGAAGAAAAACTCAGACACGTTGTAAAGTTGGAAGATTAAAATGCCTCAGCAGCTTTATTTTGCATAAAGTGTTGGAGTTATCTTACAGGCGATCCGTAATTCACCACCACAGGTATACTACTCTGTGTGCGGCTACCTAGGTATCCCTTGCCCTCCCCCCCTCTCCCTTACCGTCCTCGTCCGGTGGACGCCTCAGGTTGAGCCCGGCCCTTGCTAATACCCTCTCTCTACCCCCGGCCGTGTGTAGATTTCCCATGACCCTATTTCCATATGCCCCCAGTTTGATCCAGGTCTTTGTTGGGAATGCCCTGCCCCCCCCTCCAACCCTGACACTTATGCCATGTCCTGGGTCTGGGTCTAGGTAAAACCGGCAGCCACGCGGTGCCTCGCTAGTGTTCAGGTTCCTATACCGGCACCACCACAAGTGCCCCAACGCTACACATTTTTCACATTCGTTGTTGCGGCCGACACCGCCCTCCGGTGCCGGCCCACACCTTTCTGCCTGCCTATATGGTCATCGCTTTGCGATGTCCGTCTATTTCGAGTCCTTTCTACTCTACTCTGGGCCCCCTCTTTCATCCCCCAATAGCCGCTTGTCCTGGAAGCCCAATCCTAACTATGCTACGCTGCCCCCCATGTTTCCCTTCCGTCTTGCCGCGCCCCTAAGAACTTCCTCTCCCCCAAGGCCTCTCGGTGAAGTCTGACCCCGTGCCCCCCTGCCAGAGTAATGTCTTTTCCGGGTACCCTATCCCTTCTCCTTCCTCCCTTTCCCAAGCTTGCTCCTCCACTCCCCAGGTCCCCCATTTTTGTGTCCCGCCAAGCCCCCCCTCCGTCGTTTCTGCCCCTCCATATCCTGGCTCCATTTCCCCCCAGAGGCAGCCTTCCCGGCCCTGTTCTTCCGTACCCCGTCTCCTGGCCCCCCAGCTTTTGGTCCTTGACCCTCTCCCTTTTATTGGGACTGGCTTCCTCCCCCCTGTTCCCTCCATTCGCCTTGCCGCCCTGTCTTGGATCCCCCACACCCTCCCACTCATGCCCCCCTCCTTCCGTGAAGACTTCCCCTTGCTGTTATTTTGTCACCGTTACCTGACCCCCCCCGTAGTCTCCTCTTGTTCCCCCCCCGGGCCGTCTTCCCTTGATGGCCTTGTTTGTGAGTTTGTTATTCGTCCCCCCCCCCTCCCGCAGATTTTGGGCTTGGAATTGGCTCCCAAGTCCCCTATATCCCTCCCCTTTTTTCCCAGGGCCTCCCCTGAGCCTATTACTCCTGGGGCGCCGTGAATCTAATCTGTTGGCTGCTCATTCCCCTATGGGTCTGCCAGTGCTTTGTTAAAGGGATTGGCCTGTGACACCTCCAAGACTCTCTGCTGGCTGCCGGCGGCGGAGAGTTCCCCCCAGCCTGCACAGGGCGATCCCCTCTGTATTCTTTGCGCATACGTTCTGATATAGCGTGAGCCCCCATTTCCCCCCGCCTGCCACCACTTCTGTTTGCTGTTCGTTCGTTACGATGTTTGGGCGATGGGGGGGTTGTAGGGGGTGGCATAGGGGGAGAAGTTGACTCCCCCCGTGACCCCTCCTCCCCCCCGCCCCCCAGTCTGTGCCCCATCATGTGCATCCTGCATTTGTGAGTGCCGTCCTCCACTCTAAAGACATTATTGCTGTGCCCACATCGGACAGGTGAGTTTTGTCTTTTTCAAAATAACCTGGTACCTTTAAGGACCATTATAACTCGTGTGGTAAATTTCCCCCCCCCCACATGTATTGCCATGCGTTAATGGCGGCACCCTAGTAGTACTATGGGCCACTCCACAATGAAGTGAGGGCGTATTTATCTAGTATTCGGATTGCCTATTGACACCCATGCTCAACCATACTTCGGAAACCACGTGATGCCTTTGATTTATTCATTGAAAAAGGCACCCCCCCCCACGGTTTACACCCAATTGTGTGTCAGAATGCTAACCGCCTCCTGTGAAGTCGTGATGCAGGCCCAGAGCATCATTATTGTATTCAGTAGCCTTATTCGACGCCCTCCCGCCAACTTCAATTCGTACCCAGCAACAATACATGCATTAATGTCCCCCGCTCCTGTAGCACCAGGCGTACGACGGCCACCACCCATCGCCCCGCCGATGGTACTACCACAAAGAGGAGATTAACTTGTTCTCGTAGGTGGTACGATCCCAAACACCCCCCACCCAAGGATGAGCGGAATTTTGCATCGCCCTTACATCTCTACCCCGTCCCGAGAGAGATGAAGTGCGCCGAACTCCAACCCCTCTTTGCTGCGGTTTAAAACCATCCCTATCACATTGTCCACGCCACGCACCCGCACGACCTTGCTAAATGTTAAACATTGTGGCTGCTTTGTACCCCTTAACTTATCCGGTGCATCTCCTTGGCCCAACGACCCGGCCCCTTCACTTGCTGGCCTTTCTGTCCCTTCCTCGCCCCTGCAGTGCAATTGAGCCGCCGCCCCTCTAACCCTGTCCCTTAATCTGAAGGCCCCGGTCTTGCGTACTCTTACTACCGCCGCGCTCCTTCCCCCTGCTCCATTGCCGCCCTTGGCACATGCGCCATGTTTTGCTTACCCGAAATGCAACATAGCGCTAACCGTGAGGTTTCGTGGCGCTATGTCTAACCTGCAATTGTTATTGTTTCCCGAGGTGCCAACTAACCACCGCATACCACCTTCCTGTTACCACCCCTAGTGACCTGAAGCTTAGCTTCATCGCGGTGGCTTTGTGACTTACATCTTTCACATTTGGCAACATTTCACATTGATAACCTCTGGCCCCGAGGCTGACTACCACCAACCCTTCCCCCACCAAACGGACCATTGAAGGCTGCGCTCCGGGTATGTGACCGTCTCCGCACCCCTTGGCGTGCACGTATCATGCAATATAACTAACCCGCCGGTTGCCCATTTGTAGTGGTTGAAGTGCACGAAAAGGAATGGTGGAACAATGTTCCCTATTGGCTCCCACTGCTTCCACCCCCTACCCCCTTGACGCAACCCCTCCCGTGCACAATACCAGGCCCAAAACACGTGCGTCTGATGTCTAAGGGAGCAACCTGTGCCGTGTATTGCAAGTGCCAATTTTCCCTCCCTCCTACACCCCTATTTTAAAACGAAACCATTCCCGAAAGGAACGGCAGAACCGAATTAAAAGAAGTGGTGATGCGCCGCTCTCACCCCACTTCGACCACTGCATATTGAAAACTCCTCCCCCCGCCAAAAGCCTAGAAGCGCGAGACACACATACCTCATGCTACTGTTCTGACACCCTTGTCTTCCGGCACCGTGGCCCTGTTTGATGAAACATTGGTGCTAGTGTCGCTACGGGGCTGTGGCCATCACGTAGCGAAATATTGCAACATCTCTCCCCCATTAACGCTTCTCCTCACACCCCCTGTGCTGAGCAAGTATTGGGCCAAACTATACGCCCCTAATTCGACGTGCATTCTAGGTAAAACAATTATGCATTTTTTCTCCCAATACTAACCATCCCCCTCAGTACCTTGCCGTGTAGTTCAATCCGCTAAAAGTAAATCACCATGGTCACGTTTCAGCATGGGTATTTGCTCATTGCCCTGTGCATCTTTCCCCCGCACCCTGGAAAACCAGCAGTCCGTCTAGCACCACGAACAAATTGAGGATTTACTCGTTTACCCCCGAAATAAACAAAAGCTCCGTCCGTCCCGCCGACACCCCACGCGGCCATTGTTCTTCGCATGCGGCCTTCGCAGCCCCCCCTCTACCTCTCTCCTAGTCCAGCTGCTAGGTAACGATCCCCGGGGCCCAAAACCCGCCCCCCTACTGGACCGCAGCCATATCCCAAGCACCCCCCTGTCCCCCGCCCCCACCCCTGGCCGCATACCCGCACCCCGTCCGAATCTTGTCCCATCAACCCTGTGACCTTGGGCATCTGCTTGAATGCTCCCTCGCCGAGCCCCTTGCGCGACTCGCCTTGGCCACCAGTAATGAACCCCTAACGTTGCATAACAACGAGCAGCCCCACTAGACCGCCTTGCGACCGTGCCCATGGAGTGCTGCCGCCATTGCCACGTGCGCGTTAACTGATACGAGGATACAGCCCCAAAGGCGGCGGTGGCAACATGATGCTCATTATCAGCGCGGCGAACCTCCCGTCCTCTTTGCCCGCGCTCTCTTGGCTTCCCCCCCCCCATCGATCGGATTCCGGCATCCCTCTCTTTTCCTAGCCCCGGTGCACTGTTGGCTTTTTGCATGCGAGCCAGAAGGGCCCCCTTATAGATGGCCCCGCCGTCACGTTACCCCCTCCCTTTGCGCACTCCCCTGCCCCCTTGCCTGGCCAAATGCAGTTTCATTCGGAGCAACGGCCCTACCCTGCCTGTCCCACACAGCCGCCCCATTATGGAGTCCCTGCGCTCCCCACCCCTCCACCTGCATCTATCAGGCCATGATCCATTTTGAAACGCTAGGACACGTTTGTAACTCCGGGCTCTGTTTGCATTCCCATGCGCCAACTACATTTCCTCCGCCTCGCATAAACCTATTCCCCCCATGTTCTGCTTGCCGCCCCCAAGGCTGTTCCCCAACACGGCATAGTGCTCTCTCCGACCCTGGTACCCGAACCACTGCCCACTCCTGTAAAATGCCCGGCGTCCAGCCTCACTGCACATTCCCTCCCAGCAACTACTTGTCTCTGACTAGGCCGTACCTTTGCTTCCGCTGTGCTGCGACACGAACGCTCCGACTTGAACCTATCCCTCCTTCTGGAACGAAGCGCCTTCCTCTGCACACTGGAAAAACTCGTCTGGACTTCTTGCAGCAACAAAACACGAACTCCAAAGATCTCTTCTTGAGCAGGATATGCCGTGAGGGAAACAGAACCACGATACGGCGGGGCAGGAAACCGAGGGAGAATGTGCTATTGTCATGAAAACCTGTGCCTTTATGGGGCCTGCTTCTCCCTCGGGTTCCTGTCACGCCCCGCGCGTTTTCGCGCGCCCCCGTCCGCTTCCGGTGGCGGGGCTGACGTGTTCCTCCCCCGTCCCCGCCCCCTGACCTGTGGGAGTCGTGGGGGAGGAGGTCAGCTGGGCAACCCCCACTAAGGGGCGGCGCCCGCCATGCCATCTTCGCTGGCGCGTTCGCCCGCCAATCCGACGCCATTCACTTATAATCGCTGACCAGCTCACATTGAGAATTGTAAAATGGTGAAAGAGGGTCATTCTTGGGCCTGGTACCCCGTGCGGGCTGGGAGATATTGAAGGGAAGGGCGTTAAACATGTTACCCTCATGTCCTGGATACTAGTGGCTTCCCCTCCTTCATGGAAACACAGGATTGTCAGGACCACAGACTAAGTGGCTGCCACTGATGGAGAGGAATCTGAGGCCAGAGCTGGCCACAGTGATGGCCTTCTGACGTGTTGAACACAGAGCTGAAGGAGAGGAAGGAGGAGCAGACGACGACGTGGCGGGCGGCTCCGGCTCCTGAAGATGGCGATGGCATGGGTTAATGCAGGCCAGCCACCCAAAAAGGCCTGCTGTCCTGCTGTGTAAACATAGGGCGGCGGAACCGGAAGAGCGCTCATGGCGGCAATGAGCTGCTCCGCTCCCCCCTACTCCATGCCGTTGCAGGTGGGGTTTTTTTGTTTGTTTTATTTCTCTTCTTGCTCAAACCAGCCCAGGCGTGGGCGGAATGAAACCGGCCCCAGAGACTGATTTCGGCCCGGCCGATGGACCAATCCGACCCTGCAGGAGACATACACCCACACACCTTCCTACGAGCCCAGGAAACAGACAGAGAGACAGAGACACACACACTTTCTCAAAGACCAGTAGACAGACACACACACACATGCATGCTTGGAGAAAGCTCCAAGTCCAGGAGAAAGATACACCCACACACACACCTTTCTCTGAGACCAGGACACACAGACACACCTTTCTCTAAGACCTGGAGACACCCTAGCACACGCACACACACCTTTTTTCTGAAACCAGGAGGCTGAATATTGTTTTTTTCAGGTCTGTTTTCTTTGAGGATATATTTCGTTTCAGGAAGAGATGCTGGGAGGTGTGAGCCATGTAAAAGAAAGCAGCTCACAGGCTCGCATCGGCAAACAGGGCAATGTCGCAGTGTCGGCGCAAAAGATCAGCAAAGGCCATTTTTCGGGTTCATTGGAATCTCTTAGTGCACTGTATCTTTGCTAGTTTTGACCTATTTTAATTGCCTCATGTGCTTTAACTGTCAGATTTCACACACACGTTGCCTGAAAAGGTGCTCCAAATGACCATTCAAGTGTTTCTTCATGACAAGTCATCCATTGTCATTTTTAAATGTGGCCCACTTTTTTTATGTCCATGATATTTGATAACCCAGTCAGACCCTGGCAGAGTGGTTAAGGCTTTAACAGGCATCATTGTCGAGCACACGTTCACCCCCAGAGGGGCATCTTGGCGCTATTGACAGACAACAGATGTTTATTGTTACCCAACTTAATGGTACCCGTTTTATTGACCTCAGAATGACCCAACTTAATGGTACTCATGTTTCGACATCGTCAGGATGAAGGGCTGAGTGGACCTGCCAGGATTCAAACCTGTGACCATGAGGTAGTGGTAGTGGATGCACTTGTCCACTGAGCCACAGATCCGTCAAGATTCAGCTTCATCATGGGGCTATATTGATATGGTCAGGGCGGGCTTCTGTCCTGTACCACTGCACATGTGTCGCTGCTGTCTGTTAATGACTGTTTAAACACTCTCTGCCCTCACTGGTGATAGATCTGACGGGCTCTTCCTAGAGTGTCCCTTGCCCCATTGACACCCCGGGCTGAGCCTCATTGCAGAGTGCTGCCTTCTGCATTCAAGCTCTTAATTTTGGGAGGGCTTTAGGCCTGCAAGCCAGTGTCTGGTCCGCCACTGAGTGAAGGGCAAAATCGTACCCGCTGTCGCATCGCCTGGCGAGCAGTCTAGAAAGTCAGTTACTCTACCTTCCTTAATAGTGAGCATCGGAGAACTCTCAGCCAGTGCAAAGAGCTGGACACAGACAGGCGTGGATAGAAAACTCCACCAAGCCAATGTAAAAGGAGAGATACCTTGTGGATGCTCTGAAAAAAAGTGAGACGCTGGGCAGTGAGAATGGCGGGAAAGTCTGCTTGCACGCCAGCGAAGCATTGCGCCTTAGTGGCGTTCTGCATATGAATATATGTGAGGGCACCGATGTTGCACATCTAACAAAAATACCTGAAGGAGATTTACATAGTATGACGTACAACTGGAGTGTATGTGCACCTTGAACTGGGACAGAAGTCAATTACTAATCGTTCTTGGGCAAGAGGGAGGCGGGCAGGCAGTGAATCCTTGGCACTCCGGTGCACCAACTCTATTAGAGCCCCTTTTCCCCGCTACACATTTGCTGCACTGCCTCCCTACACCCTCACCTCTGTGTTGCCCCCACGGTGCCTTTCTCTGACCTGCCCAATCCCCTCAAGTCTGCAGTGCACCAGTGCACCTCAAGTCATGGCTTTGGGACTCAGACTTCCTCCACCGGGCCCAGAGCTTCACACCATACCCGGATGCTGCACCCGACCTTGGGAAACCTGTCTGATAATCTGGCCTTCCTAACCCTGGCCCAGAACTTATTTCTGGTCCATTGCATGGTTCAGTTGAGTAAGGTTTGTTCCGTCACAGTGGTGGCAAGGTTATTTGAGAGGTCACATAGCCCGCAAAATCACCCGCAGTGACACAACTGGAAGCACCTTTCAAAGCCTGAAATGTGTGTTTTTCTCTTCTCCCACCCACCCTGCACAGTCCAATCATATCCCGAAGTGGGTTTTCCCTCGGCTCATGTCTCAGCCATAGGGACTATCTTTGCTCTGATTCCACCCCTCATTGTACTCCTCCAGGCATATTATTATCATCCATTCCCGCACATCGACTATTTTTGACACACAGAGTTAAGTGGACTTTTTTTTACTCAAAGGAGGTCCCTTAACTTGAATGGGGAGCGCCAAACACAAATAATCCTAAAGAAAACAACACGTTATTGTAGGACTTCCCTCCCTCCTTCCTTGCCCCTCCTGCTTTTTTGTATTTTCTATATGCATTTGATTTATACAGTGCAAACCTAACTAGGCAGACCCTCCAGGATATTGCGGCATGAAATGGAAAATTTTACGGCACAAAAAAGAAAAAATTGCGGCACACAACTGCATTTTTTGCGGCATTATTTATTGTCGAAAAATACATCATTTAACATCTTTTTTATCCAAAAACAGAGAACCTGAACAGTACAGAGTGTTGCACATTGAAACAGGAATGTTTGAGGTGATGTGGAGAACTTTTAACAAACCTTTGGGCTAACTTTATCCAAACTGTGAGCCTGAAATGCCCGTCATTGTTTTTTCAAAGCAGTCTTCTGAGTTAATGCCTTCTGCCACTTGATTTATAAGCACTATAATGGCACTGATTGCATAGCTTTCTGAGCACCCCCGTCCATTCCTGAGCTACATCAGTTTCAGTACTTGGTCTCAATCCCATCTCCCCTAATCACATCAGTCCTGACTTGCAGCTCCTCTTTTATTCTGTGGGTTCCTAAATATAGCTCTACCAGTCGACCTCAGTCCTGACTTTCAGCACTCTACGCAACTCCTGCTTTGGTACCTTCATAATGCTGCCCAGCTATAACCCCTGCATTTTCAGTACTGGGATGTAGACACATACAGGCACACACGCACACAGCTCTGCTGATCTACCTAAATTCTAAAATGCGCCCCTTCTGCTATCCCCCTACTGAGATCCTCTCACACAGGTGCGTCCAGGCACACCTGTCCCTAGTTAAGGTAACCTTTATGGTCCATTTCTGGAAGCCCATCACTGCTTCACTACCACTCTTTAGTCATGGCATGTGAACCCAATGTGTACGGGCAGTCCTCCGGGGTTAGGTCCACACATTTCAAAACAATGACATTGAAGTGGAGCTAAACACCCTCAAAGCTTAAATTGGCAGATAAGTACCAAAATCGAAAATTTTAAAAGATTGGGGAGTGAAGCGTTGGGTATAGATAGTGGGTGAGTGCAGTGAAGAAAGAGGAAATCCAAAGATGGCATGGGGGTGGTGGGATCCCTATAAAAGTAAATGGAAGGTGTATCTTAATTAAAGATGACAACGTCGATACGATAATCTCAAAAAGACTCAGTCTCCCATCCAAATGAGCCATGAGAATCCTCCCTTCAGCGGAGGACAGGAGCATCCTCTGCAGGCCATCTGGTTTGCCTCCAAGGCTGAAGGCACTTCCCTCGCCAGCATTCGTCCCCCAGATCTATACTCCCAGTCAGTTGCTGCGCACTACTAGAATTGTTTTGCATAAATCAGGGCATTTATGTAATTCCTTTAGCTCTTAGTCTTCACTGTGGGTCACCTGCGTCTGAAAATCACCTCCTTCCCAGTTCCTATTCCAGCTTTCTACCAGATTCACTGCCTGCTCCTCTGGAAGCACTCTCGAAACCGCATAACACTCTGAGGTGCTCCCACAGTCGGTCCATCGCTACTAGTGTTCTGTGAGTTGCTCCCAAAGCCTTAATCCTCCACAGCAACACTGTGTTATTTGGGGAAGGGGTCCCTCAAGATGCTTCTTAAGCTCAAGGGATCCAGTAAGCGCTCTTGCCAGTAATCCTGCCAGGTTTCCTGGCACCTTAAATCCTTTAAATCATTTAGTGCGGTGGACAGGCCACATCACTAGTGAGGGTGACAGCACAGCTGTGGCAGCAATGCGCTTTACAGGAGCTTGCTGCCATGTGAAGAGGATATGGGATACTGCTGTTGCCGAAGCTTGGTCTCGGCAAGCTTGGTGTCAGTGCAGACCCTCCCTAGAATAACTCTGTTACACTTAATCAGGTCCAGTACCTCTGCCAAACACAAAACGTGGGTTCCTTCCCCAAGATAGTTTCTATGAGTGTCCTTCACTGAAGTCCTGCTAAAAACAAGCATTTGCAAATCCAACAGTATTGACTTGATTTTAACATAACTGTGTATAGGAATTGCCAGCTGCTGCTATGGTAATTAATTGCAAGGCCTTTGTCATTTGTGTCCCGTTCTGTCTGGCCACGCTCTTTAGGACAGCCAGGCTGAGTCACCACAGCCTAACATTTTGGGGTGTGGAGGGGGGAGAGGGCTACAGCTTGATCAGCTCCATGGAGGGGCTTGAATTCAAAGGTGTCAACCCTGGTTCACACCTTTGAACTGAAGCCCCTCGGTTTATTTGCTTTTTGCTCAGTGGAGTTGTTAACCTTTGAGCTGCTGCAATTGGCAACCCCTCTGTGGATGCTATAAATCATTAAATGAGCGTGAAAAAGATACATAAAGCTAATGTGTCTTTTTGCGCTCATTTAATGATTTATAGCGGCCATAGCGGGAAAAGGCAAATTTTGCGTTTTTTTTGCAAATCGCAAAATCGCCATAAGCTGGGTGGTCTGACTAGGAAGCACCAGAGCGCTCTACAAGTAATTTGAAGTTAACAGAAGTTGGTGGAAGGGGGGCTTACAGGATAAGTCACCTTGGGTTGTCTCGGGAGGATAGCTCAGGGCAACATGCTCGCCTTGGAAGCAAGATGACACGGAGCAACACAGATTTGATCGCCGGGTCCGCTAAGCACGTTATAAATAACCTACATATCATACTTCTAGGGTGGTATATAACTAGGAGTAGCAAGTCCTAAGAGACCCCTAGGTATTTCCTGAACTGCAGGAGCATTAGAGTGGTCCAGATCACGACCAGGATGGTGTTCTAGTCAGTGAGGTGTAGCAAGCAAAGGCCCTTTTGTCTTTGTGTACCTTTTTAGTCTGAAGCCTCATAATGGTCCGGCTCCTAGAGGAGCATGTCCCCTCTGAACCCATGTGATGTGTGGCTAGGTAGGCTTGTGATCAGATAGTGGTTGCCATGCATGGCATGGGCGTGGGGCAGTGGCGTGGTTTGACAGAGTTGGAGGTTGTGTGAAAGTTGAATATAGAAGAGTGGATGTGTATGAAGTTGGAAAGTTTGTATCAGGCATAGTTATTGGTGTCCGGTGAACTGTGGATGGATTGTGGAATGGATTGTATGGACAGGAATCCAGGATGGCCGTTGTGGTCCGATATGGTGCAGTGTTGGGGGGTTTCGACATTGAATAATAATGTGAATTGTGTTGATTCTGTGATAGTTGGTGTGATGAGTTGTGAACGCATGGAACTGATTATTGCTTTTGTGGTCAAGGCTCTGGTTGCAAGAAGCATACTTGCAAGCGCAAGAATGTGGAGTTTGTGTCCAAGACGGCATTGGATTCCTTTATGCCCCCCACTCCTGGCCCAGGGATGGAAGAAAAGGAGGCATGGAAAAAAGGGTCATATTCCACCCGGCATCCACTCTGTGCAGGAGCCATCCTCAGCAGAAGAACCCCCTAGTGAGTTTTCAGGGAGTTGTTCCTGTGCACAGTCCTTTGACTCAAACGCTCCGGCATTTACTTTTGGGTTCTTTTCCGTCGTCTCCCCCTAGTCCGCCATCCATTACTCCCCATTGGCAACCCACCAGCCCTGTGATTGGACTGGGAATTGGGTCATCTGACCCAGGACAACAACTACTCGTTTCTGCACTGCAGGATTTCTCCCTCTTCTGTCCGGCATCCACTCGGTGCAGCAGCCATCCTCAGCAGAAGAATTCCCTGGTGAGCTTTCAGGGAATTGTCCCTGTGCACAGCCATTTGACTCGAACGCTCTGGCGATCATTTTTGGGTTCTTTTCCATCACCTCCCCCTAACCCTCTCTCCAGCACTGCCCTTGGCCGGGCCTCAACCCTGTGATTGGCCTTCGGATTAGGTCAGCTGACCCAGAAAAGCACTGACTTAAGCAGTTCCCCTAGCGCAGCTCGCAAAGGGCTAAGGTAAAGGGCACCTTCCTTGGGAACCTTCTACACCTGTTTGTATTTTAGTAGTGTTGTAGGCTTGCATTTTGATTCTCGCTGTTTGTATTGTGCCACTCCCCTGAATCTTTTTCCACAGGGATAGTGATTCTCTGGTACTCCTTCTCAATGGAACATAGCTGTTTCCCTCCCGGGACACAGCTACACACTCACAAACATCTGCAATAATTCACTACTCAAATTCATATCGCACATCACCTCTGCCATTAGAATGCAGCTGAGTTCCACGAAAACAATTTGGTTCAGCTGGGCACATAATCAGTCTCCTTGACTCGCTTACCCTCCTGACAGCCTATAACAACACCCATCCACTAACTTGATCTCGATGGGTCGCTAGCAGGGACCTAGTCCCCCCTCCCTACCTTCAATTTGGCTAAAAGGCACACAAGCATTCTAAAAATCCTCCTTTCAATTCTCATACCTCGGACTTCAGTCCTCCAAGGGTGTTCCCTCCACAGTGCTTTGCGGCCATACCAATGGACCAGTGCACAGTCCTTTAACTCAAATGCTGCAGCATTCATTTTTTGGTTAATTTCTGTTGCCACCCACTAGCTTTCCCTCAATCCCTCCCCTTGGCCGCCCCTAAACCCCATGATTGGTCTACGGATTGGGTCAGCTGACCCAAGACAACAATACTAGCTTCTGTACCGATCGATCTATCCCTCTTCTGTCCGGCATCCACTACGTGCAGGAGCCATCCTCAGCAGAAGAATCAGTTCATTATTTTGTTCTTTTCCATCGCCTGCTCCTAGCCCTCACTCAAACCCTCCCCTTGACTCCCCCCAGACCTGTGATTTTCTGATGGATTGAGTCAGCTGACACAGGACAACAACTACTTGCTTCTGTACCGATGGATCTATCCCTCTTCTGTCCAGCATCCACTACGTGCAGGAGCCATCCTCAGCAGAAGAATCCCGTGGTGAGCTTTCAGGGAATTTTCCCTCTGCACAGTCCTTTGACTCGAACACTCAGGCATTCATTTTTGTGTTCTTTTAAGTTGCCTCCCCCTAACCCTCCCTTCAAACCTCCTCTTGGCCGCCTCCCAGCCCCATGTCTGGTCTATGGATTGGGTCAGCCGACCCAGAATAACGCCAATTTAAGCAGTTCCCCTAGGGCAGCCCGCAAAGGGCTAAGGCAAAAGGGACCTTACTTGGGCACCTTCCACACCTGTTTGCCTGTTTGCCCTGGACAACCCATCCCCTGCCAAGCCTTGAACCCCTGCCTGCTGCGACAATCAGGTTGGAGACAATGTTTCTGTATTTTAGTAGTGTTGTAAGCTTACATTTTGAATCTTGCTGTTGTTTTGTGCCACTCCCCTGCATCTTTCTCCACAGAGATAGTGATTCTCTGGTACGTACAGCACTCCACCTCAATGGCACATAGCCGTTTCCCTCCTTGGGCACAGCCACCCACCCGCAAACATATGCAACAATTCACTACTCGACTTCATATCTCACATCACCTCTGCCATTAGAATGCAGCTGAGTTCTACGAAAACAATTCAGTCCAGCTGGGCACTTAAACATTCTCCTTGACTTACCTACTCTCCTGACAGTCTGTCACAGGACCCACCCACTAACCGGATCTCCATGGGTCGCTAGGAGGGACTTAGTCCCCCCTCCCTACCTTTGTTTAGCTAAAATGCACACACGCGTTCTAAAAATCCTCCCTTCAATTCTCATACCTCAGACTTCAGACCTCCAAGGGCATTCACCCCACAGCGCTTTGAGGGTATACCAATGGACCAGTGCACAGTCCTTTGACTGGAATGCTCCAGCGTTCATTTCTGGGTTCTTTTCCCTCACCTCCCTATAGCTTTCCCTCTATCCCTCCCCTTGGCTGCCCCAACCACTGTGATTGGCCTACGGATTGGGTCAGCTGACCCTGGATGACAACTACTCGCTTCTGCACCGGGAGATTTCTCCCTCTTCCGTCCGACATCCACTCTGTGCAGCAGCCATCCTCAGCAGAAGAATCCTCTGGTGAGTTTTCAGGGAATTGTCCCTGAGCACAGTCCTTTCACTCGAATGCTGCAGCGTTCTTTTTTGGCTTTCTTCCATCACTGTCCCCCTAGCCCTCCCTCAATTCCTCCCCTTGGCCGTCCCCAGACCCGTGATTTGTCTACGGATTGGGTTAGCTCACAAAGGACAACTACTCGCTTCTGCACAGAGGGATTTCTGCTTCTTCTGTCCGGCATCCACTACGTGCTGGAGCCATCCTCAGCAGAAGAATCCCCTGGAGAGTTTTCAGGGAATTGTGCCTTTGCACAGTCCTTTAAATCGAACACTGCGGCATTCATTTTTGGGTTCTTTTCCGTTGCCTCCTCCTAGCCCTTCCTTCATCCCGCCTCATGACTGCCTCCCAGCCCCGTGATTGGTCTACGGATTGGGCCAGCTCATCCAGAACAACACTTATTTAAGCAGTTCCCCTAAGGCAGCCCGCAAAGGGCTAAGGCAAAGGGCACCTTCCACACCTGTTTGCCTGTTCACCCTGGATGAAACCGCCCCTGCCAAGCCTAGAACCCAGTCTGCTGCGACAATCCGGTAGAAGACGACATTATTGTATTTTAGAAGTGCTGTAGGCTTGCATTTTGAATCCCGTTGTTGTTTTGTGCCACTACTCTGCATCTTTTTCCACAGGGATAGTATTATAGGCTTGAATTTTGAATCACACTGTTGTTTTGTGCCGCAACTCTGCATCTTTTTGCACAGGGGTAGTGTTGTAGGCTTGCATTTTAAATCTCGCTAATTGTCTTGTGAGAATCGCCTGCATCTTTTTCCTCAGGGATAATGATTCTCTGGTACGTATAGTACTCCATCTCAATGAAACATATCCTTATCCCTCCTGGGGCACAGCCCCCCTCCCTACCTTTGTTTTGGCTACAATGCACACACGCATTCTAATAATCCTCCTTCCAATTCTCATATGTCGGACTTCACTCCTCCATTGGCGTTCACCCCACAGCGCTTTACAAATGCCATATAACATAACATAATATACATCTGATGCAGGCAGGTTTAAGGAGTATTTTGGCAGGTATGGGTAGCCAGTGCAATTCTCTTAGCATGGGGGATATGTGGTCACATTTCTTAGTTCCCGTCATGAGGTATGTAGCAGCATTTCTAAGGGCCCTAAGGGAAGGCCAAGTATATGGCCTGAACGCAATGAGAAGGACGTTTCATCCATCGAGTTACCAGGGCCTGGACCATACTTTTGAATTCCGGCGGATTGGTGAAAGCGATTTATCTTCTGGTGAAGTGTTATTGGATACATAGAGGTTTGAGCTATTTTGTTGATATGTTCCTGCAAGGAAAGATTGCTGCCGATAATGAAGCCTAGTGATTTTGCACATGATCCCAACTGAGGTGTGCATGTCATTCACCCATCCTTTAATGACCTCCTTTTTAAATTTTTTTATAACGTATATTTTATTGAAATTCCGATGAGCAAAGTACAAGGTAACTTCATATGAAGTTCAAAGAAAACAGCATCACATCAGAATTTCGGTTTTGCAAGTGAATAACTTGTGCTTCATACAGTCATACAATCATTGGGAGGAAATGGAGGGACAGAGGTGAAGAACAGAGACAATAGGAGAGGTGAGCAAGAGGGATGAAGGGAAGGAGAAAAAAAATAAAATACAGAAAGTAACGCATTGCCGACAGTACGGTCTTTCACTTGAGCATGATGAAGGACTCAGTCCTTGGGTTCACCCTCATGGAGTCATAGTTTCGTGAGGTGCTTCCAAAGCAATGGCTCAAAGAACATCTGCTCTTGGTCCACCACATTTTCCAGAAAGGGCCCCCATATACGTGGGAATTTGGGCAACCTTCCTTCCGCTAATACTGTGAGTTTCTCCATTCCCAGCAGTTCCCACACCTTCACCCACCAATAATGACCGCCTTTTTAGATGGAAGGCTTAGTAGGACCAATTCGATGTTGATGGGATTGAGTTTCAGGTCAGTGATTTTCATCTAAGCTTGAATCGATGTTAGGCATGCCTTAGAAGTGAAATCCCTTCAGTATAATTCACTTTAATTTGTAACTGAATATCTATGAACAGGTGAAGGTATAAATTAGGATTGTTGAGAAGTGACCTGAGTGGTTCCATAGAGGAGCATGTTGATACCTGTGGGACCCCGCCGGTATCTGGTTGATGATCAGATCTGAAGTTAACCCTCAAATGGCTTGGTATTCGTCCAAGAGGTAAGAGGCCTACAGAGTTGGGGTCTGTGAAATCCATTCTATATGCGAGTAGGCTTATTTTCTTCTTTTTTTTATTTGTGATCTGGTTTAATAAATTAAAACTTTCCATAGATGTAAAAAGACAATATTGCTTAAAATTCATTGCATACAAATTCAACAAAATCACAATTTAAGAAATTCATTAAGTCACTGTAAAAATCGATAAAGTGCTAATAACATTGAAATATTATGTCCTCCGATGAGGCGAGCCTACCGGGATCCCTGTTTTTGGGCAATAGATCACCAAATGTTTAATAGTTTCAAGAGTAGCCTCTGATCCACACAGTCTATATGTTCTATCTCCCAAACTCAATCCTGCCCTAGGGCCAATGCATTCAAGGGTGGATAGTTAATTTAGTTTACATTTGATGTATTGGGCTCTCACATAGTTACATGGAAATAAGTAAATATATTTGGATACATTAGTTCTCATCCTTCTAAATCTAGAGTATTCAAAACAGAGCAGATACTGACCCAATTTATCAACGGTTTGCATCCAGTCTGCCTCATAAAGTCTCATTTTTGTCTTATGAGGGTTAGAATCAATCTCTATAAGGGGATCATCTAGATCAAGACTGCATTTATTGAGAAACGGAAAGATCTCTTGGTTAAAATTTTATGAAAGCCTTGAAAAAGGGAATTGGACGAAGGATCGATCATTTTAGCACAAGGCACAATTTTTTCCGCCTGACTATAGAGTCTCATGAAATCAGCCCTAACTCATGTCTAATGACACATTTGGGTATGGAAAGTGAGAGCCTTATGCTCTTTTTCCATATAATACCCTGTGATGTGTTGAGATATGACCCCAGATCTGCAAGAATGATGTATAAGCCGTAGGTCAGGGCAGGCGCAATTTTGGCTGTGTAGAATTACGGGCAGATGGAAGTGAGTATTTACAAAGACTGAAATAAACTTTCTTAAGTTGTGCAACCAATGGAAGCATTCTGGTTCTTAAACTTTATTTCTTGTATTGATGTAGAATTAGATATAATATATCCCTAATATCTAATAGATGTTAATATTTCCAATATCCTTAATACGGTCCTGGTGCTGTCACTGGACTACGATTTTGAAACCTTAATACCGGGGGAAGATATCCTGTTGGACGATCTGCCTTGTTCTGAGAAGAAGTGGTTATTAAGAGCGGCTTTGATGGCTAAGAAGCTAATGCTGTGAGTCTGGAAGTCCACCACCCGTCTGTCTGTGGATGTGTGGATAGAAAAGATGCGCAAGCTATCACTCATGGAGAAGGTTATATACAGGAGAAGGGGTTGGGAAGAAGGAATGCAGGTGGGAGAAGGTTGGGATTTCTGGTTTTGGTTTTAATCTTGCTATATATTGTGCTTCCTGATCTATATTCAAAATCTGTTTTAACCTGAACTAAAAAAAGACTATCGGATATGTACAAGTTAAAGAGCATTGGTGTCATGATTCCTGCCCCTCATGTCCCCAGCCCTCCAAGATGTCAGGCTGGAGCCAGGCCACGATCACCTACATGGCCCTCAAGGGCCTCTCCATCCCTCCAAAGACCCACTTGGAGTCAGACTTGGCGCTTGTGGCACCAGACTCACTCACTCCCATAAGATAACATTGGGGATTGGACTTGTAGTGCTTTGATGGGGACAAGATGGATGCCCCCACATATTTTGGTTCCCAGAACTGCATGTGCAGTCTAGTCTTTTGGGTGTGGTTCAGCCCAGAGACACCTGGGATATCCAGAGACTATTTAAGCCACGCCCAGGCTGAGAAACGTGCTTTGTGTTTTCTGCACCTGCAGCATGACAATCACCGTGTTTGATCAGTCTCCAGTAGGCCTGCATCTTTCTTCTGCGCTCAGCTCCTGCAAGAACAAGAACACTGTTAGGCACAGCCTTACCTTGCGGTGCTTCTGCCCATCATTCATCGCTTCTTCTGTTCTGTGGGCATCTTTGACGGTGTCATTCCCATCCCGGCACGCCGCTTCCTAAGGAAAAGGGAAAAGAACAGAAAAAAGGCATTAGTAAGCATTCAGCAAATCTTTGCTTATTTTTAAAGACTGTACGAGCTTCAAACGCTTACCTGAATCCCAGCCGCTCTGGGGGAACTCTGTCTCTGGAACTTCTCATCCATCTGCAAGAGGGAAAAGACACTCCAGGTTAGCGTGGAAACATCTAGAGGTGCTGCATACCGCGCTTACTCACCGAATTTCTTCTTCATAACTGGCATCCACGCTGAAAACGTTGCGGCACCTAAAAGACACAGAAAAGGAACTCTGTTCAATACAAATACGAAAGGGTCGCATCGCGCATCGTGCTCTCACTCACCTTCAGCGCTAGTCATCTCAGCAGCACGTTGCCATCCCCGGACACCGGCCATCATCTAAGGAAGGAAAGGAACGAAGTTAGAGAACTGTTCAAAAGACTCATTATACTTACCTGTCGGACTCTTGCCAGTGAAGTAACTAGGCAGCAATGAGCCTGGCTCAATCAATGCGCTCCTGTGCTGAAAGCAGGACAGAGAGCACACTTTCCAAGAAAACAAGGTCAGCTGTGGATCAAAGGGAAGGGTTGGACCCCGGGGAAGAAGGGGTTCAAGCACACAGAGACAATAGGGAGTTAAACTCTACCAATCCTGTGTTTCAGGCCCAGTCTCCAGTCGAGTAGACTCCAGGGTAGGGTTTGAGGTCGTAAGACGTCAGAACAGGCTGAGTGACGTCCCCGGGGATACCAGGTAAGCGTTACAATTGGAGCCAGAATGCACCCTTGCCTTAGTCTGAGGTAAGTATCAATAGGTCTACTAAGAAGACCATCATTCCCAAATTCTCACCTGGGCATTCTCATGCAGCACAGAAATAAGAGTAAATAGTGCATCTGGAATACCACATGTTCTAATTTTAGCACAACGTTGTATGTGTATAACGCAATCAATTCAAAGGATTACACAGACTCACTCATGATGACTACACAGCTGAGCCTAGACAATTCTTCACTGTATCCTCTATTGTCTTTGTTATGTGTGCTTGTTATGTGTGCGCACTGAGGCCCATGGGCGTGATGCACTTTATAAAAACGTAATGATAATAATATTGCGTTAGATACTTCCATACTGCTAATATATATTGAATGGGCGGCTTTCCTTTTTCCCAGTGCCTGAAAATGGGCCATAATCATGCCATTTAAGAAGTTCCACTTTTTTGTGAAAATCTACCTAAAACATTCAAAGAATATTCAATTTGTCAACCCATGATTACAGTTCCCCAAGCAGAAGAGATGCAAAATTCTCACTACAGGCATCTAAAATGGGAATAGGGTGATAATTCTCAGGTTTATGTCTATCCCCATGTGCCCCCTTTTTAAAAATAGGTATAATATACAAAGTATGCCAAGATCGTGGAATAACTAGGTTCTTCACTATTATGTGAAAGAATTGTAACAAAATATCCATCCATAGCTCTGGATCCTGCTTAATTGCGATAGGGGCAATATGATCAAGGCCAGACGCCCTCAAGGATTTCATTTTACCAATTGCTGGACCAATATCCTTAGCAGAAGAGGAGATCACCTGAGATTTCCCTGCATCTTTGGCCTTAAAGTGACTTGTCGTAAGGTTATGTATTTAGGCATAACTTTTTTTCATAATAGGCTACCCAAACAGATTCTTCTATAATATTAATATGAGGAATCAAAGTGGTAGTCACCAATTTGTTTGTGAGTTCCCAAAACAGTCATGTTATTGCCCTGAATAAGATGTAGCATTTTTTGGCTAACATTCATGGACAGTTGTATTTTTAGTCATTTAGTTAGATATTTCTGCTCTTGGGAAATCTTCATTTTTGCCTGTGTATAGGCATATATGTCCATAGCCAGAAGTGGCTTAAGTTCTCCAAGTAATCCTCTCTTTTTTTTGTTGCTTCCACGATCCTAGCATCATATACATGTGTAATCAAATTCAGAGACGGACAGTTCTCTTCTTAGCCTATGCAAACAATGTTGTTCAGTTTAGTTAATTGAACTTTAAAATAGTAATCATGATTATGTATCAAATGATCATAAAATAACCTACCAAGATCACCTGAAAATGTATCTAAAAGGGCCATATTCCATTTGATCATTGGTCTCTCTCAAAGAGGAACCACAAGGACTAACAAAGGCATAACATAGTCGCTATCACCAACAATGTTTATCGATAGCAGAGAACAAAGAGGAAAAAGATGTTTAGAAACAAAGACATGGTCTAGCCAGGAGGACGAAGTCCCTCTTTTCCAAGTAATGGTATTAACATTGGAGGAACTTACAGGAGGCAGTACTAGTTGTAAATCCCATGATTTCAGTATAGACACTCAGTGAACCATTCTAGAGTTAGAATCAAAGGATGACCCATCAATTAGATTAAAAGTAAAATAATTCAATTCATGGTATTCTGCAACACATCTCAAGTTAGAATCACCACGTATTGTCAAACGGAAAATCATATCGTGCCTCTTATACAGTATGCATATATGTATATTGGCCTAAGCCAAGCCGCTTCGCGAAGGAATCCGCGTTACAAGGTCTTGATCTTAGATCAGTGTAAGCTGCCATTTTAAGTTCACCCGCCATTTTAGATTCTCTCTTTAAAGTCACCCTGTGTTCCAAAATGGTGGACAGTGTCATTCCAAATTTAACATGGCCGTCTTGACCTCTGTGTACAAACTAATATGTAACTTGCCTGCAGGTCACATGTTGGGGTCATGAACTGAGACCTTGTCCTTCGTTGACCTGTGTATAGAGGATTACCAATGCCAACGAAACTAATCTGCGAGCATATGTTAAACATAATATATTCAAATATTGAAATGTGAACACTTGTTTAACTGCATTGTATAAAGATGTTGAGAAAGGCTAAACGAGAAATCCGAAGACACACCGTTGTCATTGTAACTTGTTGGTGAATGTATTAATGGTAAACCCTAAATGTATAGATGCATGAACTCGACATGAACCCTAGATCCGTGATGTATTAACTTGCAGGTGGGCTGGACATCATGTTTTGGACTGTATAAAAGGTGCGACTATTACAGTCCCACTCACTGAGCACACCGAACAGGGCTGGAGTTTGCTGTGTTGTACTGAGGGCCGATAGGTATCTGTTGCTTTGTCCTTTGAAACTGTTCAGTATAGAATAAAGATCTCTGTATCTTTCTTTGTAACCCGCATTTGGTTTATTTCCTTTTGGGGTACTCAGCCTCGATATCTTCTTTTTGATTTCATAGATGGCGCCCGAATAGGGACCCTCAAGATTGATTCCAGCTCGTTGAAGGTTGAAGCAAGCTATCGGACCGGGATCGGACGGTGTCGAAAAAAGGGAGCCCCTTTCTGAATGAGGCGCGACACCTCAACAACGCTGCACGGCCCGATCCCTGGACGATGAGCTCGCGGTCCGAGTCGGCATCTTGACGTAGGTCCATTTATCGAGGCGGGCAGATTTGCCGAAATCACCAAGCACGAGGTAATATTCATTAGAAGAACTTTGTAATCTGATCGGACCTCCTTACGATTGATCAGGTGAGTTGTGACCCGATTCTTAAGTATCCTGATAATTTGTTTTGGCGCATTGTATTTGCAAATACAATTATTGACCAGGTAACACCAGTATTCTGATATGCCTGGGAAATTGTCTACCTGCTTCAGGGCGTTATTCCGCAGCGATAGACAAACTTTGCAATTTAGTCGTCCGGCACCACAAGAGGGGTCACCGGATTGTTCTATGTACTGTAAGCATGGCATAGGTAGTATAGTGTTTAATGATATTTGGCACAGACAAACTAGACATGCTTCCGAACTTCAGTAGCCGGTCAATGGTAGTTTTGAAATCCCTCGCATTGAGTATTTATAGTCAATTTTATTAAAGAAAAAGGCTAGACCTGCAGCATTCGATGTATTACAGAATTGGAAAAAAGAAGCTTTACAGCAGCTTAAGAGTTCAGAAAAACAAGCACGCTGTCATAAGCCGAATGCCGAAAAAGCGTTGTTATAAGACCAAGATAAACAGTCTGAGTCAGCTAGGAATATGGATAGGGCTTTCTCACTTGGCATTCAGAAAATCTATCCTTCTAAAGATTTTCATGTTTCCGACAAATTTATCGACAAATTGTTAAATGAACAAAGGCCTGGTGCCACTGCGCCACCTTCGTATGTTCCTCTTCCTGCTGGTTTACCTCCTCCTGCTGTTCCTCCCATCCCTCCTGTTGTTCCTCTTCCTCCAGTCATTGTTCCTCCTTTTGTTGCTGCTCCTCCGCCTGCTTCTACGTTCTTTCCTGTTGTACCAGTGATAACACCTCTGTTGAATTTGCCTGCTCTCCCTCTTCCAAGTGGTCCTGCACCGCTTGTAGTAGATCAGGGAGCGGGATCGAGGGTTGTCACTCGCAATACTGTACCTCCAGAAAAGAAACGTGAGTTAATTGCGTGGGCTAAGCATTGTATGGAGGGGGTGATCGAGCTAATGTTTTCGCCACACTTTCTAATATGGACAATTTTTTCCTGAGAAAAATGTTTTTCTTGAGGGGTTAGGTCGCCACTTGTGTGTAATGTGGGACAGATTAGACAATACAGATCTCCCACAAGGGTTGAGGGATCTGAACACTTTAGCGTTTTCTAGAGACACTGTGGAGAAAGTACAAGAGCATGTTGAGAAGGTATTTGAGTATAGAAAGGAGTTGGAAAGATTACAGAATGAGGATGAAGATGAAGATAGTTTGGGCATTATGTGTGTGCAGAAGCGATTCCTCCCTTGTCGTAAATCGATATCTCAGGAAATGCGAATTTGTACGAAAGACGCGATTAGATGGATCTCAGACTCGTCAATAACTCCAGTTGAAGTATATGACACGTATAGTCAGTATACATCAGAAATGCAGAGGAAAGTGATACAGGTAATGGTAGAATACCTACAGAATGAGTGTGTAAAAGGAAAGACTAGTTGTCCCACAGAGTTATTAAGTATTTATAAGAGAGCTTTTTCACTTGACACATCTTCGGCTGCTTTAGGGCTCGATTTGGCTCTGTTGCTTAGTAAGCGTTCGGAGTTGCCTACTTCTCAGTTGCCAATGAGAGAGGTTCCTCCGACATTTTTCCCAAAGGTTGAGATCCCCGCTAATGTTGCAGCGGGTACAGCTGCCGAGGAAATACCTGCACATTATGTGTCTCAGTTTGTTCACGTCCTGTTCTCAAGACAAGAGGTGAACACTATTAGACAATCTATTCCCGACATTAGGAAAAATCCGACAGGGTTCTATAAAGAAATAGAGTCTGTTTTGCAATCCTCAATATTCACTTTAAGTGATATTGATTTGTTATTTCCCGTACTCCTGCCTATGGATTTGTGGAAACAGGTCACGACTATAGATGATGTAGCAGGGTTAGGAGATACATGGGCTAACATAATTAGACTCGATGGAGAAAGGCCAGCTGGTGAAAGACCGCCGCAGGTGATATTAACTTTACCTGACAGAATTGTTGCGAACTTTGATTCCCGAAAAAAGAATTATTTGGGACAAGCCTACCGCCTGTGTCCAAGGGAAGTCTGAGGGTGCTACCGAGTTCTTCAATCGGTTCGAACAAGTGTTCTCGGATTTCAGTGGACAAGATTTGAGCACAGAGTCTGGGAAAAGATTATTTGTAGACAAATTTGTGCGTGGATTGTTGCCTGACATCCAGTCGCAAATTATGTCTTCTGAGAGCGCTTGGCAAGCAAAGTCTCAATCAGAAGTACTGCACATGGCTCAGTACTATGAGAATCGTGTCAATAATGAAAAAGAAAGAATCGAAAAGAGAAAAGGTGATTTGAAGACAAACGTATTATTACAGAAAATTGTTAGAGGCCCTAGAGGGGGTAATTCGCAGTTTAGAGGTCAGTATGTTCCACAAGGAAATGTGCCCTTGGGTCCTGTAAATATTAATCAGTGTGCCTATTGTAGGAAAGAAGGTCATTGGCGTGCACAATGTCCGGTTCTTAGACAGAGGTCAAATAATACATTTGGAAATATGGGTAGACGACCCAGAGGTCGCCCGGGTGTAGGGGGCCCTGATAGAGGTCAGTTTTCACAAGATTCACAGCAACCTTTTTCACAGGATAATCAGGCACCAAGTATGGATACTAGAAACATATTTGATCATCCTTCTGCTGCTTACCTCTCTGAAGAACTTCCTTTCGATGATATTCTGTTTCGCTAGGATTGCCCGAAGCAGGGTTTGGAAACTACGCCTATTCCCGTTGATCAGAAAGGCCCCTATGTTGAAATGATAGTGGGAAGTAGGAACCATCTATTCTTGATAGATACAGGGGCACAAAAGTGTTCCATTGATCATTCTCGGGTTCCAAACATTCCACTGTCAGGGCAAACCAATGTTTCTGTAGGGTTTTCTGGCACACCAGTTGTCTGTCCGGTTTCTTCATCGGTGCCTATCTCTTTGGGTCCGTTTGCGGACCACTGTCCATTCCTTTTGTCGAATTGTGGAGAGAATTTGCTGGGGTTGAATCTGTTGAAGGAATTAAATGCGGTAATTCATTGTTTTTCTGATGGAGTGCGTTTGACGATTTGACCACAGCAACTTTCTGTCTCTCAATTCCTGACTAGACCTTTGCTGCCGGAATTTGGTACTGTTCCAGAGTGTTTATGGGCAATTGACGACAATGATGTCGGTGTTTTACAGATTGAGCCTGTTAAAATAGTCTTGAAACATGGAGTGAAGCTGCCATGTATTCCACAATATAAGATTTCCGTCGAGGTTGAGCAAGCTTTGAAATGCATCATCTCCAATTTTGTGCATCGAGGGGTGATTGAGGAAATTGCAGGTAGTTTGTGCAATAGTCCGATTTTGCTGTGCACAAAAAAGGCGATAATGCAATTCCATTTAATTTCATAATTGATTTACGTGCCATCAACAAGATCGTCGCTCCACAATTTCCAATTGTGCCTGATGTGACGACAATATTAACCATGATCCCGGCTTCAGCTACTTACTTTAGTGTTGTGGATCTGAAGAATGCTTTCTTTAATATCCCTATACACAAGGACAGTAGATACCTGTTCGCGTTCACCTTAGGGGGACGCTCGTTCACCTTTACCCGTGCACCGCAAGGTTACACGGAAAGTCCTAGCATTTATAGTAGGGCTTTGAAAGAACAGCTTGATACTCTTGAATTGCCCTCCACTTGTACACTGCTTCAATACGTTGATGACCTGCTTTTAGCTGCTGACTCAGAGAGCGCTTGTAAGGAGGGCACTGTGTTGTTGCTTATTCATCTGGATAAACATGGTCACAAAGCTTTGCTTAAAAGGTTTCAATATTGTTGTCAGGAGGTCGCCTATTTAGGCTACCTCCTGTCAAAGGAGGGAAGAAGATTGACACCTGAATGGATAAAACTCATTTCTGGCATGTCTGTCCCAAATACACAGAAGGAAGTTAGAGCCTTTATAGGAATGACTTCTTACTATAGGCAGTGGATCCCCAATTTCTCCTTAACGATTAAGCCGATGTTAGCTCTGACAAAGAAGGGCATTTCTTCGCCATTGCCGTGGAACATGGAGCACCAGCGTGCATTTGATTTGCTCAAGACTGCATTGTGCTTGGCACCGGTTTTGGGCACACCAAACTATGAAAAGGCTTTTGTGTTGTTTGTGCATGAATGTGATGGATGTGCTTTGGCTGTATTAACGCAGGAACATGGAGGGAAGAATAGGCCTTGCGGTTACTTTTCTTCTGCCCTTGATCCTGTAGCATGCGCTTTACCAAGATGTTTGCGAGCTGTCGCTGCTACTTCTGCGTCTGTAAAACAGAGTGAGGGAATGGTCCTAGGCCATGATCTAGCCCTGATGGTGCCTCACTCTGTAGATGTTCTACTAAATAGAACTCAAACGCAACACCTCACTTCCGCACGGTTGACACGATATGAATTGATCTTGTTTGCACCCCACATACAAATTAAGAGGTGTTGTGTTCTTAATCCGGCTGAACTCTTACCTTTCCCGCAAGGTACTGCTTGCAGTGAAGAAGAGTCACATGACTGTCTTTACACTACCAAACAAGAGACAAAGGGTAGAATTGATCTAAAAGATACTCCTTTGAACAATCCACAAGGGGAGTTCTTTTGCGATGGCTCCTGCTTCAAACTTCCGGATGGTACATCCACAGCCGCTTACGCAATCACTACGTTGAGCACGGTCGTGGAGACCAAGAGAATCACACATAACTCCGCGCAGGCCGCAGTGATTATAGCATTGACCAGAGCTTATGAACTTTCTGAAGGGCATTCCGTAAATATATACACTGACAGTCAGTAGGCCTTTGGGGTGGTTCACAACTTTGGAAGACTTTGGTCAGAAAGAGGGTTCTTAACTTCACACGGTACAAAGATCCACCATGGCTCCTTGATAGTACGGCTACTCTAAGCGCTTGCACTCCCTACTCAGTTAGCTATTGTGAAATGCGCAGCGCATCAAAAGATTGTAGATGATATATGAAAAGGGAACGCTTTCGCTGATCAGATAGCAAAACAGACTGCCACCGATCTCTCTGCAGACATGTACACTTCAAGGGAGACCGTAAATGCCTATGCAATGGATGAGGGTGTCGATTCTGTGAGGGATATCCAAGCCGATGCCACGTTGGAAGAGTCTAAAAAGTGGGCTCAGGGCTTGGGGAAACTTGATGATGATGGGTGTTGGGTGGACAGAGTTGATTGGAAAATGGCTACTTCCTGATGCGTACATTATGATGATGGTCGTTATGGCTCATGGCCTTACACATATATGTGCCCGCAAGATTACAAAAATGCTGAAAAATGTATGGGTAAATGACAAAATCTCTAAAATAGCTGAACGTTTTGTTGAGAACTGCATGATCTGTCTACAGCATAATGTGGGAAAGGGAACATCAACTCCCAGGGGAAGTTTTGGCCCACCTTCTGTCCCCTTCGAGGTCATACACTTTGATTTTATCGAAATGGAACGATGTAAAAACTTGAAATATGTGCTAGTTGTCATTTGTGCTTTTAGCAAATGGGTTGAGGCTTTTCCTATTAAAGACGCTACAGCCATGACTACTGCAAAGACAATGTTAAAAGAATATTTTCCTAGGTTCGGGCTACCAAGATTCATCTGGTCGGATTATGGTCCCCATTTTATCGATGCTGTAATTCTGCAGATATGCGCAGGATTACAGATCGATAAACGGTTCCATTCAGCCAGACACGCTCAGAGTGCTGGATTAGTGGAAAGACACAAAGGAATCATCAAAAACAAGCTCGCTAAGATGTGTGCCGGCACCAAATTAAAATAGCCGGACGCCTTAGCGATCGTGTTGTTGTCTATGCGCACAACTCCTCAAACTAAGACTGGGCTCTCTCCCTTTGAGGTGGTAATGGGGAGACCTGCTAATATCTGGAACCTTCCAAAATATTGTTCTTTGAGAAATATTGAAAATGTACTTCTTTCAGATTACTGTAGCCAGTTGACTAAAAACCTGTATTTAATTTATCACCAGGTGCAAGAGGCTTTACCTGTACGATACGAGGGCCCCGTTCACAGCATTCGGCCTGGTGACTGGGTTTTGACAAAGGCATTTGAGCGATCCTCTTGCCTTGCACCTCGGTGGCGGGGACCCTTCCAAGTCCTGCTGGTCACACAGACTGCGGTGCGGGTTGCAGGATGGAAAAACTGGATCCACGCGACCCACGTCAAGAGGATTTCAACACCAGTGCCATACGATACAGAAGAAACAGAACCCCTCACCAGTACTGCAACCAACAATCCCGAAACAGTAAACAGCGTTGAGAGTGTGTCAGAGACTCTCTCTGAGCCCGTGAGGCCTGGGGAAACAGCCATTTTGTCTCCACACTCTCCAAAGGTTTTGTTTCCAGAAGCTGTTGTTCTGGATCTTTCATCTTCACATGCTCTTGATACGTTGCTTCCAACGGGAAGTGCCGACACGTTGTTCTCGGATCAATCAGTACCAGGGACATCGAGGTATAATCTGCGTCCAAGGAAATAGACTTATGGCACGGTTCAGCTGGGCATTCGGAGAAGAGGGAAAACAAATCATCAAGGGCTTGCTTTCGGCCCAAGTAATTGTTTGAAAAAGGGGATTCTGTTGGCTAGGGTTTGTGGAAGGACTAAGAAGTCACTCGGCCAGGAGGTCGCCAGCAAATAACATTGACGTGATTGTTTGAAGATTACAATGCCTGCAACCGCTACCGCTCGTACAGGACTGATAAATGAACATGTGACCAGCTGTAAAAATTGACAAACTGTTTGGGCCCCGAGAAGGTACTGCTGTCTTTTTATAATGTTAATTGGTTTTATAATAGTCATTGTTTTAGGCTTTTGGTATCTAGAAGAAGTACATCCGTTAGAAAATGTGTTACCGACTGAAAATGTACCTACTGTTTCTACTCCTTTCATGCATCTGCACACTCTGTCTCCTAGGGGTTCTCAGCACAGACAGAGATACCACAATAATACATTATTACTTATCATGAATGCTACACATGCTATTTTTAATAAATCCAACTGTTGGGTCTGTTCACATTTACCGCAACATGGGGATAAGGGGCTAGGTTGGTATATTCATCCTTTACCTTTGACAACTGCTTGTCATGCTTCTCTTAGAGAACTGTTCTTTGGTCGCTGGAACGACAGCATCTCAGGGAACTTTGATGGGACTAATTTGAATCAGTTCGAGAAACGTGTTTTGGCTCCCTTAGGATGCTCGCTTTTTGCAAATAGGAGTAAGCTCAACGTTGCTTCTATTAGGCCTTCTGATAGACTGTCTCGTCCCTACCAATCTTTGATTTCTTTTAAAATGGCTCCTATAGACAATAAGGATGCCACGCCTCCTTCTTACACTGTTAACCATAGCCCGACTCAGTTTCTTTCTGCATACAGAGGAATGGTACTCAGTCAATGGGAGATTTTAAAGGTTGCGCCAACGTTGCGAATTTGACTGGGGAAGACAGACCTTTGTATGTAGGCGAACCTGTCTACTTTGTTTGCAGTAATGTAGCATTTCCATGGTCACCCAGGGACTGGCAGGGAACTTGTTATTTAGGGATCCTGTTACCTGGGGTATTCATAGCCAGTACTATAGAGGTTGCAAAGGCTCGTCCACGGCAGGACGAGGACGGTGACACTTCAGCACAAGTTCTGGGAGACGTAGCGAAATCCTTTGTGCCATTTTTGGGACAAATAATGAACTCTGAAGATATCAGGAAACTAGCAAGATTACTGGAGAGAACTATCAACTGGACCACGGAAATACTCTATAATATGACATTTTAACAGAAAGCAATAAGATTAGTAGCACTTCAGAACAGGATGGCATTAGATGTCATTCTGGCTGAACGTGGTGGAGTGTGTAAATTAGTGGGGTCCGCTTGCTGTGTTTTCGTGCCAGATTCCTCCCCAACTATCTTCAAGGCAATACAAAATCTGCACGTCCTAAGTTCAGAAGTGCACGTTCCCGAGGGAAACTGGGATTTTAGCGCTTGGTTCTGGGACTTCTTGCGATCTTGGGGTTGGAAGGTAATTTCGGTCTTGCTGACCATTTTGGGAATTTTGTTGTTTCTTTGTTGCTGTATACAGTGTCTTCCTAGTATATGTTCAATGTTAGGGGGATGTTGCGCACAGGCGATGGGTACATTAAGACGCAAGGTACACGCCCCATACAAGAACTCCAATGAAAGTGAGTAGTTTGGAATGCCTCACTATCTGCGCTGCCAACCTAGATCAATGTGAATGGTATATTACAGAGCTCCTAGTAATTCCAGGTAATGCAATTAAATATGAACTTAAAATCCTTGAGAGTTACCCAATTAGTGAATATAAGGTAAAATAAATTGAGACTATCATACATTCAAAAAAGGTTCACAATGATCTTATTGGAAAAGCATTTAGTCTACTTAGATTTTCCAAGAAGTGATTTTTAATGTTCCATAAGCTTATTCAGCAGAAACGTTAAACTTAAACATCAAAGAGTGCCGCTAATTAAGCAATAATGCCAAAGTTAAACAACAAAAAACGCCAACACGTGTTTCAACCCTAAACTGGGCCATCTTCAGGGCGTAAGAAATATATGGCTACCAACAGAAATAACAGTTTGTACATGTTTAAACACATAAATCATTGACATTATTGTAGGTCAAAAACCAGCAGTTGTGGAATTTCAGTGAAGATGTAGAGGCATGAATACAGAAGAGGGGTAAGGGAAGGGGAAGGGAAAACAAAAACAAAAGAAATAGTCAGCGAAAAAATGCACTGTCTTAACTGTATTATTTCATTAATGTGATATTGCAGTCAAAAAAAATTAATAATAGGTGGGCATATCCACATCACAAAGAGAATAACAGTCTAAACAAAAGGGGGTACCTGATAAGTGGAGCACTTGGTGCTGGCGTGTGCCAAGAAATGTGTATGGTTGGGTGAGCTGATCAGCTAATCTCTGCGAAACATCCATGCGGTTTATTGGATCTGTGAAGGCAGACATGGCTGCTATTATAGTACTGAGTCAGTAGTCCAATTTCCCAATGCTAAGTAAAAATGAATAGTGATCTCCAGCTTACCTGTGAAACACAGGATTTATGCAATAAATAGCACAAAGTCATTGCAATGCATTTGGATGTCCAATTTTAAACTTTGCCAAGTCATGTCGTGTGGTCCAGTTGCCAACTCGTGTACTAAATAATAGAATAAAACAAGAAATGAGGAGGGGAAAAGGCCCGTAAAGTTGTGTCAGTCCGTGTAGCTTGAACATCAGGCAGGAAACGCCATGTAAAATGCAGTTTACAGACAACGTTTCGTAGGCTTACCAATTAACTGCTTGAATGCGTGCGTGACTGAGGATTACTGCCGTCTGGCCGGTAGCAGCCTTGTGGAATGTGGGTGTTGTCTGGGCTGTCCTATAACAGCTAAGCATGTAGATATGGTCACTGGTCATGTGACCGGGTTGAGCACTGGCTGACTAGCAACCCTGTGCTGTGCTCCCACAAAGACGCCCTTTTTAGAACTTCACTCGTCTTCTATTTACTGATTAGCAAAGAAAGTTTTTCTTCCCAAAACAAAATAATTATCCTAAAAAGCAGAGCATTTTTCACACACGTCTATTTTCAAGACGCATGGTTCGTAAAGCTGAGTAAAGAGTCGAACTGTGATTGCAAACCTCTGTAATATGTTAAGTAAATGCCTGAACTTTCATTAGGCGAACAAAGTACATAAACGAGCCGTGTTTTGCCACCATTTGTCTATGTTGGATTGGCGCCGAACAAGTTATGAAGCAAGCAGGCAGTGCATATTTTTCCATTTTCTGTTTCGCCCACAGTGCCCCGATCGTGACCCCGCGACAAGGGCTCTACCCCCTAGCTGCTTCTCCACTACCAGCAGTGTGGGTGCCCCCACACTCTACCCTCGACACTTCTGAAGGCTACAAGTGCAAATCATTTTGGCCCCCACCAGCGTAGCATCACTACCTGAAGGATCCCTCCACCAATATAGGGCTTTCAGGTAAGCAACCCAGCAACTCCATTTGCTTTTGTTTTTGTTTTTACTTTGCATACCAAACCAAAGCATGTCGCACTCCCATTACTTACACAGGGTTTGACTACCTTTCTACTATTTTAAAGATGGTCCCTCTTGGATTTGTTTTTAGCCCTGCATTCTAGACCTACGGGGTGTCTCCTGCTGTTTGAACATGGCTCTAGCAGAATAAACTATAAGAAGATAAGCAAAAACACAGGGCACACCTATGATTTAACAAAAGAGTATTAGGGTATTTTAGAGTAACCTTTATAGAGTTAGAGATAATTTGAGGTGCGGGGGAGAAAAGGCTCAACCTTGGCAACTAAGTTGGGAAAATGGAGGACAAACAATGGTTGTTCCTAAAGAATCTAGGAACTCCCGTCCCCTGCACACTGTCTGATATCTGCAAAGCAGATCAATAACGTTCGTGTTTTTTTGTTTTACTAAATTTCATAACACACAGTTCAATAGACAATAAGATAGGTGGAGCAGTCAAAATGAATAACAAGCTCACAAAATTTATATAGACAACAAACATGATATTTATTGTACAATATCTCTGGGCCCGACGCGTTTCGAGTATAAACTCTTCTTCAGGGGCAAAAACATATTTCACAATTTACAATTCAATTTCTAGAAAAAAGTAGAGAAGGGTACAATTTAGTATTTTGCATATAATTCAATTATTCATACAAACTTTCAAAACATTAAATCATAGATGTAGTTTGAATCATTGTCAAGAGATGTCTGGGATAGTACCTAGTAGCTCAGTTTAGTATAAATCCAGTCAGTTAAGTAGTATCTCTAACCAACACGAAAAGGATTTATAATTTGTGGGATAATGACAAGCTAATCTATTTTAAAAAAACAAAAATTAAAAAACTAAAAAACGTATATACAATTATGGCATAATCCATGCATATAGGTAGTGTGCCACTTACCAACTATGGAGTAGGCATAGTTGAAAAAACATATACGATGTCCATGGATAGCGGGTGCTTTAGAGAGGTAGCGTGTGCATCCACACTAAGTAAGAAATGTGAAAAGTCAATAGTATACTTAAGGTGCAAGTATAGGTAAAGGTAACGGTAACGGAGTTCCATCAACACTTACATTAGTTTCCCAAAAGGATTCCTGCAAGCGGTACGTGGACTGAGTCAAAAGGGACAAGCAGTTTGCGCTAGTACATAAATCTGTATAGAAGTAAAGGAAAAGGTAGGAGGAGGTGAATAATAGTAAAAAAGTTCCAGGTCTCAAGAGTGTCAAAAGAAGCAATCTCCTTTAACTTTTCATGGTAATAAGATATCCTTTCCCCCAGATTTCTCAAAAAGTACTCAGAACAAAAGGAAAAGGTTTTTGGAGTTGAAATCAACACTGAAAAACCGGGACATTAAATATGCCCTTCTGGAGCCAGTAAGAATGATCATCACTCCTCCTCATGGCATCCAATGCTTCTCCTTCAACGACGTGCTCTAACTTGCAACAACCTCTACACACACACCCAGCTCTGTTAACTATAATAAGTTAAAAACAGGCAAATTTCATCATTCTAAGAATAAATTTGATCTCAAATCTTCATCAACTCTCACTGTGCCCCTGATAAGCAGAGAGACAATTCATATCCCTTATAAAACAAATAGATCCTTATGCTGCAGCCTCAAAAAAATATCTGTTTATTTTGTTTTACTGATTTTATTGCTACTTTTTCTTTTTAAGTAAGGTTAAATATTTGCTAATGTGGTCATAATGTCTTGTTATAACTTTTGTCCACATTACTTGGTCGGGTACCTGTGGGTTCACAATATCTCATCTTGTTCTCGTCTATTACTGCTCCAACAAAATATTTATTTCTCTATATTATCGTTTCATGTTTTCCTACCTATCACACTGTTCTCATTCATCAATATTTGATTCTCGTCCTTTTTTCTGTTTTCGTCCTTTCTCTGAAATGTTCCCTATCCTTATTTTTTCCCTCCCTTAACATTTTACTTATACATTATACAAGCTTTCATTTATTTTAATTCATGATATGATATGATATGGCATTTGTAACGCGCCTATACACAAGTGTTTCAAGGCGCGACGAGGCAAGGGGGGAAACAAAGGGAGACAGACAACGATCCTACTAGGCCAGGTGTCATTCAGATCGCGCAAGTGCAAGGGTAGAGGGGAAAGGGAGAAATGCAAGGGGGAAAGGGAGAGGGGAAAGTGCATTACAGGGTCAATCGCATACAGGAAATAACAAGGGCCAACTAGTGGCAGTGCAAGTAAGTGCAGATAAGTGCTGGGAAGGGGGACTGTGGGATACAGACACAGTCCTGTAGTGCAGGGGGTGCCAGGGAGGCAGTGCAGGGGAGAGTGGCTGGGCCAAGGACCGAGAACGGCGAGTGGCCCAGTTGCAGATTCAGTGCAGTTTCAGTAACTTTAGCAGGGGAGAGGAGGAGAGAAAGCGGAGGCGAAGAAGAAGGTTTTGAGGTGCTTCCGGAACCGGAGATGGTTCTCCTCAAGTTTCAGGGAGGCAGGAAGGCTGTTCCAGAGGGAGGCCCCTGCAGCGGAGAGAGATCTGCCATCAACTCAATGTTTTGAGAAACGGCTGACCCTGAGGGAGTTGGAGGCGGATGAGCGAAGAGCTCGAGAAGGAAGATATTTAGGAAGAGAGAGTTGAATGTATTTTGGCCCAAGGCCCCAGAAGGCCTTATGGAAAATGCAGAGGGTTTTGAACTTGATCCTCACAGTCACTGGGAGCCAGTGTAGTGATTTCAGTCCTGGAGAGATTCATTCATGCCATTGCATATTAAATGAGCTTCAAATGCACTTGTTGGTGGTCAAGTTATATTCATATAGTTTGCTTACTGAGTACACAATTATAGTTATGCTAGAATTAGTATTAAAATTGTCTCTTGGAATTTAAAGGGGTTACATCTTCCTATAAAGTGCCAAAGAATTCTGAGTTATTTGGACAAAAACTAAGTTAATATTGTTTGTATTCAATAATCCTACCTAGATTAAATTAGACTTTGGGTCAGTCATACTCGTTTTGCTCCTGCCGTAGGGAAAAAAGTCAGGGTTAGCATACTTATGAAGAAATGAACCAATTTTCAACTGGTTAAGGAAGAACATGAATTCACGGGTCGTTGGCCGTTTATTGAAGCAAGTGTTAATAAACTAGAGGTCACTATGGGCAATATTTATGGACCTAATACCCCGATCTGCAATTTTGGATGAACCTGAAATTGAAAATTGCTGAATTAAAATATGAATGCATTATTATTTGTGGTGATTTCAATCACTTCTGTGAATTTGTTCTTCACCGAAAATCTGATATCAAATATATTAATTATATATCACATAAACAATTTATTAACTTTAAAGCCAATTTAAACCTCATTGATACGTGGAGTTTCTATCACCCTCATTTAAAAGATTATTCCTTCTACTCTCCTCCACACAAATCTTTATCTAGGCTAGACCACGTCTTCATTAATACATTTTTGTTGCTACCACTATTCTCCACTCAGAAATTGGCCCAACTGTCATATCTGACCATACCCCAGTTTTCACTGTCCTCGAGTGGGATCTTCAACCTAGCTTCTCTTCCAGATAGAGATTTAATTTGTTCTTATTAAATGATCCCACTTTTCTTCAACAAATCCAAACATTTTGTACTGAGTTTTTTATTAATGGCAAACCACAAGACACTTCTGTACAGAACAATTGGGATGCATTCAAAGCAACTTTGCGTGGCTTTACAGTACAATATGTTGTTTCTAAAAAGAAAATGATAAAATCTCAAACGAATTACTTAGATCAATTACATTATTGGAATCATTATACTTTAATAACCCCAGATACTACATTTAAATCCCTTTTAGCTAAACACGTTGCATTTAATAAATTATGCTCCAGCAGAGCCTGTTCCTCTTGATTGAGAACTGAAGCCAAATATTATGGAGGATCTAATAAAGCCAGTAAATTATTAGCTTCATACCTTAAAAAGAAGAAATACAAAACTATTATTACCTCTATTATTAATCAACAAGGCATTAGTCACTAATGCTAATCAAATTAATAGCTATTTTTATGATTTTTACTCTGATCTTTCTAAGTCCACTTATGCCATTGATAATGACAACTTTCTCCAAACAAATAAGAAAATTATATACAATCCAGTAGATCTATCCTTTTTGGACCCTTCCATTTCTTAACAAGAAATCAAAAGCTATTCTTAATTTTAGGATTGTCAAGGCTCTTGGCCCAGGTGGGTATTCTATTATTTTTTTATCATTCTTTTTCAGAGCTCTTTCCCCCAAACTTCTTCAATTATTTGATTATTCCTCTTCTCAGGGTCATAGTTTGGGTTTTCTTTTAATTCTGTGTCTGGGATTTTTTTTTTATTCTGTGTCTGAAACAGGATAAACATCCCTCCTATGTCAAGAATGATCACCCCATTTCCCTTATTAATTGTGAATCTAAACTTTTCACGTAAGTAATTGCCAACAGATTTGAACAGGTAATGCCCAAACTAATCAATTTAGATCAATCAGGCTTCATTAAAGGCGGATTTGCTTATTCAAACCTCTTTTTAATGTCCTCTCTTATGTTCAAAAGTCTTCAGATCCTCTTATCCTTCTTACACTTGATGACGAGAAAGATGTTGATCGTGTCTCATGAACTTTTATGTTGGAATCTTTGAAATGGCATGGTTTTAGCTCTAGCTTTGCTAAATTTATTAAACTTCTCTATTCTTCACCCTCTATTCAAGTTTTTATTAATAGTAATTTCTCTCAATCATTCCCTATTACACGTTGTACCAGACAAGGATGTCCATTTTCCCCATTATTATTTATTCTGATTTTGGAGCCCTTTTTTCAAAGCATTAATTATAATGATCATATTAAAGGAATTGCTATAAAAGATATTTCGATCAAATATTCTGCCTATGCTGATGATATATTTTTTTATATATTTCTGAACCCTCATCATCCATTCCTTTATTTATGAATATTATCGATAAATTCTCCACATTTTCTGGATATAAATTACATTTTGATCAATCTGAAATCTTCCCTCTGATCCCTATATATGGTATGAAATGGTGCACATCTTTCATTTAATATTTAGGCCTCCTTATATCAAAATATATTTCTTTCACTTTTTCTCTTTTTTTTAAACTTTGTTTATTAAAATCAGATTCACGTCACATATACACAGCTTTTACCAACAGATACATGGGTCAGTGCAAGTTCTCATTGTAGTATACTAATACAGGAATGGTGTTGAGATGACAAGCATTATTATTTATGCAGCCCTATTAGGTGAATGATATCTCAGCATCCGGTTTCGGACACTGTGCCAGTGAGATATCAGGGGGACCCATGTGTCTTTGGGTCTCAACCCGGGGCCACCAAGCAGTCCGTAGTCCTTATCAAGTTCACTTGCCTTGGTCAGACTATCGAGGCATGTACGAGCATTCAGGGGAGAGTAGCTGGTCCACCGTGTCAATATACATTTCTTAGCCACTATCATGCTTGTAGCCAACAGTTTCCTGCTTGAGGCCGGGACCTCCAGCAGCCACCCAAACACGTAGCATAACAAATTGCATGGTACATTGTTGTTCAATACCTTGGTAACAGTACTCGTCACCTCCCTAAAGAACTCGCCCAGTTGAGGATAGCACCACAATATGTGAAGAAAGTCTGTGGCCAGCCTCTGACATCTTGGGCACTCATCACTTTTACATGTGTCAAACAAAGCATGATGAGCTGGCGCCAGGTACACCCCATGAGGAGTGTTCGATTGAATTAGTTGTAAGCCAGTATTGAACGCTCCATTGTGAGACATCAAGCACAGCATAGCCCAATGTTTATCTGTAAATAGGGCAACAGCATCCCCCTCCCACTGCCCTCTACACTTCAACATCCCTTTGCAGGAGTCCTGTTGAATAATTTTGTAAATGGTGGATACCACACGCTTGGCAGATGCTGAATGAAGAAGATACTTCAAAAGTGGGAGGGGTGGGGGAGAGCCGGGAAAGTAGTGGACCATGCTTTAAAAGTGGTCCTAATGCGGAAGTACTGCAGCTGTCTAATTAAGCCCCCCTTATTTTAGCAACAAACTGCTCCACGGACACAAACTCCCCATTTGGATATAAATCCCTCATTGTGCCTATCACCTGCCCCATGCATTCGCTCTCCAACACCTCATCACAAGTGGGGCCAAGCCACTCAATCCTCCAGAGATGAAGCCCTGGGTCAAATGGGATCTCAACCCCCAGTCTCCAAAGAGCCCTGTTCCATGCATGTGACTGGTAAAATGTTCAGTTATCTGCTACCTTCCTTGAAACCATAACCCCCTGGATGGCATGCGGTCGCACAGAACATTTTTCAATATGGGCATGGGGGTACAGTGGCAAACCCGGCATCCAAAATGAAGCAAAATGTAATTGGGCTGCAACAAAATGTAACTCCATTTCTTGTGCTCCTATGCCACCTTGGTTGCATGGGAGAACAAGTTTATTCCACCCAATCCTAGGGGGCCTGCGGTGCCATGCTAGTCTAACCATTAGGGACCTCAGATTACTGAAGAAGGACACTCCAGGACACACTGTGATTTTCTGGAACATATACAATATTTTAGGGACCACCAACATTTTAGCAATAGCGACCCTCCCCAACAGCGATAAGGGTAGTGTGCACCATCGTCCACCTTCTTCCTCAGGACCTCCAAGTACGCTAGGTGATTCTTTGCCAGGAGAGACTGAGGCTCCCTACTAACCTTCACACGCAAGTATTTGACAGAGACTTGTTCCCATTTAAAACCTTCCAGCTTCTCAGGTTTCTCTGTTACCGCAGTTAAAGGGAATATTATTGATTTAGACCAGTTCACCCAGAGGCCCGAATACCTCCCAAACTCTACCACTTTGTGTGCCAAATAGTGCAAGTTCGTCCAGGGGTCTTTAAAATAAAGTATTGTGTCATCAGCATATAGAGACACCAAGTCCCTCGTAACCACTAGTGCTAACTCACGGTTAATATGAAACTTCCACAGTCTGGACGCCAGTGGATCTATTGCTAAAGCAAAAAGGAGTGGGGAGAGCGGGCAGCCCTGCTTTGTACCCCTACCCAGGGAAAATGGCTCCAAGAGCTTCCCGAACAGACCTATCCTCGCTGACATGCCTGAATATAGTAGCTTCACTGCTGAGAGAAAGTATGTCAGGATACCTACAACCCTCAATATCTAGAAGAGAAGCCCCATTCAACAGAGTTGAAGGCCTTTTCCATATCCAGAAGAGCCGCAACAGCGCGTACCTTAGGATCAATCTGAGCCAATAGGGAAAAGAATCTGTGAAGATGTAATGTCGTTCACCTCACCGGATTAATACCGGATTGATCCACATGCACCAGACCTGAGACAAATGGGAGCAGCCTATCCGCCAGGACTTTCGCAAAATTCTTTGTATCCAAATTTAAATTTAAAAGAGAAATCGGACGGTACGATGCACACTCTAGGGGGTCTTTCCCATTCTTCAAAAGCAGGATTATCACTACTTCACATAGCGAGGGGGTCAGCCGACTCACTCCCATTGCCTCCTCCCAAACCGCCACCATATGTTTAGCCACCTCTGGCCCCATCTCCTTGTAATACTCCATGACTATCCCATCCGACCCGGGTGCTTTAGCCGAGGGCAGAACCTGCACAGCTGCCAAAATATCATCTACAGTGATTGGCTTTGTCAGAGTTTGTCTTGCCTCTGGGCCAAGTCTAGGCAACTCTGCATAAACTAGATATTCGGCAAGATCCCCGGCCTCCATGTCTCCCCTAGACACGTAAATATCTTTAAAATAAGGCCCAAAGGCATCCAATATATCCCACGATGCCATTATCATTACCCCACCCGGCCTGGGTATCGCCACTATATCCGGGGCCCCTGTCTCCATACGTAAGATGGCAGCTAGCAGTTTCCCGGTCTACACCCCTCGCCATACCTCCTGGCCATTACCAGCCATGTCAGATATTTAACCTCCTGTTCGGCAAGGTCTTTGAACCTGGCCAGTTTTATCTTCATGTCATCCCTGGTCTTGGCATCGTCGTCAACAGCCAGCGTAGCTTCAATTAACTGAAGCTCCCCTTCCAGGCTCGATAGTTGACTCCTAATTGTTTTCAGCATACCAATTTCCAGGGACATACACCTCCCACGCAAGACAACTTTAAATGCCTCCCAGACGGATGACATTGAATTAACAGAGCCCACATTCTTGTCAGTCCAGAAAAACCAAACACCCCTTGAGGGTCGGAAATGAATGATAATTGATTGGCCGAAGACCAACCGCCTCATTTACAGTGTAAGAATATATATTCATTAGTCATTAGTTATTACGTAGCTATTAGTTCAACTAGAGTGGAGCCATTTTAAGATGCCCAGAATCGCCATTTTGTTTTCTCGCTCTGCTCTCTTTAACGTTGCCACTTTGCCTCATGTAAAACTGCTTTGCTGTAGATATTATTTCGCTTCAATGGTCCAAGGCTAAGAAACATATTGAAACATTACACTGGAGAGCCAGACAGAAATGCCTGATTCCCTCCCTCACGTATCCTTGAAGGCAGGGAGCAAGGCATTTAATCAGTACACGAATGCCAGCGAGTCTCCTGAAAGAATAGCAATGTACAAAACTAGCATTTAAAGAGTTGAATTATGATCTTCTTTACAGCCCCCCTTTCTGAGCCCAGTGAGGCCCCGGAGAGGGGGCTGACTTCTAGAGCGAGAATCGAAACTTAGAGATAGTGAGGCCTGATATGTGCCAGTCTCCTTTGCACAGCTTGCCCATGAAAAACAGAAACGCTGTGTTCTCGCAAACAAAGAATGGTGTCTGTAAAACTGGAGATTGCAAACTGTTACTAAATATGGCGGTCTAAGGTGTCATATTTGTCACGATGGTCAATCATCGCCTCTAATTCAAAGGGAAATGAATTGAGGGCGGCATTGAATGTGTCATACTGTGTCATTGCTGATTGTAAGGTGATCCGTTTGTATATATGTAACTGATGTACGTCTCGCACTCTCTTGCGTCCCCCCGTCCCCCGAGGTCTGTTAGACACACGTCGCGGGGTGTGGGACCACTTGGCCAACTGGGACTATTTTGTATTGCAATAAACCCTAGATTTTGGGAACAGAACCTCGTGTTTGGCGTATCTATTCGTGTGTGGTGACTGTGCCTTGTTTCCACATCCGAGGGGCCCTCAGGGGCCCTTCATTCTCTTTCAAATATACTTGCACCACCTCGGCCAGATCACTGCGAAACTCTATGTCTGCCAGGGCTACTGCTTCACATCTCCACTCAGGTCTGGATACCATCTTCCTCCCCAGTTCCAAAGACCACAGGACCGGGGAATGATCTAAAAGCGTTCTTGGGAGTAATGTACAATCCTTCGCCATCCTCATTAAGTACGGAGCTCCACAAATATAGTCCAGCCTGGATGAGGTACCGTGGGCAGACAAGTATAAAGAGAACTCCCACAGCCCTGGGTGCAAAACCCGCCACTCATCCACCAGGCCCAGCTCTACCAGACTCCCCCCTACTTGGACTGCATCTTGAGAGGCCGGGCGGGCACTCCCAGCTGGTCTGTCCAACGACGTCTCCAAAATAACATTCAAATCCCCTTCCCAGACAATATGTATGCACATACTTGTAGCAGCTAGAGAGTAGGGATGCAAAGAAGCCGTGATTGTCTACATTAGGCCCATAAATATTCAAAAATGTCACCAAAACATGAGCCCAACTTCCAGACACAATAACACATCTACCCCCTGGGTCAACCACCAGCAGGTGAAACCGTATTGCCTTTTGAATCAATGTCATAACCCCAGCCGAGTAATTAGAATACGAGGTGTAGTATTTGATGGAACCCCAGGATTTAGCAACCCCATCGTTAGCTCTCCCCATCAAGTGGGTTTCCTGCAACATGATCACCCTGGCCCCATGTCTCTCACAGTAATTAATCACCTTCCTAGATTTCCTCTGGTTATTTAACCCTGTACATTCCATCTTAAGATGGTACAATCTGCCATTCCTCTTGAGAACTCTAGCATTTCGGTTTGTGCCAGCAGTTCATGAGATTATGTGAATCTTTTTGTTAATCAAACCACTCCCTCAACATCCCTCCCGTCTCTCACAACCCCATTTGAACACCCATCGTTCTTCGGCACTCTATGCCCAAAACCACCCTCTCCCACACTGCCCAACAACCCCTAGCAGTGTTGACCCCCCCTCCCAACCCTAACACCAACAACATTTAACTAACGGACAACTACCCGGGGGTGCCTGAAACTACAACCTAGCCCGCCCAAAACCCCATCAGCTCCACCCTGCGAGGGAGATGACCTATTTCAACATTATACGGAGCAAATGGGCCATTTAGTTACAGTAACTGGCTGTTTCAAGCCACAAAAGAACCCGATCCAGTGGGGATCATAAAGCAGTACACCTCCTGTTAACGGCACAGAACAAATAACAGTTAGAGGGCCCAGTCCAGAGACCCCCCAGACCATCGCAGGGTGTTGTCAGAGGGTCTGCAAAAGCAACAACTTCAGCGGGATGCATAAAAAAAGGGTTTTATTGTTGTGCACAATTCTCAGTTTTGATGGGTACAACTTTGCATACTGTATCTGCTTTTCACGTAGCCTACGCTTGGCACCAGAAAGGAGAGCCTAGCCTTTTGTATAGATGGAGTAAAGTCTTGGAAGAAGGATGGTCACAGGCTTTTCGCAGGATGGTGTCTCAGTCACGGTAGTTAAGCACTGTCATAATGACCGGGCGAGGGCTCGGGACTGGTCTCGGCACCTGACCTGATATCCGCTGGGCTCTCTCCACCATAAACTGGGAGGAAAGTAGGAGATTTTGCAACACCTCCTTGACAAATGATTCCATGTGTTACTCCATATTGCCCGACAGCACCATCTCCGGTATTACCATGGCACAAAAATTGCTGTGCAAGATTTGGTTGTAAGAAGCAAGAGTAAGCACAGCTTACAACCAAAAATAGCCATCTAAATTCATAGATCTATTAATGCACTCCCCATCCACCAAAGCATCTAAACTATACTCAATTCTCAAGCAACCCAAAGGAGATGATCCATTTAATTATAACATTTGTAAACAATAGGAATTAGACTGGAATCTACAACCTTCACCAGACATTTGGGTAACATTTTGGAATCAATCTATTGCTTCATCAGTGACAGCTAATCTCATGCAGTCACACTATTTTATCTTGCATAGAGTCTATCTAACACCAGGCAGAATATCAAAAATGTCTATAACTACTCCTAATTTATACTGGTCTTGTCAATCCCCACTTGCAGATTTAATTGATTCCATTTTCAAATGTAAATATGTTTACATTTACTCTGAAGAAATGTGGAAATGTATGCAGCACATATTTCCTTTTCAGCAACCATTAACTATGGGTAATTTATTTATTTATTTATATTTATATAGCGCGCAAGCAGCCCAGTGGCATTGAGGCGCTGTTACTTGCAATAGCTTAGTTACATGGTACACATGATAGTGATTGTTGACACATTATGAATACTACAGGAAATCATACTGTTGTTACAAATATTGCATTTGGTCGTATATTACAACATATATGATAAGTATTCGTGCTGATGTGTCAGGTCTTATGTGAAGAGGGTAGTTTTCAAAGTTTTGCGGAAGGTGGTGAGGGAGTCCTCACCACGGATAGTGGGAGGTAGGGCATTCCAATGAGTGGGCGTGAGATAGGGGAAGCTGGATCCGCCCGCTTTTACTCTTTTTACTAGTGGCACAGAGAGCATGTTGGTGTACGGTGATCTGGTTGGCCTGGTAGTGGAGACAGGGTGGATCCTTTGAGAGAGGTATGCTGGAGCAGTGAAGTGAATGCACTTGTGGGTCAGTGTTAGGGCTTTGAATACGATCCTTTCCTTTATTGGGAGCCAGTGGGCTAGTTTTCTGGCTTCAGAGATGTGTTCTCTTTTAGCAATGCCTTGGGCTGCACGGAGAGCATTGTTCTGTATTACTTGTAGTCTCTCTAAGTTTTTGTTGGAGGTTCCTAGAAAGAGTACGTTGCAGTAGTCTAGCCTAGAGCCGGTGATGGCTCTGGCTATGTTGGTGCAATTCTCTTTGGAGAGAAAGGGTCTGATTGCGTTGATAAGTTTGGCATGATATGCAGCTGCGGATGCTATTGCGTTGACTTGTCTATCCATGGATAGGCTGGAGTCCAGGTAGACTCCCAGAGTTTTGACAGAATCGGAGACCGGGATTTTAATGGAGTCAATGGTGAAGTGGCTGAATTGGGCATCTAGATTTTTTAGCGTGTCGGGGGAACCTACCAGGAGGAGTTCCGTCTTGTCAGAGTTGAGGCATAGTCCGTTGTCTGCCATCCAGGCTTGGATGGTGTTGTAGAGGTTGTTGAGGGTCAGGGAGTCGGTGTCATAGTTACCTGTGAGAGTGAGGAGGATCTGAGTGTCGTCGGCGTAGTCGAGGATGAGGAAGAGGGGTTGTGTGAAGATGTTGTACAGGGTGGGGAAGAGACAATCTTATGGTTGGTGTTTTGATTAACTATTATATGATCTCTATACAATCTCCAGATTTGTTCTGCTTTTTTATCTATGTTGCTTTTCACTTTATTGCTTCAAACTGGAAAACTGCTCAGAAACTGTATTATAATCTTTGGTGGAACTCTATCTGCTCTTTTCACAGAATTGAGAAAATGTATGCATTATACTGCAGGGATTTACACATTTTTAACAACAAATGGAGTATTTGTACTGCATATTTAACGTAGAATTATACTTGACTTTTGGTTACATTGCATTCTCCCTCCTCTTATTTCCTATTGCTTCCCTTAGTTTGTCCAGTGTGTCTCCCCCGGTGAGTCATATCTCCCATACTTAACATTATCAATTTAAATCATTTTATATTCTCAATCGAATAATTTATTCTAAACTATACACAGTTTTGATATTTATTCTGTAGTATTATATTACATTTGATAAAATCTTCCATGTTATTGATTATCTGTTATCAATATGTATATTCATCAATTTATATATCTGATCATGAAATTATCAATACAAATAATTCAACAAAAAAGAACAGTGTTTCACTGACACAAAGTGGGGTTTAATTCTGTTAGTGACTATCCTAATCCTTGTGGAGTTAGATTCAGCTTCAGATTAAGTGGTATATGTCTGACGAGTACTGTAAAACAACTTTAAGGTGTGGAGATCTTTGCGCGTCTGTTTTGACCAGAGTTAAACTTGTGTTCAGATGTGTTTATTGTCATAGAAGTCTTGGGCATACCATGGGGTGAAGTGTTTAACCCTGGTGTGATTTTGTTTCAGGGCAGCATGTCTACCAGTTCCTTCATGTTTTCTTTTGAAGATTGACAATAAGGGATCAATGTTGGGGTTGGTTGGGATACTAGCATTGCAAGACTTTGTTCTAGTGGTTCCAAGGGAAAGTTCCTAAAGGAGTGACAGGAAGGAATAGTGGGCTTACCCTTTCTGTTATCATTTCTGCTAAAGAAGGATAGAGTGGCAGCATGGTTTGCCAGTCAATTGCGATCAGCATGAGGCACTCTAGCTTCTGGCCAGTCATAAGGAGTGCAACCACCCCCAGCCACATCTTCAATCACCTTCTAACAGTCAGAGACATCTGAATACCTAGAACCTTTATCCTTCTGGACCTCTCTGTGGTACTCTAAATCGTTGGTCATCGTAACCTGCTATCAGGCTTTCCTCAATCAGCAACATCAAGAATGAAAACTTGCTTGGGTTCAGTTATTTTCTTTTGGAACACTTGTACACCACTAAATTAGCTATTGCACTTCATTCAACTGCACTTTTTACTGTGGTGTCTCCTCACTCCTCCATGATTCTTTTCAACATCCAAGTCAGACCTCTTGCCAACCTACTATAAATCTACCTCAGTTTCCATCTCTATGCAGATGGAACAAAATGTACCTCAAGTTATACACAGCTCATGAAGAATGTCATTCAGTTCCTGAATGCCTTAACACGATCAGTTCCGCATGAAAAGTAACTGGCCATGCCTCAATCTCACCCTCTAAAGCTGCCTCTGCAAAGGAATATAGGAGATATCCCCAAACCTAGCTATGGTTTACCTCATAACCTGCATGTCAGACCCTCCACCACAAAGATGGTCTAAATGTCCACCTGCGGCTGTGGCAGGTCTTGTGGCATAGGATAGTGATGTACCCAATGCAAGGCTCTGGAGAGATTTGAATCTCTGCACTTAGTGCAAGGGAATCCACTACCCCTCAGCACCTGACAGGCTTACTATTGGATGCAATGTTCTTGCAAGTATACCTCTAAAGTATCAAAGAACCATTATCCGTGTGTTAGAGATAAACATTAGACGTTATCGATATCTTCCCTGCACAGTTTTATCATTAAACCAAAAAGTATTTACACTTGCAGTATAGAGTCTCGTGTATAGTGGGACTCATAAAAGGAAGCACGCTAAGAATTCTCTCACTCTCCTGTTTAGCATGTATGTACATTTATTCTCTTGCAGGGATGATATACACACATACAAACAGCACAGTCAAACAATAAGCCGTTCCCAGAATTAGCAATAAGGTAGCTGAATAGAGTACTAGCAGCCTACTCTTCTATTCACTTCTTAAATATTAAAGCACCTTACTACCAATCAGCAATGTGATGTAGCCATTGCAGCACAGCAACACTAAAAATGATACTCACAGTAGTGCTATCAGTATTGGCAATCCAGAGGACAGGTGCAAAGGGTTACAATAATCTGTCAAAGGTCCAGAGTAGTCCAAAGTAGTTAATTAAGAACAACCTATAAGTAATCTAAGCCATGGGTTAAACATGTTATACGCAAAGCATTTAAATCCCCCTGCAACTATTCTATTTTCCGTCCTCTGTGCTGACCAAATAAATACAAAGTGCAGCAGAGGGTGGTACTGTGTGCAGCAACAAAACTCAGTATCACGTTAAACACAGTTTGCCACCTGCACATGGATGCTTTTCTAAACGGTGTAAGGCTGGAAAAGAAAAATGTGTTTCAAAAATGAGAAAAAAAGCTTATTTCAGTCCCCAAAATATTTAAACAGTCAAAGAATTACAGTTTACCTTTTGGACTTTTGCCAAAGTGCAGAGTTGTAGGCCAATGAGCACATTTTGTGAAGGCAGTTGAAAGCTCCCTGCTTTTTCTCATCAAAGCAGCTCTGTAATTTAGTTTAGCTATCCAAATATTGAAACAAGTACAAACATATGGAATAATTGTCCAAGTGCCAATTCTAGGTCAATAGACAGTACTATTGTCATGACCCATATTTTAAAATAGCTGCCTCCTTTCTCTTCACCAGGCACTCCAACTTGTAAATAATCTAGGCTTCCAGCCCTGCCCTATCTAGCATTTTCAGGAAGGCGGCCCGTGGCTCTCTCTGGGATCTGTGTGTCACTGATGCCTTTGCAGCTAGTTATATAGAGTGTAAGCCCACCCCTTGTGCTCAACTGAACCACCCTCTGTTGCTGGACAGCAAATCCTTACTAGTGCTGGTTATTCATTAAATCACACATTTTGATCAGCTGCCCTTAGGGATACGTTTTTCTGTCCATTGGATAACATGTGTTTTTGCAATATAGTTTATATTTCAAGTGTCCATCTTATCAACACGTCCAAGAGGCAGTGTGCATATCATGTTGATGGCATCCCACGTCCCATAATATTGTGATCAGAGCTCTTTGAACTTCGATCATATGATCTTGGACACAGGATACATTTGTCAACAGCTTCAGTGGTGATTGAAGAAGGGTTATCTGGGGAAGGCACTGATGTGGGAACCACCTGTCTATTATAACCCCACTGATGCCAGTGGAAAGGGGTTGAGAGTGACCTAGGGTCACCTTGCAGCTCATGGTAAGTGTGCAGCCAATCAGGTTCCTCATCCTTCCACTTGGAAAGAGCTTTACATTGTGGTAACAGCTCTGCTTTCAGCCCCTTGGGTCAGGTTGGCCATTGTTGGTCCTATCGAACAACATGGTCCCCGAGGTCTACATCAATAGGTGGGGTGTGGACCAGATCCCACTTGTTTGGTTTACTTTCAGCTCAATTGGTGCGGTGGGATGTGGATCACATTTTGTCCCTTCCAGCTGTCCGCTTCAGCAGTAGATCACATAAGTCAGGTGCTATCCTTCTGCTTGGGCTATTGCCTTTGGAGCAAGGTATGCAAGGAGATATGCTGAAGATATGGGATCCCCTTGATGAATCTTTTTGCGTGCTTCTTGAATCACCAGGTCTCACTATATTGTTCGAGATTCAACTATCCTATGGCCGGGAGGGTGGGGTGGATGCCCTGTCCTGAGGTTGCAGAATGCTCTTTTGTATATTTTCCCACTCATTCTGGGGAAAAGCTGGAAGGAAAATGAACTAAGGTTCCTTCTCAGCCCTTTAAGATGGGTTAGCAACACCTTAGAGATGGACAGTGGACTTAGAGTTTACTCAAACATCAATAATAGAAGCAACTCAGGTAGTTGGCAAAGATACTGTTATAATATCAATTATCTAAAACAGGGAGTACAACTGATATCAACAGACATCCCTCATCATGATCTCTCTCAAGACTTCTCAAAGCATTTCATAACAAATTACATTTTTATAGTAAATAATCATCATAGATGACTTTAACCTGCGTATTACTAACGTCATCCTACATGGCAAACTACAAAAACCTAATGGTGAGTGTGATAGATTCTACAAGGATCATCTAGGTATACAATCCATAATTGTGTAGGGCAGTGGAAGAAAATGATTTGTTTCTTAACATCAGGTGGGGCAACTAAGCCCTTCCCCTAAAATATGTCACTATGAACGTCATTAAATATATGACGTCTAATTGGCTACCCAACTATAGGATTCTTGATCATGCAGTCCTCTATCATTGGTTACTTTCCAACCTCCGTCAGTACCCTCCCAACCTACGTTGGCGGTGTTAGGGAGAATTCTCTGTTAAGGCTAATTTCCCAAACCTAGTGAGTCCCCCAGCAGCTTTGCTGGATTTTTGTGGTTTATTTTTTTCTCCTGCTAAGAGTGAGACTCTTTTTCTCCCACTCTTACACATGATTTGAGATATCCTTTGACTTTGAAATGTGTTTAATGGGCTATGGGGTCTTTTACTCCATAGGGTTTCATGTGGTTTTTGGTAAGTGTGTTACACAGCACCCTCAGTGCAGTAACACAGGGGTGTCATAGTGACCCCCCAAACACAGACTCCATACCCTGGGACTGACTACTGTCTCCCAGGGCATGTAAAGTCACCATTAACTTTACTAGTCTTAAATTGAGAACAGAACCAGTACAAACCATCGTAGTGTGGAAGTACTGGTAGGCGTAATTAGATTGCCCCTGGGTCTGTTTTTCGAGGGGGCACTGTGCAGTCCCCCCTCGTCGAGTTTCTGGCCAGTGGCAGTGGTTATTTTCCCATTCATTTTAAACGCACCACTTTTTGGTGCAATGTTAAAGATACCGCCGGGTTATTTATTTAATATTTATTCCCCGGTTGGGTCTTTTTGCCAGGACTCGGTTTTAAAATGGCGTTTGTGTTCGCCTCTGTAACTCCAACCCAAGTCGAGCCCTCTGTTCCACTTTTTGGCGGGCTTCTCCACAGAAGCCTCCAAAAGTGGTGCCACTCTGTCTGGGTCTACAGGATGTGTGGGAGGGGGGTTTAGGCACCCTGGACTGAGTTGCCCCAGCAACTCAAGTCGCACTCTTGTGTGATTGGCCCAGTGGTGAGCCGCCCGGCTCACCACATAGCATGTTTGAGTGACAGCTAGGACTGATGAATGGGGGTTTTCTGCATAAAAGCAGGGCTTTGGGGACTGGAACTTCAGAAGTCGCCACAGGACCAAAGAATCCGAAGAGGGAGAAGCTGAGCCGACCTGCAATGACGACACCACCGGTGGAGCCCTGCTGAACCTCCTCACCACTTCTTCCAATGACAGAGGAGATCTTCATCCTGAAGAGTCTTCTTCCTTTGACTGGTGGGGATAACCAGTTTGCCCGCCTCTTCGCCTTCCCGGATCATCTCGTGGCCGCCTTGCCTGTGCCAAGCACCCCGGCAACCGGGATACCATGTTTTACCACTACCGCAAATAAAAGGGTAGTACCTTTTAACCGGAGAACTCCGCGGCTGGTTTCTTCCCTGGCAGTGCAACGACCTTCAGCTTTCCTCCACGTCGAGATCATCTCTTCCTCTGGATGACGCCGTGGCTTGCACCCGCTGCCAGGAACAACTGCCCCCGCTGGAGGATCCTCTCCACTTTCAAGGTACTGTGTCCACCTGGCCTCCCTCGCAACGGTCTGTGTGGGGTGTCTCTTAAATCCTCAATTTACCACTTGGGTTGGACCTAGGCTGGCTAACTGAACTTTTCTGAGCTGAACTAATTTCTTTCTGAACTCTCTGCAAGACTTTTCAAGCCTCTTAAACTGTGTGATCTTAGGCGCATTGGTGCTCTGTTCTCTCTGAGAGGGAACCTGGCCTCTTAACCCTTTGCTCACAAGTAGACTTTGACTTTCCTGCCTTGCTGGGTGCTTCTAAAGTATTAGTGTTGTGTGCTTTTCTAATTTCTGCCTTTTCCCTCCCTTTTTTGATAACTTATTAGAGTGCCACCTTTAGTTAAGCGCTCACCTCTGTCTGAAAATAAGTGGTGTTAACTAAGACTTGTCTAATAAGGAATAAGGGATGTATATATATTAATAGTGACTGTGTTTTGAACTTGCTTACAATAATAGTGCTGGAGTGTTTCTATAAGTGTGTCTTTAAATAAATAATTATATACTTTGATACCAAAGCTCTGGTCAGTGTTTGCTTGTGCTACTGTATTTGGTACCTCCCTTGTTTACTCTACATACTGTCTAACTCTTCTTGAGAGAAGTCTGGCTGCTCAGCCACAGCTACCAGGTAAATCTGGGTGGTACAGACTGCTACCAATTGGGTTTACTGCCAACACCTGTAGTCTTAAGCCGTTTGCAGTGGTCCCTAAGGGAACTGCACAGGTTTCTGCCTAACAAGGTGGTACGCAGGCTGAAAGTCCAGGTGCAGATGAGCTTGTCAGAGCTTCCCACCAATTAGCATATCCATCCATCATAACCTCAGTCGTCCACTGTCAATTAAGTCTTTGAACTCAGTCTTGAACATGTTCTTTGCTCCAGGGAATCCAGGGGAGTGAAAGCACACTCTGCCCTCGTGCGTAGGTGTGACCATCATGCTCATTCAACTTCTCCTCCCAACGTGACTAGAGACCACGAATTTGAGCTTTCAGTGTATTAAAACACTATTCCTTAATAGACCTCTGACATCTTCTTGTTTTTGTCCATGCCTTCTGAACAGGAGTTTCGTTCTTTCACATAATTTGTATCTAATGTCTATTCATCCCAGTTTGATACGACCATGGCTTCTTGGCTCATCCAACCTTGCCTTTCTGAGTTTCACCCTTGTTGATTCACTTGTTTTCTAATTGCACCACACTTGGAAACTGGAAAAAGCGGCCTTCCTTCATTTCATCAGCACTGCTATTGTATGTGGTGGAAACATCCATCTTCTACTGACTTATATATATATATATATATAAATATATATATATATATGTTCATGTTGGCGCATGCCACAATCTATTCACTACCGAGGTAGCCTTTAAGAATACTTCATCTGTTTGTGTTTCCTTGGATGTGTAAACATGTGAAATAGCTTGATCTCTTCATTATGTCTGCAGCATAGGTTTCTTCATCTTGATACTTTCTTGATGCCCTGTAGAATTGTCTACATTCTCTATTCTCTGCATCTCTTCCCTATACGTCAGATTTGCTCTGTATGACGGTGATGGTGATGACGTCAGCATTCTTCTTCATGATTCAACTGTCCTGCTTCTTCTGGAATTTCATTCAGATGACCATCGTATTGTCTCGTATGAAAATATGGTTTCCTCAATGGAACCTTGCTTCCCAGATTCTCCTTGGTATCAGTATTTTCACTGGTACTGCACGTGTTTCACACTCCGGCATCCAACTTACAGGTGCCGTGGGCGAGATGGTTGAGGTGGGGGTACTTAGCTCCTCTACACTCCCCCCTCTGGGCGATTCATCAACCACTCTCCCCTCAGTCTTCATCTCTAGATATCCTTTGCTGAAGAATTGTTTATTTGGGACCCATATCTTTATGACTCTTTCAGGCATCCAGCTGATTTCACATGCTCATCTTTATTCCAATTCATGAGCATGCACTGTCCACTTGGACTGCAATAGATCCATCTTCCCACCTACCTCTTATGGTTCTTTGGATACAGAAACTTCGTTCCCTCAGGTGCATGGATACTGGCCTCCACAAAGTCTCTGATCTCTTCATCTGTTAGATCTCTGGCCTTCCATCCTTATTCAACATCGATCATGATCTTCATCCCTATGGCTTTCTTTGCTGTCTTCTTGCATTGTGTGATTATTATCTTGATCACACAGATCCCGAAAATATTAAAACGATCATGGCTTCAAGGAACTTGAACATGTCTGCCAGCCACTGTGGAACCCAAGAAAAAAGTGTTCCAAACCAGATGTCATCAGCAATATCTTCTACTTCGTCTGTCATCTGGACATGTAGCTTCGTTAGCATTTCCATGGCCTCAGTCAATGTGCCATTCTCATTGTCGTGAGAAGGTTTGAATGTGCACCATGATTCTCCGATTTTTGCACAAACACCTCCATCCATAGCTGTGATAATGTCTAGGACGTATCTGTTCTGAAGAGTCATCAGGGGTATGGCTCTCAGTTCTTCCTTTATAGCATTGAATCCCTTTATGGTAGTGTTGATTGTCTGCAGCAATTCCCATCTGGGTATCTGTAACCATTTAGTATTTGTTCCAACCTGGATACACGGCAGGAAAATTATTGTGAACACTGATGACGTCTGGCTGAACAGTCTGTGCTCATACAGGATAGAGTCAAAAGCTTCTATTGACTTGGCAGATAAATAGTTCTCCTTCTTTATTCGATGAACCAGTTCTAAAGATCTCTTCTTCCTTAGATGAGCATCTTCGTTTGGGAAACTGTCAATATTCAGGTCACTTTTAGGAATCACCAATGCAGGAACATGAACATTCACCAGTGTGCATATTCTTCCCAGTCTTTGGGCAATTTCATATATGCTTTGAATCCACAAGCCCAATGATGATCCATAATTATGACTGTTTCATTCCTGGAACACTAAAGATTTGACCACAGTTCTTATTCTCTCCAACTTTTCTTGTGCTATTGTTTCTGAAGCACAACTTTGATTTTTCCAACGGCACTATCTGCAAGGGTCCGCCTTTGGAAGGGATCAGGATATTGCTCTCTTTTCCAATTGTCGAACAAGAATTCCAAATCTGGCATACTCTTCTGTTTACTCAAGGCTTAAATGTGCCTCAGTCCAATGTCAACAATCTCTTGTGGCTCAGGAACCAATATCTTCCCTATTTTTAGTAACTAAAAGAGTGTCTTGAAATAAGCCACAGTTCAATGAACTCTTTGCCTTTGCTCGACTGCTTCTGCTTCCTTCTTCTTCACCATGGATTTATCCTTCATGTGCTGTGGTTCTTCCCCGATGCTTGCTTCCAATGCTTGCTTCCGATGGGTGTGGGTGTGCTGTGGGTTCTTCAACCTGGATCTTTACATTATAGCAAGGAATTGCCAAGCACGTCTGCCTTACACCGTGACTGCAGACGGTATACTGTCCTTCACTATAAAGGGGCTACTTGAGCAATCATGCCACTTTTTCAACAAAGTTTGTGAGTCTATGATCGGATTTCCGGGAAAAAGTTTGGAAATACGAAACTCTGCATCTTCAGTTGTTGCAACATCTCCTTCTGTGTTCTGCACTGCCCCACACCCTTGTCACTTGAGTGAAGCTGAAATGACAGAAATACTTGAAGTAATACACATAAAAAGACACACATATCTCCTTTCCTAGCAATTATATTGTTTGCTGGGCATCACTCCTAATCCTATATAGAGGTGTGAGAAATATCCTTATTCGCCTCTTTGTCACTCTTGCATGAAACGAGATGGTTTCCCTAAACCCATTCAATTTCTTAAAGCATATAATGCCGGTGATAGGCAATGCTACCTTTCTTCAGGGTCTTTTTAATTTCTCTATTCTCTTCCTTAAGCAAGCTATTAAGTCCTCTTACAGACCTTATTCGCCCGCTGGTGACCTTGTCCATTGAAAATGTGTGCCTTTCCTGAGCAACAATCTTAAGTAGCCACAGACTTTTGCACTCGCTGCAGTGAGTTTATTTGCTTTTTTCTAATGACCTACACAGGTAGTGTAGCTCATTCCAACGCCACCCTTAATAAGGCTTCAGGCATCACTGGTTTACCAGTACTGTCTTGTCGCCGCAATACTTTAGAGGGGTTTAAAGAACACGTCCACAAGTCTTTCTTATCTTGAGGCACTTCTCCTTAAGTCTTTATTCATTTAAAATGTAAACATTTATCACAATAATTCAACATACTCAACATTATCATACTTCCATCCACTTCTAAACATTTCAACTAACATACCTACTTCAATACATACAACACATTCCCTTTCTTTTCTGCTTTTCTAATTTCCATATAAACTAAAATCTACCTGTTTAATGTAAACTGTGCATGTTACAACTGCAATTACTATTGGCAGTTGTAGTGCTCTAAGGAGTCTGTCCAATAAGAATACGTGCCGCAGCTCAGAGCTGCCCTCTTAGAGGTGGCCCTTCCCTTTTTCCAATGTGCTAACCCTACATGCACCGTCGACATCACAAAGGCGGAGACACTGTACACCATTACTTCCTGGTCTGCATACTTGTCGAGCGTGACAATCAGCGCCACCAATTCTGCAGTTTGTGCTGAAAAGTGAGACGTAGTCATACACTGGATACTCCTTCAAACTCTCAGTTGGCAATGTGCTTTACCCAAGTTGATCCCCTATATCCTTACCCATTCATCAATTCTAAACGACTCTTCAAATAAAAGGACATTCCTCGGCTATCAATGCATTTCCCTTCACCTTTGGGATAAAGTTCCCAACTCAATCATATGAGTGGTCACCCTCTGCTGGTGATTTAAATACAAACAAGACAGGGTTCATTACTCTACACTCAATCTTTTTAATCACTACACGCAATATAACCACCCCATAAGCAGAGCCTTCTGAGATGTCAACGCACCTTTAGGCTTTTCCTTCATGGCGAATAATACATATTCAATAACTAACGTCATAAAGACATCTCATTAATACACTGACAATCCTCCTAATGGCGAAGGCGGCGATCGTCAACATTTTGTTCATACTGAACATCATACTGAACATGACCCCATACTTCTGGATCGAAAATCCTTTCAAAAATATACAAAAACAATATAAATCCTTTATAATAACCCTTTTTGATTTTATCAATGCTCCTCATATAGCCATCCTTATTAAACATACCATAATACATTAATTCTCATTTAATCAATACATTCTTAATAAAAATGTTGTGCCTTTATCTAATAACAAAAAATAAAAATCATCATACTTTATTTTGTCATTTAATTTTACCCCAATATATAAACCTTTATCTGTCTTAAATACAACAGAAAAATAACTCAAACATGTCTCAATCCTATACATGGGCATGTTAAATCCGTATTTATGCTCTTTCATGTCTTCATAAGTGACTTACTGGATTCCAAGAGGGTCGCCGTCATGGGAACTGAAATGACTGCTGAAGCAGGATTCCCGTCAGGAATAGCCGTTGCAGCGATGTGAAAGCAGCGGGTGCAGCTGCGGGAATTGAGCTTGGCCTGCAGCCCTGGTGGCGCCGCCTCGTGCGCGAAGATAGCAATTCGCTCGGGGGAGCCCTCTGGCCCCCCTTTAGAGGATTGGGGTGAGGCGTCGGGTGTCTGCAGACCGAGAGGACGCACCCGCTGTGCAAACGTCTGGAGCAGCGGAGGGCTCGGGGAGCCACTGACGCAGCGTGAAAGACAGCAAACGAGGGCGAGTGATCTGCGGGTGTGCTTCCCTCACGCCACTCATCGGAGCGGTAACTGGCCAGAGCTCTTGGGACATCGACATCGATGGGCCCGGATTTGAATCCCTGAGGTCCGGGGTGGCCACGTTTGGGGCCCAGGGAGCCGGCTGAGTGGTGTCGGGCCGGCCCTCCCCCATTTTCATCATTGAGCCGCAACAGCTTAACAGGGCCTCACGGCGAGATGAGCTCAGCACAGCCGGGTAAGAAGAGGGGACGGCGGGTGATCCATCCAGGCCGGGGTCGGGAGAGGGGGTGTATCCCCCACCATTCTTCTGCAATAGACTTGATAGACTGGGGGGCTGGCATCTTGGTGCGCCTGGTGACGCAAAGGGGCCCAGCATAAAAGGAGGAGATGGCGCCCTGGGGCCAGCAGACAACAGGGAAGGTCATCACATCAGAGCCAAGGGCAATCCCTGCAGGGGGCCGCTCAACAGGAGCTCGGGAAGTCATTTGGGGGGGTGAAACAAAGAGGACAGAAGGAGGGCAGTCGGGGATACCGTTGGAGGGCGGCCATCCATGATGAACATAGCCTAATGTAGGCATCCCAAATCAGCTGATAGGAGGAGTGGTGACCTGCACCCAAGTAAGGATTCAGGGCCCCTTGGTGGGCAAAGCTATCGGGCCCCCTTCGAAGACCCAGTTGGGTCATACAGAGTCAGCTAATCGGGCTGGCACACCTGGTGCTGGTGGGCATTTGAGGTAGAGGAGAGATTCCTGCCAGTAAGTCATCGCTAAAGGCAAGTGGAGAAGGGGGAATCCTGAGCTTCTACTGGTGGGGTCTGGTGACGAGTTCAGTTACGGAGTTAACCTACCTGCGGCCAGGGCCACCAAGGAATGTCACGTAAGAGGCCCAAGGAACCTAGGGAAGGCACAATAGTCTCCAAAGGCACGAAGAAGCAAGAGGGGACGCTACCTGGCATGTGGAGGAGACAGGGGAACAACCCTGTTGAAAAGGGGCTGAAAGAGATGGAAAATCAGATGCCGGAGATGCCCCCCCCAGTGGCTCCAGGCCAACAAATCACAAGTGAGATACCCCAACAATGCTTTAAAACCTTCAGCAATCAGATGACTGCCACTCTGCAAAGCCAGTTCGGCCGAATCTGCGCCAAACTTGCCCAGTCAGTCCAAGAAGTCAAGAAAGAAGTGGCAGAGCTGGGGGGCAGAGTGTCCACGAATAAGGACCAGATACAGGAACTGTCAGAGGACACCAAGAAAATTGATGCGCTAGCGGAGCAACTGGCAGTGGCAATGCACAACCTCGAGCTACAAGCCGAAGATGTAGAGAACCGCTCGAGGGGATCGAATATTAGGGTGAAAGGGCTGCCTGAGAGTGTTCCTGACTTTGAGCTGCGGGAAACTATGCAACTGGTGTTCAAGGATCTGTTGGACCTGGAAGAAACAGGGGGAGTAATAATCGATAGAATCCATCGGGTGGGACCGCCGCAGGTAGAGCCAGGTGCCAGGCCCAGAGAGGTGGTGATGGCCGCGCAACGTTACGACCAGAAAGAAAGAATTCTGCAGGCGGCAAGGAAAGCGCTGCCAATAAAGGTAAATGGTTGCCCCATTGAACTTTATCAGGAGCTCGACAAAGTTATGCCCGACCAAAAGGAGAAGCATAGGGAAGCTCAGACGAGGTACAGGTGTGCCTATCCCTTTGGGTTGGTCTTCAGGTGGGAGGACCGGCAACACTGCATCTCCACATTGGTGGAGGGACTTAGGATCCTCAAAATCGAGGGGTAGGAAGACACTAACACAGGGCAGGATTGTCAAGCGAAGGGGGAAAACCACAGGGCGAGGCCTGGGGCGTGGGAGAAAGTAAAGGGCTCCAACATGAGGCAGACTACTCTACGGGGACCCGAGGGGTTCAGATCTAAGGCACCAACCTAAAAAGGTAACCCTGGCCATGTCGGCCAATGTATGAACTAAGCTCCCAATTAGAGAGTTCATATGTACAACTCAAAAGGGGAGGTCTACCGGGAGGCAGGGAGGATGGTATTGTCAATTGGAATCGGGAGAGTGGCAGAGGTGCCCTTCCTGCTTAGTTAATCTCCGGAGTTGGAAGGAGACTCGGCAACCCGAGATGGAGTGCCGTCAAGGGGAGGGAGAGCCGAATCTATCCAGAGGGGGAAGAAGGGGAGGGGAGTAGGGCATGAGGGGGGCTCACAGGTACAGGCCATATTCACGGGAATCGACAGCTATGGGTAATCTCAGGGGGGTCCACATCCTTTCACTCAACATAAGAGGGCTAAACACACCCATCAAGAGGCTGAAACTTGAGAATTTCCTCCACGTGACAAACCAGAAGTAGTGGCACTTCAAGAAACGCATATTTGCCTGCAAGGCGGATCTACGTGATCCGACCGCGGCTGATTTTGCCGCGGCCGGATGGTTTGCATGAGAAAGGTGCAAACTACGAAACGTTTGCACCTTTCTCGTGCGAACACATGTACATACCCACACCCCCACCCACACCCATAACACACCCACAACACACCCATGACACCCCCTCACCCACACCCCCAACATAAACAAACCCCACTTACCTTCTTCTTCACGCTGGGTCCCTGCGGCACCAGTTCCCTTTCACTTCCATGATCGGGAACTGGCACCGCAGGGTCCTTTCCTTCTTTTATTTTCATTTTATTTTTTACGCAAGGCTGCAGGGGTTCCCCTTGCAACCCTCACTCACTGTACAGTAAAGTATAGTGAGCGGGGCGATGCGGGGGTCACCCCACAGCCCCTGTTTCTTTTTTTTACAATGCTACAACCAAAGGATCGAACCTTTGGTGTCGAACCTTTGGTGGTAGCATTTTTAGATCTAATGGTTCATGCGAACCATTAGATTTGGTAAAAAAGTACAAACCCTGCAAGACAGACAAAGATTCAAACTTAGGCGGCATCCACATATCATCCAGGCTAACAATAGGGCCAAAAGGAGAGGGGCCATAATTGCGTTCAGACATAGTCCGGGGGTTTTGATTAAGGAGGTTAAGGAAGACAAAGAGGGGAGATTCCTATTCATGTACCCGCTTTGGGGGGTTAGGCCCATTACGGTAGCTATGAAATACATGCCCAATGTGGGCCAGGATGGGTTTTTAAGAGGGGTAATGGAGAGGTTAGATGGCTTTGTGAGGGGCCCCTTAATAGTGACTGGGGATTTCAACTTGGCCTAGCGTACCCTCACGGACAGAAGTGGGCGTGTCGCAAGCGAGGGGCACTCCGTCTGGTGGGTTGGAGGACCATGTGGAGAAACTCGCTATAGTGGACGTGTGGTATAAGCTCAAAGGGGAATCCAGGGAGTACACTTTCTACTCCCACGTCCATAGAACATTCTCTCAGATCAACTATATGTGGGCGTCAGTTACCCTCCTAGGGCACATCCGAGATGGAGAGGTGGGGCCGATTACGCTATCCGATCATGCTCCACTGCAAACGGAGCTGGACTCGGATAGAGGGGATTCGGGGCTGTGGTGATGGCAGTTCCCCTGCCACCTCCTAAAGGACGTGGTAATTTGTGACGAATTAAGCAAAGAGATGCACGATTTTTTTGCGGACAATAGGCAAGCAGAGATCCAGGAAGCGGTGGTGTGGGACGCCTTCATGGCAACCTTGCGGGCCTTTTTGATAGCAAAGCAAGCCCTACAAGCCAAACAAGAGAGAGCCCTTCTAAGCGGCCTAGAGGATCGCCTGAGGAAGGTGATGGAGAAGATGGAGACGGATAAGGGGGCCCAGACAATGAGAGAGTACAGACACATCAAAGGGCAGTTGAGTATGTTACACATGAAGCCCAGCAGGTTAGAAGGAGGGAGGCGGCAGGCGTGATCCGGCGCATACAAGTTCAGGGGGGGGTAAGAAACTATGCAAACATAAGAAATCATACATGCGTTCTCGCGATTCTTCACCACCCTGTACACATCCGAACACCCAGATGGCGAGCTCCATAGGGCGTTTCTGAAATCCTGCCTGTTAAAGCGCTTAACTCAGAGCCAACAAGAGGCCCTGGAAAGGGCAAGTGCAGAAGAGAAGGTGAGAGCGACAATCAAATCATTGCCCCTCAGCAAAGCCCCTGGGTCAGACGGGTATCCAGCCATATTTTACAACACATTTCAAGGGGTTCTCGCCCCTCGGCTAACATCCCTGTTCAACACATTTGTTGACAATGGCTCCATATCTCAGGCAATGGAGGAGGCCAAAGTGGTCCTCTTCCCCAAGCCCAATAAAAATCCCACCCTTTGTAGCTCCAACCGCCCCATTGCATTAATAAATATGGACGCCAAACTATTCACTAAGGTCCTGACAACGAGATTGGAAGACATAATCCCGGAAGTAGTGCAACCGGACCAGGTGGGGTTTGTCAAACGGAGGCAAATGTTCGATAACACTCGGCGCATCGGCCATATTATTGAGAAAACCAATCGAATGGGCTTGAGGGTGGGGGTACTAACTCTCGATGCCGAAAAGGCGTTCGACCGGGTCGAATGGTCTTTTCTGTTTGCGACAATGGAGGAGATGGGATTCGGCCTGGTCTTCCTTCGCTTAGTGCAAACCAATTACAAGTTCCCGAAAATTAGGCTAGCCATCAACGGGTCCCTATCCCGGCTGATAGGGATAAGCAGGGGAACTAAACAAGGCTGCCCCATGTCCCCAGTTCTCTACACCCTGTTCCTGGAGACTTTCATAGTTAAAATAACACAGGAGAAGTGGATAAGGGGCGTCACTTTTGGAGTGGAAGAACACAGGGTGATGGTGTTTTTTGATGACCTACTAGTGGTGCTCACTGAGTGGGAGAACTCTGTCAAGGAGTTTACGGTTCTCCTAGAAGAATTTGGCAGGGTAGCAGGGTTAAAAATCAATATCCAAAAATCGTAAGTGCTGCAGCTAAAGGGGGGCGCGGCCGACCTCCTGTTCGAGATGGGGCAATTCACTAGAGCGAAGGGTGTTACTCTCCCTAACAGCAGAATTAGAGGGCCTATACCTGGATAATTACCCCCACCTCCTGGCCACAATCAAAACATGGCTAGCAGAGAGGAGGCTCCTCAGTTTGTCGTGGCAGGACGCATTAGCGTTGTTAAGATGGTGATCCTTCCAAGGGCGCTCTATTTCTTTCAGGCTCTCCCAATCGCAATTCCCGGTAGCTTCTTCAATAAGCTAGATGGGCTGCTTCGTGATTATATTTGGCAAGGGAAGAGACTGATGATGCTGTGGGCGGTCATGACGGCACTGGTGGAGGCGGGAAAAATGGGAGTACCCAATTTTAGAATGTACTACCGGGCTGCCCAGCTGAGGGTAATCAGAGAATGTTCGCAGGGAACCCCAATTCGATATGGTGCAAGATGGACAGGGCGGTGGTGGGGGCCCCACTGGGGGAGGTTCTATGGTGACCCAAAGGAGATAGGCCACCCAATATGTACAGGAGCGACATAACAGCCCTGGTGGGGGAGACTTGAGACACTATGGTGGAGGAGGGAGAGATCTCTTAGTTTCCATCTACATTTACCCCACTTTTCCGAAACCCCCAATTTACTCGGGGGCTTGAAAAAGGGGCCTTCGTTAGTTGGGAGGAGTCGGGAGCTACTCGGGTAAGGGACATGATGGGGGGGCAAGAAGTGAAGTATTTTCAGGAGTGCAAGGACACCATGGGATTGAAGGAGGAAGACAGGATCCAGTACCTTCAGTTACGGCACTGGCTAATGTCCCATGACATTAAGGAAGCGGCTGTCAGGGACTTTACCCCTTTTGAAAAGTACCTCCTAACAAGCTCTGGGTATAGGCAGGTGATTAGCAATCTATATAGAATATTCACAAAACGGTCGACCTTGCCCCAGTGGCCCTATATGAAAAAATGGACGGACACGTTACCCCTCCCGCTGACCGTGGAACAGTGGTGGGAGGTGTGGCAGTGAATCCTGAAGCTCATGAGAAGTATGCAAATTAGAGAAATGTGGACAAGAATCATGGTTCAATGGCATTTAACACCCGAAAGGATGCACAAAATATTCCCTAAGGTAACTCGGAATTGCTAGCGGGGGTTGTGGGATGTTCTTACCCATGCATCCAAGCCCTACCTCAAAAACTGTGCAGTACTGACATGGAAAACATCATGATGGCCAGAGCTTCCCAGAAAATGCACAGGGAAATGCATGAAGAATAGGCTGCCACTCATTTTTGTCGATGTTATGGGCACAGAAGGGCACTGCCTAAAACCACCATTGGACTACCCACACAGTAGTCTGAAACCATTGGGAAAGGCAATGCTGATTGCCAAAAGCAACCTAGAATTGTGGGGATTGCATTTTCTTAAATCCCAAAAATGGGTGCATTACCAGTACTCACCACTATCAGAAAGCCGGCGTTTTAAAACCACCAGATTTTTTTGTTTTGTTTAAAACTGAATAGATGAACCCAAAGCAGGCCAAAGAAAGACTTACTGAGAGGTAGATACAATCTAAAGTTATATTCTGAAGTGACTTGAAGGTTTATAACAAGACTGGCTGAGCTGTGGATTTCAGCAGTTTAAGTAAATTTGGACTGAAAGACACTAAAAATCTAAATGTTTAAAAGAAATGAGTGACCTACTTTGAGTGTCACATAGGTTGCAATTGTTTAAATGTCATAGTTTAAATTTAGAATCAGCATCCTAGCTGCATATGTAAAAAATTGTCTTGACTTAAACTGGGGAACAAAAGTGACATTTTATCTGAAACCTGGCTTAAGGAACTGAATTCTGCCCACCAGCTACCCCTGACAGGAGTTGAGACTTGCCCAACAGCTGTGTTCCCAGGCCGACCTGCATTTTGCTGCTCCCACCAAAAGGGATATGACACTTCTCTGATTGAATTACCTGGGCTCTGCAGGAAATTGAACAAAGCCCTGTCCTGACTCAGGCAAATGTTTTAATATGGGGGCCATAAATGGCTTCCTCTTGAACAATGGGCCTTGCAGGGCCCAGGCAGATGGTTTATTGCAGGGGTAATAAAAATGGCTTCCTCTTGGCAGAAACTGGGAGGGGGAGAAACTGGAGACAGAGGCTGAGCTTGAAGAAAGTGGAAAGACTGGTTTCTGTACCATGTGACCTGAAAAGACACACCCCTGTAGCCAGAATATGGTTTTAGAAAAAGATGAATAACTCATAGTACGGACTTGTCATAATTATTTAAATGATACCATAATTCTTGTGATTTTTCTGCCCACATTTTAAGAGGTTTTTAGAACCGGTGGCATGATCTGGGGGCAAACTAGCAGTTAAGAGGGTATTACTTAAAATGTATGCATGTTAAAAATCTGACACTTCATCAAGTAATGTCCATACTCCTTGTGCACATGTGTATAAATTTGAGTAATAATCTGATATTGGTAAACTGACCAAAAAGTGAAATATGTTGCCATTTCTGAATGCAAGCTCCCAGGAAGAGCAGATTTGGACAGGGTATACCTCCTGTGATATGTGATGGGTGCATGTAATTTTAAACAAATGTGTACCTGTGCCAATATGTCTTTTGGGTCAAAATATAGATTGTGTGTAATTTTACAGGGATGGGTTCTCTGTACCATAAACAGACCTCATCATGATGACACTTTATTTCATTCCCCCAATCAAGGGGAAGAGGATGAAGTGGCCAATGACAAGTGGAGAGGGGTAGAGCCTAGTGATGCTGCACACACACCCATTTTCAAAACACATAAAAGCAGACAGACAGGACAGATAGGGACATTCAATTCCATTTGCTGCAACGCGCTCTGCCGGACCATACAACATCCAGAGATCCAGACTTCAAATCCATCAATCTCCAGAATCCAGAGAGGCTAGACCAGCAGAGCAGAGCTGACCCAGATCACTGTGAAGTACAGAGACCAGACCAGAGTCCAGTCTAAAACCTGACCAGATCCGTGGCGAGGCCCATTCTATTTCTAAATATATTGTGAGTACATAGCAAGACTGTGCCGAACCAATCTCTTAGTTAAAATAATATAATTCAATCTATTTTAATCTAACCAGAACTGCCTCCTAGAAGTTGTCACCTGTCATTTGCAAAGCTGTCACTTGTCATTTTTAGCTGCAAGTTTTTCAAATCCGAAAAACAACCTTCACAAAATCGTTCATAACTCCGTAACCGTTTGTGAAAGCTTAGAATCTCAGCTTTTCAACGAACTTAGAACCGCATTCCTATTCCATACACTTTCGCCGCAATCGCGAACAACGCACTCGCGAATTTGCCGCGATTTGCAAAATTCTCCACGTGTGAAAACAGCAGTTTTCTTGCTTTCATTTGCCAAAAATTATTTTAACCTGCTAGTTACTCCTAGATCCTTGCTAAAGTGAGCCTGAACTCATCCCAAGTATATTTCACTCACCCTGAACCTCCTAGAGGGAATTAAAAGCATTTTAGCATATTTTTCACTTCATTGCCAGCACATATAAAAGCATTTTGGGCCTGTGTTTCTAAACTTCTGTAGTCTAAGCTTGCTGGGGTGAACGGGATTACATTTGATTGCATTTCTGAGAACTGTGTGATTTCCTTCCATTTCCTTGCATTGCATAAAGGGGGGGAGGGGATTGCCAGAGAAAAGTGATTACATTGTTTTGTTAAAATCATATTGAGTATTTTCTGTATTGCATTTTTCATTCAACATTACATCCATCTGAACTTATATAAAGTATTCTCTACCACCTTATTCTTCTGTTCCTATTTACAAGTGTGCTAGTGCCAGACTATCCATTATTGATTACTGATCAGAATAAGTGTGATATCCAATTATTAATTTATTATAAAGTGTGATATATATCTATATTGTTTAAATTCTCAAATAAACCTTTTAAATTGCAAAACAGAACTACTTCTTGGCTCAGTGGGATCAGGGGGATTCCTAGAGAGGGGTGTTATATAGGGGTAGTCATCCAGAACGCATGAACTGGACATAAAGATATATCAATAAGGGTTTCCATTCAGTATCCCAGACTAGGCATTGACTTAGCTGTAGTGTTGAATTGAATCCTCTTACAAATTGGGGGCTCGTGCCGGACGTTTGGGTTAGATCTACCATTTGTGCAGATTAATACAGTGTGCCAGCTGACCAGATACACATATCCGGTCGGATCACCACGCTGTGTTACGCTGTGAAGCACTCCTCAAAGGAACGCTCTAAGGAAAAGTTCTGTTTTGCAAAAATAAAATACAAACTTCTGTAAGTCAGGAAGGAACTCAAATTCCAGAATGACGACCTTAGTAGACATGAAAATAGCCAGAGAGCACTTCTTACATAAGTTATTTGTGAGAGGTGAGTGGACTCACCAGGACCAGACGGTCTGGTTGCAAGCAATCGCACCCCAGATCACGGAAACAGGGTCAGATATATGGAGAGATCAGGGTCCCTTACATGTGGCCCTGAGTGAACTATACATGGCTCCTAAAGCTAAGGATGAACAAGACAAGATGGTTAGGATAGCGGCATAACTGTACCTATATATGGGAGACATGCAGGATAAATGTACTGAAAGCCAAGATCTGGCGAATAAGCGACAGATGGCGTTAGAGAAGGTCCAATCTGACCTGGTCTCTTCTGAGCAGAGGCTGCAGGGGAGCCAGGAGTCAGAAAATGATAGTAGGCAGTATATCATTAAAATAAAAGAGGACATGGATATACTGCAACAGGAAAAGACAGACCAGGATACCAGATTTCTGGCTTTGCAGAAGGAACGCCAAGACAGTTTGGACTCCCTACTGCAGAGCCAGAAAAAGCTGGAGCAACAGATCAATTTCAACAGGGCATGCACAGAGCAGGTAGCCACCCTGCAAATCCAACTAGACAGAGAGAAAGAGGAGAGCAATAAACTGATCCTGAAAGACCTGGATACCCAGGCAGAGTTTGATCAGGAGCGCCAGAAAGCTGGTGCCTTCCAAAGGCAAAGGGACGACCTGGCGTCACAAATTCAAGCTCTTGGTCAGGAAAGGGACACCTTAGGCCAGGAAGTCTGCCACTTAAGGAGAAAAATGGAAGAAAATCACCTGGCCCACCAGGGACTGGGTGACCTCCAAAAAGAACACCAGGACTTGCTAGAGCACACCAGGAGGGTGGAGGAGGCTCTGGCAAGACAGGAGCAGGCCAATAGGGACACAGCTCAGGAGGTAACCCTCCTGCAGCAAAGACTGGCCCAGTGCTCCAGGACCAATCAGGAAACGCAGAGAGAGAATGAGGCTCTCTGCCAGCACAATGATAGACTCCAACAACAGGTAGCGATGCAGGAGAGACTGATAGAGTCTAGTAAGGCCTTAACTGAGGAACTGAAGGCGCAGGCTCTTGCATTGCAACAGGGAGCAGGGGCGGATATAGATGAGGTTCGCTGGGAAAGAGAAACTCCTGAGCATAACCCCAGGAGCCCTAGTACCAGAGGCCTTTATTTCTCTCAGTCCCTGGACTCTGCCACCCCCATGTCCCCTGGCGCACATGAGCACAGGGCCACAGGGATGGCAGATTACTATCCAGCCAGAGGCATGGGGCTCATAGGCCAGTACCACCCAGGAATGGAGGGGCGGGCATCCGGGTATGGGCACCCAAGCACAGTGCAATTTGATGGGGAACCCCAGGTGAGTAGGCCCATTAGGGGCATCCTGAAAACCTCTGCCCAGTTAGGTCAGTGGGGGGGTACCCATCAAATCCTGGCAGCAAGGAGGGATCTGAAGACTCCTCTGAGCGGTACAGGACACAGGAGACCAGGTCCCCACATTCTGCCAGCCATTCCCAGGCTCGCAGAATTCGGGAAAACCTGGAAGAACACACGGGAACCTCTGGGAGCAGTGCCTCTGAGTCAGAAGATGAATGGACCAGGGTTACCCGGACCAAAAGGGCCAATAAGACAAAAAGGGCCTTTCTTAAGGACCCCTTAAAGCAGATTAATGCAATAAGGAGTGTTATCACGCCTTATCATAAGAACGCCAAGTATTCCGTATGGGAACACTTGGAGCTCTATGAGCAAATGATGGAGACTTTTCATTTGAAGGACAGCCAAAGCTGTATCCAATATGTAAAGTGGACATTCTCCCCAGAGTACTCCAGTTTCTTTGCAGGGCTGGAGGACCAAAATCATTCCAGGTGGTCCACCTATAGGGCGGCCATATTAAAACATTTTTCTGTTCACAGAAATCCCCAAGAGGCTCGCAAGGCAGCCTACAATTTGCAGTGTGGGGAGGATCAGGCCCCACAAGAGTTTGTGCAAGAACTGAAACGTGCCTTTTCGCAGACCACCAGAAGGGTGCGCACGGATAGCAGAGAATTTATTAATACGTTTTTCCATGCCTTGCCCAAATACATAATGACCCAGCTCGTGAGGGATTTTCAAGAGAAAAGATCTTTAGACTGGGTCATTGAACAGGCGACCCGGATCTATGAGGTGCAGAAGCCAATAGAAAATAAAAATAATGCGCCCAAAAACCTCAAAGCCAACAACACCCCTGCTGCTGCCAAGGTGGCAGAGGTAAAGGTCACCCCCGTTTTAGAGTTGGAGATGGGGGGGCCTAAAAACCTACCTGCACCTAATAATGCTAGGCCCAGAAGGTCCTCGGGCCAGTCACAGACAGGGAGCCAGATAGGCAGCCCCACAAATGGGGTCCCTCGCTCTCCTGATTATGTAAGCCCCCGTTACAAGGGAAACAGACCCATCCTGGGTTATGTGTGGACTCCTCCAGCCCAAGGGGGGGATCCAGCCAAGCACCTAACCCAGGGAACTTCCCTCCTAACTTCCCACAGGAGGGCAGAAATTCTCCAAATCCTGGGCAGAACTTTTTCCCCAGGTATCCACCCAATTTCCAGCCCCAAAATCCTCCACCCTTCTTTCCCCAATTCCCTGAGCCCAGACAACCGAATCCGGGAGAGGGGAGGCCAAGGGTGGAGGGGTATCAAAATCTTCCCAACCAGGGGTACTACCAGAGAAGGGATAGCTACCCTTCCCGGGATCAGCCCAGGGGAGAAAACAGGGCCCCGTATCAGCCTGAGCGGGTTTCCCAGTTAGAGCGCCAGGTTCAAAACATGGCGCGGGATCTGAGTCACATACTGAGGGCTCAGCAGAACCCTCAGATCGGCATGCCGGCACAGAACGCACCCAACTCTGGACCTGGTGCTCCAGAACAATGACGGGGGCAGCACCCCGATAACTCACCGGTTCCCAGGGAGGAGGCACAAAGGGAAGGGGGGTGTAAAGCCTTGGAGGAAGCTTCCTTCCTCACTTGTAAACAGCCCCTGGAAACCCAGGAACCGGAAACAAAATCTCTTGCCCCTGAAAGTCTGCCTCCTAAGGAGCAGAGGGGGGGTAGGAGAAACAAAAGATCCAAACAGACTCAGTTTGAGGAGGAGGTACAGATCTTCCAATTTGAGGGAGAGGGATCCTCAGAGGATCCTGGGAAAAGGATCTTCTCCTTCAGAGAGGGGGGAACTCCTCCCAAAGAAAAATGGGTCCCTAGGGATGCAAATCCAGACTGGGGAGATATGGAGACTGAGCTACCGCCGCCCATCATCTCATCCCAGAACCCACAATACCAAAATCCCCTGGTTCAAACCCATCCTGATGACTGCCTCCAAAAAGGGGGGGGCGGCCCAGAACCGGAGCCAGGGGAACCCACAATGGCTCTGATCTCCAGTTGCCAACTTTTTTCTTTCAGATTCCCAAGGCTCTCCACAGAATTCTGCCCAAATCTCTTCGCTAGCAAACCAGAAAGTTAGCCCACCAGTTGTCCAAAAATGTACATTATCTGTGCCCCCTTGAGGAGAAGGAGGGAAGATACTATGCCCCGGTACAAGTACAGGGGCAGGGTACAATTTTGGCACTGGTGGACACGGGATCTCAAGCTACCCTTCTGTCCAGAAGGGCCTTTGATGAACTGAATGCAGGAAGGGGAGGGAATTACCAAATTCCTCTCACCTCACTTCCTGGACAACTCCAGAACTTTGACGGGAAGGAAATTCCCGTCGAGGGGACGGCAGACTTGGACATTAAAATTGGGCGACACAAGTTGAAACACCCAGTCATAGTTGTGACTCCAGAGGGCACCCCTTGTTTACTGGGGAATGACCTCCTGAGGAGGTTGTCACCCTTAATAGATTGCGTAAACAAGGTGCTCTGGACCCGGACTAGCCGGCCAATAAAATTAAAACAGAGTGTCAACCATGTTAGTTTAAACGGCACCTGCCACATGGTTGAACAAAAATCTGACCAAGTAGAATTTCACTTCCAGAATAGCCAAATTCCAGACGTGACAGTAATAGCAGTAGGACAACAGACTGGTGATGGAGGGTCCTCTCTATTTCTGAAAATCAACCTTCCTTCCAGTCTAAAGTGGTACTCCACGCTGGAAGGAAACACTCTGAGATTCTATACTAATCCACAATCAGAAACTCCCACTCCTATAGTCCAGAAAGATGTGAAATCAGCTCAGAGCCTGGCTGATATTCAGCAAATTGGAGAGCAGTTGTTCATCCCTGTCCAATTAAATGATGGGAAGGACTCTGTTCTCGCTCGAGTGTGTGTGAACAACGGTAAGAGCTTCATCAGCGAAGCCATGTTCCGCCAACTCCCAAAAGATCCAGCCATTCCCACATTCAAACTGATAGACAAATGGGAAATGGACCTGGAAGCGCCTAATTCCAAACATCTCCTGCCAAGCAGGTGTATGCTCGAAATTTCCATTGGCAACAAGAGCATAGTCCATAATTGTTGGGTCGTGCGAGACGTCACTGCCGCCTTTTACTTAGGCAGTGACATTCTCAATCGCTTTGCCATTAGTTTGGACCTCATAAACTTCAAAGCTTGGTCCCGATTAGCGGATAATCCCATGGGCTTTGATGATCCAGAAAAAGCATTTAGGTCAGCTCAATTGCTACCTTATGCAGTTGAAATTCAGATCAAAGAGGAGGTCACCATCCCAGAAAGGACCCGACAATTCTCCCTGGAAGTGAAAGCTAAAAGAGGACAATATTTGCAAAACCCTGATGCTTACATACATCTAAATGCTTCTCTCCAACAGCAAGGGTTGGGGGTAAACCCAACTCCATTAGTCAACATCGAACATGACACCATTCCAATAGAGGTGGATAACAGCGACTCAAAGAGTATTACTCTAGCCGCAGGCACCATTATTGGAATGGCGGTTGATGACCGACATTTTTCCATAGATTTAGGTAATGAACTGTTAGGGCCAATCCCCAAGGACTGCTTTGACAGTGACAGTGATGACAACACAACACCAGACAGGATTTTTACCCGGCATGGGGGGAACTTCCTGGTGTACACTTCTTGCCCTTATGGTAAGGAAGATGTGACTTGTGACTTCAGGAGGGATGAGGTGATTTTCCAGGTCCATGAGGGCTGCCTTTCCCACCTGAAGCCTCCAGTCCAAATCAGCACTCTGACCAGGGACTTCTCCACCCAGCTGGAGGAGGCCGCTGAAATAGCCAAACCAGAAGTCTTTCCAGGCTTCAGGCAGATGGTGGAAGAGAGAGTCAACCTAGCTGATGCCTGTGTGACTCTGGAACAAAAGCAAAAGTTGAAACAAGTTTTCGTGGATTTCCAAGATCTCTTTGCGGTAGACTCATATGACTGTGGTCGCACTGACATCCACACAACAACAATCCCCACGGACCCTGGCATGACTCCTGTGTTTGTGAAGCAATATCGCTTGCCTCTCGCATCAATGAAGTCCCTTACTGAAATAATTAAGAACCTTGAGTCCCGGGGAATAATCCATCCAGTCCACAGCACCTTCAATAATCCGGTGCTGGGAATATTAAAGCCAAACGGCCAGTGGAGACTCTGCGCCGACCTCAGGGAGCTCAACAAACGGGTCCATACTTCCCGATGGCCTCTGCCCTACATTGACCAAGGGCTGGCCCAGATCCAGGGGTCACAGGTATTCACTGCAATAGACCTGACCAATGGATACTGGACCGTGCCGGTCAGTAGGGAGGACCAATACAAGCTGGCTTTTACCTTTGGGGGCCAGCAGTATACATGGACCCGGACTCCCTTCGGATACCTCAACTCCGGCAATGAATTCAACATTTTCCTACATAAGGCCATGCCCGACCTGGGTGCGAGGGGTAACCTGGCTTATGTAGATGATGTCCTCATCAAAGGTTCATCTGTGGAGGAACACATAGCGGGGATCCGTTATGTTCTGACGCAGTTGAGGGCCACCGGAGCAAAACTTTCCTTTCAGAAAGCACAGTGGTGTAGAACCCGTGTTAATTTCTTGGGGCATGAGATTACTCCTCAGGGTCTCTGTCCCCAGGAAAAGAAAGTGGAAGCACTTCAGAAACTGAAAGACCCCACAACTCTGCGGGAACTAAGGAGCCTCCTTGGACTGACTAATTACAGCAGAAAGTTCATTGAGGGCTACGCAGAGATCACAAGACCCCTGATTCATCTCCTGAAGGGGGGGGTCAAGTGGGAATGGGGTCCAGAACAAGCCGAGGCAGTAAAACAACTCAAAAGAATCCTCTCACAAGCGCCTTGCCTAGCTTACCCTGTCAGAAACAAGGAGTTCTTCCTGGAGACAGGGTTCTCGAATACATGCTTGACGGCAGTAGTATACCAAAAGCATGACAAGGTCAATAAAGTAATCTCCTATGCGAGCAAAGCTTTATCCTCTGTGGAGGAAAAATTCAACGATTGTGAGAAGGCACTCCTGGCAACGGTGTGGGCATTGAAGAATAACCGCCCGTTTATCCAGGGGGAACACATCATAGTGGAGACTCCACACCAGCCTCTGCAATATCTCCAAAGTGACAGAATCCGGGCCGGAAATGTGAGTAATTCCCGAATTACTTCCTGGATTCTGTCAATGCAAGGCTTTCCTGTGGAGGTCAGATATGGCCAAAACAAGAAGAGTCCCCTCGCGCAAGGTCTGGCTGACTTGCATGATTGTGCCAGAGAAAACTGTCTCAAGGACGAATGTCTAAAGATAAAGGACAACATAGAGGCATACCTTAATTCCCCACACAAAGTCTTTGAAGAGGACAAGTGTGAGGGAATGCCCACTGTCTATGTGGATGGATGCTCTTACCATGTTGACAACGACGGGGAGAAAGAACTGGTGGCTGGCGTAGGGAATGCATGGGTGAAGGAGTTCCCAGAACCCTCTGCTGGATACAAAATTGGTCCCCGAAGTAGTCAGGTGGCAGAATTGATGGCGGTGCATCAGGCCATCCTCACTGCTGTCCAGCATCAACTCCACGAACTGGTCATAATCACAGATTCGGATTATGTACGGAATGGGTTCGTGGAGCACCTGGTTAATTGGAAAGCCAGAGGCATTTTATGTGCTAACAACAAACCCTTGAAACATGGGAAGTTGATCCAAAACATTGATGATCGGTCACCTCGAATGAGATGACCATCTATTGGAAAAAGATCAAGGGTCATTCCAAAGTAGAGGGACCAGACAAAACTGGAAATGACTTAGCTGATCAGCTGGCCAAAACCGGGGCCATCCAAGGGGATCTAATTGAGATTGAGTCCCTGTTGGGGGAAATCCGGGTCACTGCTATCACTAGGTCCCAGACAAATGCTCACGACGACCTTTCAATTGCACAATGGAGTAAGGATACCCCTGATGCTGATTTGATTACAGCTCAGAAGGGGGATCCAATTATTGGTAAGTTTTACCAACACCTTGAGGACCCTGAGAACTTTCCCCTGACGGAGACCGATTACATTGGGAAGGAGGACCTAAGAGTGTTGATGAAATGTCCAAAAATGTTCCGAATCCAAGACGGTTTGCTGGTAAGGAAATCCAAAACTGGCCACGATCAGTGGGTGGTTCCTACCTCATTCCGAAGCCTGATGTTAAGTCACGCCCATGATGCGGCCACCGCCGGTCATAGGGGGTTTCACACAACATTGGAAATCTTAAGAGAGGTTGCATACTGGCCACACATGGGGCAGGACCTCGACCAATATTTGAAGGGGTGTCTTGTGTGTGCACAATTTCAGCCATCATCCCTCACGCACCGTGCACCTCTCCAAAAGAGGGGGATGACACTGCCATGGTCAGATTTACAAATCGACTTTGTAGGCCCCGTGATTCGCTCTGCTAGGGGGAATAAGTACATGTTGACTGTGACATGCTTGTTTACCAAGTGGGTGGAATGTCTCCCAGCCCCAAATTGCAAGGCAGAAACTGCTGCTGCCCTGATGATTAACCACATCTTTTCCCGTTTTTGTCTACCTCAAAGGATTGAGTCAGACAGGGGTAGCCACTTCACCAGTGAAGTAATGACAAAGATGTGGGAGATACTGGGGGTCAAAAGGAAGTTGCATATTGCTTACCGGCCAGCTTCTTCTGGGGCAGTAGAGAGATATAACCGAACCATTGTGAGCATATTAAAGAAGTTTGTGGCAGATTCTGGGCCAAGTTGGGACATCCGATTACCTCTGGTCCTAATGGCCATCAGATCTACCCCTTCATCTGCAACCAAAATGTCACCATTTGAGTTGATGAATGGGCGCAAGATGGTGCTTCTTCAGCATTTGCTCTACAGGACCCAAGAGCAGACACTGATAAATGCCTCCACAACTCATGAGTATGTGGAGAATTTAAGGAAACACCTTCAACATGCTTTTGCTTATGCTCAGCGGAATCTAGAAAGATCAGCTGATAGCATGAAGACCCACTATGACCTGAAGACTTCCAGGAAGGAATATCAGGTGGGGGACCGGGTCTATCTATACAATTTCCAAAGGAACCAGGCCAAACAGCGAAGATTTTTGCCTACATGGAAGGGACCCTTTGAGATTATAGACAAAATCTCCCCTTGGCCTACAAGATCCGCATCCCCAAAGGCGGTTTGGCAGAGGGGGAAGACAAGTGGGTCCACATAAACCAGTTGAAGTGTTGCCATCCCAGGCACACTCTGCAACAACTGGAGGAATCCTCTGGAATCCTAGAGGGTACTGTCTTAGATTAATTCAGTTCTAACTTAAAATATCCTACATATCACCAATCAAATTCTGAGTTTCTCAATGTGGGTGTTTTTGTTTTTTAATGCAAAAAGAAATGTGCATGTGCATATCTGTTGAGTTCTAAAATTCATATGCCACCCCACTATATCAATGGTGGGGGAAAAATGTCTATGAATAGGTATTGCCGCTCTTCCTTTGTCGTCCTAGGAGAAAGAAAACCCGGAGACGGGCCAAGGAGGACGATCCGGAGACCGGGAGCAGAGACGCAAGGGGCCCGGGGTACCGCCCAATCTTCCCATCAGGACCGGAGAGGAGAACCGATCGATCCGACCGGATGGAGAAAAAGATGATGAACTGTGCCATCTATTGGAAGAAGATGAGGAAACATCCCAGGTCTTGCGAGTTCCATCATTGAAACAGAATGGCCATCGCAAGAGGGGGGCTTGTGGGATGTTCTTACCCATGCATCCAAGCCCTACCTCAAAAACTGTGCAGTACTGACATGGAAAACATCATGATGGCCAGAGCTTCCCAGAAAATGCACAGGGAAATGCATGAAGAATAGGCTGCCACTCATTTTTGCCGATGTTATGGGCACAGAAGGGCACTGCCTAAAACCACCATTGGACTACCCACACAGTAGTCTGAAACCATTGGGAATGGCAATGCTGATTGCCAAAAGCAACCTAGAATTGTGGGGAATTCATTTTCTTAAATCCCAAAAATGGGTGCATTACCAGTACTCACCACTATCAGAAAGCCGGCGTTTTAAAACCACCAGATTTTTTTGTTTTGTTTAAAACTGAATAGATGAACCCAAAGCAGGCCAAAGAAAGACTTACTGAGAGGTGGATACAATCTAAAGTTATATTCTGAAGTGACTTGAAGGTTTATAACAAGACTGGCTGAGCTGTGGATCTCAGCAGTTTAAGTAAATTTGGACTGAAAGACACTAAAAATCTAAATGTTTAAAAGAAATGAGTGACCTACTTTGAGTGTCACATAGGTTGCAATTGTTTAAATGTCATAGTTTAAATTTAGAATCAGCATCCTAGCTGCATATGTAAAAAATTGTCTTGACTTAAACTGGGGAACAAAAGTGACATTTTATCTGAAACCTGGCTTAAGGAACTGAATTCTGCCCACCAGCTACCCCTGACAGGAGTTGAGACTTGCCCAACAGCTGTGTTCCCAGGCCGACCTGCATTTTGCTGCTCCCACCAAAAGGGATATGACACTTCTCTGATTGAATTACCTGGGCTCTGCAGGAAATTGAACAAAGCCCTGTCCTGACTCAGGCAAATGTTTTAATATGGGGGCCATAAATGGCTTCCTCTTGAACAATGGGCCTTCCAGGGCCCAGGCAGATGGTTTATTGCAGGGGTAATAAAAATGGCTTCCTCTTGGCAGAAACTGGGAGGGGGAGAAACTGGAGACAGAGGCTGAGCTTGAAGAAAGCGGAAAGACTGGTTTCTGTACCATGTGACCTGAAAAGACACACCCCTGTAGCCAGAATATGGTTTTAGAAAAAGATGAATAACTCATAGTACGGACTTGTCATAATTATTTAAATGATACCATAATTCTTGTGATTTTTCTGCCCACATTTTAAGAGGTTTTTAGAACCGGTGGCATGATCTGGGGGCAAACTAGCAGTTAAGAGGGTATTACTTAAAATGTATGCATGTTAAAAATCTGACACTTCATCAAGTAATGTCCATACTCCTTGCGCACATGTGTATAAATTTGAGTAATAATCTGATATTGGTAAACTGACCAAAAAGTGAAATATGTTGCCATTTCTGAATGCAAGCTCCCAGGAAGAGCAGATTTGGACAGGGTATACCTCCTGTGATATGTGATGGGTGCATGTAATTTTAAACAAATGTGTACCTGTGCCAATATGTCTTTTGGGTCAAAATATAGATTGTGTGTAATTTGACAGGGATGGGTTCTCTGTACCATAAACAGACCTCATCATGATGACACTTCATTTCATTCCCCCAATCAAGGGGAAGAGGATGAAGTGGCCAATGACAAGTGGAGAGGGGTAGAGCCTAGTGATGCTGCACACACACCCATTTTCAAAACACATAAAAGCAGACAGACAGGACAGATAGGGACATTCAATTCCATTTGCTGCAACGCGCTCTGCCGGACCATACAACATCCAGAGATCCAGACTTCAAATCCATCAATCTCCAGAATCCAGAGAGGCTAGACCAGCAGAGCAGAGCTGACCCAGATCACTGTGAAGTGCAGAGACCAGACCAGAGTCCAGTCTAAAACCTGACCAGATCCGTGGCGAGGCCCATTCTATTTCTAAATATATTGTGAGTACATAGCAAGACTGTGCAGAACCAATCTCTTAGTTAAAATAATATAATTCAATCTATTTTAATCTAACCAGAACTGCCTCCTAGAAGTTGTCACCTGTCATTTGCAAAGCTGTCACTTGTCATTTTTAGCTGCAAGTTTTTCAAATCCGAAAAACAACCTTCACAAAATCGTTCATAACTCTGTAACCGTTTGTGCTAGGAACTTGGTTCAACTTTCCTCTGAAAGCTTAGAATCTCAGCTTTCCAACGAACTTAGAACCGCATTCCTATTCCATACGCTTTCGCCGCAATCGTGAAAAACGCACTCGCGAATTTGCCGCGATTTGCAAATTTCTCCACGTGTGAAAACAGCAGTTTTCTTGCTTTCATTTGCCAAAAATTCGTTTAACCTGCTAGTTACTCCTAGATCCTTGCTAAAGTGAGCCTGAACTCATCCCAAGTATATTTCACTCACCCTGAACCTCCTAGAGGGAATTAAAAGCATTTTAGCATATTTTTCACTTCATTGCCAGCACATATAAAAGCATTTTGGGCCTGTGTTTCTAAACTTCTGTAGTCTAAGCTGGCTGGGGTGAACGGGATTACATTTGCTTGCATTTCTGAGAACTGTGTGATTTCCTTCCATTTCCTTGCATTGCATAAAGGGGGGGAGGGGATTGCCAGAGAAAAGTGATTACATTGTTTTGTTGAAATCATATTGAGTATTTTCTGTATTGCATTTTTCATTCAACATTACATCCATCTGAACTTATATAAAGTATTCTCTACCACCTTATTCTTCTGTTCCTATTTACAAGTGTGCTAGTGCCAGACTATCCATTATTGATTACTGATCAGATTAAGTGTGATATCCAATTATTAATTTATTATAAAGTGTGATATATATCTATATTGTTTAAATTCTCAAATAAACCTTTTAAATTGCAAAACAGAACTACTTCTTGGCTCAGTGGGGTCAGGGGGATTCCTAGAGAGGGGTGTTATATAGGGGTAGTCATCCAGAATGCATGAACTGGACATAAAGATATATCAATAAGGGTTTCCATTCAGTATCCCAGACTAGGCATTGACTTAGCTATAGTGTTGAATTGAATCCTCTTACAGGGTGCAACGAAACTGGCACCTGGACCCATATCTGGTGGCATTGTCCTGTCCTGAAGCCTTTCTGGGAGGTGGTCATCAAAGAAATGAGGGGTGTCTTTGGACCTCAAGTGATGAAGGATATTGGGGAGGCTATGTTGTGCATGGGTGTGGTGCTGGATCCCTTGTTACCAAAGCCACAAAGGAAGGCCTACATTATACTCCGCTTAGCAGCGCTATCCCTAATAGCACAAAAATGGAGGCAACCCTCAATACCCAGTGAGTAAGACTGGCTAACCAAAAGTTGGCACTTCGCCGCTCTAGAGTGGGCTACCTACTCGGTCCAAGGGGACTATCTAAAGTTCAGAGTGGAATGGGACCTGGTGTTAAACTGTTTACACAAAGACTATCGGGAACAATGGTGCCCCCAGAAACTGAGACTATTGGACATCCTCTGAATAATAATTGCAGATGCATTGAGCTGTTCCCTCATAAAGCTCTTGGCTTGCCGATCCTAGGGCGGGGAGGAGGGGATCTGGGAGGGGGGAGGAGCGGAGAAGGGGGCTGTTTTTTGTTATAGTTGGAAAGTTGAAATGCCAATAAAAATAAATAAATAAATAAGTGGATTACTGTGTCTGAAAGTTTTACTGCACGCTCGACGCTTGTCTACTGCACCTTCTGATTCTGGACAAACTCAGCTTCATTTTACTGCTACTATACAGGCGGGTTTTACAGGCGGGTTTTCCAGTCCCTCCTCTGACCGTGGGACTGCTATTTTAAGGTTGATTTAGCCATGTCACTAAGTTTGACGCCCTAAATATTGGGATCTAAATCCGACCGTCTTACTTTCTTACTCCTTGAGTGCTTTCCACAAGGCTACATATATTACCTATCTCTTCATAAATATGCTCTCTCTCCCCTTTTGCCATATTCCATTCTCATCATGTATAACCCTTCGTTTCATCATCTCTTAGTCAGAGTAAGTCTGTTTTAAAAGACAGCTGCTCAGGTTTTACGCTGTGTGAGGCTTTCTTCATGCCATATTACAGCGTACTATTGAATCGATCATCTTTACCCTTCCCCTACGGGACTTTCTTAGCTCTCGTGTAATGATAAACTTTGTTGGGAAGGAGCCTAGTGCTTCCCTTCATTTCCAAACTTTCCAAGCGCTTTAGAATTAGGCAAGATTTCTGGTAACTGTTTTCTAAGCACTACAAGAGTCCAGGGGGGAGGAGGGTCACTAAATAAAGATAGTTAGAATGAAAACAGAAGTGCAAACAACTATTCAGATGGATATATATATGGAAAACAGTTAAATTGTAAGTTAGCTTTGCTCAAAGCACAAGGTAAAGTCAGGCTGTGCTAAATATAGACTACAGGCAGGCTGGCAGAAAGCACCAGGTAACTCGGCAGCTGTTTCTGTCAATCACAAGCCAATGGAGAATAAAAAAGATTTGAGGCACGACAGAGTACTATGGGAAAACAGGTTTTATTGTCGGAATTACTGGACCACATCAAATATAATTATGTTGAGTAATTGTTGAAATAATGGCGGGAGATGTGTTTATGTATGAATGTTTATAACATAGTAAATTATGCTAAACAAGAGCAACAAAGTATTCCTGCATATGCAGCATAATGTTATGTAGCTTGTTCCAAACGGAACCTGGCCATGCACACTGGCGACTCTGCAGCATCCCTTGTATGGCAAGAAAGACAATTTTGGAGGAGCTCTGCTGCTATCCAGTGACCAAGTGAAGAGTAGTTAAGCCCCAGGTCCAGCATCAGTCTTCAAGACCTGGGAGCCAGCGCAGGACGACAGAATGCTGGTCTGAAAAGGCCGAGTCCTCTGTCATTTCCCCAATCCTCATGATCTGTAAAGATTAAAGTTTTGTTATCACCTGCAAGATAGACTCATAGCTTTTAATTCCCTAGAGGGGTGCATTTACTCTGATTTGAGGGTAATGAGGGGATAAGCCAAAATATTCAAGGGGCGCCCCTGTAAATTGGAGTTTGCTTCAACTTTGTTAGTCTCGTCCCCAATGCTTTTCAAGTCTGTCTCATCCTCCAAATTCGTTTTGGACAGATCTACTTATGAACTTGTGTGTCAGGAAGAGCTCTTCTAAGCCTTCCCTTGTCACTGCCGGGTTTAGGATTCATTACTTCCTTTTCCATAATTTCAGTGCCGTGTGCTCTCATGTCTTCAATGCTCTTATCACTGAGTCTGTGCAAACTCTGACCACCCATTCATTCGTTCTGTATATTCACTAGCCCATCAGGTTTGTCTTTTTCCTTCTTAATATCCCTTTTATATCTAAAGATATTCTCAGCTATTGCTCCTTTGTCGTTGCTTCTCTCCTTATCTTTTGGGACCTTAGAGATCACATCTTTCTTCCAGTATGTTTCTCCATGTCCTCATAGCTGCTTTGCGCAAACGACTCATTACCCCAGTCTTCTATTACTGCCTTGAGCTCCCTTAATGGGTACAAGCCCATCCTTCTATTCATTATCGCCATCTGTTTCACCCCGGAAGTCTCCTCACCCCCTTCTGTGCATATATTAACTATTTGATCACTAGGAGGCGACTCATCTTTTACCTCCTGATCTATATTTTAAAAGCGCTAGCTCGCCAGTCGCTTGTCTAACTTTTTTCATGCAAATACGTCGGCATGCACTGCAGAACTGCCTTTAAATGGCGATCTTTCTTGCGGTTATGACATGCATCTTTCGTCTGTAGTTCCTCTACCTTATTCCTCGGTGTACTTTTTTTCTTGCATATGCATCATGCAAAAACGTTGGCATGCACTGCAGAACTGCCTTTAAATTACTATCTATGCCCAAATGTGTGTGTTTTCAGCAGTGTATAAGCAGAGTAATATCCTCCATATTTGACACGCCACTCCTTGACTGTCCATACTCACTGCTTACTCTTTGCAAAATTCAACGTTACTTATTCAATGGAAAACAACATAATATGAGCATGCACCATCGTTGCATGCTCTAAACCCTCTCTTTATCACATGTTTTACTTTAATCTGCTAAAAAACATCATCAATACAAATTCATGTTTTTAGATACACGCTTAGTTAATAATAATAATAATTTTGCATTTATATAGCGATATGAACCCTCAGGCATCTGAGCGCTGCTTATTATTACCCACGGTGTGTGGTGCTCATTTATCGACCTCAGAAGGATGAAAGGCTGAGTTTGGCCTTGCCGGGATTCAAACCTGCGTTAGCAAGCTCTGCATGGATGTCAAAGTGAGCGCTCTACTCGCTGTGCCACTTGAATGGCGAACTCTCTCGTTTCTCTTCTTTATTTTTATCGACTTCATATACTATTTCATCATCATTACACATCACATTAAACAAACAAACAGACATACTCGGCCGGTCACATACCTTTTGTCTTCTCTCATAAGACTAATTTTACCCCAAAAAATACTCCATACGGAGTGTGAACAGACCTCATTAGGTTCGCCTTTAATCAAACCCGTCTCCTACGGCTTCCTCTATGGGATTTTAGGTGCTGTTCCTTCTGTTACGCTCTATAAAGCGCAGGCACTGGGTATACGCTTAACTGTGGCACCTCCTCATGATACTTCTTAACTTGCTTGGCCTCCCCTCAAATCAATTTCTACTCATTTTTAACGCTCATCGTTCTTCAAGTTACATCATCCCTACCTCCCTCTGTTACATATTTTCCCCTTATCGGTCTCTTTACTCACTGCCCATTCACTCTTTTGCCACCTCGCTCAATTTTTACTCACCATTCGTGTTTTTTCAACTTGCGATTCTCGGGATCGCACACCACTTCAATAGCCTCTTCCAACCTTCCGTTCATTCAGCTTCCTGTAGACGTCGGGAAGGGTTTTCGGGGAAACCGGGGAGCCCGTCGTACCCTAGCTTGTACAAGTCTTACTTTACTCTAAAACCGCTATCAACGGGGAGCTTCACATCGTTCCAACCGAATGGCAGCGGTCATGTGATATTGCCGGGACCCCAAAGCTTACTTTTCTTGATGGGTATATCTAACCATCCAATTTCTGCTACCACGTGAACTGAGGTTCCTTCTCAGCCCTTTAAGATGGGTTAGCAATACCTTAGAGATGGACGGTGGATGCAGAGTTTACTCAAACATCAATAATAGAAACAACTCAGGTAGTTGGCAAAAGATACTGTTTTAATATCAATTATCTAAAACAGGGAGTACAAAGGATATCAACAGCCATCTCTCATCATGATCTCTCTCGAGACTTCCCAAAGCATTTCATAAAAAATTAAATTTTATAGTAAAAAATCGGCATTGGTGACATTTAACCTGCATATTACTAACGTCATCCTACGTGGCAAACTAAAAAAACCTTATGGTGAGTGTGATAGGTTCTACAAGGATCGTATAGGTATACGATCTATACTTGTTTAGGGCAGTGGAAGAAAATGATTTGTTTCTTAACATCAGGTGGTGCAACTAAATAAGTCACTATTAACATCACTAAATATACGACATCTAATTGGCTACACAACTATAGGACCATTGATCATGCGGTCTTCTATCATTGGTTACTTTCAAACCTCCGTCAGTACCCTCCCAACCTACGTTGGCAGTACGCAGGCAGAACGTCTAGGTGCAGATGAGCTTGTCTTAACCATAGCTTCCCACCAATTAGCATATCCATCCATCATAACCTCAGTGGTCCACTGTCAATTAGGTCTTTGAACTCGGCCTTGAACATGTTCTTTGCTCCGGGGAATTCAGGGGAGTGAAGGCCTGCTCTCCCCTCGTGCGTAGGTGTGACCATCATGCTCGTCCAACTTCACCTCCTCACGTGACTAGAGAACACGAATTTGAGCTTTCAGTATACCAAAAAACTATTCTTTAATAGACCTATGGCGTCTTCTAGTTTTTGTCCATGCCTTCTGAACAGGAGTTTCGTTCTTTCACACAATTAATATCTAATGTCAGTTCAGCCCAGTCTGATACGACCTTGGCTTCTTTGCTCATCCAACCTCGCCTTTCTGAGTTCACCCTTGTTGATTCACTTGTTTTCTAACTGCGCCACACTTGGAAACTGGAAAAAGCGGCCTTCCTTCTTTTGCTCAGCACTGCTATTGTATGTGGTGGAAACATCCATTTTCTACTGACTTCAATATTATATATATATATATATATATACAATGTTTTTTTGTAGTGATATATATATATATATATCACTACAAAAAAACATTGTTGAAGGGACGTTATGGTTAAGTTGCCCTATTAAAAACCTATGCCATTCTGTACAAATACTTTGTAAAAAGGATGTTATCATTACAAGTAAAATCTAAAAAACCCTGAAATTTGGGAGTTATGGTAGGCTAATCACCCATTTTTACATTTTTACCATCAGCACTCTCCACTGCTACCACTACCACCCCGAACATAAAAGATGCCACCACACATGTCATTGATGCCATCACTGACGCCATCACATCTTTAGCCCCTTTCTTTTATGTCAGCTAAGCAACCATAACTTGCGCCACCACCGTGCACTGCTAAGACTAACACCCAGGATATCAAAGATGACATGACAGCAACTTAACCATAACTACCGTGGCCATGTAGTTATGGTAAAGTTGCTGTTTCCATAGGAAGAGCACTTTTTGGGCGGCTTATAACTCGGCTCCCCCTGGAGAATCCTTACCAAAGTTTGCAAAAAAAGTATATGGGCCACTCTGAATTTATATATAATCTGTTCATGTTGGCGCATGCCGCAATCTATTCACTATTTAGCTAGCCTTTAAGAATACTTCATCTACTTGCGTTTCCTTGCATGTGTATACTTGTGAAATAGCTTGATCTCTTCATTATGTCTGCAGCATAAGTTTCTTCATCTTGATCCCAAGATGTCATTCATCTCGATACTTTCTTGATGCCTTATAGAATTCTCTGCATTCTCTATTCTCTACATCTCTTCCCTATACGTCAGCTTTGCTCTGTATGACGATGATGGTGAGGACGTCACCATTCTTCGTCATTCAACCATTCTGTTTCTTCCGGAATTTCATTCAGATAACCATCGTATTTTCTTGTATGCGAATATGGTTTCTTCAATGGGAACCTTGCTTCCCAGATTCTCCTTGGTATCAGTATTGGTACTGCACGTGTTTCACACTCTGGCATCCAACATACAGGTGCTGTGGGCGAGATGGTTGAGGTGGGGGTACTTAGCTCCTTCTCTACACAAAGGAGGGGTTTCTGATATTCACCCCCTGTTGGATCAGGGGCACCTGGTATTCAGTTCAAATGGATTGAAAAATAGATACAGTTTGGATTCTGGCAGTGTCCACTTCACAGCCCATATTTGACACTCAAGACCCTGAGGTAGCTCAGGTTGAGGTCTGGAATTTGAAAGGCATGGCCTGATAGAATGGGATTATTGAACAAAGTAAATGAGACCATTCAGAGATCTAGCAGGCTGTCAGTTGGGCATTCTTACAATCACCACTGCATGCCCTTATGTGATTGGAAGAATTGAAACATCACTCCCTTCTCTAGCATCCCTGCATCAATCACTGAGCTTCCAAGTGTGGCATTTGGCCAAATAGATAAATCCTCTGTTCTGTTCTTCTTCCCTTTGATCATCCTGGACTTCCTCCTTGAGGGGTCTGGCATTAGCCACAAAACTGGGCCAATAGAGTTACCTTCAATGACCTGGAGACAGTTAATTTGGTATCTCTGCCTATCCTGAAAACCTACTCCCTTCATCATCCTTGTTTCCCTAAGTGTTTATTTCAGGTGGTACAAAAGTATCAAAAGAAAGGTTTACCTATGCATAATTTGGAACATAAGGGAAATTACTACCCGGCAAGGGGGGGTGGCAATAGACGCAGTACGGGGTCTATACCACACGGTAAAGACGCTGCTCCGAACCTCCTCAGAGCAGGAGGCCGCCATATCCACTCGCCAGGAATCAGGTAAGTGTGCTCCCCCTCATGCCCCGTACCCCTTCCCCATCCCCCTTTTCCACATCTCCAACATCCCCCCACCCCAATTACTTTGCGCTGTCGTGTCACTCGTAGGTGCCGGGAACACTGGTGTTCCTGGCACATCCCCAATCCGGAAAATGGCCACCATGGAAATTGAGAAGGGATTACATGTAGTTCCCGTCTCCCCGATCCATGGTGGCCATCTTGATTTGTAGTTTTTATCTCAAGCTGAGAAACAGCAAACACGTTGTTTCTCAACTTGAAATAAAAACACTATTAGTACGCCGGTACAATGTGTCGGAGTACTGATAGCAATATAACCCTTGCAGTGGGGCATTACCAGTCAAGTAATGGCCTGGGGCTAACGTTAAAGCCCTCACTTTGCTCAGGCTTGTAACTGATGCCCCGTGGCATTTCCTGACTTTTAATACCCCCATGCTCGGGTTGTATTGCTTAAATGGGTATTTGCAAGACGGCGGAAGACATGAGTGAGGAAACACGTTCAGTTTTATAATCCTAAATCAAGTGTTATACTGGAAATATATCACTTTGGCATGAATGCGACAGGGTGAGGGGGAGTTTGTTAGGGCTCTTAAGTGTAGTGATGGTGAGTAGTACGATGAACCTGTAAGTGACTAATTTATGCTGATGTCCTCTATTATCAAGTTATGGGAAAAATGTTGGATAGCATAGATCCAAGGTTAGAAGCGGTTATAGCAATAGCTAAATGTATGGAACACACATTTTTAAGCATGATGGGAATATTGATGTTGGAGATGCTATGTTCCCAAAATAAGAACTAAGTCAGACCATAAAAATACATATAATAAAGTTAGGATGAAAAAAGATAAAGTTGTAAAAAAAAGTGGCAACAGCAGCAAGTGTATTTTAAGTGTGGTAATCCACAACATTTATCTAGTCCCAAAAAAAGACTCTACCTCGAGTGTTATGTCACAGTTGCAATAAGAGAAGAGACACTTTTTCCTAATGTCATGCATTTAAAGGCAAAGATAATAAAGTGAGAAGCACAGGTAATGCAGATTAGAATGTTTCAATGATCTATGCTGATTGTTGCTGCCCATATGCCTTAGCTAGTGTGGATGATTTTGGCATATGTCCGTTAGCAGAAGCACAGGTTCAGTGCACACTTATTTGTAAAGATGTATCAGAGGATTACTGGCTGAGAAAGATTAACAAGAATCCATCTTTCAACATAAATCTGGGAGGATATAACTGAGATAAAAATAATCAAATCCTAGGTTTATGTTACAAAGAAGGGAGCAGCCCTACATGTTTGGAATGTTGTGTTATGTTGATTTATACCGTGCACTGCTACTACCCAGGGGCAGTCTCCAGGCGCTCGTGTGCGTCTGCAAGAGAGGGGTTTTGGGAGGTTATTGGGGATAGGATGAGATGATAGGTTCAGAACCAGGGGGAACTGGCATCTGTGAGTGTTGTTTTGCATGTGGGAGTTTGTGAGAGAGGCTTTGTGCATTTTAACCGTATGGGTAAGATTCAGTGCCTCTGGTGTGTGGTAGTATTTTGTGTTGGTGTCAGTGTGTTGTGTGGGGTTGTGGTGGGTTTGATTGTGCATACTGATTGGATAGTGTTCATAAGGGATCAAAGGTCACGGGTGGCCGCAACTGTAGGATAGTATCTTAGTGTGTAGTTGCGTTGTTGAAGGTTTTATGGACTGTGTGGGTGGTTCACTCAAGGTGTGCTTCGGCATCTAGAGGTGCTGGGTGTGAACATAGTATTGATTCTCTGAATTGTTTATGTGTAGTCTGGATAGTCCAAGAGCTGGTGTAGTGGCGTCAGTTTTGTTGGAGGAGCAGGAAGGAGAAAGTGGGTTAATAAGTCAGTCAATTTGTTGGCACCTCTGGCATGGATTTTTGGTGGCAGCTTGATGGTATCTAGCCAGGCTCTTGTTTGCTTTTCTTTGGCCCATCTTGTCTTCTCTCTAGTTGTATGTCTGTGGTGTTTTTTTGCTGGTGTCCCTTCGAGGTTGTCATTGCCTAGTGAATAGCCAGGTTTTGAGCAGTTTCCAGAAGGTGATGTGGCCTTCTTTGGTTCTAATTTCTTTAGGCATGTTGTTCGAGATATTAGCAATTAGACGTGGGAATGCTGTTCTGCTGAATTTCCTTTTTTCGTAGTGTTTTGCCTTTATTTGTAGGTTGTTGCTGGATCTTAGTTCCTGTCAGGGCGATACCAGCTAATCTTGTCTTGGAGGAATTCCGCTCCTTGTCTGTTCAAGGCTTTGTGGTCGATGCAGAGTGCTTTGAATTTGATGCGCTTTTTTACTGGTAACCACTGTAGGCTTTTCAGTGCTGGGGTGATGTGGTCTCTTCTGTTTAGTCTTAATAGGATCCTGGCTGCTGTATTTTGCACCCTTTGGAGTTTCTTAGTAAGTCTTTCCAGCATTCCTAGGTATAGGCTGTTTGTGTAGTCAATTCTTGTTAGTATCAGGGATATGATTTTGAGGTTTCTGTGGGGGAAGGAGAGGTAGGGGAGTAATCCTCTGAGTAGTCGTAGGAGGAAGAAGCATTTTTTGCCAATTGCATTGACTTGCGGTTCCAGTGATAATCCATTGTCCATGAGTATACCTAGGTTATTTGCTACATCAGTAGTCTCTGGTTGCGTTCCCGTGCCGATCGGCCAATCCAGTTGTGGGTTCCCTCCATTGATTCCTACTGGTGAGAGCAGTATTTCCATTTTTTGCCGGGTTCAGTTTAAGGTTGTTCTTAATCATCCAATTGTAGATGTCTTTGAGGCAGTTGTTGAGGCTGTTCTTTTGTTCCTAGGTTCCGTTTGTTTTCACAATCAGTTGTATGTCGTCTATGTAGTTGTAGGCGGTAAGTCCGTGGGTTCAAATGATTTTCATCAGTGGGCACATGTAGAGGTTGAAAAGCAGAGGAGAGAGGCTGGATCTCTATGAGACTATATTTTTTGTTCTTGAGGTGAACGGTGGTAGGTAGGTTCTGTCGGTTCGGTTTGTTAGGAATGAAGGAAGCCACTTTAGTGCAGATTCCTGTATGCCACATTCCATCAATCTTTTTATTTGTGTTGCTTGGCGGATTTTGTCAAATAGCGCTGATTTGTCCAATAATATGAGGCTGATTGGGCATTGCAAATGAAGGATAAAAACACTGTTGCCAGGCGCTCCAAACATACATTTATTTAGTAGTAACTGTTATCTTCACAGCTTAGTTGTATTTCTTTCTCAACTTCTGAAGGTTTACATTAATGCCCTCAACACCTGTTTCCCCACTTTACATTAGTGGTTCATCAGGAGGGAAAGTAAATTTGTATAGTCATGTTTTAGTGATTGTCCTCTTGTTATGGAAATAGTTACATTGTCATATTTGTCTTGAATTGAATTAGTTCATTTGTCTTGCATTGTAATTCTTAAATGTATCCTTTTGAGGGAAAGAATCCTGTGAGCTCCTTATAGTGGTATACAGTTCCTGGATTTCGTAGAGGACTGTTGATTTGTATAGTTTGAGTTGTCTTTGGTTTTTCATTTTGTCTCATCAGATGTAATGTTCTCTCCATTTATTTTCCATTTTGTGGTTGTCTTTTTTTAGTTCTTTCAGTTCTCCCGTGAACCATTTTGCCGCCAGTTATTTTGGTGTTGCTTTGAATGTTTTTGCTTGTGCCAGATGGTCAAGTGTCTTGGTGATCCATTTTTTGAGTGTGTCTTCTGCTGTGTCTATGGTTGTTTCAACGGATCCTGTTTTTCTTGGGATGGTTGACTCCAGAAGGTTTGTAAGGGCCTCTAGGTCTAGGTTTTTCCAGTTTATGTACTTGCTGGTATGGAGAAATTCCTTTCCGGCTGGTAGGCAGGTTTGGGATGTGATATAGAATGGCATTAAGTAGTGGTCACCCCATCACATTGGTGTAGGTGGCACGGATGTGCATGGACCTTCCTTGCCAAAAACTTCATCCAGGGTGTGTCTGGCATCATGGTGGATCCATTTACTATTTGCTTGAAATGCAAAGTTTCCAGGAGTGTGCACCGTGAGTGTGCTGTGGACTCGTTTTCTTTTTCGAACCATATGTTGAAGTCTCCCATTCTGACTAGGTTGTCATGGTGGGTTGATAGAATGACGGCCGTGTACACTCGTTTCATTGCAAAGTTGGGATTGTAAGAAAGTGGTCTGTAGATCAGGAGGAATACTATGTTGGTTTGGTCATTGAGATCCATCTTGATGAGGATGGATTCATAGTCTTCTGCATTGGTTGTGATTCTCAGATGTGTTCTTTGTGTATGATTGCGATTCCGTCTACCCTTTGGTTTTCTCTGTTGGTGTGTACTAATTTACAATTGTCTGGTATTGCTTTGTTCGCAATGGCTTTATAGTTGTCTGATAACCAGGTTTGGTCATGGATTTCTAGTGAGCGTTTTGCCATGGATCTAACATTGAGAAGTCTGCAGTGTACATTCTTTGATTTTCCCATCGGGTTGATGTTTGTATTGTTTGTTCTGCCCGATGTGATGTTGGTTGGGTTTCCGTTGCGGGTGGATTTTTCCTGGTTGAACCTGTTGGGCTGTGTGGTTCTTTGGTTATCAATCTCTTTGTCGAGTAGACTGGTAAGGTTTATAGCAGGGTGTGTTGGTTTTGGTTCATTCGGGGTGGTAAAGTGTAGGTACCTGTCCATTGTTCCAGTCTTTGGTGATGTAGTACGTCTAAAGGGTGATGGATTGCAGCTTGTCCCTGATTCTGGTTGGGGTATTGTACATGGTGTACACCAGGTTGGAGTGGTTTATTAATTGTCGTGTTGCGTATGGTGTCCTGGTGGGGTCTGTATTTGTAATGCTTGTTGGTTGTCGGTACGTTGTTGCTGGGCCGTTTTTGCTTACCACACAGTCATATGTGAAGAGGTAGCGAGCGATGTATTCTGTCTTTGTTCTGTTCTTTGTATGTCTCCTCAGGCCATCTGGCATGTTTTTTGTCCATTTTCTCAGAGTTGTTGGATCAGGCTTCTCAATACCTTTCCAAGGGTTTTGGGTTTTCTTATTATTTCTGTGGTCTTTTCTGGCATCTTTGTCTTTCTTGTGGTGAGGCATGATATTTGGGTTCTGGATTGTATTCCTTTGAGTGGCCGTCCTCTTTGCATTGGTGTGTTTCCTGGTCCTTGGGGTTTAGGCTTTGCTGACTGTGGTTAGTTGTTGCTTGTAGTTGGTGAGGTTGCATGGGCATAATTCGACTATACCTGAATGCTGACAGGCAGGTTATGTTGTCCACAGAATTGGGGGCAAAAGATGAATTTGTCAAGATTATTTCTTTTATTTTTTTTATTTCTGATAATATAAGCTGATTGAAGGGAGATGCTCATCACATTCTCAAGATAAAATGCAATCTTCACTGATTCCAAAATTAGAAATGTTCTTGTGGACCTAAAGAATTTATTTACCAAAGTGTTTAATATATTGGGTGTCTAGGGCATAATTGAACATGTGGTTTTCTACCTTGGAGGACGCATGCAAAGAAAGTGGTGACATTAGACTTTGTGCAGATTCTGGGTAGACATGAGGAATTCAAACAAGACTCTTGTGGTGAAAACATAGAGACGTGTCTTTTTTCAGTGCCCATTTATCGTGATGCATGTTTAACGCGAGACACTTCAAAGCAAGAAAAACACACACAAGCAAAACAGATAGGAAAGGGGGACAGGGGACAGGTGCCACTAAAAATGAGAGTTACAGGGCTCTTTCCCTGTCTATACAAAAAAACAAAAATCAAAATAATGTACACGTTCACAGAGAAAAAGTGGACCAAGAAAAAAGAACCCGGGTCAAAAGACTATGAACAGGGAAAACCCGTCTACCCAGCATAAAGGGGATGATTGACCTGACAGAGAAGGTTAAACAATGTCCATTATTTGCCCAGTATATGCATGCAAGTAAGTGAAGTTATAATACACTGTAAACCAGAATTGTGTCTGCTTTTGTGATACAAAAGGGGTTCTTTCAGTTTCACTATATGCGATTTTGGCCACTGCTGTTTTTGAAAAATGAATGCAAAACAATCTGTTTTGGAGGCTGTGCGGGGTGCACTGTTCCAGGATGATAATTTTGTTGGAAATAAATATGATTACTTGGTTGGAATGAAAAACTGCGTTTTACAGACGTAACAGCACATAGAGTTATGAAGAAAGTTTAACAGTTGGTTTGCTCAGAATTACATGTAACATAATTTAGTGAAAGGAAAAAAGATGAATAGTTGGCAAATTAACAGGGTGAAGAGAAAATCGTTTCTTATTCTTTCAGATAATTCAAAGGTTCTTAGATTTGCTATTTGGGGAAATCATTGTGTTGCATGTGAGCTATAGAAAATGTGGAGGGGAGGTTTTCTCGTGGGAGGGGGCAGAATTTGTCTACATAACCACCACAAACCACTGACGCTTGGCATGAACAACACTTCTAGTTCCATATGCATCACTAATCAGGTAGCATGAAGGCACAGGAGCAACATTGAATGAAGTAAACCAGGCTCCAGGGTGACAACATTGAGAACCCTACAGTGTGTCCCATCTACGTCAGGAAGAGGCACATAACAAATTGAACAGTTTTTCCTCCCCACTGATGGCATCGTCCCAACGAAAGATTGTACCCTGGAAGGTTCCCCATACACATGATTCAAGAGGTAACAGAGATCAACCGAGGCAGGCCAAACATTCAGACATGTGTGCAATGGAACATTCCAAGATGTTACCTGGTGAGAGATGGGCAGGGCTGCCAGAGCTTTCACCCCGCACATGACAGCCGTGCGCAACTGCGACATGGAAGCCATATAGGTACAACTAAAACTAAAGGCCATTTAAGGGATAATTGGTCGGAAAGATTTAATGTTGATGGCTAAAAAATTATCTGTGTATAACTGGTTAAGGATTAAGGGGGTAATTCATAGAATTCAGCGCACAAGTGGCGCACGCGGCTGGCGCACAGTGTGCGCGTGCGAATCCCTGCGCCAGCCGCGTGCGCTAAAATACATTTCCGCGCACAGCGTATTCATGGATTCCAGCCGCCAAAACCAGCCGTGGCGCACAGTGGCGCAGCGACCCTGCAGCAGCGGCAGTTACGCCCCCAAGAACGCCCCTTGCGCAGTGAAAAGCCATCAAAATCCCCAATCCAGCGCAAAGGGCTGCGCTAACCCTGTACCAGCACGGCAAGCGGGGTACGTGTATCACTGGGGTGTGCGGGAAGTTCCTCACGTGATTTCAGCTGGGTACGTGTATTTCAGGGGTGCGCGGGAAGTTCCACACGCGATTCCATCAGGGTATGTGTATATCAGGGGTGCGCGGGAAGTTTCACACGTGATTTCAGCTGGGTACGTGTATTCCAGGGGTGCGCTGGAAGTTCCACACGCGAATGTCCTGGGTACGTGTATTTCGGGGTGCGCGGGAAGTAACACACGTGAATTCAGCAGGGTACGTGTATTACTGGGGTGCGCGGGAAGTTTCACACGCGATTGGCCCTGTGCGAGCGTGGTACGTGTATTACTGGGGTGCGCGGGAAGCTTCACACGCGAATTCTGCAGGATACATGTATTTCAGGGGTGCGCGGGAAGTTTCACACGCGATTCTATCAGGGTACGTGTATATCAGGGGTGCGCGGGAAGTTTCACACGCGATTTCAGCTGGGTACGTGTATTCCAGGGGTGCGCTGGAAGTTCCACACGCGAATGTCCTGGGTACGTGTATTTTGGGGTGCGCGGGAAGTTTCACACGCGATATCAGCAGGGTACGTGTATTTCAGGGGTTCCGTGGTGTAATTCACGTGAATTGGCTGTGTGGGTCCTCCCAGGTGTTCGCTCTACAACCTCCACGGCCCCTGCAGGCAGCCCACACCACGGGGGACTACCCTGCACCCCCACTCATGTCCCCCAGCACCCCCACCCCCCAGCAGTGCAAGGCACCCTCCACCAGGCCCCCAACTCATGTCCCCCTGCACCCCCACCCCCCAGCACTGTGGGGCACCTGCCAGCAGGCCCCAACTCATGTCCAACTCATGTCGCTCTGCACCCCCACCCCCAGAACTGTGGGGCACCCTCCACCAGGCCCCCACACATGTTGCCCTGCACCCCCACCCCCCAGCAGTGCAGGGCACCCTCCACCAGGCCCCCAACTCATGTCCCCCTGCACCCCCACCCCCCAGCATCCAGGGTCACCCTCCACCAGACCCCCACCCATGTCCCCCTGAACCCCCACCCCCCAGCACTGTGGGGCACCCTCCACCAGGCCCCCACTCATGTCCAACTCATGTCCCCCTGCACCCCCACTCCCCAGCACTGTGGGGCACCCTCCACCAGGCCCCCACACATGTCATGGGTACGTGTATTTCGGGGTGCGTGTGAAGTTACACACGTGAATTCAGCAGGGTACGTGTATTTCAGGGGTGCGCGGAAAGTTCCACACGCGATTCCATCAGGGTATGTGTATATCAGGGTGCGCTGGAAGTTCCACATGCGAATGTCCTGGGTACGTGTATTTTGGGGTGCGCGGAAAGTTACACACGTGAATTCAGCAGGGTACGTGTCTTTCAGGGGTGTGTGTGAAGTTTCACACGCGATTTCAGCTGGGTACGTGTATATCAGGGGTGCGCTGGAAGTTCCACACGCGAATGTCCTGGGTACGTGTATTTCGGGGTGCGCGGGAAGTTACACACGTGAATTCAGCAGGGTACGTGTATTTCAGGGATGCGCGGGAAGTTTCACACGCGATTCCATCAGGGTACTTGTATATCAGGGGTGCGTGGGAAGTTTCACACGCGTTTTCAGCTGGGTACGTGTATTCCAGGGGTGCGCTGGAAGTTCCACACGCGAATGTCCTGGGTACGTGTATTTCGGGGTGCGCAGGAAGTTTCACACGCAATATCAGCAGGGTACGTGTATTTCAGGGGTTCCGTGGAGTACTACACGTGAATTGGCCGTGTGGGTCCTCCCAGGTGTTCGCTCTACAACCTCCACGGCCCCTGCAGGCAGCCCACACCACGGGGGACTACCCTGCACCCCCACTCATGTCCCCCAGCACCCCCACCCCCCAGCAGTGCAGGGCACCCTCCACCAGGCCCCCAACTCATGTCCCCCTGCACCCCCACCCCCCAGCACTGTGGGGCACCTGCCAGCAGGCCCCCACTCATGTCCAACTCATGTCCCCCTGCACCCCCACCCCCCAGCACTGTGGGAAACCCTCCACCAGGCCCCCACACATGTCCCCCTGCACCCCCACCCCCCAGCATCCAGGGGCACCCTCCACCAGGCCCCCACCCATGTCCCCCTGCACCCCCACCCCCCAGCACTGTGGGGCACCCTCCATCAGGCCCCCACTCATGTCCGACTCATGTCCCCCTGCACCTCCACCCCCCAGCACTGTGGGGCACCCTCCACCAGGCCCCCACACATGTCCCCCTGCACCCCCACCCCCCAGCAGTGCAGGGCACCCTCCACCAGGCCCCCAACTCATGTCCCCCTGCACCCCCACCCCCCAGCATCCAGGGGCACCCTCCACCAGAACCCCCACTCATGTGCCCCTGCACCCCCACCCCCCAGCACTGTGGGGCACCCTCCACCAGGCCCCCACTCATGTCTCCCAGCACCCCCACCCCCCAGCACTGTGGGGCACCTGCCAGCAGGCCCCCACTCATGTCCAACTCATGTCCCCCTGCACCCCCAACCCCCAGCACTGTGGGGCACCCTCCACCAGGCCCCCAACTCATGTCCTCCTGCACCCCCACCCCCCAGCACTGTGGGGCACCCTCCACTAGGCCCCACTCATGTCCCCCTGCACCCCCACCCGCCAGCAGTGCAGGGCACCCTCCACCAGGCCCCCAACTCATGTCCCCCTGCACCCCCACCCCCCAGCATCCAGGGGCACCCTCCACCAGGCCCCCACTCATGTGCCCCTGCACCCCCACCCCCCAGCACTGTGGGGCACCCTCCACCAGGCCCCCACTCATGTCTCCCAGCACCCCCACCCCCCAGCACTGTGGGGCACCTGCCAGCAGGCCCCCACTCATGTCCAACTCATGTCCCCCTGCACCCCCAACCCCCAGCACTGTGGGGCACCCTCCACCAGGCCCCCAACTCATGTCCCCCTGCACCCCCACCCCCCAGCACTGTGGGGCACCCTCCACTAGGCCCCACTCATGTCCCCCTGCACCCCCACCCGCCAGCAGTGCAGGGCACCCTCCACCAGGCCCCCAACTCATGTCCCCCTGCACCCCCAACCCCCAGCACTGTGGGGCACCCTCCACCAGGCCCCCAACTCAATTCCCCCTGCACCCCCACCCCCCAGCACTGTGGGGCTCCTGCCAGCAGGCCCCCACTCATGTCCAACTCATGTCCCCCTGCACCCCCACCCCCCAGCACTGTGGGGCACCCTCCACCAGGCCCCCACACATGTCCCCATGCACCCCCAACCCTGAGCACTGTGGGGCACCCTCCACCAGGCCCCCGCTCATGTCTCCCAGCACCCCCACCCCCCAGCACTGTGGGGCACCTGCCAGCAGGCCCCCACTCATGTCCAACTCATGTCCCCCTGCACCCCCACCCCCCAGAACTGTGGGGCACCCTCCACCAGGCCCCCACACATGTCCCCCTGCAGCCCCACCCCCCCAGTGCAGGGCACCCTCCACCAGGCCCCCAACTCATGTCCCCCTGCACCCCCACCCCCCAGCATCCAGGGGCACCCTCCAACAGGCCCCCACTCATGTCCTCCTGCACCCCCACTCCCCAGCACTGTGGGGCACCCTCCACCAGGCCCCCACTCATGTCTCCCAGCACCCCCACCCGCCAGCAGTGCAGGGCACCCTCCACCAGGCCCCCAACTCATGTCCCCCTGCACCCCCACCCCCCAGCACTGTGGGGCACCTGCCAGCAGGCCCCCACTCATGTCCAACTCATGTCCCCCTGCACCCCCACCCTCCAGCACTGTGGGGCACCCTCCACCAGGCCCCCACACATGTCCCCCTGCACCCCCACCCCCCAGCAGTGCAGGGCACCCTCCAGCAGGCCCCCAACTCATGTCCCCCTGCACCCCCACCCCCAGCATCCAGGGGCACCCTCCACCAGGCCCACACTCATGTCCCCCTGCACCCCCACCCCCCAGCACTGTGGGGCACCCTCCACCAGGTCCCCACTCATGTCTCCCAGCACCCCCACCCCCCTGCACTGTGGGGCACCTGCCAGCAGGCCCCCACTCATGTCCAACTCATGTCCCCCTGCACCCTCACCCCCAGCACTGTGGGGCACCCTCCACCAGGCCCCCAACTCATGTCCCCCTGCACCCCCACCCCCCAGCACTGTGGGGCACCTGCCAGCAGACCCCCACTCATGTCCAACTCATGTCCCCCTGCACCCCCACCCCCCAGCACTGTGGGGCACCCTCCACCAGGCCCCCACACATGTCCCCCCGCACCCCCACCCCCAGCAGTGCAGGGCACCCTCCACCAGGCCCCCAACTCATGTCCCCCTGCACCCCCACCCCCAGCACTGTGGGGCACCTGCCAGCAGGCACCCACTCATGTCCAACTCATGTCCCCCTGCACCCCCACCCCCCAGCAATGTGGGGCACCCTCCACCAGGCCCCCACACATGTCCCCATGCAGCCGCACCCCCCAGCAGTGCAGGGCACCCTCCACCAGGCCCCCAACTCATGTCCCCCTGCACCCCCACCCCCCAGCATCCTAGGGCACCCTCCACCAGGCCCCCACTCATGTCCCCCTGCACCCCCACCCCCCAGCACTGTGGGGCACCCTCCACCAGGCCCCCACTCATGTCTCCCAGCACCCCCACCCGCCAGCAGCGCAGAGCACCCTCCGCCAGGCCCCCGCTCATGTCCCCCTGCACCCCCACCCCCCAGCAGTGCAGGGCACCCTCCACCAGGCCCCCAACTCATGTCCCCCTGCACCCCCACCCCCCAGCACTGTGTGGCACCCTCCACCAGGCCCCCAACTCATGTCCCCCTGCGCCCCCACCCCCCAGCATCCAGGGGCACCCTCCACCAGGCCCCCACTCATGTCCCCCTGCACCCCCACCCCCCAGCACTGTGTGGCACCCTCCACCAGACCCCCAACTCATGTCCCCCTGCGCCCCCACCCCCAGCATCCAGGGGCACCCTCCACCAGGCCCCCACTCATGTCTTCCAGCACCCCCACCCCCCAGCAGTGCAGGGCACCCTCCACCAGGCCCCCACTCATGTCCCCCTGCACCCCCACCCCCCAGCAGTGCAGGGCACCCTCCACCAGGCCCCCAACTCATGTCCCCCTGCACCCCCACCCCCCAGCACTGTGGGGCACCCTCCACCAGGCCCCCACACATGTCCCCCTGCACCCCCACCCCCCACCAGTGCAGGGCACCCTCCACCAGGCCCCCAACTCATGTCCCCCTGCACCCCCACCCCCCAGCATCCAGGGGCACCCTCCACCAGGCCCCCACTCATGTCCCCCTGCACCCCCACCCCCCAGCACTGTGGGGCACCCTCCACCAGGCCCCCACTCATGTCTCCCAGCACCCCCACCCCCCAGCACTGTGGGGCACCTGCCAGCAGGCCCCCACTCATGTCCAACTCATGTCCCCCTGCACCCCCACCCCCCGGTACTGTGGGGCACCCTACACCAGGCCCCCAACTCATGTCCCCCTGCACCCCCTCCCCCCAGCACTGTGGGGCACCTGCCAGCAGGCCCCCACTCATGTCCAACTCATGTCCCCCTGCACCCCCACCCCCCAGCACTGTGGGGCACCCTCCACCAGGCCCCCACACATGTCCCCCTGCACCCCCACCCCCCAGCAGTGCAGGGCACCCTCCACCAGGCCCCCAACTCATGTCCCCCTGCACCCCCACCCCCCAGCACTGTGGGGCACCTGCCAGCAGGCCCCCACTCATGTCCAACCCATGTCCCCCTGCACCCCCACCCCCCAGCACTGTGGGGCACCCTCCACCAGGCCCCCACACATGTCCCCCTGCAGCCCCACCCCCCAGCAGTGCAGGGCACCCTCCACCAGGCCCCCAACTCATGTCCCCCTGCACCCCTACCCCCCAGCATCCTGGGGCACCCTCCACCAGGCCCCCACTCATGTCCCCCTGCACCCCCACCCCCCAGCATCCAGGGGCACACTCCACCAGGCCCCCACTCATGTCCCCCTGCACCCCCACCCCCCAGCACTGTGTGGCACCCTCCACCAGGCCCCCAACTCATGTCCCCCTGCGCCCCCACCCCCCAGCATCCAGGGGCACCCTCCACCAGGCCCTCACTCATGTCCCCCTGCACCCCCACCACCCAGCAGTGTGTGGCACCCTCCACCAGGCCCCCAACTCATGTCTCCCTGCGCCCCCACCCCCCAGCATCCAGGGGCACCCTCCACCAGGCCCCCACTCATGTCTTCCAGCACCCCCACCCCCCAGCAGTGCAGGGCACCCTCAACCAGGCCCCTACTCATGTCCCCCTGCACCCCCAACCCCCAGCAGTGCAGGGCACCCTCCACCAGGCCCCCAACTCATGTCCCCCTGCACCCCCACCCCCCAGCACTGTGGGGCACCCTCCACCAGGCCCCCACATATGTCCCCCTGCACCCCCACCCCCCAGCAGTGCAGGGCACCCTCCACCAGGCCCCCAACTCATGTCCCCCAGCGCCCCCACCCCCCAGCATCCAGGGGCACCCTCCACCAGGCCCCCACTCATGTCCCCCTGCACCCGCACCCCCCAGCACTGTGTGGCACCCTCCACCAGGCCCCCAACTCATGTCCCCCTGCGCCACCACCCCCCAGCATCCAGTGGCACCCTCCACCAGGCCCCGACTCATGTCTTCCAGCACCCCCACCCCCCAGCAGTGCAGGGCACCCTCCACCAGGCCCCCACTCATGTCCCCCTGCACCCCCATCCCCCAGCAGTGCAGGGCACCCTCCACCAGGCCCCCAACTCATGTCCCCCTGCACCCCACCCCCCAGCACTGTGGGGCACCCTCCACCAGGCCCCCACTCATGTCCCCCTGCACCCCCACCCCCCAGCAATGTGGGGCACCCTCCACCAGGCCCCCACTCATGTCTCCCAGCACCCCCACCCCCCAGCAGTGCAGAGCACCCTCCACCAGACCCCCACTCATGTTCCCCTGCACCCCCACCCCCCAGCATCCAGGGGCACCCTCCACCAGGCCCCCACTCATGTCCCCCTGCACCCCCACCCCCCAGCACTGTGTGGCACCCTCCACCAGGCCCCCAACTCATGTCCCCCTGCGCCCCCACCCCCCAGCATCCAGGGGCACCCTCCACCAGGCCCCCACTCATGTCCCCCTGCACCCCCACCCCCCAGCACTGTGTGGCACCCTCCACCAGACTCCCAACTCATGTCCCCCTGCGCCCCCACCCCCAGCATCCAGGGGCACCCTCCACCAGGCCCCCACACATGTCTTCCAGCACCCCCACCCCCCAGCAGTGCAGGGCACCCTCCACCAGGCCCCCACTCATGTCCCCCTGCACCCCCACCCCCCAGCAGTGCAGGGCACCCTCCACCAGGCCCCCAACTCATGTCCCCCTGTACCCCCTCCCCCCAGCACTGTGGGGCACCCTCCACCAGGCCCCCACACATGTCCCCCTGCACCCCACCCGCCAGCAGTGCAGGGCACCCTCCACCAGGCCCCCAACTCATGTCCCCCTGCACCCCCACCCCCCAGCACTGTGGGGCACCTGCCAGCAGGCCCCCACTCATGTCCAACTCATGTCCCCCTGCACCCCCACCCCCCAGCACTGTGGGGCACCCTCCACCAGGCCCCCACACATCCCACACATGTCCCCCTGCACCCCCACCCCCCACCAGTGCAGGGCACCCTCCACCAGGCCCCCAACTCATGTCCCCCTGCACCCCCACCCCCCAGCATCCAGGGGCACCCTCCACCAGGCCCCCACTCATGTCCCCCTGCACCCCCGCCCCCCAGCACCGTGGGGCACCCTCCACCAGGCCCCCACTCATGTCTCCCAGCACCCCCACCCCCCAGCACTGTGGGGCACCTGCCAGCAGGCCCCCACTCATGTCCAACTCATGTCCCCCTGCACCCCCACCCCCCAGCACTGTGGGGCACCCTCCATCAGGCCCCCAACTCATGTCCCCCTGCACCCCCACCCCCCAGCACTGTGGGGCACCTGCCAGCAGGCCCCCACTCATGTCCAACTCATGTCCCCCTGCACCCCCACCCCCCAGCACTTTGGGGCACCCTCCACCAGGCCCCCACACATGTCCCCCTGCAACCCCACCCCCCAGCAGTGCAGGGCACCCTCCACCAGGCCCCCAACTCATGTCCCCCTGCACCCCCACCCCCCAGCACTGTGGGGCACCTGCCAGCAGGCCCCCACTCATGTCCAACTCATGTCCCCCTGCACCCCCACCCCCCAGCACTGTGGGGCACCCTCCACCAGGCCTCCACACATGTCCCCCTGCAGCCCCACCCCAGCAGTGCAGGGCACCCTCCACCAGGCCCCCAACTCATGTCCCCCTGCACCCCTACCCCCCAGCATCCTGGGGCACCCTCCACCAGGCCCCCACTCATGTCCCCCTGCACCCCCACCCCCATGCACTGTGGGGCACCCTCCACCAGGCCCCCACTCATGTCTCCCAGCACCCCCACCCCCCAGCAGTGCAGAGCACCCTCCGCCAGGCCCCCACTCATGTCCCCCTGCACCCCCACCCCCCAGCATCCAGGGGCACCCTCCACCAGGCCCCCACTCATGTCCCCCTGCACCCCCACCCCCCAGCACTGTGTGGCACCCTCCACCAGGCCCCCAACTCATGTCCCCCTGCGCCCCCACCCCCCAGCATCCAGGGGCACCCTCCACCAGGCCCTCACTCATGTCCCCCTGCACCCCCACCCCCCAGCACTGTGTGGCACCCTCCACCAGGCCCCCAACTCATGTCTCCCTGCGCCCCCACCCCCCAGGATCCAGGGGCACCCTCCACCAGGCCCCCACTCATGTCTTCCAGCACCCCCATCCCCCAGCAGTGCAGGGCACCCTCCACCAGGCCCCTACTCATGTCCCCCTGCACCCCCACCCCCCAGCAGTGCAGAGCACCCTCCACCAGGCCCCCAACTCATGTCCCCCTGCACCCCCACCCCCCAGCACTGTGGGGCACCCTCCACCAGGCCCCCACATATGTCCCCCTGCACCCCCACCCCCCAGCAGTGCAGGGCACCCTCCACCAGGCCCCCAACTCATGTCCCCCAGCGCCCCCACCCCCCAGCATCCAGGGGCACCCTCCACCAGGCCCCCACTCATGTCCCCCTGCACCCGCACCCCCCAGCCCTGTGTGGCACCCTCCACCAGGCCCCCAACTCATGTCACCCTGCGCCCCCACCCCCCAGCATCCAGTGGCACCCTCCACCAGGCCCCCACTCATGTCTTCCAGCACCCCCACCCCCAGCAGTGCAGGGCACCCTCCACCAGGCCCCCACTCATGTCCCCCTGCACCCCCATCCCCCAGCAGTGCAGGGCACCCTCCACCAGGCCCCCAACTCATGTCCCCCTGCACCCCCACCCCCCAGCACTGTGGGGCACCCTCCACCAGGCCCCCACACATGTCCCCCTGCACCCCCACCCCCCAGCAGTGCAGGGCACCCTCCACCAGGCCCCCAACTCATGTCCCCCTGCACCCCCACCCCCCATCACTGTGTGGCACCTGCCAGCAGGCCCCCACTCATGTCCAACTCATGTCCCCCTGCACCCCACAACCCAGCACTGTGGGGCACCCTCCACCAGGCCCCGACACATGTCCCCCTGCAGCCCCACCCCCCAGCAGTGCAGGGCCCCCTCCACCAGGCCCCCAACTCATGTCCCCCTGCACCCCCACCCCCCAGCATCCAGGGGCACCCTCCACCAGGCCCCCACTCATGTCCCCCTCCACCCCCACCCCCCAGCACTGTGGGGCACCCTCCACCAGGCCCCCACTCATGTCTCCCAGCACCCCCACCCCCCAGCAGTGCGGAGCACCCTCCCCCAGGCCCCCACTCATGTCCCCCTGCACCCCCACACCCCAGCAGTGCAGGGCACCCTCCACCAGGCCCCCACTCATGTCCCCCTGCACCCCCACCCCCCCAGCACTGTGTGGCACCCTCCACCAGGCCCCCAACTCATGTCCCCCTGCACCCCCACCCCCCAGCATCCAGGGGCACCCTCCACCAGGCCCCCACTCATGTCTCCCAGGACCCCCACCCCCCAGCAGTGCAGGGCACCCTCCACCAGGCCCCCACTCGTGTCCCCCTGCACCCCACCCCCCAGCAGTGCAGGGCACCCTCCACCAGGCCCCCAACTCATGTCCCCCTGCACCCCCACCCCCCAGCACTGTGGGGCACCCTCCACCAGGCCCCCACACATGTCCCCCTACACCCCCACCCCCCAGCAGTGCAGGGCACCCTCCACCAGGCCCCCAACTCATGTCCCCCTGCGCCCCCACCCCCCAGCATCCAGGGGCACCCTCCACCAGGCCCCCACTCATGTCCCCCTGCACCCCCACCCCCCAGCACTGTGGGGCACCCTCCACCAGGCCCCCACACATGTCCCCAAGCCAACATGTCATCACAATCTAGATCCCTGGCCCTTATGGTCAGCCTCCAAATGCCAAACACCCACCCGAGTATTGCATCCACCCACTTAGAAATGGCAATAACATGATAGAACCCCAATTGCAAGTTTGGAAATTAACACATGTCCCTCACATACACCCAATGGGTGTCAGTGAATCTCAAAACCCATATCATGATATGCATGAAACCAATGAGATGATACTACACATTAAAGTTTGAACAAAAAATATGTATTAAAAGCAACATAAATTGAATAAAAAATAAACAAACAAAAATGGGAATTTAAAAAAATTAAAACCAGCATGTCCGTGAAATAATGCAAAACCACAAATCATAATCCAAAGGAAAGGTGTCCAAAGTCACAGTCCACAAAAGTAAATCCAATGGAAAATTAAAATCGAAAACCATTGCTCCATGGGTAAATCATAAAAAAAAAATGACTATCCAACAGTCAACTATATACAGATAAACAATCCAGGGTCCATGATCCCAACAGAAGAAATGAAACTATCTAATAACACTACCTAATAAAAAAAAACTATATACAAAAATGTGGCCCATTGTCCAAAAGGTCCACAATAAATGCAAAACCAAAGGAAACCTAACACTAACTACAGAACTATTTACAATGGCAGCGGGCTAGTCCGACGGCTCACTTTTGGATGTCCCGCGCCAGGGCATCATCGAACTCCTGCTCAATGTCCCGGAGGCGGTCCTCCTCCATGGTCCCGAGGGTCCGCAGGGCTGTCGACGTGTCCACCTCCAACCCCCTGCGGATTGCCTCGAGGCACTCGGCCCGCCTCAGGGCCCTCGGCATGGAGTTCTCCGCCCTGACCATCGTGAGCCGTGCCTCTTCCGCCCGCTGCCGCTCTGCATCTATGGCGTGGCCCAACCGCTGCCAAACGGAAGACACTTCCCGTCCTGGGTCCTCCTGCCCTCCGGCCGATGCCTGCCCCTCCGATGTCGAAGGCCCCGAGCCATCATGGCTCCCACCACGTTGCTGCTGCTGCTGTGCCTCTGCCCGTGCACTGCCTCCTGCTGCCTGCACATCCTCCGCTGGCTGGGGTGCAGTCGTTGATGTGGCCACCCCTGCTGGACGTCCGACTCCCGACTGTGGCAGGGATGCCTCTTCCACCAGCCTGGCCGCACCGTCAGAGGCAGCTCCACAGGGCACCCAGGTGACTAATGGGTGGGAAGATGGTACGGAGGAGGACTGGCGCATAGGGGGTTCAGTTGAGGAGGGGGTCGTAGCAAGCCCCATCAAACGGAGGAATCCGGCCTGGGTGACCTGTCCCAGTCGGCCGACGTGGTCAACGAGCCATTCGAGATGACGTGCAGTCTCCTCATGAAAAGACTGCAGGTCACCTCGCATGGCCTGTTGACGCAACGCCACACCAGTCAGGACAGGCTCAACCCGGACCCGGATAGCCACGTCCGCAGGCAGAGGAAGGCCAGTTGTCGTGAGCTCATCCCCTGCCTGAAAACGGGTCTGGACGTAGGCATCCCTGCTGGTGCAAGATGATGCAGTGACAAGATCAGGGACAGGATTGCACACAGGCACCTCCGCGGCGGCCTGTGCTGCCTCCTGTCCCTGGTCCTGCACTGCACCACTAGCACCAGTGGAATCCCCACCTCCAGACCCCGTCTCTGTTGCTTGCACGGCCTCCTCCTCCACCAACCCCCCACCAACCTGGATGACTCCGTGCCATCTTCCCCCGTTGGGCCCTGTGGGGTCCCAGCTGCCCCTTCTGCTGCCGAGGAGTCCAACTCCAACCTCCACCTCTTGGACCTCCCCCCGGCAGGTGCAGCCTGGGACGCGGCACCGGACTCCTCACTCCCTGACGCGATCACAACCTGGGAGGGGAGCCGGGCCATGCGTCTCTGGCTGGCGGTGCGATCCCCTCCGCTGTGCTCCACAGCACCTTCTCCGCCCTCTTCATCAGTTGACGCTGCAGACAGGAAGAAATAAAACACAGGCATCAGGGTACTGTACAATGGACACATACACACATGACAGTTGTACATGAGTAGCATTGGCAAACCTCAGACATGCCATCACAATCCCCAACACACATGTCATTTCAACTTCCACACATGAGCCATACCACAGCCATACCACAGCCATATCGCAACTGCCAGCACCATCCATACACATACAAAAGCATGACCAGGCAAAGGTGAGACAGACATCACATGCAACACAGGGAGTGCACTACACATGCACGCACACCACAACACTTGCATGCATGTGTACACCTCTGCCAACTGTCGCAGTGTTCAGATGGGCATCCATGTCACATCTGCCAATCAGGCTTCCACATCCCGCTGTCACATGCATCCATGTTGCATCACTGTAGCACCCTTGTCAAATACACACACATGCACATGTACACAGTGCTGATACATGCAGCTGAAAACAACATACATGCGTGACATCACGAACATGCCTACTTACATACACATTCATCCAAACATGTGTGCCCACACAACTGCTTTTGCCATGCAAGCCTACACACACAAGCACCATCCATGTCTCACACATGACAGCCCTCGCATGTGTTAGCCTCACGGCCCTGTACACCCCCACCCATACTCGGCCCCATACAAACAGATGTGCAACCTGCACACTACTGGCACATCACCACACGCACAGCTTACAATCATGATGCATGTACACTTACCGCTCGACTCCAGACGGGTCTGCCTCTCAAGGACCTGGACGTGGAGCGCTGGGGATATGCGTTCCAGGACCCTCATCTGATCTTCCGACAAGTGGCCCCGGCGCCCCTTAGCATCCGCTGCCTTCAAGAGGCGCCGGGCCTTGTTGAGGGTCCTGGACCTGAAGTCCTCCCAGCGCTTCTTGACATGTTGGAAGTCGCGGACTGCCACCCCCTCCGCGTTGATGGCAGTCACGATGTCCGTCCAGATCCGAGTCCGTCCTTCCTTGTCGGCGCGGGAACTTCCGAAGAGGGCATCATACTGCCCCAGGACTTGCTCCGCCAGGACACCAACTTCGGTGGCAGTGAAGCTGGTGCCCCTCTGCCTCTCTGGCCGGGGGTTGTCAGTGGTGCCAGATGTTGCAGTGCCCGACATGACAACCCCAGAGGCAGGAGTGGGTGGGCAACTGGGTCCTGGGGCTGGGCTGTGGAGCGATGGAATCCCAGTCGGGAGTCTTCGGTTCCAGCAGGGGTGGTCACAGCAACAGCACCCCTGGCTGATGTGCAGGCAGCAAATGGCAGGGCACGTGTGCAGCAGGCAGTCAGGCAGCAGCAGATGGCAGGTGGGAGCGTGCTCGGGGATCTGGGGGGCAGTAATTCGGCCTCCTGGGCAGGAGCGTGGTCTTCCGTGTGCTTACGTGTGGCCAGCTTGATACGGAGTGATTTTGCACGTGAAAATTCTGCACGTCAGAGTGTAATTCGAGGAAAGGCCCTTAGCGCGTAAGCGCGTCTGCACGCATACGCAATTTCATTGGGCAGAAGGCCCTTCAAGCGCAAGCGCCTCTGTGACGTGACGCGCGGAGGCGTGCATGGGCGTTTCAGCGCACGTGAAAAACTGCACGTCCGCGTGTAATCCGAGGAAAGGGCCCATGGGCGTAAGTGACGTGACGCGCGCAGGCGTTTCCCTCAGCACGGGTTAAAGGTGAGCGGGGCCAGCAGTTCGCTGTACGTGCCTTTCGTGGAGACCGACGTGTGTTGCTGCTTCCTGTTGTTTCGCGCGCCATCACAACTTCACAGCTATCAAGGACGTATCTCTTCTTTTGGTGGGGGTATTGGCTACGCGTGTTTTTCTGCATCGCGCTAGTCAGACGGTGAGTCGCACACAATATTTTTCCCACTGCGGGTGCCCCTGTGTATCGCACCGATTTTCGATGTCATAATAGCCTGCGTGTCCCACGCGTACGCGTTATTCGTGTTACTGGGTGCCACCGCGTACTGCGGGAGGTTGAATCCACGCACGTAGGCTGCAGGGTTGCGTGCACGGTTTTACTGCAGTTTTGGGGTGCCTGAGCGTTGCGTGACCCGTCACTACATCACCAGGGTCATATACAGCCTTGCAAGTGCAGGGGGGCTGTTAACATCTTGCTTCCCACCCCCTTCACCCCAATTGCCCAGGTCAATTGTGGTGTACACCTCCCATTGGCACTACACCATCTGTGCCGGCACTACTACATCTGTGCCATGGTTGGGAGGACACCAAAGATGAGGGGCGCCTCAGCTGGGCGTACTCCTCGTGGCGGGCGTGGTCGGGGACGTGGCCGTGGTGACCAGGGAGTAGGGGGACTCCAGGGTGTCCAGGGCGGCCACAGAGGGGGAAGAGGCAGGGGTGCGCCACTTGAGCACAATGTTGTGCCATGTGTCGGTGCAGTCATGCCACCACCCCCTGTGGTTCTGGGGGATGCAGCTTCTGCATCTGGCACTGGCACCCGTGTGACCCGGCAGTCCGTTCCATCGACTGCCACGGGCCCCAGGGTAGTGGTAGCTGCAGGTGCAGCTGTGGACACCGCCACCCAGGCTCAGGGTCTGCCACCGCAGGCTGCGTTGGCACTTGAGGAGCCCTTGGTAGATTTCCAACAGGCCAGGAGGGAAACCATAAGGGTAGGCCGGGCTGCTCAGACCAAGACACGTGTCCCTGGGGCAGTTATGTCATCTGCTGCCCCGAACAGCCGGGTGTTGGCAAGTGCAGGGGCAGATGCACCAAACAACACCACGGTTGTGAGTCTGCCAACCAGGACCGTTGCGGTCAATGACCCTGCCACAGCTGATGTTGCTGCGCAGGGTCCATTAGAGGGCACCCAGATGTCACTGACACAAGTCAGGCCTTTGGTCGTCCCTCCACCTGCCACTCCCTTGGCTCAATCTACCGAACCCACTGGCCATACTGGTCAGGGCGGCATTAGCCAGCCAGGGTCTGCGCCACAGTCCAAGAGGAGGAAGGTTGCACCTGCAACACAAGCTGGGACCCCACACACAGCCACGACCTCCTGCACGTCGAGGAAGAAGCCTTTCTGCAAGCAGGAACTGGACTTCCTCGTGGGCTACGTGCGGGGCCACAGCCGTGACATGCTAGTGGGTGCCAATAGTCAGACTACGGCTGCCCAACGTGACACCCACTGGAAGCATGTTGCGGAACATGTCAGTTCATTCGGCCATGAGATGCGCATGGCGCAAGATTGCAAAAAGTGTTGGAATGACATCAAACGCAGCACTAAGGCTAAGCGTGCCTCTAATTACAACTTGACTCTGGTGACTGGCGGTGGGCCTGCACCAGAGGAGGAAGAGCTCACTCCGCATGAGGCACTCGTTGCGGAGTTCATACCACCTGAATTGGTCGAAGGAGTGGGAGAGATGCTTGACTTTGATGCCCAGTCCAGTGAGTGTTGATGTGTGTTTGTTGAGGACGTGTGTGTTTCACTTGTGGGATGTGTTGTGCATGATTGCCACTACATGTGACGTGTACATGGTTCTGATGTGTAAGTAATGCAATGCTTCCGTGATGCATGTCTGCTCTGCTGGATGGTGGATATGTGGAGCAGACGGGGACTGTCCACATCACCACTATTGCACCCTACTGACATGCTGGTTACAAGTATGCCCCTCCGGTCCATGTTCCAGCTCACTGGCCCTTCTGCATGTGGCATGGGGTGACCTTCCTCTCAGCCCAGGAACAATGTCATTGCATGACTGACGTGCATGTCTCCTCTGCCTGCATGCGGGGACTCCATGTAGGCATGCTCCCTTGCCCCTCCTCCGCCACTCTGCACCCCAGTTTCACCTTTGCACTGGTCTGCTTCAATCTTGCCAATGTGTACTTTCCTGTTCATGCGTCCTGTGTAGATGCTAACTTCCAGCGTACAATCTGCCAGACATATGCCGTGTGGTACAGCCTTAGTACTTGATGCAGGGTATCTCACTTGTACTGTGCATAGGTCAGATGTCCCGCAGGGACAAGAGTGCCCATTCATGCTCCATGTGCATTGCACGCATGCCCCTATGTGTCCTTGACTGGATGATCACTGTAATTCAAGTCCTGGGTGACATACATTGCATGGCATCTCATCAGCCTTCCCAATACAACTTTGGCTCAGTACTGCGTTGCACACATGTTTAGGGTCTGACAATCTGTGTGGCTCACAGGCCTCAGCCTGTTCAATGGCCAATGACTCTGTCCAACTGTTGTTGTGTCTTCTTCACATGTGGGCGGCCTCCAGAGTTTTCATCATGTCTCCTGCTTACTGTCCCATCATCATTTGCAGTGTTGTCACTTGAATCACATTAAGCTGTTGATGCCAGTCAACACTGCCTGTCAATACACAGGTGTATGGTCAGCCTTTTGATACCATGCTAGGCATCCCTGCTTTTGTACTGGGGTCGAGGGGTGCTTGGCTTCTAGATATGGTACACATTGAATGCACAATGCACGTGATGCCTGAATTTGACCTTGCACTGCCTTCACATTTCCTGGCACACACCATGGAGTCCTTGTACATGTAGGTAGTGAGTGGCGTACACATTTTCTGCACTGCATAGACCCACTTCCATGGAAACTGCCACCTTTCAACAGGTCTGATCACAGAAGCAATTCAAAGTTGACCCAGCATGCATGCCAGGTTATATGTTGTGTGTCACATGTCTGCCTGATGCGTTTGTTGTCGGTGTGTGTGTGTGTTGTGTGCTTCTGACATGTGTAGTGACCTTTTTTCTCTCTATTTTTCAGGTGATGACGCAATGGAGACGGAGGATGGTGTTGTCATGCCAGATACAGGGTTGTTACCACTACATCAACCCGGCACAAGTGGGGGTCGTGGGGTGGTAGGCCACGAAAACCCCCAAGTGCTACAGTCCATCTTGTCTCTGGCTGCCTATGAGTCCAGCCTTGATGACGACTCTGACGTCCATGTTGAGTTGGATGAGCATCAAGTCCATGTGTCAGGGGTGAGTGATTCTGATGTGGACACTCCTCTGTCTGCGACACCTGCACTGAGGGATCAGACAGTCTTGGTTCCTCCGCCCGTGGTGGATCGGGACGCAGGGTCACCCTCCACACCAGTCACTGATGTGCCTGGGACATCACGTCGACGGGGGCATGTAGTCGTGCAGCCGCGGGCGGTGCCAACACAGCGAGGACCCCCGGTCCTTGGGTCCCGCAGGGGTCAAGCCCGGCAACGCGGTCGCCGCGCGCAACCGCAGTATACTGAGTGGGAGCAAGACATGACTGCCAATTCAGAACGGCAGGAGGAGCAATGGAGAACATCTCTGAGAGCATGGAGCGTGTGGCCCGATCTGTGCTACCCCCTGCTAGGCAGGTGCTTCTCCAGCACAGGCGGCACGGTCCATGGCCCGCTTGCTCAGGCTGGGCATGGCGGCCTCAGACAGGGCACGCCAGGCTGAAATGTCGTCTCTGCGTCAAGCAATTGCTGCTCACGCAGAGGCGCACATGGATGCCCTGAGGGAGGAGTATGCTTCCCTCAAATCCACTCTGGGTGTCCTTATGATGTCCGAGAGGCAGCGGGTAGAGGAGAGGTTTGTACAGCTTGAGCGTACCATCTCGGCTGAGCTACAGGCTTGCCGGGAGGTGCAGCGGTTGTCCAGCCAGGCCTTGCAGGAGGTACTCCGTGTTACACGTGCTACCTTGCAAGAGGAAGCACGTGTATCACGTGAGGTTCTGCATGCAGACCTACGTCACATCGCCACACAGAACCAGGCTCACCCGTCCGGCAGACTTGCTGCCGACAAGGGGCAAGCTGCGGTTAGGCGTGGCCAGGCTACTGTGCCACGTCCTCCTTTCCAGGATGAGCCAGACTCGGACGACCATCTATCTCCCACATAGGTCAGTCTGTGCAGGCGTTGAGTCCATGGAGGTTTTTTTTTTGGCTCAGCATCATCACATGTGGGTGTTCAGCAGCACCCTGTACCTCCCCCCTCCTGGGTGCCTCCCCCCCCCCCCCCCCGGGTCGTATGTGGCCATTTTTTATTTTTATTTTAGTTTAGTTAGTTAAGTTTCTGTTTAATAGTTAGTTTAATTAGGTAATGTAGGTTTTTCATAGTTAGTGTAATTAGTTAATATAGTTTAAAATTGCTTGTCTATTGTGCTTTCATGTGACGGTGCGGTGCTTTGTGGCTTTTGAAGGCATCCACTGTCTGTTCCAGATGGGCCCTTCAGGCTTGTCTTGTGTATGTGTTTGCTGCTTGGGGTCCTTTACTCACATATGCCACTCCTGCCTCCCTTATCCATGGGCTCGCAAGGATGGTTTGGTGTGACAACCTATTACACAAGGGCTTTGGACTGTCATATCTGTGGCATGTCTGGTGCTGTGTGACTTGTGTTGACACCCCTAGTGGGGATGATTGCGGTGTTATTGTCCACTGTTCAGCTTTTGCTAGATGGGGTGTTTCAGGATTAATGTGTGCATTCATTGCTATGCATTGTGTAGCATGTTTCTTATCTTTACTGTACACGTGCTTGTTGCAATTCATGCCATAGATAGTGTGTTCCACACTTTGGATGTGAAAGACGGACTGATGGTGTGATTTCTGATGTAAGTCTCTGACATGGTCCAGTAATGAGATGCCTGAAGAGACACACACAGATGACTTTAGAGCATTAATCATGTGTCTCATGCCCTTTCTGCAGGGGGATGAGCCTCCAGAGCACCTTTGCCAGCAGACATGGCCCATTGGATGTCTGAATTCTGGACACGTTTGTTGGTGCCCACATGCACATGTGTGCACAAGCAGAGGCACAGGGATTGCAGACCTATATCCTAGAACTGCTGACGTGTTCCAAGGAACTCCAGGCAAGGTGAGCAGCACAGGGGGGCCACAACACAGCAAAGCTTGCACCAGGCGAGTTGCACATGCAGGCTTAGTCACAGCACTGAGGGTGAGCTTGGACGAATATTGGTGTTGAAGCACACAATGCAGCTCAGATGTGTTGGTGGACTGATGGCTGTTGATTGTAAGGTTGTCTGGGACACCTGCAGGGGCAGTGGCACATACCCTCTGGTACACCAAGGTCCATTGAGGCACTTGTATCAACCATGTAGCCTTCCGAGACATGGAAAGGGGCAGCTCACAGGGACATACAGCAAGGGACATACTCGGGTGCAGTGCATTTCATTTCCATGTACATTTTGATACATGCACTGCCAACTTTGTTTCGGTCATGGTGGAACACGACTTGTTCTGAAGTCATGCCTTGCTATATGGGTCTGTCTGCTTACCCAGGGAACATTGCATGTTGTGTGAATTGTGACACATTGGTGTTCCATTTGCCACGCACCCACCGGCGGCTGACTTACTGCATTGACTGTGTATGACCCATCACAGGGGTAATGTTATATATGGGTACGAAGCATCTACACCAGATTGTCTGTTTGTAGAGTAGTTTGTTGCTATGGGGCATGTTTGATGGTGTGTTTTTGTGTAATGGGCACATACAGATTATTAACTGTGGCTCTCTTTGCAGCATTGCAGTGCTCCTGCAACCGGACCTGAGAGTGCGCAGGCAGGAGGCCAGCACTCAAAACCAGAGCTAAGTGTCTTGTTGTTTTTCTTTCAAACTGCTCTGCATAGGCTTGCTGGGGGGTGCACTAATGCATGGATGAATGTGTAATTCAATTTGGTATGCTTGTTTTCCCCTAATCACCCGGAGTCCTATCCAATTTTAAACCCTGTACCCTCTACCCGGTGTTCCTGCTTCCCGTACCTATCCAAGCAACATTCCCTAACCCTCTTTCCCCGCTGGGGTTGCGGATGCCTGTGTAAGCCCCAAACATGCAGGCACCAAAACCCTAGAGGGGGTGGTTGGTTCGTGCCACTCCTATGCCTGGACTACAGAAGGCCATGACAATGATGTCCAAGTTTGTTCGGATTGTGTATGTGTTCATGCAGGTAATACATTTTCGTGCATTCCCTACTTTCATGTGTCATTCCTCCTCCCCTCTCCTGCCACTCATTCCAGTTATCCAGTGTGCCAACACCTGTCCCGACTGCATATCCCTGACCCTCCTTCCCCACCAGGGTCTCAGAGGCCTGTGTGAGTTTGACCTTGCAGGCACCCGGGACACGGTGGGGGTGGTTGTTTCGTGACACTCCCGCGCCTGTACACGGGACCTGTGAGAGTACACATCCGTTCATGGTGCATCATTCTATGTTATGTACCACACACGGTTCCCATCCTGTTGTGACATTGTTTTACTGTGCTACCTTGGTTGTTACATCATTGTGGTAGTACTTGGCCTTTGTGAGGTACTGCTACGTCAAGTCATCTACTGGAGGGTGTTCTGGCTCGTTTTTCTGGCTTGGATTTTGTGATTTTACAAATGAGGGTGGACTCTGAGGGTGCAGGCACCTTTTTACACACAAGGTGGGAGATGGTGACGAAGGGGAAGGGTGATCCTGTGGCCATGAAATTGAGGGTTGAAGGTTCCATGACCCAGGTGCGGTTGTTCAGTGGGTCATGGTCATTTGTGAGGGAGGGGGGGAGGGATGTTGTTGATAGTTGCCTTGCCCTGCAGTGTGATGGGAACCCCGACAATGTAATGGTGGTATCCTATGTACATGTTGTGTTCTGCTGATCAATGCCTGTTCATGTGTTGTGTTTACCTTTCAGGTGTGAGGGGATAGTTGTGGTTTGATATGCTGGGGTGTACACATGGTGAATGTTCACATGTGATGTGTAGAGGACACTGATGGTCACTTGATTGCACATGCATATGTTGAGTGCATGTCCTTACTGACCCACACACTTGCACTATGATGCACTACATGTACAACCACCCTTGCATATCCACGTGTACACTCTGTTTGCCTTCTGGTGCCCTCTGTGTCCCTGCAGCACATGTTCTGTGACCAATTATGGATCCTGTACATGCCTAATTTGCTTTTTGATGTGGTCTGTCGCTTAGATGTGATGCTCAGGGTGTGCATCACACACAATGGCTGTTCACTGTGCTGTGCGCTGAGCAGTGTGTTGCAGGAGTTGGACACAGCACACAGAAGCTGCAGTGTTGATTTTGCAATGCACAATGTGCATGTAGACAGGCATTCATTGTTATGTTACGTCTACAACTCTTGTAATGCATTTGGAAATGACTTATTTTGGGTGGGAGGTTGTCGGTCAGTCATTTCATCTGATTCCATGTCAGGCATCATTGTCTGATGCCACTGTACATTTTTGACATGGCAATGTGTACCTTATTGGTACTGTGTTGGTGTATGGGTATTGCTTGCCATGTCATGTTGTGGTTTGGGAGGGTTTGAGTGACATAACAGTGATGGCCATGGCCTTTTTTGCAGGTGTGTGTGATTCACACCTTGCATGTCAGGGTCATCCGCTTCTCAAAGCAACCAGCTGGGGGTAGATCTCTCTCCGCGGCAGGGGCCTCCCTCTGGAACAGCCTTCCTGCCTCACTGGAACTTGAGGAGAACCATCTCCGGTTCCGGAAGCACCTCAAGACCTTCCTCTTTGCTTCTGCTTTCTCTCTGCCTCTCCCTTGCAAAATTCTTCACTGGAACTGCACTGGATCTGCAACTGGGCCACTCTCACCGACCTCGGTCCCTGGTCCAGCCACTCTCCGCTTGCACTGCCTCCCTGACAACCCCTGCACTGCGGGACTGTCTCTCTATCCCTACAGCCCCCCCTTCCCAGCACTTGTCTGCACTTACCTTTGCAGTTGCCACCAGCTGGCCTATTTATTTGTTTTTTTAGTCTACTTACCCTGTGCTGCACTCCCCCCCTCCCCTACCCCTTGCACTTTTCCCTTCCCCCTACCCCTGCACTTGCACAATCTAAATGACACCTGGCCTAGTAGTATCGTTCTCTGTCTTCCCTTGTTCCCTCCCTCCCTGCCTCATCGCACCTTGAAATACTTGTGTATAGGCACGTTACAAATGCCATATCATGTCATGTCATATGTTTGCCTTTTGGTCACACAGGATAGCTTGTGTTTAAGTAGCTAGGGATGCAGACAATGTGGCACTTCCATGGCAACTATCTCAGGGTGGTAGGGTTGTGACAGTTGACTGTCTCTTTGTCATCATCGATTGTCACCTGGTATGTGCCAGGCCTGTGTGCACTCCGCAGGGGTGGGAGTTTAGGTGAAAAATGTGGCCACAAGCTGGGTCCGGGCTTCCTCCCCACGTGCCCTGTCCCCTCCCATGGGCAGCGCCTGTGCCTGTGGTTGGGGATGTGGGGGCACCACCATGTCCACCGGTACGCCCTGCCGTGTTGCAACATTGTGCAGGACACATGCTGCCACAATGATCCTGCACACTACTGGGGGTGCATAGAGTAGCTGCCCGCCAGAGCAGTCAAGGGAGCGGAAACGTGACTTGAGCACTGCAAATGTGCGCTCCTCTATGGCCCTGGTTGCAATATGGGCGGTGTTGTATCTTACCTGGGGTGGTGTGGTGGGGTTCCGGATTGGCGTCATCATGTGGTTGCTCAGAGGGTAGGCACTGTCCCCTGGGGAGGTGTAAATGGTTGTGATTATTGGGGTTTGTGTATTTGTGTGTGTGTGTGTGACATGCATGCATGTGCAAGGGCATTTGTACTCACCTAGGAGCCATGTGTCGCTATGCTGCCCAGCTTCCAGGGCACGGCTCAGGGCGGACATTCTGTATATGAAACTGTCATGGGTGGAGCCAGGGTAGTTTGCATAGATAGAGGTGATGATTCCCTTTGCATCGCATACCACCTGTACATTGATGGAATGCCAGTGCTTGCGGTTTCGGTAGATGTGCTCAGTGGCCCTAGGTGGACGTAGGGCCACATGGGTGCAATCTATGGCACCGAGCACTTTGGGGAAGTGTGCCACCCTGAAAAAATCCAGGACAACGGCCTGCCTTTCTGCGGGTGTTCTGGGCATGTATATGTGCCTGCGGACTGATGGGCGCGCTGTCATGATTGCCAGTACCTGGTGTAGGCAGCGTGACTGCGTGGCCTGTGAGACCCCCCCACTATGGCAGTAGTCCGCTGAAATGACCCAGTGGCCAAAAAATGCAGGACATTGAGCACCTTCTCCAAGGGGCTCAATGCTTGGGAGCAAAGGGTGGGGGATGTAAGGTCATCTTCCCACTCCCTGACCAGGTCTAGGATGATATGGGGTGGAAACCTATACCTGCCCTAGACCTGGTCGTCAGGCATCCCAAAAAGGCTTGTCCATGGTGCGCAAATGCGTGCCCTGGCTATTCTCCTCCTCCTGCGGTGTCCCGTGATCTGTGCTGCGACAAATGGGGCATTCATCGTTGCTGTATATACGTGTTTGTTGTTTGCGCGCACTTTTATACTGTGCGCGGGAATGCTTCCGCCTGCGTTCGTGTGGCGGACGCGTTGACGCCTGTGTGCGTCTTTTGCCGTGCGCGGGTTTCCCGTATTCAAATCCATGAATACGGGTTGTTCGCGTGCTTGTGGGCATTCCGTGTAGTTCCCTGCAGTACTTCCCCAGTTACGCCTTCTTTTTCACGCGTTATTCCCCATTCCGCGTGTTACGCCCACTGTTCCGCACACTTTGGTTGTGTGCGCCGCGCTATGTGCGCTTTTGCTGTGCGCGTAGCACACGCCGTGTGTGCCCGCGTGCGCCATGGCAGGATTTGGCGCACGGACAGCGGGAAACACGCGCAGCGTCTTCCTTGAATTGCACGCGTGCGCGTGCGCTGGTTTGCTCACGCTTGCGCCACCTAGCGCCTGCTTGCGCTGGGATTTTCGGCGCACGTTTGCTCCATGAATCGACCCCTAAGTGTTTACGTCTTTCAGTCATCCCATGGGCTTAGGAATGTATTCAACTTACCTTGGGAGGACAATGGCCCAACTATGAGTATCCTTGGTACATTTAAAATCCTAGGTGGTGAACAACAGTATCTCATTGGTCTCTTGGTTATGTTTTCAAAGTGGGTTGATATTAAGGTGACAACCCCAATACAGTAATTGCCTTCCTTAAGGAAATCTTTCCTAGAAAAATGGTCTCCTTGCTACCTTCTCACTAACCATAGCGTGCAGTTTGTCAATAGGTAGATGGCAATTATTTGGAACCTAATGGTGTCAGGAATAAAATGGACCTTGTCACTGCACTCGGAGCCCACCGATTTCATTGAAGAAGGTAGTCATTGGATTATGGAAGGATTCAGATTATCAATGGCAAACGGGGAAGGATGTTGACGGAAGGATCGTAGCATTGTGGTTTTCCTGCCATGACACCACAAGCACTGTCCCCTCTGAAGTGTTAAGAGGGTGTAATGCCAAAACCATGGCATTGCCTGTGTGGATGGAGGGAGTATGCATGGTACCATTTGAAGTGGTCGAAATTGAGAGAGTGGGGAAAAAAGAAAGACAAGAAGATTTTAACATTACAGGACAACTGTCCACACAGCCAATGTTCATGCTGGTGTCACTGCCTGGTAAAGATCCATAGTTTTGCTCTTAAAGGTAAATTTATGGACTCTTTGTATATTCATCGCCTGTTTTTTTCTGCAGAGTTGTTTGGTGAAAAAATCATAGAAAAATATGGGGGGGGGGGGATAAAGGGATATAAGGGGTAGGGTGGTGTGGGGAATAGGTTGTAAATTGCTCGAAAGAGGGTGTGTGGGGGGAACGTCCGAATGAAACGGTGGCAAAAAACTCCCCCCAAAAAACGGGCTATGGAATGACATAGAATCGATTCTTTATAAGCAATGAAATACATAATGGAGAATTATCTCTAAAACAGTCATGGAAATGTATGGGATTTGTATAAAGAACTCACTGAGACCCTGATTCTGAACTCTGTGTGAAATAAGAAAAGTGTAATCCCATGATGGAACAACACTTTTCTGATTTGTGCCATATTCTGTAACTATGTAAATATAAGCACATAATAGGGAGCAAATGAGGAAAGTGTTGTTCCATCACAAACTACGCTTGTCTTATTTTACATAAGTACTATTCAAGAACTGTATTCTCTCTATTTTTTCTTTTCCCCTTGTACTGTGTGTGCTCACGCATAGGTGCACGTGTGTGGGTCTTTAGCCATCTTCAAGACCACTTGTGAATGTGGCTCGGGGCTGGCACTGCAGAAAACCAGATAGACACACACATAAAGACAGAGCAAAAGTAAACTTTTTATATCTCACGTGTTGGTGTTAGGGTAGCTTCCAGTTAAAAGAAGGTGATCCACCGTAGTTTAAAAAGGCGCTGAATGTTTAGTACTTGGGCCTTGCTGTCGCCCACTATTACACTGAAAGTTGTGCTGGTGTATAGCTCACAGGTTAAGTACTCACCTCTGGCATGGGGCAAGTCTGTACTTCGCAATTCTGAATCACGTTAGACCTTTATCAATCTGATGTGAACTAATTAAGTACCATTAAATGAGGATATGATAACATTATTACATCACTTAGAAGTGACGGGGGGGGGGGGTGTGGGCGGGTTGTCCATGAAGTTCTATTTAGAAAACTGATATTATCTGTTGAGGTGTTTAGAATGTTCCAGGAGGTTTGCGCTTAAATGATAGATTTTCTTTCACATGAGAAAAATAATGTTACACTTTAAGATGTGCCAAGGCTTGACAGCTAACAAGGCTCACGCCTTTCGATACATATGCAGTGTAAACGAGTCATACTTCAGCCCTAAATAGATGTGTATGGGATTAGGACTCTACACTATTCAGGGGCAGCTTCCTAGCAGTGTTAAGAAAATGGGCGCTGGTAAGCAAAGCAACAGACAGGCACACAAACAAGACAAAACCGGGGTGGGTGAGCATTCCTTGAGTAACATGGCATGATTACATGTATGCTTCTTGCAGAATTCATGGCTACCCGGATCAATGTCAGGTTTTCAGGATACCCCTCATTAATATTAATGAGATAAATGGCCATAAAATGATTCTAAATGTATGCACATTTTTCCTCATGAATATTAATGAGAGCTATCCTGAAAACCCTCGAGGCCTGGAGTTGGACAACCTAGCATATATTTATAACTTCACCAGCCAATCTCCATGACATCCTCTGCAAAACGTCATGTTGTTCTCTGCAAATTTCCCCGATGTGCCCTGATGATCACCACAATGGACTCACCAAATCTCCATGACATTCCACACAAATATGTCTTCTGATCCCTATAACCTTTCCTGATGATCTCTTCAAATTTCCTGGTGTTCCCTCCAAATCTCACTGATCGTCCATGCATAGCTACATAATGTCTGCTGCAATGTATGCAGTCTGCCCTACAAATCTTATCACTCATCTCTGCAAATCTCTCTCTCATGCAAATCTCCCTTATGTGTAACCACTTATATACTCAGTCCTGCTGCTCTGCAACTAAGTCTCGAATGAACATTACTGATCAAAGGCCACAGGGAGGGAGTGTAGGCTGGTGGCGCTGTGTTTGCACTAATTGATGCTGCCTGATGATGGGGAGTGTGGGCATGTGTCACGAGGCCGAAAAGTGGAGATTCCAGGTCCAGGTTTTGCAGTTGACTAGTATTGAGCATTCTGGGAGATGTAGTGTTTGACTGCATTGTATCCACTATTACAGTATGGGAAAGGTTTATAAGTCCAGGTTCATGTTCAAGCTCTTCCATTAGACCAGCACAGTGCGTTGTGGTGGATGCAGTTCTTAAAATCACATATTCTGGATCCAGGTCTTGTGAGAGATATCAGCGCTCATGTTCCTCGTGGCATAACATGACATTAATGTGTAAAAGTCATGCGTACAAATGTCATGCGTTCGCTTTACGTTACTCCTCATTTTCATAAATTGGTATGGCGGAGAGGGCGGACAGATAGCAATGTACGATTCCCTTCCCCCATTCCCTCTGCCATACAGATGCGATCAGATTCATGCCAGCATGCCCGGGAGGGCCAGGGGGATATCTTAGGGGCACTGAGTTTGTCTTGGACGCAAGACAACACAGAGCAACACAGGTTCGATTTCCAGTCCCATGCTTAGAGCCTGGTCTACGGTATACAGCACTTTATAAAATATTAATGAATGTGTGCCTTTTTCATGCTGGCATAACTGCTTTGGATAGGATTCCTATGGAATCTATGTGTTTTTACACCAGCAAAAATCTGTCAGATTCCAGAGGAATCTACTCTAAATCCTTCCTGTCATGCATCAATGGCGGGCACGTTTACGCACTTAGGTCTGCAGACCGCAGAAGGCAGGTGTGAAGGCGACTTCACCTCCACTTTACGTCTCCCTTTTGCACTCCGATGTGCGAATATTGAAAATGTACCAGGGCCCCTGCGCGTAATGTACAGAGATTTTGAAAGTGAGTTCTCTTACCTTGGGTGTGCCAAATGGCAGCAGTTAATGATGAACTCTTCTTGGGAGCAATCCTTTTGAATTTGCATTCCCGAACTACGAAACTATCCCAACTCTTGCTGGTGACAGACCCAGATCCTAAAACCCGTCTACTTATCCCAGAATTGACTCTGCTTCGCTCAGTACACATATCCTAGGTCCCACATTGTACGTGGTATGGAAGATGGTGAACAGCAGACGGAAGAGTGGAATCCACATGATTCCTCACTGTAACACATGAGTTTGCCCACCAAGATCCCCATTGGTTGAGCCTAGAGTGAGGCATGTCATTGCCACAGCCAATGGTTGTCATTTATAGGAGGTGACCAGCCAATAGAGATAAAAATGACAGGCTTCCTCCTTCTGCCTTACCACATGTACTCTTTCATGGATTGAGACAGAGTGACCAACCATTACAACTCATGCACCTTCTGCTTGCAACAGTTGACTCCTTTCTGGCACTCTAAACCCCTTTTCTGATCAGTTGTCTTACTTTTTTAGATACATTGGTTCTGGCTGCCTTATGCCAGGTCTACAAACTGCTTCTGGAGCTCTCTCCTGGAATTTCTCCCTTTAAGTGCTAAGGGCGTGTATGCTCGTCCTGAATTCCCATAGGGAATCACTGTAGGCTCCGTCCCCTCCGGCAGTCAAGTGAAAACCATTTGGCCATCATATCTTCGATTCTCCATCACATTCCTGCAGCAGCAGTGCTCATTCGCTCTGTTTGTATTTACACAGTTTGTCAATGGTATGATCATCTGAGCTGTATAAAGGATTATAAAGAATCGCATGTCTCAGGATCTCATATGTTAACGCATTCATCTTTAAACTATTTGTCTTGTAAAATGTACAGCCTCCGTTCATTTTTCTACACTTTCTATATTCCTGTTCTTTTTCAGAATCCTTTTTCATTAAGGTTTAGTTTTGTGTGACTTCATTTCTCGTAATCCAATGATTTGGTAAAAGGTATTCAATGGATCGCAATGGAAGACAAGACTGTGGGCCTCACTACGACCCTGGAGGTAATCATGCTGCTTTTTTGCGGCATGGCGACCCCCATTCCGGGTACCGAGTCCAGGTTCTCTGAATGGGGAAATACCGGCCCATTCCGACCTTGGAGGGCCTGGTATTTCCATTCGAGGAACCCAGACCCAGTACATCCCCATTCCCAGTTCAGCCCACATAGGGCTCAATGGGAATGGGGATGATGCTAAAAACGGGCCCGTTAATGACGGGCCCGTTGTTAGCATCCTGGTCTGCTCGTGGGACCCACTAAGGACACCTGGTTTTAGCCCAATCTCTTTCATCAACATCATGGATTCCACAAGCCATCTCAAATGCTTCAATCCATTGGAGGATATCAGAACCCTCAGCATACACACCAACCAAATCTTTCACAAACGTGTTGGCAGGGGACCTGACACTCTCAACTGGTTTGGCTCAAGTCTCCACTCTAGCTTTCTCTAGTTGGATTTTCTGACATTCAGTGTCCTTGTCTTTGAGTTCAAGATCCCTATTCTTGATTATCACTTGTTGTGCCAACTCCTCCTTCTTAAGTTCAGCTTCTGTTTGCAACTTCATATATTCAAAGGCCAATTTCATCCTCAATAATTCAAGTTCCAAGGGATTCGCTGAAGAAACACTGCTGGGGTTCAGAATAGAGGCAGCAAGAGTGGTGGAACTCCCAGAAACAGATTCAGTAACAATCCCAGGGGCAGGGAGCTCAATGGTTTCATCCCCCCTTCATCAGGAGCTTCACAATCAGTCTGGTAGTCCACCAGGGCAGCTAACAGCTCCGCCATAGACTTATCTTCCAAGCCTAACTCCCTGGCTTCACAAGCACTCTGGAGCGCCTCTAAGCTCATCCTAGTCAATTTACCATTTGCAATAGATTCCATTGCTTGTAATGTAGTTATCTAGTACACCACCAAACCTCAGTTTAACAAAGTGTAGATATTTTGTAAGTGGCAAGGTTACATACTGATTCTTAAAACCATTAGCATCCCACCGCTGCCATCAGTGTAAAGGACCGGTGGGGGGTATCTGTACTCCTAATCCCTATATGGCAGAGTCGAGGCACAGAGTACCCCAGCCAAGATTCTCTATTGTTGGTAAAAATGGATGAGCAATCAAGGCTTAGCTCTCAGGAGGTGATGCAGGCTGGTTCTTAAGTACAGTGTAGTCCCCAAGCCCCCACAAAGGAATATCCACACACTAGGTTAGTGATAACACAGTCTTAATATGAATAAGGTTCAAGGTTATGTACACAATCACAATAACACACTTTGTACTCTGCAATACTATAATGGCAAATATATACAAATGTACGAATCTTATACATCGACTCCTTTGAAATGCATCAACTGCTAACAGTTCAAATGACATACGAATCAGATTGTAACATGAATCAACAATAGACAACAGAAAGAAGGCAAGATAAATCAAGCAGTGGCAGAACAGTCTATCCCACTACCATCAGACCATTCTGTGCGAGGATCCCCCCACCCGGGCAACCTGCAAATATAGTGTATTGACAAGACCAGTCCAGTGATACTTAATGTAGTCTTGATTCCTTCTAAAGGTTCTACAACCCCAATGTACCTGGTTTCGTAGAGTTCTTCGATGAGTCATCGACAGGCCCTTCTTGAGTGAACTCCCTTTAAGGGTGGAGCCACGGGCCGTCGAGATTCCTTGATGAATGAATCAAGTTATATTTCCGGCATGCCCGGAAATATAACTGTTAGCAGAGAGGAGGACAAGAAAAGATAGAAAAAACATAGGGCGGAAGAAAACATATTCGATTAGAATAAGACCTTTTCTTTATTATTAGCAGTGTGTATGTAAAAATTCCCCGAACACGACCCGGCCTTGTGGAAATATAGGGACACAATTGTTAATGAGCGGTCGAAATATGGCTCTACATGTTGTGTTGATTATAAGAGACATTTTAGATCTAAGATTGCCTTGGTTCCCTCAATGACTTGGGACCAAAAGAACATGGAGGGTTGGGTCTCCTTCATGGGTGATAGGGAAAGTGCCAGTCGGGTGTCAGGTGATGTGCCAAAGGGTTTGCGGAAGCCATGGTATGGTAAGTATGAGCACAATCACAAGTCGAACGGGCAGCCCTTTCACCAAGGCCCCCAGAGACAAGGGGGACAAGATCATGGGCACAATAATGCAAGCTCGGGCCAAGGGCTTCAGAAGGGCCAAAAGCAGGGGGCTACCCATGCCGTTCTTTTAACAAGGGCAACTTCAGCTGGGGACCCCGGTACAGATATGCCCATGAGTGCGCAAAATGCGGGAGGCTCACCCGGTGGCAAGGTGCATCAAAAGCAAAGACGCCACTAAGGGCAGGGGCCAGCGCAAAGAAGCTCAGTAGTGGTGAATGGACCAAAGGTCTGTCTCCTGTAGACCCACATGTGTTGCAGGAGTACTTGAACGAGTATCCTAAGCAGCGTGAGAGAGATTAATGCTTGGGGGATTTATGGTAAAGTTCGGCATCCTGTACGAGGGCCCACTGACGGTCCGGGTGGCTAAAAAATCTACTTTCTGCACTAGAGCAGCCCATGGTTGTGCACGAGAAAATATTGAAAAAACTGGAGCCCGGTAGGCCCCTTCTCCCACCACCCCCTACCCAACTTTATAGTATCTCCACTGGGCATTGTGCCCAAAAAAGAACCAGGCAAATTCAGGTTGATTCATCACTTGTCATATCCCAGAGGGGACTCTCTAAACAGCTTGTTCAACCCAGAGCACTGCCGGTGCACTATGCTTCCTTCGACCAGGACATGGTCTTGGTGGCTGCAGGGCAGTTTTTATGTGGATAAATGCATGCCGATAGGTTGCTCGGTGTCATGTACACTATTTGTGGCTTTCAGCACTTTTCTGGAATGGGCAGCCCATAGGGAGGAGCAGAGGGGTGCCATCATCCATTACTTGGATGATTTTCTGTTCATGGGGACAGAAGGGTCTGCCGACTGCAACCACATGCTGTCTTCTTTTCAGGATTTAGTGGGCAGGCTGGACATAACATTGGCACCCGAGAAGACTCAGGGCCCCTCTGACGTGTTAACATTCCTGGGCATAGAATTCAATTCCAGGGAGGGCAGTTGTAGGTTGCCACAAGACAAAATTGAGTGGCTGCTTGCCGAGATTGAGAACAATTTATCTAAAGAAAGGACCACCTTGGAAAAAATCTAGCAACTATTGCGCAAGCTGAATTCTGCTCCAAAAGTAATCCCTGCAGGCAGGGTGTGTGCACGCAGGTTGGCAATGGCAACTGCAGGGGTTCAACAAAAACCCCACATCCGCCTCAGCTCTGGCCTGAAAGATTTAATGGGGTTGAGCTTTGGAGGACACCCTGGGAGACAAGTGGGGAGTTGCAGATGTATTCAGATGCATCAGACAGTGAAGACTTTGGGGTTATCTTGGGGCAGAGGGGTGTGCTTAGAGGTGGCCCAGCAACGGCATAAAAAGTGCAGGACAATATCATTGTATTGGAACTCTTTCCCATAGTGGTAGCTCTCATGTTATGGACAATGGAATTTGGTAACAAAAGGGTGCGTTTCTGGTCAAACAACAAGCCATAATTTACATTCTGCCTCTTGCGTGGCTGTGCTGAGCTTGTTGAGAAAATTGGTTGAGATTTGCTTATACAGAAATAGTGAGTTTAGGGTCTGGCATGTTCAGGGTGTTGTGAATATTGCTGCTGATGCTTTTTTCGATTTCAGTGGCCAGGTTTCAGAATGCCCATCCTGCAGCCAAACTGAGAGGGGCACAGTACCGGAGCAAGTGGTGGCAGCTAGTAGCGTGTATAGGGTGCTCTGTGAATTGGGGAGCGATCAGTAAGTTCCTGAGTGTAACTATGGCATTGGAATGCGTGGAATGCACTTTGGAGGAGCAGGTGCGCGGATTTGTGGTGGGGGCACATAGGGAAGGAAAATCCAAGAGCTGGGCAACAGCCTATCTGGCAGCAGTGGCATTTTATAGAAAGTTGGGGGATTGGGTGGAAGCGGACCCCACAAAGGGATTTTTGGTGCGCGCAGCATTGAAGGGTCGGGGCAGGATGGAGGGCCCCAAACAAGACAGGTGCAAATCCATTGATTTTGATTTACTTCAGAAATATTGACTGGCTTGGTGGGAGTGTGCTTCAATGCTTACAAGCTGTCTCTATTTAGGCTGGCCTTTGCATTGGCATTTTTTGGTGCTTTCAGGATCAGCGAGCTGGTCGCGGCTGGAAAAAGTGACAGCTCAGGGAGGCCCATCGCAGTTGCTGAGGTTTAATTCTTTAACAAGAATTGGAGTAAGAGGATGAGGATTAAGCTGAGGAGATGTAAAAGTGATCAGTCAGGAAGGGGTAAATGGGTGGAGATGCATGTGTCCCCACTGTAAGACAGCTGCCCGGTCCACCTCTTAAGGTTCTTCGTACCCAATAGACTTGTGGGCAGTGGCCCACTACTAGGACATGTGGGTACAACCCCCCCTCACCGTGTTCCAATTTAGGAAAGTTTTGTCAGCATCCTTGAGGGCACTTGTCATCCACGGTAAAGGTTGGTCTCCACACATTTTCAGGATCGGGCCGCCACCACAGCATTCCTGTAGGGGATGTCATCACCAGCCATCGTGAGAATTGGCAGAAGGGAATCTGGCCACTGCAAACTTCACGTGAGGCCCCAGGGGTACCCTACTCTCGGGACTAAGTCAGAGGGGGACCATGTTTGGGAGCACCCCATTTGATGTATGTATGCAGGAAATTTTGCACGTCGGGTAGTGTCATAAAAACATATTGCATTGACCCCATTATTTGTACCACCAGATGATGCGGTTTTGGATGACTGGTCATTCTTTTATAGCACGAGCAGACAAGAAGGCCCGGCAGTGAAAAGTAGGCCCCAACTTTGAATTTTGGGAGTATGCCTGGGTACCCGAGGGATGAGGTGCCATCTCCTTGTTACCCACAATTCTTTTTTTTTAAATATGTTTATTTTTGAACAAGGCAGGAAAGCATTACAATCATTTGTATGCATTATTACACGAGAATATTATGTCCCCCTCCTCCCCGAGTTCATCCCGCAGTCAAGTCTCCTTCTTCTTGTTCCTGTCCCTGTGGGGCGGGCCAGCTCTCTAGGACCCTTCTGGCCAGCTGGGGTTTGTATGTTAATGCTGGGAAGTCTCGATCAAATTCGAGGACTGGGTTCCAAATGTTATGGAAGCGGTGGAGAAGACCTGCTCTGGCCGCGGTCACCTTCTCTGTGATGAGCACATCCCACAGTTTCACCCACCACAAGGGCAGGAGTGGTCCCTCTGCCAATTTCCATGTGCGGGTCACCACTATTCTACCCGCCAACAGGCAGTGGGACAACAGTTTAGCTTTGGGGCCTGTGCGCGGATAAATCCCCAGGACCGGGGCACCCAAGAGAATAGGTTCGGGCTCTAATGGGAGCATAATATGTGTGAGTTCTGCAATGACCGCCAGGCATTCTTTCCAAAAGTTCTGGACCTTGGGATAGGTCCACCACATGGTGAAGAAGGATCCCACCTGGCCGCATCGTCTCCAGCAGGCCGGGTCCACCGAATGATTCATGTGGTGCAGTCTTAAGGGGGGGTAGTACCAGCGTAGTAACATTTTGTGGGCGCATTCTCTATTCGTAACACAGGTGGATGCTGATTGGGTGCGAGTCCAGATATCTACCCAGGCTTGGTCCTTTATATGGTGTCCCAAGTCTGCCTCCCATTGTGCCATGGCCCAGGATTTGGAGGTGAGAAAGTCCTTTTGGAGGAGCTTATATAATGTGGAGATCTTACCTCGGAGTGGAAGGTCTTTGAGCTTAAGTTCTATGGGTATGGGAAGGCGGATTGCCGCTTGGCGTGTCTGTGAGTGGGAGCACCAGTGCCGTAATTGGAGGTAAGTGAACCTGTCCATCTCTTGCAGGTGGAACCTTTCTTTACATTGTTCATAAGAGAGTGGTTGTCCTCACTCGAAGAGTTTCCCTATAGACTCTAATCCGCCCGCAATCCTGTTTTTGACGTTTTTGAGAGCTGTCCCCGGGGTAAAAGCCGGGTTCAGAAAGACCGGAGATGAGGGGTTAAGTCCCCTTGGGATCTTCTTCAGCTTCAGTGTTTTGCCCCATATGGCGATAGTATGCTTGGTGGTCAATAATAGCTCCTGCCATGGTCATCTGGTTGCTGGTGGGATGTGGGGAAGAAAGCGTAGGGGAAGAACTAGGCGCGATTGTTCCATGTCCACCCATCTAGGACGATTGTTGATTATTTGCCATGCTTGGGTGCACGCTAGTTGGGCTGCTTTCTGGTACTTCTGGAGGCCTGGGACCCCCAGGCCGCCAAGTTTTGCGTTCCCCATCATCGAGTCTCTTGGTATTCTGGCTTTTTTCCCCCTCCAGATGAATTGCAGCATTTTCCTCTGTAAATTCCGAAGTGCAGGGGTCGGGATCATCACCGGGAGGGCGGAACATGCATACAAAAATCTTGGGAGCAGGTTCATCTTGCATGCTGTGATCCTGCCCATCAGGAAGATCTCCTGGGATGCCCAGCGTTTCAGGTCTGTCTCCAGTTCTTGGAAGAACGGAGGGAAGTTCCTGCTGTATACATCGGTCGGTTTGGCTGGAATCTGGACCCCCAGGTAGTTGATAGCCTTCGTTTTCCACTGGATCGGGCACATTGAGATGAGGTCTTCTCACTCTCTCAGTGAAATCTTTATTCCCAGCGCTGCTGATTTATTGAAGTTAATAGTGAAGCCTGTAACCTTACCGTAGTTGCTTAGTTCGGTTAAGACATGTGCCAATGAACTGCGGGGGTCAGTGATGGTCAGAAGACATCGTCCGCGTAGAGGGCCAGTTTATGGTGTGTGGGGCCTACCTGGAGCCCCTTAATGGAATGGTTTCAGTCTGATCCGTTGGGCGAAGGGCTCCATGATCAAGGCAAATATGAGTGGGGACAGTGGACTTCCCCGTCTTGTTCTGCAAGTCAGCGTGATAGGGGCTGAGAGATTGCCCTTTATTCTCAGTAGGGTTCTGGGCGCTTTTTAGTTGGCTAGGATCATCTTGCGGAATTCCAGCCCAAATCCAAGGACTCCAGGGTAAGCCTCATAAATGTCCAATCAACCTTGTCAAACGCCTTGGTTGCGTCCAATGCCATAAGCACCATCCCTCTTTCTCCACGTGTGGCTAGATCCACTAAGTTCAAAGCTCTGCGAATATTGTCCGCCGCAGATTGGTTCTTCAGAAAGCCGCACTGGTCGGGCTGGATGATATCTGGGAGGGTGTGGGCTAGCCGAGTCGCCAGAACCTTAGAGTAGATATTGGCGTCAATGTTGAGGAGGGCGATAGGTCTATAGGAGGCTGGACATCTCGGGTTGCCTCCAGTTTTGGGGAGCAAGACGGTGATCGACTCTTGCATGGAAGGGGTTATCACGCCAGTCTCTCTAAAGGAGTTGAACAGCTGGGCCAGTGGGGCGAGTAGTTGGTACTTGAAAACCCTGTAGAACCTGGTCCTACAGCCTTCCAGACCTAGCGCATGAGATTTAAGTGCTTTTATGGCTTCATCTACCTCATCAGTGGAGATTGGTGCGTCCAGGAGTTCTCATGTAGAGCCTGGGATTCAAGGGAGGGCTACTTTGCAAAGGTATTCCCTTTGTTCGCCCACATCCTGTGGTGGAGCAGTCATTATCTGCTTCAGATGTTCAGCTGCCAGGCATTGTTTGTGCTGTTCTGCGTATTGGATTCGACCATGCGTGTCCCGGAGCCCAATAATTGTGTTGTTTCGTTTTGCTTTGGCTAGTTTGGCCACCAGTAGTTTATTTGCTTTATTGTTTTTGCATTAGTAAAATTGCGTGGCCTTTGCCATTTGGTATGCTGTATGATCGGCGTAGTGGGCCTCAACCTTTTTCTGTGCCGTGCGAATGGCTCGGTGAGTTCTTGGGGACCATCCTTTTTCTTTATGAATTTGCTCTGCTTTCCGGAGGTCTTTTCGAGGGCCAAGCGGGTTTGATGTCTGGCTTTGTGGAAGGCAACTCCCCGCGCTATTAATTCCCCCCTCACTACCGCTTTCATGGCGTCCCAAGTGGTGGCAGGTGATGTGTCCGTTACAGGGTTTTCCAGAAAGAAATGTTTGATCGTGGTGGCAATCGAGTCCCTAAGCGGCATTTCATTTAGAATTGGATCATAGAGTGTCCATCTACGTCGGGCTGGGTGAGGAGGGTCCTGGGTTCGGATTTCCAAGGACACTGGGCCATGGTCCAATAGAATCCGTGGGCCTATGGAGACCTCGTTGGTGAATGAGAGAATTCGAGGGGAGACCAAAAGGAGATCAATCCTAGAGAATGTTCTGTGGACGTGGGAGTAGAAAGAAAAATCTTTTTCGGCGGGGTGAAGAAGCCTCCACACGTCCACCACTTCCAGGGTCCTGAATAGTCGTAGAAGTGCTAAAGCTAGGGTGAAGTCCCCGGATGATGGGGGGTGGGATTTGTCTATCGTAGGGTCCGGTACTCCATTGAAGTCGCTGCCGATGATAACTTGGCCTTCTAGAAAAGAGGGGAGAGTGGCGCATAGGGAGTCGTAGAAGGCGGCTTGAGCCGAATTGGGAGCATATATCGACACAAAGGAGTATAGTTCCCCAAGTAGTAGGCATTTCACCGCAACAAACCGGCCCTCTGGGCAAAGCTTTGTGTTGAGGATCTGGGGGTTCAACCCCTTCCCGAAGAGAATGGCCGTGCCCCCTTTTTTGGAGTTTCCAGATGCAATAAATTGTTTCGGGAAAAAACGGGAGCGTAGATGTCCAAAATTAGCTGGTAGTAAGTGTGTTTCCTGCAGCATGGCTACCGTGGCCCCTTCGTTTTGAAGTTTTTGCAATATTGACTTGCGTTTGGCTGGGGAGTTTAGACCTCGAACATTCAGTGAGGCGAAATTCAGGATGGAGTGATCTGGGGAGCTAGGCGTGGGAGTCGCTATGTCTGGAGTGGGCACGGGGAACGGGGTTGGGTCAGCCAGCATCTCGCGGGTATTGCGGATGCGTGCTTCCCTGCCATTGAGATTTTTGCTCCGGCCTCCAACAGGGAGGTGGAGATTTAACTGAAGGGGGGGCAGGTTTGTGTGTCCAGCACCCCCCCTTGGCCAACATGGCCACATAACTGTTCATAGCCAACATGGCCAAATGTAGGTATCGCCTTCCAAGGACTTAGATGGTTTGTTGCATGAGCCGTGGGTGAGGCCCGCCGCCACGACTGTCGGCGACCTCTTTCGTTTCTTAAGGACGATGGGGTTCCTTTAGGTATGGCTATTTCTTCCTTCTGAACCTCGGGACTCTGGACCAGGAGTTTGCCTTAGCGATGGGCGATTTTGGAAGGTCAGAGTCCGAGGCCCTCTCAGAGTTCATGGGTGACCGCGCTTCAGAGGGTGTCGGGTTCATGATCTTTTTGGCGTCTTCCAGGTGGCTGATTCTTCTTTGGGTGCCTTTGTAGGAGAATTGAAGGGCCGTGGGGAAGAGCCAGCGATAACGAATTTGTTGGTCTTGTAAAAAGAGAGCCAGGGGTCGAAGGGCTCATCTTTTCTGAAGGGTGAGGACGGATAAATCTTGGTAGATTTAGATGGGGATGCTCTGGAAAGTTATTATATCATGAGAGTGACTGATTGCAGAAATGGCTTCCTTTGTCGTGAAGAAGTGCACTCTGGTGATGACATCTGGTGGGGAGTCCGCTTGCACTCCCCGGCTAGGGCGCATCCTATGAGTGTGGTCCAGGAGGAGTTGTGACTTTTCGAAATCTGGTAGGAGAGCTTGGAACAGGTCCCCCACGTATTCCGCCAGGTTTCTGTCCAGAACTGAGGTTGGGACCCCTCGGATGCGCAGGTTGTTGCGTCGGGCCCTGTTTTCTAGATCTTCTTGTTTGAATTCTAATATTTCACATTTATCTTGGAGGAGTTTGACTGAGCGCTGAACCTCCGCCAGGGTAGATGTTTGGTCCTGTGTCCGATCCTCTATTTCTCCCAGCCTCTGTTCGGCATCTGTTACCCTCTGGTCGGTGTTTTCCAATTTGGTAGATAGTTCCAACATGCATGATCTGAATTCTGATTTAATGTCCGCCATGAAGGCCTTGATATCATTTTTCGTGGCGAGGGCACCTTTGTCTTCCGGGGCTTCTAGAGAGGTGGAACCATGGGGTTCCTGTTTTTTAGCTTTATCTGTCGACATCAGCATTGTTGCAATGTCTGTGGTTTTGCCGGATTTGGTTTGTTTAGACATCACGTTCCCCCAGGGGACGTGGAGCTCCTGGCTCCTGTATACCTCGGAGTCGAGGGGAGAATTGCTGCGATGATGAGGGCCAGAAAGACACAGTGGGTAGATAGGGGGTTGCAGAAGGTGGGCCGGGGCGCCCCAGTAAGATGGAGGATCACTGCGTGTGACCGGTAGGTAAGGGAGGCAGTCGTGTCCTCCTGCTTGCCGGCGGGAGCTCACCAGGCCCGTTCAGGAATCGATGTGTAACTCCTAGCTTGTTTTCAAACTGTGCCTTGTCTCTCTCGGAAGCTGATCGGATGAGCAGCAGGGGGAGAGCGGGGGAATCAGATTTTACCCCCTTCCCCCGGCTCACCTTCTCTCCAGGCCGGGGCTTCTTCGTTTGTTCTCGGCCCGGCAAGACGCGTCTGAAATGGGGTCTTCCCGGTCACTTTCTGTCCGTCCAGAAGGGCGGACCGCCGTCGGTACCCTGCAGCCAGAGCCAGGGGGAGGGCCCATGTGCTTCGGCCAGGCCACACTGCTGCATTGAGATGCTGAGTCATGGCCCACAAGCCGGGCAAGGGGAGGAAAGGGAGGCAATCACTGGCGAGGGAAGTTGTATGTGCGGGCCGCTGTAGTGGGGGGGATCGCAGTGGAGATCTGTCGGGAGCAGGAGCTCCTCCCCCTTTCTATGCCGCTCCCCGGCTTCTGCGATCCTCTGGGCCCCTGTCCGCCATCTTGAAGGAAGGTGCGGGCGGAGAGATTTAAGCCTCGTATCTCCGCGGCAGGACTTCGGAAGCCTCCCGGAGCACGGCCACCGCTGCAGCAGGCTTTCAGCAAGCCTCAGTCATGTTATGGTCCATCTTGCAAGCCTAATATTGGCCCCAATTCGTCGCGGCAGCGGGCACCCCATGGAGGCCATCAAAGGAGCAACCGCATCGACGGCGCTCCAGGCCACGCCCCCCGTTACCCACAATTCTTTGGAAGCTGCAGTGGAGGCCAACACCTAGAATGTTGGTCATCCATCTGGGCAATAATTACCTCACCAAGTTGGGGAGGGGCCGTTTTTTGGCCCAGGTACAAGTATCTTGGCTCAGGAGCTGCCGGGCACTGACATATTTTGGTCCGAGATTGCTCTGGGGCAGCTATGGCATGGGGCCTCGTCACATGAGGGGATGGAAAGATCTAGGAGACGCCTGAACAGGAGCGTAGAAAAATGCTCTATAGCCGAGGGACTTGGTTTCATTAGGCATTGCTATCTGAATTCACTTACGTCACATTCTGCAGCAGACGGAGTACATTAGTCAGACAAAGGAATGGATGTCTTCCTCACAGCAATCCAGGTGGCATTAAGAAAGGCTGGCTGCAGACAGGAGTATTGGTGAGTATGTCCTGGAAGTGTGGGTGCATTGGGGGCAGTGGGGAAGCCACCCCCAAAGCGTGGCGGAGTGTCGGGCGGTCCTAGCTAGGGATGAGTTTTGACAACACTGCGGCTTCAGCCGTGAGCGATTCAGGAATGGCCACCTCGAGCCAAATCCTAGCGACAGGCACTGACTCCCCCTCAGGGACAGTTGAGACTCCATCATCTGATGTCAATGGCCCTGATAATGATTTTCTGACTGGCAGTGCAGAACCAGAAGTGTATGTCCGCTTTGTTGCCAAGGGCAAACAGGGAATGACACAGGTCATCCTGGAAATGTATTTTACTTTTACAGAAGTGGCTGAGACTACCCCAATTCATTTGCTCCAAATAAACTGCGATCTTTGTGTTTCCATAAACGTTACAACCGTTTCTGTGGTTTTTTAATGAATAAAATTAACATGTTTCTCATGCTGTGATCACATAAGGAGGGTGGGGTTGGTCAATAAGGGAGCGCCGCGCTAAGAGGCTGACCGGTCCCCGGAGGGGGAAATAGAGGGACAGCCTACATAGCGGGCTGCCCCTCTGGCTACCCCACCGCAGGGTTGGTCAAACTCCTCTCCTTGGAGGCAGAATGGGCGTCCCCCAGGAACTGACACATTCGGTCTCGGGCACCTGGGGTTGCTCATAAGGCGGGGCTGCAATGGTGCAGTCACTTTGTTGGCAGCCCCCGCCCGTAATTCCCACCATCCCTCTACCTACATTAATGTAATAGTGACATGTTGTGGGATTGTTATGTCATATGATTAAGAAAATGTCCCTGTGTATAGGAAGTTGTGTTAAGCTTTATTTTTCAGATGATGCAGTACGGTGGTTATGTGTTTTGTAAGGAACACATGGTGGCAACTGTAAAGACAGACACAAGTATGCACAGTTCAAGGGTGTTTATTAAACTGTATAGGTAGGTTGGAAAAACACCTAATCTAAACCTAAATCTAAGATGGGAGCAAGCTATGACCATTAAATAATAATAATAAGGCAGTCCTAGTGGCATCTTATCAAATAAAAGGGCCTATACAAAAAAAAACTGATATGGTTCACAAGAAAGAAAGAAGTGTTCACAAATGCTAAGTCAGGATGTGGAAGCAAGGGGTCTCCCTTCCGCATGTTTTTGAGCATGGTACAAAGTGGGATTCCGGAGCACAGCACATGCTAGAGCTTCCCCTGCACGAGACGACAGTTCCGCTCTCAGATACCCGGACCTTCGGTAGTTAAATCTCTTTTCTGCAAAAATTCTCTTGCCTCCGAGGATCTGATGTGTTTAAAATCATAAAAAAAAGTTCATTTCTGATTGCAATTGGGTGATGATTCTTCATCCCTGGGTCCCCCTCTTCCGGGCTCAGACCCCTCTCGAATATCGACCTCCATCTGTCAAGTTCACTCGGGCTTGTAATCAAAACATTCTCGTCTGTGGCATTCACACGTCTTAATGTCTTTTTAAAAAGTTCACTGTGGACATCCCTCTGTCGGGTACACTTTTGTTAACACACTGTTCATTGGGACTTTAGGATTCGCTCCTTTCCATCGACATACCTCCGTCAGGTTCACTCTTGCCAACTCTTGGCAATCAAACAGTTCTTTCTCTTGAACTCACTATGTGGGATTCATCTCCCTTATCTTTTCAATTACGTGCCGGTCAAATACTTTCGACTTTACAGGTGGATTTGCTAGTCACCTGTATGACCATTTTGACCTTTTCCTTGTGGCTCACCTATGGCCTTCTGGTATCGGTAGTTTCAACAAACGTGGGATCAACCAGAGTCTCTCGAATTAGCACCCATGTGGTCCCAGACCCCTCTGCAGCTGGTTTTCCGTTAATGTCAACAGTTCTTTGAACTTCCCATAATTAGCCATTTGTGACTTTTGCTCAAAACAGTTCGGTTTCTTATCAGCTCGCCCCTTAACCCACCGGCTGTGATGAACTGCTTGGCTTTCCTTGTCTGTAGAGTCAAGGCCGGTACCATGGTAGCAAGCATCTCTCCCTGTTCTGATTATCAGTGTAGGCGCGCTCCGTGTACTGTTGACATCTGCTGTAACACATGCTGGCTACTGTTCGCAGTCTTAAGATTCCTTCCACGGAGGCTTCGCGGGCCTGGGTCGGAAAGGGCAAGGTTGCTTCTCTCCTTGTCACCCTATCGGTTCTCGCCACCTTTCTTCTCCTCTTGAAGTGCTGTGCTTGGATAGCTGTCTCATCATGAGATCTGTGTGCTCCACCTTTTTTTTTTTATTTTTTTTTATTTTGAAAACAAATAAACAATACAAACCAAACTTGCAGCATTATTTACAACAGACTTGTGAACATCAATTACCTCATGTTACTGCTCCCCAAATCCCCCCTCCCTCAAGAGCTTATTTGCGTTTCTCGTTCTGTATCCGCTGCGTGTGGCTGGGTATCGCCTCCTTCCAAAGCTGCAGAATCCACTACTGCGCCAAACAGTCCTGTTATTAACATTCTCCAAGCCATCAGGTTACCCACTTCTTCTTCCCCGCACTTGCTATATGCCTCCTGCCACACCACCGTTTCAGCCTCTGCCCATTTTTGCAAGTCCCGCCACCATACCTCAACCCGTGGCTTGTGGCTCTGCTTCCAGCCCATGGCAATCCTTCTTTTAGCAAGCACATATGCCAGGTCCCTCTGTTTCCCAAGATGTTTAGTATTCCGTGGTCTGGGAAACCCTCCCAATAGGCAGGCCCAGGCCGTATCTATGTTGAACGTGACCCCTTTATCCACTAGTTTCCGTGCCACTTCCCCCAAAAGGCTTCAATCACTGGGCAAGACCAGAACATGTGTGTCATATCAGCATCTTCCTCATCACATTTTGGGCATGCTTGTCTTCCTGCGTTTACAAACTTGGATATTCTCTTCGGGGTCATAAAGGCTCTATGCGTTATGTATAACTGTATCTGCTGCAATCTGGCGTTTCTGGACACCTTCTTATGGTATCCTATAGCACGTTCCCACATTCCATCGGTCATCAGTGCCCCCACCTCCGCTTCCCAGTCCAGCCTCAAATGAGTCAAATCCTTCCCCACCCGGCTCATCACCATCTCGTACAGTCAAGAGATCTCGTGCCCTCCTTCTGATATGTCATATATTGTTCCCATTAGGACGTCTGGCTCCTCCGCCAGTACAGTCTCTGGCCAGGTTTTACGAATAGTCTGCACTAGCCTAAGATACGTGACATATTGGCCTCTATGCAAACCTGTCTCTTCTCCCAGTTCTTCGAAATCTTTGATAATCCCTTCTTGCCATACATCTCCCAATGTGACCAGCCCAACCGATTCCCAATAGGTCCTAATTATCATTCTGAGTTGGTTGTCTCCCCCAGCTAAGGCGACTAGCGGCACCTGTGGGGAACACGGGCACGGGTTCTCCATCAGTTGGCATACTCTGTGCCACATCTTCCACCCAAGCAACAGCATACCCGGGCGTTCTTTCATTTCGAGTCTAGGCACCCAGATAATCTCATTTAGGTAAAACGGGGTGCAGTCCTGCCCAAACAGCCTAGATTCAGGAGTTACTTCATCAGAGAGCCATTTGGTTACATATTGCAACTGACTAGCTACATAATAGGCCTCAAAATTCGGCAGCTTAATGCCCCCTCTATCATGGAAGTTCTGTAGCTTCCATAGCGCCATTCTATTGCGAGTGCCATGCCATAGGAAGTCCCTGCACATGCTGTTCAGTTTGACAAAAAACTTTCTGGGTATCAAGTATGGTATATTACTAAAGAAATGTAACAGCCTGGGCAGGACCACCATTTTCAGCATCGCCCCCCGTCCCATCATCGCCAGCGGCAGCTTCTCCCAAAACTTCATATTTGTTCGGATTTTTTTCACAGCCACCTCAGTGTTATGCAAGTGTTCCACCTCCACCGTATGATACACATCTATTCCGAGGTAGCGGAAGGAATCAGCCGCCCAACGTACGGACAACACTGGCAACCGTTCCTGAGTGGCTCCTATGTAGCTCCCCAATGGGAACATGCTCGATTTTTGGGGGTTTACCGCTATGCTGGACAGTTCTGCATACTTTTCCATAACCTCTAGAATATACTGAAGATTTTCTTCTGGATATTTCAAATATAGTAGTAAAGTGTCAGCATACAAGGATATTAGGTGTTTCTCTCCCCCTACCTCAATACCGACCATGTCATATTGTTGTCTGAGGTACACTGCCAGGGGCTCCAGGGCTAGAATGTATAACATCGGGGACCAGGGGCACCCTTGTCTGGTGCCTCTACTGAGTTGCTACCTCTCAGATATCACCGATCCTGTGAGTACTCTGGCGAGTGGTTCACTGTATAGTAATTTTGCCCACCTAACATAACCCGGCCCCATCCCGTATTCTTCCAGGGCCGCCAGCAACCATGGCCACCTCACTGAGTCAAAAGCTTTGACTGCATCTAGGGACACCACCGCCATTTGCCCCTCGCTCCTGTTTCCCTCTTCAATCACCCGGTGGAGTCGCCTGTGGTTGTGGGTTATATTTCTGTTGGGGACATAACCTGTCTGGTCCGGGTGTATCAGTTTGCTAATAACCCTTCGCAGCCTATTGGCCAGGACCGCCGTCAAGATCTTGCTATCCTGGTTCAACATTGACAACGGCCTATAGGAGCCGCAGCTATGCCCTGGCTTGTTGGGCTTAGGGAGCGTCACAATTAATGCTTCTCTGAGCGATTCCGGTAGCCGACCCATCTCAAAAGACTCATTGAGCATCTCTAGCATAGGGAGGCGCAATTCCACTTTATATGTTTTGTAAAACTCGCCAGGGAATCCGTCCGTGCCCGGGGTCTTGCAGGTGGGCAGCTGCTTCACCACCTCCTCTAATTCCTCTAAGGTAACCGGTGCATCCGGCTCCTCCCTTTCTTCATCACTAATCTTAGGTAACTCCATGTCTTTTAGAGTTTCTCTAATCTCCTCCCGATTGTCCCCTCCTCTGTCCTCATATAATGTTCTATAATAGTCCAAGAATGCCTCGTTGACTCCCTCCTGGGTGTCAACCACCTCCCCGTCTTCTCTAGTTATTGTCCTAATCGGGGGCCTGGGGGTTTCGCTCTTATATAACCACGCCAACAAGCGGCCAGTTTTATCCCCACCTGCATGTTGCCTCTCGACATACTTCTTGTAGTTAAGGTTGCAGAGCCTTTCCCAAAGCTCTGCGCACCTCTGCTGCAACTCGAGTACAAGTTCCTCATCCCCTCCCGCCCTGTTGCTTTCGCGCTCCAGTTTCTCTTCCGCTTCCTCTAGTTCCGTTAGGACACCACCCTGTAGGCCTTTTGACTTAGCAATTGCAGCACCCCGCAATACGAATTTGTTGGTCTTGTAAAAAGAGAGCCAGGGGTCGAAGGGCTCATCTTTTCTGAAGGGTGAGGACGGATAAATCTTGGTAGATTTAGATGGGGATGCTCTGGAAAGTTATTATATCATGAGAGTGACTGATTGCAGAAATGGCTTCCTTTGTCGTGAAGAAGTGCACTCTGGTGATGACATCTGGTGGGGAGTCCGCTTGCACTCCCCGGCTAGGGCGCATCCTATGAGTGTGGTCCAGGAGGAGTTGTGACTTTTCGAAATCTGGTAGGAGAGCTTGGAACAGGTCCCCCACGTATTCCGCCAGGTTTCTGTCCAGAACTGAGGTTGGGACCCCTCGGATGCGCAGGTTGTTGCGTCGGGCCCTGTTTTCTAGATCTTCTTGTTTGAATTCTAATATTTCACATTTATCTTGGAGGAGTTTGACTGAGCGCTGAACCTCCGCCAGGGTAGATGTTTGGTCCTGTGTCCGATCCTCTATTTCTCCCAGCCTCTGTTCGGCATCTGTTACCCTCTGGTCGGTGTTTTCCAATTTGGTAGATAGTTCCAACATGCATGATCTGAATTCTGATTTAATGTCCGCCATGAAGGCCTTGATATCATTTTTCGTGGCGAGGGCACCTTTGTCTTCCGGGGCTTCTAGAGAGGTGGAACCATGGGGTTCCTGTTTTTTAGCTTTATCTGTCGACATCAGCATTGTTGCAATGTCTGTGGTTTTGCCGGATTTGGTTTGTTTAGACATCACGTTCCCCCAGGGGACGTGGAGCTCCTGGCTCCTGTATACCTCGGAGTCGAGGGGAGAATTGCTGCGATGATGAGGGCCAGAAAGACACAGTGGGTAGATAGGGGGTTGCAGAAGGTGGGCCGGGGCGCCCCAGTAAGATGGAGGATCACTGCGTGTGACCGGTAGGTAAGGGAGGCAGTCGTGTCCTCCTGCTTGCCGGCGGGAGCTCACCAGGCCCGTTCAGGAATCGATGTGTAACTCCTAGCTTGTTTTCAAACTGTGCCTTGTCTCTCTCGGAAGCTGATCGGATGAGCAGCAGGGGGAGAGCGGGGGAATCAGATTTTACCCCCTTCCCCCGGCTCACCTTCTCTCCAGGCCGGGGCTTCTTCGTTTGTTCTCGGCCCGGCAAGACGCGTCTGAAATGGGGTCTTCCCGGTCACTTTCTGTCCGTCCAGAAGGGCGGACCGCCGTCGGTACCCTGCAGCCAGAGCCAGGGGGAGGGCCCATGTGCTTCGGCCAGGCCACACTGCTGCATTGAGATGCTGAGTCATGGCCCACAAGCCGGGCAAGGGGAGGAAAGGGAGGCAATCACTGGCGAGGGAAGTTGTATGTGCGGGCCGCTGTAGTGGGGGGGATCGCAGTGGAGATCTGTCGGGAGCAGGAGCTCCTCCCCCTTTCTATGCCGCTCCCCGGCTTCTGCGATCCTCTGGGCCCCTGTCCGCCATCTTGAAGGAAGGTGCGGGCGGAGAGATTTAAGCCTCGTATCTCCGCGGCAGGACTTCGGAAGCCTCCCGGAGCACGGCCACCGCTGCAGCAGGCTTTCAGCAAGCCTCAGTCATGTTATGGTCCATCTTGCAAGCCTAATATTGGCCCCAATTCGTCGCGGCAGCGGGCACCCCATGGAGGCCATCAAAGGAGCAACCGCATCGACGGCGCTCCAGGCCACGCCCCCCGTTACCCACAATTCTTTGGAAGCTGCAGTGGAGGCCAACACCTAGAATGTTGGTCATCCATCTGGGCAATAATTACCTCACCAAGTTGGGGAGGGGCCGTTTTTTGGCCCAGGTACAAGTATCTTGGCTCAGGAGCTGCCGGGCACTGACATATTTTGGTCCGAGATTGCTCTGGGGCAGCTATGGCATGGGGCCTCGTCACATGAGGGGATGGAAAGATCTAGGAGACGCCTGAACAGGAGCGTAGAAAAATGCTCTATAGCCGAGGGACTTGGTTTCATTAGGCATTGCTATCTGAATTCACTTACGTCACATTCTGCAGCAGACGGAGTACATTAGTCAGACAAAGGAATGGATGTCTTCCTCACAGCAATCCAGGTGGCATTAAGAAAGGCTGGCTGCAGACAGGAGTATTGGTGAGTATGTCCTGGAAGTGTGGGTGCATTGGGGGCAGTGGGGAAGCCACCCCCAAAGCGTGGCGGAGTGTCGGGCGGTCCTAGCTAGGGATGAGTTTTGACAACACTGCGGCTTCAGCCGTGAGCGATTCAGGAATGGCCACCTCGAGCCAAATCCTAGCGACAGGCACTGACTCCCCCTCAGGGACAGTTGAGACTCCATCATCTGATGTCAATGGCCCTGATAATGATTTTCTGACTGGCAGTGCAGAACCAGAAGTGTATGTCCGCTTTGTTGCCAAGGGCAAACAGGGAATGACACAGGTCATCCTGGAAATGTATTTTACTTTTACAGAAGTGGCTGAGACTACCCCAATTCATTTGCTCCAAATAAACTGCGATCTTTGTGTTTCCATAAACGTTACAACCGTTTCTGTGGTTTTTTAATGAATAAAATTAACATGTTTCTCATGCTGTGATCACATAAGGAGGGTGGGGTTGGTCAATAAGGGAGCGCCGCGCTAAGAGGCTGACCGGTCCCCGGAGGGGGAAATAGAGGGACAGCCTACATAGCGGGCTGCCCCTCTGGCTACCCCACCGCAGGGTTGGTCAAACTCCTCTCCTTGGAGGCAGAATGGGCGTCCCCCAGGAACTGACACATTCGGTCTCGGGCACCTGGGGTTGCTCATAAGGCGGGGCTGCAATGGTGCAGTCACTTTGTTGGCAGCCCCCGCCCGTAATTCCCACCATCCCTCTACCTACATTAATGTAATAGTGACATGTTGTGGGATTGTTATGTCATATGATTAAGAAAATGTCCCTGTGTATAGGAAGTTGTGTTAAGCTTTATTTTTCAGATGATGCAGTACGGTGGTTATGTGTTTTGTAAGGAACACATGGTGGCAACTGTAAAGACAGACACAAGTATGCACAGTTCAAGGGTGTTTATTAAACTGTATAGGTAGGTTGGAAAAACACCTAATCTAAACCTAAATCTAAGATGGGAGCAAGCTATGACCATTAAATAATAATAATAAGGCAGTCCTAGTGGCATCTTATCAAATAAAAGGGCCTATACAAAAAAAAACTGATATGGTTCACAAGAAAGAAAGAAGTGTTCACAAATGCTAAGTCAGGATGTGGAAGCAAGGGGTCTCCCTTCCGCATGTTTTTGAGCATGGTACAAAGTGGGATTCCGGAGCACAGCACATGCTAGAGCTTCCCCTGCACGAGACGACAGTTCCGCTCTCAGATACCCGGACCTTCGGTAGTTAAATCTCTTTTCTGCAAAAATTCTCTTGCCTCCGAGGATCTGATGTGTTTAAAATCATAAAAAAAAGTTCATTTCTGATTGCAATTGGGTGATGATTCTTCATCCCTGGGTCCCCCTCTTCCGGGCTCAGACCCCTCTCGAATATCGACCTCCATCTGTCAAGTTCACTCGGGCTTGTAATCAAAACATTCTCGTCTGTGGCATTCACACGTCTTAATGTCTTTTTAAAAAGTTCACTGTGGACATCCCTCTGTCGGGTACACTTTTGTTAACACACTGTTCATTGGGACTTTAGGATTCGCTCCTTTCCATCGACATACCTCCGTCAGGTTCACTCTTGCCAACTCTTGGCAATCAAACAGTTCTTTCTCTTGAACTCACTATGTGGGATTCATCTCCCTTATCTTTTCAATTACGTGCCGGTCAAATACTTTCGACTTTACAGGTGGATTTGCTAGTCACCTGTATGACCATTTTGACCTTTTCCTTGTGGCTCACCTATGGCCTTCTGGTATCGGTAGTTTCAACAAACGTGGGATCAACCAGAGTCTCTCGAATTAGCACCCATGTGGTCCCAGACCCCTCTGCAGCTGGTTTTCCGTTAATGTCAACAGTTCTTTGAACTTCCCATAATTAGCCATTTGTGACTTTTGCTCAAAACAGTTCGGTTTCTTATCAGCTCGCCCCTTAACCCACCGGCTGTGATGAACTGCTTGGCTTTCCTTGTCTGTAGAGTCAAGGCCGGTACCATGGTAGCAAGCATCTCTCCCTGTTCTGATTATCAGTGTAGGCGCGCTCCGTGTACTGTTGACATCTGCTGTAACACATGCTGGCTACTGTTCGCAGTCTTAAGATTCCTTCCACGGAGGCTTCGCGGGCCTGGGTCGGAAAGGGCAAGGTTGCTTCTCTCCTTGTCACCCTATCGGTTCTCGCCACCTTTCTTCTCCTCTTGAAGTGCTGTGCTTGGATAGCTGTCTCATCATGAGATCTGTGTGCTCCACCTTTTTTTTTTTATTTTTTTTTATTTTGAAAACAAATAAACAATACAAACCAAACTTGCAGCATTATTTACAACAGACTTGTGAACATCAATTACCTCATGTTACTGCTCCCCAAATCCCCCCTCCCTCAAGAGCTTATTTGCGTTTCTCGTTCTGTATCCGCTGCGTGTGGCTGGGTATCGCCTCCTTCCAAAGCTGCAGAATCCACTACTGCGCCAAACAGTCCTGTTATTAACATTCTCCAAGCCATCAGGTTACCCACTTCTTCTTCCCCGCACTTGCTATATGCCTCCTGCCACACCACCGTTTCAGCCTCTGCCCATTTTTGCAAGTCCCGCCACCATACCTCAACCCGTGGCTTGTGGCTCTGCTTCCAGCCCATGGCAATCCTTCTTTTAGCAAGCACATATGCCAGGTCCCTCTGTTTCCCAAGATGTTTAGTATTCCGTGGTCTGGGAAACCCTCCCAATAGGCAGGCCCAGGCCGTATCTATGTTGAACGTGACCCCTTTATCCACTAGTTTCCGTGCCACTTCCCCCAAAAGGCTTCAATCACTGGGCAAGACCAGAACATGTGTGTCATATCAGCATCTTCCTCATCACATTTTGGGCATGCTTGTCTTCCTGCGTTTACAAACTTGGATATTCTCTTCGGGGTCATAAAGGCTCTATGCGTTATGTATAACTGTATCTGCTGCAATCTGGCGTTTCTGGACACCTTCTTATGGTATCCTATAGCACGTTCCCACATTCCATCGGTCATCAGTGCCCCCACCTCCGCTTCCCAGTCCAGCCTCAAATGAGTCAAATCCTTCCCCACCCGGCTCATCACCATCTCGTACAGTCAAGAGATCTCGTGCCCTCCTTCTGATATGTCATATATTGTTCCCATTAGGACGTCTGGCTCCTCCGCCAGTACAGTCTCTGGCCAGGTTTTACGAATAGTCTGCACTAGCCTAAGATACGTGACATATTGGCCTCTATGCAAACCTGTCTCTTCTCCCAGTTCTTCGAAATCTTTGATAATCCCTTCTTGCCATACATCTCCCAATGTGACCAGCCCAACCGATTCCCAATAGGTCCTAATTATCATTCTGAGTTGGTTGTCTCCCCCAGCTAAGGCGACTAGCGGCACCTGTGGGGAACACGGGCACGGGTTCTCCATCAGTTGGCATACTCTGTGCCACATCTTCCACCCAAGCAACAGCATACCCGGGCGTTCTTTCATTTCGAGTCTAGGCACCCAGATAATCTCATTTAGGTAAAACGGGGTGCAGTCCTGCCCAAACAGCCTAGATTCAGGAGTTACTTCATCAGAGAGCCATTTGGTTACATATTGCAACTGACTAGCTACATAATAGGCCTCAAAATTCGGCAGCTTAATGCCCCCTCTATCATGGAAGTTCTGTAGCTTCCATAGCGCCATTCTATTGCGAGTGCCATGCCATAGGAAGTCCCTGCACATGCTGTTCAGTTTGACAAAAAACTTTCTGGGTATCAAGTATGGTATATTACTAAAGAAATGTAACAGCCTGGGCAGGACCACCATTTTCAGCATCGCCCCCCGTCCCATCATCGCCAGCGGCAGCTTCTCCCAAAACTTCATATTTGTTCGGATTTTTTTCACAGCCACCTCAGTGTTATGCAAGTGTTCCACCTCCACCGTATGATACACATCTATTCCGAGGTAGCGGAAGGAATCAGCCGCCCAACGTACGGACAACACTGGCAACCGTTCCTGAGTGGCTCCTATGTAGCTCCCCAATGGGAACATGCTCGATTTTTGGGGGTTTACCGCTATGCTGGACAGTTCTGCATACTTTTCCATAACCTCTAGAATATACTGAAGATTTTCTTCTGGATATTTCAAATATAGTAGTAAAGTGTCAGCATACAAGGATATTAGGTGTTTCTCTCCCCCTACCTCAATACCGACCATGTCATATTGTTGTCTGAGGTACACTGCCAGGGGCTCCAGGGCTAGAATGTATAACATCGGGGACCAGGGGCACCCTTGTCTGGTGCCTCTACTGAGTTGCTACCTCTCAGATATCACCGATCCTGTGAGTACTCTGGCGAGTGGTTCACTGTATAGTAATTTTGCCCACCTAACATAACCCGGCCCCATCCCGTATTCTTCCAGGGCCGCCAGCAACCATGGCCACCTCACTGAGGCAAAAGCTTTGACTGCATCTAGGGACACCACCGCCATTTGCCCCTCGCTCCTGTTTCCCTCTTCAATCACCCGGTGGAGTCGCCTGTGGTTGTGGGTTATATTTCTGTTGGGGACATAACCTGTCTGGTCCGGGTGTATCAGTTTGCTAATAACCCTTCGCAGCCTATTGGCCAGGACCGCCGTCAAGATCTTGCTATCCTGGTTCAACATTGACAACGGCCTATAGGAGCCGCAGCTATGCCCTGGCTTGTTGGGCTTAGGGAGCGTCACAATTAATGCTTCTCTGAGCGATTCCGGTAGCCGACCCATCTCAAAAGACTCATTGAGCATCTCTAGCATAGGGAGGCGCAATTCCACTTTATATGTTTTGTAAAACTCGCCAGGGAATCCGTCCGTGCCCGGGGTCTTGCAGGTGGGCAGCTGCTTCACCACCTCCTCTAATTCCTCTAAGGTAACCGGTGCATCCGGCTCCTCCCTTTCTTCATCACTAATCTTAGGTAACTCCATGTCTTTTAGAGTTTCTCTAATCTCCTCCCGATTGTCCCCTCCTCTGTCCTCATATAATGTTCTATAATAGTCCAAGAATGCCTCGTTGACTCCCTCCTGGGTGTCAACCACCTCCCCGTCTTCTCTAGTTATTGTCCTAATCGGGGGCCTGGGGGTTTCGCTCTTATATAACCACGCCAACAAGCGGCCAGTTTTATCCCCACCTGCATGTTGCCTCTCGACATACTTCTTGTAGTTAAGGTTGCAGAGCCTTTCCCAAAGCTCTGCGCACCTCTGCTGCAACTCGAGTACAAGTTCCTCATCCCCTCCCGCCCTGTTGCTTTCGCGCTCCAGTTTCTCTTCCGCTTCCTCTAGTTCCGTTAGGACACCACCCTGTAGGCCTTTTGACTTAGCAATTGCAGCACCCCGCAATACCACCTTAAAGGCTTCCCAGAGCGTGCACGCTGAATCTAGGCTGCCTGTGTTTACCTCAAAGTACTGTGTGATCGCATCCCTGATATCTTCCCTGAAGACTGGGTCTCGGAGCGCCTCCGCTCGGAGGCGCCATGTCGGTATCCGCGCCCTGGGGCGGCAGTACTGCCAGCTCAGCACCGGAGGCGAGTGGTCCGACAGGACCCTCGCTCTATAGTCTATTTGGGTGGTCTCTATCACCACATCTGGCATGGCAAAAAAGTAATCCAGCCTGGTGTGCAGGTGCTGCGGAGCTGAGTAGTGCGAGTACTGTGTTTCATTAGGGTGTTTCAGTCTCCAAACATCCGCCAGCCCAAAGTCATCTAGTAATGTCTGCAATACCCTGGCCGCTGGGGTGGGCCTATCAATCTTCCCATCAGATCTGTCTGCCTTTGGGTTGAGCGCGCAGTTGAAATCCCCTCCCCAGATAACTGCTCCTCCCATACACGCGCCCAGATGAGTACACAGGGTTCTAAAATACGTTGCAGTGTTTTGGTTGGGGGCATACGTGTTTATAATGCACACCTCTCTATTCTCTACCAAAGCCTTTAATATGACCAACCTCCCCTCCGTGTCCACCACCTCTTGGGTAAGTTGAAGCGGCACGTGTGGTGCTACCCAGACCAGCACTCCCCTAGCGTAGGCAGAATACGAAGAGCCTACTACAGTACCTCTCCACTTCTTCCCCACCAGTTCCAATTTTTGCTGGGTCAAATGTGTTTCCTGCAACAACGCAATATCAATCTTCTGTCTTTTTAAGTACATCATGACTTTGTTTCTCTTTAAGTAACTGTTCAGTCCCCTGACATTCCATGTTACGATCTTAAGGTCCCCCATGGCTCATGAGTGTCTTCTTGCCTTTCCGTGTAGCGACTCCCCTTTGCCCACGTGATACAGATACAGCTCTCCATCTTTGCTTGTAGCTTTTCGTACCAGCTCAAACTCCCCATAACTATGTACACGGCAAATTCCCAACTTCCCTCCCCTCCCCCCACACGTCCCTTCCCCAACATCACATCCCAACTGCTGCCCAGCTCCATTCTCGGAACTCAGGCACCCCCACATCTAGCCCTGCAAGCACCAAACAATGCACAGAGCTCAGTAGGGTGAAGTCGCCCTAATGGCCACTTAACTAAAGTTGTTGTGGGGTAAAGAGAACCGCTCTGTAAGGCTCCCGTTAATTCAATAATAACTACAGTGCTTGTAACATTTAATGCAATAGTCTGACCTTCTCTACTGAAGGCTGCGCAAACGACTATATTCAGGTCCCACGTGCCGCGCCATCTTGTGGCACCTTCTTTGTGCATTACTTATCTCTTCCGTGCTCTTTCTCCGTCCGAACTTCGGACTCCTGGGGACATCCTTGCGCATCGAGCCAACTCATGGCATCCTCCGGGGTCTCAAAAAACAAAGTTTTGTGTTTATGAATGACTTTCAATTTTGCCGGATACAGTAACATATATTTGTGGCCCGCCTCTCTCAATCTCCGCTTTACCGTCCCAAAGTTCATGCGGCTACGCTGCACAGACAGGGTATAGTCCGGGTAAGCCGTGATGTTTGCCGCTCCTCGTGTAATCGGTCCTCCGTTACGAAAGTGTTCCAATATCCTCTCCCGATCTCGGTAATTAAGAATTTTGGCTATCACCGGCCTAGGCGGGTTCCCCGGCGGTGGCCTCCTTGTTAGAGCTCTATGTGCCCTTTCCACTGCAAATCCTTGGGATAGGGCTCCTCCGGGTATCTCTTGCAGTAGCATGGATTCAATGAATTTCGTGGGTTTGTGGCCCTCCAATCCCTCCAGCAGGCCCACGATGTGGATGTTGTTTCGTCGGGCTCGTCCTTCCGCCTCCTCCGCTCTGCTCTCCAAGTTGCCCACTCTTTGTATCAGGGGAGGCAATTCGGCCTTATGGGAGGCGCAATCCGCAGTATTCGGGCTAACTTCCTTCTCAAGGGACTCTGTGCGCTCCGCCAAGGCCTTGACATCCTGTCGGAGTAGGTTAACATCCTCCTGCACCTCTCCGACCTTGAGGTCCAGTGCCGTTTTCAGTTCAGTGACGGCTAGTTCGAGTTTAGATTCCCAGGCCGCCCTTAGGTCCGCAATCGCAGCTAGGACTTCTTGGTTAGCGCCCGAAGTCGTCATGCCGCTTGCAGACGGCTTGTCCCTGCTCTTGGTATTGTCTTGACCCGGGGACGTCTTAGCGAAGTCGTTTAAGGTGGGCTGTTTCGCCTTCGGCCTCACCGTTCTATTCGACATGACCCAGAGGACCTGTATTTCGCACAAATGACAAATGTGCACTCAGTACGCCCCTTTCGCTCGGTCACCGTGCGGCCTGCTCCTTCCTTTGTTCCAGACATTGGTCGGCCATTTTGTGTCTTTCGTCTCCGGCGCTCCTTATCTTTTCCGCACAGATCTCTGCCGTCGTTCTTCCTGCACCATCCAGGAGTTCACCACACGTGGCCCAGTCATTCACACACCGACATGTGTATTTTCAGCGGTCGTCGGCCCATCATTACGCACTTTTTCACCCGGATCATTACAGGTTCTCGGGAGCTCCTCGAGATCGCGTCCTCCTACATGGCTCACGTAGCTACACCCCTGTGCTCCACCTTTTATCCCTGTGGGGAAGGGAAAAGGCAGTTGGGTGTGTGCGGTTCTGGTCAATTACCTGACCCTTATATTGGGACATGTCAGGTAAACGGCTCTAGTTTTAGTCCGTTGTCTTTCGTGGTGTAAGAAAGTGTTTGTTACAGAAAGGGCGGGGGGGGTAGTGTCTGAGTATCCTAGATGGTACAATGTGGAAAAGGTGTAACAAGAAGGGGGATACTGCGTCTCACCCGTCGGTGTCCCACTTCTACTCCCCAAGGAGCCCTCATCCAGGAGATCCACCCTCACTGGTCCACTCCCAGGAACAGGATCCAATAGCGAATGCCTTGTCCTGGCCACCTGGATTACAGATACCTGGGGACTAGTCAGGGAGACACCTTCAGGTTTCTCACAGTTTGCATGATCAAATTCGAACTACCTTTGTTTTCAAGTTGTCAAGTCTCTATTCATATCAACAGGGTTGTGTCACAAGATGTTTTACTTTGGTTATGTTTTCGCGTAACAGGTTCAAATTGTCTTTTTCTGTCACAGGCGGAGTGTCGGGCGGTCCTAGCCAGGGATGAGTTTTGACGCTGCAGCTTCGGCTGTGAGCAGTTCAGGAATGGCCGGACTCTATACAAATGCAAGTGACGGGCACTGACTCTCCTTCAGGGACAGTTGAGACTCTGTCATCTGACGGCAGTGGTCCCGATAATGATTTACTGACTGGCAGCACAGAAGAACAAGTTACTTTCTTACCTGGTAACGTTCGTTCGATGGGATGGTCCGACGACGTATTCCATATCTATGACATGTAATCACCACAGCTGTGCTGCTTCGGAAACTTTTTTCGGCGTCTGCGTCCTGCGTCGATGATGTCGATGCGCCGTCGTTGAGGACCTCCTCTGACGTCTGACGTCATCCGATGTGATAAGTAGGACGCACGACGCCCGTAGGCTCAGTTGTAGTTTTTTCCCCAGAACGTGTGACACTAGCCAACTGCCAGTCAGACACAAAGCCTTGCGGAACGTAAGCTGCAATCGCAAAGAAATTCTGCAGCGGGGAAGGCAGGGCGGGAGCGATATGGAATACGTCGTCGGACCATCCCATCAAAAGAACGTTACCAGGTAAGAAAGTAACTTGTTCTTCGAGGGGATTGGGTCCTCCGACGTATTCCATATCTATGACAGACTCCCAAAGCAGTACCAGAGCAAGGACGAGGGAAAGAATTTAGAATCAAAATTTAGAATAGCCAATCAAATAGCAGAGCAAAGGACCGCCTTGCCAAAGGCCAGATCCTGTGCTCGGATGGAATCGAGGGAATAGTGACGTACAAATGTATGAACTGAAGCCCAGGTGGCTGCATCACAGATGTTGCGAATAGGAACACCCCGCTGCAGGGCAGTAGATGCAGCCATACCCCTGGTAGAATGGGCCCGCAAGCCTGCCGGTGGGTCCTTACCCGCCAAGCGGTAGCACTCCGAGATGGCCAAAATAATCCAGCGAGACAAAGTCTGTTTCGTCACAGCTTGCCCTAAACACTTTCCAGCGTAACCAATAAAGAGTTGATCGTCCACTCTGACCCGGGACATGCGTGAAACATAAAAGCTTAAAGCTCTCCTAGGATCAAGCCTATGGAGCCTCTCCTCTTCCTTACCAGGATGCGGAGGAGGATAGAATGCCGGAAGAACAACCTTCTGGGCCAAATGAAATTCTGTCACTACCTTCGGAAGAAAAGAAGGACGAACTCTAAGGACAACCCTGTCCTTGTGAAATACAGTGAAGGGTGGCTTAACTGAAAGTGCCTGTAACTCACTCACTCTGCGAGCGGAAGTAACCGCAACTGAAAACACAGTTTTCAGAGTTAACAGCCTCAAAGGGCAAGAATGTAAAGGCTCAAACGGAGCACCCATAAGAAACTTAAGAACAAGGTTTAAATCCCAAACGGGCACCAGGAAAGGTGACGGAGGGAACACATTAGTGAGCCCTTTCAGAAACTGTGAAATTAAAGGGATTTTAAAGTAAGAACACTCTCCAGACGAGCGCTTAAAGATGGACAGCGCCGCCAGGTAACCTTTAATCGTACCCACTTGCAAGCCCCTGTGGGCCAAAGAAAGTAAAAAGGACAGAACCATGGGGATGTCACATGCAAAAGGGTCCACATTCTGAACTCGGCACCAGTCGCAGAACTTACGCCAATGGCAACGGTACAGAGACTTTGTTGCTGGCCTTCGGGCCGAAAGCAACACCTCCATCATGTCTTCAGGGAGGTCCCAATCCTTATACCTCAACCTTTCAGAAGCCAAGCGTGAAGGTTGAGGGATCTGACCTCTGGATGGAGAACCTGACCCCCCTCCCGTGAGAGCAGATCGTCTCGGTAGGGAAGACGATGCGGAGGGCAGATGGACAAGTCGAGAAGGTCCGGGTACCACGTCCTCCAAGCCCACACCGGAGCAATGAGGATCATCCGGGAACCGAACTTCCGTAACCTCCGCAGCACTTGCGGGATGACGGGGACTGGAGGAAACGCGTACAGCAGCGGGAACGACCACTCCACCACGAACGCGTCTCCTAAGGCTCCTTTTGGAGGAAATTCCCGCGAGCAAAACCTTTCGCACTTCCGGTTGACACTGGAGGCGAAGAGATCCACTTGAGGGGTCCCCCAAAGGGCGAAGATCTCCAGGAGAATCTCCTGAGCCAACTCCCACTCGTGAGAGATCGTGCTCTGCCTGCTCAGAGCGTCCGCCGTCACGTTTTCGTCTCCGGCCAGATGAACTGCCGAGATCGAAACTTCCTGCTGGATGGCCCAGAACTCGAGCTGCATCGCCTCCCTGCACAGAGGAAGTGACCCTGCCCCCCCCTTTTTGTTGAGGTAGTGCATGGCCACTGTGTTGTCCTTCAGGATCAGGACACTCTTTCCTCGCACAGTCGGCAGAAAAGCCTTCAGGGCTAGCCTGACGGCCCTCAGCTCCAACAGATTGATATGGAGTCTGGACTCCGACGGAGACCAACGACCACTGACTGTCAGCCCGTTGGCATGAGCTCCCCAACCCGTGAGGGATGCATCCGTCACGATCGTCACCTCCGGCCAGGGAAGCCAAAATGGAGCCCCCTTCATCAAGTTGCCTTCGACGGCCCACCACAGAAGGTCCCGGGCGACCGAGGGCGGCACCTGAACCGGGTCCGACATCCTGCCGGAGGACTGCAACCATTGCGTCTTGAGCGCCCACTGCAAAGATCTCATCCGCAGGCGAGCCTCTGGCACCAGAAGAATGCAGGATGTCATGAGGCCGAGCAACCTCAAGAACTCGAAAGCTGGGAGCGTCTGGGCCTGCTGAAACTTGTGCACCATCTGCTGAATGTGAAGAGCCCTCACCTGGGGAGGAAAACACTGCCCCAGGGAAGTGTCGAGCACTGCTCCGATGTACTGGAGCCGCTGTGTCGGCGTCAAATGGGACTTCTTTAAATTGAGGGAGAAGCCCAGCCTGTGAAGGGAGTGGCAGGTGACGGACAGATGATCCAGGACTTGCTCGGGAGAGCTCCCCCTGATCAACCAATCGTCCAGATAGGGGTAGACGTGAATCCCCCCTTGCCTGAGATGCGCTGCCACCACCACCATGAGCTTGGTGAAAACCCTCGGGGCGGAGGTCAATCCGAACGGCAGGACCCGAAACTGAAAGTGCGAGTCGCCAACCGCGAACCTCAGGTACTTCTTGTGCTTGGGATCGATCGGCACATGGAAGTAAGCATCCTTGAGGTCGAGTGACACCAACCAGTCCTGAAGCTGAAGGGGCTGGAGGACTTGAGTGAGAGTAACCATCTTGAACTTGTCCTTCCTGAGGAGTTTGTTCAAACCGCGCAAGTCCATGATGGGTCTCAATCCCCCGTCTTTCTTCGAAATCAAAAAATAAGGGGAATACCAACCCTTGTTCCTCTCCGCTACAGGCACCAGTTCTATGGCGCCTTTCTCCAGCAGGGCTTGAATTTCCTGCGCAAGGAGCGGATCTGGACTCTGCAAAGAGAGGTTCCCCGGTGGATTGTCGCGAGGCCTGTGCCGAAAGGGAAGACAGTAGCCGTGGGTTATGATCTCCAGAACCCACACATCTGAAGTAATGGCTTGCCACTCTACGAGATGCTGCGCCAGCCTTCCCCCAACCGGCGAACCATGGGACATGGCCTCATGACTGAGTGGGAGCGGCCGCGGCATTACCTGAGGGCAAAGAGGCAACTGCCCGAGCGGCCTTGGCACCACGGGTACCCTGTCGTCCACCTCTGGTACCCCTGCGTTGGCCTCTTTGACTGCCAGCTCCTCTCGCTTTACTGAAGGACGAGTAATAGCGAAAGGAACCACCCCTCCACTGCTGTCCCCTAGGACGAAAAGGCGGAGGTTGGCGAACCGCAGCGCCCAACGACTTCGCTGCAGCTTTCGAGGTCTGCAACCTCTCAAGGCTCTCGTCAGCCTTGTTGCCAAAAAGGTGTTCACCGTCAAAGGGCATTTTGAGGAGCCGAGACTGCACATCAGGAGCAAACCCCGACTTCCGCAACCATGCAAACCTTCTCTGTAAAGCCATATGGAACCCTAGTACCGGATCAGTTGGGGGACCAACATCAAGGATGTCCGTCAGATCATCCTGCACAAACTCCCCTGAGGGAGCAGACCATCCCAAGTACTCAGAAACCCTAGCCATAAGGCGCCGGTACGAGGAATCGGCATGAGAGCCAGGCTCAGGCCTACAAAACTCCACCTCCGGAGAGGTGTCCAGTCCACTGGCATCATGCAGTGACTGTCTGAAATCGTCAAACTGACTATGGCCCGAGACAATTTCATCTGGAACCTGACTAGGAACCAGGCCATCAGAATCCTCATCCGCCTCTGAAATATAGTCCAGGTGGCGAAAAGAAGGCACCCGAGAGTGCTTGCTCTTAACCAGAGCCTTCCTAGGGGGTTCTCCCGTGCCACGGGGTACCTCCGACACGAAAGGCGTCGATGGCGTCGAGCGAATCGGCGCCGGCGTCGAGAGAACCGGCATCGGCGCCGAGAGGGTCGACGTCGAGGAAATCGGCGTCGACGTCAGATGCAGGGACTCCAGCATCGGCGGCGTCGACACAGCCCTCGAGGCCGGAGCCCCGAGCGTGTCCCTCGACGACCTGAGCGTCGACGGCTTCGACGACTTCCTCGGAGCCGGAGCCTCGAGAAAGCCTGTCGACGCCCTCGACGCCTCAGACGTCGATGTCTTCCTCGAAGACCTCACAGGTGCACACGGTCTCCAACGCGTCGAGGACCGGGACCTGGAACGGGTACGTCGAGAACGAGTCTCCTTGTCCGAACGGGACCTCTCCCGTGACTCGTGCCGACCACTCTTGCGAGCGGTGTCTCTCGACCACTCACGACCGATCCCACTCGGGGGCGCGGACGGCTTAGTACCCTGCGACTCAAGAATCGCCAGCATTTTCTTCCCGAAGGAAGCCCATTCCTCCGGCGTCGCACGGCTGGTGGGGTAAGCGACGTGCCGGGCAGAGTCCTCCGAAGAGGACCTGGAAGACGACCGGTGTCGGCGCTTCCGAGAATGCCTCGAAGAGGCTGAGGAGTGGCGAGACTGACTCCTAGAAGGAGACCCACGAGACTTCCGGCGATGACGCGGAGAGTCACCCCTCGAATCATCCGTCGAAAGCCCCGCAGACTTCGACTTCCTGGGCTTGGACACCCGACCTACCGACAACAACTTCTTACGTTCGCGTAAGGCTTTGGACGTGAGCGACTGGCAGTCGATACAGTCATCCGTGTCGTGGGCCTCCCTGAGGCACCAGAGGCAGGCGTCGTGCGAGTCCGTCACCGACATCTTGGACCCACACTCCCCGCACTTCTTGAAACCCGGACGCGGGGTCGAAGACGAAGTAGAAGACATCTTCACACAAAGGATTTTCACAAAACGAACAGGTTCGAAGAACCGAGAAGAACAGAACTCTAAAGAGTCGAGGCGTGAACCGAGAATCACGAAGCAACACGTTCGCAGAAAAAACGGAACTGAGGCTACGGGCGTCGTGCGTCCTACTTATCACATCGGATGACGTCGGACGTCGGAGGAGGTCCTCGACGACGGCGCATCGACGTCATCGACACAGGACGCAGACGCCGAAAAAAGTTTCCGAAGCAGCACAGCTGTGGTGATTACATGTCATAGATATGGAATACGTCGGAGGACCCAATCCCCTCGAACAAGAAGCGTATACACGCTTTGTTGCCAAGGGCAACCAGGGAATGAGACGGGTCACCCTGGAATTGAATTTTATCTTTACTGATGTGGCTGGGACCGCCCCAATTTGTTTGCTCCAAATAAACAGTGATCATTGTGTTTGCAAAAACTTTACAACCGTTTCTGTATTTTTTTTATAAATAAAATGAACATGTTTCTCATGCTGTACTCACATAAGGGGGGGGCGCGGTCAATAGGGGATTGCCCCGCTTTGCGGGTAGGGTCATTGAACTACCAGCAGTCCTGACCTGCCGGTGGTTTAGGCCCCTAACGGCAGATAACTCACTGAAGCACTTACACCGTTAACAACTATGCCGGTGCTTCAGTGGTTCGCATCCCATCGGAAGGGGAACTTACTGTTACTCCTCTGCCTGTAATACCCCGGTAATACTGGGATATCGGGCGGCAGAAACAGTAAGCTGAGATTGCTGGTGAGCCGCCGGTACTACTGGCGGCTTACCAGCAATCTTGTAATGACCCACAATGTGCGCTTTTCGCAGACGTTTATTTCCGAAATTGGGTGAGATTAATGGGTTGTTCAACCTTGTTAGCAGATCGGCAATGGAGAAGGGTTATATCAAACACATTTCTCTAAATAGGTTTATTGACTTGATATGATCCAGGCATAATGTGAAATTTCTCTAGTGTAGTCAGACTATCTTGTTATAATGTCTGCTTACACGCAGCCAACAGCTTGTGTTCAGTGATCTATGTGATGTTTGGATAACGTATTTTCAACAAATGCTCTAGCCAGAACTCAAAATGGTTTGATAATGGGTAAACAGTAACTAGCAGAATCTCATTGTTCTTACCCTTGTAATGCTGTTACATTGCTTGAAATAGTTTTATATCAAGCAGGAAACGTATACCCTTATATAGTGTCATCTTGAATATATACATATTGGTAAGATGTGTTGTGGATGTTCTGTGGTGTCGCACAACGTGCATTTTGTATGGGGCATGGTGCAATGTGTTATTGGGGAATATCTGGTCTTTTTCACAGCAATTTCTTAGGTATTTCACACATGCTTTCTACGAAAGAACTGCTCTAGGTGGCTAACACAGAATAGATCGATTGCTTCATTGTCCGCCTTTACCACTCTTGGTGAGTTATCTTGGTGAATGCACACACCTTTGCATGCGCAAGCACTTTCAATCAGTTTACTAGTTGTGAAGTTGTCATTATCTCAATTAAACGTTCTTCAAATTGAATTTTTCAATCTCTTTTGTATTGTGTCCATCCCCTGCATATTGTAATTATTATACTTTTTAATTTTCTCCCATGTCCTCTCTTCTTCACTTTATCTTTGTCCACTTTTGGCAACATTGGCATACATGGTACGCTTGTTTTCATTTATGTGTTCTTGCTCACGTCAAATTATGCTTGTCTATTATGATTTCCTGTATGCTTCACAATAATTGTGATTTAAATTACATTGAAATAACTATTTTCTGTTGATGCATTATACCAATGGTTATCTCCTTGTCGACATATACTATTACAACTCATTCATGTGCATATTTGTATCGTGTATGTTGTCAATGTGGGTTTATTTACCCTTGGTCTCATATCATGTTGTCTGTATGTACCATATCACTTATTTCCATCAACAATACAATAGCCCTGAGGAGGACCTTATTGGTTGAAACACATGTAGGCAGTTGTATGAATCTCATTGATTAAATACATATGGCACCATTTGGAGAGATTGTATTGATTATTGCTAAGCACAGTGAACTATTTCAGTAAAACATATAACACAAAGGAATTCATTTAATGAATCAAAGTGAGTACAGGTAACAGGAGACTGAACTTCACTGTCAGTTACCCTATTGAATGAAATTCAGTTTTAGTACCGATGCCGGGAGTATGAAAAATTGAAGGTTGACAGGTGACGCCTCTGAGGCTATAAATAGGCTGGAAAAAGGTACAGATTGGACCATCTTCGTGGCCAGATGCAATTGAACAGTGATTCATTAGTAATATTACTCAACAGCCTGCTGCCACAGTCGCTTTGCTTTTAAATCGTTGGCTTTTGATGTTTTTGGATTATGTGCAATTTTGATTTATATTTTATTTTTGTATTTACTCACTTTGCTCTTGGACTGCACGACAAGATGGAGCCGGATGTCTTTTGCCGTTAACGGCTACTTTCCAATGCTTAGGTCTGCGAGGTGCAGACTCACGCTGATCCCTGTTGTTAGTCATCTGGCACCAGGAGGGATGCAGAAGGTAATGCAGTCCTGCCGATGCTCTGCCCTGACCGGACGGCTGCTGTGCCTGCCGGATATTGCAGGGGTGGTCATAGAGGGATCTTTCCTTTTTTGGGCAGAAAGACTGACCCAACTGCGTGCGCGTGCACACGCTCGCGTGGCTGCTTTACTGAAGTGCACCCAGCTCGGACGTGCCTTCCCTACGTTTTATGGATATGATCTGCATGGCATCTTGACATCCATGGATGATCTGATCTGCATGGCATCTTGACATCCATGGATGATCTGATCTGCATGACATCTTGACATCCATGGATGATCTGATCTGCATGGCATCTTGACATCCATGGTTGATCTGATCTGCATGACATCTTGACATCCATGGATGATCTGATCTGCATGACATCTTGACATCCACGCCGACTCCTAATAAGGCTGCAGGTGAAAATGGCTTGGATGTCATGTAGTTAGTCGGCTGGAAGGCCCCGTTTTATATACTTGTGAGGTCTACATTTCTATCGGTTCAGGGCAAATTGATGCAGTCCCTGCATCTTGGTTGGTAGTGTGGAGCAGCAATTCAGCCTTATGTCTGGCTTGGGCCGCATATGATTTTGTGAATGGAGAGTGCCTTGACTTGTCTGGCACTGCACGCAGTATCTCCTGGGAACTGGAAGCAGAGCTGGAATACAGGGGAAAGCAGAACTCCTGTCGCGAGACCTGTCATGTACACAATCCTGGAGTATATGAGAGTGCTGTCAGTCCCCTCTATATCAGGCCGGGACGCCTATGGGTACAACTCATCATATGGCGATCACCTTTATTCATGTGCGGAGGTTTCCTGACTTACTTTGTGCTCCACCAGGGGCGTCCTGTGGAGTCCTTAGCTTTGATAAATGGGGGTGCGCTTATCATGATGAACTTTCTTCATTTCTTTTTAACCCAGTTAGTTTTTGGGGAGGAACAGCTTACAATCGCACCTCACGAGCACTGGACTTGTAAACCAGCCGTTGGATTGCTGTTTTTCGCACCATGTTCAATGTCATGCTTTTTTGGTTTTGGTTGGCACTGGGGATTCAGAATGTGCATTTATGTGATACATTGGTACTAGGGACGGTTAATATGGAGAGGCACTGGGGGAATGGCTGTGTATGCTGAGGCTTCTCTATGGCAGCGGCAATGTAATACCTATCCATTTATGTACGCTAATTCGGTCAATTGCTGCTTTAGTGCTTGGACTTTCTGCACGTGTTGCACAGGTCACATGTAAAATGGTCCTATGGGGCGGGGTTTGACATTGGTTGTTGCGTAGTATTACCCTCATTATGAGGTAAGCAAGTTCTGAGGATATATTCAACTTACCAAACAGGAGTTTATATTCTCTTAAGTGTTGTTATGGTGCAGAATGTTGTGGGGTGGGCTCCTCTTGTGTTGCATTGTGTGCTTATGTGTTGCGATGTTGGCTTGTTAGATCCTTCTATTTAGCACAGTCCAGGAGCCATGTACCTTGGATATGTGGGGGGTGATGGCTATTGTTGTTGAGGATTCAGATCCTCCGTACAAGGGTTTAAGCATTGCTGTGGTGCATGGATTGCGCTTAGTGGACAGGGTGAAACTGGTGTTCTCTATTGTAGACCTTAGCCGTGTATATGACCGCTCTATTGTAGACCTTAGCCGTGTATATGACCGCGAGATTAAGTCGGTATATAGGGGCTGTGGCATATTGCTGCCGATTGCTATTTCTTTGGCCAATGTGTTAGTAGGGGTTATTACTGAGGTGTCTACTCTTGACTCTTATTATAGGCTGATGGGGTGTTACCGTATGCTTGCCCTGCAATTGGTGCTTGCATCTGCCTTTGATCAGGGGTGTGGGGGGTGCATTTTATTGGGTGACTACTTTTACACCTTTTTGTAAGGATGGGGCAACATTGGCGCTTGTTTAATTTGCACTACTGTTTGGAGTCTATCGATATCTTGGATGCCACTCCCCCGATGCGGTTTACTTTATCTGAAAAGGGTAGAGGGGGCCTTCAGTTTGGGAGGAGGGGGAGATAAAAATCTGGTTGTGCGTGGTTAGCAGTGGGCAATGCAGGTGTTGAAGTTATTGTTGAATTCCATTTTTGTTTTGGTATTCATCTACAAAGGGGGCAGAGTTTATTTGTAATGTTTTACATTCACAGGTTGGGTCTACAGACTGGTGTTGTCTTAAGGGGGTGTTGGGTGGTTCTTCTTTTCAGTGTTTTAATTTTAGATAGTACCTACAGATAGGTTGTTCGGCCAAGACACAGAGGAGATGTTTGCCTCTGGGGGAGAATTGCAAGTTATATCCTGGAATGTCAAGGGGGTTAACCATCCCTTGAAAAGGAAGCAGATTCTTAATCACTTCAATAGCCTGATGTATGATGTAGCCTTTTTACAGGAGACTCATCTTACTGACGTAGAGACCGATAAACTACAGCGTAGTTGGGTAGGACAGGTGTATAGGTCCTCGTTCAACTCACGCTCGAGCGGTATGGCTATACAGATTCACAATAATCTACTAATACAGCTGCTCTATGAAAGGAAGGACAGGTAAGGCACGATGATAGCTCTCTCGGTGTGCATGCAGGGGTTAACATTTATGCTATGTGACATTTACGCCCCGACGGTGGATGAATGGTCATTCTTTAGAGAGGTTGCCCAGGTTTTGCAGGACCAGAGGTGTAACAGTTTTATTCTGGGTGGAGACTTCAATGAAGTGCTGGATCCATTGCTGGATAGAAGCAACAAACGTGTGTTGGGGTCTAAAGGCCATCAGGCAGTTGCCTCGCAGGAATTGATCTCTGAACATAAACTGATGGATACCTGGAGACTTGAGCACCCATCTGAGAGGGACTCTAGTTTCTATTCTAATGCCCATGACACATACTCACTGATTGACCTGATATTGACATCCGGTTTTGGCTACTACGAACTATGTGGAAGGAGAAATTAAGAGTACTCACATATCTGACTACACTCCTGTTGAGGTGGTTATTGCACTCCGATTTTCTACACATAGGAGTTCACTCTGGAAACTGAAAACTTCAATTCTGGAGGAAGATGAGATTGTGGAGAAGGTAGTCAAGGAGGCAAGTTACTTTGTGGAGGAGAATCATGCGGGGGATATGGACCTGGGTAGTCTGGGAGGAATTCAAATGCACAATGAGAGGCCTCCTGATCGGTTTGTCTAGCAGGCGGAAGACACACAAGGAAGAGGTGATTAAGAAATTGGACATGAGGATTAAGGATATGGAGGAGGCAATGCTGAATCTAGATAGTGTGGGCGGAAGCACGAGCTGCGCCAGCTTAAATGCAAGTTTAATAAGATGGTGTCCGAAAGGGCCGATTACATGCTATTTCACACTAAATTAAAGTACTATGAGAAAGGGGAGAAGTGTGATCGTTGTTTGGCACATAGATTTTCGGATTCAAAAGGTCAGAGCCATTCCTTCCATTGAAAGGCCTGATGGTTCAGTGACGTTTGACCCGAAAGAGTTTAACGGTGTGTTTAATGACTTCAATAAGAAGCTCTACACTGTGGGGGTGAGTGCTAAGGGAGATTTGCCTGACCATAGGCCAGTCGCAACACTTCCAGAACTATTTTATGAGAGGGCAGATTTGGATGAGGATTTTTCGGTTGATTTGCGGAAATCAGCTTTGAGTATTAATTACATAAGGTGTCCAGGCCCAGACGGGTTACCCATGGAATTCTATAGGATAATGCTGAATTCTGTCTATGAACTTCTGAGAGACATGTACATGACATGTACATAACCTCAAGAGACATTGGGATCCTTACAGCAACAACTCGCCACACGTCCAGTTTGTTGATCCTGAAGAAGGATAAGGTTCCAACATCTCCAACAAACTACCGCCCTATTAGTCTCATTAATACTGATAATAAGATTTTGGCTAAGTCTCTGGCGAGGAGCCTGGAGGCGGTCTTGCTATGGTCGATACACTCAGACAATTTTGGCTTTGTAAAAGGGAAACATGCCATGACCAACAAGCGGCGGCTGCTTCCAATAATCACACAGGCGAATGACATGGATCAGGAAGCAGCAGTCTTCTCCTTGGACGCAGAGAACGCGTTTCATTGGGTTTGATCGGGTTAGCTGTAACTACCTGTTTGCTGTGTTGAGGAACATGTGCTTTGGTGAGTCCTTTATGAGCTGGGTTAAGATTTTGTACGCAGGCCCCACTGCTGACCTGTCAATTAACGGGGTTCGCTCTGAACCCTTTGGTCTGGAACGGGGTACGTGCAGGGTTGCCCTCTGTCACCTTTGTTATGGGGGTTTGCGATAGAGCCCCCGGCCTCGGATAGCAGGCTGAATGTGAAAGTAAGAGGGGTTAATTATGGTGGGGTACCCCAAAAGCTCTGCTTGTATGCAGATGATTTACTCTTGTTGCAGAGACACTTGGATAGCTCATTGCTGGCATTATTAGAACTGATTACTGAGTTTAACGTTTTAAACATCATGCAGTCTCCCGAATTCACCGCTGCCAAGAATGTCTTCTTTGCCATAATTAAAAAATTACAGCAAAACGGAAAGGATCAAGCACAACACAAAGCACCAATCACCTCCAGTGATCTTTCACAGCTACTTTTAATGTACACTTTCCAATACAAAGTATGGTTTGACATACAAATCAATTTTGCACGGCGCAGACGTGAAGATCTTCGATTACCACCACGCAATGCATTCCACACTGTTACAGATGAAAATGGGAAACAATAGGCAACCCTGACATACAATGAATTAACTAAAAACCATCACAAACTATATGACCAACAACGCAGCCACCTTCGCGGAAGAATGTACGCCATTGCCACTGATCCCAATTGCCCAGTTAACTCCCTACTTCTCTACATGTCAAAATTACCTGTTGACGTCTCATGTTTTTTTTAAATGCATCGACGCTTTCTGCACAACCAATGCAAAGATGAAGACATTTGGTACACGAATCACCCTTTGGAAAAAACACTCTTGGATCTTTGATATGATATGGCATTTACAACGCGCCTATACACAAGTGTTTCAAGGTGCGACGAGGCCAGGGAGGGGAACAAAGGGAGGACGGACAGCGATCCTACTAGGCCAGGTGTCATTCAGATCGTGCAAGTGCGAGGGAAGGGTCAGTGCAGTACATGGGAATAGGTAATAATAATAAGTAAAGTAACGACCAGCAAGTGGCAAGTGCAAGGGTAAGTGCAGACATCAGGTGTCAAGGTCTGGGAGGGGGACTGTAGGGATACAGAATATGTCCCCAAGTGCAGGGGTTGCCAGGTGGGCAGTGCAGGTGTGACGCTGGTGGTGAAGGTACCAGGGCCTAAGATCAGAGGGTGTCCAGGTAGCCAGCACAGTTCCGGTTACAGCCAGGAGGTGAGCGGAGGAGAGGAGGAGAAAAAGCAGAAGCAAATAGAAAGGTTTTGAGGTGCTTTCGGAACCGGAGATGGTTCTCCTAAAGTTTAAGGGAGGCAGGGAAGCTGTTCCAGAGGGAGGCACCAGCCGAAGAAATCTAGCACCAACTCGCTGCTTGGTGAAGCGACTGACCCTGAGGGAGTTGGAGGCGGATGAGCAAATAGCTTGAGAAGGAAGATATTTAGGAAGAAAGAGTTGAAGGTATTGAGGCCCCAGTCCCCAGAAGGCATGGTGGACGATGCAGAGGGTTTTAAACTTAATCCTTGCAGCCACTGGGAGCCAGCGCAGAGATCTCAGTCCTGGAGAGATACGAACCCGGGGCTTGAGGCCAAGGACAAGTCTCGCAGTCATGTTTTGGATGAGTTGCAGAGGGCGGAGAGTAGAAGCAGGCAGATTTAGAAAGAGGCTGTTGCAATAGTCCAGCCTAGAGTGAACCAGAGCTCTGGAGACAGCGAGCTTCTAGGGGACGGAGAGGAAAGGAAGAATACCTCTGAGGAGATGCAGTTGGTAGTTTGACTTCTTAGAGATGTCAGAGATGTGAGGAGAGAAGGAGACTGTGGAGTCGAAGATGACTTCGAGGTTTTTAGCCTCGCAGGTGGGAGCAGGAAGAGGACCAACAGAGGTGGCCAGAGAGCTACAGGAAAGGAGGGAACGGGTGTGCCGATGAGGAGAATCTCAGTCTTAATGGCATTAAGGCAGAGGTCGTTGGCGGCACACCACTCCTGGATAGCAGACAGGCAGTCAGAGATGAGGGAAAGAGAGGAGGAGGCCGAGGGTAGCCTGAAAATTAGCTGGGTGTCCTCCGCATAGCACTGAAAGTTGGTGCAGAGAGCGGCGATGCGGAGGGCAAAGAATGCCAGGCATTGGTTGAACAGCCAGGGAGAGAGGTTAGACCCCTGGGGGACACCACAGGTAAAGAAAAAGATAGAGGAGAGGAAGGACCCAAGTTGGACCTGGGAGGGTCGGTCGGAGAGGAAAGAAGTCAGCCACACCAGAGCCTGACCAGTGATACCCAGGTTATCATGGAGACGGTTGAGCAGGATGGCATGATTGACAGTATCAAAGGCAGAAGAGAGATCAAGCAGGATGAGGACACAGGGGGTGTTAGAGTCAATGTTGTAGAGCAGGTCTTCACGGATGTTCAGGAGCGCAGTTTCCGTGCGTCTGGCAGCTCTGAAGCCAGACTGATGATCATAAAGACAACCAACAGATTCAGTGTGGAGATTTCATGCAACGTATTAGCGAACGCGCACATCTAAGTAAAATATATACCAACCACTGCATTCGTGCAACCGCAATTTAACTTCTTTCAAATGCTGGCCTAGACTGTAAATAAATTATGTCAGTGTCTGGACACAAGAATGCTTTTTTCACTTTCCAATTACTGGCAACCACAAGAAACACAACGTAATGCCTAGTCATCAATACTCCACCAAGGACAATACACAAAAAATGTCCACACCACTTTCCCTCATAGTCTTCCAGTACACAATACTGCAATCTGTCCATCTCCTCCCACCTCCTCTACTTTCATTAACAATGCCATGTCCAAGATCTCCTCAAATAAAACGAACCCCCAGTTTGACAATTGCTCTTTCCTTTTTCATGGGAATGTCCACTTTAACAGTGAATGATACCTATGCACCACTTATTTACCGAAGTACTGTTCTTGCCAGGAATTGAGAGTGCCATATTTGCATCTGTTCTCTTGCACCAGTTTACTTGCACCTTTAACTCTTTTACTTTTGTCACACTAAATCAAATGATCCACATTCTGACATTGAAATGTCACCTCTACGCCCTTTTCCCTTTCCCCTTGTTATTGCTAATGCCTCCTTGTACCATTTTCTTAAAAATGCATTTGAACTCATTAAAAGTACGATAAAGATCATTGTAATTCTCTTTTTTCTTTCAAAAGTGCTTCGCATTTATTGCATCCAGAACACACATTAATGTTGATGGCAACTTATTTTTCTTCCTGTACAAAATACAGCAGATAGTGTGCATTCTGCACATGTAACGCAATACATGAAATGTTGATTACAACACTTCACGTATTGTCATACACGTGCAGACTGCATGAGTAAAAACATTTTTCCCATTCATTAGCACGGAGCAACTAGGCTTAAAATGGCGACCTGTTGCTCGGTGCTTATAAAGCAGTATGCACGTTCTAGTGTTCCTAGAACCAATACATACTGCGACAAAACCTTTTAAAACGGCAAAATAAATGCCGCCTGAAAAGGTTTCATCAGACATTAGTGTTCCGGGGCTACAAACTCTGAAAAAATAGTATCCTGAGCCTGCAGACCCCAGAATACTAATGGCATAACCGCCTCGCCGGCGGGCCATTACTGCCTAAAAGTAATGTAACTTCAGGCCCCGGGGCACTACCTTAGGCGGTAATGGCCCGCCGGCTCGGCGGTTATTGCCACAATATTTTATACATTTCTTTGAGTAATGTCCATGCCTGTATCACAGGCAGAGCAGCTATGTAGCCATAACTAGTTGACAAGCCCATAGAGCTATGCGCCTGTGACATTAGACACTGCCCAGAATTTGGGAACACCTACTGACGTGCAATACATGACCAATGAAGGTATGGCATATTCACGTGAGAACTGGAATAATGGGTCACATTGGTTCTAGTCACACAACCAGGGTCTGTTAAGTTTGATGGAAGTTTCCTCCACGTGGGTAGGCCAAGCTGAATTGTACAGAACAAAAATGGTGCTGATAAGAGGATGTTCTGGCAGAAAGCTCATTGTTAATGTAACCGACTAAATATATCATGCCGTTTTATGTATGAACGTCATAAAAAAATAATAATAAAAAAATAAAAAACAAACATACGAAACCCCAGAGATTTTGCTGCTTGGGGCCTCAATTGTGGGGTAAGGGTACTCTGCCAGTTGCTCTATTCATTTCTGCACAGCTATATGCATATCAACCTTACTCTGCTCCTGCAGACTGGTTTCCTCTGTTGGACTTATTGGCAGGTTTCTACAAAGGGAATGATATGACATCCCATGGTTTTGCGCTATCACACCATTAGATGACGTCAGGCAGCAGGGGCTGGACCATATAGAACACCCCTTTCCGTAAGCAAACCATAATTTGGAAAAACTATGCATTATAGACAACTAATAGTAAATTAAGCATCAACCATATTTTTGTGCAGTTTTTAAGGCGGTTCCTCAGGCAATGCCCAACTCTGGAAACATTTGCAGAGATCAGCCTGCTAAATTTTTCCTGAGATCACATCTCTTTTATAAACTCATGGACCACTCCTCATCACAATCTAAAAACAGACTGCTCTTGCCCTCCACTACTACTCTTCCCATAGGTCGGCATGCAATTGCAATCTATATAGGCTCCCTTTTCGTAACCTCATCCCCACATGCATCGTCACACTTTTTGAAACCACATATTTGCAGTCACGGTAAACCTGTAACTTTTGACTTTACGCAAGACCTTTTCCATGGTGAATTAAGTCTGCTAATGAACTTCAGGTATCTCATTAGAACAAACAGATCCACACCTGTGCTGGAGTGAGGCAAGAAACAGTAAGCAGCCAGTACCTCCTGCCAATTGTGCACACATACAACTGCAAGCGGCATACATTTCTTCACAAGCCTGCTCATCCTTTCTACTTAGCCACTGGCAGATGGTATAGAATTCTTCACCAATGGTCCACATTTGTGTTCTAATGATAAGCTCTAATTTCTGTGGATAGTAAAAATAGACATTTATCTGTGATGTCACCAGGTATACATTCCCTTCCAGAAATCCCCTTTAAAATGTGTTTAAATACCTGTTACTCCCGAGTACTCCACTCCGCACATTTGCTTGTATAATCAATGAGGATGCACACTTAGGTTTTCACCAGTACCATCAAACGTTCCACAATATCGATCGCTACCGTCTGCCAGAATTTGTCAGAAACAGGCAGGTGTATAAATGATGGGCACTGGGCTGTTTAAATGTGTCAATACGTTTTCAAAGTCTGCAATTACAGGCTGCCTTCTCAACATCCCCTTACACCCAGGCTACCAGTATTTCTGCCTTTGTTGTCTTTTCATCAGGCTTCTTTGCAGGTGGTCCTCATGCACTGGCTCAATATATTCTCTTCATTCTATTGGTGGGATACTCCTAACTCTGAGCTTATCCCCAAACTCCCTCTCAGATAACCTCAGGAAAACGACGTTGCATTCATGGATTGCATCCTTTATCTTTCCCAGTCCTTTCATAAGTCCTGTGCGAATGGGCGTGTGTTGCATCCCATACAATAGGTTTTTTGAACCATGTTCATTCTCAGTAGAGGCCCCCATACTTTTGTAAACCTTTGCGAGTGTAGTTGGCTTCCAAATTCACACAATTGTACTCCATTCACTCATCCCACTTATCAAAGGGTTAACCATCCATTCATTAATGGGTGGTCTCTCCAATAAGTTTGCACCTTGCCTTGATGTCGCCAGTAGTAATGAGTGTGAAGGCGATCGGAAATCATCTTATGTTCCCCCAGCACAAAGTCAATCTTCACTTTGTGTTTTACCGACCCAGGCAAATAAGCATGGGTGGGGTTGCTAATCCCTTTCAGGAAAATGTGTGCACCAGGATTTTGTTGTCAGTCCATATTGCATTTTGCAATCCCCAGACCAGATACTTGAAATGTGTACGAGTCCAAAAAACTACTTGTGCCTTACTCTCCATTGTTGAACAGCTGATCTCTGGTCCCTCCAGAGTGCAAGAGGCGCCTGTGATTGTCACCCCACTGCTATCATGACTGTGTCAGGCCTTCATGGCTTTGGTCTTGCCCACAAATCCTGGAATAAATTTGCTACAGTATTCCACCAGCCCAAAAAGGTCTGAAGCTCATTTTTCATGGGGCTGGATACATCCAGCATAGGTTTGAACTTCTTTTTTAGCCTGATCGCTTCCGCATGCATGGCAAATGTTACTTCTTCCCCCTCTTAAGGCAAATCTCATTCTTTAATTGGAGTCCTTTGGTCGTTATTCCATTGCATATCCTGTGAATCCATGCATCCTGTTCTCTCATCCATGCTGGTTACTAGGATGTTCTCTGTGAAGAAATACTTGACAGACATTTCACAAATAAATTCAGCATTTCTTGTTGCAATACCGATGTTACAGCTGACACCAGACAAAAGGGCATGCATCAGCACTGTAGTCTCTTAATGGTTTTAATAATAAAGTCAGGTGTCAGGACCTAATGGTTTTACTAATCAATTTGGTAGGGGTACTCCACCTTGAGATCCACTATGCTCTCGCTTTCTGTCACAGACTGGTGAAATTGGGCACTGTCCCCCTGGATGAAACACGATCTCAAGTGCCACTTATATACATTTTGTTTCTATTTGGTTTGTCTCTGGTATGTGTCCTAATTTTTTGCAGCCTCAAACTGGGTCACTACTAGTTATTATCTTTATGCTGTTGTACAGGCACCCTTCATGGGAATGCTTCTGCCATCTGTAAATGTCTTACTTTAACTCATTTTGGATCGAAATTAACCTCCCTATTCTTCAAATAAATACAAATACTTGGTAATACCAGTCTACACCTGGCGGCCTTTGCTTATCAACATACAATCTGCAGACAGCTTCTACTTTCCTTGAAACGTAGCAATGCCCCTTGTCTTGCCATTGTGCATATTGGGCTTTGCTCATACTCGGTGGGTTTGATCAAGGGCATCCATAAGGTGAATGAACATCTTGGCCAATACTGGTGATCCAGAATCTGAGCATGCTAACGTACACACCATCTACTCTGATCAAGTCCACGGTCCCTCCTTCCCAAAAGTCACTTCCCTGAGGGAATCCGATTACTTGCTTCCTGAACCTTCTGCCCCCTGTATAATCCTAATGGTGTTTCTGCAGGATCCTCTGAACATGCACACAAAGTGCCCCTTCACTCCAAACCAGAGGTATTACACGTGTGGTGCTGGGCATTCGTTCTATATACATACATACATACATACATATATATATATCATATCAGCAGCTACACATATCTTGGTTAGCAGAGCCACACCCCCCTCATGATGTATTCCTGTTGTCACACCGAGGTCAGTTATGAACAGGTGCAACCTTGCTCATTCACATAATCTTCTATATGGACAGACCTTAGAATTTGTATTGCTCGTTCCCTGTTGGCTCCATGAACGACGGGGCCATTGTTGGCCATTTCAACAGACATTGCAATGTTTATTCCTCCTGTGAGGTGGGGGGGGGAAGCAGCTCTTGGCTCACTGCACTTTCTGTTGTGTGATGGGGTCCCAGGTGTGTTGGTATACTTACCTGGAGTATCTGTGAATCCACACAAGTCCTATATGCCCTAGTTGCATTGGACAGGGGAACATGTTAGCATGCATCGTGTGGCAAAAACAGGGGGGGGTCATATTAACATTTCACAAACAGATTGCAATTCTTCCCCTTGAATAGGGAGGGATACCATTGTGGCAACCCAAATGTTAAAACAGGAATTAATGAACAAGCAACCCGTCACACTGTGCAAATAGCTGCCTGCACAGCATCTTGGTGATAAAGCAGCATGGCAACTTGCTATAGGCTCCTGTGGGTTTCGAAAACTGAGGCATCGAGTGAGAAAATATAGTTGGAATGTAGTTATCTGTAGGAGCCACCTGCCATTTTGTGAAGGCAAACACTTAAAAAGTGGGTAGCACAATTTACTAGGTCCTCTATAGGATTCATGACTTATTCAGTTACTCGAAAGTGTGTTTTTATGAAGTTTCCTTTAGTGACTATGCCCCATCTCAGTACAAGTATAAACCTTTGTTTTTCTTTTATAAACTCAAAAAGGCTGTACAGAGTTTCTTTTACATGCTTGGTACTAACCGTGGAATGCTTCTTTGATCATAAGGACACAAAGAATCTGCTCATTATGTAAGATGAATTGCTCATGAAAGTCAACTTTCTGAAAACTCAGTTAAGCATTGCGCTTTGCTGCCAACCACTCCTAGTAACCCTGACTTCCACACTGAGGCCATTGGTACTACAAAAGGAAGACTGGCCAGAAGAACTGAAATAAAAGCATGAGCTAGTAGTTCATTTCTAAAAGGTATCGTAGCCGCAATGTTCCCTTTAATTACTTAAGCGCAGAAATGTTTGGCTTGCGTGCGCAAATTACTTTCTACGTGTGCTACTGACTAAGGAGGTAAACCACTGTGTATGCATATAGCGAGCTCTCATCTCAGAAGAGCGTTGGGGAGGGAATTTCCCCTTCCCAACCACTGCAATTATTTGCAAATCTGTGTAAAAGGTGAGTCTTACAGTACTTTTACCAAAGACAAAATAAAAAGTATTTGTGGTTATAAAGAGAGCTAGTCCAAGACTTTAAGATCTGCCACAATGCCTAGCAAAGGTAGCCCCAGGGCTTTAAGTGGACCGGGGCCTGCCGGGGCTGAGCCCCGGCAGTCTCCGAAATTTCGTTTTGAGGCGGGGCCCTGCCGGGCCCAGTCGGGCCCAGTAATCTCCCCTGACAGCCCCGGCCACTACACGAAAAGGCATTTTTTTCTACAGCCTGAAGCTCTCGCTCGTGTGCGAGAGCTTCAGGCTACAGAAAAAAATGCCTTTCAGCCATAATGGTGGCGCCGCACCTGCGAGGCATCCCTTTAATCAAGAGATTCCCGTCGGCCGGCGCCACCATTATGGAGGAACGTGAGGCCGCTGGAAGCAGAGGCCTTGCTTTCTAAATACTGGAGCTCCCGCGGATTCGCGGGAGTTTCAGTATTTAGGAAAAAGGCCTCTGCTTCCAGTGGCCTCACCCTTTCAGCCTTAATGGTGGTGCTGCCCCTCCCCAGCTGGCGAGGGGCAGCACCACCATTAAGGCTGAATAGGCAGGCGCTGTCCCCTGCCAGGCAAGCCTATACAAAATACATGCAGAGATCAGCACCCTCTCCCCCATAGGGGAGAGGGTGCTAATGTCTACAAAAGGCTGCCTGGCAGGGCTGCCAGTAGCCCATTTAGCCGGGGCTCGTCAAGGGGGCGTGGCCTAGCTGCCCATCAAGACCCCCGCTGTTAGGCCACGCCCCCTCAATGAGCCCCGGCTCGATTTGTAGTGCCACTTAAGGCACTGGGTAGCCCTGCGCAGAGAATAATATGTACATGCAGCACAAAAAAGAATTGTATGTCTACTATAAACAGCAGGTTTAGTTCAATTACTAATTTGTCGGCACTGCTCAGAGACAATGCAGAAAGTGTTTTATGCTATTGGAAAAAACACTAAAGTGTTTAGAATAAACAAATATCGCTCAACATAAATGAAGTGGCTGTCAAAAAATTCAGATAGGATACAATATTTGCAGATGAAATCGCAACTCCAAGGAATGGGTCACAAAACATGCCAATCAGAGTTAATATAACACTTAAATGAAGGAATACAAGGGTCAGGAGAACATGCCTCTCTAAGGATGATAATTGCATAGGAGTAAGTGCACCACAGAATATGGTTACCAGAATTCCTGGGCCTATGCTTACTACCCACATTACATTGTCCTGTGAACAGAGCTGTGACAACTTACTCAAAACCAGCCTTTACACCAAGAGGCAAACACACCACCCATTCTTACTCCCTAAAAACAGGACAATGTGACCATCAAAAATGAAAAACAATTAGCATATAGGAGAGCCTATCCACAAAGCTCCACTGATATTTCCTAATTAGTGACCAGCAGAGCAGCGGGATAGGAAGTACCCCTAATAATTACTGCCCGCTCTCAGGGGAAATTTGAAGGTGAAAGAACAACTTAAGTATCCCTATTGGCAAAGCTAATTACTTGTTTACTCCCTGAATAAGGAATATGTTACTCACCTGTAACTCCAGTTCTCCAGCATTGGTATCTTTCATAGATTCACAAGCTGTGAATATTCCCCGTCGGGTTGGGAATCCACAGTAACAGAACAGTTTCAAATTAAACTGAAATTCTCAGTCACTTTTGTGCTCTATTACAGTTATTTTAGGTCTTACGACCCACAGACAAAAGGAACACCTCCCCGAGCTCCGCCCCTGTCAGCCATATTCAGATCTGGCAAGTGCACATGAGTGGAACTAAGATCCAAAAGTTGAGCCATGCAGGGTAGGTGGGAGGGTTGCATGTGAATCTATGGAAGATACCAATGCTGGGAAACCCAAGTTAAAGGGAATTAATGTATTCCTTCTCCAGCATTGGATCTTTCATAGATTCACATGCTGTGAATAGATTACAAAGCAGTATTACAACAATACATATAGGTGGAGGTAAACTTCCAGTATAATTTACCACCGGAGACTTCCTAACCTCACGCGAAACGGTGCCGCAGAACCAACTGGCCAAATTTAGACTCTTCTGCGGAATCTCTGTCGACACAGTAGAACCTGGTGAATGTATGCACCAATCTTCAGGTGGCAGCACGGCAGATATCAGGCAGCAGGATTCTAGAGAGAAAGCAGTAGTTGCAGCCACTGCTCTGGTGGATTGTGCTGGGTCCTGCCAGGAAGAGGCCTGTTGGCTTGTTGGTGGCAGAATGCAATGCGAGCTGCAATCCACCTAGAAATGGAGGATTTGGAGAGAGCCCGCCCAGCCCCAGACAGTTCAAATGCAACAAACAGTTGACCCATAGTACGGAATGATGTAGTGCGTGCCAAATAGTACATGAGGGTGCGTGCCACATAGTACTTGAGTGTGCGCACCACATCCGGCATGTGCAGGGTTAGTTCCACTGGAGATGTTGTTGTGCCAAAGAATACTGGTAAAACCACCCGCTGATTGAGGTGGAAAGAGGATGGTACCTTTGGAATAAAGGTTGGGTTAATACACAGAAAGGCCTTGTCCTTGTGAAAAGTCGAGTAGGGTGGTTTCAAAGAAGGAGCCTGGATCTCACCAACTCAACCCGATGTTACGGCCACCAAGAACGCTGTTTTGCATGAAAGATGTTTGTTGGAGGCCTGGCCTCAAAAGGCGGCCTCATGAGCCTCGCGAGTAGCACATTTAGCTCCCACGTTCGTGCTGCATGACGAACAGGTGGAAAGGACTGACAAACTTCTTCACCAGTCGGTGCGACCATAGGGACAGCCCCCCTGTGGAGCGATTGTAGCTGGAGATCATCACCAGGAGTACTTTAATCGAGTAATGTGTCAAGTCTGATTCAGCCAGGAACAACAGATAAGGCAACAACTCCTAAGGCTGGATGGTGAGGATGCAGATGACGGGTCCTGCACCACACCTGAAAATACTTCCACTTGCTCTTGTAGCACTTCCAAGTGGACATATCTCTTTCCCTGGCCAGGACCACCTGGCAAGGTTGTGGGAGGGACAGAGCGATAAAATCTAAGAACACAGGAGCCAAGCCGTCAGATTGAGAGGCTGGGTCGTGGTGCAGAACTGCCCCGCGATTCCTGGAGAGGAGCGAGTGGTGTTGGGGCAGCTTGATCAGTGCCACTGACAAGAGGGCAAGGAGGTCAGAGTACCAAAACTGTCTCGGCCACGAAGGGGCCACTAATATCAGTTTTCACCGATACAGTCTGCAAGTGCGTAGGACATGAGGTACCAGTGGAATTGGGGGAAATGCCTACAGAAACTTCCCCTCCCACAGAAACGCAAAGGTGTCTCCCAAGCTCTCCGGTGGGGAAGCAGCTGACAAAGGTCTTGTAGCACCCATTGTTGTAGGTGGCAAAAAGGTTGATCTCCGGAGGGCCCCATTTCTGAAACAACAGTTGAAGCTGGTCGTCATGCAACCCCCACCTGTGACAAGAGCGCAACTGCTGAGGGAGTCTGCCAGAGTGTTCTGAATCCCTGGCAGGTGGAGGGAGGATCAGAAACAAGATCTGCCGCAGAGCCTAATGCCACAGGGCTCGAGATGCCTTAGAAAGGTGTGGAGACCTTGTCCATCCCTGCTTGCAGACATAAAACATATCTGTTGCGTTGTTGGTGAAAATCCAAACTACTTCCCCTGTCAGGAGTGGGAGGAAGGATTTCTGGGCCCAAAATATCACCCGTAGCTCCAGCAGGTTGATGTTCTGGATCTTCTCCTCCTCCGACCAAAGGCCTCTGGTATGCAGGTCTTGACAATTCGTGCCCCAGCCCTCCAGTGAAGCATCCATCGTGACAGTAGTCTGGTAACCAGAAGGGGGTGCCCTGCAGTAGATGCTCACTCACCGACCAACAGCAAAAGTGTGTTCTGAAAACTGGAGTCAGAGCAATGCAGTCCTCCCAGGACCCTGAGGCTTGGATCCAGGAATTCTGCACTGGTCTCATGTGTAACCAGCAGTTGGTGACCAATGCGATTCATGATGACAACATCCCCAGCAGGGACTTGTAGTTGCGAACAGTTGTTGTCTTGGCGCCGTTGAGATAGTGCACCTTGTGCAGAAGGGCTGCTATCCTCTCGTCGGAGGGTCTGGCCCTGCACGTCTCAGTGTCTAGCCTCACTCTGAGGTAGAGTGCCTGATGGGAAGGGACCAGGCCCGACTTCGGGAAGTTGATGGAGAACCCCAGTTGCTGCAGATACTGGATGGTGTTGGTTTCTGCCAGTAGATAGAAGGGGTTCTTACCAACCATTCGTCTAGATAGGGGTAGATGTAAACACTGCTCTGCCGCAGATGAGCCATCACTGGCATGAAGCATTTGGTGAATGCCCGCGGAGCAGACCTTGAACTGATAATGCACCCCTGCCAACATGAAGCTTAGGTAGTGCTGGTGTGAGGCGAATAGGGATGTGAAAGTATGCATCTTCGAAGTATGCTAGGAAATCTCCTTGCTGAAGCTGGGAGAACACCTGTTGTAGCATGACCATGTGGAACATTTGTGCCTTGGAACTTGTTGCATACCCGGAGATCTAATATGGGTCTCCAACCCTGTGACTTGTTGTGCAATGATTTTTTTCCTTAACAGGAAGTAGCGGGAGTATAGTCCCCTGCCCAGCTCATCCTTTGGAACCTTCTCCACTGCGCCATTCTGCAGCAGTGCTCACACTTCGTGAATCAAGAGGTATCGTAACTTCCCCGGTTTGTGCACCGGAGGAATGTCCAGTGGAAAGTCTCAACTCCAGCAAGTGGCCCTGCTGGGGGAGAAAACCCATTTGTTGGTGGTGATGTGTGACCATTCTACGATGAATGTTGACAGTCATCCTCCCACTGGGGTGTTGAAGTGGAAGGACCTGGACCCGGGCTGGACCTTAGATTGGGAAGAGACACAGCGTTGCTGAAAATCCCTGTAAAGGAGGTGTGAGGGGGATAGAGGAAGAGTGTGTGTGAGTGTGCGAGTGTGTGTGTGTGTGTGTATATATATATATATATATATCCCATCATAGGGATCTGTGTCTGTTCCAGTATCTGCTAGCCTCTCCAGCTCTCCGGTACTGAATGGTCTTTTTCCTTCCCAGTGGTGCAAGGGATTTCATCCATTCCTCTGGAAGGCCCGGGGACATCTGTGCGAGGTCACCCGATGGGTTCAGTTGCCGGGGCTGGTAAAGGTAGCTGTTGCTGCAAGGTTGCCAACAGAGTGGTCCAGGTTGACAAAATGTCCAGCGACAGGTTTCTTTGTGGAGGCAGTGATGGCTCTGGGTGGATGGTTTGTGCTGAATGCAGAGGGGTCAAAGGTGGTAACCTGATCAGACTTGCTAAACCGCGTGAACTTCTGGGAGGCGATGTTCTGGCCAGAGACAACGATATACAGATAATGGCCTCCTCCTCCACTTCATCCACGTCCAACTGGGATAGACGTGTCTCTTGTACCACAATACCACCTGGTAGCAAGGCCACCCAAAGGTTAGAGAATGTTGCCCGTGGACAGGTTACTATTGCAGACACTTGGCTGGTGTGGGTGTCAGAGACGCCAGTGGCAATGGCAGTGGTAACAATTCCATGGCAGGAATCACTTTTGCCCGTCGATGAGGGTATGACAGTCATCAATGTTTTTGCTGATGACGTGGTAGTCGTGGTCGATGACTAGGTAGTCATGGCCGTTGGCAGGTTCGCCGAGGAGGTAGTCGATAGTGCCCTATTGGATGGTGTAGATGGTCTCGGAGTAGACGACCTGGAGTGAGACTTGGTCATCGAAGATGACAGCTTCATTGCCGATTTAGCCAATAAGCTTGTTTTCGACCTTGAAGGAGAATTGTGCGCACCCGACTTAGAAGTGAACTTAGAAGACATTGCCTCCTTGGGGCAGTGGAAAAGGCTTTGGCTTCCCCACCCCGGGCGACCTCCCTTGGGCACTGACCTTCGGTGAACATCGGCCTTTGTGCGATAATCTGGGCTCGTCGCCAGAGGTTTCCTTATGCCTCCTCTTGCTGGTGGCCTGGACCTCATAGGATCTTGACCTCTTATTAGAGGTGGCTGTCCTGCCCCGCCCTAACAAGGCATGACTTTGTACTGATGCAGAATCAGAGGCCCCACTGGCGTCATCAAGCCACACAACGAGACAATGGCGACAATCCCTCAGCCTCTTGCTGGAGAACAAATGGCAGATTTCAGAGTCCTAGATAACGTGGTGAAGGCAGTAGAGACAGTCATCGTTGTGATCCTCCACGTAGACATTCTTCAGATCACAATGGGGACAGGCCTTGAACAGGCTCTTCCTCGTGGATTCAGACACCATGAGGTAGGCCCAACTAGGCATACAAAACTTCGAGGATTACCAGTGGGAGGAACGGTCCACGGAAGTAGCGCTGTCACCGCTGACGTCGGTTGTCGAGTAGATGTCAAAAAATATGTATTTTTCATAGAAAAAAAGGTTATTTTTTAAATATATTCATAGAAAATTCAAAGAGATGCTTTTTGAGGACTCCCAACATTAACGTGTGGTAAGAAATCTGAAGATGGACAATAGGGTAGGAGCTAAAGGAGGTGTTCTTATTGGCTGTGGGCAGTAGGTCCCACAATGACTGTAAGAGAGCACTAAAGTGACAGAGCATTTCAATTTAATTTGAAATGCAGGATTCCCAGTCTGACGACAGGGAATATTCACAGCATGTGAATCTATGAAAGATCCAATGCTGGAAAATCATTTGATTCCAAGCAGGACGCAAAATCTTATCAGAGCCCTGCTTGTAACCCTGACATAGGAAGTGAAATGACAGGTGACATAATACAGCTCATAATTTTACCCACTCTTCCTCACCACATAGTAGACCACATTCAACAAGCACCTTTCTGAGTTTCTTATGGAGCACTGTGGAAAAAAAATCACCTATAATTGCGTTTTAAGTTAATAGCAGAAATGCTCAACAGTACAACACATTGAGTGCCTTCTCCTGTAACAAGGGCATCCTCTTCTGCAATTCACTTGAATAGTTTAAACAAGATGCATAGGTATGCTAGAAGGCAATAAACACAGAACACGTTGAAAAGCCCTCAGCAGGTGAGCATAGAAAAGCCCTCAGCAGGTGAGCATAGAAACAGGAGGTGCAGTTTCAACAACACATTTTCTTCACTGTGGTTTTTGAAAATTGCTGTTTTGTTCTTCACCCCAAGTAGTGTTATCCTGCGCCCTTCCCCTGGACCTCCTTTCCTGCCTCTTTTGCTTGCCTCCAAAACTAGTTGTCAAGGCATTGTAAAAGGTGAGGGATTGTAGCAGTAACACACTGGCTAGGATATTTGCATACCTACAATACTTTGAAAGCAAAACGTATTTAAAGCCTCACATTGAAATTAAGGGTCGTTTAAGAAAATTTATGAATCTGCATGTACACAAATATTTTATAGAGTGCACTCAACATTATTTGCAACACACCACGCCCTTACATTCCTGGGTAGGAGTATACAAGTGCTCAGTATAACTGGTTTTTGTATAGCAGAGTCACAATATAATTTGTTAAGGTCTACCACCAATGGAACTTTAAAAGATTGGAAAGGATGCAGATTGTGAAACAAGTATTCTAGTTGTCTGAATATCAGTTGCCCTAATACTATGTATGTGTAAAACCAGGCATAATACATACCCATCATCCCTTGCAGGCAAAGACAATGATATTGCAATATTGCTCTCCACTTATAGGGTAGTTTCTGTATTAGTAGGAGTAGCAGAACATGACATTTGATTAAAGTCCTTAGAGGACAAATTAATATTTGAGTTTTATAATGCATTAATTTGCAAGCCCTTGAGCGACATATGTACAAAGAGAAGGATGCGGCTACACATCTAAGTAGCCTGCTTACTTACAGTCACTGGCTGATATTTCAGCAGACTTTTGAGTTACATAGTGTGGGTGACGGGTTTGCGGAGGTACCACGAGTAACAGAAATTCTGGAGTTTGAATGTTATTCATATTACAGCAAAAATAAAACAAGTGCGTGTAGGTACACTTCTGGTAACCTTTTGCAGACCCCACATAAGCAGATTCAAGGTTGTCCGGTAATGTCTTAAGGTAGCCTGGGGCTGAAGTTAGAGTCGAGTCATAAGGTATAAGTGTCAGAGTCACGTATAGGAGACATTGGCATGGTGGGATAGTTATGTGGTTAATGTGTGCAGGCATATCTTAGTTAAATATTATGTCTGTGGAGACCCTTATTCTTACTTGTTCCTAACCTCTTGAGGGAGGGTGTATTGTTTGTAGAGTTTTTAAAGTCACACTTGCATAGTAGGGTAATGTATATAGCCTAGATGAGAATATCAAAACTAGTTGGTATAAATGAACTTAATTAAGAGAGAAAAGAAATGGCAGTTAACCGCTGCAGCTTGTACCTTATTCATCTTCCGCTACGTGTCTGTAGTCACTCCACTTGTGGACTTGCATTTTAATCTTATTTTGTGCTCCGAAATTGCCACGTGCGGTGTTGCTCAGCTACCCGGACCCCAACCCTAGCCCCTTCCTCTGCCCACCTTCCTCCCCACCTCCCATCACTCCAACAACCCGGGATTGGCCCAGTGCCTTCCTTAAGCCACTATCGCTAGGGCAGCCTCACTGCCCATCGCAGCCCCCTTTAGCTAAGGGACGCAAAGCCAAAGGGCAGCTCCAGATGGTGTCTTCCAGTGTCAGCCAGGGAAGCAAGAAGCCAGCAGCCATCCACCTGCTACGACTGCTAAAGTATGTGCGGTGGGCCGGGGGGGGAGACAGCAATCACTGCACCCCACTTAACTGACCCACCCCTCTAATGACTTTCTTTTTCGATCCAATCATAAGCACCTCTGTGCATGGGTTTGCCTGGACATCTCTAGCATCTCCCTAAGGTTTTCTTTTTTTCTTTTGCATTACTGTTTGTGTTGAAACTAAGCCTTTTACCCCTTTTTAGGAAAGTCGAAACTAGGCGTTTTGCAGTGCGTTGTCCCACCCGGTCTTCCATCCACACTGCTTTGTGCCTCCTTCTGTGTGAACCTTCCCCCCCTGGGGCATCCTGTGTTGCTCAGCTGTTGGCTGTGCTTCTTTTCTCCCTCATTCTCCCTTCTTGCCTCCTTGCACCCTCTATGGTGCTCTCAATCTCTCCCATCTTCTCAAACTGCTCCTCCATCTCCTATCCCTCTCACCAAGTCTGGAAGGAAAAGGTTCAAGAGGTATTTCCTGGTCTCCAACCCAGGCCTCCCTATTCTTGATACCCACATCAGCACTTCATCCAGAGTCTCACCGATATCCTCTGTCGTTCCCACTCCAGACCTATGGACACCCCATATAGTCTCTATTCTCCTACTAATGGTGGCACCCGGTGGGAGGTCCTTGTGGCCCCCATGCATTCCTCCAAGACCATCATTAACGCCCATCTAAATGGTACCGTCATGGTCCAGGGCTCCCAGCCCAATTTCCTCCTTCTTGATAGGCATCTCATCAATTTCCTCCCTTCTCCTTCCACTCCTCCGCCACTTCTCTGGCACCCTCCACTGCTCAGGACCCTATGCCACTTCTGTTTACTAACTCTGCCCACTCTGAGCCCTCGAACGCCTCCACTGGGTTTACCCCACTCCTGCAACCCCCCCCCCGGAAGTCTTTCAAATGTGGCAACCTGCTCCACCTCGCTCTGCTGTCAAACACGCCTCTGATATCTACCACCTCCTCAAAGACCTTGACCTGGATGTCCTCGCTCTCACCGAGACATGGTTCACAGCCAGCTTGGTCACAGGTTTTGACACTCCTTCCCTGAGGGATACAAGATCCTCTAAGCCCAGAACCAAATGGCCCAGAGGTGGAGTGGCCCTGATCTTTCCGGCTTTCCATCTCTACTGGCTTCTCTCGGGCTGTGCCCACCATCTACAGTCCAGCTGGCCAGGTCTCCCTCTTCTCAGAACAGGCCGAACTCGCTTCTTGCCTCAACCTTTCTACTTCTGCTCAGAGACCCCAACATCCACCTGGATGCTTCCAATCCCTCCAATGGTCACATGCACAACCTATGCAACTCTCTCTTTCTTCTTGTTCTACCCTCTGGTCCACCACATTCTGCTGGACACAACTTGGATGTTCTCATCTCCTCAGACATTGCCCTCTCTGACCTGCTGACCACTTCTCTCTCCTGGACTGACCACTGTATGTTCTCCTCTCACCTGAAACTTCTTGCCCCTCAAGTAAAGCTTACCCCAGCACTGCCACCTTCCTTCTTGGTCATTTGACCCATGAAGCGAGTATCAGTGGACGCCTTTGCCTCTACTTTCTCTGCTCGTCTTACTCCTGTGGCTGACTTTCACTCTGACACAGCCCTCTCTAATCTTCATCTTTCCATCTCCAACACTCTGGACATCCTTACCCCAGCCATGAAAATCCACCTGAAGCCTATCTCCAAGTGCATCTCTTGGTATGACCCAGACCTCCTCGTCCTGAAATGGAAGTGCAGGGTGGCTGAGAGGAAGTGGAGTGCTTCGGTTGCATCCTCTGACAAACTGGCCTACCACCTTCTCCAAAAGCAATATAGACTGCCCTTTCCAGGAAGAGGGTCTATATCCAAGCCCCCATCTCTGCAGCCTTTAACACGCCCAAACTTTTTAAAATCTGCAAGGAGCTTGCCAATCCTACTGCAGTCTCCACCTCTCCTGTTCCATCCCTGTCCCTACGCACGGCTATGGCCTCTCATTTGACCACTAGAACTCCGGACATCCTGTCCTCACTTTCCTCCTCCTCTCCCAGGCCCCCTGTCCGCCTCTTCCTTTCTCCGTCTTCACTCCGACATAACCTGATGAGGTCTCTAGACAAGTCCAATCTATGGACGTATCATCCAAAAAGGCGCTCCCTTGCTCCTCCAGAACCATCAAGGACCACATTGCCACCCTCGCCCCAACCTTGGCCGATTTATGCAAACACTCTTGCCACTGGACCCTCCCCATAAACACTCCTTTGTGCACCCCCTACTAAAAAAGCCTTCTACCGATCCAACTTGTCCGGCAAACTATCACCTGATCTATATCACTCCTTTCCTGGGCAAACTCCTGGGAAAACTAGCCATCTCCCAGCTTACCCACCACACTGATTCTGTTGGTTGCCTCCATGACCATCAGTCTGGCTTCAGAGCAGACAGAGGCACGGAACCTGCACTCCTGCAAATATCTGCTCTCCAACTTTGACGCCAGCTCTCCCTCTGTCCTCATCCTCCTGGACCTTTCCTCTGATTTTTGACACAGTCAATCATGCCACCCTGATCAACAGACTGTGTGAACCTGGGCATCACAGATCAGGCCCTGACGTGGCGGGCCTCCTTCCTCCTGCTCCGTCCCTCCCAAGTCCAACTTGGGTCCTTTCTCTCCACCACCTCTCTCAACATGTGCTGTCCCCCAGGACTCTAGCCTCTCACCCTGACTCTTCAATATCTATCTGGCTCCTTTGTCCCACCTGCTCTCCACCTTCCCTTCTAACTTTGTGTTATGCGGATGACACTCTGCTTTCTTTCAGGATTCCCTCAGCTTCCTCGTCTCCACTGCCCATTCCTGACAGTCAATCTGCGATTCAGGATTTGTGCACCACCAATGATCTTTGCCTTAATGCCAGTAAGACTGAGATCGTTCGCACTGGGACCCCTGCTCCCGCTTTACCCCTCTCACTCTGTCCTTCCTCCTTGGCCCACTTACCCTCACCTTCCTGTGAGGCAAAAAGCCATGGCATCATCTTCAGCTCCACCCTCTCCTTCTCACCTCACGGACATTGGCAAAAGGCCCCCTTCCAGCTGTACCTCCTCAGAGGTATTCTACCTTTCCTCACCTTGCCCCAGAAGCTCACTGTCTCCAGAGCCCTGCTTCTCTCCAGGCTGGACTACTGCAACAGCCTCTTCCTCAATCTGCCTTCCTCTACTCTTCGCCCCCTGCAACTAATCCAGAACAGGACTGCAAGACTTATCCTTGGCCTCAAGCCCAGGGACCATATTTCTCCAGCCCTGAAATCACTCCACTGGCTCCCGGTGGCTGCAAGTACCAAGTTCAAGACCCTCTGCATCGTCCACAAGGCTTTCTGGGGCTGGGGCCAGGGCCCGCACTAGATTCCAGTCTCTTCCGAAATACCTTCCTTCTAGAGCCCATCGCTCAGCTACCTCCAACTCTCTGATGGTCAGACGCTTCTCCCGGCAGACAATGGGGGGTAGATTTCTCTCCTCCACGGGTGCCTCCCTCTGGAACGGCCTTCCTCCCCCCCTCACACTTGAGCTGGACCGCCTGAAGTTACAAAAGCAGCTCAAGACCCACCTTTTCTCCTCTGCCTTCTCTCGATCACTCCCCATTCTGTGCCGACTAGTTGCTTGGTTCCCTCAGAGACTCACTGGGCACCAGGCTCCTCCACTACCAGTTTTCATTGCACTGGCTCCTGGCCTACCACACACTTAGGGCCTGTAACTGTAAGCCCTACAGCCCCCTTGACTCCTGCACTACTTAGAGCCGCGCTGTCCTGGCTGCACTTAGAGCCCAGCTGCCCCGTTCACACTCCCTCCAACCCCCATCCACCCTTTCCTCTCCCTTCCACTTCTATTGTAGCACTTGCTCAATCCGAATGGCAAGGCCTAGTAGGATCGTTTGTCTTGTACTCCCTATGTTTTCCCTCCCTTGTCTTGTGGTGCCTAGAAACACTTGTGTACAGGCCCGTTCTAAATGCCATATCATATCTTTTAGAATGTGGGCAGCGTCTGTGTTCGTTGCTAAAACTCTTCTGAGCAGCACCCAGAAGTAAGCTAGGCAGGCGCACATGCACATGGCTTAGAGGGAACATTGTTCAAAGGTGATCCTGGATGCTCTAAAATACTTCAATACAGATGTCATACAGCTGAGCCGAAGTTTTCATTCTGGAACACTGCAAAGCTGGCAGAACCTCAACGAAAGTTATTTGTGGAAGATTTTGGGGACCTTGTTTTAATAAGTATTTAATAGCAGGTTATTGCATTAAACCACTATGCCATTAGCAAGCCACTGCCGAAATGCCGTCTTGGTTACCTCCATACCCTTAGGATGCACCAAATTCCATCATCATCACACTGATTTTAATTAGAGCAATGGCTCTCATTAATGGGCAGCACGCAGAAATAATTTAATGTATCGAAGTCAGACATGGACATCATGGTGAGCAAATGCTCACCAATGTCAAAACAGCGTCCAAAACCCTTAATTGCAAACAATTCCAATACTTTTAGTTTCACAGTGGAAATAAATGTATTGAGGGACTGTCACCACTGGTATTATACAGCAAAAGAGTCTGCAACATTGCCCGCCGAAGCACACTTGACCAGTTGAGGTTGCAATCCCCTCCTCCACTACAGAAAAGTAGGAGTTTTCAACCAAGTGTCATAAATCTGGGTCCATGCGGAAGAAGCAGGAATGTGTAGCAAGGGCAGCAGAACCCCTGGGGAAATACACACTGCAAGAGAAGAATGCATGTTCATTATTTCCCAAACGCAGAATTTAGCTTTATTGTCCAAATAGGCAGGCAGTGATTAGACTGGGATTCGAACCAGTGTTGTCTTACTTCCAAGACAAAAGCATTGTCCCTGAGCTATCCTCCTGGTCCTTTTGCTACTTCCCAAGATGTCAAAGCATAGTATGCACTTCTGGAGGAGGCCTGCCACAAATTGCAAAACCTTTAGGGTATACTGAACTTCATATCATTGCTTGCCAACGAACAGAGGTATCTAGGTATTTCTAATGTTTAGTAGTCTGACATTATACAGCAGATTTCTACAGTGATAATGAAGATTACACGGATTGCTGCAGACAAATTAGTTTTTCTCTGATGTTATTTAACACAGAGCTATGACTTAGGGCAAAATGAACCTTCAAGGAAGATGGGTATTCTTTCATTAGCACCCTTGGAATATGTATTAATTTCTCAGTAAGTGGGTTTTATTTTACAGTACAAGCCTGTGCTCCATGTATAGCATTCTCTCCTCGCTGTCATGCTATCTCTCTCTCCTCATGCCTACCTTCAGACAACCCTTCACCTCACACATGCGCTGTCTTCCACATCCATGCTGCCACCCTGCCCCAGAACTTGAGCACACAATCCACCTCAGTGAGTGTGTGCAGTGAATAACTTGCCGGCACACCATGGCAAACTTTCTGTTTCAGCCTCTGCTTCCACTTACACCGGCACCCCAGATATGCCAATTGTGATCATGCCCTTGGGGAGGGAGATACTGGCGCAAAACAAAAGGTTGATGGCTGGAAGGTTTTGAATAAATCATAACCACAGGCACAGCTCTGGGCAACCCTCCAGACAATAGTTCTGTAATGGTGTAGGAGGCTGAAAAACTGCTAGGTCATATCCCCCTGTATGAGACCACAAGCACCCCACAGACATGTTTCGGCCTTGGTGGGTGCAATCAGTGATGAGTGGCTTGGTTCTCTAGGCCCAGCGGGTTTGGGACCCACGTCAGGGCATACCCGTACAAGAGCCTCCACAAAAGCAGCAGGGATCTTTCATGCAGTTGTGTTGATTGTTTGGGCAAAAGGTTTCTGAGGGGTATACAGTCAGATGATTTAGATTATATAAAATAAAAAAAAGATTTTGCAGGTGTGAAACTAAAAAATTAGATCTTAAGAGTCTAGAAAGGTGAAAATGAGCCCTGGAAGGCATGTTTACACTCCCCCCCCCCCCAAACCAAGAGTCTACATAACTGCACCCAGTGAGAAATTAATTGGATTATCAAAATCAGATAGTACTATGCAAAAATCTTTGATTCATCCTCAGTTGCCCTGGGTAGGGATTGTGAAATAGCAGCAGAATCCAGGATATCAAAGTAGGGGCATGAAGGAATGGGTAAGTGCCATCATTTTTTTATTGTGCTGGTGCTGCCCTTCAGAAAATTCGACATTTGGATAACTATCGAGAAACCAGACATTGAAGAAAGAAGGCAGACATTTGGTATGGGGAAAACAATGCACAATCAATATAAAGCACGAGAATTATCTGTGTAAAGTACAGCCATGCAGACCCGCACCAAAGAGGGAATGTTGGCCTACCTTCTCTTCTTGGGATAATCAGAGGGGGCTTTTGAGAGAACTATCCTCTATTCGAGATTTTAATATACAATCTGATACAAAGAATATTCTAAGGCGAAGGCGAGTGTGACGATCCTGTGTCACTAACTCGAAAGAATCACACTACAAACATATTATTTTGCTTCTTAGACGTGTAAACTGACGTATACTTCAGTAGCACCCTCATCAGGTTGCACTTACTCAACTATTCTTAAACACTGAAGAAGAACAAGTCTATTGTCTGCCGATGGATCTGACTTTTAGCTTACATCCACTGAAAGGGTGTCAACAGGACTCTCTAGTAAGGTTTGCAACAAGCAGCCAATGTGAACTTTCCATTATCTATTTAGACAGGAAAATTGATGGCGGGGAGAAACTTTTTGTAATGCACACTATATATACGAAGCACTGAAATAAGATGCGAGCCACAGGGTGGGGATGATCAGAAGTAAAGAGATCCTGAGAAGTGAGATAGAAGATGATGAAAGTGCCTGGAAGGGGTCAGGGGGCATGTCTTCTATGACACCGGTAGGAAGAAAGGAAAATTTCAGGGTTGCAGGGGAAGCACCAAAAAAAGTACTGTAAAATTTGGTAAATATAGGGATCTCAAACAAGTTCGGAATGCGAAGTATCGAGCTGTAAATCGCACATTAGGTCACGATGGACGATGTGTGGAGGAGACCCAGGTATGTCCCGGTGCACAAAAAGTCTGCTTACTTAAAGCAAATAACCAAATGTTATTTAATATTTTAAAAATTAACACAATCCAAAATGGATATTTCACAAAACACTACAGAAACAACATGAACACAATATTATCATATGGAGGGACTTTCAAATATAGGCTTACAAAAATCCCTGTTATTTTATCCTTTTTAAGTTATTATGCTAAGCATGACAAGTAAACATCCTTTACAATATGGTACACCAACACAATAAAAACCATGTTACAAATGTGCTGTTATAAATCAGTAACATTAGGGAAGACATTTCATGGACTGTAATTATTTCATATGAAATACTATACAATATAAACAAAACATCCATCTTGGATGACCTTTACAGCAACCAGAGACCAAGTATTTTTAATAGTTTTTCAGTGCAAACACATTTATACAAGGCAGTCTTGGCTGCAAAACTCCCTCCTAGCATACAGTAAAATCCTGCTTGCATTTATTAAGCTATTATGCCTAATGTCACATTCAGTCACTCACAGGTTACCTGCCAGAGTTACGACCCTTTTAGCTTTTATTACCTTGAGGAAAGTAACATCTGCGTCAGCTAATCTAACTTATTTGAAAGTAGGCAATTCAAATATTTGACAAGCCTTCTGTTGTACAAAAGTCAACCTGCCAATCATGCTTAGAGCAAGCCTATGCGTTCTGATGCAACACAATTACCAGTTGACTTCAGGAAGAAAATTAAAGCAGGGATGCGGGAGATGATTTCCATGTCTCATCTCCCTTTCACTATTGACAATGGACTCCCACTAGCCCCCTGGAGAAAAAAAAACGTTTTGTAATACAAAAGGAAACCATGGTAATGAAAACATGACTTCATACATGAGCAGGGACATAGGTAAGAGAATAGCTAACCTAGCAAAGTTTCAAAACATACTTTTTTTACAATACATTTTTACATTGCTTCAGTTTTTTTTATCATCAAATTCATGGAGGTAGTTATATGTAAAAAGTTTTTTTAAAAAAATCCATAAAAGAAACATGTTGTATTATAGAAATAATACATATCAAGTGTGCAAACTGCCAATAGTTTGTGTTGACTCTTTAACATTGAATGCAACGCAGAGATTCAGAGTCACCTAAATCTGTAAACACTTCGATTGATAGACAGCAGAGGTTTTAGGTAGATTCTATTTGTATTTCATTCCAATGTCCGCCTTCTCTACAAGCTGTATGGGGTGTTTGCGCTGAAGGCTGCAAAAGTATTTCCAATTTGTCTCAATTTCCAAATGTGGCAGCGTGCCTGTATTCTTCAAACCATGATTTGTGAGTTAATACTGCGTATGGTGCGTCTCTGCTTCTTCTCGGCGCAGGCTTCTGTTGTCTCCAGCACTACAGATGAAAAAATATTTTCACAGAGTACACGAACTTGCACATTCGTTTAAGCGAAAAATCACATTCAGCCACCACTTGCAGAATTGAGAGCAGGCCCGTCAATCGAAGTGGAAACGTGGGATTTCAGGTTCAATGTCTCTTCTCCGAATTGTAAGTAACAATACAATGAATTGCAAATACTCTAAATCCAACTAAAAGTCCAAAACGCAACCCCCCCCCCCCCACCCCAGCACGGTTTATTTTAATTGCCATAAAAAAATGTCATTTTCAAAAGCCTAATTTAGGCATCATAATCAAAAGCTAAATAAAATAGAATAATATCCTTCCATTAGAAAGAAATCAAGTCATCAGGCCACACTTGTTTTTGTAGCAGAAAGAGAACTCCCTTTTTGTACATACAAAGTATTAACTCTTTTCATGTTACAGTGGATTAGAAATATCAGCAGCACCACAAAGATTAAATGGATTTATTTTTAATACTGGAGCCATAACCATAAAGAAATATTGTTTCCTTCCGTGAGTTATTTAATGCTGCACCCATGCCAATGTTGGCATGTGACACTTGCTTCGTGTGTAGGCCAGGATCCTGTGTGGCATTAGGTAGGACTAAGGGCTACATTTCTGACAAACGTAAGATTCGAACCGGTCAAGCGTTTGTTCCTTTCATTCCTTCACGCTATAGCAAGAAGCACACAGGGTGGCAAGCACTAGCATAGAAATAACGCGCGCCGTGACAATCCTATGTGATCTAGTTTGGCACTTTTCTCTCACGGTAACTCTGGCATGTGCTTTCGAAAGCAGCGTGCCGTTTGTTTCGCCAATATGTTTAGGGTCAGAGCTCTGCGGTATACTGAACCACTGCACGAGTGGACTTCCGTTATGGGAGGCCTTGGGTGTGGGGGTGGGCAGTTCAAAATGGAGCTGGCAACTACAATACTCTGAATATGCAGATGACACGGTCAGTGTCATGACTTTCATGTGTACGTGCTCATGGTAGGAGTACCGTGCAAAAGGAAAACGTGTACAGATTTCTCTGGCTGCTGTTCCCTCATTCGAAAACTGCAAATGAAAAGAAAAAAAAAAAGCACATCATACAAAAATGAATTTGTTTCCGCTGGCGGTGGTATTGGTTTTGTTGCCCTTCGGCTACGCAAGAGCACAGTTGTTTTTAGCAAGACCCACAAAATGTGGTCATGGTGACTGTTCTGTGAGGATGTAAACATCGGTCAGTGTCCGTAAACTTGGATGAGAGGAGAAGCTCTGAGGTCGCGTGGATATCAAACACTAGTCACAGAAGCTTGCAGGCAGTTAGCAGGTTTTTGGAGTTTTTCGGCGTCAGTTGTTGAGGGGTCTGCGGTTGTGGGGCGGAAGTTGAACGGCGGAATAATCCCCCCATGAGCAGGACTGAGAGCTGGGTTCTGACGCCTGTTACTTTCCACGATACTCGAAGTATTAGAAGCCAGACTTTCGCGAGTCCTGCAGTAAAATGTACAACAAAAAGAGAAACGCATTACTTAACGCATAATAAACGACCTTCCTTCGTTTACATGTAATGTCATATCCACAAAGCATTTAAGCAGGATTATTCGCATACACTCTGGCGAAACACGTTCCAGAAGTGCTGAGCGATCACCACCTCAGGGACCTGGCGAAGAACTCAACACACAACAACGAGAGACACAATCTAGGCTAGACATAAGTGTCCTTCAATACAACGGTAACACTTCTGACAGCTTTCATTAGAAACGTTTCATCTGTGTACGATTGGATTCAAGTGCTTCGTGTCAGGGTTTTATTTAGGAAATGCGCAGCTCTCGTTTCATAAAGCCACACAAATGGTAGGCAGTCTGTCCCTGACCCACGAGCTTCCGACGCCCCTTAGCCTTCCCTCTGCTCCAAAAGCATCCCCGTAAAATATCTCCTACTAGGGGTCTGTGCACAGGGGCAGAGATTAAACGGAACCGAATGAATGCTTGGGCTGCCCCCATCAAGCGCCACAACTTCGGCCCCTTTTCATATTCAAATCACTTTGCCTCACTCTCCTTTAATGAGGAAATGGTCTCACTTGCATAGAAAGCCAACACCAGGCACCACTGGGCTAGACTAATCTGCTCACTTTGCTCTATAGCTACTTGATCTCAGTCCTGTTACCTCGTGCATACATCCCAGCTTTACTTCGCGTCAAGAAACCAGAAATGCAGAGTACAGTACACGCGCTCCACAAAGTATGTATCATAACTTGTGCATGCTAAAATAAGGTGCAAACAGGTTATACAAGAATAGGAACAAGATATAGAGGAATAAGGCGCTATAAAACATTTGAGGGGATACGAGGTAGTAGAATTGGAATGGAGCACCAACAGACAATAGAATTCAGTACCAAGAGACATATGCCAGGGCGATCGTACTACACAAGGCAAGTAAGTACCATGAAGATCTAATTGCACTATATGAGCCAGCCCTGTTGATAAAATGGCTGCTAAACATTGCAAAATAGGATGGGCCGCAGGGGTGGACTGAGAACCAAAAGAGGCCCTGGAAATAATGTTCATAGTGGCCCCATATTACACATTCTTAGCAAGCCCCACACTTTTCCTATGGAAAAATGTGGCAAGGCCCCACAAAAGGCCCAGGGTGCAGAGGCCTACCGGGAAATCTCCCGAGTTCCCTTTAGGCCAGTCCATCCCTGGGATGGAGACAATAGGGACAGTAAACGGACTTCAGTGTTTGCAGGATGAGGTGATGGAGCAGAATACAAACAGCAGGCGGAAGAGCGCACAGTGTGTGCAAGACGAAAGGCAAAGAAGTACCCATTTCCATGCACAGGTTTCTTAATTGTATTGCTCGACTGATTTCGTTGAACTAACGTTATGGGTGTGTGTATTACTTTCCTCCAATATCATTTCATCTGAGTCGCAGGGTAAGTGTGAACATTAACAATACCCTCAATTAAAAGCAAATTAAATTTTTCACATGTATTGCTAGGTATACTAAACAGTTGCAGTGACAATTAAGAATTACTTGCCAGTACCCTCAGTTTGCCTGATTTGAAGCCTAACAGCGTTCTTATAATCCGGGTTTACAGCCATGCAGATTTTTAGAGCCCAAATTGAGAATATGTGTAACAGAGGAAGAGCTTGTGGACGTCTCCTTGTGTGACCGCCAGTATAAACTAGCATACTATATCCTTAATCTAGTTCAGTATAGTGAGCAGCGGGTGTTAGTTTAATATTATAGGCCAAGTTACAATCCCAAAAGTCAAGGAATAGTGCCTATATATCATGCGTTTGCAACCTTTGGCTCTCCAGATGTTTTAGACTACAACATCTCCCATGATGCTTTACCACTGGGTACTAGCTAGGGCTGATAGGTGTAGTCCAAAACATACGGAGAGCTAAACATTGAAGACACCTGGGCTATATTTGTGTTCACACACTACTGACATGTCTCTAACAATCTTATTACAACAACACTGGTGTGCAGGAAAAAGCTCTGAAGCAGCAAGTTAAGACCGTAGACTGGATCACAAATAGAAAATCGGTGGTATTCTTAAGTTAAATAATTGTGTATTAATAATCAAAACCACTGGCATTACTCTGGGCAGCTTCCATTTAATAGTGCTCAGCTTGCCCGTGGTATTACAGAAGGTGGCCATGGATCTGAAAAGGAGTATTGGCCTTGCCACCAAGAATGATTTGCCTAGGTCTAAGTTCTCTATTGTAATGGCATAACGATTAAACAGAAGCCACCCAGAGCAATGCCAGTGGTTACAATTAAATGCTTTCCACTGACCACTATTTGTTTAGTCTATTCATATAATCACATAACATATTTCAACCAAACACAAATAACTTTTCCTAATTTAAATTAGGGGACTATACCTAGGCTGCAAACGTAAGCAGTTCCTACGTGCATTCAAAATTGCAAGTTTGAAATTTGAATGGAGCGGGTCATAGTGGAGAACAAGAAAACTCTAAAGGTCAAGGAACAATGTAAAATAAAAGGTCTCTCCGTGGACAAACTATGCAACTAGTGCAAGTCAAACCTAAAGATAAATATCTTCAAATACATTGTTATAATGTAGTACAACAAAGTGTATTGTTTGCCTGCAGCATTAAGTTCAATAGACTAAAAACACTGGGTAGACACTACTTAGAATGTCGACATGTTTTTGACAACTGATGCTTAGAAACCTGCTACCTTGCTGGAAAACAATTTCAGACTAACTATTGGCTTGATCACAGTGCTTCCCTCTGTTGTGTGGTAGGGATTCCAGTTGGTAGCTCAGCTCTCTACCTATGGCAAGGCCAAAAGCATGACTGAGCATTAACCACTTGGCTGCCATCCCCAAACTTTCGATTACTTATATCTGTTTTTGAGTTCCTGGGTGTCTGGTCCCCCGTTGCCCCAGATTTTCTATTAGGTCTCAAGAGAATGTGGTAGATTTAGTATAAACCTATGTTAGCTGTCAATTCCCAACCTCTCAGAAATGTACAGCAAGCTGTGAATCATGGTTTCACAAAGAATGTGGGGCAGCCAAATCAGAGCTGTTGCTTAAAGTCCTCAGCTAACGTGGTCAAATCTTTGATCTGCGTCACAAGGAGCTCCTATGAAACAGTTACACCTAGTAATTCAACAATTATGTATAATAATGGTTACAACAAAGGTACTGCAAACAGTGCTAGACGAGCAATAGCTCAATCATTCCGATAATCTCTAGAAAAACAACCAAAATCCGACTTGTGATGAAAGTTCCAGCACCCCCTAGTTTTTATAGCCCTCCTCGAGTCTCAAAAAGCTGCATTACTTAATTGTGAAAGCTCTGGCTTCCCAAACGTTAGTCAAAGCATCCGGACCATATAGGCTACAGTGAAACATTTTAAAAATACGAGCAACAAATCTCCGTTTCTTTTCTTTCCTTATGACATTGTTCAACACCACGTCCAAGCACCATTGGATCCCCGATCCATGGTATATATAATGCAGACAGTCCTCATTCATAACAAAAAAGAACCAAGACTGGTAATTTAAATTATCGTCCACTATCCCTTCTGGGCAGTTTAGGTAAAGTCTATGGTAAAGTTCTTTTGCATCATTGAGACGAGTGGTGCAGGGATAATGATACACCATCATATCGCCAGGTAGGCTCTCGTCTGAGCGTTCGCACAGGCAATCAGGTACTTAAGGCTCCATCTACTCATGTGAACGTTTGCAGTGACAAAGGGGAAAAGGGAGAAGCTCAAAATGCTGCCTTTGACTGCAAGACAGCATTCTATTGTGTAGAGCCTTCTCTCCTATGGCCTACATTGTTCAATCTCAAAATATCTGAGTTATTTGTTTATAAACCATGATTTTCCTTCAATAATAACTATGCAACAGTTGAAAGGGTGTAGAGAGCAATACAACCCAATTGTTCCAGAGGGTGTGCAACAGTCATGCACACGCATATGCGCCAGACCCATACCTTTTTTTCCCCAATATTCATGAATGAGTCCACAAGAATGTTATTGAACGCCAATGGACCTATATTGAATGACAATACCTTATTACCCAATTAATGTATTCCAATATTGAAAACTCCCACTGGCCGCCAAAAGAAATGCTCATGCAATTTGTGTGTAATGCACGAAAATCCCTGAAATTACATTTATCAGGAGAGTATCATTACAATGAAGGCATTTGATTATCTGGGAGTTAGCGTAAATAAAGGCCCATGGCCTCATCAAGTTCTGAAAAGTGAACTTACATTGGAAAGGCGGGAAGGGTCATTCTAGGGATTCCAAGGTGTCTGGGGGCAGAGTCATGAAGTCCTGCCCTAGAACTTTGTAGAACTTTTATTGCTCCTCAGCATTTTATAGTGCTGATGTTTGGGGTCAAATCAGAAATTGTGCTAGCGAAAATAAGCTCCTAAAATCTGCTGGCCCTGCCAATAAGAACCCCAATGATCACAGGGAATGTATAACTGGGCCCATTGTGAATGGACCAGTAGCTGCTTGTAAAACCATACTGTATTGATTCAGGCGCGAGTAGAGTTTGCCAGATCTTTTGGCGACTAGGAAAGCACTACAATATGTCATGGCTTTAACTGGGACCTCCGCATGGCCCAGTTAAACAATGTAAAGTTTATGGTCAATGCTCTCAGTCTCGGCTATTTATAGAATACTCTCACCTTAATTACAAGCAACTCCAATTTGAGCTACAGTTTTATATTTTAACAGAAGATTGTTTGCATTCCACTTAACTTTCTCATCACGAAGGAGACACTCTGGGGTATTGACTTATGGCAATATTTTCCCACGAAAACTACATATGGAATGTTATGTTAATTACACTTATAAGGCGCCAAAGCCCTTAGGCATCCAGGCGCCGAAAGATAGAGGTAGAAGACTAGCTAAGCTGGAATTAATCTATTTAAACAGTATTGTCTTCAACTGTTTACGAAACACAAGGTGGTTCTCTGTCGTGTGCATCTGTGTCGGAAGAGAGTTCCAGGCTTGCGCGCCTCAGACACAAAAGGCCTGACCTAAGCCACGAGACATTTTTATCTGGGGCAAAACTAACATAGATCCAACTGAGGAGCGTGAACTTCTTGTTGGTTGGTAGACATTGATTTTCTCCTTCAAATATGCGGGAGCATTTCCAAAAATACATTTATGACACATGGTAAGTATTTTAAATTGGATCCTAGCTGCCACTGGAAGCCAGTGCAGTTTTTTCCTGGCTGCACTGGTGGGTTCTGAAACTTTTCACCTGAAAGATGATTCTGACAGCTGCATTTTGTATCCTCTGCAGCTGTTGGATGTCAGTTTTATTAGCTCCCCCCAGCAGTGCATTGCAATAGTCAACACAAGGCAATATTACTGCTCTCACAAGTTTTATGCGATTTTCTACTGAAATCAATGGGGCTACTTGTCTCCAAACCTTTAGGTGATAGTTTGTATTAGTAGAGATGGCAGTGACATGTGCCTCGCTATCCAAGTTTTCCTCCATATAGGTACCCAAGGTCTTAACTTTCTTTACGGTTTTAATTTTAGCACCTTCTATCATGAAACAATTGTAGTCTTGGCTTAGTTTGGATTGGGCATGCTGAGAGCCGAAAAGCATCAGCTTGGTTTTAGCAGCATTCAAACAGAGCCAATTAGTTGACATCCATTGCTTTATGACTTTGTATGCTTTGGCTACCGTTTGCTGATCAGCCTCATAATTCCCAGTTATGTTCAATACTAATTGGAAGTCAGCTGCATAGTTACAGAAAAATATTCCTAAGGATTCCAGCTCGATACATAAGGGAAGAATGTAAATATTGAACAACAGGGGAGGGAGACATGCTCCCTGGGGGACTCCACATGTAATGACCTGTGGCTCAGAAGTACAGTCACCCCAGTGGACACGAGGTTGACGACCCTCCAAAAAAGATCTAAGCCAGGACATGGCATTTTTAGAGAGTCCACCGACCGACGCCATTCTGTTGAGCAGGATCTTATGGTCTAGCAAGTCGAAGGCTGCCGATAGATCTAATAACGTCACCAGCCCCGACTTGCTATGTTCCAATTTATCCAACATATGTGTTTGAAGATCCAATAAAGCTGTTTCCATTCCATGGAAGCTTCGAAACCCTGATTGCTTCACATGTAGTATGCCAGAGTTGAACACATGGGATTGTAGCTGGATGGTCGCTGCCTTATCTATAAGTTTAAGGAAAAATAGTGTGTTTGTGATTGATAAAAAACAATGTCTGGATCCATCAGACACAACTAATTTAAGACCAAAGGGGTGACGGCCACATTTTTAATAGAGTGAGGGATAGAACCTGTACAGAAAGAGGACTTTATAAAACTGCAAAGAAAAGGCGCAAACAGTTCTTGATGTTCCAGTATATATTTTGATGGAAAAAGTTCACCTGGGCAATTTGTGGGATGCATATCTTTCAATAACAACAATGTTTCAGCTAGATTTGGTTCTGCAAAATTATGATTACCTAAGGTACTAATAGGGATACCTAATTTAGATATTTTTGGTGCTAACAGAGGATTGGGCAAAGGAGAAATTAGTAATTCTTGCTCAATTTTCTTTTGTGCCTTCAAGAGTTTGTCTGCAAAAGCCTTCTGGACTCTACTACAGTCATTTGTAGTGGGTTTGATCAAGGGATTACAAACAGTAGGTTTTTCCCATAACCTAAAGAGACGAAAGAGCTCTTTAGTTTTATCTCAGGCTTGGTTTATTTGCACATCATAGAAGGATTTCTTAGCTTCTATAGTCATCACTCTATAACGCTTTTCAATGTTTCCAAGCTTGCAGATTATCATCCGTTTTGTTTTTATGCCAAGTATGTTCAGCTTGCCTTTTAGCGATTTTAAGTTCAGCTAATGCGGGCGAAAACCACTTATGACGATTAGGCCGATCTTTAACTGTTGAATGGGAACATATTTCAACCAAACACAAATAACTTTTCCTAATTGAAATTAGGGGACTAGGCTGCAAGTGTAAGCAGTTCCTACGTGCATTCAAAATTGCAAGATTGAGATTTGAATGGAGCGGGTCATAGTGGAAAACAAAAAAACTCTAAAGATCAAGGAACAATGTAAAATAACAGGTCTCTCCGTGGACAAACTATGCAACTAGTGCAAGTCAAACTTAAAGATAAATATCTTCAAATATATTGTTTAATTTAGTACAACAAAGTGTATTGTTTGCCTGCAGCATTAAGTTCAATAGACTAAAAACAGTGGGTATTCTAATAGAGACCACTTAGAATGTTGACATGTTTTTTTTGTGCTTTTATACACTGGACAGAAGCAGTAATAGTTCTACAGTATATGGAAGGTCTATTTCTGTCTTGTATGTTGAAAGCAGATCAATCTTTGGGTTTGGACAGTATGCATATTTAATGGAGTATTTTCATATGAAATTGCTTTACCTAAACCTTGGCTGGGCATTCTACCATTATCCACAACATCATGCTATCAGAACAAATAATGCAGTTGATGCGTGCCCATGCTGTTCTATTCATACTGCTTTATATGAAAATTAGAAAGTATGGCTTTTACCAACCAGTTTTGACTTCTAGTTGGTTTAGATTATTTTGAGATGCACTGGCACTTTCAATCCACAGATTAGAAGCGAGCACATTATTTCTGCTGTGGACAACTTTTTAAAACTAGCATGGATATTACAAAGAAGGATAGTAGTACTGCACATTAATTTTTTATAGTTTAATGTATAAATGCTACTGCTCTTAATATTTGTAAATTCCCTGAGCGATTGACTGTGTGCATTTTTTAACCAATGATTACTTTTTACTGTATATATGATGTGCGTCTGGATTATTGTTTGCATTTCTATGGTGCACCAGGCAAGTTCTTGGCTGTGCAGGCTGTGGCCATCAAGGTCGTGTGCCAGACCAATCTGCTGCACAGAACCTAGATGGACATGTCCTTGTGGCACCATACTTTAACTGGAGGAGGTGGTGCATTTCAGTGCTTTTTTTTAATGTTTGGCAAGTAAACCAGTTAGGAAGTTATTTATAATTCATGTGTGGACAACCTCTACTTAATTAAAGCTAAAATTAAAAAGGTGAATATTCAGACAGCCATAGAGTATCTTGCCATCTACTGCTCAGATACCCCATTATTAACCCCCAAATATACCACCCAAAAAAGAATTATTGGAAAAGGATCATGTCTCGTACAGGTGATGTCTTCATGTTGACTGTGATAGGTTAAAATTTCCAACTGGATGCATGCAAACAACCTCCATATCACTTGTACGGTTTGATGCGAAAATGATTAGAGTACTATAGAGGTAAAGAGTCAAAACCTCTGTTCACGTCCATCATATGTAAAGAAAAAACATTTTGAGTATGATTGGCCGTGTACGATTGAGACAATCGGTGGATACAGTTCCTACAAGGATTATGCACGCTTTGTGAAAAAGAAAACCGCGTTCACTGCATCTACTGTGTTTTCCCTGCGACAAGGCTTGATTTTTTAAAATAAGATTGAAATTGTATCAACTTCGTATGAATGATAGACACTGGCACCCTAAAAATGTCTAACACTAATACGTCCCGCTTTTGCCTTTGCAGCAATTAACCTTAAAACACCTTGTCATTCTCTACCCTAACTTTGAAACTGCTAGACTAGCAGTCTTTGGCAAATTTACTATTGGTGTAAATAGCTAATCAAGGGACTTTTTAATGGACACACTGTATGGGGGTGAGAATCTCTTACTGGTCTTATCACTTACTCGTCTTTTGGACATAATTGAGGATCAACTGTCCCCATTTGGAATTGTGTAGTGAATTTAATTTTAACATTGTATATAAATGACTCTTTTAGTCAATATTATGGTGATTATCATTGAGCTCACATATAGGTTTACATATAAGTTTTAATTCGCAATACTATTGTGTTTTTTAATGATGTAACTGCAGGAACATCTCAATTACTAATTTCTCTTTACAAATCAGACTTTATCTGAATGGGCGTGATGCTAAATATCAGTTTTTGCACATTGTCCTTTTTGCACAAATGGACTAGACCATTTTAACATGACCTAAAATGTATCCTTAATTGAATGCTTGTTTGTTGCTCTGAGTAGGCTTTGCACTTTAGCAATTTTGCACGTGTATTGGATATTAATCTGAGTGAATATATGTTTTAGGCTTTAAGTTATAATAAAGTGGTATGGGAGACATTACTCACCGTAATCATATTTCTGATGCTTGTATCTGCTTAGATTCACATGCTGTGCATAGGCCGACATCTAGTGGAAGCTGCGGAGTATTACAGTTCGTTTTTTGAAACTCGAAAAGGGGCGTCGAACTGGGCGTGCCAGTGCGACGTCCACTGTACCCATGATCCCTCACGTGTGTAGGACCCTCAGATTTTATTTTTTCTGACATGTGGTAGCATAAAGAGTAGCGTGAGTAGAGTATCCAAGCAAATAAGAGATAAGACTACAAGCATCCATGCGCCTTCTCTCAGAGGGGAGGAAGGGCGGGCGCATGTGAATCTAAGCTGATACAAGCATCAGAAATACAATTACGGTGAGTAATGTATCGCTTCTGAGGCTTGTGGAATCTGCTTAGATCACATGCTGTGCATAGATTAGAGAGTAGTGTTAGAAGGAGGTGGGATGTGAGAAGGGTCATGAGCGAACAAATGTCTTAGAACTGCTTGTCCCACTTGAGTATCTGTCTTGGAATGAGTGTCAATGCAGTAATGCTGAGTAAAGGTGTGAATAGAGCTCCATGTAGCTGTTTTGCAAATGTTGTCAAGGGGTACATTTGCAATGAAAGTCAGAGTGGCTCCAGTACCTCTTGTGGAGTGGGCCCTCAGCGTAGAAGGCAGGGTTTTGTCTGAAAGGGAGTAGCACAATTGGATACATCCGACGATCCATTTAGAGATGGCACCTTTAGAGAAGCAATCTCCTTCTCTGCCTAGAGCTACAGAGACGAACAGTTGATCTGTCTTTCTTAGCGGCCTGGTCTTGTCCACATAGTAGAGGACCGCACTCCTCACATCTAATGTGTGGAGTTTCACCTCAGCAGAGCTTTTGGGTTCTTGGAAGAAGGCCGGTAGCTCAATGGATTGGTTAACATGGAATTTTGAAATGAACTTAGATGAAAACCTAGGGTGAGTGCGTAAAACCAGTTTATCCTTATGAACAGTAAAGAAAGGATCCTGCACTGACAGAGCCTGAATTTCACTGACCCTTCTTATGGATGTAATGGCTACTAAGAAGGCAGTTTTATAAGTCAGGTGTTTGAGACTAGCTTTATGCATGGGTTCGAATGGAGGACCCATGAGTTTAGCAAGCACCACATTAAGGTCCGGACCTGGTGGTGGGTTAGAAATTGGAGGGTGGAGTCTCTTTACCCCTTCCATGAAGGCTTTCACCACTGGCACTTTCCACCATGACATTTTTATGGGAAGTGTAAGCTGACAACGCCGCCAGGTGTACCTTGAGTGAATTAAATACCAACCCTGCATCCATTAAGTGGAGCATATAGGTGACAATATTGGAAGGAGTGCAATCAATAGGCTTCATTTGCTTATTCTGGCACCAAATAACTAATCATTTACACTGATCAAAGTAACAGTGTCTTGTGTTAGGTTTTCTAGACTCTTTCAAGATGTCCATGCATCTGTAGGGTAAATTGAGATGGCCAAACTCTAGGACTTCAGGAGCCATGCTGCCAAGTTCGTTGGGTTGGGGATGCACGGTTTGTCCTCTGTGCTGTGAGAGTAGATTGTACCAGCACAGGCGTTTGATGGGGGTCGCACCCTGCCAGTTTGCATAAGTGTGGAAACCACGGTTGTCTCACTCAGATAAGAGCAACTAGGATGAGCGTCGTCGATTCCCTGTGTATCTTGTTGACCACCTTCCTTATCAGAGGGATTGGTGGAAAAGCATAGGCAAACATCCCTGACCAATTCATCCATAGAGCGTTCCCCTTGGAGCCTGGCTGGAGGAACCTGGATGCGAAATATGGGCATTGTGTGTTTTCGCTTGTGGCGAACAGGTCTACAGTTGGGAAACCCCACTGAGAGAAGAGATCTTCTACAACTTCTTTGTGTAGTCACCATTCGTGTTCCTCTGGGAGGGGATCTCTGCACAAAGCGTCGCTAGTGAATTGAGATCCCCTGGAACATGATGGGATGACAGGTAAATGTTCTGTCTGAGTGCCCATCTCCAGATTTTCTGGGTAAGCTTGGATAGATCTGGCAAACGAGTGCCCCCTTGTTTGTTTATGTAAAACATCGCCATCATGCTGTCTGTTAGGACCTGCACTGAGAGGTTGGATAGGTGGGGCTTGAACGCCCAAAGCGCTCTGAAGACTGACAGAATTTCTTGCAGGTTGATGTGATTCTGAGCCACTGTGCGAGACCAGAGACCCTGAACTGTGTGGTGAAGGAGGTGAGCTCCCCACCCTGACAGGGATGCGTCTGTTGTGACGACGGCTTGTATTTCTGGATCATAAAAGGGTTTCCCCCCTTTGTAAGATTCTCTCTTGTCCACCAGCGAAGACTCCGTACTAGTGTTGGTGAAACAACCACTAGACCATCCCACTGACCACTTGCTGAGACCACTGTTTCGTCAACCATTCCTGCATGGGTCGCATGCGCAGGCGGGCGTGGGGAACCAGGTAAATGCATGATGCCATCATGCCTAGTAAACACATCGCTTTGCGCACCCTTATCTGGCGACCGGACTGATAGAGGAAAGAATTCGGAATCTGTTGCTGCAAATTCCTCCGATGGAAAGGCTAACCCCTCTTGGGCGTCTAGGTCAGCTCCTAGGAACTGTTTCGAGGTGCTTGGCACCAGGCTTGATTTCTTTTCTCATTGATTGAGAAGCCCAATTGGAAGAGGAGGTCGATTGTTCTTTGAATGCTGGATCTGCAAATTGCGGGGGTTTCCCCTGTGATGAGCCAGTCCTCCAGGTAAGGGTACACTGGGATTGCCTCCTTGCGTAGGTGCGCCACCACCACCACCAGTACCTTGGTGAATACCCTTGGAGCCGAGGCTATCCCGAAGGGCAGCACCTCGAACTGGTAGTGCTGGTTGTCTGGGAACATGGAATTATGAAAACAGTTATCTTTCATATCTAACGTTGCCATGTCATCTCCTTCTTTTAATAGGGGGATTACTTCCTGTAGTGTAGTCATGCAGAATTTTTGTGGCTTGACATACTTGTTTGCAGGACGCAACTCTAATACTGGGCGCATCGTTCGATCTTTTTTTGGAACAAGGAAGTAAGTTGAATAAATACCCTCGTTTACCTGGTTGCCCGGGACAAGTTCTATTGTGTCCTTTGCAAGAAGAATGATCTCCTCGAGGAGGATTCTTTGGTGCTCCAAGGAGTGTATCTTCTGTCTTGGAGGATGGTTGCGGGGGTGTTCCAGTAGCTCTATATAGTATCCCGCGGACACTGTGTACAGCACCCATCTGTCCGAAGTGATCCCTTCCCATGCGTGGGTGAAGATGGAAATGCACACCGCCTACTCGGGATGCATGGGAAGGGACCCGGAGCGGAACGTCACTGCTGTTTATTTGGAGGTGTAGCGCCTCTACCTGGGCTGCCTCCCCCCCTAACGCGGCCCCTCTTTTGACCTCTGGAGAAACTTTGGGTAGCCTGTTGGTTGCCGCCCCATGAGGTTCCTTGGTTCTGATAGCAACTGGACCCTATCTGGGAGTTTTGGCCACGAAAGTGACAATTGTTATTTCCCTGTTGGCCTGGGGGCTTATTTGTTAGTTGGCCGAGGGACTTTAAGGTGTCATATTCGTCCTTAGCCGTCTTCAGTGATTCCTCCACTGTTTTCCCAAACAGGACATTTGGTTCTAGGGCGGCTTGGGTGTCGGGTTTAAACCCTGATTGCCTTAGCCAAGGGTGTCATTTAATCACTGTGCCTTCTGCCATCAGCCTCCCTGCATTGTCTGCAGCATCGAAGTTTGCCTTGAGAATGCATCCAGACACTGATCTTCCGTCTGACGCAATTTGGGCCAACTGGCTCTTTAGAGGTTCTGGTGCAGAGACAATGAGGGCAGCTACCTGTTCCCATTGGTGACATTTGCAGCTTGCTAACAGAGTGATGGTATTGGCAATGCGTGCTTGGTAAGCCGATGTGGATGCCACTTTCCTCCCTAGAGCATATATTCTCTTGCTCTCTTTGTCCGGAGGTTGCTAGTGGTGTTCCTGCTCTCTTTCTGGTGGTTGTATCCACTAATGAGTTGGGTTTTAGCTGACCCCTTATGTACAGTGGGTCAGAGGGAGTGGCCCTAAATAGTTTTTCTACTCGTGGGTTAACTGCCCTAGTAAGATTATGGGTCACCAGAGAAGGATCGATTCTGCGTTGAATTGATTCTAAAATGGGGATAGTTTGGGCAATGTATTTTTTTTGTCCCCTAGAATTTCCTCTGCAAAATCTCTCTCCTCTTGGGCACCCCGAGTGTCAATTTGGAAATGGGCTGCAGCCTTGGCTAAAACCTCATTAAGTAAAGGCCGATTGTCAACCAGTGAGTCATTCACAGGAGGGTCCTTGGGAATAGGGGAGTCGAGACAATAGGCCTCCACCTCGTCTTCCTCCTCCTCCTCTTCCTGGTCCTCATCGTCTCCATAGTAATCGACCCCAGTCTTGTCGTCCAGCATTTGTACTTCCGACTCTTCACCATAATGTTGGTAAGGCTCAACACTAAAAGGGTCTGAAATCAACCCCTGAACTGGAGTCTATGTACGGAGTCTCTTAGTAGGAGGTTGAGGGTCTTTGGATCCCGAAGGGGCAGAGGTAGCTGCAGTACTATGATAGCTATGGAAGAAATGTGGGTCTTTTTCGTATAAATCTACAAAAAAGGACATCCTCCTCCTCATTCTATCAATGTCCTCCGGGTCCCATTGTCTTGAACTGGGGATAACCCTCTCCTGATAAGGTTCCTCACTTATCTCTGTTCCGCGAGTAGGAGGAGGGACAGACTTTCCCTTGGTGACAGGCTCAGGACCCTTGGATTTTTCTCTGTGTTTCCCCTTCTGAACCCGATGTTCAGAGGCTTTCTTATGTTGTTTTTTCCCCCCTTTCCCCATGTGTTGAGGAATGTTTACCTGTGTTACGCTCACCTGGCTCCCACAGGGGAGTCGGTCGGACCCGGACAGCTGCGGTCTCCACCCACGTGATGCGTAGTGCAGCGATGACTGACTGGATCTGCCCTCCTAATCTTGTCTGCTTAAGCCGTAGAAATATTCTCCTGCAAGTGGAGAGATGGATTTAGCCACTTGTGGATTCAAGTGATGGCACCCCCACAGTCCTCCCCAACTAATCACCTCCGAAATGCCCTCACAGCAATCTCACCTTATATTCTTGAAAGATGAGCTCTCCATCCTGCGTGGATTTGCAGGGGCGCGACGATTCCAGTTACTTCACTGGTTTGAAGGCTCGGGAGAGTTCTGGAGAGTATTGACTCAGAGGTTCCTGGTGAGGAACAGTAAGTATTAAGTTCATAGAGTTCAATATGTCGATGTTCACCCTTGTTCCCCTCCCTTCCTTTCTTGTCTTGCAGCTGGCTCGTGAAAAGATGCTCTTGTGGCAGCTGGTGGCGCTCAGGTAAGAGTCTGTATTACCCGGCGCTGTCGGTAAATGTTGCACGAGGAAAACATGTTGTTTTGTCTCTCTTTACAGATGCGGCACGTGAAAATATGGAGAGTCACAAAAGGATGTCTCCGGTGGTAAATCAGCTAAGTCTATGGTGGTAAGAATTATATTTGTTGGTTCCCTCGGCTCACCTTGTGGTTTTCTTTTGTCTCCTAGGTGCCGAAGTTCGGCGAAGAAATGATGGAGGCAGTGCCGACCCGAAGGATGCTGTGGAGACTGGCGATTATGGCGCTGCAGCTGGAGGTGCTGCGCGTGCAGAAATGATGTTCTTTAGAGGTCCGGAGACAAGATGGATGCAGAATCAGGTGTGGAATAGAAATAAGTTTGTTTTCTAACCTTGTCCCTTTCTTTTCCCTTTGTTTTAGGAGCTCCGGATTCGAGGCGGGCGTGGCAGAAGACTGGATGCAGGCTGCAGGCATGGTGAGTGTTACGCTGCTGGATGCAGAATAACGCGAAGCGTGCGTTGCTAGTCGGGCGTGGTTTAAATAGCCTCAAAAGTAGTCCCAGGTAAGAAGTCCCTAGAACCACACCCGAGTAAAAAATAGTCCCTGTAGAAAAATAGTCCCTTTCAGGCTTCATGTTGGATTGGAGTCATTTGCAGCATGGTTGGCCTGAGGTAAGTAATGACTATGAGCCTGGCGCCTCAGGCGCCAGGAATGAACCCAGATAGCCCCTAGCCGGGACTGCTGAGGTTTTACTAAATGTCTAGATGCCTGCTCTCGGGGCTGATGGGCTTGGTCCGGATGCCTCGGGGTAGGCATCATGACAACCTGACCCTTTGGGGTTTCCTGAATCTTTTGACATCTGGCATCGAGAATTGGAGGTGGAATCATGAGGAAGGGGCGTTGAATCTCGGAAGCAGACCTGGAACGTACTACAGGAGTAGCCGTTGAACGTGCTACCTGGGGGAAGAGGTCAGATTCGTTTTCTGACGACAATACCTCTGACTTTTGGTAATGTGGCACTTTTAGCAATCGTGGTCGGTTGCTGTGTGTCATGAGGCGACTGACCTGGAACATCCAAAGGACACCGAATTGGCGGACCGCTCTCTATGTGCCTTCTTATGCCGATCACTCAACACACGTGTCGAATCTCGGACGGGGTTAGTATGTTTGGTGGAAGAGGAGTGTGTTGCGCTCTTGCCGCCGGGTGATGTCCCCATAACTGAACCGCCGGTCAGTCCTCCGAGGTCGGGGGCTAGCGCGTGGGAGGCTAGCGCGTGGGGGGCTAGCGCGTGGGGGGCTAGCGCGTGGGGGGCTAGCGCGTGGGGGGCTAGCGCGTGGGTGCCAACAACACCCATGTGCCCTCGCCGTCCGATAGGGCGGCGTTGCTGCCATCGCTGAAGGAACCCACTGCGTCCATGGCCTCGAGCTGCCTGCCGTAGTGGGCCCAACGCCTGGTCGAGCGGTCCTTGAGTGTCTTGGCTTTGAAGAGCTTAAAAGCTCTACAATTCGCCTGGGGATGGTCCGTTGGAAGACACAGGTTACAGGTATTAGGTTTGTCTACCCAGGGAAACTTACGTTTACACTTCGGGCAGAATTTAAAGGGAGTACTCTCCATATGTCACTATTTGGCAGCGGGCGGGTCTATGTAAGAAACGAGTGTGTGTGTGTATATCCACCCCCCACTATGCCTACTTGCACAGGGCCGAGGCCAGAGGCCTTCCAAAGCCCAAATTCTGTTGTGTAGTCCCGACGGCTGTTCTTCCTCGGTCTTGAGTACCGACGGCGATCTTCGACATAGGGTCGGAGAACGGGTATTTTTTTGTCAAATATAAGATAAATGGCTATTAGCCAGGGAATTCCGCAATTATGCTTCCAACAAGTATTGCGGAAAAAAACAATCTGATGGTCTTACACGCGTGAGGGATCATGGGTACAGTGGACGTCACACTAGGGATAGTATTACTGGCACACCCTAGTTTGACACCCCTTTGAGTTTTGAAAAACAAACAGTAATATTCCGCAGCTTCCACTAGATGTCGGCCTATGCACAGCATGTGATCCAAGTAGATTCCACAAGCCTCAGAAATATATATAACCATATACGAATAAAAACAAAGCCTCGATTGTCACGTGGGATTATTAGACAAAAAAAACACCTATGTAGAACACTTCTTGAATGTGGGTAGGATATTGTTTGTCAAGCAGATGCATTTACATTGACAATAAGTGCATATACAGACCCATGCATCTCTGTTGCCAGGCTAATGCGTCAAACAGTGAGGTCATAAGTGATGTCATTGGAAATGTTATAGTTCGGGACAAAGTTAAAATTCTGTGACTACATCCTAGCCTCATTTGTTTACTTTACTATATTTTCATAGAGAAAACCTAAAACTGTTCTTGAAGCTATTTCACTCAATTTTCTTCATCCTTAGTGAACAAAGTGTAATTAAACTATTTATGAATTGGCAGTTAATGAAAGATAATTGCACTATGGGGTATATGCACATGCGTCTTCAGTTTAGGTATTGAATCAATCTTTTCTGCATTTGTTGAAAATTCAGGCAAACTAAAGGCATACTTTTAGTCTGAAAGCAGAAGCACCACTCCCAGACATGTTATTGGCAAGGGAAGCATGGGCAAAAAACCTGAAATAAATGGTATCGGCGTGGGACAGCAACTAAAGGAAAGAAAACATATTGTGACAAGCAGAAAGAAATTGTTAGTGGACAAATGACCCCACATCTGGAGGTAATTCCTTGGGACGAAAAAGGGAAAGACTACAACATAAACACACCCCATCACTTAAATGAGTTTACGCAAGGAAATACTTACAGTGAAATAGCTGGTCAAGGAATGGGACTGGCCAAAAAGCCCTTACCCCTTGTCGTTCTTGATCAGAAGGGGTCAGTGGATTGCCTAAATTATCCAAAGGACACAGAAATGGGGTTATAAGGTAAGGAACACATCCTTATGTCTTTAACACAGTGATCATTAATTCAATGTTAGGCTTGGAACAGCATCCATCTATCCAGGAGTATAAAAGCAGGAAGCAAGGAATCTGTAGAGAGGCTTGATCAAAACACATTTCTGGTCCAATCTCCTGAAGAAGGATAAGCATCCACTGCAAGCTTTTTAAAGAACATCTCTTACGGGCAGACCTCCAGGATTCATGCACCTAAGAAATACCCCCGCTTTAAAACAGATTTTGACAATAAGATGTCAAGAGGAAAGCCTTCTTTCTTGGCAATATAAAATGCAGACTTCAACTGGCCACTTGCACTTAAGAAGCAAAAAGGACTGCCTTGGGTCAGTTATAAAACAGGAGATTATAGGACTGTCAGAAGGACGGAGTACTCTTCTAGCCTGAACCATACAACAATGATCCCTTTTGAATTTCCTTTGAAGTGAAGAGTTAGTTCAGCCCACTTCCACATAACAATGTGGAATGGACCAGGACTCACCAAAAAGGAAGTTGAGAAATATTTGCAATAATAGGGACATACTGTCACCAAACAAAAGCAGGACAGAACCATTACTATCGATGAGCACACAGTCCTTCGTTGGAACTCCAAAATCACTGCCTCAACCTAGACTCAACATCCAGAAAAAATATTTTCTGTTTCAGAATAATGAAGAAATGTCATGCGCTTCAAGCAAAGAGACATGAGTGGCTGTGGACTGGTTAGGGGTTGTAGTTATGAATTAACTTTCAGCTCTCAGGAAGAGTGCAGAAAGGATCAATACTTTTGGGAAATACCTTTAATCTTCCTTTTTCCTGCTCCCAAAGCCACCACGTGGACTCTGCGAGAGCTGGGGCAAGGCACTTATCCAGGCCTTCTTGAAGGAATTCCAAAACCTGAGGGATGGAACACACAAGTAGAGGGATTACTCATCACCTCCGCACACCAATAAAGAACACGAGCCCCTCCTGCATTAGTAGGCAGAGAGAAAGTATGAATGATTATTTTATACAAGGCACAGTCTCTGGGTACACCAATTCATTAGCACTTGCTGGTAAGCTTAACATGCAGTGATGGCTGCCATGGAATAGAAGACAATGCAATAGAAGCGTATGGGAAGAAAAACTGCAAGAGAATAGAAGGGAAATGAATGCTGATAAACAAAGCAAAAACAGGGAGAATTTATAACCATGGGGAACATATGCAGAAAAACGTTAAGTGATTAGATGTAGAGTATGAGGCAGAGTTTAAAGCAGACATGTGAACAGGGGAAGCGATGATCAGGGACGGCAGCCAGCAAATAAACACACCCCACCCCCCCCCCCCGACACCCATGTTGAAAATGATAAAGAAAAAGCACACAGAAGAAGAAAAGACAAAGAAGGTGAAAAACAAAATAGAAATGGAAGCAACATGCCCAAAAAACAAGTGAACGCAAGAACAAAAGAAGGCACATGGCATTTTTAAGAAAGTAAAGGCTCTTGCAGGTACAGTGCGTGGTAATCGGTGAACATGGAGGGAAAGTTAAATTAAAAAAAACACCTTTAATTAATAAAATTCACTGCATGGAAATAGCCTCATTCCAACAGGGGAAGAGGAGGGAATCCAGTACAGCAGGAAACACTCACTCAGTCCTTCCTTCCTGCAAGTTTAATGGAACACATCGATTCTTTTTTATTAAGTGGCTCATTTGGTGTTGTAAATCGAGCTTGGTACCCTGCTGAGGAGAAAGCTAGCAAAACCCATGAGGAGAGGCAAATGCCACTGAGCTTAACAGGCCACCAACCTCCCACTTCGTGAAGGGTCAGCATTGCAACAGCAAGTCAAATCTGTGTCTCCTTCCCTCCAACTACCTTTCTGATCGTTCACCACCCTTTTGTATCGAATGAAATTCTGTAAATCTAGTAGGGGGCACGGGAACGGTTGCTCTTCTGGAATATGGTGAAGACATCAAGGGCTGAACTATTAATTCTTGCATCCGCAAAACATGGCCATTACAATAAAAGCCTGCATCCAGCCTTCAGCTGCTTCTTTAACAGCACTTCAGGATAGCATACAGATGTTGAGTGCAACATTGTAATGGTATGATAACTTAGTACAGCAAGGTGCAAACGAAGAAAAACAGATAACATGTATTTCTACAAGTGGCTAGAGTTTGGTATGATTATTATTGGTTTGCTCGTCATCGGGCAAGCTCAATTTCAGTGGAATTAAGTAATCCAATGCTTTTCCGATTTTAGCAGAAACTGGGAGACCTTTTGAGTCAACAAGTGGAACCCTGCAAATTTAAATGTTTCAAGCAAATAATCAAAGGTGGCCAAAAAGGGAATATTGGAAATACTCTGGTGAGAACCTTCAGTAAAAACACATCTGTGCCCTTCAAGAGGGAGCATAGAACCTCGAAGACTAACATTTTGGAATGTCAAGAACACAACAATGTGCTGAGCCTAGAATCTACGGTCTTCATAGTTAACCTGTTAATGAGTAGCATTCCCGACCCAAAAAGATCGTCATGTCCTAGGCGTCACTAGACCTATTTTTCAATACAGAGAAGCAGACCATCTCAACTGGTTTTTACATTCTGGTTAAACACGCTTACTAATACCCACAGAAGGCTGATGGCTCACAGGACTGGCAGGAAATCCAAAGAAATGGCGGGGAGTAAAACGTACAGAGGTACGTGAACAGACATGAATAAGAAGTCCAATATATAGCCTGCTACTCAGAAGAAGCAAACCAGAGTTTATATTTCATATTCACCCAACTGGAAGGGCCTTTCCACAGGTCGGCTTGGTCAGTGGCTAATGTGTCCACAGAGAGCATTTGCCCTTAGTCACTTATAAACTATGGAACATGCTAATACATTTAGTGACGTATTGGGCAATAGCTCAGTTACTTTAAAAAAAAAACATTCATTTGATGAGATAACGGGTATGGACATTTTGTTAGCCACATTTCAATGGATTCAGACAGACCCTTTATTTGATCAGAGTCAGACACCTTGGTCAAGATGTGATAAGGGCCGATATTCTCCTCTAACTGCCCTGTGCCAAAGACACCTTTATGTTGGGAAATCAGTGCAGCAAAAAACACTTAAATGGTTGCGTTTTCCTCACGTTTTAAACAGTTGCTCAAATGTAGTGAGCACGTTATGAGGTTAAGAGAAACCAATACCATTTCAAGGAACATTTCCTGTGTAAAAAAAATAAAAATAAAAAGATTGTACCAGCTCAGAGGTAATGCAAGGCAATGCGTTTGTCTTGGAAGAAAGACAACGCAGTGCAACACAGGTTCGAATCCCGATTCCGCGCTTAGAACCCAAACACTGGTATTAAGCCCGTTATAAAAATAAAAGAAAGCACATGTTACACCCCAACCACACACAAGGCTGGCTAACAAAGGAAAGATTTGCCCATAAAAACCCATGAAATACTGAGGTGGCAAACAAAAAACCCGTGGAATCTATAAGCCTTGAGGGGAATAATACAGTTGGAACCAAAAGTCACAAACAAGACTACCTAAATTGAATCGGACAAACTGAAAACTATCCAATTCCTACATGACTTTCCTGAACAAGCAATGCCAACCATCGCTAGAGCCTCTCACAAGTTTACCTTAATTCAGACGTGTGAATGGGTCCCTGGTATGCAACCAGTTTCTTTTCACCGTGTTGCCTCCCTTTTCCCCTACTTTCTGCCTCACAATCACAACTCCTTACTCCCTTAAGCCTCTTCACACTCAGGAGCACAGAAGCTGCTTTCAGCTTCGTATGAAACACCAATACATTAATGAAGGCAGAGTTTCATTTCAGAATTAGCTATCGGGGAAAGATGCTACGAATCAAAGTGTCTAATCACAAACATTTGAATATCACATAATCAGGCAAAGTTGCACAAATCCCAAAATATGCACCATCAAGTGATGCAGTGATAATGTCCCTGCACCGAAAAACATTTTGAACAGTGCAATACACTTTTCCACTACACATCTCAAAACACCCATATTAGGCGTAGGCAGTCGACTGCCGACTCTATAATGCTAATTTTAATAAACATTTCACCCACGGAAGTTGTGGAACTAGTAAACGAAACAATGACTTGGTCAAATGTCCTCCAGGGGTGGAGCTAAAGGAGAGGGAGCCTATTGGATATTGGGGAAATGGCCCAAAATATATGTCTAACAGAAGACTAAAAGTGAGGAAAGTTTCTTGCTCTGTACAGTTGGAACTGCTTTAGTAGTGTACTGAGGATCCCCAACCTGATGATGGGGAGCATTCAACAGCATGTGAATCTATGAACGATACACTGCCGGAGAATGGATGACATTGATGAGACATTGAAAAGAAAGAAAATCAGGTCCTAATCCAAACGAAAGCCCTTTATCAACCATGAGAGAACCTGTGACCCCTTTGTGAACACAGGATCAGGTGCTGGAAACATGCTCACTCAACCCGGTTGAACGTAGACGCGGGAACACTGGTCAGGCAACCCAGTTGCCAGAGTCCCACACATGCATCAAACTTCCTTCAACCAATAAACATCCTGCCTCTGCATGCCAATGCCATCACAAGTCCCATCCGAAGAGAGCTGCTTAGCAGTGTCATGGATTTACTCATAGGAATCACAGGCCCCTCTCCTTCTCATAGTGTCCATTAATGGCCAATGCCAAGACTGGTTTAGGTTCGGTGCTCCCCACGTCCATGTGACTATCCAGCGTGCTGGCAAAGTGCATCTGGGCTTCCAAGAAGGCATTTGCCAGGAAATAATATTATGATGAAGGAGTTTCTAACTCAGATAACAGTTTGTTTTTATTCCAATTAAACACAAGGATATTTAAAAAGCTTTGTGTATTGCATTCATGTGTGTGTAAACAGATAAGGATGTCTATTCTTTATTATTGCCATAAGGAATACAATCTCAATCTGCTACAGAATTCAACCACAAAAGCTAATCCAATCTAAAAAGCAAATGGTTTGCCATCTAAATACATTTCAATTACGTAAACACACACCTAGCTTACCTTTGACTCTCTGACCTACATTGAAAAAAAAATCTAAAGGTTGGATTTTCAAAGGGTGTTTTTTTAAGTCTGCTGTGCTCCGTTATGCATGCTTGCTATGGGACCTTTAGCAGGATGCATCAACACCACACAGGACAAACGGCCCTAACCCAGAGGAAGTCCCTACCATCATTAAAAACTTATTTCTCTGGTTCGTTACAAAATTAAGTATGCTTATTTCTACCATGTCCCTAGTCAAACATAATCCTATGCACAGGTTTCAATTTGTGAAGTGAATGCAGCAAACTATTAAATGTGTAAAAATGCCATTTGAAATGTGTGTACACATCCATAGGTCTGAAAACGTGGTGGTTAGGACCACAAGAATACAGTTGTGAGGCGGATTAGGAGCTCCCCCCTCCGCTCACATCCACTGCTTGAAGATAAAGGAATACGTGGAAAGCATAACAATACACGAATGCATGACTTTATCAAGTCGTGAATAAGCTTTAAAAAAATAAAAACAAGCACCTAGAAAACCACATCTTAATTTCTTGGCATTACTTTCTGCATGTCAGAGGCATGGCCTAGTTGCCAATCTAGACTGTCTTTACCCCTTGTCCTGTTGACTTCCTAAGTCTTTGTGTATTTTTGTAAGCACCCTGATGCCTAGGGGCTTTGGCGCTCAATAAATAAATATAACTATCTAAAAGGTAGAAGTGGTCTCATTGGCAAAGGTTTGGTGTGCAAGAAGAACCGGAATGCATTGCACAATGTGCATGAAGTGCCTAGAGCTACATATGTATAAATAGGTGCTACATATGGATACAAATGAATGATTAGTATATTCAGTATTAGTGGCCACAAAACAATTAAATCCAGACGAGAAGTTAGAATTTCCAAAGCTATTCATTATTAATTTCCGAAAAAGAACTTCTGCTCCAAAGTCTTAAACGGAGATACACTAGAACGTGTGTGCCTTGCAGACCACTCAATGTGTAAGGGTCTCTCTGTTGCTTACACTTGGACCTCTCATGGGAAGCAGCATCTCAACATTGCTGGAGCAGATTGATTTGAAACAAGAGGACCGATTAAATTTTTTCAGGTTATGTGATTTCTGTGTTGGTTTTTATACTAATTTTCAGTCGAAACACATACAAGTTTCAAACAATAATGGGAGCGCAGGATTTCTTTAGACGGAGTGCATGACCGCGTCACGTTCTCCTTCGTGGCATTATATCATGCCATGCAAAATCGACTGAAGTATTGCTCTTACACAGTAAACAGAGGTCAGTCTCAGGCTGTGCATCTGTTGCAGACTTTGTAGAATAGGAAGGTTTACCATATCCAGTGGCACGTGGTTCAGCTGTCTCGCTGTTGACGTGGATATGCAGTACTCTGGCTGCTCTTGCGGCTCCTGCAGCATGATCCCATCTGCTGGGTTCTTAAACATTGTACGCGCCTCGTCAGTATCCATGAAGTGGCAAAAGGAAACGTACAGAAGCAACATTTGTATGGTGCAGTATTGGTGCTCTCCTAGGCTCCTTCTAGTGCGCATCACCAGGCTCGAACTAATCATTTTGTACAAATAGCTGGAGCCTGATGCTCAACAGTTCACTGCAAGTTCTGGGTATAGAGTTACTGGGTGCAAACAGCCTGGATTAATCAACTACAGAAGGTGTGATTATGGAGCTGTGCAGCCGCACCACTAAAGGTCTTAAACAATGGCATCCACACATAACCCATAGTTGGGAACCATACTCAAGTGTCCAGTAGTGAACGAGGTGAAAAAGGTAATGAGACTCAACCATACCACAATGCAGTACACAACCAATATATTGCATGGAACAGTTTTACAATGTTTGTCCAAAAGAAACCTTTTTGGCTTTTGTAAACACAGAGGCTTTCCGCTTCGAAATGGACAAAGTCTCATTACTTTCTAGAACCGATGCGTTGTTGCATATTCTGGGCCTTAATGGACTTCATCATTTTTTAAATTTCCATCTCCTGTTCTTTGGGCTCCTCAATTGGAAGTGGACGGTTGCTCAGAAACACTGCCGTAACCATCTGGAGCAAAAAACCTCTTGGTCAGATTACTTGAACTGCTGGTCTGCAGGAAGAGCCAAATTGAGTCTTGCCATGAAAAAAGTGGCCCCCGCAGCACCCAACTGTAAGGCATTTCATTAGCACTGTTGTTGCAAGCAGCTGGTCTTCTCTAGATAGGAGAGTGTGCCCAACTCAGGCATGAACATTTGTTTCCCAATAATAGCTAAAATTGTATTTTACTGATGCAGCAGTTTGGGGTGGTACATTATTCAGACCCATCAGCAGCTACACACAGTTCACCCAGTTACCCTCATTGACAGGATACATATAATCAGGCTTAACCTTTTGAGTGGTTTGCTCTCTTTAGGATTCCATTGGCTGGCGGGCTAAAAGCATTAGAACTGCAGTGCACATCCCCAGCTTCCCAATGTCTTTGTCAGTGCAGTGCCTGAAGAAGCTAGACAATTGTCAGTGAAACGTGCAAACTGCTGTCAAAGCCACTACACCCTGCAGCATGACCGATTTGCAATCTGCTGTTCATGTGAAGTTATTCGGGTAAGCCTTGTGCATGAATCTACTATTACTAAGCAATATCTATTCACTACTTGCAAGGGACCTGCATGATCGAAGTACTGAACTTTAATAGGTGTGTGCACACTTCTTAAAGCAAAGTCCTTTGTGTTTTTAGTGTGATGCAGTTTTCTTTAGACATGTGTCATAATTTGCTTCAGGGTTTAACCTCAGTTTTCAAACCTGCCAACTAATAGTGATCGAGCAGCAGTCGTGTTGTTGCAATCATCCCAAAGTGTGTGGATGCATGTCCTGCAGGGGTAGTAGCTATCTGCTTCTCTCCATCTGCTACATTGGGGTTAACTCGTTGCATCGGATTGCTACCTTTTATAGGAATTAAAACTAGTACTTTGTTATTCTTCATGCTATGAATGTAGTTGCACGGATAACCTTTTCATCTGGGTTTTAATGGCTAAACACGTTTCCTTAAACTCTTCGTAGCTCCCCAATACCTAGGTAAAATGTCAGAATGCACACATTTATGCTCATGTGTAAAGGTTCCTGTAATACCTGCACAGACTGCTGCATGCCTAGAGGATGTGCCTATGGCTAGTACAGACGTCACAGTACATTATGTGACTAAAATCAAACAATGGAATGTCAGGTAATGTGGTGTCCGGCTCAGTTTTCATGGTCCACACCAAGTCACTTATTCAAATCAGCCTTATAGCAGTATTTTACATCAGGCACTTTTTGCGTCACTGCCCACTCTATCCACCTAGTGGGCAGCACTTTTACAGTTGCAATACTAGTCCTGTGTAAGCCTCAAGCTGAACTAGAGGCATGTATGTACATGATATTATTCACAAAAGGTGCTCCTTAGGCACTTTCTTTCACTGCCTTCAATAGGTTTTCTTTTGGTACAAGTCTTAATTCTGGAGTAGAATATGCATGTGATCAAAGTGAAATTAGTTTGGCAGCTCCACGTTCCACACTCTAAATGAAAGATTTCTGACCTGGCAACAATGTAACGACTGCGTCTTTGTTGTACATCTGGCAATGGACCTGTAGGTGTCATGAATGAACAGACTGGTCGTAGAATGTGATTGTGCACAGTCAACCAATGAGTACCCCTGAAGCTTGGTTTGACAAAGTATATAGCTGTTTGACTAACTCAGCTAAATTACGCACTTGTTTCTTTTTTTCCTTCTTTTTCTGTCTTTTCTTATTGTGCATTAGCCAAATATATGACCTTTTACACACATGATCATCATTTCATATACACATTTCTTAAAACCTTCATAACTTAAACAAAATTCACCATTTATTAAAATAGGCAAGTGATCATAAAATATAACAGTACAATGAAGCCTAAATCATTAGGATATTGATAATTTCAATCGATAAGGCTCTCTCGTGACCCACTATCCGATGTTCCCAGAAGTGAACTGTGGTCAGCCATTCAATATGGGCCACACATTTCCCCAACCGTATTTTACAAAGTTAGTTTGTGTCTTTGCATTCATCAAATAGATTATACTTCCCAAGAGCTGAAAGCCCCTCCTGAACAGACTGAACCTCGCCTATTTTTACAAGGTTTGATCTTAACCTTAAAAACGCTCTCATTAATTTGAAATCAGAGAACGGAGACAAATAATTTGGAAGATAGTGTGTCGCTTTATCAAAAATTTATAGCGATCTATATATTCTGTAACTTCTCATTTGTGTTATAGTCTTGATCCAGTCTGCTTGAGACATGGCCAACTTTACACCTTTTGGATTCTCCAGTAAATTAGCTATAGTACGATCACAACCGTCCAAAACGTACACGACATGTTTTTCCAATTGAACCAAAAAGCTATTATGACCATAGTTCAATTCACATAGAATTTTCTTATACAACAAGTCTTCTATTGAGATCTGCATACATCTAAATGAGGTTAACATTTTCCAATCAAGACTTATTTTTAGAGATGCCAGCCCCAACTCATGCTAATCATAGGATAACTCCTGGGTAGATGTAAAGCTTGCTTCCATATTTTTCCCTCAATTCGCTCCCAGATTATCTACGAATTAGGAATCTTATCAAAACCACAAAGCAGAGATGGAACAACCTTTGCTTTATAATAGTTTAACAACTGACTTATTGAAAACGTGCAGTAAATCAAGTTTTTTTTTCTTCATCTGAGCTACTAGGGGGAGGGGCTTATGTTCTATATCTTCTTCTCTGCAGCTTTTGACTGAGCCGATTTAATCTCAATACCCAATATAACAATTCTTTCACCTGCAGTATTGCTCGGATCTGCAGCAACAATTTGTAGCTGCGTTTATGTACAGTGTGGTTTTTCATTATTTGAATTTGGGATTTGACTGGGTTAACCAGTACATAATTTTCTTCTGTGTAGGTTTCAAACACATTCAGTAATTACTGCAATCCTTTGTGAGTGTAATCCAGCAAGACGATGTCTGCATATGCAATCCACTGGAGCGGCTGAGTACCAATCTTTCCATTGAGATCAGCTAGATAGAGGTTAAAGAGGAAGGCGGCTAAAATACACCCCTGCATCACACCTCGTTCCATAGCCATTTCATCAGTTAAGTCACTGGAGCATTTAATTTTATACAAACAGTAGTGTCCAGATATAGGCTCATTATAATTGCCAAGACTCTTGGGAATTCCCCAATTGTCAAGTTTAGCCCAAAGCTGATTTGTGTTGATAGTGTCGAATGCTCTGGACAGATCCAGCCACGCTCCATATGACCGGCATCGTAGGTTTTTATATGATTGGCTAGAAATCACTGACCTAGCTAACCCTTAAGGGGGGGTGGATAGCCCTTTATAAAACCCGGTTTGGAATGTACTTAATATCTTTGCATTGCTAATCCACTCCTCCAGATTTCTCAGCACAACAAGGCAAATATCTTTCCACCTACATCTAGGAGGGCGATTGGGCAATAGCTGGATCTTCCCAATAGTCTTTCTTGTATATATGACCAACCATTTAACTCTTCCAGGAGTCTGGGAATTTCTTACTTTTCAGAGATTCCTCAAAGACCACTGTTAAAATGGTTGGCCATAATTTGGTATTTGCTTTGCGGGTCAAATTTCGTAAGAACATTTGGGCAAGGAGCTCTTGATGCAGACGAATTCTTGATCATTTCTAGAACCATAAGGATAAGTTCCACTCTACTGTAGGTTCTGTATTGTAAAAGCAAGGTTCATAATTGATGCTTAAAAATTTCCCTGCAGTAACTGCACCAGCTGTTATTACTGATGACATTTTGAATGCGAGATGAGTTTGATTCAAATTATTCATGAGTTTCCAGAAGCTGCACAAGTTTTTCGAAACCAGTGTTTAACATAGCTTCCCCATCTCTTTGGAGATGCAAATGACTATGAGCCCTCAAGCAGTTTCTGTAATTATTTTGGAGAACTTCTTCCTCTGTCGCCCTACTTATATGGGACGTTGTAATATATTTAACACTGAGAATAGTTTTTCTCACATCTTTCTTTTTACGCCATGAGATTTCATCAAAAACATGAGCAAGTTTTTTGGAGACACATGGACCACCGCTGATCTATTTCCCACAAGACGTTCATAAAAGTATCTGGCTTACAGAGTTTATTCATGAACCCCTCTGGGTTTATCATCAAATCTTTTCCCAATTTATTATTTAAAATGTTACCATTTTGTTTACATTTCTTATTCAACACTAAATCTGTCTTATAAGTCATGCTGTTCAATTGACTATTTAATTTCAAGGTCGCAGATAGTCTTTTATGGTCACTGGAACCTTCACTTAGAATGTTAAAGTGTGCACAACACTCAAACAGGTCAGCCGACAAAAACAAAATAGTCAAGAATAGAATGACGTTTGCAGCATGACCGTGTTGAGACTGCTGGCACATCACCTCTGACGTTGCCGTTAATTTTCACGTCCCAACTTTGTAGAAACTTAGTCCACTTTTCCATTTGATATTGGTTTTTTACAGGCAAAAATCACCATTTCCGTGTAAAGCTATGCATTGAGCATTTAAGTCACCCAAAATCAAAATGCCTGATCAACCATATTGATCTTTTACCCTAGACAGCAGAGTGGCTAGTAATTCGAAGAATTCATTTGAGTTTGAATTCACAGGGTTCCGGTATACATTTATGATAATGTCTACAAAGCAATTCAAGGACACAGTTGCGAGCCTGGCTGTGAGAATGCCTATTCACCCCATAAGGATGGATTCTAATGACAACCAGGCCTGTTCTTACTGATATCATTAAACCACTGGCAGGTCTACCCAGGTCTCCTCTTCTAGCTGGTTGCTCTATGGTATTAAAGCCGTCCAATTTCAGACGTTCTACCAGCCATGTTTCTTGGAAAATTATGAAATCCTAATTACCAAAGATTTCTTCTTTCATAGCTTTTAACTTAAAGGAACCAGAACCCTGTGTATTGCAACCCAAAATCTTCAATTCACTCACTACTAAAGTAATTCTCCATTTTCTTTCATTTTCTCATATACAAAGCTCTGTATTGCAGGTACCATTTCCCACATAACTGATTTTGTATGCATCAAGTTCTCATGTTTCTCTGCACAAGTGGGACTTGATTTCTGTTCTAGTCTCAATGAAGCTTCATCTTTGGTTAATTTGACTGATCTTTCTCGTCTTTTTTCAACCTGCGAACATTCTTGATCAATAATAGGGGTACTAGAAACATCAAGACCTAACTCTCAAATCCTCCACCTGAGAAAACAAAGCCTTGTCTCCCATTTTAGTTTTGAGGACCAATTCCACAGTATAGAAACATTAGAAATGTGGAAAGTGAACCCATTTGATATCATTTGAGGACGAGAGGTATACGCCAGGGACCTTTTTTGTAATTGACAATCTGCTGCTCCTGTTAAGAGCTTTGAACTCCTTCACGTTCTGAAATGGCATAACCATAATCTTGGAATGTTGGGAGATCAGAAAATAAGTGTGCTTTTCTCGGCACATAAAAGGTCTGGATCTTGAAAGGAAAAGTCACCTCCTCTTCTCATTTGGCGATTCACTGGGCTCAGTGACTCTTGTGAAGTCGAGGGAATGTTTTGATCTTTAATCATTATTGCTGTCTTGATCTGTTCTAGGGGGTGATGCTTTCTTGGTGCAAGGTTCCTGTGGGTCGTTAGCGATTTTGCACTTATTAAAAAGATTGGTTTCCAAGTCTTTTGCTCATCAGAACACTCTTGCTGTTCATGGTCATCGGCAGAGTCTACAAAGTCAGACCTATTTTGCCTCACACTCCATGACTCTACGGTCAAATTCTCAGGTTCAATTAGAGGTTGATACTTTTTACATTTATAAAAATATTGGTTCAAGTGATTTTACCTTTGTCAAGGGGGTAGTCTGAGAGCCAATGGAGACCTTAGTCACATGACAAAGCACGAGTTCTCTATCCTCGAGGTGATTACTTTCTTTGGCTTTTTTAGTCAAGAGAGTCATCAGAGGTTTTGGTCAGGCTCTGTTATTCCTAGTTTATGTATTTTCTGGGGCTTTTTTATAGGAGTATTATTATTGTCATGTCGGATGCTTAGAGATCGAACAAAGGACGCTTTTACACAGTTCTTTATTTTGTGTCTCTTGTTCTTTAAATTTTAGTTCGGACTTATGGTGGCTAGAACTATTCTCACCCAAGTCTGTTATATTTCCTTTGTTTCTTCTTCGCTTTGCTTCAGGTTTTGCACGGGAATTAACCTATCCTTCACTGGTCTTGGTTCTACGGGCAGCATCTTGTGTTCAGTCATAGTAACCACATCATCTGCCATGTTCGACATCTCAAATTCCTTTAATACAGAGTTGGAGAGCGGAGTGTCGTCAAAGGGATCTTCTACTTTGTATACACAGGCATTATAGGTCATGTTTCGCTCTGAGGGAAGGAGTAGTATTCACATGGGAACCTTCTCTAATTAGGATACTTTCCACATGTGCAAAAGAATTAGTAATTGATTCCTGGATTTTATCCATTTTAGAGTCTTGATTTTGGATTCTCATTTCATTTGAGTACTGTATTGAAGCCTGATCTCAGACCCACCACTTTGGCCTCACAGTTCTCCATCCCTTTTGTTAATTCTAATAGGGTTCCCAAGAGAGATTGGACCTCCGTTCTAAATAGCTGGAACACATTCACTAAAAAGATGTCAAGACATAAATGAGGGCTGACAGAGTAGCGTCTGACGGATTTGTTTTTATTCGTCCATATCAATTGTGCCGGGTGTATTGCTGGATAGGATTCCTTGTAAGGGAGATTTTACTGTCACTAGTTCAGTGCTCACTTTAACGGACTCACTTGAGAGTGGTGCATTCATAATTCCACATAACTGGCATGCCTTGGAAAGCTTTCCGTTTTTCTTCCATATTATGAAAGTAAAAAGCACATATCTGTATAGATGTTTTTATAAAGTTGTGAAGAATTATTTCAAGGTTTTGAAAAAATATGTTGGTCTCTGACCTTTTTTACCCAGGAGAGAAAGCCTCAAGGACTCCTCAGTATGAGGTATGGTTAGAATCTGAAGGCAACCTCCTGAGTGGGGTTTGTCACTCAATGTCTATTGGCGGAGGCAGAATACACCCAAAAGGACATGGGTGGGCTACTAAAGTGAGCTTAAAAGCTCTACACTCCTACGTCCCGTACCCCCATCATCCAAACCTGTGGGACATACCATGCATCGGGACAGGGCCGGGGCACTTTGAAGCATCAAAACATTTTATTTTTATGTGCATCGCCCTTCAGTCCTTTTCTCAGCACGATTGGGGTCAGACACACTTGCATCTCAGGGAATTTCTCTTATTGTTCCTTTGTCCTTCATTTTCATACTCAGGCTCCACAGTCGTCTTTCTTCCGTCTATGCCGGAGCATCTGGGATTTGTATCTTGTTCATCGTGTGAACGTTGTTTCGCGAGGGTGGATCCCCGCTCTCTTTGCCTGGAGTGCTTCGGCCCAAAACACTGGTGGGACTCGTCCTTCTACTGTGACTCCCTCTCCATCCGGGCACTCCAGCGTCGCCTTGACAGTTGGGAGGAGGTGTTCCAGCGGATTCCTCCACCACATTTACAGCAGTTCATTGTAGAAAAAAGGAAACAGCTGGTAAGTTTGTTCCTTTTAAGGGCACCCCGGCCAGGAGATTCCTTCCCGGGGTCTTAAGGGTCTGGAAGGGGCTCAAGTGGCTCTGTTACCAGGTACCTTCCTGAGCTGTACTGAAAGGGATCTAATCGGCACTCCAGACTTTCCTCCGAGGTCCCATGCAAAGGACCGGATCTTCATCCGAGGTTCCCCTTTTGGAGGCTAAAGTTAGGCACAGTACTTCTGGGGCCTTTCTTTCACTGGGGTCAGTCCCGAGGTTTCCACATCTGGAACTGGGTGTTCCGAGTCTTGGCTCGAGGTTCCTATTAAAGTGACTAAACGTACCAGGGCTATATGCAAGAACGGCAAGATTCAGGGGGCCCCCTTTCAAGGGCTATGGCTTCAGGGGGTGACTAAGCCTTCCCCCACACAGGCTTCTGGTCGAACAGATCTTGCCGAGGGGGGCAAAGGAGACAGTTAAACACCCTTAGTCTTTGAGTACTAGGTCCGCCACGGTTCCCTCACTGGGGGCTAAATTAATAGACTCTAAGGGGTTGCAGAAACACTTTAGGTCTGATAGCAATGGCTCTGCTGAGGTTCCTTGTCAAAAGGCTAAAATGGAAAATGCGTCCCCCGATTGCCCTGCTGTGGTGACCAAGGCCTAACTGGCACCTGTGACACAGTTCACCTCACGCATTAACAAAATGGCAGTCCAACCCCACAGTCCACGGCGGCCATTTTACCTCTCACACAACAACGTTCACAACAGCTGGTACCGAGCGGCCCGTCTTTGGGGCTGAGCAGCCTTTTCCACGATTTGTGGATAACAAGAACCTGTTCTGCCCTCCAATGGATTGGCATGCTCGGACTCCACAGTCTTGCTCTCTCTTACGTCCGCTCCTTTGGTTTACGTAGATTCAGTTGGTGGAGGACCACCATGGCAACCATCCTCTTTACAATCCTGGGGGTATGCCCCTTCCGAACGGCCTCTATCCACTCCAGTTCCTCGATCCTCGGAGGATGCATTTTCTAGCAAGTTTCAGACGCTTATGCATTCTGATCCCATGAAGGCGTACTTTAAGGATTTATTTAAGGAAATGCATCCTAAGCCGCCTGAATCGGCCCCTGCTCCGGAAATCTCTCTGGAGGTGCTGTTAGTGCCACCTCCTCCACCACTTCCTGTAGGGCCACCTCCTCCAAAGCCTCCACTTTCTCCTGTGGAAAAGACACCCATTGCACAGTTAACCCTGACTTCGGGGCCTGAGGCGCCATGTGCAGCCGATCAGTTTTCTGCTTCCGCCACACTGGATGAGGATCAAGCAGACCAGGTCAGCGACAACCCGCCCTGTTCTATTAGAGCCTTTCACGACCGGGCTGTGGATATGATGGCGTTGCTAGACATCCCAATACCCGAGCCTCCGGTTCCACAAGAAGGGGTACTTTCTGGAGCCTTTACTCCGCAACACAGCAGCATACTGGCCTGTTCCTTCAAAAGGATGTCCTGGCCGAAGCCTGCAAGGTCTGGGGGAAAACCTAATTCCGGGCAACACCTAAACAAGAAAATTGACACTCGCTACACACGTCTGAAGACATATCCTTGTCTGTATGTCCACTCCTCTCATTGATGGTGGTGGCAGCAGCTACGCTGCAGTCACAGCCGGATTCTTACATTCTCCACTTTCCAAGGAGGACAAGCTTCTTGACGCAATTGGGAAAAAGGTATTTTCCAATACGGCTCTTCAGCTGCGCCAGGCTAATACCAAGCTTATCCTGGTAGCTTCTAATGTCAAGCTGTGGAAGGAGCTTGCTGAGTTCCAGGAATGTATTCCTCCTGATAGGCTTGAAGACTTCACGGGCGGCTTATCTGATGCCAGAGTTCTGTTGCAGGTTCTACTGGAGGCCGCAGCCCATCATGTAGACACTTCTGCTCAAGGCCTTGTGGTCGGAGTAGACATCTCGCGCGAAGCGTGGCTCCATGCTACAAAGTTTTTTAAGGAAGTTCAGGACAAGGGGATTGATCTCCCCTTCGAGGGTAAGGAACTGTTCCACTCCTCCACGGACGAGGAACTCACAAAAACCAAGGCAAGCATGCAAACTGCCAAGTCATTGTCGGTCCTTGCCAAAACTCCAGCAAAGGCACTTTATACTCTGAGGTTTGGGTCTCAAACAAGGTCCTTCTCTGGTTTCAGAGGCTTTCAGGACCGCTGTGCATGTCAGGCAGATGCTCCAGCTGATGGCCTATGCCGTAAACAGCAAAGGCAAGGTGGCAGGTTTTTCTCTCAGTGAACAGCCTCCTCTTCAGCTACAGGTGGTCTCCCTGCCGATAAACCATCTAAATGATGTTTTTCCATCGGTCGCATGAGACACCGGTGGGGAGGACAAATTTTGCCTCATCTGAAGGCATGACAGCCCATCACAGAAGACCGATTGGTTTTGTCCATTGCCCGGGCTTGCTTCTGATTGCCATACCCCACCTTCTCACCATCATCTGCAGCAGACTGCCCAGATAAAGTTCTCTCGCAATTGGCTCAGCGTGGCAGACCTTCAGTATGCTTACATGCATATTCTGATCTGAACCCCTCATCGAAATGATCTGCGGTTCTCCCCATGTGCTTCCATTGTGGGATGTATTGACCCACTTTTGCTTTGCTATGCTATGCTGCATCACTGTTATGATGGTGCCAGAAAACAGAAAAAATGGCTGCAAAACCCTTGTGCGCGCCAAAACCTCTGAAAATCGCACTTTGAAAAGCACAAAAAGATGGCTGCCCAATCTACCATGCATGTTGTCAGTGGTGGAACAGAGATCTCACTCCTGCAATGTGTCATTGGGCTCCACAACAAGTGAAAATGGAGTACAGAAGGAAAAGGCAGTGCTCTTTGCTAATGAAACCCCAAAATCTTGCTTTAAATCCCTTTTTCTTTGGTGCTGAAACTGCAGAATGCCGGTACAGAACACCCTCAAACATCCCTAATTCTTGCTGGGTGCTACAATTCACTTAGTCTAAGAAATCATTGTGAACTTGCAAGGTCCTGAAAAGCTGAAAGCATAAAGGGATTTCCACAGCAAAAGTGGCCTGTCTGTGGATGTCAAAAATCTCTGTGCAGCAGAGGACTGCAGGAATGACAGCTGTCAGGAGCCTGCCTGATGAAACTTTATGGATAAACTGAAATCAAATGTTTGCAATCTAAGAGGCATGTTACTGAGAGTAACCATCTTGTAATTGTTTTGATCCCATGGTTTAAAATTTTGAATCAGAATTCTAGCTGCTATTTCGAAATCACAAGTTTGTTTTAAGCCAAGGGAAAACGCAACAGAATTAACAATTAAATCAAGCCTGGCTAAAAGCTACCAAACTGGAATATCAGGTTTCCTCACAGAAGGAAGGCCTTTCCTTCCAGCAGGAAATCACACCAAAGCGATAATTATAGTGTTTGGAAAGAACTTGGTCTACAGAGGCAAAAGGGAACAATGAACAGCTGCTACTCAGGAAATGTGAGGTGCGAGGACAGTCGTAAATGGCCTCTGCAAGGAGCAAACATGGGGGATGGCTCGTGGGCCTCCAGGGAGAGACCAAGGGGTGGAGCTAAAACAACCATTTGTTGCTTAACAAGGACAAAGAACACATTTTAAAAAGACGGATAACTTACCGTTTAAAATTGTGAAAAATATGAAAAATATGAAAATAACAGATTTGTGAATCTAAATTTTGGGTGCACGTTTCAGAGGCGGCACAATCGTGTGACATGTTCTGGAAAGAAATGGCAGGAAATGTGATTTTACACAAAATGCATTTCCGTTAGAAGTATGAAACTAAATACACTTTTGCCCATAATTTGCTTATAAATCTGACATTGTGTTCCTGATGAAAAGGGCACAATTCTGTGAAAAGCAGAGACAAGATCCCACAGCTACGGGGTTTTGAGGAATAGCTGCCATATAAAATATGTAATCTGTATATGTGATTCTTATAGAGGTTGCACATGTGTAAATATGTATGGTGCCAAAAGTAGATTTTGTGTTCAAGGGGCTAGGGGTGGATTCCCTGCCTCATAAAAATCACACCATAAAGGGGACACGCTGTTTCTCTCCTCCTATCAAGGCAGAGAGGAGACTCTGACCCAATCACCTGTCAAAGGGGCGAGCTTAGGCTAAACCAGCCCACACCCCCCCTTTATCATAGCATAAATAGAGACACCTTTCAGAAGACAGGATAGTGAGTGACTGATACTGGCAGAGCACCCTGCTGCTTAACTCTACATCTTCCTTGCTCCAGACTCCAGAAACTTGGCAAAGCACAAACCCATTGCATAGCTGAACCATTTTCAGCTAGGCCTCAAATTCCAGAACCAGAACCCCATAAACCTAAGGGGAAGCATCATACTACAGCCGGGCTGCGCTGTACTGCTTGCCTGCTGAAGATCAAATTCATACGTTTCTCCAGTTATCGTGATTATCACGCAGTGAAAGGTTTGCCACAAATTTTGTTTTAGGGAAATTCTGATACGTTTGATTGCCTCCGACTTGCATTTTAAGATTTCAAATGGTTTTAAATCATTGCTTGCGTTTGTGTGCAACTATCCAATTCTCTCCTCCCATCTCTTTACATTGCCTATTGTGGGATTGAGGGGTGTGCAGGGGGAACCTCTAACCACATTGCTAGTTGATCTGAACACACACAAAAGTATTATTTCTGTGCTGAATTGTTTTGCACACTACTACTCCTTGTGCATTAGAGAGACTATTTTGTGTTACATCACACCATTGGTGATTATTGTATACCCATTAAGTATAGTATGATTAAATTGTAAATACATAAATATTTTAACTTTGCAAACCAGCCCGATTCCTGGTTCAGTGTGACCACAGGGGTTCCAGGAAAGGGGCGTGATAGGAGTGGTATATCGTTCAGAATAAAGAACATTTAGACAAAAATAAATGAGGATTTCAGTTGTGCATTATGCGCTAGGCGTTGACTTGGTTGTGTGCCGGATTGAAATCACTTACACCATTTGGTCTCAGCTAGGCAATGCGTCGAAGATGGCAATCATCGCAGCATTCCTCAAACTGCAGGGAGTTCATGTATGTCCATACTTGCACGACTGGCTCCTGGGCAGGCCTTGCCCGCAGGCTGCTACAGCCAATCTTCAGTCACTCCTTCAGCTCCTGTTCCATCTTAGGCTGTCAGGAAAGTGGCAGAAATCGCTGATGGCGGTTGCGCAAGACCGGATCTTTCTGGGTTTCCGTTGCAGAGTGTTCCTGGCGGAGGACAGTATTGTGGACCTTTCGACCATGTTCCGGCTCTTCCTGCCGTCCTCCCACATGTCGGCCTGGTGTTTCCAGAGACTTCTGGGCCGCATGGCCTCTGTGCGTTAGCTCTACCTCTTGCACGCCTAAACATGAGGCACACTCACCTTGCTATTCGTGGCTGCTGTTCCCATGCTACGATCCGGACTCCAAGATTATACCAGTCCCATCCTGCATGACTGCGGATCTTCAATGGTGGTCATCCGCCAGCAAACTTTCATTGGGGACCACCTTCCAGGAGCCCTGCCCACAAGTAATGGTTACTACAGACTCCTCCCTTCTGGGGTGGAGAGCGACACTGCGTCACCTCGAGGTGTATGATTTGTGGACACCCCATGACAGGTGCTTCCATATCAATTACCTAGAGCTCCTGGCAGTTTTTCTGGCGCTCAAGGCTTTTTAACCCTCTATCACCAAAAGTGTGGTTCGAATTTGCACAGACAATTCCGTAGCGATGTTCTACACCAACAAACAGGGGGGGGGCACCCAGTCTCCTCCTCTGTTGGACCTTGCTATTCAAATTTGGAATTGTGCTAGCCAACACAATGTCTGGCTCCAAACTGTGCACATTCCAGGTCACATCAATGTGGCTGCAGACTCCCTCAGCCACCAATCTACGGCTAGTTACTAGTGGGAGATGAACACTGATTTTCTCACCAAGATCTTCCAGAAACGGGGTTCTCCAGCTGTGTACCTCTTTGCGACCTCATCGAATTGGAAATGTTCTCTTTATGCTCCAGGGACGGAATCCGAGTGTCTTCCTTTGGGGACGCTCTCGAGAGCCTGTGGGGCAACAAGAAAGCTTACGCTTTTCCTCCTTTGTCGCCGATTCATTGGTCGCTCTAGAAACTCAGGCGTGCCTCCAACTGCACTCGCCTCTTCATAGCTCCTTGGTGGCTGGCCAGGTTCTGGTTTTGGGAACTACAACACCTGTCGGCGTGCTCCATGATCAGGTTGCCACAGATTCCCGACCTCCTTCACCAGAGCAATCACCAGTTGTGGCATCCCTCCTCACAATCCTCCAGCTTGGCGGCCTGGTGCCACAGTTCTGATCATTAGCAAAGTTCAACCTCTCCCAGGATAACATGCTTATAATTCAGGTGGCACAAAAGCGCTCTAGCTCATTACAGGAGGTGGCTCCATTTTTGCCACTGGCATCTAGCCAAAGAGCTTGATCCCACACAGGCTTCTATTGACCGTCTTGTCTTTTGTATCTTACCTGGCAGCCTCTGGCATCCATGTCTTATCATGCAGGACATATATATCTGCCATTGCGGCTTATCGGTCAACAGACAGTTGCTCTTTTTCACTGGCAAATCCAGTCATAAAGAGACACTTTGTAAGTCTTGTCAATCTTTTTCCACCGGTTCGGGTCCCTCAACCCAAATGGGATTTGAACCTATGGCCACTACCGAACTCGAGTAACTTTCTTGGAAGGTGACTTTTTATTGCGGTAACACCTGCAAGATGAATAAGTAAGCTTGAAGCTCTCTGTCGAACATCGGTTCCTAACTTTCCACAAGGATAAGGTTTGGTTTCGCACTCAGCCTTCTGGTTTCTGAATTCCATTTAAACCAATAAATATCCCTACATCCCTACCGGTCTTCTTCCCAGACCCGGTCTTCGATGCCGAGAGGGTTTTACACAACCTAGACATCTGACGCGCTCATACGTTTTACCTTGACAGAACAAGCGAACTTAGAAGTCACAACTCTGTTACGTTTGGTGACTCAAAAGTAAACCAGACTCAAAAGCATCCTTCTCTCGCTGGATAGGTTTATGCCTTTCCGAGGCCTACAAAATTCAAGACCTTCAGCCTCCAAAGGGTATTCATGCACATCTGGTCTGTGGTAAAGCGGCTGCTATGGTCTTCCAGAAATACATCCCTTGGGAGTCCATTGCCAAGGCGGCTACGTGGGCCTCCCCATCTGCTTTTTGCAGACATTGTCTTGACCTGAGCTCCCAGGCTGATGCCCAACTTGGCCAGACAGTTTGAAGAATTTGTTCGAATAAGGGAATTTCTATCCACCCGTAAAAATATTTTGATGCTTTAAAGTGCCCTGGTCCTGTACCGATGGACGCAATGCCCCACAGGTATGGAGGAAAGAGGCCTATGGACTAGAAGTACGATAGTCACTATGGTGAGTAACTGTCATTGCAAGCAATAAATATTTTACCGAGGATTCTCAGCCTGCCGGCGGGGAATATTCAAAGCATGTGAAACAATGAAGATCCAATGCAGGAGAAAAGTCAATTTAAACTGAGCTGTCTGACATAAAAAGCCATTCTACTAGACCAACAAACTTAAAACCACTTTGTGATTAATGACTAGAAAATCACCAGGTACTCAGTTTAGAGACCTCACTTGCTTTAACAAAAGCAGAACCTTGATGTAGTCTTCTACTAGGTCAGAAAAGCAATGAAAAATCCCTTCTAACATTCAAACCTGCCAGACCAACCTGCCTTCGGAAAGAGTCAGAGGGTTCATTCTTCACTTAGTTTCTAAATGTATAACATTGCCATTTTATTATCCCCCGCCCCCTGTTAAATTATTTAAAGTATTTTTTTTTTCATTTTGCATTATAATTTTTTTATTCAGGGCATATGCCTACTCAATGGATTGTGCTACAAAATGAAAACCAAAAGAACGAACTCTGGTAAAATAAGCTTGGCCATTAAATTAAATTGGGGCTCTCAAAAATAAAATAAAGAACCAGTAAATGGGAGTAAAGCAGCACCCATTTCAGTTTAGTGGGTGGTTGTAACATGTTTTGCCCCATATACAGTTGTTTTTAAATCCTGGTTCGATAGTTAAACCAAATGGAATCGATTGATAAATTGTTAAAGTTTTGGTCGTGGTTTACTGAAACCCTAACCGTTTGTCCGAGCAGTCCTCGTTTTATGTCCAAGCTGAAATTAAAGTATCACATTAACTGTAAACCTGGTATGATAGGTTCTCAGCTTGCGTGCTTTAAAGGCTGCACATCATGTTCCAACTCTACCTAGCCCCATTACTAGGAGCACAAATCAAGTGATTTTCGGCAAGATTAGGTGGGGGAATAAACACATGGCATGGTCAGATTAAGATAGGAAGTTATCTACAAATTGTTCAACTTAATGTTTAACAAGATTCAGCAGAGTCCAATTCAGTTGGAAGATTCCATTTTGAGGTTACAATGCAACCTTAATATAGTCTTGTGATGCACCTGGTGCAGGAAGTGTGCTTTGCGAATCGAAACTCAGGGAGGAATAAAAGCAATTGTGAGCAGACAGTTGTGCTCGCTGCCCCATAAAAATGTAGTTTGAGCACACAAGATGGAGAGGAAGAGCACCCACAAACTAGTCTAGTCGGATATCGACGGGATCATAAAAAAGGAACAGTGTTCTTTTGAAGAGTTGCATGCACCAGTGACATATGTATACAGCAATCGTGGCTGAGAACGACTCCAATGTGCGAGGGCTATGAGGTCTACATTAACCCTGCACGAAAGGGACCAAAGGGAAGACCATTTGCAGGCCTACTAACTCTAGACAGCAATTTGCAGGTCCTGCAACATCAAATCCCTAATCCATTTGTCCAGATCCTGAAAATAAAAATCACAACGAACCCAAAGGAAGGGCCAACTAAGATGCTCCTAATGAACACCTACTGGCGCAAAAATATGACAAAAACTGAGATATATCTAAGAGACATCATGGATGCGATTGATAAGTCCATGCTGGAGGACAAAGAGCAACTCATTATAGTTTGCTGTGATCTCAACATCAAACTATTGAATAAGGAAGGAAAGCAAAAAGTCGGCGAATGCCTTGCAGGCTAAGAAAAGAGATGGATGGAGGAGATGGGAGTTTGCGACAGGAAAATGCTGAATAGCCAGACCAGAGGTGACTTGCAGGGGGCAAACACATGGTCTTCTGGAAAGAGCAGAGCTTGCTTAGACTGTTTCGTAGCAGGAAACAAGTGGATACATTCCATAAGGATCAGGAAGCAAACACTTAGTTATCATAACCTACTGGAAACTGAATTGTCATGGAAAATAAGAAAAGCCTACATAAAGAAAATCAGCCATGCAGAAGTATCATGGGGAGAAAGACTAAGAATTAAAAAACAATGTATAACGAAATTTGCAGGGCAATATGACAGCTATGCACTGGAAAACCAGAATGCAGTACAATATAGATGGCTGCTGAAGGATTTTGCGGTTAAACACGATCTAAACAGGATGAAAATGATCACAAGAAAGCAGGCATACGACGAGACTCTAGTCGCTAAAAGAAAAAAATATAGAACAATTCTGAGAAAGAGGAACTAAGGAAATGTCGACAAACAAAAATTGGCTCTGCTCTACAAGACTACAAAGAGCCCAGGGAAATGCAGAGAAATTGCTAACCGCTGTTGAAATAGGCAACGCAAGAAGCCTGTGGGATATAATAAATAACAGGGACCATTACCAATCAGCAATTGCCGTAAACCAAGTCTCGGAAGAGCAATGGGTAAAAAATTATACATCACTGTATCAGGCGAACAAAGACGATCCACGAGAGAAAAAAAAAATAAATAATAAAATTAAAAAAGGGGAACTCAAAGCCATGGTCAATTGAATTTGATCGTGAAGATATCTCAGGGGTGATCAAAAAACGGAGTTCCTCAAGGGTGGCTAGGCCCGACGTCATTTCAAACCAGATTCTTAAGGCAAATTGTGAAGAATGGACCGACTTAATACTACAACTGTTCCAACAAATAAGGAAAACCAGAATCATCCCAGCATGATGGAAGGAGGCATTCATTGTGCCAATTTATAAAAAGGGTGATTGAGGCGACCCAAGAAACTAAAGGCCAATCGCCCTATTGGACTCAATTGGCAAATTATTTGCCTCCATCCTGTTACGAGATCTGAAAATATGGGCTTCAAAGACAGGTATTCTGGACAAACGGCAAGCAGCCTTTATTAGTGGTGTAGGCACATCCTTGAACCTGTTCCTGCTCAACCTAGGACTTTAGAGGCCAAAAGAAACATATATTTGGGCTTCATAGATCTTGAACAGGTGTTCGACAGGATAAAACGTGACAACCTGGTCTAAGATGAAAAGCTCGGGCTGCCTGAAGATCTGTTAGAAGCCATCCAAGCCCTATTCACGAATACCACTATATAGGTCTAAACAACAACCATGGGCACGGTAACAGAAAAGATACATTTCAAGGGATCAAGCAGGGTTGTGCACTGGCACCCTTTCTGTTTGTCCTATACATGGCTGACATGACGGTCTCACAAGGCACGGTACGTGCCTTCGCTCCAAAGATCGATGGAACAGAAGTGCCATGGGTACTATACACTGACGATGTAGTATTCGTCGATAAGACGGCCATAGATCTTCAGCGACGGATAACTTAATTAAAAAAATATCTAGCAGAAAACCGTATGAAGCTCACAATGACACTGATAATGAAATCAGGACGTGGAAAGAAGGGGGAAAAGAAAAACTACACCTGGACTATTGATAAAGAAAAGTTGGAAATGGTTGAAACAATAATATACCTAGGAGTGAGGATAAATAAGAACAGCAAGGAAAAGGGTGAATATGCCCTGATCCGTGAGACACTAGTGACCTTAACACATCAGGGGTAAGTATTAAATCGAAGGTACAGGAAATATTCCCTGACCCCCCATCCGAACCTTTGACAAGCAAAAGGTGGTAGCAGTGCTTACTTATGGGTCTGAGGCTCTTTTCTACGTTGAGAAACATGGGGAGTTTGTGAGGCGTATTTCTGGCGTATGATCCTGAAATTGCCAAACTCTTTCAGTGGACATAAGACACAAATTAAGGCTGCAATCACTTTCTTCCTCAGTAATGTGGAAAACACTATCGGAAATGTACACTTGATCGACCTCCAGCGCCATTTGAAATCCTAGCGCACCGGCGGCCTGTAGAGAGAGATAAAACACTGCAATCCTAGAAGATAAACTGTACAAACTTTCTTGATCATCAGAATATCATGTGGGACCTTTTGAAATTCAACCCAAATAAGGTGAAAAGAAAGCTTCAGGAAAAAGATTGGGACGAAACTCAGGAAGCGAAAAGGGAAAAAGACGGTTGCCATAACATTATATGGGAACGGAAACCCTTGAACGACCCATCTCCTTATCTGAAGACATTTCCATCGTGTCATTATAGGGACAGGAGAAAACGGATCTCAAAGAAGGAAACTTATTGCAGGTTCTGTAAATGTGATGTTAAACTGCCCCTCATTGAGGATACAACGATCGATGATTATGGGGGGCTATGCGATAGGGCTCCTCCCAGAGATGGAGGAAGAATACTGGGAGACACTATTGACAGCGGATAAAGTGGGGTGGACCATTGACACCCTTAAATTTGTGGAATATCTGAAAATTATGGGGATGGTGGTTGTAGGTGAGCCCTGAATAGATGAAATGAATGGGTATTGAGAATCGACACTACTCATGATCTATAGGAAGATGGACAGTAGGCATTAGTAAAAGATAAACAAATAAGGAATCTGAATGTGAAAATGTTAAAGGTTAAAAAATAAAAAGTAGAAAAATAAAAAAAGGACCACTGTGTGGCAGAAAGATCACTTGAGAAAGTAGTGATTGAAAACCTGTTTCAGAAGTCCAAACAATCCCACAGAAGAGACAATGTTGCCCTTGCTTTCCATTACATCCTGTAGAGGTCGTTACAAACTATTCTACCCGGAAAAACATTGGTTAACACCATCCAGTTTTCTAAGAGTGAATACAAAAAAACCTGATTACATTAAGATTTTGAACACGTCACTTAACACAAAGTACGAACACCACGAACCTATGTTTCTTCCATGCAGAAATATCATTTGCTACCTTGTGCCCATAAACCAATACAAACATGTTAAAGCCTGATGCTGCAATGCTCAATTAAGGGACACCAATTAAATACTATCTTTCCCCCCTAAGTTCATGAATGTGCATATTGTCATGCTGGTACTGCTCCCTTGCGAGGGACTTTTTATATACAATTACTAATTTCTTAGGTGATTTTTCAAAACACCTGTGGTTCAATATTCTGTGATGAGGAGGTATTTGAAGGGGGCAATCGCGTCACAGAAATTGACACACTCGAATGTCAAACTTTTTTTTTTAAATGCCAAGTGGTCACACTCAGAAATCTCAAGAGTAACCTTTAGCTTTTTAACAGATTTTGCAAAGCCACCAGTTCTTGTTTTTGTGTTCGGATACATTACATGACTGTCAGAATGTATGTAATGCAGCACTATGCCACCATAAAACTGCACCCCAGCATTCAGACACGAAGCACATACAAATGCAAAACCATTGCAGAATTCAGAAAATGGAGACAGAAGGCTACCCTCACATATCAAATGATGTGAGATCTGGGGTCATGCATATGGTGTGGTGGCCCATTTCCCCATCAGTTGCAAAACTCTGGGGGGGTCTCCTTGAAGAGGCAGAGAGCGTGGTAAACAATCAGGAGACGTAGAGACAAGGGATACTGGAGGCAGGAACTCATGGCACCCATTGACATGAATAAAACGGAAGCAGCATGCGGTTTAAAATTGAGTAGCAAGTCGGGTGCACCTCAAACAGTTCAAAGGGCCAGCAGCACACAAAGGGCTCATCAGATGGGGAGTCCACTTTCACCTTTAAAGGCCCTGAGGGTTTCGCACCCCGTTGATCCAAACTGTATACCCTCAGTCAGCGTACTGCATGAGCGTGTCAAACTTAACCTTAGTCTGAAAACCTGCCTTTGTATACATTCTATATGAATTGGGCAAAGAGCTAATCGATATGGAGACACACCCTGAGGACATTCCTCTCTGTTTAACCGCATAAGAAGGGCATGTAATTAGCGTATGTCCCAATGAATACATAAAAAATAAATAGCTATGTTGTGCTTTTCATACGTGTTGGCACAGGCAGAAGAAATGGGTTGAAATCCACCCATTCACATTACCATCGAATGTGAAAAGTGGCCTAAAACTAAAATGTGGTGCGTATGCCACAATAAACAGGAACTGATGCTTCATAAACTGCAGCTAGTCCAACACGAGAGCGTGGATACTTCTCGAGAACTGTTCACTTTATTTTCTACACTACTCTAAACACGCACATGCGCGCACACACACATCCCACAGGGAGGGGGAAAGGAAAAGTGTAAACTATTTTACTGACAATTTTTTCCCCGGTGGCGCACTTTCTTCATCATTAATTTACTGGCACATGTATCGGGTGCAGTAAAATGCCATTTGTTTCATGAAGGCTTACAGCCAATGTACACTATTTTACTTTAAGTTAAACAGATCTATTGTAGGTTAAAAAAAAATGTAAATTGATCAATTTTCAATTTTACCCAGGAACAGTACTGTGATTCAAAACCAGCGACTTCTTGTAAATGAAGCATTGCATGTATTTGAATGCCCCTCCACCCCCCTATCAATGGGCCAGTCGGAGGCATTTGGTCAGCACAAACCGGGAGGTAAAGAACAATGGGGAAACTAGGTTTCAGTCAATTTAAAAGAACCTACCCCAAGGGTTTATTTATAATCAACCATCCAAAATTACTCATGCTGGATTGTTCAAAGCAGGATAAACTAATATTTTTGTAAGATACAACTATTCGGATACCTTTGTATCAAAAACGATACATTTCTCGCGTAGGTAATTTGTCATTGCGCAGTCTGAAGTTGGGAAGCAAAAAGGGAAGACTGTTTTTTACTTTAAAAGCATGAGAATGCGTGGCATATGTGATCGCACACAAGTAAGCCAATCTTTGCACATTCACCAGATGCACAAGTAACCTCCACCAACAAAAGGATCTCGGACAGTTCTGCTCACTTGAAGTGGCGAGCTACAGCAAACGTTTCTCATATCAGTGGTGGGGAGTTCGCACAGTAAAAGCAGCCAAGTAACACAAGGGCTCCCAACAAGACACGTGCTCAGCTCAAAGAAATCCTGTTTGAAAACACAGCAGCGACATAAATCAACATACTTCTAAAACAGTGACAACTAATAAGCACATTCCACAGAATAACCATGTTCGTTTCAGTAATGTGAAGTGGGGCAAATTAATCTAATCTTACCGTGGCGAGTTGAATCCGCTGTCTACAGTAATACTGCTGCTGTCCATACTATCTAGTCTAGCTGAATGAGTGGCCCTCTGGATGGTGCTGTTTTCGGTCTCCTTAGGGTTGAGAAGTGTGAGGTTCTTCTCAAACTTCCTTTGCAGGTCCCGCTCTTTCTCCCGCTCCAGCAGCCACTGCATCGTTCCCACATCGTCCCGGTTCTTCTCCTCCTCCACATTCTTTTGCGTCCCTTCCTCGGATTCATCATCTTCAGAGACATTGTAATAGTCAAATGAAGCTTCCTGGTTTCCAGAGGTCTCTTGCTGTCGCTGCGAAACTGGCAAGGTTGGCGTGGCTGAGGTGATGACTGGTTGCTCAAAGTTTTCGCAGCTGGTTGGCAGTGTGTCAGTGGGCGACTTTGGGTGGGATTTAAGCAAGGGCACAACAGGCTTGTGGAAATTGTTCACAGACAAAGTGGTGTGAAGAGGTTTGAACAGGGTATCTTTACTAAATAATTCTTTCCTTTTGTCAAGGCTACTAGATTCTGAATTATGGTGTGGGACTAGTCTACCATTTGAAACTAACTCTGGGGCCTGACCTGGGATGGTAGACGTTGGACCACAATTTGGCCCCTTGGGCGCTTCCTCTTTATAATCTCCAGTTTCCCTAGATATATGTTGAGGCTCCCTGGCTATGTGTTGGGATTCCCTGGCTGTATGTTGAGGTTCTCTTGCTATGTGTTGGGGTTCCCTAGCGAGGAGTTGGAGGTCCCGGGGTGAGTGTGGTGATTCTCGAGCTAAATGTTGGGGCTCTCTGGCTATATGTGGTGTATCCCTGGATATGTGTGGGGTTTCTCTGGCTACATGTTGTGGCTGCCTATCAGAAGGCGACAGTCTCTTTATCCCATCACACAACGTCAATGTATCATACTCATCCTTTTTCTTCCCCAGTGGGGAAGGAGCAGTAAGAACAGTTTCACTGGAAGTATTACACTGAAAATAGTCATCAGTCACCGCTTTCGTAGCACATGAAGTGAGATCACTGTACGATGGTACACTTTCAGTAGGTTTGTCCTGCTCGTCTGGCTTACAAGAACTAGGAGTTTCTATAATGCCATCACCTAGATCCAGAGTGCATGCCTCTTTATATATTAATGCTCTTTCATGTGTAAGTGTTTGTGATGGCCTTAAGGTATTGTCATCAATATAGGAAAGGCTAGGTGTCCTATCATCAGGGCTAAATCCTTCAGCTAGATCTTCAGGTGTACCCAAAGAAGCACTTCCCAAAGGTCCTTTGGAGTTATCCATGGATCTAGATCTCTCCTTCGCTTTGTTTGACCTCTCATTCCTTGACCTTCTGTCTTGTGTATGGCTATGGCTTCGATGGACCTTCGAGTGTGAGCTTCCACGAGAAGGCTCTGGAAAAGGCATCTCAGTTCTCCTTTTGGCCAACTCACCAGATACATCCCATTCTGGGGTCACTGGAAAATGTGACTCAATCATGTTAGGGTTACTGTGCATGATAAAGTGATCTCCTCCTTTGCGCTCCATGATGAAACAGCCTTCCCGGGGGGAACGTATTCGAGGGTTGTAGAACTCGTACTCTCTTTCCCCAGGAACATCCAGGTGTGATCCATCCGATGCTTTGGAAGCCCTAGTTTTGCTGTGTGACCGTGATTTTCCATGAGATTTCCTGTGATTTCTACTCCTTTTACTTCGGCTGCTATGATGAGCTGAAGATCCCGCTTTGCTTCGCTGTGCCTTTTCTTCTTCAAGTCTTTTCATTAGTGCAGTGTGCCTCACAACATTCTCTACAGTCAAGTCTGGGTTAATGCGCCTAATTATTTCTACCTCAACCTCGCGAGGTATGGTCGATGGGTTGTCCTCGTCCCTTAAGGGCCATTCCTCAGGTGGAAACTGAGCTGAAAACGTTGCCAATTGTTTCGTCTTGTCCTTTTTAAAGCTTAGTCTAAACAATTTCAGTCCAAATTTCTTAGTGGGCTTGTCCCCGTCTTTTGACTTGCTCAGTGTCTCTGCTTTATATGAATAGTTTACAGTACTTTTACTTTTTTCAGTGGGAGGTACCTGGCACATAGATGGGGGACAATACGAATCCTTGCAGTCTTTTGGTGATTTTCTCTGTAGAGTAGATGCATGCATGCTGTGCATATCTTCTCTGCAACAATGGCAAGAGTCGCAGTGGTTTTTCGGTAAAGTTCTGTCCCTGATGCATCCTGATGGGGAAGGGGTTATAGTTCCTGGTTGTGGAGAGGTACACTGAGACCGGTCAGGTATCCTCTCATCCAAATGATACCATTTACTGTTAGTTCTTATAAGAGTGGGGGTTATAAAATATGTCTGTGGGGTCACAATGAAATAACCATCCGGTGTAGGATAGATTTTCCTCTCTCGCACAAGCATGTTGAGTGTATGCCGAAGAATTTCAGGACTTGGCGTAGGGACACCTGCATAAATGAAAAACAAATATATAAGATAATGCAAATTTGGACATTCACACCTCCAACTATAATTCATTCTCTCAACAGCAATATTTCATTATGCATTTACCATTAGGTAAATCCATGCTTCTTCTGAGCATTTTAGGAAGCAACTTGTTTTAAAGGGTTTATTGTAGAATTCAGTATTTCCAGACAATCTTCAAAAACCTATTTGAACACATTTCATCTGTATTATCTGTTAGTGAGTTTAAAAAGAAACCTTGCCTCTTAATCTGCATTCTTGATGTTCAATAAGACGGACAAGTGATCAAACTGATTATTGCGCAAATACCCAAATCACCTGCTCCACACAAAGCATTTACCCAAAAAAGAAAAGCAGATACCCTAATTCGGCTAACAGTCACTTTTGCAAGCTTTCATGACCTTATGATCACTTCTTCTGTCCATTCATGCCTTAAAAAGTAGTCAGATCACAAAAGCTTGCAAATAAATGACTGTTCACCCATTTGTCGTCTTTTTATTATCAGTGGTATATATTTATTTTGGTGAAAACAAACTGTAGTTGGTATGTAGTTAAGGTGAACATTTCTCTACAAAATCCATGAAATTCAGTGGGTGTTGGAAGTGATGACAAACTTCTGAGTCCCGCATGTTGATGTCATTCATGTCAATGCTGATGCCCTCTGCAATACCAGTCTATGTGCTAATGTGCTGGGCAACAGGGTGAGTTAAGGTTATTGTCACATTTAACCCCTGCCGAATTAAGTTTTTTTGCAAGACATTTTGACTTAATTGGTCTCTTGATCGGACCCCACCTGTAGTAGCACATGGCTATGGTATACGGACTTGTTGCATCAATTATGCTAAACAATCACAGCATGAACGGAGTTGTGCGGTAGAAGTGTATGAAAGATGGATGTGCAAATACGCAAGCACCACCACTAACCCAGTTCTTCAGTCAGACAAGAGATGAGGACAGTCATGTACAATTTCACATACAAGTATAAGCACCAACCAGCCATGAGACACACACCACAACCAAACAACTGGATTTGTACAGCCATGCTCAAGTATAGGACTAATGCATGCCCACAAAGACAAACACGCATTTGACCACCAACCGCACAGGGTATGCCCCACACACAGAATGAGGCCATTTCAACAGCTGCCAACATTTACAGTATATGACTTGAAGTCATCTTGAACTTATGTACACACGCTTCACAATGGTGTACTGCAACTGAGGATATTCAAGCATTTGAGGATAATATGAAATTGGGACATGGGCTATCCAATGACGAACATTACTGGGAATGAGTTCCAATTGCTCTATGTTGGTAGGGTAATATCCCAGTTGATGGACCTAAGACGTGACGGAAGGAAATTGTTAAAACAAATGGAACTCTGTAAATAACTGTGATTGAGGCCTTCAAGCCTGATCAACATGATCTGGGTGGCATGATATAGGTCCTTAACAATTCCAAAGAGAGGAGAAACCCACTCATAAATAGCAGTGGAGGGGAGATCTACAAAATCACCATGTACAGTACTGCCTTTTACAGCACTAACATTAACCACTGACCAACAGAACAAGATTTCAGTTGTTCCACTCAGACAGTTGCATTTTCACTTAATATAGCCACATTTTACTCCCAGACACGCATTCAGGGTGACTTTGTGAATTTTATGTTAACATATGCGGTACTCTCACATGGACATATTCTTGGTCCAAAATATATGTTGGTCCAAAATATATGTTAGAATATATCGCTAACAACATTCACACTGTACTATTGAACATAAATTAACCACTCATGATATCGATACATTATTTAATCTTTGGAGGATCTCAATCATTGGACTCCTGCTAACTTTGAACTAATGCTCCCTGAATGCCTGTGATGTATGTTATTTAATATAGTGTGGTCTTATACAGTTCAATTTCAGCTATTGTCTCAGCATCTTTGTGCAAGAATTTTACATAACAGCAAGGCGAGTGGCGGGTTAGTGGAAGAACAGGAGGAAGGTGTTCCTTGGGTGTTGATATTGTGGGGTGAAATCTAGAATCAAAATGTACTCTAGCATACTGCTGCATTATAATATGAAGTAGGTACTGCAAACTGCTATGTTTAAACAACTGTGCCTGTGCAAGGCGAAGGTCTAGGCTTTACTGTGCATGTCCTTGCAATGAAGACTCTTACCTAGTGTATAGCCATGCTTGCCTCCAAATCTATCGCTTATGGCACGTTTCCCTTTTGGCATATGTAAGCGTGTTTTAGGCTCCCGCTTTAAGAAAAGTGGCTTTAGTATATGGAAATCACCCTGTGCTGGCCTGCCTCCGACAGTTTGTGAAACTCTGAGGAGTATATTCAATTCCACTAACTGTATCACTTTATGCTGTGCTTTCTGATAACACGGTCTTGCATGTAAGAACGCAGCTGGTATAAAAGATTTGTGTAGAGGGGCTTTGTTCCCTGCTTGTAACTTTGTTTCAGTAGGATTACTTGTCCTGTCTGGACCTACACTTCCATGGAAATGCCTGTGTTCCTTTGGGTATAAGAACGATACTTGGAGGGAGGGGGGGGGGGGGTCACTTGTGTCAAAGTCTCGTACTGTTGCTTGCTTTTTACAAATACATTTTTCACCAATCCAACAGAATATTCAGTGGCAATTATTTCCACGACAATGGGTTGAGGCCGAAAGCACCTAAGACCTGTGTGCCGATATTTCAGAGGAGATTTGAGCTGGTAGAACATTGACACCCACCTATCCAGAGGTGAGAATCCAGTATCAATTGGTTACCAGCACTCGAATACTGGGGAGAACTGCTGGTCTGGAAGCAGGGGTTATGTGACAGGGGTAGAGTTGCTGCAGAGCCTTAAAAAGTGCTCTAAATGGCTCTGCAGTAGTTAATGCATTGCTAGATATACAAGCTGGCATTATCCTGCAGCAGGACTTGGGATTTGTTTATGTAGTCGAAGGTGGGAAGAGATTGCAAAGGAGTAGGTTGGCGTGGGGTGGGAGAGTAGATGCACTGGATTGATGGAATTGATCGGGAGTGCAAGGTTCTTGCTGTACTTGTTAGTTTGGGCTATTAGGTTGCAGATCCACCTATATGCCAAAGCCATTGCATTAGAGTACAGACAGAAATTGCATACAAGGATGGACACAAAGCGTGAAGGTGTCGTTTGGTAATTTGCCCACCCATTAACTGCCTATGGCCATGCAAATCTCTATGCCAAGTCCCACCCAGTTCCTGCCCCTCCCGTCTTAAAAACGTCCTCCTTGGAACTCTTTCAGCTGGCTTCTTTTATTCAAGCATTACCATCAAACGTTGCACTGTATAGGTCTGCCAGACTTTTTTCAAAGCAGTCTTCTGAGAGTTAAAGACTGGTGTAATAAAGATGGCTAAAACAGGTCTGCCTTCAGCCACTTAATTTAGAAGCCTTCTGCCTGCAGGTTCTTCACTAAAGTCCTGTTAAAAACAAGCATTGGCAAAGCCAGCATTGCCAGGACAGCAATTGGATGCCAAGGTACTCACGCCATTTTGCACCTGCTACCATTAATGATAAGTTAATGCCAGTACGGCAATACCTGACAAGTGCCTTTCCCATGCTTACATAAAAGCCCAAACTGTGGACTATGCCAATGCTCATTTTTGTTTTTATGATTGTTTGGTGGTGGCGTTAGTAGTTCAATTATTCGAGCTTCCCTGCTGCCACCTGTTGTGGGCTTTAAGGAGGAGTATTGCAAGTCCTGTGTCCATGGTTAATGGACTACACTGACTCTGTAGGGTTTTTGCCAGAAATGTTGCAATAGAAGCGAGTACTTCAACCTCTGCGTTCAATGTAGCAGGCCTTTTCAGGGGACCAAGCACATTGTGGGGGTCTCCATGCTACGGTCATGTCATAAAAATCAAGAACTGGTCCTGCATTTGCCGAGATGAGTGTTGGGGTGAAATAGGATGTTGATGTCTCATCTGTTAACGACACGTGGGCGAGACTGATCCAACCGAATATGGTCACAAGTGCCCTCATGTTTGCGCTGCACTTGGGGGGGGGGGGGGGGAGCAGGAAGCTTGGTAGTCCCTGGTCTAAGGGTTAGAGTGCAGTGCACTGGTTGGTAGCCAGGTATGAGAAAGAGCCCCTCCTTGACATTTAGCGTAGGTCTGTTACTAGAGTTTGGTTGCTGCATCACGCCATTTCAAAAGACTCCTACTGGGTGAATTTCCTTGTGGTGAACTCTGGCCTACTGCCATGAAAGGCACAGTGGGCATGGCCCAGAGTTTTGAATTGGATTCTGTGATTGACTGGGAGCCAACGGAGGATCCAAAAATCCAGGTTCATGAGTTTGCATCCTTCCAGCGTTCGGGGGGACTTTTTATTAAATTTGCATTCTTTGTAGAAGGCTTAGCAGGTATGTAGCAAAGCTGGCAATGAAAAAGTCTGGTTCAAGAACAAAACGTGTTGCTGGCTACATGACATTTTACACAGTAAAACGTGAACATTTCTCCTTAACTTTTCACATCATCCATAAATTATTACCGAATTGGATCTACCCTTTCTGGGTTATTTTGCACTGGGCAATAATCCTGTCTGTTGTTTGAAGGCGTTGTCCTTAGTGTGTGCCACTTACCCACTGTTTGCTCTGTAATTGCCTACTACAACCAATGGCAATGTAATGTAAAGTGGTCTTATTTAGTAAGCTTATGCCAATACTGTTGGTCTCGCCTTGCATGCCTCTGCAAGAAAGGATGGCAGGGTGTGTTAATCTGATAGCATGAAGGCAGATGCAGAACCCGCTGGTGTTGATGGATGTAGGTCAGAGGTTTGTTACCTGTACCTGTGTATCGATATTAAAATCTCCAAGAGGTTTGTGGTTGGTACCGACTGGGCAGATTAGCCATATGGGCAATCCCTGGATTGTGGAGTGCAAACATTAACAGCAGAAGCAGAGGATTAGACCAAGTAGACAGCCTACTTCTAGAGAGGCAAATTCTGTCAGAAGTATTCTGTGATAAAGTACAAACTCTCCGCTTCGGCCATCCCAAGCACCTTTAACTAGATTTACAGATCCACCAACAACGGACAGATTTTTCGTACCTATTTTGTTCATATAAGGATGGAAGCCTCCACAAACTTCAAAAGCTGTCTTTCTGGGCCAAAACTACATTTTTAACAGGCATTGTTTAATTTGCCTTTTACATTTATTTTCTGTAACCAAAGTCCCTTGTACTGCACTCGTTCTAATTGTGTAACGCCACACTTTTCTGCTGTTCTCATACGTCCCCACGCTGTGCTGAATTCGCCAGATGGGTGCCAGATTTCTACGCCAACTACCCACATGCCAGGCACCACAAACCGAAAGCACTAAAGGCCTCCTCCAGACATCCCACTCTTCAACTGCACCAGACACTATATGAATTAAGCCAGCTGGCCTGCTGGCCACTCCCCAGCACTGCAAATACCACATGATTTTAACAAACCACCTACGTGGACCCAAATGCATGATTTTGTCTAGCAACACCACCAACAAGCAGAGGACAGGATAGGTGATTGCAATATGTCCTGCTTGGAGTTGCTACTGCCGTCACCTTATTCAACACACAAATGCAGGCTTCCCCACTTCTGGATCCCCCTCTGAAACTGCATCTGCAGCTTGAATGGGGGGAAAAAAGCTCTGGATATCCCACTGACCACATGATGTGCAGGTTTCCTTATTGAATGTCAATTGCACAGTCGCAAAGTGGGATACGAGCCACCAGTAATCCATGGTTGCAATGAAAAGCAGGAGCTGATCTTTGTCAGAAGATTTTCCTGTTAAGATCCAAACCGTGGCAATTGCACTGTAACTGACATACTTGATATAATAAAGCATTTATAACGCGCCTATACACAAGTGTTTCAAGGCGCAATGATGCAAGGGAGGGGGAAGAGAGTGAAGACAGATACAATGATCTTACTAGGTCGGGTGACATGGAGATCGCGCAAGTGCAGGTTAGGGGGAGGGGTGAATGGGACAAGTTCAGGGGGAGGGTGCATTGCTTAGGATAAACGGTAAAGTGAATAAAGATAATAGGTACAAGTGCAGTCAGCTAGTGGCAAGTTCAAGGGTAAGTGCAGACATGAGTCAAGTGCAATTAGGGGGCTGTAGGGATACAGACAGTCCCTGGGTGCAAGGGATGCCAGGGGGCAGTGCAGGTGTGCAACTGGCAGGGAGGGGACCTTGGCCAGAGATCAGAGGGTAGCCAGTGCAGTTTCAGCCAGGAGATCAACAGGGGAGAGGAGGTGAGAAGGCAGAAGAAAAGGAAGGTCTTGAAGTGCTTCCGGAACCAGAGATGGTTTTCCTCAAGTTTCAGAGAGGCAGGGAGGCTGTTCCAGAGAGAGGCCCCAGCAGAAGAAAGATCTACCACCAACTCGTTGCTTGGAGAAGCGACTGACCCTGAGGGAGTTGGAGGCGGATGAGCGAAGAGCTCGAGAAGGAAGATGATATTTAGGAAGAGAGAGTTGAAGGTATTGAGGCCCACAGACCCCGGAAGGCTTTGTGGACAATGCAGAGGGTTTTGAACTTCATCCTCGCCGCAACTGGGAACCAGTGCAGAGATTTCAGTCCGGGAGAGATGCAATCCCTGGGCTTGAGGCCAAGGACAAGTCTCGCAGTCCTTTTTTGGCGGAGAGCAGGGGCAAGCAGATATAGAAAGAGGCTGTTGCAGTAGTCCAGCCTAGAGAGAACCAGAGCTCTGGAGACTGAGCTTCTGGGGAAGGAGAGAAAAGGAAGAATACCTCTGAGGAAGTGCAGCTGGTAGTGTGACTTCGTGAGGAGAGAAGGAGAGTGTGGCGTCAAAGATGACCCAGAGGTTTTTAGCCTCAAAGGTGGGAGCAGGAAGAGGGCCAAGAGAGGCAGGTCAAAGAGTGACAGGAAAGGAGGGAGCAGGTGTGCCAATGATGAGAATCTCGGTCTTACTGGCATCAAGGAAGAGATCATTGGTGGCACACCACTCCCGGATAGCAGACAGACAGTCAGAGATGAGAGAAGGAGAAGAGGTGGCTGAAGGGAGCCCGAGTGTCATCCGCATAGCACTGAATGTTGGGGCAGAGAGCAGCAATGCGGTGGACAAGAAGGGCCAGGTATTCGTTGAACAGGCAGGCAGAGAGGTTGGACCCATGGGGAACACCACAGATAGAGGAGAGGAAGGACCCAAGTTCGACCTGGGAGTGTCGATCAGAGAGGAAAGAAGTTAGCCAAGCCAGGGACTGATCAGTGATACCCAGGTTATCACAGACGGTTGAGCAGGATGGCATGGTTGACCGTGTCAAAGGCAGAGGAGAGATCAAGTAAGATGAGGACACAGGGGATGTTGGAATAAAGGTTGGAGAGCAGGTCTTCACAGATGTTCAGGAGAGCAGTTTCCGTGCTTCTGGCAGCTCTGAAGCCAGAGTGATGGTCATGGAGACAACCAACAGATTCAGTGTGAAGATTAAGCTGGGGGTTGGCCAGAATTGGGTGAAATTCAGTGGTGAAACTTTGAAACGTGTTAGTATTTACAGTTGGCCTTTTGAGACTACGCTAAACTGTCTTTTCCCCATAACCATTTGGAAAACAAGGCCCATAATGCAAAACACAGGACTGAAGGAGCATTTCCTGATGAAATGGAAGCATATTGGAATGTGGAAAGGCTCACTCCAGTGAAGGAGTGGGGACAAAACGAGAAGGGCACACTGTAAGGTTGTTTGTTCTGGGTCTCATGCCAGCTCCGGTTCCTCCACTTCACAGACTACCTGATCTGCCCATGAAGCAGGGCATGGTACCTGAAGTTGGCCCCAATAAGAGGGAATGACGAAGCACAGCAGAAGTGTGTATACAATTCCCCTTTCTCCCCAATCTACAAAAATAAAATAAAAAATGAAGTTTTTATTTGTGCGATTTTGCCTTACCATCCCATTCGGCACGAGTTATTGGACAATAAATCATCTTCCATCCAAGGTTCACTGTAATCACATAACCCATCAATGAATAACAACTTTTTAAATACACCAGCTAAATCATAGGTAGAAGTAGTGCACGCCAAACAGAACCAAAAAAAAAAAAAAAAAAAAAAGGTTATATCGATCAGACAAATTAGAATAGTACAGAATAAGCACAAACAGGTATGTGTGCGCGTATACATGACAACCCGATTTATTCAGAAATGAGCACAGGCGTCACTAACTGAATTTCTTCAATCATACCATCAGACCAGATGGGTCAGTCTCCTAAATGTTGTTCCAATTAGAAACATAGGACATCCAACACACTTCACCTGCAATCATAAAAAGGAAGCAAGAACACATCATTCCGTTGATACACTCATAAGACCTCCACTGTCTACCCGACGGCCGACGAGAACTCAGGTTCAGCCTAGCCTCGAGTCCAATAAACAGGACTCCACAAGTGCACCAAAACTAGCTCTCCCTCGCCCAACTAACATACTCGCCTTCCAGTCTATCACTTCTACACCACAATCACAGAATCCTGTGTACACAGAATTCCAACACCCGCTAGCACCACCATCACCACCGTAAATAAACCATCATACATCCTTTTAAACTTCACTGCATGGCCAGCAACACCTTAGAACTATCAAACCCGCAGTCTAGCAGCTCCCTGAGTGGCCCAATATCAGCAGCTAAGAGATTGGGGGGCGTGGAGGGGGAGGACTCCGCTCAGGATAAAACAGACATCTAAAGGTTACTATCGGAAATAACAGGTTGTGAGCGCATCAACAGCTACGGTTTCACACCCCTCTCCATATCCCTATCTCACCACATTTCCAGAATCGTGCTCCAGGAGACGACCACTAAACGGGCTGAATTGTGCTACACAAGATGACTTTAGATCTAACATGTATAGTCTTTTGCCGATCGCAAATTGTGGATCCATAAAAGGGCTGGAAGGTTAATGGTTTGATTCACATAATAAACGTTTCTAAATAAAATCAAGGATGCATTCAAACTTCCTTATTCTTTTGTAGGTTCATAAAAGGTTCTTCCAAAGACAAGACTTGTAGTGCAAGGCGATTATTTCAGAAATGGCGATGCTAGAATGCTGCAGCCTCTACGCGCAGTAATACAGTTGTTATTAATACTGCATACTATCATAACCCGTAAATAAAAGTCTTTATAACTGGCACCTTCCACCAAGACATCTTGTGCTGTGATACGATGTATACTGTGCATGCGGCTAAGACACTTGCAGAATTGAATGAAACCCCGATATGATAAATGCATGCCTTTCAAAGAACACTAATGGACTGATGCACTTGCACCAAATAACAATCCTTTTATTTATTACCATAACTACCATAAACAAATACTTGTTTTTTTAGCTTCTCTAAGAACCACTATGAATGTATGCGTTAACTGCAGTATCCCAAAGTCTAGGACTTCGGCAAACTGGTCGCTAAATTCAGTTGTCGATGTTCGAAGTGTAATCGTTCCTCGAGTGTATGTTAATTTTACTACTGGTGCCCTCTGTATATTTGGAGCACTGACAGTTTCATTAAAGTGCCAGGATTGTCTCGCCTACATTGGGGCAATGTGAATATTCATGTAAGAGTACATCACTTTTGTTTGACCATCTAAAACTGTGGATTTGGAGGAGCCATAAGCAACATTCGGAGTTCTGTACTGAGGCCAACCATGCATGGTCCAGTGACCCTACTTATGTGTATCTGGAGTTGAAGCAGTGGCATTGTGTACTCTCCACTGTTGCAAAGGGATCAAAGTCTGAAATGGCCACCACGGAAAGGTTGGTGTAATGCGTTCCTTGTTCATCACCCATTTCCTTCCACCAGTTGTAGGTTTGTCACTGCCCCAGTTGTATACTCTGACTCCTCCGCACAATCCCACCACAGTCCCCACTTGTAGTGAAGTGCATCGCTGAACTGTATTCTATCTTGATTAGCAGAAGTCTGTATGCAATCTGTTACTGAAAAGATTTCAGTGCTAATTTCACCATTAACAATTCCAGCACAGTGATGTGTAACATTGTATGGAGCATTGACAAACTTCCTTTGTAAAGCATAGTAGTAAGTGCACCTCCACGCCCCTGCAGGGTTGCATCCGTTAGGACTGTCACCTGGCTAAAATTATGTTTACTAGTAATTCTACATTTAGGTTTTGTGCATTCTACCATTGTAACGATACATCATTCCTATCAATTTTATTATATTTAAACACTTGTGTACAGGCGCATTATAAATGACATATCATGTTTGTCAGACCCATTACGAAGACTTCTGTTAAAGAGGACTGACTGGGATGGCTGAACGTCACTTTACTTTTGAGATGTCATGATAGTGCTTTGATATATACTTGAGTCACTAGTTGGTGGACAGAAACCGCTAATTTGCATAACAGGTTGATCGTCTGTTGTGTTCCACTTTATTAGTCAACTTCTAAAACATACTACTACTGTAGTAGTCAAACAGCCCAGGGTTATGTCTGGCAATGACATATGCCCTCAGCAGGGGTGTGCAAACCTACAGAAGAAGAATGGAAAAGGGCAGAGGAGAGGAAGTGCGATAGGGAGGATAGTTAACTGTGAAAGATCTGAAAAGGTAAGAAAGAGGGTGAAGAAAGCGATAGTGTTTGTGATAGTTTGAATGCCTGCCGCGTCCTTAAAGAGTGATTAGAGCATACTGCTGATCAGAAAAAGAGAATGCATAATGCTCCTGATAACTTGTATGCATATACTGCGTTTCTGTGTGGATGCAGAGCCACCACCTGAAAGCATTTTGTGAATTGAAGAATGTATTATGTGCATAAACCAAAAAAAGTACCAAGTAGTATACATTGCATCTGTGTGCAGATGAAATAGTAAAAAACACAGAGGGCTAAATCGAGCAGAAGATGGGTTTTCAGAGTTAGCCATACAGAGAACAAGGTTAACATTTTTCCACAGACTAGATTCAAGTACAGAGAATGTCAGTCTCCTCTGGACTTAGAGTAACAGGGGATGCTCAGCAACAGAGTGTGAAGACCAGAGCGATCAGTGACATGCTCGTCGAATTGAAAAAGCGAAAATCTAGTACGTTTCAAGATCAGCCGAAGAGTAGCGTTTTGGAGCTGCTTTGACATATATTCTGAAAGGCCAGCATACATGACGTTGGCATAATAAAATCGATAATTTGCCAAATACCATACCATGATCTTCATGAGCTACATAGGAAGTATATGTTGGAGCATATGAAGATAGAAGAAATCTTACAGCTTCATTCACATGGTGAACTAGGCTCAGGTTGGCATACCAGAAGGCACAAGTTCTTACCCCCAGAAGAACAAATTACTTACCTCTGGTATTGTTCTTTCAACTGGATGTCCCTCCTACGTATTCCTCGTCTTTGATATACTCAAATATCCTGCTTGCAACTCGGAAACTTTTCACAGCAGAGGGCGCTCATCACCAAACTCGTGTACATTGATGGCCTGCGTCTGTCTATAGTACGACGTCGGCGTCCGATGTAAATGGCACATACCATGCCCATTTCCTCAGTTCATGTTTTTCCTCTCACCAGCAGAGCAGTCACGAAGATGAGAAAGATGTGATAATTAACAGAAAGGATAGTGTAAATCACAGAAATGTTCTCCCGACAGAGGGGTAGGATGGGAGCGTCAATAAGCAATAGGTGGGGGAACACCCAGTCAAAAGAACATTACCAGGGATAAGCAAGTGTGTCCTCACACGTATTCCTCATCTTTGGTAGACTCCCATAACAGTACTTTGTAGGAGGTGGGCAAGGGAGAATTTATTTTAGATTTACACTGTGTAACACAGCTTTCCCAAATCTGGTTTCCTGGCCCGATAGGGAATCCAAGCAATAATGCTATGTAAAGGTATGCAACAAAGTCCAGGTGGCAGCATTGTAAGTGGCTACTCCTCTAGTCGAGTGAGTTCCTAAGCCATCAGGAATTTCTTTTCCAGCCAGGTTGCAGCACTTGGAAATGCACACGATTACCCAACAAGAGTGCATTTGTTTTGTAACTGCCTGCCCCATCTTATGGGCTGAATAGCCAACAAACAGTTGATCATCCCGTCTCAGTTTAGAGATCCTATTGATATAAAAGTCCAGTCTGTGGAGTATTTCCTCTTTAGATGCAAGAGGGTAGAAAGCAGGCAGAAAAAACTGTGCCAAATGAAATTCTGACACCACCTTAAGTAGAAACGAGGGACCGACCCTCAAAACTACCTTGTCTATCTAAAAGAGTGTAAATGATGGTTTAGAAGACAAAGCTTGAAGCTCACTAACACTGCAAGCAAAAGGTAATGACTGTCGAGAACATATTTAAAGAAAGCATCCCGCAAGGATAGGAATGCAGTGGCTCAAAAGGAGCGCTCATCAGGAAGCTCAAGACTAGATTGAGGTCCAAGACCGGAACAATAAACGGAACCGGCGGAAAGATATTAGTCAACCCTTTCAGAAACTGGATGACAATAGGGATTTTGAAATAAGAGCCCTGCTCTAGTGAACGCTTGAAAATGGGCAGCACAGCCAGATATCGCTTCGCCGTAGAAACTTGAAGCCCCCAATGGAATAGATGCAGAAGAAAGGACAACACAGAAGGCGTTTCAAAAGAGAATGGGTAAATTTCTTTATCTACACCAGCTGCAAAACGTGTTCCAATGGCAGCAGTCTCGAGATTTTGTCGCTGGCCTTCTGGCTGAAAGCTACACCTCCATTACATCTTCGGAAAGGTCCCAATCCTTGTACCTTAACCTCTCAGAAACCAAATGTGTAGATTGAGGGTCCCGATTTCTGGGTGAAATAAATAAATAAATCAGACCTCCCTATTGCGAGAGCAGATCCCATCTATATTGAAGACAAATTGGAAGGCAGATGGACATTTCCCGAAGTTCTGGGTACCACGTCCTCCAGGCCCAATATGGAGCAATCAGGATCATGGATTTCCAGAGCTTTCTCAACCTCCTGAGAAGATGAGGAATAACAGGGACCGGTGAAACTCGAACAGAACTAGAAATTCCCAGTCCACTATGAACGCGTCCCCTAGAGCTCCTCTTTTCAGAAATTCCCTGGAGCAGAATAGGTTGCGCTTCCTGTTGACACTGGACGCAAACAGATCAACTTGAGAGGTTCCCCAAGGGGCGAATATCTCTTGAAGGACTTCCTGAGCTAGTTCCCACTCGTGGGAGACTGCTCTGCCTGCTCAGAGCAGCTGCCACCGTATTCTCCTCTCCGGCTAAATGACCTGGCGATAGAGAAATTCCTTCTTGCATGCCCAGAACCAGAGCTGCATTGCCGCTTTGCACAGTGTTAGTAACCATATACCTCCTCTCTTGTTGAGGTAATGCATTGTCACTGTGTTGTCCATCATTATCAAGACATAAATCCCCGTACAGAGGGCAGAAAGGACATCAGCACTCGTCTGACTGCCATCAGCTCCATGTGGTTGATGTTCAGTTTGGACTCCGATGGAGATCAGCGTCTGCTGATCGTCAGCCCATTGGTTTGTCCCCCCCAACCTAAGAGGGAAGCATCCGTAATCACCGGCCATGGATGCCAAAACGGTTAACACATTCTCCTTGAAGGCCCACGACAAAATATCTTGCGCGACCTTGCTCAGAATCTGGAGCAGATCCTTCATTTTGCCAGAGAACTGCGACCACTGGGCTCTTAGGGCCCACTGAAGGGATCTCCTCTCTAGAAAGGCTTCTGGCGCCAGAAAAATGCAGGATGCCATCAGGCCCAGCAACCTCAGAAAATCGAAGGCTGGAAGACTTGGGGCACTCCGAAATTTGTTTACCATCTGCGACATGTGAATAGCCCTTACTCGGGTAGCAAAGCCTTGCCTGAGGAAGAGTCCAGGACTGCTCCAATAAATTGCAGCTTTTGTAAAGGCATCATATGGGACTTCCTGAAATGGAGCGAGAAGCCCAGCTTGTGGAGACAGTGGCAGGTGTCGTCTAGATGTTCCAGAGCCTGCCCGGGAGAGCGGGCTGTGATCAGCCAGTCATCCAAGCTGGGGTAGATGTGAATCCCTCCCCTCCTTTGATTAGCTGCCACCACCACCATCAGCTTCATGAAGACCCTTGGGCGGAGGTCAGCCCGAAAGGCAGTATTTGAAACTGATAATGAGAACTGCCTTTGGTGAATCTCTGGTACTTCCTGTGCTTGTGATGTATCGGCACATGGAAATAAGCATCTGGAAGATTCAATAACACCATCCAATGCTGGAGCTGAAGATCCTCCAGGCCCTGCAAGAGAGTGACTGTTTTGAACTTGTCCTTCCTGAGGAACTTGTTCAAGCATTTCAAGTCCAAGATGGGTTGCAACCCTCCATCCTTTTTTGGAATTAGAAAATAAGGCGAGTACTAGCCTTGATCTCTTTCCGCTGCAGGTATTGGCTTGACTGCACCTTTCTCCAACATGGTCAGAACTTCCTGTAGGAGAAGCGGATCTGGAACTTTCAAGAACTGGCCTCTAGGGGTCAGTCTGAAGGTCTTCTCAGGCAAGGAAGGCAGTACTTGTGGGCAACTGTTTGCAGTGTACTAGCATCAGAAGTAATACTTTGTCACTCTTCCGACGCCAGGTTAACATGTCCCCTAACACAGTTGTGTAGCTTTTGAAACCGCTGAGGATGCAGGTGGCAAAGAGGTGGAGGGTGTAGTGGTAACTCTGCCTCCACATTCTCGGGAGCCAACTGTCTCCTTTGTCTCCTGTGGGAAAACTGACCACCTCATTCTTCCAACAGAGGAGTAGAAGAGATTTAGCGGATGCCTTAGAGGACTGCATTTTCTCTAGGCTTTCATTCACTTTGGGTCCAAAAAAGTTGTGTTCCCTCGAATGGCACTTCCAAAAGCCTGGACTGCACATCGAGTGCAAAACCACTATAAGCCAAGCAAATCGTCAGAGAATTGTAACAGCCGCCACACATCTACTTTCACAGTCCGCTGTGTCTAAACCAGATTGTAGTGACTGACAGTGTGTATTCCATCTCGAATGATATTCAGAAAGCCCCCTCTCTCTTCACCCCTGGGACACGTGCCGCCATAGCAACCACCTCCCATAAGATATACGTGAACCTGGCCAAGGAACAAGTGATGTGGAATGCCTTTAAAGCCCTGCGCCCAGCCGAGAAGACTTCTCCAGGGTGTCCACCCTCTTGTCATCCCAGTCTGGTGGAATTGTGGGGTATGCCACCCAGACGCTGAAGTGGCTGTCTGTACCAGCAAGCTTTTGGAGCTTAGGCATTTAGAAACAAACTCTGGGTCAATGGAAGGAGTCTGGTTTTTCTCCAATTTTCCAAGACTCTACTGTTAACTGAAGTTTACAATGGAAGTATAGGGTCCTTAGGCGGCCCCTTATCCAAAATGTCAAGTCAGCCTGCTCATACTCCACTGTAGACTTCTCCCAGCCCAAACAGTACATAGCCTTAGACATGACTGATATGTATGATGCATCTGCATCCCCAGATTCTTCAGGTTTGCCAAAATCAATTTCAGGGTGGGCAGGGGGGGAAGGAAACCCCTTTTCTGTCAAAGAAAATAAATTATATATATATATATATATTACAAGCATCAGAAATACGATTACCGTGAGTAATGTATCTGCTTAGATTCACATGCTGTGCATAGGCCGACATCTAGTGGAAGCTGCAGAGTATTAGTTTGTTTTTCAAAATTCGAAAAGGGCGTCGACACAGGGCGTGCCAGTAACACCATCCCTAGTGGGTTGATTTGTTTATTCCGGAACCAGATAACAAATCTCTTCCATTTGCCAAAGTAGCAGTGCCTCGCGTTAGGTTTTCTAGATTCCTTTAGGATGTCCATACACCTCTGTGGTAAATTGAGATGTCTGAACTCTATGACCTCAGGAGCCATGCTGCCGGGTTCATTGAGTTGGGTTGAGGATGCACCGTTTGACCTTGGTGCTGGGACAGTAGGTTGTACCAGGCCGGAAGTTTGATGGGTTCACACACAGCCAATCTGCGTAAGTGTGGGAACCACGGTTGTCTTGCCCACATGGGAGCAACTAGGACGAGCGTCATCGATTCACTGTTCATCTTGTTGACCACCTTCCTGATTAGAGGAGTTGGTGGAAAAGCGTTCGCAAACATCCCTGACTAGTTCATCCACTGGGCGTTCCCCTGTGAGTCTGGTTGGTGGAACCTGGATGCAAATCCTGGGCATTGTCTGTTTTCGCTTGTGGCGAATAGGACTATAGTGGGGAAACCCCACTGAGAGAAGATATCTTCTACGACTTCTCTGTGTAGACACCATTCGTTTTCCTCTGGGAGGGGGTCTCTGCTCAGAGCATCCGCTAGGGAATTGAGATCCCCTGGAACATGTTGCGATGACAGGAAGATGTTCCGTGTGAGTGCCCATATCCAGATTTTCTGGGCAAGCTTGGACAGATTTGGCGACCGAGTTCCTCCTTGCTTGTTCAGGTAGAACATGGCTGTAGTGCTGTCCGTCCGGATTTCCACTGACAGATTTAACAGGTAGGGCTCGAACGCTTGAAGTGCTCTGAATGCTGCCAGAAGCTCTAACAGGTTGATGTGATTCTTGGCCACCGAGTGCGACCAGAGACCCTGAGCTGTGTGGTGGAGAAGGTGAGCTCCTCACCCCGTCAGGCATGCATCGGTTGTGACTACCGCCTGTATCTCGGGATCGTAAAAGGGGTTCCCCTTGGACAGATTCTCTCTTGTCCACCAGTGAAGGCTTTGTACAAGTGTTGGCGAAACGACCACTAGATCGTCCCATTGACCACTTGCCTGAGACCACTGTTTCGCCAACCATTCCTGCATGGGACGCATGCAGAGGCGCGCGTGGGGGGACCAGGTAAATACATGACGCCATCATGCCCAGCAAAAGCATTGCTTTGCGTACCGTTATCTGGCGACCGGACTGATATTGCGGAATTTGCAGCAGTATATTCCGAATTCTTTCCTCGGAAGGAAAGGTCAACCCCTCTTGAGTGGCTAGGATAGCTCCTAGGAACTGTTTGGATGTGCTTGGCACCAGACTTGGCTTTTTCTCGTTTATTGAGAAGCCCAATTTGAAGAGGAGGTCGATAGTCCTTTGAATGTTTGCTCTGCAAATTACTGGGGTCTCCCCCGTAACTAGCCAGTCGTCCAGGTAAGGGTACACCGGGATTGCCTCCCTGCGTAGGTGTGCTGCCGCCACCGCCAGTACCTTGGTGAATACCCTTGGAGCCGAAGCTATCCCGAAGGGCAGTACCTTGAACTGGTAGTGTCGACTGTCCACCTTGAAGCGCAAGTACTTTCTGTGCGCCGAGAACATGGAAATATGAAAATAGGCATCTTTCATGTCCAATGTTGCCATGTAATCCCCCCTTTTAAGGAGGGGGGGGGATTACCTCCTGGAGAGTAGTCATGCGAAACCTTTGGGGCTTGACATACTGGTTTACAGGCCGTAAATCCAATACTGGGCGAATTGTCAAATCTTTTTTTGGCACAAGGAAGTAAGTTGAATAAATACCCTTGTTTACCTGGTGTCCTGGGACGAGTTCCATCGCGTCCTTTGCTAGCAAATTGACGATCTCCTCGAGGAGGATCTTCTGGTGGTCCAAAGAATGTATTTTTTGTCGTGGAGGATGGTTTCTGGGACGCTCTAACAGTTCTATGCAGTACCCTGCGGATACTGTGGACAGCACCCATCTGTCTGATGTGATCCCTTCCCAAGCTTGGGTGAAGTTGGAAATGCGTCCCCCTACTGGGGTTGCGTGAGAAGGGACCCTAAACTGAGCATCACTGTTTTGGTGGATGCATTCCGCCTCCTCTACTGTGGCTGCCTCTACCTTTTCCACATCCTCTTTTATTACCCCTGCCGTAACCCTGGGTAGACTGTTGGTTATTATTGCTCCACGGTGTACCCTGCCCCTGGGAATAGTTAGATCCTCTCTGGGAATTTTGGCCAGGTGGGTGATGAAAATGGCCATTCCCTCTCTGATTAGGGGGTTTATTGGTTAGTTGGCCTAGGGATTTGAGTGTTTCATACTCGTCCTTGGCATTTTTCAGCGCGTCCTCGACCGCCTTACCAAACAGATCCGGCTCCACCGGTTTATCTAACAATGATGCTTGGGTTTCAGCTTTGAATCCAGACTGCCGTAACCAAGCGTGTCTCTTGATAACAGTTCTTTCTGCTATCAATCTGCCGGCGTTATCCGCGGCATCAAAGGTTGCTTTTAAAATGCAACCGGACACGGCTCTTCCCTCTGCCGAAACCCGTGCCAACTGGCTCTTTAAGGGTTCTGGGGCGGAGTCTATGAGTGCCGCGACTTCTTCCCACTGATGGCAGTTGTAGCTGGCCAACAGGGTTGTGGAGTTGGCAATCCTTGCCTGGTAGGCGGAAGTGGAGGCTACTTTCCTGCCCAAACCATACAGTTTCTTGCTCTCCTTGTCGGGAGGAGCTTCGGACGATGACAAGGGTGTTCCAGCCCTCTTACGAGTGTTTGTAACAACCAGGGAGTCCGGCTTCAGATGCCCCATTATATACAGTGGGTCTGATTGGGCTGCCCTGAAAAGTTTTTCAATCCTGGGGTTCACTGCTCTGGTGAGGTTAGGATTTACGAGTGAAGGGTCTATTCTCCTCTGAATAGACTTCAGGGAAGGGATGGCATGAGCAACAGGCCTCCTTTCTCCCACTAACTCCCCGGCGAAGTCCCTCTTCTCTTGAGCACCCTGGTTGTCAATGTGGAAATGTTCAGCTGCTCGAAACAGAACTTCATTCAGGAGAGGTTGGTTGTCGACAGGGGAAGTCGGTAACCGGGGGTTCCTTCTCTACCGGGGAATCTACTCTGTAGGTTTCCGGGTCGTCCTCATCCTCTTCTTGGTCCTCATCATCCCCATAGTAGCTCGTACCAGTTTGTTCTTCCAACATGCCCAAATCTGGATCCTCACAAAAGGATGTCTCTCCTTGATACCGAGAGTAGGGCTGTACATAGAAGGGGTCCGAAGACCGTGTTGGTGTTTCAAACCGGGACTTTTACTTGGAGGTATAGGATCCTTAGAGCCTGAGGGTGCTGACCCGTCGGGAGTATAAGAGAGAAAGTGTTCAGGGTTTTTTCCGTAAAAATCTGCCAATGACGACATCCTTGACATGACCCTGTCTATGTCATCGCTAGACCATTCTCTAGAACTGGTAATGACTCTTTCTGGAAGTTTCTCTGACTTATCCTGACTAGACTTGGTGGTCTGAGCAGGGGTCTTTGTGATAGCAGAAGACTTGGACTCGTCTGTCTGTTTATGAGGAGTGGAGTGTTTTAAAGGTGTGGAAGTAGGCAGAGGCTGCTTCCTTTGTTGTTTTTCCCCCTCCCCGTGAGGGGAAGAGTGTTTTCCCTGTTTTTTCGCCCCTTCGGAGCCTTTCGACGACTGGCGTCGAGGTTGGGGGTAGAGTCCCTATCCTTCGAGTGTGGAGGTAGGGGCTCGGGAGCCGCCATAACGCGGGCACCGACTCCTGCAGTGCAGTCTGGGGATGGAAGTCGGCTTTGTCCTCTGACGATCGAACTTCCGTTACCTTGGGGAGCGAGGCACTCTTGGAAACAGTGGATGATTGCCTGGAGTCATGTGGCGATCTTGATCGAGAACGCCCAGAGGACGCCGATTCGGACCGTTCTCTATGTGCCTCTTTCCAAGAACTCGACGTGCGTGTCGAGTCCCGGTTGGACTTCATGTGTTTTGTGGAAGTGCTGTGGGAAGCGCTTGTGTCGCCAGGGGTCTTCCCCATAGCTGCCCTGCCGGACGACCTTCCGAGGTCGGGGACTTGTGCTCGGCTGTCTTTCGTTGCCATAATGCCCTCGCCGTCCGAAAGCACGGCGTCGCTGCCATCGCTGAAGGCGCCCTCCGCTGCCATGGCCTCCTGACGTGGTGGGCCCAACGCTTGATCGAACAGTCCTTAAGTGTTTTGGGTTTAAACCTACTACACGCTCTGCAGTTCGCCTCGGGGTGGTCCCTCGGCAAGCAGAGATTGCACGTGGCATGCCCATCGACCCAAGGGTACTTGCGGTTGCACTTGGGGCAGAATTGGAAAGGGGTACCCTCCATACGCACCTGGTGGCAGCGGGCTTATAAGAATGTACCTATATACCAAAAGAGTGTAGAGTATGTCCACCCCCCACTCTCCCTACTTGCAGGGCCGAGGCCAGCGGCCTTCCAAAGCCCCGCACGAGGCCAGAGGCCTTCGGAGGCCCAAATCCGTCGTGCAGCTGTCGACGGTCGAATTCTTCTCCAGGCCGGCGTCGAGTGTGGAAGTTCGGGGACTCGACGTTGGGGTGGAGAAATGGGTAAATTTAACAATATTTAGCATAAGTATGGCTAAGGCCAGGGAACTCTGCAAAATGCTTCTGACCAGTATGGCAGAAAAAAACAATCTGAGGGTCCAAAACGCGTGAGGGATCATGGGTACAGTGGACGTCACACTAGGGATAGTATTACTGGCACGCCCTGTGTCGACGCCCTTGAAGTTTCGAAAAATAAACTGTAATACTCCGCAGCTTCCACCAGATGCATGTGATCTAAGCAGATTCCACAAGCCTCAGAAGAACAAGTTACTTTCTTACCTGGTAACGTTCTTTCGATGGGATGGTCCGACGACGTATTCCATATCTATGACATGTAATCACAGCTGTGCTGCTTCGGAAACTTTTTTCGGCGTCTGCGTCCTGCGTCGACGTCGATGCGCCGTCGAGGACCTCCTCCGACGTCCGACGTCATCCGATGTGATAAGTAGGACGCACGACGCCCGTAGCCTCAGTTGTAGTTTTTTCCCCCAGAACGTGTGACATAAGTCAACTGCCAGTCAGACACAAAGCCTTGCGGAACGTAAGCTGCAATCGCAAAAGAAATTCTGCAGCAGGGAAGGCAGGGCGGGAGCGATATGGAATACGTCGTCGGACCATCCCATCGAAAGAATGTTACCAGGTAAGAAAGTAACTTGTTCTTCGAGGGGATTGGGTCCTCCGACGTATTCCATATCTATGACAGACTCCCAAAGCAGTACCAGAGCAAGGAGGAGGGAAAGAATTTAGAATCAAAATTTAGAATAGCCAATCAAATAGCAGAGCAAAGGACCGCCTTGCCAAAGGCCAGATCCTGCCCTCGGATGGAATCGAGGGAATAGTGACGTACAAATGTATGTACTGAAGCCCAGGTGGCTGCATCACAGATGTTGCGAATAGGAACACCCCTCTGCAGTGCAGTAGATGCAGCCACACCCCTGGTAGAATGGGCCCGCAAGCCAGCCGGTGGGTCCTTACCCGCCAAACGGTAACACTCCGAGATGGCTAAAATAATCCAGCGAGACAAAGTCTGTTTCGTCACAGCTTGCCCCAAACGCTTCCCAGCGTAACCAATAAAGAGTTGATCGTCCACTCTGACCCGGGACATGCGTGAAACATAAAAGCTTAAAGCTCTCCTAGGATCAAGCCTATGGAGCCTCTCCTCTTCCTTACCAGGATGCGGAGGAGGATAGAATGCCGGAAGAACAACCTTCTGGGCCAAATGAAATTCCGACACCACCTTCGGAAGAAAAGAAGGACGAACACGAAGGACAACCCTGTCCTTGTGAAATACAGTGAAGGGAGGCTTAACTGAAAGTGCCTGTAACTCACTCACTCTGCAAGCGGAAGTAACCGCAACTAAAAACACAGTTTTCAGAGTTAACAGCCTCAAAGGGCAAGAATGTAAAGGCTCAAACGGAGCACCCATAAGAAACCTAAGAACAAGGTTTAAATCCCAACCAGGCACCAGGAAAGGTGACGGAGGGAACACATTAGTGAGCCCTTTCAGAAACTGTGAAATTAAAGGGATTTTAAAGTAAGAACACTCTTCAGACGAGCGCTTAAAGATGGACAGCGCCGCCAGGTAACCTTTAATGGTACCCACTTGCAAGCCCCTGTGGGCCAAAGAAAGCAAAAAGGACAGAACCATGGGGATGTCACATGCAAAAGGATCCACATTCTGAACTCTGCACCAGTCGTAGAACTTACGCCATCGGCAACGGTACAGAGACTTTGTTGCTGGCCTTCGGGCATAAAGCAACACCCCCCCATCACGTCTTCAGGGAGGTCCCAATCCTTATACCTCAACCTCTCAGAAGCCAAGCGTGAAGGTTGAGGGATCGGACCTCTGGATGGAGAACCTGACCCCCCCTCCCGTGAGAGCAGATCGTCTCGGTAGGGAAGACGACATGGAGGGCAGATGGACAAGTCGAGAAGGTCCGGGTACCACGTCCTCCGAGCCCACGCCGGAGCAATGAGGATCATCCGGGAACCGAACTTCCGTAACCTCTGCAGCACTTGCGGGATGACGGGGACTGGAGGAAACGCGTACAGCAGCGGGAATGACCACTCCACCACGAACGCGTCTCCTAAGGCTCCTTTTGGAGGAAATTCCCGCGAGCAAAACCTTTCGCACTTCCAGTTGACACTGGAGGCGAAGAGATCCACTTGAGGGGTCCCCCAAAGGGCGAAGATCTCCAGGAGAATCTCCTGAGCCAACTCCCACTCGTGAGAGATCGCGCTCTACCTGCTCAGAGCGTCCGCCGTCACGTTTTCGGCTCCGGCCAGATGAACTGCCGAGATCGAAACTTCCTGCTGGATGGCCCAGAACTCGAGCTGCATCGCCTCCCTGCACAGAGGAAGTGACCCTGCCCCCCCCCCCTTTTTGTTGAGGTAGTGCATGGCCACTGTGTTGTCCGTCAGGATCAGGACATTCTTCCCTCGCACAGACGGCAGAAAAGCCTTCAGGGCTAGCCTGACGGCCCTCAGCTCCAACAGATTGATATGGAGTCTGGACTCCGATGGAGACCAACGACCGCTGACTGTCAGCCCGTTGGCATGAGCTCCCCATCCCGTGAGGGATGCATCCGTCACGATCGTCACCTCCGGCCAGGGAAGCCAAAAAGGAGCCCCCTTCATCAAGTTGCCTTCGACGGCCCACCACAGAAGGTCCCGGGCGACCGAGGACGGCACCTGAATCGAGTCCGACATCCTGCCGGAGGACTGCGACCATTGCGTCTTGAGTGCCCACTGCAAAGATCTCATCCGCAGGCGAGCCTCTGGCACCAGAAGAACGCAGGAAGCCATGAGGCCGAGCAACCTCAAGAACTCGAACGCTGGGAGCGTCTGGGCATGCTGAAACTTGTGCACCATCTGCTGAATGTGAAGAGCCCTCACCTGGGGAGGAAAACACTGCCCCAGGGAAGTGTCGAGCACTGCTCCGATGTACTGGAGCCGCTGTGTTGGCGTCAAATGGGACTTCTTTAAATTGAGGGAGAAGCCCAGCCTGTGAAGGGAGCGACAGGTGACCGATAGATGATCCAGGACTTGCTCGGGAGAGCTCCCCCTGATCAACCAATCGTCCAGGTAGGGGTAGACGTGAATCCCCCCTTGCCTGAGATGCGCTGCCACCACCACCATGAGCTTGGTGAAAACCCTCGGGGCGGAGGTCAATCCGAACGGCAGGACCCGAAACTGAAAGTGCGAGTCACCAACCGCGAACCTCAGGTACTTCTTGTGCTTGGGATGGATCGGCACATGGAAGTAAGCATCCTTGAGGTCGAGTGACACCAACCAGTCCTGAAGCTGAAGGGCCTGGAGGACTTGAGAGAGAGTAACCATCTTGAACTTGTCCTTCCTGAGGAGTTTGTTCAAACCGCGCAAGTCCATGATGGGTCTCAATCCCCAGTCTTTCTTGGAAATCAAAAAATAAGGGGAATACCATGCCTTGTTCCTCTCCGCTACAGGCACCAGTTCTATGGCGCCTTTCTCCAGCAGGGCTTGAATTTCCTGCGCAAAGAGCGGATCCGGACACCGCAAAGAGAGGTTCCCCGGTGGATTGTCGTGAGGCCTGTGCCGAAAGGGAAGACAGTAGCCGTGGGTTATGATCTCCAGAATCCACACATCTGAAGTAATGGCTTGCCACTCTACAAGATGCTGCGCCAGCCTTCCCCCAACCGGCGAACCATTGGACATGGCCTCATGACTGAGTGGGAGCGGCTGCGGCGTTACCTGAGGGCAAAGAGGCAACTGCCCGAGCGGCCTTGGCACCACGGGTACCCTGTCGTCCACCTCTGGTACCCCTGCGTTGGCCTCTGACTGCCAGCTCCTCTCGCTTTACTGAAGGACGAGTAATAGCGAAAGGAACCACCCCTCCACTGCTGTCCCCTAGGACGAAAAGGCAGAGGTTGGCGAACTGCAGCGCCCAACGACTTCGCTGCAGCTTTCGAGGTCTGCAACCTGTCAAGGCTCTCGTCAGCCTTGCTGCCAAAAAGGTGCTCACCGTCAAAGGGCATGTTGAGGAGCCGGGACTGCACATCCGGAGCAAACCCAGACTTCCGCAACCACGCAAACCTGCGTATCACGGTGCTCACCGACATGGACCTACTGACGCATTCAGCTAAGTCCAAACCCGACTGAACGAACTCACACATGGCATCCTTACCATCCTGGACCATAGCAAGGAAACCATCCCGTTCGTCCCCTTCGGGAATATGTTCAGCCGCTAACGCAACACAGTTCCACAGAGTGTGCGTGAAACGCGACAAGGCACAAATGGAGTTGGCCGCCTGAAGCGCCATACCACCAGAAGAAAACACTTTCTTCGCCCAGCCATCAAAACGTTTGTCGTCCCTATCAGGAGGGAAGGTAGGGTACGACCCCTGCTTCGCCGGGGCCGTGGCCGCCTGCACCACCAAACTCTCCGGAGTGGGGTGCCTGGTCAAGTAGCAGGGGTCGCCACTGGCTGGATGGTATTTTCGCAACAAGGATCTGCCCACCGCCGGGAGACTCTCCGGAGCAGTCCAAGCCGCCGCCACCCTTCTCTGTAAAGCCATATGGAATGGCAGAACCGGGTCAGTTGGGGGACCAACATCAAGGATGTCCGTCAGATCATCCTGCACAAACTCCCCTGGGGGAGCAGACCATCCCAAGTACTCAGAAACCCTAGCCATAAGGCGCCGGTACGAGGAATCAGCATGAGAGCCAGGCTCAGGCCTACAAAACTCCACCTCCGGAGAGGTGTCCAGTCCACTGGCATCATGCAGTGACTGTCTCAACTCGTCAAACTGACTATGGCCCGAGACAATTTCATCCGGAACCTGACTAGGAACCAGGCCATCAGAATCCTCATCCGCCTCTGAAATATAGTCCAGGTGGCGAAAAGAAGGCACCCTAGAGTGCTTGCTCTTAACCAGAGCCTTCCTAGGGGGTCCACCCGTGCCACGGGGTACCTCCGACACGAAAGGCGTCGATGGCGTCGAGCGAATCGGCGCCAGCGTCGAGAGAACCGGCATCGGCGTCGAGAGGATCGGCGTCGAGGAAATGGGCGTCGACATCGAGGAAATGGGCGTCGACGTCGAGGAAATGGGCGTCGAGGAAATCGACGTCAGATGCAGCGCCTCCAGTATCGGCGGTGTCGACACAGCCCTCGAGGCCGGAGCCCCGAGCGTGTCCCTCGACGACCCGAGCGTCGACGGCATCGACGACTTCCTCGGAGCCAGAGCCTCGAGAAAGCCTGTCGACGCCCTCGACGCCACAGACGTCGATGCCTTCTTCGAAGACCTCACAGGTGCACACGGTCTCGAACGCGTCGAGGACCGGGACCTGGAACGGGTACGTCGAGAACGAGTCCCCTTGTCCGAACGGGACCTCTCCCGTGACTCGTGCCGACCACTCTTGCGAGCGGTGTCTCTCGACCTCACACGACCGACCCCACTCGGGGGCGCGGACGGCTGAGTACCCTGCGATTCAAGAATCGCCAGCATCTTCTTCCCGAAGGAAGCCCATTCCTCCGGCGTCGCACGGCTAGAGGGGTAAGCGACGTGCCGGGCAGAGTCCTCCGAAGAGGACCTGGAAGACGACCGGTGTCGGCACTTCCCAGAATGCCTCGAAGAGGCTGAGGAGTGGCGAGACCGACTCCTAGAAGGAGACCCACGAGACTTCCGACGATGACGCGGAGAGTCACCCCTCGAATCATCCGTCGAAAGCCCCGCAGACTTCGACTTCCGGGGCTTGGACACCCGACCTACCGACAACAACTTCTTACGTTCGCATGAGGCTTTGGACGTGAGCGACTGGCAGTCGACACAATCATCCGTGTCGTGGGCCTCCCCGAGGCACCAGAGGCAGGCGTCGTGCGAGTCCGTCACCGACATCTTGGACCCACACTCCCCGCATTTCTTGAAACACGGACGCGGGGTCGACGGACGCGGGGTCGAAGACGAAGTAGAAGACCATCTTCTGAAGGATTTGCACAAAACGAACAGGTTCGAAGAACCGAAAAGAACAGAACTCCAAAGAGTCGAGGCGTTTAAACCGAGAAACACGAAGCAACACGTTCGCGGAAAAAACGGAACTGAGGCTACGGGCGTCGTGCGTCCTACTTATCACATCGGATGACGTCGGAGGAGGTCCTCGACGACGGCGCATCGACGTCATCGACGCAGGACGCAGATGCCGAAAAAAGTTTCCGAAGCAGCACAGCTGTGGTGATTACATGTCATAGATATGGAATACGTCGGAGGACCCAATCCCCTCGAAATATATATACATACACACACACAATCAGTAACACTTTGCGCTTTGGCAAATATGTACAATGTCCATGTGATAACCACAGGTCACTCTTGACTCCTTTAAAATGCACCAACTGCTCACAGTTTCAATGGTATATAAATCAAATAGTAATGTGAATCAACATCAGACATATGAAGGAAGACAAGTTAGGTTAAACAATGGCAGAATACTTTGTCCCACTACCATGACAGTTCAGTGTGAGGATCACCCCACCTGGGCAACCTGTAAATAAAGTGCATCAACAAGCCTAGTCCATATAGGGTTAAAATAGTCAATTTCCTGCTAAAATGTTCTACTGCCCAATGTATTCGAGTTTACCAGAGTGTTTTTTGACGGTTTGTCGACTGATCCTTTGAGGGTGGACTCCCTTTAAAGCAAGAGCCACAGGGCGTCGAGTCCGCTAAGAAATGTGAACCTCAGCGTCGAAGTAGAGAGTTCAATGCCGCAAAGAAGACTTGATGAAGAAGGTAGGGCTGCAGTGGGGTGCGTGGATCGGCGTCGGATGCCGACTATCAGGACTCTACCACGGCTGGACTTTGGCTCTTCACTCGTCAGTGTCTTTGTGGACTTCAGGTGGCGAAAAACCCATTGGTGGATTCTCGTTGGTCGGGGTTGTCAACGACAGACGAGAATCCACCAACGACCGACGAGAATCCACCAGGTTGTCAACCTCGAGTTTCTCCGGCGGGACAAAGCGGTCAACGGTGATGGCAAGGGAGCCCTTTCTTAAGTGTTCTTCAGCAAAGGTAAGAGTGTTGCGGCTCCGGTCATCAAGCAGCACAGCGTCAAGCGGTCCCCGCTTCTGGGCAACACGACCAGACTGGCTTCCAGCGGTTACAGAAATCCTCTGAATCCTGGGCGACAGCAATGGGTGCTTTACTACAGATATCTCAGTGGACCCAGTCGCCAGCCTTTCGGGACTGGCTTGCAGGGTGCATTGATGAAGATCATCTACCTGGACGATGTTCGCCCCTCATAGCTCGATGATAGGTCTTCTAGCAAGGTCCTCTCACGGATCAGTCCTCAATAGACTGAACAGCTTTGGGATTTCGTCGAAGGAAAGCAGCAGCAATTCTTCTTCTAGCTGGGCTTTAAGTTTCAACTTCAGCTTCAGCTTCTGAACAATTTGGTAAGTGAGAGGTCACCAGATATACACATCTGTCCCTCATTCACACTGCCGAGCCAGGCTCCGTCAGCCAATCAGTCAGAAGGGCAGGCAGGCAATCAGGCTCACAGTGCATTCAGGCAATTCACTTTCACCCAGAACACCCATAACAAGAAATGTGGATTTGGGAAAGCACCCAGCCTTTCAGCACACCACACTGCATTCATGTCAGTTTCGGGCAGGGCTGTGTGTCACGCAGATATCAAAGAATGAGACATACATAACATGAAATGCACATTGGTCACACTCCATTCACCCAGGTCTCACCCCCAGGGTGTACCCACAACATACAGTCACTGGGAAGGCTCCAGCCAGTCTGGCCTGGACTTCCCCCACAATACCATATTTGGGTCTTCCACTCAACAGCCAGTCAGGGAAAGGGACAGAGTCGGGTCTTCTGAGGACTTTGGGAAAACAGGGGCCATCTTGTCTCCTATTAGGAATCCATCGATTCCTATGGCAGGGCCTGGGAATCCCTAAAACGGAGGATACTCAGAGCACCTGTCAAATTCAGCATGGAGCTGCCACCAGCCCATACCCTGCTCTGAGGTGCCCAAAAACATACACCAGGAGTTCAGGGTTGTGCCCCCACCCATGTGTGCCATAAGGGTATCCCATGGGTCTCTTCATCACAACCAAAAAGAGGAAGAGCTCCCATGGGTCTCTTCATCACAACCAAAAAGAGGAAGAGCTGCACTGCCAGAAATCTCACATGGACTCTTGTGCAGAAACACAGAATACACACAAGGGAGCACAGGACAAGGACATGGAGGCCCTGTCCCCCAATGGATTTCCAGAATCACAGGGCGTTAGTCCCACTTTTCCTGTTGTCTGTTCTGGCAACCAAGCCACTTCAAGGCTTGCCTTAATTATCTCATTAGTATGCACTGCCACCATCCAGATTAGACAAAGGGAAAGCAGATCCATGGAGCCTTTGGTATTTAAATTAGGTTGCCCATGGCTGAAGGTGTTCCTTTGTCCGTCACATTCCTGCTGGATATGACAGGGGATGACGGTGCCATTAGGCTGTCTCCACCCGGAGTACGCAAGACTGTTCTATGCGGTGAGCAAATAAAATGGGTGCGGAATGGCCACACATTTTTGGAGGCTAATCTCCCATCATTCATTTTCATTATCAAAAAAGCCCAGGCAAGCGCACACTCCCTGTGCGGATGGTCGATTTCCTTGCAGTACCATTTCTTGAATCTCTGCTGTTCCGGCAACTCATCTCTCAGCAGAGGCTCCATCAAATGGTTCAAAAGAAATGGCCATGTTGTAAGCCCCACCCCCCCCAATCATCCCATTATTTTGTCTCCAAATATACCACAATCCCTAATCCGCTGGGAATATTTCCCATAACCACTGACCCAGGGTGGCCAACCTTAACCTGACATTTTCTAGAGGTGCCCAATTGCTTCTGTGAGACCATCTGCAAATGGGGGACCAAGATCCACAACTGAGCTGCTTTATAATATGTGCTCAGGTCCAGGATGCCAACCTCACCCATCTCTTTGGGTATTGTAGGCCACCCTCTGTTTCTTGCTATGCCATAAGTAGTGCAGCATCCTTCCCCCGCCTCCTCTAATATCTGCTCCGGTATTCTAATAGGCAACATCTAGAATAAATGGAGAAGCTTTGGAAGAAAATGATCTTCAAGGAATTAAGCCGCCCCATCCAGGAGATGATTAACTGACCCCAGAGATCCATTTTCCAATACGACACAAACAGGCAAGGAAAGTTCGCTTCCAATAACTGTTCTAGAGAGCGGGTCATCTAACCTCTAAGAGATGTAATGTTTCTACTCCGGATCTCCATCCCCAGAGACTCCATAACCTCCTCATCCCTTTCCGAGGCCTCACCAAATGGCAAGAGTGCTGACTTTATCTTATTAATTTTAAATCCTGGAGATTACCTATATTCCTCAATTATTTAAATCACCACTGGGACTGACCTGCATGGATTCCGCAGGTGTAAAAGATCATCATCTGCCTACATTCCTAATTTGTACCTCATCTACCACCCATAGACTCCTCCGTCCAGTGATCCAGTCTGATCCTCTCTGTTAAAGTATATATATCAGTTATCCTGTAAAATCCTACTCTCAAACCCACACTTCTCCAAAACTACAAATTCCCACCCTATCCAACACCTTTGTATTATCCCCATTCCCTCTTTCTAGATCCGTAAGATTCAACATCTTGTGCGTTTTATCTCCCCCCCCCCCCCCGTCTCCCTGGGATGAATCCCAACTGGTACAGGCGTATCAAGTGCGACATGATCCCTTGAATCTATAAACTATCGATCTTGTGAACATTTTAGCGTCAACATTGAGCAGTCCCGCACGGCCGCCGAGACAGGTAATTGCAGCTGGCACACCTTCACTCCCCCCGGCAGCTCTGCCTGTATGTCCAGCCTCTCCCGAGGCCAGTTCGTCCCACTGCTCTAGCTCAGTGCTAATCGTGGCTAATCACGCCACAATACCGCTGAAATTGGGAGAATCAGCAGTGCTGAGCAACCATCTTCAGGCACACCCCGTAGCGGTCTCACTGACCAAGTGGATTTTAGTATTTGCTATAGAGGCTGGACCACCTCCACAAATGTGCTTGAAGGCAAAAGCAGCTTGATGGTTCATTTTGTTTCACCAAGGAATCAATCATAGGTATAGATGTCTAGACGGCATTCAATGCCATCTAGACATCTCTACCTATGATGGATTTTCTTGCTTACCCTTGCACTGTATAAGTCTTTGGTAAGAATCTGGCTCCTCTAATAGGGAGTTTTTCCTTCGTTATACAATGAAGCATCCCGTGGGAGCTTACTGAATTATTTTATATTCGAGGTCACTTTTCCACTCACTACACTCCATTTGTTGTTTTTAGATATAGATCCTGAGACTGCCATTGGTTCCATCACACGTCCTGATGAAGGCCTGTCCACCAAGCTGCACTTCACAGCTCCTTTAGGCCGAAACACTGTTGTGTCGACGGTAAACACCACCTGAACAGTGGACAATACTAGCATTGTTGTTTTTCTTTATGATTTACTGTATACATGTTCATGAAATTTAGTTTATGTTCGTTCCTGTGACCGCACAAGTGTTATAATCGAACAAGAGTAACATTTTGCTGTTGCGGTTTATTGCATGGAGATCTAGTTCTGTCCACTGGAGCATACTTATTTGTATTGTGTTCTCAAACACTCCTGGGTGCTCTATCCCTATCGGTTTTATACAGATGTTATTAAAACACATTGATGTGAAAAAAATGTATTTCCAGTGACTGATATATGTTCAGAATGCTGGAGTGGTGTGACCTCTCACCCTGAAAATTTGTTTTCGTTTACTCTGTGTAAGAAAGAGGGCGGGATAAGAGCGAGGCTGTGCTCTTCTGTTGCAGAACAGGAGAAACTGGCACCTGTGCGTGTTGCCTTTCTAGTGTGCTTTGTTTGTGTGCACTGGCTTGTTGTGTCTGGAGTGGTAAAGCCCAGTGTCTGAGTTGCTGGTTTGTGGATGTTTTTGTAGTGGATGTGTGGTTTGTGTGTTTAGGGTGTGGTCGGGCTGGTCCAATTAGGGCCTCTGTGGTACTTGGAGGTATGTGGGAGCAGGGGTGGTTAGTACAGTGGTAAACCTCAGAGTATAGTATGCTTTAAACACAGACGCAGGATTCAAAGGGCCGCAGTACCCTTTTCAATCTGGTGTCTATTCTCAGAAATACACATGGTGGCTATGCTCAAGGGTGCACCTGGATTCAATACAGTGGATACCCTCAGATTTTGCTAGATCAACAGTGTCAAAGCTTCAAATTCAGCTAAATGCAACACAGTCAGCTAGATGCGGTACAGTGTCCACACTCAAAATTCAGCTACATACAATACAGTTTCTGAACTCAAAATTCAGCCACATCCCATACAGTGGCTGTACTCAAACTTCTGCTGAATGCAGTAGTGTCTATGCTCAAAAATCTGCTAAATGCAATCCAATCTAGTGGATACCCTAAGAAATTGAGCTAAATGTGATAGTGTCTTCACTAAAAAATGCAAGTACAACACATTGGCTAACGTCAAAATTCATCAAAGTGCAGCACAATTGAAACGCAGGTTCAAGTTTCTGGGGCATTTAACAGGGAGTTGGCAAATGTTTTTAATAATCAAGAAAGGTCTAGTAGGCTTGTTATTGGCTGAATGAAAGCGATAATCAATAAATGAGGCTTTGGACTTCACTATTGCCTTTTTGTTAAAGGTATTGGTACTGCGCACTGTCACCAATGGAATTGGTACCCAGGCGCTCAGGCGGATCAGCAAACAAGAAGGCGGGAATGGGTTAGTCGGGTGAAGAGGGAGTAGGAAAGTGAGAAAGTGGTGTGCCTGTTGACAGCTTCAGTATGGTTTACACTGTGCGCTGAGCTTTGGTGTGAATATTGAACCGATGCAAGACCTTGTGTGCTGTTGGTGCGGTGAAGTGTGTGCTGTTTGTCGAGCGAGAAGATTGTTGTGTTGATTACCGTGCGAGTTAGGTATGCAGAGATTTGAGCATATGGTTAGTGGGTTATGTGTCTTAGTCCTTTTTGTACAAAAGACAAGCCTTTCGGACTTGTGTGAGTTGATAAACCTTCCTTGATTGCCGCCACAATTTCTTTTTTTGCAAATTGCCTCTTTAGGCCACTGAAGATCATTGGAATATCATGGGATATATTTTTATTCCCCCAGCTTGAATGTGGTGGGGAGGGGGGGTGATTAGGGGCAAGACGATAGGCTGTCTGAAAGTTAACTCAACATGGATTTAAAAAGCACATGCAAGGGGAGTCTTGATTACAGGGAGGTTCTTCCGAGAGGATATTAACCAGGGCATTCATGGAATTATGCATTTTCCAGAAGAGTATGCTAAAATTTGCAGTAACATTAGAAATGTTAATAACATTCCTAGCAAAATGATCACTCCAACAAAATGGAGTAACTGAGGGAATAGGCAGGTCTCTGGAGAAAATCACATCAACACAGTAGCTGCCACGATGGGAGGCAGATGGGCCATGATCCAAGGAATACGAACACATTAAGTCAGCTAGTTGGAGTCCAAGATAACAGGTCAAGCATGCTAAATCTCAAAATCATGCAGTATTAGATGTTTGTCATTAAGTGAATTAACAGGATAAATAGTTTTTTAAATCTGGTAAGAAACTGTTAGCATGGATGGGGGTCACAGAGAATGGTGCTAAGGGAAACTGGTTGAGTTTCCAGTTGAAATGGCGGATTTGGAAAATGTCATCCCACATAAGGGATTCAAAGTTAAGAATAGACTTTGACATAAATTCAAGTCTGAGCATATTGTATAAAGCACCTTGAAATGATAATGTAGCGGACCAACCTGAAACTGTAAGTCTCTTCTATGGCTTGGGTGCACTGAGATATGAAAATCGACCTCAAAATATATTGTGGTCATGTAATCTATCCACATTAATGGAATTGCTTGTGCAGACTTGCCAGCTTGAAGTTGTGATTTTCTTAACCCCCATTCCCCTCGCCCCAACAGTCAATGGTGTTAAATCCAGGGTGGGATGTAGGGTTCTGTATATCTTTGCAATTTACCTTTCCTTATTTCCATATGAGGGAATCTTTCTATAGCTCACTTTCTTTGGAGAAATTCTACCTCTACATGTATAAGGTTTGGATGTTTTGAACAGGATCTTGTGTTCTGTGGAGATAGGTCAAGTAAATTTGGTAGTAGCCATGTTCAACTGTTCTTCACACGCATTGGTGGTTTCGTTTGTAATTTTATTTCAATGCGAATAGAAGAATGAGGCTGTCCTACCAGGATGCTCTTGTAGGACATGCTAAATGTCATAATTTAGATGAAGTAACTCCTTTTCCCCTACGAGCCTCCTCTTCTCTGCGCCTTGAAATGTGTCTAAATGAAGGTATGTTAATGCGCTTACTGCCACCCAGAGTGCACCTGAAATGAATGATTAAAAGATGGAACACAACTGTGGTGAAGAGGATGCTCTTTATACTTTTATTTGGGTTGATATTCTTTGCTTCTGAAAATATGGGTTTTGCTCTCCACTGCCTTCCCAGTTTTTACATTTTCATTTGATTCAGTTTCTTATCCGCTGCCTAATCAAAACTACAAAATGGATTAACTATTTGGCCTTTGATTTTACTTTGACTCCCGAAACCCTTAGCCAGGAATGTTTCTTTATAACCAACCCAGTCAGTGACAGTACCAGCTGTTTCAGTCACATCACTATGTCCATTAATTATAGTAGATCGCTTAGTTCATCTACTTGCACAATGGTTTCTACTCAAAATCTTAAGAGTCACAATTCATTTATCAACGATGAAGTACTACTATGTCAGGGTCCTATGAAGCAAGTTCATACTTTTTAATGCTTGAGCTAACCGAATTTACTGTTGACACCATAACAATGTTCACCTGCTTTTCCATTGGTCTCATCATAGACATCTGAATATCGAACCGGTTTGCAGGTCTTTTTTTTTTAAGATGATAAAATCGTTTAGCTGTGACTACATGGGAGGCCTCTACTCCTAGTGCTCATGTGTTCCCCTCATGGAACTAAATACTTAGCATCATTATCCTGAGAAGAGCTTCCAATCTTAAAAGACATTTGTATTTGGTATGTCCTAATTCACTTTAATTTCCTAGTTACAGGACCTTTGCATCATGTACTGAATGAGGTTATGCATGGTCTTCCGATACAGTAGAAATTACCTTTCAGAAGCTGTAGTTGATAACCTATATTTGCTGACAAAGATTCTCTTATACACCAACTTCTTCCTCTTCATCCTCAATGCCATTTGTGTTTGTATTTTAGATGAAACAAATTAGCAGAAACTGCTTTACTTGAAGTAAATATTTTCAACTCAAGAAGTGAGACAGTGACCCTTTCAACATCTAAACCTGCTTCCGTGGCGATACCATAGACGTCTTCTCTTTTGATGCTAAAGTCACCTAGAGATGTATTACGGACTAATCTTTTGCAGACTGTTATTGGTTCAAGCCTTGCAGCTAGTCTGGTCCTCCTTTCAGTCCCAAAGGATACAAAACATGTTAAGCCTAAGGGCTAAAAAAAAAAAAAAAAAAAAAAAAAAAGAGAGAGATCGGTAACTATTTGTATCATGTTACTACCCGATGTCTAATCTACTGTGGGCCTTTAGGGGGTAACCAGTGTAGGGTTGGTGGTCTTCTGAGTGTCTTAACATCAAGGTTTCCGTTTCTTTTTTAGGAGTTACCAAAAACTCATGTTTTCTGTAGTCCATGTTGGGTTGGACATATATTGCAGAAAGTATTCAATCTCCCCATGTAGTTCACAAGTTGTAGATTTATTTGGAATGGCACATGATAAACAGATTACAGTTCAAACAAGCTCCAAGAGCAGCCGTCAGTCATCTCTCCAGCCCTCAGCCTCCAACTGTCCTCACGGGAATGCCATTCCTTTTGACCCGCCAGTACCCATCCACTTCACAAGAGTTCAGCCTGAGACTATGTAGAACACATTCAAAAACATAACTATATAACAGACCAACTCCAATGTCTCTGCTGGTACTTCAGCACTTGGTGCATCTATCCACAGGAAATTAGGAGTACACAACAGACACTTAAAAGGGTGCCTTGTTTGTAAGCCCAACACTTCATTTGAAGTAGACACTTGAAGACAACTCCTTTTGAAGACAACTCCTTTCAAAGTCGCACTCCTTTCACTTCCATTAGCAAACTACTTAATGGACAATGGACGAAGGTGAGAGAAGCGTGGAGGTCATACTCGCATCTAGATCATTGCATACGCATTTCGACACCCACATTAACATTTTAACAGGTTATAATATCACTAGATGGCGGGATAGGCACAGCAAGTGACTCCAGATTCATGTTACAAACAGATGCCTATCACCAGTTATAGAGCAAGAGTCCCAGCGTTTGGTTCAAAATGTTCCATTTAATCACACCATGCATCACAATTTCACATATGTCGAAAATGTAATTACGTCCATTTGGAAGATAAATAACCTTCTCCTGTTATTCAAAGGGTTAAACGCACCTAACTTTTACAATATCACAGCCTGTACGGTATCGCCCATCCCTTTACTGCCCACTCTGTCCCAGAGGTAGCGTCTACAGATTATTGGATAGGTTTGGGTTTACAAAAAGACACTAGCGTGGTCTCAGACTGCTTTCTCGTATGGGTTTGACAGTTGTATACCTTGCCATTCTATCTTCATGTGATGCCTGCTTTTGAACGTATATTGTACTACTGCTATTGAGTTTTTGTAGACCACTAGCAGATGTTTAAATACAGAAGGCAATATTATGCTTGTATCTTTCTCAATGGGCAAGTCATTTTGCATATTACTATTACTTCACATTATCTAGAAACCCTTTCGAGTTTTGAATATTAAGTGGCACTTAAGCATCATCTATAAACCAAAACTATTGCATTAGAATACAGATAAGAGGGAGCTGGTACGTGAGGAAGGACACAAAGATTGTGGGCATTTGATTATTTACCCACTGTGAAGTCGCCTGCCTAATCACGGTGGATTGTGGTGTTGCTAAGGGGTCCGGCTGCAGCCACAAGCGATGCGCTGCTGGGCTTGACATGGGGAGGATCCCCCCCACCCCCCGATTACCCCACTGTGTCAAGCCTTGAGGGGCATGGGTGTCCTGCCCCCTTAAGAGATGCAGCAGTCCGACTGAGGCTGTGTCACATGCATGCTTGGCTTCCTTTACATGGGAGCAGAAACCCTCCTAAGTCTACCCACAGAGGGGGGGTCCTGTCGGACGGTACCTTTGCCACAAATGAGGAGGAGTTTGCAGAACCACCAAAGCTGAGAGAAATGAAAAATAGAGGTTTACAGGAGAGAGCCTGCAGTTCCCTGACCCGAGCCCGACTGAGGTGATCGCCACCAGGAAGGCAGTCATCCATGACCCACTTAAAAGAGGCCCGAGGGATAGGTTCAAGCAGAGGCCCCATCAGATTAGACAGTACAACTTTTAGCTCCCAAGCTGGGGCAGGAGCCTTCACTGGAGGGAGTGCTCTGAAGAGGCCATTGAGGAACTCCTTAACGAGTCTGTGCGACCACAGTGAGAGCTTGCCTGGGTGTACAGAGATTATGGCGGCCAGGTGATCCTAGTTCGAGGCATGAGCAAGGCCAGCGATAGCAGGTACGTGAGAAGCTGCAGCATGGTCATGTTCTGTGGAGAAATCTGCATTGGCCGTCACCACACTGTAAAGCGCTTCACTTGGCAGAGAGTAGTGTCCAAATTCTAGGGCTGCAGGAGCCAGGTCGTGAGGCTCACAGACACAGTCGTGGAGCAGGATTGACCCTCCTTCTCTGTAGAGGAGGTCTGGAATTGGAGCCAGTTTGATGGATGTAAGCACTGACAGATGGAGAAGGTCTGGGTAGCAAATCTGCATGGGCCACGCCGATGCCATGAGGATCATCTTGCAGTGGCAACGTCTAAGTGGGCTGATCACTCATAGCAACAATGGAATCGTCAGGAAAGCCTATACGAAGAGGCTCTCCAAATGGAGCGGGAATGTGTCCCCCAGATTCATAATAGCTGGCAATCCTTTGACACTTGGAGTTGGTAGCAGTCGCAAAGAGGTTGATTTGAGGGAGACCCCTCTCGACGAAGAGGACACCTCTGCTTGATGAAGCCCCCTTTCGTCAAACGAAAAAGAACCCGGAGCATTGCCGCTGGTTGGTGTCTCCTGCGTGTGGAGTGAGTGCAGGGAGTGCTTCCGCTCAACACCAGTCAGATTTTTTAGAACATGTACAGGTTAGATTCCTGTACCCAGAGATTCAACATAGATTGGTATTAACGTTTTAGAAGTTTGGATGTATGTTTAAGTAACATTGTGTTAGTTTGTTTTTTGGACAGTGGTATCATTGGAAATGAGAAATTAATATTCTGTCCATCAGCAATGCTTTTGCGTCCCCCCTGAAGAAGGCCTGGCGTTTAAAAGAAAATAACCCACACTATTAGGCCGAAACTCGAGTTGGCAGTATCAATCCAATGAAGATGTTCTTGTGATCTCTGTGGTTAAATTATGTTTTTGGCGGTAGGCCACTGAAACGCCATATTGTATAGAATAGTGCCACACAAGTTCGAAAAATGGCACTAGATGGGATGTACATGCCGGCACGATGTTTATTTATATGCCATATAGTACTTTGTTTTTTTATGTTAATTGTCTTTGTAGTACGATTGATGTGTGCACAAGGATGCATGTCTGGGGTTGAAAGTCTGGTGGACGGACCTCCAGGTACAGGTTATGTACCTTGCAGTTTTTTTTATGAACATCAATTTGCCATATATATTAATGGTGTTAACTGTTTGCGTTCTTCTGCACATTTTGCATTTTAATGCACTTGTTAAACACACTGTCATGTCTAATTTATTTGAATTTCGTTTGAACATGCCATTAAAACAATAAATTACGTATAATTGGGTCATGTTTGTGAGCGTCACATATATGCTCTCAAAACATTCCCTCATAGTGGCGCTCATGTCTGCTGAAGCTTGTGCTCATGTGCCGATTAGGGAAAAACTGTTATTAAGTACACACAATGCGGTGTTGTGAATGTGTAACTAAAGTCACGGCACACTCCTGTCACAGCCCAAAAACATGAACGTGGCACATAATCACTTTAAAACTAAATAAAAGGACACTAGTCAGTAAATCGTAGGTGCGGCTGAAGATGCTCACTCGCATGCTGCTACTGTTGTATCGAGTGTACTGCAGTAATATGAATGACATGAGAAACTATTTTATATTTATTCAATGAGACAAAATATGACTGCTGCCTTTTATCTCTTGGCCTCATTAGGTTGCAGGATTCACTGTAATGATAACTGAATTCAATAGAGGATATTTTAATTCAATGGTTAAAGTAATAATGGAAATTGAGTAATGAATAAGGGAACTTAGTTTCATAAATGCGTGTTTATAATGAATGTTCAAGATGATTTAAAAAAAGGTTAACTGTGCATTAAAAGGCCAGAACATTCTAGACCAAGACGGCCGCCCTGTTTTAGCTGTATCTCATGGTGTTTTTAGTGAGAGTCACATGACCGGAGATAGGAATTCCCGGGTTTAGAAATAAAAGGTAGCTCGTCAGCTTGAGGCTGTAAAAAAAAGCCTGAGGAAGTCCGAGGGTGGGATGGAACACGTGGCACAACAACAGCCGTTGTAATACCTAGCAACCACTTTGTAAGTCTGTGCCGACTTTAAATGTTTTACATGATATAATTTTGTAATTTTATCAATAAAACAATAAAAAAAGTTATGTTTTAGCACTACTAATTTGGGATTGAGAGTTTGTGTTTTTTGGCTGTGACAGGAGTGTGCCCCGACTTTTAGTCACACATTCACAACACTGTGCATTCATGTGTGTTTTCCCAAAGAAAATCATACATTGTGTGTTTTTCAAAGCTCTGATTTGTGCCAGGACCGCAGCTCCCTGCTGAGAGAGTCCGCTATGGTTTTCTGGATACCTGCCAGGTGAAATGGGACGAGAAACATGCATTAAGTAATGTCCCAGCGCCACAGAGTCTGTGCCTCCAGGGAGAGCGCGGGGGAGCATGTCCTGCCTTGCTTCCTGATGTAAAACATGGTGGTGGTGTTCGAGAAGATCCGCACCACCTTCCCCCTGGAGCCGAGGTTGAAAAGACTTGAGGGCCCAGAAGACTGCCTACAACTCCAGGACGTTGATGTGCAACTCCGCTTCCAGGGGTCAGCGTCCTCTGGTGTGAGAATGCCCTGTGTGGGCCCCCCCAACCCTCTAGGGAGGAGTTGGTTGTGACTGTTGCCTGATGCAAAAGGATTTGAAAGGGAGAGCCTCGCGAGAGATGCGGGCTAACAGACCACCCTTGCAGGGCCCTGCGGAATGCCAGAATGAGGGTGATCTTGTCGGTCCATGTGCCGATTACTTGTTGCCATCTGGCAACCAGAAACTCTTCAAGGGGCCTCATTTGCAGTCTGCAAAAGCAAACCAGAAGGATGCAAGAGGCCATCATCCACAGCAGGGACTTGATGGACTGGACTGTTGCAACGGAAGCAGTTGATAGCTGTTGGACCTTTCCCAAGATGGCCTTCACCCTCTCCTCAGATGGGATTGCTAACCATGACAGTGTGTTGAGGCGGGCCCCCATGAATAGAGCGTAATGAGATAGCACTATGCAGGACTTGAAATAGGAGAAGCCAGGGTGTGGATGGTCTCTGCGGTGTGCTGGATTTCCAGTGTGTGAGTGGGATCGGATGAGCCAGTCATTCAGGTTAGGATAGACGTGGATTCCCTTGCGACGCGGATGCGCTGCCATCGGGGGCCAAGCATTTGGTGAACAGCCGTGGGGCCTATTTGAGGATAAAGGTCAGGGCCTTGAACTGGTAATGGTGCCCCTGAACTACAAAACACAGGAACCTATGGTGTTTGTGATGAATGGGGATGTGGCAGTATGCATCCTCCAAGCCGAAGAACTTGTTAGCGTCGCAAATATAGACTGGGTCGCCACCATACTGACTTCTTCCTTACCAGGAATTATCTGGATTACACTCCGGAGCCACTGAGCGACTGGTTCCATTGCCCCCTTTGCTTAGCATGGCTTTAACCTCCTTTAGTAGCTGTGCCACGTGTAGTTCTCGTCACGGAACAGGAGGAATGTGAGGGCATGTGTCATGGAATTCCAGAGCATGCCCCTGTTCAAGGACATCGAGCACCCATTTGTCTGTGGAGATCTTTCACCAGTGATCGACAAATTGATATATCCGGCCTCCCACTGGGGTGCAAAAGTGGGTTACAGGACCTGGGCCAGTTCAGACCTGCTTCAGCATTTGCGTTCTGGCTGGAGGGCGACAACGCTGGCTGCCACTTCAATAGGTCTGGGAGCGTCCACTATAAGCCTCCTGAGTGGTTGAAAGGGAGGGGGAGGTAATACCTTTGGATGACGTCGATACTCTCCCTTTTGAGGAACAAAAGGACAGCCTCCTCTGCTGGATAGCGTCTAAAGAATGCACCGTCTCAGTCTTTATGGCTTGTAGAGTCTCGTTGACTGCCTTTCCAAAGAGGTTGTCGCCATTGAACAGCATAATCGACTACCTTCGTCTACACATCCGTGCAGAAGCTGGTGGTTTTGAGCCAACCCTGGCAGCATAGAGCCACACCATTGCAATTTGGTGAAAGCCAGAACCCACAATGTCGAGAGCAACAGTGATAGCGTGTTGGAGGCCACATCACCTTATTCCTGTAACATAGCCAGGGCCTCTGCTTTCTTATCTGGGTGGAAGTCGAGGAGGGGCCCCAACTGAACACTCTGTCGTACCTCGAGAGAATGGAGAGGGCATTGGCAGCCTTGATTGTCGATGCTGCAGTCATGATGCGCTTCCCTGCTACATCCAGCTTTTGACCCTCTTGGTCCGGAGGAACCATAGACAAGGAAGAGGGGGGTTGGGAGACTTAAAAACATTCTGACAAGTGCTCCTCTGAACTGCTGTAGCATGCTGGCGACCTCCTGGGGGATCCCAGAGGGATGAAGGTGAAAAGTGGTGTGGCCTTGGTGAGTCGAGGAAGAAAATACTTAGCTGGAGGCATGTCCTTCACCAAATCAGAGCCTTTAGGGAAAGAGGCAATAACTGGCGCCTGCAGAGCAGTAAACTGTGCTGTCGTTGAAGCGACTGGCATCGGAACCGCTGATGGGGGCAACGGTATTGATGGATGAAGTAGTCAACTAGGCTTGTGTTGATGACAGGCCCTTGAATGACTTGCCCTTTGATGAGGCCTTACGTTTAGCTCATGGCGCGAGCCATTTTCTCATAGAAGGAATCAGTACGCCTGCCGGTAGGCTATCCGGTAATGACGACCGTCCTCTCTCCAATCTGGGTTCCGCAGGAATTGTTGACAGGTGGCGATTTTGCTTTCTTTTGGTTCTTCACCAGGGAAGTATCCTCAAAAGGACCGCAAACTCTTTATCAGAGGGAGCACACTCTTTGGGCCTGCCGGCTCTGGATAAGGCAGGACTACACCCCAGAGGCCTTCCCTTCCTCAATCCACGCCACTAACCCCTGATGGCGGTGCTTGCGTGTCATGGAGTAGAAAGCCTGGCAAGTCGAACATCTGTCAGCATTGTGGTTGAGATGTAGGCAGTAGATGCGCCAGAGGTGCCGATTTTCGATGGCTGTATTCTTCAGGCTGCAGTTCTCACAGGCCCTGGAGAGCGTTTTCTTTGTGGCATCCGCCATGGTGTTGAAGCAAAGGCCCAAGCATGGGCCTAAAGGCAACCACGAGTTGGAGATAGGATGGACTAAGGACCTCCTCTGGCAACGGGTCCCTGCTACCGGTAGTCACAACATGACTGTAGGCAAAAACCAGAAAATGACAGATTTTGAGGAGCGAAAAACAAGGCCTCGCAACACAGGAAACGTGCGCTAAAAATCTGAAGATGGCCACCAGGGTTGGAGCTTATGAGGAAGAGTGTCATTGACTGTGACAGTATGAGACAATGCGACACCTATCGGCTATAGAAGCGACAAGCAGTTTTCAGCTAAAAGCAAAGCTGCTTTAATTTTACCAAGGACTGCCCGACAGGGAATATTCATGATGAGCATGTGAAACCATGCAAGACCCCCATGCTGGAGAATATAAGCAATGGGAAGGATTCTTTGAAAATTATAGGTTTTGTTTCAACATTATAACTGGCAGTAGAAGTTATGCATTAGGGACACAATCTATAAACGTGGATACACTCTATAAACGTATGTGAACATAAAAGCTCTGCATGCAAATAAGGTATCCAATGTCAGGAGACAGTGTTCCATCCAATTCTGCATTTCTACTTTGTAGTCCGATTCCGTTTTCTGTAATTAGTGTCAGACTACAAATGCAGGAACGCAAAGAAAAAGAAAAACTGACAAGGTGCAGCCTCAGATCTCGGCCCGATTGTGCCTTGAATCCAATGCAACATTCCTGGATAAAGGGCTTTGAAGGTGCGATTGATACTGTGAGGTGATTAGATTACAAAGGAGAAAAGATTTCCTAACACAGGGGAACTCTTAATTACCACTTAAGAAAAGCCTTTTTTATTAGAGTCCCCATGACGTTGGGGTCCAATTTAAAATAAAGATTGAAACGTCTTGACGCCGAACCTGTCCCAGCAACAATTGAAAAGAATACCTACAATCCTCTGTGAGATAATGCGGGCACTGCCATTTGGAAGCCAGGCTGTAGGTGCCTAGCTTTTCAAGAGCGCGGAGGATGCCAGAGGCCGAAGCAAGCTAATTCTCAACTACCAGATCACGAGCGCGTCAGGGAAGTCGACTTGAATTTAAACGTGGTGATGCCCATGGGATTTTCAAGGTCGTTTTTTAAAAGCCACCACATGCTTAAAATATAAATCTTCGGGAGGTCACGTGAAAAAGCTATTTAAAAATAAAAATGGTCTTAAATAAATCAAAAGCTGAAGCCGCCTGGACACGTAATCATCAGACATGTACATTCCATGCATCTCAAGAGAGTCTGCCGTGCCCTCCACGCAGCTTCCAGACAGGAGATTATGTCTTGTTTGTTGCTCACTGCGAGCAACGACCCGGATTGAACCGAGTTAATGCAAGATGCATTTTTCGAAAGGCTGTATAAATTTTCAATTATGCGAGCCTAGGGTATTTCTACACCATCGGTTTGGTTGACATGGCTGCGTGTGGGCTACATCGTCGTCGTAGTATTTGTACTATTAACAGTGCATTCCGCGCTAGCAGAGCATTTTCATTAAGCACGTCATACAGACTACAAGCAACCTTAGACGGGAACTGAGTAGCTATCGACACAAACTGCAAAATATGCATCACTGTGTGCAACTGCGGTTTCCTCTGTGGTCCAGCCAATCGCCCTTGTAAAAAAGGGCATCAACTACAATTACTAGGTTAATATCAGCCTTTAATAAATGCGCAGAAACATCCCAACATTAGTGACGGGGATTTCTGTTAGCAAAACCTGCTGTTTACATTGGTAGGGGTTTGTCATTGTTTTCCTGAGCCCTACAAAGGCTTAACGGGATCAAAGACGCATTCTTATTGGCTTCTAAACGAATAGAGCACGTGGAGCTTTTGCTACGTGAAGCTACACACAATTCGCTGCTGCTACAGAGAGGATAGTCCTGTCCCAGACACCTACTCACTGCCACAGCCAAGCACTAAGCTGGCAAGTTAGCAGTAAGTGAGCTCACTGAGGAATCCCGATCCTCGCAAACTTAACAGCAGTCATACAAAACGTACTAGCTGCCATGAGGCAGCATCAAAAACAGGCCACCTGTTGCCTACCCTAGCATCAGCCTTTCGGCTGACCTCTGATGCTCATTGCTCTACAGTTGCTTTTGGGATGCACTTAAGTGTCCCAGCCTGGAAAATAGGTTTAAGCGGAGAAAAACCTATTTGTATGTGCAATAGTGTGAGCAGTTGGAGTTGTACACTGCAGAAAGCGAACATAACCAACTACGGTGATTTCACATATAATAGATGCATCAGATAGCAACACAGAATGAGCAACAACCATGTTAATGTTGCAAAGGTTATAGATAGGGCAAAGCTATAGGCCCCATGTTTAGAAGTAGTACACAAAGTATGTTTTTCAGTGGGGTGTGGGGAGAGGGCTGAAGTAGGTGGAGTCAGAAAGGTAATGTCTTAAGAGCAAGGTCAGCATTGCAGGAGTGGCACCATATTGGATTTTAAGGCCCAGTACACAAATAACAGAATGAAGGCCCTGATGTCGAGCTGCGTCTCAGTGTAGCTCAGTCTCAAGACCAATCCCTTTTCCATCCCCCAAGAGGGAAGCCGAGGTCAGAGGCACCCGCGTTGCACAGATAAAACACTAATTGTATCCAGCTGCATCAGTTTTCCAAATTTCATACAACTGTACAATCAATTCCTCCCTGCTCTTATCAGGGACAAACCCAGAGACTAGCTGTGTCCCATTTAGCCATCACAACGGCCATCATTATGAACAACTTCTCATAACAGTAGCAGATTAAGTCTCACTCATTTATTTATTTGGCATGCTTCTAAAACAGACGAGTTTAGATTCCATATCTAAAGGCCAACCCCAAAATATCCCCAAGTTCCTCCAAAATTTCTCTCCAATAGACATGTCAAAAGCACATGAAAGTATGTACCTACATACATTTTTGCATTTGGAGCATAAGTCATCCACTCATGCCCATGTTGTACAGTCTGTCAAAGCAGTAATACAATCTGTGAAGCCTCTATCGGACATGAATGGCAACTTCCCTACCTGTACATAGGGTCGCTGTTCAGTCGACCTAATATGATATGATACAATAGGTTATTAATAACGCGCTTAATACCGAGAGGTTTCTAAGCGCGGACCCGGGGGATGGAACCTGTGATGCTTCGTGTTGTCTTGCTTCCAAGGCAAGCACGTTGCCGCTGAGCTATTCCCCACCCGCCCCCGAGACAATACCCAAAGATTCTCCCATTAGCTCTCAAGCCAGTCAGCATGTTTGTTGTATTAATGATTTTGTACATTGTGGGTTGTGTTGTTCACAATTTTGTATATGGGTGTCAATTCAGTAAAAATCGTAGTGACACTCGGGCGAATGACTGTCGGAGCTGTAGGTATTGAAAAAAAAAACCCTGTAACCTGCAATCCCAGATTTTAATTTTTATATCACAAACATCCATAGGGACCCAGGAGGAAGGTATGCAATTATCAATGGTAGTGTCAGGGCGAAAGAAATCACTTTGTGCTCGGCGTACGCATCGAACACCTAGCAGTTAGCATTTGGTAGAGATCTCTATGCAGTGCTGGAGAGGGAGAGAACGGGGCACCGATTTGCGGAGGAGATTTTAACATGGTGATAGACTCGGCAATGGACTGGGCATCATTCAGAAAGGGAGCCATTCCTCCTCGTAAGAAGGGGTTCAGTTGCAGTCTGATACTGTAACACTGGTGGACGCATGAAGATCCCAAAACCCGCTAGAAAAAAAAATAACCTACTCACCCCCCACAATACATTTCCACGCATAGAGTACATCTTACTAGAGGCGGCGCTCGAACAAGAAATTAAAAGCGCGTAGTAGGTTGGTCAGACCACAACATGGTCGTGGTAGAGGTACGCTTTGGCCCAGGCATGTTCACCGATAAGAGGTGGATCTGCAATAATGCACTCTTGAAGGACAAAGCTTTCAGGGAATCTATCGATACCGAGACACAGGAGTTTTTTAAAAAACAAAATGATATTGGGGAACCCTCCCCCCCCCCCCCAACGAGTGACAGTGTGGGAGGCGGCAAAGGCCACAATAAAGGGACTCTTGATAGCGCGAGGGACGTTCATTAGAAGAGCGAGACAACTGCGCGAAGCCCAACTTAAAAAAGAAATAAGGCAAAAAGAAGCAGACCTAAAGGGAGGAGGGGCGATACAACAAGAACAGAAATCAGGGATCTTAGGCAAGTGCTGAAGGAAGTGTGGCAAGACAAAGGGTTAACTCACCTCTGGTATGTTAAGCAGAGATTCTATGAAAAAGGGGACAAAGCCCACACACTGCTCACAGCCAGACTGAGGGGGCAAAGAGCTGAAAGAGTGGTATAAAAAATAAAGTTGCAAACGGGTGAAACACTGGACAACCCAGCAAACATAACTTCACGCTTTGCCCAGTTTGATGGGGGAACTGTACACCTCAGAAAGTAGTTCAACCCAGGACGAAGTCACAAAATTCCTAGAACCACTGGCATTGCCCTCACTACAGCCCCCAGACTCAAACTGAGCGCGCCCATCACTGCGAAGTAGGTGGATGCCGCCATTTCTAAACTAAAAGCGGATGAGCACCAGGCCAAGATGGTGTCACCCCCCGCATATTACAAGACTTCTAGGGGAGCATCGACACCCTTTCTGACCCTGTTCAACATCATGGACAAGGGGGCAGGCACCGCCTTCCTTCACAGATGCTAGAATCATTGTGTTGCCAAAAGAAGGTAGGGACATGCTTGAATGTGGCTCATATAGGCCAATTTCAGTGCTAAACGTGGATGCCAAGGTTTACGCCAGCATACTTGCCAACAGACTCAGCAAAGTCCTGCCCACGCTGGTGCATAACGACCATGTAGGATATGTGAGGGGGCGGCAGGGCTCCAACAATGTCCACAAAACCCTAGATTTAATAGCATCAATCAATGTTGGAGACGCACACCCTACCATGACCTTGACGGATGCTGAAAAAGAATTTGACTGGGTTTGAGTGGCAGTTCATGCACCAAAATTAAGGAAAGCCAACCTGGGACCGCGCTGGATATCGGGGGCACAAGGGCTATACCGCAATACCAGGGCAAAGGTGGTAGTCAGCGGAGTGGCATCTCCCTCCTTCGCTTTGACCAGGGGTACCAGGCAGGCATGGCCCCCCCCCCCCCCATGCCCGCTGGTTTTTGCTCTAGTGATGGAAACCCTGGCGCAATTCATCTGGGACGACCCCTCCATCGTGGGCATAAGTTTGGCATATAAACTAGCATGGTTTGTTGATGACGTCCTAGCCAATTTGACGCATCTGCAGCAAACTGTCCCAAAGCTCCTGTCTAGAATGAGGATTACAGAACCCATTCGGGCTTCCGTGTGAACAAGAGGAAAACAGTGGCGCTAGTCCTGGGAGAAAATAGTACTCGCACAGGCCCAAACCTTACAGCATGGGGCATTAAGGAAGCTGGCGGCAGCATCCAATATCTAGGGATAACCATAACGAAGAAGCTAGCGACCTGTACCAGGTATATTACACGCCGCTTTGGAAAGCAATTAAGGGTGACACTCTGAAATGGCAAAGCGAAACCTTTATCCCCCTCCCGCCCCCCCGAATCCTTCCACGCTGAAACCAAGCGTTCTCTGCTAGCTTTATATGGGAGGGCAAAACGCATTGCATAGAAGACCATGATTCACCCAAACAAAAAGCGGCATGGCCTATCCAGACTTTTAGGAATACAGAGCAGCACAGTTGAGTGTGTTACTGGACCACCTTAAAGAATCCACAAGCAAACAATGGGTACATTTAGAGAACGGTTATTTTGCCCCGGTAAAGCTCAGAATGGCTTTGGGGCCCTTTTAACACGTTTACGCGAAGGGCACGAGGTCACCCGATCCTAGGGGTCATGTGGGCATTATGGAGGAAAAAAAATTGATATGCGTGGTGTTCCCACCTGGCCCTCCCCCCTCAACTGTATCTGGGCCCCTCCGATTAGAGACTTCATTATAGACCCGATCGCTTCCACCCTCAACATGAGCAAGGGCTGATTACAGCAGGACAGATGTGGAAGGAGGGGACGTTCTTGACGAGGGAGAAATCAGAGGAACAAAGGGCCTGAAGATTCAAACCCTCTAATATTTACAACTAAAGGGGACTCTCACAGACCGTAGATGGTAGGACCGGTAGTCGGTCATAATTTTGACAACAAAAGGTAGGATGACAATGTCGAAACAATGTCGAAAAATAAAAAATTGAATTTCTTTTTTTATTTATATATTTTTTGGGGGGTTTCGTGAGTAAAAAAAGATTTAAAAAAAGGGGGGGTTGGAAGGAACCCCCCCATTTCGAATAAAAAAAGTAGTTAAAAAGAAATTCGATTTTTTATTTTTCGACATTTTTTCGCAAAAACAATTTTTGCTTTCGAGATTATCACTATAAACCGGTAGGACCAGCTCCGGAGAGGCCTCTCCCCTTTCAAATCTATCTTGAGCACATATACACAGACTCCAAAAGGGCTGATTGCAAACCTCGACTAAGCACTTGTAGGACACCTTCCGACTCCCCCTACCTTAGCGAAGTGGGAGAACCAACACATGGGGTGGGCAGAGAATAAGGAGGGATGGGCAGCAATACTTGGTGTTCTGGAGCTCCACCATATCAATTCAACAATAGCAGACTTCTTATGCAATGGCACATAACCCCACAGCATCTTGCAAAAATGTACACAGGCATAAGCCCCTATTGTTGGCGTGGCTGCGTGTCGATCAGCACCGACTGGCACCAGTGGTGGGACTGCCCCTATATGGTCAGGTCTACCAGAAGGAAATCCTGGGATGGGTACATGATGTTGAAGGAATAGAAAGGGCATTCACTCCCCTCCTGGTGCCGTTTGGAGTTGAATTTGTGGATGACCAGTATTTAGTAACCCCCCCCCCCCTCCACTTGCCCAGGAACCTGCTCCTTGCAGCGCAAGTGTGTTTGACCATAAAATGGAAAGAGGGTGCTCCCATCAAAACTCGAATGGTTGCTCAAAGTCAAAGAAATCTATGAAATGGAGCTTACAGCGGCATTACTGGAATCACACTCACACGGACATGCAATGGCTTCCCTTCCTAGAGTACTGGAAGCAGCACAAAGCGTCTCCTTAGGACCCGAGACAGAAAAGTGCACTGTAATGCAAAGATGACACTCGATTCCTGAGCCCTTGGGTTTCCTCTAAAGTTAGAAATACCTCACCATGCTGTAGTGCTGAACAATCAGAAGATTGTTTAACGAAGCAAGAGGCTACGCAGTCTGTGAAACAAGGTTTCCTGAAATGTGAGTTTTTCTAAGGACGTTGTAATTGTGGCTATAAGTGTCTTCTGACCCACACCAACCCCCCACCATGGCTGCTAAATGAGGGGGTCAGGGGGGAAGGTGGAAGGGGAGAGGGAGGAGGAAGGGGGGGTGGAACGAGCAATACTTTTGGAAAACTAGTCACCCATTTGTTCTGTTCAGATTTAGTAAAGCAATGTAACCTTTGCGCAAATGTTGATCTAAATAAAAACATTTAAAAAAAAGTTATTGCAACACATTAACAGTTAATCCACTCATCCACAAACACTCTTTCAACCCACCTAACCTCATCCAACTCCAAACACGCCCAATTACCCTGTCAGAAAAATGCAACTCAAAGAATCCCTCCCCCTCAATCACCCTCTTGATTTACCCATCAAAGTGCACTCACGTAAAATGTTCCCTGAAGAGCTGCACCTTCAACTCGTCCTGCACAGCTGGGCCACGGCACCAGGCTTTAGAGCGCAGACATGCCTTTAACCAATTTGGACCTGTACACCTCTCCTTTTATCGTGCATGAAACACGGGCCCCCGCAGAAAAACGATGTAGCCGATTTGTGCAGACAGGAAGCTCCCAGTGTCTCGGAAAGCCTGGAGATCACGTCAAAGTCAACAAACGTAGGGTTGGACCACCGATCTCCTTACTCAAAATAGTGAGTGCACGTTGTACGTAAAGCTAGTTTATTGTATAAAAACAGCCTGGAGGCGCTAGTCGACTCCTTGGAGATCGAACTAACCAGATTCACCTCGAACCACACACACACCGCAGGAGGTGAGCTCAGGTGCAAATCCCTCAGAGTTCATGGTTGAAAGCCAGGTCTATGTGTTTGGGTGTTCGGTTTTGTTGGCGAGGAGTAGGAATCTAGTCTTGGAGGGGTTGAGCTCCAACGCGAGGTAAAGACTTTATTCTTGAACCTCGGGTTGTGCAGATTAACACCGTTTAGATATTAAGCATTCGATTGGCTTACATCTTGCTTTTACTTTTTACCAACAGCACTTCCATGTCAAAAACGCACTTGTGGGCGCTTTTTAAAGATGTTCTTAGATTAAATCACAAAGGCCAAGTGATTGAGAAATTCTCCTGAAGAAAGTTCAAGACAAAAGATAGAGAACTGAAACATGTCGGGTGATAATACTAGTAATTTGAGAACTGAAACATGTCGGGTGATAATACTAGTAATTTGATATACTAGATGCGCATTGAGATCTTTATTGATCACACTTCATCTCTACAAGTCAAATGAATCATAAGGATGAAGTAAACGGATGCCACTATTACATTAGGAATGAACTGCTGCTATTAAATTGCTAGCTTTTTTCCTATGTCACTAGCACCATGTTTTTACAAATGTTTGATTTTTATTGTTTTTATGGATTATTAATAAAATGTATGTTTTGTAAGTATTCACTGACTGTTTGGAAGTGCTGTTGTGGATAATTCTACCTTGTTGCTCTATATATGGTCTCAAGAAATTATCTCCACAAATTCAAGCATACATATTTGTTTTTTCAAAATGGGATGCAGCTATTTTTGATAAAATAAATCAAGCTGTATCATAAAAATATTTTAAAAAGCCAGCGAACTAGACCACACCTCCTTTACAACAGTCACATGACTTTAAATCCCCGGCATTCAGAACGAAATATATTCGACTAGACTGCTGTACCTGCTTCCGATCTTAGGGATTTTGGGACATAGTCATCATGATTGGCCAGTAATGCCAGTGTCTTTGTAAAGTCTTGTATTCCTCTTGTTTACCCACACACTGCCATCACCAACATGGAAAACGTCGGAAATACGACCATTTTCAAATGGCAAATGTGTGCAATGGAGACATTCAGGCCACTTCTGCACATTTTGTTTTTTTACAGTTTGTGGTAGTTTTCATTGACTCAAGTCTGTATGCAATTGATCCAACATTTTGGAAACCTCTTCACTACATAGACGGTCATTGGAACTTCGCTGCTTTCGGCGTTTAGTCAAAGAATTATCTGTATTACCCTCTTCAAAATGAAGCAAGACTGCCGTGATCTGAATTTGGACGAGAGGATCTTATCAAGTGTTTCTGCACATCTGCAGTTCTATGCCAGATAACGGAGCCCATTTTTCAAAGGGAATGTTCTTGCTGGAAATGCATACGGAGATGTGGTAATATTGACTGAAATTATTGGAAAGCACTGAACACTTATTTTAGAAATATAAAAGCCGGTCTTCTGCACGGCTTGATGGTACACTGCAACTCAACTTGAATAGCAACACTATAAAAGTTTACTATATTGGGCTTGAGGTCTATCCAATATATTTTTACCAACTTTATGGCCTTTTCCGTTATAAATTAGAAAATTACAAAATACAAATTCAATGTATACTTTTTGTGCTTCTGACCAGACGATTAATGGTGAAAAACGATTCGGTTACATCAATATGTGACAAACAAGGAACCCTTGTATTGTATTAACACGGGTAAAATATTGTCCTACCACAGGACTTGCTTGCAATAGTATTAAGTTTCTCCTATTGTTTACTGCAGCAACTATAGACGAATATACAAGCTGCCACAACCAGCCAAAATCATCATACAAACAAACCCTAGAACGTGTGAAATCAAATGAAGCTCCGGACCAATCGCAGGTACTTTTCACACCAAAGAAGCACAGAAACCACATTCCTTTCCATCTGGGACAATCTTAAAGTGAACGTCAACAACAGCAGCTCATCTTGACATTTCAGTTTTCAAAACCATCGCCACACCACCCTAGCCAGGACACTAAAATAATTGAAAATTCACAGCTGCACTGCAGTGGCTAAAATCCTTCCTCAGAGGCAGACTAGAAACCACCTTTCACCACAACTAGCAAGTAAAAATATGTTTTAACTAGAAAACAGAAATGTTTAATGAAGAATTCTTTTTTTGTCCCCAGTTATTCATGCACTTTAAAAGATACAGGTTTACTTATTCCGATCAGGCAATTATAATAGTAGTTTCTTCCTGTGGTAATACCAGCACTACTGGTTCAAAAATATACATGGAGTTTTGTGAGTGAAAGCAGGGGCACACGGTAACACCCAACTAATTGTCAAGATGCCAACCAAGACGGATTCAAACAACCAGCTCAAGAACTGTCAACGAAATAAAATATCTGGATGGCTAACAGCATAAAATTAAATCCAAACAAAACATAAGTCATGGTCACACCATACAACAATGCACCCTAGGCATCACTTCTTTGGTCCATAGAAATGAGAGCGAGAGCAAGATCAGATTGTATATCAACAGTTAATAAACAAATCTAAAAATTCTCTTGGACAGCAGGTTCACACTAGAACCACAAGTCACTGCTATAGTACGAACATTTCTCTACGACCTATGATCCATTAAATGCATTTTCCAATAGGTCACCTTCCAAAACAGGAACTTCTCAATCCCACCAATGTCGGACTACCTCATCCAAAAAATTACAACACATCCAAAACAAGGCGACAAGACTTCTTTGTAGAATAAATAGGAGGGAAAACATAACCCCCAGCATTGAGAAGCCTCGGCTGGTTACCGGAAAAGTAAATCAAAGTACTCTGCATTGCTCATGGAGTGCTGCATGGACAGAGAAATTCCTTCAATCAAAAATCACTCCCTACCATCCCCAACAACCCTTCGATCAAGTAACTACATACTTATTTAAACCATCTGCTACAAAAAAAAAATAGAAGCTCAACCTTCTCCATCCTCATTGCAAAACTATGAAACTCCGTCCCAAAACAAATCCAGCCATTAGACCATTTAATATTTTAAGAAACTCTCAAAAAGTCGAGCTTTCAACATACCAGGATAAGAATTATTCACAACTAAGGGAAAAGAAACAACCTGTAACAGAACCCAGCAACAATCCTCCTTCGCATGGACCCGGCACCCTTTCAAATAACAGCACACATGAACGCATGGGCCAAACAAACATTCACAAGGAACAGGATATTTCTTCATAGCACAGTGACCCAACCAAATTCACTCTAGCAAGCCCACCACTGCAGCCACCACAACAACCACTAGAACAATCTGAAAATCAGCTGTGAACCAGGTATATAAACAAGAAACAAATCACAATGGCATCCACCCAAAAACCTCAGCCTAGCTGGTCTCTCCGCAAAGAACCTATAGAACTAACAGCCTCACTTTCTACCACCTTGTTCTCATCACAGGGTCACAAGCTCACAGGCACAAAACAGACAGAATCCCTCAACCAATACCAATTATAGTCCCAACTCCACAATCCAACTGCTATAACCCGCAGGCTGAGACACCGAGACAGACACACACCCTTGATATGTTATGTTAATAGATTTATAATGGGCCCAAACGGATGAAGGCGTAGGTCAGGGATAAAAAGAGACTGACAACACAACGTATCGCAGGTAGGCAGGTAAGAGACTGGAGGTGCTTTGTACCCAAAGTCTGGGTCCAGAAAATCATCTAAAACAAAAAGGTTGAGTTTTTTTTCTGAATTGCTCATGTGAAGTTGTTTCACGCGGGTAAAATGGGATGGAGTTCCAGGCCCTTGGTGCGGTTGAGTGAAAAGCACTGTTTCTGAACAGTGTGAGTTTTAGAGTTGGGAATGGTCAGGAGGTTCTGGTCATTGGACCTGTGTGTTCTCCGCACTGGTTTTCTTTCTAGGGTTTCACTCAGACATTCAGGGCCGAGCCCTGTCAAACATGTATGTTATTACCAGCAAGCAGAACTCAATTCTCGCTTCGATTGGCAACCAGTGCAGGTTTTTTTAGGGCTTGTGAGATGTGGTCTCTTCTCTCCAGTCCTTCAATGGTTCTTTTGGCACTATTTTGGATCACCTGGAGTCTAGCACATTCTCCTTTGCTGAAGCCCACAAGGACACTGCAGCAATAATAGATTTTAGTATTTATGATCACCCAAGATACTGTTTCGCAACTCTTTAGAGAGAAACGGTCAGATTTGAGTTAACAATTCAAGGTAATATGGGGATGAGACGAGGTCATTTACCTGGGCTTCAGCGGTTGGACTAAGTAGACTGTGTTGCAGTCTGCAAACTGTAGGTATTGGGAGTCTACGCTCAGTTTATTAACTTTGTAATCATTCTCAGTTTTTCTGTTTAAGGTAAGTCAATTTTTAGCCATCCAAGCTTGGATCAATCCATATACTGAACTGATGGTCACATCTTTTTCGTAGATACCAGATAAGGGGATCATGCACGGAGTGCCACTGGTGTAGTTAGTAAAGTGCACCCCTCACTAGTCTAACATCTGAAAGAGTGTTACTGTGAAGATGTTATAGAAGGAGGGGGCGAGACACGCCCTTTGCGGCAATCCATAGTACATTTCCAGAGGGGTGGTCTCTGCACTATTGGTGCATACTCTGGTAAGCCAATTTTCCAAGAATGACTTCACCCATTCTGCTGCTTCCCTAGAAAAGGCAGCAACAGTCTGTAACCTTTCAATTAGTATAGGATGTTCCACTAAATCAAAAGCTGCGTACAATGCCAGCAGCATCAAGAGTACCATCTGTCCAGGACTAAAACTTGATTGCCATTTATTGAGGATATTATTTTTGAGGTATCCTGAAATCTGTTTGTAGGCCACCATTGAGAATTTTCAAAAGGAACATTGGGTGTTCATAATTGGGTGTAATTCACAGGAGTGAAGGGATCCACGCCATTTTATTTTAATAGAGGTGTAACCCAGGCATTTGTGAATACCCCAGGGACATAGGTTTCTTTAAAAGATAAGTTCACACATTTTGCAACTAGCAAATAAGGAACGCAGGCTTTGACTGGCTGGATATGTGCCTCCCTTGAAGCTCCTAGGTTTAAGTTTTTCTTGGGGCAAAGTGCGCTTGTTGCAGTTTCTTCCCCTAGGTTCATACTATTCGTCTTGGCTTTTATGTTTGGTTTGAGGTAGTGCAATTTGCTAAGCATTACTTCCTGGATTGCCGTACACCTCGCTTCGTCTTTAGTGGGGGCCCTTGGATTTTTTGTGAAGGGATTCTCCAATTCTTTCAGGATCTTGAATAGTTCTCTGCATTAATTATCCTATTATCATACATGGCTTTTTTAGCCTCAAGAATAGCTAATGTATAGGTCTTGGCAGCTCTATAATAGTCAACTTTATTGTTCTCTGATCTGGTATGTTCCAGATATCGGAGCATTTATTTTTACATGCTTTGAGTTTTTGTAATTCAAAAGGTGTACCATGTGTTGAATTCTAGTTTGGTCCGAACTGGAGCAACAGTATTTACTGCCTTGGTTGGGGTTTCTTGATAGGGACTGGCTGTATCGTCAGCAGATTCCATATCGACAACGTTGTTTGCTAAGGGGATGAGCTAGTTATCCATTACATCTGGGATAGTGCGTGTGCATTTCCAGATTCTATCCAGTTTTTGGGCTCGAGTTATCTGGAAACTATTTTAGGAAATAATAGGTCAAGAAGTACAAAGAAATTATCAGACCATGGCCAAGGTGATGTAATAATCTTACTTGCTGATAGATTATGGATGGCCACCCAAACTATGATGGTGCCTTTTGTGGGATATTTTGACACACTCAACTATGCTTACTACATCATGTTGCTGCAATGGGGCAAGAAACAGCACCAAATGGCCGCACTGACTCTGGTGCGCGCCAACATCTTGAAACTGCGTTTTGTAATAACCAGAAAATGGCTGCACCCCCTATCAATCCCATTTTAGGTGGGGTAAAACAGGGGACTCACTGCAGGAATGTGCCAGTGTGCTCTGCAACATTTTACATGGAGCAAAGGAAAGAAGCAGCATTACTTTGCTGTAAACCCAAAATGCCTCTTCTGAACCACTATGATCAAAAAGGCCCTGCAGTGCCCAGGATCAGTCTTGAGTCTCAGAGGAACCGGGCCTCATTTGAATGACAGCTACTGACAAATGTATCCTTGAGAAATCAATCAGGGACTGCGTTTCATTTTTCACAGGAAACACAGCTATTTCTTTGCAACAAGTATCAAGAATCAGCTGTCCAGAGAAAGAATCTAAACAGATGCATGTTGCATGTATTCATGCTGCAAACAACTCCAGCATTCGAGGAAATAGGAGCTGCCCAAAGGTGTGTATTTGCTGCAGATGAAAACCGAGTTTAAAAGAAATAAGTTAAATGTCCTTTTTCCTGAATGAAGAGCAAGCTCGTCCATTTAAAAAGTACATTGTGGCATAAAGGTATGCTCATTTACAAATGTAAAACTATTTCTTACTGGTAAAAGTACTCCTATAAACTGTTTTGATTCCTAGGTTTCAGGCAAGATTTAAAATGAGAAAATAAAAGCTATGCCCAGGATAAATTGGTAAACTATATATAAGAAAAACACCGGTTCTGCCAGTGCTAGCCCTGAGAAAGGGTGACACCTCAAACTGCTGGCACTGGAAAGGCTAATTGCTAGCTTGGAGGCTTTGAATGCCCAGGACAATGGAGCTTTCCAAGTTACATTAGACATTTGTTTTTGCCCCAGGCTCAGACCATAGCAGGCTAAGACTCGCCTTTCAAGTGGGAGGGGCAGGAAACTTCAGTAAAGGGAGAGGCCCCTCATTCTGCTTCAAAGGGATTGACATTTGCTTACACATGGAAAAGAAAAAAAAAAAAACTGACAAGTGACATTTGGTGTTTAAAAAGCCTATTTTCCAACTGAACTTTCAAGACATTTAACTTTGCCACAAGAATGAAGAAAAATCTGAAAGTTGATAGCTTTAAATCAAATTTTATGATACTTATTTGAAGACTTGGTAGGACTCAGTACTGCATAAGGAAGAGAAGTTATAAAGAATGAGCGATTGCGCGGAAAGTCTTAATGTTACAAACATCACATTGTGTACACATATCCCAGGGGTAATTGCGCATCTATGTCCAAAATTGGGAAATGTTAGATCAAATCTTTCATGGTTAAAATTGCCAAAATGTAGCAGAAAGTCAAAACCAAGACCCATAGACTTGGGATTAGGATTGAAATGTGACCCTCAAAATATGGAACCCGTGTATCTGATTTTTTCAGAGGTTCTAAATGCATAAATATATATTTGTGAGAAAGTTAGATTTTGCTTCCAGTAGCTAGGGGAGGTTTCTAGACATTGTAAAAGTGACACCATAAACATGACATGCTTTTCGGTTATCCAATTAGCGGAGAGCAAGGGGGAAACTGTGCTCCTGCCCAATCCTAGCATTAGGGGTGTGGACCGTAAACCTGCCCCTGCCATATAATTTGGCATGATAAATAAGGGAACCTGACAACACAAAGACACACTGATTCCTGAAGACCTGTTATTGATTTCTTCATCTTTGTTCATGATTCTTTACAAAGCCAAGGCCTATGCATTGCTGAACTCCTTTTTCAGCTAGGCCTCAAATTCTAAACAAATCCCCAACACCACAAGGGAAGCATTCTGATCCAGTCTGGCTTTCTGCTACTAAATGCACGCCGGCTGCAAACGTGCCGTCCCACTGATCTCCAGTCTCCAGTAACCAGAAGGGCCAATCCAGTCGAGTGCCGTCCCGGTGACCAGAACCACCCAGCTGACCCTATCCCGTCAGATGTGCCTCGATGTCCTTGGTTAGACCCGATCCGTGTGATGATCAGAACCCTTGATGGTCCAAAATCCTAAATTAAAGTGGACTTTAAGTATTAATAGGAAGCATGGAAAGTCATTGCATACCTTGCCTGGTTTTGTTCCATCCCAATCTCTAAATCATCCAATCCTTATCCCGATCATTGTAATATTGTCACAACCATTCTTGAAACCTTGCCTCCGATTCTTTGCGCTAGAGCTAACGTCTTTAAATAATTTTGTCTTGTGAAATCCTAAACCCTTAATCCTCCTTCGGGTAATTGGACTGGGTCCGCCAGGCCGGCCGCGGAGGTGCTAGGGTTGGTTCGTCTGATCAACTCTAGAGCATACTGTGTTTCAATCTGGTAACCTAGCCTGAATGCCCTAGTGTAGAGCATAACTATCCTTGTAAAAACCGATTTCTTTTTCGCAACTTTATTTTCCAAAAACGCCTCTCATTCAACATTGTATAACTCACTCAAGCCTTGCAATTTCTGCAACGTTTTACACGTGTGATTTTTGTTTTTAAATTATTTTCAAACTTCCATTTGGATTCAAAGTGTTTACTGTTGCTCAAACTATAGATCAGGATTGTAAGCATCTTTTCAATGTTGCTCCCATTGAAATTTGTATTGATTTAAGGATTTTTGCACACATTCATTGTTTTACACAGTCATTTTCGAATGTCATTTCAAAAGTGTAATATTTCCAACCCGTTTCTCTCTTGTTTGGGGAGGGAAGGTTGTATTCAAATTCTGTTTATCATTCCTTATTCCTGATTACCTGCTGCTTCCTCATCTCTGTTTAGAATGGTTTAGTTGTGGGTTGAGGAATTCTGCAGGGGGAAATTCTAACTTAAGTGCTACCTTTTCAAACAAACCAAAAGTGTTCTTTTCTCAGAGTTTTCCTTCTGTGTTGCTAAAGAGTGAATTTAACTGCTTAATATACCTTGTTTATTATTTTCACCACATTGGGGATTGCTGCTCCCCATTAAAAAGTATATGTTTCATTTGAATTTTAAATAAATAAACATTACCTTTACCAACCAGCCTAATTCCTGGTCCATTGTGACCCGGGGGTATTTTGAGGAGGGGTGTGATATGAGTGGTATATCACTCAGAACATTGAACCTATAGGCATAATAAAATAAGCATTTCAGCTGTGCGCTGCATAGTATTTATTTTATTTATTTATATTGCGCCGATAGCTCGCAAGCTTCGGGGCGCAGAGACAGGAACACGATAGACAAGTGACGGATAACCTACACGAAGCACAAGACAGATATAGAAGATATGGAACTGGGCCAGAAAACTTTATATGTTTTACTTAAAGATGTAAGTTTTCAATTGTTTACGGAAGCGTTGGTAGTTGGCTTCTATCCTCATCTGGCCCGGAAGGTTGTTCCAGAGGCCTGCTACGGTGACAGGGAAGGATTTGCCCGCTCCGTTTTTGAGTCTGAAAGGAGCTGTCGTGATCAGTCCTTGTTCGGCTGATCTTAGCTCTCTGGAGGGCTTATATGGGATGATTTTACTTCTCATGTACGCTGGAGCTTTGCCATATATACATCTGTGTGTGAGCGACTTAAATTGGACTCTTTCTTCGATTTTTAACCAATGTAGTTCTTTCATGGCTTCGCTAATGTGCTAGTTCCTAGGTATTTGTTTGATGATTCTTACTGCATTATTTTGCAGGACTTGGTAGCTGTGGTAACAGTTTTTGTTAGAACCCAGTATTAACGCGTTGCCGTAATCGAGGCGAGATAGAATTGTGGCTCTTGCGATCGTGGCGCTGTTTTCCTCCGATAGATAGGGTCTGATGGCTTTCAATAAGCGGAGGTGATAGGAGCAGGTTTTTTTCACAGAGGGTTTGAGCCTCGGATCCCAGGGATGCTTCTAACATCATCCCCAAGGATTTAACCTTGTTAAGGACTTTTATTGGAGTGTTTTTGATGGTAAAGGTGTTATATGCGGGGTGGAGCTTGGATCTGACCAAATTGGAACCAAAGACCATGAGCTCGGTTTTATTGCCATTTAGACACATCCAATTTTGGTCCATCCATTTCTCCACTGCTTTATACACTGTGTCAAGTTTTTTGTTGTCCTTTTGATGGTCTCCACTTAGTTCTATTACCAACTGAGTGTCATCAGCATAGTTGGTAAAGAACGTGTTGATGTTATCAAGGACTATACATAGAAATCTAAGGTATATGTTGAACAGGAGTGGGGACATGCTAGCGTCCTGGGGGACTCTGCATGTAATTTCTTTTTCTATTGAAAATAGATTTCCCCATTGTACTCTAGATGTTCTATTTTGTAAGAAGGACATGATCCAGCTTATTGCTTCGTCTGAGCAGTTTGCTGTTTCTTTTAGAGCCGACTGTAGTAGGCTGAGACCAGGGTGCATCGCCTGACTGAAATACTTAATATGGGTTACATTAGCAATCAATTGTTTAAGTTCCAAATGCTCAAATAATTATTTTAATGCTGTCGCTTAGCATCAGATTACAGATCTGTGTTTCATAAGAATTGTTAAATAGCACCCTTATAACCTGGCTACTGGACTTCTCTGAAACCTTCAGACAACATTGATCATTCCACAGCCAGGACATTCACGCCATCATCGGCCAACCTGGTCAGTTCTTTCCTGAAGCAACCTTTGCTCTTGCACTGCGACTGAACAGCCCAGGGAACTACTCAACTTGTAGAGGCAATACGCACCTACTTGCAATATTTAAGCACACACTATTAATAGGAATCCCAAATCCCTGCTGCATGCCCAGGACTCACAGCCAGACTACTTCCGGATGTTCTCACATGCACAGTTGCAGCAATTCACTCGGAGTACCAAGGTCAGGGCAAGTCTTCAGCCATCATGCATGCATTATATTCGTGTCTTAAACCAAATTACAATGCTGACAAAAGGTAACCCATGGGAAATGGGTGGTTGCGCCCACTCCATGAGGCAATGCCAAAAGTGGTTGGGGACGATTCTCCCCTGGTCACCCTCAGCTCTTCGGTCAGAAGTGGAGGCTTTTCACATTGGTCATACCAATATGGAACCCTTTAAACCTAGAGTCGCATAATAAGCAGTATTGGTGATAGGTTCTGTAGGCCCTTTAGTCCAGTCCCAGAGGTCAGAGAATGGATGTTGTACTATATCCCCGTTTTGCTGTGGAGCCGCTGCAGGAGTGGCACTATCTGTGCCTGATCCTCATGTACTATTGGCACTTCTGTGCATGCGCAGGACTCTGAGATTGCAATGTGGCAGACAAGCCTTTAGAAGCCACAGTCCAGAGGACTCGCAAAACCCATGTTCCTCAAATAGGAACACCTACAATTGAAACATATACTTGAAGTCAGCCAATCCCTTCGCCAGTAAGGCAAAGTACCAAATGTGTGAACCTTCACAGAGAGCCAGACCCAGGTGAAGGGAATATATTAGAATGCCCTCCAAGAGCAGAGGTGAGGGAGGTTTGGAAAAGGAAAGAGTTTGGCAACAGTTGGAGAATGGAGAAGTGGCTTGAGAAGTGGAGGCTGGAGGTGAAATCAGAAGCAGAAGTGGTAGTGAGAGGAGCAGGATGAGGGTTATGGCCTGAGAAGGATATAGCGAAACGAGGGGCAGGAGGAGAAAGAGGAATCAGACGAGTTCCAAGAAGGTTGGTAGAATAGAGAGGGAGAGATGCACAAGTCAACAGGGTAAGGAGTGGGAGGAGGTAAGAACATGTGGAAGTGACTCAAGGAGGTCACCAAGGAGCCAGTGATTAGCACTAGGAACCGAGGAGGTTAAGGGCGTAGGTGAGAGGGTACAAGTTGGCTCCTTGGGTACAGGCTTACTTCTAGGGGCTGAGGAGGAGAGTGAGCTGGGAAGTAATACAGCCAGGACCTGTTGGCAGGCAGGTGGCTAAAGTCCTGAACAGTCAGACTACCCCCTAAGCCTGCCTTACCTCTGTGAGAAGCTGTGCTACATTTGGTCTGGCTAACATGTATGTGAAGAGGAACTGGGAGAGGAGACTGCAGGTCAACAACTTTGCCAGTGAACACACAACCGACGAGAACTTCCCACTGGAGAGAGAACCAGACCAGAGACCGAGTGATGCTGGAGAGACAGACATTTTTTGGGTATGGATAGAACCGAGATGAACCCAGGGCCTGTCATTCTGACATACCAAATGAGTTTTAACTTCTCCCAATTTTGTGTCGACTCCCCAATAAAACCCTTTATATTAAACTTGATAGTGCTGTGAATCTGTGGAGACCGCTCAACTTCCTGCCACGAGACAATCACTGAGGGACCCTCCTTTCTTGAATGGCAGAGCACTAATGCCTGCATAAAATGCATGCCTGCTTAGGTAAAGCGCATGATGGAGCACAACCCAGGCCCTCAAAAGACACCAAATTGGTCTACAAAAGGACGTGCCAACACCATCAGGCTATTGCATATAAGCAACTCGGATACAAGATCACACCGATATCAGAGGAGCGCTATACACATCCTTAAGACCATGACATACCAAAGAAGGTGGAACTTCATTAGATGTTGGTTAATGGGCTGGTTCTCCATTTTTAACTATTTAGGTATTGCTTCCCTTCTCTTATTTTCAATACGGCTGCCGTACTATCCCAGAGAGTTGCTTCTGGTACTTAGAACTTTGCTGATGGATCTATCACTGCCTGTCTCCCCAAAACACAAACAATAGTTAATAGGCTTGAACTGCAGTTCATTTAATCTATTCCACAAAATACATTAAACCATGATTACGACACAGGAACCTCAAATAATAACGGTTCTGACGATCCCAATATCTTATACTGTTTGTACATAGTTAATACCTACTGTCGTATAGCAAATTTTCATTCTTTTAACAAATACTAAAAAACTGCAAAATCCCTCTCAACTGTACACAAAGTCTCAATAAAGATCCCAAACTGCGTCTTTTAAAGCCAGTTTTGTAGCAGATGACATGGTTTCTCTAAACTTTTACTTCAATCCCTTTCACTCTCTGCCTATTTGACTGCAGATCAGATTCAAAAGAGGAGCAATTTATACCCTAATATTTGAAGCTCTGAGAAAAAAAAATGTGTACAAAGAAATAGTAATTGTTAACTAGGTTATTTTTAGGCAAGTAAAATACATTTTAAGAGAAATATTAGTTTTAACATACTGGCCACAAAAAGTAATTAGATTAAATCAAAAGATATTTAGTAGTTTTTATAGGGTCTTTTCAGTTCAGATAAGACAATCGAGTGCTACTACGAGGCCTGCACAGCTGATGCCGCAAGACTAAAAAGTGCCTTTTGTATGGCAGGCACCGCTGATCCCACTGGGCTCCAAACATGAACACAGCAGTGCAGGCAGCAAGTGGAAGACACTTGGTTCTCAGTTGTTTTGTTGTTGTGAGTATTTGCCCAATTTTAGGCAACAAGAACTATGAATGTTATCTGGAGACGCTGGACATCATGTATAATTTCAAAGGTTCCTTTTGCGTATAAAGCCTTCAGGTTTCAGACACCAAATATATTGACCCGAGAGACTTTTAGGGAAAGAATAAACATGTAGTTGGGTCAGTGCTCGTTACATTTACAATAAACTTCTAGAAGCAGTGAAAGCTGGAGTTCTACCTGGAAAGCAGGTAGTGAGGTGCTCCATGAGTGCTTCATGGGTGACTGGCTTCCTTGCAGAATTCATAGCCGAGATGGCCAGACAGAGGATTTCCCCGAGTGGAATGAACTGGGACTGACTGATGGGAGACATGCTGATTGGCGATACATCACCTGCAGAAAAAAAAAAAGAAGAGAAAAACATGCAGGGTTAATACGGAAGAGGAATCACCTTTAGAATGTACCATAGCCTCCACCTAGTTGGACAAAATATACAAGAACATGCCCTCTCGACAGCCCCACAGCCCTACCAGTAACAGTGGATTTCGAAGCCCATGCTCCCAATGCTGCAAGTATCTGCAATGCCATTTAATGGAGTCCTTCAATGCAGACATTGGATCACCAAGCAACAGCACTACAATTGAAAAGCATGAATGGAAAACTGCTAACATTGTGTTCATCTGGATAAATGAGACATATAAGCAATATGTATACCATAAAATTGGCAGCTCCTTCATCCTATAGTCAAAATAAAGCTGTCCATCTTGTCCAAAAGACTGCTTCGCAGCAAACGAGTTGTGTGTGCAAGTGGAGGCACATTCCAAGTAGTGCCTTACTTGGAACAACAACTTTTTGGCCCTCTGCATTAAGGCATTTAAGACAAATCAACCGACAAGAACAAGGAATAGGCAAAAATAATTTACCTTTACGTCCGGGATAATCACATTTCACTTAATTCAGTCTATCCCACTCCTTTGCCTTTTATTACCCACAACATTCTCAGACGTCATCTTTTGACTAGGCCATCTTCTGAAGCCAGCATCATAATGCCAGCATTAGTAATCGGGAATTCACCTGTTGTACCATATTGCATTTCATTGAGATTTATAAAGGCTTTCGCCAAAGTGCTGTATAATGATAACAGTAATACAGTACAATTCAAATGATGGAAAGCAGATAAATCCAGGTCACGGGGACTTTAGGAGTTAGTGGGAGACTAAAGAAGATGAGCGTTTAAGGCTGCTATAAAAACCTTATTTAATACTTAGTCCGCCTGTCTCTTCTTGGTTTGTGATTGCTGCTCGTACAATTGCTCATTTGTGTTTATTGTAGTCTGTTTTAGTTATGGTTGGTGCTTTTAAGGCCCATGGGTGTGCTGCGCGTTGTACTAAATAAATAATGATAATATGCTTTTAGACGAGTACGGAAGATGTCAGAGGAAGGAGCGGACAGGCAAGGGGAGAGTGATCTAGAGTTTTGGAGAAAGAAGACAAAAGAATCAAAACCAGGATTTAGCATAGGTTTTTTTGGGACAGTCAGTAAGAAGAACTCAGCGCAGTGTGCAAGAAAGAAAGTAAAATAGAAGTAATCATGAAAGAGACGGAAGACTGTAAAGGCATTTCAGAAAGTGAAAGAGGAGACTAGTCAAAAGGAAGTTAAGAAATTGAAAGCAGAGTGAAATAGAGAAGCAAAGGGGAAGTTGGAAAAGGAGACAAACAGCTAAGTTATAGATCGGACAAAGGGGGACAAGGTGGAAGACCAACTAGAAAAGAGGAACAGTAATCAAGGAGAGAGAAAAAGAAAGAGGATGTGAGAAGCTTGGTCACATGAAAGGAGAGGAAAAGGTTGAAAAGATAAGTGACAACCGTGGTTAGTGCTGGAAATGAAGAGGGAGAAAAAGGAGTCGAAGATTGCACTGAAATTACAGGCTGAGGAAAAGAAGGGAATAAAAACAGGGAAATATGACAGAGGGAGAAGGCGGGGGATGAAGAGGGGAAGAAGACCATCTCTGTTTCGGAGGGATTGAGGTAACAAAATTGGAGTTAATCCAGGAATGTATAGCAGTGAGGTAGGGAAAGAGTAGCGTGGAGGGAATCCGAAAATAAAATGGAAAAAGAAAAGATTTGTGAATCACGAGCTTAGAGGTGGTACAAGAGATTAAAAGGAGTCAATTAGAGAGGGAGAGTGTAGAGAAAGAAAAGGGACTAAGAACACTGCTTTGAGGAACACCACATAGTAAAGGGCGAGAAGAGGAGTGTCACTAGCCCAGGAAACAGTCGGAACAGTTAGTTGGGAACCACTGAAGCAGAGACCTCGAGAGGCCAAAGACAAAGAAGGATAGGATAGTCCATTGTGTGGAAAGCAGCTAGGATATTCAAAAGCAGGAGTATAGTTTGTTGTGGTGTGCAGCAAAGTGTTTGAGACGCGGGATTGAGCGGTTTCTGAGGAGTGACAAGGGCGAAAACTAGATGGATGGGTGATTGCAGAGTAAGAAATGCAGACGCTTAGTTATAAAGGAGTCTTTCAAGAAGTTTAGAAAGAAGTTAAATGGGTCTGAAGTTAGAGGGAAGCAAAAGATCAAGAAAGGGTTTCTTAAGAATATGGATGATAGTTGCACATCTGAAAGAATTATGAAAGGTAGAAGAGACAGATTGAACTGGTATTTAAGAGGTAAGAGCGAAGGGTAGGTGATCTCTATCAACAAGGGAAAGGGGTTAAAGTGTGAGGCAGTTGGGTGAGCTCACGAGAGAAGGGAGGCAGTGTCCCTCAGTTAAAGGGAGCGAGGAGGAGAGGTGGGTGGGAGTGAGGGTTGTTCAGAGTGGGTAGGAGGTGAGGACAAAGCACAAAGGTGATGAAAAAGGAAAACACTGCAGGTACTTTAAGCCTACATAATACATTCCAGGATTGCCAAGCACACACTCGAGCCTCTCATGCACCCAATACTACTCTACCTCCACCGAACAATTTTCCAAAAACTGCCTTGATTATATACTGCACCAAATTAACACTGTAGCAGTTTCAGAGCGCTAGGCTTGTCCGTGGAATGGCGTACGGCGCTCACACCACGGGTATCCAGATCTTAGTCTGCTCGAAGAAAGAAAATGAGCAAGGAGAACATAAGATGAGAAAGCAGGAAATATATGCTACAAAACACAGGGAGCAAGGCATGCAGTGAGGTAAGAATGGTTCGCGATAGCGTGGGCGTGTGTCAGCCATGCTAGGAGGACCAGGGTTCTGCTAAAGAGAGGAGGCGGATATGTCAAAGTGTTGATAATGAAGTTATGTTTCCAAGGCAGATTTGAAGAATTGTAAGTCCCTACACAATGTACTGCTAGATGCATGAAGGTCTCGTGTGTGTACTACAGCAATCCTGAAGTTGTTGGCTTATTTTCCTGGATTTCTCTTCTCTACCTTAGTTTTGCAGTCACTAAATTAACATTCATAATTTTGGGGTTCTGAGCTAAAAGTGGCATAAAGGGGAATGTTGTTTGTAAAAGAAGGTAAGGGAATCGGCAGTCAAATTAAAAAGGCCAGGCACCTGGGGGGCATGGCCAGCGCACGAACGATGCGGACGTGAGCCGAGTGAGCTCCCGTAAGCGCCGAAACAATCCTGCATTTTCATCCTGATTCCTGGGGTTTTCGTGCGGTATAAACACTGCGACCGAGCCCGTGAAGCTGTGGGCTGGGGTTGACGGAGGTTCTGGCACCTATCAACCCAGACGACGGAGACAAATCCACATTTGCCGAGGCCCGGCAGCGGAGCTACGTGACCAAGATGGCCGCCGGTGTCTGAGGGCAGACTTCCTCCGACCAAGTGAGAGGCCCGAGACGACCTGACACGGTGGGGCACGGAGTAGAAAGTGAGACGGACGCCCGTGACCATCCTCTCTTCTTCCCCCGCGGGCGGGAGGCTGCGCGCTGGGACCGCGGGACCCGAGACTATCCACTGGCCGAGTCCCGCTGACACCCGGAAGGCGCCCGGACGGACCTGATCTGCGAGAGAGGTGGGGGAAGAAATAGCGGCCCTCCTGGGATCCCGGTGGTGTGCGCCTTCTACCTCCTGATTCGTATCTACTTGGGGCACCACGCCGCAAACACACACCCCCCCCCCGGACGGCGGAAGACAGCAGCGACTGGGCCGCGTCAGAAGTGAGGCCCCCCCCTTCCCCCTCCGATCGAACCTTGCTAACGGGTGCCTGCTGAGGCCCGTATCGCACCAGAAGCGAAAGGGGGACCACCACCTGCCTGGGTGGACAGCTGGAAGCGCCGGAGGTCCGCGCGTATTGTGAAGGCCCAGTAAAGGGCCCTAGGCCTCAAAGTACTCTCGCCATATAAACCCCAGGCCTTAGTGGAGGAGGCTCTTGGAACTCACAGCCCTCCACCTGACCCGCTGCGCGGCCACCACTCCGCACACCTGGGGGGTACGACCACTCCTGCTGCGTATATACAACAATACCTGCCCCATCGTAGCAGACACTCCACGACTCCCGAAAATATGCGGAAGGACAGACAGAAGAAACCATCTACACAGAGCAGCATGGATCAGTTTGCCGTCGCTACCACCCCGGCCCCGGCGGACCCAACAGCACGACCAAACTCCCCTGTGGGAGATGACTCCCTCTCCTTACGGGACGTAATGGCGGCCATCGCCAACTCTCGCTCCTCCATGGAGACCAAAATAGGCAGTATGGCGGCGGATGTCTCCTTCCTGCGCCACGATCTACAGAAGTTGACTTCCAGAATAGGAGAGGCAGAACACCGCATCTCCGAAACGGAGGACAGCATCGCCGGGATCAATCGTCAGCTGTCACAAGCCTTAAACAGCCTGAAAGCCCTGGAATCGAGAGTGGATGATGGGGAGGGAAGGTCCCGCCGCAACAACGTTCGCATCCTGGGCCTGCCGGAGGGGGAAGAGGGGCAATGCATGGAACAGTGGCTCGTGGACATCTTCGAGCCCCAATCCTTTTCAAAATTCTTCTCAGTGGAGAGGGCTCATAGGATACCTTCGGGCAAACCACTCCTGGGCGCTCCGCCCCGGACTATCATTGCTCGCTTGCTTAACTACCGCGACAGGGATGCCCTCCTGCAACTGTCACGCTCACAAGGAACGATCACCCATAACGGCTCCCGAATCGCCTTCTTCCCGGACTATACCTAAGAAGTGCAGCAGGCACGACAATCCTTTGAACCACTCAGGAAACAACTTTCCCCAAATGGGTGTAAAATACGGCCTGCTCTTCCCGGCCCAACTTAAGATTTACCATAAGGTTACTACTGTCCACTTCAACGACCCACAGGAGGCCTGGAGGTGGGCAGAGGCTCACATAGAAGGCGATTGGACTGCAAGACCAAGGAGACCGAGAGGACGACCCCAACCCGGACCTGGGCGGGCCTCCCCGAGGAGACAACCAGAACGGGGGGGACAGGAGATCCTGGAGCCAGCGGCACAACAAGAAGAGGAATGAACAAACTATAGTCCCCTACTAAAGGACCCAAGAACTCTGTCGGGACACACGCGCATGCACTGCCCGCGCCTCCGATCTTGACGCATTATCTACCCACCATGGAAGATGTCGACAATGGGCGCAAACGTGGGAACTCTGGGGAAAAATCTGATCTCTCCCCCATGGTCAGACCTCTCTTCCCCCCCCCCCCTCTCTTTCTTGCTTGTTTCAACCCTATCCAAGGGTCTGAAGTTGAAGGATCAGCATGTTTGGGTGACAGGTACTTCGTGTTTGGGTGGAGTATAGGGTGGGGGTGAGTTGGGAAAGTTCAAAATTGTGTTGGTCATTTCAGGACTGCCACTTGCTCATGGGCCGAACTAATCACTGTCCCTTATTAGGGACGTCTTACACTACTCCACAAGGCAACTCTGCTTCCTTAGTACAGGCGAGAAGTATACCGCCATCTCTTATGGATCGCTATACCCTGAAAATCCCCATCATACGTAGTAAATGTCCTGTACACAAACTCGCACCTCCCTCATGCAGCACACTAAATCCTTGAAACTCCTCACTTGGAATGTGAATGGGATGGGGTCAGGAATCAAACGGCGCCTTATCATGCAATTCCTAAATAGACATTCCCCTGATGTGGCCCTCCTGACAGAAACCCACTTGGCTGGGGTAAACTGTGCCTTTTTTCAGAGAACCAACTATCGCCTTGCCTTTCATGCGGGGTACACAATGGGCTCCAGGGGCACCCTCATTCTGATACACAAACGTATACCATTTATTCAACAAACCGTAGAACAAGATCCCAGGGGCCGATACGTGTTCATCTTGGGAATGATCTGGGGTCAGAGGGTGGCAATTGCCGCGATATATTCTCCACCGGGTCTGGGACAGGAATTACTGGATGACCTCACCACCCTTATAGGGAAACATCACCCTGACACGTACATCCTAGGGGGGGGATTTCAACGACACCATGAACAACAACACTGACCGATCCCACCTCCGGAATCGTAACCCAGACACCCCTACCAGATTAGCCAACTTTACATCTGCTCTTGGGCTCCGAGATGTGTGGAGGGAGCTACACCCTGATGTTAGGGAATATTCGTTCCACTCTGGTGCCCACGGTTCTATGTCTAGACTGGATTATTTCCTTCTACCACACACCGACCTCCACAGGGCAATGTCCGCAGAACTGCTCCCTAGGAGCATCTCGGACCACTCACCGCTTTCAATGGAAATATGTATGCAGGGCGCCCTCCCCCCTAGAACGTCGAGACTTAATAGCTACTACCTAGGGTTCCCAGAGCTGATAGATCGCCTAGAGGAAGTATCCACCGAATACTTCGAAATTAATGAGGAATCATTAGACAACCCCGTGACATTATGGGAGGCATATAAAACAGTGCTCAGGGGTGAGATTCTCTCCTGGATGACACATAGAAGGAACGCCCGGCTCCAAAGATACTGGAGGCCGAGAAGGAGGTGAGCGACTGGGAGGCTAAACACATTTCTGATCCCACGTCTGAAACTCATCGATCCCTCCAACGCGCCCAAGAGCGCCTTCGGAACAGAGCGATGGATGACGCAAAGCAGGCCCATTGGCAGGCTAAAGCGAGGGTATATGAGCTGGGGGACAAGGCAGGCAAACTGCTCGCTTGGCTGCAGAACAGAGACGAAGGACAACGCCATGTCCGGGAAATAGTTACACCACAGGGCGACAGCTATCACTCAGACGCTGAGATTGCTGAGGCCTTCTCGATGTTCTATGCAGACCTCTACCGAGCCCCAGCCTCTCCGCTAGACCCCTCCCTCTTAGATGGGGTAACGCTGCCGACGCTCTCTGTGCAGCAGAGGGAACATTTGGATTCCGCCTTATCAGAGGCCGAGATTACAGAGGCGCTATCTCAGCACCAACCGGTGAAGACGCCGGGCCCGAACGGATTCCCTGTTGAAACCTGGCAAAAGCTAGCGGCAGACAAAATGGCGGCCCCCCTGCACAGAATGTTTGTTGCCGCCCGGGAACAAGGGACTCTCCCACCAAACCTGTGTAAGGCGACCATCGTGGTCATACCTAAACCTGACAAACCTCCACACAAATGTGCTTCCTATAGACCTATATCACTGATTAACGGGGAGGCCAAGGCCCTCGCAAAGCTCCTAGCGAACCGATTACAACTGGTTGCATCCACCCTGATTCACCCGGACCAATGTGGATTTATGCCCCACAAATCGACCCGGATGAATCTACGCTGTCTCCATCTGGCAATGGAGAGATCTCCGATTATAGTCGGACCTTTGGCCCTGCTGGCAATCGATTTCGAAAAGGCATTCGATTCAATGGGACAGCCTTTGGGAGATCATGCGCCGTATGGGATTCGGAGAAGCCTTTCTGGGATGGGTACAATTACTCTATACCAACATCCAGGCGGAGGTAAAAGTAAATGGATTGTCCTCTCGATCCTTCCCTTTGGGCCGAGGTACGCGGCAGGGATGCCCGCTCTCCCCCCTTCTGTTTGCCCTTGCAATCGAACCACTTGCTATTTGGCTTTGCCAAAATACTGCCTGGACAGGGTTTAGTTGGCCAGAGGGCTATGAGGATCATACATCTCTCTATGCAGACGATCTCCTTATATACCTGGGAGACCCGCCTCGGTCCTGCCCCATCGTAACACAGCTGCTCGTCCGCTTTGGTAAATTTTGCGGACTCAGAATCAACTGGGATAAATCAGTCTTTTTTCCTGTAAAGGGCGGAGAGCAGGCCATCCCCCAGGGGTGCCCGTACCATGTTGAACGACAAGGCTTTCGATACCTGGGAATCTGGATATCCGAGGATTTGACAAGCTATGTAGAACACAATCTCCGACCGATCACAGACCGGTTCATTATCGATGTCCAACACTGGAAACTTCTCCCCCTGACTCTTATGGGTAGAGCGGCACTCTTTAAAATGATGACCCTTCCCAGATTCCTTTACATCCTTCAGAATGCCCCACACAGAATTCCAGATTCAGAGTTTCACCAAGTAGAGACACTTCTTAGAGACCTTATATGGGGGGGGGGGGGGGGGGGGAGAGGGTCAACCACGAATAGCGCTAACCACACTCCAGAGATCGATCTGGGAGGGAGGAGTGGGAGTCCCCGTCTCCAAACTTACTATTGGGCATCACAACTGGCTGTGATTAATGATCTTCTCCACGGAAATCGAGACCTACCTCACATTCACGCTGAGATAGCTACTATACAAAACGCAGATCCACTGACCCTCCTTTATCAACCCCTTCCGAGAACTCCCCCACCCACAACCACAACCACACCTCACTATGGTCTGGAGACAAGCACACCAGTTCATTGGGTGGGACAGTAAAGTTACCATCGCACAACCTCTTTGGCAAAATAATAACCTAGCTGCATCACGGAATCTTGAGCCATGGCCCAACTGGGTGAAAGCAGGGGTCACGAGAGTGGGGGATATGCTCACAGATGGGACACTGACCTCATTTGAAGATTTGCAGTTACAATCCCAGATCCCGAATACGGAACGGTATCATTACATACAACTGGCCCATGCCTTAAGAACCCACTTAACAGGAGACATAAGGGTACCGGACTACAACCCCATAGAGCGTAACATCCTACCAGCGTATATTCCAACCAAATGCACTTCCATCCTATACAATGCCATATCCTCCTTTGCTACCCCCGAACTGAACGAGCTCAAGGCGAAATGGGAAGCGGATGTGGGGGAAATAGATCCAGAGGACTGGATACAAGTCCTCATGCATCCCCGAGAAATTGCTATCTTCTCTAGGCTCCGATTGGTGCAGCTGAAAATACTGCACCGGGTATATTACCCTAGGACGCGCCTATACGGCTGGAAACGGGCCCCAAACCCAAACTGTCTCTGATGCGGGGAGGAGGAGGGAACCTTCTTTCACATCTTGTGGGCATGTCCCGGATACAAACCTTTTGGAATGCATGCTGTGGGGAGCTCACCAGAGTCCTGGCCCGGACCAGACCACTGGACCCAAAGGCCCTACTCCTGGGAGCACCCAATGAAATGGAGGCTAACAAGTGGGAGAGATTGCTCCTACACATGGCAACAGGACTGATTAAGCGTAATATAGCGCAGAAATGGGGAGCCCCTGACTCCCCGACAATAGATCAATGGAAACTGGATATGGACGTGTGCGCCATGATGGAGCATAGGATCTACTTAGCAAGGGGCTGTCCCGACAAAGCCTCGAAAATTTGGGATAGATGGGAAGAAGAGGCGATTTAAGGCTCCCTCCTACATGCTTGGGAGCGTACAATGGTTACTATGTACTACACACCAATATATGTACTAAGGAAGACTTTTGACCACTGCTGACATGTGTATTGCCTTTGTTGATTAAGAATGACCATGATAATCCTTATGTTGATTTGTTTTTGTTCTTTGTGATTGTTATAATACAATAACAATAAAAAATACTGTATAAAAAAAATTTTTAAAAAAAGACAAGGCACCTCGATATCAAAAAGGTTAAACATTTGAACAGACGGGGGAGTGGAGGTGGATGAAAAAGATCAAAGGAAAGAGGAGGATTTGAAACACCTAGAGAGAGGAAAGCAAGGAGGAGGAAAGGAAGGGGCAGGGAGAGTGAAGACAGCCAGTGGAGGGCAGAAAAGACGAGAAGAAAATAAGGGGACTTAGTACTGGAGGGAAAGAAAAGGGACTGTAGCACTTTACGACCTGGGCAAGGAAGATCTTCCTCCACTGGAGGAGATGGGACAGATCAATGGACAGAGCTAAAATGGAGAGAAAAGACTAGGGGAGGCAGTTCCTAGTCCAAAGTGGAGTTGAAAGGGTGTAGTTCAGTGACCGGGCAGGAGGGGAAAGAATGAGGTACCCTGGGGGGTACAGCAGTTCACCCACTAACACCCGACACCCATCGGGTGACATAATGTAATGGGATAGTCAGACATGTTATTAGAATCTGGGAGGAAAAACAAGACCCTGATGACCCTTGCACCAGACGAGAAAGACAGAGCAGTTTAAGACACTAAATGTTTGCCTTGCCTAGTGTGGCACTCTTAAACTAAGGGAGAGGAGAAAGGACTGAAGACCACAAGTACGATTCCAACCCGAATCCCTTTGCTAATGAGAATAAAAAACCCTCTGCCGTCACATTAGGCACTTGCACCATTTGATAAATATGAACATGAGGCGATTTAAAACATTTTTCTTTTTAACTATTATGTTACAGTTGAAAAACGTTATACAAACTCCCATTTTATAAATTAAATATCGGTCAAAAAAAAATATCAATAGAAATGCAGCATCAAGATCGATTAGCCCACCACATAACTTTCTGTGTCTCATCTCTCTAGAAGATAGCATAATGAATTCCCCTTGCCAGACACCCTAGTTGCGTCTGCAAGCTCCTTCCCTCCTTCCTACTTCACTGTTGCTCACCTTCCCAGCAAACTATGGTCTGTTTTTGCAAAGTAGGGGGTACAAAGGTGAACGCTTTGAAACTCCTGTGATATGGCGTAGGAGGAAAAACATAGTAACATAACATGTTCCAAAAAAAATTAAAACATTTTTTTTGAAAGTATGCAATGCTGGGAGGCCACGTACATGCTGGTCGCATAATAAGCGTGCTCCCAAACCAAGGATCGAACGGGACCTGAGCCCCCATTTCGATCCCCCTGCCCTTCCCCTGTTATGTTAGGATATTTGGCATTTATATAGCGCTCTATATATCACGGGTGTGATGTCAAAGCGTTGGTAGGTTGAACGCCCTCGGTGACCGCAGTCCAGGTCAGTAGAGAGAGAAAGTGTCGTAGGGTGCGTGGGTGCACCAGTTATGTGTGCAGCTGATGTAATTGCCTGATGGTAGCTGCATCCTAGTGTTAGGTGTGGTGAAGATATCAGTTGAATGTGTGCAGTCTGGTGGGTGGACACCCAGACTGAGTTCTGGCCGAGTTAGGCTTGTAGGACACTTTATGTGAGCAGCTAGGCCGGTTTGTCATGGGATATAGCTGCGTTTTATTAGAGTGATGAGGTGTTCATGGGGTAGTGTTCGTATGTGAACAGCTAGGCCAAATTTATCGAGGGGTATAGCAATTGTGTGATGGTGTAGAGTAGAGTGTAAGCGTAGTGATACAATATGATAGTTCATCCACAAAGCGCCTATGCACAGTGCACTTGGAATGCGCTAAGTGACAAGGGGGAACTGGGGAAAACGCAAAGAAACTCCCGCAGGCCAAGCGCAGCATAAATGTGAAGACTGGCTACAGTACTTGATCTGGAGAACCCAAGCCGTGCATGTGTTAAGGCACGGACTTGAGTGCATGCCTGGGAATGGTACATGTGACTGGATGGTTGTGTACAAAGAGACATTGCGAGCGGTCAGGTATGGCAAACAGCAGGCACGAAGGGGCAAGAGAGACATCACAGGACCAGAGGGGCTGCGGGTATACAGCGACATTAGTAGACCAGAGGCACAGGGCACATCGTCTACGTGAGACACTAAGGGTGGCATGGGTACACTGCTGGATCGTAGGGGACCGGGTGTGATATAGCTGCAGTATATTAGAGTGATGAGGTGTTAATGGGGTAGTGTTTGTATGTGAGAAGCTAGGCTGAATTTTATTGAGGGGTATAGCTATACTCTAGTTGAGTGATGGTGTATAGTAGAGAGTAAGCGTAGTGATAGGATATGATGGTTCATCCTTAAAATGGTGTCAAATGATTTAGGGATGGATCCGAGGCAGGGGGGACCATCTGGGAGAAGTCTGGTCACCAGGGAGGCTTCCAAGGAGTGCTGCAGTGCTGTGGTGTGACGGGTGGTTGCCTTTGGAGGCCAGTGCTCGCTCTCCGGCTATGGCCCGGGCTGCGCTGCGGCCCCCACCCCGTGCTCTTTGTGAATTGGGCTTGCCTGGCACTGGAGTGCTGCTTTGGCCCGGGGGAAGACAGAGGTGAGTGGGGTCCTGGGAGTGATCTGCACCCCACCATCCCGCCAACATCCTTGGTCGCAGGGATTATTCCAACCGTTCTCTCTGCCCTTCGGGGCTGCCAGTGCTTTTACCTCGTCAGCTACTCCCATCATCGACATGGTCTTACTGTTTATGCTGGTAATCATTAATGGACTACGCCCGACCATCCACCCTCCTGCTTTGCAGATCTGGATCCCCTGCTGTAGGAGTCTATTACCGTTTCCCTGGCTTGGTCCAGCACCCATTTGGTCTCAGGACATCTCCCTGTGATCACCCCAAGGAAGGGGGACGGGTGAAGCACCTCAGAAACACTGTTGCACCCCACTAGGTGCCCAGTTTTGTCCCACGTGCCTTGGCCAAAAACAGATTCAATCAAGGGAGGTATGGGACAAGCCATGCGAATAGTCCCAAACAGTAAAGTGCCGAACAAGGTAGGAGTAGGATTGTATAGTGTCGCAGGAGCATGTCTTGGCCTAGAGCTATTATTGTGTAGGTCCCTTCTGTCCAAGCAGAGATCGGGTGGAAAGAAGCTAGGGGTCATCGACCGGAGGGACATAAAGTGATCTACTTGAGAGGGCACCCTCCATGGGCGATATGGGGACATATACCCAGATGACCTGGAGAGAATCCCTTCAAAAATGTGCATATGCTATGGCGACATCCACGGACCAGAACACACTGGGAATGCAGTCGGACATGAATGGGGACAGGATGTCCACCAAACAAGATATTGCAGCACTTTTGGAAGAAATACGTGGCATCTGCATTGATATAGGACACAGTCTGGACGGTCTCCACAAGAAGGTTGAAGCCATGGTGACCCCTGACCTTCACTTACTATTCCCACATACATGATTCCTTTTCTAGGATAGACCTTATCCTGATTGACAGTGGTCTGAAGGTTCTGTGGTGGAAACTAGGGTGGTGCCTATACCGTGGTCGGCCCATGACATGGTTTTGGGGATTGGGCCGGCAAGACATCCGAGGCAAAGGCAGGTGGATATGTAACTACATCTTGCTCAAGAACAGGGAGACTGCCCAGGGAATGCTCGTTTGCATTATTATGAGTTTAATGACAAGGGAACAGTGGGCACTCAAACCCTTTGGGAAAGTTTTAAAGCCACGATTCAGGGAGAGCCAATACAGAGTGGGTTCCGAAAAAAGAAAAAAACAGAGAAAATGGTCCTTTGAGGATAAGATGGATGCGATTCAACCAGCAGGTCCCACGAGCAGGTATATTTCACTGTCATCTGCCAAGAAACAGAGGCTTTACAAATCCAACTTCAGGCCCTTTTGGTGCAAAATACACAGAAGAAGCTTCTCTTCTTAAAACAAAAATATCACGAGAAAGGGGAGAAGGCCGAGAAGATCCTGGCCTGGAAGCTAAGAGAAGAGCAAATCTAAAAGGAGTAGCAGTGGTGATCCATCCCATAGATGGCCAATTGACATTTGATAATGGGGACGTATAGAATTTCATAATTGCTACGAGAGATTATACAGATCTGAATACAAGATCGATGGCTCGCATATTACACAACTATAATATTTCACGTATCTCGCCAGAGACATCTGCTGCCATGGAATCCCTGATAACTGACAAAGATAGTTCAGACCATACGGCATATAAAAGGTGGTTTGGGGGGGGGATCTAGTCCTGGGGATCATGGTTCTGTGTCAGTTCATGGTTCTGTGTCAGTTTTTATCAAAATGTACCATTCCACTCCGGCACCTTACCTGACCCGAGTGTTCAATGCAGTCCTGCAGGGGGGAGATCTCCATGCTTCAATGCTGGGTGCCATTATTGTGGTAATTCCGAAGGAAGAGAAAGACAACACACCATGTTCCTCGTGCAGACAGATTTCTCTTCTTAACACAGATGTAAGAATTTTGGAAAAACTGTTGGGAAAGAGACTGGAAGGGATTCTACCCTTGTTAATTCATGGGGACCAGGTTGGTTTTTACCAAGGTAGACAGGGCTCCAACAAGATAAGGAAGACAATAGATCCCATACATAATTAGCAGAATCAGGACATAGATGCTTACTTTCTATCGTTGGATTCTGAAACGGCATTCAACAGGGCAAAATTACAATGCATGGGCAGAGTAGTCGAGAAGATGGGTCTTGGCCATAACTTTCAAAAATGGATTGCAGCATTGTATAAATCCCTGACCGCTCCAGGTCCAGGTTAATGGCCGATTGTCCGCTCCCTTATGGATTGTCCAGAGGTACGAGGCAGTGTTGTCCTTTGTCGCCATTGTTGTATGCAATGTCACTGGAACCAATGCCGATTGCAGTAAGGAGAAAACTCAAAGATAAAGGGTATAGGCTGTGGAGAGCTGGACTTCAAATTGTCCTCCTTTGCAGGTGGCATCTTGGCATATTTGGCAGAGCTCCAAGCACCCTCTACCAGAGCTGCTGTTTGGCTACTTATCAGGGTTGAAGAATAACATTGCTAAATCAATGCTAATGCCACTTTGCATCCAAGCCTCTAGTTTAGAGCATAGATATTTGATATGCGGGTGGAGAAAACAGCCATCACATCTGGGCATTCAGATACCTAGATATATGACCAAAACAATTGGACTGTATTATGACCCTCTCTTTCATGCGTTGAGATCCGATATGAACAGATGGGAGGCGCTCATCCTTTCATGGTATGGGAGGATGATATTGGTAAAGATTAATATCCTTCTACGTTGGCTTTATTTGTTCTCAGCTATCCCAATGAGACTTACTGACAGTTATTTTAGAGATCAGAACTCGAGGACTAGTACATTTGTGTGGTGGGGAAAACGTCCGATAGTCAAGAAAACAACACTCACCCTTCCTAGGGAACGTGGGGGTTTTGGCATCCCAGATTTTCAACTGTACCATAAGGCAGCCCAACTGAGGCAACTCCTAGAGCATATGAGGGATGACTTGGAAGGTATGGTGATGTACCCCAAAAAGGTTAGGGACTTTCTTTGGGCTCTGATGAGATCTATCCCAAACTCTGTTGGGAGACATCCGACATTAGGGGTGCAATGGTCGCTGTGGCTAAAAAGTGGTTTTGAATCATCAATTATCCTCCTGCCTGTCGTCTATGTATTAACTCTGTGGAGGGCCCTTTGACATTTCCGAACAAAGGTTTTGTGACACTCAAAAATGGTCTGATAGGGGTCTTCAACGAGTGGGGCAATGGTTTGCTGCGGGGGGATTCAAGGACTTTGAGGGACTAGGTGAAATCTTGGGCCGGTAGGTTTTGTCAATCCCCTTCAGCCTTAGGTAGTCAAAGATTATTACTTAACCAAAGTGGAACACCAACCTGGGGCAGCATCTCAAACCATTTAAGAAAGTCATTGATTTAGCTGTAACAAGGAAAGGGATCCTCTCAAAGTTATATAAAACTCGTTTGAGCAGACCTCTTGGGTAGAGTGCAGTTAATTGCATTGGTCGGACCTGTTCGGGAAGGAGGTGTCGGACGATACCTGGGATAGGGTCTATAAGATCATGTTACATGGTAATCTTTTTACAGCTGCGATGGAACACAATTTAAAGATGTTTCATGGGTAGCATTGGGAGCCCCTAAAACATTCAAGGATGTATGCTGGTGTTACGCCACTCTGTTCTCGTCAGTATGGGCAGTTAAGATTTCTGTCACACATGTGGTGGTTCTGCACCAGGATTAAAATTTTTGGGCCCGAATTAGTGAGTTGGATGAAAGATAATTGGCACGCAATTTACGTTAGACCGAAAGGCCCTAGATGGGAAACTTGGGGACAGGTGCCTTTTCTTGCAGTGGAGTGGTCATGTTACCATCACCAGGACCTGATCTCTCATTAGTTTTATTCAGGAGCAGGTATCTGTGCTTGAGATGTGAGGTGGGAATAGGGAAACCACGGAAGATTCGTACAGGGCATCAGTGGTCCTCTTGTATAGATTGAAGTGTTGGAGATGTATTTGTCACCTTAATGGAGGATCCGGCAAACTGTACCTGTAACTGCTGTTTTGTTAGGGGGCGGGGGGAGCAGACAACATCCTGTATTTTGGTTTCTGTAATGGATTCGTCGTTTTTAAAATGTTGGATATTTTGAAAAAGTTATTTAAAAAAAAATGAAAGTGTGTTCTGCCAACAATTATTTTTACAATTCTTATTCAACCTCAATTTGTAGACGATCACTATTGCACATTGACCACATCCTGCCACAAGCAGGAGTGGCTGGACAATCGTCTCGATCGCCATATCCTCACATGAAGCCACATGTTCTCCTTTACCACTAAGTGCATGTCTATGGGCACTTAAGATGCACAAGCATGGGATTTCGGGTACTAACTAATACAATCAGACATCTGAATCATGTGTTGAGATCCTGCCCTTTAAAAATCATTTTTTTTTTTACAAGTGTTCATGAGTATCATGCTTTTTTCACAGCTCTTGAAGTTACTGTGGTTGCTTGCTCCAAAAGAAATGGGCTACGTAAGTGTAACTCTACATAAGTGTAACTCTCCGTTTGTCTTGCAGAAGACCTAACCAGACATCATGCATTGAACTTCAGTTTTGTGCAAAGATGACTGAAGAATCTTATCACTATATAGCTAATTTTCAATGAGCCTCACCGTTAACGATATATGTGTAAAAGTCCTGTGAATGACTTAAGCATTCAATTAACGGTGCTGCTCATTTTCAGTAATTTGTATGCCGGAGTGGAAGACCAGATCGTACGTTACGATTCCGACGCCCCTTTCCTCTCCGCCACAAAAATACACCACACATTTGCACAGGCATGCATTTTCAAGCACGTACATGCCCTCTACACTCACCTTTTGCACTCCGCCGTGCAAATGAGGAAAATTACACAGCAGGGACAGCTCCCCGTGTGTATTTACGCTGGAACTCGAAAATGAGTGCCTATGAAAGAAACCATTTGAACTGAGAATTGTGTTCGATGGATGCCAATGGAAAGTTTATGCAGCACAGGTTTAATTTTTTGAGTATCTTCAGAGGTCTATGGCGTGGTGCTGCAATTTTTCCACTTCACTTTGTTTGACTTGGTCATCATAGTTACATCTGCAGCAGCACTGCTCTCGCGTAATATTTTCAAAGTTATTTATTTCCTACAATACCAATGGTTTCAGCCTATCCATCGCAAACGTTTCTTGCAAGGCACCTCTTACCAAATTCTAGACTACAAAAAAAGATACTAGCCACTGGTAAACCACACACCGGAAGAAAAGATCCTTGCACACACCCTAAGAGCAGCGTATTTAAAAGTGCTATTGGAGCAACTGCTGACAACCTAAAACACGCTTTCTGGCTTGTAGCACCTAACTCGATTATACCTTCCTGTTTACCCTTCCAGCCACACAGATCAAGATGAATTATGCAACTGTGCTTAGTTTTATTTGAGTGATGAAGTCTTTATCTCTTTGTGAGGTATTCAAGCGAAATAAAATGGGTTTGCAGCAATACATTTTGATGAATTCGTGTAAAGCACACACGAGGATGTATTTCAAAAGTGAACGTCTACGTACTATCACAAATGCAATCAACAGGTCCTGGTAGTGCCACCTCCTCCACTACTTCCTGTGGGGCCGCCTCCTCCTCCTCCTCCTCGTCCTCCTCCTCCTCCACTGCCTTATCTGCCTCCACACTTTCCCCTGTAGAAAAGACTCCTATTGCGCAGTGAACCATGCCTTCAGTGCCTGAGGCGCCACTTGCAGTGGATCAGACTTCTACTCCCGCTGCTGTGGATGAGGACCAGGACAGCGATGACCTGCCCTACTTCATTAGAGCCTTTCACTGCCAGGTTGTGGATATGATGGCATTGGTAGACATCACAATACCCGATGCCCCAGCTCCACAAGAAGGGGTACTTTCTGGAGCCTTCACTCTGTTGACACAGGAGCGCACCGACCTGTTCCTTCAGAAAGACGCCCTGGTCAAAGGTCTGGGGGCGGGGGACCTCATTCTGGGCAACGTCTAAACAAACAAAACTGACACTCGCTACAAGCTACACGCGTCCGAGGACACATCCTTGTCTGCATGTCCACTCCCCTCAGACGGTGGTGGCAGCAGCTACGCTCCAGTCGAAGCCGGACTCCACTGCAGCGTCTCAGATCCTTTCCAAAGAGGAACAGCTTCTTGACGCCATTGGGTAAAACGTTTTTTCCAATTCGGCTCTTCAGCTGGGTCAGGCTAATACAGAGCTTATCCTGCCGGCTGCTAATGTTAAAATGTGGAAGGAGCTCACCGAGTTTCAGGAATTTATTCCTCCCGATAGGCCACATGACTTTAAGGGCGGCTTATCCGTTGGCAGGATTATGGCGCAGGATCTACTCGAGGCAGCGGCCCATCATGTAGACACTTCTGCTCAAGGCCTTATGGTCGGAGTAGACACCTCCCGCCAAGTGCGGCTGCATGCTACAAAGTTTTCGAAGGATGTTCAGGACAAGGTGCTTCATCTCCCCTTCGAGGGTAAAGAACTGTTACACTCCTCCACAGATGAGGAACTCACAAAGACCAAGGGAAGCACTCATTATCGGTCCTTGCAAAAACCCCAGCAAAGGCACATTTTACACCAAGTTCAGGGTCTCAAACGAGGTCCTTCTTTGGTTTCAGAGGTTTTCAGGACCAATGTGCGTGCCGCGCAGAGGCTTCAGCTGGTGGCCCCGAACGTAATCATCAACAGCAAGTTGGCCGTTTTTCTCTCTCAGCCAACAGCCTCCTCTTCAGCAACAGGTTGTCTCGCTGATAAAACATCTAAATTAGATTTTCGATCTGTCGCACGAGACTCCGGTGGGAGGGCGAAAGTCATCTCATCTGGTGGCATGGCAGACCATCACAGAAGACCAATGGGTTTTGTCCACCCGTCGCCATGGCGGGCTTCTGCTTGCCCCTCTCCTCTACCCTCATCTTCCCCTCCAGCAGACTGGTTCCCCTTGCCTCAGAGCCGAGGTACAGAAACTTCTAGACCTCAGAGCAGTGGAACCTGTTCCCTTGCAGGAGCAAGGGGAGGGCTATTACTCCCATCTGTTGTGCCCAAACCCAACCAGGCTGGCCTGCCTACTATCCTCGACCTCTCCAAGTTCAATCTTTTTCTACCCCAAGAGAAATTCAAGAGGATTACGCCCTGCCAGATAAAGTCCTCTCTCCGGAAGGGCGATTAGTTCAGTGTGGTAGACCTTCAGGGTGCAAACATGCATATTCTGATCTGGAGGCTGTATCGAGGATACCAGCGGTTCTCCGTGTGAACGGAACACTTCCAGTATAGTGTGCTTCCGTTTGGTCTCAGCTCGGCACTGCGTGTCTTTATGAAGATGATCGCGGTCATCAAAGCATTCCTCAGACTGCTGGGGGTTCATGCATATCCATACTTGGACGATTGGATCCTGCGCAGTCCTTGCCCACATGCCACTATGGCCAATCTTCAGTCACTCCTTCAGCTCCTGTTCCATCTTGGGCTGTCAGTGAACTTGTGGAAATTGTCGATGATGGTCGCTCAAAACCTGATCTTTCTGGGTTTACACTGGGATACCGTCAGTACCAGAGTGTTCCTGACGGGAGACAGGATTGCGGACCTTTCAACCATGTGTCAGCTCTTCCATGAGTCCTCCCTCATGTCGGCTTGGTGGTTCCAGAGACTCCTGGGCCTCATGGCCTCTTCCGTGTAAGCTCTACCTCTTGCACGCCTGAAAACAAGCAAGGCGCACTCAACTTGCTCTTTGGAGATGCAGGCGCCGGGCTACGGATCCAGATTCCAAGAGGATTCTAGTCCTATCCTGCATGATGGCGGATCTTCAATGGTGCTCATCCGCCAGCAACCTTTCAGTGGGGACCTCCTTCCAGAAGCCCTGCCCACAAGCAACAGTTACTACAGACTCCTCCCTTCTGGGGTGGGGAGCGACACCGAGTCAGCTCGAGGTGTATGATTTGTGGATGCCTCAGGACAGGCAGTTCCATATCAATTACCTGGAGCTCCTGGCAGTTTTCCTGGCACTCAAGGCTTTTCAACCCTCTATCACCAACAGTGTGGTTCAAATTCTTGCAGACAATTCCGTAGCAATGCTCTACATCAACAAACAAGGGGGCACAAAGTCTCCCCTCCTGCTATCCAAATTTGGAATGGAGCTATCCAACACAATGTCTTGCTTCAAGCTGTGCACATTACGGGTCACATCAATGTGATTGCAGACTCCCTCAGCCGACAATCTCCAGCGTTATGAGTGGGAGATGAACACTGATGTTCTCACCAAGATCTTCCAGCAATGGGGTACTCTAGCAGTGGACCTCTTTGCAACATCAAACAAGAAACTTCCTCTTTATACTTCCAGGGACGGGCTCAGAGTGCCTTCCTTGGGGGATGCCCTCGAGATCCTGTGGGACAACATGAAAGCTTACGCTTTCCCTCCTTTGCCAAAGATTCGTTGTCACTCTGGAAACTCAGGAGTGCATCGAACTGCACTCTCCTCTTCATAGCTCCTTGGTGGCCAGCCAGGTTCTGATTTTCAGAACTGCAGCACCTGGGGGTGTCCTCTCCGATCAGGTTGCCACAGACTCCCGACCTCCTTCACAAGAGCAATTACCAGTTATGGCACCCCTCCCCACAATCGTTCATCTTATCGGCCCGAGTTCTGATCATTAGCACAGTTCAACCTCTACAAGGACAACATGCATATAATTCAAGCGGCATGAAAGCCCTCTACACAAGCGCAATAAAAGGAACAAGTGGCTCAGTTTTTGTCATTGGTGTCTAGCCAAAGAGTGAGTCCTTCCTTCCTTCCTTCCTTCCTTCCTTCCTTCCTTCCTTCCTTCCTTCCTTCCTTCCTTCCTTCCTTCCTTCCTTCCTTCCTTCCTTCCTTCCTTCCTTCCTTCCTTCCTTCCTTCCTTCCTTCCTTCCTTCCTTCCTTCCTTCCTTCCTTCCTTCCTTCCTTCCTTCCTTCCTTCCTTCCTTCCTTCCTTCCTTCCTTCCTTCCTTCCTTCCTTCCTTCCTTCCTTCCTTCCTTCCTTCCTTCCTTCCTTCCTTCCTTCCTTCCTTCCTTCCTTCCTTCCTTCCTTCCTTCCTTCCTTCCTTCCTTCCTTCCTTCCTTCCTTCCTTCCTTCCTTCCTTCCTTCCTTCCTTCCTTCCTTCCTTCCTTCCTTCCTTCCTTCCTTCCTTCCTTCCTTCCTTCCTTCCTTCCTTCCTTCCTTCCTTCCTTCCTTCCTTCCTTCCTTCCTTCCTTCCTTCCTTCCTTCCTTCCTTCCTTCCTTCCTTCCTTCCTTCCTTCCTTCCTTCCTTCCTTCCTTCCTTCCTTCCTTCCTTCCTTCCTTCCTTCCTTCCTTCCTTCCTTCCTTCCTTCCTTCCTTCCTTCCTTCCTTCCTTCCTTCCTTCCTTCCTTCCTTCCTTCCTTCCTTCCTTCCTTCCTTCCTTCCTTCCTTCCTTCCTTCCTTCCTTCCTTCCTTCCTTCCTTCCTTCCTTCCTTCCTTCCTTCCTTCCTTCCTTCCTTCCTTCCTTCCTTCCTTCCTTCCCTGATGCATAAAGGGTTCTACACAACCTAGACGCCAGGCAAGCTCCGACGTTTCACCTCGACAGAACAAGCAAACTCAGAAGCTCTTCACAACTCTTTGTTACATTTGGTGACCCAAAAGGGAAACCAGCCTCAAAAGCATCCATCTTCCCTTGGATAGTTTCATGTATTTACGAGGATTCAAGGCCGTCAACCACTTAAGGGCATTTGTGCACATCTGATCCGTGGCAAAGCGGCTGCTGTTGCCTTTCAAAAATACATCCCATGGGAGTCCATAGCCACTTGGCAATGTGGGCCTCCACATCAGTCTTTGCAGACATTACTGTCTTGACCTGAGCTCCCGGGCTGATTCCCAATTTAGCCAGGCAATTCTTAAGAATTTGTTCCAATAAGGGAAATTTCCGTCCACCCGTAATACCTATGGTCAGTGCTTGGGAATCTCCCACAAGTATGGAGGAACGGGGACAGGACGTAGGAGCATGACAAAGTTTCTCCCCGTAGTGACTACCTTACTCCTAAGTCCATAGTCCCCTTTCCTTCATACGCCTGTCCATCGTCCCCTCTAGTAGGTATCCTCTATTACTGCTTAATGGCTCTGGACCTGGTGATAAAAAAATGACTGAAGAGTGATGCGCAGGGCAGAGCTTAGGAAGGTGGGGCTACGGTAACTTGCAGTGGCCCCACCTAAAAATAAAAAAAAAAGTTTCCTTTTTGATGCTTTAAAGTGCTCTGGTGCCACCCCGAAGGACGGAATGTCCCAAAAGTATGGAGGAAAGGGTACTATGGACTAGGAGTAAGGTAGTCACTATGGTGAGTAACTTTGTCAAAATCTTCAATGCTGAAATTGAACACCTCCCATTAAGGGGATTGATGGAAGGGATTCAAAGAAGCAAAATGCATCAATTTAAAGTAAAGTTACTTTCAAAATTAAATGAATGAAAAATGGTCATTGAGTGCTGTTTTATTATAACGGAGTATGAAGATACAACCCGGAGGTGTTTTGCCTGTGGTTGTGTGACATTTACTCAAGAGGGAATGAAGATTGCAGAAAGAGCAAATAAAGGTCATAATAAAAGAGGTCTCCGAAATATTGGTTGGACTCGCAAGGCATGAAACTCACCGACTGTTTTGCGTTTTCAAAACTAATCTATACCCGACACGGTTAATATATACGGTCTTGCCATCATGTTTGTTGAAGCATGTACAATTAAGTGCACATACCAACGTATTTTTATGTTGAAAACAAATTTAAGTAGTGTAAACCTTGGAATCAAAGTATATTGTGGAAGCGAGTGAGTAGTTCACATGTTACTGGGCCCATTAAGTCTAAAGCTCAAACTGAAGGTAGGAGTGAAAGGGTTTTGAACTGTTTTGCTGCAACATGAATATATCAGGAAATCCCCAAAAAGGGGTTCTTTTATATGCAATATTTGGTAGTAATGTCCTTTGATCCAGATAACAGACAATGGCCATGTATGGATGGATAGCTGTAGTGTGGAGTGGAGTATGCTCCTAGATGGAAAATTGAATTTCAAGCAAACACGTTTGAAGGAAGCATTATCTGAAAGTAAAGAGAAAATAAAACACTTTCTTCAAATGTAATAAAATCTTAATATATTGATAAAGCATAACAGTCGATCACTGTTTTTGAAACATGTGAGCGCCTCAATTGGAATGCATTCTTCCTATAAAATAAATGGTAAGCATATCCTGGGCACGGATAAAGGGGCACACCCACAAACAAAAATGGATGCAGTCTTCATCCCTTCCGTTATACTAAGCAACGGAGATGATCGTGGAATGAAAAAATAAGGGAGCATAAATGTGAAATTTTGGGAGGGTGTGGGCGGGCAATCTATGCTCCTTCCCTCATTTAGTAGCCTTATGGTGGATGTTAGGAAAAGGTATTGGTCAGAGACCTCCTAGAACATAGAGGATTTTAAATTGGTTCCAAATAGGAAATATCTCTCTTAATGAGCACCATGCCAAAAATAAATATGTGTTTTAACTTTGCTAGATCAGCATTTCCATATAGATCTTTAAAAATATGGTCTACGTTTTTTGGACTGTTTCTGTTGACATCGAATCAGCAGTGTTGCAGATAAACTGGATGAATGACCCAAGGATCAAGCTACAGTATCCTCAATGGGCCATGGGATTTCTCATTGCCGAGCCATCTCCCATGCAAATTTTTACAGGAACCCATTATAGGTCTTTGACAGATTGATAAAACATGTTTCTGCATCAACCATTTTCCTTTTGTAAGAGCCCTCAACAGGCTAGAACATAAAAGTCCCAATCGCTCATCAGCCTTCCAGTATGCACACCCCATTGTATAGAGTACCGTGTAAAATGTTTACATCGGTTTTATTTACGCACATCACAAGGCAGATGGTTTAGCCCTCTCACAAAGATCCAAGCACAGTGAACAAACCGTTAGTCAATGCACCTATTGCAGCCCATACAAGGTCACACCGTAGCAGTACACAAGGATTCTCTTTTGTCAACTCTGCGGGCCAGCTGCAACTTGTCAAGTACCAGGGAATTAAATCATGGTCTAATACGGGACACACAATGGATACTCAGGACATGCCTTGGCACGCCTTGCGCTCAAGTCCTCCTGCATCACATTTCTTCATAGGATACTCACTCCCAGGAGTGCATTTTATCACCGTTTAGATATGTCCCACTGCGAGTTCAAACCTGAAAGTCTGATAATTTTGAATATAAAATATGGAGCTAAAATGTTTAAGAGAAAACCCAGCATGCTTAATAGCAGCAACACAATGGCATTTAGACAACAAGTACATCGAGTAGTGGATTCCCATCTGTACCATAGTAGATATGTTCAACAGTCTTTGCCAGTTTGGATGTTTGCAGAGTATGCAGAGTATTCCTAAATCCTAGTCAACTGCATGGCTTAAAGGTTGCACACTTCAGCAGAAGGACAACTATAAACAAGCATTGCCAGAGCCAATAGTATTTGATAGGCACTATATCAGAATTTGTCAGGCATTACAATATACGCCCAATTACCAACACCTTTTGCCAGTGTTGCCATCTTATGTCAAGGTACATGTATCACCTCCAGTATGTACCGTCAAATGTCCAAGTACACATGCAACTGCTATCTACTGTCATTTAAGACAGGTGCTCATGCTACTTGCCAGAGATTGTCATACATTGGGCAGGCACGGTCGCCATGGATAGGGATTGCAATAAATTGCCCGCATAATCACAGCATTGTCGGGTATTGCCATCAAAGGTGAACATGCTCCAGACCATCGGCATGGATTGCAATCATATTTTGGCACGGGTGGTATAGCTCAGTGGCAACGTGCTTGTCTTGGAAGCAAGACTCTGGATGCAGAGCCACACCGGTTCAAATCCTGTGTCGTTTTAAACGCATTAGAAAAAAAAAACAATGATAAGGTCTAGGTTCTCACCGTCTTGCTACAGATGGTTATTTTACTTTATTGGTCATTTAGCTAATCTAATAACTTTTGACCATAAAAGAAAAAAACAAAAATAATAATTCACAACACAATTAATTTAGCATATACAATCCAAACACCACTCAATCTCATACCATACAACATGGTTATACAATGATCAGATTGTCTGCCTGCATGTGTGCAAAGTATGAGAGGCTTCTTTCAAACTGGTTATAGAGGATCCAGCTGATATCACCCTTTCCTTTAAGATGTGGCACAACACTAAGCTCTAGGAACACGAGTGAGACAACGAAACGGTATTAATATAGTGCCCTTTGTGTAGAGATGATCAAGGAGAGAAAACCTTTTCATCACAGCCCAAAATGGGAAAGGGCAGCAGCATTAACGTAGAGATGGATAGAGATAATCTACAGCATGCGTTTTTTTTAAAACTTTGTTTTAGATTGTTTAGGCCTGTATGAATTAGTATTTTGGTACTTGAAGACTTCCATTTACCATGGGGAAATAAAGCTCCAATCATTCTCCTTTTGCACAACATTTCTCTAAGGAATTTAAACATGGTTTTATCGTGTGACATTTGCACTTTCCAAATCTGGTCCACAAAACGGTATTATTTTAGATCCTTATAGTTCATTTACAAATTGCACCTTGCTGTACAAAAAGAACTGAGAAAAATGTGATCAAGTGCCTAGATTGATGACTGGGCTCACATCCCAGATTCATCAGTTAACCAAAGTGTGTGATTCCGGGCAACTCTTGTGCTTAACCTGTCAAAATTACCAGTTCCTAAATATTTCAAAATTGTTAACCCCTACGAGTGTTTTAGATCTCAAGGTATGCTCTTCAAAAAGCCTCCTTCATCTATAATTATAGAACATGGACATCATTATGGACCTCCTCTGAGCCAATCAGTAACAGACGTTATTGGCCGATTTCAGAAGCAGGCAGGGAAACCGCAGAAAGCATGTCTTTGCATTAAAGACTATTCCTAGCAAAATCTTTCAAAAAGATACAGCCTCTGTGCAAGTATCTTTGTTCAGTAAACCTTCAACATGACAAATAAGACACTCTGTTCAGTGATAAAGTGTAAGCTAAGAAGTGGAAATGCACGTTTACTTTCATACAAAGAAACAATGCCCTTCTACATTAGACCCAAGGCCAGCGTGTGTAAAAACACTTAAAATATAAAAATAAAAAAACAAGCTTGCAATTAAAATGCTTACAATAAAGACTTCACAACTTAAATAATACAAACAGATTTAATTTACCAATACATTGTGTTCATTGTCTTTGCCCACTATTAAACTAGTGTCTTTAACTACTCTGTTGCATCTTGAAAACATGTGTTGCTAATACCACTTTAGACTAACAGCCTTATACCTCAGAATGTTATTTTAGCTTGGGATCATGATGCTTCCCCAATTTACGGCCCTACTGATTTCCATCAAAAGACTAGAACCATGAAGATCCCTTCTGAAAGCCACACTTTGTCCCCCAAGGAGTCTCCAAGCACAGTATTTAAAGCAGATAAACATGCAGACACGCTTCAGAAGAATAGGCCAGTCATAAGCCAGATTAAATCAACCACAGGAGGGCAAAGATTCCAGGGATCAGGTTATACCACACAGACACCGTGGGGGTGGAAAACCTAGATTGGCTCCAAGAAAGAAGAAGTGCACAATTCCCACAGAAATCCTGATCCCCAGGTCGGTAGGGCCCAGCCAGAGATTGTTTTTGATGAAAATGGTTCCAGATGTCCAACGATGCCTGGGTCAACAGGATTGTGAGATGGGGTAATAAATGCAATTCAATTAAATTCCGAGCCCCTTGGGGACAACTCAAACCCATTTGCCCAGGAACAAGCCTGTACCCAGAGTATATACAAAAGGTCTTTGTTCCAGTGGTGGAATTTCTTTGAAAAATCAGATACTTCTAGATCTGAAGTCCAAATAAGCTACAAAGATGATGCTGCACGGAATGAACTTAAATTATTTTAATACAATAGATGCTCAAGGAGGGATCGAGGGTTGTGGCAGGCAAGCGCTCAACAACAATTCATTTATTCATGTATTTTTTATTTAAAAGGTTTTTTAAACAAACCACAATTCATATATAATCATCAACAATGTATACAAAATAACCAACAATATGTGCAAACCCACATATATTAGCATTATGCGCAAATGTGCAATAGAAATTGTGCAAATTTGCACATATAATGCGCAAATTATATATGCCACCCCCATCTTCAATATGTGAAGGCTAAAAGGCATAAATAGCACTGCACCAATATACATATGCTATTTTAACCAACACTAGAGAACTATTCATCTAAAGCGCAACGCAAACAGAACCTAGTCTTAACATTCGCTCAGCAAGTCCTCCACATATGACAGTCCTGCAGGACCTTGCAGAGAAGGGGTTCCTTATCAACTGAGACAAATCCAAATTGGGCTCCTTCTCAAGAGTTCCAATTCATAAGGGCATGGTGCTGCACTCAGGAAGGGAGGGGTTTGCTGTCTGAAGCCAGAGCAACCAGGTTGCAGGAATATCTTCGGCCACTTGTGTCCTCTCAGGGGTTAAGGGAGTTCTGCCGAGCACAAGGATACATGGCCTCTTGTGGCCTCCTAGCCATGTGGGCCCCATCTACATAGGAGGCTGCTTCTGTGTCATCTCCACATGTTTTACAACGACATGGATCAATCTCTCGAAATCCGGGTCCAAGTGACATTATCCCTGAGATTAGAGCAAGAGTGGAGACTTCAGATCTTGCTGACCTTTCTTACCACAGATGCTAGCATAGTGGGTTGGGGAGCAGTGGTAGGAAACCAGTCTCACCAGGAAGAAAGATCGGTACAGGAGGCATCCATTTCCTCCAGAGGGAGGGGACAGTGACAGATCGAGCCTTGCGGGTCTCCTCCCCAATTCTACGAGCAAAGGCGGTTTTGCTTCAGATGGACAATACAACAGCTGTCTCATACATCAATAGGTAAGGGGATATGGCTCCAGGTCTCTGGATCTTGTAGAAAAAAGCCTGTGAATTTGAGTGAAGGAGAACCTCCTTTCCCTCTGGGCAGTTCACATCAGGGGGCCTTGGCAACATTGCGGAAGACGAGCTGGGTAATCCCATCTGTGGAGTGGGAACTTCGGGAGATGTGGTTCCTAAGTAAATGCAGCAGGTTTGAGACCCCCAGTCTAGACCCATTTGCCTCACCCCAGAAGGCAAAGACTCCCAGCTTGTGTACACAGTTTCCTAGCCAGGGGCAATGGGGGTGAAATGCTATGGTCACCCTTTGACAGAAGGGCTTCCTGTATGCATTTCCTCCACTTACTCTCCTTCTGAAGGTCCTCTTGAAGGTCAGGGAGTCAAAGACAATTGTCATCTTGGTGGTCCCTTTCTGGCTCTGCAGGGGTTGGTTTCCCCTTCTGATGGAGCTCACAGTGGCACCGGTCTTCTGATGGAGCTCACAGTGGCACCGGTCTTCCTCCTACTGAAACATCCAGTTCCTGTCCGTCAGGCTCAGGGCAGATTTATTCTAGTGTGGACATTGAGAGGGAAAGGCTTCAGTGACAGTCTCTCACTGGAGAAATAGCCAACTCCATTCAGATGGATAAGAGGCCTTCTACCTTGAAAGCATATGCAGGCGCAGGGGTTGTTCCAGGATTGGCGTTTGAAAAAAGGTGCTTGAGTCGACATACAGCCAGACTTCTATCTTTTGGGAATTCCTACAGGAAGGTTTTGCTTTATGACTTGCTGTCCCCATTCGGAAGGCCCAGTGGATTGTAAAAAGGGCTTTAAGAGCCGGATGGGTTGGGCTCTGACTGCAGCACCATAGTCAATTGACTTTTGAAGAACTTTTCCCCGACTAGAAATGTGTCCACTTCATGGTGGTCTTCGTGTGACCTTCCCTTAGTATTGAAGGTGCTTCGGTCTCCTCCAGTTTAGCCTTTTTAGGAAATTCCCCTGAAATCTCTTAAAACAGCCTTTTTGATTGCCAGAACTACGTCAAGGAGGCTAGGGGAAAAGTGCACGTTGACTTGCAGACCCCCAGATCCGGTGATTCCAGAGGACACATTCTTCATTAGATGTGACCCTGCTTTCCTTCCGAAAGCAGTATCTAAATGCCATGTTTCTCAGGAGGTAGGGATGGAATACCTACCTCCTGAGAAACATGGCATTCATGCAATTCTTCCTCTCTGGAGGGGTTTGAGTGGAGTCATCTAGAGGTCAGGAGGGTGGTCCTGATCGATCTGGAGTGTTCACAGGCCTTAAGGAAGTAGGTTAGATTTTGTAACTTTTAGAGGGCGCAGGCTGATATAAGTAAACAGTGGCTTAGGAAAGCTATCTGCATTGCCTACCAATCCTTGGGTATGTCCTTTTCAATAGGAATCCAATGTCAGCACATTAGAACAATGGCTGCTTACTGGGAGGAGGCGCATGTGCAGAGAACGGACACTTGGACAAACCCGAACACTGTAATAAAGCACTACTACTTAAACTTACACAGGCAGGTTGCAGGGGGCTTTTCCGGGGGGCGGGCAGTACTGAGGGTGGGTATCCTCTGAACCCCATGTCATCCGTGAACTTGTATTCAATAAAGTGACGATGCAGGTACGCATGATATCAATTGTTTGTGTTTCTTTCAAATCCAATCAGCAGCGCCAGTTGGTATACATCACAAGTAAGCAGTGGAATGAGTAAAAGGGGATGTCGAGTTCATGTGGGGATTCCTTACTGGTAATCTTCATTACTCCTAGTCAATTTCTTCCATGTCACAGTTCTTGCGTCCTGCCCTCCCTCCGGAAATGGCTGAACAGGGGATGGCTTAGTTATACTAAAATGAAGGCAGTTGGCCTTGGGGGAGGTTATATCCTCCAGCAGGCGCAGGACAAAGGAAAATTAACACAAATAAAAAAAAAGCTTCCTGGGTAGATGGGTCATTTCACAATTATGTTTTAGGAGGAAGAGTTGGACTAGGAATAATGAAGATTACCAGAAAATAATCCTCAAATTGAGGAAGTATTCTTTTTATCGGAATGCATCTGACACAAAAGAAGCTATGAAGTGAAACAGTGTATATGCAACTATTCAACAAAAAGGAACCATACTGAATTTGTAAAAACATTTCATACAAATATCATCCAGCGGAAATAATGGGGATTCTGAAAATGTACTCTTTAAATTTGCTTTTATTGTCCTTTAAAATGATCATCAATTATTTTGGAAGTTGCCCGGCCTAGAGCCTACACACGACACAGCCCTGGCTCAGCACTGGGAAATGCTGGGCTACCTGGCACTAACAGACTTCGTTCCCAAGGGTAGGTTTATAGACCCACATGCATGGAAGCTGGGACATTGGGTCTGTGCTTGATATGCTGCAATATTATAGACTCCGAGCTGCATTCCGTGCCAAGTGGCCCACCTTTCCTGGCGAGCCCCCTGACACTCTAGAGATCGCATTCATTGCCAACTCGAGAGGCGTCCGTGGTGTCGTCTCCTCGTTATACAAAATGTTACTGGTGAGTACCCCAGTCCGACCCTCCAGGGCACACGTCGAATGGGCAGACGAGCAGGGCCTTGAGGTCTCCGACCAGTTATGGGAAAAGATGAGCTCGCACATTAATAAAGTGTTACTCAATTTCCGCTACCGCGCTATGCAGTACAAATTACTAAACATATTGTATTACAACCCTTTCAAAATATCTAAGTTTGCCCAAACCACCAAACATCTCTGCACCCGCTGAAAGGCAGAGGGGGCAGATCATTTGCACATGTTCTGGACATGCCATAAATTGGGTGAATTCTGGGAGAGAATCCTGGGGACACTCGCTGACATCACAGGTGTGTAGTCAAGCCTGATCCACTAGGAGCTTTGTTTGGGGTTTGGAAATCTGACGATACTAGGCGCATGGTAAAATTTCTCAATCTAAGCTGCATGATAGCTAAGAAATGTGTACTTCAAAGCTGGAAGAGCCCCTCTCCCCCGACCTTTCAGAAGTGGCTTAACCTGCTCACGTGGTCCTGGAATTGCGAGGACGAGTACCTTACTATGCTCCCTGCTCACTCTCGCCCCAGAAACATATGGTCCACATTCAACAGATACCTTAGCAGACAAGGAGACCACATCTGAGAGCGGTTCGTCCCCGGCCTCACAGCGAGATCCTTGAATGTCATGGTCCATCGAAATTCAAGAGTCCCTACTTGCTGTTGTACTATTCTGCAAATGTTGCATTACCTCCTTTATGTATACTGGTTCTCTTTTTTTCCCCTTTTTTCTTCTTCTGCTCTGACATGTGTATGTTGTGAACCTCTGCCAACAAAAATAAAAGTTTTAAAAAAAGATCAATTCTCTCTGGACCAAATCTCCAACTACAGGTATATTAATAATGAATGTAGCGTCATCCCAAACATGGCCTCTGTATTTACAAGCGAGAGTGTCCTGGATGGGTAGCCTATCATGTTAGTTTGATTTCTATCAATATACGAGGCACTCCAGATATAATAGAATATGTCTAGTTTTATATGGCGCAACAAACCCACAGGTATCTAGGTGTTCAAATAACAGATGATATTATCCCACTGCGTGGCACTCAATTTATCAACCGTGGAAGGATGAAAGGCTGACTTGGCCCTGCCGGGATTCAAACCTGCATCAGCAGGCTGCGCACAAATGTCAGAACGAGCACTCAACTCGCTGCGATATCTGATCGGCTGAGATAGCAGCATGCTGTGGCTTCTACCTAGTTAATGCTACAGAGCGTGTTTATTTCACTTTGTTCCTGTGTTTAGAGGACCTCGGAAAAGATTGTATTTCCTTTTTTTTTTATATTTGATTAAGTGCTTGCTAAGAATTCTCTGGGGTGGTGTTTTGAGCAAAGAAGGGTTAGAATGGGAGTGCATTCCCAGAGGTTTTTAAAAGCAATGGATATTAAATGGGTGAGTAGATACCATAGGACATCTGCAGGCCGTGCGTCCCACCACAAATGCCGTTTTCACTTTTCTTTATTCCTATGCCAATAATTTACATTTATAGGTGGCTAGCGCCACCAATCAGCAAAACTAAAAAAGACCAACAAAACCAAATAGCCATAAAACAGGCAAACCGAGATCGTCAGAAAAATATTTAATTACAGGGGGCCAAAACGTAGTACAGCAACTTTCCCATTGGTAGTAGCGCAATCATAAATTAACTCCATGCAAATTCACACGAGATTTGCGTGGCTCCGCCATGACAAAACGACCTTCATTCATCTTCGCTGTGATCTCTGCAGATGCAAAAAAGTCATTTGTTTCAAGAGCTTTCCATTCCTCACACCAGGGAGGTGGGGAGTCGACATGGGCACATCTGTAACCCTTTCATGAGGTTTTCCGTACAAGCGCCAAAAACCCACGTTTTAATCTGAAATACCCTTGGGCACCAGGAAAATACAAAACTCCATGGTTCTATTTAAAATGAAAACATTCTTTGAAGTCGATATTTTTTTAAAAATGAAGAAAAATACAAAAAATGATATTTACATTTTTAAAATACTGCATACACTTCTATCGTAAAACACTGGTAAAGTCCAAACAGCCTTGCAGAAAATAATTATATGTGGCTTGGTAGAAGGTTGCAGTACAGCAATAACTTTGGGGTCATCTTTCAATAATAAACATACAAGCCCAGGTTACACACATTCACGTGTTACGGTGAAGGCTCAAGAAGGTATTGGTGAATGCATGCGCGACTCGCCCATAAAGTACCATCACCCATTAGGGAGGAGTTGTGCCATCCGAGTGTAAACACTGCGAACTCCCTTGGCGCTACTGGCTGGTTTAACGGCTTCACTTTGACAGTTTTGTTGGCCCGTGTGCATGTCCAATGGACCATTAAAGGCCAGGGCGTTTTGCTTCCCCAGATTTCAATAGCCCATTGGGAACTGAACCTCAAAGTGCTTAGAAGGGTGCTCCTTCACGCACACCCCCCCCCCACACACACACACACACACACACACACACTGCCCGGGGCGCTGAATTTTCAGCACCTTTGGCTCCTGCATGCATGTGCAGGAACAAGGAGGTGCTTTTTGCTTCCTGTCTACAGGAGTCAAGAGTGCTTTAGGGGAGGGTGGGGGGGGGGGGGGGGGGAGGGGGGTGGCCAACGAGCTCGCAATGGAGACGTAAATCCTAGGTGCTCCCGCGGCCGCCCGTAACATCCTGCCAATATCCTTAGATTTGGCGAAAAGATCTGCTTAAAATAGACAATTTCGGGCGTCGGAGTTCCCCGGCGGTGTCCAGCGGCAGGGGGGACCGTAAACACTCAACACGAAGCGAGATATCGGCGTTGGAAACCTCAGAGAGAAATCCCAACAGTAATTAAGATGGCCGCCATCCGTGATACGAGCTAGAAGACAGCGGAGGACGCGAGACCGCTGACCCACTGTGCCCGCCCCCGGAGAAGCCGACGGGGTGACAATGTAGCAGCCCACCGCTACATCTGGAGGTGGCGACCCCCGGCGCGAGCAGGGAGGCGGCGAGGCTGAGGCGTGCTGTGGTAGAGCCCAGCCAGGGCTCTCAATCGAGATAACCCGCGATCGGGCAGTCGAGCCGGGGATCAAAGGAACGACGCTGCTCTGACCGCAGCGCCGGCCTGAACAAAGCGGTAAGCCGCCAGCACAGCGTCCACGTGGAGGGCACCCAAGAAGATACATCTCGGCTGTTACGCGCACCAACAACCATAGTTTGGACCACGCCATTGTGCCACCGGTACTGGCGGCGCGGGGGCCCCTGGAGTGAACGGTGGTGGAGGGACCCGGGGAAGGGGACCAGGCTCTCTGATCCGGGTACACCGGTGCAGGAACAGGTCTGCACAGGCAGGACCCAAGGCTGGGCACCCAACCTGCGAACGCTGCGACACCGCTCAGGCGCGGGAAGCCCGCAACGGAGGGTGACCCTCTGGTGGTCCTGCACATCGACCCCCCTTCTCTCCCGACCCCCTGTCTCAATGAAGAAACACCAATCCCGGCGAACCGGCAGCCTTGACAGAAACAACGCGAGACAACCCGCGGGGCTCCCCCGGCACGAACAATATACCTCCCGGGCTTCAGGAGGTAGAGGTGAGAGACACAACGGGCTAGTGGTGCCCTGACACGCCACCCTGCATTAGCCGCTAACGTAAAACGCCCTACCACGCCTTCCGGGGGAGCGCCCGCCGCCAGACCGGTGATACGGAGATACCACAACTTGGGCACAGTAAGCCCCGAGATAAAATACGAGAACCGGCACGGATTGCCAAGTGCAAGCTGCACTATGGGAAAAGAGAGAAGCAAAAAGACCTCAACACAAAGCACCATGGACCAATACGCTACAAACACATCCACTGCACAGAGCTCTGAGGACCAGGGGGTACCCCCCCCTACGCCAGACGAGACCTTGTCACTTAAAGATGTTATGGCTGCCATCGCAAGCTCACGCTCCTCGGTGGAGCAAAACGTGGACGCTATCTCTATGGAAGTTTCCTTCCTTCGCCATGACCTTCAGAAACTGGCATCCCGAACAGGGGAAGCGGAACAACGTATCTCTGGGGTGGAGGATGACCTTGGCGGCGTACACCAACAGTTGGCACACGCACTGAAGAGATTGAAAACCCTGGAGGCCCGAGTGGATGAGGGAGAAGGCAGGTCCCGCAGCAATAACATCCGCATCCTGGGACTGCCGGAACGAGAAGAGGGACCCAGCACCGAGCTCTTCCTGGAGGAGTGGCTGGCAGATCTATATGCGCCAAAGAGTCTATCGAATTTCTTCTCGGTGGAACGAGCACACCGCATACCCGCAGGCCGCCCGACCCCGGGCGCACCCCCAAGAACAATCATTGCGAGGCTCCTCAACTATCGCGACAGGGATGCTATCCTACAAATGGCCCGAACTAAAGGGTCAATGACATATAATGGAGCCAGAATCGCATTCCACCCAGACTATACTCGTGAGGTCCAAAAGGCCAGACAATCCTTTGAGCACCTTAAAAGGAAACTCCACTCCATGAATGTTAGATAGGGGTTGCTATTCCCAGCTCAGCTAAAAATCCAGCACGAAGGCAAAACCGTCCACTTCACTGATCCCCACGAAGCCTGGAAATGGGCCGAGACCCACATAGCAGGTGACTGGACTGAATCCGCGCATAACCGCAGGGGTAGACCAAGACCCCGACCACGGAGAGACGGACCCGCCCAACGACCCATACCGGAGATCCCAGCGGCTCCAGACGAAGACCGCAATGCCGGATAAGGCTCCTACAAAACACACTGGCCAGTGGTAGGAATTTAAAGCACCGCCTAAGTGGACAACGATCATTCCTCTCCTTGGTAACCACCTGCAACGCAGTGCTCCTCCTGGCGCGGCGCCGGCGGGAGAACTCCGTCGCCCCAGTATAATTGATCTGAGATTCATACGCTACCATCGCTAACATACCAAGCCATCGGCGGCCGCCACGCCCCTGACCCGTGACACCAGACCCACACACGAGCAGTAAGTTGGTGGGAAGGTAATTACAGTTTACACTAAAGTTAACCTGGCGACAGTTTTTTTTTTTGCGCCAGTAAAGTTTGGGCGACAGATACTTCATGTTGGGGAGGAGTATGGGGAGGGGGGTTGGGAAACTGTTTCATGTTAGTTACTTTCCGGGGAACCAGATCACACTTACACTGATCGAGATGCCACCGAATACACAACACCTGCCGCCCATGTCTGCACCTCTCACGTGCAAGATATATCCACGGCCATACGCATTATGTACCCACCAGGTGCAATATTTAGACCCCTAGATAACCATGACCACTCAACGCCATGATGACCCCACTGACGGACCTGCACCGGCCCCAATGACACATAACGAACGTCACAAATCTCTCAAGATCATTACTTGGAACGTAAATGGCATGGGCTCAAGCATCAAAAGCCGATTAGTCACGCAATTCCTTAACAGACGCTCGCCAGACATAGCCCTCCTCACTGAGACCCACCTAGCGGGGTCAACCTGCCAATTCTTCCGTAGAACCAATTACCGATTGGCTTACCACGCAGGGTACACAATGGGATCTCGGGGCGCCCTGATCCTTTTACATAAGCAACTCCCCTTTGATCTGTCTGAGGTGATACAGGACCCCTCAGGCCGTTTTGTGACGATCCGGGGCACTCTCGGGAGAGCATCAGTGGCCATCCTAGCGATATATTCCCCACCGGGTTTGGGGGAGGCTCTCTTGAGGGAGGTGACTGCCCTGATCGCACATCAGCAGGCAGAGGTGTGGATCGTCGGGGGGGACTTTAACAGTGTTGTGTAACATACTTGATCGGACCCATATCCGCAGTCGGAACCCGGAGAGACCCACGAGGTTGGCGACCTTCACCTCAGCGCTTGGCCTGAGTGACGTGTGGAGGGAACTCCACCCCACAGACCAAGGATTCTCCTTCCACTCGGGGGTCCATGCATCCCTATCCAGATTGGACTACCTTTTCCTCCCGACCCCAGAGGCATATAGGGTCATAGCGGCAGATTTCCTTCCCTGGGGTATATCAGATCACTCTCCCTTGGAGGTGACACTCCGTACGGATCGCCCCCTACCGCCCAAAACCTGGCGATTAAACAGTTACTACTTGGGCCTCCCTGAGTTCGTGGAGCACATCACGGAAAAATCTGACGAATTCTTTGAGATCAAAATGGGCTCGGTGGAGGACCCGGTGATATTGTGGGAGGCACACAAGACAGTGCTCAGGGGGGAAATGACAGCCTGGATCTGTAATAACAAGAGAGAACATTACAGGAAGGTGACAGAGGCGGAGGAGGATGTAAAGAAATGGGAAACCAAATATAGCTCAACTGTTAACCCAGAAACACTGCTCCCTCCTGAAGGCTAGAGCTTCCCTCCACAACACGGCGCTCGATAACGCGCGGCAGGCGCACTGGGAATCAAAGACCAGAATTTACGAGCAAGGGGAAAAAGCCGGCAAACTACTGGCATGGCTAGAAAGACGGGAGGAGGGGCACAGACACGTCAGACAGATCACTGATGACCAAAATAGGCCCACCCGAACAGACCCAGAAATTGTGGAAGCTTTTGCCAAATTCTATTCCACGCTTTATGCTGCCCCCACGGGCCCCATAGACACATCCCTTCTAGAAGGGATTGCGCTCCCGCAACTATCGGAGTCGCAAAGTACCCACTTAGACAGGGAATTAGATGAGACCGAAATAGCAGAGGCCATGGCCCAGCTACAATCTGGGAAGACACCCGGCCCGAACGGCTTCCCGGTAGAGACCTGGAAGAAACTGGGCAGTAATAAGATGGCCGGCCCCCTCCTGGACCTCTTCCTTGCGGCTAAGGAACAAGGCACCCTCCCAACAGACCTTCGAACGGCCAACATAGTGGTCATCCCAAAAAAAGGCAAAGCCCCCGATCGGTGCACGTCATACCGACCAATATCGCTTCTTAATAGCGAAAATAAAATCCTCGCTAAAGTTCTGGCCAACAGGCTCCAAGGGGTAATATCCGCACTGGTCCATCAAGATCAATGCGGCTTCATGCCGCAAAGATCGATCAGAATGAGTTTACGCCGATTACACCTGCTGCTGGAAGAAGCACCAACCTTGAACACCCCACTTGCGCTCCTTGCAATTGACTTCGAGAAAGCGTTCGACTCAGTGGTGTGGGCAAGCCTCTGGGCAATAATGAGACGCATGGGCATCGGTAAAGTCTTTCTCAGCTGGATCCAGCTCCTGTATGACACCCCATTGGCTACAGTTAGGGTGAACGGTTGGACCTCTGGGACCTTCCTGCTGGGCAGAGGCACCCGACAGGGCTGCCCTCCATCTCCTTTCCTTTTTGCCCTGGCAATTGAGCCACTGGCACAATGGCTCTGACAAGTCACCACATGGTCCGGATTCCAGTGGCCAAACGGACGGGAGGACAAGCTCTCCCTTTATGCGGACAACCTATTACTATACCTGAGTAACCCAGACCACGCATGCCCGATCATAACCCAAATGTTAAAGACCTATGGGGACTTCAGCGGCCTTAGGGTAAGCTGGGGGAAATCGGTTCTCTTCCCAGTAAAGGGATACGGTCTGGCAATCCCTCGGGATTTCCCATACCGAATAGAGAAAGAAGGCTTCCGTTACCTGGGTATATGGGTCTCCGGGGTTCTCTCGGAATACGTGCATCACAACCTGCACCCACTAATGAACCGACTCACAGGGGATGTGCGACATTGGATGAACCTCCCCCTTACACTCATGGGAAGAGCGGCCCTCTTCAAGATGATGGCTCTTCTGCGTTTTCTTTACATACTGCAGAACGCTCCTCTGGCCATACCAGACTCGGAATTCGTCCGGGTAGATAGTCTCCTCAGGGAACTGATATGGAAGCGGGGGGCAATCCCGCATAGCACTAACCACGCTGCAGCGATCGATCTGGGAGGGGGGCATTGGAATCCCACATCTCAAGTCATACTACTGGACCAGTCAACTCAACGTGGTCAATGACCTCCTCCATGGGCCCCGTGACTTAACACATATTAGAGCAGAAGCACCCGTCAGGCAGGACACCCCACCCCTTGCAACACTGTATCAAAGCGTACGCAGACCCCCCGCACAGACGATGTCCTCCCACACCACGACTGTCTGGAGGTAGGCACATAAGCATATCGGCTGGGGGAACAAGATCACCACGGCACAACCACTATGGAACAACTACATGTTAACGGAGATGCGGAAGCTGCCCGCATGGCCCCGGTGGGTGAGGGCTGGAATAACCACGATAGGAGATATCTTAACAGATGGTTCCATTCTCTCGTTTGAAACGCTTCAACGGGAACACGGTTTTCCGGTGGCAGAGCATTACCACTACACACAACTATCACATGCACTCACCGGTCATAGGCAAGCACTCGCCGACGCCCCAGACTACACACCCCTGGAACGCAACCTACTGCCACAACACATTCCCACTAAGGTGACAACCATTCTATATAAGGCTATTAATGCATTTGCCACCCCAGAGCTGACCGGCCTTAAAGCCAGATGGGAACGGGATGTCGGGAACATCGAGCCTGAGGACTGGATCCAGGTTCTCATGCACCCACGCAAAATCTCAATAGACTCTAGAATAAGACTGGTACAGCTCAAAATACTCCACAGGGTATATAACCCTCGAGAGGCCCTATTTGGCTGGGGAAGGGCAACGGATCCCAACTGTCTGAAATGCAGGGGGTGGAAGAGGGCACCTTCATCCATCTCCTCTGGGAGTGCCCCAAAATTAAGACCTTCTGGACACAATGCTCACAAATTCTGGCAAGAGTACTGGGTCGCACGATAGCCTTACGACCCACAATAATGCTACTGGGGTCCCCAGATGAGAACACATCAAACAAGTGGGAGGGTATTCTTCTCTCCGTAGCAATGGGCCTGATAAAAGGTGACATTGCACAGAAATGGGGAGCCCCGGAGTGCCCGAAAGTGGCCCAATGGTCCAACGAAATGGATATCTGCGCGGTGAAAGAACTCAGAATATATACAGCCCGGAGATGCCCGGCAAAGGCCAGAAGAATATGGGGTAGATGGGAAGAACGTGACACATGAGATCGGTCAAGGAGGGGGAGAATAAGAGGTGCACGAACATAACCTGGAACACGGCCCAAAATACACTACTGGACAAGTGATGCAGAGTGGCAAGAGATGAGCAGACCGACGACTGACCCGGCAAAGAAGGAGGGAGGGTGGGGGGGGGGGGGGGGGAACTGTTGATGTGTTGTATGTTTGTTCAAAAACCATCAATAAATAAAAAAATAAAAAAGTGCTTTAGGGAGGTGCCACTAGCCAGGAGCAGAGTCCGGACCAGGCTGAAGTTAAGAAACGTATGTGTTGTGGGTGCTTGTATGTGTGAATGCGCTAGTGAATGCGGTGTGTGAATGTTGGGTTAATGTACGTAGGGCGTGCTCGTGTTTGTGAAAGGATGGGCTCTGATGGGGGTAGAGTGTGGGGGTACAGCATGGCATTATATGTAAGCAAGTTCTATTACGTGGCTAGACTGACATTTTAGTGCAGTCAGTTTGGCCAAGTTTTCGTATTGTGGCACGCCATTTTTAATGACAAAGCCAATAAGATTATATTCATAGGTGGGGACCATAATTTGCCAGAACAGGTGTGGGCATGTTGTGTTACAGAATCATTACTAGCATTATATACAAAGCAAGCAGGAGTATGTTCTTATATGCAAATATTGGCACCTATTGGCGCAGCCAGCATGCAAATCTTTTTATCCTTGCATATATTGTGGGCAAAAGCATCAGGAAAAAAAGTGTTGGGAAATGCTCCTGTGCACCGTTGTTGACTTGCATCTATGACTTGTGACCTTCAAAAATCAAATGCAAACTATCTGGCTTTTACCCAATTTTTCCAAGAAAGTGGTTTGTTAAATGCAGCATTTTAACCTATTCAAAATATTTCTCAAGGGAATTGAGCGGGGGCTAAGAGGGTTTGGAACAATCGCCCCACACCCCTAATGTCGCTCATGCCCTCCTTGGTCGGTTCAGGCTGACGCGCTACGTTAAATCGCTCTGGAATGTATGAGGAAATATATGCGCACCTCAGATTGAAAAATTCACCAGCCGCCACTAGGTGAATGCTTTCCTTCATTACATACTGGCACCGTCATAATCACATATCGTAAGAGAATAGGCTAAAACACACTAGGAGCAACAATATTGAAAACTACATTTAGACCGCAGTAACAGAGTGGAAGCAAACATCAAGAGATAAGGGGCTACTGTAGCTGTGGAAAAAGAAGAATACTAAAAAAAATAGGATTTTATGAGACCACAGAGAATTATCTGGGTGGGCACCCTTGTATCAACAGCACTACAAGTAAGATTAAGCAGTGTGACGATTCACAGGATCTGGTCACTTCTCCCCAGGGGGGAACCCTTCCCTGTGATGCTAGGTGGGTGAGGCTGCTACCCAAATGTCCTCCCAGTGGTAGTGGAAAGTGGGACCTTGCAAGGAGAGACTCCTTCAAGGGTGTAAGGACTCCTGTTCTGTGAAGGAACTCCCTAACCCCCTTTGCCTTGGTATCAAGTTCTTATCAGAAGTCCATGAGAACAGTACTGTCCGTTATGGTAATGTCTCTTCCGCCTTTATTTCACAAGAGACGAAGAAGAACCAAAGAAACTTGCTGAGTAATAACAGGATGCCTTACCATAGTACTGAGAAGAGTTGACCCGAAAGAGGCTGTGATTCCCGGTGGCGACGTCCTCATGTGGCCCGGGGATTGCAGCTGCTACCTGATCCTGGGGGCGGTTTTATGAGGGAGGATCACATGGGAAAGAACTACCAGGAAGATGTCATTACTTAATGGATGAGGCACAGTATTCCCCCTTTTCCGTGAGGAAGCCCCTCTAATACCAGAGTGTGGAATAGCCCATTGTCATTCTTCTTTCTAGTGTGCCTATATGTGAAACTTCTAAGAACAACCCTCTAAAAGTTAACTGTCCAATGACATATGGACTCCAACTCCCATAACCACTCAGGTACTGAGTGACACCCAGGGAAGAGTCAAGAGAGCCTCAGGAGTAATCTCCCTCGTCACACTAGTTTTACCAAAAGAACCAAGAGTCTAGAGAGCCTCAGGAGTACTCACCCTTGTCTCAGTGAGATCTGAAGATATAAGAGTCAAGAGCGCATCAGGGGGAATCTCCCTCGTCACGCTGGTAATCCAGTAAGAGTAAAGAGGATAATAGACAACAAGAGCTGCCTGGAAATTATCTTCTTAACGTCGTAAGAGAAGGATGAATTGCTGGAACTGTAAAGCAAGCTTTCAAAAGCTCTTGGGAAGAAGTGAAGAGACTTTTAAGGACTATTGCAAAAGACTATCCGAACACAGCCCTCAAGGCTGTGCAAGGTGGGTCATGCTTCTCCTGACATACAGCCTTTGTTGAATCAGAAACTGAAGCAAAGGATTTTTGGAAAAGAGATACAGACTGAGCCCATTCACAAGGAGAAGGGAGTCATTCTCCTAGTACTATTTTCTTTTGGATGCTGAAACCTTTTGTAGATTAGTGGTGGGGCTAGAGTAGGTTTTTGGACAGAGGACCGCCACTTTTCATTTGAACAAACATCCTGACGACGAGCACCCAAACTGACGATTTATTTAGGTTGGGAAAACGTTTTAGAGGTCGGGAGAGGTAGGTTATTTTCTTTATTAAATAAACCCTTATTGAAACTTGCCACCCCTTTGTTCGACTCCTTACTCCACCACACTACAGAAGGCAATGTGTTGTGCACATCGTTAGTGAAGGGGGCTACCTAGCCAAGTCACTGCAGTTAGAAATCTAGGGAAGCTACAGAAAATCCCTCTTAAGAACAAGATTTTGATGTGTGGTACTGTGTGCTGTGCTATGCATCTGTGCACTCCAAGGGTGGACAGATGCACCCTCATAGCACCAATCCTACACGGGTTTGCAGCGGTACATGGCATGAGAATGAGTTGAATGTGATGCAGAGGTAATAAACACAAAATATGAAATGGAGGAGACATTGTCAATATAAACAGAAATATTTCCGTCTGGTAAGCTTTTGAGGAGTAGTGACTTGGGATGTGTGGCAGAGACTGCAGTAAAGCCAAGCAAAACGTCCAATGAGGACGAGTTGAACATATTTTTCAGTAGTATCAATTTTTCCCCCATGTCAAAGATCTGATACCCTGCAAAAAATATAGAATGCATAATTGTTTTAACTGCCGAATAGCTTACGGTTCAACACATTGCAAAGTAAGATTACAATTAAATGTTCTAAATTATGAATGAAATAGCACAATATTGACAAAAATAATTGGATGTACTTTTACTCACCATTTCTGTTTAGACAACATAACTAGTGTACAACTGGAAATATACCCATTTTCTCTAGGAAGCTAGAACACCAATTTCAAAGATACTCTGCATAATTGCACTGGTCAGTGATATACAAAGAAGGAAAACATTGAATTTACCCATGAACACTTGCATCACCTACCAGAATAAGACTTTTGTTTTCATACAATGGCTTACCATAGAACCAAACAGAAATATAAAAGAAACTAATTACAAGCAGATGTGAAGGCCAACTTCCTGGTGCCCAAACGAGTGTCTAGTGATCTAACCATCTTCCCTTCCCCATCCAAAACATTTAAAGCCTTTCTTTCAAGAGGTTAGGAGAATTACATTTTCCAGGGTTTTAGTGATTAGCAGCGATGGAAAAACGTGGATGTCAAAAGACCACTTGTTCTAAAACAGACAGCAAAATTATCAGCAGACGACAAGTCTGGAGGTGGTCTGTGGGCAGTGCAATGTCGAAGTCAGACGACTTGGGGCAAAAAATGGCTCAGCCATTTTGAGGTCAGGCAGAGAATTCAGAATATAAGCATAATTCCAGTAGGTCAACTTGACTGGATACGTCAGGAAGCATGAAGTTGACCACCACATATTTGTACTACTGAAAGCTGCCAAGCAGATATTCAAGATAGTGAATTGGGTATGGCAGCGTTTACTTACCCAGTAATAGTCTTTCAGTGACTTATCTGTTTAGTTACATGTTTTGCATAGGCTGCAATCTAGTAATTGGTGCAGTGTTACACATTTTTCGCTTCCAAAATAAAAGGCGTCGACATGGCTAGTGTTGTCACACCATCACTTCCCATCGAGTGGGGTTTATAGAGCACTACAGCCACCTTAAATTGCCTGTCCACCCTGGAGATGGTGCTAAAGTGGAACTTCTGATGATAGGTTGATAACCGCAGACATTGCAGGACTGGCCAATGGGTTACTTTGTAGTACAGCTGCCAAAAGAGTGTACCTCGTCTGGTTTGTCGGAGCCAACAACTAAGCGCATAGTGGCTCCTGGTCAGGCCCGCTATGGGGAAACATTTAGGTTTTCGTTGACTTGCATGCAAAACATTTAAGATGGTTGCCAGTCCAAGCGGAGGGATGGAAAGGTGGAACCGAACCTTACCTTGGCATGCATTCCCATAACCCTCACACTAGCTGTGGTGGAATAAAAAGTGCAAGTGAGCTTTGCCTATGCCCAGGCGAGAGTCCAGAAAATACCAAAAATGGCCAAGTTCTACGGTAAGAGAAGGTCAAGGAAAAAATAAATATACATTTAAAAAAACAAGTTCTCTCAAAGGGAGAGTTGGCTTTGGTCTGTTTCGCTCCTGTGTGCAGTGCCTTGGCTGCGGATGCATAGAGTGGATTGCTGCCAACTAGAATTGAGAGGTTCTTACTTACTGAAAGTCACCCAAGAATTTTGATAGCTGTGCCCGAGGGTTTGTGGGTTCGGGGCGAAATCTGCAGATAAACAGTCATGAGTGAAAGCCCAGTTTCCAAGTGACCATAGTTGTGCATCTAAGAAAGTAAAGTTACAAGGAGATACGGTAGTTGGTCTAGAACACACAACGTGGTTAAATGGGAAAACCACCTTTTCAACTTGGGTGCTTTGTTTCTGCATGACAACACAATAAGACTCTTGGCCGCCACTTCCAACACATTCAAAATATATCAACTAAACATCTATTGTTGTCAAACGTAACTTTCCAATTCTGGGCTGAACAACAGTAATGTGGTCTTTGTCGAAGCTACATGCAATAACGTTGGTATAGGAAGACCACTCGCACCAGGATTAGTTTAATATCACTTCACATAATAAAAGTGATGAGTGGTTTGACAGGAATTGTGGGTTCTTTCTCTTTCGTCAAGTCCCGATTGACAGTCATCGTGAAAATTAAACATGCCTGTCCATGTGTTCATATAATGGAAATGTAAGTTGTCAAACATATCCCCTTTATGATATGAGAAGTCAATTTCAGTTCAACATACTAATTGATTACAGTCATATTTGGAAACCTATTGTCAGGGGGTAGTTCAAATGTGCCCTGATATTTACAAGGCTGAGTCAATACATTATTGCACAGCGCATGGCGCGAAGCCTTGCACTTAAGATTTGGAAGTGGTGGGAACAGGCTGAAAGGTAAGTGGTAGGACTATTTTTCAGAGGGCACGATGATTATTAATACAAGACCGTGTTAAGTGCTGAATGTCGATTACAAATTTGAGAGATTAAAAAAAACTGTCAGAATCATGCATTATAGTGAAAAACAGAAATTGTCATTTTAAAACAACTGTGTGGAAATACACAACACCCATCAACGCAAACACTCAGCAGGTGTTGTATCAGGAGCACTATTTCACTCTAATCCTCATTAGAAATGCAGGTATTCGAGGGTGGATTACAAAAACGTTGGTAGCTTCCCAGTGAAAGGCTTGCCCACCTTTACCTTTTACTCAAATCAAATGTTTATGTAACCATAAGAGAAACATTCCATTTGCACTGGGCCTATCTATTGAGGTAGGGTTGAGGAAACCCCCAAGATGCATGACAAACATATCGGATTTGTCTAGAGTATGTTGTAGACATCTCTCGAGAGCTCGTACTCTTATTGCAGTCCAAGAACATTGGAAGCCAGAGGTTCTAGGATTTGATGATTTTAGAAACGATTGGACTAGATTTCAGATACAAGGGAGTTCTATACAAAGCACGTGAAGGAGTGCTGTACAGTGCATAATAGAAAATGCAGTGTGCTACCCAGTTTCATTGCGGGAGAAGTAGGTTCAGAGATTGACGACACGGGTCATGTTTAAGGAGGGCAGGGACTGAGGTTCTGTGGGTAGGAGAGCTCAAGCATCCAGAAAAAAGAAAAACACTTATCGGGCGCAGCACAAGTGTTCTTAGGAACTCTGTTAGAGGTTTTCTGAAGAGGTGGGTCTGAAATGCCTATATCCTGGAGGGAAATTGAACGAAAGTCTTGAATTTCCATAGTTTGGCTGTAAGTAGTTCAGACGTGACTCTGGAATATTTATAGATTGGCAATCCGCCCCTCGTTTCTCGCCCGAGACATCATTTGCAAGTTGGGGATGCGTGGCTGCAGCTCGGATTAGTCCAGTTGGGCCGACAGAGCACAGGGAAGTTATATAAAAATATTTTTTTTTAAAAGCTAGTGTGTACAGGCATTCGAGTTGTTGTGTAAGGGAGACAGTGGGAACGAGATAGCAGGTAGGAGTGCGAGAGGTGACTCCCTGCGCTCGAGACTTAATACTGTGGCTACATGGGTACTAGTGTGGGGATAGGGGGGAATTGTGCGAAGAATCAGCAGGTCTTGACAATGTGTCAGAGAAGTGAGGCTATGTTATGAGGCAATTAATTGGCACAATATTATGAATGTGTTCTTAGGAAGGAATAGCGAACAAGGGTCGTTTTTAAAAGTGGCAATACTGGATTTCTAGACCATAGATGAGCGTCCTTACAGTGGCAATGTTGGCACAGTTAGAATGAAAATGCTTTTTTAGTGTTAACACTGGGATTTTTGGTCATAAACAGGAGTTTGTGGCAATGGCGCCATATTTAGTGGACAAAGACAGAAATCTGCTGAAAAAGGCAACATTTTAAGCCATTATTTTAAAACATTACTCAGGGGTGACACCCCTGCCCCCAACAAATGCTCCCTGAATCCCCATAGCGGAGCTTGGGCTCCCTCACTACATTTGGAAAAATGCAATTTTTTGTTGTGAAAAAGTAGCAACCCTAGTTCAAGAGCACAAAAGAATTCCAGAAACAAGGGGTTGAAAGAGCAGATTTACGAGTCATTTCGCTCATCTAAAACTTCCGACTACCCAGGTATCCAACAGATAACTGGATGGTGCAGGTTCTGCCTGCGAATGATTATTTCTTTTTCCAAGTACGGGAGAGTGTTTTTGTTTAGTCAGCCACATTTAGTAGACACTGCTTCAAGATTTACACATTGGAACCAGGGTAGTGTACACTGAATTGGTGGGATGTGGTCGTGCTCTCCTTGCCAAAAAGGGGGACACTTCTGTTTTGATGTGTGCAAGGACCAAATATAATATGCTGATGAATCTTGCATTGGCACAACCAGATGGGATATGTAAAGGGTCGCATGCGGGCCTGAAAGTTAGTCTTGAGCAAAAACAGTTTGTAGTGACAGATCTATGTTTACGACGGGTGAATAGGATGTGGGAATGAAGGCTTTGCTGCAAGTGGTCAGGAGCAAGGAGCAGCATTCTAGATTCTGGCTGGTCCTCATGATTGGAATTAGTTATTTTTAGTGTTGGCTATTTGCCAGCTATAAGCTGCTACTATTGCATTAAAGGACAGCTGGGGAGAAATGGCATGAGGGGAGAGGCAATGCTTTCAGGTGTTTGGTTATTTACCCACCCGTAGACAGCAAATAACCATGCTAATCCCTATGGCCATTCCCACCCACTTCTGGCCCCTCCCCGTCCAAAACATCCTCCTGTGATCTCTGAGCTAGCTTTACCAATACTTACCATCGAACTCTGTGCTCCAAGTGCCTGTAAGTGTTCAATGTAGTCTTCTGAGAGTTATGACTTGATTGGAGCTGTAAACGGGCTCCTAGTGTAATCAAAATGCCTTGGACAGGTCTGCCTTTTGCCACTATGTGGGTCCTTCACTGAAGCCCCGTTGGATACAAGCACTGGCAAAACCAACAGTTTTTGGTTTGTGTATCATTATTATGCATTTGCCAGGCACTGATATTATATGCCCATGTACTGACACACCATTTTGAAGCTGCTACCATTGATGGCCAGTTAATAGACTATGGCAGTGCCTGGCAAATGCCTTTCCGAATACCTATACAAAAAGCCAAAGCTGTTGTCATTGCCAATGCTGGTTACTATGGCATTTGCCGCGGGCCCTTTAAATCCAAGCTTGGGTGAGGCAAGGTCAGGAATTCGGAGAGGCTGTGAGCTTACCATATGATTTGAATATTGACAAGAGTATTTGTGGTCATCATTGCATTGTTTTGACTGCAGTACTCATGGGCAGTGCAACTGAAGCAGCGATTGGTTTTATTTTTTGGTTTGCACTCATGACGATTTTTATTGGTTTCCGAAAGTAATACAATTTATTGCATTCTAGAATTCTGTGCTTCATTTATAGTGCTGCAAATACCGGAATGCAAAGGGAGAATAAAAAATATATGCATCTCAAACCATGGAAGCCTAGTTCCAAGACCCAGTTCCGCAGAAAACATTTCACTTTAACAGTGTGCAGAAACCAGCTTCTGATATAGGTAGCAATGGGACTATGGCATTGCAACTGTTTCACGGCTACACAGTACCCAACACAAATGTTCGATTTAGGTACACGGAAGTAAATCCAGAATGGATCTAGGATACACCACAATGTGCCTTTACCTCGAGTTCACTTTAACTGAATGAAAATGTTGCACAACATTGCACGTGCGCACACGCACAAAACAAAACAAAACTCAGTGAGATACCTAAAATTTCCTTTGTAGAAAAATTTGATTCATTGAATAGTTTGTCACCAATTTAGAACTGCAATAGTAAGAAGTGACAACATCATGCATTTTTTGTGCTTTTTTTCAATTATATGGTGGTTGCTTGTAGCATGCTAATGCATAACCGATATGCTTTGAAGGACCAAAACGGATAAGAGGTAAGAAGGCATGAGAAACATTAAAGATTAAGATCATCATTAACAGCATTTGAGCAGATTTTATTCTACATGAAAGATTTGTGGTTGATAAATCGGGGAAAAAACACGGTCTGTGATCCGAGTAAAGGCTCTGTGGAAATGGGAAACAGTCTTTATTCCATTTTGTACAACACATGAGCAGTGCCTTTAAAACCAAAGCTTTGATTTCTCCAGATTACCGTTTGCATGGCTTCCCGAAAACAATCAGAGCATAAAAAAGGACGGCCTAGAAAACGGACCGGATGCATCACCCACCTACATACCTGGACAGCGTTCACAAAGTCAAAAAACATAGCCAATCCCGACACTAGCCTCCGTGAATCGAACTTTTAATGTACATTTATTGGGGGTTGATTTCGAATAGTGCAACGCAATATCCGTTCACGTTTCAGTACACTGCAATGCATACACAATGAGCATGAATAAAGACCCAGATTGTTCTACAACTGGGACACGCAAGATGTGCTCTATGCCCCTAAATAACACATTAAACATATACACAATTCTGTGACAAAACTTTAGTTGAAGTGTCTTAAGGTTCTGATTGAACAAAGCCACTGCAATTTGGCAAGTGTTGGTAGCTTCGCCACCTTAACGCTGAGCCCCCATTCCCCATTGTGCAGCTTCTAGGCACATTTAAGACACCATAAATTACAGCCCATTATACAATTTATGACATCACTGGTAACTAGACACCTCAGATGACAGCACAAACCAAATCTGTTAAAATATCACTTCGGACCTCCACTGGTAACTACCAGTGATGGTGAAACATTTCTAACTGTACTTCAAGACAGAGAGCATTCTAACTCAGATGTAATTTATGCTATAATTATTTCTGCCCCAAAACGCTTCCAAGCATTGTAAATAATGGTAGAATAACTTCAGAAAGTATTTCATGCTCATTGGAATCTACAACTCTACAATTCAGCTGGGCTCAGCATCCTTTAGTTCTCCAGAGGTTTTCCATTACAACCTCCACCATCCTTTGGCAGCATCGTCAACGGTGAGAGATCATAGGAGCCAGCCTAAAACAACTAGCAAAAATGAAGGTTTCAAACCCATGCACAAGAAACATTACAATTTCCGTCAGTCCAGTACATCATGTACTCATCCCGACAACCCTGTATCATTACAGAACGGGTTTCCACGCAGTTTAGATTTACAGACCTCCTGCCATAACCTTTAACATTCAACATGGTCAAGGCCTACCTTTTGCTTCATTCTACGGACAGTACGTTTGATGCGATATGCAGGATAAAAGTGATTTGGAAAAACTGCTCCTTCTAATGCGAGTAATCTTTGATGGACTGGTGCGATGTCATAATTATATGACTACAAACGTCTACTTTCCATAGCGGACTGTTTTAGGAACAGAGTGCAATGGTTAGTTGAGTATCACTTTCTGCTAAGTAGTAGTTCATTCATTACCAAGTGACTCAGGTACTGTATGAGTACTTACCATGATTGTACATTGACAGTACTTTTAAAATGTATCTTAACTGTTGCAATTTAGATGCAGAAATAAGCATTTTAAATAATGCATCTCTTGCTTTCACGCGGTCTGCTGAACAAGTGAGATCTGCACTTGCCTAGGGGATGCATAATTGGGGGGGGCTCATAGCTATGGTGGTGTAGTTTCCAACATCTGCTACATTTCAGGGGTTTTGTTGCACTATATTGGCACCTTAACATCACTTCAACAAGAGGTTTCCACTGAATATCAACAGTTATATTAAGCTATACCTTGCCACCATCTGCAATTCTACTTTTTTTTCTTCCAATAATATAACCGAGGTCATATCCTTCTCATCAATATTCTTAAGCTATGCAACATGGGCCCGCTCGTCCCACCACCACCACCCCCCCATTATTAGGTCACCATACTGGCAGACATGGACCCAATCAGGCCAGTTTTCACACATAGAAAGACGCCTGCACTAATGTCTGGCAGATATTCATGAACAATCAAACTGGCTTCACCTTCATATCCGCAAAATGGGGAAAATTACAAGCAGCAGGCACAACGCCATGCAAGAGCAGGCATAGATGGTCCCCTGCACAAAATGCCAAATAAAGTGGCTCAGTCAACTTCCCCGTAAATTACACGTATGGAGCCATTACATCTCAACCTCTGTACAAACAGATTCCCTCCAGTTAATTTTCATCATTTGCATGGCGCGGTACAAAAGGGAGATGTAAAGTGGAGGCGAAAAAGCCCAAACTGCTTCCTTTTGCCCTCCAACATGCAAATTGAGTAAACACCACAAATCCATTACCTCGTTTTTTAAAAACGGGGCTTGCTTCCTAAATTCACTTACAATACTCTTTCCCAAATCACCATGCTTGCCACATCATATTAACATTTCTCAAGTATTCATTCCACTGTGACTTCGTCAGCTTGAGAAGAATCTACAGCACAAACTAAGTCATAACTTCATTGTATATTCAAATTCACCTACGATGTTTCCCTAACCCAAACTAGCATATTGTGTTTTTGACACATTATATTAAGTACCTGGTGTATATACCCTTTTCTTTTCGGAATCACCAATCCCATTGTAGTGGAAAAATAACCACTGCCTATTCCGGTGGACTGGTGAACAATTTATTAGTAAAATCAAAAGCTAGACAAAAACAAACCAACAACCATATGAAGCTTGAACCCCACCTCCCCAAGAGCACCATTCTCTTATACCCAAAGGAACACATGCATTTCAATGGAAGGGGTGTTCAAGACAGAGCAGGGAATCATAATGAAACAATGTTGCAAGCAGGGACCAAACCCCACCCACTATACAGGTCCTTGACACCAGCTGCGTTCTTACATGTTAAGACCGTGTTACCAGTGATGACTGCATCGCGGGACACGTTTAGTGAGATTGAATATACCTCAAAGACTCTCAGAGGCAGGCGAGAATGCTTGAAGTAGGACCATTTAGTCTGTTAATGCTGCTTTTCTTAAAGTGGAAGCCTAAAACATTCTTACATATGCCAAAAGGGAAACACGTCAGAAGCGAGATATGTGAAGTCGCACAACCAAGAAACAGTTTATCCATAGCCGTTTTCATCATCTCCTCACTATTATAAAGCAGTAATGTGCAAGGGGAGTACATAAAACATTAAATTCCAAACTTTTCCCCACAGTCCCCTCCTATGAGACCTTCACTCCAGTCTAATTACATACATCTCCAGGGGAACAAACATCACATCCCAACATCGCATAACAGATTTCTTCTTTAGTATCACAACAGTAAACCACTTAGGCAGTTTGAGACTTCAGAACAGGTGTTGTATAGCTGATAATAAAGACACTGAAACCAATGACAGACCAGGACAAAATTAGTAGTGCTATAAATAATATCTGTGAAGAGACACGCCCAGAGGTCCCAATACACCTTCAATCTAAAACACAAGGCGGAAAGGTCCAGGAAGCATTTGTGATGATGTCGATAATATTGCTCGAGTATCTTGGTGTGAAAGTACAGCACTCGCTTCTCACAATGGTGTAGACGCCTCCTTGTGAAGCCAGAACGATGCCTAGGGCCATACGATTCTGAAGCACCATGGTTCGGATGGCTAATGGTTCTCAGGATAATAGAGTCTAAGAGGATGCAGCAGCATTTGCAATATCCTCCACTAACCACGGTCCGACGGTCTCCATTTATCTTAATCCCAAGGAATGGTAGAAGGTATCCTGCCACTGCAACACAGTTTTCCCAAGAGGTACTTCTCCTGAGACAGGATCGAGTGGCAAATGTTGGAGTATGATGCACTGTGGGCAGAATATACCCCATATAACAACTCCCTCTCCAATTAATGGGTAGCCAGGGATAAGCTTTATCCCCACAGATTAAATAGGTTAGCGTAACAAGACTGGGAAAATGGAAAATTACGATCAAAAGCAAGTGCAACATTGATCACCACATTGGAATCAGTAAACAGATAATGGCATTTGCTAGTTTCCATGAACAGAGGACGGGGGTTGGTGTAGCATGGAAGACCAATTGCTGGGGAGGAAAAGTTGAGTGTTGCTGGCTTAGTGCGTACTTGATTGGGGGGTGGGGGAGGTAGGACAATTTGGAGGACCGGTAAAGCACAAGTGGGCATGAGCTTCCCAACAGGGTCCTGGGCCTTGGGACTGGGTAACCAACTTGAGATCCAAACAAACATGCCCTCCCAGAATGGCAATGGGTTCAATAGGGAACCTGGAGGATAGGTCATGTGGCAAAAGACTACAGAGATGTACAGAGGGACCATCATTTTCATGGCAGTTGGTGTGAAAAGTAGCAGTAAAGCAATAATATATAAATATTCTGACAATCACTACGATTACAGAAATATATTCTGCCATAGTGCACGCTAGGTCCAATCCTCGAATGTCTGAGTTCAGGAATTAGGTCGTACCACAAGCACAACATTTGTGGCTTGAAGACAAAGTGGAGGCAGCTAACGTGTACACACAAACAAAATAATTCTGCCACACCAAAACTTCCAGTTCAAAGTTTATAGGCTCTGTGAAGGTGCAGCAAAGTACACATCAACATTCAAACGTTCCACCAAGAAATCAGGTACCGAGCAAAATAATTGTGGGCCACAGTTTCTGATCGAAGGTTGCAGCTAAAACTCCAAATTACAAATATCTCATGTACCACAGCCACGCGCATAAAAGGGTCAATATAACAAAAAGAATGACAAACATGATACCAGCAAGGACTATAACTTGCAGGTATCAGTGATTCAACAGTAGTGGCCTCTACTCTGCCAGTCCACGGCAACCTCAGAAGGATTGGCCAGTTGCCACTTTCTTCAGAGCCATCGACTCTCAGGAGCTCTTCCAGACAATCGCAAAGCATACATTTTGGAGGTTACTTCTGAGGGACAATCAGTACTCTTAGAGTAGGTCAATTTGTTAATCGTCTCTCCCTCATATGAGGCTTGTAAAGAAGATACTGAAGTCCTGCTAACAGCACTGGCAGAGAAAGGGCTAAAGGCGTCAAAACAGAAGTTAGTTATGCCCCCTTCGGGTGCACTATTTGGTACCTGATATTATGAAGGGATGTCCAACGATACCCGCTTCCCAGATAGAGAGCTTACAACACACCAAAGTTGTAGGGCATAATGCAAATGCAATCTTTCCTCAGGTCCGTGGGTTACTGCTGGCAATGGATCTCCGAATTCACGGAGATAGCTAAGCCATTACAAAATTATAGTCTATTAAATACTGTTGACTCATTGAAATGGACACCAGAGGTGGAGAGGTTTTCACAAGAATAAAACGTTAAGCCCCTGCATTAAGTGCACCAGATTACAAAAATTGATTTACCTTGCATTGCCATGAAAGAAGAGTATTTGCTTAAGCAGCCCTTACCCTGAAATACAGGATTCATCACAGAGCTGTAAGCATACTATACTAAAGAATTGGATCCAGTCACGACAGGAATGCCGCCATGTCTCTGATCAGTAGCTGCAACAGCACTCTGGTAGAAGAACAAAATGAAAATATTGTATTGGAATCACTGTTATAGGTGACCATCCCACATGCTGTAATAGCAATATTATTGAAAACACAGCACATGTCAGTTTCAAGGGCCAGCAAATATGAAATGCAGTTAAATTCTTTGAATATCACTTTGGCTCGATGTTCGGTCTTAAACCCAGCATCAGTGTTACCAACTCCATTAGAAGGGGAGCCACACAATTGCACCCCACAAAATTGTGCGTCAGTCTGGTAATGCCTCGGGTAGATCTCTAGCCATCGCTAGACCCAGAGAGTATTTCATGGATGGGTCGTGTTTCACAAATCAGAATAGCCAAGTGGTTCAAGTTACACAGTATGTTCACCTGGAGAAGTAGTGGTGAGTGGGAAACTGCTGCAAGTATCATCCGCGCAAATTAGTGGCCCTTACAAAAGCCAGTCGAGCGGTAGCTGAGCAATCTGTTAACATTTATACCGATTCGAGATACGCCTTTGGCAGAGCCCACGGCTTTGGTCAACTCTGGAAGCAGAGAGGATTCATGACTTCAACCGGTCCACCCATTAAAAAACAGTCATTATGTTGTTAGACGCCATCATCCAATGTGCTGCCCACCAGGCACTTTATGTTCCTAATAGATGCAGAAATTATTTTGCTGATCAAACTGCCCACGTCTGCCACTTTAGAGGGCAATGAGGTGTACATCTTGCTGGTGCAAGTTGTACAGGAGGGGACCTACAGAATGTTAGAGGACATTGTGCAAATGCAAGAGAATGTGCCTACAGACTGAAAAGACAAATGAGTAAGAAGGGGGTGCCGGTTGCACAGGGACTCTGTATGGAAGAACAGGGTTGGTTAGTGGCTCCAAATATATTGTCACATCTAATAAGAATGCATCATGGGCAGGTACATGTAGGTAGAGATGTAATGACAATGCGAGTGGGACAATCCTGGTTTGCACCAGAGCTTACAACTATAGCTGAAGAATACTATCAAAGATGTGCAATGTGTTTACAAAATAACATGGGGAAGATGGTGCTTATCAGACCTGGGGCACACCCTCCACCGTATGGCCCGTTTGTGGGCTACACAAACTGCCAAAATGTTAATCAGTGGCCTAATAGTGGACGTTTTGTTTAGGATGGGTGGAGGCACATCCTCGTAGATAGGCAGATGCAGGGACTGTCGCAAATATTTTGCTTCAGGAATTTGTGCCACTGGTATGTATCAATAGTGATCAGGGAGCTCATTTTGTTAATATAATCTAAACTTTGAAGGGACACCACTATTAGCATTGTCCTCGCCATCCTCAATCAGCTGGGGTAATTGCGAGACTGAATGGCGTATTGAAAAATAAATTGGCCAAATGACGTCAAGAAATAGAACTAGTGGGAGGGCTTCTGTCCATTTTAACCCTGTTTAGCATGAGAAGCACACCCTCCAGGAAAACTGGGTTGAGTGTGTATGAAATCCTCCATGGAAGACCTATGAGATTACCTGTATCACTACCTGTGAAAAGTGCACCAGATACTTTGCAATTATCAGATGACTGTTGGAATATCTTAAGACACTAATGTCATCTTTCAGTCTCATTCACAATCGGGTACAAGCTGCTCTGCCAAGGGAACCAGACTCTCCAGATCATTCCTTACAACCAAGTGAGTGTGTCAACCAGAGAAAGACTGCTCTAGCCCCAAGGTGGAAGGGGCCCTATCGGATTCTGACATACCAGCTGTGAAGTTTCAGGGACAGCCACCATGGGTGCATATTAGCCACTGCAAACTGGCAGTAGCCACCAGTGTAGCTGCAATGTTCTGGCTGATTTGTTTTTCCTGTATTGGCTTATGTTAACGTAGGTTTTAGGAAATTCCAATTGTATTGTACAAAGCATATTAGCAATGAAAATCACGTGCTATGGGCAAATGTCAAGGACTGGCCATGGTATAAGAAATGATGGATAGTGCAGTGGAAAGGAGGAACTCATGATGTAAACGGATCATGGGAATGCAGAGTAGATCTTTGGTTGGGATTTTTACCACAGCCAGCCGAGTGTCCAGAGGGGGTAGTACCACCTCCCCGTGAGGCTTTACCTTATTGGATAAGTGATGAAGACTATTCGAAAGTTTTGAACATCATAATAAAGGAAACCACAACCCAACCTTAAAGTTATAGATACACGTGCAGGTATCTTGAACAACTGCACAAACGGAAATGATTTAAACAGTGTGTACCACTTCCTTTGTTATAAAAAGGTTCCTGCATTGTGCAGCTACAAGGAAGGCTGTTGCTTCCCACACATGAAAGTTAAGGGTCGCTTATCCATTACTCCAATGTGAGAATGCACAGTCAAAGACTCCAAGAACCTTCTCCAACTGTCTTTACTCTGCTGCGGTGTCCATGCCCAGGCAGAGTTTGCAAACTTCACCATATTTTAATGGCGTCCCAGACCAAGGGATTGGAGGTACATCGGCTGCAGCAGATAGCTTGCCTTGAATCCATTTCGCCCGCTAACACCAGAGCTGTAACCATGAGAAGGGAGTGGAGTTCATTTTATCCACCATTTATATAAGATGTGCCTGTACCACATGCATATATTTCATACGTAAACTTTAACTTTTGACAAGATCAAATGTAGAAATGTAGTTATGCTATGTTAATATTACAGGCCAGTGTAGGTGCTTCTCAGAGTGACAGCAGGCAATTTGTGAGAGAAACGAGACATCATTTAAACCAAAATATCTTGTTCCAGCCTTCTTTCACTCGTGTCCAGTTGGCAGGCAGCTTATGTTCTTATCGCTTCTACTAAAAGGTAGTTTTCGACCTAACTGAAAGTATACAATTAGCCATGACAATTATTTCTAGTGCACACAACTGTAGAACGCTCTACCCTCTTCAAATCATGGGCAGTAGAGATCTGAAAACACTCTTTCAACTAACATACCATAGAAGATGACAACTTGAATTAACAGAGAGAAAGCAATAACTTTCTAAATCCTGCAACCTTAAAAACGTCCTTATATTATGGAGCCAAAACAGAGGACAAAAACAGGGGTGAAGGAGCGTATGGACAACAAGGACAGAGTTTGTTGATGGGGTGAAATATGGTGAAGGTGCAGAGTCTGGCAGAGGTGGAGTAAAGTTGGGGGGCATGCACCTATTTGGGCCTAGGGCAGCATTAAGCCTAAATATGCCATTGCCACACAGTGCACAATATTGATGAATTACCTATAGTTGTTTAGGCAGTCTTGCCTGCAAAAGTTGGAAGATCGGGATGCTGAAAGCTCCAGTCTTCCATGCCAGCCTAAAGCATCCAACAGGGTCTCTTTAAGCCACAATCCGCTTTGATCTATAGTTGACAGGACAAACTGAAAAGCCCACATTTAAACAAAGGGGTGCCCTATAGTAAACGAAAATACCAGAGAATTGGAGATTTCAGTAATAACACAGTTTACTGTGTTACAAGAACACCAACACCTCATAATTTAAGGTATTGTGGGGAGAGAGTGGAAGGGATGAAGAGATTAACTCATTGGGGTCATTTTATCCTCCGTCTTGCGCATATGGAAGGAGTGGGCGACATAGGAAGAGAGAAAGAGGTGGTAAGCTCCCTTTTTGACTTATTATCAAATGATTCAAACGTAAGGCTTCCGATCAAGATACAATATCTGTGCTAAAGATTAGGTTACACAGCTCGGTGTGTGCTAAACCACCAACATAGTGGTCACAGAGCACCGAGGCTGGCCTGGAAATAGTATTATGCCCCCTCCAAAGATAACCAAACCATAGTTTGCGAAGGGAAAGGAATATGGGTGTAAGGGAAGAGGATAAGGAGAAAACGTCAATGATTCATGCTGAGGTAGGTCAAAGGAAGAGGGATGAGTTTTGTGATCGTTTGGGTGTGTATTGTTCAATCCCAACTGGATTGTGGTTCCAGAAGACAGAAATATTTAGATGGTAAAGTTAGTGATGGCTGTAGGAGCAGGGAGTATTTATGCACAGACACTTTTAAGAGCTTTGCGATGGACTGGAAATGCGCTCTAGCAAACCCCTTAAAGCATGGAGGGTTTTTGTTAAGAAAGATCTTTTGAGAAGCAAAACAAACGAGCATAGAAATAGATTCTGCCAAGCTTAGAGGCCAAGAGTTTAAGTCGGAAATAAACTGATATGTGAAGGGCAATGGAAACAGAGGGAAAAGAGAGGGATAAGATAGTAATCTATCCTATATGTAACGGACAACTGCAAGCTAACTGTAGGTTATGTGGCACCCTACTCTGTGTAAAGCGAGTGGGTAGTGGTTTGATGGTCTACCCCAAGCTGGTGGTATCCAGTGATTATGCCACCAAGTGGCGAGGCTTCCTAGAGAATCCAACACTCCCCCCTTCCCCCCACAAACATTCTAGGATCAGAGGTAATTATATATATATATATATATATACATATATATATACATATAAAAATTCTACCCATTCCAGACCTTTTGGTTAAAGATTTTTAAGGGGTCAGGAAATGAATGTCACCTTCCTGGTCACATTTCCATGGTGGCAATCACATGGAACAAAGCTGGTATGGTTCATCCAGTACTGTTCTTACTAGAATTAATACCCAACTGAAAAATAGTAAAGTCGGATGGGGTTATGTAGAGCATTAGTATCAACAATCTCCATAGTTATTAGCACGAATGACAAAAGAAATTGCCTCCAGATTTAAACAGTGTAGAGATTCTAAACCATACAAAAAGGGAACAATTTGAAGGTATTGTCCACATCCTTACAGTATAGTACCCCCACACAAAGCATGTTATAACATGGAATAAGAAGGCATTAAAAGGCCTACCAAGGCAAAACAACCTGGTCCCCTCCCTGCACTCTTGACAAAACCTGTGGAAACCGTTCCCATTTCCCTTTCTCATGTCGCCACTGTCAAACCTTCTGCTCTCAAATGGTCACATTTTACACTGTGTACAACAAGGGTCTAAGAATTGGTAGAGGGGGCACAGTATGGAGACACCACTCAGTACTAAAAGAAAAGAAACTAAGGATTAAGTGAGGTATGACATGTTGGCTCAGAGAAAGGGTATGACAACCCAGGTGCTAATTTCACAATTCTTAGTATATCAAATAAGGTTGAGGGCAGTCTAAAAGGTCACTCTCAATTGCTTGGGTGGTGTGCGCAGTGAGCCTGCTGGGACAATTACCTGTTGAGAAATTAACAGAGTTTGTCTATCAATGGAGGGGCCAGAATACCTGGTGTGAGGAAGGCATGCTGTCGAGCTGTAGACACAGACACAATGGATACAGGTTTAGAAAACCTTTACTTATACTTTTGATTGGGATGGTAGGATTGCTAATTGGCCCAAACTTATGGGAGTAATCTCGACCATTAAACAATAACAAACACGTCCAAGTCAGTCTGGTCAAAATAAAAATGCCTATACTAATAAAACCCAACCTTGCCCTGCTTCTTAGAATTGCAAATGTGTTAAGGGAATATGAAATGAAAATAGTGTCCCAAAAGGAAATGTCAGAATGGTTTCAGCACTAACTCCCTCCCCCAGCTTCAACCCCATGGGGTCTAGAGAGTCTCTCAAAAAAAATAATGGGTGGATGGCACAGTTACATCAGTCTTGCACACTTTGGCTTACTGGTAAAATTCAACAGTTCAGTCTTAGGCTTTCACCTTCTGGTAGTTCAAACACTTACTTAGCTTTGGCCCACCTTGCCATCCAATACTCAGTTCATATATTCTCAATTTCTCACAGTTCTGCACAGGCTTTGCACTGCCAGGCTTCAGCCTGTTGTTGGAGTTCCCTTCCCCAGGTTTTATCTCATATCTTTTCACTGTCAAAGACTTTCGAGACTGCAAGGAATTTTCCTAGGCCTCCGCAGGACCACTTTGACACTCAACAATCATTCAATTCACAATCTTTTCTTGTAGCAACAATGCCTCTTGCTACTTGTAGTTAAGTTCTTTTTTTAATTTTTAACCCCCTTTTGGCATATTTCAAAGTTCACAAATGTCACTTTTCTCTTATTCAACTTCCCTTATCGCAGTTTCCTTTGATCTCTGCTTGGAATATCTTTCACATTTCTCAGAAACTTTCGAATGTGCGACGTCATCTCGCAGGACCACTCTGCTACTTGATATCCTCTTTCCACAATTGGCCTCTTCACTCGCATTTCATCGGCACACCCGCAACCTTCAACTTTCACTTTACAGTCACCTTCCCTTTAACGCCAACCAGACTTGTTTCCCTCTATAACTCATCGGCTATGTTAATTGGATTTATTTCATCTTTTTTCTGCAGTTCAAGGCAGTTACCAACGCCTCTTCTGCTCCTCTCCAACTCTGCTGTTCACCCAGCAGGGTCACAAGCAGCTTTCTCGAACGCTCACAGCCTCCAGAAAACATGGAAATCTTGCCTGGCTCTCGTGATCCTCTCGATTGTGGATCAGCCCGTTGGCCTAGCACAGCCTGGTTCGCATCAGCCTTGGAAGAGCTGTTCTTTCTCAAACTCAGCCTTGCTCAAAGTGTGCCTGCGTGCACCACCTATCTTCGCAGGGAGTGTTGTGGCAGGTATACATGGTTCGAGCTACGTACCCGACTCTGCCTGGCCGTATTACAGGGACAGGGCCAATGCAAGTCAGGAGAAGTAATCCTCCTAACCTCAGTCATCTTCCTTGGTGCAGTACTTTTGTCAAGGTAAAGTGGGGAGGAATTATGGGAGTTGTAGTTTCCCATAAAGGAAAACAGGATAGGGGTTAGACACATTGTGGAAGAAAGGGGATACCATGTCTCACCATTGGGTACTTCTCCCCCGCTCCCTGTGGACCCCTTACCAAGGTGCTCCTCCCTCACTGGTCTACCCCCAGGGCCGGGATCCAAAAGCAATGGCCTTTCCCTGACCACCCAAGTACGGGATCCCCAGGGACTACTGGAGAGCATTGTGCGGATTTGCTCGCTGTTGTCTAGTTGCTGGACTGCCAGTTTTCGCTCTCCTCATTGATCCTTTCTTTCAAAGGTGGTATGTAAACAGCACTGGATGCTGGAGGGTAGATTTTACTTCTTTGAGCCAAGGCCTCTGAAGCTGCTGGACGGCTTCTCCCTCTTCGGTGATGCTGCTGCATCTCAGGTTTGTTGACTCAACAAGAAACGAAGCATGGCCAACATTTTGTGAATGAGTCATGGGGCGAAAAACGGGTACTGCATAAACGCATGCTGGCACAAGTGGCAGTGGGGGAAGGAAATGGGACCCATTAACTGTAGCCGCCCTCAGGGGAAGAAGTGGTTCTGTTTCCCTCCCACCCCCCAGCCCAGTAGATTCCATTCCCCTCTTAACTAGGCCTTAGTACTGGCCTTGTGACACTTGAGGATATTGGTCTAGGAGATCAACTTCAATCTGGCTACCATAGTAAACCCTCCTCAAAGACTGCACTTCTAAATGTCTCCAACTCTCTTCTATACTCATCTTTTTGGACCTCTGACACTGTCGGCCACTCCTTCTTACTCTTCAGGACCATGCGTTTCAACAATCTACTTTTACCTGGATCATCTCCTACCTGGAAGGTCGAGACTTTAAAATCTCTTGGAACTCGCAAACCTCTGACCCCATTCCTCTCCATGGGACCAGGGCGGTGCACGTCCACAGTAAGAGTCCCCCTGGGTGTGGTGCACCCAGGGAGGATCACATGGGGAGGAACCCCTCTATGGGATTGTGGATGACTGTTCTCAAATAACGCTGTATGCTCCTGCTCAATACACGCAACCGCTTCCCCATTACTGAATCTTCCTCCCTCTCTCTAGAAAACGACTAGGTTTTGTTGTCAAGTCAGTCAACCTAATCTACTTGACAGGGCTAAAATACCCAAGTATGTTCCATCTGGTTTTGAAATATGTACTGTGAAGATGACCGAGAGTCTGAGGATCACGCTGGTGAACCAGAGCAAGCAATCTGGCTTCTCACTAGAGTTGGTTGTCCCGAACGAATACTGAGGCCCAAGGAGGGAGAGTTGCGCGTTCTAAGCAGTATAAATAACAATCCAGCAGGGGAGTTCAAAAGGAACTCAGCTGGGACGATGCCGAGCACAGTTCTCAGAGGAGGAATTATGGCCGCTGTGCACCAGGCAAGCAGAGGAGAGCTGAAAGGGAAGCCATGAGCAGAGGAGGTGAACCCGAACGTGGTCCAGAACGGAAGGACTATTCTGGCAACGGTCGAGACGAATCTCTGGGTGCCTTAGGCCCCAACAAAGGATCAGAGCAAGAGGACGCACACCCGGGAAGTCACAAGTCTGCAGATCTGCTGCAGACCCCAACGACAACTGGAACGTTACTGGCTTGAGAAGCAAGGCAGCTGCTCAGGAAACACTGGTAGCTGCAAGACAGAAACAAACAGGTATAGGGGTTACCAGAGAGGCACTGGAGGTCCGAGGAAGCAAGAGGGTCAAAGTAAAAACTGGCACAAGAGGGTCTGGGACCCAGAGATGAGATTGCAAGTCTGGGATCCGCACCCCTATGAAAGGCAAAGTATAAGAGGGTCTGGGATCCAAAGAACAGCCAAGATCGGGAAAGAAGAATGGTATCTTTGGCAGGATATTGAACCGAATAGATAGCGAGTCTGTGACCTGCACCCTTATGGGAAACCGAGAATAAGAGCGACTACCACCCCTATTGTAAAAGCAGCAAACAAAGTTTTATGCTTGGCAGTGGAGTAAACCAAGCACTACATTGAGATCTGCACCCATGTGAAAGGTAAAAGCCTAAAGAAACATGGAATAAGAGGGTCTGGGACCCTGTGAGAGAAAGAGAGGACAACTGCTTGGCAGGAGAGTAAACCAAGCCATTGAAAATATTGCGATTCTGGGACCCACACCCACATGAGAGTTTGGGAACAAGTTTTTGTATTGTTATAGTAGATCTTATCCGTTAATATACGTGGTGTCCATTAGTCGGCCGTATGCCTTCTTCACAGCCGGACATAAATTACTTGTTTACACCGATTTAGTTTCAAATTTGCATAATCACACCTTCAAATTAGTCTCCAGTATGACTACATTTTAAACATAGCATCATCCGTTACATTAGATTTAATTGTGTGAACCATTAATGTTCCCATCATAGACAGGATTGTAGGGGATTGGTATGGGTGAGATATGTTGGGTTCAGAAAAAGAGAAAAAGAAGAAGATCATAAAGGATGCCAAATAGTACACAAGGAAAGAAAACAAAAAAACAGTAACAAAAAACAAACAATTATTAGAATCAGCGTTCATTGTAACTGATGACATAAATAAATTGCAATATTGTATAAACCTCATTATGAATGGTCTCACGCATCGCATGAAGATTTAGGAGTGTCATAAAAGCATGGGGAGCAGCCAAAGTACGTCAGAACAGCATGCATTTCAATGCGGATTCCGACCTGGCAGCAGTATAGCAAAAGGGGACATTCCCTCAAGAACACGATTGGAACGCAGGTCAGACAATGTCTTTTAGCCCACAAGATTTTTTAAACGCAGAACAGGATTACTAAAGTATGGTATACAACTATTTAATGAGATTAACCCAATACACCCTGACGCACGTTCTGCCTAAACATGTAGCAATTCGTTATTGAATCCCAATATGGGACATCCATATTTGTTATTATACAATAACGTCAGATTTGCAAGCCATTAACTTACTAACCAATTGTGACATGAGGGAGATGAAACTGTGAATTCACCAGGTAGACATCAATATAGTTAATAATTGAAAAAGAAAACGAGAAACAAGCCATTTTAGAAATTCACAACGTTTAAACCCTTGACAGATATTGGTCACAAAGATATTTTTCTTGCAAATAATCTTAGGTTCGGGGATCAACCCATTTGACTGATTCAAGATAGTGATATGGTGATATGTGATGTTATATCAACAATTCGGTAACACCATACACAATGAGGTTTATACAATATTGCAAATTATTTATGTCATCAGTTACAATGAACGCTGATTCTAATCATTGTTACTTTTTTTTTTCTTTCCTTGTGTACTATTTGGCATCCTTTATGATCTTTTTCTGAACCCAACATATCTCACCCATACCAATCCCCTACAATCCTCTGCTGGGAATATTAATGGTTCACACAATCAAATCGAATGTAACGAATGGTGCCGCGTTACATGTTTTGTAAAACCCATATATGTATTAACAATGTGTTTAAAATGTAGACATACTTGAGACTATTTTGAAGGTGTGATTATGCAAATTCGAGACTAAAATCGGTGTAAACAAGCCATTTATGTGCGGCTGTGAAGAAGGCCAACTGCCGAAACACGTGTCACGCTAACGGACACCGCATATATTAAAGGATAAGATGTATAACAATAAAAATGTCGGTCTCACACTGGCGCAAGGTATGCTGTGGCATTACTTTTACTACCATTTAGTTTAAAGCACTTGACCCCTTAGGTTAAGGTTACCTTTGGAAGGCACCGATTTTCGAATATACATTTTTTGTTCCTGGTACATCACACTTCCTTACATACTCCTAACTGGTTCACCACTTGTTATCATTTTTGTGCTATTGTACAAGCAACCCTTCGTGGGAATGCCTCCATTGGTAAATGGATTATTCGAAGTCTTTTCTGATCAAAATCGACATCCATGTTCTTCTATTATAAAGGTGGTTTGTATTCGTATATATTTGGTCATTTACACCTCCTTTTACATGTTTCTGGTATTGTGATTTGCTGAAAGGCGACCTTTGTGTGTGCCTTTGTTGCCAATGTAATGCCAGAGGTCCATATGTACCAAATAGGTTCCTATTTTGTGCCAAGTACTTCCATAATGGTTATCACGTATGATCCTATGAACTTTATTGCTGGCATGCGTGACGTTTATTGAGGCTGCTGCAGTTAAAACCTTTTAACCTGGTCAATGCACGTTTCTATTAAACTTTTAAAACAAGTACTAGGTGACAGGCAGTTTGAAGGTTTAGCCCCACCCCGAGGCAGGCAAGCGTTAAGAGTGTAAAGACGAATTATACAATGTCCAGCGCACTGAACATTAGCAGAGAGGAATTAATAAATAAAAGATGGGGTATACTTCACATCTTCAGAAAAAAAAAAAGCATGCGTTTAGTTGTTTGAGAAAGGGACAACTGAATTTTTACAAGCGGCTAATCACTTGACAGTGCATTGGTTTCTGCCAGAACACCAATCGAGAGCCAATCATCCTGCTGTTTTACTGCCCAAGACAGCATAATTAACACAAGACAGTTCAAGAGGTCACAATGCATGTGCATTATGTTAGAAGGAGCGAGTGTAATGAGCCAGACTTGTGTCTGGGTGGCCGCTACTCAGCTACTCGATCGTGTAACCCACAGAAGCGGGCACTGCAAACTTATGCATCATATCATATAGTGCAATGAGTGCTATCCCATTCATAGTTAATCACATTCTTATTATGCATTTTCCATTGGCCATGTGAATGTCAGAGGCTCTGCTCGAATAGGGCGCATGACCAGCTACCAATTCCATGCAGCGCAATAGAGAAACACCATTAAAACATTTCTGCAGAAGGGCAAACAAAATCTGGTGTTGTAACGTCCAGCAGAGACAAGAAAGTGAATTCGTTCATGTAAACCAGGCGTGCAGAACAAAGACCCATTTGCTTACCAAACTTTCACATTCACACAAACACGGACTACGTAAATGTTTCCCTATGTAAATCAATTGTTTATAAATTAAACTTGAAGTTCCTTTTGGTAATCATGAACACTTGTCCCCTCTTGGCATAGTTGTCCGGCCTGCTGTAAACCATGGAAGTGATAAAAATTCATCCAAGAGATCTCCCGGAGCTCACCAGCAGTAACGTGAGTAACCGCCCTGTTCCCGATTCTTCAGGATACCGCAAACATGTTTGGTTCTCAAGCCTGGTCTTAGAAAAGATCTGTATTCAGAAACATATCAACCAGAAAATGCACAGAGGGCTCTAGCTCCCAATTCGCTCACCGATGGACTCTAGAAGGAGCGCAAGCGTGACTAATCTTCCCCCACAACAGCCAACACTCACAGTTCTAGATCAGCAGGGCAGCTGTTTCCCAGGGGGGTGGGGTCTTACTTCCCACTGCTTCAGCGTCAGTTTCATCCCATTTCCATAATGAAATGGTTCTGGCTCGGTCATGAGAATGTATTTTTGAAGAATGGTGGGTCTTCAGTAGAACCCAAACGTGTGCCTCTCTCCAGTCGCCAATACAAAGTGCTGCCACACCCCCAGTTTCCCACATAGATGTGGACTGTCCAAGAAGGGTACCATGAAGCATTAAGCCCGTTCTAGTAAAACTCTAATCTTGTTTTTAAATTGTTTACAATGGTATACGCCTTCTAGCCCTCAATGAGCTACATCTCAGGGCAAAGTCATATCCCACTTTTGCCACATTAGGGCATTCGGCAGGTCTTCAACTGGAACACGCAGCTATAGTAGCTCTGTCTCATGGAGGAGCGCCATGCTTTCAGGAAAGAGCCGAAGGCCCTCTTTTTCTAGTGGGCTCACCCTATCCCAGTCTACTTATCATTAATCTCCAGAGGGCCTTGCATTACCTCTCAATTCCATGCACTGGTTGTTGCCTCTTTAGTTATGAGCGGGGTTGACTATTGCAATTCCCCATTTCTAGCTCAGCCTGCATATTTGATTCACCTGCTCCAACTCTTACAGAATACCGCCGGAAGAGTTGTGGCGCACACTCCCCTTGCTACACACATTTCTTCCATTTTTCATAAGTTGCATTGGCTCCCAAATGGGTTCAATTTAAGTCCTTGTGCATTGTGCACAGTGCCTTCTATATGACCAGGGCGGAGTAGCTTCAACTTAAATTCTGTCCCCATGTACTGTGCTGTCATTTGTGCTCTCAGACTACTTATACTATTCAAGTTCCTTGCATAAGACAGCCCTGTGTAGGTAGTTGTGCCTTCTCTGTGGCGGCTGCAAAGTTATGAACTCTCTCCCTGTGACTCAACACACTACCGAAAATCATCTCTTGTTCCATCGCTCTTTGAAGACTGTTTTTTAGCTTTTGTCTTCCTCAGCTACCCAACTGGGGTTTATCGCCAAGATGCCTTTTTAGGATAAGGTGCGCTTAATATGCTTAGTTATGTTAACTAAATTTAACACTTCTGCCCTCTAATGAATAACCTGCAACTACTCTTACACTGAGTGCAAGTGTCTATTCTGGCTGCTATGTTCTATACCACCTGCAGGCGCTGAAGCACAAATTGATCAGATCCTATGTAAAGATAAAAACAATTGTCAAGTTTAGCTACAATAATGGCTCAAGTGAGAGGTCTTCATCGTCTTTGAAGCAGCAAATCATTTACAGACCTAGTAATATAAAAATCCACAGAAAGTTTGAAATCAAGCGCTGCATCCAAAGTTGTATACTTTTTCACTAGATCTACGTGGGAGTCTCCTTATATTTAGTGTTGAAATGTTTTAATATGAGAACAGTAAAATCTCTTCATGTCGGATTTCCTCCCGCTTCCAACTGCTGTAATAATAGCAGTTAACCAATTTAATGTATCCACCTTGAAAAGATGAGGCGTCGAGTCCGCCTTGCCAGGTTTGAAACCTTTGACATTCTGAATGTCAAAATGTGCAAACCTGGCAAGGCGAACTCTGCCCCTCACGTTTGCAAGGTGGAAACATTAAATTGGATAACAGCCATTATATGCATTCATTTGTACAAGGACCAAATGGGGTTTCAAAGATTTGTCCACTTAACCGAATGCTGGTTTTTCCATCATTTTATGTAGTGTGCCACAATTCTACAATGCGTACACTGCTTGAGAATTTAACTCTTAACTGCACAATTGACTTTTTTGCTCAATTCAAAATGTACATAAACGTAGTTCGAGAATTCTATGCAAAGCATTGGGTGAGATTCTTTCGAAACATGCAGAAATATTTTTCGAAAATCCACTGCCAGATCATAACTTCACAGCGAAGCTCCTTTCCACACTACATTAATTGTACATAGATGCTATATTGTGCACACTGACATTCTACCTTATTTGCTGACCTGCTCCACTCAACATAATGCAACAATGAAACAAGAAAGGCAGGCTAACAAAAGTACATAGCAGTCACTGACTGGACACATGGAGGGTGTCCAGGGCTTAGGTCTAGAAAGCACAGAGTAAGGCTGGGAAAGATACAGGAGACACTAAACTCATCCTTTCGTGTGGCACTTACCCCCTCTGTCCCATTTATGGCCTTAACCCTGCACCTTTCCCTTCTGCAAACTAAGGTCTGGATACCCTGGTGTGGGCACACAATGTCACCTCTCTGACATGCCGAGGGGCTCAGTGGCGATTTGGAGCAGTATAAAAACATTTTTCATCGAGGTTTTATTAAACAGGGACGGATGTCAAAACAATATATCACTCAAACACTGGATATGTTTTCGGGCGGGTTGTCTTTTGGGCCAAGTTCCCCTTAGCACTCATTAGTATTTTACACCAATGGGTGAGAATTGGGTTTTCTAGGTTGTGCGACCCAGAGACACCCCATTCCTTGCTACCAAAATGTGATGTCTGTGACAACTAAACCCCAGTTAGAACAGCAGCACAGGAAATCTACACCACATTAAAGATATGCTTAGTGGTGGTAGGGAAGCATCCGTTAACATTTGAAAGTTGCAATAGAAGAGTAAAATCGAACCTCCCTCTTCTCTGCACCATATGCAAATGTCCTGGGAGAACGGAGGACTGAATTGGAAACTCCACTGCAGGTCAAAGTGGCACCAAGGGTGGTCTGCCTTTTCCCACAAATGAGAAATCGCACAAGTAGTGCAATGGTCGATGTGAAATTTTTCGGACCTACGACTGACACACAAGGACCATCCCTCCTTGGAGCAAGCACATCTGATCAAGATGTCAGGCCATGGTGTACCTTCTTCCATTGCTCCACAAGTTGCAGCTTTGAGAAGAGGGGGGGTTCCATTTTCTCTGACTGCAATAAGTGCTCAGGGATGCACCCCTTCCACTGCTGAGCACATCTTGGATTTACAAGCGGGACCTTGTTGTTGCCTTGGCTGGGTCATGTGTCTCCAAGGTCTGATAACTCTGCTGGTTCGTCCCAGCCTCCATAACTTGAACAAACGACAAAGGACCAGTGTCAAATTTCAGTGGGACCTTGCGTTTGGTTTGGCCGGGTCAGGGCTCCGCGAGGTTGGATACTTTTTCTGGTTGGTCTGCAACTAGAGAAAAGAAACAAAAAAAAATAAAAAAAAAGACCAACATTTTAAACAAGGCAATTTTTAGGTCTGAATTCCAAGGTCCTACCAACTAGTGTATGGGAAATGTGCAAAGGTTTGGAGTGCTGAGGCACCACACTTTCCACATAATTTTTCAAAAGCTAAAAACTACTGGACGAATTTCCTCCAGACGAGCAAAGAAACACTGATGATTCTTGTTGCTTTTGAAACAAACTTGGTGAAAGTATATCCGACGGTGCAGGCATGTATCTTACAATGTCACTTTTTCCATACGGGAATACCAATGCAAAGTGCAAACTTTTTTGAAACGCCAATCTTTTCAACTACTGAACACATTTACCCAAGATTTTCCAGTTTCGCATTGGCTCACAGATTTAACATTAACTAAATAGCGACAACCATCGCCCTGTAACACATTCGTCGGTACACACTGAATAAAAGGTCCATGTCAATATACTTTCTAGAACTAAAGAAAAAATAGCGTTCTAAAAATGTACATGCTTTAGGAGGGTTGTGTGGTTAATCCGTTTTTATTGTGATGCACTTACTAGTATGGTGGGGGTGATCGATGTGGGCCCTTTTGAAGAATAGTTTGATGATGCTAAAGCAGGTGTGAAAAAATTAGGCGATAGGAAGCAGCCATTTGTGTACCCACTCCACACACTAGGCTAACTCATGGGAGCAGAAGTGACAAGAACTTGGACGATTGAGAAAATATGACGCAATGTTAACTTCCAATAAATAGCTGGCAGAGAAAGAGCGCGCTTAGGACCAAATTACAGCACTTGGAATGATTCGGAGGCTCATTTTAGGATGATGTAAGGGGTCCTCTTGAGGCCTAGCCATCTCTCACAAGGTTAAAACCCAGACGGGACTGCCAAAATAATATGCATTATCGTTTGGTTATTACATTAACGAACCGAGAAGAAATGAAAGCACAGTGACATCATCCAATTCGACGTCGTTTTATGAGCGTGTTCAGCTGGGAAAGTCTGCCTCGGCTGTACAAATGCGGTCTAAGGATGAGACCAATCAGTGTGTGATGCAGAAAAGTATCACCCCAAATATGTAGTAACCAAATGAAATGGGGTCTACTTCCAGCACAGCTTGTTCAGCCATTTTTATTCAGCGAACGCAGAAACGACAGTATTATTAAATGCCATGTGCGTCAGGCTCATCCATGTACATGTCTCTATAAAGAGAAACTATGGTTTGGAAATACTTCGGTGTATCCCAGTGCAACCTACATGCAACACAAAGCAGGTAGCACCCATTTCAGAGAACCCACCCAACCCCACCTTATAACTGCTAATCATCGCACATGGGAAAAATATGCATTCATGGCACCATTCATACAGACAAGGCTGTAGTAGCTGTGCAGCGAATGCCCTTTCAGACAAGGATACAGCGCTGCGAAGTCAGACCAATGGCACCTGTGAGCTATCCGGCAAGTTGCATTTCAGGTGCGTTTGTTACACTGGTTGAACCACAGATGGTGAGATAGTTCAGTAAGATAAGGATATCTTGCAACATTCTCTGGGATTTATAGGTCTCAAGTTGAAATTCTAACCACGAAAGAGCACCCAGTTATAGGTCACTAAAAGTACCACCAATTTTGGTTAATGCGGTCTTCGAAAGATTTGAGAATGAATAACCGTGTATCATTCTTATTAGTGCCTATAGACGATTCATTTTTTTATGGGGCACAGCACAAGCAGTGTCGGCTATTCTTACTTACAGCCTAGAACTCGGCCAATCAATCCTTTCCCGGCATTGTTTAATAGTCTCACTGCAGTAAGATGATGTCATGTGCAGTGTATCAGTACATAAAAGTCACGCCGCTGCGTACTACGACTCTCACGCACGCACGCACGCTCACTCACTCAGGTCCTGATATCGGGCAGTCTCATCTGCCTGTTTTTAATGACAGCCCAGTCAAGTCACAACTAATACTCCAATGCCCCCGCACCGAAAAGCAAGCTGTTAGAACGTGGTGTCACCATATAAAATATTCCGTCTCCTGGCCATGAGTTGAACACTCGCGCACATTGTTCCGGGTCTGCAGCCGTACTACTTACTGTAAAATGTGCACCTCCCTCGTCCGTCCAACTGCCTGATCTATTGCCTGCGCAACATGCTAAAATAATGCTAGAGGTGGGGCTTTACTCCTGAAGAGAAACGGCAACAGTGCCACACTGCAGCCTTTCACAGCTCGCAGCCCGCAATGTCCCCCCCACCCCGGAACCAGCAGCATTACCTCACTGCAGCCTTGAGACACTCCGAGCATTCAGCCCGGCTCTTACCCAGCGTGCCCCACGCCACACAAAGACAACAGAGGTGTGACCAATCAGGGCGCGCCGGGACGGCCCCGTGCAGGCTACCGCCTCCCTGCCTCTCCCCGCCGCCCATTGACAGGCTCGGCCCGCTCCGCCTGTCGTCATGGCAACACCTCCCGGCCCTGTTCCGCCGGGGCCCGTTCGAGTACTCCCCTCTTCCGCCACTCACAAGCTTCACTAATTATAAAATGGAACATGTTTTTTTTTTGGTTGCGAACAGACACAATACGTCCCCTTTAGCAAGCAGAAAAAAAAATAGATCCATTAAAGAATTATTTTTCCAACCAATCAAGCATGCGCTTGGACAGATGGGATTAGTCGACAAAATCCAAACAAAAATACAATAGTTCCGCGTGGTACTGGGCTGCCATGTTGCGCTATATTCAGTTTGTTCGCGGGCAGGTGCTCTAGTGTGGTCGTAGAAGTGGAGAACGTCAGTGCAGTGCATGGGGCGGTGACAACACAGCGGAGAGACCGCCGGGCTCATGATATTCGAGCACCATGTGAGGCGGCGGAGCAGGTGGCCAGGCAGCCACCTTGCAAAACACGCGGCACTTACATACTTGCCAACCCTACAGATTTAGACAGTAGGCTACTGCTTCTGAAGCAGCCCTACCGCCTACAGATTTCTGTGACAGATCCTACTGCTTTTTACAGTGACAAGTAATTTATGTGATTGTAAGGCAGGCTCCAGGACAGAGCATGGAACACATTGATCAGTTTGTCTATACAGTGGACTGTTAGGTCAGTGGATTGGTCTGAGCCCAATCAAAGTAATCACCTGACAACTACGTGACTCTCCTGCTCTCTTGCCAGTACAACCCTTAGGACGGTGAACCACGAGTGAAGGCAAGTGGCAGAGCGTACCACCATCACACAGCATGACAATTTGGTGTTAGCATTCACAATTATACATTTATAACATTTCATCAACTTTCCATGTTGTGCTGTTTGTATGTTGTGTATCTTCCTGTGATGTCATTGTTATGGGAATTATTATTTTTCAAACTTGAAAAATCCTACATCTTTTTGGTCACAAAATGCACGTAATGCAAGTATTCACTTACTGCGGTGAAAATGCAACTTTCCCTTGCTACCTCATTATTTACTAGAAGTCCAAAGTAACTTGCAGCGTCAGGATAAACGAGCATGCCTATTTAAATGGAACAAAACGATGACCCCATCAAGACTAATATACATAGCATGGCGCAAAGTAAGCTTGCGAAGTAGCACGAGGTGTGCCTATAGAGTACCACTGCAGCACCTTTTGATCCAACTCGCTCTAAAATGCACATTAACAGTGCATTTTTGTACAGTAGACATCCAGTGCACATGCATCACACCAAGAGTTCTCGCAAATCCACCCTCCTCGTCACCTTCATTGCATCTGTAATCGGGGCATTATTTCCTTCCTGCACCAACCGAGGAACTGATTCTGATCGCCACGTAAAATAAGAAAAGACATTCCGGGATGAAACGAGGCTTTTCATATTTGCTTTCTGTGTGTTTAAAGGTATAGGCAAGAAAAAGGCACATCATTCTCTACCTTTGATGACACCCTCCACATTTTACTCGTCAGTAAAGACAAAAGACTGCCTCAAAAGATGAGGAGAAACCTAGTGGCAAATACCAAGATAGAGAGGAGGTGGAGCTGGTCTGGAAACGCATGGGGTTTCAGAGCCTACAGCCCTGGGAAATTCCTCAGATCCCAAAAAGATTCAAATAAACATACTCTGATCTTCAAAGAAAAGATTTTGAAAGAATGGAAATACCCGTAAAACAGAATGCATCGGTTGTTATCTAAACTATACCCATTAAAAGTTAAAGACACCTTTGTCCCTGAAGCTGTTTTAGTAGAATGCATCTTAACCAGCTAGTGAGCAGGCCCTTCGTGGCACCCGAAGAAGCAGCAGTCAGGAACTCTGTAGAGTAGACAAACACAGTCCTGAAGAAATCGTATGCAGGCGTGCATCTGGAATCGAGGGCACATTTGTATGATTACTATAAAGCTGAAAAAGTTATTTTCACGTTAAAAAGGTACAAAAGACCAGGAAAGGAGCAACCGATTGTGCGCCTATCCCGAGGGATATGCAGGAGCAGGTTGAGCTCCCTGACATGGCATATGATAGCGTCGGAGCCACAGCTATGGGATAGGAGCAGGATTTTTTTTGCCAGGCGTTACATCCCTTTAAGAGACTGGCAGCCAGAGGGGTTCTCAAAAGCCCCATAATTCTGAAAAGCATATTTGAAGGAAATAAACTATTTGTTGACTCTTAAGAGGACACGGTTCGTAAGGTATTACGAGTTGATCAACATGTAGACACATTAAGGAAAGAGTGTGGTTCCTGGATCCTGATGGCCTGTCTGGTGAATGAGGAAGGCACTCTGTCATCCGGATGCAAGCCAAGGTTGACCTGCAAGGCCCAGATGTTTCCCGGACAGACAGTAAAGGCCCACGTCCCCCACTGGAAGCTAAAATACCAACTACAGAGGGCCGGTGAGTGAAAGACTCCAGCACTTTTTCAGGACATGGGCAATGTGGTCTGCAGACGCCTTGGCCAATCAGACGGTACAATGGGGCTTAAACGATGGAATTCTAAGCCCCACCTGCACAGTCAGGCACTATCTTGACACCTACTCCAAGATTCAAGATCAAGACAGCAGCCACGGAGAGGACCATCACAGAACTGCTAGAGAAGGCCTTTGCGAGCCCTCAACCCCCACAGAGCAGGCAGATCAGGGGCCCTATTCCATAATCTTCCTAATCCGATTGGGCAAGTACAGATTGATATTTAAAATCAAGGCTTGTAAAAGGGCTGAAAATTCAAAATGAAGATGCTAAAAAAAAAAATCCTCCTCGTGTCAAGAGGACAATGCTCGGCATTGGTAGATCTGCACAATGCTTACCATCACATCGCGATTATGCCCACTCAGCACAAGTTCCTCAGATATACTCGGGGGTGGGGCTATTATCAGTTTCAGGTATTGATAATTGGGCTGACACCAGCTCCCAGGCTCTTTACAAAGTTGGCGCCCCCCACTAGCTGACACGGCTCCATCTTGAGGGCATAATTTTTCCATATCTAGCCAATTGGCTGGTCAAGGCTTCCAGAGTGGTATGACAGGACTCACTTGCAGAGGATGTGTCAGGCTTTGGAGGAACGGGGCTTTCTGGTAATTTGGTAGAAATCTCAGTTGTCTCCATCCCAAGTGCTGACAATTATAGGAGCTCAGTATTGTACCGGGCAGGGGAAAGTGTTTTTTCCAGTAGAATGAGCAGAACACCTACTCCCAGTATTGCCCAAGGCCTTTGTGAAGAACCAGGTATCAGCAAGGGAGCTCCCGACAGTACAGAGGAAAATGTCTCCAGCATGTTTCTGGTTCCATGGACAAGGACACACCTCAGACCCCTGGTCTCTCAAGTTCACAGACATGATCTTCCAGAATCCCAGGAGTACGAGGCTCTGATCCCCATATTCACAAGTTCTGGGGTGGTGGCTACATATCGGGAATCTAAAGAAGGGGATCCGTTTAGAAACCCTTTGAGATCACTCTTTCTGCCAATGCCAACACTCTAGGATGGGATGCCACCCTGGGAGAAAGTTCCTATCAGGAGATAGAACTAGGAGGAAATGGGCCAAATCCTCAAATTGGAGTCGAGCTGGAAGGAATTGGCAAAAACCAACAGTGATTTGTCAGGAACTGAAGGGTCAATCGGTCCTAGTCTTTACAGACAATTCCAAGTAAATCGCATAGGTGAACCGTCAGTGGAGGATGAGATCAAGGGCATTGGATTCCTAGAGATGCAGCCCCCACAAGGGGAGTGGAGAATGGGGTGGTTGACAGACACTGCAGTGTCTTCCTGAGTTCGGTGGGGTGGGAGTGGTCTTGCCAACGGGAACCTTTTCAGTTCATCTATTGGATGTTCTGGATGCTCTTATCTCCCCAAGGTAGACCTGTTCGTCTCACAAGATCAGCGAAGTTGGATCTATTTTGCACAAGGTTTCAGACAGACCAGCTATCTGGGATGGATGCAATGTGATTGGAGTGGCCTCAGGAGTTGATATTAACTCCAATTCCCTTGATGCCCAAAGTAGCCCAGAAGATAGGGCAGCAAGTCCCCATATTGTGTTGGTACCATATTGGCAAGGAGGGGTTGGTTTCCCACGTTGTTAGTACTACAGAGAGGAGTAATGGAAAATCTCAAATTGACCCAGGTCTCTAGTCAGTATTTCTGGACGTGCATGATTCAAATGTCGGTCTGGAAAATTAAAGGGGCCTTATCATTGGGTTGTCTGATCAGGTGGCAGAGAGGATTCTTCATTCTAAACATACAGCGACACTCATATGGTAAAACAGGACCAACTACAATAGGTATGGAATTCCCCCCTTTATGTTGTTTTATAGCAGCTATGTTGCAGTTCTTGCAGGATGGGAACCATGGTTTAACCGAGTCATCCTTTAGAGCACAGTGGGCTGCTCTTAAAGCTCTGAAGAGTGATCAGGACTGGATTCATTTTTAAAAAACATTTTTTAAACTTTTTTGTTTATTGGCAAACCTGTCAGAGTACAACAGGTTACATGCGGGTTCCAAAGCAATCAGGAAGACAGGCAAGAAACTTTTACAACAGATTTAGTTTGTGGGGATTCCAGCATACATACATTACTTTCATATTGGAAAGTTTTGGTTAATGATATTACCTTACATCAATTGTACGGTTACACTCACTGGGGAAGGTTAGACAGGTATGTTTGAAACTCACATATGTTCCTGGGGCGGGATGTGGGAGGCAGCGAGTAAACATACTATTGCTCACATCCCTGGGCCCAGGTTAGTGCGGCCATCCATACTTTGTTGCTCGGTGGGGAGGAAGGTTTCCATTTCTGTAGCAGTCATCTCTTAGCGATCATACAGCCCACGTTTACGAATGCACACATTTTTATGTTCAGGATATTGTTCCAGACACGGAACAGGACTCCCAGAGGGGTGAGATTGAGAGGGATGTTCACTACAATGGAGAGAGTTTGTAATATATTGTCCAAGAAGGACTCTAGTTGAACACAAAGTCAATAAATGTGCATATGGTCAGCCGAGTTGGACTGGCCTCTGGGGCAGAGGTGTTCTGTGCCATGGGAGATTCTGGTGAGCTTTTGGGGGATGTAATACATTCTATTCAACAATTCATATGGAATGCATCAGAACCTAAATCACAAAGAGACCTGTTCAGTATGTGGTGTTGGATTACTCCACCCATAGATTGTCGGACCAACTATAAGGTGCTTTAGATGCAGAGTCAGATTGTCTGCCCAGGAGCACTTTGTATAATGTTAACATTATTCTGCGGGTGCCGCTAGAATTAGCTATGTACATCACTGCTTCCATTTCTGGGGGCTCCGATGGAAAACAGGGCCACTGTGATTGTGCCGCCGCTCGCATCCTCTAGTATTGCAGCAATTCTAGGCCTGAGCCAGTGTGTCTCTCCTGCCATGATTATGGTGCAATAAATTCCCCATCTGGGAACAGATCAGTAAGAGCGCTGTAGTCTAGCCCCTCCCAATGCGTTGCCAAGGTGGTGTCCCAAGTGGGGCCCAATCCAGGGAATCTCCATATCGGGAGCCATTTGTAGTATGGATGTACCTCAGTATTTACTGCTAGTATGTAGTGCCAGTCCAGTAGAGTGGAGGAGACTGGATCGTACAGGCAGTCATCTTTGTATGTGTGATTCATGATTAGTGTTCCAAGATCTGATTCGCCGGTTGCTAGGCGCTCAAGTTTGACATGTGGTGGTTGTTAATTTTCAACATTCCAGCAAGAGGCGTATTTGGCCTTTGCCACTACCCACTATAGTTCACGGTTGGGGGCCGCAACCCCCCCCCCCTGTCGTATGACAGAGCCATGTCCGACCATTTCTTACGGACCGCCCCAGGATGACAGGAATTGCGCACAGCGCGAGTGTAGTTTGGAGAAGGGTTTTCCCGGCAGACCGGGACATTGGCAAATATATATCAGAGTTTTGGTACTAGCACCATCTTCACCAAGGATAATTTACCAGCTATCCTGATTGGAAGTGCTCGCCACCTAGTCAGTCAGTTTGCTCTCCACATAGGTCATCATTGCTGCATAGTTATCTATCAAGAGGGATGGCTTTGCCCCAAATACTTCACCCCTAGGTATTTAATTGCATTGGGGGACCGGTGGGGGGGTATAGGCCCCTTGGTTGCTTGGTGTTGCTAGTGAGTGGGAATATTTCTGATTTGGTATAATTTATTGTGAACCAAGAAAAGCTTCCCAAGTGAATCACATTCCAAAGGATAGGATCAAGATTTTCTTGTGGGTCCCTTGCATATAGCAGGACATCGTATGCGTATAGTTATACTATGTCAGGCTGACCCTCGAGGTGGATTCCTCGGTGACCGTGACGGGAACAAATCATGTCGGCCATTGGTTCAATGGCCAGAGTGAAGAGGATCAGGGAGAATGCCCGTCATGTGCCCCTGCTTAAATTGAAGGGTGACGATTTATAAGAGTTTACTAAGACACTGGCTGTGGGGCCTGTGTTTAGAAGTTTGATATAGCAAAGCATTTTCTGGGGCAATTTCCATTTTCCTGAGGACCACTCTGAGCATCACTGCCTCCGCGTCTATTCTTGCCATGATGCCAAATAGGCACCTGATATTCAGCGATGTTGACCTGCCCGGGATAAAGCCCCCCTGGTCATTGTGTATAATGTGGGGCATCAAAGAGAGAAGTATATTTGCGAGATCTTTGGCGAAAAATGTTAGTGTCCACATTTATCAGAGAGAGGGGTCTGTAAGACCTGCATTAATTACTTAGCTTGTCAGGTTTAAGGAGGATGGTTATGGTAGCATCTTGCAAGGACTTGAGGAGAATGGCCTCATGAAGTGACTCCGCCTATACCTCAAGAAGGCGCAGAGCGAGTAGGGTTACCTGCTCTTGGTAGAATTCGGAAGTGAGGCCATCTGGGCCCGGGGCTTTCCGCTTTGGCAGGTTGGCTATCACTGCTAGGAGGGGGCTTCAAGATATTCACTGGCTTGGGCGCTCAGGTACGATAGGGGGATCCCTTCGAGGAGGGAATGTATGGCTTGTGTTTTGTGGTGTTGCTCAGAAGTATACAGGGAGCTATAAAAGTCAGAGAGCACTTTTAGGATTTCCTGGTCTGACCATTGGGGGTTTCCCAGTGGATCTGTGATACAGTCCACCTGAGTGCGCCCACTCTCTCAGATTTGGTTAGTCTGGCTAGGGTTCTGCCCGGTCTTTCCCCCTCCCCGTATTTTCTAGCTGCTTGTTGGCGTGAGAAGTAGCGCACCTCCATAAGGGTATGCACCTTGAATTGCTCTAATTCAAAGCGTATCTGTGCTAGAACCTGTGGTTTTGAGTGGTCGGGGTATTCTTGATCTAGGGATTTAAGCTTGGATTCGGAGCACTGGAGATCGCTCCTTATGGTTTTTACGACACCTGCTTCTCTAGAAATTGACATTCCATGGATGTAAACCTTGAAGGCCTCCCACCGTACACCAGCAGTGGTTGCACCTGCTTCATTAGAGCAAAATAAGTCTATATCTGAGCGGATCTCCACCTTAAATACTAGGTCATTGATTACTTCCGATTTGAACCGCCAGGTGACACCCAACCGAGGGGGCCTACCCGTGCTTAGGGTCAGTACGACGGAGGAGTGATCAGAAGTACAGCAACGTTCCCCACTCTGTTCATTAATGAGCCAGGGGTCAGGTATAAGTCTATACGCGATGAGCTGTCATGCACTGATGAGTAGAACGTGTATTGTCGCTCTCATCGGTGTAGTGCTCGTCAGGTGTCCCTTAGTTCCAAGTATTCCATGTGTGCTCAGAGTTGCCGAGCCGCCCTCGAATGGGGTCTGGGGCCCATGCCGGTCCCGTCCATAGTTTGATCTAGGATTAAATTCATATCGCCCACCAACAGGATCATAATCCCAATGTAAATAGTGAAGTGATACTACTACATCAAAGAATTCAGGGGGCGGGGGGTCAATATAGGGGTAGTATGTGTTGATAATATAGCGCCCACCGGGGTCTAAGTATTTCTTTTTTAAGGCAAAGTTTACAGATTTGTTAATTAGTGATATGACCCCCCCCCACCTAGATTGGGTGAAGTACGATGTGAAAAACCTATTTGCCCTAGATGTTTGTGCAATGCCCATGGATGCCCCCTCCTTGGTGTGTCTCCTGTAGGAGAAGAATCTTTACCCCATGCCTATTCGCATTAGCCATAACTTTGCGTGATTTAGTGAAGTTTCCCTATGCCCCTAACATTCCAGCTCATCACTTTCAATTCCACTGCATTAGATCTGTAATTTTTAGTGGGTGTCCCTCCGACCTCTGATCATTCGTTCAGTCTTTACAAATTTGACCATTTCCGACCTTGTATTCTGCTGCCAAATAATGTTCCCCGTTTTCCTCCTACCCATTGCAGTAGCGCAACTGGCGCGTAACATTTTGGATGGATCCGGTACGAACATAGATCCAACCTCCCTCACTGCCCCCCTCAACCTAGCAGTGTGAATCCTTATACCTTTTCCTCACCCCACCCGTGGCCTGCCCCAACATGGCCACCTTTCCAAATCTTGGCCCAACATTAACTTAGCAGCTGCTACGGGGCTGACTGCTGCCTGCGCCACAACTTAGTTGCAGGATCACATATTTAAATGTACATGTGTCGGCGGTAGGTTACACAACGGGTGCTATGTGCTCATTGTAGAATTAAGGATAGCTGATGATGTGGTGATAGCCAGATCCCTCAAACCGGCAGTGGATTGTCCCTGTCATTTTCCCAGTGGTCCGGGTTCGGTATCTGAGCCTCTATGAATTTAACCACTTCGTCTGGGACTGCAAAAAAGTAAATTTTGCCTCGGAATTGGAATCACAGACAGGCTGGGAACAGCATTGCGCACTGAATTGCGGTCTAAGAGCAATTGCTTGACTCTGGTGAACTGGCGCCCCTCATGTTGGACCCAAAGTGAAAAATATGGGAAGATTCGTACTGTCTGGGAGCCCAGTAATAGAGATAATATTCTGCACCTAGCCAGAGAGAAAAAGGAACTGTCGTGGAAACTTAGGTTCTTCACAATGATGGGTCACGGGTTTAGGTTTGGGGGCGAGCCGGGTGGGCCCGCTCCGCTGACAATTCAAATGTTATTTCTCCTGGAGTGCTATTCAAGATAGTCGCATTTAGACTTCACGGTTTTCATGTCCTTCACCAGGGTTGCCCCTGTGTTATGAAGCCTTGTACGGTATCTTCGGTCGCCCCAATCCGCGTCGCCACCTCTGTGATGCACCCAGATTCCCTAGCAAGCTGTGACCTCATGGATGCCACGTTGGCCGTTATATCGTCCAGCTTCTCATGGACTGCTGCAAAGCCCTTGGCCATAGCTTCCATCATGTCAGTGAGGTCAAGGGGTGGATTCATAGTTGGTTGTGTTTGCTCAGAGTGCGAGCTAGCTCTGGGGTCTTGCGGGGAACAATTTTTGCAAATTTGTCCATGACCCCCGATTTCTTTCCACTTCCTGCACCTCTGGTCATGGTGGGTGGGTCAGCCTGGGGGTGGCACCAGGCTCCCATGCCAGGAGACCCTAAAGACAGTTACTACTCTAGTGTGTGCCAGGCCATGTTGGTCTGGGGCCAGCAAGGAGGGCTAGTAATAGCAGGGTGCTTCAATATGCGGCCATGAGTCCCAGTTCCCTGCACCTGCCTAGTCACTCCATAGCCCTCCGCGTATCTGGATAGGCGCGTGAGCCAGGCCGAGGGTCATGGGACCGTAGGTCTGGTGCGGCTAGTGGCCTCACATCATCCCTATATTTGCTGGTGGTTGGGCATAATTGTTGGGCCCGGTTCCAGTGGACAGTCAGTGTGGTGGTAGTGGGCCGACCACGGTTTGGCGCCCAGTCCTCCCTCCGCCCACTGAAATGAACCTTTAGGTTTGTTTTGAAGAGAGTAACTTGGGCTGTTACTTGCTGGCTTTGCCCCCTGCCTTGTGGCCCCAGGTCGGGTTTAGGGTGGAGTGCAAGGCAGTCCTATGGCCTGGGGTCTGGGCCCCCCTCCGCAGTGTGCTGTCTCGAGCCGCTGATGTGTCGCGTCACAGGATCGTGGCCGGGCCCGACAGGTCACAGTTCCTCACCAATTTCTCGCTGGGTTGAGAATTCAGCAGCTCCTTCCCCTCCTGAGAGGTCGGATCTAAAGTGGACCGCAGCAGGCTGCACGGTCTCCGGTTTCTTCCGTCGTTGGGGTCAGTTGGTCCCCTCAATGGTGGGCACCGATGCTCCAAGTTAGAGTTCACAAGCTTAGTTATTGCTGCTACCACTTGAGCTATTCGTTGCGCCGTTAGCGGAGCTCCGGCACTAGGCAGCCATCTTGGGACAGGAATATTAAAGGGTAGGGCATGGTGGGAAGGTACAAAAGAGTCTGGCATCACCCAGACCCCTGGTGCACAAGGGTGCTCCCCCATGATCTCCAATTAGCACTTCAGCCCCTCCAGGTTGCCCCTTTTGAGCCCATTAATATTAAGTTCCTGTCCTTAAAAACAGCATTCTGAGTTACAATCACATCAGCTTGCAGGTTGGAACACGTTATGCAATACCCTTTACCTTATAAATACAGGCTGTAAATGTTTTGAGGTGGGATCCTAAGTTTGTGCCTAAAATGGTGTCAACATTCGTAAGATGCGATTCTTCCTGCTTTTTTTCAGAACCCCCGGACTCCAGGTATGTGTATTGACGCTTGAATAACAGTGCTCGAGTATGTGCAGAGGACAGAAAGTTCCAGGAAAATTAAGTCATTGGTGACTTTCAGGGCAACAGGGCTGGCAGTAAGGGTTTCTGTGGTATCAAACAATGGATAAAGTTGGTGTTGTCCATGGCATATGCAACATCTGGGCTATTCTTGCACGTACAGGTGGAGAGCAGATCAACCAGGGGATTGGCAGCATCTAGGGCAGATGCTCAGAGGATGTTACAGGACGTTTGCAGGGCTGCAGCAAATACATGTACTAAACATTGCAGGTTACATTTGGACAACCCTGTGGATGGATCCTTTGAGCTGGGGGTCCTTGCGGCTGCTGCACAGAGTTCTGGTGTTAATCCTGGTGCAGTATTGACTGTAATAAAGTGGTGATGGGGAGCAGCAGCACATGGTGTTTGAGATGTGCATCAATGGTTACCCCTGCCCCCCACTTATGATTGGGTATAACTCATAGGTAGGTACTGGGACAAGGAAGAGGGACATGAAGGTAATTTTTGGATTAGTTACTGACAATCTTTATCAGTCTTACTCTTCCTCGTCACAGCACTGTCGTCCCTTCCCGCCAACCCTGGGTGTGGAAGGGCCCATCTGGCTTGGGAAATGAGACAAAATATTATGTGTAGGTATTATAGAGTGGCGGAGTCAGAAGGAAAATGTGAAAATAATTGTTCCTTTTAGGAAGGTGGGGATTCCTAGGTAAGTACTGTGATGAGAAAGTGTAAGACTACAAGTAATTAATATTTACCAATAAGTAATCCAGACAATATGGCACCTATGGTCAAACACTAGAATGCACCTCCACCATTATAAAATCATGGCAATGTAAACAAAATCTATTAACTTTAGTTAATATCTACTGGTTCTATTAACTTGTAATTAAAGTACTTAACTCTAATGAGTAGTGTGATGAATCCGGTGAAGTCAGCACTGATTTCCCGGCAGTGACATCCCCCCCCATGTGGTCAGAGGACGGCAGCCACTACCTGATCCTGACCCAGGTGGCAGCTATATGAGGGATGGTCACATGGGAGGAGCCAGCCGGAAGATGTCACGGCTCCATCGGAAGAGACAAGGTATCCCCCATTTTTCCTTGAAAATAAGATCCCCATGTCTGAAACCCTCATGGCCTATCGTCACATATTCACTCATTTTCCTAGGAGGAGCAGGAAAAACCCTTTTACCAAATCTACAAACCAACCTTTCAACCGTGGTCAACCTTGCCAATGTGATGACATCACCTTCTTCAACTCCACTCGTCAATCAGACCTGACTTGTCATCAAAACTTTTTTTAAATGCTTATGCAACTTCCATACATCAATCATTCACAATAGACTTCTATTCCCAGAATTCCCGAAATGCTGGGACGAAGAAGCAGCATCGAGCAATGGGAGCAAAAGAGACTGCAAATGCAGCAAGAGCTCTGGTGTTTTCTGGCACACACCTGTGCCCGGGAAATGTAAGCAGCCCAAACAGAGAATGGAGGACAGCTGCTGTGGTGAATGGCGAAAGAGGGCTGCACTTCTCCACGATGAGGAGAACAGAGTAGTGGAGAGCCGAGTAGCCAGGACCGGCATGGTGGAGTCACGTGGCTCATCCCCAGAGGAAGAAGGAACTGCTGAACCAGGCGCTGTGGGAACACGAGGATCTGTTGAAGAACTCCTGGGCGTTCGCTGACCGAGGAAAACAGCATTTTGCTTACCGGAGAACAGCAGGCGTGTTGAGTGGAAGCTGTGCAGGACCGTCGAACCAAGAAAAGAAGGCCGCAAGAAGAAAGCACATGGGAATCCTTCCCCGGCTGACCACGAGAGAAGATACCAACACCTACAGAAATCAGCGAGTCCTCCCAAAAGCAACGGGGACACTGGGGCGTTCTCAGCGAATACGCAAGTGTGAACATTTGAAAGTAACTTTACAGAGCGAGAAAAGAAATGGACATATTGAAAGAAAGGAAAAGTCCCAAACAAACCCTTTTCTAATATGTAAAAGTACACCGTGCCAATACAAAGAAAGCAGAAAGAAGATTATATTTCAGGAAGATACATTATCTAATACAAACAACTTCGGGAACGGGCAAAAACCCAAAGCGTGTGAATCAGAAGTCATGGCAGGAGCGTACACCAGGCAATCTCAAGTGTGCGGATCAGACGTCCTGGCAGGGGAGTATACCAGGCAAATGAAAGGGATTGAGTTAAACAAGAAATAAGTCAAACAGTATTGCATACAAGTTTATTTGGCCATGGGGCCAATAAATGTTATTGTGAAGTCAAACAGTTGCTGTGCAAATATACTTGGAAAAAGAGGCCCAAAGAACTGGGGTGAATAAAAACTTGGGTAAGGAAGAGAACTACCCTCTGGAACAAGGATATTTATCCCCAAGTAATGTATTCTTCCTTTATGAACCCTTTTTCCAAATCACTGAAGATTAAAGACAAATTCCCCTTTTCATCTTAGAGTTAAGTTTGTCAGAATAGAACTTTGAACACATGACAGTTTTTTATTTTTGACATCCTGACACGGACAGAGCCTTCGTTTTTGTTTAGGTAGGGAAATTCCTCTTCGAGCAGTGTCTGAGAGGCCTTGTCCCAACCCCTTTTCTTTTCAATGAAAGTCTTTAACCAAAAACATGGCAAACTTGTGTCCGACTCATTTCTGACTCCTAACAGTAGACCGAGGATGTAACTACAACAATAGTTCTAAAAAGTACCCTCTTTCACTATTTCATTTATATGTTAATTATCTAACACCAAGGAAATTGTGGTGTGTTTAAAAAAGGTTTGAAAAAAAAACCCTTTCACCTGAAATGTGAAAGAAGGAAAGTCCATTTGAACTAATAGCCATCGCTGGAAGTTCACCTCAAGTTGTGAGCCACAACAGCAAGGCATTGCTGGTATGCAAATTAGCTCAAATGCAAACCTTTTTCTCCATAAATTGTCTTTGTCTAAGAGGGCAGTGCTACTTTATACATAGCTTAATCAACCCAAGACAGACATTTGCAAGGCTCTCAGGACTATACTGCACTGATGATCCCTAATAAGGGTGAAACCAGGTATGTAATATAAAATATCAAACTTAACAGAAACATGGCAAAGTACACAGTGAACATTTGCCCTATTCCATTTCCTATGTACTGTGGACCAAGAACTGCTCAGGTTTGATTGATGCTAGCATTACTTGGTGCTGTACCATCGATAATTGTCTACAGCAGTGATAATCCACAGGCGCCCTCTGACCAGAAGATAATCAGTGCTCAAAGTGTGTGAGGTTAGGGCTTTCACACCGAAACCTTGTTATTGCCCTGTAAGCCTTCCGCAATAGTTTCATTCTAGATGTTTTGGACTACAACTTCCAACCGCCGTAGTCAGCATAGTCCATCCAAAACGCCTCAAGAGCCACAGGTTGCAGACTCCTGCCTTATGGGGTTTGGCATACAATTCACAAGCAACAGCCAGCAACATATCAACCTTTTTTCGTCAATCCCATTATTAAAGCAAATACAAAAATTGAAAAAAATATCGATTCCTGTGTACATTTTATCCCTCTATGCACTGAGAGAAAACACTGCCACTATTTTAAGGACAGCAGGACCAGGCAGCCAAGGACAACTGCCTGCTAGATGTGCTGTTTTGCCTCAGGTACTAGGACACCCCCGCCCCATACAGCAGAAGTGGCATGACTGACAATAGCTTAAAGCTACTGCAACCATTACTCAGCCCAGCCACAGATCACCAACATAGCAAACGCTACGCTAAACATTCTTGCATCCCCTGAGAAAAAAGCGAAGTAGGCATTTAGGACCACCTGGTAACGAAGAACACCTGGTTATGCTAAAGTGATTAATCATTCTCTATACATTATGTAGCTTAATTGTTGCCAGGTACTTTGAAGACCTTCGTAATCGTAAAATCGGCACACATGTCATTTTAAAACATCTTCTGGCCACTATGTGTACAATCGCTTAACTTTAGGACTTTATTGTAAAAGGGAGAACAGAAACAAATACGATTTTAAAGTAACCATTGAAAAAAGGCAATATACAAAAAATATCAACATTTACCACCAGTCTGTAAACACTAAAATCTCACCTGCACAATTTCATCCACACTGATTGAAGGTTTTTACCCGAACTACGTGCATGTCTGGTATGCAGGATAGTTAGGCCAAACCAGATTAGGCTTTAAAATAGCCCATTACCTCCTTGTCAGCCTACTTAGTCACAGTCGTTAATCTATGAGGCGAGCTCTTAACCAGGAAACAGGTGCTTCACAAGCCCCTAAAAATGTTTCCAATAATTTGAACTCTTTCCGCTCAGGGACATCTGAATGCAATTGTATTTTGGCCGCATTTTCTGCAGCGTTTATGGATGTAGCCCTTCACATACTCCTCTACCACACCCTACAAGTTCATTTTTGAACAGCCGAAAACCCGGCCCACTCGCCTCCCCCCAGACTTCTGCCCCACAATAATGCAGCAAAATACACAAATTGCGATGAAGTCTGATCAGATGTACCTGCTCGACTCCTTCCCTAAACTGCGTATAAAAGCACCACTATACTGAGACATCCTGTTTGATTAGACAAAAGTGTGGTTGTTCCCAAAACACTTTGGGAACTCCCGTCCCCTGCACACTATCGAATATCTGAAAAAATCAGAACAATAACTCAAGAGAGTTTCTGGATTTCGTTCACATATAATCTTTTAGGTAGAATTTTTGAAAAAACGAGAATTATGACAGAAACACGTTTCATGATACATAAATAATTTTCCTTAAACAAGTAAGCAAATATGCAAATATTTTCTGGAGACCAGAGATTTTCGTAAAATTATCCTTTTCTTTATTGTACAAAGCATATGGTGGTGCCCAACGCGTTTCGAGTACAACTCTTCTTCAGGGGCAATGGCACAATTGTTTCATTTTTGTATCTTAAGAAAAAATGATCGGTAAAAGTAAGGTGATTGCAAAGTGCATCTAGTGGTTGTCATCCAACACGGAAGGTTTGCGGCAGAAAGGTTCAAAGTCTGTCGACTACTATTTTTTAAATTAAATATTTTGGAGGGAGGCGCATCTCCAATCCGGCAGATGCGACAATCCTTGTAGCGCCTCCCTCCAAAATATTTAATTTAAAAAATAGTAGTCGACAGACTTTGAACCTTTCTGCCGCAAACCTTCCGTGTTGGATGACAACCACTAGATGCACTTTGCAATCACCTTACTTTTACCGATCATTTTTTCTTAAGATACAAAAATGAAACAATTGTGCCATTGCCCCTGAAGAAGAGTTGTACTCGAAACGCGTTGGGCACCACCATATGCTTTGTACAATAAAGAAAAGGATAATTTTACGAAAATCTCTGGTCTCCAGAAAATATTTGCATATTTGCTTACTTGTTTAAGGAAAATTATTTATGTATCATGAAACGTGTTTCTGTCATAATTCTCGTTTTTTCAAAAATTCTACCTAAAAGATTATATGTGAACGAAATCCAGAAACTCTCTTGAGTTATTGTTCTGATTTTTTCAGATATTCGATAGTGTGCAGGGGACGGGAGTTCCCAAAGTGTTTTGGGAACAACCACACTTTTGTCTATTTTTGTCCAACCTAGATGCCAAGGTTGAGCTTTTCTCCCCCTGCACCTCAAATTTATCTTTAATCCCATTTATCTAACTTAGCTTGATGAGATAAAAATTTCATAAACAGGTGTGCCTCCTGGTTCTCTATATATCTTACATCCTGTTTGATTATCATGCAGTTTAAACCACAATAGATCTTGGGAAGGGTAACAAGGACTGTGACAAGGAAGAGCTGGACTTGGAGGAATGAAGATTACTTAATAGTAATTGAGCCATCTCCCATTATTTGGTTCAGTAAAATATAGCTGCCCTGTGACTTCCGGCCAATGGTACACAACACAATTTCATCATGAATCAAATAAACTACTACTAATTACTTTTGGAGAACTTTTCAAAATAAGACAATGGTCTGAAAAGGATTTGAGAGTGAGTGGAATGGCACATCCCACTTCATGCACTGAGCGGTTATGTATTCATAGACTTCCGTTTTAAGTACTGGTTCGAGGTTGAAGCACCATAGACCAGTGTGGCTTGTCTGTCACATGTAAAGCAAATTAGTTCGATTTGTGTGCTAGCAAGTCATTGAATATTGACAAGAAATCGGCATATATCAATTTAGCCTTCAAATAATTATGTTTTTAGATAAAAAAAATAGTCTGAATTACAAATATTACCAGCCTTGCTAAAGTGGCTACATGATCTCTTGGGCCCAGCAGCTCGTAATGACATGTTGGCGGTTCGCCCTTCATATATGAGTGACTGGGAGGATGACCTGGGCCGTTCATTGGAGGACAAATCTTGGTTGGACATCTGGGCTAGAAACTACTCCTCTTCCAGATGTATTACTAGTAACGAATGTGCTCTGTACCTTTTATTCCAATGGTATTACTCCCCGTCTCAGCTACACCATTTTTGAACTACACTACAGTCTACATGTTGGCAGAAAATCAGAGCACAAGGGACTTTTTCCATGTGTGGTGGGATTGTCCTCTTATTAACTTAATAGAAACCATTACCCATGTTAAACCTCCAATGGATCCCTAGGTCATTTTCCTAGGCGCGTCAGTTGCAGGAATCCATCCTAAATGTGGGAATGCTGCTAAACTAATAACCCAATTACGAGCTATTGTGGCAGCTAGCAGAAGTTGAAAGTCTCCTGAAGGCCCATTGTTAACCCTTTGGTGGATTAAGGTATGGGACATTGTAGTGGCTGAGAAAATTACCACAGCCAAGGAAGGTATGTTACACCAATTCACAAAAATGTGGTCCCAATTTCTGGAGTTTGACCAAACATCTCCAGCTTTAACCTCTAAACCCAAACATGTCAGTCAATTTCTGCGTATCTGTTGAAATTTAAAGGATCAAACTTTTTAGAGAGGGTCAGAAGGAAAAGTCTGATTATAATTGTTATACAATATATCAGTAATAATGCTTCTTATGTGAAACGCTATTCTTGTAATGCTTTCCATGTGTACAACCTAACAAATATAGTTAAAAAAGTGTTTTAAAAAAGAACCCAGCAGCTATGCTTTGTGCCCGCCTGTGTTCTGCTAGTAAAAAGTATTTAGCCTTTAATTGAGGTCATCCAAGTAAAAACCGACGAGACCATTTGAGCAGTAATCTTTGTGGAAGTGTCTCCTCCCCTAAACTTTTCGCTGGCTTCCATGGTTTTTTGATTTTTCGTTTGTAGCTGGAGGATTTTCTACTAAAAATGTCCCCTGCCACTACAACCCCTTTTCGCATACGCTGCTCTTAGTAGCCCATGCAGGCACCAAGGCAGGGTGCCTTTTTAACAAACTAATTTGGTCCCCAAACCAAGATCAACCAGAAAGTGTTTTGTGGAATTAGTTTTGGTGACATCAGGTTTTCTGACACATTTACTACATTAGTATCAGAGTACAAATATATTTGTTTCAGCCCTGCTCCTGGCCATTTTGTTTTGTGCCAATGCTTTAGTGGACTGCAAGGCACGGCCAAAATGGCAATTTTGCAAAAAGGGGCTCTTCCTGAGCCAATAAAAGCATTTTCAGCTGTGGTTTAAAGTCTTCCAGACTTCCCAATCTGCATCTAGTGAGGGAGCGCCTATGTGGTCTTCCCACCTGGAGTGCGATTGGTGGGCTGGATGAGTCAGTTGGTGACCCTGTGCTTTTCTCAGATGAGGTCCCCATTTCTTACCTAAAGACTTCCTGTAAAGATCTTGATTCAGCGATACCGGGTTTAGCTAGTGCGCAACTCATATGCTTTTGCATCCAGAGCCTTCTGTGCTGGTGGAATACCATCCAGGGATCTACCTTCAGTTCTTGCTGTTCTCGCTGCCTGGGCTGACTGTCCTTGCTAGACTTTTGCTCTCCTGCAGTAGCCTGGGTTGGGCCTCTCAGCAACCCAGAAGTCAAGGAACATCTCTGTGTCACATTGAACTGCTTGTGAGCTACACCAACCTGGACATCACCTGCCCGTCACAAGCATCTTCATGCCGCTTGTCACTGCTGCTTGAACCGCAGGATGGACCTAGTCGACCAGCTTACCAACAAGACCCTGAATCACCCCTTCAGGAAGCGCCTAGAACTCCATGTGCGGGGAGGTGCAGGAATTTAGTTCTGGAGTTCCCCAGCCTGCAGCCCCAATGGACTATGCCAGGCTGGGGAAGCAAAACGCCCCCTGATGCACTGAAGCTGTCAAGGGGAAACCTTGTATTGACAGTTAAAGCAAGCCAAGGAGTGCACCATCAGCTGCTTACAGCAGCGGGGGGGGGGGGGGGGGGAGCCCGCAGTGTTGTTTCTAGGCTGGCTTGGCCATAACGGGTGGAAGTTGCTGTGCCATTGCCCATTATGATTTAGTCGCCCCAAGGAAGATCGGGATATGCTAAAGAGGATAGCGGGGCGGGAGGGGTCTGGCTGAATTAGAATAAACCTGTCTCAGCCACTTGAGCAAACCTACTTTTTGCAATCCTTACATCCTTTCTCGGCACCTTTACTAGATGTATACTATTACTTGTGAGAGGATCTTCATTGCTTCCTATAATTATCTCGCTTTATGCAGTCAAATTCCCCTTTAGTCATGACATTGTGAGGTCATGCATCTTCTCTAGTACTTTGCTGTCTATGGTACCTGAAAGCAAGTGGAAAGAACAGATGTGGACTCAAATTCAAACTATTACCATGGCCAGATGACCTGCATTCCAGGTATTTAACAGGTCCTTATTGCAGAACGTGCATTGTGTATACAGTGTTCCTTCTCCGCCGCCTAGCCCTTCATAGCCAAAACCCTGGGTCTCCTTTGTGATGGCACGCAGGTCACATACTATTAAGCTTGGAAGCCAACCCCTCTTTCTTTTGTTGGTATCCACGACTTAAAATATTTACGCATGTCTTCAGTATGTTAACAAGGTACTGCTTAGGAGCTTGCTGCCCTGGTGTTCACATACCTTTTTATGTACAATTGTAAAAAGTAATACTGTTTAATAGTTTAATCCCATTTTCCCTTTTGATCAGCTATGTTACGTTGGTTTCATGCATAAAGTTGTAATCTGGGCGGCTCTTGGGGGAGGATTAGGGGGTGAAAGGGGTGTGGGAAGGGGAGGTGGGGTCGGGGTGTCTCGTTGGTTTTCTGTATTTTGATTAAAACTGTTAATAAAAATGTATTTTAAAATGTAAGGGCTTTTTTAAAATCAGACCGGGTTGAGCAGTTGTGATATTTTTTTCTGCTATCTCTTGTCTAAGCAGAGAGAAGTAAGCGCTGAGCAAGATATTTAGTCTGGCCTGGGTAAAGAAGTAAAAAAGCAAATGTTTCAGGTCAGGCGAGGAGATTTGCAGAATCTGGGATGAGGGCACCAATTTTCAAACTCGCACATCCTACGGTCGGAACTACAAATCCTCAAAAGGTAAGAAAAACATGCACCGTCAGTTACACAATTCTTGATGCTGGCCAAGGAATCCCAGCATTCAGGTGCGCAGCAGCACATCGTTTGTAGGTGCGGAACAATGGCATCACCTTGATGCCACAACAACAAAACCTTTGATATTGGCACCCCAGGCCACATGGGGGCAGAACCCTTCCTATATAAGGATAGAATGGCGGCATTTCCCAAAGAAAGTGCAAGGAAATGGAGCTCCAGAACGTTTCACCATCCAGCCTTACCATCCAGAATACTCTGCTATTCAGACATTAAAAACGTGCCAGTAATAAACTCATTCCAGATAACGATAGAGAATGCCTGATAAAGCTATTACTATACCACATTTTTTCAAAGTTGCTAAGTGGGTGGTGATGTTTGAGCTAAGGGCTCTTATGAATATGCCACTTAATGTGTTTGGTGTTGTGAAAAACCAGAGGGTGTTTCGCAACCTAGTCTCTGGGGATCCTGTACTCATGTGGCCAGGGAAAGGCCATCGCTTTTGGATCTCGACCCTGGGGGTGAACACGCGAGAGAGAATCACCTGAATAAGGGGTCCATGGGATTTACTATTTCATAAACATCTGCCACTACATCAGACCACCCTTCTTCAAGAAGTTGGAAGCACTAATCAGGGACTTCCTATGGGGACCATCTAGGCACAAACTGTCCTTGTCCGTTCTGACGCTACCATGCAGGGAAGGCGGAATACAGCTCTCTGACCTACAAATGTACTATCTGGCGGCACAACTCAGCCACGTGACGAGGTGGCTCTCAGATGATCCAACCGCTGAATTGGGGCTACTACGACAATCGCCTTCCAAGTTATTCCCTAAAGAGACACTCTGGAACCCACTAAAGCAGACGCGAGATGCTCCCATGATCACCGAACTTGGCAGGCAGATATGGTCCAGAACCTGCTTCGTCAAGCAACTGAAACACCCCTACTCCCCCAATACCCCTCTCCTGGCAGACGCATGCAAAACCCAGGCGGATCTTATCACAGCGAGATGATGGGAAAGCGCTGGAATCTACACATGGGGTGACATGTTCGAAGATGGCGTGTTCAGGGAGTTTGAATCACTCCAGAATAACGAGGGGCTCTCATGTGGCCAGTTCCTGTGGTACCACCGGATCAAACAAATTGCCAAGAAGAATTGGTACAGTTGGCCGGAGGAGCCTACCCTGGCCCCCCTATTGCAAGAGATGCACGACCTCACAAATGGCTGGGAACCAGTTTCTCGACTCTAAAGTCGGCTGATGGACAAGCCCAACCCTAAAGGTGCGACACTGAAGGAGAAGTGGGAAACAGACTTGGAAACCACACTGACGGATAAGGAATGGGAAAGAGTACTACTCTACCCCAAGGAGGTCTCGAGAAAAGCCAGATTCAGACAGATTCAACTGAATGTCCTATATAGGACTTACATGACCCCACACAGGGTGGCCAGTTTCAATAGACAGACATCGCCAAAATGTCCATGGTGTGGAAACGACAAAGCAGACCTGATCCACATGTTCTGGACTTGCACCAAGACGATGACATGATGGTCCAAGATAAAACAGACTTGCACAGACGCTGGAATAACCAGATATGAATGGGCCCCAAAAGAATGCTTACTAGGCGCTCACCCCAGAGCGAGCAAATACAAGCACGTGGTCAAGTTGATGGACATTGCATGCATACTTGCTAAAAGAACCATAGCCATGGCATGGAAGACACCAGGGGGCCCGAGGTATGAACGCTGGATCAAGGAACTGGAAAGATGCACTGAAGCTGAAACCAGAGCCTGGCAAGAAGGAGTCAACACAGGTGGAGATAGTAAAAATGATACTCAACTCTGGGAAGGCCCTTCGGAGCGACATCCACTTCGCTGCAGATCACAAGCCCCCCTGAGGAAATCACCCTATCACAGCTGAACTCAAGAGCCACCCAAATAATGGGAGCGCTCCGGCTCGAGTCCCCTCCAATAACAAAGCTGTTGCCCCACTACATCCCCAGCTCTAATTGAGTCCTGAGAACATTATCGCGCGACACGAAAACTGTTGTTGTTACACCGTTTATCATGTTTCTTTGTTTTGTTAACTTTTTATACCTGTATGCAAATAACTAAATGCCAATAAAATCTGTTAGAGAAAAAAAAAATAAGTGGTCCACGGGAGAGAAGCACCCGATGGGGAGACATTGTAACCGCCTTTTCCCACAACACTGCTATCCCTGCTTATTTTATGGGAAACTACAGCTCCCATAATTCCTCCCCACTTTACATTGACAACACTACTGAGCTTAGGAGGAGGAATGAAGCCGGAAACATTACCTCTACTGACCCGCAATGGCTCTGTCTCTGTAATGAGGTAAGGCATGTAATCCTGACTACACATGCCTGCCACTTGTTAACAATCCCAGTCAGGATAAAAGGTGGCGCCCACAGCACACTCTGAGCCAGGCTGGGTACAAGAAGGAACAGCTCTTTCGGGGCTGATGCGAACCAAGCGGCTGATCGGTAGTTGCACAGAGCGAGAGAGAGCCAGTCAAGAATTCCACACTTTCAGGAAGCCGTAAGCATTTCAAGACTGAAACTGTGCCAGCAAGCGGAACAGAGAAAGCTTCAAGGTACTTGGAAGTGGCCCGCGACCCTCCCGGGTGAACGGCAGAGTTGGGGAGGAGCAGAAGAGGTGTTGGTAACAGCCTCAACTGCTGCATGAAAGACGTTGATGAAAGATCAATTAATATGACCTGTGAGTTATCAAAGGCAACAAAAATCTGGTTTGTATTAAAAGCTAAAGTAACTAACTCAAAAGTGGAAGGTTACACACGTGCTGATTAAATGTGAAAAATTAAAGGAGAATTAATTGTAAAAGGAAAGGATATAAAGTAACAGAGTGGTCCTGCGAGGGGGGATGGCACATTGGAAAGACTGAGTTGAAGTGCATTACGACGGGAATCAAAGGCAAGAAAGTAACTGTGATCCTGAAAGAAAGTTGAATAAACAAAAAAGCAAAGTATGTGAACTCTGAATATGACAAGAAGATAAAGTATATGAACTTTGAACGAGGCCAAGAGGGCAAACTAAAGAGAATAAGAAACTACAAGTACCAAGAGGCGTTGGTGTTGCAAGATGAGGAATATTGTTGATTGTAGAATTGTGTAAAGAGAGATTGAAGTTGTCATGCAGAGGTCTACGAAAAATCCTTGCAATTTCGAAAGTCTTCGACAGTGAAAAAAAAATACACATAAGACAAAACGTGGGTAAGGGAACCCTCATGAAATGAAAGACGGGCTTGAGCCCAGTAAAGGGAAGCCTGTGCAGAACTGTGGGAAAGTAAACGTCAGAAGTAAAACTGGGTATTTATGACAAGGCGGAGGAAGACTATGGAAGTGATTGAACTATCAGTAGCTTGAAGCCCAAGCCTGAACGGTTGAATTGTACCAGTAAGCCAAAGTGTGAAAGACTGATAGAGCTGTGCCATCCACCTATCCTTTTTAAGAAACTCTCAAGACCCTGTGGTGCTGAACGTGGGGAAGGGAGTTGCTATTTCAGCCATTCTGACATTTCTTTTGAGACAATATTTTCCTTTTGTACTACTTTAACAGTATTAGTATAGGCCTTTTTATTTTGACTAGATGGACTTGGACTGGTTTTGATTTTTGGTTAATGGTCGGGACTACTCCCATTTTAGAGTTGGGGCCAGTTAGGAATTCTACCAACCCAATCAAAATACCAAATAAAGGTTTTCGAAACTTGTATCCATTGTGTCTGTGTCTACTACTTGATACCATGCCTTCCTTACAGTGTGCATAGCATTGTTTTGCATTGGCGCCTTAAAAGGTCCACCAGGATGAAAAAATTTAAAATTACAAAATAAATGCAAACAGAAATATGGACACATTGGGGGTCATTACGAGGTTGACGGTCCAGAAACAAATGGTACCGGTAAGCTTGCCGGAACCGTTGTTTCCGGACCGGCAAACTACTAGTGCTGTAAGCGGGTGTCTTTTAGTACGCCAGGACTGACCTGGTGGGTGGAAAGGCACCCGCTCGCAGACCTTGGCGGATGCACCGGCACCATTCATAAATCGTGCCGGTGCATCCGACCTCCCCATTCCCATTGAGTCCAATGGGACTCAAATGGGAATGGGGAGCAATATTTTCCAGTGCCCGGCAATAAGGAGTTACCGGGACCGCTGGGGTTGTAATGCCCCGGTAAGTCCCCAATGGTGGGCGGTGGAAAAAAAATTGACTCCGGCGGCAGCCGTGCCGTTTTTTACTGGTACGGCAACTACCGGACTCACAATGAGGCCCATTGTGTATTTACTGAAGGTTGTAGTGTCATTTCGAACAGAAATTACGTATGTAGCCAAGAGTACAGGAGATGGAGGCAGTCCAGGCATGGTTTGCCTTTGCGATCTATTGAGGGTATCTCAACTAGTAGCCGGTTGTTGAAAAGGTCAGGTAATGGGCCACAGAAACCTGGTACATGAACAATGTAACAGACATAGCTAGTACATTTCAAGGCCTAGTGCCAGAATGTGTCAGTTAGACAATCCCATATTTACATATGAAAATAGGAATGACATTGTGGCTGAGGTGCACTGTAATCCGTTTAGAAGGGTGGTGCAGCTGAACACTGGATTGAGATGTAATAGCATTGATATCTTGGGAGGCGGTGCATTCGAGTAAAGTGTAGCAAGTAAGGAGAAGGAATGGAAGCACGAGGCGGCAAGGGTGCGGTAGGGTACTGAGGTTAATTAGGAAGGACAATTTTCTAGGGTTCACGACAGGGAGATGCAGATAGGAAGGTGGGGGGAGGCAAGATCGTGCATGCATTTGAAGACCAGAAGGTGTAATTTAAAGATCTCGTTTTTGCATTGAGATCAAGCTGGCGTGGTGGCGGTGTGCTGAGGTGGGGCAGGAATGGAGTCGTTTGTAAAGGGGGCAAGAACAAAACGTTCAGGACTAAGTGGAGAGAAGGAGTGAGATGGGAGTCTGAGGAATATGCTTGGGCAGTAATCAAGTTGTCTGAATTCAAGAAAAGAGATTCGTTTTTTGGCAGAGCGTGGAGGACATTTGTCTGATGTTAAGAGATTGACTCTTGTAGCTGTAAGGCACTGTGGATGTTTAAAGTCGCTAGCCTTTGATAAAGGGGTGAGAACGTATAGGAGATACTCATCACAGAGTCCCAGAGAAATGCAATTTTTGTTTTGAAAGAGTTCAGCATTAGGCTCTCTAATGCCATCCATCAACGGACGGCTGTGAGACAGATGGTGATGTTTTGAGAGATGAAAGGGGTGAATGATGGAAAGAATGGTTTATCAAAGTAAATTACTTCATAATAATAATAATTTGGCATTTATATAGCGCTACGAACCCTCAGGTATCTGAGCGCTGCTTATATTATTACCCACTGTGTGGTGCTCATTTATCGACCTCGGAAGGATGAAAGGCTGAGTGTGGCCCCGCCGGGATTCGTTAGCAAGCTCTGCATGGATGTCAAAGCGAGCGCTCTACTCGCTGTGCCACTTTTCCAGCATATTATTTTTATTATTATTATACATGCCCTCTTAGCAGACATCACGTCAGAATTACGGACCTGCATGGCATAGGTGGCGGCTAAAATAGAAGGGCTAGATAATAGAAAGGAGGGAGTGGAGCACAGGGTCAGCGAAACGGAGGACCAGGTTGTGGAGCACTCGACGCAGCTCACGAATCTGCAGTGGAAACTCCATTCTATTCATGGTAAATTACCATGGAGTAATGTACTTGGATAAAATAACAGGATACAAGGAGAAGAAAATCTGGGGGTCATCAGTAAAGAGGTGCTAGTGAAAGCTGAAGGAGGAGGCAAGCTTACCTAGTTAGGGGGTGTACAGCATGAATGGGAGTGGGCCAAGAACAGATCCTTGGGGACGCCCACCGGAAGTGGAGTAGGTGTTAGAGTTCTAGATGATTGAAGGTGAGAGGTGCCATTATATGAGAATAATGGTGCAGCCAACATGGGCATGTATGGGCGTAGCCAGCATTGAAATGTTTTTATTTGGATATATATTGTGGGCAAAGGCAGCATGAAAATGGTCTAGAAAAATTCTCCTGTGCACTGTCAGCGACTTGCATCTTTTGTTTGTTTTGCGTTATCCTACAAAACTGATCGCAAACTTTGTGTGGCTTTTTACCCACTTTTCTCTGAGAAAGTGTGCTGTAAAATGCACCATTTCAACCCATTCTTTTAATGTTCTCAGGGGAGAACTCACTAGCTTCTGAACAGTCTTAGGTTTGGGCTCCCTTGCTGCACTCAATCACTCCCACGTGTTTGTGGGAAACATGTACGATCCTCCAATTCAATTCAACAGCCGCCACAGGATCTTCACATCTCTTTCTGAAAAGGCTTTACTTCTTTTTCACTTCCTGCCTTTGAACTTTTTAAAGCGCTACGATAGCCTATGGGTAGAGCATAAACGTTTTAAATAATAAAGACATAAGGAATAGCCTCAGGCTGGGGTGAAAGGAATGAATACAGATGTAGTTTGCTGGTCAGTGGCTGTGTTTTTGGAGTTGGGTTGGGAAGTAAGAGAGCAAGAGGACAGTGGCTCTTGGTTACCAGAGTGGAAGGAACATAAATGAAATGCACAGAATACATTTTGAGAGGCGATTCAAAAGATAAAGTGGATACTCCAGTACCTGGATTGTCCATTGGTGAAGACCTGGCGATCAGTGAGACGAGGTAGGATTGAAAATCAGCAGCGGCCCCTATTTCACAGCAGGCACTGAATACAATCCTAAAAGTTTTTGGGAGTCAAAGCACTCCAACTGAAGCTCATAATCATATTTTAAATGAACCATGCTTTGGTCCTGAGCTGTCCAGTAATTCAGTAACAGTGTGATGAAATGACTACTGCTCTGTAGTAAAGAGTACACAGAAGAGCAGTGTTTTCTAAACTCCTACTCAGTCCCACATTACTACTGTACCAGCAGGGAGTCCAATCAAATGTGAAACACGCACAGCATGATTGGTCCACCTCCTTTGCCTCATTTTTTTATTTCTGTTTTATTAAAAGTTGTTTATTAGTTTGATTAACAAACTTTTACAACATATAATCAGTTTCATTTTCATTATATACAATTAAAAGAAAACAAACACAAATTTGCAAGTATTTGTTCTAGAATTTTCTATGACCATACAATTTCACCTTGATATCTTCCATTTAATTTCCTTTACCAATATATAATAAAACAATATAACATTTATACTAGACATTTTTGCATGTGTTCCCGATGAAGTTCTTGGGTGGGCGTTATTGTAATTTCAAAGCATCTTTTTTTCCAGGTCATTCACCAACATAGAAAGAAATTTAGTTAATGTCACAATGCTTTTAACAGATGTTCCCCACATCATATTCGTCCAGCACCATTCTCTGGCGCTGAGTGTATTACCCATGTTTAACACTCCTATGATATCATACCGTGCAAGTTCAAAATGGTTACAGTAAATGACCAAGTGTTCCAATGACTCAGTTTGTGATGCTACATTGCAAAACCGACCACCTTGAGGTATTCTCCCGAGTATGTATCTGGTTTAACTTAAACCTCATATATAGGTCTCTCAGCTTGCAGCATGGAAATTGCCTTAAAGTCATTTCCTTTGCCTCATTAAGTAAGGATGGGTTTAGGGCAGAGTATATCCAAAAGGAATGAGAGCCAGCAAGGAAGCATCCAAAACTGTAAAACTGTAGTACTGTGGTAACAAAATAAGAGAGTCCAATCAAAGGTGTATAAAAAGTAGGAGTATTTAACTAAACTCAAGATACAAACACCAAAACACCAACAACCACTCCTGCAAAGAAATACACAGTATATGCAAACCTTTGGATGAAAGCAGCATTCTGGGTCAGAAGACAAGAGTACATAGGCAATTGTCTTCGTAGCAAAGGTATGGTCCTTGAAGTGTATGGAGGATTGTGGTTTAATTGTCACTAGGTCCTTTAAAGCCAATTCATGATGGACAGAATCACTCTGGTATAACTTGTAGCTCGACTGTATTGAGCAGTGCTTCTGGGAATTTTCCGTAGGGATTAGTCAGTACGAAACCGTTTGATGGGACACACTGTGCACTTCGACAAGCAGCAATCAGGTCGAGACTCATAGGAACCTTGCAAACGTGATGTGTTGATCCTCTCCGTTTGACGGCTCAAGGGTGTTTCTATGCATTGATTCAACTGTAGTAATGGGCCAGTTCGACTGAGTCCAACATTGTGAGGCAGTTTCACAGTGGTGGTCAGATCAAAGATACGAAGTAGACAGGCATGGTAGAAATGGTGGCTCAAAGCGGATTGAAGCAGTTGGGAAAGCATAGATGCATAGACGTATTTACAATGCTGACTAGGCACAGGCCTAGGGCGGCAGATTGCCAGAGTAGCAGCATTTTATTGCAGTCAATTTTCAATTTACTAGTGGTCATTTCTTAAATATAAAGCCAATTAGGTTTCTCCAAGTCTGGCTGATCTACAAGAGTCATTTTGAGCTGTTAGCAGTCATTCCATTGACAGCTAAAGTTTTTGATGACCAAACTTGTATATATGCTTGATATTTATGAAAGCTTTGTTAGGGTGAGTTTTGTTAAAAAAAAAAAAAAACGTATAATATACCCAGTGTGCTTTGGGGATTTAGTGATTCAGTTATACCAGCTCTTTGGTAATTCTTATCTTCCCAAAATGCTCTTTAATATGCGAAACAGTCACATCTTCATTGGTTTTATTGGTGCCACTTCACTTTATCTTTGGAGTTCTTTCTTATCAATACACACATACACAGTTATTAAACTATCACTTTTATATTCAAATACATGACATGCAATTTTTGAACCGTTGCAAAAATTAGGGTTTTCCCCTTATGAAATATAAAGGTTAAAAATGATGCATCATTTTACAATATTAAACACATTCCATTCTTAAGTCAAGCACAGAGTTTCCACAGGTGGCACTAAAATGATGTTCAGAAGCAAGCACTAAATTCCCTCCCCGGCCTGACATTTCAGAGGCCTGTGGCCGCCAAAATGTGCAAGCATGAAATAGATTATAGAGAAGTTAAAATGGAATTGGAAATCTGAATGTACAAGTGCATCAAGAAACCTGTGAAAGGATACCCGAAGCCATAGTAGGGTGAGAACAAAAACTCTGCACCAAAGGTACACGCTGTTCCACAGCTGTAAAGGTGTCCCATAGAGATTTCCGTTCAGCCATCTTTACAGAAGTTGCTCAGTGCTAAGCAGGCAAATGGCATCCCTGCTGGGTTTATCATGCATCTTTGATGACATTCTGCTGCACACTCAGTACTACCAAGAGAACTAACTACAAAGTATGTCACACAATGCATAACTGTGATGTTTATAAGTAATTTTTACATTAATTATATTTTAAATACATGATAGGACTTTTCCTGAGAAACAGTACTTATAACAGGAACATTGAGATTTGTGGGTATATAGATGTCCTGCTATGTATTGTACAGTCCAACCAACTCTATGGAGTTACACATTTTAAATTGTGTAAACGCAAGCTGGCAAGACCCATTGCCTAAACCACACCCACAAAGGTAATATTGTGCTGGAACACCCGATCCATTGCTCAGTTTTGCTCTTGGAGTGTTGGGTATTTTCAACAATTGCACAAACAGCAACAATGCAAATAGTATGTACCACTTCATTTGTCATAAAAGGTGCCTGCATTGCGCAGCTACGAGGAATGCTGTTGCTTCCCACACATGAATGTTCAGGGTCGCCCTCATGCACAACGCCACTGTGAGAATGCACAGCCTTAGATTCCAAGAACCTTCTCCAACTATCTTTAAGGTGTTTATGCCCAGGCAGAGTTTACAAATTTCACTTGTGATTTTGCCATATGTTAATGGCTTTCCAGCCCACTGTATTCAAGGTACATCAGCTGCAGCAGGTAACTTGCCTTGTTTCCATTTTTCCCCCTGTTAACACCAGTGCTGTAACCACGAGAAGGTGGTTGAGTTCTATAAGAAGTGCCTGTACCACTTGCATATATCTCATATGTAAACTTAACCATTGGACAAGAGCAGATGTAGAAATGTAGTTATGTGCATTAATACAACAGACCGGTCTAGGTGCTTCTAAGAGTGTCTCGGGAGGTTAGTTCAGGGGTAACGTGCTCGCCTTGGAAGCAAGACGGCAAAGAGCAACACAGGTTCGATCCCCGGGTCTGCGCTTAGAAACCTCTGGGTATTAAGCGTGTTATAAATAACAAAACATATAGTGACAGCAGACAATTTGTGAGAGAAACCACCTTCTCGCACTAGTGTCCAGCGACCTTCTCGCACTAGTGTCCAGTTGCCAGGCAGCTTATGTTCTTATGACTTCCTCTAAAAGATCGTTTTTGGACCTAACTGAAAGCAGACAATTAGCCGTAACAATTACCTCGAGTGCATTCAACTGTACAACGCACAGCCTTCTCCAAATCTTGGCCAGCAGAGATCTAAAAACACTTTTTCAACTAACATACCATAGAAGATGACAAGCTTGAAATAATAGAGAGGAAGCAATAACTTTCTAATCCATGCAACCTGAAAAATATCCTTATAATGTTATGGAGCCAAAATGGGGGACAACATGGGGGTGGAGGGTGTAGTTTGGTCCAAATGGACAGAGTTTGTTGAAGGAACAGAATCTGGTGATGGTGCAGAGTCTGGCAGAGGTGGAGTGAAGTTGGGGCGGGCGTATGCACTTATTTGGGCCTAGGTCTGCAGAAAGCCTAAATATGCCACTGCATAGATGCCATATTTCAGATCTTTGTATATACATTTGTTAATAAATGTGTACAGTTTACATATAATTACTTCAGTTTTATATGGAATTCGATTTGGCGACACCCTTCTCTTTTATTCCATTGGTTAGTGTCTGGGCACACTATGTCTGTGTCTGGCAAATGCCTCTACAAAGAGCCAAAACTATGGGCTTTGCTAATGACTTGTTTCTAACAGGTATTCAGTGCAAGGACACACTGCTTACAAAATAACACCTTACACCAGGAGAGGATTTACAGTTGCAATAAAGCCATTACACCCTTCTTAGAAATAACATTGGTATCCCCTTAAAGCTGCAGCACTATTTCGAAGAGATGCTGTTGGAAGGTGGGGAGTTTTGTGCTGGGCAGGTAGTTGGTGGGTAGGTCTATAGGGACTAGTACAGCCACGTGGAGTCAATGGGTGGATTAAGGCCAAAACACCCACAGGCTGTGCCCCTCGCCTCACATCTAATTTCTGCCCCATCTTGACTTTTTGTGCCACTGGTTCCAGGTTATAGGCAGCGCTTGCAGCACCACCCAAGAGCCTAAACCAATCACTTGTACACCCTATGCCGTAGCAGGGCTGCACGGTGTTTTATGGACCCATGGAGAGCAAGCACTACTGTACCCATGAGTAGAACTATGGACATCAAACCCATGTAATCGACTCCAGTCTGCCCCAGGGGTGGACTGGCCCATAGGGAACCCTGGAGATTTCCCGGTGGGCCTCTGCACCCTGGGCTTATTTTGTGTTGTATTTCCAAATTTTCTCATAGGAAAAGCATTGGGCTTGCTGAAAATGTGTCATATGGGGCCACTTTGAACATTATTTCCAGGGCCTCTTTTGGTCACCAGTAATTATTTCCAGGGCCTCTTTTAGTTACCAGTCCACCCCTGGTCTGCCCTAAAATTCAACCAACGAAGGTGAAGACCATTCTTCATGGGTGCGGCCTAAAAGTCCCCTGGAAGGCTGCAGAAATCACTCGGCCAGCTCTCCAGAAAATGTCTCGTCCTGGCTGGCAATCTGCGCGCGCACTCAGCAGCCATACTCAAGTTTTGCTCCCCATGTTGTATCTCATTACTCTTCACTCAGTGGAGTAACTTTGCCGAACATGTTGGGGGGGGGGGATGCCATCTAAAGGAAAGGGATTCCTGCCCAATGCGGTGTCCAAAATGACGTGCCATGAAAGATGGGGGGGGGGAGGAGGCAAGCACTCTTGTCCCCCACTAAAATTACGCCCATGTACTTCTTTTTTGGAAAGGGATTCCCAAGGAAGACAAAGAATACATCTGCTTTACACGTCTATGTAATGGGTTGACTCGTGTCATTTAATTGCACAACCTTATTTAAAATAAATACTTGCTCAAGGTAGGGTTTTGCTCTCACATGGCCAGAATTCCGCCCGACAACTTTCCCCCCACGTTTCTTTCAAGCGGCTTTCTTTGCGGTGAGCTGTAGCTGTTAAATGTTTTGTTAGGACCGCTCTGGAAAAACAATTTGAATCCTGCCAAGTTACCTCAAACAAACAACGGCAAACTGAGGGCTTATTTTGCGAGAGAGATAAAAATGCTGCGCGTGTTTTCTCTAGGACTCTGCGGCACGAGACACCATCTCCACTCGCTGCTAGATAACCAGGGAGATTGTTTTGTCAAGAAAATATTTAATGCAATTATAGTCAAACAAATTGGTAAGACAGATGGGAACCCGAGAACGTGCCAAGAATGGTCAAATGTTGGCAAGCGCCCCTTCCTCATGCTCATGTGGTGGCACTGAAGAGCGCACGTGGGTAAGGGCAACGATTTGTTTCGTAACAATGAGGCAATGCATATGCAAAGTGTTTGTAGGGAGGCAGATGATTTGAAAGAAATGCAAAGGAAGATTGCAAAAAATGCATTCAAACATCAAAAATAACGGTCAATATTATGCAGAGTAGGCCGCGCGCAAGAAGCCATCCAGGCGAACGCACCCTATACTTTCACCTGCCCCCACCACCTGGGCAGACTTTTCTCGTGCGATTGCCATTGTCCAATTAAGGCTCCAGCAGAAGGCGCAAGTGCGAGACTTCACACTGATCAACCATCTTCATGATCAGGAGAAATAGTTCAGGACTATGTCATTCTCCTAAAACCAGCACCACAGATTTGATTCCGTCAACCATAGAGATCTCGTGCGCATATGGAACAATTCTGGAACCCTCGGCATAGGGCCTGGCCAAAGGCCAGGATTTTTGCGCAATCTATTATTTTTTTTATACCACTTCGTTCTGGGGATAACCAAATTCTAGGTGTTCCCATCTTTCACCCACTTGTGTGAACTCTGCTTCAGCTGCTGTATAAAGTGGACAAATCGGGACAACGATCCCAGACTCCTGGTCAGGCCCGAAGAAAAGTGGCATATCAGCCCCCATCCCCTGCTAAAAACCTTGACATTTGCTGCTGAAACCGATTGCCTGTTCACCACAGTCTTCCATCCTAAACTGACCCCTTTATTCCCAAGTCTGCATTTTCCCTTACAGGACCTAGTCATTAGTGTTTTTATTGCGTGTATTTTCTAGTTTAAAATATTCTATTTTGATAAAACTTTGGTTGGGCATTATATTAGTTTGGCTCCCCAGTACACTAGGCATTTGGTTTGTGTGGAGGGTGCCACCCCCTAAAGACACACAAAGACTTGCGGGAACAGTGAGAGAGTTTATTGATTCACATGCCACGACCCCCCCTTATTTAATAACGTAACAACAAAACATAACTTTCTGAATTTGAAGAAAATGTAACATCAAATTTAAGAACAGATTTAATCTTTGAATTCTGCTGGGAAACGTCTGTCTCTACTTGATGACCTTAACCTGCTTCCCTTGCATGCTTCTGCTGCGAGGGGTGTATCCCCTTGCTGCCTCTGTCCCGATACCTTTTCTAAACCCACAACCCGTCAGCGGTTGTCGACTCTGCATTCATTCTGGTGTTGTTGGGACACCCAGTTTCCCCTTCACTGCACACACTGACTTTCCCCTTGACCCTCCACCCACGGCTCCTAAAGAATCTTGGACAGAAATCTTTTTGCTCCATTTAGTACCTCCACTCAACTTTACATACCCTGCTCCCGACTCCCACTGCCAACAAAAGGTGTAAGAAAAACAGGTAAACCTTTCCACACTAATCTAGAACTCCTCCCTTAAACACATCCACAATCTTAACCGGAGATTCCTCCATACATGTGCTGTTATGTCTTTTAGCACCAGGTTTATATTTCTTCCCAGCCTTTTGTACCAGCCCCCGGAATTCAACGTCAGACCGCACCCCCACCCCAGCAAAATGGGCCTCATTTGACATCCTGCCTTCCTTTACCTCATGTTCGAAAGGCAAACACTCAGCAAGACTGTTGGGGGGCTGCCTACGGGCCTTTATAGCCTCCGTCAACACCAACCGCCACTTGTGAGTACCAGCTGTATACTTTTTAATAAACCGGTTAACACGCTCCACCAGACCATTAGCACTGGGACTGTATAAAAGCAATCCTGTGACCAGGATCTAAATCAAGGTTAGATAAGCAGGAGCTAAAATCAGCTCCTGGGTATCAGTGACAGAAGCTATCAATGTGGGACCAGGACCTTGTAAATGGCACAAATCTAACTTCAACATAAAATGCAAATATTACATTTTGCTTATTTTTTATAACCCCTTATGCTTTAAATATCATATAGATGTGTCCAAATGCTGAATTATACAGTGTCGCAAATGCACAGATTTAAATTCCCATAGGTGTGTTTGTTTAGCATCATTTGGGCTGGGAAGCCAAACGTAGCTCCTGGTAGCTGTTTATGTCAAGCTAACCAGGTTCTTCTGGGCGACAAGCAGGAGCTAAATAGCTCCCAGCTCCCCGCAATTCTGAACCCTGCAGTTATGCTCCATTCCCCTCTCTCTCAAAAACTGCACAATCTGATGTGAAACAAATTGGACCCCATTGTCCGTTAATATACTCCCGGAACCCCTTCCCTATCAAAAACCCTTTCCCAAAAAAATCTATTACCGTACCCCGTGGTCACTGAACCCATCGGGTCAACTTTTATCCATCTCGAAGTGTAATCCCCCAAAACCAAAAGGCGACTGGCACCCTCACCTAAAACCTCAAAAAGACTGATTTATATCCATGGCCATCTTGCTCCAAACCTCACCCGGAACTAGAACAGGATGTATAGGCAGCGCCTTCACCACTTGATTCATCGCTGACTGCACAGGGTACACAATCTCTGACCACACTCTCCACGTCATTGTCCATAGTTGGCCACCAATACGATTATCTTAGCCTTTTCTTTGAAAGCGTCCTTCCCAGATGCCCCTCATGGCTATGTCAACCAAACTCCCCATCCTCATAGGAGGGACCAACCTGTCACCTTTAGTAATGTCCCAGGGGCTCCCGGCCAACTGATCTAAAACCAAAGCATACTTTCTACTTTGTCCATCCTTCTTTCAATCCCTTATGAATCCATATTATTTCAAGATCCTTTCTGCTCACCATTTCCCGTTGTCTACAGCTAGTATGATACATGCAACATATTCTCCTTGTGTTGTTTCACCAGACGATACTGGTAACTTGATTAAACAATCAGCAACAGCAATTCCCTGATCTGGAACACATTCCTCCACAAAATTATATCTGTGACGAATCAAGGGTATTTGTCTCTTCTCCCCAGGTGGGAGCCACCCCCTGTGATGCTAGGGAGGTGAGCCCGCTTCGCAAGACCTTCCCTAGGGATCTGGGCAAGTGGGACCTCACTGGAATTGACTCCCCTTTAGGGGACAAGGACTCCCGCTCCCTCAAGGAACTTCCTAGGCAAACCAAACTGTCTGCATATATGGGACTGCCTGTAAACAGTAAAGTGGTTTCCCTTCTGTTGGCTTCACATAATGCTGGACTGGCTACAACATCTGAAGGGAAACTAAATGCTATGTGGAATGCAAATCGGCCTATAAATGGAACGAGCGAAACATGGCAAAGGAGAGAGAGACGCATGCTCAGGGGAAGCCCTCCTACATAGATCTGCATTTGAGGGGCAGAGCTGTGAAGCTTAACAGCCAGCGAGAACTTGCGAGCAGGAGAACGCCGAACCAGGATGCCAAAGGCTCGGCAAAATAAGCAGTGGGAAAACCACTGACCGGATGGAGATCAGAAGACTGCCCCAAGAGATGGCGTGACCACAAACAGGTCATGGTGATCCAGACAACGCTGATACCCCAATCAGCTGGAGGAACGAAACCTTCAACTGCCAAAGCTGTGCCGAATACCAAGGATTAACAGAGCTAGACAGGCGAGCCTCTGTTAGAAGTGAGAAATGTGAGACCGACAACACGGAAGTCAGATGGATCCCAGTGCTGAGCCCGCAGAATCAGCCCATGCTATCTGAAGGTACATGGGTGAATCAACAGGGGCTTGCAATGGAGACTGTCTAAATGCTGATATCCAAAACAGCTGGAAGAACAAGGCTTCCTACTGGAAAAGCTGTGCCGAATACCGAGTATTAACGAAGCGCGAAAGACGAGCCTCCGTGAGAAGAAAGAAATGCGAGGCAGACAAGGAAGGCACATACTTCCCAGCAAGAGCTTGCAGAATCACCGCTGACGGTACCCGGGTGATTCTAAACAGGCAAAGGTCACGGGGGCTGTATGAACTATACATAAGGAAATGTAATATTGAGGGGGAAAACTGGAGAATAGAGGAAGCTCTATATGAAAAGACACAGAAGGAATGGTATACAAGTAACGTGTGAGGAGAACTGGCACTTCTTGATTGATTAAGGACTTTGACAAAGTTGTGAAGTTAAGTTCAAACCCTAGTCATAAAACTCAGGGACTTGAAAGTAAAATCTAAGGACAGTCCCGAGGAGGAGACTATCACAACCAGCAAAAGGTTGAAAGAAACTCCAACCTAGTGGAAAGAAACACCAGAAGGATACAAATTGAGGAGTGGCAAGGAAAGAGACAACCACTATAACAGGAACTTGAGAGAAACTAGAGAGACTCAGGAGCTCCCAGAGTCTGTGTGCCATTACCTATCAAGAAGTCCAGAAGCACATCTGGGAGAGTGGTAAAACCTGGATATATAAGAAATATTTACTGGATAATACATTTTTTAACTAAAGTGTTTGTTAAAACCCTGAGAGAAAGGGAAGATACAGCATCTAGCTCTTATTTCTAAGTGGTGCGGCCAGATTGGTTTAGAGTCTTGGACAGCGAATGTTTGGACATCTGGATGACCACTTTATCTTTTTTCGTTAGGCAGGGAAAACCCCATATTGATTGGTTCAAGTTAGGCATTACATTCTTTGGTTTAATAAAAGAACAGACAAATGTCCAATATGTGTCCAGCTCCTCCTCCTGGTTCGCCACATAACCCAAAACAGTAATTGGGACCTGGCCATAGGCGCTGGGGTTTATGTCAGCTGGAATGAGCATGCTCGCGGGTTTGCCAAAGTAACTCACAATTCCAGGGAAATCACAGGATAAGGAGAATCGGAGTCCACCATCATCTCTATGTCAACAGCAGTAACTTGCATGGTGTGCCAGTGCACATCATTTTTTTGCACCTTGATTTGAAGCAATACTTTCTCCTTCATGACTGAATGGTGGTTTCCGCTTCTTCCACCATGCTCATGACTTGCTTGTACGTGCTAGGTCCATCTCACACCCACTCCCTGCTTTGAGGCACCAGTGCATGTTGTGCATTGCCACATAAAATCACTGCCGTGCAGTGACTGCTCCATCCGCACTGCCTGCACACTGGTTTCCCCCTAGCAGGTTGATTCAATTATTTCTCTGCCCTATACTCCCAGGATCCGTTTTTCTGTTGGGGTATCCTGCTTATACGTCATCATTCACTATTGCCTGTATTTCCTTCTGTGCTACCACTTGTAAACTTTTAGTTGATTCTTCAATGGCCCTTGCCAATTCCAACGCCTTTTCAAGGGTGGGATCTCGATCTATCCACAGTCTCTCACGGACCTTGTTATTACAAGTCAAACTACCCAGACACTGGATGTTGCACCTGCGGACACAATAACCCCAGTGCACACAATCCAAGCACACTCAGAAAGCAGATAAGTACAGACGCCAGTTTCTCCTGGTTCTCCAAGCACCAACAGAAGAGCACAACCTTTAGCCTATCCCTCTTTCTTCAACCTACCCCACCCACTCTCTTGCAGAGCCACATGAGCACCTGGAGACCATGCAGATGGTAATGGTGCGTGGTGTAAATCAACATAACTTATGATGCGATCATTTTGGTGCTGGACTGCCCATGTGGGAGGGACAAAGACTGTTATGCAAATGGCTATAGTACCCACTCGAGAGTCCGCAGCCACACTTTAGCTCACTGTACCTTTCACAGATAGGAAATATCCATTTGCATATCAGTCTCACATGGGCAGTCCAGCACCGAAATGCTATAGCAATTCCCTTCTGAACAAGAGTACCAACAGCAACCCCATACATGTGTTTCAGCCTTGTTGGGCCTCATCAGTGAGGTGGAGCTGTGCCTCTCTGTGCACAGTGAGCAAGTGGTCCACATCGGATCAACCTAGGAAATTTAGGGTGACTAAACCCAAGTCCCTCAAATAATCAAAAATTAGTCCATAGGCGCCCCTCTGCACGAACGAACACGGCCCTTAAACATCTCACGTACAAAGTTACTTTTCTAGTTGTGGTCTTTTCCATATGAAGGGCCAATGAACTTCAGGCTCCGTCAGTAGGTGAGCCCTCCATAGCAATAGGGAAGAGAAAATGTGGTATTCCACGCTCTCCCAAGATTATCTCCAAAATGAATTCCGGAATTTCATGTAAACCAATCAACTGCCTTCCTTCATACAATATAAATCTGGCCGGGCAGAAAGGGCCTTACATATGATAGACGATCTATGGGCAGCCTGGTGAAACGCAGAACCAAAATGCTGCACAAAACAAGCCTATTTTCATGACATTTGCCATGGGACAAGAGGTTTGTCCCATAAACAAGTCAAGCATTACAAGACCGACTGCATGATTTGTACAAGAAAAACACAACAGGGTTCAAAATGACTGGGAGCTAGTGAGCTCCCGTTTCTACCCTCGGAGAGCCTCGGTAGCTTAAAACCAAAAGTCACCAGGAGCTACAAACATGCATATGTGACAAAAACGCAGTGTTTGAGAATGTATAAAATTTAATTTGGAAGCATCTGGGACACATTTCAATATAATGGTTCATACAAAATGGGCAAAATGTTGACGAGTGTGCATCTCATGTGGAAGTTGGATTTGTAGTGCGCCGTGAAGTCGCTGCTTGTCCCCAGCGGTAGCTCCTGCCTTCTGGGTGATGCCCAACACCCAGGAGCTCATTTTATTCTTAATTTTGAACCCGGTCCATGGGCCTTACCTTGGCCTCAGTACATACAGAACGGGTGGCAGTGGATGCCAGGGTTGCTTCAGCCTTGGCCAGAACTTACTTGATCTATGTTCCAAAGGGAGACCGTGATTACTGGGAGACTTGGTTCTGATATCTAGGGGGCCCCCCCGAGATCGCCAGGTAGTGCATCAGCAGTGGTCTCAGGAACTCGGCTATCGGCAGTGGTTGGGCAAAGAAGCATCGCAGGCCGCTTGCAGAAAGTTAGCAAGAGACCATTGGGGTGGCACCGCCAATGGCATTGCTAGCCGCATCGACCACACAACCAAAAGGAACAGGCAAAAACCGAGGATGGTGGGTCTAAGGCAGACGAGGGAAAGGGGGTGAGAAGGCTAGTATGTCTGCCTCTAGCGGGCGCAAGGGGAGGGCAGAAGATTGATGTCTCGGCATACAGCACCAGAGGTGAAGAGGAAGGGTGTGAATTTGGCTCTGTGCTGGAAAAAAAGTGCGACTAAGAAAAGTCAAAAAGAGGTGGCGACAGTTCAAGCAGGGGGATCAAAAGGACAAGAGGCCTCTGTTAGAGGGGGCACCTGAACTGCTCTATGGGTTTTTCAGTTTTTGTGCCAGTAATGTTGGAAAAACAGCAGAGTTTGCTCCCAGGACCGTGGCTTACCAAAACTTGATGCGATCAATTTATAGAGAATGTCTGCATGGTGCTTGGATTGTTCAGGAGGATTTTCGAAGTGCAAAAGCTGGGCAACAGTTGTTAGATTGGGGGTCGGGGGTCAGTGGACGTATGGTTTAATAACACAGGCATAAAACGGAGCCTGGTGAAAGCACTGGGGCAGATCTAATGCCACTTCTCACAAATGGGCTGGTTTAAGGTAAGTCACCAAGTGCATTGTGAATTGCCTGCGTCTATACTCTGAGCAATCCCGAGTGGGCGGGCATGAAACGCAGTAAACTTTAAAGGAATCGGGTGACTGCACGGATTCCTGTACCCTTCTTTTATCCAGTGACAGTGAAAGATGGATATTTTGAGTGATCAATGGATCCAAATTAAGGCCAGACTGCCTTATTCGCTCAGGTTAATAGAAAGCCTAGCACATTAGAGGAGCTCAATGCACCTATTCTGCAGGCAGGGATTCCCCGGACCCGCTCTCTGGACGAAGCATGTTTTGGTGGCCTAGCCCCACCACTTGGATTTCGGCCCTCGGCTGGTGTGCACCGTCATCAGTGTTAACCATGCTGGCCAGCCCCAAGGACTAAACTAGGAACTGTAGGCTAAAATACAAAATGGAATACAAAAAGTGGGTGGTGGGTAACTGGGATAGTCACCTTGGACTAAAGGGGGAGTGCGGATGAGCGAGTTTCAGTGCGTGTTGGTGTTTTATTTTTGCCAGACAACTCTGAGCTGTGAAAAGTACTCCTCTGGGTTCAGTGCTGGAGGCGTAACATTGTACCCTACAGCACTTGCGGCAGCTGCTCGCTGCACTGAAGGCCTTGTCTGCCCTATGGCCGTGTAGAGTCTTCCTGCGGGACTGGGTTACAGAAGTCCTTCCTTTATGTTCCTGGTTATGCAAAAGTTACCTTTTCGCTCACAGTTGGTGAAAAACCAGTGTGCAAAAGGTAACCTGTATGCCTCTGATGCGTCCCCAGGGCACAATGTGGCCGTGTGACTGCTTTAGAGAAGACACAGTGAGCACAATCTTAATCCCAGGAAGCGCAAGAGCCCCATACCTAAGAGATTAACACGGATTACTGCAGCTGCTGTCTGGAACGCACAGGTTTACTTCTGGCCCACACACTTCTGCCCCAAAGGTGAAGGACACCGTAGGGGACAGAGCGTGGATGTCTTCCTTCAGTTGAAAAGCCTACGGTGCTGGTCTTCTAGTTTCATTAACAATGTCCCGCTAACCTGGAATTCAGGCTAGTTGGGGAGAAGAGTGGCACCTCTAGCCAATGGTGGATGATGTCCTTCAATAGAACGGGCACACCTGCAGAAGATCATTAGTAGATGATTCTGATCCTTCAAGAGAAATGGCTGCCACTGACCATGTGACAAACATATCTCCGGCAGCGCGAACCACGCCAAAGCCGTCAAGACACTCAAGGCTGGGGGGAAGAAAATCCCAGGTGCTTTCGAGCTTTTTGCTAACAACCTCGCCCTAGACGAAATGGCACCGCATCTGGAACGCCTGAGAATCGTGCACTGCTTGTGGACACACAATACCCCCAGCCCACCACTGCACTCGCCTGTGCAGAGTGAGCCATTGCCACAGGACTGCAATTTAACAAAACAATCCTCTTGAGTTTTCCACCCGTGCCGACTTGGAAACGCACGACTTAACGCTCCGAAAGAACAAGTAGCACAGAATGTGACAACACGTCTGCAGAAGGTTAAGCACCACGCGCATCTCAGACACATTCTGTTGGAGCGGCGCAGGCTGCCTGTGAAATTTCAAGATCTTTTTCAGGTGTTATAAACCAACACTTCCAGATCCAGATTTAGAAGTGTGTAATGCATTTTCTGTGCATTATCAACCAGGATATGGGCACGTTTAAGCATTGGCTACTTAATGAAGCATAGACCGAAGGAATATCCTGATAAAAAGGCCCCCGGTTCCCTCCCCTTATAGCCCAGGCCAACTCAATAACCCTTTCCCGTTTTGGAGGGGTGAAAGTGCACATATGCATCAAAGACACCATTCAAAGTGCTGTCTGCTCACTTAAGAAATCTCAAATGGTGGTATATATTAAAGACTTAAGTATGTCCTTCTACTCGGAGGTGCTGACTCGTACACAAAGGGAAAAGTAAACAAACTCCTCATTGAAAAACACACTCGATACACCTTGGAATTCGCCTGAACCCTAAAGCAAATTCCACTAAATTGGAGATGGGCCAATGCGCTTCCCCCATCCTGCCTCCAGAAACTAATTTTGCTGAGCATTTTTGATGGTTAAAACTAGCTTTTCTGTTTCTCCTTTGATATGACTGAGTCCACCTGTAAAACTTTTCTGTAGATCACAATAATTTAAACATTAACACATGAACATTCTTTATCACAAGTTGGCTGGACGGACAGCAGCAGGTTGGCCTACATGGCGGCTCAGGGTCAGGAATCTTTGTCTCAATGCTGGTCGGCGGGACTGAAATACTGGTTGAGGAGTCTCGGACGACGTTGGTGACTGCGGCGGGACAACAGTCAGTGGTGCAGTCTGTTGCTCAACTGGCTCGAAGATTTCCTTTCAGGCAGACGCTGGCTGATGCTTGTCGATGCACTCCTCCTAGCCTCTTTGTTGGGCTCATGCCTTAATGAACGAATCCTCTGTCCCCACCAACAATCTCCTGTATGCCTGAGGTCATAACTAGAGTGCTTTGCAACAGTAAAGGAGTGAAAACATGCAATACTATGTCCGACCCATTGTCCGGTCTGTTGTGGATCAAAGGGTCGCTCTGGTTAATTGAGCGCTCTGTGGTTCCTGATTAAAGCAGCAGGTCTTCCTTGAAGCTGCGGCGAGAACCGACTTTCTCCTTCTAGCCACATACTCGTACCTGAATAGGGTCCCCCTGCGAGGTTTGCCTACTGTAAACACAGTCCCACGCACGACAGGTCACTACCCTTGATACCGAGAGGCAGGAGCTGGCTTCAGGTTGACACAGTGCATATCAAAGGTTGTTGAGGGTTCCTGTTTCTTTTGTTTTAACCTCTGCAGCCAGGCCCCTGTGGGCCTGTTTGAAGTATACTCTATTAGTGTGTTAATTGCTGCCACCATCTGCACAGGGTAAACAAACAGATGGGGCGGATTCATGGAGTTTGATAGTTAATTAGGCTGGCTATGGCAGGAGGAAGGTTTTAGCCCTGCCTCTTCTGAAATGCATTGTGTACTCCACCTGTTAGATCCCTACTAAACGACAGAGAGGACTGTGCCTCTAGGCTGTGTCCACGCAGAGTACACAGGTCTATGTGTATGTTGCGGAGAGCAAAGGAAAATGTGTGCAGATTAGCCCCACCCATTTTCCAGCGTTTGATCTACCATCATTCAATAGCATATAACATTTCAAAAAAGCCCAGGTGAGTGCACACCCACCATGCAGATGGTTGAATTCCTCACAAGCCTCTGATGGCCAGCCAGTCATGCTTTTCACCAGCATCCCGCGATCTCTAAACCATCCCACCACTACCTCCGTCTCTTGCTGTCCCCTCCTATGGCTTTGAAGCAGCCTGAAGGTGGCATTCAGTAGCATACAAGATACATAGGGTCTAATTTCCTATCCACCATCCAGTTCTGTTGCCAGTCCTCCTGAATGGGCAAAGGCATGTAGCTTTGATAGGCAATATTACAAGTCACAGATGGTCGAGACTGGGCAAACGCAATGGGCATGCACATGGACCTCAATGGCAATGCAAGCTCCTAGACTGATGGGCAGTGATTAGGAAATATCCTCAGAGACAAGGCTGAAAACGTACTGATCGTGGAACCAATTATGCTGACTGCGGGGGAAACCAGTAAAGAATGATGCGGCATTCCAGTTGCAGTTATAATTTTGGAGTACTAACCTCACCTACTGATTAAATCAAACCGGTTTTGAACAATAACACAAATAAGTTTTCCAAAGACAAATTTTATACCAAGTTTGAAGTTTTTTACCCGGATTCCACATAACAAATTGAATATTATGATCCAACTAAATGAACTGTGATTTGAAGAGACCACTCCAAGTTTACCCAACACTGCAGCTACTCAAGAGCTCCCATACCACTCCTGCCTCACACGCCACACATCTGCACAAACACATACAGCAGATTTCATACGAGCTTTATCCACAATGCTCACTTGGGCGGTGGCACCATCAGGGTACAAAGCGGCACGTGACCAGGAAATCTCATCGAATGAAGCCACATACTCCACTGCAGCCACCAGTCCCCCATCCCAAGGGTGCTTTGTCATGGTTTTGTAAAGAGCTGGGATTACTTACAGGCCAGCGTCGTGCATTATTTAGATCCCATGTGCAGGGCAAGGCTTCACTTGAGAGACCCATTCACCAAAACCGGTAAGACAACTTCGCGAGGAGGCTCTTCTCAGCAGCTTGGTCTATTACAATGGATAGAATCTACAGCCGCGCGGGGCAGTCTGCCAGAAGAACCTGCACACACAGGTGCGCGCTGCAGTGCAACGGGCTCCTAGGTAACAACGCCCCTTCCGTTTCCACTCCACCTTGCATATCTCCCACTAAGGCCCAGGGATGCTGGGGAGGCGTTTGAGGGCTAAAACCCCTGGAAGACGGGAATCCGGGGAGGCATGGCCGCTTACTGACCGAGTAGGACAACGAGCCACGTGCTGCTCCCACCACTGCACGGCCTGGAGGCAGGGGGTCTTAGTGCAGTTACAGCTATTGTTAGTAGCTTCCTTTGTCATCCAAGGGAATTGGATAGAGAGGAAAAGGAGGAATACAGGCCAGAACGAAACACCCATGAACCCCGCTAATGAATTCAGCTGAGGTGGGCTATGGAGAGCGACTGTGGGGCAGTAGTGGGGCCTGGGGGTGTAGCGCCATCACACAGCGTGGCAGTCTGCAGCTCGGCCACAGGCAGAGGTGCCCGGGTCGGCTTCCTCGGGAGCATAATGTTGAAGACATAACTGAGAGCTATTCCCAACCAATCGCTTGCGAAATCGCTTAAGCGGAGACAGATGCGGTGTGAACCGAGCACCACGTGAACGTGCACAGACGAGGGTACATTTTAACACCCCACAGTACTTGTTAAAATAACGCGTCTCAAAAGCGCAACATCACATTAGCTACAACAGAAAAATCGTGCTCGAGTCCGACAAATGAAATCACCAAATGCTCGAGTTCACGTGCCAATTTTTAAAGGACTGGGAGGGGGCGTGGGAGAAGCAGAAACATCAGTAACACCCTCGGACAAGCAGGGAAGTACCATCGCACAACACTGGCCCGCGGAAGTGTTTTCTGAATAATCTAGAGTAACTGTAACCTTGAGGCGGCAACATTTTTCATGGCGTTCATGGATGGTACAAAAGTAGCTCCCAGAACCAGTACATGCTACAGGAACACTTGCTTTAAAGATCAATGGATTGGTTAAACCGCAACGGATGTCCAAAACCCCTAAGGGTTGAAAGCAGCGACATAGAAACACAGCCCCCCGAATGACGCCCACACCAAATGGCGCGTGCCAAATGAATTGTAGTGAACTTCATCGCATTGTACTGTGCGCCAACACGTCACCATAAGGCCCCCTTCGCAGCCCAAAACAGCGTGCATAGTGGCAACTGCCAGCTGGCCCCGTGGCACACGCCGCCTGTGCCCACCCTGCACGAGGCAGGTCCCAGCAAGGCCGACTTCATTCTTCAGAAGTCTCTACGCTGGAAACCATTACACTGCGGTAAAATGACACCCATCACCACAGTGCTTAGAAACACGCCATCTGCGGCGCAGGCGCAGCGGAACCTCTTGGCGGGATCCGGGGGGTACACGAAGACTCTGCCCGCCAGTCATGGTAAGCTGAGTGGAGACCAAATTCCCCCCATAAGAGAGTGGGCCATGGTCCCAACATTGCCAAGTATGAACGCCGCAAGCACACACAGAGAAAACAAAACTCCCCGTGCACGCTCAATGCGACCCAAAGGGTTGACATGTACAAACGTCTTGCTTTCACAACTTCACAAAAACAATAAGCCGTTCGTTCCCATGCCTGATCTGTAAAAGCAGACGCTAACTCCCCCTCGAGCATCGCACGTGTGACAGTTCACTACTCCAAGTTCAGGAGAAACATCTGCGGATCAGATCTGCTTGCACCACTGGCTGACAAACATGCCAAGCAACTGGAACATATAAACTGCTCCGGTCAACACCGGAGATCTGTACCTGCGATAGGAGGCACACAGATGTTAAACCTAAAAGCCCTGCTCAGCTCATAAACGCGCAGGTTTATGTTCCGGACCCTTATGCAGTCCAAGTAGAAGGTTAGAATTGTGGGGACCTCTTGGCTTGCCCTCAGTTGGAGTGCATGCACAGCAAGTCTCCTCACCATCCTACTCTTGTCTGTAGGTGCACTCGGATTAAACCAGCCTTGCCGATCGGACGAGTGTCGGAAGAGCCTTCTGAAAAGAGCAAATCTCTTGCTGTTCGCCACTGGCAGAGGTGTGCATTCCCCTTCTACCATGGTTTAGGAGAGTGCTCCAACATGCCCCTCACCCCCTCAGGCAGGGCGACACCACCAGGTGTCCTTGTCCTGCCAGCTGTTCCATCTTTCTAGGGAAATGACGCGTCTCTCACCATGTCTGGGCAACAAGGTAAAAACATTGGAACAGGCCTCTCACTGTTTCATGGCAGAATTGGGTTGTGTATGCTCCACAGATCTTGGGAACCATGAGCGATCCAGCCAGGGGAGCTACGCCACGCCAGGCAACTTAACATGTGTGCATGTTCTCTCTTGCAGTGAAGCCAGATAGTCTGGTAGTGATTGAGCAAGCATTGCACGGGATTCAACCACGAAGATCTCGATCTTCATTTAGGAGCAATGTATTTAAATACAAAGATAAAGCAGTAATTAGTGATTTAATGGATCAAGGGAGCACGCAAACACCATTAAGGAGAAGCAGGGGCTGAATCACTGAAAATTGATAGTGAGAAACATATGCACTATTTTTTCAAATATCTCGATTTTCAATATGATCTATTGAGTGGCAAAAGAAAAGATGAAATACTTCACAAGTATAAAATAATAAGGTGTGGCATGCGCAGTACGTGCTAGTTGTAGGTAGAGACTAATTTTAGGTGCACAAGAATAAACAATGAAGAGCTCCATTTTAGACAGTCAGTGCTAAGAATCTCGATTCTTATCAAGAGGTCAGTACAGACATTGAAAGATAGGACATCAGTTAGGATAGAATTTTTAAAAAGAAGAATTACAGGAGCAAGTTATATTATAACAAAATCCTTGAAATTCAGTTAACAAACTTGAGTTGAAATGACATTAAGGTGCCGATTTAATGCAACAAACCCCCTGAAACGCGACGGGTGTTGGGAGCTAACTGTAAGAACCCCATTGCGCACCCCTAAGCACACTGACAACACCGATATCAATATCATCACAATTAACTAGAACACACCGCCGAGACCTTAGTGATGACGTGCAGGGTTTGAAATTGAGGGCAGCAGGGAACTATTTAGCTCCTGATTGTAGCGTAAAAGAGACTGGTTAGCTTGACAACAGCAGCTGCCGGGAGCTACTTTTGGCTCCCCAGGCCAACTGAAACCGAACAAACACACCTTTGAGAATTGAACTCTGTATTTGGGAACACAAAGTCTATAATTACACATTAGGACAATTCTACATGTGGCGTCCTAAATAACGGACAAAAGGATATGTTTAGACCTTATGTGGAAGTTACATTTTCGGATCAGTGGTAGCTCCTGGTGAATGCTGGATACCCAGCAGCTGCTTTTAGCTCGTTATCCAATCTTAATTTCGATCCCTGGACATCACGCTAAATCTCTTAAAACGTCACTTATGACATCCTCAATAACGCAACTGGTAACTACCAGGGATGGAAAAAGCTTTCACACTGTATTTGGAGACAGAGGGCATTCAAGCTCAGATGTAAGGTACCAAAACATTTTGGGATGTCCCAAAAATATTCCTAGCACATTAAGTGAATGCTCATAAGAATCTTCAATTTCAGATACAATCCTGAAGGGTTCTGCAACCTTTGCTTCTCCAGATGTTTGCCATTACAAACTCTGCCTGCCCTAGGCAGCACAGGGAAAAGGACGGGAGCATGGGCGATCCAGTCTCAAACATCTGCCAAAACGTACGTTGAAACCCATGTGCAAGAAAGATTACAGCTTCAGTCAGTCCCGTGTATTATCTACTCTAGTCCTGATAATCCCAGGTCATTGCAACAGGAAACTGCTCTTCTCATGGTTGACATTTACGGGCCACTTCCCATAACCGTTGCCATTTGACATTTTGCTTTGTTCTACTGACCGCAAGTTTCATGTGTTATGAAGAATAAAGGGATTTGGGAAACTCTTGCTTCTCATTCATGCAAGTAGCTTTTGAGGGACTGGTGCAAAGTCATAATTATACAACTCCAAGCGTCTACTTTGCACAGGGAACTGTTTTAAGAACAGTGAGATAGAGGTAGTAGAGTATCACTTCCTGGTAAGTACTCGTTAAGTACCGAGTGACTCCGGTGCGTAGGTAGGATGGTAACTTGAGGCATGTCGTAGTAAAACTGAAAACAACAGCAGAGCCCCAAGATGGCACCCACGAGTAAATGACAAGCACATATCTCTGTGCAGCACAGACTAGGTTGCAAACTCCAGACCTCTACTGCACAAGTTCAACAGACTCCTGGACCAAACGCCATGCTATGCAGAACCAATTCTTTACTGAAATCCTAAACTCGCCTGGTATTTGTATAGGATCCCAATTTTTTTTAAAAAAGAGACTCTTTGGTTTACAAAGGTCTGGGGGTAGAGTGGGGGATGGGGGTGAGAATTAGCAGTTGGACAGATTAGTGGGGAGTAAGCATAAACAAGTCGGTAGGGAAGTCGTGATGGTGCTTTACTCTTCTTGGGTAGTATGCACCGCCCCCCTGGATTGTAGACCTCGTCATCCTTCCTAACAGTATATAGCACAAGTTGATGGCTTCAGCTTCTGAGTTAAGCACTCCATTAGCCAGTATGGAACTGGATCCACCAGAAAGCTCAGAACAACATCCGGGCCTATGGATCATTCATGGAGTTACAGAGAACTACTGCACATTTACGAATCATTTTAGTAACCCTTTGCGCTCATATTTTACACATTTATAAGCGATATACATGCCGTAGTCTATATCATGTGACCTCTACATAGTAATGACCCCCTTCCCAGCTTTACTGAGAAGATCTCTAGCGCTACATCAAAGTTTTGCATTTGTACTAAAACATATCCACCAGCTTCTCATAGCCAACAGGAACAAATCCAGCTAACTCTTAATCAGAAATAAGCAAGTAGACCTTATAATGACTAGTGAAGTAGCCCAACCTCAATCGATGCACCAGAACAATAGCCCTCTACCCAAAAAACAGCATACTATCGAGCCACACCACATTTAAAGGAAATCTAGCAAGAATAAGTAAGAATGGCCTCAAATCAATCAAAGCAACCAAGACGCGGGAGTAAGCATGGGATGGATTGTACATGGAATTGAAGAACCCATCACCCACAGGCAAGGGATTTAATAAAACACAGACAGTAGCAGCATTCCATATGGGACAATGCCCTTGCCACGCATCAGTTCGACTCGCATCCCACCAACCCACATCCCATCGCATTAGCACGTCTGGGGCTTCCTATGGCAACACAAACCCACGCATCTTAACCCGCTACAAGTAGAATCACAATAGAAGAGAGAGTTAGTGGGTACTTCCGATGCGGAAGCAGGCATCAGCATGCTAGCATGTTGCATTTTGCCTTCCTTTCTAATCCTAATAACCAACCCCTGTGACAGAAAGGACCACCAAGAGCCTCAAATACCAGAAATCGAGCTATAGAACACCCGGTTATATTGTAATCCTACATTTAGAGTATATTCTGCTTTCAAGCATCTAAACTTATCATGCATGGTAGAGTCATCTCCCAGGCAGACAATGCGAACATACTGTGCTTCCAGAAAAGATTTGCATGCATGACCAAAACGTGTAAAATAAGGGACTTTGATTCAAGAAATTACTGGCTCAAAATATTGTTCACCTATTGTGAACATTGGCAGTCTGGCAGGGAAGTCCATGATGCATCATTTCGTCGGACCGATAATTAGGACTTTTAGTCAGCAGCAGGCACTCTTAAATCTTTTTCTATATTAGCTTGTTGGAAGAATTTTTTTGGGTTTCAAAAGAAAGCGTGTGAATTGGTTTCTCGCCTATTAGGGGTACTGGTAAGGTCCAGGACTGGCAACGCCACCTGGAGTACCCAAGGAAAGCTTCAGGACTGTCCCGTAGACCAATGGCGCGTGGTTTGATCACACCACAATGCTTTTCCAAATTGCATCTTCATCTTCCATCACTAGATATCATATTTCGGCCTACATGGACCTCTGCCCTTCCTTCAAAGGGGCTTTGAACAGTGGATTTCTTTCAGTCATGCCAAACCATACCTGACCCACTTTAATAATCCAGGAAAACGTTGCGTTGGTGCTTTTTCTTTTAAGCACATGGAAACTATTATCTGTTGAATTCTTGAAAGCTGGGCTGCCGCCAGCCGCGTAACCCCTAATCGTTTTCACAATTCCTTCAATTTATCTGCATAATGGAACAGACATTCTTCAAGGAAGCCACAGAAAAGTGCACCAGCTGAACGTGCGCCCATTCCACCGAACAGACAAACCACTCCCCCCCCCCCCCAATCCTCTGTGCAAGTACATTTGCTTGCATTTCCTTTACAGCATTTCGTGGATTTGCCTTTACAGAAGGAAGGAAGAGCAGATACTTCTGTTGGACTGGCTCCCAGTCTGCTCTTGTGAATCCTGCTGTAAACTGAGCACGCGCATCAAGTTTTGGAGAAGCAAAAAATATGGTGATCCATATCCGTTAGCTTGTCTTTGCAATTCTCCCCCAAATCTGGTACGCAACCGCTAGGTAATGGCTACCGACCCAGTGTAGACAAACATTTGGGAGGACAGTTTGGGTATTAGTTGCCAGTGTATAGATGCCACATCTCTAGCAACCCGCCACCACTGCCTTAAAAAAAAAAAAAAAACACATCAGTAGCATGTTAGTTTTAAACAGTTGAATTAAGTAGTCTGCTATATTATGGCTGAATATCCGAGATATTTCTTGGTGTCTCTAAGGAAACTAAAGTAAGACTATTGGAAACGGCCTTTGGATTGTGGTTCCGTTGCTTGGAAAGGAAATGGGCACCACAGTCTTGTGTTTTGCAGAAGCTTATCAAGGATTGGCACAGTCATGAGGCATCACCAGTACAGCTGCCTGTGCTGGGCGGCCAGGACCAAGTACTGAGGGAGAGCGTAATGTGGTGATGCTCAGGAGAAAGCCCCCTTGGAGAAGGTATGCAGAAGTGCCATCAAGGGTATCCAGTAAAGAGCAGTGAAGACGGGTAGCCAAGGGTGGAGACAGTGCTCCAGAGCCAACTAGAAGGTGGAACACCAGTGCACCGCAGCCCACAGAGAGAGCGTTCAACGGGTGCCGGAAGATGGTGTGGTTCGCCCTGCTCCACTTTCATTGTGTAACCAGTGGCGGCCAGAGCATGTGCCAGCCAAAACGGGCTAGAGTTCTTTGTCCTGTAGCGAGTTCCCTGCCTGAAGAGGACTTTGAATCCATTTAGTGTTGGCTAACGCACCGCGACAGTTCAGTACTACCCCTAATCTTGCCCAAACCTAGCCAGAGGAATACCTGGCTCTTCGTCATCTTTTATCGAGGGCCGATTCATGTTTTCGTAGCACCATGGTCCACATTTGCTGTGCTTCACATCAGAGAGCCCACAATGTACCTCATGCTGTAAATAGACCACTGTGCCCGCTCCCCCGATCTCTCTCTCTCCTTTTCACCTTGATATTGGAGAAAACTACCAGAAGTGTCTGTGGCCCTGCTCAAGACACCTGAAGTCTGCCACAGAAGTTGGTTTGTCTGAGAAACTGCATGCTTCTTGTTATTGGAGGCTGACCAAGGGTTACAAGTATTCACTGTCTCCCCTCTTCATTATTACATGCATAAGCACACAAACTGCTCCCATTCACCTCTAACCAGAAGGGGTGGAGGAGGGGGGGGGGGCTAGTACCAGACACTCACCCATTTGTGCTACACACCTCCATTTTACAAATGTTATGAATACTGGCAAATTTCCTATACATGCCAATGGCCCCTACTAAGGTCACTGATCGGCTTTAGGGACAAAAGTACATGAGTGGGACCACTTTGGGTTTAGGGCAAACAGACAATTTGGAATAAATCAAGTATCGCCCATCTTTGAAAACATCAGCCACACCCCCTCAAGAAAGGTGCCAACTCCTCAGAGGCTCTTCCAAGCAAACCTTTGGCATCTTTAAAACATTGGAGTCAGGTGCCAACACATTAAGACCCTGTTCCCTTCAACTAAGCCATTGCATTCTGTTCGGCGCCCGGTCTCTGAAAGCCGTGCAACTACAACAGACAGACAGTGGGCTTTAGTTAAAGACACCCACTTACTCAATCCACTACATGTACCTACCGAATCCGAGGGAATGGCCTTATCCCTTAGAATGCACCAGGAGGCAAGCTTCATGAGGTACATGTAGCACCTGGATTGTTTTCATTTTTGAAAAAAATTAAAAAACACCTTCTTTAAAGCAACACATTGACACGGATTCATATACAGTGCTGCTTACGCTTTATGATGGGCATCGGATTGTGCAAGTAGCCCTCACAATAAAAGCTCCTGCATGCAAAAAAAAAAAAAAAGTTACCAGCAGGCTTGAGGGTGGTGGGTGGATTCGTAAGGCTGGTCTGCTAGGCCTTTATAAAGGGACCTTCTTGGCAGGCACGTCATTTAGAGGTCTCCAGGGGTCGCAAATGTGACCTCTGAGGTCTCCCTTGCGACCTTTGTGGTCTCCCTTGAGACCTCTAAAAAAAAAAGTAACAAAAAAATAGTTAAACATTTTTTTTTTTAATGCAAGCTCCTGGGCTGTGGCCAGCACCATGTGGCTCTTTGCTTCTAGAGTGGCTGGCTTTCTTGTTCAGGCCCCTTAATAAAAATAAGAAAAATAAGAACGGGAGTGCCACAAAACTAACACTTTCAGCACTGACCCTAGGCGCACTTCAGGGGGTGAGTCACTGATTTAGTCTGTTCTTAAATGCCTCAATTCAGCCTTTCATCCTTCTGTGGACGATATGTGAGTACCAACACAGGTTGGGTGATATTGAGTGTATATTTTTTCTATATAAAGCGCTTAAGCGTAAGTGCTATATAATAACACATCATTCTCATTTGGCCTTGGACGTCTGCTTGCATTCACAGTAATATGGTAATATGGGCCTATACACACTGATCTTAACAATACATAAGGCGATCCATTCTTGCATGAAATGTACATCACATATTTTTCGTAGTGTACAATGCTATGTGATGCCACTTCCTGTTTTGTCAACGGTTGAAAGGTCGTGTTCCATCGCTTTCTGCGTACCACTTTGGGTTGGGGTCAAATGGCATCACTTCCTGTGATGTCACTAGGGGTTCAAGGGTCGTGTAATGTCACTTACGCTACCCCTGGCATTTTAGTGAAATGACGTCCCTGCTTCTGGGTACTTACTTACATGGTTCATGCACCCATATAGGCTGATGGGCACGGCGCTTCTCGGATCTGCAGACCAAACCCTCGGACCTCAGTGGTGCAGGAAAAGTATTCCACAGGTCGTTCTTTTAGAGGTGCAATCTATAATATATGCAAACAGGAGAAGAGGACCAGTTGGTGGATTGCATCCCAAGTGAGATGCAGCAATCACGCCAATGGCGTCCTATGTTGCCCGCTCGCTCACATGCAAAGTCTTTAAGGATGGATTAATAAAACACTATCCAGGCCAAGCGAGAAAATGCCGAACCAGAAAATGGCGAACCCCTTTACCATTCCAAGCACAGTATTACAGCCTTTGGGTTCGTAAAATACCACCAACGCCAACCTATGTGCTACTCTCCTGCCTGGAAAAGCCATACTCCACTCCCCTCCCCTCCCCTGCCCCCCAACTCCATCTGAGCTCTAATGAGAGCGAAACACGTGCCAGGGGTTGCTTTTACTTAGTCCAAGTTGCCTTGGGTGGTATTTACCCATGCAAAAGCTGCAATACTGTGCCTGTAACAATAAAGGGCTGTCATTTTCTGGCTCCGCATGGAGAGTATGTTACTATTCCAATGCTTACAGATTTTGACAGAAGGTAGGCATGTCAGTGAGCAAAACAGGGTGCCATTGATGTGACTGATGAATGGACTGCTTTCTGACTAAAATGGGAACTTACCCAGAATTCCTGCCTGTTTTGCATATTGTATGCGTCATGCTACGCTCCCAAGCATTTGCATATTTTATGAGTCACCCTATGCTTCCAAGCATCTTGTTTACATCTATGATGATGCGTTTACAGTTCGCCCTTTAATAGAGGGATTGAAAACTTCTATGGTAACGCTTGCGTTATGTTAGGTGGCATGTGTCAAGGATACAACTGCCATCCATATAGCCTAGAAGCACTGCACCTCAAGGAGTTTGGTGTCGCGAAAGAAACCAGACAGGGGCCACAAGTGAATCAGGTTATATTGCTCTCTTGCCAATGACAAGTCTGTCAGGTATGGAAAAAGCAAACATATTTAAGCACATTCCTACATGAATTACAGATGTGTATACATGAGATCTATCGTTGGCCCCGCCTCTAAATGCATTAACTGTGCATGGCCAGTGTTTTAAAAAAGGATATGTGATTAAGACTCCCAGACACAGGCCAGCTGCGAGCCTCTTCAAAAGTCCACGTTGCTTTATTACATACACAAGCTCCAGTTACTCTCAAACTATTTACACAGACTACCCGACCTCATCCTCGCCAGTTTAAGCCCCCACCCGACACTAGAGCATTCGTTTGAGGTCACCCGGTCGAATGAGGCAGAGGATGACGGCAGTGAAGTCTTGGCTATTCAGAAGGCCCGGCGTAACGAGTGGTCTCGGCTCACGTGCAAGTTAGAAAGCAACGGCTTTAGTGTTTGTGGCGTCTGTGCGGAAGAAAAGCGCCTAGGCGTTCAGTTGCTTTTATCCCCGTTTTTGATAGGTGCTCACATTGCAATTCACGTGCCAATAACTTAAGGGCGTCAGTTTTCAGGGGTTTCCCGGATTCAGAAGGGAAGTGGCTGCGCAACAAAAGAGTTCTGCCGTGTGGCCTACCCCGATGCTGGCGATGTTGGTCATGGCTGGTGGGGTGGGAGGATTAAAACCCAATTATAAACTGGAAATGCATTTTTTGAGGTGTACAGTGTGCAAGGGTGTGGCAGCAGGAAACTGACACAGGTGACACGATCGTTAATCAAAGACTTTTTAAATATATGAGAGTTGGGCAAATTTCTTCCTGTCCCGAATACTAAGAGCGGCTTCACTGCCTAGAAAGAATACTCTAAGGAGACTTGTCAGGATAGTCTATAGAAAAGTCCACTGTTGTGTCAAAAATACTATTTCCAGTGCTCACAATAAGAACTCAGACTAATGTGAAAAAGGGGATCTTTTGTCTCAAAGTTCTTTTCCAGCTTCCAAAATGGTGAAACAAGTCAACTTCAAAAGAAAGGACAATCTTACTCCCCAGGTTGCATCACCCTCTGAATGTCCAATGAGTGTCTTCCTTTCTTCAGTGTTCCAGAAATGTCAGCAAAACAACAATGGGGCTTGGCTTCCCTTCCCCTAGTTTCTTCCAAGTAGATTTCACAGTCAACCTGGCTCTTGTTTCTCCCAGACACTGGGACTATGAAGATTTCGCTAGTCTTCGCCTCGGTTTCACAGTCAACCTGGTACACCGTCCTGTCAGGTACTGTGACTAGGAAGAGTGCTCTGGCTCTCTCCATATTAGTTAATCAATTTTGTCAATTGTATAGCGTCTTTCACCATTATTATGGTCCCAACGTGCTGTTGGTTGAATCCTCTCGGAGGGACCAGCGTTTAAAATTTGGGAGGTGCTATTATGCATGTGTGCATTTCCGCCTTTAAAGTTATGAGAGTGTGGACAAGACCCTGCTAGTCACCCATGTCTGAATGTCATGTGCATGTGCGCAGCCGAGGTATACTATGAGCTAAAGTGGGTGGGTGGTGTTTAAGGAGATAGTTATGTGGGAAGCTACAGTTTGATTATTTGTTGTTAAAAGGTAGCTTCTTTCTTATGGCAGACGTGTGCAAGAGTGTTTGTGTTATATGTGAGTGCAGGGTGTGTGGAGTGAGCCTGTGCTTTCCAATAAGTTGCGATGGTGCAGTGTGCGAGAAGAGAAAAAGTGTTAGCTGTACAAACAACAATGTCTAAATTCTGGGTTCCAGATATGTACAAGGAACAGTGCTATGTTTCCCAGACAATCAAAGTGCTAAAGGAATTCATCATACTCACTCTGAAAGGATCTTCGAGTGAATACATTTCCATCCCTAGTTCCTTCTAGCGTGAACAAGGCTGTTTCATATTTGCATGCAGAAGCATGGCCCACCTTCACGTGCATTAGACCTTTGAGCGAGTCCTAGGCTTTTGCCATTTCTGCTCTTTTAATTGTGGTTTTCTCGTTTTACTACTACTTTGTTGGTCACAGCCAACCTGGTATACTATCCTACCAGGTACTACGACTATATATATTGCTTTGGCACTCTCTTCACATGGGTGCTAATCACAGACTCGCCTGTTTTTAATTGTTCTTCTTCCCACTTTACTACTAATACTTTGTTGGTCACAGCCAGTCTGATACACAACCCTGCCAGGTACTGTGATTATGAAAATTGCCTTTGGAGGCCTCGATTAGGATTTTGGGTGCAGGTCCCAGACTAGCCTTTTTGATTCTCCTTTCTTTTAGCCGTCCCACCAACCGTCCTTGTTTCCCAACTCTCTGGAGAGCTTACCGGTAGTCGGTTGTTTGCATGTGCTTCGGGCCTTCTCGGCTTCCCTTCGCGGCTCCCAGGGATTGTGCGCAGACTCTGAGCTGCGAGTCTCAGCTTCTCTGCGCGCTCCAGGCTTTTCCATCTGGATGGATGCTGAGGCTTCTGCTCCTCTCGGGTGCTCATCTGCGACAGATGCCTTGAGAATGCCTCTACCAGTAGGTAAGCATCCCGCTCCTGGTACCGTTGGCATCCTGTCTCCTCTACTGCTGCCAGAATTCGAATCTCCCTCTACCTGCTGAAAGGATTTCTATCATCAGCAAGTCCTTCTTCCCTTTTTATGTTCCGATTTACTTGACACAAATGGACTAGTGCGTTTGTAGTTGTTCAGTTGATTATTCCACATTACTCTGCACTTCTTCCTCGTCCCAGTCCTATAGTCATCCCTGCACTCAATGTTCTTACTTGTCTCAGTGTTTCTTGGGGAAGTGTAATGGTCTATTCCGATTGGGTTGTAAGAGAATTATAGAGTGTTTCTCCCAAGGTGTCGTCCCTCATCCCATAGGGGGACTCCCTCCCCATTAGATCCACCTGCTGAGTACCACACCCAGCGAGACTATCGGGTAGCAGCTTCACATCCCTGGCCTCATGGGAAGGGGCTTCCCCCATGGAAGCAGTGACGACATCCTGGGATCCGTCACAAGTGCCTCATACCACCAAAGGGCCACCACTTAACAAAAATGAGCCTAAAAGAAAGGTTATGTTAAATTAGGTTAGTGGAACCTATACATGCACCGCTGCCAATTACATAGTCACCATGCTCTCTGGGCGATCTAAAAGGGAGGGGTAGGCTGAATTAGTGGGAAGAGCGAGAAACCCAATGATAGCTTTGTAGATGCGGGCAGACTGTACATACCCACAGCATTGCCTTCGGATAGGTTTCCATGGCATTTGTGTTCAGAGGTGAGGAAGGGGGAGCCCATGGAGCCTGGATGCACGCCCCCTAACTAGAGCACCCCCCTCCCTCGATTCTGCCTCCCACTTAAAGCACTGAGTAAGATTGGCACACACTTCGAGATACAATCTGGGAGCAAAATAGTAGTATAGCACACTGCAGAGGGAGAGAGGGTCCCAAAATGGCAGTACAGAAAAAAATGCAGTGGTACACCAAGGAGCAAATTTCGTTATAGCCTACACTGCGCAGGGACTCCAGACAGCTAAAATACAGTACAGCACGTACGAGTTATAATTGGAAAAACAAGGGGTCAAAATAACATTCTAGCATACATTGAAGAGAGCTGCTATGGAGCTAGATCACAGAGCACAAGTTTCAACTAGGGGAAAAACGCCACTTTACTGCATATTGCAGAGGGATGCCAGGTAGCAAAAGACCGCAAGTCCAAATTACAGGGGAATGGTACAGTAGGGCAACAAGTAAACTAATGTGGCCCATGAAGAAGCAAATCACAGATATGGACATGTGCAATAGAAGGTAGCAAGCAGGGTTAGTGTAATCTCATGGTCTCTATGCCAAGTATAATCACTCGTCGCAGGACTGAAATAATGGTAAACCGGGGCGTCAAACAGAAGGGTTGCATACTGCAGGTTTGGTACCACTAGGTTTTTTCTGTCCTATTCTGCCTGTAGAGCATGGAAATAACTCACGGGTGCATGGTGTTTCAATTTTACAAGCATGGATCTAGAGCTGGGTGAGTCCGGCGGGGCTCTGGCCTGACCCTCGCTCTTAGGCCAGTGCCTGCCCAAAGCAGGGGCCGGCCTCAAACCCCACTGGGTGCTCGCCCACACATTAGATTAAACTGGAAGAATAAAAAAATAAAATAAAGGATGTGCTCCAATAAATGTGCCAACAGCACTTACAGGAGCGTATCTGCCTGTATTCCGGTCCAGGCCAGGCCACCAGACTGCCGACCGCACCCCAGGTTAAGTGTGAGGAATTGGCGTGCGCTCACCTGGGCTTTTTTGAAAATTTTAAATTAAATTGAATGATGGTAGATCAACTTCCCAAAAATGTGTGGTGATAATCAGTACACATTTTCCTATGCTCACTACACGACGTATGCATAGACCTGTGTACTCTGGGTGGACACAGCCTACAAGCGCAGTCCCCCCTGCCATATTTGGTTTGGGTATGACAGGTGGAGTACACAATGCATCTCCAGAAGGGGAGGACCAAACCTTCCCCCCTGCCATGGCCAGCCTAATTAACTATCAAAGGCACCATCGATCCACTATCTATGGACAGCAAACTGTCATGTCTGGAACCGCGTGTTTACAGTAGTCAACACGAGCCAGAAAGTCTGGTCTCGCCACAGCTTCAAGGGAGACCTGCCCCTTTAATCAGGAACAACAGAGAGCTCCATTAACCAGAGAGACCCTGTGATCCACAACAGACAGAAGATGGGTGGGACTTAGTTTTACATGTAAACCCCTTTACCCTTTCTGTACCAGAGCACTCTGGTTATTACCTCACGCATACAGGAGATTGTTGGTGGGGATCAAGGTAGGCTTAGCGTGCACCAATCCCTGAGATCCATTTGGCTTTAACAGAGAGCCGAGCCTCTCTTTTGGCAGATCTGAAGACTTTTCAAGGAGTAGCAAGAAGAAATCATCATTGGACTCTGGCTGAAGGTGCAGTCTGCCTTACATCTTCCACCAGTGAAGGAAGGCCAGGACCTCCAAGAGGGAAGCAAGATCCCTCCCTTAAACATATCCTAGCCAGTCGAGTCCCTCAAGCTGCAACACTGACCGTTGTTATGCTGCAGGCACTTAAGACTTCTGATACGCCTCGATAAGTCCTTCAGAACTGCTGCCCAGCACGGAGACAAAGATTCCGGACCCCGAGCCACCATGTAGGCCAGGCTGCAACCATCCAATCCATTCAGCTTCGCTCGCCAAACTGCTTGCCGCCCGATACCCAAAGCTATCCCCGTCTTGAACTCTGTCACAGAAGCTGACAAGCACCCTGAAACCGACTCAATCCTGTTGAGCATCAAGAACACCTACAGCACAAGGTATATTTTAAGACCCATTGCTCCCTTTGTGCTGAAGCCATGTATCCTTGAACTGTTGCAATTAATTACCATATCGACTACCCTCCTGTCTGTATCCAGAGTGCATCTCTTTTCCTTCTTTGAAGCGGTCTGTCCTCTGCATTCCTTAACAGGGTGGGTTGTATTTCATAGTATTGCTAGAACTGTCTGTGGTGATAATAATAACATATATTTGTATGCAACCTTGTCTGGACAGTCCCTTTTATCATTAGGTAGCAAATGTATTTTCGCTGTGTTGCAAATAACCAACAACCAACGACTTTTCAGAGATAAGCCTCCTGTTCCATTCACGTCACCAAAATTGGACAAAGAGGCTTATAATTTGCTTGCGTTTCCAATCCGTTAGGATCCTTTCGGGGTACTAGAGGTGTGGGGCTGATAGTATAGAAACAGATATTCATCTGTGGACTGGTGTCCCGAAAGTTGATTTGTCACAGTAAGTGAGCCCCTTTGTTTCTCCTCCTAGTACCCGGTTTCCACTTTGGTTGCCCAACAAATTCTAATCCTACTCCGTGATCTCCAACACTGGACTTCGGTCCCCGACTGCGTTCCCACCACATTGAGACTATAGTACTGGTAAAAGGCATATATAAATGACAATATAAATGGCAACTGAAATACAATACAATCCCTTTACCTAGCCCAGAACTATTTTGCTCCTTTCTTGATTGCCCAGTCCCATTTAGCCCCCTCTGTTGCCCCATAACCCTTTTAGCTGCCCCAGACCAGTCCCCCCCCATTTCTTTTTTCTTCTTTTTTTAAATAAAATGGTTTACTGGCATTTTCATGAATAAACAACAAAACAAAGCAATACTAACGTACACAATTTCGACCCACGCTACACTTCCCTCTTGTAACCTACCCGGCCCACCTCCCTCCCAAATTCAGGCCTGCACTCCTGTGTTGGTCCTTTATCATAGGATCCGGTGTTGGTCCTTTATCATAGGATCCGGTGTTGGTCCTTTATCATAGGATCCGGTGTTGGTCCTTTATCATAGGATCTTGATTCCCCATGACCGCCTCCCACTTCCCCCAGATTTTCAGGTACTTCCCCGGCAACCCTCTGTTGCGACATGTTATTTCTTCCATATTGCAACAATGTTCCAAGCCCATCTTGCAGGACTTCTTGGGCATTTCTCTGGATCCCCACTTTACCGCTAAATCTCTTAACCACCATTACCGCTATTGAGATCAGTTTGCAATCCCATCTGCTCCAGTCATATTCCCCACTGGTGTGCAATAATAGCATTTTGGGATCTTTGGGGACTAAGCTGCCTAGCACTCAACATTTTATCGAGGACCTTGTCCCATAATTCTGAGATCAATCGGCACTCCCAGTGCAGGTGATAAAAGGTGCCGGAGCACCCCTGCACTTAAGGCACATCACTCTCAGCATCCTGTACAGTGGTTTGCCCCTCTTGTAGGCCCTTAGCTGCCCCCAGGCCCGTTTTGCCCCTTTTGTTGCCCCTTGAACCTTTTAGCTGCCCAATCCCATTTAGTCACTTTTGTTGCCCCTTAACTCAGTTGCGCCAGACCCTTTGGTGCCTTTTAACCCCTTTTAGCTGCCCCAGCCCATTTTGTCACTTTTCTTGACTCGATCAGTCCCATTTAGCCCCTTGTGTTGACCATTAACCCTTTTAGCTGATCCCCAGACCTGGTTTACCCCTTTTCTATATCCCAGTCGCATTTATGCCATTTTGTTGCCCCAGGCCCCCTTGTTGCCCAGTCATCCTTTAGCCCCTGTTCATGTCCCTTTTGTAGCCCCCAACCCTTGATCCAAATGAGGCCCACTACCTCTGTTTAGCTCCTTTTTGTTGCCCTTGGCACCTGTCCTGGCCCCTTTCTGCCGTCGTTCTTGTCTCTTGTTGCCCCCAGACCCTTTAGCCAACTGTGTTGCCCCAGTACAGTTTATCCCCTTGTCTTGCTCCCTTTAGCCCCTTTTCTCATGCCACTCCTTTTTTTTGCCACAATGCCTTTCCTTCCCGACAGCCCCTTTTGTTGACCCGGACACAGACGCATGCCCTGGTTTTGCGCAGCCATTTCCTAGGCTAGGCTCGTGTTGGGCCCCAAAAGCCAGGCCAGATGCCCAGGCTCGGTCGGCCCTTCCCATGAAATCTCAGGCTCCCCAGGTCTACATGGATCTCCTCTCGGAAAAACTGGAACAGCCATTGAAATATTGGAAACAAGCTACTCCTTCTCCGGGGATTAATTAGAAGCAAAGGAATTTGTCCATAATTTTCATAACTTTTTGGGGGCAGACTGCCAGCTATTGTAGAAGCCTTGTTGGGAACACCTTGACAACATGCTAAACCTGCACACGTCTAGATACGGGGGGGGGGGCTTAAAAAAGGTCAAGAAAAGGAGAAAAAAAAACAGGAACATTGTGACATCTATTAACTTTTCCAACTATTAAAACCAGGGAAGGCTAATCACATATGCAATGGGTGGCACCGTGGCAGGGGGGTGTGGGAACACACGGGGCTTCAGTTCCCAGGCCAGGGGAGGGGGCGATTCACGCATCAGTGGGACTTTGCCGCCCATCACCAGCGGATCAGTGAAGCAGAGAAGGCGCAGCTCCCCAAGAAAGGTTCTTGGGTGTTACTGGACTGCCCTGGCAGAGAATTCCTTGTGGAAGGGGCAGGAGGGGAGAATGGCTGCTTTGCATTTCATGAGCTCTGCCTTCTAAAGAGGAAAAACAAGGAACGCCACCTCGGCTTTATAACACTGCCAAAAGCAGGAAAGGCCAAGCAAGCTCCCCTAAAACGGCATGCTAATTAAATGCAAGGAAAGAACGTACGCCGTTTAGAGAAATGCCTATGCCGTTTCAGCTCAACTACGTGCTCTTTTCAACGATTTGCTCCCGGACATCTACGGCGTCATCCAAACCGGAACTAAAAAGGACTTTTCAATAGAGCACTGCAGTGTATGTGTGCCTCGTGGACATTCTGCCTTCTACGCAAATATCTCGAGTGCCAGTTTATTTTCTGTATTCCGAGTTGCCTTGCTAGCCTCCCTTCCCCCAATCATATCCACTTACTGGGAATCAATGGGCATGTCAGTTGGCCTTTGAACCTCAGGTTGCTAGGAGACCGGAAGAAGCTCCGAGAAAGGGCAGACTTGGTAGCATCAAGGGCGACATAAAAGAGCGGGCTCTACGGTGGCGACTAGCCAAGTGCAGGAGTTTAATCTGTCCGTATATGCACGATTTCTAGAGTGCCAGGCGTGCCCGTTGACTTATTTTCAGTGTCAAATCCCCAAATCCTAAACTGAAATCGTGGGCCAGCTCGGCCCAGGTCACCCAGATTTTTGAGAAATAAATCCTGAAACGTAGGCCTGCAATGCATTAAACGCAGGACAAACACACGACGCTAGATTTGAGCTGGGGAGAATGCGCTCATGAAGGGCATTGCATTTCAGGTGAAATTATTATTATTACGATTTGTAGACTGAACCAGCTCACCACTGTAGTAGTGTCGCAGCACGACAACCTTGTACGAGTTAAGATGCATTAACAGGGACAGCAGGCCCTTAGTCTGCATAGACCGCAAATTGATTTAGTAGAAGTAAAAGCTGTTGCAATTATGACAAGGTGTGTAAGCAGGTGATCGATGGGTGGAGACTTCTGCACAGTAAATGTATATGTAAAGTCTGGGTGCACCAGGGCCTGGAGATGTGCTCCGGCAATCCTAAAATATATTATAGGCATGCTTGACCAGGGTCCTCTCAATGGATGATCTGGGTGTCTTGGAAAGGGCCTAGAGAAACAGGATCAGCCAGCTCGTCCTCGTGCTGCCTGATCCTTTGCACCACTCGGCTCAGCCACCACTGGCGCTTTCAGAAGGCTGGCAGCTTCGATTTACCACTTTGAGCGTTTACACGAAAAGCTCTTAACATTTAGTGCTATGCTTTTGCCTCACAACAAGAGTTGTGCATTAAAGGAGACAAATAGAACTCCATGTGTTGTGAAGAGAAAAATGTAAATAAGGCCATTTGGCTAATGTGATATCACTTTCATACAGTGCTTCATAGGATCCCCCCACTTTCTAAGCAAAGTAATAGTATAAAAAAATACATCACCAAAATCAGATGAGGGGCAAATTAGCATTGCTGGGATTTGAACATGGGACTGCTGAATGCACTCAGATGTCAGAGGCAAGGAATTATCTGGCTGAGCTTCCTGACGCCTTGGACGGTTTAAGCCAGAGTTGGGCAGATAGACTGGCAGTACCTCTTTCTGATTCTAAACAGGTGTGGATTGGGGAAAGCATTAATTGGATGGATACAATGGTTGTACGCCAAGCCAACAGCAGCACAGATAACTAATGGATACATTTCAGAACCTTTTGTACTGCAGAGAGTTACCAGGCAAGGATATCCTCGTTCTTTATTTTTTTATTTTTTTATTTATTTATTTACAGCATTTACAATATTATACAGCAAGGACATCAAAACAACAGGCCAAAATTACAAAAGAAAAGCATCAGACAAAAATCAAAAGAAACCATTAAACACATTCCAGATCTTCTCATATGAAGACAACTTACATTTCAATTTGTAAATCAACTTTTCAGTCCTAGACAGACCATGCATTTCCTGGACCCACTCCTCAAACGAAGGAGGAAACAGACTCTTCCACCCACGAAGAATCAGTCGCTTAGCCACAATGAAAGCTCTAAAAATCCACTTTTTAAGGGATGAACTGACATCAGCCAATTTGGAGTCATCACCCAAAATCACCGTTCTAAAATCTAGGTCAGACCCTCCACCCGTAATCCTGTCACACACATCACAGACCCTATTCCAAAAATCCCTGACACGCACACAACTCCATAGCATATGTTCCAATGACCCAACTTCTTGGATGCAACCCCAACAATCATCAGTATCAGTCATACCTCTTCTATGTAGTGTTTCTGGGCACCAATACACGCGATTTAAAATCTTAATCTGTCGAGACCGTTCACTCAGATTCAGCGAACACAATGAGACATTACCACACATTCTGCCAGGCCTCAACCTCAATTTCAGACCCAATTCTCTCACTCCAAACTCGCCGCAAATTGTCATTACTCTTATAATGTGATACAATTAACTTGTAAAGTTTACTGGCCAAACCATCCCCTTTTCCATTAGAATCTGTCAGAAAAATGTTCACATCTAAAGAGTCCGACCAATCCACCTCCCCCACAGACCTCTTCAGGCGTCTATAGGATGAATCGGACAATCCATCAAAACTCCACTTCTCTCTCAATTGAACAGCCGTCAACCACCTAACATCATTACCCAAATCGGAGATCTGTTTAATACCTACCATTCAGGCCAAAAAACAGTCCTGAAATCATCCCTAATCCCAGGATTCAGCCAGATAGAGGCACCCCTGCATTTAAAGGCATCATGACCCAGCAATGACCAAATTTCCACCCATGAGGTGCGCAGAAATGACGTTGTCAACAAACTACCCCCTGGAATTTTAGTATTCGTGGTCAGCAAGGCGCCGGGGCCCAAGGGCCCATAGGCATTCGATTCCGCAACCGCCCAGCTGTTCAATTCATCCTTCAAAAAAGGAACAAAAGAGTGTGCAGAAAAGGCAAAATGATAGGCCTCAAAATTCGGTACTCCCAAACCACCCAAATGGACTGGAAGCTGTAGCTTCCAAAGACTAAGTCTCGGTGGTTTCCGGTCCCATAAAAATTTCTGAACAAGACGGTCCAGATCTCTCCAGCAACTATTCTAAATTTTCAATGGCAGCATGCTAGATACAAGGTTAATTCTAGGCGTCAAATTCATTTTCAGGGCATTGACTTTATCCCAGAGGGAAAGATTAAGCAACGACCATCTTTCCAATTCCATTTTACAATCCCGAATAACCACACATGTTTTCATCCACCATATGGGAGACAGGATACGTCAGCCATACCCCCAAATAGCGCAAGCACACATCACACCAAGTAAACCCCAGCCCAGTAACCAGAGCCTTATCACACCTGTTGGACATAGGCAACACTTCTGACTTCAAGCGGTTAATTTTGTAACCTGAACAATCGTGATAGATGGTCAAAATCCTCATCAGACATGGCAGGGACACTTCCAAATTCTGCAGCACCAATAAGAGATCGTCTGCATACAGCCAAGCCTTTTTTGAACAACACCACAACAATTAACACCTTGTAAATCCGGTTTATTTTTGATGCAAACGGCCAGAGGCTCAATTGCCAGAATGAATAACAGAGGAGAAAAAGGACAACCTTGATGCATGCCCCGATTCAAACAAAAAGGCGCAGATACCGCCCCATTAGTCTTAACGTCAGCCGTGGGATTGGCATATAGAAGAGCAACCCAAGAGACAAATTCCTCACCCAGGTTCATCCTCCTCAATACCGAATACAAGTAATCCCAACTGACCCTGTCGAACGCTTTCTCCGCGTCGAGGGAAAAACAGTAGCATCACAGCCCAACCTATCCGCCATTTCCATCGTAATGAACAATCTCCTGATATTGCTGGACGTACGCAGATTTTTCATAAATCCAGATTGTTCCTCATCAAAGTGGGCAAGAATCGAACCAGGCGCATAGCAAGAACCTTGGCAAGAATCTTATTATCGGTATTGATAAGACTGATTGGACGATAACTAGCAGGATTATTACAGTCCTTACCCTTCTTCAAAAAGACCGAAATAGACGCATGGTTAGTACTTTTAGGCAACGTCCCGTCCAGCTTGCTAGAAACAAACATATCTCTCAAGAGCTCTAAGGCCGAGTTCGGAAGGATCTTCTAAAACTCACAAGGGAGGCCGTCCGGGCCCGGGGGGGGGGAGGAGGTTTACCCACATTCAGCCACGAAATCGCACTTCTGATCTCATCAACCGTTATCAAATCAACAAGTGAACCATGTTCAGAATCCTGAATCCTAGGCAAATTCAAATTTCCAAAGAAGTCCTCACCCGTTATACCAGCCTCATTGCTATATAAATTCTCGTAAAAATCACGAAAAATTGAGTTCATTTTCTTGGGGTCAAATGTAAGCCTACCCTCCCGGTCAATCATAGAAGCAATTGCTGACTCCGAGATCCTTTTCTTCAACCGGTATGCCAGCCATCTGTCACAACGTTCTCCCTTTTCGAAATAAGTACATTTACAATAGAACAGACTACGTTCCGCCCTCATTGACAAAAAGTCACCCATCTCTTTTTTAAGTTTTTTCAAAGTGACCAATTTAACTGAGTCAGTTGGATCAAGCATCAGATTCCGAGAGACCTCACCAATACGTAGATCAAGATCACACCTCTTAGCCTCTTCTTGTTTCAGTTTACCACTGGACAGCCCTAAACACACACCACGCATGCAGCATTTAAAGGCTTCCCACGTATTTGCCACACTAATCTCCTCAGTGCGATTCTCCTTAACAAAATAGTTTGCCTCCGAAACAACCCGCTCCAAAATATCATCATCCAATAAGATAGAGGTGTTCAGCTTCCATGAGAAACTTCTGTTACACTGAAATTTAAGTCTTAAATGCATCTACACAGGTGCATGATCAGTCAACAAAATATTTCCAATATCATTAGAAACAATACTCTCCGACACATTCCCACCAGTAAAAATCATGTCCAGCCTAGAAAACACACCATGCCTAGAAAACACACCATGCGCATTAGAAAAGAAACTGTATTGACGCTTGCCCGAATTCTCCAGACGCCATGCATCTTTCAAATTGTGCTCTTCCAGGAGTGATCCAAGTGCCTGATGATGATGATCACAATGCAACACACGCCTGACCTGACTTCTATCCAACGTAGGATCAACTACCGTATTAAAGTCTCCACCAAGGATAATATTAGAATTATTTAAATCTAAAAGTGTCTGCGCCACCATTCTAAAAAAGGAACAGTCATCCACTGTAGGAGCATACACATTGCAGAAAGTCAACAATTCCCCCTGAATCTCAACCAACAAGGCAACCATTCTACCATCCTTGTCCGCACACTCCTTTAAAATTTTAACTGGCAGTTTCTTCCGAAACAAAACGGCCACATCCCTTGATCTTGAAGAAAAGGAAGAGCCATATGCAGTACCAACCCACTCCTTTTCCAACCTAGAGATCTCATACGTCAAAATATGAGTCTCCTGCAAGAAACAGATGTCAGCATGCATGTCCTGTAACATTTGAAATACCTTCTTTTTCTTAAGCGAATTATTGACCCCATTCACATTCCAGGAGACAATACACAGGTCATTGACTGCCCCACCTGTGCAAGAAGTTTCCATTAGATCATCAAGGTCTAGAACCTCAAAAGCAGAAAAAATATCAAATAAACTAGATAAATGGAATACACACAAATATGAACACAAAACAAAAAGTAAAAAACAAAAAGAACAGATAAGACTGCGAAGTCTATTCAGCTCAAAAAGTAAATGAAACAACATTCAGAACCATCCCCAGGACCCCTCCCAAGGTACATTAAAAAAACATCAATGCATCAAAAGAAAATGGAACAAATTAAACCCAAAAAACCAATAAAGATAACTCAAGAACCCCAAAGTTCCCCATCCCCCAATAAAACCGTAAAAAATACTGCCAACTTGAACAACACTGCACCCATCACCTATAGAAAGCCCAAAGTGAGCCTCCGTTACACAACTAAAATGAGAGCTCATAAAGCTGATTTGAAAACCTGCAAAAACAAGTAGATTAAAGCTATGACATTGCGAATCCCCGGCACCATCCTTTTAGCATTGCCAGCATGGGAGAGTCCGATATCCTCCAGTTGTAAAAGAAAAGTCGTTTCCAGATCCACCCAGCTAATTCAACACCCACTCTGGCCACAGATAGTCTCCAGTCAAGATCGAATTCAATATGGAATCATCAACAAGAAATATTCCATTCCATTCCAAGGGCAACAAGACCACAGAAACCAAATGCAGAAGTTGCTTAGGGTTTCGTTACAATTAATCAATACACGCAGTATCCGCATCGCCTGTCATGTCCCCAGTCGGCTCCATGCTCTCCCCCATCAGCCACAGAAACATACCGCACAACGCTGGTGCCTGACAGCGATGGCCTCACTCCGTTGTGGCCCATCCACGAACAAAGCCGAACGAAAGCCATCTACAGCTGTCCCTGTACTACGGCAGCGCACCAACAGAGACGCGGCTAGCGTCCGAAACGAAACCTGGCATGATCAGCTGACCACAGTGATCCGTGCATACGTTCCACGTCACAGCAAAAGGTTCTTTCCTCAACCAAAGCAGAGGAAACAAGGAGCGCGGACTGAGGCCGTGACACAGATTCCACGTAAGTCACAAAGACACGGCAATGTGAAGTTCCAAAGTATCTTTTAAGCAACGTTAACTGACATCTGCAAACGGCGCCATTTTAAATGCCCAAAATACAGCAAACTATTGGCAAAAAACAAAAAGATATAATTAAAAAATTCAAGAGTCATGAAGGAGGATGTGGGGGACAGATGGGGGGGGCAAATGGGGGGGGGGGTAAATCCAAAGTTACTCAGTAGCAGGAACAAGCACAGCAAGGCTCCTCTTATATGTGTCCAACCAATCCAGTGCTTGCACAGAATCAGATGTGCTCCTTTCACCGTCAGGAAGTACAATGGTAAAAACATTATTCCTATGGAGAAAGGCCCTTAGAGTAAGCTTCCTGGCCACTTCTTTAGCACCCCGAAATGATCTCCTCAGGTGCAAGATTTCTTTAGGATAGTCAGGGTAAACAAAAACAGCTTTATCTTTAAAAGAGGCATTTCCAACCAGTCTGGCAGCTTTCATCAGGCGTTCTTTTGACCGTAGATTCAGAAAAGAAACCAAAATGTGCCTTGCTTTGTTCCCCAGGCGCTTCCCAATCCTATAAATATTATCAATGTCCTCCATATTGACTGTAGCACATTGAAAACATTCCCTAAACACTTGAAAAACCAAAGAAGGCAAGTCATCCTCTTCACCAGCTGAATCCTCCACTCCAACCAATCTGATGTTTCTCGCCCTGATCCTTAACTCCAAATCCAGGCGTAGTTCTCTTTCTTTCTGTAAATCAGACTTCAGATTATTGTAAGCCTGAAAGCTGTCTGCTATTTCAGAGCTCATAGTTGAAGAAGATGTTTCCAATTCAGTGGCCCTGCCATCCAGTTGACCAGTTTTTAAATTGAGCTCAGCCATAGTTAGTTTAATATCACTAACATCCTGGGCCACCTGAAGAATGACTTGTAGACATCCCGTAGGCTTGAAGTTTCTTCCATCTCAGGAATCTGCTTAGGTTTCTTTGAGGCAGGGTTTTCTGCTTCACCAATCTTTTTCTTTGATCTCATTACAATTTATTTACAAATATCTTCAGGGAGAGGTCCAGAGCAGTTGAGTTAAGCTGCTACTCCGCTGCCAGACATTCTAGAATCCTCTTTCACAGTTGTGGTTTATCCTTGCAATAGAACCCCTGGCTTCAATCCTGAGAGAAGATGGGAGAATCAGAGGTGTGAACTGTTGAGGGGTAGAACAGAAAGACCTGATGGTGGTGCAAAATCTAACGATTTCGCTACAAGCAGCAATGGGAAGACTGGAGGAGTTGGGAAGAGCTTCGGGCTACAAAAGTAATTGGAAGTCAGAGGCGATGCCGGTTATGTTGTTCTGTATCAAGGCAACTGCAGTCGAAGAAGGTTTCCAGTGGTGCCCGACGAGAAATGAAATACAGATCACCAGAGAACTGGGCCAATTGATGGAGGTGAACATGTCACTTGCATTGGAGAATTTTGAGTAAGATAGAAGACGGTCTAAACTTAACTTGACATTGTGGGGTAAGGTGAACACGATCAAGATGACTGCTGCTCCAAGAATTAATAATATTTTGCAAATGCTACCATTGCTGGTGAGAAGGTGGATGTGGTGTAGGCTGGATAAGTTGTTGCAGAATTACATTTTGGAAAATAAACCAAGGATGAAATAGTGGAAACTACAGTTGCCAATGACGTTTTCAGATGCAGCAAGAAATGGCTTCGGGACCTGATGGAGGATGATACGTGGCTCACTTTGAGAAGGCTGAAGACGAAATACAATTTTGACGGGGATTTGTATAGGAACCTCTGCAAAAAGAAGAAAGCATTGGGTGACATTCTTTTAATTGGGGGCGACCTAGGTGACATCACTGTACAAATTGCGAGACAGGAGCACTTCTCCTCGACGGTTTACAACCTCCTGAAGGGGGCTAGGAAAGGGATCTCTGTTTTAATAGAAAAGTGGTCACAAAATCTTACATCTGGTATGGATGAGACGAAGTGGGAGCGCATTTGCAGAAACATACCTCGTGTCTTTCAAAAGTGGTGAACGTGCAAGGCAGATTCAACTTTTGAATAGAACCTTCTGAACACCTGGGAGGATGTATGAATTGAACATGTGTGATTCAAGTCTGCGCTGGGGGTGTAAGCATACTGAAGGGACATTCTGGAGTGAGGTGTGCGCATTGATCAACCGAGTGTTGAGACTGGATATTGCATTTGATTTTGAAACCAGGATACTGGGGGATCACATTCTCATAGAAACGGTATACAGTACGTAGAAGAAGTGGATGTTCAGAGTCATTGCAAGCCGAAAAGATTGGCCCTAGTCATGTTTCTGCAAAGCTGATTAGGCAATCTGTGGGCTACACGAACTGGTATAGCCCGCAGATGTATTATAGCCCAAAAACATCGCAGCCGCTTACCGGCGATGTTATGCTCATTTGTCTTTATTTTTATGAAATACTGAGGGTGTTCGAATAGCTTTATAAACTCACAGCTCAGGCCGTACCGGGTGCTATCGGTCCTCAGACCTCGTTGAAGGCCCAAGCATATCTTTAGGGCCCATAAAGCCAGGTACCGCACTTGCTGCAGGGCAATAAAGCTATAGTATGGCGAGGTTCCTTTTTAGTATTGTTTTCTGTAAATATACAATTTAAAAATGTAATAAAAATGTTTTTAAAAAAAGAGTTTGGTAGAAACATTGAAGCCTTGCTGAACTGAAATGCACTGGAGACAAGAGTGGTGAGGCAAGACTAAAAAATACTTTTTAAAAAATAAATAAACTAACTACAAAAGTGAGCTGGCAAATAATCAGATACTAGCGGGCCTAACTTGGCAGGAGGAATTTAACAGATCTGTCTATGAAAGCAATATTGTAGGCAAATGTTGAAGACAATGCATTACATGATCGAAGGCGGCAGGACTTCAAACAGCACACGGTCATGCCAGCAAATCTACATGACTTTAAGGACCCACATAAAAAAGGTACAATTGTGGAGGAAATCTACTTTGGTTTTTGCCAGGAATCATCAAGATTGTTGCGGCTGCACACAGAAATAATTACAGTCAAGCAAGTAAATAATGCAAGTAGCAGGTCAGAGTACCAATATAGGGACTGGGGTTAGTCATAGGAGACAGGAGCTGGTAAGTGGAGTTACCATATTGGACACCCCAAGTTAAGGGATTAGGAAAACAAATGGGAGGTATTCCAGAGAGAGGCAGCAAGCAAGTTTCAATGCAGCCAAGCACAGACTTGAGATGGAGAAAGCAACAGGAGCATTCCAAGATAAGAGTCAATGTAAAAGCTCTGCATTCGGCAGCTCCAGATGCGCATAACCATGTGCCATTAGAACTTTACTTAACACGAGTTGTGATCACCATGCAACTTTGATCATAAAGACGAACAGGGGTCCTGCCTACCCACCAGTGCCCACCCGCCCAACATCAGACCATATATCACGGCAGCAGTTATTTCACAAGACCTTGACTCACACATCTTTACCAGTTCAAGGATCAACTTCAGAATTTGTTTTGAATGACATGTTTTGAATGACATCATTTTAATGACAAACAGCCCTGAAGAAGCGCGTAGGCTCGAAACACGGGTCGGCTGGGATTATATCCATGACAGCAACCTATGTTTTCTCTAGTTGTGCAATCTCAGTCTTAAGTAAATCTGCGGTTATATCTTATTTGTCTCCAAAGCATTATTATTAATGTTCAAAGTTTATCACAGGTTCAACACCAATAATGAATGCTAGTACCCCTATTTTTGATCAGTGAGGTGTCCGGTGTGACAGGGTGCTTGCACTTTAGTTAATCTTTTCCAACAGCCTCAACATTCTAAAGGGAGGTCATGCCACTGTGGGCAATTTTACCTGGAGAATTGTCTCCAGCTCTAAGGGGCCTAACTGTAAAGAAGTGAAGACACATCAGAGTCTGTAAAGAGGCGAGAAAGCCTTGTGAAAACAAAGCATGCCCAGAAAATATCATGATGGAAACACTGGGATAGAGTGGATAGTGTGGGCATCCAAGAACTGTAGTACATTTAAAATCAGATAAGATGCTGTAAAAGTAGAACTTCTGATTCTAGGACAAAGGGTAATGTAAAAGGAGATTTTGGAAGACTATTCGAATAAAAGGATGTTCTCAGCAGAAGATGCAATGCACGCACTGATCCGGTAGTAGCGAAGTGGCAGCATAGGAAAAAGCCAGGGGGAAGCAGCACAGGAAGAGAAGGAATGGAGCAGGACCGAGAGCTGGAGGCAATGCATAGGCCCAGCTTGCTGTCCGCATCTGCCACTGGGGTGGCCGTTCCGCTGCTGCCATTTTTATTGCGCCACAACAGCCTCCGTTTCATTACCCATTTCTCTTGGAGTTGGAATTAAAATCAGCCAGTCACTTTAAAATGTTGAGGAGACTGTACAGTGAGCATGAACAGGCCCCATCTATTACTCATGTAAATATATATATATATATTTAACAGCTGGCATAGCCTCTCCAATTCACCTCATCTTACTGACGCAGGAGACCTCCGTCTGGTTACAGCAGCCCAATAATGAGCTCAAACGCGACCAACATGAGAAAGTTTCGGGAATCACAGTATTACAAGAAATGCATTGGGGGGAAAAAAAATAACAAAAAAAAAAAACAAAACACACTTAGAATTAGTAAAATTACTAAAATAAGCCACATCACTGATCTGGTGCAGATCTGTGAAGCAGCAACGCCCAATCCATCACCCCAAAATAATTATTTACCTTTGAAACAGCCCCGCTACACCACTAAGGAGCCATGGCTCCATGCTTATTAAAAAGCTTCATCAGCCGGCCCTCGGAGCGAGGACCACCCATTCAGAACAATAGCTGTACATCCAGTCCCTAAACATCCAGGCGCTCAATTATAATAAAGCCCTGCAACAATACCAACTGCATTTAATGGAAGCGCAGTGCAAACAGAACACAGGCGCCTGAAGAGCCAGATACGCCAAGACACTCCGTTGTGTGTAGGAGCATTTGAATAACAACTTGAGCCATGTTGAGGCAGACCAACTTTCTTCAAAGGCCGCAAAGAGAGATTTATCTGGAGGAAGGTGCCGCCCTTAAACACCAAATAGTGTTTACAGGAGGGGTGATGAGCACACGATGGCGAATTCTACCAAGAAGGAATAAAGACACAACCCAATTAAAATGGATATAAATGTCACACCCAATGTTACCATTTGTGCAGCTTTCGTTACAAACGTGGGGCAGAGTGTAGACTGGAGCAGGTTCATCACGTCCTCCTAGCAGCGCTCCTTTAGGTTCCCCAGAAGCAAGGGCCCACCTGCGCCTTGGTGCCCGTTGCCTTGACCCCATTTTGTTCCTCTCAGGCTCCTCTCTCCGCTCCCATTTCCATGTGGGCGTTGGTACTCTCCTCAGGAGAGTTGTTCTGGGCGAAGTGCGGTCGAACTTCAGGAGGAGTGAGAATGGATGGGGTCGAGGAGACAACCATGCAATGAAAACCCAGTTGAAGGGCAACCAAAGCAACAACCCATTTCATTATATGCATAGAGTTCATCACAAAGTCTGCAAATCATGCTGGCTCAACCGCCGGCCGAACTTGAGATTGGAGCATTTCCTAGGAATCAGGTTCCACCAAAAATCGAGCAGTCCATAACAAAAAAAGTGTGTACTGTCACCAAGCCATGGGCATGGCACTGCCCTTGCAGTCGAGCCATGCATGCAAACGCTCCCGGTTCTAGCCTCCTGCCGGATGCACATGTTCACCTCCCAAGATGCACCAGGAGACTGCGGTGGATCACACCACAGCCCTGCGGGAAAACTAAAAACAGACCTGACTGTTTACCATTGCTACTAACTAACCAATATAACTAATCAAAAGCTGCCACTTTGTGACAAAGCATTGTCCTCCCGCAACGTGCATGGGGACTGAAATGGAGTCCAAACACTGCCTGGTGAAAAAAGAAAAAAGTTCCTCGAATCCCAAATTGTGTAATCAAAATATGAATAATCCAGGGGACCAAAAGGAGGCCTGCTACACAGCTGTAAGGTGCACAGCAGAAAGCAATCACTGCACCTCTAACGAATGCACAAGTTTGCAGAGAGCATTTCAAACGCCCGCATTTTTTATTTTTTGGTTTTACAAATACATGCTCCAGAGCAGTGAGCGTTATGAAGCAGACACGACCCCAGTTCAACCAGGATTTTCAGAGGCACCTCAGGACACGCTCACATTGGTGCGCGGTGTCAAGACACGTTAATATTGTAACCTAAAAAGGCCCTTCTCAACCCCAGGAAGGGCATAACATTCGGCTTCATTCGCCACACCGATATAAGCACTCCTCAGCCACTCCTGCCCACTGCACGTGTTCCGCCTGGGAGCGCAAACGCGTGCATGGCTGCTCTCCGGGGTCAGGGCGCTATTTTCCCAGCCACCAGCGGTTCATTCGACTATTGGCCTTTAAACAGATTAGGAGCAGGACTGGAACTCTTGGTCTAGAACTTTTTGTTAAATTCTTCACCGTGGCCACTGATTAATCAGCATTGCGTGCTGGAGAAGGGGGTGCGGAGCCAGCTTTACCATGATAGCCAGTACTGGAAATGGACATTTTTAACTGAGGGATCCCGCCAGCAACCCGGGAAGGTGGGCTGGGGAGGCACACTGGCAACGTGGGAGAATTTTCTAAGCCTGACCTGCCTCAACCCCCCTCCCCCCCACACAATAAATAAACATTTCCATTTCAGGAGATCAATTAGTAACACCTGAAAAATTAACCCAAAAGACGAATGTTTCCCATCATGCTGCAACGTGCGCATCTTTGAAGCCTGCGAAGTTTGCTTAAATATGTTCTGCAGCGCGCTCTACTAACAGAAACATTCACGTGTACCCTGACCAAGACGTCCAAAAGTTCTAGTGGGGACGTCTCTCGACTTTCATCCTGAGGACCGGTGCGAGTCCTGGCTTCAGTAACAACAAAAGCAAACAAAAATGATTAAAAGCCTTGACGGGCATACACGGATTTCCCAGATCCAACTTCCGGGGAGAGGAATTTTGCTGGCTCTCGGATCCGGGAAAATCCGGCCCAATGACCAGCGCTGCCGATAGCAGAACAATGTATACTTTTTTGGCAAGAATGAGCACGTGCCTAGGCTTGATGCCTCTTCCCAAAGCAGATTAACTACTAGGCTGTGAATAAGGCCCTGAAACAACAAAGCTGCCAAGAACCACTGTTCATTTTCGTAGTAGCCACTGGAGGCGTTGCACCACTAGGACGTACCTGGGCAGAACCGCTCTGTCCATGTTGCCACTGTTTTCCCATTCATCCCAAAGATGCAAACCACCAGTGTAGATCCCCCTTAACAGGAGGCAAGCAATGCTGCGGTCAATGCACCTTAAATGATCTGTAAAGGGCAAGATGAAACGCAGGCATCGCAGGAGGAGCCGGCCCATTGGTCTGGACAGCCGAGGGGCAATCACCGAGGTTCACAGTCCGGTAGCCATACAGGGCTATTTGACTCAAGGATTACATGTTGGTTAATCAGGTACCCCGAATTGAGGCGGAGAAAGACTCCTGGAAATGTACATCTCTCATGACTCCACACTGTGACCACTGTGCCGACTGCGACATGGTGCAGATGTTCATAGCGTGGATGATCCTCCTCCTCCTCCTCCTCAGGCCTGGTGCTCTGCCAATGATCTGTGCCTGAATGCCAGTAAGACCAATATCCTACTCATTGGGATGCCTGCTCCTTGTTCCCCTTCCCCTCTATGGCCTGACTCCTTGGGTCCCATCCCTTCACCCACCTGGGAGGCAAAAAACCGTGGGGTCATCCTTGACGCCTCTCTCTATACATCACTGACCTTACCAAGAAGTCAAAATGGCAGCTGCACCTTCTCAGGGGCATTCTACCTTTCCTCACCTTCCCCCAGAAGCTCAATGTCTCCAGAGTCCTGGTTCTTGACTATTACAACAGCCTCTTCCTCCCTCTGCCCTTTTCCTCCCTTTGCCCCTCCAACTAATCCAGAATAGGGCTGCAAGACTTATCCTTAGCCTTCAGCCCCGGTACCGCCTCCCATCTGCCCTAAAATCACTCCACTGGCTCCAGGTGACCGCAAGGATCACATTCAAAACTCTTTGCATCAACCACAAGGACGTCTGGGGCCTGGTGCCTCTGTACATCCAGCTTTCCATCCCTACATACCTCCTGCCTAGAGTTCTTCAGTCCCCTGGTTCCAACTCTCTGCTAGTCAAATTCTTCTCCAAGCGGAGAATGGGAGGTAGATCCCTCTCCTCAGCTGGTTCCTCCCTCTGGAATGGCCTTCTCTTCCCCCGCCCCCCCGACTTGAGCCAGACCTTTTAAAATTCTCAATACTTTCCTTTTCTTCTCTTCCTTCCCTCTTCCCCTCCCATGCCAACTCCCCCTCTGCCAACTCCCCCTCTGCCGCTACAACTGGGGACTGGTCCCTTCAGAGTCATACAGGTGTCAGCCCAACCCCCACCACAGTCCCTGCAACCTTCTTCCAGCACTTGCCCTCTGGCTTCCTTCCCCGGACCAGCCCACCCTGGTCCTCCATTCCCACAGCACTCCTTTTACCCTGGCACTTACCTTCCGCCTCCCCAACCTCCAAGCACTACCCTGTGCCCTTCTTGTGACACTCCTACTGCAGGAGGGGGGTGCCCCCAAGACCAATATAATAGTTGGTTTCCTCTATGCTCAGGATTCCCTTGTCCCCTCCCCCCCCCAATCCCACCTTCTTGTCTTGTGGAGCCTGGACACACTTGCCTGATCCAGTAGCTGGTTGTTTTCGATGTGTTCCAGTACGGGTTTGTAAACATAGTTCTGTATTAATTTTGCTGGGTATGGAATGTTTGAAATAGGTTTGTAGTTTAACTGGTCTTCCAAATCGCCCGCCCGTCATATCTTTGAGGAGCAGTTTAATGTAGTCTGATTTGAAGGCTCAGGTGTTCCCTGTGCCAAGGTCGATTGTGTATTTCTGGTGGCCAGGGGTCAGCTGGGGAGCCTGCCTTGTTGCTTTTGTTCACCAGACTGATGAATTTTTCTCTTGCTACTTGGGGAAAGGGGGTCAGCCTGGTCTATGGGCCAGGCGCTGGTTGAGGTAAACGGTTGGGTGGGTCTGTCTACTTTGCATGATTGGTTGTATGTTGGCGAGTGATCTGTGAAATCTTTGCATAGGTTTTTGCGCCACTGTACTTATTCCCCCAGTAGGGACAAGGTTTTTGTGTTGCACATCCCTAAGTTTACATTTCTCAGCTGGTTTAGCATGAGAGGTCAGGGTAAGGTACCAATGCTTTTGTGGGCACACACCGCAGCTGCCCAGTTTAGGAGCGAGTGTGGGGTACTTCTGCCCTCCGACATAGCTACACCTCTGCCTTTTACGCATTCTATAAACTCAGCCTGCAGGGCTAGCTCAGCTGTATTTTCCCTATGGATGGCTATGTATTGCTGCCGTTACAAAAGTTGGCTTTTTTTCCCCGCATTCCTCTCTGCAACAGTATTTGTATCCAATATATGTGTACTGCAAAACCGGATGGTCCAGACAAGAGGTCCTGCATTGAATATTATCTTAATTCCGCAGGTGACTGAATTTTATTCCGTGTGCGTGTGTTATGCATGTAAAGTACAGCAGAGCCCTCAATTGTAGACAGTTGCCCTGGAGGCTGATTAACTTTTGTTTAGTACCCCCCCCATTTGGGCTGCAACCCATAGAATACAGAAAAAGTCCCGCAAAAATAATCAATCACTGATATAGCAGTCATCTTTACGCATGAACACTCTGCTGCTGACTTTATATAATGTTATAAACGAGTCATCTCTGCTAGCAAAAAAACTCAAAGAGGACAACCTGCGCCCATACCTCAACACCCCCAAACTAGCACACCCTTTCACTAATGACCCCAATATTCTGGCAGACATCTACAAAGATGTCGTCACTAAAGCTATCAATGAAATAGCACCACTCGAATGGAAAAAAGAAATCACTACACACCAACACCTGGTTCACTGAAGAACTGCACTCAATGCGATCCCACAAAAGAGCAGCACTAAAAAACTAGCAATCCAACCCATGCAACAGCACCAAAAATGAGTTCAACTTAATCTCCAAGCAATACAAAATAGCCATCACTGCAGCTAAAGCCAACGCATTCAACACACGAATCTCCAATGCCAAATCGCACACTAAAGAGATCTTCGTCATCTTCAACGAGCTCATCTCCCCCCTCCCCAATACTCCAGATGAAATAATCAAAGATGAAGCGTGGTGTGCCAGCATTCAAACGGCCATGCTACACAAAATTGACCTTCTCCAAAAGAAAATCAAAGACCATTGCAAAGCACTACCTGAACAGACAGGTACCAAGCTTTCTAACGCCTCACCCTCCTCGTCCAAGCCCACCATACCTGACTTCTTTGATAACTTCTGTTTCAGTGACGTCCCTAACAATCTACAAAGAAATCTCAAACCCTCCCCCTGCAAAGGCGATATCTGCCCACCAAAACTCGTCAAAGGCTGCGCAGATTGCTTTGCGCCGCTTTTTACGGCTTTCATCAATGCGTCTTTTAAAACAGGCATTATCCCTGCTAGCCTCAAAGAGGAATGGGTCTGGCCCCTCCTAGAAAAACCTACCCTCACCCCCTGCAACCCAACAACTACAGACCAATAACCGCAGTGCCATTCCTCCTGAAACTATTGGACAAAGCCGCACATTGCCAAATCCAGCACTTTCTGGAAACCCACTCCATCCTTGGAACGAGGCAATCGGGCATCCGGAAAGGACACGGCACAGAAACAGCCCTGGTGGACCTAAAGAATCAGATCACCCAAATCATGGACAAGGGCAAGCCAGCTCTCTTGCTCCTTCTAGATCTCTCGGCCGCTTTTGATCTAGTTGATCACAAGACCCTCACCTCACACCTCACACACTCAGCCAACTTTTCTAAAGAATCAGATCTATGGGTCACCTCCTTCCTAGAAGGAAGAGCCATGAAAGTCTTTTCGGACATCGCCAACGCCACTCCCACGACAATCCACTGCGGAGTCCCTCAAGGCTCTTGCACTGCACCCACACTCTACAACCTGTTCACTAAACCTCTTTTTGACAAACTCGACTCCTACGGCATCACATACACGAACTACACGGACGACACACAAGTACTTCTACCCCTCTCAGGCTCATACCACGACGACGCAAAGGCACTCCACTCGATATACGCCATCATCCAGGCCTGGATGGCAGTAAATGGCCTATGCCTAAAATTGAGACAAGACGGAAATCATGATATTGGGTCAACAGAGCACCCTAGACAAACTGGACATACTGTACGCTAACTTCTCCATTGACAACTCCATCATCCCCACCTCCACAGCGGTAAAGACACTGGGAGTATACATAGACTCCTCTCTATCTATGAACAGACAAGTCAGCGCTATCACCTCATCATCTGCCCTACCACTAAACTCAAACGCCACCAAGCCTTACCTCTCCAAACCAAACTACCTCTCCATTGCCAGAGCAACCATTGGAGCCAAACTGGACTATTGCAATGCCCTCCCAGCGGGCACATCAGCAAAAAACCTAAACAGACTCCAAGACACACAGAACAATGCGCTCCGGGCCGCTCTCAGCATCCCAAGAAGAGAGCCTATCTCCCATGCCAGACATTCAGCCCAATGGCTCCCGGTTAAAGAACGGATCGCACTCAAAATCCTCACCCTCACTCACAAATGCCTCTCTCTCTCCCCGTCCTATCTATCAGAGACCATCTCCAAACCCTCCTCCGCCCGTCCCACTAGGACGCAATACACCAACCTACTCCACATCCCACGCATCAAAAAAGCCAAAGCCGGTGGCCTAAGCTTCCCCTACATTGCCGCCAAGACCTGGAACGCTCTTCCTGCAGACATTAGAGCGGAAAACTCGCTCCCGATTTTTCGTAGGAAACTGAAGACCTCTTTCCTTGCACAATAATGTGACCCCTGCGAATCCATGTCAATATACTGCACTGCTATTTGTACAAATACCATATTTCCAACTGTAAATAATGTATTCCTTGTTAATATTGTATTACTTGTATTGTATTATTCGTAACCAAGATATGTCTGTAACAAGCGCCACGATGCCCCCGGGCTAACGTGCGCTCTACAAATCTGAATAAATAACAAATAAATAGTAATTGATTAGCATTTTCACGTTTGCCCGGGCTACGGTCTTCACAGCGCTTTGAGGCCAAGGCAATGCAAGTAGGGGATATACAAAAAATCAAAACCATAAAAAACAAGATATAAGAAATCAAGCCTTTCAACAGCTTCTAAAAAAAACACAAAATGGCACGACTTGCCTGGGGAATTACAAGCTACACTGACCACATTTAAGCAGCAAGTGTAAGAAAACCGGGCAGGAAAAATAGGGTACACAGAAATCAGATGCGATGCATTTGGACGCAAAACCAAAGGAAGGCATTCCTCTGCTGACCCGAAGGCCTACTTAGCAATTAGTGGCATGTTTTTATTTTACATTTTGAATAAGCAACAGGATTTTGGGCCCGTCTCAGTTTCACTCAACCATCATTTTACAGTAAAAACGCGCTAGAGGCCCAGACAACCTGATACCGGAGGGGAAGACCACACATTCATCAAACACGTACCGGGAGCCAGACGGGCGAACCCTAGAACCGCCGAGTGACTTCAAATGCGCGCGGTCCTTCAGTATTCCGAGCAATCGCCCATGTGTTTGTGGGCAGAGTGAAAGGGCTGGAAAGTTGGGGAGCCTGGAAAACAGCTCGCGGATGACGGGCGACCCCGAAGCCTGCGCCTGGTTCCTAAAATAATGCCAGGCTCTCTCCGTTGCCTTTACCCAGCGCGGATTGCTCGTAGACAGCTGGCGTTCCTACACTAGAAGAGCAACAGGGTGGTCCAGTGGCCTTGCTTGGGGCTGGGCTTCCCAAGCACCCATTCCACCACTCCACGGAGCAAGTGCATGCCAATCGGTGCACCATGACCCCCCCCCAGCCCCCAACCCCCAAGGGCAAGGCGGCCAGAACTGCTAGCCGCAGCCCATCTACATGTCCAGCCATGCCAGCCTATTCTGATGTCCTCCCCCGAAGCCAGGGTCAAGGGTGTGGTGTATTACAGGGGGGACAACCGCTTCAAGAACCCCCCCCCCCCCACACTAAGGCAAACAGCACACCCCATAGAGTAACTCTGCTAAACATGTTGGGGGAATCGTGATCTCATTAAAGGGGGCCCCGCCAAAGGAGTGGGACAAAATGGTGTGCCACAAAGGTTGAGGGGCCAAACACCATTGTCACCCCTAAAATGACGGGCATGAGCACACAAACACTGCGATGGGTGTGCTCAAGACTGTACGAGTGCTGCTTGCAGGGTGCACCCCCCTCTGCCCCCCCACACCGCGCAGCTAAAAGCTTAGTATGGAAGAAGTACTTTACAGTAAAAGTATTTGAACATATGCACAGGATGCATCAGGCACAAGCCTGGCTGGGGAGCAACGAAGCACTGCATAAAGGGGACTCGCCCAGGGGTTACAAGTAGGATGCAGGGGTAGCAGAGATGGGAGGGGGAAGCAGCGGAGGGAGGGGTCGTTTCATACAATATACACATTTAAGACAAACGCCAACATGTGCAGAGACAGTGGGCCTCATTACACGGATGGCGGTGGACCAAGGTGCTAATAGCACCTTGGTCCATGCTGGTAAAATACCGGCACCGCCTTGGTGGAAAGGGGAATTACCGCCCTATTCCAAGGTTGGTGGGGCGGTAATTCCCCCTTCCCCCATTGCCCTTCCCCATTCCCATTTTTGCCCCATAGGGCATAACGGGAATGGGGAAGGTGCTAATTACGGCACTGCAAATTGCGGTACCGTAATTAGCTCCCTGGTTCCTTTGCAGGTTGGTTTTTAACGCCTGCAAAAAGCAGGCGTTAAATTCCCCATCCCGCAAAGGGACCTTGTAGTAAGGCGGTAAGGGTTTACCGGTAAAATACCGGTACCGGTAAACCCTTACCGCCTACCGTGTAATGAGGCCCAGTGTCTGACGCGGTATGAGAGAAGGGGCATGCACAATGAAACAACCACCCCGAGGGAGGCTTCAGCGACGATGGCACAGCCCCCCCCCCCCACCCAAACCCCCCAAAGCAAATCGAGTTTCCATCTGCAGCTGAAAGGGAGGAATGAGGATGTAGGACTCGGGTGGAGGAATTCAGACTAACAGGTGCACCCTTCGCCTTTAGTAACAAGAGAAGCTATACTTCACACACCCAAAGAAATGGCAGCTGACTGCAGACACTGAGCATGCAAGAAAGAGTGACAGCATCATCAGGGGGGTTGGGGGGGGCTTGTGCGTCACCAGCTGAACCAACACAAACACCCTCATCCCTCCACCCCACACTTTCCCAGCTGAGTTTCAATGCAGCATCAGAACAGAAAATGCCGTGCACAAAGTTTTGAAAGGGCCCCGTGTTCCCTCCACACAGGGAGACGGGCATTGGCACTATTTACGGGCCCCTGGACAATGGACCCCCGTAAAGCGGGTAGCCATCTCCCGTCCCCCTGCGCCCAGCGAGCCCTCGACTATCCCTGGATCAGAGTACCACGCAGCATCTGCGGCGCGGCAGCCAATGCCACGGTTAGCAATGATGGAAGGAGGTAACGGCACAGCACAGCCATTTTGTTTCCTTGAGGGGTTTAAAAACAAGCACCAACTCAAGGGGTCTCGATTGCACCCCATCTGGAGGCACTTCAAAAGGAAACCATGTACAGCTCCCGGCCATCCGCTTAACTACCCAGAGGTTTCTAAGCGCGGACCAGGGTATCGAACCTGTGTTGCTTCATGTGGTCTTGCTTCCAAGGCGAGCACGTTGCCACTGAGCTATCCTCCCAGACCACACCATGTGTATCCAGGAGTAGTGTTGGAAATTTTGTGGGATCCTATGGGGGTCTGGGGCGGTTTGAGGGAGAGCGGCTAGTCCTTTTATGTTGTTGGCCGTCCCGGCTTTTCGCCTTGATAATCTCTGATCACCCCACCAAGTGTGGGGCTTCCCCTTCCCAGGCCATGAGTAGGCAGCCTCCCGAGTTGCTCTGAGACCTGTCCCGACAGCCGCTTGCCTTCCTCCTCCAGCTCGCGTGGGGGGGGGGGGGGGGGGGGTAAGCGAAGGACATATTGCATTCACATCGCGTATTTGTTGAATTCCCAAACCTAGAGTTTTCCGTCAGGCCTACTACTACCGCAACGCCCGCTGGCTCGCAGCGGTAGCACCGGGACACCCCTGCCCTGGAGCCATACGGGCAGACAGGGCCTCTGACGGGCAGGAATGAAGGCAGGCAGCCTGTCTCTTACGAGCCGAGAAGACGGCTACTGATCCCGTCCGGATTTGGGTTATTTTCCTTCTAAACGCACACACATGGCCCGCGGCGAGTCTCGCCTCAATTATTGGCCCTAGTCCCAGACTAGGAGCAGATCTCTTGTTTACCCGACACGCTTTACATTTTCACGAGAGCCCAACCCTCCACGAGATAAGCAAAGCCCTTGCTTTTGTAAGCACCGTTTCAAAACACTACAAGACCTGGCGCCTTCGCAACGAGGGTGTAGCGCAGCGCGGGAAGCCCCCAGCCACGGGCAGATTCCAGGCGGGGTATTGCCCTGGTACTTCCCCCTCTTGCTGTCGGTCGGGCACTGTACTGGCGAGAGTCCTAGCATGGCAAGGCAGACTGTGGGGAGCCATGCACTTGCACACACTCGGAACACAGCTCTCAAGTTGTCCAATATGATCAAACGTGACCGAGTGACCCCCACGCATGGATTTGTTTAATGCAGGTCTGCTGTTGTCGTTTCCAATTGCCAGATAATTCAGATACAGCCAACAATGTGTATAGGAAACTGGCAAAGTGTGCACGGGGGCAGGAGCACTTTCGGACCCCCTCCTCGAGGAAGCCTCTGGGGCAGAATTTGTGATGGCAATCCTCACTGTGCCCTCTCCCGAACCTCCACTCTTGATATGATATTTTATTTGTATTGCGCTCATGCACAGGTGTCTCAGAGTGCGACGAGGCAAGGGAGGGGAGCAAGGGAGGACAAAACAACGATATAGGCCCAGTGACATTGAGCATGCACAAGTGCAAGTGCAGGGGACAGGGAGGGGGGAAAGTGCGAGGGAGAGGGGGGCGAAATGGAAAGTGCTGAGCAAGGGATACAAAAAAAACTGCTGGTAGTGCAGCCAGCAAGGTGGCAAGTGCAGGTTTAGCGCGCAGACAAGGGCTGTCTGCTAAGTGCAGGTAAGGGGACTGTAGGGTTACAAATACAGACCCAAGTGCAAGGGTTGCCAGGAGGCAGTGCGGGTATGTGGCTGGGTGGACATGGACCTGGGGCCGAAATCAGGTGGTGTACTGTGCCAAAGCAGACAGATCAGCAGGGGAGAGGGAGAACGAAGGCAGAAGCAAAGAAGAAGGTCTTGAGGTGCTTCCAGAACCGGAGATGGTTCTCCTCAAGTTTCAAGGTGGCAGGGAGACTGTTCCAGAGGTAGGCCCCAGCTGAGGAAAGAGATCTACCCCAACTCGTTGCTTGGAGAAGCGACTGACCCTAAGGGAGTTGGAGGTGGAGGAGCGAAGAGCTCGAGTGGGAAGGTATTTACAGAGCGAGAGTTGAAGGTATTTTGGACCCAGGCCCCAGAAAGCCCTGTGGACAATGCAAATGGTCTTGAATTTATTCCTTGCAGTCACTGGGAGCCAATGAAGAGATTTTGGGGCTGGAGAGATCCGATCCCAGGGCTTACGGCCAAGGACAAGTCTCCCAGTCCTGTTCTGGATGAGTTGCAGAGGGCAGAGTATAGAGGCAGACAGATTTAGAAAGAGGCTGTTGCAGTAGTCAAGCCTAGAGAGAACCAGAGCTCTAGAGACAATAAGCTTCTGGGAGGGGAAGGAGAGGAAAGGAAGAATACCTCTGAGGAGGTGCAGTTCGTAGTGTGACTTCTTATATCAGAGATGTGAGGAGACAAGGAGAGTGCGGAGTCGAAGATGACCCCTAGGGTCTTAGCCTCACAGGTGGGAGCAGGAAGAGGGCCAAGGGAGACTGGCCAGAGAGTGACAGGAAAAGAGGGTGCAGGTGTGCCGATGAGGCGAATCTTCATCTTACTGGCGTTAAGGCAGAGATAATTGGCAGCACACCATTCCTGGATAGCAGACAGACAGTCAGAGATGAGAGAAGGAGAAGTGGTGAGAGAGGGAAGCCTGAAAACATGCCGAGTGTCATCCGCAAAGCACTGAAAGTCGGAGCAGAGAGCAGCAATGAGGTGGGCAAGGGGTGCCAGGTATTGGTTGAACAGCCAGGGAAAGAGGTTAGACCCCTGGAGAACACAGCAGGTACAGAATGAGCAACAGGAAAGGAAGGACCCAAGTTACAAAGACCCTCTTACATAGCCGGCTTATGGAAAGGCTTGTGTATGCTGTTATGCATAGTTTATGGCAGTGGCCTTCAAACTGAGGGGCGGGCGGCCCCCCTAGGGGGCCCGAAGGTGGTCCATGGGGCGCGAGACTCTTCCAAAAGGGAGTACAGCGACTGCATTTCATAGAAAATATAAGCAGATATGCAATGCTTTAAGTGAGTTGGGGCCAGGCCCGTCAATCTTCAAAAAGTGGGGCTGAGACGGGGCCTTGCTGGGCCCCCTGGTCCAAGCACGGCACGGCAGGACACGTTATCCCAGCAGCTACAACGGGAGATGTGCCCGCCATGACAGAACCTGGGGGGGTTTGGTGATCTGCATCACACAGAGCAGATTAGATCACCGAGCTTTGCCGACGGACAAAGACGCCTCGAGGTCGGTGATCTGCAGATTAGGTCACTGAGCTTCGCTGACGGACAAAGACGCCTCGAGGTCGGTGATCTGCAGATTAGATCACCGAGCGGTCTTTGTCCGATGTATTTTTCAGGCAGCCCTGCCACTCTAAAAAGGCAAAGCAACACAACAGAGGTTGTGCTGGCAACATAAGTACAAGGCAATCCAGTGATGTATGCCATTTAAAACCTGTGTAAACTCATACAGCTCCAGCGCCCTTTGTGTTCTGGGACTTGTAGTTTGGCTTTTCCCATAAGGTTACATTTTCTCCATTTACAAAGCTCCAGTGGCTAAACAAGCAAAATACAGTGACTTGGCAGCTACTGTCCTGCCAGCACCCAGTCCATACTACATGGAAAGGAGACGCGGCTGAATGTGCTACCTGCACACATGCATGTGGCAACTAGGGATTTTCTGTAAATTGTTCAGTGTGCATTATCAAAATAAAGCCACATGCTTTCATCATTGTTTGAAACTGGCATTCAGCTGGTTGCTGCACATTTTGAGAATAAAGTGTGCTGTTCCACATTAAAAGAACACGTTTTTATTTTACAGGCTGAAAGCTATGTGAAGTTTGCAGTTATTTACATTTTGTTCTGCAAATTAATCAACAGCATTGAAATTGTATTTGCACTTCCCAGGGAGGTCTGGAATCTAACATTTAAAAGGGTCACTGAAGATGACCTTGTCCTTGCCAGCATTTCACATGTTTGCTGCCTCCTGGGCAGCCCTTGACAAACAAAAGAACAGAAGATGGAACTTTATCATGGGCAAACCTCGGTGGGTGAGGCAGCTATCAGCTCACACTCGGCCCAACGAAGCCACATTAGACATCCGACGGCAGGTTGCACAGGACCTTTCCGAGGACTTCCAGAGAACGCAGCACCCTGGCAGGGTGAGCGGCTGCAGAGCAGGGCCTGGAGGCTGCAGGGTTGGGGGGACAGGAGGATCCTGCTGAAGAGGCACAGTCAGAGCAAACTAGGGGAGCCCTGCCAGCAGCACCCAGGGGAGGTGTGCCAAGCACCCACTGCTCTGAGCTAAGGCTAGCTCTGCCAGCGGTTCACCCTGAGATCCCTGCCAGGAAGGAGACTTGCGCACAGGCACGGCCAAGACACACTCAGGAGAGTAGCCCCTCACCACCCCCCGGAGCAGGGGATTCTCCTGAGAGAAGCTCTTCCAGTGGGCAGAATCAAGTCTGGCACAAGGGAGCCGGCTACAATCCACACACAGGGCAGATCTTTACTCGGATCCCTGCCAGGGTGAGAGCCTGGCACACATCCACGGAGGAGCCTGGCCGACAGATGCTGCCAGGAAACAGTCGGAGCAGCCCTGCCAGGTGGCAGTGGTCCACTCATGAAAGCAGTTTCCTACAACTGAGCGCATCACTTTCGGAGATTAGAGCCAGTTGCGCAAAGGAACGGCCAGCATACAGTGGGGGACATCCTGCCAGGAGGTAGTCTAGCGCACAGTACCTGCTAGATGAACACATTCACAGCACAGCTGCAGGGACAGCTCAGGACAATCTTTCAACTGTTCTTCTTTAACATATTTTGCAACAGATTTATTTCTCACCCCCTCGTCTGGTTTCACCGTCTGCCTTCAACTGCCAGCTCTGCCCCCTCTGAACTCCGCCTCCTTCTTTAAGCCACGCCCATCAAGTCTTACACCACGCTCATCATGCAGGCCACGCCCCTAAACGAGCCCACCTCAATTTCTTACCCCACTTAAAGCACTGCAGATATGGCATTTGGGGGCACGCCAACAATATATTTACTCAAGGAGGGGCTCAGCATGAAAAGTTTGACTAACACTGGTTTACAACTGTTATATGTGGGAACTGTAAAGAGCACATCTGCCATTTACACAATCTTGTGGCGCAAATGCTCTTCTTGTGCCATCACTGCATTAATGAGGTGGGAGTCATGAGTGGTGCCTGAAAGGGAGTGGTGAGGGTTGGAGGGGGTTCAAAAAGTGTATGCCCCCTCCACCCAATCACCTTCCCGTCTGAGTTTGTTGGTGTGTGCATTTTGGTTTGTGAAATTCTGGTCTTGTGGCGTCAGACACTGGGTATCCCATGGCAGTCAACCTAGCCCCATCTCGCCATAGGAGCAAACAGTGTGCCAGTGGCCTCAGACATGAGATTAGGGTACCTTTAGAATCTTCCAACACCTTGTAAGAGTATGTGTAAGGGACGGGGGCACAGGATGCATCTTGATGAAGTGGGTTGTTTGCGGACCATCTCACGACTGCACGTCATGGTGTATTCCAGAGGGGTCGGTGAATTGAGGAGTTTAGCAGCGTGTCCTACATGTGGTGAATATCTAAGGAGTAGGTTAGGGAATGGTTTTGTCATGGGGGACCGGGACCCTAGCTCACCTCCCCGGTACGCGAGGGCTTGTAGTATCCACCTGTCTCCATCTAGAAGTGTGATGAGTATCAGTATTACTGGGTGGCTGGGATAACCTTTGTCGCGGTCGAACTTGGGGACAGCTAGTTGACGTGTATGTCTACGCAGTCAGTGAGTTGAGGAGTCGACGCAGGGATCTTAGCCATTGTATCAGAGAGTTTAGCGGAAGATCTCAGTGGTTGGGGAAGAAACAAATGGTTCTCCAAGGGTCTTCCAGTTTGTTGGTTAGTGAAGCGCCAGTCCAGGGTGGAGAGATGGCGAGGCAGAGGGAGCGGTTGAGAAACGATTAAGAGTTAAGTAATGTATGTGATATTCTGCCATTTTGGTGAATTCTTGGTACATACAAAGAGGAGGATGGAGGTTAAGAAAAAGGGAGGAAGAATGTGGAAAGGATCAAGAGTTGAGGAAAGCGGGGAAGACAGTTTCCAGTGTATGCTTATTTGTGTGGCCCAAATAAAACAAGCAAAAAAAAAAAATCAACATAAAGCACACGCCTTAGAAAGAACTTGCAAAGGACGATAAATGAGAACAAAACATGGGTAGATGTAAGGAACACATGTTGTGAATGCTCCTATATGGCTAGGTAAACCTTGCATTTCACAAGGCTAGTGCGAGCTTAGATCAGGTGGGTCTTGAGTTTTGCACCGAGTTACATTACCTCAATAAAGACCTCATGCCGGAAACTCATACACCTCACATCGCTGAACATTAAGGAACACACACAGAATACGGAGGTGGTGGTGATAGAGCCTCTGTAGCGATGGTTCAGGTCATGTGAACGGGGCAATGTTGGGAGGCTTAGAATGTTGGCATCACTGAAATGAAGTGCATGAAACTTTCCTACAAAAGAGTTCAGATCAATGAATTCGTCTTGAAGTTTCCAAGGGGTGGGGATTTCCCCAACAAAAAAATACACATTGATTCATGGAACGTTTTCCTATGGGATTGCGCCATTATAAAACACTTCCATGAATCAAGCCCTTAAACTCGCATAGGATATTTGTGGTCACACATTGCACAGAAAAGCTAGTTGGATATAGGCCACGTAGTAGGCATCTCGCACAACTTAGAAACGATAGATGGTGTTTTTTTTAAACTGCAGAAAAAACTAAAGCTATAATACAGTGCTTTTTTTGAAATCTCTTCCCAATCAGAATCCAGGGCTGCAATTAGTGGATAGAGACGGAATATTTTATGTCTGGCAACCATGTTTGGTTTATTTCAATTCGCAAACTGTGTGCCAATAAATATTTTGTAAGCCTCCCAGGTAAGGCCCTAACCCAAGGGAGAGTGTGCCAGGGATGGCACGGAGGGGTCGGCTATGCCTCTTAAGAGGACAAAAGGCTGAATTTGGCTGCAGTGTGTTAAGTTAAGGCAGGTGATAAGTCACCAGCATATGTTTTTGGCCCATTTGGAAGGCACTGCATGAATCAAGAATATTCACCCCACATTTAACAATTTGTAAGAGGATCCTAAAAACATTCCCCATTTATCTTTAGCGCTGTGGACCAGACCGTTTGAAACCTTCTAAAAATAAGTTATTGCTTACTAGGTTTCATCAATTTCTGTTTGGGCCGAGGGGGCACTGAAGAAATATATAGCGAAGAGGCCCAAAACATACATTCATTTCTCATTTAAATTCCCAAGGGAAAATGTGCCAAAAAGTCGAAATTGAAAACCCTGGACGGATTAAAATCAAACATGGACAAGAAGTTGTCGGGAAGCGTCACTGAGCCCTGGGCAAGGGTTAAAGGCCCTACCCATAGTGCCATGTAGTTCTAGTCACGCTACCAGTGGCATGAAAAGCGCTCAGTTACTGCTGGGAATTGCTTCAGGTAAACTTGGAAGGGGCACTGTGCCCAAGCATCATTGTCCACTGGGCCTGGCAGTAGGGGCAATGCCCGCCCGCCTAGTGCCCCTACCACCAAATCTTGATTGTGTACTGTAGTTCAACTTTAAAAACAATCAGAAGCAGCACAGAGGGAAGCAGTCAGATCCCATTCCACTCAAGACCAATACAATCCTTGTTGAAACCACGCCCGTCAAATATCACCTTTACCAGGGTGCAAAAATTCAAGTTACATCACTCACCACCTCAATTCTAGACATGCACACATCAGATCTTGCTAAACAAGAGTCAAACGTCACTAGCCAATGGCAAGGGCAAATGTTGCACCCTTCCTTTACAGTGGACATTGCGTGTTGGTTATAGGATTCAGGCTGAATCTCTCGTTTCTTGTATTACATATGCTATTTTTGGTAATGTTTGTTACAGGAGGATAGCTCAGGGGTAACGCGCTCGCCTTGGAATAAAGACACACGGAGCAACACAGGTTTGATCCCTAGGTCTCGATGCAGAGCAGCACAGGTTCGATCCCTTGGTCTGTGCTAAGAAACCTCTGGATATTAAGCGGGTTATAAATGACCGATTATAATTACATACATTGTTGCTGTTTTTTGTATTACTAAAAACGGGGTTGATAGCCAAACCTTCAATGGCCCCACGTGTTATTTCAAATTTGAAATTGCAATAGAACATTCATTTTTCAGGTCACTCCTCAGTTTATGGTCATCGGGGGTCTTCTGTTCCCACATTAGGGATTTAAGCTTGGTTGCAAGGCTATTTCCCCATCAACTGCTTGCTTTGGGTCTTAGCATGGGAAGCGTTGAGCTCTTTTTGGCATAGAATTTACAAAACATTTCTTATTGCCGTTAAGTAAAATGCTTTAATACACTGTCTGACCAAATGTGATTTTTCCATAACAGTTTCCCGACCGTGGATTTTGAATGACATAGAAGGCAGTTGTCTGAGGTTTGCTTGAAAAGCACGTGCATATCTACAGCAAGGAAGACGCTGCTCTTGAAGAACCCCAGTGAGTAAAATCAGGCTTCTGGTGAGTAGGAAGGTGTGAGAAGCAACAACAGATTAGGAAATTAACCCAAAAATCGACGATATTTTTATATTATGCATGCGGCCATATTTGAAGACTTTCCATAAGGCCACGAAAAAGCTTTTACTATTATGGTAGCAGCGATCGCTGCCAAGGCAACGTCAGTCATCAGTGGATGAAGGCCCATCCAGCAGCCTGCTAAGAAAAATCAAAGTAACTAATCAGAAGTGTGGAATTCTGGAGAAAACTCAGTGATCACAGGTTTGCCTTGTAAAGCTGGTGGAAACTGGCATAGGGGAAAACACATAATCAGGGACTACATCAGAGGACTTTCTGCCTTTGCAGCTTCTGATTAAACAGGGTCACACATGGCTTCCTCCATTATAGAGTAAGAAGGCAAGGGAAACCTCGCTTGTGCAGGTGCCAGGACTCAGAGTCCCAGAAGCACAGCACCTACAAGTCTGGGCGCACCTTTCTATTCCTAACCTGTATACTCTACCTAGCACCCTCTGCACCCCCTCTCTCCACGCCCTACCAGCTGGACCCTTATTAGTCCATTCTAATTGTAGCCATATATTATAACTATATGCCATTGTTGTACAGCGCTACATTGCCCTACAGCTAATTTGCACTATATGAAACCCAGCAGATAAGAGCACAATGCGCCCTAGCCGCAAGGGCACAGGAGACTCCAGTCTGGACACCAACGCCTGTGTGTTCTCGAAGCAGAACACAGCATGCAGGGATCAGGCTACTTATGATCTGCACGCATCAAAGCGACAGCAAAGTTATCTTGCTTTTTCTCCCTCTACCTATTAACCAATTCCAGTCAGACCTCCCTTTCAGATCCGCCGGCGCACTGAGAGACCATGCAAATGGCAGTGGAGCACAGTATAAAACCCAGGAACATATGCAAGATGCACACCTAGAAATGCAGGAGTTGCCACCACATACATGGCAGGCTACACTTGCATGCCGCAGTGAAAGCACCTATTGCAATGCTTCAAATGCAAGGTACTGGATCATTATGAATAGAACTGTTGAAGGTCTTGGGGAGGATAGCTCAGGGGCAACGATCCACGGGTCCGCATTTAGAAACCTCAGGGAATTAAGCGCGTTATAAATAACCCATCCTATCAATGGTGCAGTATACAAGCGGAGTAACGACAAACAGCGCATAACGCACAAAACAATTTAGAGGCAAAAAGAGTGGTTACTCGCCATCAGTGAAGCATGTTGAGCAATGAATGACACCTCAAAGCTGTGATTTGGAGAAGTTTGGAATTTGCATAAAAGTGGAGTAACAACATTTATGGTATATTGACATCTTAGACGTCAAAAAAGGAGTTGCTAGGAGTGAAGTATGTTGACGAGGAATGCACCTTCAAAAAGGGCGATTCTTAGAAGTTTTGCATTTGCCAGAATTGAGAAGGAGAACAAGTTCTAAATAATATCAACTTCCTACAAACAGGTCAGTTAAAAATTCTTCTACAGAATTGACTATTTCCACTTCACATGTCAGGGCAAGGGTTACACATTGGATAAATGGCGTTCGTTCGATATTGAGGGAGAGGGGTCCACAATACCAATCGAAGGTCCAGATGTCAAAGCCGACATATGCCAAATCAAGGAGAATGCAAGCAGAGATGTTTCAAGTTTCGACAATCTTCCTGGACAGGATTTTAAGCCGGTTAGGAGCACGCGTGGCCAACACACCATTTTGTAGCTGTAGGAAATAGCATCAAAACAAGTACAAAGAAATCCTACTAAATCTTGTAAAAGTGTCGGTACTTGCGTAAAAATCAGCCCAACCCACCTTCCTCCAGACATGTAGCCCCTCCCCATTCTTCCCCTTTAATAGTAATTTGAGAGCGATACCCGCCTCTTCGCAAGTAAGAAATGGTGTCCCATGTGGACACGGCAGGGGGAAGGGGGGTTCGAGTGGCTCTTTATACCAGTCTAGTAGTGTGCATTTTGACAGGTGTGGCAGGGGGGGAACATTTCACCACATTAGCGATCAATTACCAATGGGGACCGTTTGTCTTTACAAAAGGGTCGAGCGCCGCTTTTGGGCAGATCTGAAGACTTTGCAAGGAGTAAAGGGAATAACTCATTTGAACTGTGGTTGAAGGTACAGTCTGCCTTACAGCTTACGCCAGTGAAGGAGGATGTTCCATTGCGGCTCCAGGACACCACCTGTGGGGACCGCATTATACACCTTGTGCCAATGATACGTCCCAACAGCCCCAGCCAGCCTCCTGCAGGGCAGCCCCACAACAGGCTCCATGTGAACTGGCCACATTTCAGCTCGTACTGCGTTTGCTTTTACTGAATTCTGTATCTGCAAAATGTAGTAGGGGAGTGGGGGGGTAGTTTGGACCCACTGATTCTCGTGTCCTTAATGGAGGCTCCTCCTGAGTGTTCCTCTGCTGGATCACACTACAATCCACCTAAATGACCAACATCTCTAAAAGGGAATGTGTCTCCAGCTATGCCCCTTCATGAGTACAATGACGTCATCCCACAGTAATGTACCACCACTGCTTACCAGTTTCTGACACTGGAACAAGTCTGCGGGGCCAGTTCCTATTGATGGAGCATCACTCATTCTTGCTTACGTTGCATTAATGTACCCGAGAGACCAAAGGTCATAAGATGCACCTCTCAGGAAAAGTCTCTGCTTTTATTTGTTTTTTAACTACTCTTTCTCTGTCTGATGCACAAACATTGGTCTATGAAGACTTTGTTAAAAGCCTCATCATGGATGTACATTCTTAAAGTGCCCATGTCAGGTCTTATGCCTTGCAGGGTTAAGATGCCCAAAAGGGGTTTGGTTCCCATCAACCTTCGGGGAACCAGTAGTCCAGGGATGAATATCGGTTTATAAACAAATTAAAACAGCCCCACACCTCTAGTACACCCTAGCAGATCCAAACAGATTGTAAACACAAGTAAATCATAAACCTTGTCCAATTTTGGTAACATGGACAAAATGGCAAGCTCATCTTGTGGGTTAGTTGCAACACAGCGAAAATGCAATTATTACTCAATAATAAAAGGGACTGTCCAGTCAAGGTTGTATAAAACTAGCTACTTTATTATTATTCAACAGATTGTTCTAACACTACAAAATACAACCAACCCTGTAGAGGAATGCAGAGGACAGACAGTTTCAAGAAGGAAAAGGGATGCCCTCTAGATACTACCAGGAGGGTAGCCAGTAAAGTAATGAATCACAATAGTTCAAGGATACTTGGTTTCAGCACAAAGGAAGCAATGGGTCGTAAAATGTCACTAGAGGCCTTCGGAGAAGGACCAGGGGGACAGAACCACAATGACTTTGTGCTTGTAAACGTTCTTGCTGCTCGACAGGATCGAATCAGTTTCAAGGTGCTTTGCAGCTTTTGCGACAATTGAAGATGGGAGACAGCTGTGGGTATCCGGCAGAAGGCTGTTCGGCAAGCAAGACTGGATGGACGGCTGCAGGCTGGCCTACACAGCAGCTGGGGGTCAGGAGTCGTAGTGCTGGTTGGCATGTCTGAAGCACGGGTCGAGGCGTCTCGAACGACATTAGCGACTGCAGCGTGACGGCAGTCAGCAGTGCAGTAAGTGGCAGCACGAGGGGCTCGACTGGCTTGAAAATGTCCTTTAAAGCAGACATTGGGTAATGCTTGTCAACTCCATCCTCCTAGCTTCTTCACTGGGCTCATGTCGTCCTTTAAGGTGGACAGCCCAAAGCAGAGTAGAGTGATGCAGGCACCGGCCTTGTCCTTGGTTTGGTCTAGAGACTCTCTGGTACTTGCCATCTAGGAAGCTTGGTTACAGAGCCTAGCAGGCCACGCCGTGTGCTGGCTGGGTAACGGTTCTGGAGCTGCTGGAGGGTCCTTTGGATTCAGTATTTCCATCTGATCCCTTGAAGATGTTTAGGAGAGGGATCTTGCTTCCCTCTTTGGAAATCCTGTTCTTCCTTCAGTGGCGTAAGCTGTAAGGCAGACTGTACCTTCAACCACAGTTCAAATGAGTTATTCCCTTTACTCTTTGCAAAGTCTTCAGATCTTCCCAAAAGAGGGGTTCGGCCCTTTTGTAAAGACAAACGGCCCCATTGGTAATGAACCAATCCTGGGTCCCCACCAACAATCTCCTGTATGCATGAGGTCATAACCAAAGTGCTTTGCAACACAAAAGGTAAAGAGGTGAAAACATGTAATACTAAGTTCCACCCATCCTCCTGTCTGTTGTGGATCAAAGGATCTCTCTGGTTAATTGAGCTCTCTGTAGTTCCTGAATAAAGCGGAAGGTCTCCCCTGAAGCTGCAGCGTGACAAGACTTTTGGTCGATGCCAAACCACATACTTGTACCTTCGGAATGGGGTCCCCATGTGAGGATGACTACTGTAAACACATAGTCCCAAACATCACTGCCCTTGATACTGAGAGGCGGGAGCTGGCACAGTGCATAACATAGGTTGTTGGGGTTTTCCTGTCCTTTGTTAGTAATGCAACCAGGCCTCCCATAGGACTGTTTGAATTAACTCAGATTAGTATGCGAGGCTGCCACCAGCAGCTAACAAAGGAAAGAGTGGATCCATGGAGCCTTTGTTAGTTAATTGGGCTGGCCATGGCAGGAGGAAGGTGTTGGCTTCCCCTTCTGAGATGCCTTGATGTATTCTTGGCTGTCATATTTCAACTAAATATGAAAGGGGGGGGGGGGTGGTGCCAGTAGGTTGTGTCCACCCAGAGTACACGGGTCTAAGTTTATGTTGTGTGGGGAGCACAAGAAAATGTATGCAGATTAGCCCCACACATTTCCCAAAGGTTGATCTACTATCATTCAAAAAAACAGGCGAGCACACACCCAGCATGCGGATGGTCAAATTCCTCACAGTACGTCTTCTAGCAAAGGCAGCTTTGTGGGTTCTACTAGCTGCAGCCAGCTTGGTGTAGGAACAGAGTGGGGGCATAGCCTGCTGGACCATCACATGTCTCCATTGGGAATCCTGTGTAAATCAAGCACCTAACCGAATGTTATATCCTGCAACTGTGAGCGGGCTATATGGATTTGGCCAATTGTGGACAGAGTAGCTGCCTAACTCAGAAAGCAAGGTCTAGGACTGCCAGAACCATATATGGCCAAATTCCTGAATGGGGTCTGGATTCAGGGCTGAACCAACATTGGAGAAAAAGCCAGAGAACATTTGAAAGTGGCAACAACCAACACAAGTTGGAATGACTGCAACCTTATGATTATGAGATGCGACTCCTCACAGACCACGATTTCCTTTATGATCCGAGGGTCTGTATCCATACCTTGCTGAACCATGTGAAACCAGATGAACCTTCAAACGAGTCCTGAGAAACTGAAGAAGTCACTCAAAGAAAATTGTGCAGATGCTCTGCCAAACTGCATCCTTCCCAGGCTGCTTCTGACAGCGAAGCTCAACTAGTGTTTGACAACGGCATCCTTCAACCGACACCTCTCTTCCATTGATGCGACTGACATAGCGGAGTTGCCAGCTCAATAACCCTTTCCTCCTAAAAGTGCCTTGCTGTTCGTCCCTGCATGGGTAGCCCCAAAGAGGGAGATGTGTTGTACCTAAGAGAGCTGATAACCACCCAAGCATGGGGCCTATGCTTACAAAAGAACCAAAGTGAGTAATCTTGTACCTTGTGCTATCTGCAAGATTTGCTTACTTTGGATCATAAGATGGCGACAGAGGCAAGCACACCTAGAAAGACACGTGGAAATGGTTGTCTTTGCAAGGGAGTTGCATGCACATCCAAATTATAGTAACTGAGTGCACTGCGCAGTATACTCCACTAGCTCAACTCTTGAAGAGAGATATTTGGGTCAAAGCTATTTCCCCACTATTGCCATGTGGAGAGTTTTTTAACCAGTTG